>NC_059416.1:2658408-5316817 GCF_905220565.1 Melitaea cinxia
ATAGTTATCTCACAGATAATAATAATAATATCTTTATTTCACAAACTTAGAACTATATTACAATGATAATGTGGCAACAATATCAGAAGTAATGAGATTAGCATCTGTAACCGAACAGTTGTGAACAGTAATTATTTATTATACGATAATAGGTGCCAGGAAATATACATATATCTTATACATTCATTTAATATGTACATTAGCTTTAAGTTTGTAAGACGACTAGTGCAAACTTCTAAATTATTTCATGAATTGTTTTAATATGCGAGTTTGTGAGTGTGTGTTTCGTGTGTGTGTGTTGCGTGTGGGAGAGTGTTATCTGTGTCTGTACGTAAGTATGTATTAAGTTTGTTTGTCTAAGATTGTTGAGACGATGTTCCTAAGTGTCCGTGTGTCTCTGTGTGACAGGGAGCGGTGGGCGGGAAGGCAAATGGAGAGGATGTGGGGGAGGCAAATGGGGAGGCTCAGGGGGAAAGTCAGGGTGCGTTATCGTTGTGTACGCGTGGACTCGCTCTCAAGCACATCGGACACCGAAGCGCCGTCACGCAATCGGTAAGTCTTACTTACATTTACACATTACTTTTTATTTGATTGTTGTTTTTGCTACCTTGACTTTTTGTTTTTGTTGGATTTTTCTTGAGAATGTAGCATTTTTGTTACATTCCTTAAATGTGTACATATATTCAATCACCTCATGGCGAAATAAATATTTTCGTTTCATTTCAATTCATTATTTGAGGCACGGATTATGGTATCTGAGTATAAAAAGCGGGAAATTAGTTTTATTTACTATAATCTGATCAATTCATACATACGGTTAAATTGTCTAAAATTGTCTGCTTATGAAAAAAAAAAAATGTGTTTGGTTGAAATTCTTGAAATGTCCTATTCCCGTAATGTGTAAAAATTAAAAAAAAAGGGAGTTATCGACTATAATGGTAAAAAATGTTTTATCTTTTGTATTCACGTACATCTAGAAATAAATATTTCAGTTAGCATATACAAGGTTAAAATTAGTTCAACAATTTTTTTTAATGTAACTTGATCGGCAAACAAGCGTACGGCTCACCTGATGGTAAGCGATTACCGTAGCTTGTAGACGCCTGCAACACCAGAAGCAACGCAAACGCGTGCCGACCCTATCCCCCAATATCTTTATATTGGCAAAATATACAATTTTTATTTTTTATTTATTAATTATTATTTTTTTTTTTTAATATTTTACAGGATAAAAAAACTAAGAGCGATGACAACAAATGTCTGGGACTCGAACCCACAACTCGTTGCGGAAAGGCGTTAAAGCATGCCCTTAAGGGACTTAATGCTTTGCATCATATCGCTACCAACAAATCTCAGGTATGTTTAATTTTATTTCGATAATATTATTAATATTAGTGTATTTATTTATTCCATAGAATACAAGAAATATGTTATTATTTTTGTTTAAGTGACTAAAATTTTTCACTGTTTTGGGATTTATTAAAACGAAGTACTGGGTAATTCCAAATAATTTTATTAATTTTCCCAATATATTTTACGAGCCCATAGTCAATGATAAAAGAAGATAAAAACAATTAAGAACACTTGTTTTCGCTTATTTTGAAGGAAGAAGAACGCGAGCGTCTCAAACAACAAATATTAATAGAGGAACAGAATCCAAAAATGGCCAACCCTTATGAACCAATATCAATGAACTACTCACCGCTCAAACGAAACAAGAATCAAAAAGAACACATGGCTAGGAGTAGAAGACGAAAAAAAGAAAAGAAAATTCCAGAAAAATCTGGAAACTACACGAAAGAGACCGAATCCAACATAGACAAGAACGCCATATTGGTTAGAAGAGAAAAGAAAAAACTACCCACTTGGAACGATCCGAATAGAGATAACAATTTCGCTTGGAAACTACATTTAAAAACGTTGCTATACGAAAAAATATGTCTCACATACGCGACATTAGCAGAATACAGCTATTCAAACAAACAATATGGTTTTTCTCTCAAATATATAGCAATGGCTAGCAAGTGCCAGAAGTTGCTGAGCAATATGATCATAAAGAGTACGGTAGTCGATGCCGGTTGTCTACTTGGCCGTATCGGGGATAATTTCTTCCAGATAAGCAAAAATTGGGCCAAGTTGAATCTGTTTGAGGTGCAGTTGGAAGTGGATCATGAGTTCGATAAACAAATAAAATTGGAGATTGAAAGAGATCTGTCGGAGGAAGTTGACGGGAATGCTGGGAGTGAGTTTAATCTGAGTGAGTTCATTTTTTACTTTATGACTATAATCTATTAAATCGTATGGTGCATATAACATGAAATTTTTGAGTGGCATTCTCTTAAGAATGTCTTCTTTATCATGGTCCGTCTATTTTGACTATATTGAGATGTAATAAATAGATTATGTTAACTATACATACTTATTAACCATTATATACTATGTGACCTAATTCTGTAGTTATTTAATGTAGTATGATCTATTGCAAATATAGTCACTATCTATTTAGCAGTCTCGGGTTTCATTCCTCTCTCAGGGCACCACTTTACAATATATTTTGAATCGTTGTTGGCAGACATTAGGTATTCTAATAAGAGTGCTAGTTGTTAATTTATGATCGTTTATTGCTAGGCATAATCCTCCAAAATAGCCTTCCTAGGTTAGTGTCGCTTGGGTGAAAACTAGTTACTCCTTGTGACTTATTTGAGTTCGCCTATCTACCATTAGGAATCTATAGACATCACGTTTGCCTGAGGAGGCATTCCAGCAACTAAAGGCATAAATGCTAACAACAGCACATTTCAACGGCGTCATCGGTGCAACAAAGCCAGCCCTGCGGTCACCGACTCGCCTGCCCAGCGTGGTGACTATGGGCAAAACAGATGAGTTCGCGCCATATTTGGCGTGAACTTATGAAGGCCTATGTCCGGCAGTGGACTGTGATAGGCTGAACTGTGTATGTGTGTGTGTGTGTGGGCGTGTGGGCGTGTGGGCGCGTGGGCGTGTGGGCGTGTGGGCGCGTGGGCGCGTGGGCGTGTGGGCGTGTGTGTGCGTGTGTGCGTGTGTGCGTGTGTGCGTGTGAATTAGATAATACTGCAAGATTTCCCGAAAGTGGTATGGTACCAGAATAAGGTTTTCAGTTGGGGTTGGATTACTTCTATTTGGGAATGTTATCTTCTCGGTTGAACTGTGTACTTTGTATTCATTGGTAGTGTCCAGGGCCAAGTTCTAAAACCTTGAACACAATCTTAACTTTTGTTTGGCTCTCGTTTGGTCTCTGTTATAGTCATTAAGGTGTGTTGCTATCCTTCGTCGCTTTAGTTCGCGCCAAAGTTACATCTGTATTTGTTGAAATGTGCTGTAATATGGAATCAAAATAGCAACAAAACACCCCATACCACATATTTCGCGATGGTATAGAAACCTTTCGTGTTAGGACGAAATCGGCTTTAACTTTAAAAACTTCGAGCTTAAGATGGCACCACCACCACTACCTCGCCTACTGTCGTTCGCACCTCGTGTCCAACTGCCTCGAACTCTCAACAGACATAAGGCTGCCCGCGAGCGAGATAGACGCCATGCTGGTCGCGTGCTGCTACTACCGGCGCGCGGCCGCCGCGTCTCGGGACGGGCCCGGGGGCGCGGCGCAGCGCCGCGACGAGCTGCTGCGGCGCCGCGCCTCCGTGTGCAACGAGCTGGCCGTGCGCCACATGAACGACGCGCAGCGTGAGTACACCACCACTACCACCACTACCGCCACTGCTACTGTTGCGACGAGCTGCTGCGGCGCCGCGCCTCCGTGTGCAACGAGCTGGCCGTGCGCCACATGAACGACGCGCAGCGTGAGTACACCACCACTACCACCACTACCGCCACTGCTACTGTTGCGACGAGCTGCTGCGGCGCCGCGCCTCCGTGTGCAACGAGCTGGCCGTGCGCCACATGAACGACGCGCAGCGTGAGTACACCACCACTACCACCACTACCGCCACTGCTACTGTTGCGACGAGCTGCTGCGGCGCCGCGCCTCCGTGTGCAACGAGCTGGCCGTGCGCCACATGAACGACGCGCAGCGTGAGTACACCACCACTACCACCACTACCGCCACTGCTACTGTTGCGACGAGCTGCTGCGGCGCCGCGCCTCCGTGTGCAACGAGCTGGCCGTGCGCCACATGAACGACGCGCAGCGTGAGTACACCACCACTACCACCACTACCGCCACTGCTACTGTTGCGACGAGCTGCTGCGGCGCCGCGCCTCCGTGTGCAACGAGCTGGCCGTGCGCCACATGAACGACGCGCAGCGTGAGTACACCACCACTACCACCACTACCGCCACTGCTACTGTTGCGACGAGCTGCTGCGGCGCCGCGCCTCCGTGTGCAACGAGCTGGCCGTGCGCCACATGAACGACGCGCAGCGTGAGTACACCACCACTACCACCACTACCGCCACTGCTACTGTTGCGACGAGCTGCTGCGGCGCCGCGCCTCCGTGTGCAACGAGCTGGCCGTGCGCCACATGAACGACGCGCAGCGTGAGTACACCACCACTACCACCACTACCGCCACTGCTACTGTTGCGACGAGCTGCTGCGGCGCCGCGCCTCCGTGTGCAACGAGCTGGCCGTGCGCCACATGAACGACGCGCAGCGTGAGTACACCACCACTACCACCACTACCGCCACTGCTACTGTTGCGACGAGCTGCTGCGGCGCCGCGCCTCCGTGTGCAACGAGCTGGCCGTGCGCCACATGAACGACGCGCAGCGTGAGTACACCACCACTACCACCACTACCGCCACTGCTACTGTTGCGACGAGCTGCTGCGGCGCCGCGCCTCCGTGTGCAACGAGCTGGCCGTGCGCCACATGAACGACGCGCAGCGTGAGTACACCACCACTACCACCACTACCGCCACTGCTACTGTTGCGACGAGCTGCTGCGGCGCCGCGCCTCCGTGTGCAACGAGCTGGCCGTGCGCCACATGAACGACGCGCAGCGTGAGTACACCACCACTACCACCACTACCGCCACTGCTACTATTGCGACGAGCTGCTGCGGCGCCGCGCCTCCGTGTGCAACGAGCTGGCCGTGCGCCACATGAACGACGCGCAGCGTGAGTACACCACCACTACCACCACTACCGCCACTGCTACTGTTGCGACGAGCTGCTGCGGCGCCGCGCCTCCGTGTGCAACGAGCTGGCCGTGCGCCACATGAACGACGCGCAGCGTGAGTACACCACCACTACCACCACTACCGCCACTGCTACTGTTGCGACGAGCTGCTGCGGCGCCGCGCCTCCGTGTGCAACGAGCTGGCCGTGCGCCACATGAACGACGCGCAGCGTGAGTACACCACCACTACCACCACTACCGCCACTGCTACTGTTGCGACGAGCTGCTGCGGCGCCGCGCCTCCGTGTGCAACGAGCTGGCCGTGCGCCACATGAACGACGCGCAGCGTGAGTACACCACCACTACCACCACTACCACCTCTGCTACTACCGGCGGGCGGCCGCCGCGACGAGCTGCTGCGGCGCCGCGCCTCCGTGTGCAACGAGCTGGCCGTGCGCCACATGAACGACGCGCAGCGTGAGTACACCACCACTACCACCACTACCACCTCTGCTACTACCGGCGGGCGGCCGCCGCGACGAGCTGCTGCGGCGCCGCGCCTCCGTGTGCAACGAGCTGGCCGTGCGCCACATGAACGACGCGCAGCGTGAGTACACCACCACTACCACCACTACCACCTCTGCTACTACCGGCGGGCGGCCGCCGCGACGAGCTGCTGCGGCGCCGCGCCTCCGTGTGCAACGAGCTGGCCGTGCGCCACATGAACGACGCGCAGCGTGAGTACACCACCACTACCACCACTACCACCTCTGCTACTACCGGCGGGCGGCCGCCGCGACGAGCTGCTGCGGCGCCGCGCCTCCGTGTGCAACGAGCTGGCCGTGCGCCACATGAACGACGCGCAGCGTGAGTACACCACCACTACCACCACTACCGCCACTGCTACTGTTGCGACGAGCTGCTGCGGCGCCGCGCCTCCGTGTGCAACGAGCTGGCCGTGCGCCACATGAACGACGCGCAGCGTGAGTACACCACCACTACCACCACTACCACCTCTGCTACTACCGGCGGGCGGCCGCCGCGACGAGCTGCTGCGGCGCCGCGCCTCCGTGTGCAACGAGCTGGCCGTGCGCCACATGAACGACGCGCAGCGTGAGTACACCACCACTACCACCACTACCACCTCTGCTACTACCGGCGGGCGGCCGCCGCGACGAGCTGCTGCGGCGCCGCGCCTCCGTGTGCAACGAGCTGGCCGTGCGCCACATGAACGACGCGCAGCGTGAGTACACCACCACTACCACCACTACCACCACCGCTACTGTTGCGACTATGACTAGTTAGCACCACTGGTTGTGTTACACATTTTACTGTATTGTCATCTGCTACTGATCGACTATTTTGTCGACTATCACAACTTAATTCGTTTAAATATATATTTTTTTCTATACACAGAGATCTTCATGAAATACATCGATGAACCCGATCAAAATGACCCCAAAATTAAACTCCTTCAAAAGGAATTCAAGGAATTGTCGCAAAAGTCAGCAAATTGTTTGGACGAAGCGATGGAGATATTTGAAAAAGTAAAAGATATTCCTAATTTAGCACTGCTGTACTGTAACAAGGCGAGGTATATTAGATTCAAGGCGCACTGCGACCAGGGAAGTTTCAAGTAAGTATTTATTTAAGTATTTACTAGTAGGCTTATTCGAGATCAATTTAAAGTTTTTATATTTATAGAGTAATAATGAAAATAGCTGCTTAAATTAATGGATTGGAAAACTGTATATTTCGAGAATTTTACTTCCAATATTTTCGATATGCATATCAAAATGTAGCCTGCAATCCATTAGAACTCCAAGATCTTTGATGGATTTAACGTATTCTAGTTGTATACTAATTTTGTTGTAGTTGTAATAACTAAATTGTATTGATATTTGTGTCCGTTGCTAACTAAATTTGTATGTAAATAACTGTACTGTAAATTTTAAGTGTAACAAAGAATATATATACAGAGTGGCCGGTCAGTTGACGTCATAAAAAAAAATTAGGTCCGGTATGTTGTGGTGTATCCGAATCACCCCCATGTATGTTACGCGATATTTTATAGTTTAAAGTACAACTTATGCGAATTCAGTTGCAAAAAATAAAACTCTAAAAAATCTTTTACTTTATTTTTAGAAATTTTTTAAGATGGTCAAGTCGAAATTTCTCAAAAAGTCGAAAAAAACTCCTAAACTATAAAAAATCACGTAACATAACATGGGGGTGATTCGGATACCCCACAACATACCGAACCTAAATTTTATTTATGACGTCAACTGACCGACCTGTATAATTCATAACTAATATTGTTATCAACATATTTCATTTTCATGAAAGTTTTTTTCGGTCACAACACTGGTTAGCGGCTGTAGCGCTGGCGGTTGCGGGTTCGATCCCCATTTTTGACCATACAGATGTTTGTCGTGATCTGGGTGTTTGTGCTATCCTTGTGGATCTTTCCCACCGTACCTCGGAAAGCACGTTAAGCCGTTGTTATTATTTACACCTGATAGTGATTGTTACTCATAGTAAGAATAGTAGCAAACTGCATTGGAGCAGCGTGGTGGATTAAGCTCTAGTTGTTCTCTTATATGGGGAAAAGAGCCTAGCAATATTTCTCAATATTACAGGCTGAAGCGAGCGAAAGCGAGCGGAAGTGATGTATTTATTTACTTTTGCTTAACTGAGTTTTAGTTTGTTGTTAATAAAGTATGCAGAGAATTTTTAAAATTTGCTTGAAATATAAGGCAGAGATTAAAACTGTCTAAAATATATTAATATTTTAAGTCGTCTGCACATAAAATATTACAGAACTCAAAACAGTCCTTTTTATCATTAACAAATAACACGAACATTGAGGAGCCTATTATCGAACCCTGAGAAACACCAGATGTTAAAGGAATAAACTTCGAACAGCTATAAAAGGTTTTTTTTTCATTTCCAATGTATGTCCGAGTTAGATAAACTCCTGGACAAGCTGCATCTTCGATTATAGATTGGATCGGAAAGGATATGGTTGCTGAACATGAGCTTGATCATATTATCTTATTTCATCCCGAGCCCAAGTCCGACCCGCCTTAAAGCAGTCTTAAGGTTAAACAGTTCCAAACCCGAATTTATTCATTTGGAACAGTAAAAATAATAATTAACTGATACTGGTACATGCACGATGAGCTATAATAATTTCATAATACACGTGTAAAGTGTTACACGTGTAAGCCAGTGTCCTGTCAGTCTATTCTAAGTAAATGATAATCATCAAAAATAATCAATGTCGACAAATTGAAAGACAGACGGCAAATTATCCAGATGCTGTTTATAAATATGACAATAGTCATCCCATATAACCTGACCAGTGTCACCAAAATATTGGGTTTTCGTAACATTTATTTTTAATATTTTAGGCCAAAACGGTCATAAGTAACTAATGTTTCCGTGACAAAAGTGCTGTGTCCTCACAGTGCCCGTAATTCTGCTTCACTTTCGGTGCAGATATCATATTCAGTTTTTTTCTAATTTGAAAAACAAAGAAAATGAGCGTGGCAGTGATATAAGTTGAAATATCTGAATACAGATTGGCGCTGTATTGCTGTCGTTATCGATCACGGCTCAAGACCAAAGTTTGAATAGATCATACTTATGTTTTTCATGGTCTAGACCTGCGGTTCTTAGCTTTTTGCAGTCGTGATGAGGGCCCTTTGTCAAAATTAATATTTTGCAATGGATCTAATCATGGAGTACTTAGTTATTCCTAATTAAAAGTAGTCAAAGTACTAAACTATGGCCTAGAGAGCATCACTTTAGGAACTCGCTTTCGCAAACCAATTTGGGTGCTTTTAAGGACCACCAATGGTCCGCGGAGCACTCGTTAAGAACCACTAATCTAGACGTAGTTTCGGAAATAGAATTTCCATGCTTTTAAAAGAAGTTGGGAGTGAAATGTTTATTAATGAAATTTGTTGTCGTAGTTCGCATAAGCGCGCCCTGTACAATGAGGCTGAGGAGCTGTATCAGAAAGCGCTCCGCCTCTTGGTCCCGTGCGAGGCGTCCGGAGCGGAGTCCGTGATGGAGCTGGTGGTGTGGGAGCTGTCGTGCCACCTCTACACGCGCGCCACGCTCATGCAGGACCGCCCCTGCGAGCACTCCAACGTGAGTACCTCCCTGCCTGTGCTCCATACATCGTACTGTGTGGGAGCTGTCGTGCCACCTCTACACGCGCGCCACGCTCATGCAGGACCGCCCCTGCGAGCACTCCAACGTGAGTACCTCCCTGCCTGTGCTCCATACATCGTACTGTGTGGGAGCTGTCGTGCCACCTCTACACGCGCGCCACGCTCATGCAGGACCGCCCCTGCGAGCACTCCAACGTGAGTACCTCCCTGCCTGTGCTCCATACATCGTACTGTGTGGGAGCTGTCGTGCCACCTCTACACGCGCGCCACGCTCATGCAGGACCGCCCCTGCGAGCACTCCAACGTGAGTACCTCCCTGCCTGTGCTCCATACATCGTACTGTGTGGGAGCTGTCGTGCCACCTCTACACGCGCGCCACGCTCATGCAGGACCGCCCCTGCGAGCACTCCAACGTGAGTACCTCCCTGCCTGTGCTCCATACATCGTACTGTGTGGGAGCTGTCGTGCCACCTCTACACGCGCGCCACGCTCATGCAGGACCGCCCCTGCGAGCACTCCAACGTGAGTACCTCCCTGCCTGTGCTCCATACATCGTACTGTGTGGGAGCTGTCGTGCCACCTCTACACGCGCGCCACGCTCATGCAGGACCGCCCCTGCGAGCACTCCAACGTGAGTACCTCCCTGCCTGTGCTCCATACATCGTACTGTGTGGGAGCTGTCGTGCCACCTCTACACGCGCGCCACGCTCATGCAGGACCGCCCCTGCGAGCACTCCAACGTGAGTACCTCCCTGCCTGTGCTCCATACATCGTACTGTGTGGGAGCTGTCGTGCCACCTCTACACGCGCGCCACGCTCATGCAGGACCGCCCCTGCGAGCACTCCAACGTGAGTACCTCCCTGCCTGTGCTCCATACATCGTACTGTGTGGGAGCTGTCGTGCCACCTCTACACGCGCGCCACGCTCATGCAGGACCGCCCCTGCGAGCACTCCAACGTGAGTACCTCCCTGCCTGTGCTCCATACATCGTACTGTGTGGGAGCTGTCGTGCCACCTCTACACGCGCGCCACGCTCATGCAGGACCGCCCCTGCGAGCACTCCAACGTGAGTACCTCCCTGCCTGTGCTCCATACATCGTACTGTGTGGGAGCTGTCGTGCCACCTCTACACGCGCGCCACGCTCATGCAGGACCGCCCCTGCGAGCACTCCAACGTGAGTACCTCCCTGCCTGTGCTCCATACATCGTACTGTGTGGGAGCTGTCGTGCCACCTCTACACGCGCGCCACGCTCATGCAGGACCGCCCCTGCGAGCACTCCAACGTGAGTACCTCCCTGCCTGTGCTCCATACATCGTACTGTGTGGGAGCTGTCGTGCCACCTCTACACGCGCGCCACGCTCATGCAGGACCGCCCCTGCGAGCACTCCAACGTGAGTACCTCCCTGCCTGTGCTCCATACATCGTACTGTGTGGGAGCTGTCGTGCCACCTCTACACGCGCGCCACGCTCATGCAGGACCGCCCCTGCGAGCACTCCAACGTGAGTACCTCCCTGCCTGTGCTCCATACATCGTACTGTGTGGGAGCTGTCGTGCCACCTCTACACGCGCGCCACGCTCATGCAGGACCGCCCCTGCGAGCACTCCAACGTGAGTACCTCCCTGCCTGTGCTCCATACATCGTACTGTGTGGGAGCTGTCGTGCCACCTCTACACGCGCGCCACGCTCATGCAGGACCGCCCCTGCGAGCACTCCAACGTGAGTACCTCCCTGCCTGTGCTCCATACATCGTACTGTGTGGGAGCTGTCGTGCCACCTCTACACGCGCGCCACGCTCATGCAGGACCGCCCCTGCGAGCACTCCAACGTGAGTACCTCCCTGCCTGTGCTCCATACATCGTACTGTGTGGGAGCTGTCGTGCCACCTCTACACGCGCGCCACGCTCATGCAGGACCGCCCCTGCGAGCACTCCAACGTGAGTACCTCCCTGCCTGTGCTCCATACATCGTACTGTGTGGGAGCTGTCGTGCCACCTCTACACGCGCGCCACGCTCATGCAGGACCGCCCCTGCGAGCACTCCAACGTGAGTACCTCCCTGCCTGTGCTCCATACATCGTACTGTGTGGGAGCTGTCGTGCCACCTCTACACGCGCGCCACGCTCATGCAGGACCGCCCCTGCGAGCACTCCAACGTGAGTACCTCCCTGCCTGTGCTCCATACATCGTACTGTGTGGGAGCTGTCGTGCCACCTCTACACGCGCGCCACGCTCATGCAGGACCGCCCCTGCGAGCACTCCAACGTGAGTACCTCCCTGCCTGTGCTCCATACATCGTACTGTGTGGGAGCTGTCGTGCCACCTCTACACGCGCGCCACGCTCATGCAGGACCGCCCCTGCGAGCACTCCAACGTGAGTACCTCCCTGCCTGTGCTCCATACATCGTACTGTGTGGGAGCTGTCGTGCCACCTCTACACGCGCGCCACGCTCATGCAGGACCGCCCCTGCGAGCACTCCAACGTGAGTACCTCCCTGCCTGTGCTCCATACATCGTACTGTGTGGGAGCTGTCGTGCCACCTCTACACGCGCGCCACGCTCATGCAGGACCGCCCCTGCGAGCACTCCAACGTGAGTACCTCCCTGCCTGTGCTCCATACATCGTACTGTGTGGGAGCTGTCGTGCCACCTCTACACGCGCGCCACGCTCATGCAGGACCGCCCCTGCGAGCACTCCAACGTGAGTACCTCCCTGCCTGTGCTCCATACATCGTACTGTGTGGGAGCTGTCGTGCCACCTCTACACGCGCGCCACGCTCATGCAGGACCGCCCCTGCGAGCACTCCAACGTGAGTACCTCCCTGCCTGTGCTCCATACATCGTACTGTGTGGGAGCTGTCGTGCCACCTCTACACGCGCGCCACGCTCATGCAGGACCGCCCCTGCGAGCACTCCAACGTGAGTACCTCCCTGCCTGTGCTCCATACATCGTACTGTGTGGGAGCTGTCGTGCCACCTCTACACGCGCGCCACGCTCATGCAGGACCGCCCCTGCGAGCACTCCAACGTGAGTACCTCCCTGCCTGTGCTCCATACATCGTACTGTGTGGGAGCTGTCGTGCCACCTCTACACGCGCGCCACGCTCATGCAGGACCGCCCCTGCGAGCACTCCAACGTGAGTACCTCCCTGCCTGTGCTCCATACATCGTACTGTGTGGGAGCTGTCGTGCCACCTCTACACGCGCGCCACGCTCATGCAGGACTGCCCCTGCGAGCACTCTAACGTGAGTACCCTACCTCGATCGCTACAGTGCCAATATGCCGAAAACCGTTCGTGCATAAGCAATTTCGAAAAAGACATGATATAACTTTAATTTCGTCGTAAGCAAGACGAACCGTTATCTGAACGTAGGAACATGGAATGTATTTTAATTAAACTATCATTTTTAAATGAATCTCCTACGTGGAGAAAAACGTGGATATCGAGCAGTGGGATGTAACAACCTGAATCGTTATAAATGAAAAAAAATCTTAGCCCTTCTTTAAATTTTACTCTATCTTAATATATCCAATGAGCGAGTAAGCACGTCTATAATTTACAATGAAGGGACGGTTTAATTAGAACTACCTTGTCCGATTAGCTATAGTATATTAAGACCAAGTAAAGTTTTGTTTGACGTGGGACGTCATTTATAACACCTACAGGACTCCCAATCGTAAGAACACCTTATATACATGAACTCCTCTATTGTTACAGGAAGTAAATGAAGTTGCGGAAGCACTTAAGTACGCTCTGAAATATTGCCCCACAACTCCTGGACCGAGGCAGTACTTGTACCAGTTTAGAACGGCTATGATCTACCATCGCTTGGGGTCGCTGTACCACTCACAATACAGGTGAAATGCTTGTGTGATTGCAAAAAATAATAATAATACGTAGCTACTAGTATTATCCCGTTGGTCCTGTGGTTGGTGGCTCTACATTTTTGAATTAATAGTTATTATTGGCCCTAGACTCTCAGTGAGCAGCCGAGGCCGCACATGGTTGTGGGTACGGTTCCCGTCTCAATTCTAGATGCAAAACTTAAATATTTAGTTTGTTTTACAATATTGAGAATGACATGAGATTTCTAAATAAAATCAAACAGAGTCAAATCGTCTTGAAACAACCATTAAACATTTATAGATATAGAAAAGTTGCTCGCAAAACTAACAAATTATCCTGCAAATAAAACATATATTGATTATAATAATTATGTATTGTATAATATGTTTGATTGCAGAACGACAAACGAGGACGGTGTGCGACGACGGAACCTCCTCAAGACAACGTGCAGCTACTACGAGCGCGCCGAGCTGCAGTTCGCGGTGCTCGAGGACGCCGCCATGTTCCTCACCGTGCGCCTCGAGCACGTCGCGGCGCTCGAGGTGCACGCGGCCGGTCAGTGCGCGACAGTGACACATGACACATGACACATGACACGCGACACATGACACGTGACACGTGTTACACACTACGAGCGCGCCGAGCTGCAGTTCGCGGTGCTCGAGGACGCCGCCATGTTCCTCACCGTGCGCCTCGAGCACGTCGCGGCGCTCGAGGTGCACGCGGCCGGTCAGTGCGTGACAGTGACACATGACACATGACACATGACACGCGACACATGACACGTGACACGTGTTACACACTACGAGCGCGCCGAGCTGCAGTTCGCGGTGCTCGAGGACGCCGCCATGTTCCTCACCGTGCGCCTCGAGCACGTCGCGGCGCTCGAGGTGCACGCGGCCGGTCAGTGCGCGACAGTGACACATGACACGCGACACATGACACGTGACACGTGATACACACTACGAGCGTGCCGAGCTGCATGAGGATCTTATAGCTTTACAAGTACATGCGTTCTACGTGTTTCTGACAACAGCAAAATATTACTACCGACACTAATTACTCTTACCGATACATTTTTCCTATACTACTTTCATTAAAGGTTGCCTGGAAGAGATCGTTATAGGTGATAAGGCCGCCTTTGCATACTTGTTTGTTTTTCTATATAATGATTCTAAATTGTAACTTCTTTTTTTGTGTGCAATAAAGTTTTAATCAGTAAATGAATATAATAATCTGCCGGATTGCGTTGTGGGTATGATCGTACTAAGGGATAGTCTTTTTTTAAACCGTCAGATTAAGGATTTTTTTGCCACATAATTGTTAGATTCTGGGTTAGTACGATGAAAACATCAAGATGAAGTTTCTGTTTAGACTTTAGCATAATAATCTGACGCGCTCGATTTTTCTAACAATTGATTTTTTTTACTAATCCGATCGACTGCCCTAAACATCCGACACTATATAAATGGTTCAAGTATGGTTCGAGTACTTTGCAAGGTCAAAGGCTGCTTCGATTATTTCATGCTGACGCGCTCGAGTCACTGCCAAAAATCCCCGATAGGTCTCCCCTACTATAAGTAATGCAATAATCCATTATCACTAAAATGATAGGTATATAGTTTGTGGGTTACGAAATGGAAACAAAAACAATGCTCGCGCTACTTGATTTCGTTTTTGTCAAAACATATTTGGTTTAGACTTTAGACTTTGGTTTAGGTTAACAACATGTTATGAATTGGTGAAGTTAAAATTACGTTAAAATAACTAGTTGATGTAATTCGCTATGCTTCGAATAGAGGACTATCAGGCGTTCTAACTAACAACTAATAATCAAGTCAGTGTAGTCTTAATTGTTAGTTAATATCATAAAAAAAAAACAAATTATCCATATCTTTTTGGTCCTTCGAGCTAAAGAGTATATCGTTTTATTTAGTTTATCATTTCAATATAAATAGATTGTGTGGTAACGAATCACCCAGGTGTGTCACAATAATGATTAATATGAAAAAATAAATTTTATTTAATTAAAATATGTTGGCGTTAACTGTAGACAAGTTATTTCTGATGAGTTGGCAAAGCGTCACGTTCATACGTCATCTTTGTATTGTGAAGATTAAACTTACATTGCTATCATCTAGGCTATTATTAGGTTCTCAGTTCAAGTAAATATTTAATTTAAACATCTTATACTATCATTTGCATTACGTGATTTGATAGAACATACATTTCGTATATCTGATTTAATGTATTAATGTTTTACAAGGGTTAATTACTTCATACAGATTACAAATTTTTTCTTATTAACTTCTTATAAAAATCGCATTACCTATTAAGGTGGATACAACATTGTAAATAAGTTTATAGTTTTTTATTAATTACTATTAATCCTCAATCTCGAAGGAGTTATGTTATTGCAGGATGTATAAATGTTATGTATGGAACTCGTATCGATCTTGGTACTCAGTTGGCTAAACGGCTTGATGAATTTTAGACAATTATTTTATTACAGGACTCTTCATGAATAGAGGAGACTGTGTTGCTGGTCAAATTTATATCATAGATTTAGTTTGTCGATTGAACAGAAATATTTCTAAATTCAATAATAAAACTTGATTTGTATGAAAGGGAAAAAGGGAAGTTTATATTTATATATGTACTAGCTATCCACTCTCGGCTTCGTTCGCTTTGATTAGAACATTTTGGCTATTCCGTTTTCCATCATTAAAATATAGTCTACTTGGTAATCTAATTACCAATGGCGTGGGAATGTCGGGACTTAAATTATTCTCTGTTATTCTGGTTCTCCGGCTAATTGCGTACCAAGATTTATTATAATCAGTTCAGTAGCTTTTGCGCGAAAGATTAACAAACACTGTTACGTCCGACCTGGAGCATATTGAAAAGTAGTGGAAGCGTGATCTCAGGTACGAACGGGACGAACAATTGTCTGCAGTACGCAGAGCTAACACTCAATGTCTTAAATAAAAATCCTACCTTAGTTTCACTGAATACTGTTCGGTGAAGCCTCGCCAGGTATAACTTAATTAACATCAAACTATAATTGGCCAATCATTACGTCTAATGCTAATCAATTATACTTAACTGAAGTGGCGGGCTGAAGCAGGAACCAGCAATCAAAATGGCCGTTGTTCGGCGTAGTTCACTCACGTTTTTCACAATAATTCAACAAGGAATACAAGGAATACAATTTGCTATTAACAATTAAATTACTTCAAACAACAAAGGATGGTTCGATCAACAAAGGCGATAATTTTTCGCGAGAACGAACAAGTACAAACAAAAGCGTAACTTTTATACGGAGACCGCAAAAACGATGCAAATTTTAAATTCAAAAGGTGACGAATGACAGCTCATAGATAAAACCATTTCGTAAACTATACTAACTGTCATAGATAATATAATAGTTTAGTGTTGCTACATTTGGTTCATAACATCTACCCGCCTCGGCCAGGACTACCTGGCCGCTAATCAATTGGCAGTCGTGACAAGGTTGATACCGCTCTCTTCAGAACAGAACCGTCCACCCGAACCTCAGCAAAACGGGGCACTCCATCTGCTCCAAAGACGAGGTTAAGAATGCGCCCTCTGCGCCAACACAGTGGCGGTGAGTTAGCGTCCTTAACCAGAACGAGGTCACCAACATGCGGTGGATCAGTCTTGTCAGTCCACTTAACGCGCTGCTGGAGAATATGCAAATATTCCAAATTCCAACGTTTCCAAAAGCTCTGAGTGAGTTGTTGGATCAATTCAAACCGCGAGAGACGATTGAGTTTCACATCAACATAGGGGTATTCCGGCAGGGCGTTCAGCGGCCGTCCAATCAAAAAATGGCCCGGTGTGAGGGCTTCCAAATCGTTAGGGTCTGAAGAGATCGGGCACAACGGGCGTGAATTCAACATGGCTTCAATTTTGCAAAACACAGTTGCGAGCTCCTCAAATGTTAATACGGACTCGCCAATTACTCGTCGCAAATGTGTTTTGGCAACCTTTACAACACTTTCAAAAATTCCTCCCCAGTGGGGGCATGACGCGGGACTGAACTTCCAAGTTATTCTGCGACTAGCTAGTCTAGACGCAATCTCAGTCTCATTAGACGCCAAAAATTCATATATCTCTTTTAAATAGTTATTTGTGCCTTTGAAGTTGGTGCCGCAATCCGACCGAATCAAGGACGGTAGTCCTCGTCGTGACACGAATCTATCTAACGTCGCAACAAAGGCCTCTGTCGAGAGGGCTGAGACTAGTTCTAAGTGTACCGCCTTGGTGGACAGGCAAACAAAGACGCACAGGTAGGACTTGACCGTCTTACTGTTCCTGAGGGTCGAGGTCTTAACCGAAAAGGGACCTGCAAAGTCCGTCCCAACTCCAGCAAAGGGCCTTGTCTCTGTGACCCGATCCGACGGCAGGTCACCCATGATAGGCTGCATGGTAGAGGCCTTGAGTCTATAACAAGACATGCAGCGAAAGACCACACTACGGATCGTCCTTCGGGCCGATAAAATCCAAAATTCTCGTTGTAAAATGGCCAATAAGGCATTACAGCCGGCGTGGGAGTTCTTGATGTGACGATCAGTCACCAACAAACTCACTAAGTGGCCACTTTTGGGCAACAGGAGGGGATGACGAGCTCCATACGGGAGGTTTGCGTTCCTTAGACGCCCTCCGACTCGCAAAAGACCCGCACTGTCCAAAAAGGGGTTCAGTTTGCAAATGGCTCCAGACAGCTTACATTTGCCTTTTCTCAAAATATCAATCTCATTTTCAAAGTTCTCTTCTTGCACAGAACGAACCCAATGAAGAAGAGCATCCTGGAGCTCTTGTGGCGATAAGAACGCCTCCAAACATTTGTTCTGTGGGTGTCTACAATTTCTGGTGAAGCGCTTGATCCAAGCGGTGACCCCCAGTAATTTGTCTAATGAGCTGTAGCGATTCATTAGGAAATCTGGGTCGAACGGATGGTCCCGCCGTTCAATCGCAAGGGTTCGCAACCCAGGCAATGTGACAGTATCCAAGGCCGGTGTTCGCGGCCAATTAGATTCTGACCTGGTCAACCACTCAGGTCCCCACCACAGGGAGTGCTCAACCAAAAAGGGGGCCATACATCCCCGTGATGCGCAATCAGCAGGGTTGACTTCGCCAGGCACATGCCTCCAGATTAACGGGGTTTCCGATTTCTGGATCTGAGAGACCCGATTTGCAACAAACACCTCTAAGGTGTGGACTGACGTCTTCAGCCAACATAGGACAATTTGACTGTCAGTCCATGCATAGACTGTCTCAATGTTAACTGACGGGCACAAGGTGGACATGACGTGATTCAAGAGGCGAGCAAGAAGGGCCGCCCCTGACAACTCTAGCTTGGGAATTGTCAAGGTAGTTCGAAGAGGCGCGACCTTGCTCTTCGCCATGACCAATGACACCTTCACTTGACCATCCATGGTCACGGTGCGCAAATATACGGCTGCTGCGTACCCACGTTCCGAAGCGTCCGAAAACCCATGAAGGGACGCTGTATGCTTCCCTGGTGGAAGCATAGCACGGGGCAACGATATCATATTGATAGCAGGCAATGAGGAAGCAAACAGGAGCCAGTCCTTCAAAATAGCTTCGCGGAGTGGCTCGTCCCATCCAAGACCTGCAGTCCAAAGTCTCTGCAGGAAGCATTTGGCCCAGAATATGACTGGGCATATCCAACCATTGGGATCAAACGTTCTCGCGACAGTCGACAGAACCAGCCGTTTCGTCCAAGTGCGAGGCGAATCCAAATCGACGTTGAACGTGAATCAAATGAGTGAGAAATCTTAAATAACTTCAGTAATAATACAAGAAAAAATTAAAACTAAGTTTTTTAATCTAATATTTCAACAAACTAGATTCAAAGCAATAACACAATTTACTCAACAAATTAATGAATTTACTGATAAATACCCATTTAAACAGCTATTTCTAATCTTATACTAACAAACAAGAGTATTTATAAGAAATTAACCTTTAATAAAGCATAAGACAACAGCTGTTATTAACTCAAATCCAAATATTAGACCTTAAGTATCTAAATATAATATTTTAATAAAGAAAGAATTAAACAAATTGTGTCCTAACTTATTCATTCAATATAATAAACTGAGCAACAATAAGTTAACCACGCTCTGCTACCAAAACTTGTTACGTCCGACCTGGAGCATATTGAAAAGTAGTGGAAGCGTGATCTCAGGTACGAACGGGACGAACAATTGTCTGCAGTACGCAGAGCTAACACTCAATGTCTTAAATAAAAATCCTACCTTAGTTTCACTGAATACTGTTCGGTGAAGCCTCGCCAGGTATAACTTAATTAACATCAAACTATAATTGGCCAATCATTACGTCTAATGCTAATCAATTATACTTAACTGAAGTGGCGGGCTGAAGCAGGAACCAGCAATCAAAATGGCCGTTGTTCGGCGTAGTTCACTCACGTTTTTCACAATAATTCAACAAGGAATACAAGGAATACAATTTGCTATTAACAATTAAATTACTTCAAACAACAAAGGATGGTTCGATCAACAAAGGCGATAATTTTTCGCGAGAACGAACAAGTACAAACAAAAGCGTAACTTTTATACGGAGACCGCAAAAACGATGCAAATTTTAAATTCAAAAGGTGACGAATGACAGCTCATAGAT
The DNA here is from genome assembly GCF_905220565.1 of Melitaea cinxia. Lineage (NCBI taxonomy): Eukaryota > Metazoa > Arthropoda > Insecta > Lepidoptera > Nymphalidae > Melitaea > Melitaea cinxia. The sequence continues at coordinate 2,678,248 of NC_059416.1, forward strand.
AAAACCATTTCGTAAACTATACTAACTGTCATAGATAATATAATAGTTTAGTGTTGCTACATTTGGTTCATAACAAACACACATTCATCCTCAGAAACTTTCACATTTTTAATATTAGTAGAATTAGACATATTATAAAGTACATAATTATTTAATTTTAATGTCTGATATACATATCTCCTTTTGTTACAGTGACGCCAAACTTAAAACTAAAGTATCTCCAGAACGCGCTAGAGTTATTGAAGCAGTGTGAATCGATAATAGAAGTATTAAAAGAAAGGGAACCTGACGAGGTCAAGGAAAAGCCGAAACTAGAAGACGAGGAAGAAAAAACAATGACAAGCGACCACAGCCTCCTTAATCTCTTTGAGAATAGACTGCATTTCATATTAAAAAGTATTATACAGTACTGCAAATCGCAGTCTAATAAAGATTACGCAAAAATGACAGAAATGTATAAAAAATCATATTGTGCTAGTCTGAAGATACAGAAATCAGACGATGTTAAATTATACGCGTCCAGTATATGCAACGTGTTGGAGAAAATCGAGGATATTATGTTTTCATATACTTGATAGTGATGGTTGTACAAATCTCGAAAGTAACTCCTATGTTAAACATCAATTCGCCTATCGTATATGAAACGTCATAATGACGCATTGCCATTGGATTGAAAATTCTTTTTTGTAAAATATAGGTAGTATTTACGTGATTATTGATCAGTTATAAATAAATGAAAGATAGTTTTTTTTTTAAATAATTACAATTGTCAATAGTCGATGTGTGCTCGATAGGATGGCTATGAAGATATTCACATATAAGGAAATAATACAGGATGGGTTACTTATAAATCGAGCCTAGTAGTTCACTTCACTAAAATTTGATTTCGAAGATTTTATTTTGACACAAAACAAAAGAAAACGTTGAAAATGACGATATATATAGTTTTGAAAAGTGTTTTTCTACTTGTGTAATGTAATTTAAAATGAAACATTTTATATGTATTTGACTTAAATATCAATTTAAGTGAAATTTTAATAATTTTACGAATAATAAAAATTCCTTGGTCTAATAATAATAAAATCGCACAAAAACTTTCTAATGAATTTGTCCTATTAAAAAAATATATTTTTGGTAAGCAATATATATCAAAGAATAATTTGACACATATACTTTGATATATATAATTTCATCATTACAGCCTATACAGTCCACTGCTGGACATAGGCCTCCACAAGTTTACGCCAAAAATAACGTGAACTCATGTGTTTTGCCCATAGTCACCATGCTGGGCAGGCGGGTTGGTGACCGCAGTCCTGGCTTTGTCGCACCGAAGACGCTGCTGCCCGTCTTCGGCCTGTGTATTTCAAAGCCAGCAGTTGGGTGGTTATCCCGCCATCGGTCGGCTTCTTAAGTTCCAAGGTGGTTGTGGAACCTTGTTATCCCTTAGTCGCCTCTTACGACACCCACGGGAAGAGAGGGGGTGGCTAAATTCTTTAGTGCCGTAGCCACACAGCACAGTATATATAATTTATGTAGTATATTACCTTTATAAAATACGAATGCTTATACAATATAAGTACAGACAAACTGCTTGCGACGAGCAATACCTACTATCTTCTTCTTCTTCTTTGGCTTTAGCTCCCTAGCGGAAATACCCGCTACCACATGTTGCCATAATGATTTTATTATTTATAAAAAAAAAGTGAATCTCCGTGATCTTTATTTTCATCGCGATAGACTGACAACGTAAATATTTTAATATTTACACAAACACAGTGTTTAAATAAATTATTTGTCTAAGAATATTGTTTTATTTAATTATCCTTGTATAAACTTATATGAAACTATAACTAACTAGCTATGCCCTGCAGTTTAACCCGCGTCGATTTGAAGAAAAAATAGCCTTCCTTCTTCTTAAAGCACCTTCCTCTTCCTGAACCTTCCTCTAAATGAGCTGTCAAACTCAGAGGATTTTTCAATTCGGACCAGTAGTTCCTGAGATTAGCGAGCTTAAACAAACAAACAAACTTTTCAGGTTTATAGTATTAGTATAAGAGTAATAGAGTAGTACATATACATAAAACATGTTTTTTACACTTTCGCAATGTAAATATGCATATATGTACTGACTGGATTGACAGAATAATCTGGAATGATTCAATGAGACCAATCGGTTTAACGTTTTTTTTTTTGTTTTTTTTTTTTTTTTTATTAGACATTTGTAGCTTGATATATTTTCCTTAGTTTACACAAAATAAATCTGAATTTGACAACCAACATGTATGTCTTTATGGGTTTCCCCACCGTGCCTCGGAGAGCACGTTAAGCCGTCAGTCCCGGTTTTTATCATGTATACCTGATACTGATCGTTACTTATAGTAGGGACTATATCCGACAACCCGCATTGGGGCAGCGTGGTCGATTTAGCTCTGATCCTTCTCCTACTTGGGGAAAGAGGCTTATGCTCAGCAGTGGGATATTTTACAGGCTGAAGCGAATATTTGTCAATTTATTTTCATTACTGACATCATTCTACATTTTTTTAAATCTAAAATACGCCACTATCCTAATATTTTGAATATATATAGTCGAACCTTTATTTAAATACATTCTATAATTTTAGGGGACAGTTTACCGTATCGACGGGATGAACAGTAAATGTTTGACAGTTATGAAACTTATGAACATTTGTATTCGAAAATTGTTTTTCTCTTAATTTATTGTTTCGTCAATTTTCCAATGTTTTTAATACTTATTATCCTATTCCATGCTAAGAGTGCCCATAACTATACTAGACAGTATTCGTAATGTCAACAGACAGTATTTGGCAATATCCAAAATTAACAGAGCGAAATAAGTCTGCTTGTATGAGAATTGTTGGACCTTTATCTATCGGTTATCATCGGGATGTCTGGCGCGAACTTGGGGAGGCCTATGTCCAGCAATGAACTGCGATAGGCTGAATTGACTGACTGACTGACTATTATGTTGATTGTACAGGCTTACGATTAGGTTACTACTCTCACCACAACACTAAACTGCAATGTATATTTAGCCATATTACGTATACAAAAATAAATACAAAAATTATTTTTAAAATTTTATTTAGTTAAAAACAATATATAACAAATCTAAAGGTATATGTACAAATTTTTAACAATAAAATTCTTTATATTAATTTTATATCAACAATCCTATGGAAAAAATCTCACAAGCTACATAAAAATGTGGATAAATGTAGACGTAAATCTCAAAGATATAACCTCTCATAACTCGGTATGATAATCGGTATTTAAATAAATTACGTAAAAGTATATTTACTTGTAGTGATTGTCTATAGCATGTCAAAATAGTTTTTATTATCCGTTATTTAGATAAAATTATGCGGTTATGAGTAAAAGTGACGGAGTTCTACGAGTGACAGAGACAAAATATTGAAAGGATGTTTTCATAAACTACATTTTTCTAAAACAAGAATTGTAAACTATACCCACCATAAAATTTTAAACAGGAATGTTTTAATTTATATAATAATTACGATGAATCTCAGTACAGGCAGTAATTTTAAACTAAATTAAACTGATTATAGGATTAATATTATAATTTATGAGTTGACTAGTGTGGGTCATATAAATAATTTTAAATTAACAAGAGGCTCGTGTACACTAATTGTATGGTCCATTACATTAAAATATAAATTGTGTTTTATTATATAAAATACTGTTATAGCTGCAACTTTTTTAAATGTAGAATATAATCTGTGGAGATACTGGCACATTTGTTAAGATCTAGTTCTACTGAAATGGAATACAAATAGGTATAATTTTTTTCCAACTATTTTAACTACAATACAACTATTATTTGTACTAAGTAAGATTGTACTATAATTTTTCTCTTAAACTAGTAATATTCATAATTTTATAATAAAACAAATTAAAAATATTATAAAAATAAAGCAAAATTAGCTTTTAAGGGTGTCCATACTTTTCTTAGTAGACTTTATATAGTAGATATAATTTAATTATAATTTTTTCACATTATAAAAATTATATTAATTAATTTAGAAATACAATTATTCGTCAACTTTTTTTGAGAGAGAAAAAATCAGAAGCTGAAGACGTAGGTTTTATATGTTTAGATATCCCTTATTTAAGTCATGTACATACGATTACTGAATTGGTCCCGTTTCTATTTGCTTTTATATTCAAACAAATGGATCAATTCAATAAAATATAATCCACTGGAATGCATTTAAGCCTTGTCTGGTTTTTCCCTGAAAAAAAAAGTAAATTTTCATTTAGGTTTGATTATTGTAAGTCGTAGTTTGTTTTATAGCCTATGTGTCCTCTGATTTATGTTATCAAATACTAACAGCAATATTGAAATTAGTTTAATGGTTCGCATTTTCTTATTAAAAATAAAGTCTTCCTAAATAACAGACGAGCGCTGTTTTATCAGAGTTGACGTTAATAACAACTGCACTGTTTACTAAGGTCATAGCGCGATAATTAAGTACCTAAATAAGCTGTTATTTTTATTATGTTTCATTAAAAAGATTTAACGTGTTTTGATACGAAATCGTACATACGTACATACAAATCAACAGACAAAGTTTTTTAAAAATATTTCGACTATACCAGCAAAACTTTGTAAACAATTAAGATTTTACTCCATTTAAAGAGTGAATTTGCATTTTATTGTAAAGAGCTTTCAACATCCAGCAATTACTAAAAATACAATTCATGCTGGTTTAGGAATCTTAAACTCTAACAAACTAATATAACAAATCCAAATGAATTAAAAATATATATAATGAAGCGCTTCACAGTCCCGCAATAGGATTTTCTCCTGTGTCAGTGTTCAAGAAACACAACACAAGTACATATCAGACCACCACAAACATATAAATGCGGGGATCGACCTCACGATCGCTAGCGCAACAGCTAAAGACCAATGTTGTGATAGTTGCGCTGACGTGTCGTCAAAATAAATACATTTAATTCTGGTTTAGGAACCTGGAAATCGAACAAACTAGTATGGAAACTCTTACCCTCCGCCCAGCATGATCCTAATTTCCTCGAAGCTCTTGCCCTTGGTCTCGGGCAGCAAGAATAGAGAAAAGAAGAACGCGACCACGCAACACGCGCCGAAGATGAAGAATCCGACGTGCATGCCGATCGAATCAGAGATCGAAGGGAAAAAGCTGCAAGAGATAATATAATAATAATATCACTTAGGGGCTGTTTCATCGGCGGTGGATAACGCAAATAGAAGCGGCTCGTCCTAAAGAGCGCTGGTGCAGAGCACTCCTAAGAAAAGTACAGGTTAAATCTATATTTATTTATATTTTATATTATCCTTACATTACATTCTTTCTATTCTACTATGCCTATACAACAATCTATTAAAATACCTACATTTGGCATTAAGTTGTAATCTATGGTTGTAATGAGTGGAGCGCCAGTAATGGCGTTCCTATGAAACGAAGTTATACGATTCCTAGCACTGTATTCAATGAGTGCGAAAGAGACAGCCCGACACTTGCCTATGCGCTGTTGCCGTTCTTATGTACACAAACTTGTCGATTCTGTCAGTTATTTTACAGTTTTTCTTTTTTCTTTAAAAAATAGTTTATGCGCGACATTTTGAACAATACAGTGTACCTTTTAATATACAGCGTGAAAAGACTCTCGGAATGCGCTTCGGACTAAAATTGTACTTAGGTACTACTTACACAAAAATGTAGTACGAAAATTAAATCTTGTACGCGTTTTTTTAAATCTGAACAATATTTCAAAACCAATTGGGTGTGTGGATGTGAAGAAAGCAATAAATGATTTTGTTTTCCGTGTCTGGTGTTTGGACGGAATAGATTTTCTATACAAATAAAATAAATGATTAGCTCTAGTTTATATATATATATATATATATATATATATATATATATATATATATATATATATATAGGCCGAGCTTCAGTCTGTAATATCCCACAGGCATTTTTCCCTATGTAGAAAAAAGATCAGAGCTTAAACAACCACGCTGCTCTAATGAGGGTTGGCGATTATATTCTCTACTATGAGTAACCATCGCTATCAGATGTATATGATAACAAACAGGACTGATGGCTTAACGTGGTCACTGAGGCACGGTATAAACACAAATCGAGAATCGAACCCGCGACCGTCGGTGTTTAGGCGCCGCCGATACGGCACACGCACTATTATATTAGTCATAACACAAGCATTAAATTGCTTATCTTTAACACAACAAACTGCGCCAATGATCTAATGTCGTAAATAAAACAATAAACTTACTAAGTAACCAGAAAAGATAGTATCCAACAGAGCGCGGTGGCCATCGGAGAGGCGATGGATTTCACCTCAATAGGGAACAGTTCACCGATGATGGCCCACGGCAGCGGCCCGAGACCCCAGCAGTACGTCACGATGAACAGCACTAGGGACAGAATCGGCAGGAAGCTGATGCTGTCCACTACTGGGCTGTCGTTACGTTCCAGCAAAAAGAACATGCCCAGCAGTCCCTGACGATGGAAATTAGTTAATTTAATTGTAATTAATATTAATTATACTTTGACGTAAGTTTTAAGGGTGGCAAATAAGAATACAGCCCACCTGATGGTAAGCGATTACCGTAGTCCATAGACACCTGCAACACCAGAAGCATCGCAAGGGCATTGCCGACCCTACTTTCGAAACTCCCCATCAGATCTTGCCACCTTACTCACCACATTAATACAACACTACTTGAAGCAGTATCATTTAGCTGTGATCTTTCTGTAAAGTTGAGGTACTTCACCAGTCGGGCTGATCCAAATTTTGAGCAGAATATGTAACCTACATGCAGTGTTTCCTTCATTTTTATATAAGAGAATAATTGGTGCTTGATATGTCATGTTGCAAAACTCATCTAGAAATTGGAAGATATATATTTTAGCATTTCTTTTACTTCTTTCTATCGTTAGGTATAAATAGTCAGTTAAAGTGCTCACAGATCCGATTGCCGTACCGCATGAAGATATCAACATGAGGACACGTCTTCCGAGCCTGTCCACTACGAAAGGTGTCATGAACGATGACACCACCTGTTGATAAAACGTACAAATATTGTAACCCCAATGTCAGAATATGCTGTGTGTTTTCGGCAGTAAGAATATAGCCACCCCCTCTCTTCCCGTGGATGTCGTAAGAGGCGACTAAGGGATAACACAGTTCCACTACCACTTTGGAACTTAAAAGCCGAACGATGGCGGGATAACCATCCTACTGCTGGCTTTGAAATACACAGGCTGGAGACAGGCAGTGTCTTCGGTGCGACAAAGCCAGCCCTGCGAACACCAACCCACCTGCCCAGCGTGGTGACTATGGGCAAAACACATGAATTCACGCCATTTTCGGGCCGAACTTGTGAAGGCCTATGTCCAGCGGTGGACTATATCAGGCTGAAGTGATGATGATGATGATGAGTGAATGTCAGAATGGATTGCTTTTTCCAAACTCTTAAGCTAAAATTACCCAATCGTTGGAGATAACATTTGATTCGTAAAAAAAGTAACTGCGAAGTTTCTTGCCTATTCTTCTTTGCAGGTCTAACTTTTTGAATCGGTGGAAGCTTCTGATTAACCATAGTTGATTTACTAACTTATATCATAATAATTTGTAAAATGACAAAAGTGCTTAAGCCTTTTTGAAAATAGAGATTTTGGATGATTTTGTCCATAAAGTCAAACCGGACAACACATTTGTGTAATATATATAAATAATTATATTCCCGTATCCGAGAAACAAATCGTTATTTACCTGAACAGCTCCAATAATGATAGTGGCGTGGTTCGGGTCGAGGGATGTTCCAGATGCTGTGAAGATGTCTGTCATGTAGAAGAGGACGGCGTTAATGCCACTAAACTGCTGGAAGAACACCAGCAAGCAGGATATGTAGAAGGCTTTGAAGTTGCTGCCTCGGAACAATTCACTTATCTGTGGATTTCCGAATTAAAATAAGCTATGCTTAGGGCTGCTATTAGTTAAATTACTGAAACCAGGGAAAAGCGTAGAGGTGAAACTACACAGTTTTAATGCAAATAGTTGTCCATTCTATGTCAATGTGTATCAGTCCCTCTAACGGGTACTGTACATTTAAATAAATACACAAAGTAATACAATATAAATATTATACTATACATAATTATTCTTAACAGTAAAATTATTTTGCCTCCCGAGGTTTTCCGGGAACCATATAATATGTGTATTTTCAAACAATATTCCGTGGCCGATAGCGTTTCAACAACTTCAAGACTTACCTTACCTTATCTTTTACCATCAATCAGAAATATTGTCTGCTCGTGTTTTGCTATTTTACTTAAAGTGTTTAAGAAGTAGTCTTACTGTAGCAGTCCTCTCCATAGAAGCAGCCACGTCTGCGGATATTTGGCTCAGTTCCGACTCGACTCCTGCGCGTGATCGTCCTCTAATTACTTGTAAACATTTTGCAGCACCTTCCTTGTCATCTGAAATGGAATTACAGAGAGCTATTTAGTTTTTTATCAATACTTACATTATTTTATTACTAAAGTCAGTGCACTAGCTTAGCTACGTAGCTTCTCCAATCGGAATTTCGGAAACGTGTAATATAGAGTTTAACTTTTAATGGGAATTTGATTTATTAGACATTTATTCCATTTATCCTAATCAGAAACCATAAAAATATATTATAATTATAAAATTGTTTGCAGCCTTTATTTTGTAGATTAGCAAACTGTTAATAGATTGTTTCAAAGGCTAGTACTGATGGAGTAGCTAGTCCAAAGCGTGCTCTATACAAATATTACTCCTCAGATTTATGTTACTAAAAAAAAATGTAAAAATAAGCCTTACTTAATTTTTATGTAACTGTAAGAATTTGAGTTTTAATCAGAGAAGAACTAAGGTCTTGCTTGAATCAACATTTAGCGTACTCACCCTTCAGTAGATAATACGTTGGTGACTCGGGCATGAAGAAGAAGGCAATAGCGAAGACAACCACAAAAGCTATGCCCACATATGCCACCTCGTGGTAGAGGATGTAAGGACCAATTGCGTATACCAGCAGAAAACCTATCGTAATGAACGCTTGAAGGAAAGAACCGAGCGCTCCTCGGGATTCATCCTAGAATAAATACACTTCATTGTACTTAAACGATAAAAAAAGTGCGTGCGTACAAAGTACACATGTCAGAAGTGAAACTTCTTTAGCAAACTATTTTGAAGTCTCGTTTATTATATCAATCGTGTTTACAAATCTTCCAACACACACAAAAGCTTTAGATTTCCGTACCAGCGCCATCTAGTTTGTTTGCAATGTAATACTATCGATATAATGTAACAACCTTTGTAGTTTCTATAGTACACGCTAGGTGGCTCTGTTTTTCGACAAAAATACACATTTTCGTGAAGCTAATATTATTGCATTTCACCCGTAAACATTTTATCCTCATGCATAAACATTTTACCCTCATGTTTGCAGGCGTGGTACTGGCTCATTAGTTGTCTATACAATTTTTCTGTTTACTCTAAAAAATTTTATTAAGAAGGGCGCAGCAGTAAATATCTCACTTATTTTAATTATTATTAGAATGTTTGGATGATGTAAAACATAATTGTGTATATAGTTCATATTACTGATATCACAACTAACCATGTGTTTTAAATATCTCTGTATTGATAAGTGTTCCAATTTTATTAAAAACATGATACTTATAAGTTTTGTCAAATTAAAATATTAATGATTTATTTTTACAATAAACAAGACGATCAAACAGCCATATTTTTTTTGTGAACTACCAAATGCGTAAAATATTAATCTAAAAAATACATAGTGGGTTAAACTTAATACTTATATTATACACAAGAGATTTGCAGAAATAGTATAATATTACCGTGGCAATTTCAGCGCAGTACATGGGTGAAATCGTGAAAAGCATGCCAACAGCGACGCCCCAAACTATTCTGGCAGCATATAGTACTGGGACACTGGTAGCCAACGCTACCATAATCCAGCCGGCGAGCAAAGGAACAATCGAACTCATAAGACCCCATTTTCTGCCAATCTTCGATGCTGCGAAACCTCCGAGAAATGGTCCTAAAAGATTCACAATTCAAATGTATACCAATGTATTTTCGTACCAATAATGTTTTAATAGTTTCTAAAGTTAAGATGTTTCTTTTATTGATATCATCAATTTAAACGTATTTTACAGAAAGAAGTTAAATTTGATTGTCACATTGTATTGTCAAAATAACTGATTTTATTCTCCAAAAGCCTACCACTTCGCCACCCTAGAAATATTTAGAGCGATGAAGATATTTATTATTTGTATAGTCTTCTTTATAAGACTTCGACAACGGTAGATAAGAGAAAGGCCATGACACTAAGATATAATAATAATATATTATCAAATTGCCATATTTCTGTGTATATACATATAGTGTCAACACTAGACGTTGTACTTTACCTTGCATTAAATGTCTGAATTAACTTCTTATATATTTTGTATGAAACAATTTTTAACTATCAATTTGTCAAGTTGGGCAAGTTAAGTCATAAAATCGCTTCTATGTTTAAATGTAACGTCTACTAGACAAGTGTTCGAAATAAGAATATTTGAAAACGTTGTTATTGAGTTTCAAGTCCTAACATTTAAATAGCGTATCGTTTTTTCGAATACAGAACAAAATTTTAGTAATTGTTTTTTAGCCTTGTCTAATTTTCTCTTGGTATATATACTGACACGTACCAAAAATAGCGCCGATGTTCAGTACAGATCCTATCCAAGCTATTTCGTCAGATGTCGCAGGCCTGCCGAGTGGAGATTGGCTAGGGTCCTGCAGTTTAATGTTGATCGGCGCCGTCCATCCCATGGAGTAACCCGTGGAAGCAATCGCGATGTTCGCTGTGAAAAAACATCAATTAAGGGGCTACACTACCTCAGCTCGAATTCAGATTTCACCCGTACTAACACACGAGAATTGAGAGCGCTTGGTTGTTCATCGCGCGAATTTTATGTATTTTCTCCCCACAAACATTATCAATAGTTATTTTTTTAAAAACGCAACATATAAAATGTTCTTCATACTTATTTCAATTACCATGCTTAATCTCAAGTCCATAACTTCTATATTTACTGAGATATTAAGGTTTTAATACAAAAATAGAGGTAACTTTGTGATTTGTTTGTATCGAGAAAATTTTATGGAATCGTGTTTTCGAAACATAAGAAAGATAGTTTATGTCCTGAACTTTACCATACATAAATTTCAAACTTAAATATTCAGTAGTTTGGAAGATATGGACATCCTGCCGAGTGGAAAATAAGTAATTTGAGGTAGCATACACTCTTAACCTACGTATTTAACGCTTTTGTTAACATTACATTCTTTTATTTATCAAGATCAATGTCAAAGTATCGTTGACTGTTTTTATCTATAGCTAGTAATAATATTTAAAAATGAAATCTTTGTTTATTAATTATTATTATACTTAAGCTTGTATAGATTAAGCCTTATTATTTGTTATCTAGAAGTAATACACAACGTAATAATGTAATTCATCACGAGATTTTAGTTGAAATCTTAGCTTTTATAACCTTATCTTAATTCTTAACCTCTCATTTTAGAATAGGTATAGGTACTATTGACGCCACGTTGGCGCAACGGTTCCAGCCATGGAGTGTATCTGTTGCGCTGACGGTTGCGGGTTCGATCCCTGCACATGACAAACATTTGTATTGGCCATACAGGTGTTTGCCGTGGTCTGGGAGTTTGTGCAGTCCTTATGGGCCTCCCCACCGTGCCTCGGAGAGCACGTTAAGCCGTCGGTCCCGGTTGTTATCATGTACACCATGATAGCGGTCGTTACTCATAATAGGTAATATATCCGCCAACCCGCATTGGAGCAGCGTGGTGGATTAAGCTCTGATCCTTCTCCTACATGGGGAAAGAGGCCTATGCCCAGTAGTGGGATATTACAGGCTGAAGCGTATAGGTACTATTCCTAGGCTATCTTTCATCAGCGGTAGTGCTAAAATTTATTATTTATGCCTAATTTTTTATTTAATAATACAATGTCTTTATTTTCCTCTCGTATCCGTTTATCAAGAAGTTTTCGTGACCGCTATGAGTCAGCTAGTACTTGATAAAAATAACGATTATTATTATCATTTACACAGTTTATTTCTATGGAATAGTTGATGATATTTTTAAACGTAAAATACAAAACAATAGGTATATTTATACAAGTTTTAAACAGTTTGCACAGAAAAATAATATGTTACAATGTAGGTATTTAGGTATGTTCAACTTCATTCAAACTTGATATGAAATGTGAAATATACCGTAATAGAATTATATTTTATCACAGAATATGTTTATAATTGATATTATCGTGTAAATATTTTACAAATAGAAAGCATTAAAAACCAGAAGTTGACGTAATAGCATTCGACGTACAAAGAATATCGTTGGTCTATTGTATTCTAACGGTCTGAAATTGTTCATATCCTGTCGCAGAATATTCATGGAGTCGTTTAGGATCTATTTATACTGACTTTGATATGAATCCGTCAAGTTTACTGAACTATAAGTAATAATAATAATAATAATAAATATCTACAACAACCACACAAATAAATAAATATCTACAACAACCACACACGGTCATCTGTTCCTACAGCAACTTATTGCTTGTGTTATAGGTAACAGCCAACTTCTGCATATATAAATAATAAATAAATATTATATATTACACCCAGACTCGGGGCGGGAATCGAACCCACAACCCCCGGAGCAGTAAGTACTAGTAAGTAGGGTCACTATGAACTGCGCCAACGGGCTAGTCACTAAACGAAAAAAAAATAAGCTAAAGAAGATGTTCATTTATTCATATGTATATATATATATATATATATATATATATATATATATGTATATGTATATACATATGATTATGTTCTGGGATAACTTCGTCGTTTATGAACTGATTTTGATAATTCTTTTTTGTTCGAAAGGAGATATCCTAAGTGTGGTACCACGATAAGGAAACCAGGATCTGATGATGGGATCCCAGAGAAATCGAGGGAAACCCTCGAAAATCCACATAACTTTTTACTGGGTTTACCGACTTTGATAATTTTTAATTTAATCGAAAGCCGATGTTTATCATATGGTCACATTTAAATTTTATTGAGATCTGATTACAGCTATTGGAGTAATCTTTGATAATGCGTATTTACTTGACTATTTTTTCGTCTACCTACGTTGTATTTATTACTTGTCGATGTATTGAAGTCGGTTTTTGTTTCGTTTGCGAGCAAACATAATTATATTGAAACTTAAAGTACAATGGAAATATAATAAGGACAAAAATTATGTTTTTTTTGACGTGAAAACGTCTAATAAATCGATGAACGCCGGCTGCATGCACAAAAAAGAATGACTAATTGTAGCGCTACGCTCATTGTCCCGTTACGCTCATTGTACGCTTACGCAGCATCTATATGTCTCTTCCACTCGATTGGCCTATGCGTCCGAGGAGATGTTTTGTTATGACGTTGTCACGTTAATCGTCCATAAACCAACTTTACAGACAACAAATTTTTTTATTACGCCTTTTTTTGTTACTTATTTTGATTGATTGAAAAGAAACAAACAGTGCTATATATATTTTTTATCCGTAAAATTGGTAATTTTATTCTCTTGTTAAAAGAAATTTTTAAAATCGTTACAGCAATTTTTTAGTTTATCCATTACAACGAAACAAAATAAAGAACCGTGCCTTTTTATATTATCAGTCAGTTCAGCCTATTGCAGTCCACTACTGGACATAGGCCTCCCCAAATTCGCGCCAGATATCCCGGTTTTCTGCGATCCTCATCCGGCTTACACCGGCAATCTTACGTAGATCGTCGGTCCAGCGGGCCGGAGGACGTCTTTATAATATTAATAGAAACAAATTACGTAACACAGAAAAATAATGTTTTTTGAAACATTATGAAATATTATATCAGTTATCATGTTATGTATTACAGACGTGTGATCAAGATAAGTGAAGTCAATTGATATATCATAAAGTTAGATAATAATAAAACCAACATAATATATTATTTAACGTATGCACGTTTTGAAGTACAACTTATCTAGACAGTGTGACTGTGTGTGTATTGTGCAGAAGTTTTACTTCAGTCGTTTGGTCTAAAGCACACTCGTTATTTTTTATCAGGGTCTTTTTTATAATAATAATTAAAACGAACCGTTTTGTCTACGAACCGTTAAGTTTAGAACATGTCTTGTTAGAAAGTAAAACGTACCGTTTTGGAATATAGCAGTCACGTATAAGCTTAGCTAAGAATACGCTTATTGAAGGTTAATAGATTTAAAATCAGCAGCGTCTTCGGTACGACAAAGCCAGCCCTGCGGTCACCAACCCGCCTGCCCAGCGTGGTGACTATGGACAAAATACAAGTTCACTCCATTTTTGGCGCGAATTTGTGGCCTGTATTAAGCTGAACTGAGATTTGAAATTTCGATCGACGTAAAACGAAACTATTTTAGAAATGTCTTAAAAAAGATATATCTAATTTTTAATTCTTCAATATATTCATACTAATATTATAAATGTGAAAGTGAGTTTGTTTGTAAGTTTTTTTGTTTGTGCCTCTTTCACGCTCGACGGCTTGACCGATTGCCTTGAAATTCGACATGCACATTACCTTAGGGAGGTTTAGCTTGAGATGTGAAAGTGGAACAAACAAATAAACAAACATTCTCACTTTATTATTAATATTTATTTTTATTGATAATGGCTATCTTGTGTGTTTCTCCACCGTAACTCAGAGAACACGTTAAGCTGTCGTTACTGATTGTTATTATGTAGGTACACCTGATAGCGATCGTTATTCATAGTAGGAATATATCCGCCAACCCGCATTGGAGCAGCGTGGTGGATTAAGCTTCGACCCTTCTCCTACATAAAGAAAGAGGCCTATGCATGGCAGTAGAATGTTATATGCTGAATCGTATCTAAAGATTATTGCCGCTTATTACCTACTTTTGTATTGTATTTAAGTTATAAATAATAAGTATATGAACGATATGATATAAAATATTCGTATTGTTTGCTCGTAGTGATAACCTCTCGTATCAATGTAATGACAGTTACGTATATACATACAAAAACATTAAATATGATTTAGAATACGCAGCACAATTTAAATCATATCATGTTAAAAATAAATCTATGCAACTAGAATGGGAAACAAGCGTACGAATCACCTCGTCAAACGGACAGACGACGCCTACAATAATACAAGTATCGCAACGCGTTGCCGACCTTACCTCCAAAACTCCCAGGAGCTTTCTACCTTACTCACCGCTGGAACGTACCACTGCTTGAAAGCAGTATTATTTAGCTGTGATCTTCTGTAAGGTCGAGGTACTTTCCCAGTCGGGATGCTCCAGATTTAGAGCGGGTTATATCCTGTTTTACCTTACATCAATAGAATTATTTTATTTGTAAAAAACGCCACTAATATACCTATGTAACGTAATTCTATATATTCGTGTTTTTTTTTAAATAAAATAATTCTAATAATCATAACCACTTTTTTGTTGTAAATATACATATATTCTTTTTTCGGTGTCGGGGATCCTGATACAAACACAATACACAAGCACAAACGCCCAGACCACGACCAACATCTGTATGGTCAATACTAAGTTTGTCGAACCCACGACCGCTAGAGCAATAGCCATATATGAGTTCACGCCATTTTTGATGCGAACTTGTGGAGGCCTATGTCCAGTAGTGGACTGCGATAGGCTGAAGTGACGATGATATTCAGTTATCAGTAGAATTTTTAAGCTATTTAAGGAGAGTAGTTTTTCACCAATCCTTTTCCTAAATTGGGAAAGAGGCTTATGCCCAGTAACGGGATGTTACATACTGAATCGGGAGTTTTTTTTATCAAGCAATACTTCGAGACATTAGCGAAAATTGTGGAAAATTCAAAAAGGTTTTATTGAAGTCTGTTTTTAGTTTATAACATGAACTTTATTAAAAATTTGGAACTTACATTACGCTCCAATTTTGGTATTTTGAATTAGATAAATGTTCTTAATCTGGTAAGTTACGGATATGAATTTTTGGATACGTATATTTGAATAAACTGATCTACAGTTTCGGGTACTGTTATGGATAGTTTATTATTTCGGATTATTCATATTTTTGGATGTTATGTTTTTAAGGAATTGCCAAAGTAAAATACCATAAATACCTACGCAATTACTTAATTTTTCAATTTTCATTTCGATTTTCAATGAATCTTGTAAATAATTATAATAATTACTAGATATTAGTTAAATATCAGTTACGTCATCTAATATTCTACGAAATCCCTCAAAGATTTTATTGCAATTTTGACTGACGAGTGCTCATTCAGTAATAGGGATAAAAATAGGATTATATAGCTGTATGGCATGCAAGTTGCTTTCACCGGACAAAAATAAAAACATATGCATATTATACAAACGGCTACTTTTCCCAAAATTATTTGAAACTTTTATTTCTATTTCGTTATAATTTCAGATAGGTTTTTTCCGGATATCCGAATGTTTTAGTTACATTTACGGATATAAATAACGTCCATAAACAAAATAGGTATACATATAATATATGCATAAAGTATGTCGAATACTTAATTTCAAATATACTTACATATGTAGGAAATATATAATTTATTTTCTAATATACTTGTATATCGAGTTGAGAATTAAATGAGATAATAATTGATCAATACATAATGATATCAGTGTTTACATTCAAGTTTTAAAATATAATTTGTTATTTATTATCCAGTACTATTTTTCTTTTAATTTTAATTAAAGTGACAACCTACTGGGCAAAGCAAAAAATAATTTTTACTCTTACAAACTTTTTGATA
This sequence comes from Melitaea cinxia, assembly GCF_905220565.1. Taxonomy (NCBI): domain Eukaryota; kingdom Metazoa; phylum Arthropoda; class Insecta; order Lepidoptera; family Nymphalidae; genus Melitaea; species Melitaea cinxia. Next base: position 2,695,241 of record NC_059416.1, read on the forward strand.
CGCGAGATATTGAAACCAATAATACGTATAATAATAATCTTACGCTTAAGATTAGATATAATCAATTGAATTTTTTTTTATTCCTTTTTAAAAATCTATATTTATATATCTAATTATATTATTCAATTTTTAATTATATATACATATATTTTTTTATATTTAGTGTTTGATCATTGATTACTTACTTACCTTTATTACTTACCTTTAAAAAGAAATAAAATTAAACTTTAATCTATTATGCGACATTTTTTTTTGTATTATTGTTGTAAGTTTTGTTGGTAATATTCTAATAAATAAAAAAAAAAAAAAATTAAAATAAAAAAAAACGAAAAAAAAATATAGTTATTTTAGCTTTTTCGAAATGCGACAATATCACGTACGTTATTTTTAACAGACATCAAAAAAAGATCGAGGATCATAACTTTTTTACTGGGTGAAGTGATTTTGATGATTCTTTTTTTTTTTAATTTAAAGCTGGTGTCTTAGTGCTTGTCATGTGGTTCCATTTTATTTTGGTCGAGATCAGATGAGTACCTTATGGCTATCCCTAGTAATGCGTATTTATTTAAATACTTTTGGGACTACCTACGTTTTATTACTTGTCGATGAAAACGGAAGTCAATTATTTATTTAAATTAAATATGTTGGTGAGTTTAAAAATGATTTTATAATCTTGTTTACAAGACGTTCGATATTCAAAAATCGTTACGAACTATCGAAAATCGAATAGGATACAATCGAAAATAAGAGAAAGAGAGATGAGTTCATTCTTTTTTTGGTTTTGGTTTCAAGGAATTTGAATTCTTTTTTAGTTTTGTTTGAAAGTATAATATGTTATACGAAACATTATTTTAAGAAATACATATTTTTAATTATGTTAGACATTTAAAAGTTTTATCGAATAAAGTTGGGTTCTTATTAAGAATTCGTATGCAAATTTATTTATATCGTTTCTTTAATATAATAAAATCGGATTTTGTGTCAAACTTCACAATGCAAGTAATTTAAAAAAAATGCATGTTTTGTTTGTCAGAATAAGAGTTAAAAAACGTTAGTAGAATCAAGAAACAAGAGCGACTTTTTAATTATTTTTTTAAGATTTAAAATAGAAAACAAACCATTTTTCGTTGATAAATTGGCACTGAAACTACACAACTCCAGATCAGAAACATGAAAAAGCCTTTGAAAAACACACAAATCACTTTAAAACAAGTTTGATCACTTGAAAAAAAAAAGACATCTCCTATACTTTTAAATTAAAAAAAAAACACTTGACAAAACTGTCAACTTTTTTTTAAAGACATACCGATGGCTCCGATGACATATTGCCGCCAGAGCTGTCCGGCCTCCATTCTGTGCGTTTGCTGGTTGACTGTCACACCGGTGTCGACCGGATCGTAAGCGTAGTTCCTATCTGCCATAAATATTACGTCAGGAGATCTTTGATTGGCACGCGTTCTCGCACCTAATCTGTAACAAAAATTCCTTAATCTCATTATCAAAGTTGTTAAAAAAACTTTTTTTAATCTTTATCAACCCGAACAACCTCCCTCGTGTATTCTCTATTTTACTTAATATTGGCGAAATCATCTGAGCACTAACGAAAGCCAACAATTATTTACGCAATAACTTAAAACGTATAATAATAACAAACATATATATTTTGTATAATTTATAAAAGAAACCACGTATAATTTTCTTTTTTGTATATTAAAACATTAACATAATATAACAAACATAAGAACAATTTCAACTCTTCTTAAATACTAATAATCATTCAATTTTTAATTAAAAATAAACAAGTACTTTGTCTGTATAGATTACGTCATATAAATATTAATAACTTAATTACACTGTTTTGAATGGCGTCCAAGATTTTGGCACGAGTAAGATGTACATAGTTCAGGTGATAGACGAGATAGAGCCAAAACAAGTCACTGAATGTGAATGGAATATAAAAATCATAGAAAAAAATAGAAGAACAGACGCTAAGATCGAATTCCGTTGTTCTTTGATCTAAGAATTGAAGAATTAATCTAAAATTTTAAGAAAATGTATAAAATGATGATGATGATGATAAAAGCTACTAACTGAGGTGGGGCACAGCAGGAATTCCCTGCTCAAAATATGGAGCAGCCCGACTGGGGAAGTACCTCGACCTTACAGAAGATCACAGCTAAATAATACTGTTTTCAAACAGTATTGTGTTCCTGTTGGTGAGTAAGGTGACCAGAGCTCCTGGGGGGATTGGGGATAGGGTCGGCAACGCGCTTGCGATGCTTCTGGTGTTGCAGGCGTCTATAAGCTACGGTAATCGCTTACATCAGGTGAGCCGTACGCTTGTTTGCAAACTGAGATTGACGTGAATATATAGTTAATTTATTTAAATCAAATAAAATTCAAAGCAAAAATGCAAAGCAAAATGAACACTCAAAATATACATATATTTTTTGAAGTTGAAGTGAGATTTTCGATTATCCCTCCTCGGTGTAAATGAGACTTATTCTAAGCTCACGTAATTGGATAACAAATGGATGTCCCCTTACATGACAAGCATCAGCTTCTGAATACAAAAAGAAACAACAACGGTGAAGAGTCACGCAGAAGTGCATAAATATCATAACAATTTATACACATTTTGAAGTAAAACTTCTTTACGCGCGCTTGACTCGGGGAAGAAGTTGGTGAATGCGTGACGAGAGCAGAGAGAGAGGTGCGAGCATATATTTTCTTTCTCTCTTTCTCTTATAGCCAGTTACATTTCATAATGAAGGCGTATTGTGCTGAAGTTTTACTTCAGTCGTGTGGTCACTACACACTCGTTTTTTTTTTTTTTTTTCTAAATGCTATTACGTTTTACTTTCACAATATTAGAAATATTTCTGAGTTTATCAGAAAAGTGTTTGGAAAAATTAATCAGTATTAGTTTTTATGTGTTATTTAACATGATAATTTAAAGATATTTATTGACCCGACGAGCGTAAGATAATAAAAAACAGATAAGGATAAATCTATGAATATTTTCATACCGAATTATTATTATGCTCTTTGCGTCTGAGTAGCTGGAAATAGGAAGGTAAAAAATTATTATCTCACTTACAATTTAATCGACCAATAAATTTTAATTCGTGGTAGACGGTGTTGGTGTTACGCTAAGTATTTTTGTTTATATACTGACTGTTTTTATACCTATTGTAATACCCAAATAAAGAGAAAAAAAAAAACTTTTAAATCCTGTTTTCGTGGCCAAGACACTAATAGCTAAGATCGATTATCCTTATAAATATGGAAGCAGAAATCAATAAATTAAAAAGTTCAATATTACTAGATCTTGTAATTGTAAATTGTAAATTGTAAATTGTAACTTATTTTTATATATTTCAGTTAAGCGTAAGTTATTATATCTATTTGAATTTATTTTTGGCCTCTAAGATACTATAATTGTGTTTGCTCGCAAACGAAAAAAAACCGACTTCAATTACATCGACGAGTAATACAACGTAGATCGACGAAAAAATAGTCAAGTAACTACGCGTTATCAAAGATTACTCAAAAAGTTGTTATCAGATCTCGATAAAATTTATATGTGACCATATGATAAACATCAGCTTTCGATTAAATTAAAAATTATCAAAATCGGTACATCCAGTAAAAAGTTATTGCGGATTTTCGAGAGTATCCCTCGATTTCTCTGGAATCCCATCATCAGATCCTGGTTTCCTTATCATAGTACCAAACTAGGGATATTCCCTTTCCAACATAAAAATTATCAAAATCGGTACATCCAGTAGAAAGTTATACGGTATAATACAACGTAGGTCGACGAAAAAAGCGTCAAGTAAAAACGCATTATTAGATAGATATAACTCGAAAAATAGTTGTTGGATCTCAAATAAATTTAAATGGGACCAAATGACACACACCACCTTTTGATTAAAAGAAAATTTGTCGAAATCGCTCCACCCAGTCAAAAGTTCTGAAGTAACATACATTAAAAAAAAATACAGTCGAATTGAGAACCTCCTCCTTTTTTGGAAGTCGGTTAAAAATAAATAAATAAACGCTTTACACTCGGCCCCCAGTAGGATTTTCTCCTGTGTCGGGTGTCCGGAAACACACACAATACACAAGCACAATCGCCCAGACCACAACAAATATCTGTATCGCTAATAAAAATGACTGTCTTGAGCGGTGATCGAACCCGCGACTGTCAGCGCAACAGTCAGTGCTGTGACCGCAAATCTTAACGCGTCGTCTAAGACGTTTTTTTTTTATATAATTAATTCATAATCTTTATACATTAACAATTACAATTACAAAATTCATAACAGTAAAATTTCAAATTCTAAGTGCAGTTTTTATAATAAATGTCATATTCTACTTAAGGGTACAAGTTAAGTGTTTACCCGTACCATTAATCAAGATCATACATCATCTAAGTTTTTAATTCGATAATATGATAAACATTTCGAAAAAAAAAAATAGGATATTTCCATTTCTAAAAATGGTACATGCGGTATTGATGATTGGCATAAATTAGTGGGAAAATCCCCTAATAGTCTAAAAATCTCTGGCAAAATATACGTAGCATTTCCAAAAATATGTCCGATTTTGAGGTTTTGATTCATAGATTGGGGATTGAATTTGATATAACAATGCTTACTGAAAGTTGGCATGGTAACTCTCTCTTCACACCTCGACTTAATTTTTATAACTCATTTCCAAATTCAAAACAACAAGAAACAAATGGTGTTGTTCTTGATATCATGATGGCTAATATGCATTTTTATGCAGAAGAACATTCTTTTCAAGAAGGCAACTGTTTTATTTTATTTTATATATATAAGTAGTATACATTCACGGGCTTTTGAACCCATGTCCTTTTTTATTTCTAAATATGCTATTTTTTTTAAATCAATTTAGGCGTTACTCAGCAACAGCAATGTTTAAGTTAGACTAACTTAATGTTAAACAGAGACGTAAGTCCACCGACCGGTTCTTATTCTAACATATGATACATTTTTTTTTTTTTTTTGTAGAGGCAACTGCTTAATTGCGACACAAAGAAACAATATTGTAATTATATCCATTTACAGATTGCCATCGTATTACAACATTGATTTATTTCTTATATCGTTAGACACAGTTCTTCAAAATGCATTCTTTTAAAAATATTTTTTTGACAGGTGGCATAGGCATTGATATACCTAACATTTAAAAGAAAAAATAAAAACAGATTTAATCAGTAACAGATATCAAAATTTAGCTGCTTATCGTGGACTTTTTCCTTGTCGTAATGTCACAACCCGCGAAGTAGGTAAGTCTCGTTTGGATCACTTTTTGATAAGGACCAATTTTCCATCTATAGTTATTGTTCCACAAACAAGGAGACCACTTTTCCGTTATGATATCAGTAACTTTGAAAGCAGATCGTGTATACAGTACACGAGATATGGAAAAGTTATTTGTTAAAAATTAATCTTATAGCTATTTTTGCTTCCAATGACCCGCATGCTATCGAATATTTCGTTAATGCGATTAGGGAGGTCATTTACGAAAATACTATCTCCGCCATTTTGGCATCCTGATAGAAAGAAAACATTAAAACCTTAGATAACACCAGGCCTATTACGTTGTATAAAACACAAAAGCAAATTACATAAAAAACTTAACTTTTTCCTCATAGCTTAATTATTAAGATGTCTTATGGTAGATACCGAAACTTTATAATACACTATTAAAAAAGTAGAGTAATAACTTTGAAAAAAAAAATTAAATAAGTAGCGCTAAAAAATGATAATAAAAGTTGTGGAAATTAATAAAGAATTAATTAAATATTTCAAATGGAAACAGTAATTCATCAATTGACTTGTTAAATATTTCGGATTCATCCTTACACCCATTAAATGAAATTAACGACTATTTTATAACAGTAGGTAAAATATTAGCAGAAAAAAATTCTATTCGCCAAAAGAAACAAAACAACTGTTCGTCATCGGTGCGGTGAAATGAATCGTGCTAAAGTTATTTTGTTTTGGTAGACACTAAGGATGAAATAAGCCGATGTATAGGTTTAAAATTCTGTCACTTTTGGTTGGGACGGAATTTCTAACATTTTTTTTTGTCACTAGTTCGGCAAACTAGCGTACGGCTCACCTGATGGTAAGCGATTACCGTAGCTTATAGACGCCTGCAACACCAGAAGCATCACAAGCGCGTTGCCGACCCAATTCCCAGGAGCTCTGGTCACCTTACTCACCAATAGGAACACAATACTGCTTGAAAACAGTATTATTTTGCTGCGCACGCTTGTTTGCCGACCTAGTTGTATAAATATATATATATATAGATGTATATGTATGGATGTATATATATATATATATATATATATATATATATATATGTATGTATATATATATGTTTGCCAAACCCCAGTGGAGCATCGTGGTGGATTGAGCTCTGATCCTTTTCCTACATGGAAAAAGAAGCCTATTCCGAGTAGTGAGATGTTACAGGCTAAATTGTAATCGTAACTGTTGTCATTGAACAATTTATTTATTATTTAAACAATTGTTTTCCTACAATGTTCACAATGCAAATAACCTTTGTTATGAATATTTCAGTTTATTTTTCGCTTATTAAAATGTCGTTTGCGCACGTAAGCGCTATCTCGGCTCATTAATCTTTTAATAAAAATACATACACATTTATATGGAACTACATTTACATATATATGAACTAGCTGTGTTCGCGACTTCGTCCGCGTAAAATAGTGACTTAACATGCTCAACGTGATTTTTTAAATTGGCATAACTTCTTGATTTATGAACCGATTACCATGAAACAGACACTAAATAGTAAGCTAAGCTTGCCGCAATATAATAATAAAAACTACAACTAAATCGGATAGTCGTTTCTGAGATTTGCGTGCAGAAACACACAGACAAACAGAATTCTGACAAAAAGCTGATACTTGTCTCATAGTCTCATTTAAATTTGATCGAGAATCGATTACTACTTTTTGAATAATCTTTGATAATGCGTATTTATTTGATTATTTTTTTATCTACCTACGGTGTATTACGACGTATACGTAGGGCGATAAAAAATAGTAAAGTTAATACGCATATTAGATATAAATCGAAAAGACACTGAAATTCATTGAAATCGGTTCACCCAGTCAAAAGTTCTGAGTTACATCCTCCTTTTTTGGAAGTCGGTTAATAAGACAAAAGGCGTAGCATGGATTTATGCGGCCCGGGCACCACCGAAAATTTGCTACCCGGGGTCTACGAATAATTTAATTATTTTTTTTACTAAATTATTTTAACACACTCATTAGTCATTGGTAGCACAATTTTCATTATATTGTTTTCTAATGTTTACGCGAATTTCATTCATTAGAATGGAACAACTTTTTCGGATTTTATCGGATTTATTTATTAAGTTTTTTAGATGCCCGACGTTTCGGATACTTTACAGCAAACATGGTCACGGGAGGACTGAAGGTGAGACTGAGGGAATTTTCATTATGTTCATTAACCGACTTCAGTAAAAGAAGTGGTTCTCAATTATACTGTATGTTTTATGTGTGTTACATACATAACATTATATACAGGATCATTGCCTTCATATACATCCCACGCTTCGCCACTAATAAAGAGTAATTTCAAATAAGTTTTATTTATGATTTTCCTGGTTAATTGTGTTCGTTTACAAACAGAAAAAAAAACAAAATTCAATTTCCATTCATAAATAATATAATTGTGTTTGCTCGCAAACGAAAAAAAAACCGACTTCAATTACATCGACGAGTAATACAACGTAGATCGACGACAAAATAGTCAAGTAACTACGCGTTATCAAAGATTACTCAAAAAGTAGTTATCAGATCTCAATAAAATTTATATGTGACCACATGACAAACATCAGCTTTCGTTTAAATTAAAAATTATTAAAATCGGTACACCCAGTAAAAAGTTATAGCGGATTTTCAAGAGTTTCCCTCGATTTCTCTGGGATCCCATCATCAGATCCTAGTTTCGTTATCATGGTACCAAACTAGGGATATCCTCTTTCCAACAAAAAAAGAATTATCAAAATCGGCACATCCAGTAGAAAGTTATGCGGTATAATACAACGTAGGTCGACGAAAAAAGCGTCAAGTAAAAACGCATTATTAGATATAACTCGAAAAGTAGTTGTTAGATCTCAAATAAATTTAAATGGGACCAATTGGCACACAAAACCTTTCGATTAAAACAAAATTTGTCGAAATCGGTCCACACGGGCAAAAGTTCTGATGTAACATACATAAAAAAAAAAAAAAAAAAAAAAATACAGTCGAATTGAGAACCTCCTCCTTTTTTGGAAGTCGGTTAAAAATGAGAACATCATCTGATTTTTCTTTTTTAACCGACTACCAAAAAAGGAGGAGGTTCTCAATTCGACTGTATTTTTTTTTAAATGTATGTTACATCACAACTTTTGACCGGGTGGACCGATTTCAACAATTTTTTTTAAATCCAAAGGTGGTGTTTGTCAATTGGTCCCATTTAAATTTATTTGAGATCTAACAATTACTTTTCGAGTTATATGTAATAATGCGTTTTTACTTGACGCTTTTTTCGTCGACCTCGCAATAACTTTCTACTGGATGTACCGATTTTGATAATTCTTTTTTTGTTGGAAAGGGGATATCCCTAGTTTGGTACCATGATAAGGAAACCGAGATTTGATGATGGAATCCCAGAAAATCGAGGGAAACTCGCGAAAATCCGCAATAACTTTTTACTGGATGTACCGATTTTGATAATTTTTAATTTAATCGAAAGCCGATGTTTATCATGTGGTCACAAATAAATTTTATCGAGATCTGATTACAACTTTTTGAGTAATCTTTGATAACGCGTAGTTACTTGACTATTTTTTCGTCGATCTACGTTGTATTACTCGTCGATGAAATTGAAGTCGGTTTTTTTTTCCGTTTGCGAGCAAACACAATTATTTTCTTAAAGCTGCTGCTTTTGGGGCTTTTCCACGTAGTCCCATTGAAGTTAAGGCGTTATCTGACAGGTAGTTTTTGAATTAATTCTAATAACGTGTCAATTGATTCGATTGACTGATTAATTTTATATTACTGATTAGGTTGTTTATCTTTAAATTGTTTCTATGTGATTAATATGGTATCAGTCACACTGCCTGGCACGAATACTATAGTATATATACTACAGTATATATACTGGAGAGATAGTAAACAAAAATGACGCAATTTAAGACGAAATAATATAGTTATATAACTGACATCTCGTACAGTGGAGGATAGGTAATCCAATACCTTTAAACGAGCAATTATTGTATTCTACTGAGGTAGGGCACAGCAAAATTCCCTGCTCAAAATATGCAGCAGCCCGACTGGGGTAGTACATCGACCTTACACTGTACCTGTTGCAAATATATATATATATATATATATATATTTTATATTTTTATTATTCTAGGTCAGCAAACAAGCGTATGGCTCACCTAATATTAAACGATTACCGTAGCTTATAGACGCCAACAACGCCAGAAGCATCGCAAACGCGTTGCCGATCCTATCCCCAATCCCTTCCCTCCCCAGGAGCTCTGGTCACCTTACTCACCAATAGGAACACAACACTGCTTCAAAACAGTATTATTTAGCCGTGATCTTCTGTAAGGTCGAGATACTACCCCAGTCGGGCTGCTCCATATTTTGAGCAGGAAATTCCTGCTGTGCCCTAACCTTAGTTGATATAATATTAGTATAGATAAAGAAAATAAAAATAAAAATATTTACGAAAAAAATTATAGCGGTACGAAGTTGCCAGGGCTAGCTAGTATTAAATACATTACTGTTTACGTCAACAAATTAATTACGATGGTTAATTACGAAAAACTTATCTCTAGGCAATTAATAAGTGTTGAGAACAATCAAAAGATATTTATCAGTAGGTTAATACATACTTTTGGGTACAATTGCACAATTAATTTCGTAATTTCGTCATCTGATTGAACACGTTGATAAACTTTTACTCGTAACAGCCTATTAATAGAAAACAATTTAGTAATTAGTCGATATTAATTCGATCGTGCAGTGAAAAGGTTCTTAGAAAAACTGGAGTAACGTAGTTAAAAGTTTCCAGCATGGTACAAACTACATACTAAGGTAATTGAATTATGACCTTCTCTGTGAACTAGAATATATATCCAAAAAAATTTCCAAACTCATTTTATAACTATTAAAGCAATAATTCAATAAAAAAATTATTTACTAATTTTTAACTGAGGTAGGGCGCAGAAGAACACATCCCACTCAAAATCTGGAGAAGCCAATTCTGACAAGAAAAAACAAATTCTGAAAGCAGGTAAGTATATATCTATAAAGATGTTTTTCTTTTATATGATACTAGCGACGCACCACGGCTTTGCACGGTTGCAAAAACTATCAGTGTTCCTCTATTATATTATGCATGTATTTTTCATATAAGCCTTTCTCTAAATGCACTCTATTTACTAAAGAACGCCGTATCAAAATCCGTTTCGTAGTTTTAAAGATCTAAGCAATCAGACAGCGGAAAACGAGTTTGTTTTACACTATGTAATTATTCTATACATTATTTATCTGTGATTTAGAAAAACATATGTTTCATGAGTCTCGAATGCAAAAATATCAAAGCTAACGGAAAAATCATGAACGTAGCTTAGAAAAATAACAAAATATTACAATTTATACCTACTAATTGAAGTAATTCTATACAAATATGTTGCAGCTTAAAGTCAAGTTAATGGACTGAATTGAATAACCTCCTCCTGTTTTGAAGTCGGTTAAAAATAGACTAAAGTCCAATGTGACGTCGACGAAGTCTAAGAAAAAGAATAATTATATAAAATATCTGTCTCGTTGTTGTGATAGCGATAATCTTAGGTATATTTTTAATTAGTGTAAAACTCCTACTCGATTGATTGATACCGAAGTAATAAACAAAAAATAGTATTAATTTTATTGAATAATGTCAAATTTTAAGGTATTACAATAAGTAATTATATCAGATAAGTGTTTCAATATATTTTCCAACGAGATCTAGATCTAGGTATCTTTAAATCTTAATTAGTGGTTTTAATGAGGATTATTCATATGCGTATCGCGCTGTTAGCGATAACCAATTTATATTAATACTAACTGTGACCGCGGCTTCGCCCACATTGAAATTAGTGTGTCACAAAGTTTTCCCGGCAAACTTCCAGTGAAACTCTCATCAAAATCGGCTCAACCGTTCCGTAAACCTTCCTCTTGCCAATGGTGGAGCCCTCTCTCCAATGGCGAAACCGCATGAAAATCCGTTCAGTAGATTTTGAGCGAATCGATCACATACACTTTTGGGGACTTTGTTTTATAATACTCTAACTCTTGCCCGCGATTACGTCCGCGTGGTTATGAAGATATGCATTACTATTAAGATGTTTAACGCAAATTATTTTTTTATTTCAGTCACTTGAAATGCTTATCAAACTGAGTAACTTTTTAAAAGGCACAATTTAGTATAATTTAATAGTTATTTTTATAAGATGAAAATAAAAAAATATATATGTGTTCAACACCTATATTTAATTAAACACCTTTTTCTGTTTGCTAAAGCATATAAAGATAAATATAGTTTGATTAAATAATGGTCTTTAGTAATATTAGCGTCAAAGTAACATATTTACAATTACATTAAATAAATAAGTATAATAAAACAAAAACACGACAATTTAACTAAAAGTAAATCAAAGTGAATTAGCATCTCCGTTAATATTTATTCTATTGTAAAAACAATTTGCCAACATAATTTTGATATGATAATTTTTAAACAATTATTTACATTATTTTTATCTTTCCTTAAGTGGATGAAGTTTAAGGAGGAACAATAATCATAGACAAGATCGTTTTTCTTATATAATAAATGAACTATTTTTAGATTTAATTTGTCTATATTTATTACAATTTGAACGTCATAACAATATCTGTTTTTTTTTATATGCTTGAGGAAAAGAAATAATAAATATGCAAAAATTTTAGAAGACATGCATTAGTTCTTTCTAAGAACAATATAACTGAGGATACGAAAAAATTCCGCTATGAATAATTGAATATTCAAATATTTATTATAAAGTTTTTAACCTTTGCAAAAATTATTTATAAACTATATATCCAAAAGTATGTTAATTAGTTCTTATGTATTTAAGTTAGGAGGATAGCCTACCCTTTTTTTTACGTAGGGAAAATTCTCATGGATACCCCTCCACCGGGGTATGTTCGGGCCTATCGCCGGGGCGAGGTGGCGAATGCTAGCGTGACCCCATCTCGCCCTACACAGGTATCCATGATGGATTTTCCCTAAGTAAAAAAAAGGCTAAGCTAAACGATATCTATACTTTCTGTAAATGTTATTAGTTGTAATTACAAATATGGACTTTTCGGTCAATCATTTCATTCCAAGAACAAATACTATGTAAGAACATATAATTAAATAAATAAAAAATTCAATCAGATTATTTGACAAATGTATGAGTCTACATATTTATCTTTTTATTTTTTTAATATATATTACATATTGTCTTAAATAAATAAATTTGATTACTAATAATTTGTTATTTATTTATTTTTATTCACTTATTTACAGAAAAAAAAGATACAATTAATGTGATAAACAGTGCAGCAAAAACAATGAACAGTTTAACAGTGCACTGTGTTTCTAAAGTAATAATACTAAAGTATATAAGATATTATATACTAACATAAAAATATGATATAAAGCAACACACACACAGCACTATAATCATTTTCATATTGAAACTATGAAAATCATATGGTCTGTCTAGAATCTAGATACTCTTGTATTTTAAAGTATAGACTGTCGCGGGCGAAGCCGAGATAAAAGCTAGTAAAGATATACTTGTTCAAATCTTCAATATACAATGTTCAATATACCTACCTACTATTTAATAAAATAATGGGCCGGTTTCACCACTTGTAGATAAAATTTATCCTGCAAATAAGCTTAGAACCTGTTTCTTCTCAATTAATAAACGACAACAGCTAGATTTATATTTGAGAATAGAAATATCTCATAATTATAGTGGAATTTACTGGTAAAAAAGAATGATATATCAAAAACTTTTATATCTTGGATAATATTATCCATTAAATAGCGATATCAACAACCAATGTAACAGGCCCTAGTAATGTACTAGGCCCTATGTATGTGTATGGTTCTAATTTGTCTGTAACGTCTTAATTTGTCTGGGTAAATCCGGGCTAGCGTCGCTGAGTTTTATTACTTACTTACCCCCTTCCACTACTAAAAACTACTTAAAAAGCCGACCGATGGCTGGATAACCATCCAATTGCTGACTTTGAAATACACAGGCCGAAGACGGGCAGCAGCGTCTTCGGTGCGACAAAGCCAGCCCTGCGGTCACCAACCCGCCTGCCCAGCGTGGTGACTATGGACAACACACATGAGTTCACGCCATTTATGACGCGACTTTGTGGAGGCCTATGTCCAGCAGTGGACTGCAGAGGCTTAAGTGATTACTTACTTAGTGCTTACTTTCTCATTTCAATGGAAAAATCCTAAGAACGCACGTTGCATGTTTTTGGCGAAAGACATACCTATTAATAATGACAACTGTAATGAATACTTATTTTATTATGAATGTAAATATTTTTATTTTTTGTAATAGAAATATTATCCTGACGACAATTAATACAACAAAATACAAATTATCCAATATCGGAATGTATGCACTTTTACACGCTTTTTATTAGCTTCATCTGTATGTTTGTAGCCGAGTAGTTCTTTGGACTTCATTTTGACCCAATTCAAACGTTCAGATTTCATTTAAACTTGTAGACTTATCGAGGACCAATGACAATACAATAAATTGGTAAGATTATTTCATTTTTTAACTGAGGCACAGCAGGAATTTCCTGCTCCAAATATGGAGCAGCCCGACTGGGGTAGTACCTCGACCTTAGAGAAGATCACAGCAAAATAATACTGTTTTCAAGCAGTATTGTTGGTGAGTAAGGTGACCAGAGCTCCTGGGGGGATTGGGGATTGGGCCGGCAACGCACTTGCGATGCTTCTGGTGTTGCAGGTGTCTATAAGCTACGGTAATCGCTTACCATCAGGTGAGCCGTACGCTTGTTTGCCGCCCTAGTGACATAAAAAAAAAAAAATTATCCTAATTAAGACCTTCATTTTCTACTTTTTAGTTTGGTTTATTTATAAAACCGTGTTTTTCAGTTTTGTTAAACTATTATTTATTATATGAAGGGTCCACTGCAATAACGATCAATGTCCAAAAATAATAAAATCTGCATTAGTAAAGTAATTCGATCACTTGACATAATTATGTAGCAATTAATTTTGTTGACAACTTAACAATATCGCTTGCAGTGTCGAGATAAACATGTTTTTAATATTTGCCTACACGGTTAGAGCGCTCAGGGTCACAGGTATATACGGCAATAATGATCAATGTACATCACTTCGCATTTGCTTCTATCTTATTGTCAATCTATTTTACTGCCAATTGTTTTGTCTCTTTGCTGCTAGCTGTATCCTGCGCGCGTTGCTACGCTTTTTTTTGGTGTACCAACTCAGAAACTTTTGTGGGCTCATGCACAACACTTTGCTGAAGATGATGACATGACCAAATGCATAGTTTACGATTCTATAAAGGACATACAGACAGACATTCATTTTTATACGTATATGTATATGTGTATATGTATAGTTTACATTAGAAAATGAAATGTAATTACAGATTAAAAGTATAATCACGTGTTAACAAGACGATGTCAAGGGCAGACAGGCAACGAATGATTGTAATGACATTCGTATTAGGAATGTCTCTACTTCCTTATGCCATGTGTTTTCTAATTGTTTTCCTGAGATCAATTATTACTTCTTCCTTTTCTAATTGTAATTAAATATTATTTGAAATATCATTAAATATTATATTTAAATTTCTTTTCTAAGTTGAAAATCATTCATAAACTAATAACGAAATATAACATCACAAAGGAATTGTTATGATGTAGATAACAAGCCATCATTGCATAATTCTTTTATAATAATTAAATTCGAAAAATAAGTAATTTAAAATAATTTATTACAAATAATATACAAATTATGAAAAATATTTCGAATATTATTGGCTATAATATTTTGTCCCTAAAAAAATATTTAAAAAAATATGTAGTAGCACTAATTGACGAGTCCAAAGTAAGTGTTAGTGTAAGTTATATTCAAAAATGTTTATATATAAGATTACAATTATTATTTAAACTATATTATTTTGTATGAGATTCACGCCCCCACTTGTTTGCTCTGTCTAGACTTGTTGAGTGACGTATTATTTAGAGTATGATAGTGATATCGATTTTTCTCACACTATTCAACTTTAAACATCTGCTCTAGTGTAGTGGTGCGTGTAGCCTAAAATACCAATGGTTTGCGGGTTCGATTCCCGCTTGGGATGGATTTGTGTACAAATATTTCTTTCCGGTTTGGATCTCTGTCCTTGTGGGCCACCGTGTTTCAGGGAGCACGTGAAGCCGTCGGTCCCGGTTGTTATCATGTACACTAGATAGCGATGGCTGTTCATAGCAGGGAATATATCCGCCTACCCGCACTGGAGCAGCATCGTGGATTAAGGTCCAATTCTTCTCCTAGATGGAGAAAGCGGCCTATGCCACGCATTGAGCGTGGTGAATTAACCTCTGATCCTTCTCCTACATGGAGAAAGAGGCCTATACCCAGCAGTGGGATGTTACAGGCTAAATCGTAACCATTTAATTTTTACATTATACAATGTTATTTTCATTATGTATAAAAAAAAACATTATGTATTTTGAAATATCCGCTATTAAATTTTTTCAGGCGTTTTAATTATTTATTTATTTATTATTTATTTATATACAAGGGATGGTACACAGCACAGAAAAAATTATAAAACAAACAAGGATTAAATATAATTAAAAAGGCCAATTACGACCATCCATCGGTTTAAAATTTAAATTAACAAACGTGAAAAACAAAAAAAAGGAAACACAAAACCATTCACACGGTGAAAAAAAACAAAAAAAAAAAACAAACTTATTTCTATATTTAACCTATAAGTACCCATGGGAAGTATAAATTAAAAACAATTTACTCTATTTGAAGGAAATATAATATTGATAATAATAATAGTGAAGATTGTGTAAATATTTATGAAATATATGTAAATTATATATATTTTAGTTGTTGTTTTGATTATTTTTTTTAAAGAACTGTTGTTTTATTTTATTTTGAAAAATATTTTTTGAACCTTTGAAAATATCTACGTCTTGAAATTTCAAATTGTATGAGTTAGGTAATCTTGTAAGCATAGAATTCTGTACATAGTTGGTGGAGCACTTCGGGACATAAAATAAGGCAGTGTGTCTTGTGCGTTGTGAAGAGTTGTTTAGTATAATGCGTTCAACAAGCTCCGGGCAGTTGATCCGGCCACGAAATATATCATACAATAGCCCCATGTCTAATACCTCCCTGCGTTCCGTTAACGTCAGAAGGTTATAAGCTCGGCAGATATCTACGTATTCATCACTTATATCGGCTTTTTTACACTTAAATTTAAGGTGATGAACAAATTTCTTTTGTACACTTTCAATGCGTTTTATATAAACATCATACCTTTATTACTAGCTAAACCGGTAAAATTCGTGTTACCATATTTTTTCTAGTAAACGTCGATTTATCTGAAATTCTCTATACAAACCTTGTTCTGATAATAGCGTACAATATATAAAGAATTTTATAGTATAATATATTGAATAACTTCAATAATAAATATTTAGTTATAATAAACGTAAAGGCAGTCTAGCGGCCTTGTCACTTTACATATGGGAAATTATTTTATGAAAGAGATTTTAACCATTCAATCATATAATATACAATAAATATATAATACTAGCTGTCCGGACAGACTTTGTTCTCCAAAAGTTAATAGTAAAAATTATTTTTTTTTAGTATTAAAATCTTCCGTGGCCCTTAAGAGTGTATGCTACCTTGCTTATTTTCCACTCGGCAGGATGTCCATATCTTCCAAACTACTGAATATTTAAGTTTGAAATTTATGTATGGCAAGGTTCAGGACATAAACTATCTTTCGAAAACACGATTCCATAAAATTTTCTCGATACAAAAAAACCGCAAAATTACCTCTATTTTTGAAACCTTAATATCTCAGTAAATATAGAAGTTATGAACTTGAGATTAAGCATGGTAATTGAAATAAGTATGAAGAACATTGAGCTGAGGTAGTGTAGTCCCTTAAGGAACATACAAAAAAAAAATTACACCAATAAGTGGCCGAGCCATTCTCGAGTTTCGCGCTTAACAACATGAATTTTAAGTGAAATAAATAAAAATAAATGAAACAAATAAATAAATTGTAAGTAAAATAATGAATACAGATATAATATTTAAATAAATAAATATATAAGTAATAATAATTTATGGTTATTTCTACACTATATAACAGAAATTTATGTTAAAATTGTGCCTTTATTAGTGGAATACGGTTGAAAACCGATTCAGTTCTAATACGTTTATTTAATTTATTGCTATATAAATTATTAAGGCGTTTTGATGTATGTGTTATAAATAATTTTTTTAGTTAACACAATGTCTATCTATGATGACTTGTATTATTGTCATTGTATTGATAATGTAACCAAATTGTTTGACATTATTTTTGACCGACTTAAAAAAAGAAAGAGGTTTAAATTCGACTGTTTTTTATCTCATAACTTTTTACTGCTTCTACTGATTTTGATGGTCCTTTTTTAAGCGAAAGTTAGTGTCTGTTTTGTGGTCCTATTCAAATTTCCTCGAGATCTGACGAGTTACCTCTAATGATGTCTAGTAGATTATATAATCTACTTCGGATTAATTGTAGATGAAAATTAAGGTCGATTTTTTCGTTTGTCTAACTAGTATAACTAGGAAATTAATAGTACTGTGTGGCTACGGTACTAAAGAATATAGCCACCCCCTCTCTTCCCGTGGGTGTCGTAAGAGGCGACTAAGGGATAACACAGTTCCGCTACTACTTTGGAACTTAAAAAGCCGACCGGTGGCGGGGTAACAATCCAACTGCTGGTTTTGAAATACACAGGCCGAAGATGGGCAGCAGCATCTTCGGTGCGACAAAGCCAGCCCTGCGGTCACCAACCCGCCTGCCCAGCATGGTGACTATAGGCAAAACACATGAGTTCACGTTATTTTTGGCGCGAACTTGTGGAGGCCTATGTCCAGCAGTGGACTGTATAGGCTATAATGATGAATTGTGAGGTTTTTTCTCAAAAGGGAGGCAGATATCTTAACCTTAGCGTATTAATACATATGATAATTTCCATCAGAACTCAATGTAATTTCGAAGGGTGTAGATAAGTGTCATTATATTCGAGGGGTGATTGTTCAAACGCCAATGTTATTATCTATTTTGTTCTCGAACATCAATGTCTGTGTCAAGTGCTTGTTCAGACGTAACAGATGTTTTGCATTAATACGATAATGCATGGAACTGTTAATTTTGTATCAATAATTTTATTATTTAGTTTACGTTAACCAAATAATGGTATAAGTATTGTAGGTTGGTTATTTAGAGAGGCGTATTTTAAGATTCAGTGCCCCGGGCCATGTTTCTTTTATGCCTCCTATTCCATATAATTTTCATATAATAACCGATGAAACTAACAATACCCATAACATTTCGGCTAACCTTGTTTAGGTACAAATCGATTATAACAAATAAAAGGCAATAATTTTTGACATCCCTAGTACGTATGCTCAGCGTGCGCCGTCCCTCGCAGAATGCCACCCCGAGCTTTTGAAGCCAGGGTAAATGCGCCCATGGTAATTTAGAGGTGGTTAAAGCAAATGGCTAGTATAGTGTCTTCTGTAAAATACATGTTCAGTTAGTTATAGGTAATTGTATTTGCACGCAAACGAAAAGAAAAACTGATTTCATCAGGTACATACGTAGTCGATAAATAGCCAATTAAATACATATTATTGAAAAGTAGTGAAAAAGTAAGCTGTAGTGTAGTGCCGCTTAAATTTGGTCGAGATCTAATGGCTGCTTTTTAAGTAATCGTTGATAACGCGTAACTTGACGAAAAAATGTCTAATTACGTTGTGTTACTTGTCGATGTAATTGAAGTCGGTTTTTTGCGTTTACGAGCAAACATAATTATTATTTATAAATATTATTGTTATGGCGTTAAATTATATGATACGTTTTACTTCAATAGATATAATACTGGTCATCGAAATCATCACTAAAATATACATCAGAGATTAAAACGTAATTAATTTTTTTATCGTTCATTGGAGTTTATTTGAGAAAGAAAGAATATCTTGAAATTTTGTTACTAGTGTCATAACATATTTATGAAATAAAAGTTACATCAACCACAACAAATTATTGGTAACCAAAAAAAAATGCAATAATTCTTTACTAGTGTCTAGCGAGCTTAGAGCTGTCGACTTACATACAGTTGTGGATAACGCTATTATTTGACGGATGATATCCAACAGATAAAAGTTTTTGATGTATTATTATTTCTTACCATCGAATTCCACTGTATTTATGAGATATTTCTATTCGGAAAATTGAATCTAATAGGTGTAGTTTATTAATTGAGGTAAAACAGGTCCTAATGGCCTAGTTACCTCTTGCTGTTAAGGTCTAATCATAACTTATTTGCAGGATAAGCTTTATGGTGAACTGGTGAAACAGGGCTTAAGTTATTGGTTAGATGCTCATAATTAAGCTATGATTTCTTTGCCTTCTTACTGTGCCCTAATTATAAGTAAGACAAATCCCACAATGTGAATATTAATTCTAATTAATTTTGCTGGACATATGGCTTTTAAATGGGGTGGGGGCGCTATTAAGGTATTGTGCCCCGGGCGCGAGTTAAGCTCGCTACGTCTCTGATTGGCCAATCAGATCATACAGATGTTTGCCGTTGTCACTTGTCTGGGTGTTTTTTTTTTTTTTTTAATATATAGACTAGCGCTTGACTGCGATCTCACCTGATGGTAAGTGAATATGCAACCTAAGATGGTGCGCGCTTGCCTAGAAGCTAGAAGATGCCTATTCACACTTGAAATTGTTTTTGAATGTATTTATTTATTTAATATTTGGGAAACAAACAGATATATATAATCTATAATATAAAAATGAGTCGCTGAATGAGTTGCTAAGCGCAAAACTCGAGAACGGTCCGATTTCGCTAATTCTTTTTTTTAAATATTCCTTGAAGTACAAGGATGGTTCTTATGGAGAGAAAAATTCTAAAAAAGAAAAAGAAATTAAACTTCCTGAAAAAGTCTAAAAACAACACTTTTCTATACTCCCATACAAAAGATTTGTCATAATACTTAAAAGTCAATTTGAACTTTAATACCATACGATAAAGTTTGTGTTAGGCGATACGAAGTTCGCCGGGTCAGCTAGTAAAAAATATTAATACAAATTAATTTTACAAAATCCAGCATAGTTTCCACCAATTATTATTTCATAAAAGCACTCCAAAGTAATGATAAGCTATGATAAGTTAATCAACATCAAAAAAAAAAATAGGTAAAAAAACTTTTTAAGTTAAACGGTTTTATGTTAAACATACATTGCAATGTTTAAGATAAATGTACTAAAAACCAAAAAATAATAAAATAGATACAGTCGTGGGAATTATAAACATATGCATAGAGTAGACTAAAATAAAACCGTGGGGCACGTCAATTGTCTACAATCGTTGATTAAAATGTTTGTTTTGTAATGTTACACTATAATTAAGCAGTTGTTCAACCGACAACGATGGACGTGTGATAAGTAGGGCTAGAATGTGGAAACAAGCTAGCAAGCTCGATTATAAGCGAGTTTTAGGGTTTCATAGTGGTGAGCGAGTAGTTCTTTTATCATATGTTTTGTCGATTAAAGACAAACTACGAGCAGTGAAACGATTCCTCGCCAGCCAGCAGTGAGAATGTTCAACGATAAACTAGTTGAAACATCTCTTTTATTTACATGGAGTGTATAACTATTGGAATTTCCATGAGCAAGAAAATAGTAAGTAATTTCCTCACCGTCTGCGGGCCAACTGCCTATTTTAACGACGAATTAAACGATTCTTCTATCGCACATTAAGTCGATAATTTATAGACAATTGATGTGCCCCACGGTTTTATTTTAGTCTAGTCTATGCATATGTTTATAATTCCCACGACTGTATCTATTTTATTATTTTTTGGTTTTTAGTACATTTATCTTAAACATTGCAATGTATGTTTAACATAAAACCGTTTAACTTAAAAAGTTTTTTTACCTATTTTTATTTTCTAGTTTTTAGTTTTTATTTCGCATTCTGTTTAATTCATTTAGTGCTTCATTATTGCAAGGCCCATCTTAAATATTGAGGTTGTATAGTGCACTGTATTCTTCTTGTCAAGCCCTTTTATTTGATACCCATATTGGTGGGATTGATAAAAAATTGTTATCAGACATTTGGTAGCGGCGGCCAGCTTAGATTTCAATTTTGCATAGTAAATTGTATTCTACTTGTTGAGACCTTTCATTTGATACCCATGTTGATGGGATTGATAAAACCTAAGCTATCCGCCATTTTGTAGAGGCCGCCATATTGGATTTTAATTTTATATAGTACATTGATTATACTGGTTGAGCACTTTCATTTGATACCCATATTGATGGGATCGATAAAACCTACGTTATCCGCCATTTTGTAGCGGCCGCCATCTTGTATTTCAATTTTTTATAGTATATTGTATTCTGCTTGTTGAGCCCTTTCATTTGATACCCATATTGATGGGATTGATAAAACCTACGTTATCCGCCATTTTGTAGCGGCCGCCATCTTGGATTTCAATTTTTTATAGTATATTGTATTCTGCTTGTTGAGCCCTTTCATTTGATACCTATATTGATGGGATTAATAAAACATAAATTATCCGCCATTTTGTAGCGGCGGCCATCTTGAATTTATAATGTTAATGAATAAACATAATTGTATTGTCACCAAAATCCAAAGTGTATACAAAATTTCAGATTAATCGGTTGACAGGAAGAGGGTGAAATTTGAATTACTAAATTTGACCCAAGAATAATAAAAAATAAAACAAACGGGGTGAGCTAAATAAAACCGTTTAAAAAAAAGCACAAATCATCAATATAAAATTCATTCCTCATTATTTTTATATTGATATTTTTATTATGTATTATATTTTATATATTGTATTGTGTGTGTTTCCGGGACCCCGACACAAGACTAAATCCTAGAGGAGTGCTTTGTAAAATATATTTTATTTATTGAATTGTAACTATTAGAAGGAATCTCAGGTTTGATTTAAAATATTATATTAGATTATTGTTTCTAATAAAAGTGGTTCACAAAAACAGTAGTGTGTATCTAATAAATCTCTTCGTGGTAAATATATCTAATCTTAGCACTCGACTTATCTCGCTCTTGAGGCATGGTGGCAATACATAATCAATTTTATAAGCGATATCTTATTCTTGTGACACTGATTTACACTTATAAGTTACAGGGCCATCTATAACTTACGTCACAACTTAAGGGGTGTGGGTCGACCCCCTAGGTCTACGAAGTGTGATATTGTGTGACAAGAGGGGGTTCCAAAACTTTGTGACATCACATTTCTAAATGTAATTTAAATAATGTAATTTAAATTTTAACCGACTTTAAAAAAGGAGGAGGTTACTCATCTCGTCGGTATATATATATATATATATATATATATTATATATTTTCTTTTAATGTATGTTCTGGGATAACTTCGTCGTTTATGAACTGATTTTGATAATTCTTTTTGTTCGAAAGGAGATATCCTAAGTGTAGTACCATGATAAGGAAACCAGGATCTGATGATAGGATCTCAGAGAAATCGACGGAAACCCTCGAAAATCCGCATAACTTTTTACTGGGTTTACCGACTTTGATGATTTTTAATTTACTCGAAAGCCGATGTTTATCAAGTGGTCACATTTAAATTTCATTGAGATCTGATTACAATTTTTGGAGTAATCTTTGATAATGCGTATTACCGTGACTATTTTTTCGTCTACATACGTTGTATTACTTGTCGATGTAATTGAAGTCGGTTCTTTTTTCGTTTGCCGGCAAACACAATTATTTTTTTCATACACAGCTTTCATACATAGGTGGGACCAATCTTGATATTATTGAAAAATGATTTAAATGGAAATAGAAATTATGTCAAATCTGAGGTTTTAACTTAATCTATACAAATAAATAAAATTGGAGTGTCTGTTCGTAATATTAAAATAACCGCTTTTTACTATATGCATGTGGATGTATACACGATACATATGCCAAAATAACATTTTTTACAATTTTTGTCTGTCTGTCTGTCTGTTTATTAGCTAGTTTAGTAGCTTAGGCTTACTTTTATTTTACAAATTTATTTATATTATAACTCTGCGAACATTAACTTTTTTGTTAAATTCCACACGGAAGAAGTCGCGGGCACAGCTAGTGAATAATAAATTATTAGTGTAAAATTGAAAAATATGTGACGTCACAATAGGTAGGTGGGGTTTCATAAATGTTACCATCTGTGACAAGGACGGGAGAGGGGTCAAAAATTCGCAATTTTCATGTGACGTAATACAAAGAAATGTTCAGAAAATGAAAAGAATATTTAATAAGACATCTATAATATTTTGAGAAAGTTGTAGAATCTTCTTTAAATTATACATGTAGATGCTTATTTATTGCTATTTTAAGATAACTTATATACTTGAGTGACCGGCGGAAAATTTTAGCCTATCAAAAGCTATTTCAGACAGAAGTGGCGAAGGGACTAGGAGGCTTACTTCCTGTACTTTCTTTCCACTTTCTGAGAACATTTAACATAGTAATGTATCTTTTTTTCACATCATCAGAAAATAGAGATTTCAACGAACAAAAAGCCCGCCGTTTTTTTAAAAAAAGCTGATTTTTGAAATGAGAATTTTCGATTGAAAATGAGGGTACTTTTCGATATTGAGGTCAAAATAAGATAAGAAATAAATATTTTAATCAAAAAAAAAGTTACAGTGTGTTTGGGACATAAAAGGTAAGTTTTAATCAAATTTCGTAAAAAAAAAAAATCTTGTAAAAAATAAAAATAAAAAACCAAAAACTAGTTTTTTTGAAATTCCTACGTGAATTTTAAGGTTATACGAAAAAAGTGTAAGTAAAAAAGTTGTAGATCTTTTTAGGACCTACAGCTTTGCCATTGAATTTTTTTCCACAGGACTTATAGTTTAGCCGGAAATCAAGATAAACCGTTTTTAACCTTAAACAACACCCCCTCCCTTATTATCACTTCCCGATCGTCCGTAAGTTATTTTTCACTTCATTTTCGTTGTATTCTCTTCATTTTCCAATGGGTTTCATCCTATTTTAATTTGTTTCACTTTTCATCATATTCAAAGGCTAAAAGCACTGGTCTATGTGTATATTCTTACTATAGTAACCAAAATAACAGAGACATTTTAGAAACTGGCGCATATAGGGTTTCAGTGGCACCTGCATACGATGGTCCAAGGATGCCAGTATTACGAATGAATGGAGAATATACGAAAGAGATTGATCTGCTTTATTATCTATTAAAATTCTAACAATAAGGCAGCTCGGGAGAAATCTTTATTAAGCGATAAGGATGCCTTATTGAGCCTACTATTGTATATATATACTACAACTAGGTATACTATGTGTTTTGTACAATAAAATCTATATAAATTACGCTATTTTAGCTAAAACGATTTTTACGAACTCGATAATATTTTTTATTTTGTGTTCGTTTTTGTCAGGACAAAGTTTGTATATCAGAAAATTAATAAACAAAATCGATGTATTTTCGAAAAAGGAACATAACGGTAGGTACGAAGATCACCAGGCCAGTTACTGTATAATAACAAACACATCTAAGTTAATATATTTAAATTAGATTCGAAATAATAATTATGTAAAATAATATTTTATAACATTTCATTGATAATAATTAATTATTAATCTTGTTTACGTGTAACAACAAGGACACATGAGGTAAGTCAATGGGAAAGATATAATGCTGTCGACGTAGTAGGTACATTCTTTTTTTTAAGTTTTAATACTGTTGATCTAATAGAAACTTTTACGGCGTTTTTTACTGTAAGTGAAGCAGGTTACTAAGGCATGGCTGTAAAACTCGCTTAACCTAGGGCTAATCTTTTACATACAGACTACATTAGAATTCCTTTGTGATGTGGGCGAAACCGCGGGCAGTTCTAGTTCATAATTATATATAAGTAAACTAACACTAAAATATTAACATGAGCACAAATGATTACTTTTAATATTTACCTCGGTACTTACTTTAAGATTTTATTAATTCACACATAAAAAATAGTTGTAATATAAGGAAACCTCCTTAACTCTGGCATTCTCAAGTCAAATATAAATGACCATTTTAATAATTTCATATGTATTATGCTTATGACCTAAGCAAGCTTGTATTTGTACATAATGTAAACTTTATTTGTATTTATATTCCATTTACTGTTGTAATTTTAATTGTTTAAATGTTTTAAATGTCAAACAAAGTTGACACAAAAAATACGATTCATATTAAAATATATGTAAATCAATTTTGATTTATTATAATTTAATCACTTTTCCGATGAGACGAACCTTTCTTTACTACTTTTTGCGTACCTACGTGTAACATAGATAAAATAACACTAAAGAAAAATATATCACGTAAGTAGTTAAAAAATTTGTGTATCTTTTGTACAATTTATAACAACAATTAGTGTTTCGTGCCTCGCAAGTTAGGCTATTCTAATATTTTGTTTTTGAACATAAATTTAAATAGTTAATTTTAATGTTTTATTAATAATTTTATAATAATATAATATGTGATTATTGTTGACGGAAAAATAATAGTGTAATAAATAAATAACTAAATGTAATAATAAAATATATAATAGTGTAGTAACGGTAATCGGAGAAACAAATAAAAAAAAAACGTTACTAAAAAGGTTGATGTAAAAATATAGATTGTAGATTATATATTGTGGGAAAGATTATTGTGATAGTAAAAATGAAGCAGAAAAGACCATTTCAAGGAGAGTAAAATAAATTTTAAAATATCCGAAAATTAAAATGCAGCTAAGTAATGTAATATCAATTAAAAATATAACATATAAAACCTACCTTCACAACCTCCTTCGTAGAAATTAAAATACAGATAAAATAAAATCACTCTTATATAAAAATCTAACGGACCACACACCACACCCGATGGCGACTAAGGATATACAATAAAATCTGCATTAATAAGTATTTGATAACGAGAAAAATGCTTATCTTTTCCGACGCAAATGTGTAGCCTCTGTATGATACATCAGTATTCAAGTGCTGTCTATGTCTATGTCATAACAATTTCATCTTAACTACATATAATAATAAAAGCTAAACAGGTATGCTTGTACGCGCTAGTAGATGCGAAATCGAGCTAAAAAAAAAGAATACTTTTATATGGCCTGTTTATTGTGAAAGATTGTAGGCTATAAAACATCGTAATATTAACATATAGGCTTGGAGCAATATTAATAAATGTCAATCAATATCCCTATGGCCTATGCCCAGTAGTGGGATATTACAGGCTGAAGCGTAAGCGTAATCAATATCATCATATTAAAAGCAAAGTGGTATAAAAAACAAATCAAGTGTCATCGCGTATAATTTTCGCAAGATCAATTATTAACTCAAGAACACTGAAATTAATCATTTATTTTGAATCATCACAGAAAAAAAATGAATCACCTTTAACAAAAACTGCCATGTCGTAGATTAACATACAAAAGTGTCATTTGAGTAAATTTTCATAAAATTAAAATTAATAATAATAACAATTTACTCTATATTGTACGCATAAGAAGTTTACAATTTATGGCTCGGTGTACTGAGTGAAAATTACAGAAAAAAAGGAAAAAAGAAAACCATACATACATACATACATAAATATACATACACATATCATAAACATTATTAACTATAATAACAATTACACAACGCATTACATAAAAATACATATATTATCATTACATATTATAAAAATGTTACGGGTCGCTGTCTGTACATTTAAGAGATATATTATATGAGAAAAAACATTACTGGGACGTTTATCAACGCAAATAGCACCCAAAACAATGAACAGAATTATTGTCTGTTTTTCTGTGCGTTTGTGCACGCTAATCTTAGAAATGGCTTATCAGGTTTAGATGTATTTTCTACTAATATATTATGGCAAGCATAGCTTAACATCATGTCAATCGGTTCATAAATAAAAAAGTTGTGCCAATTTAAAGAATCACGTTAAACATGTAAAGTCACTATTCCACGCGGACTTAGTCGCGAGCACTGCTAGTATATAACTAAATATTATTGAACAACAGTAAATGACAGTAAAAAAAATACGTATATGTAATTATATACAAATAGCAGTGGTTAATGACGAAGTGGACGACAGTAATTTCAAAGTCTTAAGTTTTTCTTTTTAAAAGATTCCAGTGATGCTGCACGTTTAATGTGTAATGGTTAAGTATTCCATTACCGTGCAGCCTCAATGCAGAAAGATTTGCTGAAGACAGCAGTAGAGTGATTACAGATTTTCGAAGTGAGATTTTCATTACAAGTCATCATCAACATTTCAACCTAATACAGTCCACTGCTGGACATAGGCCTCCACAAGTTCGTGCCAAAAAAGGCGTGAACTCATGTGTTTTGCCCATAGTCGCCACTCTGGGCAGGCAGGTTGGCGACTACAAGGCTGGCTTTGTCGCACCGAAGGCTCTGCTGCCCGTCTTCGGCCTGTGTATTTTAAAACCAGCAGTTGGATGGTTATCCCGCCATCGGTCGGCTTTTTAAGTTCCAAGGTGGTAGTGGAACTGTATTATCCCTTAGTCGCCTCGTACGACACCTACTGAAAGAGAGGGGGTGGCTATATTCTTACTGCCGTAACCACATAGCACTACAACGAAGTGATATATTGTGTGAGTCGATGAGAAATTCAAAACATTTTTTCAAATAAGATGGAAGTATGGGATTAAATAACACAAAATATAGAAGAAAAAGCACATGACTATTCTTGCGCAGACGTAGGTATAGGGAGTCACTTGAGCTTCTCTCGGAACTTAGCGACGCAGTCATACTTGCGAAGTCCAAATATGAACCGAAGACGGAGGTTTTGGAAGCGCTTAGTTACAGTCTGCGATTTCAGTGGATTAACCTCCAGACCAAACTCTTTAATCTAACCATTGATACGTTCAATTTCCTTATTTAAGGTGTTTATTGTAGGTACTAGACAGATCTGTTAAGTTTGCGTGCAACTAAATTTGGCATACAGGTATACAGGTGGTAGGGAGAAAAAATATATTGAGTAATAGTATTAATGGAGATTGAAAACAGAACTGAAGACATCACGCCACCTTGCGGTACACCGGCATTATTAGATGCCGACCAACACTAGTCGATCATACGACTCAAATATTCTTTTTCACATCACTATTCGTAACTGGGCTAAATCGAAAAAAGGGAGTATCGGGAGAAAGGGGAAAAAATTATTAATTAGTTAAATTATTATTAAAAAAAAATGTATACATATGCTTGAAAATTATTTAAAAGTAACGATAAATAATCATCTTCGATATTTCTCTATCCTGATACTTATCTAACAACAGATTAAGACAGATACTTTGAATAAGTTCTCTTTTTGCATCAAAATAATTATGTATGCTGGCAAACGAAAAAAAAACAACTTCAATCACATCGACAATAATACAACGTAGGTAAAAAAAACATTGTCAAGTAAATACGCATTACTAGAGATCGCTTAAAAAGTACTCATCAGATCTCAATTTAATTTCAATAGGACCTCATGACAAGCACACCCAGTAAAAAAATTATGAGGTAACACACGTAAAAAAAATACTTACCTACCCAGACGTATAATAAAAAATACCCAAATTGAGTACGCCTTTAACTGTCAGTTGCACAAAAGAGACTAATTAGTTGATGCAATTTCACAACAGTACGATACAAAAAAAATACGTCTAGACCTTACGAATTATAGAATCAATATTTGATGACCACAAAGTTATAAAGCAACTTGCGTCATTTTATATACATAAAAAAATGAATGTCCAAAATGTATGTGCGTGCAAAAGTTCCGAAACACTACACCTAATTGGATAAATCTTTTTTGTTGCATTCGTTATTTGTCAGAAAAAGGTTTATATAAAAATATATTTAAAATATCTATAAATGACAAAAAAAAAAATACAAAAAATGGCAGTACGAAGTTTAATATGCCAGTCTTATAAAAATATAAATTATAAGAGAAGCTACGCTGTGACACCTTTTTATTTTAGAGAAAATTATGTAAAAGATCAAATAATGTATTAATAAAAGATATACGAGAAAATAAAGAAAAAGAAGAAGAACGAAATATTAGATAAGTATTGAGAAAAAAGTTTTGTTTTAATCATAATATAGATAGTCTGGCCATATATTATTATGGTACAAATAAAAATAAACAAATATTACATTTGAATTTGGAATCTGTCATTTTTATATGATTGTTTCTCATTTTCGCGATAATAATGTATTGAAAATAAAATATTTTCTGATATTAAAATAGAGTGGGATGACAAAGAGAACCGCATCGCTGTTATTTCATACACAAAGTACATATGGAGCTAGATACGATTTTTAAAGCTCCATACGTTTGGTATTTTTGTCATTTTGGTCAAATGTTTGTCTACAGGGCTACAGGCAGGTTACATTTAGAAGTACAAATAAAAATCCTCTGTTTGAAACAGAAAAAGGTCTGGCCGTCCACGCAGTGTTCGTGATCAAAGCTGTAAGGGAAAGAATTCGAAGAAATCCTGTCCGAAAGCAAAAGAATTTTTCTCGGGAGATGAAGATAGCACCTAGAACCATGTCGCGTATTTTAAAAGATGAGTTAGAGATTGCAGTCTATAAAAGATGTACTGGTCATTTTTAACTGATAATTTAAAAAAGAATACGGTTAGGCTTTAGATTAAGAACCGTCGAATTATCTAAGCTCAAATATAGACCGTTTATCAGCATAATTTCGTTACAAAAAAAAAATTACCCTAACCTATCTAACTTCCGAATTAGACCGTTTATCGACATAATTTCGTTACAAAAAAAACCCTAACCTATCTAACTTCAAAATGACGGTTCTTAATCTAAGGCCTAGCCAAGAATAGGGTGGTAAAATCTAAACAACTACCTATTTAAGCGATACGAAAAGGAAAGTAACAGAAAATTTTTGTTTACGGGTGAAATTTTTTTTTACATTCAAGCAATATTTTAAGAAACAAAATGATCGTATTTATGTTCAAAGCTCTCAGAAAGCTTACCAATTAGTCAAAAGAGTACAAAGTTGGCATTATCCGACTTCAGTGATGGTTTGGTGGGGTGTTAGCTATGAAGGAGTGACTGAGCCATATTTTTGTGAAAAAGGTATCAAAACATCGGCACAAGTGTATCAAGATACTATTCTAGAGAAGGTAGTTAATCTCCTTAATGCCACCATGTTCAATAACCATGAATGTTCCTTTCAACAAGATTCGGCGCCGGGTCATAAAACTCGATTGCCAGTGAAGGATTTTCCCATGAAAAGAGTGCGTGGTTCTATTGATAACTGACATCAACGTTAAAAGAACTATATTGTAGCCCTCCATTGGTTTCTTTGAATAAGCTTTATATATTTTTAATGGTTTTATATTAATTTATTAAACTACGAGACCTTAATAGTAATAAATGTTACGTGCAATAGAAAAAATGTTTTTTTTTGTAACAATATTTAAGGCAAGACTATGTATATATAATATTATATATTACATTATCCCTACTAATATTATAAATGTGAATGTATGTTTTTTTGTTACGCTTTCACGCGAAAACTACTTAACCGATCATCATGAAACTTTACATATTCTTGGCGGTATCACAAGTAACACAGGATAATTTTTATTTAAAAAAAAATCAGTGCTAGCGAAGCCGCGGGAGAAAAGCTAGTTATCTATATATTAATACGTCAAAGAAAAACTTTGTACCACTTTTTACGTAAATTGCGCGGAGTATGTTATTTCGCCTAAGAGTACTCCGTGTTGCTCTATGTATTTCGCACACTTATAGTTTAAATAGAAAAGGAGTGCAGAATGTTAATACTTAAATTATGCGTAAAATACATTCAATCAAAAAATTACACACACTACCGTGTATTTCACCCATACCGCACATATATACTCTTTTGTTTATTATTATAAAATTATAGTCTTTGACAACAGAACATTAATAATGTTCAAAGTTATTATTTAAATTAATTATGGTCGAATTTCGACCACTGGGCGACCCTAGTACATATAATATTGTAATAATAAATTCAATAAAAAAACACAGACTAAAAAAGTTACTGCGGAGTTTACTGCCGATTCTTCTCTGCAGAATCTACATTCCGAATCGGTTATACATGTTTACTTTTAACGATTATATAGTTAATTAAAACAAATATTATTTTAATTTCTAAAATGACGATCCAAAAGTGCTTTTGATGACCACTTGAATTAAATATTTTTTTTAGTTTGATTTGTTTTTGAATAATTCTAATTCATACATTCATTGTTTGCCCTTTGTACTATTTTTTTAATTTAATTTTTAAATTTTTATGTATTGTGTTAAAGTTAGAGAAATAAATTAATATATAACATAATTACGTATAAAACATTTATTGTACGATCGAAATCACAGTTAAGTGTATGTGTCATTTCAACAGTTCCTCGTAACGACGGCGCCGGTTATCTTTTTTTCAAGTGTACTATATGCTACCTATTCTCGTAAATTAATTAGTAATTCATTTAAAGAAACCTACAATTACAATTACTAACCTACTTTTTTTTAATTTTATAGTAGTTTTTCCTGCATTAAATTTAATGCAAATAATGTGACTGGTTGTTTGATGTTTTTTGAGATTGAATTGAGATTATATCAGTACTTTTATTGTTAGATATTGATTATTTATTTATTTATGATAATTCTAATTTATTTAATTTTGTTTATTTATGTTATGATATCTTTATATAAATAAAAATGAATTGCCGAAATGTATGTACACGCAAATTTTTTTAAATCTATATAGGTACCTACTAAAGATAGTAAAAAATCTACATATTTAAGAAAAAAAAAATGAGGGTATAGAGTTCACCGGGCTGGTTAATAAATAAATAAATATCTTATAATATACATACAGTCGTCTGTTCCTATGGTAAGCAACTAAATGCTTATGTTACAGGTAACGGTCGGCTGTTATAACTATTTTTATTTTTTGATAAGTATACATAGAAATAATACATATATAAATATTTTAATACAAATATTACACCCAGACTCAGGCGGGAATCGAACCCGCACCCCGCGGAACAGAAAGCAGAGCCAATACAAACTGCGCCAACGGGCTAGTCAAAATATAATTAATTTTGTTAGAGTAGGGCTTGGAATAAAATTAAAACGTAATGAATGAAGCTCAGTACATAAGTACGTACATAATTATATATGTGAGGACGTACGTATATGTTCATAAAGACATCTTAGAATTAATACAGAGAATGTTTGATTGTATTCTGTTCCTTTGTTGAGTATTTTTGTCCCATTTTATTCATTCTCCAGAACACTCATGGTCAGTAACGTTATCATTAGTAGCGATAACAACGCAAGTTGTAAAATGAAGCGCAATTTATTGTTCATTTTATTTAATAACTAGCTGACCCGGCGAACTTCGTATCGCCTAACAGTCGATTCTTTAATTTTATTATATTTTTTTTTAGAATTTTTCTCTCCGTAAGAACCATCCTCGCACTTCAAGGAATATTTTAAAAAAAGAATTAGCGAAATCGGTCCAACCGTTCTCGAGTTTTGCGCTTAGCAACACATTCAGCGACTCATTTTTATATTATAGACTAGCTGTGCCCCACGGCTTACCATTAATTTGAACACTATATAAGCCCTATAGACTTCCTTGGTAAAAAGGCTATCCAACACAAAGAATTTTTCAGTTCGAGCCAGTAGATCCTGAGCAAACAAATTACGGTTACGGTAGCACGGTTGCAAAAACTACCAGTGATCCTCTACTATATTATGCATGTATTATACATATAAACCTTCCTCTGGAATTACTCTATTTACTAAAGAAAACCGCATCAAAATCCGTTGCGTAATTTTAAAGATCAAAGCATACAGACAGCGGCAAGGGACTTTGTTTTATACTATGTAATAACATTAATAGGTATAGATTAGCTGACCCCAACAAACGTTGTCTGTCGTATCAGTCAAACGCGTTAAGTTGAAAAAAAAATCCCTACCCCCTTATGACTTAGGGTATGAATTATAGATGTTGGCTGATTCTCAGACTAACCATCGGTTACGGGCAAATATTATGCGCACAAAGTTTCATAAAAATCGGTAAAGCCGTTTTGGAGGAGCAACATTGTGACACGAGAATTTAATATATAATTTTAGATATAATTTAACTAGTTCTATAATTAAAACTCGCTGTGTGGCTACGGTAGTAAAGAATATAGCCACCCCCTCTTTTCCCGTGTGTATGTCGTAAGAGGCGACTAAGGAATAACACAGTTCCACTACCACCTTGGAACTTAAAAAGCCGACCGATGGCAGGATAAATATCCAACGGCTGGCTTTGAAATACATAAGCCGAATACGGGCAGCATCGTCTTCGGTGTGACAAAGCTAGCCCTGCGGTCACCAATCCGCCTGCCCAGCGTGGTGACTATGGGCAAAACACATGAGATCACGCCATTTTTGGCGTGAACTTGTGGAGGGTTTTATTAATCCCATCAATATGGGTATCAAATGAAAGGGCTCAACAAGCAGAATACAATATACTATAAAAATTGAAATCCAAGATGGCGGCCGCTACAAAATGGCGGATAACGTAGGTTTTATCAATCCCATCAATATGGGTATCAAATGAAAGGGCTCAACAAGCAGAATACAATATACTATAAAAAATTGAAATACAAGATGGCGGCCGCTACAAAATGGCGGATAACGTAGGTTTTATCGATCCCATCAATATGGGTATCAAATGAAAGTGCTCAACCAGTATAATCAATGTACTATATAAAATTAAAATCCAAGATGGCGGCCTCTACAAAATTGCGGATAACTTAGGTTTTATCAATCCCATCAACATGGGTATCAAATGAAAGGTCTCAACAAGTAGAATACAATTTACTACGCAAAATTGAAATCTAAGCTGGCCGCCGCTACCAAATGTCTGATAACAATTTTTTATCAATCCCACCAATATGGGTATCAAATAAAAGGGCTTGACAAGAAGAATACAGTGCACTATACAACCTCAATATTTAAGATGGGCCTTGCAATAATGAAGCACTAAATGAATTAAACAGAATGCGAAATAAAAACTAAAAACTAGAAAATAAAAATAGGTAAAAAAACTTTTTAAGTTAAACGGTTTTATGTTAAACATACATTGCAATGTTTAAGATAAATGTACTAAAAACCAAAAAATAATAAAATAGATACAGTCGTGGGAATTATAAACATATGCATAGACTAGACTAAAATAAAACCGTGGGGCACGTCAATTGTCTACAAATTATCGACTTAATGTGCGATAGAAGAATCGTTTAATTCGTCGTTAAAATAGGCAGTTGGCCCGCAGACGGTGAGGAAATTACTTACTATTTTCTTACTCATGGAAATTCCAATAGTTATACACTCCATGTAAATAAAAGAGATGTTTCAACTAGTTTATCGTTGGACATTCACACTGCTGGCTGGCGAGGAATCGTTTCACTGCTCGTAGTTTGTCTTTAATCGACAAAACATATGATAAAAGTACTACTCGCTCACCACTATGAAACCCTAAAACTCGCTTATAATCGAGCTTGCTAGCTTGTTTCCACATTCTAGCCCTACTTATCACACGTCCATCTTTGTCGGTTGAACAACTGCCTAATTATAGTGTAACATTACAAAACAAACATTTTAATCAACGATTGTAGACAATTGACGTGCCCCACGGTTTTATTTTAGTCTAGTCTATGCATATGTTTATAATTCCCACGACTGTATCTATTTTATTATTTTTTGGTTTTTAGTACATTTATCTTAAACATTGCAATGTATGTTTAACATAAAACCGTTTAACTTAAAAAGTTTTTTTACCTATTTTTATTCTTATTATACATACATATATGTTACCTCAAAACTTTTTATTGTGTGGACCAGTTTCGATGATTCTTTTTTAATTGAAAGTTGGTGCTTGTCATGTGGTCCCATTTTAAATTGCTATTTTTTTTTTGTCTACCTACGTTGTATTACTTATCGATGTAATTGAAGTCGTTTTTTTTTCGTTTGCGAACAAACACAATTTACTTGACCGTCGGTGCTGAGACGACTAGGTACTACACTAGAATGACTGCCGTTACCCCAAGAATAAACAATACATTGTCATAAAAGACAATATACACATATATTTCTTTTTTTAAATAGTATTAAGTATACGCTTGCTAGCATTTACTAACTTTGCTAGATTATCGATATAAATATAATTGCATCGCCACAATATATGCGCCTAACGTCTGGTTCTAAACAACTGCACCAAATTGGTTGAACCTTTTTTGTGTTCCTTATATCTCTCTATATCTAATTATCTAATCTATATATCTCGACGTTTGTTTAGTAAATAAATGGTGGTTCTAAACATCATCACGTCAAGAACTCACTATAGACGGCGCCACGGTCGCTTAGACAGAATATAAAATCATCATATCAAAAAATTACGATCTAGCGGATACATCGTTCCATAGCTTAATTGGCTAGAGCATCGACACGGTCAGTCGGAGATGCAGGTTCGATCCCCGATTTTAAAAAAAGTTTAGAATTTCCTAATGTGTGGGTAAAACAAAAATAAAATCGTACAAATTAAATATATGGTGGTCTTTATTTTAGCGCAAATTGCAGATACAATTATTGTATTTGTAAAAAGGTCTAAAGGAACATTTGTATTTTGCAATTTTTAAATCTTTTCTTTATTTCTACTATAAACCGTAAGGACACATTACTACATTACGTTTAAACTATTTATTTATTCTTAATGTACACCAAAATACAGACACATATAAAGAAAGATACAATACAAGATGTACAAAGGTGATCGTATCGCTAAAAAGCGATTTCTTCCAGATAACCTTTGGGCATTATCAGACATACGTAGATATAAACTACGATATGATAGACTTACATAAATATGAAAAACTTATATAATCTTGCTTGTGTTATTTATAAGGTGATATGGAATAAACAACCCGATTATCTATTCGAAAAGCTGATGTGGGTTAAGGATTTTGCACTGCATAGCTTACGTAGAGGCGCGCGACTTCGTTTAAAAATACCAAAACACAAGACATCACGGTATAGGGGATGCTTCAGATTCTCTGCAGCAAAAGTTTGGAATGACTTACCACCCCCATTGAGATGTCGAATGAGTACTGAAACGTTTAAGACAAAGTATCGAAAAGCTTTACTCAATCGACAAATTGCTGCGGAGAATCTGAGTTATGCCCATTGGAAACTGCTTGATCTGAATTTTTTTTTACCTAAGATGATCTTTACATATACAAACACACATACACAAACATACATATACACACGCACACACAAATGCATGCTCACGCAAGGGTGACTTTTTTCATGCTATAATATTATTGTTTATATTACAATCGTTTTTGGTCAATGTCCTGCTTTGGATACATTTACAAAGTTGTATGGAAACGAGGGAGCACACCGCTTATTACCCAGTATCACAGGGAGAAGGGAGTGGCTGAAAAACAGCGCTGCATGGGACTTTAGTCCTGTGTCAGCTAAGGCCGAGCCACTTCCTATTGCCTATTCATATTTTATATTTTGTCAAATTTTAATACGTTTTAATGTATGTTATGTTTTCATGTTTCTTTTATGTATGTTTACTTAACGTGTTATTTTAACTTGTATATATGTGGCAATAAATTAATTTTATTATAATATAAATAAATAAATATTTTAGTATATAACTAGTTTGGTAAGTTTCCATAAGTATTTCCATGTCCGTCAGAATAAATTGAAAAATTACTTAGCCAATTACATAGACAATGATTCAACCTCTTGTATTTATCATTAAAGTTATTTACTATTCAAGTATTTACACTTGATGTTTATCTTAAAGATTGTACCTACTATATTTCAACTTATGTTCCTTAGCTAATATGGAAAGAACTTAATGAACTAAACTTTCTAATTTTTTCCGTGTTTCGTAAAGAGTCTGTCTGTTGTTGCCAACTTTGGGGATTTCACCCTTAATTTAGGGATATTTTGCAAATAGCTGGATAATATAAATAAGGATAAATTTTTTAGGGTATTTTTTCAGTGAACATGCTAAAGTATACAAAATAATACATTTTCTATTTTAAAACCATTTGAAAAATAAAAACTAATAAAAAAAGTCTGACTTATTTTTAAATAATATCAATTTTAGGTTTAGGGGGTTTGTTTTTAATTTAGGGACTTTTGTTAAAAGATTTAGGGAAAGGTTTTTTCAAGAGTTGGGAGCACTGTGTCTGTGTCTACAGAACTTTTGACTGGGTGGGCCGATTTCGACGAATTTTTTTTAAATCGAAAGGTGTCATTTGGTCCCACTTCAATTTATTTGAGATCTAACAACTACTTTTCGAGTTATATCTAATAATGCGTCTTTAATACTTACTTGTCGATGTAATTGAAGTCGGTTTTTTTTTCGTTTGCGAGCAATTACAATTGTATTGTAGAAATATATTTATTTTATAACTCTGCGAAATGAACAATAATTTTTTTGTTAAATTCCACGGGGACAAAGTTCGGGCACAGCTA
Source organism: Melitaea cinxia (assembly GCF_905220565.1). Lineage (NCBI taxonomy): Eukaryota > Metazoa > Arthropoda > Insecta > Lepidoptera > Nymphalidae > Melitaea > Melitaea cinxia. Next base: position 2,733,417 of record NC_059416.1, read on the forward strand.
GTAACAAAATAAATGTAAACAAATGGTCCTCTCAGTAGTGTAACAAGAATATAACTGTAACAATAACACAACGATCCCCAAATAAAACTCATTTTTAGTGTTCGTTGTGTGATAATTAGTTTTTTTTATTAGTATATTTAATTTATTGTAAAATAAACAAAAATATTTTAAGCAATTTTATCTGGTGTGATTTTCCATTAGAAAAGATTAGTTAACGTCTAATCTTCAATTACGATTAGAAAAATCGTAATTATACGTAAAAATGTTTGATAAATATCGATTGAAATATTTATACTAATAATAAGTAGATTTATTATATGAAAAGACTAAGTATCTTCATTACATAGTATAAAACAAAGTCGCTTCCCGTTGTCTGTATGTTTACATCTTTCAAACTACGCGACGGATGCGGTTTTCTTTAGTAAATAGAGTATAATACACGCATAATATAGTAGAGGAACACTGATAGTTTTAGAGGTTTCTAATGTGATATGTAAATAAACACATTGTTTGAGCTTATATTGAAAAATTTATTTTATATTTTATATTTAGTATCAGTATTGCCCCCGTGCGAAGCCGGGGCGGGTCGCGTATGTCTATAAAATATTTCTATCAATTCCAGTTTCATTCAGAGTTTCAAGTTATTTTTAACCGACTTAAAAAAGAAAACGTTCTCAATTCGACAGGGCGATCAGGGCGACGGACTGGCGTAAGGCGCACATGATGGTAAATGGCTAACGTAGCCTATGGACGCCAACAAAATCACATGCATTACAAGCGCGTTGCTGACTATCTTCTGACCCTTACCAGAATTTCTACACTTTACTCACCACAGAAACACAACACACACTTAGGAGCAGAATTATTTAGCTGTGATCTTCTTTAAGGTACCAGTACCTTTCCAATGGGGCTAATTCCGAATTTCAGCAATATATTTCATGCTGTGCCTGCCTAATAAAAACTAGGACAGTATAATACTGATTATAATTAGCCTATAACTTCCCACTGCTTGGCATAGGCCTCTTTCTTCTTATAAGAGTAGGATAGGAGCTTAATCCCACGCAGCTTCACTGCGGGTCGGTGGATATAATATATATATATATATATATATATATATATATATATATATATATATATATATATATATATATATATATATATATATATATATATATATTATTGATATGGATTTACATTACGTCATACCTATTTTAGGGCTTATTTTACCTTTGAGAAATATTTAAAATCAACGATTTCGATCGTCCAATGTAGTACAGCGTTATTTTATAAGTAGTGCGACTGCGACAGATGATTTCAAACGAAAAGTGGGCTATACAAATCTTATTATAAATATTTTTAAAATTTTACTTCGTCTTGTCTTAAAATCTAGCTACTCTGGCAGCAAACTGTTACGTAGCCGTTCAATTTTATTTTTCTTAGCCCTAAAAACGTTGATAAAATGAAATATCAATAGCAGCTGCCTCATTCAAGTAAATAACCGCATAATAATATGGAAACGAATTCTTTTTCTCGTAGAATGTTTTTCATTGTAAATTATAGCCGTGTTTATGCTGAAAGGTATCATGCGGAACAAATCTATCAAAGTAGCACATATATTTAGACACAGTTAAATTTTAAAATGAGCTAGACCTTTTTTAAGCGGAGCGTAATCTATTAAACCTACAGAACTCCCCTTTTGAAGGAACACAATTAGGTTAGAACGAACATCTTATAAAATGACTCGTTGTTAATACATAGTAAAACTACTTACTTTTACATAGTAAACTCTTTGCGTTGAAAAAATACTGTCAAAACAAAGAATAAATCTTAGAAAAGAAAAAAGTCGATTGTCATTATTATTTTTGTGGACAACGTGAAATTTCAAGCAAATTAACAAGTTAAATTTGAAAAATGCAAATGCGATACGAAAATTTACAATTATTTAAGGTACGCGTACCAAATTGTTGAAATGGCTGTTCAATTACCATCAAAGGTGAAGACTGATGAAGATATAATTAAAGCAGCTCACGTTTTGGGTCCAGGTATAGAATCAAAATTCGATGAACTGAAATATGAAATTCTAGACAAAATAGACAAAGAAGTCACCGACTCTAAAAACGCAAGAGAGTATATTTCACAGAAGTATGATGAGCTTAGCAATAAAATCCAGTATTTGGCAGAATTAGATGCTACTGTGACTGGGTTTAGGAGTGATGTTAAAGCTATTGAGAGGCAGATCATAGAACTGGCGTCACGAGTTGATGATATGGAAAAGAGAGTCATAACTAAGGACTGTCCATCTGTTGCGTCTTCTATGTTTGTAGGGAAATAAATTGTATCAATAACAAAAGTTAATATTAATTATCGATTTACAGTTTTTTTTTTTTTTTGAGTAATTTGCCCTTTTCTGGTGCATATTTAAGACAAAGAGTTTGTTAAGCTCTTTGTCATTCCGTTCGTCCAGCTGTTGCAGTAGTTTTGTTCGAAAGAGTAACAAACAGCCATCCTCATTCCCATGAACTACATTAATTTATAATGTTAGTAGATACTAACCACGGAGTAGTATAATATTATTTCTATAGTCTGTGGTACTAACAGGTTATATTATTATCTTTATCTATACTAATATTATAAAGCTGTAGTTTGTTTGTTTGTTTTAACGCGCTAATCTCAGGAACTACTGGACTGATTTGAAAAATTCTTTCAGTGTTTTATAGCTCATTTATTGAGGAAGTCTATAGGCTATATATCATGACGTTAAAATCAATGGGAGTGGAGCACCAATCAAGGATGTTTCAAAATCGGGGTTTTTTCCTTTTGAGAGCTTCCCCAGCTAGCCAGCTAGCTAGCAAAAGCTAGTTAAAAGATATATAACAAGATTAAGCCAGAAAATTACAGAAGTTATTGGTATTAAAATCATTCGAAATTGACGTGCTATGCTGAAAATCGGAATTTTTTAAAATATTTTTATGTAGCTTAAGCTTTCGATGATTTGTAAAATAAACGGAATCAAAAAACGGAGAGAGCACTACATAGACCATTGTCCACAGACATGGCGATTGAGGGCAGGTATTTAAGAGACAATGTTAGAATCATTTTAATGTAGACAATAGTATTGACAATGCATTTATATGATGGCAGGGATAGGATGGGGTCGGCAAGCACTTGCAATACTGTTGATGTTTTGCAAGCTTTTTACAAATATAATAGTATCAGTAAATCGATTCCAGGTATTGACATTTTTCACGACTCTCTCTCTGTCTTTAGATGTAAGTTACTTAATTATTATAAAATGCATGATTAGTTTAAAAAATATATTTAATTTATTTTAATTTATTTTACAGTAATTTTAATTTTGATTTTAATTTTAATTTTGATTTTGATTTTAATTTTAATTTTGATTTTGATTTATCTTTGATTTTGATTTAATTTTGATTTTGATTTTAATTTTAATTTTTCTATTTGGAATTTTTTGATAATTTAATTTGACTTTTGTTATTTCCCTATTCTTAATTACTTAATTAATGAATTTGTTCTAATTGAATTAATTAATAATTTGTTTCTAATCGTTATTTTGATTAAATTGTCCAATTGTTTAATTTTATAAATGTATATGATAATAATATGTTTTTTATCTTTATTTTTGATTTTGATTATTTTGGTTGTGATGATGATGATGGGGTGTCACTCTTTTTTTTTTTGAATATTGTAAGTGTTGAACTATATTAATGTAGATATATTTAAAGTTCAAATATTTTAATTATTTGTGATTTTTTGTGCTTTTAAACATTGTATTCCAAAATGTTATGTACACTTGTAAGTGACATGCATATCAGATACTTTGTTATTATATATTTGTAATTTTAAAATTTTTATATGTATGTTGTAAGTGTGCTTTTGAAAATAAATAAATAAATAAATAAAGCTTTTATAAGCAACGGTAATCGCCAACCGTCAGGTGAGCCGTACGTTTATTTGTCGACCTAGTTTTATTTCAAAAAAAAAAAAAACATGGGAAAAGGAGGCCTATGCCCAGCAGTGGGATATTACAAGCTGGATCGAAAAGTACCACAGAGTTTTGTAGCGTAAAAATTCATTTCATATAAGCTCGAACAACCATCTAGTTCAAAATGTATCTGTCAATCAACATGTGCGCTGAACGGTAGGATTGCATTCAGACAGTTGCAATAAGACACGCTTGTCAATAATTTGGGAAAGAAAATAAAGTAAGTAACTAGGTACTACATGGTGATAAAATAAAACAATGTGTATTATTAAAATTATTATTTTTATTTAACGTAAAGTTAAACAGAAACAATATAACAACCAATTTAATTTATAAATAACATTTGATCGTCTTAAATAAAATAACAAAATATGGGAATTTCAAAATTTGTAAAAAATAAATAATTTATACTAAAAGCGACTTACCTATGTGACTAAATTTATTGCATTATTCAAAATACGTCATTAATTTAAAAAAATAATAATAAATTAAATAACGCCTACAATAAATATTTGGCACGTTTATTTTACTAAATAATAATAATGGCCCAGAAAAAAAAGTGCTCTGTAACTTTGACTTGACCTATCTTGGGTTATGTATTTTGATGTGCTGAATCCAAATTTAGGGGCCGTTTGGTCCATACAGCCCTTATTTTAAGTGAATTCCTAACAAAAATCCGCCAAAAATAAGTTAAAGGTTAAAGGCTAGTTAAAGGTTTTTTTTCTTTGCATTTAATATTTACGATGTTTGGGTTTTTATATTTTTTTTTACAATTCACTCAAAATTAGGGGTTGTAGAGACTAAACGGACCCCAAATTTAGAATCAGGGCATCGAATTGTAATCATCATCGAATTATGCCCTAGATGGGGCTGCTCAAAGGTACAGACAACTATTTTTTGAGGGCCAGTGTTGTTAAAATATAAATTGTTCATTATTAATCACAAATTATACTATACGAAACAATGTCTATACCAAAACTCACACATTTACAAAAATATGTCATTGTACAATAAAATTACACACAATGATATGAACACATCTATTGGTCAGTATCAATTACTTGATCTGTATTTTATTTATATATTTTTTTTTATTTGGATAGAGATCAAAAAAATTAAATTAAAAATATTTAGACATAAATTAAAAATAAATAAAATGTTCATGTAATTTCTATAGTCATTTGATGTTATTAATTGTCGAGAAATTATTTTTAATTATTAGTATATGTATATAGTGAATATTTTTAACGGCTTAAAATGTAGCTTTTTTCATAAATTTTAAAATATATCACGTATTTTCGCTAAAATATATTCCCAATTTCATATCAAAAATTAATAGCATTCACGGCCGACTTTTATAAAACGGCAAATCTCTAATTTCTCTCACTAGAGATAGAATTTTGACTGGTAAGCAAAATGAGAGAAATTAGATCATCGAACCCAGCCATATGAAAATCACAAATAAGTTATTGAAACCGACCGTTAATATCTTATATCTAATGTTTGTATATCAAAGTGATCACGAAATCCCACCTGAGTATTTGATAACCTTCAACGCTCTATATTACGACCTCGAACCGCCGAGAATGGTCTGAATCTGGGAAACCGTCTTCCCCTTTGTTTCCGGTATCAAAAAGAAAACGAAAAACACGCAAATTATCATGAAACCGCTGAAAACCCAGAAGCAACTATAAATACCGATGGCGTCTTTCAACAACGGGAAACAGAGAGTGACAACGAACACGAGACACCAGTTCATAATAACGCTAATACCGGAAGCTGTACCCCTGAATTCCACAGAGAATAGCTCGGCCATCATCATCCAGGGTATAGGTCCGAAGCCAAGAGAGAAGGAAATTATGAAGAGGACCATACACAACAAGGGTAGCCAACCGACTGAGGTTACATTGGTACCGCCCTCTTGCAATTTGAAGTAAGCGCCCAAAACGATCAAGCAGATGCCCATAATGATACAGCTCTGTAGGAGCAAGATACGTCGACCGGCTTTTTCTATTAGAAGAGATGATACGTAAGTGGCGATAGTTTGGACGACTCCGACTATGATGGTCGCGATGGCCGGTGGTATGTCTGAGCCGGCGGATCGGAAGATGTTATTAGTGTAGAATATGACGGCGTTAACGCCGCTGAACTGCTGGAAGAACATTAGACCGAGAGAGCAGATTAGGGCCATTAGTGGTGCGCGTTGAGTGACCATGCTGAGCATTCCCGCTTTCTGACGAAATGAATTGTCGACCTGGAAAAGAATAGATATTTATTCTTATCAGATTGTTGGTTATTGTTTTCTAATGTTTACGCGAATTTCGCTCGTTATAATAAAACAACTTTTGCGGTTAGTTAGGTTTTTTAGATGCACGAAACCTTCCTCTCGTGACCATGGTCGCTGTAAAGTATCCGAAACGTCGGTCATCTAAAAAACCTAATAAAATCCGAAAATTTTGTTTCCTTACAGATTGTTATTTTTTGTCACTCTTAGCGCCTTATAAGTTGTAGCTCGATGTTCAATTAAAACTAAAATAAATAAAGAATAATAACAAAGATCAATAATTTTGTTTTGAAGAAATTGACGATTAACTTTTTATTTTAGTGAAATATAAAGATATTATTTTATATCAATTTTACATAATTAACACCGTATACTCGTAGAATTTAAAAAAGCAAAGTACATATCTAGTAAGATAGTTAAGAGTGTATGCTACCTCAAATTGCTTGTTTTCCACTCGGCAGGATGTCCATATCTTCCAAACTACTGAATATTTAAATTTGAAATTTATGTTTGGTAAAGTTCAGGACATAAACTATCTTTCATATGTTTCGAAAACACGATTCCATAAAATTATCTCGATACAAAAAAATCGCAAAGTTACCTCTATTTTTGTATTAAAACCTTAATATCTCTCAGTAAATATAGAAGTTATGGACTTGAGATTAAGCATGGTAATTGAAATAAGTATGAAGAACATTTTATATGTTGCGTTTTTTAAAAAATAACTATTAATAATGTTTGTGAGGAGAAAATACATAAAATTCGCGCGATGAACAACCAAGCGCTCTCAATTCTCGTGTGTGTTAGTACGGGAGAAATCTGAATTCGAGCTGAGGTAGTGTAGCCCCTTAACTGGAAATATATATATTTTTAAGCTTACATCTTTCTGCATGTCCTCGAGTTCGGCGGTAAGGTCGGCATCAGGCCCACGCAACCATCTTAAAGCCTTTTCAGCGTCGCGTCTTCTGTTCTTTCCTAGTAAATATTGTGGCGTTTCTGGCATCCACCTGAAAATATATTAAAATTGTTGAGACTTCTTGACTTAAAAAAAGGTACAATAATATATTATATGACAATAGTCTGTAATAGATAAATGCTTTTTTTAAAAATAACGATTCACTTACCAAAAGACAGCAACAAGTAGAATAGGGAAGACAGCGGAGATGATGGAGAGTGTTTTCCAGTGCGTCCAACCGCCGACGACGAATGTGAACAGGATGCCCACCGTCAAGAACAGTTGGAAGAATGAGCCTAAGGCTCCGCGGATTGAGGTTTCTGCTATTTCTCCTATGTACATCGGTGCTGCTACGCATATACCACCTAAAATAAATGAAATAATGTTGATGATTTCAAAATTTTGACGTCTATACAAAAAAAGTGTGTTTTCAATTCACACACGGCAGAAGCGTAAGTTTTGAAATCATAAGAAGGTAGGCCGTTGGGATTTGTTCTATCGACGATGATCAAGGTCTCCTGAAAAAGATCGTAAGAGCCATACAAAAATAACGTAACTTAAACGTTATGAGCAGAATTCTATTAATATGATTAATCTCGTGACTATGAAGTTATCTTTATGCAAAATTGCCACAAAAGTGATACCAAAACTATCAGTAATGACACCAATTGTTGGTAACTTTTGTACTTCTTGGAGTTTAATCTTTAAAAAACGATATATTTTTTTCTTAAAAATAAGTGGTGACACCATACGATACAATAACTAATTAGTGATGCTAAGAGTGATGTTCATCACAGAATCATGTATGCGTATGCTTGTATACAGTAACATATATTGGTCAAAAGCTCTAAAATGCGAAAAACTCCTGCAGTCGCACTGGCTCCACACGTATCCACTCGTCGTTCCTGTGGGCCTAGCGAGTGAGGTCGAGAGGGTGGCGCAGAGCTTAGACAACTCTGCGTTTTCCTGAAGAGTGTCCTTGGCAACACAGTGTCTTTCTGACACTGTCTAAATCGTCTGCAATAGACGGATTAAGGCCAATGATGATGATGATTTTGGTCAATGAGTCATGAGTTCTTAAGAAGTATGCGCCAGTGTCGGAGTTAACACACACTAATTTCGCACATTTTTTTTCTGATTGTTGTTATTTTTATTTTAGTTATTTTTTAACTTATATTACCGGTAGCTATTCCAGCGAAGAATCTTGCAGCGATGAGCATCCCGGCTCCATTTGCGAAGATTGTGAGCAACCAGTTGAATAAGAAGGGCGCCGCAAGAACAAGAATTGTTGGTTTCCTTCCCACTTTCTGCGCGAGAACGCCAATGGGTAGGGCGCTTATAGCCGCCCCGATAGCTAAAATTGACGACACCAGGGAACCTAGAACAAAGTTATGGGAATAATCATATTAGGTAGGGTTCATATCCTACCCGTGGGGGTACCGTACCGTCATGGGTATCCAAAATGTAAACAAAAACTGTGGTAACTGTTAATTGCTTAAGATTTCATAAAATACATCTACATACATATTATAAATTAATGTTTGTCTGTATGTCCTTTATAGAATCGTAAACTATGTATTTGATCATGTAATGATCTTCAGTAAAGTATTGTGCATGAGCCCACGAAGGCTTCTGAGTTGGTACGATCAAAAAAAAAAAAATTTATATATAAAAGCGTAGCAACGCGCGTAGGGTACAGCTAGTGTAAAATAAAAATATAGGTAAATTACTCTTAGACTTTTAATTGGAAAAATGCTCAGCAACATTATACAAAGAAAAGCAAGATGGCATTTAGAACCCGTACTTTCAATTACTGTAAGAATTATTTGTATTTTTTCCATAAGTTTATGCAAATTAAAGCATTGCTTGATAGCATTTTATTATACTTTAGTCTAGAATTCAAGTAGTATAAATACAGTGTATTCGTTAATGAAATTTCAACAGTGGAAAATATTTTGAAACTTTAATGAAATATATAAATATTTTAGCATATCGACATTTTGATTGTCTATATCTCGAGATAGGATTACCAACACTAAACCGGATTACGCTATCTCCAAAAAAAAAATCTATCGCGTTAAAGATATGATTTCATTTATAAATATTTCTTAACAATAGTCATGTGATTTTTTACAATTTAAAGTGACATTCTCATAATCTCGTGATTTGGAGTTGAAAACAGAGTAAATGACCTTCGATATGACTTCTGGCTTCAATCCAGAGACAACGTAACAGGAGAACGTTTGTGGGTGTGGCGTATTATTATATAGGGCGTTCAAGTATTACACCAACGCAATTTTTTAAGATTTTTGACCCTTCCCGCCTTCCCCATGTAAAGCGCCGTAACATTTTTCTGCACAATCTTCCTCCTCCCTAATCGTTGGGTATGTGACCATTTTAATAATCTTCTATATAAATAAAAATGAATGTTGCTAAGCGCATAACTCGAGAATGGCTCGACCAATTCGGCTAATTTTTTTGCATGTTGCTTAAAGCCCACGGAAGATTTTAATACAAAAAAAAAAAATATAAAAAAATTAATATCAATTTTTGACAGATTGAAATTTGTCGGGGCAACAGATAGCCAAATAAAAATTTTAAAAGCCGCCATTTTTTCTTTTGTTGGAGAACAGACCTTTTTACCTAGCATTACAATAAATCGAGGAAAAAAAAATTAATAATGAATCAGAAAATACGTTTCATTTTACACAGTCATGTTAGTTTATTCTTGATAGCTTTTAGATGTAGGTAATAATAATGATGACTCTGGCACAGTTACCTGACAGTAAATATGTTACATGTTAAATAATAAAGGTTGCTTAGGTTAAATGATAGTAATCGTTTCTATGTCTACATATTATGTAACCAGAAAATTAACCTAAAAAAATTTATACATAAACGAGAATTAAATAAATAAATTTCACATATCATATTTGACTAGCCCGTTGGCGCAGTTGCGTTCTGTTTTTTTTTTTTTTCGTTGCGGGTTCAATTCCCGCCTGAGTCTCGTAATATTTGCATTATGGTATATTTATATATGTATTATTTCTAAATTAAAAGAAAAAATATTTAGTAGTAGCTGTTACCTACAACACAAGCATTAAGTTGCTTACCATAGGAACAGACGACCGTGTGAATAAGATATTTATTTATTAAGATTATTGTTTATAGTATTGACGACGCGTTGGCGCAGCGGTCACAGCACTGGCTATTGCGCTTGCGATCGCGGGTTCGATCCCCGCACACGACAAACATTAGTATTGGCCATATAGATGTTTGTCGTGGTCTGGGAGTTTTGTGCGTGTAGTGTGTGTGGAAACCATGACACAAGAGTAAATCCTAATTGTGGTCGTTGAGTCTGAAGAGTTTTTTTATTTATTGATTTATTACAATATTCTTATTATATATAATACTTACTTTCAGCTGTACTCAGTAAAAAGTCAGCAGGCTGACCCAACGAGTTCAGTAATACTTCTGTTACATTTTTGTCACTTGATAGAGTGTCGTTCAGTGAAAAAATATCAATGTCCGCTTCTGTAACGTTTATCGTGTCCTTCGGCGGCTCCAGTTGAGGCAACGCTGGTGACGTCCACGCGAGGATAGTTCCCGCTGTGATAGCTCCGATCGCCGCTGAAAAGAACCATAAATATCTTTTTATTACACCGTTTTTCTTAACTTTTGTTGAATATAGCAATGTTTATACATTAAGTTAAGCTTGTCTATACTAAGTTATTGTTGGTTTATGGGTTGATAAAACTGTATCCGTTACTTTTAATAAGTTTATTTTTTAAGAATCACGTCAGTGTGTGTTATGTTTTGGAAATACTCTTTGCCTTGTAATTTTATATAACCTAAAGATTTTGATTTGTACTCTGTTTTTATTTAAATTCACATCAACTTTGCTAATATCCGCTACTTTTGTTGCATATTTGACAATAACGGTTCCTTTTGCGAAATTGATTTAATTAACCTCTTAACTGTTATTTGTAATTTAGACTGCATCACTTATTGCGTGTACAAAAACTTTGTAACCAAATCCCTACAATTGCCTGTAACGGAGCAAGAAGATAATTGGTTGTGTATCAAAAATTTTAACGTGAATGGAAATTGCCGAAAGTATTGAAATTGTTCCAAAAAAAAAAGTAAATAAATCTTTATGACAACATTCATCTTCTAAAGAGCAGAACGAATTTTCTACTTTACAGGAAAAGTCTTTTTTCCTACAGTTGGACATATACAGGCGGTTGCAGTACTAGTCAGACAGCCTATTGCAGTCCACTGCTGGACATAGGCCTCCCCAAGTTCACGCCAGACATCCCCGTTTTTTCACATTCCTCATTCAGCCCACACCAGCAATCTTACGTAGATCGTCGGTCCAACGGGCCGGGGGAGGTCCCACACGGCGTTTGCCAAGACGCGGTCTTCACTCCAGGATCCGTAGTATAAGACTTAATTATAATTCAGACCAAACGCATCAGCTAAAACCGACAAGACAAATGTCTGCAAGTTTATTTCAAGCACATATATTTATATCTGTATTTCATTCAATAGCTTTCATTGTAATTATTGACTCGGAACGTAGGTCAAACGATGCAAATGGATTACAGCTGTCATTACAACTACGTTATATCTTTATTATTTTTCAATTTGCAGTATTCATTATCATTGTCATATAAAGTTTAAGTATACGTCTTTATATTTGATTGATTTTTTTTTATTTTTATTTTGTATATTCTTTTATATCAATAGGGTAGAAAACCGACGGGTTCTCCGTCCTGGTGGTAAGAGGATACCGTAACCGTATGAACGTCTGCAACAAACAAGCAAGCGTGGTGCCGATCTAACTTCTAAATCTCTTGATAAGCTCTGGCTAGACTCTATTTAGATGTAGCCTGCAGGATTAAGGTACTGACCTAAATTTTTGTTGTGCCTTGTTGTGCCTTCTCTACCTCAATGGACTAAATTTGAAAATATTTCATTCACATTTTTTCAATCGTCTAATACAGTGGCTCCATCATTGAAATTATGTGGATTAGAATTGGAATGGACTTAATCATAATTAACTGAGGTAATTCATAGGTAATTTACCTGCTCGAAATATGGAGCAGCCCGACTGGGGTGGTATATCAACCTTACAGAAGATCACAGATATGAAATTATGAGATACAGATATATTATGTTGTTGAGTATGGTGACCAGAGCTCCTGGGGGGAATAGGGGGTAGGGTCGGCAATACGCTTGCGATGCTTCTGATGTTGCAGGCATCTATAAGCTACAGTAATCGCTTACCATTAGGTGAGCCATACGCTTGTTTGCAGACTTATATAAAAAAAAAACCTGTAGCGTAATAACGTGTTCTGGATTACTGGATTGGAATAAAGTAAACAACTTATAATTGGCTTTAATCAAACGACGTATTCCTCGACCTTTGCCGCTCAATTGCAATAGTCACAACGCATTTGCTGTCAATTTGTTTTTAATTTTTGTTCAATACGATATTTACAATTGGGACTTGATTAAATTTAGTTGGAAAATCCATCAATGATTTTGAATTAGTGAATGTTCTATGCAGAAATAGACACAAAAAAGCAAAACTTCTTTAGTGGGGAATCAACTTAGTTGTCCAACTATTTGGGACAAAACTATTTTTGGCTATTGGCTTGGTTTTGACACGTATAAACATTGACATTAATTTGGGAACCAAAATATGTATCATCCAAAGTTCAGATATGAAAAGAAGAAAAAAAACAACATGGTTTGTTGACCAATATGAAATATAACTATGTTATAAAACGTAACAAAATCTTTTATAAGCCGTTGATAAGGGAAACACAATCAATAAAGCCTAACACGCAAATGTATCAAGACAACACGAGACACCGACCCGTAGTCAATAATTGAAAAATTGGCTAATTACCCAAAAACTACTAACAAATACCAAAGTGAACCCCAGAAGACATACCTATTATTAACTCGTACTTAAGTTTGAGAACGTTTGGATGGATATAATCACTGATACCATTGACGTCTATAAATAACTGTTTCATATGATTTAAACGTTGTCACTTTGCCAATTTTTTATGTATGTACTAATGTACATTGACCTCTGTACCATTGCAAATAATTTACAAACAGCTATTTTATTCACGTAGTGTTAAAACTCATTATTACGTGTACAATTAATTATACAGTACTATTTTTCGGACACTACATGACGACTACACTGCTACTTCACATATTCTATTATTTAACTAACTTTCAAAAATGATGACGTTCAAGACATCAAAGATTTTTTATAGATGTTACCTTATACTTTTTACTGGATAATAATAAATACATAATTATGTGAAAGATATTTTAACAGACCAAAATCAGTAGGATTTCAATTCGATTGTATTTTATGTGTGTGTTACATAGGTACTTTGACTGGATGTACCGATTTGGCGATTGTTTTTTATACGAAAGTTCCGCGCAATTTTCGTAAAAAGGGATAAAAAGTTTTTGCTTCACGTATTAATATATAGATAACTCAAATTCTCGTCAAATCTCGATCAAATTTAAATGGGATAACATGATAAGCACGAGCTGTCAATTAAAAAAAAAACTACTATGCTTGAGACCACACGACTGAAGTAAAACTTATGAAATGTAACACTGTCTCTTTCTTCCTTCACTAACTTATATCTGTATTACTCTTTCGTCACGCATTCACCAGCTTACTCCCCAAGTCAAACGTGCGCAAAGAAATTTCACTTCAAAAAGAATCATTCAAATCGGTAAAATGATATGAGGACACCACAAAAAAATAGAGTCGAATTAAGAACCTCCTTTTTTTGATGTGGTTAATAATAGGACGCATGACTTCGGCAATGCCACATATAATGGAGAAGACAGGAAGAAGATTGATCGATGCGATGTGATTACAATTTGGACTGACAATTTTGACGTATGTTTATATTTAGTTTTCTTATCATAAGATTCTGCGTCATTAATTAGCACATTTAAATCGACTTCGAGAAATGTAAGAGGTTCTCAATCCATCTGTATTTTTTTTTATATTTGTTACGTCATAACCGTTTACTAGGTTTACTGATTATGATCACCATCATCACTTCAGCCTATCGCAGTCCACTGCTGGACATAGGCCTCCACAAGTTCGTGACAAAAATGGCGTGAACTCATGTGTTTTGCCCATAGTCACCACGCTGGGCAGGTTGGTGACCGCAGGGCTGGTTTTGTCGCACCGAAGACGCTGCTGCCCGTATTCGGCCTGTGTATTTCAAAGCCAGCAGTTGGATGGTTATCCCATCATCGGTAAGTTCCAAGGTGGTAGTGGAACTGTGTTATCCCTAAGTCGCCTCTTACGACACCCACGGGAAGAGAGGGGGTGGCTATATTCTAACTACTAGTATGGGATAAATGGTTGGAAATATAAAATCAATTGAAGAACTTTGCGAAAATATTTTGCATTTATGATTGATATGAATTCTGAAACACGTGTTTAGTTCGGATTATTTGTTTTTATCGCAATTCTGAAGTATTACAAATTCTTAATAGATAAATACACTTGAACACGAACAAACAACAAATCACAAACACGGTGGGAAGCAAAAAGCTGACTGTTTGTAAATCGCATTAAATCTGATTTGTGAATTATCCTACTCAATGTAATAAATTACAACCATAGTCAACAGGAACATGCTTTCATTTACATACTGACAGTCAATTTCAAGAGTACTGCTTTTCTTTCATAACCTCAAGGTACAAGAGTAACAAGAAGAGGAAAAAGGCTCCACATATACATTTCTAAGAAGAAATTTTAAATACAGCACGCTGAAATTTATAGACTTAGTAACACTAACCAAAAAAATTGGTTAAAACGTTCTATCTGTGAAGTAGCATAACTTAACTCTGTTTAAGTAATAACCCTAATAATGACCTTAATGTATTATCATTTTAGCCTATCACAGTCCACCGCTGGAAGCCTACACAAGTTAACGCCAAAAATGGCGTGAACTCATGTGTTTTGCCCATAGTCACCACGCTGGACAGGCGGGTTGGTGACCGCAGGGCTGGCTTTGTCGCACCGAAGACGCTGCTGCCCGTCTTCGGTCAGTGTATTTCAAAGCCAGCAGTTAGATGGTTATCCCGCCATCGGTCGGCTTTTTAAGTTCCAAGGTGGTAGTGGAACTGTGTTATCCCTTAGTCGCTTCTTACGACACCCACGGGAAGAGATAGGGTGGCTATATTCTCTAATGCCGTAGCCATACAGCATATGTAAAATTATTATAAACAATTATGTTGGTTCCAATTCTCACCTGCAACTGCGGCAATATATTGATTTACTTTCCTGGTCGGTCCTCCCTTCTCCTGGACGGAGAGCATGTGCATCGTTTGTTTCTCCATGATTCAATGTTGTCGCATCCTGGAATGGAAATATTTCACTAAAATATTTGTTAAATATCGACATTACTATATCTATATAAATTCACAACTTAAGAACTAAATATTTACAGATAGTTTTGGTATAAATCATGTCGGCGTGAAATTGTGCCAAGAATGCTGTCAGCGTTTCCCCGTTGAATCGCTATGCCGATTCTCTGGGCAAAAAATGCACCAGCCCTCTTGTCACCAGTGGAGGCAATAAGGCGAATATATTATTATTATTATTTTATTTTACATTATTATTATTATTATTCTTTATTTCTATATAAATAGAAATAAATCGCCAGGATGTATGTAAGCGTATAGCTTTTGTACGACTGTATCGAATTGCATTTTTTTGTTCGTCATTGTCTGGACAGTTTTTACATTGGAATACCAAAAAATGGATAAAGTCACAAAAAAAAATATATATGGCTGTACGAAGTTCTTCAGATCATCTATTTTTTTTTTTTATAGACTAGACCCAACCCAAACAACATTTCTATATAATTACTGGCGGACTCTGCAAACGTTGTCTTGCCACTAAAGGTTGGTGGTAGAAGGGTGAAAATTTAGGGTTGTATGTATTTTTTAACGCCAAATTATAATAAAATAAAGAATAAATAATTCATCTAAAAATTAAAAAACAATTTAGGGTGGACTACCCTACACGGTACCCTTAACATTTAGGGGGATGAAAAATAGATGTTGTTCGATCCTCAGACCTACCCAATATGCACACAAAATTTCATGAGAATCGGTCAAGCCGTTTCGGAGGAGTTTAACTACAAACACCGCGACACGAGAATTTTATATATTAGAAAATTTTTATTAGAAAAACGCAAATTATCATTAGAAAAACGCAAGCGTAGCCGTGGGAAAACTCTAGTACTAAATAAATAATGTTTTTAATTTATTCAAAAAGGTACAATAATAGGTTTGTCGCCATTAATGAGGATTAAATTATTATAAATCATTGAAAGGATTCAATAATGATATTTCATTTAAAATAATAGACCAAGTTACCAAGATATTAAGTATATATATGTTACAAAGTTATAGAAACGAAACGTTCGTAACCTCGGATGTAGGTGCAGATCTAAAAAGCGATAATTGAATGCTAATATCTAACATCTTCTGCAAAACTATCACTGCAAACACTCGTCATCTATTCAATTTAATCTTATATACATAGTCTTGCCCTGAAAAAACATTTTTTTTTCTATCGCACGTGACATTTATTACTATTACAGTGTATTCGTTTAATTATTTATTTATTTACAGAAAAAAAGATACAATTTATTTGATAAATAATGCAGCAAAAACAATTAACAGTTTAACAGTGCACTGTTTCTAAAGTAATCTCGTACTAGAGTACACACGATATTATAATATAAAAATATGATATAAAGCTATACAAATAAGAAATTATAAATTAAAATAAAACAATTAAAAATATACCTTACTATTGCTCAGTTGTACATTTTTTTAGAGACGTGTATTTTAAAAATAAGTGGGGAAGAATGTAAAAATTATATTAATAACAATTAACAGTAAGCACAAACTACATTCGCTCGCTCGCTTCAGCCTGTAATGTCCCACTGCTGGGCATAGGCCTCTTTCCCCAATATAGGAGAAGGATCAAAGCGCCACCGTGCTACTCTAATGCGGGTTGGCGGATATATTCCCTACTATGAGTAACGATCGCTATCATGTGTACATGATAACAACCGAGCTTAGCGTGCTCTTCGAGTACGGTGGGGAAACCCACAAGGACTGCACAAACACCCAGATCACGGCAAACATCTGTATGGCCAATACAAATGTTTGTCTTGTGCGGACATCGAACCCGCAAACGCCTGCACAACAGCCACAAACACATTATATAATATTAATAGTAATTAAATATTAAATCCTAAGGGTATTCGTTTGTCACTGTCCAACACGAGCAATATTTACGCAGGGTCAATTCATAGTTCGCCATGACACGTTAATGAGGTTCAATGGAACGTACGCTGTAACATTCGAGTCATCGGCGCATCATCACTGATACACCGATGACTTTAAATATGACATGTTTATATTAACGTTTTAATTTCAATTATCGAGCTACTGTGCCTCAATTCTCATACCTACCAAATATGTACAAAAATTTTCATAAGAATCGGTCAAGCCGTTTCGGAGGAGTTTGGCCCCTAACACTGTGACACAAGAATTTTATATATTAGATAAAATTAATAAAAAATACATAAAACATTTAACCTACGAGCGGAATCAAGCGATAACCACGGGCGCCAAATCTCACCAACCCGATAATGACAAGTGGCACTCGAACGTGACCTTCGCGATGGCTAACGTGGCAGGATATTGAATATACACATTACAGAATAATAAGAGAAATACGATAAGCAAAAATAATATCTAGACTGAGGCTTATTTGGGTATTAACGTTAATTACGAAACTTGGTATGGAGGTATAGGTAAAGATCTAGAAAACAATATCAAAAATTCCTCAATTCAAGAAGGTTTCAGAAGCACTTATAAATCGTCATTTTATTAATAAAAATTATATTTACTTTTAATAAATTAAGTATATAGAGTAAGTATTATAGATTTAAAAAAATACAGAATAATAGATATAGTATAAAATTATACATAGAATTATACATAGGGAGAAATTAATGTTAGTCCTTAGCAATCATCGTAGAAGGACGTTGTCTTCCCGGCTTTCTGAATTAAAGTATATAATTGTGTTTGCAGGCAAACGAAGAAAAACCGACTTCAATTATATCGACAAGTAATACAACGTAGGTAGACGAAAACAAAATACAGATTATAAAAGATTACTCCAAAAGCTGTAATCAGATTGCGATGAAATTTAAATGTGACCACATGATCAACATCGACTTTCGATTAAATTAAAAATCATCAAAATAGGTACACCCAGTAAAAAGTTATGCGGATTTTCGAGAGTTTCCCTCGATTTCTCTGAGATTCCATCATCAGATCAAACTAGGGATATCTCCTTTCCAACAAAAAAAGAATTATCAAATTCGGTTCATAAACGACGGAGTTATCCCCGAACATACATTAAATATATACATATATACACGCACACACATATATATATATATATATAGATACGGTCGAATTGAGTAACCTCCTCCTTTTTTTGAAGTCGGTTAAAAATGTAAATTACTTAGCTTAATTATCCGTACCGTATGAAAGTCGGAATACAAAGTGTTCTATGTGCTATTGTGGAGCTCCAGCTATCTACTTACCGACTTTCATTATAATCTTTCAAATATTTTATAAGAAAGGAGTAACAAAAATCCGTCTTCACAAACATACTTTTTTACAATATTATGAATACTAATATACGCAATTCGACCATAATTAATTTAAATTATAAGTTTGAACATTATTGAGGTTCTGTTGTCAAAGACTAATATATGTGGCAGTTGTGTAATGTTTTTTTTTTTATTGATTTAATGTATTTTATGCATAATTTTAAAAAATATTAGCGTTCTGCACTCCTTCTCTATATAAAATGTACGTGTGCGAAATTTCATACTCCACCGTCTGCGCAATTTTCGTAAAAAGGGGTAGGTACAAAGTTGTTGCTTCACGTATTAATATATAGATTAAAATAAATTTACTAAGATATTATAAAATCAATAAATATACCTATTCTTTATCAGAAGTTAGTTACACTTGAGTTTATCAATTTTAGATATGCAATAATACTTTAAATTGCTTATCTTTGATCGGCTTAATGCTAAGCTCACGCTACTGTGTACGGTGGGGTATAAATCCCACAATATCTGAAAGGATTGGAAATATTTATTGCAAAATAAAAATGATAATTTGTAATGAACAGACTGTAAAAAGAAGTAGGTATATTGAGTTTAAATATTTTACATAATACCAACCGACTACTATAATTTAAACTACTACTATATTTTTAAATACTGTATTTTTTTTATAAATATAAATAAATAAATATTGCAATATATATTTTTTTAACACACTAAAACGACTAATTTCCCGCACGCGGCTTCGCCCGGCTCTTCTCTTCGTTTGTGGCTGTTATGCTGGCGGTTTGGGTGTTTGTGCAGTCCTTGTGGGTCTCCCCACCGTGCCTCGGAGAGCACGTTTAGCCGTCGGTCCCGGTTGTTATCATGTACACCTAATAGCGATCGTTACTTATAGTATATATCCGCCAACCCGCATTGGAGCAGCGTGGTGGATTAAGCTCTGATCCTTCTCCTACACGGTGAAAGAGGCCTATGCCCAGTAGTGGGATATTACAGGCTGAAGCGAAGCGAAATTATTGTCATGCAAGTTTCAATTAGAAAAATGATATTTGTAAATTTACCTAGTCTTCAATAATTAAGCTAAAACCGTGTTTCTATTATAACTGACATAGAGCAAACTATCGCGCGATAATTGTACGATTATCGCCAATTTTATCTAATGGTTTAGTAGTTCTATTTCAGATGACTTTGCTAATGTCATTATAAAAAAATCTATCGAAGTTTTAAGTACATTCGGTGCTAAAATTACAATTTTCTTACAATTTTACATTCGTTCATGATTATGGAAACGAGTAGAAGAGTGAGAAAAACTTTAAAAAAAAGTTATAAAACTCGTAACAGCATAATTAAAAAACGTCCGCTTGGAAAATTACTAAAAAAAATAACTAACGTACTATTTGTCTTAAATGAAATATCACTATCAAATTGAGATAGTGCACTGCAGGAAATATCGTATTAAAAATCTGAAGCAGCCCGACTGGGTAAGTATCTCAACCTTAGAGAAGATCAAAGCTAATTAGCACTGTCTCAAGCAGTGTTGTATTGCTATGAATAAGGTAGCCAAAGGTCCGAAGGTCGACAACGCGATGCAATGTTCTCGGTGTTGCAGGCGTTCTCGGGTTACAGACGGTATTAGCTTACCACCAGGCAGACCAGTCGCTTGTTTTCCGACCTAGTCGTATAAAAAAAAGATTTATCTAAAATACGAATCAGAACGACGACGCCGCGTTGGCGCAACGGTCACAGCCATGGATTGTGCCGGTTACGCTGGTGGTTGTAGGTTCGATCCCCGTACATGACAAACATTTGTATTGGCCATACAGGTGTTTGCCGTGGTCTGGGTGTTTGTGCAGTCCTTGTGGGTCTCCCCACCGTGCCTCGGAGAGCACGTTTAGCCGTCGGTCCCGGTTGTTATCATGTACACCTAATAGCGATCGTTACTTATAGTATATATCCGCCAACCCGCATTGGAGCAGCGTGGTGGATTAAGCTCTGATCATTCTCCTACACGGTGAAAGAGGCCTATGCCCAGTAGTGGGATATTACAGGCTGAAGCGAATCAGAAAAATTAAAAACTTCTGATTTCGAAGTTAGTAAAAGAAAAGGTAAAGATTTTTTTTTATTACATATGGAAATAAAACCTCCATTTTTTTGACAATATCTTTTAAGTTAATTCCGCTATGTATTAAAATGGACATCATAGGTCACACCTAAGGACTTGATAAATAATTTGCAATCTTATATGTATTTTTATGACCCCGTATATAAATTAAAATAAAGTTCATATAATTCCTTTGATAACTATGTCCGATATCATTATATTTACACAAGTCGATAAGTGTTGTATAATTGTGACTCTCGAAGTTTTATATACACAATTATGTACTAAAAATCAGTTTTTATTAACATTAGTTTATAGACTTTTTTATGGTGTTTACATTGTTTTATAAATGGAAAAATATTTGAAATATCGTATCTTTTATAAGATGTTACTGTAAATATATATATTTTAAGTATTAAAATTAAAATGTTCAATAACTTCGTATTTCAGTCATGTATTAAAATACTTACTTTTAGTCAGACTATTTTTTCATAAATACGGATCATTTTTTAAAAAGAAAAGAAAAAAATAGAACAACCCTATAATCTTTCTCCTAAAATACTAAGAGTAAAAACTTCTTTGAGAATTAAAAAAAAAACTTCGATAAATTTTTGACGTTAGAAAAACAAGGATTTTTCAAAGGATTTGTTTTTTATTACCGTTGTAAACTGAAAATAATGTTTGTATGTTCAAAAATAATTCGTCGGTAGTGGGCGATGCTTATTTTAGGACAGGAAGAAACAGTTTTAGTCAATGAGATAATAAACTCAAGTCAAATACATTCTGGACCAGCGTCAAACTTGCACGCACACAGGCACACTTGTAAAACTATTATTTTAACTACTATTATTACTTCACAATGACAAGAGGGCTTGTGATTTTTTTCCCAGTCGATCGGCATAGCGATTCAACGGGGAAATGCTGCCAGCATTATTGGCACCATGCCACGCGGACATGATTTATACCATAACTATCAGTTAATATTTAGTTATGTTGTGAATTATAAATAATATTGTCAAATTTCGAAATAAAAAAAATATGTTTACAAAGTCTTTCTCTTATCCATTCAAGTTCAAGTACATTTTTGTACGAGTACTTGTAGTTGAAGATACTAACTGTAAAATCAGTTTGAATTTTTTATATATTACTTGTTACTGATTAATTTGTAATCGAATAAAAAAATAGGACAAGGCCAGGACGTATTTGTTGTATAATCATTGCAAAAGTTGATGCTCCAAAACGGAAATACAGATGTTCAGGACACAGATAAATAATAATCATTTAAGTACTTGACAGCGACTCTTAACGTCCCGCGCTTAAAAAACTTGGCTCAAAAATACTTTACACAGATTAAAAATAAACATATTTTCTTATTTATTAAAAATTTGGCATATACTTGGTCCATCCATCAATACTTCATTACTATAATTACATGTGGTAATCAGTTAAAAATACATTCAACATCGAAATAAAAAATGTCTTAATTCAAGTAGGATTCATTTTATAAATTAAAATTATATTTCTTTTAATAAATTTTCTATAAAATATGCAAAAAATCCTTTTTAAAGTCACAAAAAGTAATTTTAATTTAAAAAATTGGGTAGTTTATAAATTAATTTGAACATACAGCACAAACCACTGAAGACTTTTCTAAATATTATATTAATTAAAAAAGGTACTGTTACCCAGTACTTTATGTTTTAATTGCAAAATATAGGAAATCTTATCCATACGATGTCATAATTGAATGATTGTATGGAATATACGTATTTACTCGTATTGTAACTTATTCAAAATACACATTCATGTAACTTCATACTGAATATTTTGATGTCTTGGCAAGCAAAGTTAAATTTCTCTCTTTTCTCCATCAGTCAAATTGATGATTCAAACGTTCTTAGCAATTAAATAATCCAAAATTTATCTATAGGTCGGAGACAGTCATTAATTCAGAAGGAAAAAGAAAGTTTGCGCGGCGTCCTAAGGTTGGCAACACTATCGCGCGGTCTGGTCAAGATGACAAAAGACGTCGACGACGACGAGTCGTTTCATTTTTGATTCGGCGTTTAACTTGATTTGATTGAGGACCAATTTGTAAAAAATATTAAAACGAAGATTAAGGTACTGATGACGTAGTTTTTTTGCTCGATTATCCCACTGTTCGCCCACATGATGTCTGACGATAGAATAACGATGTCTTCGACATAAATATGTGTAAATAAATATAATGCCTCCGAATGACATCGAATTTGACTAAACTTTTTTTTGTCCGTAATTTTCAGGGCAAGATTAAAAAAAAATAAACGAGTATGCTTTGGACCACACGACTGAAGTAAAACTTCTTTAGCAATAGGCCTACATAGGCTTAAACTGTGACATAGATATACGAAACGTAACTGGGAATGACAGAAAGAGAAAGAAAAATGTGTGCTCACACCTCTCTCTCTTGCTCCGTTCGCCTCGAGCGATCACACTTTTCGTAACGCTCTCGTCACGCATTCACCAGTTTTCTCCCCATGTCAAGCGTGCGTAAAGAATTTTTACTTGGAAAAATAAACGATATATTCACGTCAAAAAAACAATGGTACGAAGTTCGGTTGAGTAATAAATAGTAATTTAATAAATTATACCAAAATTAGAATCCAAATTAGGTGAATCATATCAATACCTACTTTATACTTTGGTCTGCATTGTAAACATTGACACACCTACTTAAGGGGCTACACTACCTCAGCTCGAATTCAAATTTCACCCGTACTAAAAACACATAAGAATTGAGAGCGCTTGGTTGTTTATCGCGCGAATTATATGTATTTTCTCCCCACAAACATTACCAATAGTTATTTTTTTTAAAAACGCAACATATAAAATGTTCTTCATATTTATTTCAATTACCATGTTTAATCTCAAGTGCATAACTTCTATATTTACTGAGATATTAAGGTTTTAATACAAAAATAGAGGTAACTTTGCTTTTAACTTCTTATTTTTTGTATCGAGAAAATTTTATGGAATCGTGTTTTCGAAACACATGAAAGATAGTTTATGTCCTGAACTTTACCATACATAAATTTCAAACTTAAATGTTCAGTAGTTTGGAAGATATGGATATCCTGCCGAGTGGAAAATAAGCAATTTGAGGTAGCATACACTCATAACATGCAAATAGGCAAGTACGTTTGTATGAAATATAACATCGTTTATTTCCTAAAATCGATGACACTTGAGGTAAAATTACACAAAATATGATTTACGTGATTTGTCGGACTACCTCATTTATGTACCCTGCCTTTTTGTTATTTCCTGTCGAAGCACAGGTTTTTTATGCAGTGATTCTGTTTGAACATTTGGTTTGTAAGATTTCCTTATTGTCTTAGTAGTGTGTGCGTAAGTAGGTTGCAATCTGGAATAACCAAAACTGTACCCGATGATCTATTTTAAGTTTTCCGCTATTCTATTGTCGTTGAGTATGTTTCTTCTTATCTTAATATTATATAATTTCATAACCAGATCCTCAATAAACAGTTTATTTTCTTTGAATGACTGAATGATTCTAAAGTTTATTTTGAAGTCTATTTGAATAAAGTAATTTTAATTTTGTTTTTAGTAGGTGCCACTAGAGTGACAAACTAGTTTATGGTTCACACCAAATTTGCACCTCCGGGAGCATATCTAGCACGTTGCCAACCCTGTTTCCCCGTTAAAACAGTCGACCTCTTTCTACCTTAATCACCTCAGGAATTTTTTCCAGCATAATTTAAAAAAAAAAACGACCCAATCATGCCTCTTGACCACATAGCGCACCATACAGTGAGACGCTCGGCATATAAAGGCTTCTCAAAAATGTATCTTTGATTTTCAGAAGCCTAAACGCGACAATTTTGCTGAAGTCAAAATCAAAAATATCCATATTCGAAATAGGTCTCAAAAGTAGCTTCAAATCGTCATTTAACAAATTAAAATTTTAATCACTTTTTGACGCTTCTAGCACTGGTTCGTAATGCTTAGCCTTAACACTCCAAATTCGTGAACTTATTAACGAAATAGACCCACCATTTTGTCAAAAACTGATTAAAAACTTTGATTAAAAAAAAAATCGAGCTATAGCTGTGATTGTGGTGAATATTTATCGGATATCATTTTTCTTCTATAGTTGACAAACCATACTTTTTTTAATACCATAATTTTTTTTTTTTAATTTTGATTAACAAAATAAAGTTCCTCTTGAAAAACCCTATACTTTCCTAATCGGCCTTTTCAGACTTTGAGCAAGATGTTTCCTGCTATTCCCTACCACAATACATAAGTCATAGTCACAAGTGCACTGTAGAATTTAAAATTCCCAACAATACTTGACGACGCCTTGGCGCAGAGGTCACAGCACTGGCTGTTGCGCTGGCGGTCGCGGGTTCGATCCCCGCTCACGACAGATATTTGTATTAGCCATATAGATGTTTGTTGTGCTCTGGGCGTTTGTGCTTGTGTATTGTGTTTTCGGAACCCTCACAGGGGAAAATCCCACTGGGGGCCGTTGGATGTGAAGCGTTTATTTACTTATTTAATATATTGGATACTGATGTTAAATATTCTGTTTTACGTATCTATTTGGCATAACAATCATAATAGCACTAGCCATTGCCCATAACTCAGATATTTCTAACAATTATAAATAACCCAAATTAATTCAACTAGTGGATGGATTATTTATTTAAAGTTGAATTTACATGCGTCAATAGTTGATTGTTTATTTACTTTTATCCTTTAGATTTCCTAGATACAAATCCAGTCGAACTTTATGTATGAAACATATACACTTTATTACATATACAATTTATTAGAACGCTGTTTTTAGAATTTCTGTTTGGGTGTATGTGTATGTGTATGAATGTGGTCCTTAATTTAACCTTGGTTCTTGAACGTGATGATTTTAAAGCTTCATAAATGCATACTACAACCATATGTATTTTTTAACCGACTTCAAAAAAAAAGGACGAGGTTACTCAATGTGACCGTATATGTTTTTTTTTAATGTATGTTCGGGGATAGCTCCGTCGTTTATGAACCGATTTTGATAATTCTTTTTTTGTTGGAAAGGAGATATCCCTAGTTTGGTACCATGATAAGGAAACCAGTATCTGATGATGGGGTCCCAGAGAAATCGAGGGAAACTTTCGAAAGTCCGCATAACTTTTTACTGGGTGTACCGATTTTGTCATTTAATCGAAAGCCGATGTTTATCGTGTGGTCACATTTAAATTTTATTGAGATCTGATTACAACTTTTGGAGTATTCTTTAATAATGCATATTTACTTGACTAATTTTTTCGTATACCTACGTTGTTTTACTTGTCGATATAATTGAAGTCGGTTTTTCTTCGTTTGTCTGCAAACGCAATTATTTAATATATAACTAGGGGAAAACAAGCATACTGCCCATAGCCCGTAGCTTATACAAGATTTGTAGACGCCTGAAATAACAGCAAACACGTCGTCAACCCTACCCTCGAACCTATCTAAACCTACTGCCACAGAAATACAACACCACTTAAGAGCACTGTTATTTGGATGTGATCTTTTGTAAGGTTGAGGTCCTTAGTCGAGCTGCACCAGATTTTAAGAAGGATATTTCCAGCTGTGTCACCTTCTCAATATTGTAGCTTATACAAGACTTGTAGACGCCTGAAATAACAGCAAACACGTCGTCAACCCTACCCTCGAACCTCTCTAACCCTACTGCCACAGAAATACATCACCACTTGAGAGCACTGTTATTTGGACGTGATCTTTTGTAAGGTTGAGGTAGGATTTTAAGAAGGATTATTTCCGGCCTTCTCAATAAATTGTCCCCCAAAAAATAAAATAAAGTCTCCCACAGTTTCCGATAATAAACAAACCATCCGCTTTATAATATCAGTTTATATATATATTGGGATGCTGCCAAATCTATTTACATGTTAATAAATAACGTTTGTTTATACGATGTCCAACGGTTGTATTGGATGCGTGGAATAATACATGTATGACCGTTACATAATACGTAAACAAGAATTGTTAGAAATATTGTTTCGAACGGGTGACACTACATGTGGCAATCATATTCAGGCGAACCGCTTCAGCCTGTAGTATCCCACGGCTGGGCATAGGCCTCTTTCCCCATGTAAGAAAAGGTTCAGATCTTAATTCATCACGCTGCTCCAATTCGGATTGGAGGATATATATTCCCTGCTATGAGTAACGATCGCTTACAGGTGTACACGATAACAACCGAGACCAACGGTTTAACATGCTCGCCGAGGCACGGTAGGGAGACCCACAAGGAATATAAGCCATACCGGAAATAAATATTTGTATTCAAACTCAAATATCGACACCGAGCGGGAATTGAACCCGCGACCGTCGGTGTTTAGGCGCCGCCGATACGGCACCCGCACCATTACACCAGAGCGGTATCAACAGTTATTGTTTTTTATAATATTTATTTTTAAGTCATCGGTCCGATGAGTCATTTATATATATATATTTTTTTGGATTTCTTGTCTATTCCTCACAGGTGAAGCTACATTCCGAATCAATGGTAGCTCAATAACACCTAATTAATTAATGAAAAAAAAAAATATGTTAGTTTATAAGCCTTTTTAAATAAAGAAATATTTGATATTGGCTTGCCTTTTTTCCGAAAATCCTCATTGAACTCACAATTTCTAACGTATATTATTGTAAACAATAATAAATAATGATTGTCTTTGCTCACAAACGAAAACCCGACTTCAATTACGTCGACCAGTAAATACAACGAAGGTAGACGAAAAAAACTCAAGTAAATAAGCAATATTGGAGTTAACGCAGAAAGTACTTGTTAGATCTCGATTTAATTTATAGGACTACAATCCAGAACCACCAGCTTTCGATTATAAAAAGAATAATCGAAATTCGTCCACCTAGTAAAAAGTTATGAGTTAAAACACATTAAAAAACCGTTTTTTTTTGTTTTTTTTTTTTTTAAATAGGTATTGTAGTCATAGTGAAGGTCTTAAAACTTGTAAGAAGGGTATTAGTAATAATAAGCAATAGATATGTACAAAAGGAAGAAAATAAGTTTCAATTATGTGTAATTATAAATCAATACATATAATAAAAATGTAACGGGTCGTTGTCTGTATATTTAAGATATATGAGGGAAAAAAACACTATTGGGACCTTTATCAACGCAAATAGTACCCAAAAAAATGATTGTCAGAATTTTTGTCTGTTTGTCTTTGCGTTTGTACACTCTAATCTCAGAAACGTCTATCTGATTTTAATGTGGTTTTTACTAATATATTGTGGCCAGCTTAGCTTAACATTTAGAGTTTGTTTCGTATCAATCGGCACATAAATAAAAAAGTTATACCAATTTAAAGAATCACTTTGAACATGTAAAGTCACTATTCACGAGGACAAAGTCGCGAACATAGCTAGTTTCTTATAAAAACCTGTTCAACTATTATAGTATACGGGTAGCATAACATTGTACCTACATAATGTAATTGTAGTTTTAATGTTTGTGATGTTCTAGGTAAAATGTAGGTGTAAGTTTGAAGGTTTTGATTTTTTAATTTTTTTTCCACACACTGATTTGTATTGTCTAGAGAAAAAAAAAAACAATTATTAAGTAATGTTAATCGTTCGTGTATTAAGTATTCTCCAACATAGCGTGACATTGACGAAATCATCTATGCTATTTTGGCACTGTTTGAAAGCCGTTAAACCAAACGATTGCATGCAAGTATGTCAAAGAATAGAGATGTGATGTGTTAGATACGCCATATATCTATCAATGACACAAAAAACTGTATCAGCACCGACATGCGACTAAAGCTTACTGCTCAAGAACTATTTTACCGTGATATTTGAAATACATTCATGTATTTTGCGTAAATTTCGTTTTTGGTTAAAAATCATCCTCAGATCAAATCGCATCACTGCTGAGCGTTGTTTCAAACGATTTTACTTTCCATACTGTATTGATACCACGGGTTTATATGGTTTCTGAAGGATCAAACTAAAATCAACAACAAACAGAATTAGAAAAAAAATGTCAGTTAGCTACAGTTAGCAACTGACATTTTATAATTGTTTTTTTAAAACACTAAAGCGGAAAACAACGATATTTGTTCAGACCACTGCAACAACCCGTCATCAATCGTCTGATTTCTATCCCTTATTTTAATCTATGATCAATAAATTTATACGTAATAATACCGTCCCCGTTTTCAAGAACTGTTTATATTATTATCCTAAATATAGTTTTAATTATTATTTACAAGGAAAACGTATTTTAATTATACTGACGAACAAGCTTTCTTAGTGGCTTCGCTCGCGTGGATGTGAAGAATATGGTTTTTTCGTTTGCTCCTGTTAAATATAGCCTATATCACTTAGTAACGACGTCGTTAAAGAATTTTTAGAATCAAACTGAGGTAAAACACAGCAGGGAATATCCTGCAAAAAACCTGTAGTAGCCCGACTGGGGAAGTACCTCAGCCTCACTGAAGATCAAAGCTAAATGATATTGCTTTTAAAGCAGTGTTGTGTTCATGTGATGAATAAGGTGACCATAAATAATGATATATGATAATGTTTCTGGTGCTGCAAGCGTTATAAGCTACGGTAATCGTTTACCATCAGATGAGCCGTATGCTTGGTTGCCGACTTAGTTGTGTATATGTATATATATATTTATTTCTTAATTAAAATGAGACTATTAGCGTTGTGATCCACCTATCAATTTAATTATCGAATGGCGAGAACGTTATCGACTTTATGTTTGTGATAACGCCCGGCTCTAATAGGTATAATGGTAGCTAATTTAATTTTTTGACTAAACAATACTAAAAGTGCTTAATCATTTATTAGGGGCCATGCACAAATTACGTCACACCTTACTTAAAGGGAAGGTAGGGGGTCCAAGAAGTTTAACATTGTATGACAAGCAGGGGCGGGGAGCGATCCAAAATTTTGCAACATCACGTTTTAATATTATAATAAATATAATTGTTAATATTGAAGACGATGATTTTATTAAAAAATAATTGAAAAGAAAATAAAAGGTAAATCAAAATTTACTTGCGATTGAGAGTACGATCCGTGCTCATTGCAAGAATGTGTATTGGCCATACAAATGGTTGTCGTCATCTGGGCGTTTGTGATTGTGTGTTGTGTTTCGGGACCCCCGACACATGTTTTTTGTTCTAGGGGGCACTGAGTGAGGAGTATTTATTATTGTTATTGAACTATTTCATCCGCATAACTTACGTTCTCATGGGAATATAGGGATAGCTATGTAAACGTGTTAGCATTTGTTATTCTAAATTTCAAGCTATCTACGTAGGTACCTACCGAGTCGCATTATAATCCGTTTAGTATTTTTTCAAGGAAGAGTCATTACTTTTTTCCATCATTAATAAATAAATCAATCAATCAATCCTCACAAACTTTCACATTTCTAATATCAACAAAATACAACAGTTCTAACTTAAAATAAAAAGAAACAATAGTGTATTTTTATCGTAATAACAATTATTAATTAATACTTTTATCTTTATACCTTTACCTTCGAATTCGATGCTAAATATGATATTACGATATTTTTAAAGTATTTTTTTCAATTAGTAGAATCACAAATTAGCTTATGAAAAATTTGACATTTTTTTATTCATGGAAACAGTTTTCGGTACAAATCCGTAATCCGTCGTAATCGTATCCTTTCGTTCTCACTGTGTCAATGTTAATGTAACAATTTTAAAATTATTATCTGACTAAGTGACCGAACCCGGAGAACTAAAAGTTATGCTTTTTTATTTAATATAACGAACACAAGATAAAAATAATTTATACAATTGATGCAGTCATTTGGAAGTGCTGCGCGTTCATAAATCTCTAGTTACCTACATAGTTATTATTTTGGTTAATATTTGAAAACTTTATAAAGCATATTCTTTTGTAGAACTATTTTATAGTTTTATTAATAATAATATATAGAACCTCTTCCTCCTTTAATTTCTTATGTACGTAACTCGAAGTTCTAAATTTTATCTCTAACGGGTTGAATTCAAATAAGATGCATTTTTTTTAAATTATTCTTTGACGGTTCGCAGGAAAGTGTAGCAGTCAATAGATAAATGTCTATTGACTGCTACATGTAACCTGATGATGGTCCAATAAAGGATCGAAACGTCGCATGCATTTGCAATTAGTGGTTTGATTGGCACCTTATGTCCACTTTCCTGCGAACCGTCAGAGAATACTTATAACAAATGGACACAACGATAAATAATGTTTTTTTTTTAATGTTTACTATTCTCATTAGCGAAAAAGAAGTTTTTATATATAAATAACAAAGTTATAGGAGTTTACTTAATTTTCTTAAATGTACACGGTACATTTAAAAAAAATATATGTTAATCTCTTTTGTGCCGTCTTATCTCTGAAACAATTAGACTTTTTGATAGATGACTAGAAAACATTTTTGTTGTAAAAATGTAATTTTTAAATGTAATTTAAAAATTAATTTTTAAAATGTAATTTAAAATGTAATTTAGTCAGTAACTTTTTGACTATAAAAATGTATGGTAAGGATTTAGTATAATTATTAAAAATCTATTTAAATAAATTAAAAACGAAAACAGTGTGGTGTCGTTTGACACCAGATAGAAACGAAGTTCCTTAGTATAAAATATTTTTTTCAAGTTAATTCGAGGTATAAAGAAAATAATTATTCGGGTATACATTTATAATTATTATTATTTTTTTATTGATAAAAATAACATTAATTATAATAAAATAACAGCAATTATAATAATGTTCATCACGTAACCTACTTAAAGTACCTACATAAAAAATTTACGATGTTTTAATGTTACGAACGTTTTTTTGCCGGCTAAGGTACCCCTCCGCAACGCCATAAGGAACTTCGGTCCAAAAATCGAATGACTGAACGAAACGCATAATTATTATTTGTTTGGGTTCCTCAGGACAAGGTTTATTCCAAATAAAATAAATAAAAAAACAATATATTGCCAAAAAAAATATTTCGCAGTATGAACATTGTCGGCTCCGTCGTAAATAAAATTGTATTCAATAGGTAATCTTATTAAATTCCACGAGTTCGAGGTCAAAGGCCAGTATTTGATAAAAAATCAATTCACAAAGATATATAAAACGAAAGTAGACATTTAAAATATGTAGGTACTTTAATAATTTTGTTTTGGACTTTTCACTTGCATTTTTAAAACGAAAATAATTTTGTCGATTATGATTTATTACAAAATGTTTATCACGCCCAAATAAAAAAAATTCCACTGACTAAAAATGAAAAAAAAAAAACTAAATACTTACCAATATAAAATAATATGTTAAATAATACAGAATAAATAACAGCAAATACACTGAATATTCATAAAAACGCACTTATATTTTTAAATTATTATTACGTTATTTTTTTTTTATTATGTAATGATACTACGCGAGCGACTGCAATAAACGCGGTCAGCGTCCGCGCGGGATTTCGGTACACTGGCCAAATAATTTCTAATGACCTGCGTCGCTGTCAAGCGTTCGTTAGCGTCGGCTATTTGAATTTACCTTCTGTTTAACAGTTATTATTATGAATTGATTGATTGATTGGTTTAATTTATTATTATGAAACGGTTAACATTTATTGCATTTTATAGACGTAGACACAATGATCGAAGTAAATAATAATAAAAATAGGTAAAAAAACTTTTTAAGTTAAACGGTTTTATGTTAAACATACATTGCAATGTTTAAGATAAATGTACTAAAAACCAAAAAATAATAAAATAGATACAGTCGTGGGAATTATAAACATATGCATAGACTAGACTAAAATAAAACCGTGGGGCACGCATGGGGCACGAAATAATTTTTCAGTATCAACTGAAAAATTATTTCGTATACATTTGATTTTACCTTCTGTTTAAATGTAATTGTAGTGAGACAATTAAAATTTATTGTATTTTATCGATGTACAAAACACTAGGATGTAAGTAAATTCAAAAATAAAACTAACTCTGTAAAGATGTTTCATTTTTTTTTATAGTTCTTCGTTTTATTTAATGAAAAATAATTTTTGTAATTATTTGAATCTACCTATTACATAATTGTATTTATCACGAAATTGATTCAATAAAGAGGTTTTATTTAATTTTTCTTAATTTATTGTCCTTTATGTCAATGAAAAGTTTTTAACCAATGTTAAAAAGAGAGAGCTCTCATAGCTTTAATGAGTGTATAGATTTGTATTTATATACATGACAAATAATGACAACGTACGACAACGTAGGTAGTCGGGAAAATATTCAACTAAATAACTACGCATTAGGGATGACCCAATAAGTAATCCTCGTATATCGATCAAATTTAAATGGGGCCACATTTATATTGAATTAGACATACTTATGTCATACATACTTATGTAATAAGTTGTATTACTTGTCGATAATGTGATAACGATTGTTGTAAATTGAAGTGGTTTTTTTTTTCGTTTGAGCAAACAAAATTAGGTATTTCAGTTTATTTTCTTTGATGCTAAGTATTTTCGTCTCATCGCTTGTTAGTATAACTCTTCACATTTGACATTTTGATAATCATCATAAAAATAAAAACATTAATTAAAATAATCTTGAATTGAAAACGATAAACAGTTGGGGGGGGGGGGGGGGTAATGAAACCAAACAGATTTTTTCCGATTATCGATTTTTAAATTTGTTTAGCTAGCTGTACCCTCCGCTGTACCTAAGCTTTTTTTTGGCCGTACGAACTCAGAAACCTTTGTGGATTCATGCACAACACTTTGCTGAAGATCATGACACGATCAAATGTATAGTTTACGATTCTATAAAGGACATACAGACAAACATTCATATATATATTACGGTTATAATTTTAAATGAAGTTTATCATATGATAAGTACCTATATAAGTTACGAATAGACTTTAAAGGTAGGAGGTGAAGTAAGCATATACCTATATCGCCTTTACCTCAATTAACAATTAGGATTCACAATTGAAAATAAATAAATCCTATATTACATATGAATAATAATAAATATCACATATATATGAATATGAAATTAATATTTCCGTTCCGTTCATTCCGTTATACCTTAGTTAGCTATAATGGCAAACCGGCAACCAGTGGCTCTAAAGATAATTTGCATTGATATATTGAAATAGAGCATAAGAAGACATATGTTTCACAAAATCTGAATCCGACTGGGAAAGTAATAGATAAAATTTACAAAAATTAAAAAAATAAAATAATAATATAATTAAATAATACTTTTTCAAACAATATTTATCTGCAATAGGCTGAGCTGACTGACTGACTGGGGAAGTACGTCGACATTACAGAAAAAAAAAAATTCTACCGTCAAGTAGTGTTGTGTTTCAGTGGTGAGTAAGGTAGTCAGAGCTCCTGGGAGGTTCAGGGATAGACGCGGCAACGAGATTGTTCTACACCTGAGTGCCTAGTGTGAGTTTTGATTAATCCGTCTCGCAATAACGGGCGTAAATTTTAACATCATTTTGTATGGGAAATTAAACATTGCAACCTAGTTCTCGCGTTTGCTGCTAGATGACTCTGTATCTATTGTATCGTATTCTATTCTTTATCATCTTGGCTGCACTGTTTAAATTCCCATACAAAATAACCGTCACGTATAAACGCGTTTCTGTGGACAAAACTCGCACGAGGCACTCAGGTGTTATTGGACTTGTTGGCGTCCGGTGTCCGCTTACCATCAGAAACCGTACGGTTGTCACTATAGTGATGTAAATAAGGTAACTATCGCTAGTAATATCACTCAAAATCAGTTTCATTAGTATCATCCTAAATCAGTTTTATTTATTTTGTAAAATATCATCAAAAACGATAAGTAGATTAGATATATCTTATCTTTTCAAGGAATTCGGAGACCCTGAACACAGAGATTATATTTAAAGTTATAGCTAAAAACACGTACGGTTTACTTAGAATTTATCGGTAACTAGCTTTCCGCCCTCGGCTTCGCTCGCGTGGATTACACGATTTTAGTATTTTTATAATATAACACAGTTAAAAAAAAGCTTAACGTCCTAGAGAGAAGATTGTCTAAGAATCTACATTCCGAATTTGTGGTAGCTTCACTTTTAACTATAATTAATTAAAAATAAATACAATTTTGATTTGTAAAAGGATGATTGAGAAGTACTTTTGAAGACTACTTAAATAAAAAAAATTACCATTCTGTTTGGTTTTGATTTTGAATTTCCGTTTTCTTTCGTCAAAATATAGCCTAAGACACTCAGTGATAAGGTAGAATTCTGCTACAATATTACAAACAAACAAGAAATGAAATATAAGTAGATAATTGTTTAGGCACCCATTCCACTCCGACGACGCTCTAAGCCGAGGTGCGATTTTGATAGGAGACACCCTTAGGGCGTGCGTTTTTCCCCGAGCCCTCCCAGAGGGCTCCCCTTCTTCTTTCGCGGCCGGTGTCTATAGTACCCGGCCCCTCTCACCGGTGACGCTGTAAAGGCCGATAGGGTTGGAGCCCTCACAACTAGCCTTTAGAGGGGAACCATATTTTATATGTTGGTATATTTTTATCTGTTTTTCATATATTCCTTACTATAAGTAACGATCGCTATAAGGTGTACATGATAACAACCGGGACTAAGAGCTTGACGTGCTCTCCTCGGCTAAGGGGCAACAAGGACAAAATACCCAGACCAGAAACGAATACTTTTTCAAACAATATTTATCAGTGTTTATGACAACGACAGGAACCGACTACTTAACTTCTCTATAGACGCGTTTAATTGCAACTAGCTAACCTGACCGACGTTGTTTTGTCTCGCGAACTATCAAACACGTGATGCTTAAATAATCGTTAAGTTTTCTGAAAGTTTCTAATTTTCTGACCAATTTTCTTAACATACCATTTCCGAAGACCCTTCTACCAAGCTAGAGAAAGAAAGAATTTTTTTAAATATATCTTTGTAATCTATAATATAAAAATGGGTCGCTGAATGTGTTGCTAAGCGCAAAACTCGAGAACGGTTGGACCGATTTCGCTAGTTCTTTTTTTAAAATATTCCTTGAAGTATGAGGATGGTTCTTACGGAGAGAAAAATTCTAAAAAAAAAATTTAAATTTCCTGAAAAAGTCTAAAAACAACACTTTTCTATACGACCATACAAAAGATTTGTGATAATACTTAAAAGTTAATTTGAACTTTAATTCCATACGATAAAGTTTGTGTTAGGCGATACGAAGTTCGCCGGGTCAGCTAGTTATTTAATAGTTATGTTATTAATGTATAAAATTGAAATTACTAATATCTTTATATATATATTTTTTGTGTGCGTGTGTATGTCACTGAACTCCTCGTAGACGGTTGGATCGATTTTGATGAAAATTTTTGTGTGAGTTCAAGGGGATTCGAGGATTGTTTAGATTCACGATTTGGTCCACTGGAAAATGTTTATTTAACAAATTTTTCATTTATAAGTAGTTGTTAATTTTGGAATGTTTTACACTGGATCCGGTCGACTGCGCTACCATCGCAGCATCAAATATTAAATATTATTCTATTTTAATTTCAGTTTGTCCCGAAAGTTGATGCTGCGATCAAATTGAGAAATATATTTGAAATTTTGTGTTATGGCAAAACAACGTTTGTGGGGTCCGCTAGTAACAATATAAAATACTAGTCATAAAATCATAAAAAAATACAGCATAGAAGCCGAATGGAATAAAAGTTACAATGAACTTGTCATTAATATCTGTCATTCGTCATCTATTACACATTTTTCGAGTACTCTACTTAAAGTGGTACGCAGTAAAACCATTAGTTGGTCTTGTTATATTATTTATCAGTAACGAACGAGTGATGACGGTAAAATGCGCTTATCAAAGCCATGTGCAGTGCACACTGCGCGTAGTCGACAGTAATTCTAAGGATTACTTTTTCGTATAAATAAATAAATATTTTTCGAAATAAACGCAACTAAAAAAAAAACTTGCACGCTTGAATTGTGGAGTAAGCTGGTGAATGCGTGACGTTACGGCAAGTGTGATCGAGCGAGGCGAGCAGAAGTTGAGAGGGAGATATAAGTTAGATGGAGCTAAAGAAGTTTAACTTCAGTCGATTAGCCTAAAGCACACTCGTTTTTTAACCGACTTCAAAAAAAGGAGGTTACTCAATTCGACCGTATATGTACTTATATATTTTTTTTAGGTATGTTCGGGGATAACTTCGTCGCTTATGAACCGATTTTGATAATTCTTTTTTTTTTGTTGGAAAGGAGATATACCTAGTTTGGTATCATGATAAGGAAACCAGGATCTGATGATGGGATCTCAGACAAATCGAGGAAAACTCTCGAAAATCCGCATAACTTTTTACTGGTAGTACCGATTTTGATGATTTTTAATTTAATCGAAAGTCGATGTTTATCATGTGGTCACATTTAAATTTCATCGAGATCTGATTACAACTTTTGGAGTAATCTTTGATAATGCATATTTACTTGAATAATTTTTCGTCTACCTACGTTGTATTACTTGTCGATATAATTTATTTATTAATTTATTTAACGAAAAAATAGTACAATAAATGTATAACAATATAAGTCAAACATTTAAATCACTGTTACATACACTTTATGAGGCTAACAATCACCTATCAAAGTTTACCAAAATGTTCAACTATTACTCGTAACAACATAAAATACTAAATATGACAAGATAAATACACACATGTTCTACTGTGATCTATTAATAGTAGAATCACTTTTGACAAGAAGGTAGATTTAAAATTAAAAGAAGATATCAAACAGGTGTCAATGTGGTGAATGGTGAAAATGTCGATATAATTGAAGTCGGGTTTTCTTCGTTTGCCTGGAAACACAATTATTATTTTTATAGAAGAAGAGAAATTTATGGTTTTATAAATTTACCCGCCGACGCAGCGAACTGCGTAGCGTCATTTTTTTTTCTTTAAGATCCATGATATAATTTTTTTGAAGTTATACTTCTTTTGGTGCGTTAGGGAAAAATGATGAGAGAAGATTGTACGATGCGCGCGCACACCATCACAAAAAAACCGACACCCTGAAGTTAGCTAGTCAACGAAGAAGAAGTTAGCAACGTGAAGTTAGCTATTCAATGAAGTATAATTTCTTACGTGCATAATTACACTTTATATATATATATATATATATATATATATATATATATAATATAATTTGCGTTGCACAAACCTTGTCCTGACAACAACAAGAAAAAAGTCTGTCGAAAGTTATGCGCGAACGAACATAATGGCGATGCATTTTTATTTATGTAGATTCTATCTTTTGTAAATAAAATCAATTATAGGTTAAAGCCATTTTCTGAAAATGGAAAAATGACCACTATTTATTTGATATATTTACACGAGGACTTACGATGACGACGTATAATGTTGCTGCACGTAACAAACAGACCCTCGAGATTCGCAATGTGCGTACAGAGAATTAAATTACATCTGTCACAAGAGATAATACTGAAGGTCCTTACCTTGTATCATTAGTTCCTGTCATTTGGTCATATCTCAATATTAAATTATCAATAATTACCACATCACTTAAGCTATCAGTTCACTGCTGGAACTATTATCACTTCTTTTCTTCTAACAGGTTACTGCTGGTTATTGGTATCTTAAAGTTCACGCCAAATATAGCGATTCAAAAAGAAAAAGGGACCCCACATTGCTTTTGCTAATTAATACAAATATTTCGC
Source organism: Melitaea cinxia (assembly GCF_905220565.1). Lineage (NCBI taxonomy): Eukaryota > Metazoa > Arthropoda > Insecta > Lepidoptera > Nymphalidae > Melitaea > Melitaea cinxia. The sequence continues at coordinate 2,772,331 of NC_059416.1, forward strand.
GAGGTTATAATTAATACTAGTTAGGTAAGTCAATTTCTTGCAATTCCATTCATGACAACATTTGAAGGTTATTTTTTTAAATAGAGACGAACTCTAGTTTTACTTGGCCGTCATATTGCATAAAACTTGATTTGAATGGAATTATATTGACTTCAATCCTCAGTAGATGACCACTTTCGACAACCACTTCCTAAATATCTAAACTCCATGACTTTCAAATTATTTATGCTTACTGTAAATTCTCTGTTTTACGCGATGTAGGTGTAGTTGTATGACGCTAAATCGGCGATGCAGCTACATCGAGTTAATTTAATTTATAGCTTTTATTGATTACAAATCAGATATGCAGTGACGTAGCGAGCTTAACTCGCGCCCGGGGCACAATACCTTTTTAGCGCCCCCTCCCATTCGAGACCATATAATATGGCCAGCATTTTTTTGTTTTGCGTACCATTTGGCACCCTTTTGCGAGTAGCGCCCGAAGCATGATGCCCCTTGCCCCCCCCCCCCCACGCCAGATTGCTTAGTATTCGCGGCTTTAAATGCGTACAATTGTTTTTTACGAAGATCAAAGTTTTCATTAATAATTTCATAAATAAGAATTAAATTGAAGCTGTTGATTAATGTCCCACTGTTGGGCAAAGACCTTTCTATTATAAACATTCCTGTTTAATCCATTACGTTGCTCAAATCGACAGGTGACGGGTTTTTGGGCTGGCGGTCGTTTATACGATTCTATCACAAGCGCATTGTCGTTCATACATTCGTTGTCAATACAACGGTTCGCTAGCAGGAGTTCTGGCTGCTTTATTTGAACCAGGAACAGAGCTCTACTTGAGAGCAGTATTATTTGGCTGCGATCTTTCGTAAGCTTGAGGTACTTCTTCAGTTTAGCTGCTCAAGATATTGAACAAGATACTTCCTGCTATGATACTTCGATTCATAGAACTTTCGTTATAAAATCGTCATTGCAGAAACATAATATCAGGAGGAAACCCACAAGTATCGTAAGTAATGTTGAAATACGTAAATATACACTATTTGCTAAGCTAAACCACAGCATAACTCAATCAATATTGAAATTAGACAGCTATGTTAATAGCCGATTCACAAAGGATTATTTATTTACTCATAAATCAACAATAAAAAAAAGTCAAATTTAAAAAAAGAATCAGAAAAAACTAACCAACTACTTTTACTAAAGGCAAAAAAAAATTAAAATAGTAGTTACAACAATATTTTAAATAAAAAAAATTAAATAATTCATTTGTTGACCTACAGAACTTTTCAAACAGCCTCCATATAACGATAAAAATAATATAATGCTAAAACACAAAAAAAATGTTTTTAATAAGATAACCTATTAAGTATCTTCATGTATATTTTTATCTCTAGCATATTTTAAATACCCGTATTATTTGACACAATGATGAAATATATTTACCTACTCTCTCAGGAATTATCGCGTCTACGATTAATAAATATTAATATTCTTAGACATTGCGTGTGTCCTTAGCATCGTCGGGAATAGGTAACGCATATCTAAACTTTTAGCAGTAAATATTTACTGTATAAGATAAATGTTTAATTAAAAGTGTATTTAAATGAAGTTACTTTTAGTGTCGAAATGGACCTATGCTATAATGAAAATGTGTGAAACATCTTTTATATTACCTTTAATAAAATCACCGTGCCGTTACGCCGCGTTGGCGCAACGGTCACAGCCATGGATTGTACCTGTTGCGCTGGCGGTTACGGGTTCGATCCCCGCACATGACAAACATTTGTATTGGCCATACAGGTGTTTGCCGTGGTCTGGGTGTTTGTGCAGTCCTTGTGGGTCCCCCACCATGCCTCGGAAAGCACGTTAAGCCGTCGGTCCCGGTTGTTATCATGTACACCTGATAGCGATCGTTACTCATAGTAGGGAATATATTCGCCAACCAGCAGCAGCGATTAAGCTCTGAACCTTCTGCTACACGGGGAAAGAGGCATATGCCCAGTAGTGGGATACTACAGGCTGAAGTATACAGCTGAACACTATTTTTTTATTTCTTACTTATACGATTCTACTAAGTATTTCTTGGCAATATACTTGATCTTAACAAATCACAATATTATTTTGTTCTAATACTGATAAAAAAATATAATTATTAAAAAAAAAGTGTGTGTGCCGAGACGTGGACACTGACGAAGGGACTGGTCCACAAGTTTAAAGTCGCTCAACGTGCAATGGAACGGGCTATGCTTGGGGTCTCTCTCAAAGACAGGATTAGAAATGGACTATCCGCGAGAGAACGAAAGTAACCGATATAGCCCACAGAATTAGCAAGTTGAAGTGGCAGTGGGCTGGTCATCTGTGTCGCAGGACCGATGGCCGTTGGAGTAGACGGATCCTAGAGTGGAGACCGCGTCTTGGCAAACGTAGTGTGGGACGTCCTCCGGCCCGTTGGACCGACGATCTACGTAAGATTGCCGGTGTAGGCTGGATGAGGATTGCGGAAGACCGGGATGTGTTGCGCGAACTTGGGGAGGCCTATGTCCAGCAGTGGACTGCGATAGGCAGAAGCATGAAGTGTGTGTGTGTGTGTTAGCTCCGAAGCATGACTGGAGTTTACTCCTTCAGATCGACTGTCTTAATAGGCACCATGGAACAATTAAGCTCCAATCCTTGTCGTAATTACAAAAAAGAAGGCCTTCGTCCAGCACTGAAATTTTTCTGGTGAAATCAAATTAGTTCAGATACATCCAATAATTAAATATAAAATTAGACACATTTAAGCAATTTGTATGAATTTAATTTTTTAGACAAGCCTAAAAAAATGTACACCACATTTTATAAATAAACAAATTTTCTATTATTTCTTCTTAAAGGTACTTACTTGTTATAATAAATTCTATACTAATGTAGTCTAGCCTTGTGTCATTTCTTAAAAAGTAATGAATAATTATGTAATTAATAAGAAAATCTGAAATCACACAAACTAACAGAAATTAACACGAAAGTTATCAGTGTTGAAATATAAAATAGTGATATTAAGATAACTACACGACATACTAATATAATCATTAATTTTTTGTAATTACTCATATATTTTTGATAAAATAAGAAGAAATAATTTCAATAAACCAAGAAGAGTAATTAAACATTTTAGTTATTCTAAATTTAATATTTTCTGTAGAAATTTATTTAATACGTACACGTACCTACATAATATTTCAAAAATAATTATTATTGTTGAAGTTAATTTATTTAATGGTACCGAAGTGTTTAAATAATTTAATTTGTGTGCATTTTTATAGATTCAACTGTCGATTTTAGATTAGATATTAGAACTTATATAAAATATTTCAAATATTTATTATACCTGCGCTGTTTACTTTGGCCGCGTTCCACAAAGCGTCCGCAACGCCCACAGCGCCCATTCTATTGTTCCACCTCAGGCCCGTTGTCGTCACGAGCGATTGCTCGACGTCATAGGCCATGTCACTGTTCGCGACTAGATCGCACACAAATTAATATAGGTGGTTCAAAGTTCTCTTTCATCAAAGCGTGGTGGGAATTTTACAAAAACAACTGTCAATGTCAAATTGTGAATGTTATGTCTCATTCGATTCTGCAAAAGCGCAACGTTAATTTCCGGAAACCATATTGAATTAAATTTTACTCCAATCCATGCGAAATATTCACTCACAACCCCCACTGCTGCATATTTTCTCCATGCTGATATATTGCGAGCACACACCTGACACCTGATACTTGACAGTGCCCCAATATGCATTGAAATTACAAAATTCGCCAACAACGCCCGCGGCATTTTTTACGTTAATGGAACAGCAAATTCAGCGGTCATGGTCGATGACGTTGTGGGCGTTAAGTGGAACGCGCCTTTTATATTTTTGAACTATTAATGTCAAAGTCAATGCCCAATCCAATTGCTCGTTGACACTGTCAAGTTATTGAGTTTGACACTTTCATTCGCACGTGTTTTTTGTCTAAGTTAATTGTGTTTTTACTAATGTAAACGTTTAAATAAAATTATGGATCCCAAAAAGATATTGCAAAAGCCATCCCTAGCTTATACGAGCAATCCTAATTTCAGTAAACCGCCTAAAACACCCAACCCTGTAAGTATGTTTATCTTTATCTAAATTGTTATTTTTTGAGGGTAAAATAACAGGAGTTTTCTTTTTTAGTACCTACAATGCTTAGGAACACCTCATGTAGACTCATTCAACTACATGGTTCAAGATGGTCTTAAAGCTGCTATTGCTGACTTGATTCCCGCCGAGTTTGAGATGCCGAGCGGAGAAAAAATTAAAATAACTATAGATGAGGCTGCTTTTGCCAAACCTAGTGTTCCTATGGAGGCAGTTGGTGTGAAAAACCAGAGAGTCTTGCCTACTGAATGCCGGCAAAGAGCTGCTACATATAGAGGAGATTTTAAGATAAGGTTGAACTTTGAAATCGATGGAAAGTCCATGATTATGGATAGGTCGCTTGGAAGTCTTCCCATCATGCTAAAGGTAAATTAAAACTGGAAGAAATTTGCATATTATTTGTTGATTGTTTTTTTATAAATAAATATATTTTAAAATCCACATACAGCCTTCTGTTCCTAAAATAAGCAACCTAATGCCTGTGTTTAGGTGTAACCCATATAATACATATATATATATATATTTTAAAATAAATGTACATTTAATATAAATTAAATAAGACCAGCCTGTTCTTAGCAATAGTTAAGAGTTTTCTGGTGGGCAATAAAGTTTAAAATTATTATAAATAACCATGTCCTTATACAAATTAAGACTAGCTAACCCGCAAATGTTGTTTGCCATATATGTCATTAACCTTCCTTAATCCCCCCGACCCCCCTATATAACTTATCTGTATGAAAAATAAATGTTGGCTGATTCTCAGACCTACATGATATGCAAACAAAATTTCATAAAAAATCAATCATAGCAATAGATATAATAAATAAATATAATATATAATAATAAACTAGTTCTCCAGACATTTTCTAAACTTCATTAGAAAACATTTTCTAAAACTTTAATATTTTATGCACTTTTTTTTTTATTTTCATTCCATAGAACCTACATATTAGAAAACTTTAAATAAATTTCTCTTAAATATGTCTATTTAATCTTATGTCTGTATAGTAAAAAATAATTTTGTTTTACAGTCAAAAGTGTGCCACTTAGCAGACTTATCACCGGAGGAGCTTGTGAAACACAACGAGCATGCCGATGAATGGGGTGGATACTTTGTTATAAAGGTAAATAGCACATATGTTACGCTTTAGCCTGTAATATGCCCACATAGTCCTCTTTCCCCATGTAGGAGAAGAATCAGATCTTAATCCATCATGCTGCTCCAATGCGGGTTGCATTATATATTTCCTACTATGAGTAAAGATCGCTATCGGTGCATATATGTACATAAGTACTTTTATTTATCGTATTGTATAGCTGCCTAAAACTAAAAAACTAAAATAGCCAATAAAATGTAAGATAGCCTATGTCAGTCTGTGATAAACGGCTTGCAAACATTTTAAGTGATTACTATTAAATATCAAAAGTTTGTTTGTTTGAATATTTCAGTTTACACAAACATATAATAATGCGCCCCCTCGCCGGAGTGTATCCATGATGGATTTTCCCAACGTAAAAAAAAAACAACCCCAGTCGGGCTGCTCCATATTTTGAGCAGGAAACCTGCTTTGTCCTACCTCATTTGCAACAGATTAAAGTTTATGGTGCATTTTTCTTTTATTTATAAATCTAAAAGTTGTAGATTATTGATTGAGGAGAAGCGGTTCCTAATGGTCTATTCTATATTCTCTATTCGATAAACTTTATCTACACTCGCTGAAACCGACTCTTAGAATTGTAACACATCCGAAACATATCTGAGGCCCTGCTGATAAGATCTATCAGTAACTATAGATAAAGTAGCCCTTTTGAGTACGAATATTTTATATATAATTTTCTTTTTATTGCAGGGTCATGAAAGATTAACTCGTATGTTGCTTGTTACGCGTCGCAACTACCCCGTCGCAATCAAACGTTCAGGCTGGAAAATGAGAGGCAACCTCTTCTCGGATTATGGTGTCCTGGTACGCTGTGTGAAGCCCGATCTTACTAGTACTGTAAGTTATTATTTTTTTTTTATTAATATTTCCAGGGTATGTATTGTATTGTATTGTTGTGGGCTCGGTTTTCCGCATTCAGACACAAAGGTGGTCCGTTATGCGTGAAAAGAGGGCTGACTAGTTCAGCCAGCCCAGCTCCTTCCAGAAGCTCAGAAGCCTCTTGGGACGTTCACAGGCTTCTTGGAGCGTCCTTATTTCCTTAAGGATGGTAGCCCGGTGTGCGGCCACTCCCTCGCATTCTAGGATTACGTGGGCGGCTATTTCTTCAGCAGCCAAACAGCCCCTGCAAAGAGGGCTGTCTGTTGCATTCATAATGAATAGTTGGTGATTAGGTGCCATGTGGCCGATAATCGTGCCAACAACTATTCTGATGTCCAGGCGGTTGAGACTGAGCAGTCGGCACGCTAGGTGCGGTGATACTTCCGTGAGTATCAATTTGGACTGTCTGCAGCCGGTTTGGTTTGCCCAAAGGGCATTGTGATTTGCACGTGTACGTTGCCTTACCCACGAGCGCAGTTGTCCAAATGGTAGCGGCAGTTATTTTCAGAGTATTTGTGAAGATATTTTAAATACTTGATAAAACAAATTGTCTGTTTGTCTAACTGTAACCTAAGCTAGGGAGACATAATAATAAATTAATAATTGTGTTTGTTCGCAAACAAAAGAAAACCAACTTCAACAACATAGACGGGAAATACAACGTAAGTAGATGAAAAAATAGTCAAGTAAATACGCATTACCAAAGGTTACTCAAAAAGTAATTATCAGTTTTCGATCAAATTAAAATGGGACCATTCATCAAAATCGGTCCACCCAGTCAAAAGTTCTGAGTTAACATACATTTAAAAAAAAAAAAAAATCGAATTGATGACCTCCTCCTTTTTTGAAAGTCGATTAAAAGGCGTCTGTGTCGGTCTGACATTCTCTGTGATATTAAAATACAAATTTTATGTTAAATCAATTATGCCGTGTTCCTCCCCCTTTTGTCTCCAAAAAATAAATGTAATAATTATGAAATTAACACAAGTCTTCTTAGCTCTACGATATTACATTTTTTTTTTGTCTTTTTTGTGTGTGTGTGTCAAATACATGGTAGTGTGTGTGATGTTATTTTTTTCTTGATCTAATGTATTTTTATCCATAATTGAAATAAATTATATTGGCATTCTTCACTTCTTTTCTATATAAACTAGAAGTGTTTGAAATTTCATACTCCCTCCGTCCAGACAATTTTCGTAAAATGGGGTACAAAGTTTTTGCTTCACGTATTAATAATAGATTTCTTCTATTACAGAACAATGTACTTCATTTTCTCCAAAACGGTACCAGCAAGCTCATGTTTTCCCATCGCAAAGTGATGTACTACGCTCCACTGGTGTTGATCATGAAGTGTCTCGTTGATCATCCCGACCACTACATATACAGACTGTTGCTACACGGGAAGAAAGATGATTTGTATTATGTTAAGTAAGTTTTTTTGACACTACTACACTTGTGATGAAAAATTTGCCTAGCTTATTGGTGCAGTTTACAGTGACCCTAGTTTTTGCTCCGAGGTTGTGGGTTTGATTCCTGCTCCAAGTCAGACTGTAAGCGCATCTGTTTTTTCTTTTTGGTATTCACTCAAAAAGTGATACTGGGCTGACTACAAATTTGTCAAACTGTCAACGCAGTCTAATGGCGAAAATGATTTGTACATACTTTATTATTACAGCCTATACAGTCCACTGCTGGACATAGGCCTCCATAAGTTTACGCTAAAAATAACGTGAACTCATGTGTTTTGCCCATAGTCACCACTCTGGGCAGGCGGGTTGGTGACCGCAGGGCTGGTTTTGTCGCACCGAAGACGCTGCTGCCCGTCTTCGGCCTGTGTATTTCAAAGCCAGCAGTTGGATGGTTATCCCGCCACCGGTCGGCTTTTTAAGTTCCAAGGTGGTAGCGGAACTGTGTTATCCCTTAGCTATGAATGATTTTAGAAAATGTTTTTGTACATACTTATTACATATAAAAAAGTAAATAATAATAATAATATACATTAATTCTTGTTATTATGGCACAGATAGTGTATAATTAATAATAATAATTAAAATAGTGGACAACTTACGTTGTTATTTCATGTTTTATTAACCGACTTCCAAAAAAGGAGGAGGTTCTCAATTCGACTGTATTTTTTTTTTTCAGATTCTAATCTTGTTCTATATTTATATTATTATTATCACTATTTTCTATAGTCTCTTGCTGCGACCAAAGCGCCAATGTGTTGTCTATAAAATTGAAATGATAACACCTTAGACATGCCAAACCTGCATTTATATGTATTGACAATTTTAATTAAAAAAAAAATCTTTTTAGTAATATAACGTGTTTTTTTACTTGTAATTTCTTTCTCACCAGTTGTATACAGAATATGCTCCGTGAACTACACGAGGAAGGTCTCCATACGCAGGAGGAGTGTAGGTCCTACCTAGGTCGTATGTTCAGACCTAGACTACATGAGTTGCCTCCCTGGGCGACAGAGCTGGACGCAGCTGATTTCTTGCTAACTCGGTGTGTTCTGATCCATCTCAACAGTTACTCGGATAAGTTCTACGCTTTAGTTTTCATGGCTCAGAAATTGTATGACCTTGTGCAGAATAAATGTAAGGTAAGTCTAAACACAGATGTATTTATTAATAATGCTTTTTTAATTGTACTGGAGGTCCTTTTGTAATAAAAGTAGGTCGGCAAACGTACGGCTCACTTGATGGTAAGCGATTACCGTAGCTTATAGACGTCTGTAATACCAGAAACATCGCAAACGCGTTGCCGACCCTACCCCCCAGCCCCGCCCAGGAATATGTCACTAATATAAAAATAAATACATGCATTGTATACATATCTATTTCTCAAGATTTTTCAATTTATACTCTGTAATAATTGTGTTTGCTCGCAAACGACAAAAACCGATTTCAATTACATCAGCCAGTAGTACAACGTAGGTAGATGAACAGTAGAGTAGAGTACTTTTTAACCGACTTCCAAAAAGGAGGAGGTTCTCAATTCGACTGTTTTTTTTTTTTGTTTTTTTTTTATGTATGTTACATCAGAACTTTTGACCGGGTAGACCGATTTCGACAAATTTTGTTTTAATCGAAAGGTGGTGTGTGCCAATTGGTCCCATTTAAATTTATTTGAGATCTAACAACTACTTTTCGAGTTATATCCAATAATGCGTTTTTACTTGACGCTTTTTTCGTCGACCTACGTTGTATTATACCGCATAACTTTCTACTGGATGTACCGATTTTAGTAATCTTTGATAACGTGTAGTTGCTTGACTATTTTTTCGTCGATCTGCGTTGTATTACTTGTCGATGTAATTGAAGTCGGTTTTTTTTTTCGTTTTGCGAGCAAACACAATTATTGAGTTAGAGATAACTTAAAAAGTACTCATCAGATATCGTTTAAATTTAAATGGAACCCCATGACAAGCACAACCTTTCGACCCAAAAAGGAATAAATATAAGGTGACACAGATAAAAAAATACAGTCAATTTAAGAACATTCACATTTTTTAAAGTCGTTTAAAAATATAAAATATAAATATAATAATGTATTTCTTAGGTTGAAGGTGCTGATGCCGTAATGGTCCAGGAGTTACAAATGGGAGGGCATCTTTACCTCCAAGTTTTGAAGGAAAGATTACAGACATTACTGTACGTCATAAAGGCAAATTTAATAAAACGAGCTAAAACTGCTAAGAATTTTGTTATAAGTTCGGTAAGTTGGTAAATAATTTTACTTTTAAATATTAAGTTAGTTTCAATTTTTTTAATGGTTACTGTAGATTCGCTGTGTGGCTACGGTAGTGAAGAATATAACCCCCCTCTCTTCCCGTGGGTGTCGTAAGAGGCGACTAAGGGATAACACAGTTCCGCTACCACCTTGGAACTTGAAAAGCCGACAGATGGCTGGATAACCATCCAACTGCTGGCTTTGAAATACACAGGCCGTAGACGGGCAGCAGCGGTCTTTGGTGCGTGCACCGAATGTACTTATCCCGGCCATCGGTCCGCTTTTTAAGTTCCAAGGTGGTAGCGGAACTGTGTTATCCCTTAGTCACCTCTCACGACATCCACGGGAAGAGAGGGGGTAGCTATATTCTTTACTGCCGTAACCACACAACTTTTTAAATTAAGGTTTTTTTATAGATATTGTAACAATAATTTTTTTAAGTTGTTGACATATCCGAATTTAGTTGCATTATAATATTTACATTTAAGTTGTCAGTTTTTGTTTTAAATTTTAACATTCACAAAACGATTTCACTAAGCTGTTAGTAGATTATTTATATCATCGTATTTTTGTATACAGAAAGAACTACAGCAAGTTATTCGCACTGCTGGCTCGTTGGAACAGAAGTTTGAGACATTTTTAGCAACTGGAAACGCTCCTTCGAATAATGTTAACCTTGCTCAATACAAGGGATTGACGATCGTCGCTGAGAACATTAATAGACAGCGTTATATGTCGCATTTCAAGTACGTATTAAAAAATAATAAAAATAAAAATCATTTATTTTATAATCTTTAGTACAAATCATCATTGAGTCTTCCCAGTAAGTAGTCAGAGACACTTGTGTGTGTGTGTGTGTGTGCGTGCGTGCGTGCATGCGTGCGTGCGTGTGTGTGTGTGTGTCTTGTTAATCTAGTTAATCTTCCTTTGCAAGAGAATTATTGTTTTGTTCATTGTCCCGTTTAGCTTTACAACTTCTTGACTTGGGGAGTAAGATAGTGAATGAGTAACGAGAGCGTTACAAGCGAGCAAGAGAGAGGTGCGAGCACACATTCTCCATCTCTCTTCCTCTCATAGCCAGTTACGTATATCTAGGACACTGTGCAGGCCTATTGTGCGGGCCTATCTCAAAGAAGCTTTTTTTTTACTCATGTCAGTCATAATTATATTAATATATTTATTATATTTATTATTTAAATACATTTTAATTTGTATATGATAGTTTTTTTTTATTTATTTATCAAAAAGATTTAATTTTTCATTAATTAGATTTTTTTAACACTGTTTTTCTTTATTTCGTTTCGCTTTTATACTAAGTAATATGTAGTATGTTTTTCATTTTTCTATTTTAATTCCTGGTTGTTAGTGCAGAACCATAGTTAAATAGTATGAGCCTGCTAATATTTCACCAAATATTTCTTAAAGAACGATGTGTTCTTCTGTCATTTGTAGTACATAACCTGAATATATCAATTCAATGCGATACTTAATTTTGCATAATTTAGTCAGATTATACCTGTATCAAGATATATTCAGAATGTTTTAATATACTTATATATTTAACTGAGGTAGGGCACAGCAGGAATTTCTTGCTCAAAATATGGAGCAGCCCGACTGGGGTAGTACCTCGACCTTACAGAAGATCACAGCTAAATAATACTGCTTTCAAGCAGTATTGTGTTCCTGTTGGTGAGTAAGGTGACCAGAGCTCCTGGGGGATTGGGGATTGGGTCGGCAACGCGCTTGCGATGCTTCTGGTGTTGCAGGTGTCTATAAGCTACGGTAATCGCTTACCATCAGGTGAGCCGTACGCTTGTTTGACAAACTAGTGATATAAAAAAAAAAAAAAAAAAACTTTGCACAATAAAAAATCACGTGATATTTGGAATTGGGTTGGCGGGTGTAAGTCCAAAACCTTATCAAATATCATCAAGGAAAGTGGGGGGGGGTAAAGAAGTTCTTAAAAATATGTCGTGACTATTGGAGCGAGTAGTTTAAACATTTATTAACTCACAGGGCGATCCACCGCGGTTCGTTCTTCATGGAGATGAGAACGACCGAAGCCCGACAGCTGTTGCCGGACGCGTGGGGCTTCGTATGTCCCGTACACACGCCCGATGGAGCCCCCTGCGGCCTGCTGAACCACCTCACAGCCTCCGCTCAGGTATTACACACTTGGACTTTGGGTGGACGCTGGTTTGTTTTGCAGTGAAATCTTCATCATCATCATCATCATCATTACAGCCTATACAGTCCACTGCTGGACATGGGCCTCCACAAGTTTACGCCAAAAATAACGTGAACTCGTGTGTTTTGCCCATAGTCACCACGCTGGGCAGGCGGGTTGGTGACCGCAGTACTGGCTTTGTCGCACCGAAGACGCTGCTGCCCGTCTTCGGCCTGTGTATTTCAAAGCCAGCAGTTGGATGGTTATCCCGCCATCGGTCGGCTTCTCAAGTTCCAAGATGGTTGTGGAACCTTGTTATCCCTTAGTCGCCTCTTACGACACCCACGGGAAGAGAGGGGGTGGCTAAATTCTTTAGTACCTTAGCCACACAGTACAGTGAAATCTTAATATATATAAATCTCGTCTCACAATGTTTGTCCTCAATGGACTCCTAAACTACTTAACCAATTTTAATCAAATTTGAACACCGTGTGCAGTTTGATCCAACTTAAAAGATAGGCTATATTTTATTTTGATATATTATGTTATTATTCAGAAAAGAATAAGGTGATACGAAGTTCGCCAGGTCAGCTAGTACGTAATAAACATTTAAATAAACATAACCGATTTTGAAATTTTCCAATTTTATTTACAGTCTTCCTAATTATTGTCGTAAAACTACTACACTAATTGTCACTTTTCTGTGTACACTTCCCTACCGCTTTTCACTACGCTGTGTCCTATATGCCCAAAGGTTGTCTGGAAGAGATCGCTACTCTAGCGATAAGACCGCCTTTGTACACTGTTTTTTTTATATTTTTAATATGTTATTGTGTTGATTGTTGTTGCGTACAATAAAGAGTATCTATCTATCTATCTAAGACAAAAAAAAAGTATTTGCCGTATTGGTCAAGCCGTTCTCGAGTTTTTATGTAAAACGACACATTTCGTTGTTTGTATAGATGTTTTGTGTATGTTAAATATATTAATTAATCGTATTATTATTTATCTAGGTCACCCAGCACGCCGATCCAAAGCAAATAGCCAATCTACCCTTCGTTCTAGAAACGTGTGGTATGTATGATGCAGACGTTTATAGCTTTGCATTTTTTTTTTTACCGCAGACATACAAAACTCTTATTTGTTCACATATGTGTCAATAAAGACGTCAATGTGATAGTTTTTTAAGAACTTAATTGTTAAAGTTAACATCCAAATTAGATCCATTATTTATTTATTGTATCAAATGTGGCTACGGCATTAAATAATATAGCCAGCCCCTCTCTACCCGTGGGTGTCGTAAGAGGCGACTAAGGGATAACACAGTTTCGCGACCACCTTGGAACTGTTAAAGCCGACCGATGGCGGGATAGCCATCGAACTGCTGGCTTTGAAATACACAGGCCGAAGACGGGCAGCAGCGTCTTCGGTGCGACAAAGCCAGCCCTGCGGTCACCAACCCGCCTGCCCAGCGTGGTGACTATGGGCAACACACATGAGTTCACGCTGTTTTTGGCGCGAACTTGTGAAGGCCTATGTCCAGCAGTGGATTGCAATAGGCTGAAATGATGATGATGATCAAATGTACAAAAATATATATCATAAGGACATGCATTTTACCCAGGTATGGAACCTATAAGCTCAGTGGCCCACACGCCAATAACTCAAGACGTGTACAAGTACCCAGTGTTCATTGACGGCAAATTAGTGGGATATTTATCTGAAGAAACCGCACAGAAGAGTACTGCATACCTCAGAACGTTGAAAGTCAAAGGTGAAGATGTTCCCATAACCACCGAAATTGTGCTGATACCCAAGAAACAGGTCAGTAGTTAGGTAATCTAATATATAAAATTCTCATGTCACGGTGTTTGTAGTTAAACTCCTCCGAAACGGCTTGACCGATTCTCATGAAATTTTGTGTGCCTAATCGGGGTAGGTCTGAGAATCGAACAATACCTATTTTTCATTCCCCTAAATGTTCAGGGTAGTCCACCCTTAATTTTTTTTTAATTTTTAGATAAATTATTTATTTTTTATTTATTTATGATACAGCATTAAAAATACATACAACCCTAAATTTTTAACTCTCTATGATCAACCAATTAGCAATTAATTATAAACTTTTATTTTTTTTGGCAAAATTCTTATTTTTATTTTGTCATGACTTAGAATAAAAAAAATTATATTACTCATAATTTTCCACGTCTCTACGATCAACCCCTTTTTTTCTATTAAGTAAATCCCCGCACAGTTATAGTAGATAGTTTATTGGCAAAACAACGTTTGCCGGGCCAGCTAGTCATTTATAATAAATAATTCCTTCACAAATAACAGTCGATATCTGAAAACACAAGACAAATACACAAAATAAATATTTATATGGCATTTGAAAAAGATTGCATACAGTGAGAATCAAACCCGCTTCAAGGTCTTGTGTCAGTTACATCACTAGCGCAATACCATTTTGTCAAAAATCGCAACATTAATTAAATTTGCAACAGTCAATATTTGTGTATAAGTTGTCAATAAATACTATAAACACAAGTTGTCAATAGATATTAATACAAAGTTTATAATTTATTTATTATTTATTTATTTATTTTTTGTCTATTCATACTTTTTAATACCGTGAGTATTGCGCATGAAGAAGAAATATACTTTATTGTGCATATTACATAACATACATCTTTAAAAATAAAATTTGCAAAACAATACTATGCACAAAGGCGGTCTTATCGCTAGGTAAGCGATTTCTTCCAGACAACTTTGGGGTAGAGGAGATTTAAAAAAAAAAAAAAAATGCATGTGTGGATATATGTATAATATATGGATTGTATATATTATTTAATTATATATTATATTATATTCTTAAGCTGCACAAGCCCTTAAATTCAACAAGCTCCTTTGTGGTGGGTTGTCTGGAAGAGATCACTATCTAGTGATAAGACCGCCCGTTGCATGCGACGTAATTATTATTTTTTTCCCTTTAAGCTTTATACTTATGTAATTGTTATATGTTACTGTGTGCAATAAAGTTATTTATTATTATTATTATTTTGTTGCAACTATATTTTAGCTGTTCTGAAATACCGTTATAATCCCTGGTGGAACTTTGCATAACACTTAATAGAAAAGTCTTTAGAAGAATAAGTCAGAATAAGTCTTTTATAAGTCTGTAAAACTTTGGAAAAAGTCAAATATTCTCAATAATTCAAAGCTCGAATTTTAAAGATTTGATCCTACAGGGATTGCATTTAAATCGCGTGTATTGTCACAAATAAATCTAAGTTGTTAAAAGAAGCAAATATTATTTGACTTGTCATCGTATACTGTACATCGTATACATGTACATTGCAATTACATTTAACTTGTTAAAAAAAGTTACCCAATATTAAGAGTTGTACAACAAATGTCTTGTTATAAATTATAATTAGGGTAAGATGATAATTTAGCATATAAAGTCCCATTGATGGACTAAAAGCCTATTTTTTCATATTTTTTTTTATATCACTATGTCGGCAAACAAGCGTACGGCTCACCTGATGGTAAGCGATTACCGTAGCTTATAGACGCCTGCAACACCAGAAGCATCGCAAGCGCGTTGCCGACCCAATCCCCCCCCCCCCCCCAGGAGCTCTGGTCACCTTACTCACCAACAGGAACACAATACTGCTTGAAAACAGTATTATTTAGCTGTGATCTTCTGTAAGGTCGAGTTACTACCCCAGTCGGGCTGCTCCGTATTTTGAGCAGGAATTCCTGCTGTGCCCTACCTCAGTTAATTGATTAATAATTAATTGAATATTATATTGTTAATTATAATAAATATTTAAACAGATATGTGCGCAATACGCCGGAGTATTTCTGTTTACAACTGAAGCTCGTATGATGAGGCCCGTTATCAGCCTGTCTACCGGACAGTTGGAACTTATCGGGACGATGGAACAACTTTATTTGGACATTGCAGTCACACAGAACGAGATTATCAAAGGTAGGTAAATATTTATTTACCAAAAACAAATTAAAATCCTCTTAAGTATATTTTTCTATTCTGTATAGATTTGCATTCGGTCTCGGATTTATTAATTTTACGAATATTCGGAATTTTACTGTAGTTAAAAAAATCACACCAACTTCGTCCTAAGTCGAGGTGCGATCTCACTGGGAGACACCCTTAGGACGAACGAACACCCGAACCCTCCCAGAGCCCCCCCAGAGGCCCCCCTTCTTCCTTCGCGGCCGGTGTCTATAGTACTCTGCTCCTCTCACCGGTTACACTGTAAATGCTGATAGCAGCGTCATGCCAACAGCACTAGACAATCCGAAAAAAAGTAATTATAAAATCTTAAATCGTTCTCAAATTATGTTTTGACTAAAATCGATGAATTACATGATTAATTCAACCTATAATCAACATTTTTTTTTTATATAGACATTTATTTTTTATGTGTGTAAAATTTTCAATTCTAGTTTTTTTACAGTGTTTTGATCTTGGATGATTTATAGTAAACTTTTAAAGTTGTTACGTTAAAGAAACTTGGAAGTTAAATTTAGTGTAAGTCACTGGCACATTGAAATACTGCTTTTTTATGTCACTAGTTCGGCAAACAAGCGTACGGCTCACCTGATGGTAAGAGATTACCGTAGCGTGTAGACGCCTGCAACACCTGAGGCATCGCAAGCGCGTTGCCGACCCAATCCCCAATGAGCTCTGGTCACCTTACTCCAACAGGAACACAATACTGCTTGAAAGCAGTATTATTTAGCTGTGATCTTCTGTAAGGTCGAGGTACTACCCCAGTCGGGATGCTCCATATTTTGAGCAGGAAATTCCTGCTGTGCCCTACCTCAGTTGCTTTTCCTGTTCTGTACTTTTCACTACAGCAAAAATGTATAGTAAAAATAAAACTGGACCCAGTTTGGCTCCTTGTGAGAATCTAATGATTATAAATATCATGTGACAAGATAACTGAAGTTTTATATGATTATTGTCAAATAGAAATATCATATAATGGTCGTTTATAATGACTTACAAATGTATTTTTTTTTAAATAAATCCAGGTAAAACAACACATTTGGAGCTGTCGAAGTCGGCTTTCATGAGCAACTTGGCGCAATTGGTTCCTATGCCAGACTGCAACCAGTCGCCCCGGTGAGTTTTAATCAATTTACTACATAACACTTATTATTTTTTTCGTTTTAATGTGAAAAAAGAAATGGTTGTATTTGTTTATTTTTCAAACAGCTTTAGAGATATCACTGTCTTCCTAAATAATTTTAGTTTATGTAAAAATTGAGAATTTTAATTAAGAGTTCTAGAATGTTCTTATTTATTCCAGTAAAAATGTTAGTTAAATTAGGAATTTTACGGAAAATGACATCGCCATCTATTTAATCGGTTATAATTATATTATATACATAATTATGTTTGTTTTGCTATGTTTATATCTGTTTTTCTCTGTTTCATTTATATTATTTTTTATACTGTTATTTGATTGTATGGACCTTGTCTGAAATAAATGTATTATTAATTATTATATATATAAATAAAAATGAATGTTGCTAAGCGCATAACTCGAGAATGGCTCGATCAATTCGGCTAATTTATTTTTTTGTAAGTTCCCTAAAGCCCACGGAAGGTAATACAAAAAAAAAGTAAAAATTACTATTAACTTTTGACAAAACGAAGTCTGTCCGGGCAGCTAGTTATGAATAAAAAATGATACATTAAATGATACCGAAGTCACTGTGATGCGATTAATAGTAGTCTCGAATTGCAAAACTCTTCCAAACCTAGACATAATTCCTCACAATCATGTAATTTCCCCTTCCCAGTAACATGTACCAGTGCCAGATGGGTAAACAAACCATGGGAACCCCCATCCACACATGGGCAACCAACGCCGAGACCAAGCTATATCGCCTTCAGACCGGGGCCGCACCACTCTTCAGACCTGTACAACACGATAACCTACGCCTAGACGACTACCCAGCTGGGACCAACGCGATCCTAGCTGTCGTCTCCTACACGGTAAGTGACGTGACGGTGACGTGACGTGACGTGACGTGACGTGGCATGACGTGGCGTGACGTGACGACAGTACGACGACCTGCGTCTTGAACAACCCATTTATGTAACATTGCTATATGTAATTTATAAGTTATTGTTCTAAAAAACGAGTGTGCTTCAGGCCACACGACTGAAGTAAAACTTACGAAACGTAACTCTCTCACTCTCTCTTTCTATCTTCACTAACGTATATCTCCTTCTCAACTTCCGTTCGCCTCGCCCGATCACAACATTCGTAACGCTCTCGTCTCGCATTCACCAGCTTATTCCGAAGTCAAGCGTGCGTAAGGAAGTTTTACTTCAATAGAATTTTCGCATTCCCACCTGTACTAAAATTATAAAATTGAATAATTTGTTTGTTTGAACGCGCTAATCTCATAAACTACTACTTTCAATTAAAAAAAATTATTATCTTGGATAGTCCGTTTACCGAGGAAAGTTTATAGGCTATATTTTAGTACGTTGTTTCCTTAAATTAACGCAGGCAAAACCTCGGGGCGCAGCTAGTTATGTTATATATATACGGTTTAACTAATCCCTAATTTCAATTTAGGGCTATGATATGGAAGACGCGATGATTATAAATAAGTCGGCCTACGAACGTGGTTTCGCAGCTGGAACTGTGTACAAGGCTAACTTCGTGGACCTGAAGACGACGTCATCGTACTTCTGTAGGGACCCAAGTAAACCTGAACTTAGTGCGCATATCGATGAGGATGGATTGCCTTCCGTCGGTGCTAGAGTTCAGCCTGAAGATCCTTTTTATTGGTAAGGATTTATTAGCTTCAGCCTGTAATATCTCACTACTGGGCATAGGCCTCTTTCCCCATGTAGGAGAAGGATCAGAGCTTAATCCACCACGCTGCTCCAATGCGGGTTGGCGGATATATTCCCTACTATGAGTAACGATCGCTATCAGGTGTACTTGATAACAACCGGGACCGACGGCTTAACGTGCTCTCCGAGGCACGGTGGGGAGACCCACAAGGACTGCACAAACACCCAGACCACGGCAAACACCTGTATGGCCAATACAAATGTTTGTCATG
The DNA here is from genome assembly GCF_905220565.1 of Melitaea cinxia. Taxonomy (NCBI): domain Eukaryota; kingdom Metazoa; phylum Arthropoda; class Insecta; order Lepidoptera; family Nymphalidae; genus Melitaea; species Melitaea cinxia. Next base: position 2,791,558 of record NC_059416.1, read on the forward strand.
TGCGGGGATCGAACCCGCAACCACTAGCGCAACGGGTACAATCCATGGCTGTAACCGTTGCGCCAACGCGGCGTCAAGGATTTATTGTCAATCTAGAAATATGGTAATGATGAATGAACGCAATCCAAATTATGTGCACTTCCAGAATGGCAAAGTCAACTCAAAATACAAGAATATTTCGGCCATTTAATTGGGCTTTGCCCTAATTCCTCATTCCATGAATTAGAATCCAGTCGTCATTTTAATTTTGTTAAATTTTAGTCTATAAATATAAGAAGTCAAAGTTTGTCTAAATAACCAAAATGTTTGTCATACGAAACAAATTTTCACAATCTATACCTCTTAAAAATATGTATTATTTTTAGTTACTATGACGGAGAAAAGAGTCAATTCGTGGTGTCTCGATACCACGGTACGGAAGAAGTTTTCGTGGACAGTGTGAGGCTATGCGGAGATTTTTCTTCGAAATCACCTAAAAAGGCTTGCATCATGGTTCGGATACAAGTATGTTTATATACGCATTTGAATCTTCTTCCTAACTAAAGAAATTGAAAGGAAAGAATTTTTTGGGCCATTACATAAATCATTTTTTTTTTGTTGTACGCCAAAAAAACGTTTAATTAAATAAAAAATAACAATATTATAGTGTAAAGAATCAAAAAGGCAACAAAAATAAATAATTTCAAATATCAAAGAATTGTTAGTGCACTATACGTAAATATTTGATCCAAATTCAGAACTCACCGTTTCCTAATATACGAGTATTTAGTTCGTATTTTATTCCATTCGATTATTTCGCTATAAAATGCCAACATCCAATGTCCATGGAAACTTAAAAATTTTCCATAGAAGAATGAATTAAATTTTGTCCCACAGGTAGTAACGTTAAAATGTTCTAGATATTTTCACGCCTAAGCAGTACATAAACTTACATATCGACTTGATTTGTAACTTTATAGTAACGTATTAATAAAAATTGTAGCGTAATCCAACCGTGGGTGACAAGTTCGCTTCCCGCGCTGGTCAAAAGGGAATTTGCTCCCAAAAATGGGCAGCAGAAGACCTACCCTTCACGGAGTCAGGCTTGATCCCGGATATCCTGTTCAACCCCCACGGTTTCCCATCCCGTATGACAATCGCTATGATGATCGAGTGTATGGCGGGGAAAGCCGCGTGTCTACATGGACATGTGAGTATCACTTATTATTCGGTCATTTTTGTTGATTAATAAAATTATCTACAGCTATACTTATAAATAAATTTGGATTTTAACAGCCTATATAGAAAAAAAATCTCAATTATTTGTTATTAAGAGTTGTCTTAAAAATATTTCAAGATGAAAAAAAGCAGGTTTTATCTGAAGTCAGTTTTTGTTACAATTATATTTAAGCCTAATTCCTATATTCAGAAAACGATTCGTTTTATCAAACATCAGAACTAAATAAACACTAAACATAAAACAAAAAAATAAAAATATCAGAAAATAAAAACTATCAATTAAAAAAAAATCACACTGGATACAATCACTTAATTCACAAAGGTGTTCAAAACGAACATTGAAGAACGAATTTTATTCATGAAACCAGGTTTAAACAATTTGTTTTTTTGTTTACGATATTTAAAGAAATCATCAAAATCATAAAATCTTTGTACCAAAACCTCAATAGGTCCACGACGCGACCCCGTTCCGTTTCAACGAACAGGACACAGCTATCAACTACTTCGGTCGACTACTTGAGGCTGGCGGATACAACTACTTCGGTACTGAGCGAATGTACAGCGGTGTGGATGGAAGGGAAATGACTGCTGATATCTTCTGCGGATTGGTACACTATCAGCGACTCAGACACATGGTCTCCGATAAATGGCAGGTGAGTGTTTATCCCCTGCCCAGCGTGGTGACTATGGGCAAAACACATGAGTTCACGTTATTTTTGGCGTAAACTTGTGGAGGCCTATGTCCAGCAGTGGACTGTATAGGCTGTAATGATAATGATGAGTGTTTATCCGTGTTACTTGTGGTGGTAGGTGAGGTTGTAGCAATGTTACTGCCAGGGACACATGTTCGACAAGTGTTAGGTGAGGTTGTAGTAGTGTTACTGCCTTGGTGGACGGCGTCGACACTTCTAGCGAACGATCCCCCATGGGAACTCCAGGTGCAGGTGCTTGCAGAAGTGTACCGGTACCGCCGCCGAGCTCGAGGACAAATTCTGAGTGCAAACAGATATACGTAGGATGAGGGCTCAGGCTCAGAGAGCCCGGCTCGTTTGGTGGATAGAGGATCTGGGGTCTTAGCTTAATAATACTGCTACTTTCAAGCAGTGTTGTGTTTCTGTTGGTGAGTAAGATGACCAGAGCGCCTGGGGGGTTTGGGGATAGGGTCAGCAAGGCGCTTGCGATGCTTCTAGTGTTGCAGACGTCTATAAACTTCGGTAATCGCTTACGATCTGGTGAAGCGTACGTTTCTTTGCTGACCTAGTTATATTATATATATATATAAAAGTTACTGAGAATGGCTGCTTCGGTAATTACCTGTATCAGATTCAAGATCTGTCGTTTTCGAGCATAGTCCGCAGCATGCTCGCAGAGACAGGTTCCGGTCGGCCGTAGCCATGCGAGGAGGTCATAGATACGACTGTGGAGAAGGAAACGCCGATATGCGCTCCTTCGCCCTTCCTAATAAAGTGGGAGAAGGGCACCGTTCTTTCCACTCGCCACTGGGGCAATAGAGCGCTCATAGTGCCCATGAGCGTTCTGTAGACGAACTAACTGTCGGGTCGTCATGGTAGCATGCGGAAGCGATCTCGTGCTGATCTGCTATGACGACGAGGGCATCGCTGGGTTTTAGTGTCACACTCCCGCTGGCCTCGGCAGAGTGCATAAAAGCATTTCTCAGCGAAAAAAAAGTGTTACTGTCGGAGACACATTTCCTGATTATTTGGCGTTTGGATTTTACTAAAATGGCGGTCTCGCGTGTTAGCAATTTACAGGAGTTATAGCGTGTTAGAAAAAAAAATAGCGTATAAAAAAAACGTACATACATTGGCCTTAGTCCGTCTATTGCAGACAATTTAGACAGTGTCAGACAGACACTGTGTCGCCTAGGACACTCTTCAGGTAAACGCTGAGTTTTCTAAGCTCTGCGCCACCCTCTCAACCTCACTGGCTAGGTCCACAGGAACGACGAGTCGATAAGTGTGGAGCCAGTTTGGCTGCAGGAGTCTTTCGCATTTTAGAGCTATGCCACGAATGCTTGACGGAGACCCCATCCCGGGTTTCAAATGAAGTTTTCCTTCTCCAGGATCCTGATGATTATGAGCCAGTTTTATCCCTCGGTCGCCTTTTACGACCCCCACGGGAAGAAAGGGAGTGGTGCTATTATATATATATATTATTTATACTCGGCCGGCACCGCACGGCATAAAAAAAAAAACGTGATAGCTTGTTAATTGTGATTTAATTTGAAAATATTATATTTTTTACTTTTTTTCTCTTGTCGGCCCCTCATGTCTGAGGATCGTGGTCGCCATCATGGTCGCACCTGGAGCGGATGATTTGCCTACACCAGTCTTTGTCCATGGTGTCCCTTACGACTGTGTAAAACTTGTGGCAGAGGAGTTTTATACTTGGTTTGTCCATCTCGTTGGTGAACGACTGTGCGATCTTTTGCTCGCCGTGTTCCCAACCACAATCAGTCTCTCCAGATATTCATCGCCACTGCGTATCGTATGGCCGAAGTATGATTAAATGCGTTGTTGGCATATGGTAGACAACCTGGTTTTCATATGGAGCTGGGCCAGGATCGATGCATTAGTTGGCTTTCGGAGCTCATTTTGCCCAGCTAGCCCCGAGAGGCGTGGCAGCCGCCGCCTCACTGGGAAGGCTGCTGCCGAACGTGGGTGGTCCGAGTACCTATTGCCGTCGGCTGTACTCCGGGGTCATCCGGAGTATGGCCATGTACGGGGCACCCGTCTGGGCGGACGCCCTCGGTCGCGTCAACAAGACCAGGGTCTGCGACGTTCGCAGCGGGTTATCGCGACGAGGGCAATACGCAGTTACCGGACGGTGTCCTGGACGGTGGCGTGCGTGCTGGCCGGCGATCCCCCCTGGAAATTGCAGGCGGAGATCCTCGCCGAAATTTACCACTTCGTGGCGGCGAGGTGATCCCGGGGGGAGCCCCCGACGTTGGAGTAAGTCGCACGCATGCGGAGGCAGTCGCAGGATACCCGTTTGCGGCGGTGGACGGGGGACCTGGCCCCGCTGGTCCTCCGGGCAGTGGATGGTGAACGCGGTCAGGTCGGTCCTTCGGAAGTGGGTGAGGTGGCGTTTCGGGCCGCTGACCGTTTGGTGCTGGTATTTTCCGGACACAGGTGCTTCGGTAAGTACCTGCCCCAAATCGCGAAACGGGAGGCGACTCCAGCCTGCCTCGGGTGTGGGGCACCAAACGCAACACATTTCGAATGCATCAATCCTTTGTCTTTCTCGGGCTAGGATTGTCTTTGTCTCAATTCCATACAGGAAGATAGGGAATACAAGGGCTCGTACCAGTCTGGTTTTGGTTCGGATATCGATTTCTCTTTTCTTCCAAATGTTGTTCAGACGCGTCATAGCATCTTTTGCCACCCCAATAAGCCTTTTTATTTCGGGGACACAACTGCCGTCATTGCAGATTTGGGTGCCTAGGTAAATGTAGCGATCGACGGTGTCAACTCCTGGAAGGTTGAGAGTAGCTTTTGATAGGTTTCCGGCTCGATCCACTATCGTAACCTTGGTTTTCGATCGATTTACTGCACTTTCTTTTACTGCTTTTTTATTTTAATATAATGAAATTTCAGTCAACTTACAAATTTTTTGGTTTATTAAATTTTTTTATTAAAAAATAAAATTAAATTAATTACATTATCTTTCAAATAACTATTAGTATGTTCGTCGTATCAGTCATAAAGCGTGCGTGGTCCAGGTCCGCACCACGGGCGCCGTGGACGCGCTGACGCGGCAGCCCGTGAAGGGGCGGCGGCGCGGCGGCGGCGTGCGGCTGGGCGAGATGGAGCGCGACGCGCTGCTGTCGCACGGCGCCGCCTTCCTGCTGCAGGACCGCCTGTTCCACTGCTCCGACAAGAGCGAGGTGACTCGCGCACACACGCACACTGTCCGTGAGGGCCGGGAGCGGGACCTGCACACTAACACTACATGCACACACGCGAACTTGCTCACTAACACTACATGCACACACGTATACCAGCATATTAACACTACATGCACACACGCATACCAGCATATTAACACTACATGCACACACGCGAACTTGCTTACTAACACTACATGCACACACGAGAACTTGCTCACTAACACTACATGCACACACGCGAACTTGCTCACTAACACTACATGCACACACGCATACCAGCATATTAACACTACATGCACACACGAGAACTTGCTCACTAACACTACATGCACACACGTGAACTTGCTCACTAACACTACATGCACACACGCGAACTTGCTCACTAACACTTCATGCACACACGCGAACTTGCTCACTAACACTATATGCGCACACGCGAACTTGCTCTCTAACGCTACATGCACACACGCGAACTTGCTCACTAACACTTCATGCAACACGCGAACTTGCTCACTAACACTACATGCGCACACGTGAACTTGCTCACTAATACTACATGCACACACGCGCACTTGCTCACTAACACTACATGCACACACGCGAACTTGCTCACTAACACTACATGCACACACGCGAACTTGCTCACTAACACTACATGCACACACGCATACCAGCATATTAACACTACATGCACACACGCATACCAGCATATTAACACTACATGCACACACGCGAACTTGCTTACTAACACTACATGCACATACGAGAACTTGCTCACTAACACTACATGCACACACGCGAACTTGCTCACTAACACTACATGCACACACGCATACCAGCATATTAACACTACATGCACACACGCGAACTTGCTTACTAACACTACATGCACACACGCGAACTTGCTCACTAACACTACATGCACACACGCATACCAGCATATTAACACTACATGCACACACGCATACCAGCATATTAACACTACATGCACACACGCGAACTTGCTTACTAACACTACATGCACATACGAGAACTTGCTCACTAACACTACATGCACACACGCGAACTTGCTCACTAACACTACATGCACACACGCATACCAGCATATTAACACTACATGCACACACGCGAACTTGCTTACTAACACTACATGCACACACGAGAACTTGCTCACTAACACTACATGCACACACGCGAACTTGCTCACTAACACTACATGCACACACGCATACCAGCATATTAACACTACATGCACACACGAGAACTTGCTCACTAACACTACATGCACACACGTGAACTTGCTCACTAACACTACATGCACACACGCGAACTTGCTCACTAACACTTCATGCACACACGCGAACTTGCTCACTAACACTATATGCGCACACGCGAACTTGCTCTCTAACGCTACATGCACACACGCGAACTTGCTCACTAACACTTCATGCAACACGCGAACTTGCTCACTAACACTACATGCGCACACGTGAACTTGCTCACTAATACTACATGCACACACGCGCACTTGCTCACTAACACTACATGCACACACGCGAACTTGCTCACTAACACTACATGCACACACGCGAACTTGCTCACTAACACTACATGCACACACGCATACCAGCATATTAACACTACATGCACACACGCATACCAGCATATTAACACTACATGCACACACGCGAACTTGCTTACTAACACTACATGCACATACGAGAACTTGCTCACTAACACTACATGCACACACGCGAACTTGCTCACTAACACTACATGCACACACGCATACCAGCATATTAACACTACATGCACACACGCGAACTTGCTTACTAACACTACATGCACACACGCGAACTTGCTCACTAACACTACATGCACACACGCATACCAGCATATTAACACTACATGCACACACGCATACCAGCATATTAACACTACATGCACACACGCGAACTTGCTTACTAACACTACATGCACATACGAGAACTTGCTCACTAACACTACATGCACACACGCGAACTTGCTCACTAACACTACATGCACACACGCATACCAGCATATTAACACTACATGCACACACGCGAACTTGCTTACTAACACTACATGCACACACGAGAACTTGCTCACTAACACTACATGCACACACGCGAACTTGCTCACTAACACTACATGCACACACGCATACCAGCATATTAACACTACATGCACACACGAGAACTTGCTCACTAACACTACATGCACACACGTGAACTTGCTCACTAACACTACATGCACACACGCGAACTTGCTCACTAACACTTCATGCACACACGCGAACTTGCTCTCTAACACTATATGCGCACACGCGAACTTGCTCTCTAACACTACATGCACACACGCGAACTTGCTCACTAACACTACATGCACACACGCGAACTTGCTCACTAACACTACATGCACACACGCATACCAGCATATTAACACTACATGCACACACGCGAACTTGCTTACTAACACTACATGCACACACGAGAACTTGCTCACTAACACTACATGCACACACGCGAACTTGCTCACTAACACTACATGCACACACGCATACCAGCATATTAACACTACATGCACACACGAGAACTTGCTCACTAACACTACATGCACACACGTGAACTTGCTCACTAACACTACATGCACACACGCGAACTTGCTCACTAACACTTCATGCACACACGCGAACTTGCTCACTAACACTATATGCGCACACGCGAACTTGCTCTCTAACACTACATGCACACACGCGAACTTGCTCACTAACACTTCATGCAACACGCGAACTTGCTCACTAACACTACATGCGCACACGTGAACTTGCTCACTAATACTACATGCACACACGCGCACTTGCTCACTAACACTACATGCACACACGCGAACTTGCTCTCTAACACTACATGCACACACGCGAACTTGCTCACTAACACTTCATGCAACACGCGAACTTGCTCACTAACACTACATGCGCACACGCGAACTTGCTCACTAATACTACATGCACACACGCGCACTTGCTCACTAACACTACATGCACACACGCGCACTTGCTCACTAACACTACATGCCCAGACGCATACCTGCAAACTAACACTACACGCACACACGCGAACTTGCTCACTAACACTACATGCACACACGCGAACTTGCTCACTAACACTACATGCACACAAGCGAACTTGCTCACTAACACTACATGCGCACACGCATACATACTTGCAACAACATATGCACACAAGCGAACTTGCTCACTAACACTACATGCGCACACGCATACATACTTGCAACAACATAAAACATATTACACGACTACACACATGCAAAATGCGTGTAGTCAGACTTTTTGGGCACTTTTTGGATGTATCCTTGTTTCTATTTTTTTTAAATAATGACAATGTGATGGCCCAATAAATTTTATCTTTTTTTAATCTCATATATTATATTATATAAATAATATTAATTTTCAGGCGATCATCTGTTCGAAATGCGGTACTCTACTGGGTCCTATAGCTAGCAACGCTGATGGAACAAAAGACTCGTGCAGACTCTGCGGCGATGGCAACTTATTGTCTATTTCAATTCCGTATATATTTAAGTTCTTTGTAACGCAACTCGCGTCCGTCAATATTAAAATTAAGATCAATTGTAACACAAATTTAGCTGTTAAGAGTTGTTGAATATCGATTTTGTACGCATTTTGTTAGAAATATGTAATAAATTTTTACTATTAAATGTTGTTTTAGTTAAATCTGGGTGATTTTTTTTTCGTAACAACTTGTTTACCTGCCAAGCGGTGACTGTCCAAAAAATCTTGGCGAGACTCTTAACGCCATAATCCACCGGGATAATACGCCGGAGGCGTTTTTTAGGAGTGCGGTGGTGTTCTTTAAGAGACGCGATAGCCGCTTAAAAAAATTACAGATCGATCTCACTTCTGAGATGAAGATTATACAAAACACGGTTTAACAAGCAAGTCATATCGAAACCGGTATCGGTCGACGGTACCCTTCTTGAAGTTGTTCAGGATTATGGGTACCTTGGTTATATCATTCATTGACGATGGCTTTTTCGAAGTGGCCCAAAGAAATAGTGCCTTTAACTTATGAGAAGGAGGCCAAAGAAGTCTGGATGAGGATTGCGGAAAACCAGGATGTCTGTCGCGAACTGAATAGATTTATTATATAATTCTTAAAATATTTACAGTACTGTTGTACATAACTGTAACATTCGAAGTTTATGAATTAACGACTGATATTTGCTAATAAATTTAAAAATAAAACACATTATTGTAAGGTAGAAATTTAATTACATTATAAAGTACATCTATAAATGTACTTAGACGAGGCCGTCAGGTCTCTTTAATAATAAAACAAATGTTTAAAAGTAGTGTTATACAGACATGTATAGATAGTATAAACACATTCTTTGCCAAATTCCAAATTTCCATTTACCTCCCAAATTTCTATCCCGTATTTGTACTTTATTGTAGCTGTATTCAAGTATTATTCTTTATCAGTGGCCTTATTATTTAATTCACGTTTTTAACGGTCCCTTAAGTAATCATTTATTCTGCTGATGATTCTCATTAAATTAATTCAACATTGTGTAATGTGACAAAAATATGACTGAGGTTCTGCTTTATACGATTTTTATAAATCTATTGATCTTTAAATAAAAGTTTTATTATATTAACCGCACATATTAATCTCCTTCGTGTTTCCTTCATTCAACGCGATATTGACGAAATCTTCCTACTTTGACACTATTAGAAGCCATTAATCTGATGAAATGAAACATTTTTGAGACACTTGGGGAGATATAAGTTAGATGAAGCTAAAGAAATTTTACTTCAGTCCTGTGGTCTAAAGCACACTCGTTTTTTATCGTCATACTAGTATTCACATTCAACAAATATTACAGAACAAGCTATCTATACACATCTTTATCTTCTTTAATCCTCATCCATAGCGACTTCTACTTCTTTCTTTTCCTTCTTCTTCTTTTTCTTCTTTTTCGTGGACTCCTGTTGTGCTTCCTCTTGCTGTGTTACTTCCTCGATGGCTTGTTTCATGACGTCCACGTTTTTCATCGGAATATCACCGGTCTCATAGAACTTTAATCGATCTTCCACTTGTTGACGTAGTTTCTCACCAAATACTGTTGTTTGCTTTTCTAGAAAAGTCACAAAAAATATGTTAGTCTTAATATTACAATATTAATAATGCTTTTATTTCAAATATAATTTGAAAATATTAATAAGTAAAATCACCACAGAACCATATTATGTAAGATTGCCAATTTTAGCAACCCGGCTCATCTTCGCACAGGTGCAAAAATTATCAGCGTTCCTCTACTATGTTATGTATGTATTATACATATAAACCTTCCTCTGGAATCACTCTATTTACTAACCGCATCAAAATCCGTCGCGTAGTTTTAAATATCTAAGCGTACAGACAGCGGAAAGCCATTTTGTTTTATACTATGTAGTGATTGTAGAAGTTTAGTTTTAAAGAAAATCTCATATTACATACTCTTACGAAAGAAAAGCAGTAGTTCAATTGTAAATCTAACTACAACTACTATTTAACCATTATGTACCTAGTATATTTGATTTGAATAAAAACGATTCGCCGAACTGCATTATATGAAATGCAAGTTTTATCTTATAACTTCCAAAAGACTCAAATTAGACAATATATTTTTTCCCCTTATTTGGACAAGATTTGTATAAAATATAAAAAAGCTCGACATATCAACAAGAAATATGGCCGTATTAAATTTAGTTTATCACAAAATACACTCACCAGAGAAGCAATCGATCCTCGAAGCAATGGAGCACTTATTAGCAAGGTATCGACTGATACGTCCCTTGTTCTTGAGACCGGCTCGTCCGATGAACGTCGAGTGATACAAGAGACCGTATTTGGGCGTCTTTGAACGGGTCTTTAGAGCTCGGAAAAGGGCTTTTTCAGCACCTAGGAAAAAAAATGTACGATATAGTTTTTCATTTATTTATTTGATAAAAAAAAAGGTTAAAATTGTTTCATTTTTTCATTTAATTTACTGTGTAAAATGTGATAATTTTTTTTTCTGTAATAGAGCTATATTTGATATGTTATATTTTGTAAGACAAGAGTTAAACACTTCAGCAGAAAGATCAGAGGATAATCTACCACGCTGCTTTAATGTAACAAGGACTACACAAACACCCAGACCATGGCAAAAATCTGTATTGTCAATAGAAATGTTTATCGTGTGCAGGGATCGAACCTGCAACCGCCAGCGCAAACGCCACAAACCAATGATGTGACCGTTGCGCCAACGCGGTGTCTATATAACTTTAACAGAACATTATTTCAATATGATCTATACGAAATTGCCCACAAAATTGGTGTCATATGCAACGCTCCTATAAAAAAGGAAGAAATCAATTATATTGCGCGAATCCCAACGCGAATACCCAATGTTGAGAAACCCATAATCATCGCGTTTAACAACCGCTACACTAAGGAGGAGTTAGTTGCCTCGTCGCGCCGTAATAAGCAGCATCTTAACTTGTCTGGCCTGGGTTTCAGTGCTGCGGGAGATTTCTATATTCACGATCATCTGACGCTACGGAACAAAAACCTACTCAGTAAAGCAAAAAAATTGGCGAAGGAGAAGAATTTCAAGTACATCTGGGTCAAACACTGCAAAATCATGGCCAGGAAATCGGACACATCACCAATATTTTTTATAAAAGGCGAGAAGGATCTCTTGAAAATTACTTAAAATTTAGCTCAAGATTATTTAAATATAATAATATAATTAGTTTGAGAATCATATTAATAACCAGTGTCTTTTGTTCGTCTTACCTCTTGCCGAGCTTAATAACTAACGAGGACGGGGCAGTCATTCAGTTATCACACGTAAGTTTACACCGGTGTGCACAGCTAACGCCGATATGCGCTTGCGTTTGCGATGTCATAGCGCTCATTATCGCTTGCGCACGTGCATTGCTGAGAATAGATTCGCTTACACTTAGTTATTACACTACTACCGTCTATTGTACGCTTGCCGAGAATGTAACAAAATTACAATTTAAATCATATGATTTTATATACTTAAAAGTCAAATCATTTTTGCGTTTTTCTTCATTTCTTTGCGCCTGTCTAATGGCGTGTATCGTGGGCTATGTAATTCTTATTTTAGATAAGCATAATCTCACAAACAATTATGTTTGGTACCTACATATTATATGTGCGGGGATTTCGGCTTCGAATAGTGTCTTTTTATTACGCTGTAAATACCTCAACTCGATTTGTTTAAGCTATGTATTACTATCTATCAATAATGGCTTCATTTGATCTTAATATATACTATCAAAATACACGAGGTCTACGCACAAAAACCCATCTTTTCAAGCGAAATCTATTGCTTAAATCTTATGATATTATCTCATTGACTGAAACTTGGTTGCATGATGGTATATATAACAGTGAATTATTTGATGACCGTTATATGGTTTGGCGTAGAGATAGAAATTATATTGCTACCCAAGAGAGATACGGAGGGGGTGTACTGCTGGCTGTACGTCGCGAAATCAGTGCGGTGGACCGCCCGGAGTGGTCCTCGTCGGCTGAAGACATGTGGGTAACCGTTACTCTTAAGAATGGTAACAAAACCTGTAAAATGCACGTATGCACAGTATACCTCTGTAGCGAAAATCATGGTAATTCTTATAACTCACAACTGTTTAATTTCACAGATAATCTTGAACAAATAATTAATTCACATCCAAGTGATTTATTTTTAATTACGGGTGACTTTAACCTTAGCAACGTTAGCTGGTTCCTTGAGTGTAGCACATACCCGCAATACTCCGGAGTAACAGGTGAGTCACAAACTTACTTTTTTGACACATTATCGGAATGTAATCTTAATCAATATAATCTTCACCGTAACATAAATAACAGGATTCTAGATTTAGTATTATGTAACAAAGGCTTGCGAGTTTCTTCCTGTGACGACCCACTAGTGCAAGAAGACCCTCACCATAAGTCCCTTGACATAATAATTGAAAGTGTTCATTACGAGCAACTCCCAACCAAGCCGAGACTGAAGTACTTTTTTGAGGCAGGCGACTATGTAAACATTAGGCAACACTTAAATGATCTGAACTGGGATAAACTCTTGCAAAAAAATTCGGTTGAAGAAGCTGTATTTAATTTTTATAATTGCTTAAATGAAGTGATTAATAAATATGTTCCCCACAAAGTTATAAAAGCTACTAACTTTCCACCATGGTACAATGCCTCTCTGAAAAAGGTACTCAAGGAAAAGTTTAAATTTCTTCAAAAGTACCGTATTTATGGTAACACTGAAGACTATGACTCCTTCTCCTTACTCCGTCACAGGGCTAAATCGTTGGAATCAAATTGTTATGCTACTTATATTAAGAAATGCGAGGACTCGATAACCAAAAACCCAAAGTTATTTTGGTCTTTCATAAAATCAAATAAACAAAGTTCTTGTAATATTCCTACCTCCGTGTCTTACGAAGGAGATACTGCTGATACAGGGGATGATATTTGTACATTATTTTCAAACTACTTTCAGTCCACATTTCTGTCACCTACCACCTCCAGCATTCGGTCTAATACTCATGCTCCGCCTCCCAACCATAGTAATGTAATCACAGACATAGAAATAACCCCCGAAACGATTAGTAAGCTACTAAAATCCTTGGATTTGACTAAAGGGGCCGGTCCCGATCATATGCCACCGTTATTTATTACGAGATGTTCGGACAGCCTAACTAAGCCCCTAGTAATACTATTTACACGCTCATTAAAAGAAGGTATCATTCCCAAAATCTGGAAATCCGCCTTTATATCCCCAATCTTCAAAAGTGGAAATAAGAGTGATGTGAAAAACTATAGGCCGATTTCCAAATTATGTATATTCGCAAAAATACTCGAAAGGATAGTTCATACTCAAGTCTATAGCTTTTTGTCATCTTCGTTTATCCCCGAGCAACATGGTTTCGTTAAGAGACGCTCAACAGCTTCCAATCTGCTGCTCTTTACAGACTATATTACATTGAGTATGGATTCAGGTGCACAGGTTGACTGTGTATTCACTGATTACAGTAAATGCTTTGATCGTATTGATCATCAAATACTCTTGAAAAAACTTTTAGATGCTGGTATTCACGGAAACTTATACAGGTGGTTTAAAGCTTACATTGAAATGAGGTCTCAAGCTGTTGTTCTCAATGGCTATATGTCTTCATGGAACTGGGTACCATCTGGAGTCCCACAAGGCTCGCTGCTGGGTCCATTGCTGTTCAATATTTTCATAAATGATATAGCTTCTTGCTTCAAGCATTCAAAATTCCTACTTTATGCTGACGACATGAAGATCTTTCAAAGTGTACGTATTGAAAAGGATTGTCATCTTCTACAGCAGGACCTCTTAAGATTCGAAAATTATTGTTTCATAAATAAATTAGATATAAACGTCGCAAAATGCTTTTCGATCACATTTTCACGTAAAATTAATAACATCAAATTTAAATATCTACTAAGACAGCAGGAGCTTAAAGTAGTAAATGAAATACGAGACTTGGGCGTTACTCATGACTCTAAGCTGACGTATGAGTACCATATAAACAATATTGTAAAAAAAGCGAATAAGTCAATGGGGTTCATTCTACGCCAAAGCACTCAATTTAATAGTATTAAGCTTGTCAAGATCCTTTATTGCTCATATGTGCGTAGCATACTCGAATACTGTTCACAGATTTGGAACCCACAATATGTTGTATACATCAATAGGTTAGAAACAATCCAGCGTAAATTCATGAGATATCTTCAGTTCAAGTCTAACAAGTTTGACGAATGTTACGAACATAGATGCAAAAGACATCATATATTACCGTTGCATGAAAGGCGTAAAATAGCAGACATTACATCGTTGACCAGGATAGCGCAAAGTGAATTAGATTCTCCCGATCTTCTTAGCAAAATTTACCTAAAACTACCTAAAAGATCATTAAGACATCCCCTCAACTATTTACATGTCCCTAGTTGCTCGGCAAACTATAGGCAAAACTCCTTTCTTTTGAGGTCCGCAGATCAAATCAATAAGCTGAATGACTTCCCCGACTTTGACCTATTCAACACTTCTGTAAAAACAATTAGAACGAAACTGGCAAGGCACTGGTTCGATATGGTATCATAAACCTCTTTTCCTTATTTAAAGTTCATTTAGAGAAAAAAAAAAAAAAAAAAAAATTAAAGTGTATGTAGTTATTTTCATGTTGGATTTTTTTGAATTTTTTTTTTTTCAAATTTTTAATTGTAAATTTTTAAATTTTAAAAGCATTCAAAATAATAGATTTGTACTTGCGAAAGCAACTAAATGGTGCTTAGATATTTCCTTTTTTTTTAAAGCAATTGTTAAAATGTATCACTGTATGCTTTCCTAAAAAAACAAAATAAATAAATAAATAAATAAATGATTCATTAGTCAAATTTCGATCTACTAAAATTTTTCAAGAAATAAATAATTAGAAAAATATATATGTAAATACACTGTCTATTAAAATATCCACTTACCAAGTATCTGTAACGTTGAAGCCGGGTACTTAGCTAGACTAGTCAATGATCCAGCTTTAGAGATAAGCCTAGCTCCGACTTGGTCTCCGATGAGTGTTGTAAGATTTGGAGCGACAGAGTTCATCTTTGTATGTAAGTATTCTGCTATTTGCTTCCTAATAAAGAAATATAAACAATTTTAATAAATATATAACATTTAACATATGGTAATTAGTTTCGCTACTTTAAAATTAAATTACTGTGAAGTGGTTAGCTCGAATATTATAGTACTAAAAAGCAAAATTTTATTTTTATAGTATTTTTAATTATTTATTGACTAGCCTATTGGCATAGTTTGCAGTGATCATACTAAGTCTAGATGTATGTATTAAAAATACATATTATTAATATTTATATTTGTAAAAAGAATAGTGTAGCTAAAACATTAAATTGCCTGCCTTAAGTACAGGTTACTATGTTTTAAAACTACTTAACTATTTGTAACTAACCTGTAATTACTCAACGCTACGACCCTTCCAGCAAACATCTGTATATTAATCAAGTCGACCGGTGATATATCCATGCCCATAGACATTTTGGACGCGTCCACTATAGCCTGAGCCTTCTCCGAGTCACCGAGTATCTCCGTCAATGGTTCTATGGATTCATCCGAGAGTGTCTTACGATCTTTTATATATTCAGCGCACTTTGAATAGAGATAATTCTCTGGTACGATGGTTACAAGCTCCGGGAAGTGGTAGGAATACCATTCTCTGTGAACAAAAACGTTATATGTAAGCTTTGGTGGTTTTGTAGATTGTAAACAGTGTAAGTGTGTTGTGTTTGTGGGGATCGAAACCGTGAACACCAGCGCACACACCTCAGTCAATGCTGTGATCGTTGCACCAACACGTCGTCAAAAGAAAAAAAGAAAAACGAGTCTGCTTTAGACCACACGACTGAAGTATAACTTTTTTAGCAATTATAGGCCTGTACTGTGTCTTAAGATACATAAGAAACGCAACTATGAGAGAAAGAGAGAAAGTAAATGTGTGCTCGCACCTCTCTCTCTTGCTCCGTTCGCCTCGCCCAATCACACTTCTCATAACGCTATCGTCACGCATACACCAGCTTACTCCTCAAGTCAAGTGTGCGTAAAGATTTACTTCAAAAATAACAATACTAAAACTTCATTTCAATAAACGTCAATATTTACCTGATCCTCATAGAAAACGTATTAACATCTTTATCCAGCTGATCCAGCAAAGCAATGGACTGTATAATCATATTGTCTACTCGGTGTACGTTGAACTTTACTCGAGCTCGGGAGTATGAGTGACCGAGACCCAGCTGAGCAACGCTGCATGCTTTGAGTGTTAATCCTTTGATTAACGAGTGGAAATGGTGTCTAATACCTGAGGAAGATACAGCAAAGTTAGATTTTTTCGTTGTTCGAAGCAAAATAACTAATATACTATAAATTAAAATTTATGTAAAAAAAAACTTCCTAAGCAATACTTTTAACGAAAAGATAATCTTCAAACTGTCAGACTGATTTTTCCAAATACTACAATTGCTGAGAACCTCCATAAGGAAACTCACCTACATACTAAAAAAGCCACAGTCAGTTCATCCGTCAAAGAGAACTAAATAAAAAAACTATTAAAACCCCCTTTTTTTCATCAGGGCTTTAAATTAGACAATACATTGCAATTCAGTAAATTAAGAAACGAAAACTTGGCATACAACCAATTATTAAGGTGTCTGTATCAATATAATAATAATAATAATATTCTTTACTGCACACCATTAAAAGACACAAACAAAAGTAGTATAATTAGAGGAAGATGTACAAAGGCGGTCTTATCGCTAAAAGAGCGATTTCTTCCAGACAACCTTTGGGTATAGGACAGCGTATAGAAAAGCGGTTAGGAAGTGTACAAATAATTGTCATAGAAATTAGAAAACATTACAATAAATTATAAAATTATACATACATATATATATAATAAGCTCTTCATAAGTTTAATAATCTTAATAATGTTATTATTCCATATTATTTAAAATGTAGCAATTACATTTGAAAATTTTATCAAATGAGTTTGATAAATCAGTAAAAACTGCTTTAATATGGCACAATTTTTTTACTTGCAATAGATCAATTTGTGCAACTAAACAAAAGCTTTTTAATTCATTTTATTCTTTAATTTGTCATATCAATCAAACTAAATACATTGTGAAACAATTCTTTGGATATTTGAGATATGATACACGCATACACTTAGTGTTTGACTCCTAACTGCTTCCTTCAAATGACGGGTTCTGTAGGTTTTACAGGTCAAGTTCCACATGAAAAAAAATTGACTAGCCATTTTTTAATTTTATGTTGTATTAATATATCAGCTACTCTGGTAACATTCTGCATAATCTCTGCTCATTCTGCATAATTTCGTACACCACAACCTTCAGTATTCAAAAGGGGTTTCAACAAATTTTAGTACATGGCCTAAAAAGGGGAGCTATGGCATTGGAAAAGAATTACTAAGGCATGTTACCAGAAAAAAAATTAAGTCCTACACTACAATATAAAAATTATAATACGAGTATTACATAATTATGTCATTCAAATTAGTCTTTCCCTTGTTTTTCTAATGTGTAATCATCTGTATAAAATATGTATGTATTTACTTATATATGATAATGAGTATGTATATGTTTATGTATATGTATATTTGTATTTTGGTATGTATCTTCATATGTATTTGTTAATATGTACTATGTTACATTTTAAAAAATATATATATTTTATTGGTGTTTTTTATTTTTCTTCTTAATAAATACGTCTTGCACAAACGCAACACTTACTCATGACCATGGGTTGACTGGAAGAAATCTCTTTCAGAGATAAGTCAACCTTTGCCAAAAACCTTACTATTATTTTATGTTTCTATGTGTATTTTTAGTGCAATAAAGTATACTATAGACAAGAATATTGTATCTTATTTTATAACTAGCCATTATACAATTTTCAATACAAAATCATTGCCATACAAAGTAGTTATATCATAATATGATATTATTCATATTCAAGAACATTGAAAACAATGAACTGTGCCATAAAATTGACTCACCTCTTAAAACCTCTGGTACAGCACCAGTATGGGAGCAAGGGATCTCCAAGGCCTCGCTGATAGCTGCCCCGAGTTTAGGGTCAGACACACCAAGAGTGCATTTGCTACGTTTCTTCCTTTTCGGAAGACCACCTTCTAAGAAGAGGTTGAGGTCTTCTGGTAGAATACCTGAAAAAAAAATATATAATTCAATGAACATATCATTTATCTTCATTGTATGTTGGAAATTTTAGAATATTTATTTGAGTGTAGCTTTTTGTTATAAAGTCTTCCTTCATTAATAATAACAAAATTAAACAATATTCTTTATAAAAATTAAGCATTGTGATAAATAGGTTTTATTTTTGTACTTATTCATTTTAAATTATGATTTTAATTTTTGTTACCTAAACTTTCACTATCTCTTTAATCCTTTAGTAGTTGTTAATAGAAACTTTATTGTTATTGTACTGTTTGTTTCCTAAATATAAATAAATAAAAAAAAATAAATCTTACACTTTACATGCTACAAAAATAATCTATGTAGTTTTTATTACCTTCAGAGATAGCATTGATGTTCTCCAAAGCAGTCACAGCAGATTTAAAAGGTTGGAACGCTATCAGCGTCACTACAGAGTTAAATCTTTGCAAATCGGTCACAGATTCTTCAACTTGAGGTAAGAAAGCTGCTAGCTCCTCGAATTCCGCCACTCGGAACAGGGCGAAACCCGCACTGTGCTCATAAAGCACATATAACTTACTCTAGAAATAAAAAAAAAATTATAATTAATTAGTATTATATGTATATGAAACAAAATGCGCATGTTAAAGGGTTTTTAAAAATATTTTAGTTAACTGTAGCAACCGCTTTACTTAAATTCATAAATGCAATGATTTATTAGTAAAACGAATGCTCTTTTGTAGCACAATTTTATTACCACAAGTCTATATGAACTAGCAATAGATCAATTTGTGCATATATATACTTATTTGTTATTGTATTCAACGCTATTAAATAAATGTAAAACACTAAAGTAATATACTTGTTTTAAAACATGTTTGCCATTTGGTTTTCGCATCGTGTTAATTATTTAGTTTAAATCTTCACTTAAATATAATACCAACAAATAAAGCAAATACACTACAAGAAAAAATCTATTCAACTCACCATTTTAAAGTTTCCGTAACACTATTTAACATTACTAATTGAGTAACATAAACCATGTGTTGAAGTCTTCTTGTCTTCCGCACCAAACACGCACCAAATAGAGGTGCTTGACTTTACACGCTTAACACTTTGTAGGTTATACCATTTCGTTCTACTGTTTTTTTGCTTCAATAAGTTGCAAGTAACATTTTTTTTATCAATCTTAGTGACTGATGATTATTATTACAATTATTATATTTATTGACATATAGGTATTATAAAAGTAATTTTAAATTTGAATTTTATTAGCATTTCATTCAATTATAATTCCATAATAATTTTGTTATTTACCTTCAGACTGCGTTGATAGAAACGCAAATTTATGTTAAAATATTTACCTACTTAAAAAGTAATTTAATAAAATATTTTTAATAATTATAAATATGAAATATTTATACAAATTTTTACACTGTTTAAAAATACTGCAAAACGCTAACATTTTTTGATATTAAGAAATTTTTTCGTCTTTATTTAGTTAATTCCTTAATTTAAACTTTTTAAATATTATCTGTGCTTTTAACGGTGAAGAATGTCAAATTTGAAATTTAATTGTATACTACAGTGTTGACTGGTGTTCATTTTTGTTAATTCCTTGTTTTTAAATTCGTTTTAATGAAGACAAAGTGATATAAGGTATCCATTTTTATCGTCAGGTATTATTTACCTTTGAAATTAAGTGAAATGTGTTAGTTACAACAACAAAATGGCTACAATATTGATGCAAAGGGACCTTGTTTTGACGCTGAAGAAGGAAACTAATTTGAATATCGGGTTACTAAGCAAGCTACATCCTATGCTTTCGGAATTATCATCCTTAATATTCAAAAATAATGCCCTCGAGAAACCTACACAGAATCTATTTAATAATTTATCGTATTATTTAGTGTCGATAATTGATCCTCAAGTGCACGCATCCTTAACGTGGCCTTTATATGATACGAAGGCGGAGAGAGCTTACAGAAACGAACTATCTAATTTTATTAGTAATTATAGTTCAAAAGGATTACTAACACACGTCATGTCTTCATATTTAGTGAATCCCGGATGCTTTAAAGTGACTGTATTACTGTTTCAACTTTCGCAATTGGCGGTAAATCGCTTACTTGTGTCCAAAATGGTAAAAGATAGTAAAAAAGCATTGTACAACACTATGACTGATAAATATAAGTCCCAAGAGAAGGATGGCTTCGTTGAATGCATTGACAAGGAAACTAAAAAAATGTTAAGTAAATTTTCTAATTATTTGTGTAAACGGAAGATTATGGAACAAATAGCGTTTTTATTTCGTAAGAAAATAACTGAGATGGAGAATAAATTGACTGCTATAAATGGTCAGGGATACATCGACAATATAGTTGATAATTTTATTAAGACCCATGCTATTGACAATGTGTATAAAATGGAAATTTTAAAAATAAAAAATATAAACACACGGTCAACCTTTTTTGAAAATTGGCTTTCAGAAACAGATAGTAAATTGAACATTATCGAAAGTGAGTGGAATGCAAAAGTATCACCATTATTGAAAAAGTCTAAAAACATATTACAAAATACGGAAGAGTTAATTAATAGACATACAGGTCAAATGGAAAGGAGTTCGTATATGATAGAATATGATCCCAAAACTGATTTTATATCCACGTCAGAGTTACAAGGGCAAGTTAACAGTCAACAAAAATATATACTAAGGAATTTAGAAAGGGACGGTGTACAGAGTTTTCCAAACCTCGTCCGAGCATTTGTTATATCTATATGTTTTATCCTAAAGAACAATGAAATCGGAGACGAGATATACAACTTTAATAAATATTTGGAAGGCGGTAAAAGAAATTACGCTGAAGTTGTCGGGGCTTTGAAGATTTTAATAGAGAGAGTTTTCAACGCTGAAGCTAAATTAAAGGTAATGGTTAAAATTTATTTTATGTTATTCACTCGACGAGCAGGCACTTTGTACTTCCATTATTTTTAGTTAAAATATAATTTTCTTAAAATTTGTTTTGTACTACAAAGTATTACAACTAACTGGTTTACTTGTGAAAATAAAATTGTAATTTCTGATTTAAAATACAATTAATTACTAGTATAATTAGAAGTATGTCTGATTCCAAACATATATGTACATTTTGCATGTGCAGTTTCTAATTTTTTTTTACAATGTCATTAAGAAATATAAATTTTAACTTTTTCAGTCGTCATCTCTCAGCTGTGATCAGACAATGTCTGTCAGAGATTACCCAGAAATACCTCCGATACCCGACCTATCAGACTTAAAGATAAACCGAGAGTACCAAGTATTTTTTGATACATTCACACCCTTAAACTTGTATAAACATCAGTTCAATTTACGGAGACGTACAAGTGGTAATTTCCTTAAACCTCAGTCAAAATCACTGATGGCACCAATGTATCAATCCACTAGAGATGACTTTTTGAAGAGCTTGATATCATGCAGAATTAGTTCCTATGATAATGCCAATACAACACACAATCACAATATGTCCGTAATATCAAATATTAAAGTTAATGAAACTATATCTGAGTGTTCCGCTGGCTTCACAAAACAACAGATCATTAGATTATTGTCGACGAAAAAATCTAGTAGTTCAAAGAAATTCAAATATAAGCAAGATAGGCCGAACATTAATATCAAGAAAGGAGGCTTATTCAATGAATCTGTTAATTCAAATGATAGTAATGGTCTGTTTCGTAGTTATTCATCACCAAATTTATTTGAAAATAGAGAAAAAAGATCGCTAAATAATGTCAGAGGTAGAAAACTGTCTATAATGCAAGAGGATAGTCCACAGTTAGATGTTTCAGGAATCGCTTGTCTAGCCTCTGATAGCAATTGTAACTCACCACACGGCCTGGGAAACGCAGAAAGTTCTAGACAACCAGATACATCTGGTTTCCCAATAATTAAAGTGACCAAAGAAGCCGAAAATAGGATAAATAATGTTCTAAACGAAATCAAAGTCGATCTTAGTAATGATTTAGGAATGGATAGTACCGTATCACCGATTTCAGAAGTGTCCAGAAAGAGTTTGGAACAGGAAATGCAATTATCAAAGACTAAAACACCAAAAACGAATACGTCCCTTATAAAAAAATCAAGTTCTTTAGAGAAAATAATAAATAGGTTTAAAAAGGTCAGAGCCACTGTAGCGCCGCAGAAGCAAATCGACATGAGTGATATTAATACTATTGTCGAAGAGAAGGAAAATGTAAATTTTGACGTAAACACAGCAAATAGAATATTATTACCAGATCTATTGAGTCCGAGTTGCAGCACAGTTAGTCCTAGATCAAATAATGTGGAATATTTAGATCAAATATGTTTAGAAATGGATGAAGTAGCACGTAGGAAGCCTCGAGAAAGTCTTGGCACAGCGCTGGGTGTAGATAATACTTTTCTAGACCAATTCGAATTGATAGACTGATATTTATTATTTGTTATATGTGATTTTATATTGCATTCTTTGCATTTCTTCTGAAAGTTCGAATAATGTAATATAAACTTAGATTTTAATAAAATTGTTTCATTGATTAAGATTTTTAATTTTTCGATCTTTTTACGTTTAATTCTTTTATGTTCTTAGAATCATACAATAGAATATGTACAAAAAATAAAAAAATTGATACAATAATTCATAATAATCAAATAGAAAAAAGATTATGTTATTATTATTATTAGATGTTATTTATTTTTGTTACATTTCTAATAACTACTAAACTTTAAAAACGTCACAGAAACAACATTCATTAAATTAATTACGAGTTATGACAAAATTAAGAAAAGTTGGTCAGTTTTAAGCAACTGTACATATTTTATGAATGTTCTCTTAGTATCCGTTTAGTTATCGTAGGTATAATAATAAGAAGCTTTATTATTTAGCATTCCTATGTAGAATAGAAAATATTCCTAATAATAATCAATCATAGCTTATTTAAAACCTGAGAGGCCTTGTGTATACAAAAATATTTTACGTAAATAATAAAAAAGAAAAATATACACTGTTTTTTATTTGTAATACAACTTCTATAAATTCCTACATTTAACAATAACAGACTGTATAGATATTATTGTATTGATATCTGTTATTGTTATAATCAGAGCTGGGCATTAACTCGTTAATCCGTTAACAGTTAATTAACGAAGTTAACACTTCGAGTAACGGATTAACTTTTAAGCTAACTTATAAAATGGTTAACGGACCCGTTAACAGTTAACCCAATGGAAGTACGCACCGCGCGCGGCGGGAAAAACAGGTTTCGACAAGTTTGGTCGAGCGCGCCGGCACTTGCAGCGCGGAGCGCGTGCCGCGGTGTGAGTGAAACAAATATAGCTGGATCGAATCCAAGGAGAAGCCCAAGCCTATCTCGGGTCGCTACTGCCGACGATAGCAGCAACAATTCTTAAATTAAAACACATCAAGACCAAGGGGCTTATACACTGCACAGCCTTAGCCAATGCCTTAATCAATGGCATTGAAAAAAGGTTTGGCCCACTGCTCAATGACGAGCATTGCCAACTTGCTGCTGGGTTTCACCCAAAGTTTAGATTAATTTGGCTTGAAACTTACGACAGCGGTAGGGTGAATGCCGTAAAAAAATCCATGGAAAGTAAAGTAGAAGAGGCTTTACGACAAGAAGTGCAGGTAATTTTTTTTTTTCTGAATAATCCGCCAAGAAACTGCTCTGTAGGGCGGAATTTTGTATGGAATAATTGTTTATTTTTCTGAATAATTTTTAGGAAAACTCCAAGGACAGTGTTAGTGGCGGAGGAAGTAATGGAGGGAGTAGTGATAACGAGGAAGACTTTTTTAAGTCGGTAACTACCCAGTGCAAGAAAAGGCCAACGAGGCAGAACTCTTTGAAGACAAAAGCTCAAAGCATAGTCAAAATGTGGCTAGATACACCATCCAAGGACTCACTTGACGACGCTGCATTCTTTGGAGACCAGATTTTGATTAATCTTTTTATCAAATATAACACGGCAATACCTTCAAGCGCAGCAGTTGAACGTCTTTTTTCAACGGGAAAAGATATTTTAGCACCGAAAAGAGCATCTCTTTCTGATAAAAATTTTAATATGTTGATGTTCGTGAGGGGACATGCACATAGTGCCGGACAGCTAAATTTAGTTGAAAAAAGACGTTCAACTGCAAATACATAATGCAAATTTAGTTAAATCAATCAATTGATTTAATTAAATTTGCATTCTGTATTTTATTGTTTTATAAAAATAATTAATAAATAAAAAATAAAATAAAGTTTATTTCTTTAACTAGAGCTTACAATAATATTTTACATACTAGGGAGAACTTCCATTAAGCAAATTAAAAAATTTGCTTTTATACTTCATTCTTTATCGGTATTAAATAATCAGCAATTAATATAATGCTTTTTTAGTCATATGTTAACGATTAACGATTAACTTTAACTTGCGTTAAATCTTCTAAAATGTAGCGTTTTAACGTTTAACGAAACTAATTTTTGTATTAGCGGAATAGCGATTAACGAAGCTAACCATTTGATTAACGGTGCCCAGCTCTGGTTATAATTATTTAAAAATTATTATAACAATAACAGACCAATAATATAACTTAACGATTAGTAAAAGTTGATACAAAATTAAGCCTACGGAATATGCAAGTATTTCACTATTAATACTATGAAATTTAATTGATTACTCGTTATTAAGTGCTTCAATTAATATTGTTGTTAAGATACTGAAAACCATAAATATGTAAGTACTTTTAATTTATGTTGTAATAATCAACTTAAATTCTAGGATCGTTTTCCTCAAGTTTAACCATCTTTTCCGATATTTCCCACAATTTCCTCGCCCTGCCCATATCACTAGCTTTAGAAGATAACGAACTCTTTTCACAATCAGAGAAATACTCTCCGTTCACCTTATTCAATTTCTCATCTACTGCCAACATTACTGTAGTTTGACATCCTTGGACGGGCGTTTTGAAAAATAGTTGATTAATGAGACCCAAGCCCCAACTCAATGGCGCTGGAACATTCCTCCAAATTCCGGTATCTATTAAACCAGGATGCAAGCAATTCGCGGTAACACCTGTTCCTTCTAAACGTCTTGCCAATTCCTTTGTAAAAAGAATATTAGCTTCTTTTGAAACATAGTACAAATATCCAGGCATCGTGTTTGTTGGGTTTGGATTGTCTAAGTTAACAGATCCTAAGCGATAAAGAGATGACGCTACAACGACAATCCTTGAAGGCGAACTTTTCTTTAACAAATTAATAAGGAGGTGAGTCAGTAAAAATGGCCCGTAATGGTTTGTAGCCATCGTCAATTCGATGCCGTCTTCGGAGATGTTCTTTTTGAATGTTTCCGCATATCCAGCGTTGTGGATTAGGACGTCTAATTTCTTTTCAGTTTTGTTGATGTCTTCAGCGAATGTTCTAATTGATGCGAAGGAGCTTAGGTCCAATTTTTTAACGAGAACATTTGTATTTTTCGTTTCCATGATGATTTCATCTGTAAAACAAGATATGAATTTGAGCATCTCAATCATAAAATCGAGTTGTTTGTTAATTAGGTACTTAATCTATTTACACGAAAATTGTGAAAAGATTAGTTACAGAATATTCTCAGTAAAGATTAAGAAATATTATGGGTAAAATGGTCGTCTAGAAATTCCTTTTCCAACTTGGAGAAAGAGGCCTATGCCAAGTAGTGGGATATTACAGGCTGATGCGTCTAGCAATTTCAAATTTTACAGACAGGCGTGGAATTTGTTTTGTTTCTATAACTTTAGTTCTACCTCGATGCCTGCTCAATTAATATAATTCATACAAAGTATTGTTAAATTAAGTACCTTGTACTTTTTCAGCCATTTCCATACTTCTGCATGCCATTATAACTCTTGCGCCTCTTTTAGCTAACTCTCTGGCAGTCTCCTTTCCAATTCCACTGGTACAGCCAGTAACTATCACAGTCTTTCCGTCCATCTTGGTCTTCTCACGGTAACGTCCGCAAGTAAGTTTAGCGTACAAACGGATGACAAATAAAACTGCAAGTATACCAATAAATGCGAGAAAACCAAGAATGATTACAACCGGTATCACCCAGAAGAGGTAGTTCCACTGCCAAGCCTCTGCGACAATCATGTCTGTAAAAGATTTAAAAATGTAAGAATTAGGTAAGGAATTTAAATGCGTAATTATCAATATATTAGATGACTTATACAAGATGGTAGAGAATCTTCTTTGTCAAAAAAAATGGAATCAAATATAGACCCATACTATGTTTTCGATTTAGACTACGGTACTGAGTTACATGACATTTATTTTGATTTATTTTTTAACAAAATTATTAATTGCAAAATTTGTTCAGGCGCCTTTCTATTTAATCATATTTTTAACCGACTTCCAAAAAAGGAGAAGGTTCTCAATTCGACTGTATTTTTTTTTTTTTATGTATGTTACATCAGAACTTTTGATCGTGTGAACCGATTTCGACAAATTTTGTTTTAATCGAAAGGTGGTGTGTGCCAATTGGTCCCATTTAAATTTATTTGAGATCTAACCACTACTTTTCGAGTTATATCTAATAATGCGTTTTTACTTGACGCTTTTTTCGTCGACCTACGTTGTATTATACCGCATAACTTTCTACTGGATGTACCGATTTTGATAATTCTTTTTTTGTTGGAAAGGAGATATCCCAAGCTTAGTACGATGATAAGGAAACCAGGATCTGACGATGGGATCTTAGAGAAATCGAGGGAAACTCTTGAAAATTCGCAATAACTTTTTACTGGGTGTACCGATTTTGATAATTCTTTTTTTGTTGGAAAGAAGATATCCTTAGCTTAGTACCATGATAAGGAAACCAGGATCTGATGATGGGATCCCAGAGAAATCGAGGGAATTTCTTGAAAATCCGCAATAACTTTTTACTGGGTGTACCGATTTTAATAATTTTTAATTTAATCGAAAGCTAATGTTTGTCATGTGGTCACATATAAATTTTATAGAGATCTGATAACTACTTTTTGAGTAATCTTTGATAACGCGTAGAAACTTGACTATGTTTTTCGTCGATCTACGTTGTATTGATCTACGTCGATGTAATTGAAGTCGGTTTTTTTTTCGTTTGCGAGCAAACACAATTATGTGTTTGTAAAGTCGAGTAGAACAACACTTTTGGAAAAAAACTCACGAACTTCATAAAAATTTGAACCGATGCAAACCAAATTCTCATAACGAGCTATGAGAGGATATGACATCTATGAGATTTTTTTCATAGGGAGTAACCATTACAGGTAATACAGTAAAAATTTTGTGAGTGAACCGCATATATGAGCATGTATAATAGTGGTCTAAGATCCGAACGAGACACGATCTTCAGCCTTCACTCATCTGTTTAATGGATAACAATTATTTTATATCTTCTTTCAAATATATAAAAAAAACGTGGTCTCTTGGGACACCAGATAGGAACGAAGTTCCTTATTATAAAATATCAATTTCAAATTCCATTCGAGAAAATAATTATTCGAGTATACATTTTTATTATGATTTTTTTGTCGATGAAAATCAAAAAACTACTTTATAAAATTATCATATTATAAATTATAGAATAATATAATATAATAATACCAAACTGCAATAATAATAGTCATACTATACATAAAAATCTTACGCTTTTTTAAGGTTACGGTAACGTCCCATAAGGAACTTCGTTCCACAAATAAATCGGGGACGGGTTAGTAGAAAAATGTAAGTGCCTTACTTATTTACATACGCGAACATTGTATACCTATATATAATTTCTATGTGAGTATGTAATGATAATTGTGTACTAAGTATAAATATTTATTTTCGTATTCGTAATGGATTTTATGCTAATATACCTACGTTTAACATGAGTCATAACTAAAAACGTCTCGAGCGATTGACGTATTTAATTTGTTAACTTATTAATGCTATCATTCTTTTTTTATTTAGAACATCAATAAGACAATAACTATTGTTCAAGTTGATTTGTTGAGAAATTAATTAAGAAATATAAATTTGGATTTATTTCGTAAGCTCATTGTCACTTTAAAAATGATTGCAAAGTTTTTACTTTTTCTGACACTATGATAAATATTTTTTTTGTAACTGGCCTGCAGTTAGCAGTCACCTGGTTCCTATTTTTCTCTTGTATTATCTAGATTTTGTTCCTAGGGAAATAAATTAATGCTAGTTGTATAGGTAACCGACGACCTACATAGTTCCATTTTTTCTACAAATATATGTGTAAATGATAAATATATAAATAAATACATATATTACACTCAGACTCGGGGCTGAAATCGAGCCCACAATTCCCGGAGTAGGTACACTGCACACGTAGTACGCACACTGCACACCGGGCTAACGGGCTAGTCGGTGAAATGTGATTGAAGATAGTTATTACTATTGATGATTTGCAAAACTAGTTTTAAAATGGCATAAAAGTAATATTATAATGTAAAATATTCCCTAAAATATTATACTAAATAGCACAAATATTCGTCACTAATTCCAAATTACATCGTTGTGCCGTTTGCAGTCGAAACACTTGGACCTTGGAGTAGCAGTGCTAAAAAATTTTTAAATGAGATAACTCCTCGCCTTATTGCCTCCACTGGTGACTGGCTGTGAGGGCTGGTGCATTTTTTGCCCAGAGAATCGGCATAGCGATTCAACGGGGAAATGCTGCCAGCATTCTTGGCACAATTCCACGCGGACATGATTTATACCAAAACTATCTGTAAATATTTAGTTCTTAAGTTGTGAATTGTAAATATGTATAATGTTTAATTGTTAATCTATTGTTAAAATTTTAAAATATTCCCTCTTTTAACCAATTTAAAAAAGGAGGAGGTTCTTAATTCGACTGTATTTTTTTATCCTGTTAAAAAAAATAGAGCTTAGGACTTACATCATTATACAATGTATTAACTCTGTGACACACAACACGAGACGAGCTAGAACGACTGTGAACTATGAATGAGATTACATATATATTAGCTATTATATAGCTTTTGCCTGTGTATTTGTTTGCGACTACGGATCACGCGTTGGAGTTGTAAAAGTTGCGTACAATATTATGACGATTTTTTTAAATAAAATAATAAATAATAATATAATTGCCTTCATAAAGATAAACATCCATTACTAGATGTATATCTCTTGTAATGAGTAATGATACATATGAGATGAGTATTTATAACATACACGGCCATCTGTTCCTATGGTAGGCAACTTAACAATTTTGTATATGTACGTAAGTTTTCGATCAGTATGCAAAGCATAACTTTGGACTCAGAATGTCGGTATAAAAAACGTCAAGTAAATAACGAGCTGCTTTTAAAGTTAAAAGTTATTATCTTGCAAAAAATAATAGGTACTTATATATGTAAAAGTTATAAAAGTGTAACTCAATATGTTAAGGTAATATTTCTAATTCGTAGAGTTCGCTTGTTTGTTTATAAGTGCTAATTTTTGTATCTCGTACGATTGGGGCAAAACACATGAGTTCACGCCATTTTTGGCGCGAACTTGTGGAGGCCTATGTCCAGTAGTGGACTGCGAAAGGCTGCTGTGATGATGATGATGTGACGATTTTGGACAATCGTTTTTTTTTATACAAAATCTTGATCGTCCATCAAAAAAGGAAAAAATTATATTTAACAATTTATCAACGTACAGAATTATATAATATATTTGTCATAGAGACTTAAGTATAATAGGTGTGCTTATCCCTATTAAATACTAGCTCCCCGCCCCGGCTTCGCACGGGTATTTAACAAAAATGTCCAATCTCTAATTTTTTTTAAATAACTTCTTTCCTTTTTGTTTGTAAATCGCTTGTTTCGCTGTTCAAATCGAACTAACTCTGGCGGGCGACACCGGGCTCTTATATATTCAGAGAGCTAGGCTCTAGGATATTTAAGAAAGTTTGAGAATATTTTCTTTTTCACACCTTCTAGAATGTTCTCGACATTATCGTCCGCCGTAACAATAGGTTCTGCAGCTGTAGCATACGTAGTAAAGGCGCGATATTTGAAAACTTAAATTTTAAAATGTTTTCAGAACTAATTTGAATGACTAAAATTATGTTGCTTTAATTTCAAAATACTGCTGTATAAATACATAAAATTTTATAACTTTATTATAGTAACAAATGTAATTTAAGACTTTATTGAAATTGGAATTTTAAATTTAGCGCCATTACTACACATGCAGCAATTGCTCGCAGCGCCTTTCGAAATGCAACCCAAATAATCGTTGTTCTGAATAAAGTTTAAATACTCGACAACAGATGGCGCCACTACACCTACTTTCCAAGTTGAAGGGTCGGAAAAGCCCTTATATCTTTAAAAACACGCCCTCTAGCTTAAAACTGGAACATTCTTGTTCGAGGGGGGGATAAAGGGCTATCCATACTATATAAGTCCCTTTATCGTGCCGGGACTCCTTTTTAAGTTTTATCGGCACGCACATTTTATCACCTTAGTTTTATTATATATATACTAGCTGACTAGGCAAACGTTGTCTTGTCGCTAAACGCTATTTAAAAATAGGAGTTGGTGGTAGGAGAGTGAAAATTTAGGGTTGTATGTATTTTTCCACGCCAAATCATAATAAAATAAAAAATAAATAATTTATCTAAAAATTAAAAAAAAATATGAGTTGACTATGTTGTTCGATTCTCAGACCTACCCAATATGCACACAAAATTTCATAGGGATCGGTCAAGCCGTTTCGGAGGAGTTTAACTACAAACCCCACGACATGAGAATTTTATATATTAGAAGATAATATTAAAATGATTATATGTGACTGACTTCGCAAAGTCATCAGCGGAATAAAAAAATCAATTTTCCTTGTTTATATGTACCTACGTGAAATTAATTCTTAATTGTTTGGTTTGTTGGTAACCACGAGTTAAAATTATCTAGCAATTAAATAATTAAAATACACACAACCATATAATTGTTTATGGATTGAAATCGAAAAATTACTTTATATGAAATTTTAATATTACTCATAAATATAGTTGGTCTTTGGTTTTCGATTATTTTCGCTACTTCTTAGCAATTAGCTGTAATGTATATTAATTTTTCAAAAAATTATATCTAATTAAAAAAAATAGTGGATTAGTTTTTTTTAAAGACCTGTTATTAAAAATAGCTGGGAAATGTTTTTAAGACTTTTTTACATTTTTAAAATTAAAAATTAAAAGAGGAACGCATTTAACGTTTCGTTCATTTGAGTATTATTTTTGACCGTTCTGGCATACTATCATAACCCTACTGCTGACCCTTCTACTCTTAGACGATAATGCTTACAATCTGGAGCATCTGGGCTGGAGAACTAACTCAACTTTACAGAAAATTACAACCCATTCAGGGGTTATAGTAGAGTCAGTGATACACTTGTGATGTTTGTTATGTGTCGGGTGTCCATAAACTACGATAACCGCTTACGATCAGGATTGAGGTAGACAAACTTTACCTACACTTCATTGTCACCCTCATCTCACTATTTGAATTTGAATTAAATATGAATTTTGACTCGTTTAACATAATTTTAAGTTTTAAGTTGTACAGTCGTTACTCAGTTTTGTTACGAAAGTTTGTTGAATATATGTAATAAGGTAAATGAAGATGTAGGTATCTTGTTAAAAATAAAAGATTAAAAACTCAGAATTATAACTTTATCAAATTATGTTAATTTTAAATTAATTTAAGATGCCTATAATTTTTTAGGTTTACGGTTTTTATAAATTAAGATAAAAATGGTTATTGTATCTATTTTGACCAAATCAATTCAAAAGGTCGTCGCGTTGATTTTTCGACGTTATGAAATTAAAGTATTAAAGCTTGCTTAAACATCACTGATAAACCATCTTAACACTATAAAAATACTCGAATAGCAAGTAATAAGAAATGCATTTTACTAAAAATTCGACAAAAATTTGCTTACCTACTGTGTGATGGATGACCTTTTGTAAAGAAACCTGTTCTCTTCGTTATAATATCACGATTTCTATAGAAAGCGAATTACATGCATTTTACTTTTTTAAAATATTATCGTTAAAAATGATAGCATCGATTTAATACATTGTGATGTGATTGTGATGTTATTATAAATATTGATGCTACAGCGTAGTAATATGATGCGTGATATTTGACGCTTGCATAACCTATTTGAATACTTCTTTACATTTTGGATATTTTTAACCGACTTCAAAAAAGGAGGTTACTTAATTCGACCGTATATATATATTTTTTAATGTATGTTCGGGGATAACTTCGTCGTTTATGAACTGATTTTGATAATTCTTTTTTTGTTGGAAAGGAGATATCCCTGGTGTGGTACCATAATAAGGAAACCAGGATCTGATGATGGGATCCCAGAAAAATCGAGGGAAACTCTAAAACCCGCATAACTTGTTACTGGGTGTACCGATTGTGGTCACATTTAAATTTCATCGAGATCTGATTACAACTTTTGGAGTGATCTTTGATAATCCGTATTTACTTGACTAATTTTTCGTCTACCTACGTTGTATTAATTGTCGATATAATTGAAGTCGGTTTTTTTTCATTTGCCTGCAAACAGAATTATGTACACGTGTATTATCGAATTCCTTCGTAAAGATTGAAAGGCTGAATAGGTTTTGGCGATGTTTTTTTTTAAATATGTTTGTATGGGTTACTTTACAGCTTAGAATCAAATACAATAGATGGCGTTGTAAAATATGTGAGGTTTTTATTATTATTATTAAGCAGTAAAGTATATGCCTCTGCCTGGTTATATTATACACAAATGTACCTAAAAAAATTAAATTATATCAATAATATTAGACAGAAAAGCATTTTTTTTTGTTTTTAAATAGCCAAAAACGTAAAAGATAAATTTCAGAACTACTCGTAATAAAAAAAAAAAATGAATATCAGCATTCTATTTATATTAAAAGTAATTTATTTAAATAATTTCTAGATAGATTTATTTTAGTCAGCGTTAAAAAAGTTTTTTACATACCCATGGCACAGTATTAATGTTCACTACTTATTGGTAAAGAAAGCGTTGGTGTTAATGAAATGAAAGTGAGAGTGTCACCTATTGTATGGGAACAAGTCTGTGACCGCGAACGTGGACGCTAAATTCGGTGTGTTTTATAATATTTTATTGGTTGTGTAATATTTGTCACTGGCCGGAAAGTGATTTGTTGTGTAAACTTTTTTTAATGAATTAAAAAGTAACATTTATTTCGATGAAAAATAAAATGAGGTTTTTAATCCACATATAATATAATTCATGGATATGTACATATTGTTTGATAAAAAATAAAAAATACAAAATAGAAACATACGTTCTCAAAATATTGTAGAGCTGATTAGTTTGTTTCTTTGACTGAGCAAATCTTACTTTCCAATGATTCCATTTTTAGTAGTCAATTTTTAACCGACTTCAAAAAAGGAGGAGGTTCTCAATTCGACTGTATTTTTTAGAAAATCTTGTCGTGAAAGGCTTAATCACTTTATGATTTCAACAGTGACAGAAACACAGAACAGGGGCTAAGAATTACGAAAACCATCATCAACTATTTTGACAAAGATTATTACATATAATACATATATTTTTTGGTTTATACCAATAGTATTTGAACTGAGGTAGGGCACAGCAGGAATTTCCTGCTCAAAATATGGAGCAGCCCGACTGGGGTAGCACCTCGACCTTACAGAAGATCACAGCTAAATAATACTGTTTTCAAGCAGTATTGTGTTCCTGTTGGTGAGTAAGGTGACCAGAGCTCCTGGGGGGATTGGGGATTGGGTCGGCAACACGCTTGCGACGCTTCTAGTGTTGCAGGCGTCTATAAGCTACGGTAATCGCTTACCATCAGGTGAGCCGTATGCTTGTTTGCCAACCTTGTGACATAAAAAAAAAAAGTATATGTTAAGATATTATTATTGTAATAAATTTGATTAAAAGGCTAATAAAAGCAGCCTTTTTTTGAATTTATTTACAATTGTTTATCTACACTATTACTGCAAAAATAAACAAATTACGCTCTTTTGCGTTGCGGAGTCGGTAATAAGGTTAATGTGGCATGTACATCACTACAGGAAAATCATTCTTGCAAATAGATAAACAAAAAGCGTAAAAATTGTGACATCATGGCTTTAAAATACAGCAAGTATAGATTTTTTCAACGTAGTGATTGGGGAAAAATAGATAAATATCTCTATTTACAAAAGTAGAGGCTGACTTTAAATTTCCTTTTTTAATAAATAAAAAAAAAAAAAAAACTTATGGCGGATTCGTGTCAACTTTTTTTTGTAAGTCAGACATTTATTCAAAAATTATGTATATACAAAAGAATGTAACTATGTATGTTGATATGCACCGTTCAATGTACGTAAAAATAGTAGGTTATTTATATTACTAAAATAATTCTCTTAACTTCTGATTAATTTGAAATCTTCTGTTTGAAAAACCTACAATTCCAAACCAAGATTTTTCTTAAATTTAATAATTAGCAACTTTTTTATCTTACAAGAACACTTTTGATGATAAGAAGCTTTCTCTTTTTAAAAATAAATATTCTGCACCGGAAACTGGATAAAATTTTTAATAAATAATATATCTGAACCCGTTTTGCTCGAGGCATTTTTATACATTTAATATGCAATTAAAGTACAAAATAAATTTAGTATATCAAGTTAAGTTTATTTTAAAAATATTTTTTCATTATAAAGAATCTTAAAAATCAATATATATTTTTATAATCTGTCTTGTAAATTAACTTACGAAAGAGCTTTTATTTCACAATTAAAAAAAACGTAGAGAAAGAGCATCTCTTTTAAAGATTGAAAAACAAAACGTACGTACCTTATTTAAAAATATTATTTTTCGTAATAAAATTTTTAACACAACCACGCAACACAAAGTATAGACATCGACTAAAGTAACTTCAATATACAAAGTACTCTGTGAGTAACTTGTATCAGAAAACGTCGCATGCCATTTTATTAAGTTGAGCTTAGTTTTACTTTATACAATATTGGACCTTATTGTCTTGACTTTATGATCATCCATATATTCTATACCAATATTATAAAGGGGATGATAATGATTTTTGTTTCTTTGTAACGGATAAACTCAAAAACAATTGGACCGATTTTCAAAAAATGGCTATATTTTAATGAGAGAAAACGGAACAGACAAATTGTATAATCCGCGTAGGCAAAACCGCGAGGGGGAAAGTAGTATTATATTTCTATTATAAATTTTCTAAATAGTTTTTGCAATTATAATTGCTACTTGTATGTATTTAATACCTATGTATTTAATTACTAGATAATCTCAAATTGTAACCTCAATTTATAGTTAAAATTATTCAGACTTAATTTCATGTACGACAAATAGCTCTCACAATCACATACAAAGTTAACCTAAACTTTCTTACAAGTCCTATTCTGCAGCCTTGTTGTAGAAGTATACGTCAACGATGTCAATTTTTAATTATTGTTCAAAGAGTGGTCTTTAGTCACCGACAAATCGCAAACCTTAAAGATTTGTCGAATTTTTAATTATATGTCAGAGACAGTTTATTCAGAACGAAATGGAAGTTTGGCGCGATTAGATTATCCCACTATTCAAACATGATGTCTGACGATAGAATAACGCTGTCTTTGAGAAATAAATTCTTCCAATCAATTTTTCAAGACTTTTAATTGACGGCGCGTTTGCACAACGGTCACAGCATTGGTTTGTGGCGGTTGCGGGTTCGATCCCCGCACATGGCATACATTTGTATTGGCCATACAGATGTTTGTCGTGGTCTGGGTTTTGTGTAGTCCTTGTTGGTTTCCTCAACGTACCTCGGAGAGCACGTTAAGCCGTCTGTCCCGATTGATATTATGTACACCTGATAGCGATCATTACTCATAGTAGGAATATATCCGCATACCCGCATTGGAGCAGCGTCGTGGATTGTGCAGTGGATATTACAGGTTGAAGCGATTTCTTTTAATTGAAATCTTAGTATATTTTATCGTTTTCAAGAATAATAAAGTTTCCAACGTTAATTTATGCTAAGTTCAGTCATGTTTATTTGTGTAGAAGATAGATTTAAAATAATATAAAAATATATAATATAAATTCGAAAAGTAATCGTGATGCTGACAATTTATCGCTTTCATAATTTCTTCTGGCGGTTTCGCGAATGCTATTGATGTTTAAACTTTTTTCTCTGTTTACTCTGCAGAATTACTAGTGCCAAACTATGTCAACCATTGTTGTTTAAAAAGTATTGTAAATGAAAACTTTAACGAAAGTGTTATAATAGTGTCGATTATTTTTATTGGATAGTTGATTTGAATGGATTTTTTTCTGAGTCTAGAAGTGACTATAGTTAAATAATGATTGATTGAACATTAAGTGTGAGTTATTTACTTATAAGTACATATTTTCATATGGTATAGATGCGTTGTTGACTGTTACTTTTTGACGTTGCGATCCCAGTCAGTTCTCCTTTGTGTAGTTCACTATGAGGTGGCTCTCTTTTCGGATTTTTGAAGGAATTTTTTTTACGCACGCTTGACTTGCGGGAGTGAGCTGGTGAATGCGTGACGAGAGCGTTACGAAAACTGTGATAGGGCGAGGCGAACGGAGGTTTAGAGGAAGATATAAGTTTGATGGAGCTAAAGAATTTATTTTTATTGTCATCGATATATAAAATAACGATTCAGAAGGTGTAAGTGTATATAATTCCAAAATTATTATTAAAAACAAAATCCAAAATTGACATAATACCTATCTAATAATAAAATTTGTAAGTTAAAAGTTATTTTTCAAAATGTTTAACTAACTCTGTCCAGTACTCAAATATATGGAAAGCTTTGTTTTCAAAACAAACAGACAAATGAAAGGTTACTTCGTAGATGTTGACATAACGACATACATTGTTTTGTTGTCATTCTGTTAATATATTGCTATGGAGGAGATGAAACACCTTAGCAATTAAAGTCTAAAGATAAAATTATTATTATACTAAACTACTAACTTACTAAAAATATATACAAAAATAACATAAAAGAAATAAATGCACATGTATATAAAAAGGTAAACGTATATAAAACAGTAAAAACACAAATAATAAGCGATACAGCAAATTAGAAAATAAAAATCTGACCAGCACATGTT
This sequence comes from Melitaea cinxia, assembly GCF_905220565.1. Classification (NCBI taxonomy): domain Eukaryota; kingdom Metazoa; phylum Arthropoda; class Insecta; order Lepidoptera; family Nymphalidae; genus Melitaea; species Melitaea cinxia. The sequence continues at coordinate 2,829,844 of NC_059416.1, forward strand.
TACAGGTCAATCTGCTGTTCTTATGGAATAACCCCTATCCCCCAGATCTTTCTTATTTTGTAATGGACAAAATATATACAATTAAGTATTTCTGTGTACAGTGAATGTTTACATATCCTCATACCTTAGGATTTAGGCCGAAGACCGAGTCGCAGATATCAGGTGCTAAATGTACGAAAAAATAGTACGCAATAAGCATCATCCTTGAAAAATCTTGTTATTCTTTTTTCGTGACTAAAATTTCTATTTTGTAATTACATGTCTCAAATTTAGTAAATTTATTTAAATATAATGTAGGCCTTATTCTTCATTTATTTAAATATTCATTAAAAATAGTCACCTAAATATAATAAAAAAAGGCAGGTTAAAAATATAGCTTGACACTTTATATGTCGAAAACACAATTTACCTACTTACAGTCTGAAACTTATTTTTTTATTGAATATTTAGGTGACTATGGCTGCTTTCTAATTACACAAAAAGAGACGACAGTGTTTGACAAAGCGCTTTCCATCAACGACACTGTCGAACATTGTTGTACAATGTACACTGTTCGACACTCGACACCCAATACTACCAACAAAAATGAAAAAGAAAAACATTTTCCTCTCTACCTATGATTTTTAATTATTCATATTGCTGTTAAGAAATCCAAAATAAATTATTTGAAGAAATAATTAACATAATACAAACCTCTGAATTATTTAACGTTATTTTATTTGTATTGTTAATAGATATGCTATAAATTTCCTTACAGTAATTGAAAATTATTACTTCGATAAAACGTTTGCTTAGAGTAAACGTATTCGGTTCGACTACGTAATGGTACGTACTGTGTGGCTACGGTACTAAAAAATATACCACCCCCTCTCTTCCCGTGGGTGTCGTAAGAGGCGACTAAGGGATAACATAGTTCCGCTACCATCTTGGAACTTAAAAAGCCGACCGGTGGCGGGATAACCACACAACAGCTGGCTTTGAAATACACAGGCCCAAGACCGGCAGCAGCGTCTTCGGTGCGACAAAGCCAGCCCTGCGGTCACCAACCCGCCTGCCCAGCGTGGTGACTATGGGCAAAACACACGAGTTCACGCTATTTTTGGCGTAAGCTTGTGGAGGCCTATGTCCAGCAGTGAACTGCAATAGGCTGAAATGATGATGATGATGATGAGTTCACTTATTATATGGGAGACCACAGGGGAAGATTGCTTAGGGCATCAAGTTACCTTAATCCAGCACTGATGTTACCCCATTTAAATTTGATAGAGATATCTAGTTTTTGAATTATCCCTAATACCTAATTAATGAAAAGTCAAATACCCGTTATGACTTCTCGTTTTTATGCTTGTCGATATAAATTATAGTCGGGTTTTATTTGCTTGGGAGCAAACGCGCAACATCTACTAGAACTAACTTGCCTAACATTATTTGAGAAAAAGTTGTTATTATTTGAGAAACTATACCTTACATCGATACTGTTAACATCCTTTTTTTCATTTTGTGTATGATGTTGGATGTTTGTTCTTCCAATAATAACATAGCCATCTTCTGGCTTTTTTTTTTCAAAATCGGTCAAATAGTTTTTAAGCTTATCCATTTGATGATGATGATGAAAATAAAAACTTTAACCTTAACAAAAATAACAACTTTTATAATATTAGTATCATCATCATCATCATTACAGCCTATACAGTCTACTGCTGGACATAGGCCTCTACAAGTTCACGCCAAAAATAACGTGAACTCATGTGTTTTGCCCATAGTCACCACGCTGGGCAGGCGGGTTGGTGACCGCAGGGCTGGCTTTGTCACACCGAAGACGCTGCTGCCCGTCTTCGGCCTGTGTATTTCAAAGCCAGCAGTTGGATGGTTATCCCGCCACCGGTCGGCTTTTTAAGTTCCAAGGTGGTAGCGGAACTGTGTTATCCCTTAGTCGCCTCTTGCGACACCCACGGGAAGAGAGGGGGTGGCTATATTCTTTAGTACCGTAGCCACACAGTTCTATTAGTATAGATTAGTAATATTAGTATAGATTAGTAATATTAGTATAGATTATGCCAATCATTAAATAGTTAGGATGTTGAAAATTATTAATGATCACAGTTGTCACTCAGGAAACTATTAAATATGTGAATTAAAAACAACAACAGCTTTCAAGCTGTCATGCTCTTTAAACGAACGAGAAAGTATTTCCTCGTATATTTTCCGAGCTAAAGAGTTTGTCCACAAGCTGTTTAATATATCTGCCTATATTTTTGAAGTAAAACTTCTTTACGTACGCTTGACTTGGGGAGTAAGCTGTTGAGTGCATGACGTGAGCGTTATGAAAATTGTGATCGGGCGAGGCGAACGAAAGAGAAAGTTACGTTTCGTAAGTTTTACTTCAGTCGTGTGGCCTGAAGCACACGTTTTTATCAACATTTTAAACAGAGTAGGTAAAAATTAAATTTTTTAAATAAAGCTATATATACTATTAAAGAATATTACTAAACTATAAACGATATATAGTCAAAAGGAAACATTTTTATTTTAGTATACATAAATGCCACCACGCCTTCCTTCATCAAAGCGCATAACTTCATCAAGGTGGTTGGCAGTTTTGCCGAAGTCATAAGTTATTTGATTGTATTTTCAAAAAATGTCAATAGGTTTTGTGTTAACGTTGTGTACACTTATTATGATTTTAATTAAACCATATCAGTTTTAAAATAGTTTTTAAGTATTTATGTAGGTATAAAAATTAATGGATAATTCGGTGTAGGATTACATAGATGATAAAGATGTGTGGACTTAATGACGCTGTATTTCATTTAAGATATTACTAATTTTGTACAAAAAAAAAAAAACTGTTTATATATTGTAATATACTATTTTCAAAAGTAAGTGCGGTGTTTCTTGCCGATTCTTCTCTGCAGAATCTACATTCCGAATCGGTGGTAGCTTTACTTTTACAAAAATAATAATTACTTTAAAATTTTAATTTGTAAAACGACGATTCAAAAGTGCTTTTGGGGCTTATTTGAATAAAGTTCTTTTTGATTTTGATTTTGATAAACATGTACAAAAACAATTTTAAATCAAAACAGCGGTGACATTAGTACCCTTAGTATAAAAAGATCTTCACGTCGGCACTTAAATCGACATCTTGACAATCAAAACGCAATTTTAACTGTGAAAATTGTTTTTGTTGATATCACACTTTCTACCCACGATTCAATGCGTTCGCTCCTAATAGCTTGTAACTTACAAGCCCTTGTAGTTACGCCACTTCTTTTTTGTATATTTATATTTTTTATACTTATATATGTATTATTATTATATCCTGCTCATAATATGCAGCAGCCCGACTGGGGAAGTACCTCGACCTTATAGAAGATCACATCTAAATAATATTACTTTCAAGATGTGTTATATTCTTGTGGTGAGTAAAGGTGACCAGAGTGCCTATAGCGAGTTATATTCACAGAAACATAAGAAAAACGCGTTTATACGTGAATATTATTTTGCATGGGAATTTAAACACTGCAGCCTAGACGATAAAGAATAGTATACGATACAATCGATACAGAGTCATCTAGCGGCAAACGCGAGAACTAGGTTGAAATGCCGAATTTCCCATACAAAATGAAGTTAAAATTTACGCCCGTTATAGCGAGACGGATTAAACAAAACTCGCACTAGGCACTCAAAGCTCCTAGGGAGAGTCCGGGTAGGGTCGGCAATGCGCTTCCGATGTTTCTGGTGTTGCACGTCTATAAGCTACGGTAACCGCTTACCAACAGGTATTCTTGCAAAGTTAGCAGTAAGATTAGACTGTAAGTAGATTAATAAATAAATAAATAGCACCTCACACTCAACGACTCAACGACTCTGTAGTGTCGGTGGTACGGAAACAGTACCACCGACACTACACAACACTACACAAACAGTACACAAGCACAAAAGCCCAGACTACGGCAAATTCTTGCATGGTCAATACAAATGTAGGTACGAATTAAAAACCTCGTCCTTCTTTAAGGCGGGTAAAATGAGGTAATGTAAGGTAATTACCTCACATTCAATCTCCTTCATCAGGATCACTTTAAACTGTAATGTAAACTATGTATTAATGTTATATTAAACCTTTAGTTATTGCGAAAACGAGAAAATTCAAAGTGAAAACGTTTCTTAAAGTGAAACTAAGAGTCATCTTACTATGTGAAAGGCGTAAATACATACGAGAGTAAAACTTGGAAAGTTAAAAATTGTATTGAAATGTATATGTTTATATCTTTTTATTTATTTTATTGATTTATTTATTACATTCATTGGATTGAACTACTACTTTCACTGTTCAAGCTTCTCGACTTTGTACCTAGTTCCTTACCCTGTATATTAGACGTGGACCAATCGCTTTATATTTTTATGAGTACTGTCAGGAAGCATTTTCTTGATATGTATGTATTTATGTATGTTTACACGTTTATTTACGCCGCGTTGGCGCAACGATCACAGCCATGGATTGTGCCTGTTGCGCTAGCGGTTGCGGGTTCGATCCCCGCACATGACAAACATTTGTATTGGCCATACAGGTGTTTGCTATGGTCCGGGTGTTTGTGCAGTCCTCGTGGGTCTACCCACCGTGCCTCGGAGAGCACGTTAAGCCGTCGGTCCCGGTTGTTATCATGTACACCTAATAGCGATCGTTACTCATAGTAGGGAATATATCCGCCAACCCACACTGGAGCAGCGTGGTGGATTAAGCTCTGATCCTTCTCCTACATGGGGAAAGTGGCCTATGCCCAGTCGTGGGATATTACAGGCTGAAGCGTATTTCTTCTTTTGTCTGCAAACACAATTATGTTCAAAAATAGTGCGTGCGTACAACGTACTCATGCCAGAGGTAAAACTTCTTTGGCAAACTATTTTTTTTCTTTCGGAATGACTGTTATTGTTGGCCTTTACAGCGTCACCGGTGAGAGGGGCCGGGTACTATAGACACCGAAGTACCTACTATAGACACCGGATTCGCAAACTAATTTTTAAGTTTCTTTTATAATTATACAGACCTAAAGCTTTAGAATTCCGTTTCAGCGCCATCTAGTTAGTTTGCAATGGAATACTATCGAAATTGACGTAACAACCTTTGTAGTTTCTATAGTACACGCTAGGTGGCTCTGTTGTTCGACATAAACATCGCACATCTTCGGGAGGCTCCTATTATTATTGCGTTTCATCCGTAAAAAATTTACCCTCATGCGAATAAAGAAGTTTCACTTCAAAAGCCATTATTATGTCTTTACTGCTATCATATAGAAAATAATTTCTATAATATTACAATATCTCTTAGAACTGATATGTGTATATAATCTTTTCGTAAATCTTTTTATTATTTTGCTATGACAAAGTTAGATTGTTAAAATTTTATTTAATGTATAAATAATTATTGTATGTATTGTAATAAAATAATGTTTTTAAAACAGAATTTTTAAAAGCCAATTATGTGTTTAGGTACTACAAAAATGAGACAATAATATTGTAATCGATTAACGGCCGAACCCAATATTCAGTCTATCTCTGGTTATGTCCTACTAGAGACAGAAATATCTATCTATCATTCATTTTACTGACCCAATAAACTTGTCGACGATAGGCAATCTTATCCTTCAGAGCTATCTATCGACGAGAGGGAGGATAGCTTACCAGAGCTAACAGTTCGTATGAAAATGACAGTTTAAGCGTCCCAATAATAATAGAGTTCTATCTGTCAGTAACGTTGGTTATCTTTAGTAGCAACAATATCCGATCTATAACGGCCGAACCCAATATTCAATCTAAAGATAGAGATAGGTAGTTATCATCGACTGCTAATAACTATCTATCCTGTGTAGTTGTCCCAATAATTCGCATAGGGGACTACTATCTCCAGTTAGCTGTAGATAGACCGGCTACCTGAGCTCTTCCTTACATTCCAGTATACGCAGCGTCACAGACGGCCTCAGTTATGTTACACAGATGTTTTGTAGTATTTAAATTAGTCATACAAATTTTATTCATATTAAAGTAATCTTGTTTTATAAAAATATGGACAAATTAATTTTTACATAGACTTTTTAATTTATAATAAATGATATTATTTTAATATGGAATCCATGGTAAATCTAGTAACGGAACGTTTTAACACGACACGAAAAGACGCTACGATGCCATTACGCTTTATTGAATCGTCGTTTCGTTTGTATTTTTTTTTTTACAAATCAAAATTCAAATTATACAAATCATTGCAAATTATACAATCATTCACCAAATTTTTTGTTTTATTCACAAGATGAGTAAAGTAAGTATTATTTCACAAGAAACTTATTATTTTTATTCAATTAATTGTTGCAAAAGAGCAATATCACTTGAACTGCTACTTGAACTTGAGTCTGCCATTATTTTTCACTCGAAATTAATTTTATTTTAAACAAAGAAAATACTTTTTCAATTAATAAATCTTAGTTATCCCCCGAAAACTATAGATCGGATATTGTTGTTACTAAAGATAACCAACGCTACTGACAGATAGAACTCTATTATTATTGGGACGCTTACACTGTCATTTTCATACGAACTGTTATCTCTGGTAAGCTATCCTCCCTCTCGTCGATAGACAGCTTTGAAGGATAGGATTGCCTATCGTCGACAAGTTTATTGGGTCAGTAAAATGAATGATAGATAGATATTTCTGTCTCTAGTAGGACATAACCAGAGATAGATTGAATATTGGGTTCGGCCGTAAGTTTTCGGGGGATAACTAAGATTTATTAATTGCAAAAGTATGTTCTTTGTTTAAAATAAAATTAATTTCGAGTGAAAAATAATGGCAGACTCAAGATCAAGTAGCAGTTCAAGTGATATTGCTCTTTTGCAACAATTAATTGAATAAAAATAATAAGTTACTTCTGAAATAATACTTACTTTACTCATCTTGTGAATAAAACAAACAATTTGGTGAATGATTGTATAATTTGCAATGATTTGTATAATTATACAAATTCAAACGAAACGACGATTCAATAAAGCGTAATGGCCTCGTAGCGTCTTGTCGTGTCGTGTTAAAACGTTCCGTTACTAGATTTACCATGCATTCGATATTAAAATAATATCATTTATTATAAATTAAAGTCTGTGTAAAAATTAATTTGTCCATATTTTTATAAAACAAGATTACTTTAATATGAATAAAATTTGTATGACAAATATAAATACTACAAAACATCTATGTAACACAACTGAGGCCGTCTGTGACGCTGCGTATACTGGAATGTAAGGGAGAGCTCAGGTAGCCGGTCTATCTACAGCTAACTGGAGATAGTAGTCCCCTATCCGAATTATTGGGACAACTACAAGGGATAGATAGTTAGTTATTAGCAGTCGATGATAACTACCTATCTCTACCTTTAGATTGAATATTGGGTTCGGCCGTAAAGGATCTTACTATAGATAACGTAAGTCTACGAAGATGAATGGCAATGGTAGGCAAATTACCGTTAACATGTTTTACCGCTGTTTGACTGATGATGATATCCAGCAGATAAGGGTTTTTATCAGTTTATTTTCTTAAAAGAGAAACTGCTCAGTTTCCTGCTGGTTCTTCACTGCAAAATCGATATTCTGAATCGGTGTTGGCTTTACTTTTAACAATTATCAAAATTTCATTATGACGACTCGCAAACAAAAAAAAGCCGACTTGAATTACATCATTATAGGCTGAAATGATGAGAAAAATACACATTAAAAATACTAAATACTCTTTTTTACAAAATATGCTTACAATGTCCAGTATCATTTTAGCCTATCGCAGTCCACTGCTGGACATAGGCCTCCACAAGTTCGCACCAAAAATGGCGTGAACTCCCGTGTGTTGCCCAAAGTCATCACGCTGGGCAGGCGGGTTAGGTTAGGTTAGGTCACCGGTTGGCTTTTTAAGTTCCAACTTCCAAGGTGGTAGCGGAACTGTGTTATCCCTTAGTCGCCTCTTACGACACCCACGGGAAGAGAGGGGGTGACTATATTCTTTAGTACCGTAGCCACACAGTAGATACAGGCTTACAGTAAATACAGGCTATATAAATATATTTGTACTTTAAGTTGTTTTTAGGTGGGGACTTGTATTGTTTTGACACATAATATCAAAGTAAGTCCTATTGTATGTAAAGTTTCTTACTTCACTTTTTTCCTATTAGTTACCGGATATAATGAGATGAAAAGGCTAAATTTAAATTAATATATTAATAACATTAGTTTTGAACTTAAGGTTTAATTATTCCGTACAGCGAGAAAAGCCCAGACAGACGATCGAGCACGGCAAGGTCGTGCTGAACATCGGAAACAAAGTTGTAAGTTTAAGACGATATTTTTATTAATAAACATATACTCGTAATACTAATATTATAAATCTGAAGAGTTTGTTTGTTTGAACGCGCTAATCTTTGGATGTTTCAAATTTAAAAATTAATTTTGGCTACTTTAACTTACTTTTAATTGCCACTGTATCGTGTCCAATACCCAAAGGTTATCTGGAAGAAATCGCTTTTTAGCGATAAGGTCGCCTTTGTACATCATGTATTGTATCTATCTTTATGTGTCTGTATTTTGGTGTACATTAAGAATAAATAAATAAATAAAATAAATAGTTTTATTTTTGATAGTTAATTTACCGAGGAAGGGTTATAGGGCTACAACTCTCTTATACGTAATCTTATTATACATTACGCGTCACGTTGTTTCTCCGCGATGGACTCCTAAACTACTTAACCGATTTTAATCAAATTTGCTCACTGTGTGCAGTTTGATCCATCTTGAAAGATATATTTTATTTCGATATATATGATTATTATATTCAGGATAATTGTGTTTGCTCGCAAACGAAAAAAAAAACCGACTTCAATTACATCGACGAGTAATACAATGTAGATCGACGAAAAAATAGTCAAGTTACTACGCGTTATCAAAGATTACTCAAAAAGTAGTTATCAGATCTCGATAAAATTTATATGTGACCACATGATAAACATCAGCTTTCGATTAAATTAAAAATTATCAAAATCGGTACACTCAGTAAAAAGTTATTGCGGATTTTTGAGAGTTTCCCTCGATTTCTCTGGGATCCCATCATCAGATCCTGGTTTTCTTGTCATGGTACCAAACTAGGGATATCTCCTTTCCAACAAAAAAGGAATTATCAAGATCGGTAAATCCAGTAGAAAGTTATGCGGTATAATACAACGTAGGTCGACGAAAAAAGCGTCAAGTAAAAACGCATTATTGGATATAACTCGAAAAGTAGTTGTTAGATCTCAGATAAATTTAAATGGGACCAATTGGCACACACCACCTTTCGATTAAAACAAAATTTGGCGAAATCGGTCTACCCGGTGAAAAGTTCTGATGTAACATACATAAAAAAAAAAAAAAAAAAATACAGTCGAATTGAGAACCTCCTCCTTTTTTGGAAGTCGGTTAAAAAAAAATAAGGCTGTACGAAGTTCGTCAGGTCAGCTAGTAGGCTATATAATATTTTGGTACGTTTTTTCTCAAGTTGACGCGGGTGAATCCGCAGGGCATAGCAATTTAAACGCATAATAGCTAATAATTCTTAATATAGCTATCTTTTTTATTCGTAATCATATACAAATCTTTGTTTTTTTTTCCTTTTAATTGTTCATACAATATAATATAAACTAAGCGCGTTCTTATTTGTATTTCTGTTGTACTGTAATTAACGATTTTTTTTTCTTTATTTTGTATATATATTTAAAATATTTTTTTTGAACAAAACTCCAACGACTTTGATGAAATACGTAATGTAATTTCGATATAATTTATGTAGCCTAGGTCTGTCGACAATAACCGCTCTGATGAGTGTTGCCTGTAGGCGCCTGAACACCGACAACCGACAGTTGCGCCAGTTTACGGGTTCGATTCCCGCTCGGGATGGATATATTGTATTTGTAACCTTATTCGGTGCAGGATTACATAGATAATAAAGATGTGTGGACTTAGTGATACTCTGAGGCCTGGGGATTTTTAAGTACATAGTAAAGCAGCGACAGTATTCTAGTATTCCGGCAATAACTTTCTCAAAGAAAAATCGAAATTTCATCGTAAGTTTAAAACCTATGGCAACAAATCTGATGAACAAACTTACAAACTACTTCGTGATCGAGCGAAAAAAGTGGAAGTGGAGTCTCATCGCAATTATCTATCTCATATTGAAAACTCCATTGCATCTAATCCTAAAGCATTTTGGACTTTCAATAAAAGCATGCGGACCAGTTCTTCTATACCCTCTAATATGTCCTATCAAGGTAGGTCCTGTTGCGATGGACAAGGAATCAGCAATCTTTTATCTGATTATTTTAGCTCAACCTTTTTAACTCGTAATTCCTGTTCTAATCTTTCCATCGAGGATGACATTATCGATTATACTCTTGACACTCCTAGTGATATAGCCTCTTTAGACGTCAATGAACTTGAAATTCTCAAATTCCTCAAAGGCCTTGATCTCAATAAAACTGCAGGACTTGATGATCTGCCTGCAATTTTTATAGTTAACTGTGCTAATGAACTTTGTGTTCCTGTTTCTATCCTTTTTAGAAGATCTCTTCGTGAAGGTGTTATGCCATCTAAATGGAAGCTCGCATATGTAACCCCGATACACAAGAAAGGTCCTAAAAATTGCATTGAAAACTATAGACCGATCTCTAAGCTTTGTCACTTAGCAAAAGTATTGGAGCGCATAGTTCATAACCAGGTTTCTAGCAGTTTAAAATCTTATTTTACACCTCATCAACATGGGTTTTTAAGGAATAGATCGACAGCGACTAATCTAGCTGTTTTTACTGATTTTATTTCACATCAGATGGACCAGGGTAATCAAGTTGATGTCATTTACACTGACTACGCAAAAGCCTTTGACCGCCTAGATCATAAAATGCTTTTGATGAAGCTCCAGAAAATTGGTATCAGGGGTGATCTGTTTCGATGGTTCACTTTATACATTCAAAATAGATCCCAAGCGGTAGTGTTAAAGGGTTACATGTCTTCTTGGATCAAAATCCTCTCGGGAGTACCTCAGGGATCTTTGTTGGGCCCACTATTATTCACGATATTTATCAACGATATTGAACAATGCTTTTCTCATTCTCACGCCCTGCTTTTCGCAGAAAATATGAAATTTTTTCGAGTAGTTAATAATGAGAATGATGCTAAAAAACTTCAAGATGATTTGTTGAATTTAGATAGTTACTATTTTATTAATAAACTTCACCTTAATGTATCTAAATGCTTTTCATTAGCTTTACTCGTAAAATCCAGCCTTTTAGATCTAATTATTTTATTGGTAATCAAAAGCTAACCTTGAATTATAATACAAGTGATTTAGGCGTAGTCATTGATAGTAAACTGGTTTTCGACAAACATATAACCAATATTGTAAACAAAGCATCTAGAGCTCTGGGCTTTGTAATTCGTATGTCTAAGTCCTTCAAGAGAATGAAAACAGTAAAAGTTATTTATTGTGCTTATGTCCGGAGTCATCTTGAGTACGCAAGTGTCATTTGGAATCCTAGATATGACATATATATTAATTCAATTGAACAAATTCAGAAAAGGTTTACGCGATTTTTAAATTTCAAATTCCGCATTCCCAATATGACATATAACGAGCGTTGTTCGAAATTTCACCTGTTGCCTCTCTTCTTAAGACGCAGTGTTTTAGATATTACTTTCCTTCTCAAAATAGTAAGAGCTGTAATCGACTGCCCTGATCTGCTGCATAGAGTGTTGTTCAGGATACCGTCACGTGCATCTCGTAACAATACTTATAAGCCGTTTATTATTCCATCCTCAGGTACAAACTACCGACAGAATAGTGTACTTATTAGAGCTTGTCGGGCATGTAATAATATTAATGTTGATATCGACTTATTCCATGGGAGTATCAGTACCATAATAATGGCGATTGTTATATCTATGATGGAATCTGTGCACACTGGTAACTAACTATTCTTATTTAGCATTATATAGATTTTTTAGTTTCTATATGTGATAGCTTGTTATTACCTTTTTTTTTATTCATATTCTGTGTGAGTTATAGTTATAATAAGCTGTAAGTTATCCAAATAAAATAAAATAAAATAAAATAAAAAATAACGGATTGGCCACTTGAGCTTTTTACGAAAATTGGATATGTGATCGCATTTTCGCAAAGAAAGTACGAATTTAATAACTAATTGGAGCCATTCAAGTTTTGTTAGCTGTTGCTCAGAAAGATCAGGATAGCACGCATCGGCGTAGTCGAGATAAGAAAGGAAAAGAGATTCCGCGAGTGCAATTTCGGCAGCAGTAGGTAGTAGGTGTGTATTGTAAGCGTCTCAACGAATGCTAAGTTAAAAACATTTTTTACTTACTTCTTTAGTCTGCGTTGTCCAGGTCATATTCTCGCCCACATGCATATTATTGTAAAGGTTTGCTTTCAAGTGTATAACGCACAATAACAACAATAAATAGTTAAAAAAAGCTGTAAGCCTTTGTCTCAAGTAGTTTACATTCATAAGACAAATACTTCGGACTTTGTTTACGTAAAGAGATCAAAGCGTTGTTATTTATAAGTTCCAGTGAAAGTTTTAAAACAATTTGAACTGCTAATTTTTTTATACATTTTAAAATATAAACAATAAAAGTTGGAAGCATCAATAGAGAGACAAACAAAGACTGAGTCATTCATAAGAAAACTATTATGACGTACTTACTAAAAATTTCGCTTGATAATATGTATTATTTAATAGTTTAGTATAAAACAACAGCCTCGTAGCTACTATACATTAGAAAACGTATAATAATAATAATAATAATAAGCGTTTATTTCAGACGTGAACATCCATAGTGTATTAGTGTGTTAGTAACAATATTTACTTATAATCTATGTTAGTTATTGTTAGTAAGATGTTAATAATAAAAAAATAATCATTTTAGTTGGCCCGTCATTGTTTCTATCCAGTACCTTTGAATAGAACAATCATAATTATGTATAACTTTTATATCATCTTATACCTTTATAAAGTTCTATCATTGCCATTGGCTTTTACGTCGGTAAAATATTAAACGGTGGCTTAATTTTTTTTTGACATTTTCTTGTCTGGCATTTTTCAATTTTTGTAACGGACTTAAAAAAATGAGGGAGGTTTTCAATTCGACTCATAACTTTTTACGAGTGATTCTTTTTGCATGTCGTGAATGATTCTTTTATTTCATCAAATGACTCTCTCTAAAATGAAGTGTATTCAGAAATAGAAGCAAATCGAGAAGAGATAGAAGAAGCCGAACCAGGCCCGAAGTAGAGTATGTCATTCTAAGTATCTGCTTATAGATGCGCGTTTTCTTTTACACAGCTAGATCTACAAACAAGCGTACGGCTCACCCGATAGTAAGCGAGTACCGTAGTTTATAGACCCCTGCAACACCAGAAGCATCACAAGTGCGTTGCCGACCCTACCCATCATCATTCAGCTATGATCTTCTACTCTATCTAAGTAAAAGATAAAAGATAAAAAAAGATAAAAAGAAAAAAGATAAAAAAAGATACCACTGAAGTTGTTTTAAATAGGATTGGTCACTTGTTCCACCTGTCATCTTTGACAAAACTGCTATAAACTTCTGTGACAAAGTAAAAAATCTCGGTGTGATTTTTGATAACTGTCTCTCCTGGTCACCCCAGCTGAACGAGTTGAGCCGTAAGGTGTTTTTTTTGTGTACCCTCATATCAAATATTTTTGAGTACTTATAATTCTTTGTTATATTATAACATTAATTTTAATCGATTTTTTTTTTCTCTTTTTGTTTCGTTTATTATACAATAACTCACATCATTAAATTAGTATCCTTGCCTGAGGCTGAATTGGAATATGAGGTGGTTGTTAGGAATGAGGAACCAGCTGCCACGGTTTTAGCTCTGCGTAAGCAAATAGTGTAATTATGGAAAACTTTACCGTCAGGAGAGATTTTGGTCAGTTCATTGGATATAGTAACCGATTTAGGCGGTATTAGTGAACCTTTAATAAAAATTAAATCAATCATAAATTCTAATCCGAATTTTAATAGTTTATTGAAAGCGGAGAATTTGTTGGCCCATTTATATCACAGGATAGGTAGATTGGATGAGGCAGAAGTTAAGGAGAATAGGGACATCTATGATTCGTGTTTGGATCAATTTAATAATTATTGTGGGGTAGTTAATAAATTAAAGTTGTCTAATAAGTATCCATTCCATACATTTTCTTCTTTATTAACTTCCAACCCCATGAATATAACATTGATCATAATATTGATCAATGTTATAGATGTGATCATAACAGTTTAGGGGATTTAAGTAAAATTAAATACGATGGTAAATCTTGCGTTCGCTCCTTTATACGGCGCGTTACTGAACATTGTACTATTCATTGTATTACGGATGACAAAGTTTTATCATTAGCGTTACAGCTGTGTAGGGGCGCCTATCAGTTTTGAGAAGCAATACTCAATCTTGTAATTTTGTATGCACTTGTAAATTTTATATTCACCGTCATTTTTTATTTTATATTGCTTTGTTACACGTCGTTCGAGACGGTTCATTATTAAAAAAGACTTCATCCATACCGGCAGCAAATTATTTTAACTCTCTCTTCTACTAATCCTTCATGTGGTCGAACTTCGAACCGGATATTATTCAAAGAAGAATCAGCTATTATATTTGAGGATTTATATTTTAAAAGAAGAGGGATTTATTTGCAATCGTGGAATGTGGGTTAAGAAGATTTATTCAATGGTGTTAAATATTGAACTTAATTCAAATTTACTAGTCATAATATCTTAACCCAACACTCAGGTAACATAATTAGCATAAGCTTATTTTATAAGGTGAGTTATTATAATTATTATTAGAATATAGTGTTAATTATATTATTTATTGTAAACCTGTAGCACTATGAAGAAGTGTTAGCAATAAGGTTAAAACATACCAATTATTTTTATATATTTATTAGGTACAGTAAGAATTAGCGCATACATTATTTTAACTATTATAAATATTGTATAACAACATTTTCTATTTAAAGTTAACGTGCGTAGTTTTAAGGTACAGTAAGTTTAGTGCTTACATTATTTTAGCTTAGCTTGATTAATAAAACTATATTAATTATTATTAAATAATTAAATATTTATGCACAGGTGTTTGTAACATATTATAATAATTATATACTTCACGTTGGGTACTGCTAGTAAAATTATTCGGTTACCCACACATTAAGTTATTGAATTAATTGATTGGTACTACGTTATGTTATTGAATTAATTGATTAGTATTGTTAAAATTGTATGCCCTTTATAGATATACTTGTTGCTTATTGTTAGTAAATTTTTAGAATGAGTACAGATAAGGCTTTATTATTATTTTTTTTAAATTTCATATTAAATTGTAGATTAGTGAAAGTGGGTATTTATTACATTTTATGTCGAATATAAATTTGTATTAAGTTTACTTGCGTAATTTTCATTATTTTAGCGTAGATTTTGTACCTACGTAATTATAATTTATACTAGTCACGGTTACAGGTTCTACTACTTTAAATTCGGATAGATGATTAACAGAAATCTAATTTAATCATTTTTATTTATTTTTATTTATTTATTCTTTATTGTACACCACACAGAGTAATTTCATACAGAATCGTAAAGAAAAAAAAAAGTATAATGCACAATGAGGCGGCCTTATCGCTCGATAGCGATTTCTTCCAGGCAACCTTAGGGTTAGGATTAGAGGAAAAAAAAAAGAAATAAGTAGGTGGTGTATAATAAACGTACATCAAACAAAATAAGATACAACTAATACAAATAAAATATATATGATAAACTATTCAATATTCCTATAGGTATAAATATACACGTACATAACAATAAAATATAAGTACACGCTAAATAATACACACATACATATATACATACATACAAACATTTATACATATATATATAATTAAGTCCTATTAAGAGACAGATAATGGTCTTTTACGAGTTTTTTAAATGAACCAATGCTTTGAGCTTTGCGAATATGTAAGGGTAAAGTATTCCACAAAATAATAGCCTGAACAGCAAATGAACCTCGATAATATTTGGTCTTATGTACAGGCATTCTAAGCGTAAGATTTCCAGACGAACGAAGTACTTTACTGTGATCTCCAACGAATTCAAATTTGTTCTTCAAGTATAAAGGACTAGTTGGTTTAAATAGTACACAATACAGAAGTGAGAGAATGTGTAAATTTCGGCGAAGACGGATAGGAAGCCACTTAAGCTTAGAGCGAAAGTCAGAAATGTGATCGAATTTGCGCAATCCAAATATGAATCGGATTGCAACATTTTGAAGCCTCTCAAGTTTATTAAGTTGATCTTCAGTTAGGTTGGTATAGCTTGCGTCACACACAGTACACAGTACACAGTTCTCTGAGCGATCCGAGTTTGAGTCTCAATATTATAAATATTTAGCAAAGGCTCTGAATCTGTTAACTAAGTTTAATAAACAGAATAATTCGATTAGTAGTAATAGAAGTACTCGTGCTATTAATCATAAGTTTGTTAAACTACCCACTATACAATTGCCAAAATTTAACGGTTCTTATGAAACTTGGTTAGAGTTTCAAGATACCTTCACTACCCGCATTCATTCTAACGATGAAATAGATGAAGTTAATAAATTTCATTATTTACGCGCTTCCCTGGAGGGAACTGCTGCTGTGGTAATTCAATCCATCGAATTCTCAGCGAGTATCTACTCGGTGGCTTGGCAGTTATTGTGCGATAGGTTTGACAATGACCGGTTGTTAATTCAAAATGATATCTTCGCTTTGTTTAATGTTGAATCGATTGTAAAGGAATCAATCAAGGATCAATTAAATAAAAGCTTGCGAGCGTTAGAATCGCTTGGTGAACCGGAGAAGCACTGGGACACACTTTTAATTTACATTGTCACACGCAAGTTAGATCAAAAAACATTTCGTGAATGGCAGGAATTCAAAGGACACGTCCTAGATAAAGACTATTCTATAAAAATTAAGGATTTCATTAGGTTTATGCGTAACGGCGCTGATTTAATTGAAACAATAGAACTGTCGCGAAACAATGTATCTAATTCATTTGAAACGGGTCCTAAGTTGAAGTCTATGGTAGCTCAAAATCCAGTCAATTCTGGCACAGATTTTGTTACGAGAACTTGCCCTAAGTGTCAAATGGTGACCATAATCTAAATACTTTCCCACAGTTTCTTTCGTTGAGTAACAATGATCGTTTAAAATTATTGCCAGATTATAAGTTGTGTCATAACTGTTTTCATAAGGGTCATTTTGCTAACCGCTGTAAAAAGTCGGGTCGTAAGTTATGTAAACGTAAGCATAATACGCTCATTCATGTTTCGCAATCTAAGAATATGTTCAATATTCGCAACGATAATAATTTTAGTAGCGTGACAGATAGACCGTCATCATCACCATCACCATGTACTATGAGCCACACAAATAATGTTGCCTTGTCAGCTCACGTCACATCCTGCGGTGATCTTAAGCAGTTCGAAGTTCTGTTATCAACCGCTCTGATAAATCTGAATAATAGAGCGCATACCGCTCGCGTGATAACATGAGCTCTCACGTAGGTAAAACATGTCGTGTTTCCGTGACATCATTAGATAACATTTTTTCTACTGATGTTTATTGTTTTGTTTTACCATCAATTACTACTCAAGTGCCAAGTTCTCAATTAAACTTAACTAATTTAAATATTCCCTCTGAGATATGTTTAGCTGACCCTACGTTTTATAAGCCCTCTGATGTAGACATCCTAATGGGCGCTGACCTATTCTGGGACTTATTAGGGTCACACTAATTAAAATTAGGTGAAGGAAAACCTGTGCTGTTTGAAACCAAATTAGGTTGGATAGTCTCTGGTACTATCAGTAACAAGCATGTTACATTATTTTCTAAAAATACATGTTGTAATTTAGCCAACATTAGTCCTTCATTTGTTGGTATTTTGGACCAAATTAGAGCCGATTCATCAGGTTCATTGATGCGGACATCACGGCGTTGCACGAAGTCACCAAAGCACTCTTGAGAGCATGTATGCCATTGAGAAAATGGATGTCAAATGAACTAAGCCTGGTGTCAGAATCTGCTGAATTATTAATAAATTTAATTATTGCAATAATTTTAATAGGCGTGGGTATCTTAATAAAAATAATAACAATGATCGTTTTGTTCCTTCTTCGCGTAAATGCTCGCGTCAGTTTTCGTCTCTTCAAAGCTCGTTTTAAAATAATTCGCAGTGCTCGTCTGATCTTTCACCATCTTTATCATCATTACCGTCTCAACGTAAACATTTCGTGCCAAATAATAATTTTAATAGTGAAATTCAACCCAGCATTCATTCAGTCGGTGAACGCATGTCTGATTATTCATGGTATTGTTTATTGTCAACGTTGTAAATCGTTTTCTCACTCTTATTTCGATTGTCATAGGTGTAGGAATATTGTGTTTTGTTTTGGATGCGGCGAGCCTAGCGTTAAACGTCCGGATTGTCTATTTTAACGAACATGTTTCTATATTATTGCAAATATTGGAAATTTTAAAAGAATGTAATCTTACTATTAATTTTGATAAATGTCGTTTTTTTAGGGATCAGTTGAAGTATTTAGGTTACGTAATCGATAAACATGGTTTGCGTATGGAACCGGATAAGGTTTCTGCAATTGTTAATTTTCCTACTCCAACCAACGTTAAAGGTTTGAAACGTTTCTTAGGGACAGCGTCTTGGTATCGTCGTTTCGTTAAGAATGTATGTTATAATTTCCTCTAATTCTCTCTCTAAAGAAACAACCGATTCAAAAATTTGAATTGAAACATTCGATATTTCTTCGGAAACCTTTAAATCGAAAATTATTTTATTTGTTCTATTCAGATAAAAGCCAATCTTGTTCAGATTATCATTCATAGAGTATTCGTCGCAGGAAATCCGTGAAAGGGTGTCATTGAAATTAGAAATGGTGGAGGAAATGATCTGTAGTTGTTGAATTAATACTTACCTATGGTCTAATTGTTGTTTTTCCAGCAATTCGATGCATTGATTGTAGTATTGTGCGTCTTTCGCGTCAGGAGTGCCTATTAACCATTTTAAAACCGTACTAAGACCGTCTATTAATTCGCGCTTGACACGGTTGTAGTTATTTGTATAGTAGCTAAGTTCATTCAATTTAGTATCTATTTTATCTAAACTAACTTTGATGAAGGATTTCGTCGTATAAATGCTAGGAGTAATATTTTTACTAGAGTTTATGACAGTTTCATAATTAGCAATCAATCGTTTTTAAGAATCACGTGAGAGAAACAGTGGTTCTAGATTGCTAAATATAACTAGTTTCCAGGAGCTTTCTGAGATGAGGATATTTCATAGGGGTTGGTAGAATATGCCTATGACTACCCATGACTTAAGTGGTAGTTCGTCGACAGTCATAAGTGTACTTCCACCAAAATTTATTATGGTGGAGAACCTGGAACGGGATAAGAAATTCGACTTAGTACTTATGTGCTCTTACTTAATTATTGATATAGACTTTTAAAGAATTTGTATAATTTGTATAGAAGTATGTATAGTATAAATTTTAGTATAGATAAAATGATAAAACTAAAATAAGGGTGATTCATGATTTCAGTGAATCTATCGTTTAAAAGTTGTGGATCATAAGATGTGTGATTTTGTAGAGTAGGGTTGGCCATCACCGAGTGGTGCTGTAACCTGAAAGATATTGTTATTTTACATGTCTTGGAAGTAATTTTAGTTTAGCTTAATTAGAAATCGTAGTTGTACTTAAATTATAGACGTAAATTATAAAAGTTGACTTGTATTAGAAAGATTTAGTTGAACTGTATAGTTTTTAAATGTTGTATAAATTGCTTAAAACTAAATACTTATAAATCTGGAACTATTTAATATTATTCAAATTACGTGTCGAGTTGATTATTACAATCTCGTAAGGCTCTTAAACGATTTACGTGTACTAATTGGTTTCTACCTGATTTCCTTATGATGTAATGTTCGTTAAAATCTTTTCTTGCAATTTCATAAGGTCCTTTCCATTTACTAACAAGATTATTAGGATTTTTGACGCGGAGCATGACTTTATCACCTAATTGAAAATGAGATATGTTTTTTACGTTACTGTCATAGCCCTTTACACCCGACTTGATATGATAGTAAGACTTGATTTTCAAAAATTCTGGCGCGTACGCAAGTTGATTTTTCGAGACGCAACCGGTCTAGATAGATCGTGAGACTATCCTTTTCTTAGAAAAAACTCATCATATAGATCATATTTGAACCTGTTAGTTGCCCGTAATCACAGTGCTAGATGGCTGCCTTTTTTGGCGCGCGAACTCGCCCAGGTAAGTAATTTATTTACAATCAAATTATTCCAATTATTATAGTTTTGTTTGTGTAATTTACTTAAATAAGTGTTGTTTTCTACCTATATATATCTAATTTGTACCTAGCACGCTTACTTAGACATATATTGTGACTCAAAATCAAAGACGCACGATCGTGTAGGTTAGGTGTTATGTACTAAATGGAATTAATAATTTTTTTGTACCTTAACAGGATTTTCCTGTATTTATGATCGTTTGACAAGGGTTTTATCTTAATTTTTGGGAATACCCCTAAGGGATGACCAAGTAGCGCAAATATTAGCAGAAGGAAATGATTCGGAAATTGAGGAATTTGCCGATGATGACGAAGATTGGCGAGAATCTAAGACCACCTAGAAGAGAGTGGATCTGTTTCTGGCGATGAATACTCTTTAAGTGAATGAGGCACCACCACTTATACCAACAATATCCAGAAGCAGGGGATCCTCTAGAGGCAAATCAGGTAGAAAAATATATAGAGGACTGGCTAGCGCAAGAGATAGAGGGCAGGTTACGGGAAGAAGACAGGCTAGAGGAAGAGGACAGGCTAGAGGAAGAGTACAGGCTAGAGGAAGAGGACAGGCTAGAGGAAGAGGACAGGCTAGAGGAAGAGGCAGGATAAAGGAAGAAGAGAGACAGGTGAGAGAGTCTGGGTAGAAACTGCCTATACAGATAAAGCTCATGATTATACTCCGCTTATGATAAATCAAGTTCGCTCTCCGATTGATTATTTCCGTGACTATTTTGATGATTCATTTCTGGAAGAAGTTGCTAGGTGCACGAATCTATACCATTTGCGCAAATCCTGCATTGAATTCAAAACTACCAGACTGGAAATAGCGAAACTCTTTGCTCTTCAACTAATCATGGGCTGTATTCCCTATTCAAAACTATCTATGTACTAAAAAACTGGAATGAAACTGGCATTGTGGTCAGCGACACCATGACCAGAGACAGGTTTCTAACTCTACGTAATGCACTTCACGTTGCCGACAGCGACAGGCCAACAAAAGCTGAAAAAATCAACGAAATGTGTAACCGATTGGAGAGAACTCCCAGCTACTACTCAAATAATGACCAAAAGTTTACTGGTCGTTGCAAACTTCGCCAAGTAGTAAAAAATAAACCAAGGCCAGTATTCTTGAAAAACTTTGTTTTAACAACCAGTTTTTATAAGTTTTATACCAAAAAAAATATTAATAACCTAAGTAAAGAAGAAATATTTTAGTTTTCTAATAAGATTGTTGATTGTTTTGTCAAAAACATATTATACCAAATGTGTAAAAATACTCATTATTAATATCGTCAATAAATGGTCAAGAAGAATTTTTAATTAATTTAATTTTCATTTAGATAATATTAAAATATATTCACAAACTAGAGAAAACTCACATCTCGAGCTATCTCCTAAGCCCCACGCTCGTGAGGGTAAGTTTTCAGGAAACCAGAGACTTCAGGTTTTTTTTTAATATTTTTTTCATAATACTTAGACGCCCATGAAATAGTCATGTGAATTTCAAAAAAATCTGAGTAAATTATTTTCATCGGTTGTAAAGGGATAGCGTGTTTTTGCTTTATCTTTCATGTCGTTAAGGTTTCTTTGAGCTATGCGCGAGAGATCCTAAGGGGTTTGTTAAGGTAATTGAGATAGTCATTTGTAGTGTATTTACGTGTATTTTTAAAGCAAACGAGGTTTGAAACCGAATAGGAATTCATGAGGTGTGAAGCCTGTGGATTAATTAAGTGAGGTATTATGACACATTATAGCTAGGGGTACGATGCGGTCCCAGTCGTGAGAAGTTTTCGTGGAATACATACGAATATGATCTCTAAGTACGGCATGGAATCATTCTAGCGATCCATTAGTTTGTGGGTGATAAGCTGTACTGAATGTGTGTTGAGAACCTAAGAGTTTGACTAGTAGTTTTAATATATTATTTACAAATTTGCTGCTTTGATCTGAATGGAAGCGCTCAAGAATACCATAATGTTGGCAAAAGATGAGGAGTGATTTTACAATAGAAATAGCTTGTTTATCAGGGACAGGATAAGCTTGAACAAATCTAGTTAAATCGTCTTGTAGTGTCAGTATGTATGTGTTAGAGTCACCTGTTATGTCAGAGTAAGATACTAGATCGATAGTTACTCGTTCAAATGTTTCGGAAGAGGAGGTAGTAATGACCATGGGTGCTTTAAAAAATATACACTGTGTTTTGTTGTGTTGACAAGTTTTACAATTTTCAATATACTCTTAGTTTTTAATAGTATCTGTCATACCTTCCCAAAAGTATTCGCATCTTATTTTACGTGTTGTCTCCATTATTCCCCAATGTCCTGCTAAGGGATCATCATGAAATAATTTTAGTATTTCGGGAATTTCTTCAGCAGTTGGGTATTTTATCCTATTTTCGCAAATAGTAATACTACATTACTTCCCACATGCTCTCCATCTCTCCTTGATTTGATATTTGTCTCCTCTCCAGACTTTGTTATTAAGCATAGACAGTGTTCGGCCGATGCATTCTCTTACCACGATCTCATTTTCCTTTCATATAAAATCAGACCACCAAAGGCAAAGTCGAGAATTCTTCTGCAGCGCAGTTTTGGGGGTATGGAGTTGAACCGCCTACGTGTAGTGGATGAAAAGATTGATATATTTAACTCCCGCCTAATCTAACTATACGATGTGCATGCTCCTGTTCAGCCCGTGCGTATTAGACATCTGCCTGCTCCCTGGCTTACAACGGAAATTAAGTCATTACAGCTTCTAAAGAACAAACTAAAAGTCAGATATAAGGCTGACCCGAGCCCGTCGAACAAGGAGAACTATAGAATATCTCGTAATCGCTGCAACAAGGTACGTAGGGATGCACACAACGACGCCATATCCATACTTCTGTTGTAGAGGAAACAGACTCTGCGAAAATTTGGAAATTCCTCAAATCACTAGGAGTTGGCATAATCAAACAAAATATAGCTTCAAACTCATTTAACCTTAACCAACTTAATAAATATTTCACATCCTCTGTCAATATAGAGTCTAGGACTAAATCTAACACTCTTAATCAACTTTCTGCTATTAGGACTCCTTTGCTGTCATCATCTTTTACTTTCTCTCAATTGTCTGTATGTGATGTCAAGAAGAGCATATTAGCCGTTAATTCAGATGCCGTAGGATCTGATTCTATTAGCCGTAATATGATCATCCCTATCTTAGATTCCCTCCTGCCTGTTATAACTCATATCTTAAACGAATCCTTGTGTATCAATACCTTTCCTACCTGCTGGAAAGACGTTCAAATTATTCCTTTACCCAAGAAATCTAATTCCATCACCTTTTCTGATCTTCGTCCAATATCTATCCTTCCTTTTTTGTTAGACGTTATTGGGTTGGGTGATGTCTTGATCCAACATTTTTTTTAACTTGTGTCTGTACTTCGCCTTCGGGGATTTGTGGGAATCTGTATGTTTTCGTATGGATGGGAGAATCTGATATTGTAGAAATGTGGTGGTTGGTATGATTACTAAACGTCAAAGAGTCACCTTCGATAAAGAAAATGTCGGAGTATTCGGAAATGATTTTGAATAAAGATTCGGTTGCTTGTGAATTTAAGTGATCTTTTATGATCAGCTCCAAAACTTTGATTTGCTTGTCTTCTGAGGTTAAATTATTAATAGGAATCGATTAGTTGCATTTGTTGTTTGTTTCAATTGAGTTATTTATATTATAAGGGTCTACGTGAATAATAGGAGTAGTAATAATTTATCTGTTTTGGATGAATACAAGTGATAATGAACGAGTTATTTGAGATATTAACTAATGCGCTGGGAATTATAACATCGTAATCTAATAATTATTTGTCGACTAATGCTGTGCCTTCGATAAGTCTATTTGTCGTACATTTAATTATTGTTTCAGACCGATTCGCTAGAATCTGTTTATCGGGATTGTCATTGTTAATATTAGTAATTGATTCGTTTAGGTAATGGAGCTTGTAGGATTTGTTACAAATACGCATTGTTTTCGATTGATATATATATTTACGTTGAAGTTCGTCATAAAATCATTACCTAGAATACCGTCTGCTTTTATGTTGAAGTTAGCTACATAAAATTTAAATGTAGGAAAATTATCTAATGATATTTCCGTGGAACCGAAACTATTTTCTGACGTTTGAGAGCTCGAAACACCTATTATAGAAACTATATCGGACGTATTAATTTGCGCTAAACCTATTTTATCGCGTTTAATAATAGGAATTCCTGCACCGGTATCAATGAGGAGCGTCACATGATGATTTTCGATTTGGATCGTACAATGGAGTAGGTTTTTAGGAGGGTAGGTTTTGTAATGTTCGGGTGGTCGGAAGGGGTTTTGAAATGACAACCAGCAGCGTGACGTCTTGTATCGAAGTTTGTTTATTACTACTATTAGCTTCGTTCTGTAGTAAGGGACCGTTGCGAAGGACTGCTTGTTATGGAAGCTTGTTACGGACTGAATACTATGAGAAAAGCAAACAGCTAACTCTGTGGTAATTTCCATATGTTGTTTATCCTTGATATTAAATTACAATTAGTTTAAATATTGTTTATCTTTGACTAACATTAAAGTAAAATTTGTTAGAAAAATATGTAGACATTACAATCCTCCCCCTTTATGAAAATAAACATAGTTTATTTTAAAACTTAATATCAAAAATCGACCAATAAAACAATTCATAAATCATACAATAATACACATAAAACATGATAAAATAATACATTAAACACAATAAAATCAAATCATTGAAGGCATAAATTTCTTAACAATAAAATCATACTTTATCTAAATTCAAACAATAACTATAACCAAAATCTTAAAGTATATAAATCTTAAATTACTTATACATAATCAATTCACCTTTAACTGTGCAATTCTTGCACTCCGCCTTAGAGGTGTATCTGAAGTATCTGACGTAGACGGCATTTCCTCTAATTCAATATCTTTATTATCATTATTTACTTTTAAAGTTATACAATTTGTAATTCTTGAGCAACAAGACCTAGTACTACAAAAAAAATGTCTTCTCCATAAATATTTAGCTAAACGATATAGTATATAAATCGAAAACATCTTTAAAATAGAGAAAAATATATAAGCGAAATAAACATTGTTAACAACTTTATCAAAAATTGTTTCGTTTTCCATTTGATCAATAATATCATTAATTTTATCTATTTTGTGACTTGCTAATTTCAAACTTTCTAAATCCAACTTCTCATGAATTTTTAAAGGTATAAAATTTATTTTAGTTATATTCTTATTTTTCAACTTTTTACAGCAATCGTCTGATATAATATCTATTGGTGGTAAAACTGAATTAAAATTACTTTCTAACCCTGATGTTTGAGTTTGTAACATTACATTACTCGTATATAATTTGCAATTATCTGAAATCTTTATAATTCCACTATTTAATAATTCTATATCAATAGGTTCCTTATTTTTACAATTCAAGGTACCTGTTACTTTTCTAGGGGTTACAAATAACCAATGATTATTATGATGTAATTTAAACCATTGTTCTGTTGGTATATAACCTACTCTTGTGTCACATTCACTAGGTAACTTTGTATTACTGTACATCAATTCAGTTTCACATATCCTGCTTGTATGTACAGAATATAAGGCTGTTTCCAACTTACATATGTATCTCACATTATTCTGTAAGACTTTACACAGATTTAAATTTTCTAAACTAGTATAGTGTATCTTATTACTTGAAATTAAAAAGTATTTAAAATTAGGTATAACAAATATAAAAGTATTATCACTAGTTTTAATTGGAACTGGTAAAACATGATATAAATCATAATTAGCTTGAGTGATCAAAGGAGTCTTTATTATAAAAACAAGTTTCTCATTTTCTACATATGATACAAAATTTGCTAACGATAATAATTCAGGAATATCTTTTTCAATAAGCTCTAGTGGATACTTTGTTTGTGGAGGTAAATATGATAAGGTTTTTCTTAATTCTATTCCGTATTGTTCCGGGGTTATGATAACCGGATGAATAGCATTATTTTTCGCGAATAAAATTGCATTAATAATTGTTGAAATTTCATTATTAACTTCAGTACTAAATATTTTTTCATCTATATCTTTTGTATAATTTGATAATAACTTCAAATTTTCGTTAAATATTTTTTCATTAAGATTTAGATCGGTAATTGTACTATTAAAATTAGAAATTGTCGACTTAACTATATTCGATTGAGCTTTCAGTAAATTCAATACTTCATGTTCATTTTTATCTAAATTTTGAATTGCATCGTTATACATTTTCGCATCTTCCGCATCTAAAGTTCCAAATAATACTTTAAAAATACTCCCTACTCCATCTATATATGATCGTCTCACTCTATAATTATGAAAACCAGTTAATTCCTTAAGAATATTTTCCTGAATCGTTAATTAAGGAATTATTTGTTCTAAAATTACAAGCGATGTTTGACATAAGGAAAATTTCGTGAAAGTTTCGTGATGGAAAAGATCTTTAGTTTTAATATATGTATCGTGAATTAAGCTTATTTTTCTATGAATATCCGCTATATCTAAATATGTTATTAGATTCCATTCGCTATCAAAATGATTAACTTTTCCTAAGTTTTCAAAGTAAATGCCTCCTTTATCTATTACACTAATATTATATAACTTATCGCTATTTATAACATACTGTATCCATGTCAGGAATATCAAAACACGAACCAGGTTCATTCTGAAACAAACGCATGTTTCAGTCTATTTGTATGTACTTTAATTTTTTTATTTTTTATCTTATTTGTTACATTACTTGAAGAATTTATTTAAATAATTTTGTAAGGTCCTAACCAGTAAGGTGATAGATAGCTTACGTGATTTTCCGGGTTTTATTGCTTCGTTACTTAAATACACTAAATCTCCTACTTTGAATTGTATATCCTTACATTTTTTATCGTATATTTGTTTATTATACTCTTTGGATTCAATAAGTTTATTTCTAACAATTTCTCTTGACTTACGCAATTTTAAAGTAAGGTCGTCTCAATAATTATCATAAAAATATTTAAATTCAGGTTCTTTAATTATAGAACTAGGTAAATTTGCTTGAAAACCAAATATTAATTCAAATGGTGTAAATTGAGTTGAAGTATGAACACTTGTGTTATAGGAAAACATAGCAAAATCGATCCATTTGTCCCAATTAGTTTGATCTTCATTTACATAATGTTTAAGATAATCTGCTAACGTTGAATGACTTCTTTCTAACGCTCCATTAGACTGTGGGTGATAAGCACTTGTATTTATTTTTTTAATTTTAAATAGTTTCGACATTTCTTTAATTAAGTTTGAAGTAAAATCAGCTTCTTGGTCTGTTAAGAGAATTTCAGGAATTCCAA
This sequence comes from Melitaea cinxia, assembly GCF_905220565.1. Taxonomy (NCBI): domain Eukaryota; kingdom Metazoa; phylum Arthropoda; class Insecta; order Lepidoptera; family Nymphalidae; genus Melitaea; species Melitaea cinxia. The sequence goes on from NC_059416.1 coordinate 2,857,770, forward strand.
ATTTACAAATAAAATTACGTACAAAACAATCTGAAATTGTTTCGGCGTCATGCTTAGGTAAAGGATAAGCCTGAGAATATTTTGTTAAATCATCCTGTAAAGTTAAAATCTACTTATTTCCATTTTCTGATAAAGGTAGTGGACCTACAATATCAAGAGCAATTTTTTGAAATGCTTCTGTTGATGTTGAAGTAATTTCCATTGGCTTTTTTTTTTATTCTATTGATTTTATTCTTTTGGCATGATTCACATTTTTTTATAAATTCTTTTATATCCTTTTTCATGCTGTCCCATTTATAATTGGCTTTAATTTTTTTATACGTTTTATGAAAACCTATGTGACCTGATATATTAGAGTGATTTTCTTCTAATATATACGATATATCCTCCCTTTTTGGCGTTTTAACTTTCCCGTGATAGACGTTGACTGTCGTATCTGTATCCTTAAATATGTATCTAATTATTGTTCTTACTTTATACCATTTGAGACGAAGGTTACAAAAACTTGTGAAATTAATTTCCTTAATATTTTCTTGTAGTAATTTATGTTTTAAATTCTTGAAGCATTCTTAAATATATCTTCGTACGTTACATTGACCCAATAATTATTTTTTGGAAAAGAAAAATAAATTTTCCTACTATTATCTGATATACTCAGTACATCATATTGAATTGGTTTCTTAGATTTTAATTCTTCTAGATAAGGTTCGTATTCTAACAGTACCTTATCGTTCTCGACGTCTAAGTCTATTGATGTAAAAACTATCACATTAACATTATTTGGAAGCTTATCGTTATCGAGTTTATTAAATAAAATAGGCTTCCTTTCCATTTCTTTCAAAAATGATGAATAACTCTCTCTATTTCGAGTTATACTATTTATTTTCTTAACCTCTTCATTAATTATATTTTCTGGTTTGATTCGACTTAATGCATCAGCATTTTGATTTAATTTACCCTGCTTATAAACTATTTCATACTCATATTCTTCTAACAAAAGTCTCCATCTGACCAATCTGGATCGCGGGTCTTTAACATTCATTAACCACGTTAAGGGTTTGTGATCAGTTACGATTTTGAACTTTCGACCATATAGATAAGGTCTAAAGTGTTTGATGGACCATACGATTGCCAATAGTTCCTTTTCAGTTGTCGAATAGTTTATTTCACTTTTATTTAATATTCTACTCGCGTATGCTATTGGAAGATCATCAGATCCTGATCCCTGTGATAATATACTACCTATTGCGTAATTGCTAGCGTCTGTCGTTAAATTGAAAGTTTGAATAAAATCTGGATATTGTAAAATTGGTTTCTCACATAACTTTGCTTTTAATGTTTCGAAACAATGTTGTTGAAAGCTTGTCCAATTAAAAGGCTCATCTTTCTTTAAGAGTTTTGCGATGACTGAGTTTACTAAAATGTTGAATAAATCTTCGATAATAACCAGCTAATCCTAAAAAGCTTTTGATATCGTTTGGATTCTTCGGAACAGGATAATCTTTTACTGCTTCTATTTTCTGGTTTGACACCTTCCTGAGTAATTAAGTGACCTAAATACATAACTTCCGTTTTCAAAAATTCGCACTTATCTGGTTGAAGTTTTAAGTTATGTTTAGATAATCTTTCAAAAATTTCTTTTAATTTATTATTGTGATCTTGTAGTGAATTGCTATAAACGACAATATCACCGAGATATACAAAACATTTCACTCCCTGTAACCCGACTAACACGTTATTCATTAGTCTCTGAAAAGTCGCCGGTGTGTTTTTTAATCCGAACGGTATCCGTGTATATTCATAATGTCCTAACGGAACACTAAATGCTGTTTTAGGTTGAATTTAATTATAAATTCCCTATAAACTCTCTATAAAATCTTAATATTTCCTATAATACACAATATACCAACAATTATACGACTCACTTGGAAGACGTAGTTGTATACTGCGGAGTCCGTTGTGCCTTGCAGAGTCGCGTCGTATCGTCGCGATGCACGTAGTAGCGCGAACGCCACCGAAGATTTACTGACTCATTGCTGTGGTACTGGTTTGTCCCAGTGAAGAACCACGCTCGCTCAGTGTCTTGATGTGCTCGTGACTGCTTCGTGTGACTCGCCGCTGTCGATGACTGTCGATATTATGCCTCGAGCCTTGTTGTTTTCAACTTCCTTCTTCAGTGTCAAATGTTTGCCAGGAAATACAAGTACTATAATATTTCAATAGCCTTTTATCAATCCCACTTCTGACACTGGTTTTGAAATGACAACCAGCAGCGTGCAGCGTGACGTCTTGTATCGAAGTTTGTTTATTACTATTATTAGCTACGTTCTGTAGTAATGGACCGTTGCGAAGGACTGCTTGTTATGGAAGCTTGTTACGGACTGGTCTTATATTGGGGTGGAGGATCATTATAAATCAAAACATTGTAAACAATACTATGAGAAAAGCAAACAACTAACTCTGGACTCTGATTTCCAAATGTTGTTTATCCTTGATATTAAATTACAATTAGTTTAAATATTGTTTATCTTTGACTAACATTAAAGTACAATTTGTTAGAAAAATATGTAGACATTACAGTTTTCATTCAAAGAGGAAATAGCCTAATTTTGGATTTCAGATTTTGATTTGGAAGGAATATTTTTAGGATTTTTAGTAGTAGTTTGAGTTTTTAATTTGTAATGTTTTCGTTTGTTATATTTTAGAGATTTAGTAGAGATAATAGGTTTAGTAGTGCTCGTAGATTTTGTAGTTATAGTAGGGTTAGTTAAAACAGTGGATTTAGTAATTAGAACGGTGTCGTTTGAAATAGTAGAATCAGTTGAACTTTTAGAACTAGTAGAATTAGTAGAATTAGTAGATTTAGTAGAATTAGAAGTTTGAGATTGCGTTGTCGGTATTGAGATTTTGGGGCTGGTTACTCTGTTCGTTAGATACCGACAGTGACGGGATTGGTAGTACAATCTGAGTAGATGCGTCTTTGTATTGTCTCCGATAGACTGGTGTCGATCTAATCTCGTAGCTAGCAGCTTTTCTTTGTACCCGATTGACTGGATTCGACGAGCTTTATCTACGATTTGACTGTGTTGTGGATGTGGAAAATGATTGGTGTGGATTTATTAGTCGATTTGGAGGTTCGTGATTGATACTGGTAGTTGGGTGGTTGAGCAGGAGGCTGTAGTGTTTCCCAAGGAGCTGCTTACCTCATCGGATTTCGCGTCGGAGTTTAAATTATTAACATGTGATGCTGGTGTAGGAGCTGGTAAGGCACGTTATAACGGTGGGCGCGTTGTATGACTAGGATTAGAATGTATACTATTATTGTATGCCCTTTTACGACACTCAGAAATCAGATGTCCTACATTTTTGCAATAACTACTTGCATACTTTACTATTAGACGCGGAAACATTGTGACGAAAATTGGATAAATGTTGTGGAAAATTACTTTGCGAAATCGTTTTTATTTTGTTGTTATTCGGGTTTTTTAATAACATTTGCCTAGCTGCGTTAGTCATTCTAATTTTATCCTTCTGCTTCGCGAATCGCCCTGCTTCGGACCGGCAGGAGAATCCTTTTGTCCCAAGCACTGTCCCTATTTCGGTATTAACACCGTTTACGAAGACGCTTAAGGCGGTTTCTTCTGTGTCGTCTGATATTTCAACGATTTTCTACGATAAAGATCTACCCTGTGGAAATAGTCAGTTAAACTTTCACTAGGTTTTTGAAACATCGACTGAAGCTCTAAATTAAGATGCGCGATAGTTTTCACGTTAGAAAACTTTTTGATTAAATATGATTTGAGGTCCTCGCAACAACCATGTTGTCTACTATGCACATCGAAAGCGCCTGTGCCCGTAATGTTGTTTTGAACCCAACCTAGAACTAACAATATCGTCTGGTCGTCTTCACTTGCTAAGCTAAACGCGGCATCGCAAGTTCGAATGGACCTTTATACTTGCTCTGGGTGTGTCGTGTCGAATGTTGGAATAAGTTTTAGTTGGGTGTTTAATTCAAGAGTCATTGTGTTAGTTTTTAATGTGTGAGGGTTTGAAAAAGGTTCGAGTTTGATAGATTTGGACATCAGGATCGTTGCAGGTCCGGCGAACATTTTTAAAAGCGTTCAGCTACCATATTATATTCTTGATATACACGTTTATGTTCGTCTTCTTCACGAATGAGTCCTACCGACTGCGCCAAATTTGTTATGTGGTGAGAGCAAAATAAGTCTTTTTTAAAACCAATTTATTTATTAGCTCATTAACAATAATTTTTAATGGTGCTCTTAAGCGGTTCTTATTGTTGTCCAACACGTCGGGACGTTTGGCTCGATGGAGTACTAGCTTATCAGAATTTAACTTTGAGATTAAACATCGTAAGGTTTGAGATAATGTCGTTCCTGACGCATTAAGTCGTTCGGTTCCTGTAAGTATGTTAAGTTATGTCAATAATTGTCCTAAGTGTCTAGAATATAAAGCTCAAAAACATTTAACATTAGGTGACATGGGTCGACCTAAGAACTGCGTCCGACCTTGGCAGGTTATTTCGGATGATATTATGGCTCCATTATCAACAAGTAGGAAACTAAATAATTTTACATTGGTGATAACATGTTGTTTTTCAAAATTTTGTTTAATTTTCCCTATGAAACGTGCAGTTTCCAAATTAATAATTAAACTAATCGAGGATAATGTTTTTTTGATTCACGGTATCCCACAGACGGTAATTTTGGATAATGGTCCGCAATTCATTAATAACGAATGTTTAATTTTTTTTAAAAGTTATAATATCCCTGATGTTTTTTTAACTCCGCGTTATACTTCTCAAGTTAGTCCGGTTTAGAGATATTTTATTTATTTTATTTATTCAGAAAAACTTACAGCTATACATAACAAATAAAAATACAATTAAAAAACTAAAAGCCATTTATGTTTTTAAAATTAACAACTAAAGAGCGCTGTACTAATTAAGAGCTTGAGTAAAACAAAAATTAAACTTAGGATGGTTTGAGAACTTAGCTGGATCATTAAACTGCTTAGACATTATTAACTATCGGAAGAGAAATATTCTGTGGTCACCAATCGTCTAATAGAGTAAGGTTTAATGAGAAAAACATCAACGTCACGATAGTCGCGCAAAAAGTCATTAAATCGCGTAGTAGATCTGCAAATAAAGGAATTTCGACGATAATTACTATGACAAGGTGGGACATAAAATGGGGCAAAATTACGAAGGAACCTACTGGGTATATTAAATTTCATTATGTTGTGTAAGTCTGTGTTATCTATAATATTGTTGATAATTTTATTTAGATACTAGCTGACCCGGCGAACTTCGTATCGCCTAACACAAACTTTATCGTATGGTATTAAAGTTCAAATTGACTTTTAAGTATTATCACAAATCTTTTGTATGGGAGTATAGAAAAGTGTTGTTTTTAGACTTTTTCATGAAATTTAAATTTTTTTTTAGAATTTTTCTCTCCGTAAGAACCATCCTCGTACTTCAAGGAATATTTTAAAAAAAAGAATTAGCGAAATAGGTCCAACCGTTCTCGAGTTTTGCGCTTAGCAACACATTCAGCGACTCATTTTTATATTATAGAAGATACTAAATCAGAAACATTTCGACGTAATCTCAGGGGAAGAAAATGGTATTTTTTACATCTGCTTTCATAGTCAACTAAATTATCACCACATTTATACTGCAAGTATCTTAAAAACCGTTTCTGGATACATTCGATTCTATTTACATACGTACTATATGTTGGGTTCCAGATTTCAGAACAATACTCAAGTATACTACGTACGTATGAGCAGTATAGAATTTTTATAGGCTTAAGTGTTCTAAAGTTTTTGCAAGATCTAATAACAAACCCCAAAGCCCTTGAGGCCTTTTTTGATCGTACTATTTTGACATGTATTGCATTCTTTGTGGAAGAGAATCATAGATCGTGGGATTTGTACTTATCGCAAATTCAATTTGCAATTAACAGTGCGGTGAATGAAACCACGGGTTTCACCCCGTTCTTTTTAGTTTATGGCAGGGAGTTAGTGTCGTGTGGTTCGCATTATCTGGACTCCGATGATGTAGATAATATAATTTTAACTCCTCGTGACTGTTACGCGGAAAACTTAGGTAAGTTGGCAGTTATTTTTGATAAAGTTCAATTTCGTTTATATGCAGCTCATTTAAAGAATACTTCAAGATATAAATCTTATTTTTTTTGCGCCCGACAAGGTAGGGCACAACGGGATATATCCTGCTCAAAATCTGGGGCAGCCCAACTGGGGAAGTACCTCGACCTTACAGAAGATCACAGCTAAATAATACTGCTTTCAAGCAGCGTTGTCTTCCTGTGGTTGACCGTCGAAATAGTGAAATATATTATTTCATTGATCTATGAATATGAAGAACATTGAACATATTTAAAAGTGACCTTTTACTTCTTCTATTTTCCTCATCAGAGCTAGAAAGTCAAATATAGATACTAATTGTTCAAGGTCCGAACTAGACATGAACTTCGCCCATCTGCTTGATGGATAAAAAGTATATAACCTCTATTTTAGTATGTGAAAGGTAAATCGCGAAAGAGTTGGCTGGAAAATTCCTGGCTAGACTATATTATATTCGATAACCGCCATTCAAACCAGACTTTTAGCAGGCAACCCTGTCATCGTATTCATTTTGAAACAGCGCTCATTTTGATGTAAGATTTGCTTATTAAACACTAGCTGCCCGGACAGACTTCGTCCTGTCAAAAGTATGTAGTAAATAGTAATATAAATAAATAATTATTTTTTTGTATTTAAATCTTCTGTGGGCCTTAAGGAACAAACAAAAAAATAAATTAGCCGAATTTATCGACCGATTCTCGAGTTATGCGCTTAGCAATATTCATTTTTATTTATATAGATAAGATGTGGGTGAAAGAGAGAAAAAGAGCTCTTGCCACCATTTGCTCCGTCTCATGTCAGGGAAACAGCCCAGCACAGAAACGGCACAAATATTCGTCACTAATTCCAAATTACATCTTTGTGCCGTTTACAGTCGAAACACTTGGAGTAGTAGTGCTAAAATTTTGTTAAATGAGATAACTCCTCGCCTTATTGCCTCCACTGGTGACAGGAGGGCTGGTGCATTTTTTTCCCAGAGAATTGGCATAGCGATTCAACGGGGAAATGCTGCCAGCATTCTTGGCACGATTCCACGTGGACATGATTTATACCAAAATTATCTGTAAATATTTAGTTCTTAAGTTGTGAATTGTAAATATGTATAATGTTTAATAAACTATTGTTATTTTTTTTTGGTGAAAGTAACTAGTATCAATATATATTGATATACCTGTTTATATCTGCCACCCAGTAGTTATGCCAATAGATAACCCAACGTATGCATTTTCAACTGGCTTCGTACTATTGGTAGATATTTCATTTATTCTTTAAGCTCATAGGTCCATTTTTTTAAAACATCCAATATAGTCTATATATATCATTATTGGTGTGCGAAAGTATAAATAAATAAAATAAATAGTACCAGTGATTTTTCATCATCCCCTTCGCACCTTTTTCCTTATTTATTAAAGTAAATATAAAATAATTTGCATCCTTTAAGCAGACGACTGAAGTTCTAATTTTAACAGTTGAACTTTAAATTTTAGCACGAGCCGATTTGATTCCCCTCAAACAGAATTTGGACGAAATCAATGTCGAATGCTTCTTCATTGATAATATCAAGTTCAATCGTTTTAAAGTTGTCGGACAAAAGGAAAACCGAAGGGATAAGAACAATACATAAAATTTGAAAAATGAATCGCTAAATTTGTTCCTAAGCGCAAAACTCGGGAACGGTGTTACCGATTGGGGCTATTTTTATTTTTAACCGACTTCAAAAAAAAGGAGGAGGTTACTCAATTCGACCGTATATATATATATTTATGTATGTTCGGAGATAACTTCTTCGTTTATGAACCGATTTTGATAATTCTTTTTTTGTTGGAAAGGAGATATCCATAGTTTGGTACCATGATAAGGAAACCAGGATCTGATGATGGGATCCCAGAGAAATCGAGGGAAACTTTCAAAAATCGTAAGGGTGACTAGTAAATTTAATCATGTTTTCATTAAGTACTATAAAGCACTACTATTTAATAAAGGTCTGGAGTCGATCTGATGATGGAGAAGAAAGATAGTCGAGTGAACTCTTCAACAATTTATAGCAATTACCTGGTTTTTGAACTTAATTCGTTTCTATTGATGAGAACTTTGCACCTGTATGAGTTATAAGTGCCATTACAGTCTGATGATGGAGACCAAGGTCACAAGTTAAACAGAAATATTTTATTTCATATAATTCTAATTACGTTAATCACATAGATACCAAAATTTTAAATATTTCGCCTAATATTGTCTCCGCCTAATAAGATCTTAGAGAAAGGATCTTAGACAATCACAAGTATTTAAAACATTTCTTTAGACAAAAAAGTAACGATATGGCAACACTATATATTTGCAATTTGATACCTGAATATTTAACTCTTTCTTTTAGAACTGGAAAAAATCAAGGATCTCACTAAAAGAAGACTGCAAGATATAAAAGAGACGTTGGAAAAGCATCCAAGTCTCTGCGAAATCTTTCAAGCAAACGTACGTTGCTAACAAACAAATGAAAGTAATAAACTGTTAATTTATAAAATTTTGTATATTTTTGATTTCTAAATTATAACAAAATATTGACAAACGTATGTTAAAACCTACATCAAGTAAAATCTCTACTCTAGAAAACATTCATCATTCATCAAAGTATTCTGATTCACAAAAATATTTTAAACTCTAAGCCACCAAGGTCAATTCATGTACACAGTCATCCTGGCTTTTCTCTTTCTTCCTTCTGCATAGTGCTTTCGATATTAACAAGTGCTTCAGTCTCATTGTCGAAATCTTGGGTATCTTGAATACCGTCCAAATTTTTTTCATCGTTATTTCAACTTCCTTAAAGACATTTGATTTAACTTTTTCAACACTATTTGATCATCAGTAAAGTCTTTTGTCGTGACTTCTGTAATGCTGTCAAATGGATTTCAGTGACAATGGTCTACTCGGTACGTTTACAAGGTCATTTATATCAGGAGAAGGTGGCTCAGTTTCGAAGGGAATTGACAGACTATTTTGAAGCCTCATCGTCGTTGGGGAACGCCACAGGATCAGCAACAAACGCATCCGGGACAGCATGCGACGCCTAGGTAAACGTGGACATCTGTGAAATACCAGAAAATTTTATCAGTACCACTATACTATTAAGTTTAAAATTTTATAAGGAAATAAGTCAATTATAAAATTGTATTCATTTTAACAATGAATCGACTTCTTTCTTGCTTCATTCTTCTTTCTTTCTTCTTTATTCTTCTTACTTCTTTGACTTGATTCATTTTAATAAGAAAATTGAAATTGATTCTGATTTGGAGCCAATGAAAAAAGAACTCAGTTGTTAAAAGAATTCTTATTTATTATAAAAGTTACCGTAATTAATACGTGAATCTATTGCACGAGACGTGATTTTGTTAAAATATTGATCTTAATATTGTTTATCATTTACCTACATGAAATAATTTAACTGAAATGTAAATCAATTTACGTACCTTTTTGATTCTATGATTTTAGAATGACCCCGCAGATCCAGCAGCGCGTTGACTGCGATGATCTCCCCTGAAACCATATAAAGTGTTTAATAAATATGCAATAAAGATACAAGTTAAATAAGATAGGTAATAAAATGTATATAAATATATCTCTTACGGGTCGAAATGGCTTCTCTTGAAGTTGGGGGCGGTATCTATTTAATCACACCCTTCAGGTGCAAGAGAGTCAACGCTGCGTCCGCTTCGTCTGACATGTTGTCTGATGCAAATTGCTAAATAAAAAGCTATATTATTCGACATATACTAAGTGTAGTGAGGTTAGTATACTTACTATGATACTTCTACAATGAAGACAAAATAAATAAATCGAAAGTAGAAAACCTTTTTAAAAAACGATCTTTCATTTTAATGCGCTAAAACGAAAAAAAACATATTTAGTATTTAGGAAATATCGCGAGATTTGAGAACTCGTTTTTCGGTAGTTTTAATTTTTTTAGTTAAAATCAAACACATCAAGTTATTTTTTAATATACTTTTTTATCTAGACAAGTTAATCTAGCGACAAGTTTTTGTATCATATAGATTATGTAATGACTTTATAAGTAACACTATTATTCACCAGGCTGTACTATATACGGAGCTAACGTCGAGGACCTGTTTTCTAATGAAGATCTGTCGTTATATACAATTTTGGCTAAAACTAAACACTATTTGGATGAAAATTTTCCTCAGACTATTTCCGCAATTATCACTGAGCGGTTTTCGAGTATTGTCTGGATATTAAGCTGATATTGATAATAATGTTCGATTGTTATTATTCAAATAACATAGCACAGTTAATAACGAATACTTTGTCCTTTACTTGATTATTCATATTTTCATAATTAACCGTTCATAATTGGGGGTCCTACACTGGACTACTGCTTTTGGGCGTGGATTATACACGTCCATTAACCCGGCCCCTGGGAAAGTAGAGTCACCTTCTCTACTTTTCACTTGGGTAGGTCCTGTCTGGCGCGTCCACGTCGCGGGGGTGGGCATCTTACACTTCAGTAAGCCGGAGTGTGTAGATGGCGAAGTTCAGCAGGGACCCAGTACTGCGGGGTATAACGCAGAACCCCTACCCAGGGTTACGGGTGAAGACCTCAACGGTGGTAAATGCGGAGACAACAGTTGTTGGTACGGACTAACCAGCGGAGGAGGCAAGCCACAGGGGCGTAGTACCTGAATCCTGATGGAGGGCAGCGGTTACCATCAGTACCGAAGTGAAGCGAATGAACCATATGTTCTGATCCGATTCACTCTTGGATTACTATAGCCACTGAGGTTATAGTACCGCGATGTAGAAAGTAACGGGAACCTACTACATTATTTATCCCATGAGAGTTGCAATGATGAGTATGCGTAAAGACACTGTGAGACCGCCTGGCAACCCGCGTAGCGACCGGCGCCCTGAGTTTTCCGGGGCTGAGGGTGTGAAATGGGATACCGGCCATCAGGATGCGGGCAACCAGGCATCTTATGGAAAAAATGCTACTGGAAGAAGAATAAATGTCAACTTAAGAAAAAATCTTCGCATAGGTACATGGAATGTTCGGGGGCTTCTTGAAGATGGGAAGCTTCACATTCTGGAACAAGAACTTGAGCGATGCAAACTCACTATCGCAGGAATCAGCGAGACACACTGGAAAGATAGCGGCCACTTTGACTCAGAGAAACACACTATCTACTTCTCCGGCAACGACAAAAGTAGCTTTTCGGGTGTGGCTATTGCGATCCCTAAATCGTGGAAAAACTCGGTGCTTGGCTACCACCCTATTAATGATAGAATTATGTCCATTAAACTTAGCGCATCACCAAACCCACTCAACATTATTCAAGTCTATGCTCCTACAAGTTCTGCCAGAGATGAAGAAGTAGAAGACTTCTATTGTCAACTTGAGTCTTCTATAGCTAAAATTCCTAAAAGAGAGCTTTTACTCATCATTGGTGACTTTAACGCCAAGGTAGGAAACACCACAATGGATACAGGCATACGACATATTGTTGGGAACTATGGCCATGGTGTCCGTAACCCAAGGGGAGAGCGACTCATAGAGTTCGCTGCCGACAACAACATGACCATAACAAACACGATGTTCAAACACCATCCTAGACGCCTATATACCTGGACATCCCCCGACGGCAAGCACCGCAATCAGATAGATTACATATTGGTGAGAACCAGATGGAGAAGCTCAATAACCAATGCGCATACCTTGCCGGGTGCTGATTGTCATTCCGACCACCAACTGCTCATTGGAAATATACGACTGAAATTGCAGAGAGCAAGACAAATAAAAATGGCTAAAAGAATAGAGGTGAAAGATCCAAAGTTACTCGCAACCTCAATACAGAGCAGACATACCGCATGGAGAACAGGCATCGGAAATAATGACTCTAATTTCTTATGGACCTCGGCAAGGACGTATATTATGGAAGCGATTGCGGAGTCACAGCCGAAAACCGTCATACTAAAACGACAGCATTGGATGACGGAAGACACCTGGCATATGGTTGAAGAGCGCCGAAAACTTAAAGCCAGTGGTGCTAGTATTACTGAGTTGAATGCTAAGTCAGCTATCATACAAGCTGCTTGTCGACGTGACCGCAATAACCATCTGGGTAGGATATGTGATGAACTGGAACAGCACTCTAACAAATATCAGACCAAAGATCTGTACGATAAGGTGCGATACATAACACGCCAATTTAAGCCTAAGACGTGGGCTATTGAGGATTCCGCTGGGATGACGGTTACAGAGATAAAGGATATAGTGAATGTGTGGAAGGAGTATTGCCAATCACTATTTTCCAACAACTCGGCATCAAGCTTCACGTGCTTTTCCTACGATATACGTGACCGTGAACCCGACATAATGCGCGATGAAGTACGAGCAGCAATTAAACACCTAAAATGCAATAAAGCCATAGGTTGTGACGAAATCCCAGTCGAGGTCCTCAAAGTAATGGGAGAATCCGGAGTAGATGTCTTATACACCATCTGCAGTAAAATATGGGAGACCGGAATATGGCCCGACGACTGGTCGAAATCCATTTTTATTCCACTGCACAAAAAAGGGTCCACCAAGAAATGCAACGACTACCGACTCATATCCTTGATATCGCATGCAAGTAAAGTGATGCTCCACATAATAAATAGACGGCTGTTGGCCTACCTTTCAAGTCAAATCGCACCCGAGCAAGCCGGATTTGTTAAAGGAAGAGGCACTCGCGAACAAATTCTTATATTGCGTCAGATTATTGAGAAGGCCAGAGAATTCAATACAACCCTTTACATCTGCTTTGTGGACTTTCGCAAAGCATTTGATACGGTCATATGGACACACCTCTGGACAATACTTGCAAAAATGGGTGTACCGCATCATTTAATAGTTCTGTTGAGGAGGCTGTATGAAGATGGTACTGCAGCGGTAAAAGTGGATGATACCCTTTCAAGTAATTTTAAGACTGAGGCCGGTGTACGACAAGGATGCATCTTATCGCCATTACTCTTTAACACCTACACAGAGTACATTATGCGTATTGTCCTGGAAGATTGGAACAAAGGAATATCGGTTGGGGGACACGTGATAAATAACCTTAGATACGCTGACGACACTGCCCTTCTCGCACAGACTAGAGAAGACATTGAAAATCTTTTGACCCGTCTGGAAAATATCAGCCTCCAATTCGGACTTGCTATCAACCGAGACAAGACGAAGATGATGATAGTGGACCGGGCTGAACAAAGTGGAAGCAATGTACACAAAATAGCTAATTGCGAAGTGGTACAGAACTATATTTACCTCGGCTCCACTATATCAAGTACTGGAGGATGTGGCGACGAAATAAGGCGAAGGTGCGCCATGACCAGGTCTGCTGTGGAACGACTGGGAAAGATTTGGAGAGACAGAAGGATCACCAAGAAGACTAAAGTCAGGTTGATGAAATGCCTTGTGTTTCCAATCTTTCTCTATGGAGCCGAAACTTGGTCTCTGAAACTGCAGGATCGCCGTAAAATCGATGCATTAGAGATGTGGTGCTGGAGGCGCCTCCTAAAGATCCCGTGGACGGCGTTTCGCACCAACGTATCCATCCTCAGAGAACTTCGTATCAAAGACAGACTATCATCAACTGTACAACTACGAATACTGAAGTTCTTTGGGCACATCTCTAGAAATGAAAACTCGATGGAGAAACTAGTGGTGCAGGGCCAGGTGGAAGGCAAGAGAGCACGCGGTCGGACGCCAACCTGCTGGACAGACGTCATCATAAGAGCTACTGAGTCCACCATGGTCCAGTGTACTCGCGACGCCTCCAACAGAGGGAAATGGAAGCACATCGCCAGGAGAGCTACCCTCGAAAATATTATCAACCCACCAAACACCCCACTATGTACCTCGTCAGCGCAGCCACGACCACTCTGACAAGAGTGTGCGACTAAGAAGAAGACACTGGATTATTATTGTCCATTGATGGTTGTTCATAATTAGATAATGTCCATAATTGGGGGTCCTACACTGGATTATTACAGTCCATTGATGGTGTCTAAGTAAGAGTGTTTTTTATCTATAATATTTTATTGTACTGAATACTAAACTGAAATTAAATATTGAATACCGATTGAGAAAAGAGCTTTTCGTATACCTCCAAATCCCAAATAATGTATATTGAAAAATGAAGAAATTACAAAGCAAAAATAAAAAAATACCGCTTATACTGTCCATGACTGGTGTCGTTACCTTAGATAGTAAAAGTTTTAAAATAAAAATTATTATTTTTTGTTTTAGCGCATTATAATAAAAGCTTGTTTTTTTTAAAGGTTTACTACTTTTAATTTATTGAGAAATGTTCTTAAACGGCACAAAAGTAATACCTAATTTGAACAAGAAGTATTTTTTTTACATTTGGTGCTTTTTTATTTAAAATGAAAACTTCTTTTTGCGCACCGTACACACATTTTTTCGTAGGCTCGATCGGGTGAATTCGGGACCGCCGAGTGCACCCGAGTGAGAAAGTTACAGACTTAGTTAAAAAACAAAAATAAGATAAATAATAATAGAAACACTTAAATACATACTGCTCTTCGCTGCGGAACGGTGAAAAGCTCGATCGATATGCTTGCTAATACACACAATACACTTTTTAATTTTTAACTTTTAGAACTAACACTTAAGTCTTAGAACAAAAACTTTGAAAAATATACACGGTATCACTCTTACAAAATAACATTTGTTAATTTGCTATAATAACTATAATTAACTATATTGCTTGCTCATATAGCAAGCAATATAGTTGGTAAAAGATACTAATGTGTTTAGGTTGTTGAAGGACACAAGCAAACACTTTTTAATTTTTAAACGCAAGAATTACACACCACAGTAGACAATCGACTAAACGAATCCAACCTGGTCGTTGAATATATAAAATTGTACTAACAATTAAACACCATTTTTACTTGAGATATGCTTGCTAATACACACAATACACTTTTTAATTTTTAAACGCGAGAATTACACACCACAGTAGACAATCGACTAAACGAATCCAACCTGGTCGTTGAATATATAAAATCGTACTAACAATTAAACACCATTTTTACTTGAGATATGCTTGCTAATACACACAATACACTTTTTAATTTTTAAACGCGAGAATTACACACCACAGTAGACAATCGACTAAACGAATCCAACCTGGTCGTTATATATAGACTTAGATAGAAACAAAAATAAGATAAATAATAATATAAACACTTAAATAGACTGCTCTTCGCTGCTGATCGGTGAAAAGCTCGATCGGGTGAAGTTGGGATTTATTGCGATATTGCTTGCTATACGGGTAGAAGATATTGTTGAAAGACAGATAATTGACAGGTGAGCCCCATCGTCGTTGTGGAACGCCACGGGATCAGTAAGAAATGCATCCGTGACAGCATGCGACGCCTAGGTAAACGTGGACATCTGTGAAATACCAGAAAATTTTATTAGTACACTATACTATGAAGTTTTAAATTTTATAAGGAAATAAGTCAATCGTAAAATTGAATTCATTTTAACAATAAAATTGACATCAGATATTTGTTTAAGGAGTTATTTCTTAAAATAAGTAATTAATAAAAAAATATTTCACCCAGTGAAATAGCCGATCCTCGTGGGTGTTTTTTTTTTCTAACTTGTTTTTTTTCTGGTTTGGAGCTAATGAAAAAAAAACTCAGTTGTTAAAAGAATTCTTATTTATTATAAAAGTCACCGTAATTAATACGTGAATCTATTGCATGATAGCGTGATTTTGTCAAAATATAGATCATAATATTCTTTATCATTTACCTACACGAAATAATTTAATGGAAATTTACTTCAACTTACGTACCTATTTTTGGGTGGGGATTGACCCCGTAGCTTTAACAGCGCTTTACCTGCGATGATCTCCCCTGAAACCATATACAGCTTTTAATAAATTGTCACGGTTTCCCCTGTCCACTAAGGATGAAAATAAGAAGACAGGGTTCCATGCAAACAGCTCGATTTATTTGAAATATTAACCCGGTGGTAATAACTTTTAATTACCGGCAGGGTTGAGCATTTAATCCACATGAGTTCCTCGGCTAAGTCGGTTAAGGTACTCTCCTGCGCCACGTCCTGTAGGTAGTGTTCCTGGAAGTCGCGTACTGGAAACCGCTGGCGACCGGTGGCAGCAGGAGTGGGTAAGCAGATGAATCCGTAACCCGAGCGTTGAATCCTGGAACGCGCCATCAAAATATAATAATAAGCGGTCCAGCACTCTTTGCGAATACCCACGACACTGCGTTATAAAAGAAAGCACCTAGATTGTAGTAGTAGTGCCGTGGAATCATAAAATCAGAAGCGGAGATTAACATTTTTGAAAAGTAGGTTTTTATAATAAGATTTACAATTATTTAAAAAAATATATTAAAAATGAGGGTAGAATTGGAAGATGATGAAATCTAAGGAAAAAAAATTTAAATTTATTCTAAACTACTGAATACAAACATTAGGTTTTATAACAGCCTCGAGTACTTGTACTAAAAAACTACTTAAATTGCCTGCGATATTAAAATACCTCTTACCCAATTTGGCAGCGATCAACACTCACTTCTCTAATGTGTATTATTTAGAGGGACGCTTAGCGACGATCACGAAAAAATTGTATAAATTAGTTGATCAATTATTGTGTAGAATAATTAAATTTATCTTGACCGTATGAGGCGAAAGTTTTAAAATGTGACGTGCGTTCACTTAGCAAATACGAGAGAAAAAATGATTATGAAAGGCGCGGCGATCGGTACTGCAGTTTTATAGTGACCGAAACAAAGGAACTGTTTTGAGCGCTCAAACGTAGCATCGCGCGAGCATACAAATGCCGCTTGATGAATTATTGTTGCAATTTATTTTTATAAAAAAATAAGTTGTAATAAAATTGTTTTTTTTTTTTAATTAATTTTAATGTAGGATTTGAATTATTTTAACTCGGGACCGCCGAGTGTAGCCGAGCGAGAAAGAGATAGACTTAGATACAAAACAAAAATAAGATAAATAATAATTTAAGCACTTAAATACAGACTGCTCTTCGCTATTGAACGGTGAAAAGCTCGATCGGGTGAAGTCAGGATTTATTGTTAGAAGATACTAATGCATTTAGCTTGTTGAAAGACATAGATAATAAATGAGTAGCATTGACAAGGTTTTAGGAAATTTGAAATAAAATTTGAAGGTAGATTCCGTTCTCAATAGGGGATCGGACAGGAATCAGATTAAAATCTATAATGTACTTAGATAAAATAAATATACTGTTTTGCGATTATTTATCGAATAATAATTTAATATAATTCATTTAAATATTTTTAAATGCAGAAATAAAAAGTTGTCATTAACGATATTTTTAATCTGTACTGAAACACCAACTACAGGTTGTTTTCTTTTTTCTTTCGAAATGACTATTACTGTTGGGCCTACTGGCCTTTACAGCGTCACCGGTGAGAGGGGCCGGGCACTATGGAAACCGGCCGTAAAGGAAGATGTGGGCCCTTTTGGAGGGCCGAGGGTAACGTTCGTTCTAAGGGTGTATCCTAGCGAGATTGTACCTCGCCTTAGAACATCGTCGGAATGGAGGATGCGCTATGTGGAGCGCTGTGGCGAGTTGTCGACGGTCGATGCGCCTAAGCGTATCCGAACCGTCCTAACGCGAGGGACTCGTCTTCGCCGGCGAAGGCGGTGAGTGTGCGTTCTGTGTCAGGGTGTATTCCCTGAGAAAAGGGCGTTGGCTATGGTTAACCTATCTTCGGGATCTGTGGAAGACGTGTTTAGGACGTAGGTCTAAGTCTTGTCTGTATGTTTCCTCTATCTACGTAGGTGCAGGCCTCTGCTACAAGAGGGTTAGGGTGTCGAATTGCTTTCTCAAAATACTTTGTAGAAAGTGTTTTGAGATGCTTGGTGATTGAATCGATGCTGAAGTCTTTATGGAGATCAATGTTACGAATGTACCACGGCGAGGCCGTAGCCGTACGCAAGAAGCGATTCCTCAATGCTTGCAGACGTTGCATGTAGGCGGGGTGACAATGGGCGAAGCCTGAACTCGCATAGGCCGTGATAGGAAGAACACAGAGTTTGTACAATGTCGTCTTTTTCCTAAGAGACATTTTACTCTTTCCGCATAGCATCATATATAACCTACTGAGTACGAAGGCGGCTCGGTTACGAATGCGGTTAATGTGGGATCTGAAATTGAATTTTCTGTCTAGAGTGACTCGTGAGGCATTTGGTTTCTTTTTGCCATGGGATCGGTATCCCGAAGAGTTTGGTTGTCTCAGGTTGCCCTTGTCTCCAAAATATATATTTTAGGTTTCTGGTGAAGTGCACCGCTGAGCTTTTTTCAGTGTTGACCTCGATTCTCCACTTTCTGAACCACTCGCCTAGTGCGGTGGTTGCAGTTTGGAGGCGTCTGGACTACGTAACGTAATTTGTGAAGACCAAGCGTTGGCTGCATTCCACTAAGCGTCCGCAACGCCCACACTATGTTTTCACCATGCCGCCTTATTGCGAGCACACAGCTGACGCCTGACATTTAACAGCGCCCAAATATACGTTCCACTTATAAAATTCGCCCACAACGCTCGCGGCGTTTTTTACGTTAGTGGAACGGCAAGATTAGCGGTCATGATTGATAACGTTGTGGCTCTTAGGTGGAACGTGCCCATTGTTATTACCACAAATGACGCCACGCGCTCTCAGATGTCATGTCGTGGTGATAAGCGGGAATTTTTAAACAAACAGTATTAAAACATTATTTTGAGTACCTAAAAGGCTACAAATAAATAAAAATTTTTTTTTTATAGAAATAAGGATTCATAAAGATTAATTTAAAACGCTTTTTGAAAATTTATCTGATCCCCTATTGTAATAGACGCTTTTTCACATAGGTTTGTTAAACCATATGCAAAAGTTAATATCGATCCACGCTGACTCTGAGTCAAGTTGAATTGTGTAAGATCTCAATTAATAGGATATTTAGTTCCAGATAATATGACCAACTATTGCCAAATACAAATATTTTAGTGAGATAAGACGATGATCACTAACCATCGTTTAAAGTCAGACCAGAAGCTGAGCAAGATAATGTCAGTTCCTTTGAAAGTACAGAACTTGAAGATCTGAACTAACATTTTAGAGTAAAGAGATATAATAATATAGTTATAGTAAAGAGGATTATTTGTGGATAAATAAGAGAAAAATATCAAATTCAAACTTTGATTAGATGAATACCAAGAATTTGTTTTCGATACATGTTACTATTGCTTTAATTTTCATTAACAAGTGAACATTAACTAATGGATCTGATGTATGTTATGATGTTATCGAGTACCACACAGTGACTTGTTTTTGCTGGTTTTTATGCAATAAATGACTACTTATACATATAATCTAGGAAGGTTTATTTTTTAATATTTTTCTAGTGTTATCTTGCACTCGTTATATATACTTACAACAACATAAATAAAAAACAAACATTACAAAAATAGTCGTAGTAAAGCACAACACTCTTTTCTATCGCCATGACGTCATTGTCACGACTGGACGACTACGGCGCAGCTGACCTACGGATATGAAACTCTCTTTAGAGACGTGCTGTGTCGCACGCAAGGAAGCCGCAGGCTATATATCGATTTCAAATCGAATCGATATATACATGCAAAGTAATTTAGAAAAAAATTAACCAAATTCAAATTTGTAATTTTTTAACCGACTTCAAAAAAGGAGGAGGTTACTCAATTCGACCGATTCGATATATATTTTATATTTTTTTTATTTATGTTCGGGGATAACTTTGTCGTTTATGAACCGATTTTGATAATTCTTTTTTTGTTAGAAAGGAGATAACCCCGGCGTAGTACCATGCTAAGGAAACTAGGATTTGATAATGAGATCTCGAAAATCTGCATAACTTTTACTGAGTGCACCGATTTTGATGATTTTTAATTTAATCGAAAGCCGACGTTTATCTGTGCTGTGTGGCTACGGCACTAAAGAATTTAGCCACCCCCTCTCTTCTCGTGGGTGTCGTAAGAGGCGACTAAGGGATAACAAGGTTCCACAACCATCTTGGAACTTAAGAAGCCGACCGATGGCGGGATAACCATCCAACTGCTGGCTTTGAAATACACAGGCCGAAGACGGGCAGCAGCGTCTTCGGTACGACAAAGCCAGTACTGCGGTCACCAACCCGCCTGCCCAGCGTGGTGACTATGGGCAAAACACATGAGTTCACGTTATTTTTGGCGTAAACTTGTGGAGGCCTATGTCCAGCAGTGGACTGTATAGGCTGTAATGATGATGATGACGACGTTTATCATGTAGTCACATTTCAATTTCATCCAAACCCGATTACAACTTTTTGATTGATCTTTGATAATGCGCATTTACTTGACAATTTTTTCGTCTGTCTACGTTGTATTACTTGTCGATATAATTGAAGTTAGTTTTTTTCGTTTGCCTGCAAACACAATTATTATCTTATTAGATAATAGTTTATTATCTCAGGTTTCGTTTCAAACGAGTTTTATAAAAAGTTAGGTTATTTTTTGAACTTTCTACACAATTGTCTCAAATAGACAAAATGATTAAGATTAATGAAAAAAAAAATATCATTTACCTATTCTTTAAGCTTATTTACTAAAAAGAAAGTACTTTGAAAAGAAATCTCAACTTTTGAACAAGAATAATTGTGTTTGCTCGCAAACAAAAAAAAAAAACCGACTTCAATTACATCGACGAGTAATACAACGTAGATCGACGAAAAAATAGTCAAGTAACTACGCGTTATCAAAGATTACTCAAAAAGTAGATATTAGATCTCAATGAAATTTATATGTGACCACATTATAAACATCAGCTTTCGATAAAATTAAAAATTATCAAAATCGGTACACCCAGTAAAAAGTTATTACGGATTTTCAAGAGTCCCTCGATTTCTCTTGGATCCCATCATCAGATCCTGGTTTCCTGATTGGTACCAAACTAGGGATATCTTCTTTCCAACAAAAAAAGAATTATCAAAATCAGTACATCCAGTAGAAAGTTATGCGGTATAATAAAACGTAGGTCGACGAAAAAAGCGTCAAGTACAAACGCATTATTAGATATAACTCAAAAAGTAGTTGTTAGATCTCAAATAAATTTAAATGGGACCAAATGACACACACCGCCTTTCGATTAAAAAAAAAATTGTCGAAATCGGTCCACCCAGTCAAAAGTTCTGAAGTACATACATTAAAAAAATACAGTCGAATTGAGAACCTCCTCCTTTTTAGGAAGTCGGTTAAAAATGGAATATTTTCTATTCACAGTTCCATCGTTATCACGCCGCCATATTTCACTACGTCCTCGTTTGACGCAGGACGCGCTGTAATTGGTCGAAGCGTTACCACACGAATTAGTTTAGAAATCAAATTTTTATCGACACTGGTCCATAGTGCCCCGTGTTCCATTGTTCCCCAACTCAGTAGTTGATCCGATGAAGCAAATTAATATAATCGGTGCGGTCGATGCCAGCCTTATTTAAAAGAAATATTTACATGCGTTAAATATTTTTTGCTTAGGTAGCAAATAGTACTAAAACAGTACTGAGTAAGTAGCAATATTTCAAATCAAATATTTCACGACACACGACATGACATGGGTCTCAGAAAAAAAGCTTTTATGAGAGTGGGGGTTAGAGATGATATTGATGCTACCAGATGATTTTGAGAATGAGAAAGAAAATCGTAATTTCGCTCTTAAACTTAGATAAAAAAAATGAAAAAAAAAAATATATTGGTAATTGTATATTATTAAAATCATCGACGCCTTCCAAAATGCGACGATGTTCTAAGCTATCGCTCGTCTTGCACTTCACTAGTTTTCTCGCTATTCGCTTATGACGTCATCAGCGTGTCGTCTATACTTGACAACGGCGTGTAGAGAACGGATTAATGACTACGCGCTAGAGATGCGCCAGATTTGAGATATCAGATTTATTATGGCGATTTGATTGATTTTAGTTGTTTTTATTTTTTATTCATTTGCTATTTATGTGTTAGCTGATGATAGTTTTATGTTTTTTACCTTTTGTTTTAGTCAAATATCAAATTATTTATAGAAAATATAACACGTTTGAGTTGAATTTTGAATAGCAAATTGCAAAAATGACTTGTAATTATGATTTTTTTTTAAAGTGCAATAAAGAATATATAAATCATCTATAACATTTTGACTAGCCCGTTGGCGCAGTTTGTAGTGACTACAGGTCAGCAGGTGCTTTCTGCTCCGGAGGTTATGGGTTTGGTTCCCACCCCGAGTCAGGGTATAATATATATTTATTTATATGTGTATTATTTATATGTATGCTTATCAAAAAAATATATAGTTATACCAGTCAGCTGTTACCTATAACACAAGCATTAAGTTGCTTACTTTAGGAACAGATGACCGTGTGTGTATGTTGTAAATATTTATTTATTATTTATTTATACCTTGCGTCATCCCTAGCGGTCAACTATAGACGACTTCGGCGTTCTGGACATTTCATTTAGGTGGAATAAGAATGCATGTTTTTATTTCAATGTTTCTCAGTACGTGTAGCTCTAAAAGACTTGTTTTTTATACTCGAATGTTGCAGGGATATTCTATTTTCAGAAATGTTGAATTAAAATACCAGAAATATTTATTTAATGAGTTTATTTAATATTTTTATGGTCCGGGTTTTTTGTCACCTATAGACGTCGCTGGCGCACAGGACTCGCGAGCCCTTGTCAAGCATAGGTGACTATGGCGGTCAAAAGGTTCTGCGCGTCATAGTATGAACTGCAGGACACATTGCGTTACGCCGCGTTGGCGCAACGGTTACACTCATAGATTGTGCATGTTGCGCTGGCGGTTGCGGGTTCGATCCCCGCACATGACAAACATTTGTGTTGGCTATACAGATGTTTGCCGTGGTCTGGGTGTTTGTGCAGACCTTGTGGGTTTGCCTACCGTGCCTCGGAGAGCACGTTAAGTCGTCGGAGATCTGTGAAATACCAGAAAATTTTATTAGTACACTATACTATGAAGTTTTAAATTTTATAAGGAAATAAGTCAATTGTAAAATTGAATTCATTTTATCAATAAAATTGAGCAGATCAGATATTTGTTTGATACATTCAGGCGTTATTTCTTATAATAAGTAATTAATAAAAAAATGTCATTAAGTGAAATATCTGCTCCTCGTGGATATTTTTTTCTAACTTTTTTTTTCTGGCTTCGAGCCAATGGAAAAAGAACTCAGTTGTTAAAAGAATATATAATATATATTTATTATAAAAGTTACCGTAATGAATACGTGAATCTATTGCACGAGACGTGATTTTGTTAAAATATTGATCTTAATATTGTTTATCATTGACCTACATGAAATAATTTAACTGAAATGTAAATCAATTTACGTACCTTTTTGCTTTTATGATTTTAGTTGGGGATTGACCCCGCAGATCCAGCAGCGCTTTGACTGCGATGATCTCCCCTGAAACCATATAAAGTGTTTAATAAATATGCAATAAAGATACAAATTAAATAAGAAAGGAGATAAAATGTAAATAAATATATCTCTTACGTAGCGACAGCGCTTCTATTGGAGTTGGGGGCGGGGCGGGCGGGGCGGGCGTGGGCGGTTTCCATTCCACCCCACCCTTCAGGCGCAAAAGCGCCAACGCAGCTTCCACTTCGTCTGACATGTTGTCTAATGCAAATTGCAAAATAAAAAGCTATGTTATTCGACATGTACTAAGTGTAGTATACCTACTTACTATGATACTTTTACAATGAAGACAAAAGAAATAAATTAAAATTAAAAACCTTTTTAAGAAACGAGCTTTTATTTTAATGCGCTAAAACGAAAAAAAAAAAAAAATAGGAAACATCGCGAGATTTGAGTACTCGTATTTTTTTAGTTTGAAAATTTTTATAGTTAAAATCAATCACATCAAGATATTTAATTTACTTGTTTACCTAGACAAGTAAATCTCGCGACAAGCTTTTGGTATCATATAAATTATGTAATGACTTTATAAGTATATAGTAAAAGTTTTAAAGTAATAATGATTTCTTTCGTTTAGCGCATTAAAATAAAAGCTTGTTTTTTTAAAAGGTTTTTTTACTTTTAATTTAAATGAGAAATGTTCTGTAATGGTACAAAAAAGTATTAACCTAATTAGACCTTCACCGAACAAGGCAGAATTTTTTTTAAACATTTGATAGTTTTTTTATTTAAAGTGAAAACTTCTTTTTGCGCACCGTACACACATTTTTTCGTAGGCTCGATCGGGTGAATTTGGGACCGCCGAGTGCACCCGAGTGCGAAAGATACAGACTTAGTTAAAAAACAAAAATAAGATAAATAATAATAGAAACACTTAAATACATACTGCTCTTCGCTGCGGAACGGTGAAAAGCTCGATCGATACACTTTTTAATTTTTAAACCCGAGAATTACACAAGTACCACAGTAGACAATCGACTAAACGAATCCAACCTTGTCGTTGAATATATAAACTCGTACTAACAATTAAACACCATTTTTACCTGAGATGTTAATCGTTATTTTATAATGACCGACGGGAGACAATATTATTCTATGAATTTTTGACAAATTTCACTAATGAACAAAAAACAATGGAAAAGTAATAAAAGTCGCCCATTGTGTGCACTTTTTTTGTAAATTTTCAAATAAACCTTTCAAATTGTATTATAAATTTCATAAAGCAAGGTATAAGATAAGTTTTTTTTTATTTTTTTTATATAACACAACGGAATATTTAGTCATAAAATAATATAAAAAGTAAAACCTGGAATGTTATTGTCATGAACGAACCATTATCAACACTTTTAAAGAATGAGAAATTTTTTAAAGAATGGCGTTTTACATAGCGAATGGCATGTCTATCATCACTTCAGCCTATCGCAGTCCACTGCTTGACATAGGCCTCCCCAAACATTATGGCGTGCACTCATGTGTTTTACCCATAGTCACCTCGCTGGGCAGGCGGACTAGTAACCGCAGGGCTGGCTTTGTCACACCGTAGACTCTGCTGCCCGTCTTCAGCCTGTGTGTTTGGAAGCCAGCAGTCAGATGGTTATCCACTCATTGGTCGGCTTTATAAGTTCCAAGGTGGTAGTGGAACTGAGCTATCCCTTAGTTGCCTCTTACGTATCCTTTTCAGCAGATTTTCAACAAAAATTGAATAGTCTAATTTTTATAAACAAACATTGCCAGTGTGATGTAACACAACCAGTATTCCGTTCAATTCCAAATATAACTACAATGATTCTTTGAGAAAATATCCAGGTTCAAAACTTGTAACAACCCGTCTGTGGAAGTACCTCAGTATTACAGAAGATTCCGCCAGACAGTTAAATAATACTGCTTACAAGCAGTTTTGCAAAGAAAAAAAAATACTGCATAAATAAAAAATAAATAAATAATTATAATTATTTATTTATTTTTTATTTGCATAAGTTGATAAAAAAATGCTACGCAATAGCTTTACCGCGGCAATCCCCGAATGCCACACGTTTTTTTATTCGAAAACAGATGTATATTTTATGGATTTAGGGTTATTAGTAACATCGTTAAGCTTGATTTTAGATGATTAAATCTTGATTATAACGATCATTAGTTAACTTTAAAATGATAAACTAATGGTCAAATGTGTTTTTAAGATTTTGACGCTGCAGTAGCTTTACACGTGTGAACCAATCATCTCGACGTGATAAGTGCATAGTTTGATGCCAGTAAAGCACAGCAATGGTAGTTGTCGGTGTGCGAGGGTAAGAACGAAATATCTAAAGTAAGAACTACTTTGATGATAGAACGTTAAGGAAACGAGTATCACATTTTCTGAACAGTCTTCTTTATTGCACTTACAAGATATTACTAATTGTAAGTAATACTATATGATAATAAGACGATACAATAATAAGACAGTATTCTTTATTGCGCTTAAAAGATACATACAAAAATATTAGTGTAATGTCAGTTGGCAGGGGCGAACTTATCTCTAAAAGAGATCTCTACCAGTTTAGCCATGGAAGTGAATGATGATGTTATCGCGGGGTACAGAAGTGCGAGAGAACAAAAAAAAAAAAAAAAAACTAAAAGACAAAAATAAGATATCTTTATTTTATTTTATTGGGACCAATAGTAGTTGCTACATTACAATTTTCACATAAAAACTATAGGTACAATTAAGCTTAAATGCGCAACATTTTAAGTTGTCACAACATGCACAAAAAGAGATGTAACATTAATATTATAAAATATTATATATACAAATTGAAATACAGATGAGTTTTATTAAAAAATAGATGTAGTAAATTAAAAACAAACATAAACAACAAACACAAAAATCATTTCATTCAATCCCAAAACAACTTTTTTGAAGGCAGGTAATTTATCATTAAAAACATCCACTTTCTCACACATACTATTATATATCTTCGATATACGGGATATGGCAAAGAATTTTTTTAGGTTAGTTCTGGCAAATGGCTGATGCAACAAACCCGAATTTATAAGCCCGCGTCGAGGCAGATGACGTGGAACATGTAATTCAAACGAACTTAAGAGGGCAGGACAATTAAGTTTATTTCTTAGTATTTTGTAAAGAAATATTATGTCGTGCAGCTTTCTGCGCGTCGATAGGGCGTCCATTTTGAAATGTTTTAATCTATCGACATTGACTGAAGCCATTTATGTAATCCACACGAAAAAGCAACGTGCTTTAGAAAGCGTTTCTGAATGCGCTCTTTTTTGAGTTGGTGTACATTATAATGCGGTGACTAAACTACAGAACAGTATTCCATGTGACTCCGTACATAAGTGTTATAGATATCAATTTTTGTGGTTGGCTTGCGAAATAGTTTACTATAAAGCCTTAAATTTTAGAAGCTCTACCAATTATGTTATTTATGTGAGGTAAAAACGACAATTTTGAATCAAAAATGACCCCTAAATCCCGGATCTCCGACCTTTGTTGCAATAAAGTTCCGTCAATGTGGTATTGATTTTTTATTATATTATGGTTTCGCGTAAAAGAGATATTGTAGCACTTACCAGTGTTTAATGACATTTTGTTAGCTATGCACCAACTTCCTATAGAATCGAGGTCCACTTGGAACATATCGTTATCCGACGTACATGTTATAGTCTTGCATAGTTTTAAATCGTCCGCAAAGAGGTACGCACTGCTATATTTAACACAAGAAGTTAAGTCATTGATAAATAAGTTAAACAGCCAGGGACATAAATGTGAACCCTGTGGAACTCCAGATATGACTGAATGTTATGTCTTAGATTGATAGCCCTTAACCACTACATATTGCGTTCTACCTGATAAATAAGATTGGAACCATTTTAATAGAGTACCGCATATACCATAAAATTCTAACTTTGCTAGCAAGATTTTGTGAGAAACTTTATCGAATGCTTTAGCAAAGTCCACGTAGATAGCATTTATTTGGATGCCTGTATCAACTGCGCTAAGCAATTCATTATGATCGCGACTAAATTTGTAGTAGTAGAACGTAATATCTTTTAAATAATTTAAAAATCTTGCTATGCTTAACTATCTTTAAACTATTTTTCTAACAAAAATGACAATAAATAGGTCCAGTGGTCTTAATTGAGTCCATCAAACGGCTGCCAGGATACGAAAGTTGTCTGAATTGAAATTCTTAAAAAATATTTAATTAATGACGGTGCTTATTACGTGTTACCTTTACTTGGTGTTTTCCAAAATTAGAAGTAAGAGTCCAGCTCTGATGTGTACAATTTGTACATTACATTTAAATATTATAATAAGTGTGCATGTTGAACGCTTTATAGCGCACAAAGGAAAACCAAAGGTACTCTAATGATATAAGCTAGAGATGAAACAGATAGCAGTTTAGCCGGATACCAGATACCGGATATTCGGCAACCGGCTATCCAGCTATAAGGATAGCCGAGTACTTGGCTACAGTAGAACGAGAACAGTAGAGGAGAAGAGACAGAGTCAGCTCAGACAGGGACATGTTCGACGTGGTGAAAGAAACGCGATTACACGTGAGTTTGATATTTATCTTCAGTGGATGCGAATTAATCGCAACTTCGACCCTTATTCTTGGTGGGCAGCTAATGCTAAGCAATACCCCAATTTAAGAAAGTATGCCAAAGCTTTCAGCGCCTTGCGGCAGTGTGCAAAGCGATAGACTTTATTTTGAAGCTGGTTTTATTTACGAAGACAACCTAAACCACTTGCTAGCTCTTAATGCAGAAAAAATAGTATCATTCATCATAATTTGCCTTAGTATAAGTACTACCTGCTGGCTTTGAAATACACAGACCGAAGACGGGCAGCAGCGTTTTCAATGTGATGAAGCCAGTACTGTGGTCACTAACCCGCCTGCCCAGCGTAGTGACTATGAGCAAAACAGATGAGTTCACGTTATTTTTGGCGTAAACTTGTGGAGGCCTATGTCCAGCAGTGGACTGTATAGGCTGTAATGATGATGATGATGGTGATAAGTACTATGTAATTCGTTTTCTTAGTTGTAGAATTATATTGTAATTACTGATTGTATTTCATAAGTGATGAACATAGCAATTGATAAGCCTAAAATACATTCGGTATTCGGCCAGATAGTATTCAGGCCGCCGGATAGGCCGGATACCGGATAGTTACCGGATATCAGTTTCATTTCTAATCTAAACGACTTTCAGGTGCTGTAAAATTGCAGTAACAATAAAAAGCGAACTGACAATTTGTACAGGAGTGTGATTACAGAACGTATGTATCATCTATTCAACAAAAATGTATAGTATATTTTATTAAAAAGTGTGAAAAGTCTCACATTCCGTCTCCAATTGAAAGCTAAGGGGCCGCCACGTCCTGAAATTGCACTAACTCAAAAATGAAGTAAGAAAACTAAATTTTTCTACGCGTGGTTTTGAATCTGAACAATATTTCAAACCACATCAGGTTGTGTGGATGTGAAGAAAGCAGTAAATTATTTTGTTTTCTGTGTCTGGTGTTTGTAGCTGTCGGTGGCTGTGGAGAGATTCACATCGGCATGGACGGAATTAATTTTCTATATAAATAAAATAAATGGTAAGCTCAAAAAAGGAGGAGGTATATATATATATATATATATATATATATATATATATAATACGATCTATATACGGTATATGTTAATATATGTTCGGGGATAACTTCGTCGTTTATGAACCGATTTTGATATTTTTTTTATAATATAACGGCAGTGACGTAATATCAGTCACACGACTGTATAATATGACGTTTGTAAAACCGAACTCATTTAACATTAACGCTATAAATGTTTGGCGTTTTTTGGTAAAATAATGAATTAAAATAGCTATCGTTGGTGTGTAGTGTCTATTGTTACGTCCATTTTTTTGAAGTCTCCTAAATGGTAAACAAATATGGCGTAAGTACGGAAGTCCGACAACAGATAATTAAATAGTCTAATAGTAAAGTGACACAAAGAGCAAATGAATGAACAATACTAATATTTTTTTTATTTTTTTTTTAAATAAAATAAAATAAAAAATTAAAAAATACTAATAGGCCATAGATGAGAGTAAAATTCATTTTATATTCAAATATTGTTTGTTGTTCAAATATTGTTGTATTGTTTGTTCAAAATATGATAATATATTGAATATTTTTGTTAGAGGTCACCACATCATCATCATCACAACAGCCTTTCGCAGTCCACAACTGGACATAGGCCTCCACAAGTTCCTCCCTTCCATACCTTAGTCGCCTCTTACAACACATTTTATTGCCGTAACCACACAGAGAATTTGTCCAAACGAAAGTCCAGTAATAAAATAAAAAATAAATAAAACAACGAAGTGAAAGCTACAAATAAAGGATATTCCACACAAGAAAAGAGTGCTACGTTTTTTATATCAATCTTTGTTCGCATTGTAACAGAGATACACAACGGGACACCGGACATTTTTTTTCTGACGGTCCGACTTGCACTTCTCATGGACTTTGTACTTATAAACTATTTATAGAAATCGCTGTTGACATACGTAGAAATAAAAATAATTTAAAATTTACTTTAATAAATCAATACCAGTGGTTAGGGTCAGTCTTACCAGTCAGTTTTACCAGATGTGGATAGACTTGATCCTGTAAATAAGTTACGAATAGACTTTAGCAGCAAGAGGTAGAACAGGGCATTATAGGACATTAGGTTCCTCTGGCGTAGTCAGTATGGACTAAAGCTCCTTAAATAAAAGAAGGACCTGCTCCTCTTCAATTAATAAACTACAACTTTTAAATTCACATTGCGAATAGAAATGTTCTCATAAATATCGTGGAATTCGACAGAAAAATAATAATAATTTGACAAAAACTTTTATCTGTTTGATACAGTCCTGTTATGATAAAAATAAGACATAATAAATCGACTGTCCATACGTACAGTATTTTTTTTTGATTGCATAAAAAAACTACTTTTTATGTATATTTTCAAAGAAAAAAGAGAAAATGCTATAAAATACATACACATAAAATCACATTTTTCATGAGCTTATTACTCAATATCGATACTTAACAAATCATTCAGCGTAAAAAATGTAAAGTGCCTTTTTTCAATTTCGATATTATACGTAGGGACAGTCGAAATATTTACAATATTTTTTTTTATACAACTAGGTCGCCAAACAAGAGTACGGCTCACCTGATGGTAAACGATTACCAGAAGCATTGCAAGCGTGTTGCCGACCTTACCCCGAACCTCTCCCAGGAGCTCTGGTCACCTTATTCACCACAGAAACACAACAATCATTTATTTATACTAACCTATATAACCATTTATCCATTCCGTACTCTCAGTTATTTTATGATATAGAAAAATTAAAACAAAAAAGGGCCAATCTAAATAAAATAAAAAAATACATTTAAGTTGTTACATAGCGAGCGATGAGCAGTTTGCGACTGTCACAAACAAAAAAAAAAAAACTGTGTAATTTAGGTAATTTATTATTTTATTTATTTATTTATTTACACTTTTTTGCACACCCACACAAAAAGTAACAAAAGTTTAATTACGTAAACAAAAATAATAAAGTTGTATTAGTTGCAAAAGGTAATTTGTATATTTTCTAATAAATAATTGTGTTTGCTCGCAAACGAAAACAACCGACTTCAATTACATCGACAAGTAATACAACGTTGGTAGACGAACAAAATTAACTAACGCACTAGTCGTCTCTACGTTTTCCGAGGATCTCCTTCGATTTCTCTGGGATCCCATCATCAGGTGCTGTTTTTTTTTATCATGGTACCTGGGATATCTCCTTTCCAACAAGAAAATAAAAATCGGTTCATAAACGACAAAGTTATCCCCGAACATACATAAAAAAAATATATACATATATACAATACGGTTGAATTGAGTAACCTCCGTCGGTCGGTTAAAAAGCTAGTATTTTATACAGCGCATATAACATTATACATTTGTATAAATTAAACATGTGTTAACAACACAAAATAAATAATAAATAAATATCATATTTGTAACATGCACACACGATCGTTTTTTCTATGGTAACCAATTTAAGGCTTGTGTTGTAG
This sequence comes from Melitaea cinxia, assembly GCF_905220565.1. NCBI lineage: Eukaryota > Metazoa > Arthropoda > Insecta > Lepidoptera > Nymphalidae > Melitaea > Melitaea cinxia. The sequence continues at coordinate 2,889,633 of NC_059416.1, forward strand.
GTAACAGCTGGCAGGTATAGCTAAATATTTTTTTTTGATAAATATACATAGAAATAATACAGTTATAAATAAATACAAATATTACACTCAGACTCAGGCGGGAATCGAACCCGAAATCTGCAGAGCGAAAGCAGAGTCACCACAAATTGCGCCAACGAACTAGTCAAAATTATTAGAAATAAAATTTATTTATTATATATAAAATTATTTATTTAATGTCTGAAAATTATTAAATAATAAACTCAATATAAAAAAATAGGTAAAAAAAACTTTTTAAGTTAAACGGTTTTATGTTAAAAATACATTGCAATGTTTAAGATAAATGTACTAAAAACCAAAAAATAATAAAATAGATACAGTCGTGGGAATTATAAACATATGCATAGACTAGACTAAAATAAAACCGTCTCCTTATATGCAATAAGGAGTAACGTAGGCTACTTTTATTTTAGAAATTTATTTATTTTATAACTCTGCAAACGGAACAATGATGATGATGATGAATGTAAATTTAAAATAAAATAATTTAAAAAAAAACGACTTCAAACAGGAAACTTAAAAGTGAAAAATAAATTTACTTAGTACAAAGTAATTCGTATTTTGATTTAGTTAATCAGAAATGATTTAATAAATATTTTATAATTTTGAAGTCGGTGCCAAGTAAAGAAATAACTACTCTAGTATCTACTCGCAAGTTGTATTCAGTTTTCTTTCATAATTTGTTTCATTGACTATAAATTAGTTTGAATACTGTAATTATTCTGTTATTGTTTTGATATATTTAATAATATTTTTTGTACTTGTTTTTTGTGTGTGTTGTTTGTATTTGTTATTGTAGTCAGGTTGTTGTAGTATTTACTTGGCACCGACTTCAATATTATAAAATATTACAATACACAAGCACAAACACCCAGATCATGACAAACATCTTATATGGCCAATACAAATGTCTGTCCTGCGCGGAGATTGAACCCACTAACGCCAGCGCAACAGCCAGTGCTGTGACCGCTGCGCTAACGCGTCGACATACTATGAGTAAAGTTCGCTATCAGGTGTACGTAATAACAACCGGGACTGACAGCCTAGCGTGTTCTCGGAGGCTAGGTTGGTTGGGTGAACCACAAGGATTAACAACTAGACCAAAAATAAATATTAGTATAAACATAAATATCTACTCCGAGCGGGAATTGAACCCGCGACCGTCGGTGTTTAGGCGCCGCCGACACGGCACATGCACCATTATATCAAAGCGGTCGTTAAACAGCAAAAGGTAACTGCTGTAAATTGTTGAGAAATTCCCTCGAGTGTTTATGGACTCCATCATCAAACCTGGTCCTGCGACACAGATGACCACACAGCAGGTAATTGCTATAAATCGTTGAAAAGTTCCCTTTATTATCTTTCGTCTCCATCATCAGACTGTAATGGCACTTGTAACTCATATAGGTGCAAAGTTCTCATCGATAGAAACGAATTAAGTTCAAACACCAGGTAATTGCTATAAATTGTTGAAGAGTTCCCTCGACTATCTTTCTTCTCCGTCATCAGATTGACTCCAGACCTTTATTAAATAGTAGTGCTTTATAGTACTTAATGAAAACATGATCAAATTTACTAGTCACCCGTACGATTTTTGAAAGTTTTCCTCGATTTCTCTAGGATCCCATCATCAGATCCTAGTTTCCTTATCATAGTACCAAACTAGGGATATTTCCTTTCCAACAAAAAAAGAATTATCAAAATCGGTTCATAAACGAAAAAGTTATCTCCGAACATACATTAAAAAAAAAAAAATATATATATATACGATCGAATTGAGTAACCTCCTCCTTTTTTAAAGTCGGTTGAAAAGAAGACAAATTGCGAAGATTACTTATTACTATTGATTATTATATATAAACCAGATGCATAGCAAAGACAATCGATTGTGAAGTATCAATTTCGTCCAAGCACACTACACATAAGGAACTCATTTTTTACGTAATTATTACTTGCGCTGAAGCGATACAGCCATGCTTCCATGAGCGCATTTCGGCGCGGAATGACGAACGACGATGGTTCACTTGTAAAAAATGTATGAAGAAATTTGAGAGCGTTTCTTATTTTTCTCATAAATGGAAATATTATTTATTTTTATATAAAATATCTAGCGCTACGCATAGAGGACTAAATAAGCAACAATTTCTTAGTGTAGTTATTTTTCTTAGTGCAGTGTATTTAGATATAATGGTTCATATTCAGACCCGTCTTTTTTTAATTTTTTGCGATTTCTGTGATGGTTAAACTGTATTTGTGTGAAAAGTTTGTATGGGGCTATAGAATTTTTATGGTCTCACTTGGAGATGAATATATTATCTTTCATTTGAAACCAAAATATCCTCTCAGGGTGACTCCTAATTAATTAAAATGGTACGTGAAAAACGCTGATATATGTGGAAAAATGTGATAGCGTCCTTGAGGAAACTTATAACTTAATAAGTAGAATATAAGCGATTCCAAATAATAACAAAAACTAAGTTAGTCGTTTGCTTATAGCACGTGTTTAACAATTTTTACAGATAATAAATACATGTAATCTTGTAAAACAACTGGTCTTAAATATTACATAAACAAAATAAAACTCATATGTCACAAAAACACGACAAACATGCGAAATTTACATTGTCAAACAAATCGAAGTGAATATTAAACAAAATAAAAGGAATTTATAAAAAGTCAAAAAAATGTCGTTGCTTGATTTACCGATGCCCCTAACGGATATCGAATCAGTTTTGGCTTGGGTCGATACTTTTAAATTGTCCAGACCTACGAAGAAGATTAACAGGGATTTTTCTGATGCTGGTACGTTTTGACGATCTTTACTAAGATAGTAATTGATGTAATTAGATTTTTAGGTTAATTTACACCGATTTAATTTGTATGATTCATAAATGGTAAGTGTGTTAGACTATTACATTATAAATACTAAACAAATAAATAAATGCTTCACACTTAACGGTCCCAAGTAGGATTATCTGTAGTGTCGGGGGTCTAGAATCACACAATACATAAGCACAAACGCCTAGACCACGGCAAACATCTGTATGGCCAATACAAATGTTTGCTATGTGCGGGAATCGAACCCAAAACCGCCAGCGCAACGACCACAAACTAGTGCTGTGACCATTGCGCCAACGCGCCGTCAATTACAACATTATTTATGTATCTCTATAGAACTGAGGTAGGGCACAGCAGGAATTTCCTGCTCAAAATATGGAGCAGCCCGACTGGGGTAGTACCTCGACCTTACAGAAGATCGCAGCTAAATAATACTGTTTTCAAGCAGTATTGTGTTCCTATTGGTGAGTAAGGTGACCAGAGCTCCTGGGGATTGAGTTGGCAACGCGCTTGCGATGCTTCTGGTGTTGCAGGTGTCTATAAGCTACGGTAATCGCTTACCATCAGGTGAGCCGTACGCTTGTTTGCCGACCTAGTGACATAAAAAAAGAACATAAAAAAATGTCATGACCAATTGAGCTTTTTGAGAGTTAAAATTGTTCATGAGATGCACCCAGTTCTTAGACGCTTTAGTTAAAGTAACAATGGAAGAGAAATCAGTTATTCAAACATTACAATATAGATAAGATATTTAGTACCACAATTCGGTAAAAAAATTTTTTTATTGTTTTATAATAGAGTACAAACAAAAATAATTCTCTTTTCTTTTAACTAAGATTACGTTTGTATTGTTTTTTTTTTTAATTCTTTTTCGTTTGTTTGGGCGTTTATAAAAGAATTTAAATGTTGTCAGTAGTGATAATTGGCTGTTTTTTTAGGTAAGTTATCTGTCGTAACATATTTTTCACAGGACTGTCGATATGTAGTCTTTAACAAATAAATTACCTGTAGGATAAGCATTTATACTGCATGATGTTAAACAAAAGGCACGGGCATTTTAGAGCCTGTGGAAATTGAATTTAAATAAAAAAGTGTGTGTACTTATGTACGCACGTAAAAAGTTATACTTCATTGGGTAGCTAACATCAGTACTGCGGTCACCAACCCGCCTGCCCAGCGTGGTGACTATGGGCAAAACACACGAGTTCACGTTATTTTTGGCGTAAACTTGTGGAGGCCTATGTCCAGCAGTGGACTGTAATACGCTGGAATGATGAAGTGTTTTTAAAGCCTATATGAAAAATAAGATTTTTAATTTTAGTTCAAAATGAAAATCATAAATAAACTTTATTGAAAAACAACTAAAAATCGTCATTTTACACTTTAAAATTTTAATTATGTTTGAAAGAGAAGCTACCACCGATTCGGAATGTAGATTCTACAGACAAGAATCATCAAGAAATTCCGCGGTTACTCTAAATAAAAGCTTTATATTATTTTGTAGCTTTTAGCTATTAATATATTTTTAATACAATCATAAAATTTATTTTCATTGACAGTCCTTCTAGCCGAAATCCTAAGCGTGCACTATCCGAAGTTAGTGGAGATGCACAACTACCCACCGAGGAACAGTCACTCCTTGAAGCTGAATAATTGGATGACGCTAAACAGAAAAGTTCTGAAGAAGCTCAAGCTGAATCTGTGCAGTAGTACGATGGATCAGCTGGCTAATAGCGCGCCGGGGCTCATCGAACGGGTCCTCGTTATGGGTAAGCGATTTTATAACTATTCCGCTTTAGCCTGTTACATCCAACTGTTGGGCATGGGCCTCTTTCGCCATGTGGGAGAAAAGGATCTTAATCCAACAAGCTGCTCTACTACGGATTTGCTAGATATCTATGATAACAACCGGGACCGACAGCTTAACGCGCTCAATACTCATAAGTTCCTAACTAACAATATATACATTAGTAAAAATTAATCGCTGAATTGTATATACGCTCATAGCTTCCAACTGCACCAAATTTAATATATATTGTTTTCTTTTAGTTAGTGTTAGGTCAAGGATTTGTATAAAAGAAAATTAAAATCGTAAATTGTCATGAATGTGATTTTTAGTTTTCATTAAAACGTTCTAAATTTTCATTTAGTAAGACAAAGTATTAGAAGGCTTAAGCTTGGTTTTTGTTTAGTGAGTTTCGTTGATTTTTAGTAAGTCAGATCGGTGTTCGAGATTTACGCTCGGAAACAAATTTTGCGATTATTTTTTATATAAAAAACTAGCTGCCTGGATAGACTTCGTTCTGACAAAAGTTAATAGCAATTTTTTTTTTTTTAATGGAAACCTTCCGTGGGCCTTAATGAACATACAAAAAAATAAATCAGCCGAATTGTTCGAGTCATTCTCGAGTTATGCGCTTAGCAACAATCATTTTTATTTATATAGATAATTAAATGATATATTGATAATTTTTCCTCATCATATTTTTTAATTATTAACAGTTCGAGAAAAAATTAGAAGGGATGAAGATGTAAATAAAAGCCTTAAGGAAGCTGAACAAAACATGTCCAGCGGCGGTAGTTATTACGAAGCTTGTGGAGATGACGGTAATAATAACATATTCTTTTCTATCTATACAAATAAATAAAATTGGAGGGTCTGTTTGTAACATTAAAATAACCGCTTTTTACTAAATGCATATGGATTTATTTATACACGGTACATATACCAAAATGACATTTTTTACAATTTTTGTGTCTGTCTGTCTGTTTGTTTATTCCGGCTAATCTCTGAAACGGCTCGATCGATTTGGACAGGACTTTTACTGGAAGATAGCTGATGTAATAAGGAGTAACTTAGGCTACTTTAATTTTAGAAATTTATTTATTTTATAACTCTGCGAACTGAAGATAACTTTTTTTGTTAAATTTCACGCGGACGAAGTCGCGGGCACAGCTAGTATTTAATAACATTAAGTCAAATGTTTGATTTTATTTGAGTTAGCGTTCAAAAAGCGTTTTAAATCAAAAATACTCGCTAAGGACCATTAACCTTTTGACCGCCGTAGTCACCTATACTTGACAAGGGCTCGCGAGTCCTGTGCGCCAGCGACGTCTATAGGTGACAAAAAACCCGGACCACAAAAATATTAAATAAAATTATTAAAAAAATATTTCTAGTATTTTAATTCAACATTTATGAAAATAGAATATCCCCGCAACATTTGAGTATAAAAAACAAGTCTTTTAGAGCTACACGTACTGAGAAACATTGAAATAAAAACATGCATTTTTATTCCACTTAAATGATATGTCCAGAACGCCGAAGTCGTCTATAGTTGACCGCTAGGGATGTGACGCAAGAGGTATAAATAAATAATAAATAAATAAATATTTACAACATACACACACGGTCATCTGTTCCTAAAGTAAGCAACTTAATGCTTGTGTTATATATTCTTTATTGCACTTTTAAAAAATCATAATTACAAGTCATTTTTGCAATTAGCTATTCAAAATTCAACTCAAACGTGTTATATTTTCTATAAATAATTTAATATTTGAATAAAACAAAAGGTAAAAAACATAAAACTATCATCAGCTAACACATAAATAGCAAATGAATAAAAAATCAAATCAACTAAAATCAATCAAATCGCCATAATAAATCTGATATCTCAAATCTGGCGCATCTCTAGCGCGTAGTCATTAATCCGTTCTCTACACGCCGTTGTCAAGTATAGACGACACGCTGATGACGTCATAAGCGAATAGCGAGAAAAATAGTGAAGTGCAAGACGAGCGATACCTTAGAACATCGTCGCATTTTGGAAGGCGTCGATGATTTTAATAATATACAATAAAATAAAAAAAAATATTTTTTTCATTTTGTTTATTTAAGGTTAAGATCGAAATTACGATTTTCTTTCTCATTCTCAAAATCATCTGGCAGCATCAATATCATCTCTAACCCCCACTCTCATAAAAGCTTTTTTTCTAAGACCCATGTCGTGTCGTGTGTCGTGAAATATTTGATTTGAAATATTGCTACTTACTCAGTACTGTTTTAGTACTATTTGCTACCTAAGCAAAAAAATATTTAACGCATGTAAATATTTCTTTTAAACTAAGGCTGGCATCGACCGCACCGATTATATTAATTTGCTTCATCGGATCAACTACTGAGTTGGAGAACAGTGGAACACGGGGCACTATGGAACAGTTTCGATAAAAATTTGAATTCTAAACTAATCCGTGTGGTAACGCTTCGACCAATTACAGCGCGTAGGGACTCTTGAAAATCCGTAATAACTTTTTACTGGTTGTACCGATTTTGATAATTTTTAATTTTATCGAAAGCTAATGTTTATCATGTGGTCACATATAAATTTCATTGAGATCTGATATCTACTTTTTGAGTAATCTTTGATAACGCGTTTTGACTACGCGTACTTGACTATTTTTTCGTCGATCTACGTTGTATTCGAGCAAACACAATTATTCTTGTTCAATTCATTGAGATTTCTTTTCTTTTTAGTAAAAAAGTTTAAAGAATAGGTAAGTGATATTTTTTTTTCATTAATTTTAATCATTTGAGACAATTGTGTGGAAAGTTCAAAAAATAACCTAAGTTTTTATAAAACTCGTTTAAAACGTTGGCCTTATGGGGCACTATGGAACGGGGCACAGTGCAATACTGTTCTAATGAACCTTAAATAATAAACTATTATCTAATAAGATAATAATTGTGTTTGCAGGCAAACGAAAAAAACTAACTTCAATTATATCGACAAGTAATACAACGTAGGTAGACGAAAAAATAGTCAAGTAAATACGCATTATCAAAGATCAATCAAAAAGTTGTAATCGGGTTTGGATGAAATTTAAATGTGACTACATGATAAACATCGGCTTTCGATTAAATTAAAAATCATCAAAATCGGTGCACCCAGTAAAAGTTATGCAGATTTTCGAGATCTCATTATAAAATCCTGGTTTCCGTAGCATGGTACTATACCGGGGTTATCTCCTTTGCAACAAAAAAAGAATTATCAAAATCGTTTCATAAACGACAAAGTTATCCCCGAACATAAATAAAAAAAAATATAAAATATATATCGAATCGGTCGAATTGAGTAACCTCCTCCTTTTTTGAAGTCGGGTAAAAAATTACAAATTTGAATTAGGTTAATTTTTTTCTAAATTACTTTTCATGTATATATCGATTCGATTCGAAATCGATATATAGCCACACAGCGACACAGCACGTCTCTAAAGAAAGTTTCATAACCGTAGGTCAGCTGCGCCGTAGTCGTCCAGTCGTGACAATGACGTCATGGCGATAGAAAAGAGTGTTGTGCTTTACTACGATTATTTTTGTAATGTTTGTTTTTTATTTATGTTGTTGTAAGTATATATAACGAGTGCAAGATAACACAAGAAAAATATTAAAAAATAAACCTTCCTAGATTATATAAGTAGTCATTTATTGCATAAAAACCAACAAAAACAAGTCACTGTGTGGTACTCGATAACGACTCTTGGCAGCACTATTTTTTTCGTAGGTATTTTTGTTTATTTTATGCCTTGGCGTACAGGGCACGGGAATGGTTTTGAGGCGTGGCGGTCAAAAGGTTAAACGTTATCTGTTTGATATTTTCTTTTTCTTTTTTTAATCTACCTTCCAGTCAAAAGTGATTCTACTATTAATAGGTCACTTTATATGTGTATTCATCTTGTCATAGCATTTATTTATTTATTCTTAATGTACACCGAAATACAGACACATATAAAGAAAGATACAATACAAGATGTAAAGAGCGATTTCTTCTTGATAACCTTTGGTTACAGGATTTTATTTTGTTACGATCAATAATAGTAAACATTTTGTGACATATACATATATGATAACTAGCGAATAACATGTTCAGAAATTATAATTGAATGAATAATGAGTGATCAAAGAGTATTTGTAAGGAAAAAAAAACCGTCAGCGTCGTATCACGACCTAGTTTTACTAGGCAGTCACAGGACTGCCGATCTGTAGTTTGTATGATAAATCGTCTGGTATTAATATAATTATAATGCATGTTTAACAAAAGGCATGAGTATTTTGAGCCCGTGGATGTAAATTTAAAAAAAAAAAAAAAAAAATTGTGAACTTTGATTGGAGATTTTTAGGCTCATATTATAATATGCGTGTAACAGTGATTTAAATGTTTATCTTAAATTGTCATACATTTCTTTTGCTATTGCTTCATTAATTTTAAAAAAAGCTTGCGGCCAAATATTTTTAATAGTCCAGGGCGACACTGACAACAACGCTGACTTTTATTACATGATAATAAATATACACTTCACACCTAACGGTAGTAGGATTTCCTCTTGCATCGGGGATACGGAAACTCGTGTACATTTATATGGCCAATACAAATGTTTGTCATGAGGAGGATTGAACCTGCGACATAACCAGTGCGCTAACGCGTCGTCCAATGCTGAAATCGCCTTTAAAATTTATCTAATGTTCAGTAAATAGAGTTCATTTAAAAAAAACTGCATGGTCCATATGTATTTATTTATAATTTATATTTAATTACAGAAAACATACTAGTCGTTCCTGTTAAAACAAGAGTTAACGGTGTGCTAGAAAGTATTCAGAAGAAAGTAGTCAGCTACGATTCTTACCTCGCACTCAAAGAAGAATTAAAAGACGCTAAAGATTCCTCTGACGTTTTAAAACAAAAGGTATTTAGTATTTAAGTTTATAGCTTTGCTTCAAAGTTGCAAATATTATTTCAATTTTGTTTAACACTACTACAAATAAATCTTATACTATTAAACAAGCAATTCTTGTATATACCTATATATATAGAATCTGAATCTCGGAAGCAGCTCCAACAATTTTCATGAAATTTAGTATGCAGGGAATTTCGGGGGAGATAAATAAAGCTAGGATTCATTTTTAGAAAATGTCGTTTTATCCCAGTTTGTAGACAATGAAAAAATGGCTACAATATCGTTAGAATACGAAGGTAAATTTCGCAATTGTCAATAAAGTTGTAACAGCTTAGGTGGGAAAACAGCCGGTCTCGATCGACCGAAAAGTTCAAATCATTTTTTCTTTTTTTTTCTAAATGCACTCGTTATTTACTATTTAAATAGCCAGTTCTTATTTCTTACTGTCAGTCGGTTGTTTGTTTGTCGGTAAAATCGAAAAATATTCATATTTTATCATTATTATTTTTTAATTTATTGTATTTTTGATTTTTTATACATACATTTAATCACGCCTCTTTCTCATTTTTTAAGCCATTTTTTATATTTGTTTATATTTTTTATTATTGTCGGTAAAAAAAATATTATTTATCTATCTATAATATAATAATTGTGTTTGCTCGCAAACGAAAAAAAAACCGACTTCAATTACATCGAAGAGTAATACAATGTAGATCGACGAAAAAATAGTCAAGTAACTACGCGTTATCAGAGATTACTCAAAAAGTAGTTATCAAATCTCGATAAAATTTATGTGTGACCACATGATAAACATCAGCTTTCGATTAAAGTAAAAATTATCAAAATCGATAAACCCAGTAAAAAGTTATTGCGGATTTTCAAGAGTTTCCCTCGATTTCTCTGGGATCCCATCATCAGATCCTGGTTTCCTTATCATGGTACTAAACTAGGGATATCCTCTTTCCAACAAAAAAAGAATTATCAAAATCGGTACACCCAGTAGAAAGTTATGTGGTATAATACAACGTAGGTCGACGAAAAAAGCGTCAAGTACAAACGCATTATTAGATATAACTCGAAAAGTAGTTGTTAGATCTCAAATAAATTTAAATGGGACCAATTGGCACACACCACCTTTCGATTAAAACAAAATTTGTCGAAATCGGTTTACCTGGTCAAAAGTTCTGATGTAACATACATTAAAAAAAAAAAAAAAAAAAAAAAATTTTTTGGAAGTCGGTTAAAAATGAGTCGCTGGATGTGTTGCTAAGCGCAAAACTCGAGAACGGTTGGACCGATTTCGCTAATTCTTTTTTTAAAATATTCCTTGAAGTACGAGGATGGTTCTTACGGAGAGAAAAATTCAAAAAAAAAAATTAAATTTCCTGAAAAAGTCTAAAAACAACACTTACACATACAAAAGATTTGTGATAATACTTAAAAGTCAATTTGAACTTTAATACCATACGATAAAGTTTGTGTTAGGCGATACGAAGTTCGCCGGGTCAGCTAGTATTTTATAAATATGTAATTCGTAAAATGTGATTTCCAAAAAAACACGATTTACTATAAATACCGAGCTAAGTTCGGCCACCCATGTACTTAAATTAAAATCCTTAATAATTTGAAATCAAATTTCAGGTTGAACATTTAGATAACTTACTCAAATTAAAAGAAGAGAGAATAGAAGAATTACAAAAGCAATTGGAAAGAAAACAAACCAGACGTAAAGAAGTTGAGGCTCTTCAGAATAGTCTGTCGATTCCCTTCGAACCTGAGCCACCTTCTCCTAATATAAATGACCTTGTAAATGTACCGAGTAGACCATTATCATTAAAGTCAGTTGAGTCTACTGGAAAATTATGTAAAGAAGAATCTAGAATACCAATTCCTATAACTGAAATAAAGTCCATGACTAAACCTAGCATTACAGAAGTCACGACAAAAGACTATGCTGATGATCAAATGGCTAATGTTGAAAAAGTTAAGTCAGATATTTTTAAGGAAATTGAAATAACAGATGAAAAAAATTCGGACGGTTTTCAAGATACCCAAGATTTTGACCACGAGACTGAAGCATTTGTTAATATCGAAAGCACTATGCAGAAGGAAGTAAGAGAAATGTCAGGATGACTGTTTACATGATTTGATCTACGCGGCTTAGATTTTAAAATATTTTTGTGAATCGGAATACTTTGATATAATCATGAATATTTTCTAGAGTAGAGATTTTACTTGATTTAGGTTTTAACATATGTTTGTCAATATTTTGTTATGATTTAGTTGTATAATTTAGAAATCAAAAATATACATAATTTTATAAATTAACAGTTTATTAGTTTCATTTGTTTGCTAGCAACGTACGTTTGCTTGAAATATTTCGCAGAGACTTGGATGCTTTTCCAACGTCTCTTTTATATCTTGCAGTCTTCTTTTAGTGAGGTCCTTGATTTTTTCAGTTCTAAAAGAAAGAGTAAAATATTCAGGTAGCAAATTGCAAATATATAGTGTTGTCATATCGTTGCCTTTTTGTCTAAAGAAATGTTTTAAATACTTGTGATTGGAATGAAAAATCCTTTCTCTATAAGATCTTTTTGATTTTCAAAATTAAGTTAAGCTCGAAGACAATATTAGACGAAATATTTTAAAATTTGGTGTCTATATTAATGGGTGACTAATGTAATTCGAATTAAATGCAATAAAACATTTCTGTTTGACTTATGACCTTGCATTTTCAACTTTTATGCCTTGTTCTGTTTTGGTGTTCGTTGTTCCTTCATTAACTACACAATTATACCATACTTACGGATCCTTTCGGTTTTCCTTTTGTCCGATAACTTTAAAACGATTGAACTCGATATTATCATTGAAGAAACATTCGGCATTAATTTCGTCCAAATTTTGTTTGATGGGAATCAAATCGGCTACTGTTAAAATAAAAAATTCAACTATTAAAATTAGAACTTCAGTCATCTGCTTCCCCAGTCGGGCTGCTCCAGATTTTAATAATAATAGTAATAATCATTATGTATTCACACTCACACACACACACATCCTTATACAGACAAAGACTAGACAAAAAATAAAAATCACAACATAACATTTCTATTAAAATATAGCTGTATATAATAGATATTATGACAAATAATTACATTGGAAACAATGAACATAATATACAACCAAAATAAAATAAAGTAAAATTAAAAATAATAATAATAGGTACCCACCCACATAAAAACAAAAATAATAATTTAAAAAATAAAAAAATAAGCAAAATGTATATTAAAAAAGAAAGAAAGAAAGCGACAATCTGCATAGCGATGCACTGATGGGAGCATTGCAATGAATGACGCTTGGCATTTGTTGGAGAATCAAGACTCTCCAACGCCGATTTTCAGCGTCACTTGTAAGGAAATAGGCGGAAAGCAGTTCTTATCTATACATATAATAAAATGGTAGGAAAGTAAAAACTGTACATTGAATATTTTTTTAAAAGAATGCTTAGGGTGTGATTTACAATCGATACCGAAGCCAAAAATATGGTTTTTAGAATTTTTGTCTGTTTGTCTGTATGTATGTCCGGGATAAACTCAAAAAGTGCTGCATGGATTTACTTCAAATTTGGCACGAATATTATTAAGAATTTGGGTCAACATATAGGCTACATATTATCACGCTATTACCTACGGGGAACGAGTGCTGAACCTTTATTTCTTCAACGCACTCTGTAACAACGTGTAATCTAACGACGCATATTTGAATGTTGTTATTATGTTAATAACCATGCTATAAGCTAGCTTCACACTATAAATAAACACATTCTGTAGTTTATTTAGTATCAGCATTGCACCCGTGCGAAGCCGCGGAGGGTCGCTAGTGACACATAAAATAACTACTTAACAATAACACTTCCAGCTGCCCATATTTCTGTTAACTTGTGTATATATATTTTAATACGTAATAAATAATTATTCTTGTCTCAACTATGAATTGTTTATATATTGTATTGCGATGTGCCCAACATATATATTTTTGTTTCATTTTAGTGTTTGTAATTTCTCATGTAAGTGTATTCGTGTGAGAAATAAATGATCTTTAACCTTATATAGAAATAAATACATATAAATAAACATGAATATTTGTACATATATTATAAGACTTGAACACAAAATTGATTTCAATTCAATTTAAATTAAATTTAGTAATTTTGTACGTTGTGAGCCCTTGCTCGTTGCTTATATATATATATATATATATATATATATATATATGCTTATACATACATACATACACACTTAAATATACACATATATAGACGCAAATTATACATTTAATTAATAATTATGGTTGTATAATTAGTAATTATGGTTAATAATATTGGTTATTTTGAGCAGGATGTATCCCGCTGTGCCCTACCTCAATTAAAAATTTAAAAAAACTTAATTGAAACCTCATCTATAGACAAAAATAATAATTTAAAACACACACACACACACCGCGGTACTGAATCTTTAGCAACTTGGCTTATCATTATTGTATTCCTGTAAATAATTGAGTATCCCGTTGGCGCAGTTTGTAGTGACCCTGCTTTCTGCTCCGAAGGTTGTGGGTTCGATTACCACCCCGAATCTGGTTGTAATATAAATATTTATTTGTATATTTATATATATGTATTATTTATAAGCACGTTTATCGAAAAAAAAGTATGTAGCTATACCAGTCCACTGTTACCTATAATAAAAGCATTTAGTTGCTTACTGTAGGAACAGACGACCGTGTGTGAATTGTGTAGATATTTATTAGATTTTATTTACAACACTTACCAGTATAAATTTTCTGGGTACTAGATGCAGGTGACGGACTTGGATCTCGACAGGTGCAGGGCGGTAATGACATTGACATATCAGACGTCTGGACAGCTACTCCTTCTAGACTGGGAGTCCAGGATAGAAGAGGATTTTCTTCTGTCACGTCGAAATCTAGTTTTTCCTTCTTTTTCTTCTCTTCTATTCTTTGTTTTAGGATTTCGAGTTGTTCTACGAATCGTCTTATAAGTTTAATAACTATATTTCTGTATTTCTTGTGTTTTAACAGTGGCACTGGCTGCTAAGTTGGTGGTCGGGGGTTCGATCTCCGCTTACGGCAAACATAAGTATTGTACGTGCAGGTGTTTGTCGTGGTCTGTGCATACGTGCTTGTGTATTGTGTGGTTCCAGACCCCCGGCACAGGAGAAAATTCTACTGTGAGCCGTTGTGTGTGAATTGTAAAAAATAATATACTTTCTAAATTGATGTATACGTATCTATAAATATAAAAATCGTGTAACTACTAAACTCCTACTGTGTGGCTACGTTAGTAAAGAATATAGCCACCCCCTCTCTTCCCGTGGGTGTCGTAAGAGGCGACTAAGGGATAACACAGTTCCGCTACCACCTTGGAACTTAAAAAACCAACCGGTGGCGGGATAACCATCCAACTGCTGGTTTTGAAATACACAGGCCGAAGACGGGTAGCAGCGTCTTCGGTGCGACAAAACCAGCCCTGCGGTCATCAACCCGCCTGCCCAGCGTGGTGACTATGGACAAAACACATGAGTTTACGCCATTTTTGGCACGAACTTGTGGAGGCTTATGTCCAGCAGTGGACTGTGATAGGCTGAAATGATGATGATGATGATGACTAAACTCCTAAAACAACTGATTTCGATCAAATATCATAATCACTACATATTATAAAACAAAGTCGCTTCCCGCTGTCTGTCGGTCCATGTGTATGCTTAGATCTTTAAAACTTCGCAACGGATTTTAATGCGGTTTTTCTTAATAGTTAGAGTGATTCAAGAGGAAAGGTTTATATCTATTAAAATCGTATAACTACTGAACTCTTAAAGCTGAACTGATTTTGATAAAATATTACAGTTATCTATTAGTTGAACTTAAAAGATAGAGTTCGATCCCCGCACCTGACAAACATTTGTATTGGCCATACAGGTGTTTGCCGTGGTCTTGGTGTTTGTGCAGTCCTTGTGGATCTCCCCACCGTGCCTCGGAGAGCACGTTAAGCCGTCAGTCCCGGTTGTTATCATGTTCATCTGATAGCGATCGTTACTCATAGTAGGGAATATATCCGCCAACCCGCATTGGAGCAGCGCCGTGGATTAAGCTCTGATCCTTCTCCTACATAGGGAAAGAGGCCTATGCCTAGCAGTGAGATGTAACAGGCTGAATCGTGACTATATTTTATAATAATATACATGTGCATGTAACCTGGTGAACAGGCTTCATAATCTTCGTACGTCTGTTCGACGTGTGTGAACGGACTGGCTCGCATGTACGCAGGCAGACTGCGTATGAACGAGTCCACTTGTAGCCTCTGACACTTCTCCATTGGACATATCTATATAAATAAAGTGTGTGAGTTAACTTCGACACGCGTCTGGAGTTTACTCCTTCAGAACGATTACCGTTATATTAAAAAATATGTTCATCTCTTTCTCGTGACGTCGCGCGATAAAACGTCACTCCCAGGGCAGGTCTGGCGTTACTGTTTCACACGATATCATTCTCCAGTGTTTGGAGTAAAGCTTATGTACGCACGCTTGACTTGTGGAGTAAGCTGGTGGAAGCGTGACGAGAGCGTTACGAAAAGTGTGATCGGGTGAGGCGAACGGAAGTTATACGTTAGTAAAGATAGAAAGAGATAGAGAGAGTTACGTTTCGTAAGATTTACTTCAGCCGTGTGGTCTAAAGCACACTCTTTTTTTATTTTAAGGACCTTAAATAAGTAGTTTCTTACAAAGAAAACCCTGACCAACTCTCAAAACTCGAGGATGGCTGGACCAGTTCTAGGACAGTATTTTTAGGTTGTTTGATACTTTATAGAAAGTTCTTATGCAATAGGTAGTCAACAAAACTAGATCAACGATCGGAAAATTCCAGAAAAAAAAAAACGATTATTCAAAGTTTATTTAAAGTCTGTCGGATCAGTACTCGTGGCAATAGATCCCTACTATAATATTATAAATGTAATGTAAGTTTGTTTGTTACTCTTTCACGCTTCATAAAACTTTGTACACATATTCTTGGAGCTATTAGAAGTAACATAGGCTACTTTTTATTTGAAAAAAACCAATGCGAGCGAAGCCGCGGGTAAAATCTAGTGTTTAATAAACTTGTCGATGATTGTTATTCTAGTAATAATTAACATACAATATGTTTTAACAACCGTTCTTGTACACTGGTATGAGTAGTCAACAAAACACCAGCGGTCGTGGGTTCGATTCCCTCTCAAGGCAGGTTTTCTTGTCTGGCCTGGGTGTATCTCCCAACTATGCCTCGTAGAGCACGTTAAGCCGTTGGTCCCGGTTGTTATCATAAACACATGATAGCGATCGCTACTCATACTCTTATAACCGCCAACCCGCAGTGCAGCAGCGTAGTGGATTAAGCTCCGAGCCTTCAACTATATGGAGAAGGAGGTCTTTGTCCAGCGGTGGGACGCGATATGATTGAATTTATCGATTAATTATTTCAAGATACTCAAGGAAAATTTATTACCTTTTCGTAATTAATCTTGTGATCTTGATCCGGAATGTGCGACGGAATTATTTGCAAGCTGTCGTTGTGTGTGCTTCTGTTTTTGAGAAAAAAAGGCTACAATAATCTATGTCAATAAAAATGAATTGAAATCACGTGACTACTGAACGAATGCGCCAATTCGGATAATTCCATTTGTTTTTTTATTGTTA
The DNA here is from genome assembly GCF_905220565.1 of Melitaea cinxia. NCBI lineage: Eukaryota > Metazoa > Arthropoda > Insecta > Lepidoptera > Nymphalidae > Melitaea > Melitaea cinxia. The sequence goes on from NC_059416.1 coordinate 2,906,993, forward strand.
GGACAAGTGTACAAAACGAAATGAGAAAAATCGATGATTTCGCGGAAAAAAAAATTGTCGCTACGTACCAGTTTCACCAGTTTCGCTAATAATTTAATATCTTTCAATAACCTGAGATATTTGAAGTATTTATATGTTACTAAAATTATTTAAAACGAGACAGTCTTGTGAACAAGACATTCGTAGATAATGACGAAATATCGCGCTCCGAAAAAAAAACATGTTAAATTTCCCGTTTTAAATAATTTTAGCAATGAAAATAACAATATAAATATAATAATAATAATATATCCACCAACCCGCATTGGAGCAGCGTGGTGGATTAAGCTCTGATCCTTCTCCTACATGGGGAAAGAGGCCTATGCCCAGTAGTGGGATATTACAAGCTGAAGCGTAATAATATAATAATTTAAAATTTTATATGTTATCGTAAAGTTGTAAGACCCCACTACTATTATACAGGGTTACAGGAAAAGTCGACCTAGATCCGTTAAGGGCGTGTAGTACACACCATTTCTGAATGATTTCACTGTGGAACCCCCCATCCTCAACTTAACCGTTTTCGAGATATTCGAGTTTTAATTTTTTTTATGCAAATGCCCAATTTTTCGGCTTTTGAATTGAATATTTTGAATTTTTTTGACTCTTATGATTATTTTTTTGGTTTTTTACATGAAGAATGAGATGCTTAATGACCTCAATGACTAAAATTGTACGTAAGTTAACTAAATAGGTCGTTGTAGGCGATCGAAACTTAAGAAAATAAGTACAAATTATAAAAAAATATTTTTCTTTTCTAGATATCTCAAAAAATTATTATGGCACTTGCTCTGCAGAAGTGCTTAAGAATATCTACATTTTATCAGCTATCCAACGAGGTATAACACTCTAGGGTATTTATTAACCTCAAAGGTGAAACTTAGTTTCTAAGGCTACATGGCAGTCAGAATAAATAGCGCTTATTTAATCTAATTAATTTGACTTAAGTTCAGCATCATCATCATTACAGATCGTCGGTGATTGTAGTAAGCTAAATAAAACAATAAATCAGTTCAAAATAACATTTATTCACCTAATGTTTTTGAAGTTCATGTTCTACGTGTCCACCTCTATTTCGCACACATTTTCTCATTCTTTCACGTAGTCCACTTTTCACTACACCAGTGGTTAATGTTCTTCTTATGTCGTTAACAGCATTAATTATCCTTTCTTTGAGAACTTCCACTGACAATATGGTGTTGGGCTCACTGTAAACGAGGCTCTTCATGTGCCCCCATACATAAAAATCCATGGGGGTCAGGTCGGGACATCTGGCTGGCCAGGGTAAAGGCCCACCTCGTCCAATCCATTTGTTAGGATAGTTAGTGTTCAACCATTCCCTAACGCTTCTTCTGAAATGAGCAGGGCAGCCATCATGTTGGAACCACATGTCCCGCAGTAATTGTAATGGGAGATCATCTAGTAGGTCACCTAAGCCACCTCTTAAGAAATTTTCATAAGTTTCACCATTCAGATCTTGTTTTTGCACATTATTTTTCTCACTCTCACCTGCATAAATCTTAAGTTGTCTCGCTCACACGCACCGGATTAACTTGAAGGACAATAGGCGAGGGACCCGTTAGACCTACTACCTGAAACTTTTCAACTATGTTTTATTCTATGAGTTTAAATACAACCCTAGGTTGTTATACCTCGTTGGATAGCTGATAAAATGCAGATATTTTTAGGCACACCTGCAGAGCAAGTGCCGTAATAATTTTTTGAGATATCTAGAAAAGAAAAATATTTTTTTATAATTTGTACTTATTTTCTTAAGTTTCGATCGTCTATAACGACGTATTTAGTTAACTTACGTGCAATTTTAGTCATTGAGGTCATTAAGCATCTCATTCTTCATGTAAAAAACCAAAAAAATAATCATAAAAGTCAAAAAATTCAAAATATTCAATTCAATAGCCGAAAAATTGGGCATTTTCATAAAAAAAATTAAACCTCGAATATCTCGAAAACGGTTAAGTTGAGGATGGGGGGTTCCACAGTGAAATCATTCAGAAATGGTGTGTACTACACGCCCTTAACGGATCTAGGTCGACTTTTCCTGTATATAAGAAAGTTAATGCGGATGCAAATTGGCACATAAAAGCTGGACAAAATTATATACAGGCTACTTTTGAAACCGACATTTCTATGAGATCAATAAAATAATCGTTTAATACTTAACCCTAGAGCTGAAAACGATTCGTCGCCGACTTCTTCATCTTCCATTCTAGACTTGGTTTCTCTGTACAAAAACGAAAATTAATACCTTATAGATAGGCCACTAAAGGATAAAGCTTGAAATAAGCTTAACATCTTGAGTTATTGGTAAAGTTGCTTAACCTTACGAATATTATTGACAAACAATGCTGCTTTCAAGTAATGTTGAACATATATATATATATATATGTATATTTTAAATATATATATATATTTTTTTAAATATATATTTTATATATATATATATTTTAAATTCGTTAATATAACAATCAAAGTCTTGATTTAAAGATATAATTCGTTTACAAAAATGTACTTTTAGGCCCAACCAAAACCTTTAATGCACGATAAGACGGAAAACTCTTGTAGCATTATAAAACTTTGTTCAACATTTTTATCAAAATGTAAATTTAATTACAAAATAAGAATTGTAATTAATTTATAATGACGTTTGTGAAATCCTATTTAAAACAACTCCAATGTATCTTTCAGCAGATACTTAGATAGAATAGAAAACCACAGCTGAATAGTACTGTTCTCAAGCAGTGTTATATCTATTTAAGTGTATGTATAGTTATATGTGTTTACAAATATTATTTTAAAGTACACCTCTATGCCGCTTTATTCTTATTCATGTCCTTTTTCTAAAGGTTTGTCTGGAAGAGATTGCTCTTCAGCGATAAGCCTGCCTTTTGTACATTTCTTTTTTTGTTATTAGATATTATTATTATTATTTCGTGCTTGTTTCTTTTTCTTTTATGTTACATGTATTGTTTTTGGTTGTACAATAAAGCATATTTGTATTGTATCGTATTGTTTTGTTGTGTTGCTGTGGTGAGTAAGGTGACCAGAGCTGCTGGGGGGAAACGGGGGTAAGGTCGGCAACGCGCTTGTATTGCTTCTGGTGTTACAGGCGTCTATAAGCTACGGTAATCGCTTACCATCAGGTGAGCCGTACGCTTGTTTGTGGACCTAGCTGTATAAAAGAAAACGTGTATCTTTATGCAGATACTTAGAGTGAGATACTCTACTTCGGGCCTGGTTCAGCTTCTTCTATCTCTTCTCGATTTGCTTCTACTTCTGAATACACTTCATTGAATAGAGAGTCCTATAATGAAATAAAAGAATTATCAAAACACTCGGAAAGAATCACTCAGTAATATTTATGAAAGTCGGATTAAAAGTCTCCTATTTTAACTCCATTACAAAAATTTAAAAATGTCAGATATATACCTATAATATTTTTACCACATGCAAAAAGAATCACTTGTAAAAAGTTATGACTCGAATTGGAAACCTCCCCCATTTTTTTAAATCCGTTACAAAAATTGAAAAATGCCAGACAAGAAAACGTCAAAAAAAATAAGCCACCGTATAATATTTTTACCGACGTAAAACTCCTTGGAAATAATAGAACTTTATAAAGGTATAAGATGATATATGAGTTGCACACAATCATACGTTTTCCTCATGTGTAGTAGCTACGAGGCTGTTGTTACATACTGTTGTTACATAATTATAAATATTTATAAAAATCGAAGATTTATTATGGAAATATCTCTGAAATATTAAATAATGTTTAAACATTTCATTATATTATGTTCTTGTAAATGCTTTAAACACAATACTCAGTAATCAAGCAAAATTCTTAGTAAGTACGTAATAATAGTTTTCTTACGGATGACTCAGCCTTTGTTTGTTTGTTTGTCTCTCTATTGATGCTTTCAACTTTTATTGTTTATATTTAAAAAAAAAACATTCAATGATAATTAGAAATTCTTGTCTTCACACTAACTCACGACTGCAACAAAGAGTTGCTTAAAATTAATCTCTCCTTAAAGTTTATTCATGATTTTTGTCGTAGATACTCGTACGCCACAATATTTCTGAGAATGTCCCGTGTAACTGTTGCTATTAAACCATCAAGTGTTAGACAAAGAAATTGAAAGTTTCATAATACGTCATACGTCCTAAAATAAAAAGTTATTATGTTTGAATTAAAGTTACTTGGAACAGAATCACAGGTCTCTGAGTTACTTTACATCTTTTGTGTGTTCTGTTATGAGATTATTTAAGAAATATATGAATCTACAAATATTTAAAATTTATCGACAGCAAACTTACATTTTTTATACAAGTATAGTGGTGGACTGGTGATTTGTTAATTTAATTACTTCATTGATAAATCTATACAGGACAGTGATTGATTATGATCTATATTTTTGTCAGCTTTTTTTGTGCTTTTTATTATTTTTATTTTTGTGGATTTTTTAATTTACGTGGTAACGCAGCTTAAGTGGAGCGAGTATACCTAGGTGGCGTTACCACTTACCACCAAGAGGACAATACATTTTTTACCTGTATATTGCTAAATGTATAAAAAAATTAGCAGTGCACATTGTTTTAAAACTTTCACTGGAACTCATAAATCACAACGCTTTGATCTCTTTATGTAAACAAAGTCCGAAGTATTTGTCTTATGAATGTAAACTACTTGAGACAAAGGCTTACAGCTTTTTTTATCTATTTGTTGATGTTATTGTGCGTTAAAAACTTGAAGGCAAACGTTTACAATAATATGCATGTGGACGAGAATATGACCTGGACAACGCAGATTAAAGAAGTAAGTAAAAAAACGTTTTCAACTCAGCATTTGTTAAGACGCTTACAATACATACCTACTACCTACTTCTGCCAAAATTGCACTCGCGGAATCTCTTTTCCTTTCTTATTTCGACTATGCAGACGCATGCTATCCTGCAGGCCTAGCATGCGCGCCACGACAAAATTTTGTCTACCCCTTTTCTCGTATTATCTCTCTATGTCTACAGTAGCTAACATGCGTGCACGCGATACTCTTCTCGTTACGTCAAGAAGAGATAATCATTAAATTTTAGTGATCTGTGATATTTATCTCTACGGAAGCTAACATGACATCGTAATTTTGTCGAATTTTGTCGTTTTAGGAAGAGAAACTTCTCGTCTTCAATATTATCGACGAGAAAGACGATAAATAAAAAATAAATAAAACCGGGTGCCTATTTTTTGTATACCATGGCGTTTCCCTATTATAATTATATAATTTCGGTATACGAAGAGCGGGAAATGCGAAAAGTCGAGTGAAGTGTGCCATATAATGACACAAAAAACGTATTTGCGCCCTGTTGCTTCTTATTCTAAATAATAATAATAATAATAATACTTTATTTCAGACCAAAGTATAAGTCCATATTGGGTTAGTACAACAAGACAAGACAACATTCAGAATAAAAAACAAAACAAAATTATATTAAAAAAATCAATAAGTAAAAATAAAATTAAATAGAATAAAAGTAAAATCAATTATCAAAAAAAAAAAAATTCAAAAATTCAAAAAATTTTAAAAATTAAAAAAAAAAAAAACAATGCGTGATAGAATTACAATTATCTAATGTGCGACAAGATATAAAGCACAACACGAGCATATTGTTTTACATATATAATTAAATTCATTTACTTACGCCGTTTTATTTTCCTTTAGATTTTTTAAATTAGATATACACTTTTTATCTTAGCCAAAAGGCCGAGAACATTGTTAAATAAAACATGTGTCACTCGTTTGAAATTGGTCAATAACCTTGTAAATTCAACTTTACGACATAAGATATAAGAATGATATTCAGTTGGGATTATGGTTGATAATGTTTCTCTACTCGACAAGGCGAAGTCTTCGGAAGAGAATTTTGTCTCTCGTAGTGCGCATGTTAGGGTAATCGAGAAAATACTCGATGTAGACATTATCTCTCTCTCTCGTCAAGAGATATCTCGTTGTATGCATGCTAGGCCGGCTGATCTTACTGAGCAACAACTAACAAAACTTGAGAGGCTCCAATTAGCTATTAGATTCGTATTTTCTTTGCGAAAATACGATCACATATCCGATTTTCGTAAAAACCTCAAATGGTTGCTAATCCGTTTTCGCAGGAATACTAGAATACTAGAATACTGTCGCTGCTTTACTATGTACTTAAAAATCCCCAGGCCTCAGAGTATCACTAATTCCACACATCTTTATCATCTATGTAATCTTATTATCTATGTCTCGTTTATCTATGTAATCTTACAAATACAAATATCTATCCCGACCGGTAATCGAACCCGTAAACTGTCGGTGTTTAGGTAAGAGACCTAGACCTAGGCGACAGATCTAGACTACATAAATTACATTACGTATTTCATCCAAGTCGTTGGAGTAATATTGGAAAAAATAATTTTAAATATATATACAAAATAAACAAAAAAATAAAAACGTTAATTACAGTACAACAGAAATACAAATAAGAACGCACTTTGTTTATAATATATATAAATAAATAACTAAAAAAATCACAAAGATTTGTATATGATTACGAATAAAAAAAGATTGATATATTAAGAACTAGCTGACCCGGCGAACTTCGTATCACCTAACACAAACTATATTGTATGGTATTAAAGTTCAAATTGACTTTTAAGTATTATCACAAATCTTTTGTATGGGAGTATAGAAAAGTGTTGTTTTTAGACTTTTTCAGGAAATTTTAAATTTTTTTTTTTAGAATTTTTCTCTCTGTAAGAACCATCCTCGTACTTCAAGGAATATTTTAAAAAAAGAATTAGCGAAATCGGTCCAACCGTTCTCGAGTTTTGCGCTTAGCAACACATTCAGCGACTCATTTTTATATTATAGACTAGCTGACCCGGCGAACTTCGTATCGCCTAACAGTCGATTCTTTAATTTTATTATTTTTTTTTTTTAGAATTTTTCTCTCCGTAAGAACCATCCTCGTACTTCAAGGAATAATTTAAAAAAAGAATTAGTGAAATCGGTCCAATCGTTCTCGAGTTTTGCGCTTAGCAACACATTCAGCGACTCATTTTTATATTATAGATTATTAGCTATTATGCGTTTAAATTGCTATGCCCTGCAGATTCACCCGCGTTAATTTGAGAAAAAACGTACCAAAATATTATTTATATAGCCTACTAGCCGACCTGGCGAACTTCGTACCGCCTTATTTTTTTTTGAATATAATAAAATATAGCCTATCTTTCAAGTTGGATCAAAATGCACACGGTGAGCAAATTTGATTAAAATCGGTTAAGTAAGTAGTTTAGGAGTCCGCCGCGGACAAACAACGTGACACTTAATTTATATATATAAAGATTATGTATATAAGAGAGTTGTAGCCCTATAACCTTTCCTCAGTAAATGAACTATCAAAAATAAAATTAATTTTTAAATTCGAAACATCCAAAGATTAGCGCGCGGAAAAAAAAAAAAAAAAAAAAACAAACTCTTCAGATTTATAATATTAGTATTATGTGTTATTAATAAAAATATAGTTTTAAACTTACAACTTTGTTTCCGATGTTCAGCACGACCTTGCCGTGCTCGATCGTCTGTCTGTGCTTTTCTCGCTGTACGGAATAATTAAACCTTAAGTTCAAAACTAATGTTATTAATATATTAATTTAAAAGCCTTTTTATCTCATTACATCCAGTAACTAAAGGGAAAAAACTGAAGTATATTCTGTGTCAAAACAATACATTATCTTAAAACTGCTTAAAACACAAATATATTTATATAGCCTGTATTTAAGTTCCTCAAGAGCGGAGATCGAACCTGCGATCTGTCCGTGTTCACGTTTGTACAAATTTATAATGTTTTTTATCGTACTTATCAGTAATTATTGTAAATCACATACAAAATATATCTAAAGTAACGCAAAATACATCAGTGATATATTAATAGCTTCAAAATAAGTTATAAGCTTGTCGTTATTAATAAAATACTATTATGACACAAAATAATTGTGTCATGTCATAATAATTTAATGGCTTACACGTGATATTAAATATGTGTAGTAAATGTTTGTAAATAAACAAGAAAGTTACAATATAATAATTGTTACTGGTGTTTGTTAATACGTAAAGCACCGCCATAGGACATGACAGACACATTTATTATGCACTTTGTTTTACCAATCGGTTTCAAAATTGTCAAATAAGATATTTCGATATAAAATATAAGTATATTATTTGGCTCGACAAGACGCTTTTCATCCTCCTTGTTTCGTAGGCTTTCATATGCTATAGTAACCGCTTACCATCAGGTACCATACGCTTGATTACCACCCAAGTAGTATATAAGAAAACTTATATACGACAATGTAGTTAGCTTTTAAAAGTATTAAAAAACAAATTTAGATATACCAATTTCGTAGTAGACGCTATTTCCATGGAATCTCTCGCCCCGAGCAATGTGGCCTTTGGAGTATGTGATGGTCCGTTCGAACTACTAACGGTAATATAAATATAATCATTATATACCTAATCGCGTATGCTGGATAACAAGATTTTTTTTTATGTCACTAGGTCGGCAAACAAGCGTACGGCTCACCTGTTGTTAAGCGATTACCGTAGCTTATAGACGCATGCAACACCAGAAGCATCGCAAGCGCGTTGCCGACCCAATCCCCAATCCCCCCCCCCCCAGGAGCTCTGGTCACCTTACTCACCAACAGGAACACAATACTGCTTGAAAACAGTATTATTTAGCTGTGATCTTCTGTAAGGTCTAGGTACTAGGTAGGTAGGCCCCAGTCGGGCTGCTCTATATTTTGAGCAGGAAATTCCTGCTGTGGCCTACCTCAGTGAAAGATGACTAGCGCTCTTTCACTAGGTCTTGAATACGATATTTGGCTCATAATTTGATATTTATTAATCAAAACAGAAAATACCGCTAAGGGGTCAATGCATTTACTCAATAAAGACGAATTTCAGCATAATCTGCTACGCTGCCTCACTAACTACTACGTGTTTGACTGTATCTATACACTGTGTGGCTACGGTAGTAAAGAATATAGCCACCTCCTCTTTTCCCGTGGGTGTCGTAAGAGGCGACTAAGGGATAACACAGTTCCACTACCACCTTGGAACTTAAAAAGCCGACCGGTGGCGGGATAACCATCCAACTACCGGCTTTGAAATACACAGGCCGAAGACGGGCAGCAGCGTCTTCGGTGCGACAAAGCCAGCCCTGCGGTCACCAACCCGCCTGCCCAGCGTGGTGACTATGGGCAAAACACATGAGTTCACGTTATTTTTGGCGTAAACTTGTGAACTATGTCCAGCAGTGGACTGTATAGGCTGTAATGATACACTGAGACGTTCGCAAGTCGAAAATCTTCAAATTAAAATTTGAAATGGGTAAGTAATAAAATGTCATTGATCTAAAAAAACGTTTCACAAACAAAAAGTTGCAGTTTAAAATAGTTATAATAATTTTTAATACTAACATCATCTTTAAGATGGATCCCATATTCCTGATGTCGACGGAGGCGGTAGTCATGCGTCGACTAGTGTCAGACTGATAATAAATTACCATGTTATGTATAGATTACCACATTATATATAGAACTAAACCAATTATATTCATTCTTTTGATGCCAAAAGAGAATAGATAATCAAAAGAGCAGAGGCCAAAAGTCACATAAGAGATTACACGAATTAGTTATATTAGTTCGTTCGAGATTATACGGCAAATTTACAGATGTCTTAATGAAAGCGTTTCCCCTCATATCGATTTATTTAGATATGAAATGAACGAAGTAGTTTTATCACGTCATGCAGGGAACGATTTTTCAAAACTCATCGTTGATAGAAAATTGCGCTCATGTTGCAAATTGTCATTTCGTATTTTAAACTCTTTTGCTTACATAAGTTACGTAATGTACATAATATGACTACAGGTGACTAAAATAATAAATAAACTAATTACTCACCGCTCTCGAAAACGTCTGTCGATCAGTCTGTGTGCACTCCCATTTAGCGGGAGCCGGCATTTGTTTCAAGTATTCGTGTTTTATCACGTCAGCGTGGGGACAGTGGGATTTCAGGTGCATGTCGTTAAAAACTGTTGAAAAGAAGACATATTAGAATTACTTTTTAAGCGTGTAACTCTCCCCGTACTTTACAATGTTATGTATGTCGTTTAGTATCACTGTATTTCTAGAAAAGTAATCATTGACTTTAATGATTGACTGATTTTAGAAAAGAGTAAGTGCTGGGGTTACTGCCGATCATTCTCTGTAGAATTAAGCTTAACATTAATTATATTAAATTTTTCTGGGATTAATTTATAATTTATAAAATCACGATGCCTTTAAATGCTACTTTGATCAAGCGATTTATGATTAAATTGATTATGTGTGCTAATACTCACTATACTTAAAGAATGAGGAAACTAAAAGAGGGTAAGAGGGACGACTCTGACTTATCTTACTAACTTTACAGTTGTAGTACTTACTACAGATTTCTGAGAGAATGTGATATTGTATCGTTCAATTTAGTCATATTATTTCTTTCACTTACGCCGAGTTGCACGAAACAATTACTAATTCATACAATTCTTGCGATTAAATTAGTTTAATCACTACTTAAATTTTAATTTCTTTTCGTGCAACTCGGCGTTAGACAGTAGACATAAAATAGCATACTCGTCATAAAACTAAAATAACGTTAAAAGTGAGCAAAACAATGAATATATGAATTCGATTTCTATAGCGCTCAAAAATGGGTCTCACTCAGCATGTTACCTCAGCTTATTAGCTGCGGCGCTGGTCTGTAGCGAGTCCATCGTATGACTCGCTAGTCGCTGATGATAATGATTCCAGTAATAGACAATCAATAAGAGTTACATGATAACTTTGAAATGCTAATTAAAGGTTCATTAATATTAATTTTCAAATCATCATACCGTATTCTTTCCACTTCCTCGGCGCTGTTTTAGCAGCTTTAACAGCTTTTAGCACTTCTCTTCGTTGAGGTGGCTTGAAATCCGCCATATCGCCGAACATTATGAACGGTCGGCTGTCACCTTCCATTGTCTCCCACCACTGCTTCTCAGTTTGGGGTTCTAGAAAAAATATATGAAACCATTACTGGAGAGAATATATAGAGCGATGGTATGCAATAATTGTGTTTGCTCGCAAAGGAATAATCTAACTTCAGTTTACGTCGACAAGTAATACAACATTTAACACGCATTGTTAGCGATAACTCAAAAAGTAGGTAGGTACTCGTCACACCTCGATCAAATTTAAATAGACGACAAGCGCCAGCTTTCGAACAAAAAAGGCATCATCAAAATCGGTATATCGAGTAAAAATGTATGAGGTATCACATAAAATACAGCTGTATTGAGACCCTCCTCCTATTTTTGATGTCGTTTAATATTATTATCCAGTCATCACTGCTTCTGCGTATTAACTAATCTACACAAATAAATGGAGAGCCGATTTTTTTGTTCGGTTGTACTGCGAAAACTACTGAACCGATTGGAATAATACTTATATCATAAGATGCAGCGTGTTTCGAAGAAGGTTTGAGTATATGATATGTTGGTGATTACTTATCGTAAGTATAAAAAAAATAGACGGACAGATTGGCATGAAATTGAAGGATATTTCAAATCATTCTCTCTTTGAGCATGTCTCCGACTGCATGTTATGTACGATGATGCATAAAATTTCGAAGGCCTACCGTATTGATATTTTTAAGTGTACAGTACATAATGTTTGATATTGTTTCGATTTATTTCGCTAGCTTTGTGTAATTATTTAATTTTTATCTTGTTACAGCCTTTTCAGTTGATTTTATATTAGTTGTTCTTCACGCAGGCGGGTTTTTGTTTTATTTTTTATTATTTTATTTAATATGATTTTTGTATCGATAAAAATCAAAATAAACTACCCTACAAAATTATCTTAAAAACTTTATATTATTTACTTTTATTTATAAAAATAATAATAATAGCAAACTGCAATAATAATAACAGTCATCACGTAGACTATACATTAGACACTGTATAGCTATCATACACAGACTATACATAAAAATCTTAAGTTTTTTTACTTTACGGACGTTTTATACCAGTAAGGGTACCCCTCCGCAACGCCCCATAAGGAACTTCGTTCCAAAAATAACATTTAGTAAAATATTTTTTTCTATTCAAATGATATAATAACATAAAATAATAAACAATGTTTTTTTCTTTTTTTTTGCTATGAAATGATTTCGTCAATGTTAAAAAAATGCGATTGAGTATGTTTCAAGTTTCTCACAATCATCAGAGACGAAGAAAATTTCTAAACGCGTTTCATTGGAATATTTATTGCAACGCACTTTTGTTAAACTTAAATACAATCAGATACTATACTACAGCTATAAAATATAAAAAGGACTATAATATAAAAAGGGTCTTTTATAAAAAAGATTACACATTGTCGAAGGTAAGGTATATAATTATATACCTATAAGACATTTTACAAATCTTTTTTTAAGAATTTTCGTAACTGCGGTAACATACCAACTTGGTGCTTCACGTTTATCTACAAATAGTGAGAGAAATAAAATCTATGTAAGCAAAAACTTTGTACTTCTTTATACGAAAACTGCGCGGGCGGAGGAGTTTGAAACTTCGCACTCTTGTATTTTATGTAGAGAAGGAGTACAGAATGCTAATTTTTTTTTAATTTGGCATAAAAATAAATTAAATTAAAAAATTTACACACACGACCACGTAGGTATTTGACACAAACACGCATATATAATCTTTTGTTTATTATTATAGAAGTAGGTATAGTCATTGACAACAGAAGCTTAATAATCGAATCGTGAACTTTAATAGTCAAATTTTGGCAACTGGGTAACCACTAGCATAATTTCAATCTGTTAAATGACGATTTAAAAGTGTTTTTAAAGACATCATATAAAGTAATTTTTGATTTTGATTTCTTTAGGCACGTCATGGGTTACTAACTTGAAAAAAAAATTAATTGCTGATGCAATGAATAATCTTAAGAGTTTTAAATAACTAAAAAGTTATACTAGTATTAATATCGACGCTTGAAAGGCAACCCTTACTAAGCGACATTCAGTAAACTTTACAGGAGAGCGATTTAAAATACAAATATAAATTTAAAAAAAAATCATAAAAATTTACCTAAATGTTTGATTAAAATGATGTTTACACTCGTAGAAGTCATTTTTTATAGCTATCCACATTGTTAAAATAAGATACCTGACACTTTTATAAACACCGGTTTGTGTCGGTTAGATAAAATTTACCTGATTTGATAAACAGGTAAATTTATCTAAATAATTACTGTAATATGTGCAGTAACATGCAAAAATAGGTAAACTTACTTAGTTTAGAATTTTGATACGGAAAGATTGATCTAAAAAGATCTGATAGTTTAAAATAAATCAAGTAAAGTTATCTGAGCATTTATTAATGATTTTTTTGATTATGGAAATTCTATCTTAGTTATTAAAATTACACCAAAAGTAACTTCGTAACTGACTAACCTAACTAAGAGCTATATCTAGGTAATTTTATCATGCACGAAAATAAATTAAATAAATTGTTATTGAATAATCGTCTTTATTGAAAATTAAACAAATATGCGCCGTAGTGCCGACCATACAAAATAATTAATGAAACTAATCATGCAATAGTATTCAGTCTGAGATCTTTTTTTTTTATTGGAAAATTATTATCACAGTCGCAATTATAAATTACACTATCATCTTAATCGCTTAATTAAAAAAAATATAACTCAAATATTTTGGTAAATGTAGTTATGAATTTTTAATAAACTATTAAAAATAGTAAACTAAATAAATAAAATTCTTGTAAAAGAACAGCAAATATAGTTGGTATGATGATAAGTGTAAATTTTTTTGACATAGTTATTAAAATTGCTGTTCTTAATTACTATAATAACAAGGAACTGAGGATAAAAAAGAAATATGTTGTACAAGTAAAATATCTAAGCTCTATTTCCACTTTATTTCAAGTTAACTTGTATAAATGACACTGTCACAAAATATATTAACAAGTTAAAATATATAAACCACATAAATTACAACTGAGTTCTGTAGGTAAAATGTACTAAGTGTATTTCATAATAATTGTGTTTGCTCGCAAACGAAAAAAAAACCGACTTCAATTACATCGACAAGTAATACAACGTAGATCGACGAAAAAATAGTCAAGCAACTACGCGTTATCAAAGATTACTCAAAAAGTAGTTATCAGATCTCGATAAAATTTATATGTGACCACATGATAAACATCAGCTTTCGACTAAATTAAAAATTATTAAAATCGGTACACCCAGTAAAAAGTTATTACGGATTTTCGAGAGTTTCCCTCGATTTCTCTAGGATCCCATCATCAGGTCCTGGTTTCCTTATCACGGTACCAAACTAGGGATATCCCCTTTCCAACAAAAAAGAATTATCAAAATCGGTATATTCAGTAGAAAGTTATGCGGTATAATACAACGTAGGTCGACGAAAAAAGCGTCAAGTAAAAACGCATTATTAGATATAACTCGAAAAGTAGTTGTTAGATCTCAAATAAATTTAAATGGGACCAATTGGCACACACCACCTTTCGATTAAAACAGAATTTGTCGAAATCGGTCTACCCGGTCAAAAGTTCTGATGTAACATACATTAAAAAAAAATACAGTCGAATTGAGAACCTCCTCCTTTTTTGGAAGTCGGTTAACAAGTGAAAATACGTAAATACAAATAAATGAAAAATTAAATACATGAAAACCACACTAAGTTCATATTCCTAAGGTTAAGAATATCGTAAACTGCTGGATATTCTTAAAATAGCTTTTATTTGGTTGTTTAGTAAGCACAAAATGTAGATCTGACCGAAATCACGCGATATCTAAGCGACAACAAAACTCATCGTAGAGCTATGAGATATAGACCAAAAGACGCAGAAAAATATGACGATTCGAATGGTATACATAACTCATTTTACGGATTTATGTCGGTTAGTAAGGATTGCCTTACAAGCGTCGATATTATAAGAATATATATAATATCATATTTGGTGTTTATTTATAACCGACTTAAAAAAGCGGCTGTGAAGTTGACACTGTAGGTATGCGATATTGTTGGATAATAGTTGAGCATTATTAAGTAGTCGTAAGTGTATGTATATTTGTCTATTGCTGATGTTTTATAAAAATCAGTTCAATCGTTTTTGAGATATGGGTCCACGCATTTCTGGAGACAGGTATTTGAAGTTGAGATTAAATAAATCATTAATTTTATTCATATTTCATCACATCATCATCACAGCAGCCTTTCGCAGTTCACTACTGGGCATAGGCCAAAAATGGCGTAAACTCATATGTTTTGCCCATAGCCACCACGCTGGGCAGGCGGGTTGGCGACCGCAGGGCTGGCTTTGTTGCACCGAAGACGCTGCTGCCCGTCTTCGGCCTGTGTATTTCAAAGCCAGTAGTTGGATGGTTATCCCAACATCGGTCGGCTTTTTAAGTTCCAAGGTAGTAGTAGAACTGTGTTATCCCTTAGTCGTCTCTTACGACACCCACGGGAAGAGAGGAGGTGGCTATATTCTTTGATGTCGTAAGCACACAGCATATTCATATTTACATAGATTTAACTAACGACCACTCTTGCGTAATTATGCATGTCGTGTGGTTTCCCATAGAAGGGAATATATCCGCCAACCTGCAGTGGAGCAGGCTAGTGGATAAGGCTCCAACTATTTTCCTAAACGGACTTAGTGGCCTATGTGCAGCTAGGGATGTCACAGGCTAAATCGTACATTAATACACGTACAGGTTTGTGAGATACCTACGTTACTGTATTTAGTGATAATTCTCCCAGCTTGTGTGGCCCTGACTAAAAATTCTTAACAAAACCTCGTTGAAAGATTTGCTTTTTTAATATCACGTAATAATTCAATATTAATAATGCTTATTTGGTATATGTAATTCATGATGCCTTCCCTATTCGTTTACTTAAAAAGAGCTACATTAAAGAGGTATTTCTGTTCGTAAATATGGATCTATAATTTGTAGTTTATTAATTGAGGAGAAACAGGTCCTAATGACCTATTATACCTCCTGCTGTTAAGGTCTAAGCGTAGCTTATGTGCTGGATAAATGTTATCTACAATCAGTGACACAGGCTCTTAACGACTTTGTTAAGAAGCAATTGTCTCGAAGTAATATTCGTCATGTGTTTGTAATCATTTTGTTTTCGTATGAAATTTTGTACCTGCAGCAGCGGACAGAAATAACAGAACACTTTTTTTTATAAACGTACTGACTTTTCTTAGATATCACAATAAAACGTGGTTCAATGTGTGTCAAACAATAAAATCATTATTTTAAACTGACCGACACGGCGATTTTCGCATAGCTTTTTACATTTGTTTTATATTGACTTTTTATTTAAACCTTTTCCTGACAATAACGGACACAAAAAAAGTAGAAATTTTCAATTTAGTGCATTTGTTTGAAAGTTATGGGCATGTAAAATGTACATTCATACCGGCTTTAACAGTGATCGATTTTTATTTATTGCATTTACGTTGAAAAAAGAGTTTTGTTAGTGTACTTTAGGACACCTTTACTCATATGGCAGTATTTGTTAGTACTAAAATCTATAAATTTTTAAGTATTATTCAGAAAATGTGTGTATAATCTAACCAGAGGCGGCTCATCCTAAAGAGCGCTGGTGCAGTGCACTACCACGAAAATTACATAGGTAAACTTAAATCTATATTTCTTTATAATACACACTATCCTTACATTACATTCTTTCTATTCTACTATACCTATACAATAGTCTATTATATTACCTATAGCTATGACGTTTGGCGTCAAGTTGTAACGAAAGTGGAGCGCCAGCGTTTGCGCGCCTGTGAAACTGTATTTATGTCATAAGTGCATTGATGTATAAAAAACCCATAAGTGCGAAAGATAAACATCGACTCAGGCCGAAGCGTGAAACAAAATATTTCGTATAAGAAATTAGCCTAATCAGAACCTCACGCGCGACTCGCTCCGTGGGATAACCTATCTACGCGCTGTTGCCGTTCGTAGGTCTATGAACAAACGTGTCGGCTTCGTCGGCAATTTCGCAGATTTTCTGTTAAATAAGTAATAAAAAATCAAAAATATTTTGTACGCGACATTTTGAGTTATAAATGGAACAGGTTATCTTTTATTAACAAGTGTGAAAAGTCTCAAATTCTAGAAAATCTAAAAAAAAACAATCTAGTATGAATACTACATCTTTTACACGTGTTTTTAAATCTGAACAATAAATCAAAACAAATAAACATAGTTACAATAGGCTGACGGATACAAGTGAGAACATTTATTGTACCTATTATTTTGCGGAAACTAAGCTAAAAGTTTTTTTAATACACATAAAGAAGGTACTTCGCTTTCTCTTCAAAATTAGTTTTGTGACTGTTTTGTTCTTATATTGTTTCTTTTAACACGCGTCAAGAACAAAAGCTTTTAAGCTTAGTTGCCGCAAAATAAGAGGTAAGTATATTCAATGTTATGGCTTCTAACTTGTATCCGTCAAACTACTGTAACTATCTTACACTCAGACAACCTGATGAGTTTTGAAATATTTTTCAGATTCAAAAACGAAAAACTACTATTACCATTATTTTATTTAGCAGTTTACCATTTATTTTATTTGCATAGAAAATTCATTCCGTCCATGTAGATGTGAATCTCTCCACTGACGACGCCAGCTACAAACACCAGACACAGATAACAAAATAATTTATCGCTTTCTTCACATCCACACAACCTGATGTGGTTTGAAATATTGTTCAGACTTAAAAATACGCGTAAAAGATTTAGTTTTCATACAACATTTTTGAGTTTGTGCAATTTCAGGAAGTGGCGGCCCCTTAGCTTCCAGTTTGAGACGTAATTTGAGACTTTTGATACTTTTTAATAAAAGATACTCTACATTTTTGTTGAATAGATGTTACATTCGTTCTGTAATCACACTCGTGTACAAATTGTCATTTCGGTTTTTATTGTTAGTACAATTGTACAGCACCTGGTAGTCGTTTAGATTAGAGATGAAACTTATATCCGGTAACTATCCGGTACTGGTGCCGACTCCGGTGCCGAATACTGGATTTAAAAAATATTTATTTTAGGTGATTATTCTTTTCATGCTAGAGGTTGTCTGGAAGAGATCGCTCTTTTAGCGATAAGACCGCCTTTTGTACATGTCTATATTTTCTTTTACGGTGAAAATTTTTTCTCTGATAGTGTACAATAAAGGGTATTTGTATTGTATTGTGATTAATTACTTTATTCATCCCTTACGAAATACAATAAGTAATCACAATATAATTGTACAATTTAGAAAACAAATTACCTAATACTCATACTAAGGGCAAATTACGATGAATGAAACTAACTTTTGTACATTAAGCAGCTAGCAAGCGATTTCATTTCAAAATAAAGTCTAACGCTGTACACACTGCTGCAAGGCGCTGAAAGCTAGACTTTGGCATACTTTCATAAATTCGGGTATTGTTTAGCATTAGATACCCACTAAGGATAAGGGTCGAAGTTGCGATCAATTTTCATTGACTGGAGATAAAAATCAAGCTCACGTGAAATCGCGTCTCTTCCTTCACGTTGAATCTGTCCCTGTCTGAGCTAACTCTGTCTTTTCGCCTCTCCTTCTGTATCTCCTTCTCTGTCGGATATTCGGCGGCCGAATACCCGGCTATCCAGATACAAGGTTGGCCGAATATCCGGTATCTTATATCCGGCTAAATTGCTATCTGTTTCATCTCTAGCTTATATCATTAGAGTACCTTTGGTTTTCCTTTGTGCGCTATAAAGCGTTCAACATGTACACTTATTATAATATTTAAATGTAATGTACAAATTGTACACATCAGAGCTGGACTCTTACTTCTAATTTTGGAAAACACCAAGTAAAGGTAACACGTAATAAGCACCGTCATTAATTAAATATTTTTTAAGAACTTCAATTCAAACAACTTTTGTATTCTGGCAGCCGTTTGATGGACTTAATTAAGATTATAGTTTTAAAGTAGTTAAGGTTGGTATACGTTTTTTTACCTAGGTAAACAAAGAATTAATTACAACATTAAAATTTGAAATTGAATTTATTAAAACTTATATAATAGGCTCAATTCTAACACTTACTATTAATATCTACGTATTTACACACAACAGTTAATGCGATCTAATGATGCGATGCGTCTGATGTCAGTCCTCATGTAATGGGTGTATGTATGTATGGCTGTTTGTATTTATGCAGTATGTATGTATGTACTTATTTAAATTGTATATATTATATTAACAGTGTATATATTATTAAAAAGATATCTTATTTTTGTCTTTGGTTCTTTTGTTTTGTCTCTCTGTTTTCGCACTTATACGATATAAGTTCGCCCTTGCCAACTGCCTACTAATATTTTTGTATGTTTCTTTCAAGTGTAATAAAGAATATATATACTTTTATTAGTATCCTGAAAGATATCTTTTGGCAGACTATTCAGAAAGTGTGATACTCGTTTCCTTAATGTTCTATCATCAAAGTAGTTCTTACTTTAGATATTTCGTTCTAACCCTCGCACACCGACTACTACCATTACTGTGCTTTACCAGCATCAAACTATGCACTTATCACGTCGAGATAACCGAGGAATTAATATGCATTGGTTTACACGTGTAAAGCTATTGCAGCGTCAAAATCTTAAAAACACATTTGACCATTAATTTATCATTTTAAAATTAACTAATGATCGTTATAATCAAGATTTAATCATCTAAAATCAAGCTTAACGATGTTACTAATAACCCTATACCTATCTACAAAATATACATCTGTTTTCGATTTAAGAAATTACCGTTTTTATATTGATTTTTATTATAATCTTATATTTTTAAGTTCTACTTATGTAATACTTTATAACTATTATTACAGAAAATAACGCTTTTTCTAAAGTCTCGTTAAAGAATAATAATAATAGTTCGGGTGGGAAATCGGCCGGTCGCAATCGACCGAAAAGACCACGGTTCAAACCCTCAAATTTCCAGATCAATAATTATTTATTCTATTTTTTCTAATTACACTCGTTATTTTTCATTTAAATAGCCAGTTCTTATTTATTATTATTATGCCGCTAAAATCGAAAAATATTATTCATATTTTATCATTATTATTTTTTTTTATTATTTTTTCTTTTTGATTTTTTTATATTTTTTTATTATTGTCGGTAAAAAAATACTATTCATCTATAATATAAAAATGAATCGCTGAATGTGTTGCTAAGCGCAAACCCGAGAACGGTTGGACCGATTTCGCTAATTCTTTTTTTTAAATATTCCTTGAAGTACGAGGATGGTTCTTACGGAGAGAACAATTCTAAAAAAAAAAAAAAATGAAATTAAAGAATCGACTGTTAGGCGATACGAAGTACGCCGGGTCAGCTAGTAGGGTAGACTGGGTACGGTTGTGCCAGGGTACGGTAGTGACAGTCGTTATAACCGCGAAACTATACGGAATACGGGGAAGAGTGTAAGACAAAAAAGAAGCGCGATGCATCTCTACACATGTTGCCCAGTATTGCGTTAGCTAGTGCCCAACGTAAAAAAAAGCAGGAGGCCACATTGCTTTTCAGCAGCCAAAAGTAAGTTTTTTTGTTCAGATTCTTTTATTATTTACTTTTATTGGTATACATATATACTATAGCAAATATTTTTTTGTTATCAATTGAATATTAGTAGTTAATTACAAATGATTAGTTTTTACGTAGATAATTTAGGTTACTTATGGTGTTTTATTGTATTCAGAAGTATGCGTTGGGTACGGTTGTGACAAATGTAGTGGGTACGGTTGTGACATATATTTTTTTATGTTTTTGCTTTTAGATGCCCAGAAAACGCTTGCTAAAGACCAAAAGAGCACGGTTTGATATTTGTAGGATGCTTATGATGAAGTAAAACGTGGGAATTCTATACGGAGAGCTGCAGAAATGCATAATATTAATCGCATGTCGTTGTTTCGATACATTCGTTAACGTGATGAAGTCGGTGCGAATCACGATGTAAACAGCATCAGCATGGGATATGCAGCTCATAATAAAGTATTTTCTAAGGAGTAAGAAGAGCTATTATCAATATATATCACACGTTGCGCGTAAATAAATATTATTTGGCCTTATTAAAAAAGAGGTACGAAAACTGGCCTTTGAACTGACAAATAAATACAACATAAACCGACCTGCTACTTGGGATGAGAATGAGATGGCTGTTATTATAATACCGTTAAATAGTTTAATAGTTTTATAGTTACCGGTAATTTAAATTTAGTTAACATTTTGACTGATTTTATGATTTTGAAGAAGATGGTGATAATAACATCAGATGTTGCAGTGCCTTATTAATTATAAGAGTAGACTTAATTTAATTTGATTTATAACTGTAAAACTTTATATAGAAGAAAAGTATTTTGTGTTATGTTAAACATTTCTAAGAATAAAAGCCATTATAAACCAATTCTGTGAATATTTATGTCTGTCACTACTGACCCCAACCACTGTCACAACCGTCCTTGGGGTGTGGTCGGTTGTGACACTTTTCTTTTTTTTTCAAATTTGATGCTATAACTAATACAACGTACTTTGAGACAAAATGTCAGTATTTTTATGTGGACATATATACAAGCTACGATTTAAGTAATTTTTGTCTCAACTAACTAGTAAATTAACAAAATTATTGGCGGTCAAACCTCAATTGTCACAACCGTACCCAGTCTCCCCTATTTTATAAATATGTAATTCGTATTTAAATATAATTTCCAAAAAACACGATTTATTAAAAATACCGAGTTAAGCTCGGTTACCCAGGTACTTATTATGAAATGACAAAATTATTTTGTGACATAATAGGTATATAAATAATTTCGCCAAGTTTATAACTCATTTTGAAGCTTTTTTTCTAATTGCACTCGTTATATTTCATTTAAATAGCCAGTTCTTATTTATTATTATTATGCCGGTAAAATCGAAAAATATTATTCATATTTTATAATTATTATTTTTTTATTATTTTTTCTTTTAGATTTTTTTATATTGTCGGTAAAAAACTTACTATTCATATTTAATAAATATGTAATTCGTAATTAAATATGATTTTTCAAAAAGACGATTTACTAAAAATACCGAGCTAAGCTCGGTCACCCAGGTACTTTTATATTATTCGGAAAGTATTGATGCAGAAATTAGTCGTTGTCAAAATATAGTTTTAAAAATATTGCCTATAAGAACATAGTAGGTAATTTTCTTAAATGAAATTTGATGGAGTAAATTTAAAATAAATCTTTAAAATATTAATAAAATAAATTGCCTCCTACAAACTTACAAATTAGGTAGGTACTCAAACTTTACGTCTATACAGTATTATAAGTAAAGACTAATTATTGTCCTTATAATCATGATTATCACCTGATTATCAAAATTACTTAAAATTTATTAATTATAATCTTCAGTCAATTGAAGAATCTCTAAGAATCATAAGCTATGCGCTACATGCATACATCTCGTACTAATGTAAACATTATTATTATCTTATTTCCTCCTTTTTTTTGTTTATAACACGAGTATAGAGATGTATGAAATTATTGATAGAGTAAACTTAATAATGTAAGTAATGTGTAAAATTAATTACAAACATCAGATCCATTTGTTAATGTTCACTCATTAATTCAAATCAAAGCAATAGTATCGTTTATCGAAAACAAATTCTTGGTATTCATCTAATCAACGTTTGAGTTTGATATTTTTCTCTTTTTAATCCACAAACAATCTGTATATCTTATATCTCTTTACTATAACACAACATAACATAACAATACACTTTATTGTACACCAAAACAGAAATAATACATATTATGGACTTAAACAGAGTATCATGAGGCACAAAGGGCGGCCTTATCGCTAAAAAGCGATCTCTTCCAGGCAACCTAGGGGCAGAGGAGATGGTATTGTGTCAGTGTAGGTGTACAAATTGAGACATAAGCGTTTGAATATATTTACTTATTTAAATACATACATACACACATAAACACATACATGCGTACATACATACATACATACATAAACATATATATACATAAATACATATATACATAAACATATACATACACAAACACAACTATATTATTATATCTCTTTACTGTGCAAAATGTTACTTCAGATCTTCAAGCACTGTGCTTTCAAAGCAACTGACATTATCTTGCTCAGCCTCTGGTCTGACTTTACACGTTGGTTAATGATCATTGTCTTATCTCACTACAGTATTTATATTTGAACGTAAACGGTACGGATTCGATTAACGACGCATCATCTAATTATCGCTCAATTCTTAGTAAAGGTAATCAAGCAAGTGTTAAGTAATTAAATGTTTAATAAGCACAATGTAAACTTTTAAATTGATGTGTTAATAGCCGTCGGATAGGTAGGATAACTTAAGACCTGCGCCTCTTTGCTTTTGCTGTGGGTGTTGTAAGAAAAGAGTCTTCGTTTGCATAAGGACAGAGGTAGTAATGGTCATTGGTTTAATTTTTTTTTTGTTTTATGTCATTAGGTCGGCAAACAAGCGTACGGCTCACCTGATGGTAAGCGATTACCGTAGCTTATAGACGCCTGCAACACCAGAAGCATCGCAAGCGCGTTACCGACCCAATCCTCAATCCCCCCAGGAGCTCTGGTCACCTTACTCACCAACAGGAACACGATACTGCTTGAAAACAGTATTATTTAACTGTGGTCTTCTGTAAGGTCTCAGTTAAATTATACATTTAACACTGTTTCAGCGTTCAAAATATCTAAACACTTTTAAGTAATAGTTGGTCATATTATCTGTAACTGAAGATCGTA
This sequence comes from Melitaea cinxia, assembly GCF_905220565.1. NCBI lineage: Eukaryota > Metazoa > Arthropoda > Insecta > Lepidoptera > Nymphalidae > Melitaea > Melitaea cinxia. The sequence goes on from NC_059416.1 coordinate 2,931,073, forward strand.
ATAATTAAGATCTTACTCAATTCAACTTGACTCAGAGTCACAAGCGGCTCGTCCTAAAGAGCACTGGTGCACTAAAATTACATTGGTAATCTTAAATCTATAGTTATTTTTATTACATACTATCCTTACATTACATTCTTTCTATTCTACTATACCTATACAATAGTCTATTATAATACGTATTTGGCATTAAGTTGTAATGAGTGGAGCGCTAGTGATTGCGTTCCTATGGAACGAAGTCTAGTACGATCCCTAGCGCTGTATTCAATGAGTCCGAAAAATACAGACTGAGGCATGAAATAATAGATTTCATATGAGAAATTAGCCTAATCTTGAGCACCGCTCACGCGCGACGTTACTATACTACAGGTTCGCAGGTATGCGCTGTTGCCGTTCTTATGTACAAATTAACGTGTCGGGTTCGTCAGTTAAAGTCTTTTTAGTTAAGGAAAAAAAAAAAACAATAGCTTTGAGATAGTATTCAAAACATAATACTTAGAACTGATAAGATTGGTGTTGTTATGGAAAAAATTTATTGCGAGTCATTGTTACCTGGGACACTGCTGTGCACAATTACTAAATTCGAAAGATCATAAATGATCGGACAATTACAAAGCGAAAGTTGACTATGCATCGGCTTCTGCATCCAAAGTTGAAATAAAATACGGCCAAATACAAAATAAATAAATAAATACAACACACACATACTCATCTGTTCCTAAAGTAAGCAACTTAATGCTTGTGTTATAGGTAACAGCTTGGTTACCTAATTTTTTTTTCGATTAACATATATATAAATGATGCACACATATATATATATATATATATATATATATAACACCCAGACTCGGTGTGGGAATCGAACCCATAACCCCCAGAGCAGAAAGCACTACAAACTGCGCCAACGGGGTAGTCAAAAATGGCAATTACTGTTATATTTGCAAACATGACGACGCGTTGGCGCAGCGGTAATAGATCACTGGCTGTTGCGCTGGCGGTCACGGGTACGATTTCCGCTCACGACAGACATTTATATCGACCATATAGTTGTTTATCATTAACTGTGTATTGTGTGTGTTTCCGGACCCCCAACACAGGAGAAAATCCTACTGGGGGCCGTTGAGTGTAAAGCGTTTATTAATAATAATTATCATACCTTCTTTACTACGTTTGGTTATAAAAAGATAATTAATTTTTTGCTGAAAATCTGCTACATTGATACGCCATGCCATTCTTGCTAGCATAAAACTTCAATATCGGGTATGTTAAAAAGGCAAATAATAACGCAGATAGTTCACGACAAAATTTTCCATTTCTTTTCTTACTTATTTATTTAATGTATAAAAATTTATATCTAACATTACAGGGAACCCAATGCGCTAGTTAAGTTGATTCCAATTGTTCTTTTCCAATTTACTTATTAGTATATACTGAAGCTAATTTCCGTCAAATTTGTAAAAACTGAAATTCGTCGCCTATCTTTTGTATTTGTCAGAATTTTCCATTTTTTTATTACTTATTTATTTAATGTATAAAAAATTTATATCTGACATTACAGGGAACCCAATGCGCTAGTTAAGTTGATCCCATTGTCCTTTTCCAATTTATTTATTATTACTGAAGCTAATTTCCGTTAAATTTGTAATAAATTCGTCGCCTATCTTTTGTAAGACGGTTATTAAATATTTCAAAACCCGAATGGTCCAAATGTTTAAAAAAAAGAGAGATATAAAATGACGCTTTGTTTCACTGTACATTGTTCGATGTACTTTTTATCGGCAACATTCACAAAATGCGTATTGTGAAATTGTTGCCCATTGGTCTTTAGAAGAAAAAGGGATAGCTCAGGTAAAAAAGGCGTTTAATTATCAGTAACAGCCAACATTTGCTATGTCCACTTTCGATCAGTCAATCGTCAACTGTGGTAGAGGAACATCATATTTTACGCGTCTTGTGAAATATAAACTTTGATTTGTATGAGTGATATCGTGTTAGTCTTTTTAAGTTTTAGTGTTAAGATAGATCGTTTTGGTTCGGACTGATGGACTCAATGCTGAGCGTTTTCAGTTAGTTTTCGCCACTTTACGGAAATGTTGGGCTGGTAAGTTTTTTTTTTAATTTTTTTTTTTTATAAACGTGATTCGATATAATAACACATTTTGCAACGATACCAGCGTGTTAATTTTTTTAATATTATTCTTTAAATGCGAGCTTTTCTTGGTACTTATATCGTTACTATTCTTTGGAAAGCTTAGTCAGTAAATAACAAAATTTCAGTTGGGGTATTTCTAGCAAAGCGCACAACTATAAATACTAGTGGTCATCCAGTGTTCGAAACTCAAATATAATTTAATTTTTTTTTAATTTCAATTATAAATTTGAAAATTATTAGGTTTCTGTTGTCAAAGACTATAATTCTATAATAATAAATAAAACAGTATATAGGTATGCGTGTGTGTGTCAAAAACATGATTGTGTGTGTGATGTTTTTTTTTAAACTGTTTAAATGTATTTTTATGCATGATTTAAAAAAAAAATATTAGCATTATGCACTCCTTCTCTACATAAACTACTAATGTGCGAAATTTTATACTCCTCCGTTCGCATAATTTTCGTAAAAAGGCGTATAAAATTTTTGCTTCACGTATTAATATATATATTTGCTTATGTCAAAATGTAATTTTGAATTGTATGTATAGGTATGTAGTTTTCTTATATCATAAGAAAGATTTGGGGCTTTAAATATTAACGTAATCAAATTAAAAATGTCTGATGCTGTCTGAATACTTATAAAATTAAAAACTGTATTATGAGCTCTAAATTGGTTTATGAAACATGTAAAATAAGCACGTGCTTACATCGGTACATAGCATAGCGTGCGTGCAAAGCTGCGACAGCAATAATATGTACTCTGTTGCACTTAGCAAACAATAGACAGCAACAATAAGCCATTTTTGAAATTCGTAAATGTTGCCTTAGTTATTTCGGTTGGAATTAGTAGCAATTTTAGTTTTACTATAATAATTGTTATATCATAATGGCTACTTGAGTAAGGAAAGGAAATTTTAATTTTGTAAAAAAAAACTCATAACAACAAGGAACTTCTTTTAAAAACAGCGTAACCAAATATACATCAAATCTAATTAGAACTTTTGTTTTGGAAAAAATCGTAAATAAAAGTCGTAAATAGAATTTTAATATATATCTTAGGTATAATACTACAATGTACCCCACGACGAAGATATTTTGCCAATGATTAAGCAATGGAATGCAGTCGCCAGGGAGGACTCTTTCAGTAGACGATTATTTGCAACCTTATATTAATGGACTAGAGGAGTATTTATAAGTAGAAAGATGAGGCATGCAAAGTAGATTGAAGTCCTGCCTTAACAATAACAATTATATTAATTTGTTCTTTACAAAACCGGATTCGGTTAACTAATACTCAAATTATTATTAAAGTCAGAAGAATTATTAGTTTATTCTACTCCTTGTTACCTACCTCTATCAATAAACCTACCTTTTTTAGTCGGTATTTCCTCATCTTCAAATGGGTCTTCATGAGGGTCATCTTCTATAGGTGCTTCGATTTTCAGCAGGGCTGGTATGTCGAATAGATATTGTAGTGCTTCTGGCGTTCCTCCAATAAAATTGTGTACGAAATATTGAAACTGAAATTGCAATAGAGTTTATAATTGATTGTCAGTATTTTTTTTTGTCAACTTTGTTTACGTATTTTGCAAACAATACTCGATCTTATGTCATTGTATTTACATTCAAAATGTTCGCAGAGATATGTTTATATGATAAAAAGTTGCATGGCAAATTGACATTAGTCGCACTTTATATTTAAGTGTCCAACTTTTTTTGCAATTCAAATATGTAATTAAATTTGTCTAACAAAACTAACTAATTTAGGCTCCTAAGCCTATGCTTTTGTAATATGAAACAATATTTTTAAAACAACATAAAATCCTGTAGGTTTCGTTTGCCTTTAAAATGAAAATAAAAAATAGTAGTAGTAGACTAGCATAACTGCCCTTATATGTCTTTAACTAATCATAGTTAATTTAGTTCAAATAAAATTAAAATGTAATAAAATGTTACGCATATTTTAAAAACAATTTGCCATTACGCGTCTTTCGTGTTCACTTGACAAATAACATCCGGTTCTGACGCTTTTGGCTTCAGTAGATTACTTTGCTCATAATTTGAATTTCCTAATAGAATATGAAGATGAGCAAAGGCAATTTTCTTCTTACGAGATCTTCGTTATTGGTAAATATTAATTACATATAATTTTGTCGAATAATTAGCATGAGAGCGCGTACGCCGCTGATTGTCTATATAAACGGCACGTACTTACAATTGTTTTAAAATTTATACTAGGTCTCCTTATTTCATTAGTTAAACTCACCATTATATCATTTTTACTACCTAACGAGGCAATAGAAGTATTACATCAGAAATAACTAAATGTTTTGCAACGTAAAACTCGAGAACGGCTTTGTATGCAGATAATAATTGGAAAATTTCAGATATGGTAACGATATCATTTCAATTTTACGCGTATACCCACTTGTTCGCAAGAAAAGATAGTGTTTGTCGGTTCAGCTAGTTATGTATACAAAGCAGTAAATAATATACCTACATAATACAACAACACTGGGTCTTTGTTAGTTATTTTGGTACAATATACTGAATTTATGCGTTGGTATTGTAATAATTATAGATTAACTATAAATAGATTACGGAACGGTCTACAACTTGTTTCATTATTTTTAAAACAACGTCACAGGTAGCGTGGCCGAGCGGTCTAAGGCGCTGGTTTAAGGCACCAGTCTCTTCGGAGGCGTGGGTTCGAATCCCACCGCTGCCAGTGATTTTTTGTTTTGATGTCTGACTTAGTACATATAAATTTAGACTCAACAAAATTTTTAATTTTAATATGTAGATACTTAACAATCATTTGGGTGTTATATTTTGTGTGTCTTCGATTCCAGATTTAATACTAATCGTTATTATTGGACCAGACATTGAGGAATACAGTTCCTACTCTCCTCTGCTATGCAGAACCTTCTTTCATTTGAAAATACTTTTTAAGTAAACTCAATTGTACTCAAAGTAGAATCATGACATAGTATAAAACAAAGTCGCTCCCCGCTGTCTGTATGCTTGGATCTTTAAAACTGTGCAACGGATTTTGATGAGGTTTTCTTTAGTAAATAGAGTGATTCCAGAGGAAGGTTTATATGTTTAATATATGCTAATAGAATATAAAATTAAGTAAATTTTGAATGTTTTAAGGGTACATACATGTTTAATGACTTTCTTCATTTTCTGTCTCCATTCGTAATCAACTCTCGCCGCTGTCTTGTATCCGCGTGAGAGACGCATGATTAGAGACTGGCTCTCAGTCAATATGTTATGTAGGGCTTTTATGTAATTTGTGTATTCTGGTAAAAATGCAGACACTATTTTATCTTACTACTAAAATTAGCGCCTTAACGGATCATAAAAAAAAAATAACGACAGATATTGTAGTGTCTAGAATAGCACAATGCCTTTTTCTGTCAGTAAATGGACTTATCCCGTGGGATAGATTAGTTTACCAACAGGTCAAAAGATCAACATGAACATTAGCATAAATGTGATTTAAAAATCAGAGAATATAGGCATATATTATAGGTATATATTATTCTAAAATTCAGTTTAGGTAGGCTAAAGAATGAAAATCCATATTTGTAATATTAAACGAAGTACTATTTATTTTTGTATTACCTGCACCTTAATATTTTTAATATCATATCAAAAATCGACGGTCCCAGCGGTGATCGAACCTAAACGTCGAACCCGAAACCAAGTTGCTCAGAACTGAATATAAAAATCATCATATATATTTCATAATAATTTTGATCTAAGGTAAATCGTTCCATAGCTTAATTGGCTAGAGCACCGACACGGTCAGTCGGAGATGCAGGTTCGATCCCCGCTGAAACGGTCGATTTTTGATATGATATTAAATTTTTTATTAAATGAAGTCTCGGGTACAGCTTATTTCTTAAATAAAATATCTGGTACAAGTTTTTATTGATAGCCTAATCATAATAGCCTTTGCATACCTTCAGTCAATCTCATCACTTCGAGCTTGCTCTTGTGTCTCTCTGTGCACAGTACATACATCAGACCCGCCATGTTCTTACACTCGAGCTGAGTTTGAAGAGCTGATATCTTCTCCTTTCTCTCTCTGTAGGCTTCTCTTAGCATGTATGATGTTCGTATTTGTTCATGACTTTTAAGAAAAAGAATAATATTAGACGGAATTTTGACGTCTTCGAGATAAATCTAATCTATCAATATAATGACGAATTTTGCGTGATATACACATAACTATGTAGTTATCTATTTACGTTTAATATAGTAAATAGACGTCCTATGCGGCCATACTGAAGTTAAGTTTTATTAACTATCAGTTTTGTTGATAATATTATTAGCAATAGCCATTATTAGCCCGCTATTGTTGATCTTATCGTAAATTTTTTAATCCTTATAAAAACGTAAGAAAAAACTATTTAGAAATCGTACTTAATTGTAGATCTTTTGTTATAAACAAAGATTAATTCTCGATATTTGTCATTAGGTGGAGAGAAAGTTTAAAGTAATTTAAAGAAAAAAAAAAAAAAAACAATAACAACGTTATACCGTTCTAACGGAGGAGGATTCCGTCGCCGCTTTAGCTAATATTTTTTTTTTATAACTTTACAAATGTTTGTATCAAGCAGGGCGTTTGTATTGGTCGGGGCATTTGTGTTGATCATAGAGTTTGTGTTGGTGAGTGCATTTGTACAGTAATTATTTCCGGATTCCATAAAAGATTTTATTGTCTAGACTGAGTCAAGTTGGTCTATTATATTATGACTCTTACTGCAATATAAATTCGAATCTCTCTTTCAAATGTTCCATCTCTTGTTTTATTCTTTCTTCAAAAATTTCCTCCATTTCGATTTCTTTCTCTTTTAGTAACTTATTTATTTCATCCGTGTTTTTCTTTTCGCGTTCTGCGTCTATTGTAGCTTAAAAATTGTAAAAAAATATTAATAAGTATTCTTGAAAGTTGGTGCGAGCTAGGCAGTAGTTTATTGCAAAATATAATTATGCGACCTACAAATTGTAAAAAATCTTCAATATAATAAATCTTTATAACAGCAAAGAAGGTGAAAGATTTCCCAAGAAATTAATACCCACCTTTACAAGGACAAATAATGATTCTGTTTCCGTCATCGCCTTCGGTTCTTTGTTCGGTTGAAGAAGCGTTGATGGTCATTGATGATGGCGTTACGGAAGCATGATCTTGGATCACTTCTAGAACTTCTGCGCTATCTAAAATTGTTACTGTACGATCGTGGCTTGATAGACGTGACATCTAGGTGAAGTTACAAAAAACAATAAATTAAAGACTGGATTATAAAAACTGGCAGAATTAGTGGTAGCTTCTGACTTGTTGCGATCATTTAGGAATATGACATACATTTTAACAAAATTTTTTGGGTGCTAAGTCGTATTATACTTTGTAATTATTAAGGAACAAAATATTACTTTTGTTTTTTAACAATTCTCAGTCGTTGAGTCCTTACTAAATATTATAGCAAAAACATAAAACGTTAAAATTGCTATCATCAAAAAAATCTGTGTTATGAATATTATCTTAAATTAAGAATTCCAGATTACCATAGGGAATTTCAACGTTCTAAAAAAATTACATGAATTTGAAAGCACATTTGTTATTTAATGATTCATTAAATTAATTTTGAAATATCTATGTAACTAGTAACATTATATGATTAAGATGTTTTTTTTATCACAAACCAAAACGAAAATATAGTTTATTAAGCTGGCCTTTTAAAGCTTGTTTGAATTAATAAATTAAAATTATTTTCAAAATATCATAATATATTATATTAAGTAAAGTAAAGTAAATTAACGCCAGTAAAATTACAACTCTTGGGAAAAAATATTTTGATTGCACATGCATTTAGTTCGGAATTCAACATGAAAACCAATGAGACTTACGCGTAAATACCGTTTCTACTGAATTAAAAGTTTCAGCGTAAGATATTTAAATTTTGCAAGAATGTACATCAGACGCTTTATCGACGATAGCTATAACATACAATGTGCTTTCTTCAGGTTAAATAACCTACTTTTCACACATACCGTAATTAACTCCAAATACTCATACCGTCATCAACTCACCGTTGTTGCTATCTTAAGTTAACGCAAAAAATTTAGGTCAATGCACTTCTTTAGACGGTATGCATATATAGATCATTATTTTCAATTTTTTATAAATATAACAATTAGTTCTTATACTTTATCTCATAATTAATTACATAGTTATTAATTCGTAAACTTTTTCGTTTTTAATTTGCTTTTATAATAACGTTATTAAATTCAATATCTTTTCTATGTTTATACATATTTTTTTATATATTTTTTATAAACTCAGTAGTATACACTATACACATGAAAAGAGAAAACTTATTAAACGTATTAGACTTCCCTTCTTGTTTTTGTACTTTTACAAAATTATTTTTCTTTTGTCACAGCCATGTGTTGTTCGAACTGTCAAAACATAAATTAAAGCGATTTTATGGCAACATCGTATATAAAAATTTGCTGTCGTGCCTGAAGTTTGTGGCATGTGATGTATCATGAAGTGTTAATTTTTTACGAAAAACTATTGATATATTGGAATGTTTTGTACCTGAAAGTGTTATGAATATATAGTAGTTAGTGCTACACAACTTGTGAATAGTGTATATAGTGTTGTTGGACCAAAATATTTATACATGGATAAAGCCGTCACTTGAGGTTGTTAAGGTTAGTGCTTTTTTCGTCTGTTGTTTGTCTTAAAATAGATTTCAGTGCGGGTTGCAATGATATTTCAGATTTGTTTGTGTAACGCCTTCATGTGACTTTTCAGTTTTTTCATAGGACCTTGAACTAGAAACTTGTAAAGCCTATTTCGTTATCAAGGTTAGGATCGAGTGCGCGCGTTTTATGTCATTCCGATGATGTTTATTTTGGTTTACATAATTGTTGCAAATGCATAATTTCGTCTTTTAAATTGGAAAAAAAAATAATTCGAAACAATACAATTTTTTCGTGAATTAAATCGTTGCATTATAAGTTACTATTTCTTCGGACTTAACCTAAATGTCTCGGTATTTTTTTCGTGATTTTCGTCGTATTAAGATAACTATTAGGCAGTGTGAAGTGCGGGTGTATGTCTTGAACGGTTTGTGGCATATCGATTGCGTTTTTTTTGGCAAGAATTTTGTTTGTGTCACATGACCTGAAGGATTTCCACTAAGTTTGACAGATCAGTGTAATTTTAAACGCGTCTTACTTTACACTATCACTTATCGGCTCTACACTGATAACAGAGAAATGATCAATTTCACGCGCGTTTATTGGCGATAATACCGAAAGAAATGTTTACTACTTAATTATTAGCTAATATTAGGTCACAGTGTTATAATTGCTATTAAACTGGACTATTTTTTTACCATTTTTTTCATGTTTACTCTAAAAATGTCTTCTTGGATGTAACAGGTGATACATATTTTTTTATACATATAAGAAAATAAACATGATTAAATTCTACATGATCTGTCAGTGCTAATGATATTGGCCATGCAATTTAACTAATAACCTTTTCTATTTAAATGAAGTGAATATTCATTAAAGCAACGATCCCTAAGGAGTCATCTGCTAAGATTGCATTACACCAGGATCCTTACTATAACTATACATAAGAAAAGTTAAAATTTAATTTGTCATGCATACAATTACTTCTATTGAGCTTCGTAAAATAGATACCATAACATATGGGTACTATGTTAATATTATTTTATATTTATTTATATATACCAATTGAATATTTTCTATTATTATTCCTTTAAAACATTTAATCTTTCCTAATGTAAAGGCTATAAACAAAATTATGTAAATAAATTTAGTTAAATTTCGTATTTATGTCATAAACCACATGTGGTTAACTAACCACATGTTTTGATTCAAACCTAAAATCACTTGCCAATACGTGATGTAATCACATTTAATTCATATTATTACATTGTAATTATCAGTAAAATGGATTCAAAAGTAAACAATTAGGTATTTATATTATTTTGATGTAATTAACCTTAAGATTTCGGTAATAACCTTAATTTTTAATCATTAATATGGGTACAGAAATTTTAAATTAAAATAAAAAATTAAAATTCTATATTCAACTATTCTGTAAATACTCTATAAAATTCTATATTTTTAATTATTATTTTGTTATAACTTTGACACACGACACATTGAAAATTAAATTATTTTCGAGGAAAATAAAATATGAACAAACGTTAAATATCATCACAAAACTCACATTTCATTTTGAAATTTTCATTCAAAATTATTTTTGATTTATCATTATTTCCGAGTCAGAAGAGTGTGAAAAATGAACTCATTTTTGAAACTTTCATTTTACTTTTTAATTTTATTTATTATAATGAACTGAATGTAAATATAATAAATGACTCATTAGTTCATTTTAAATAATTTATAATTTTTTATGTCTGTTTCAAATTGATTCGTGTGAATATTTGATAGTTTCCTTGTTCCATTAATGGATTGGAGTTATGCAAATACATATTGTTAAAACACCTTTAAAAGATATCTATATACTAAACTTTCTGTGACTCGAAATTTCAAACTATTGTGGTTTTTATTTATTTAAAATTTTGTGCTTCATGCCTTGCTTGAGTTCTACAGTTAATGCTACAATGATAAGCCATTTTTATTCAATCATAAATTTCTTAGCACACAAAAATAAATAAATATACCTAACATGCTAACACCTAACAAATCTAATAACCTCTGAGATTACAATGCAGGGTTACTTTAAATTGTAACAAAGGTCTTGGTTAAACTAAATCTATAAAAACATGAACAAGGAAACACAAATTAAATTCTGACCTACATTAATAAACTATTTGAAATAATATTCTTATCAATTGGATAAATTATCTATATTTGTAAATAATTAAAATAAGATTAAGTTTCATTTGTTTTGGTATTATGAACCTAAATATATAAAGACTTTGTTTTACACAAAGAGTAAGTATCACTTTTAAATATTCATTAGTTGTTCATTTTCTTGTTAGTTTATTATGTTACATTTATTTAAACAATGTCATAAATTAGCTGAACAAGATCATATATTGCAACTTATGTGTCTTAAAATGAGGTTTCACTATCAAATTTATAGATCAATTTTTTTTAGTAAAATTCATAATAACTTTTCTAAAGTACTTCATAATTTAAGAAACATATATAAGATAATATATATATAAAAATGTGTCTAAACTATTCATATGTTTAGTTTCCAGTTTTTTTTTTGTATTTTTGTATGTTTGTTAAGGATAAACTACTGGTCCGATTTTTAAAATTCTTTTACCACAAACTTTTTTCCTTATAACATACACACATGCTTATCTGTTCCTATAGTATGCAACTTAATGCTTGTGTTACGGGTAACAGCTGACTCTTGTAGCTAAATATATATATATATTTTTGATAAATATATAATAAACCTATAAATAATACATATATATATAAATATAACACCCAGTCACAGGTGGTAGTCGCACGGCCACTACAAACTGTGCCAACAGGCTAGTCAAATTAGTGTAATACAATGTTTCTGCAACATAGGCTTTATTTCAATAGGAGAAAACAGAACACCGGAAATGATATACGAAAACTAAATTAAATAACAATTGGAAAGCTAATTATAAATTAACCATCAAAATATTATTATTAGTGAAGTTACCCATTCATTCAATTTCATTTTACAATACATAAGCAAATTATGTATGACATAATGCATGTATGTACATTTAATAATGTCGGATTACATGTTAACCTAATCCCTCTACATATGAAGAGGCCCCTACATATGAGTGACAAATATTTAGCCTAATTTCAGTTGTATCTTATAATGATTATAGGCTTTAACACCCTATTTCAAAAATTTTAATTATTTAAATATATAATTTCTATTTATATATTCGTAGGACACCTGTTACGAAACACATTGTATAAACACATAAAATATTTAATACGAGTTTAGGTTTTTTTTAAATTGTGGCTTCCCATGCCATTCCTATGTGGCATATCATGTCCTTCTGAGTGTTTTCATCTGCTTGGAGTTAAAGCGAGTGACTCACTTTCAATGCCATTTATTAAGAATTTAATAAATAAGTAAAGATTTCAAGTTATTCTATTAAATAATAAATTATATTATGAGTTTAGATTATGTGCTCAAAATATTCCTAAAGTAAATAAATGATATATAAATATTGTACCTTTAATTAATTAGTCCCGTTGCTACTATTTATTGATTTGGAGGTCTGCTTTATTTTTGTTTTTGTATTTTATTACATTGTCAATAGATGTCAAGCCATCAGCTGTTTTGTGTCAGATATATATTTTATAATTATTAATGGTCAGGACTTATGAAATTTTTGAAAAAGTTTCTAGTTTTAATATTTTTAACATTTCTTTGAGTTTAATGTTTTATACAGAGAAATAAAATATAATCGATTCCCATAGAACTACTGAAAAATCGTCTTAATATTTTGTTCCCATTCTCATAATTATTTTCTCATTTCTTTATCTTTACTAATATTATAAAGGGGTTAAGTTTCTAACTTTGTTTGTGTGTAGGGGGTAATCTTCGCAAATACTGATCACGAAAATTCTTTCACAAACAGAAAGCTACACTATTCAGGAGTGACATCAAATCATATATAAAAAACCTCGTGTCACAATGTTAGTTACAATACTCCTCTGAAATGGTTTCTGAATGGCTCTGGACTGATTTTTATGAAAATTTGTGTGCATATAGAGTAGGTCTGAGAATCGGCCAACATCTTTTCTATCTATTTTTCATACAGCTGTTGTAAGGGGGGGGGGGGATTAAGGGGTGAATAACATATATAACAAAACAATGTTTTCGGGGTCAGCTAGTTATTTATATTATTAATTTTTTAATGGCACATTTTGCTCTTTCTATACGTGAAATATTAAACTGCATCTATCTACTTCAAAAATAGTAATTTCCAGCCAAAATAAAGTAACCGCACCAATATTTTTTTTCAGAAACCCTCATAATTGCTGCTCTGTATTTAATATTGTTGCGATTTCTTAACATTAAAAAGCGCTATAATATTAGGTTAATGAATATTTATTTTAATTTATAAAATTAACATTGGATTTTTTTCTTTTTTTTTTACAGAGATGGAGTCGCATATGCTTAATATGTACCATCAAGCCCGGTTTCGTGGTATCGGACATACGACTCCGCAATCAACCACTGAATCTTCATCACCAGAAAGTAGTTGTAATCAAAGTAGCCCAGAATACGCAATGAAACAAAAAACTAGTCAGTTTAAGGGGGCCAATGAAGAGACGTTTTGGGACAGCCATAACGACAGTAATGCCTGGACCCGTAATAAAAATGTAAGTGTATGACTAATATGAATTTTTTTTATATATACAGGGTGACTGGTGAATTACCGTCAATATTTGAGGACCTGATAATTGACGATTGTGCTGTGTGGCTACGGCACTAAAGAATTTAGCCACCCCCTCTCTTCCCGTGGGTGTCGTAAGAGACGACTAAGGGATAACACGGTTTCGCTACCACCTTGGAACTTAAAAAGCCGACCGGTGACGGGATAACCATCCAACTGCTGGCTTTGAAATACACAGGCCGTAGACGGGCAGCAGCGTCTTCGGTGCGACAAAGCCAGTACTGCGGTCACCAACCCGCCTGCTCAGCGTGGTGACTATGGCCAACACACATGAGTTCACGTTATTTTTTGCGTAAACTTGTGGAGTCCTATGTCCAGCAGTGGACTGTATAGGCTGTAATGATATCAAATTAATTACGCGTCGTCTGGACGCCCTAGCTGCGCAGTCGACATAAAACAGGTGTATAGGTACGTCCAAATGCCGCCACGTGTTATGAGGGTAGCAGGCTGCCTTTGATAAACAAGCATGACCCAATCACCCTTGATACTTTAATCCTGGCTTAGGACAGGCAAAATATCAAGATATTTAACTAGTTTAAGCAAAAAATTTGTTGACTGGGTAAATGATGTGAACTTTGGACAAAAATTAATATGAACTGTTTAGGGACCATTCATTTATTACTTAAGACGAATTTTGGTAGTTTTCGACCCCCTTCTATACAATCCCCGCCTCCTATTATAAGAAAAAAAAAATAAGAATAGGCCGACCCCTCCTCCTTGTTTTATTACCTAAGAATCTAAAGGAAAAAATTAATACACGTTTGGTTTGTTTTAATGTTTATTTTTCAAAGTAACAATTTATAGAAATGTTTATTTGCACTTACAAAGGTACTAATAATTTTTATTTTTTGGTAGTAATAAACTTTGGTTTTAATTATTCATCTTTACCGACATAAGATATTCAGTCCGGGGGCTCAATAAAATAAACAATTCACACATTAAATTATTCACATATTAAAATATTAAAATCTTCAACGCAATAACGAGTGTTGTTTACGCAAACAAGTGAAGGCTAGTCCACAAGTGGGGTGTTCCCGGGGGCTGCAGTGCGGGTGGCACGGGTTTGTTGCCATGGAATTGGAAATCGTTTACATATATGCATCTGAGCGACTAAGGGATAGCAAATTTCCAATACCACCATGGAACTAGGCGAAGCCGACCGATGGTGGGATAGCCACCCTACTTTTTAAATACACAGACCGAGGACGGGCAGTAGCGTCTTCGGTGCGACAAAGTCAGCCTTGCGGTCACCAACCCGCCTGTCCAGTGGGCACTATGAGCAAAAACCCCTATGAGTTCGTGGCAAAAGTTTCGGCCCTCAGTTCCCGGACCGGACCTACACTTCATTTATTTAAATTGAAGTTTATGGGAATCTGGTCAAAAATTAAGTACCCATTTTTTACATAATTAGAATGAAAATCATGTAACGAGTATCCTCCTTAAATATTGATACTAATTCACCAGCCTCCTTCTATATACTAGAATCATATCTTAAATAGTTAATGTTGAGTGGTTTCTGTTTTCTTTAATATAAATTGTGTACTATAAATGTTATTTTTTATTATTTTTTCAGGTAAATATGACTCAAACAAATCCCGACACGAGTACAGAGGAAGAAAATGCTGACATAAACGTAATAAATGATTATGAAGCATCCATTGCTGTGCAAATACAAAATAGTTCGCTAGTCGAAGGGGATGACTATGAGATTGTACAAGTATACGAAGTAAATCCGTTCTTAGATCTCGAGGCCTCGTCTGATGAAGATGAAGACGACAATGAAGCCAATTGCCTAAATGAAGACGGCTATGACTCGGAATATGGAGAAGATCCAATTTCCGAACACGAAGAATTGGCTCCTACACATAATATATCTGAAAACAGTGAAAAAACAAGTACACGAAATGTGCCACAAGACAGTTTAGGAATTAATTTCGATACGCCTGTAGTAACGAATATTGACGAGTATTTCGTAAAACCCAATGTCAATAACATATTGAAGGTTAAAAACGAACACGTGGTCAAGGATGTGGATGAATACTTTATTAAAGATACTAAGAAACTGAAGCATCCAAGTGTCGTAGATTATTTTAAAGATGAAGTGCCCAAGACCTTACCGCTTGAAATCTTCGCTCCCGATAACACAGATACAACCGAACAACAGCAGAACCACGAGGTAATTGAAACTGTTGATAACATTGCAGAAGATAGAGTAACGGAATCAGATATGGACGTATTACCAAATATTGAAGATTTGAAACGCTTTATCTTAGAAGAGCCGCCTTATAATAAATTTAAAACTGCACAAAAGTCTCATTCAGTCTCCCTGCCCCATTCTCCTATCCATAATTTGAACTTGGATCCGGATGCAAAGGGGTGTTTAACTTTTGAGGACTTAAATCTTGATTTGTTAGATTTAAGTTTAGAAAATGATAGAGAAAAGTTGAACACGAAAAATGATGACATGCCTCGCACTTTGACGGATGACGATGTTAATAGTTTTCTCATTACTGATAAAAAGGAATCTAATCAACCTGTTAAAAATGAAGATGACTTTAGTCTTCAAGATATGGACATGGATTGTCCCGTTGATGCAATAATTGACACCATCGGTCCTGTTTCTGCTTTCCAATTACCTGATAGAAAATTAACGTCTACACCTTTACCGATTTTGGAATATTGCGTAAAAAAGACACAAGTTAAAATAGAGCCAGAGATAAAACTAGAAAAAGAGGATTTTGTTGACGTGGAGTCCTGCCCTGAAACCGCCGTACCCGTTTTGGAAGCTAGTACTTTAGATTCACTCCTAGAACAATTTGAAGCGACCGAAAACCTAAGCACTACAGACGTAAAGCCAATTGTCAGTGAAAAGTTATCTGAAGCTAAATGTAGTTTGACAAGTGGTATGCGGTTGCAGGACGCTGGGGTACAACTTAATAAAACGAAAATGAAGAAAATTCTGGTAAGCATAAAATCTATATATTTTTTAACTTTAAAATACAAAGGGCCATATCTAACGATAGGACCGGTTTTTTCTTTCTTTCAGATGGCACCAAAAGTGAACACTCTGATCAAAAGGTCCCCCAGTCCCATTCACTCTGATCATGATTATTGTTCACCAAGAAACCGTCGCAGCCTTACCGATTTAAAGGGAGGCCGGAGTCTCCTCAAACCTGAAGTTTTGTCCAGCAACAATAGAATATTAAACTCTAGACATAGGTCGTGTAAAAACAAAAAAGTGGTTTACCATCTCAGTAGTGATGATGAAGCAGACAGTAAAGATAAAAAGAAACCTAAAATAGATGACAATGACATTATAACTAATAAAAAATCTCGTTTAAAAACAAGTCTTAAACCTCGTGTTAATCGTAAGAAACATTCACGTGTGCATAGTGTTGTGAACGTTAGTGGTCTTACCAAGAACAACGATTCTGTGATTGTAGAAAATGCTTCAAAAGCAACAAGTGATAATTCAAGTAGTCAAAAGTCAAATTGCGGTAGTATTAAGTTAGTTATAAAAAATAAATCAAAAGTTATAATTCAAAACTGTGATGTTAGTGATTTAAACAAAGACATTTCATGCGAAAAATCTAAATCTAGTAAGGCTTATAGTAGTAGTTCGAATAAAGTGTCGACTGATGTCAGCAATGTTTTAACAAGTATTCAACCATTGGATAGAAGAAGAATTTCGGATAAAGTATTGACAAATATCAACAGAAGTGTTGATCCATTAGATAGAAGTACTTTGAATAAACAATCAATAAATGGCACGAATATTGCCCAAAGCGTTGAAACATTAGATAGGAGTAATACTTCGAATAAAGTCTCAACATACGTCAACGATACCGTCAAACATGTTGATCCCTTACACGGAAGTAATACTTCACATAAAGAATCAACGCATGTCAAGAATATTGTCAAAAGTGGTGAATCGTTAGACAGAATTAGTACTTCCAATAAAGTATCTACAGATGCTAAGATTACTGATAAAATGTTTCAATCATCAGATAGAAGTAGTGCGTCGAAAAAATTATCCCGACATGTCAAGAATTCTGTCAAAAGTAATGAACCATTTGACCGAAGTAATACTTCGAAAAATATATCAAAATATGTTAAGAATGCTGACAAAAGTATCGAATCTAAAGGCAGAAGTAATACTTTAAAAAAAGAATCGTCAAACGTCAACAACATAGTTAAAAGTGTTGAATCTGAACCATTAGATAGAGTAAAAAATAAAAATGAAAACCGTGAAATAAAGGAAACATTAAATGTAAAGCACGAGGAGAACTCGAAACAGGAACACTTTTATACCGCTCTGTTTAATAATAAGGAAGACGTACGAGTCCCTAAGGCTATTGATGTAACCTCGAAAGTAACAAGAAAAGATGAGGGTTGTAAAGTTACTTTGATAGATGTACCAATTATTAATGAAGTAGAACAGCCGGTTAAAAAGAAGAAGTTAAATTTGAAAGAGTATAAACTAAGGATTAGCAAAGGTATATCCTCAAACGATGGATCGCCACAAGTAAGTCCGGAGTCAATATTCCCGGAAACACCGTGCAATATAAATCTTGATAAAAAAATTAAAATATCTAATAATGTTACTCCTAATAATGTTTCACCACCAAAAGAAAACTTAGAAACGGATGCTCCGAAAGCTATTTTTGATCCTATTCTAGAAGCATCTAGAAAAGTATTAATGAATATTCAAAAACAAAAAGCTAAAGCATCAAAACGCCAAGAGAGTGTTTTGATACAAAAAGTTGAAAACCTTGTACTTCAACCCCTTATTAGTGATGAAGAAATGTTAAAAATTGTGGGCATGACTCCAAATGTTATGCCTGTGCCAGTAGATGTTCCGACACCTCGAGAGCAACCAAAAGACTATGACGAAATTATTTTAGTTAGTATAGGCACCAATACAGATGAAGGTTTATTAAAACCCACTGAAAAACAGACTCTTAGTAGAAAACGTAAATTAGAGTCTCCACAAAGAGAAAACAAATCGACGATTAACTTTAAAATCAAAAAAATGGATTCTGTATTGAAACAAAACGTTTTCGAAACTGTTAAAAATCAAAAAAGTCCAATCGACGATAGGAATCGGTCTGATATTAAAATAGATAAAGAAAGGTATAAGGACATAACAGCAACTCTTAAGAGCGTTGAAAAGCATGTCGATAAGAAAATCTCTAGCAATTCACTATTCGCCAGCATTCAAGATCTTGTCAAGAAAAAAGCTCCAACAGTTACTAATTCAAGTAACGACCGTAAATCGTCAAAGTCTAATTCACCAGTTGAGGAGAAGGAATTTAAATACACAAAGCCAACGATAGTAAGAGAATATGATAATGCTGCTCCACACGGTGAAGACAAAGTTATACTTCACTTGGAAAAGAACAGACAAAAACCTGAATACGTTACGACTTGTATTCAGACAGAGGCGACTGCTGAATTTGTAGATTTACCCAAAATAGGTCACACGGTTACCAGAAAACAATTCTCCGTCTCTCCGAGAAAAAGAAACGACAGTGACATGTCCATGTCAAGTGACTGCAGTCCAATTGTTCCCAAAAACGTACAGAATGTTATGTCTACTAAATTGGACGAAGGAGTTAATGTGAAGTCTAGAACAGAAACTAGACATCCAACAGAGGTATCTCAGTATCACGAAAAAAGGTCGCGATCACGATCAACTAGATACGATGTCAAATATAGAAGATCGAGATCACAATCTCGAAATCATCGAAGAAAACGCTCTCCTAGTCGTAATCGGTCGCGATCACGTGGTCATTACAGACGTTACAGACGATCCGACTCACCTTATAGAAGGAAAAGACGATCAAGGACTAGGTCACCTTATCGTTCTTCGAGGCGTTCTCCATCTGTTAGAAGACATTACAGATCAAATCATTCGCGGTCAACATCTAAAATCACCGATCGAGTTAAATCACGCAGCCCGATCGCTAAAAAACGACCTAGTCCCCAATATATCGTGAATAACATTGAAAAGCTTACACCGATATCCCTAACGCCTCCGATGAGGAAGCCGACTATATCTGCCAGTTCAGAATCATCGTCTTGTTCGTCATCATCTTCCGGTTCATCATCGTCGTCCAGGTTTGTAGGAAATTATTTAATGTGGATAAAATATTCAATAAAATGTTTTCAGTAATGGCATGACATCTCTGAGAGAATATGGATAATTATTTCATATTTATTGATAGCTCGCCATCTTCGAGCGGACTATCGGCTTCGTCTAAATCAAAGGCCTCATGCAGTCCTAACAGAAAGGAAGAAGTTTACAGGGCTAAAAGCTACCGAAGCTCCTATAGTTCAGAAGATAGGTGAGAAAACAAATTATTTTATTATTAAACAAATTATTATTATTTAATTTTTACCTTAATTTTGATGAAATATATTAAACTTAATTTTGTTAAAAGTTTTTTTTTTTAACTTCAATAGTTCATTTTTATAATGATTGTACAAATATTTCTGAAATACATGACTGTACTCGTAAATTTAGTATTTTTTTCTTTCATCATACTTGTTCTAAAAAGTATATAGAGTTACTATTACTATATATATTATTAGTTTATACTACAATAATCACAGCAGTAAAATCAAACAAAGTTATTATTATTATTATACTCATATATATGTTATGATTTTTTACAGGGACAGCGCAACGCCGGTTGAGGAGAGACGTATAGTATTTGTAGGAAGGCTCGATAAAGATATAACGAAATTAGGATTGAAGTCCCAATTTGTCAAGTTTGGACCTATTACCGAAGTTCGCTTGCATTCTAAAGAGGATGGGTAAGTTAAAAATTAACATTACCTTAAATAAATCTGACTGAAGTAAAACTTTCTATCTTCACTAACTTATATCTCCCTCTCAACATCCGTTCGTCGCGATCACACTTTTCGTAACGCTCTTATCAGGCATTCAACAGCTTACTCCTAAGTCAAGCGTGCGTAAAAAGATTTTACTTCAAAAAATAAATAAATTAGTCATCAATATGCAAACACGAACACAAAAAAAGTGTCTGATATGTTTGGCAATTATGTACTTTTATTGATGGACATAATATATCGCTGAGGGATAATTTTTTTTATGTGCAATTAAAAATGTCCTTTATTTATTTAGGAATAGTCGACTGTGTTTTAAATTTTTTTTATTTTTATTTCTAGGTCACGCTACGGTTTCTTGACGTTCCAGCGTCCTATGGACGCTTGGTCGGCTGTGGAGGCAGGGAAAACGTTCCCGCAGTATGATGTGGGCTTCGGGGGCCGTAGAGCATTTTGTAGACAGAGCTATGCAGATCTTGGTAAGTTCCTCTTGCCAATTGCTCAAATTATTTTTTTTTGATAACACAAGAGACACAAACAAGAATAAAGTCCTCCTGATGGTAAGCGGATACTGTAGATTAAAGACATTTGCATTACCTTTTTTCCAAGTCATTGAGTCTACCCCTGAACCACCCTGGAGCTCTTTACCTTACACAGGAACATAGTATCGGTTGTAAGCATAGTAGCAAGCAGGTATTATTTACTCCCAGTTAATAGTGGGGGTAAATAAGCCCCAGTCAGTTTGAACCAATTTTCCAGAAAGATATTTCCTGCTGTGCTCCATTTTAATATCATTTATTGTTAGACAAGCTTGGTTGCATTGAGGTTTTCGATAAAATTGCGGGTATCGCTTTTATTCTGTTCTCGATACCCATTTGGTTCAAATTTGGTCTTGTATAGTGTGATAGATTTCAAATACTATATGTGTATCTAACAGACGGCCACAGACAGTCAATAGCCTACTTAAAGTTTGCTCCTAATAATTATCTCATATATTTAAGACTTTCATTATAGTCATAAATTTTATCTGAATGACCTAATGTACCTAGCTTTGAAGTGAATCATACAAATTAAATAATTGATAAGATAAGATTAATACATGCTTGCAAATTAATGATAACAAAATAAAATAAATATCTTTAGCATACTCATATAGCATATACACAGTATGTTCCTGAGATAAGCTTTTAATGCTTATATTGTAGGTAACACCCAATTTATATTAATGTATTTTTTTAAAGTAATATATATATATATTTATTACACCTAAACTCAGGGAATCGAACTTACAACCCCTAGAGAAGAAAGTAGGGTCACTAAAAATAGCTCTGAGCTATTATTTTTTTTGCTATATTCATTATTACTACATATTATGCAACTTAATAATATAAATTCTCTTACAAATTAAATATTGGCTTGAATATTGTGTTAGTTGAGAGCAAATCATAATATATTTTCTTTTCACAGATGGCCTAGAGGCCAAATACACCGAAAGTGCGTTCCACGGTCAAGCAGTGCTGCCCATACACCGAAACAACGATAATATGTCGTTTGATCAGATGCTTCTCGATATGAAAAAGACATTGAACAAAATGAAAGGTGATAAGAAAAGCGACGATATGTCCGCTTGACGTTTACTCAATCTTTGGTATATTTTAATAAAAAACGTAGTGTCGTATACGTTATTTGTGCTCGTCGTGACGTTCGGATGTCAATTATCACGCGTCAACTGACAGCTGTCACTGTCAATGTCAAAATGACGGACGCGTTCAGTGTGCAATGAAAAAGACATTTTAGTTTGTTTTCTTTCTTCGCTCGTACCTCTTTAGTGAAATTGTTTTAGCGTGTATTTCTTTAGCGATTTAGTTTTGTAAATAGTAGATTATTAAAGTACAGTTTTGTACAGTTTAACACTACCTCTTTATGTAAATATTGTAAAATTTTTGTATTGTGTATTGTGTATTTTGTATTGGCTTTGAAATTTAAAATTTTGTTCGTTCAATTTTAAATATAAGCCAAAATTATGATACTTTTTTTTTTTAAATCAGTTTGTTCATTTCTAAAAAAAAAAAAAAATCATTTGAGGCTAATAAGTTTGTTTAAGCTTTTTTTATTTTTAAAACTATTATGTTACCTACGATAAATAACAATGGTTTTAATTGCTTTTAAAAAATTAATGTTACTGTATAGCGAATTTTATGTAAATATTACATATAAGTGTAAAACTCATAGATTTAATTAGTTATGTGGAAAATCAGAACTAGAATTGTTTAATTATGTAAAAAACAGATTTATAATAAATCCTCTTTCGAGAGAAATACAACGGTAGCTTTAGTCTATAAATGAACAAAACGCTTCCAAGTTATGCTTAGTGCCAAAATTTTTCCGTTCCTATTTTTCTTAATTATAAAATTTACCAGGGGGTGAATGTAGGCAGCTTTTATAAATTTCATATATATATTATATATAAAGTATTTTTTGCAATGATATATATATTATACACAATAAATTTAATCACTAACGTCAGACTGTGCTTTTTATTCTGTATATATTATCCAATTCAAAATAGCATTTTATAACAAAAAGATTTTATATAAATATATATACATAATAACTCCCCGTAAGTTTCAGATGTCTTATTTTACTCTCAAAGTTTCATAAAATTTTAATAAAAATTAAACTGACGTAGGCAAAACAATATTAGTGCGTTTTCTCCTAACCCATGGTTTCCAGATAGCATAACTACCGCTGCTAAGACTGCTGAAATAGACTGTTTAGATTCGAATAGCTTAATACATTTTTTTTGTTCATTAGAGATTATTAAGTTTATTAGGTTACCCCCAGTTTTTAAGTATTCTTTAAAATGGAAAAAAATATAAAAATTATGACAAAAATCGAGAAAAATAAAAAAATTCTTGTAACATTGATTAGATGTAGAAAAATTGATAGAAGTATAAATGACATTCTTCTTTTGATTTAATAACTGTCTTTTCAAAATGAACTATACCAATAGTCAGAAAAAAAATCATCTGTTGTAAAATTAATTTGCTTAAACAAAACCTAGTCAATTTAAGTAAATTGTGTTTCTTTGTTGTGATTATATTTATTTAAATAATATAAATATGTTTTATTAAGTTTTAAGCTTAACTTAACTGAAACACAACATTTAAAACGGATTATCTTTTAAATCTTAAAAATTATATATTTAAAGCATAACCACTAACTTCCATTCAAATCTAGTTTACAGAAAATCTTTGTATTTTCTATTCTCATCATCTTCCTGCCCTTATCCCACTTATGTGGGGTCGGCACAACACGTTTTACTCTTCCATTCTTCTCTATTATTCGTCACTTCAGCGCTTACTCCTTTTCTTTCTCATATCCTCATTCACACAATCCATCCATCGCTTTTTTCGTCTGCCGATCGCTCTTCGTCCTTCGACATTCATCCCTACCATTCTTTTACCAAATAGCGTTCATCCCTCTTCATTACGTGCCCATACTACGCTAACCTATATTCCTCATTTTCTCTGTCACGGGTGCTACTTTCAAACTTCTCCTTATATACTCATTTCTAATCCGATCTATCCTCGTCTCTCCACACATCTATCTTAGCATTCTCATCTCGGCTGCGTACACTCTTCTTTCATCCGTCACTTTTGTTGACCAACATTCTGATCCATACATTACGACAGGTCTTATGATCGTTTTATAGATTTTCCCCTTAAGTGTAAGGTTTTGTATTTTCTATTCTGACAATGTAATTTTTTTTAACGCACGAGGATTTGGTGGCTTTATATATACATGTAAACATTCGAAAAAATTAAGCAATTTTTAACTGTAAAGGTTTTAGTTATTTTTTTAAAGGGTTAAATGTATCAAAAAAGTATACAGATTAAACATTGTATAACTCACCTTAAATACTCATTACTTAAGAAAAAAAATCTTGTAAAAACTTCTTTTTTTAAATTTAATGTTTCGATCGATGGAATTGATTACATTTTTTATTTTCGAAAAAAAAAAAAAACTCATGACAACAGAATTGTATATAAACGCGGGAAGTTACAATGTAAAACATTTTAGTTTTCCGCGGTCAGTATAGGATGAATTATATTTCTGATTGGTATAGATTTATTTGGTATTAAACTTAGTTTTAAGGATAAATAGCCTGTTTTACGTCGAATTTGTAAAAAAATATGGAAAAATTATTGATAAAGAAAAAGTTTTAGCACAAAAACTTTTTTTACAAATTCTATAAAAAAATTGATTGTTGTATTCTAACAGGAATTGAGTACGAATTATGTAAATACTAACATATATTAAAAATTGTATTTTATTGTTCTTGAAATAAAGTAGGAATTGCTTTACGAGAAGTGTATAAAAAGTTCAATTTGAAAATTAATCATTGTCTTTTAGTAAGTGTCATTAAACGGACTCAGGGAGAATGTTTTATACGTAATGTTGTTGAAAATAAAGTATTTTTAAAAATAAAATTCTCTTTTATTACGAGAAAACTGATTCACTATATATTGATAGTATAACTTATCTATACATAACTTGCCTATACAATAAATAAATAAATACATATAATGAAATGGTAGGAAAGTCAAAACTTTACATTGAATATTTTTTTTAAAGAATACTTGGGTTGTGATCTACAATTGATACCGAAGCCAAAAATATAGTTTTAAGAATTTTTGTCTGTTTGTCTGTATGTATGTCCGGGATAAACTCAAAAAGTACTGCATGGATTTACTTCAAATTTGGCACGAATATTATTTGGAAGTCGGGTCAACATATAGGCTACAAATTATCACGCTATCACCTACGGGGAACGAGCAGTGAACCTTTATTTCTTCAACGCATTCTGTAACAACGTGTAATCTAACGACGTATATTTGAATGTTGTTATTATGTTAATAACCATGCTATAAGCCAGCTTCATACTATAAATAAAGACATTCTGTAGTATATTTAGTATCGGCATTGCACCCGTGCGAAGCCGGGGCGGGTCGCTAGTAAATACATACAATTTGTAAAAAAAGTGATAAAAAAATTAAATAAAAAATAACATTCTATGATTTCGATTCAGCCTGTAACATCCCACAGCTGGGCACAGGCCTCTTTCTTCATCAGTATCACCACACAATAGAGAACAGCTACTTATTAATATAGATAGATAAGTACATAATTATATTAAATTGTAATAAAAAAATTTTAATGGGGAAAAGGAGTTAGCCTCGTCGGTAACGTGGTCTGTTTTATAGTTTTAAATTTATATTATATCATATTGTATATTATAGCAGAATAAATTTAATGTTTATTTTCTTAAATGTACCCATTTAAAATTCTATTAATAACTAGCTGACCGGACAAACTTCATTCTGTTAATAGTAAAATATTTTTTTATTTTTTTTAGTAGTAAACCCTTCCGTGGACCTTAAGGAACATACAAAAAAATAAATTTGCTCGATTGGATGAGCCATTGTCGAGTTATGCGTTTAGCAACATGCATTTTTATTTAAATAGATTTAAACATAAAACGTTCAAGTAAAATTTGGTTTATCAATGCCATCTAGTGAACTTTACTAGAACTAGCATTAAGTATACCTTTGTAAGTAATCACTATCCAATGATAGATAGAGCTGGAAATATTTTGTAGCTGTTATTTACGCAAGGAAATAATATTAATTTGTATTAAATATCAAATTAATTATTGATACTTACTCAAATTTTTATACGAAATAAACTACCAGTCTTTTTGAATTTTCGCTTTTTAAATAATTTTAGTTACCCTTTTTGCTGGAAGATGGCGGTCTATTCTAAATTAGATATGTAATAATAATCTACTTTATATTTTTCGAAGATTTAAAACAATCCTTTTTCTAGACAGAAGTTGCTAATTTTTAGAATAAAAAAAATAACAGGCTACATATAGATATTTGAGTTACATATAGTCAAAATATAAAACGATTTAAAGGATTTATGAGGTAAGGCACAGCAGGAAATGCTTAAAAACATTAGCAGATTGACTAGAAAAGTATCTCAATTCTCAACCTATATATAGGATCGGAAAGCGCTTGTGGCAGTCCTGATGTTGCAGGTTTCCTTAACAGCTCATCAGACGGACCCTCGCTGCCAGCCTATTGATACAAAAAAAGGAAATAAAATACATCGAAAGACGACAAACGAAAATAAACAACTTCGAAAACGCCAATTACATTTTAGGGTTCAGAAAATTAAAAAGCTAACAATCATACCTATAATGCGTGGTTGCAAAAAAGTACCAAACTTTTATGGAAGTCCCTACTTAACCAATGAAGATATAAAACGACCCTAAAGATTCCTACCAGGGCAATTATAGGAGTAAATTAGTCATTAGGGCGAGTACGCACCGGCACTCGGAAAAGCTTCGGGCTACCACACCATAAAATATACTTAATTGCTAAACCATTCAAAAAATTCCTTTACAATAATATCCATCGCTGCTTATCTTAAATAATCATTGTGAAGTTGTATAATAAACGTGCAATGAATATCGTGCTAGTAATTATTCCCGTTTGTTCTTGCTTTTCAGTGAGGGTGAGATTTCATTTTGCCTAAGGGCTAAAGGGTATTAGTGAATGGTTAAGGGGCCCCGTGAAGACACATTTCCGTATATCCGTTTGTTTGTGCGAACGTTATTTGTGAAGTTTGAGCTAATTTATAAATTTAATTTATTATTATTAAGGATGAAGTTAGGTACGCTTAATAAATGAATAATTTTGCTTTTATATGTCACTAGCGAACTCCATCGTCCATATTTTTTATAGGAATAAGTAATCATCAACATATCATATACTCAAACCTTCTCCAAAACACGCTGTATTTTATGGTATAAGTATTATTCCGATCGGTTCAGTAGTTTTCGCAGTATAACCGAACAAAAACACCGGCTCTCCATTTATTTAGTATATATATGTGATGTTATTCTCTAACTTTTTATTTTTTTACATGTAAAATGCCATAAACGAACTGTCATAGCCTGTTACCTATTGTTACCCTTATAATTTCAACCATCTTAACCTTAACATTACAACCACAGACGCGTTGGCGATTAAAAAAGATTATAAAATCAGATCAGGAAATATAATAATATACCTATATGTAGCTATACCAGTCGGCCGTTACCTATAACACAAGCATTAAGTTGCTTACTTTAGGAACAGACGACTGTGGGTATTGTGTAGACATTTATTTAAAAAAAAAATAAAGCAGGACGAAAAAAGGTTTTAGTTACTTAGTCTAACTCACCGTTTAAACCGTATATATCTTTTCTACTTCACTTCTTTTTAACTTTGTGCTGTGTGGCTACGGCACTAAAGAATTTAGCCACCCCCTCTCTTCCCGTGGGTGTCGTAAGAGGCGACTAAGGGATAAAACAATTCCACTACCACCTTAGAACTTAAGAAGCCGACCGATGGCGGGATAACCATCCAACTGCTGGCTTTGAAATACACAGGCCAAAGACGGGCAGCAGCGTCTTCGGTGCGACAAGGCCAGTACTGCGGTCACCAACCCGCCTGCCCAGCGTGGTGACTATGGGCAAAACACATGAGTTCACGTTATTTTTGGCGTAAACTTGTGGAGGCCTATTTCCAGCAGTGGACTGTATAGGCTGTAATGATGATGATGATGATTCTTTTTAACCTACTTCGATAAAAAGGTACAGGTCCTCAATAAGACTGCATTATTTTTATATAGGTTTTATTTGATGGATTTTGTATGATACATTTCTGTTACTGCGAAAGCTTGCTTATGGTGGTTTAAATTTGAGTGTGGTGCAATGAGCTGTTTTTGAGTTAATGTCTATAGTAAGTAAGTATACTTGATACTAGATGTCAATTGAAGTCAGCTTTTTTGCAGGAGAAAATGATTTCTTTCTTTTCTTTTCTACTCAATGCGGGAGAGTGGGCTGGTAACATGATGCCGCACCTGTATTGTAAGGAGGAGCAAAATATAATCAGTACAATATGATTGTAATCATCATTTAATATATCCTTTTTGTGCATAAATAGATATTTGTTTTTTTTTTATGTCACTAATTCGGCACACAAGCGTACGGCTCACCTGATAGTAAGCGATTAATGTAGCTTATGGACGCCTGCAACACCAGAAGCATCGCAAGCGCGTTGCCGACCCAATCCCCAATCCCCCTAGGAGCTGATGATGATGTTGATTTTTTTTGGATTAGGTCACAGCTAAATAGTACTGCTTTCAAGTGGTGTTGTGTTCCTGCGGTGAGTAAGGTGACCAGAGCTGGCTGACTGACTGGGGTAAGAGTCGGCAACTCGCTTGCGATGCTTCTGGTGTTCCAGGTGTCTTAATGCTACGGTAATCGCTTATCATAATAAGTGTGCATATTTGCCGTACCAGTTGTATAAAAAAGACAAAGTGAAATAATATGTTTAGAAAAATGTTAAATTGTTTCTGGTGACGGTAGTTTTATTACCGTAAACAGTTGCGGGTTTTATTCCCGATCAGGGATGATATTTATAATAGCACTTTGACTAGCCCGTTGGTGCAGGTTGTGGTTTCGTGGGTCGCAGGCTCGATTCCCGTCTGAGCCTGGGTGTAATAAGTGTATTTATATACGTATTATTTCCATGTATATTTATATAAAAAAAAATAGATTTAACAGTTGGCTGTTATCTGTAACACAAGCATTAAGTTGTTTATTTTATTTTATATTAAGGAACAGATGGCTGTGTGTGTATGTTATAGGACATTCAAAAAAAAAAAAACAAAATATTTTTCTGGTATGGATACTTTCCCTTAAATTCCCACTGAACTCCACTTCGCTTTTGGATGTTAAGCTGATGTGATCTCGACTTTTGAGGAAATAAGCAGTCAACTTTCTGTAGAGCAATATGGTGGACTACGTGTATGTTCCAGCCCTTCTTTTATGTATTTTTATATTAAATTACGGGGTTTTTAAAGAGTAACTGCGGAGCTTCTTGCCGATTCTTCTCTGCAGAATCTACATTCCGAATCGGTGGTAGCTTTACTTTTAATGATAATTAATTAATTAAAAACAAACGTAAATTTAATTTGTAAAATAACGGTTCAAGAGTTCTTTTGAAGCCTAGATTGAATAGTGTTCACATTTTGAAACGTATCTAAAGTCAAACAAAATCAGAAGATTGGGGAGTTCATTTTAACTATCGGTAATTATTATAAAATAAATAAATAAAAAGTGAGTGTGTACTTATTTACTCACTCACTCACTCACTTACTTCAGCCTAATATAGTCCACTGCCGGACATAGGCCTCCACAAGTCCGCGCCAAAAATGGAGGGAACTCATGTGTTTTGCCCATAGTCACCACGCTGGGCAGGCGGGTTGGTGACCGCAGGGCTGGTTTTATCGCACCGAAGACGCCGCTGCCCGTCTTCAGCCTGTGTATTTCAAACCCAGCAGTTAGATGGTTATCCCGCCATCGGTCGGCTTTTTAAGTTCCATGGCTGTAGTGGAACTGTGTACTTATGTACGCACGTAAGAAATTATACTTCATTGACTAGCTAACTTCACGTTGCTAACTTCTTCGTTGACTAGCTAACTTCAGGGTGTCGGTTTTTTGTGATGGTGTGCGCGCGCATCGTAAAAATTTACTCTCACCATTTTTCCCTATCGCGCCAAAAGAAGTGTAACTTCAAAAAACTATAATAATTATTTTAAATCTTATACGGCCATCTGTAGTTCGATTACAGAGCGACTATTTGAGTAGGCTAATAGGAAGTGTTACAATAGAGAGCGTCAATTCACGTTTTGATTTCAATTTTATACTTTTTTAATTGATTAATGTAATAAAACGTTTTAATTTTTTAATATCTCGATAATTGTTCTTCAAAAGTAAATTTCAATCGCATGTCGTGGCTGAAACAGTTTTTATCTGTTTTGTTTTCCTGCGGTGAGCAAGGTGACCAGAGCTACTGGGGGTAGGGTCGGTTTATACATGTTTATTCGTTGATTTTGATGATAATTCAGCCAGTAACATCCCACTGCTGGGCATCGGCCTCATTCTCCATGTAGGAGAAGAATTGGCTTAATTCTGTATGCGGTAGCTTGTTATTAGTTTTTTTAATTTTTATTTTGTACTAGCCTTTACCCGCGGCTTCGCTCGCACTGAATTATTTTTAGCGAAAAGTATCCTATGTTACTTTTAATACCTCCAAGAATATATGTACAAAGATTCATGATGATAGGTTAAGTAGTTTTCGCGTGAAAGCGTAACAAACAAACTTACATTCATATTTATAATATTAGTAGGGATTAATTAAGTTATAATAAGCCGTAAGCTATCCTAATAAAATAAATAAAGTAAAATTAAATCCACCACGCTGCTCCACTGCGGTTTAGCGGTTATATACATACATCTGGAGCAGAGCTCCTATTATGAGTAACGACCACTATCAGATGTATATAATAACAGCCGGACCGATAGCTTAACGTGCTTTCCGAAACACGACAATGAGACCCACAGTGGCAGACATCCAAACCGGAATTAATATTTGAAAAATACAAAATAAGCGAGTGGAAATTGAATCCAGAAACCGCGGATGTTTACACCACACCAAAGCGGTTATTCGTTATTGTCAAGTAATCACAAACTTTGTAGTGAAGTACTTGTTACGCATTATGTAAAGGCAATTACGTCGAGCTCTTTATTATAATTGCATTACGACTATGTAGATCTACTGTTACGTGTACATAATTCGTTTTCGAAATAAAAAAATAATATCACATTAATATTTTTTAACAATATTATTGTGCGTAGAAAACAAATGTATAATAACAATAAAAAAAATACTTTTAAATTTCGAATTCTTTAAATTTTTTTTTTTATATAACTAGGTCAGCAAACAAGCGTACGGCTTGTCTGATGGTAAGCGATTATCGTAGCTTATAGACCAATACCAGAAGCATCGGAAGCGCGTTGCCGACTCTACCCCCGACCTTCCCCAGGAGTTCTGGTCACCTTACGCACCACAGGAGCACATCACCGCTTGAAAGCAGTTTTATTTAGCTATGATCTTCTGTAAGGTCGAGGTACTTCTCCACTCTGACTGTTCCCGATTTTGAGCAAGAACGCAAAAGTGTCGGTTCTATTTATCATCAAAAACAACTGATAGCCGTCGTTATTCACAGACAGAAAATTATCCGTCAAGCCACTGAGAGTGTGGTGAATAAGATTCAACATTTCTCTTACATGACCATGTCTTTACCCAGCCGTAGGATATTTACAACAAGTTTATTTCAATTCAGAAAACGATATAAGTTAATATAATAACTGTTTAAGGCATACAGAAAAAGGTTCTAAAGCAATTCTTATTTTAAAATATTATTTAAAAAAAATACGTTAAAAACGCGCAGAGACATCAATACAGCATACCTTAAGTTCTACAATATCAGTACCAACCCTTAATTGTGTTAGACATTGAGTATAACGGTACTTACATTTCGATCGATTACTTCTCGACAATTTCACTTTGCACCCCTAACACCCTTACGTACTTATTATAAGGGTCGGTTTACCGTGAAGGGATGCTCCACCAGAGAGGGATGGAGATAGGGGATGGCTGGTTATTCGAATGGGTGTAGCTAGTATTGTGCCGCCCCAAATACAAGAGGGTAGCTGGCAGTCACAAGCGTGTTACTGGCGACGGTGCATGTTACTTAATTTACTTTACGTTACGGATAGACTCGGGCATTTAATGAACTGTTTGTGATTTATTACTAAACTTTTAGTAGGTGTGTTGTGATTTTGTTCTATGTGGTTATGAGAAGGGATGGCTGATTTCAGTTGAGGTATGTACGTTTTTTTTTGAGTTATGATGTTATTGGAACATAATTTTTTTATTTTTAAACATGGAATTTAATGTCTTATAACATAACGTATTGTATGTGTTAAAATGAGCATTATGTCATTTAAATATAAGAAGAGTTGCCTAAGGCTGGAATATATAAAGACTGGTACGTCTAGGTCTAGTACATACTCTTCTGTATCACAGCTAAATAATACTGTTTTCAAGCAGTGTTGTGGTCATGTTGGTGAGTAAGGTGACCAGAGCTCGTGGGGCATTGGGGGTAGGGTCGGCAACACGCTTGAGATGCTTCTGGTGTTGCAGGCATCTATAAGCTACGGTAATCGCGTACCATCAAGGGAGCCGTACGCTGGTTTGCCGACTTAGTTGTATAAAAAATAAATAAATTTGGATTTCATCTAGCGGGGATAGATTTCATGGTATCTTTAATATCGAATATCTGTTATACAAATAATATAAATATCTAAAAATCATTTTATTTTGAGTTTTATTTTTGTTAATCTTAAAAGGACTATTAAATTTTTTTAATTAGCCTGTTCGGTTAGTTATTAAAGTTCTTAACAGAAAAAAAAACAGTGTGTTTTTGACCACACGACTGAAGTAAAACTTCAGTAGAATAGACCTACACTGTGACTTAGATATATGAAACGTAACTGGCTATGAGAGAAAGAAAAAGAAAATGCGTGCTCGCACCTCTCTCTCTTGCTCCGTTCGCCTCGCCCGATCACACTTTTCGTAACGATCTCGTCACGCATTCACCAGCTTACTCCCAAATCAAGTAAAAAAAGAACGGGTTCAGTGGACCATCTTAGTATTTGGTCGAGTTTATTTAACGAAATTTAGAATATACTTGATACTGACTACTCGCTTAGTTTCATTGGCGTTATCGAGATTTGCTATAGTTATTGGTTTCCGAATGGTATCGCGATGCTTTATTACACGAACGTTTATTAAATAAAAATGTGTTCTTAGAAGATTTATTTATGCTTTTGTCGATCAATAATAAATTGATTGGAACTAATTATCTTTATATTAAGTTTAATAGTCAAGTGGGCTTCTCTACAAACTTTCGAATCTTACTTGCTGCTTTTTTTTTGAGTTTTTGATGTCGATTAATTTATTATAGCTTATCTATTACTTTGGAGTGCTTTTATGAAATAATAATATGGTGGAAAATTTTCTAGATTTTGTAAAATTAATTTGTGTTAATATTTTTTATTATGTATAGCTGTTTCTTTCCCAAATATTAAATAAATAAATAAATATACACTTTTTTTCGTTAGCAGTTATATAGAAAACTACTACTAATTCGGAATATACATTCTCCTGAAAGAAATTGGCTAGAAACTCAATAATTAAACCAACTAGCCAATAATATTCTTAATGTTTTCGATAATTTTTAAAGATATAACAATTAAAATTATACATTTCCCTTAAATGATAGTAATTTTTGTAATATGAATCATTAAGTTCCGTCCCTTAGGCTTCCAAACGTTCATTTAACATAATTTGTTATGTGACATGTTTTTTTACGTGTAATTAACTAATTCGTAATACACTTCCGTTAATGAATGTCGTTTTATTTTATAGCTAGATATTAATTTACGATTATTGTTCATATCTATAGTTTTGGTTATTAAATAAAATTCTTTGACGATTAGCAGGAAAGTGGACATAGGGTGCCAATCAAACCACCAATTGCAAATTCATGCGACGTTTCGATCCTTTATTGGACCATCATCAGGCATCTTTACATATAGTAGTCAATAGACATCTCCTTGTCAAAGTTCTTTCATTATGTAAGATTCTAAATCCAAATACATTATACAATCTATGAATTTTGAAAATTTAAACTAACAACATTTGAATTTGATAGGTAACAATATGCACAATTTTAAGTTATTAAGTTTTTGGTTTTTACAATTTCAAGGCATCAAATTCTCCGAACTTGACTATTGAACTGCATCTTTACATATGTTCATTAAATTTATAATTTCTTTCTTCCTATTTTGGTTCTTTTAATTTATATTATTTCTACCCACATGTATTTTTCTTCAATGTTATATATTATTTTTCATTATTAATCATTTCAATTGTTAAGATTTAAAAATTAGTCATTTCTTATAAAATTATGTCATTTAAAAAGAATACTTATAACAAATGGACACAACGATAAATAATTAAATATAATTTTTAATTATAGATTTATTATAGATGTTTGGAAAAAAATTGAAATAATTGTTTTTCTATTTGTAATACGTTGAAAAATATGTTAATAGGAGTTTTGATTTTTGTTAATCTTACGAGTATATATAAAATTCTCGTTTCACAATGTTAGTTACAATACTCATCTGAAACGGCTAGACCGATTTTTATGAAATTTTGTGTGTTTATCGGGTAGGTCTGAGATTTGGCCAAAATCTATTTTACATATCCCTAAGTTGTGAAAGAAGGGGAGGTTAAGGGTGGTTAATAACATATATGGCAAAACAACGTTTGCGGGGTCAGTTAGTAAATTTATATAATTTTTAATAGTTTGATAAAAGTAACTTCGATTAAGTAGATTAAGATTTCTCAGATAAAACTGTTCTTTGCCATGCGTGGCAACTATTATTAAATAAAACAACACTCAGCAAAACCTGTATTCATTTTTGTAAAATTTTTAGTAGTGTTCTCATAATAATCATTGGCCTTAGTCCGTTTATTGCAGACGATTTAGACAGTGTCAGACAGACACTGTGTCGCCTAGGTAACTCTTCAGGAAAACGCAGAGTTGCCTAAGCTCTGCGCCACCCTCTCGACCTCACCGGCTAGGCCCACAGGACATAGTAAATAAATACATTATTTTGTAGTATTTTATCATATATTGACAGTAATTTGTATCAATTACTAAGCTAATTAATAATTAGCTCGTTGTCGCATTTTTCAGTGCCATACTTTCTGCTCTGGAGGCTGTGTATTCGATTTTAACTATCAGTCTGAGTGTAATATAAATATAATTTTTATATATACAAATAATAAATAAACAAACGCCTCACAATCAACCCCCACTAGGACTCACACCCGTGTCGGGGGTCCGTAAACATACAATACACAAGCACGAACGCCGAGACCACGGCAAACATCTGTATGGACAATACAAATGTATGGCATGTGCGGGGATAGAAACCCGTGACCACCAGCACAACATAAGCCAGTGTTGTAACCGTTGCACCAACGCGTCATCAATGTGTATTATCAATATGTATTTCTTGTTAATATTCAGTTGACTGTTAGCAACAACACAAGCATTAGTTGCTTTCTTAGGAATAGGCAACCGTGTGTGTGTATGTTGTAGATATTTATTTTTGTATGTAAATAGATTTATGTTTTGGTATACTTATATACATACGCTTCAGCCTGTAACATCCCACTGCTGGGCATAGGCCTCTTTCCCCATGTAGAAGAAGGAACAGAGCTCCAATGCGGGTTGGCGGATATATTCCTTACTATGAGTAACGATCGCTATCAGGTGTACACGATAACAACCGGGACCGATGGCTTAACGTGCTCTCCGAGGCACGGTGGGGAGACCCACAAGGACTGCACCAACACCCAGACCATGGCAAACACCTGTATGGTCAATACAAATGTTTGTCATGTGTGAGGATCGAACCCGCAACCGCCAGCGCAACAGGTACAATCCATGGCTATAACCGTTGCGCCAACGCGGCGTCGCGTATTTTGTTATATACCTATATATATAATAACATATTAATTTAAAATAAATAGAGCCTTAATATAATTTGTAATTATGTATACTTATATAAAATTGTTTATCAAAATCAAAATCAAAAACAGCTTTATTCAAATAGGCTCCAAGAGCACTTTTGAATCGTCATTTTACAAATTAAAACTTTAAAAATAAATTATTATATTTGTAGAAGTAAAGCTACCACCGATTCGGAATGTAGATTCTGCAGATAGGAATCGGCAAGAAACTCAGCAGTTATTCATATTAATATAGTATGTTTAAAGAACAATATAAAGAAGATAAATAAGTAGATAATTGCAAAAGCATTATTAGAAGAAATTATCGAATATATACAAGGTGTATCTAGAAAACAATTTTTTATATCATAGTTCTTCTTCTTTTAAATTCTTACTTCCTCTAGGATTTGCCAATATCCGAGTAACTGAATTTGTTCTGTTATTTTGAAATTGACTCTACTTAATGTGCTGGTTTTGTGAGATTCCAAATTTATGTCAAAGAAAGAGAAGAATTTAAAATCTGTTGATCCACCTAAAACAAGACACAAACAAATATATGTAAACATATATGGGTTAGTATAAGACAAACAATTTTACAGCCTAATGTTATTTAGTGAGATAAATGAACATAAAATATTTAGAAATGGAGTATGTATATATGACAGAACAGGTTATATCATAGTTTGTTAGTCGAAATTGGTACACAAATGACAGGCTTGCATAGTGTTGGGCCACCGGATACTACCCAATACTGCCACATTAGTTACACTAACTCCACACTAAATCCACGAATCCACTATAAAATAATATTAATTTTTACGCATGTAAAAATAAGTGTTATTACGGGTTTTAAAAAGAACACACGGCAAGCAATAAAAATTAAAATTGCAGTTAATTAGTAAATAATATTAACATCAGAGCTATATAGATCGGAACAAATGATAACAGGCAATGAAACTTCACTTCATTGTAACAACGCGGTTAATAACTAAATGTACTTTTAACAGTTTCCTGTGAAATCGTAAACTATAATAAATTCAAATTTAACCCTTTACGATGTTAAGATGCGCGATTGACGCTTACACCGTTAGCGCTATTATTATAGTTTTATTAACGCTTCGCCTGTTTTGATAATGGATTTCGACTACTGTTATGTCACGTGTTTAAATAAACATTATTCTTTTTTTAATTTTTGCGTTATCTGTAATACACACACGGTTGTCTGTTCCTACGGTAAGCAATTTAATGTTTATGCTATCAAGTAACAGACGAATGTTTTTATTTTATTTTATTTATAATAATATAAGGACTACAAACAGAATTAAGGCAGTTACAGCATGCACTTTGGACTAGTAAGTCGGACTAGGACGTCTGACTCGAAAACAAATTTATAAAAAATATAAATCATTATTACTAGTAGAAATTCATATAAGTACTTAACAGCTTTAATCAAGGAATCAATCGAATTTTGCAGTTTTTCTTATAATTTAGCGTGGTTATCGGCAAATATGTCTGATGACTGACTGTAAATCTTGTGTAGGGCCTACTCAGTGTAGGTATTAAGGAATAATAACTGAGGTTTTTTTTTATTTTTTATATTTTTTGGTTTGATCTCTGAGTTTTAATTAAGTAAATAGTGCTATGAGATACCCGTGGTATGCGAGAGGAGACTTTTAGTGCGCTCAGGGTTTCTGAATTATCGACATTGTCATTTATTAGTTTGTGTAAAAAAATGCATCAAGTAGCTTATGCGTATTTGAGAGTAAGTTGAAACATATATAAATATATACAAATATTACACCCATACTCGGGCGGGAATCGGACCCATAACCCCCCAACAAAAAAACAGGGTCACTATAAACTGGTCAAGAACCTATAATAGCGGTATATATATAATAGCTGTGACGGACATAAAGACAAGCTAATTAATATACATATAACCCTAAAACCGAGCAAGATTACGCCATGACAGTTGGCCACTTCCCGATAGCATCAAAGCCATAACTTTAGGACGCTCTCGCCCTTTGCTAATCGAACTGTCACGACCGCACGTTACACCAAAGTGTAACAAAATAACGAATATTAGAAAATATCTGTGGTTTTAATAAAATGCTCCGAATAAGATTGAAATTGAGACACGTTGTATAAATGTATATTTTCATGATTCATAGATGAAGCTCTGTCAGCAGTAAAAAATAATATAAATAATCGCCTATACTTATTTTTTGTAAGACTAGCTGTACCCCGCAATTTCACTTGGCTGAATTCGTGAACGGGTTTTTTTTCTCCGGGGGTTTTATGTGCGATTTTGACCAAGTTATAGATTTCTTATTTGACTAGCCCGTTAGCGGAATTTGCTGTATTTCGGGTATTTTCTGATTTTTTTATAAGTACCTACATTCATACTCAGGACGGAAAATATGTATTTATTGATATAATTATGTATTATTTGTTAAAAAAATGTATATATGTCTTAGGAACGACGACTGTGTGTGTGTTAAAGATATTACTATTATTATTATTATAACTATTTTTTTTACCAATTAAATCTATCTTCAATAAACATATTTTTTGATAGATATTAAATTTTTGAAATAGTTGTTACTATGTTAAGTATAAATATAGTTTTATTTGGCTACTTAATCTAAAATAAGTGTAATTATTTTTATTGTGTAGTATATAAAAGCACTTATAATATAATAGTATATTTAAATAAAACATTACACTTCATATTTATTTAAAGTAGGCAAAATGTTTTAAAATCAAACTTATCTATACAAATAAATAAAATTGGAGTGTCTGTTTGTAATATTAAAGTAACCGCTTTTTACTGAATGTATATGGATGTATACACGGTTCACGTACCAAAATAACATTTTTTACAATTACCATTATATTATTAACAATTATACATTGTCTGTCTGTCTGTTTGTTCCAGCTAATCTCTGAAATGGCTGAACCGATTTTCATGTGACTTTCACTGGCAGATAGCTGGTGTAATAAGAAGTCACTTGGGCTACTTTTAGTTTAGAATTTCGTTTATTTTATATTATAACTCTGCGAACTGAACAAAAACTTGTATTTGTTAAATTCCACGCGGACGATGTCACAGGCACAGCTGGTTAATAAATAAATAAAAAATATAAAAAAGATTTCAGATCTAATCAGATTGCAATCGATCTCAGTCTCAAAAGTGCAAAAGTATCAAATAACCAATTTCTATCTATAATAGCTCTTCAAATATTTTGACACTGACACAAAAAGCCACAAACATCCCTAATTAAAAATTAAAAAAGTTTTTTTTTTTAAATATTTAATCGTTCGAAAATCGCTTGGATAAAGTATCGGTTACATTACACTCCAACGAATTTACAGCTGGGTGTCTGAAGGTATCTTATTACTGATATAAACATATCTTTATTTATAATCTGTAGCTCAGAGTTTACTGTTGGACAAAATTTGAAACGATTACGATTCAGCTAGTAATAGCCCACAGCTGGGCAGAGGCCTCTTTTTCCATGTGGGAGAAGGTTTTTCAGGAAGTAATTACAGATCTCCATCTATCTACGTACCAAGTTTCTTTACAGTAAGTCCAGCAGTTATTGCGTGACATTAAAAATATCTGACATTTAAAACCATTTGTGAAAGAATATGTTTTTATATACTGTAAGTACTGTTACTACGTACGAACGTTGGGGTGTATGCAACTGACTTGGTAACGGGTCGCACGTGACCTTTGGCTCTGCAACGTTGCCGAAATATCCGTAGTTTTAAAATGACAAACGCGATACACACTTCAGCCTATCGCAGTCCACTGCTGGACATAGGCCTCCCCAAGTTTGTTCCAGACATCCCGGTCTTCCGCAATCCTCATCCAGCCTACACCGGCAATCTTACGTAGATCGTCGGTCCAACGGGCCGGAGGACGTCCCACACTGCGTTTGCCAAGACGCGGTCTCCACTCTAGGATCCGTCTACTCCAACGGCCATCAGTTCTGCGATACAGATGACCAGCCCACTGCCACTTCAACTTGCTAATTCTGTGGGCTATGTCGGTTACTTTCGTTCTCTCGCGGATAGTCTCATTTCTAATCCTCTCTTTGAGAGAGACCCCAAGCATAGCCCGTTCCATTGCACGTTGAGCGACTTTAAGCTTGTGGACCAGTTCCTTCGTCAGTGTCCATGTCTCGGCTCCGTATGTTAACACAGGCAGGACGCATTGTTCGAAAACTTTTGTCTTCAAGCATTGCGGAATCTTCGAAGCGAAGATTCGACGGAATCTGCCAAACGCCACCCAGCTCAACCGAATACTCCTTAATATTATTATTATTATTATTATATATGATAACAATTGTGACCGACAGCTTAACGTGCTCTCCGAGGCATGGTGGGGAGACCCGTAAGGACTGCACAGACGCTATAAACAATGTTATCACATAATCAGATAATCACGTGTGTATTGTAAAGTAATTAATGATAATTAATTTAAGCGATAATTAAACTGAATCTCAGACGTAAACATTAAACTGCGAACGGCGATCAACATTTTAAATCGACGATAAATTTCGTATCGACAATTTAATCGAAACGGTCGTGTTCAAACATGTTTAAAATACCAAAAGTGGCAATCGGACATGCCAGATGAAAGGCTCGACCGTCGATATTATTTCGATTCGTATCAAAATTCGAATCAGCCACCGACGGTTAAATTACAACTATTCCCTTAATGTAAATTTTATATTGGCGAAGTAATTTTTTGTTTTTTAAACCTTTTGCAATTTTATTTTGTATGTATTTGTGTGTATTTTGTATATATTTGTATGGTCTCTGTAATGCGGTTGTGGATTCTTTAGAGTTTTAGACCTTTCTGTATCTTTCAATGCGGTTCTTTTTCTTAGATTTGAATAACGTCTTGAGAATTTTACATTCAATGGCTTAGGTTTTTAGCTTCTTCAGCTATATGTCTGCAGTTATTTCATTTTGTCTGAGATAACTTTCTTTAGGTACTTGTGAGACTTAAAATAAAATTTTATATTTTCTAGTAGAGTTTGAAGCGTAAAGCATGTACGGTTATGTGTGTGTACACGTGCCTGTTTGTTGTTGAATAATTTCAGTCTCTGACCCCTTAAAGTTTTGGGTCTATACTACAGAAACTGTAAAATAAAATCACAATCACACAATGAAAAACATCTGCGTGGTGTGGTTTATACAAAAATCAGCAATAGCGAATTATTCGCACTAAAAATAAGTAAAAAAATTACCTACTCTCAATCATATTGACGTTGTTTCTAAATTAAAGCCATCATATACTTAATTTTAATAATTAATTAGTTTACAAAAACAAAAGCAATAATATTTTTTGTAGTTGTGGATGCCGATAGAGCAAGTGATTATCTATAAAATGATATGTAATTTATGTGGAGTGATTGCGAGGTTTTTCCCAAATAGGAAGGTAAAAATCAAGAATAGCAACCTAAGCGTATTAATATATGATAAGTTCATCATCATCATCATCATCATCATTACAGCCTATCACAGTCCACTGCTGGACATAGGCCTCCAAAAGTTTACGCCAAAAATAGCGTGAACTCATGTGATAAGTTGGGTCTGGTTTAATAAGAAACATTAATTGATGCAAATAAAAAATAAAGGAGACCAATTTTCGTGTAAAAATACAAATCCAAAGGGAGAGAGAGAGACTATGCTTTTATTGACAGTAAGTTTTAGTAATTGTCAGATTTTGACACACGACGATTCAGTCCGTAACATCCCACTGCTGGGCATAGGCGTCTTTCTCTGTGTAAGATAAGGATCGGATCCATAACGCTGCTCCACAGC
Source organism: Melitaea cinxia (assembly GCF_905220565.1). Lineage (NCBI taxonomy): Eukaryota > Metazoa > Arthropoda > Insecta > Lepidoptera > Nymphalidae > Melitaea > Melitaea cinxia. The sequence continues at coordinate 2,973,026 of NC_059416.1, forward strand.
GGATTGGCACACGTATATTATAATATAGTTAGTTTAATTGTGTATAATGAACGCTGGATATAATCGAGATATATCAAATTAAAACACACACAAAGCATACCATTTCAAAGTACAAAGCATTAGTAAAATTAGAAACAGTAATTTAATTTAAAACCTTGTACCCAAATACTACATATATGCGATTAGTTACCCTGTACCTAATAGTGTTACCGTGATATAGTATAAAGTATAATTTATCGCTAGAAATAATTATTAAAAACAACTCAACACAGATCGAAATATATTTATTTCATTTTCATTTTATATTTTATTGTACACCACAAATATATTACAAACAAAGCATAAAGGTAGTTAAAGACAGTGAAGTAGAATGGGGCGGACTTATGGCTAATTAGCTATTTCACCCAGACAACTCAATCATAAAAAGGAAACTTATTATCTAAATTGGGTAGGTGGTGTAGATTGTATATGAACTTACATACAAATGTCTACATTCTAATACTTATAGATAATAATAAATAAAAAAAAGAATAAAAATATAATATATATTCTATCAAACCTGTGAAGGCCTATGTCCAGTAGTGGACTGCGATAGGCTGAAGTGATGATGATGATGATGATATATTCTATCACAAACTAATAAAGTATGTAAGCATGAACGTAAATTAAAGATAAAAATTAAGATGACGATGAAAACACAAACATACATACATATAAACAAAAGAAAAAAAAAGAAAATAAATTGCACCATATAACACTAAATCGCCATATCATGAAATCAGCAGAATATAAATAAATGTCTTAAAATCAACAAAATCAATGATTCAAATAAACTATACTCACATATTCTAATTTTAAAAATGAAGACAAATTCCAATGAAACCGGGAGAAACAACTAGTTTTAAACAAAGTTATGTAATATGAGTTACCCGGTGTCCATAATAGCGTAGCCATTTTAACTTGAGACGTTTAACTTGTCAATAATTCATGATATTAAGTGCGTTATTGTTCTTAGGCTTATTTAGGTAGAGTCCCGCGGGCACGGATTACGTTCAATACCCGCATCCCTCGCTATTAATAAATAACGAGGTAGCTACGATGAGGTAGCTAAAAATGTTAACGTTTTTAATGGATTTCCGTTTGTTTAAGATTTTTTATTAGATTACTTATATTAGTTATTATATTTCAGTGGGAATATGTCTGATACTTAAAATGCTTGAGTTTAAAAGTATAATTTTAATGTGTTTTTCGTCTAATTTAGTACTAATAATATTTTTATACGATTCAAATTTTACTCGATATTTAATTAACTTTTAAATTGTTTGACTTTTTTGTAAGCCAACTAAAATAACTAAAATAATATTGAAGACAAATCTCTCAATCAATTATCTGTATTTGAATAGTGTATAAATAGTGTATTGAGAATGAAAGTCTTAAATATCTAAAAACTACACACACGATATATTTCGATCACGGTTACGAGTCAGCTTGTAACATCCCGTAGTGGGCTTAGTGGCGGTTTGGCGGATAAGCGATAGGTATTCAGACAAAAAACGTGTATCTAGCATATAAGTTACTGATATGATTTATCGGTAGGTTATAAAACAGACATTAGAACATGTTTTTGAGAAAAAGTTTTAGTCAATGCAATTACAACTTTTTTGTTTCAATTCAAAAGAAATATCTTACCCTAGTCGTGCCCCGCGGTTCCACACGTCTTAATGTGAGGAAAAAATAGTCAATAGCTTTCTTCGGTAAATGGGCTATTTAACACGATAAAAAGTTATCAATTTGAAACAGTAGTTTCTGAGCTTTGTGCGTTTAAACAAACAGTCAAAGAAACTATTTAGCTGTACTCGTATAATCTAATATATAAAATTCTCGTGTCACAGTTTTCGTTGCCATACTCCTCCGAAACGGCTTGACCGATTTTGATGAAATTTTTTGTGCTTATCTGGTATCTATGATAATCGGCCAACATCTATTTTTCATCCCCCTAAATGTTAGGGGTAGTCCACCCCTAAATTTTGTTTTTATTTTTTAGACAAAATTTTTAATTTCTATTTTTTTATGATACAACATTAAAAAATACATACAACCCTAAATTTTCAACCCTCTACCATCAACCCCTATTTTTAAATAGCGTTTAGCGGCAAGACAACGTTTGCCGGGTCAGCTAGTATTAATATAGATATGGGGTATACATGACAGCGTTTCGCACGCGATAGTCGCGGTGACTAGACACACCAAGGCCTGTGTCTACTACACCGACTACAGAGATGACGCGATCTGTCGTTTCGTCGGGAGGGCGGCGGAGGCTACGGAAAAAGACATCCTCGAGCATAGTCTCAAGATGGCGATTCATAATAGAGACACCGCCGTCGTTGAGAGTATTCTCGAGATGTCAAAATAAAATTGGAATAGGTTGCTTTGCTTGGGAGTACTCCTCGTTGGTAGTAATATAGACAATATTAAAAAAATATATATTTTTAAGAAAACTATTATTACGCATGTAAATAATGTAAGATTTAGCTAGATATAAGTATAGTATTATAAGGAAATAATAATAATACAAAAAAAAAAAAAAAAAAAAAAATTGTACCATACATTAGATTAAGAACCGGTCGGTGGACTCACGTCTCTTTTGGAGACATTAAAAACAGTCTGACTTGAACAGCGATGTTGCTGAGTAACGCCTACCTTGACATACAAAAAAAATAAAAATAAAAATCGCATGTATTTCGAATAAAAAAGGACATGGGTTTATAAGCCCGTGAATGTATATGACTTGTAAAAAAAAAAAAAAAGTATTAATATAGATATTAGTTTTTGTTGATAAAAATAAGAAGATATATCGTAAGCTTTAATCTATTGGATACCGCTATATGTCAAATATTCTTATTTATCTTATATACTTTCTTATTAGCTGACCAAACAAGCCCCACAGAACATCTCAAATGTTTTGAAATTGCACCATTATTTGAAGAATCTCCATAAAATGTTTTGCGATGATTTCAGTTATTGAATAACGATCACATCTTTCAGGCTGCTACAGAACGATGCGCTGAGACCAAACATGGATTCCCCAGTCTCATCCCAGGACAACGACATCGAAGTAAACGTCGTATCTGGAGCCAGCAGTCCTGACATCCCTTCCTCACCTTCTAGAAGAGACCAGAAGAGCCCCTTCTATGATTTGAAGAAGGATAAAGAAGAGAAGGCCACGGGCAGTGCTCCTTACACGAGTTTTTCTATCAGTTCCATTCTTAACCGGACTGAGCCGAGAAGGGAGTCGAATGTTCTGGAAGCTGCGTTAGCTGCTAATCATTTCGGGAGTGCCAATGATGCTATGTTATCGAGGTAGGTTTTTTTTTTAATATTTAAATTGTTATGTATTTATATATGTATTTATTTTATATATGTAAGTATTATGAATGTTTATTATTATATATTATCTATTTGTACTTTATTTAAATATTCTAATTCGAACACCAATTATTTGTGTACTTCCTAACTGCAGTTTCTATTTCGTGTCCTATACCCAAAGGTTGTTTGGAAGAGATCGCTCTTTCAGCGATAAGACCGCCTTTGTACATCTTTCATTTTATGTTTCTTTTTGTTGTCGCTTTTAATGGTGTACAATAAAGAGTATTATTATTAATATATCTATATATATGTATATTTCTTGTGTGCGTGTGTATGTCACTGATCTCCTCCTAGACGGCTGGACCGATTTTGTTGAGTTTTTTTGTGTGAGTTCAAGGAGATTCGAGGATGGTTTAGATTCACAATTTGGTCCACTGGAAAATGTTTATTCAACTAATTTTTTATTTATAAGTAATTGTTAATTTTGGAATGTTTTACATTGGATCCGGAAGAGTGCGCTACCATCGCAGCATCAAATATTAAATATTATAAATAAATAAATAAAATAAATAAAGCCTTTATTCACTGACCAACAAGCACTGCACAATTTTTGTTTTTTACTATTTTAGTAACCGGTTCTTTTGCCAGGTTGTCCTTCGACATAGGCCTCCCCTAGTTGCTCCCACACTTTTCTTTCACGAGCTAATCTTCTCCATCCTTTTGGTAGATCGTCATCCCATCTTTTTATTGGACGCCCTCTTTGCCTCTTTCCATTTCTAGGGTACCACTCCATAATATTTTTGGTCCATTTTTCCTTATTTGTTCTCATAATATGTCCTATCCAGTTCCATTTCAGTTTTTTAATTGTTTTGCTAATATCACTCACTTTTGTCTTGCTTCTTATTTTAGCGATGGTCCACCGGTCTCGCAGCTTTATATTAAGCATACTTCGTTCCATGTGACGTTGGCAACTTACAAGTTTTGCGTTGTTTTTGTACGTAGCAGGCCAAGTTTGACACCCGTAGGTAAGGCATGGAAGAATGCAGATGTTGTATAATTTGCTTTTAACAGTCATTGGGATTGTTTCGTTTTTAAATATTTCTTTCAAAGACCAATAGCGTTTACAAGTGTTGCTTATTCTTCTGTCGATCTCCTTTGAATATTGGTCTTTTGTAGATATGATTTGTCCTAGATATACGTATTCGTCGACATATTCAATAGGCTCTTGCCTTAGTTCTATGTTATGTTTTATCGCATTTGTCATTAGCTTAGTCTTAATTGGATTCATAGATAAGCCTGCCTTCCTGCTTTCTTGGTCCAGTTGATATATCATAGTTTGAAGCATTTCCGGAGTATCAGCAAATAGTACGATATCGTCAGCAAATCTTAGATGGTTTAGGTTGGTTCCATTTACATTTATGCCAAAGTGCTCCCATTCAATATTTCGAAATATATTTTCAAGAACTGCTGTAAATATCTTCGGCGAAAGTGGATCCCCCTGTCTGACGCCTCTTTCGATGGTAAACTCATCTCCTACTCGTTCTAGTTGAATCTTCGCTGTGGAATATTTGTATATTTCTTTTATAATATTTATATATTTACTTTCTATTCCTTGGTTTTCTAGCGTCTTCCAGATGTAGGTGTGACTCAGTGAATCGAAAGCCTTACTGTAATCTATGAATGCCAAATAATAAGTTTTGCCATACTCATTACATTTTTCAATTAACTGTTTGACTACATGAATATGGTCAATGGTTGAAAAATCAGAGCGAAAACCCGCCTGTTCTTTTGGTTGATTTGCGTCCAGTTGCTTTGTTATTCTTCCAAGTATAACTTTTGAGAACACTTTATAAATATTAGATGTAAGGCATATCGGTCTATAGTTGTTAATATTTGTTTTATCTCCTTTTTTATGTAAAAGAATTATCGTCGACTTTGTCCATTGAGTTGGTATTTGTTCGGTAAAGAGAATTTCGTTGAATAAGTAGGTCAAGGGCTTAACAATTGTTGTTATTGTGTCCTTCAATAGCTCATTTGAAATTTTGTCGTCACCAGGTGCTTTACCACTTTTTTGTGTTTGAATAGCTTTAACAACTTCTGCTTCTAGTATGCATGGTATTTCTTCTTCTAATTCAAATCTCTTTTCTCTTATCAGTATATTTTTATTCTTATTTGTGTATAATTCTTTATAAAATTTTGTTGCCTCTGTAATTATTGACAATCTTCCTGTAGTCTGTTGACCAGTTTTCTTTTTTTTGACTTTTGATATTAGGTATCCATTGTGTATATTCTTTTAGTTGTTTCAGGCCTTTCCTTATCCCTCCTGTTTTTTCTATCTGTACCTTTAATATATTTAGTCTTTCTTCTTTACGGTGTCTTCTTATTGATATCTGAATTTTCTTGCTGATGTTCGCTATATTTTGGAAATTATCTTTACGATTCTCCAATAGTTTTTTTCTCTCTTCCATTATTTTTTTTGTCTCTTCTCCTAATTTATCCCTTTTTTCTATTTTTGTCCGTAATCTATTCACTTCTTTCATTGCTTTTTCCAAAAAATCGTATTTTTCTTGTAAAGTTCTATGCGTCTTAATTTCTAGTAGTGTTTTATTTAATTCACCTAAGTTAGTTTTTGATAACGGAAACGAAGTGCCTATATTTTTATTTGATAAGATATGTTTTCTTGAATTTCTTTTTTCGCATTTTATAATTCCTCTTACCATTCTATGATCTGTATTAAAATTGAAAATATTTACTACGCTGACTCAATTTCGTTCATATGCTTGCCATTTGGAGAAATCCATGTCCACTTTCTCATCTTTCCCTTTTTAAAAAAGCTGTTCATTATTTTTAGATTAAACGTAAAACAAAAGTCGATGAGTCGTTGTCCATTATCGTTTCTTTCTCCGCTACTGTATTTTCCTAACACGAATTCGTCTTTGTTTGATTTGCTGCCTGTCTTTGCGTTAAAATCTCCCATCACTATTACGTTTTTATTTATCCCTTGCAGTACTCCAGCTAATTTTTTATAGAATTTTTCTTTTACTATTATCGTATCTTGTTCTGTAGGTGCATAGGTTTGAATAATAGATATCGGTTGTTTGAATCCAGCTAACTGCATATTGAGAACCGCAATCCTGTCTGATATTCCTTTAAAATTTAGTATTCTGTTTTTTAGATATATTTTTTTATTAAAAAAAAAAAAAAAAAAAAAAATTAAAAAAATTAAATATTATTCTATTTTAATTACAGTTTGTCCCGACAGTTGGTGCTCCGATCAAATTGAGAAAAATATTTGAAATTTTGTGTTATGGCAAAACAACGTTTGCGGGGTCAGCTAGTTATAATTTAAATTGTTTTGCCTCGCTCATTTGATTATGAAATAAAAATTCTTTAGAATCGTTGTGATTTGAAATTCGATGAAACGAAAACGCGTCACTATAAAGAATAGGTGATAATGAGATAGAATACATTACACAACGTTTATATTCCCAGTAAAAAAAAATCTCTAGTATGCTAGTTTTCTGAAGTTTTACTTCTACCGTGTGTGAATTGCACACACATTATTTTTTTATAATATCTTGTCAAAGAAGGGAAACTTTACAAAGGGTATTAGCGTTTACCGTAATAATGTCTTTATGTGGAAAAAATATTTATATACAATAGTATATATTTATTGCACTTAAAAATATATAGATTATAGCCTTTAGCCTTTGAAAATGGTAAAAATACCCCCCCCACTTATCGACCTCAGATCGCTCGTAATTTATATATTTATTGCACTTAAAAATATATAGACCAGTGTCTTTAGCCTCTGACAATGGTAACAATAATACACCTTCCAAATTATTTTTCCTTTCATTTTCGTTGTATTCTTTTCCTTTTCCAACGGATTTCATCCAACTATATTTTTTTTGGTTTCAAAAGCTATCTGCACTGATCTAATAAGCATAAATCATGTTTAATAATAATGTTGGCAAGGGCGAACTTATATCTATAAAAGATCTACCACTTTACCCATATAATTATAGAAAAAATACGAAAGAGGTTTTATAATATATTCATGAATGTTTTGAATTTAATATAACTTTGCGTTTTAGTTCTAATACGATATAATTGACCGATGAAACTATAAACTAGGTAATTGTTGTCTGTTGAAGCGAATCAAGCATTCTGTGATGATTGAATATGCTCCGTTTAGACGACTTGACTTCTTTGGATAAACTGAGTATGTTAAGTTAGCCGTATGTATATGACTAATTTGAATTTACTTTTTAGTTATTTTAAGTTTTATTTTATTTAATAAATCAGAACGTTCATCGTCATACAGATGTTACAAGCACATTTTCTAAATTCATCGTTCGCTTCAAATATACAAAGTGTTTTAACACACATATGTCTGAAAAAACAAATACTAGATGTCGTGGACTTAAATACATAATAGTTCTGTAGTACATTATTAATAGCTCTAAAATAGCTAAAAACACGTTTCTTATACGTGATCACAATTTAACAAAGACATATAAGTATCATCAAAAACTTGTAAGAATCAATTGAAATTTAATGTAAATACAGTAACTTAATCATTTTTATTCAATGTTACTACGTAGCTCGCTCCAGTTACTAGTCCGTTCGAAGTAACGAAGCCTAATTGGTAAATTAAGCTTAGTCTGAAGTTAACCGTCTAGCCTCTGATCGTAATCCTTTGTTATAAAATTACGGATAGTTTTCATTAAAATAAAACAAAGATTTTGAAGTTTATCTTTTGAGTTATTTGTTAATTGTTTTCATTATTTGAAAACATTGAAAATTATCTTAAATTGAAAGTTTTGTTCGCATTTTGTAATGAACTTTGATAAATTGTGTTTAAATCTTTAGGGAAATTTATAATAGACAACTTGGAATAATCTTGTGTTAGAAAATATATTGTCTTATTCATTTTATCGCTATTATAAGGCTTTGTCATTGAATAATAATTAGCTGCCCTGGGGAACATCGGACCATCATATTTTTTTTTACGTGAATACATTGATTTTTTAATGATCTTTATTTTACAGGTAAATTTGTCTTTACAGGTACATTTTTACCTTATTTACAGGTAAATTTATCATTGAATTTGGAGCAGTCTTTCGGAAATTATGGGCGTGTATACATACAATACGATTTTTTTTTAATTTATATAGTATTAAATTAGTATATCGAACTATAAAAATTTCCAAGAACTATTTACTTAAACATCTTACTCTCATTTTCAAAAAAATTAAAAATGATGGCTGACAATTCCGTCAGGTCTTCGTTGGTCGTTTTTTCAAACTACTTGATATATTACTTAATATTTATAGTTTTACAAGAACTCGCTCGAGTAACTCGCTTATTCCAACTCACCCGATCGATTTTGTAGATTAAGCCTAGTACCGACCGCGCTGGTCGCTACGATCATGATCCCATGGTACGCCACTACAACTTCACAAGTAACTTCATTCAAACCACCCCTCAGTTTGAGGGTTCGTTATTTAAACATAGGCCGTATTTTATTTTATTCATTTAAAAGTTAAATGTTGTGTTAATTTTGAAAGTTCGCGTTCTCTACTTAAATAATAATACTTTATTCGTTTTGAAACGTTTGAATCGATTTTGACGATTCATTTGTTACTAGCTGACCCCGCAAACGTTTTGCATTCTATGTTATTTACCCCCTTAATTCCCTCCCCCCATAACTTAGGGGTATGAAAAGTAAGTAATGTCCAGCTATATTATGCTAAGCTATATTATGCTATATAATTAAAAAGTCAAGGATCAATGGTTTTTAATTATGTTTAATTAATTATTACAGTTTAAATTTTTTTTAACACGGCTATTAATACCGGTAACAGCTCTAAAGGGAGGCATAGGCCCAGCAATGGGATGTTACAAGCAATCAATCAGTCAATGTTTTCTCTTCTCAGATGAAATTTTTATTTAATTGTTGAGTTTACTTGGTTTTAATTCCATATACTAAAATGAGTCTTTTACATATATATCTTAAGTAGTCAGAATACTGTTATTAGGTAAAACTCATTTTTTTCTATGTAATTAAAAAAAAATCAATTCAAAAAAACAATAATTGAGACTTTCGACACGTAAAAAGTAATATATTTAATCTCAAAACAAAATCCCAAACTAACTAATTTACCAAAATCAAATCAGAACGTAAAAGAACTTTATTCTTGTAACGAATAAAAACGGACCATTTAATCCGTACGAAGGAAACATCATTACCCCATCTAATCAAGGGTTACAAGTAGTTTCCCCTTTATGGGGTAAAAATGGGCCTTTTATCTGGGTAAAAGTCGTTTGCTAGGAACTGACAAGACAACACATTGGACCTGTAAACATCTTGATGGAGGTCGACGTCTTGTCTTTTTTGTTAAGATTGGTTATTTAACATTCCTTGATGGGGCAGTTTCCTTGACGAGGGAAACTCCTTGATGGGGCAGATTCCTTGATAATTCATTAAATATAATGAATCTCAGTCGTTCTCTTCAGTGTTCGTTGTTGTAACAACAAAATTCTTCATTTTTATTTATTTGTCAGGTTTACCTACAGCTATTTACATAACTTAAAAATAATAACAAATATTTCAAAATTAAATATAATACCTACTTACAGGTGCACCACCATACCACATGTATAACAATAAAGACATAAACATAAAAATTACACAATTAGCAAATTTAAATAACTAAAAATAGTCAAAACTAGAAACAAAAAAAAAGTTGTCCCTTGACGGTAGAATGATAAAATTACAAAAAAGTTGTCAAAGACTACATATATTTTAACAATTTTTAAAATAGGAATAGATGGAGTCTTTTAGAGAAGTTCTTTAAGAATAAAGTAACTAGCGAGATGACGTGTTGCAGGATGTAAAGAATATTGAACTGCCACCTAAAAAAACAATCAAACTGATTAAAACTCAAGGTCTGATCCTGGCTGGAAAAAAAAAAATCAAAGCAATGTAAGATATTTATGGGGCTTCAAGAACTATATACTTTTTAGAAACATACACAGACCGTCTATAGGTGTGAAAGCGCAGTGTTAGCAGTGTTTGACAGCTGCTCTGGTTATGACATTGGTCATTTCATGTTTGTATGGGTCATACGGATATTTTTCGTGGTATGAGCGTTTGTTTTGTGTTGTTCCAGACTCTTAAATCAGGATTTTGGTCGTGTTAAGGGTCATTACGATTAAAAACCTTATTTATTTATGAAGTCAGACAGAAGAGGAAATGATAATATATAAATATAAGAAATAAAAATTAAATGACAATTTACAAAATTCAAACAATTAGAATGTAAGTAATAAAACTTTAATTATATAACTGACAAGCTAAATTGCGATGATAAAACATTTAAACTTAAAGAAAATTGTCTCCATTTTCCCCCCTCAAATCTTAATTACGCCTCCAGTGACGGCCGACATTTTGTTTAGCGTTGTAAACAATCTGTCATTGTTCGCGCCATTATTGTTAAGTTTATGTTTTTTAAATTCTTTGCACTCTTGTCCTTGTAGCTTTTTAGGATCGTCTAATTATGTAATTTAAGAAGGAAAAGTAATTGATTAAAAGGATTTGAGATTTTTTCTTTTTTTTGTATTAATTAGAGCGTTTTAGGAAGTTTTTATTATAAATACTTTTGATCGAAAAAAAGGGATCACTTTTCGGCCTTCAGGGTGGGTTTGTTAATATTTAACTCTTTGAGATAGTCGAGTTATTTTAGATATTTGAGGTATGTTGTTTGTTACTTGTTTTTAATGAATTATTTAAATATTCTTTATTTTTTTTTCTGTTGTATCATTTATTTATTTTATTGCCGAGTTAAAAATTTATCGGTACTTATGTATTATGAAAACATTTCACGTTTATATTAATATTACGAAAAATGTAAAGAAGTTATTCAAACAGAAATTCATAAACTACGTATAAGAAAATATTTGAAGTTTAACTTTATGTATGTTCTTTACTGTCACTAACTTCTGTAATATGTTCAAACTATGCTATCCCTAGGTTTTTAATAACCTGAGAATTAATTTTGAAATAAACTGTTGGCGGAAAACTGTCGAAATTCTGTCTGCAGTAAGCTAAACAAGAGAGAATAGGCAATAGGACATCATATAGAACAACTGCCAGTGAATTTGTAAAGAGCCGCAATCTTTACTTCATGACGTCATATGATATTAAATCTCTATGAGAAGTAAAACGAACTTATTCACGTATGTATGAGGTAGATCTTAAGAAATAAAATATGATACTAAAATCCCCACACGGAATGTCTCTCACCCCATAAATATAATGGAATCTTTTGATAAACACCCTTCTTTAAACACCTAATAACAGAAAATATGCTGCACCCTAAATCTTTGTATCTTAGGGTGAGTTACTTGCCCCTCTTAAGTATAAATAACTTACCGATTGTTTGTGGTGTAAGTTAGAAAATTTAGCGATGTTTTAACACATTTTAAGTAAAAAATTATAATGAATTTTCATAACTTTTAATTTTTATTTTATTACAATAGACAATACAGCAACGTGACAATACATACTATTTATATAATAAAGATTTCATGATATACATACAATACCAAAAATGTATCACACTAAAAGAAAATAACTTCATTATTATAAACTGCTTCATTATAATCTAAAAAATACTAAATTTTATTATGTAAGCGCTTTAGTTAAACTTATATTAATTAAAATCAATTTCTTTCTTGTATCACGCATTTGTCATGATATATTACAATTTATAATATACAAATTCTAGTACCTCGTGATTTCTTACGTAATTTCCAACCCTTGAACATTTCGGAATGAAGTATTAAGTTATTCTGAATCTCCAGTTAGTAATAACTCTATGTAGCTTCTTCCACCAAATTTATCACATTTGTTCAGTTATTTCGACACGATTTTTAACTAAAAAAGTAAATAAAAATAACAGTCGTTTATAATATTGTGAAAAGTTAAAATACATTACTACTCTTTGAATCTAATTAATTATAAAAAAGTTTTTCGTTATTTCCGCTACCGCTTATAAATTAAGGCAAAATAATGAAAGTAGGTATATAGAGGGTAGGAAAGTCACTTTCTTATCTCTTAAGAGAATTTCAGGATCCATTTTTGCCCCTTACTGAATACCTACATTTTTTCATTTTATGAAGATATCCTGTAAGCTGATAGGGGATTAGTTGGGTATGAATTTTAATTTTTTGGCTGCTTTTAAGCTGTCTACAAAGCTTAAGTTTATTTGTGCTTATTATTTTTTGGGATTTAAATCCAACCTTGCTAAATTTTATAATTCAATAATCACCATAGTGATATTAAAATTATTTATTTTTGTAATTGAGAATATATAAGGAAATATTTTTTATATAAATATGTTTAAAAAATTTGTTTAACGTATTTCCCGAATTTTCCTTTCGAATCTACAAAATCAAATAACCGTCACAAAATAACCGACATTTATTTCAATATTTAAAAATAGAATAGTATTTTCAAAATTCAAAAATAGAAAACTATTTCATTCCATATTTATAAAATTGAAATACCGTCAAAGTACAACCGACACGATATTTTTTTCGAAATTGAAAAATAGAATCGCATTTCATCAGAGGTTAAAGAATAAAAAAAGTATTTAATAACAATCTCACGGAATGTTTTATTAAAGAGAAACATACAGAGCATTAACTCGGCTCGGCTTTACCGACTCGGCTTTACCATACTGCGGAGAACTAAAAAACTAAGTGTTCACATTGTACATTAGCAACACGAGCAAAAAGGAAACGTTTACCAAGAGGTTCTCGAACACAAAGAGAGTTTTTAATATATGTCCCGTACAAAAGAATATAAAGACTTCATGCTTGCCTATTTCAAAAGTCTAAACCTATTGTGGGACCTGGAATCTTGGCGGTGACTTAGTTTCGTATAATGGTACCGAATTTTTCAAGATGCGAAATTAATATGGGTGTATTTTTTTTGGTTTCATATATTTAATATAGCTTAAATTCTAGATGTTTTGTCATAGAAATGGTTAGTTCTCCAAAACTTTAAAAGTATTTGAATCATTAATAATATAATTCTCAAAAAGCAGCTCTATCTGTATTCTGGCTGTTTACAAATACCTACATTGAAATAGTAAGTAGTAGTAAAATTAGGTTTTTTTAAGTTAAAGACTGGTATGTATTAGTTTGGTTTAACTTATAGCTACTATACTTGAGAATCTAAAATAAATGAAAATAGTCTGGCATATTTTTCAAAGCATTGCAATATAAATGGAAATATAAATCGCATTTCTTCTTTATTACAAAAAATGTTTCATTATGAAATAACAGTAGTTACATTCTATTGACATTTAAGCACTGAAAGCGCTAGACACCCGCTGAATGGTCGTTACGAGTCGTATTGTCGTTTGTAACCTAGGAAATAAGTGAAAAGATATCTCTGAGAAGCTTTTAAACGCGTCCGAGAATACCTCCCTATCTGTAAAACCAACAAAAGGCTCCCGTGTCGCTTGCACGGACAACAGATACAACTAAACACTTTATGCTATAAAAGAAAGTACAAACGCCATTATTAGTAACAAGCGCAGAGTGTCGGGCGGACGCGCCGTGGCAAAAAGAGTGAGCGGGTGACGCGCATCGATTTTTATACCCCTCAAGAGAGGCGGGGTCACGAGCCAGCCAATCAGAGCGCGGTGAGCCGACCAATCACGGCGAGCCTTCTTCCTTTCCGCTTTTAAAGGAAGCAGTACTTTATCGAGTAATGGAATTTCAGTTTGGAACTTCTCTGCGGGGATTAAATGTGGGACCGATGCAAATTGGTAATGTCCCGATTTCTTTCTTTTTTGTGCTCTATTGGCTGTTGAGTTTCGGTCTTGGGTTTGATTTAACGATTTAGCTTTTTTTTATTTATCGAACACACATGTATGCTTCAGATTCATTTAATATTATACGGTTTATTTTTTTTTTGTTGCGGTGAATAGATTTACGACAGAGACGCATGTTTATTATTTATTGTAGGTTTAATTTGTTCAAATTTTCTGAAAGTCTGAATCACGTTTGGCGTAATACAATTAGTTTAATTAAAAAGTGTTATTTCAAAATTCTATTCTATAACAATTTCTTAACAATTACGTTTATTACTTATCCACAGACACATACACATAGATAAACACAAACATACCCACAAACACACACATTAAAACCAATACTATAAGAACGATATTTAGAAAAAAAAGAAGATATTTCATATAAAAAGCGTATGTTAAAATATAATCCATTAGTTTCACGATTAATTTGTCTCTGACTGAAACTATAGTCGATAAACAAATAGAAAGGACGCAATCGTAATTGTTACGAATACCGATAAATGTGACGTTCGAAGCTTAGCGAGACAAAAGCTCGGGTATAGTGATGGAAATTTATCAATAAAGTATTACAACGAACTTTTGTTAAAACGGATTTTATATATGAATGTAGAGCGTTCGTAAATTTAATTTAAAGTACTTCTGGTACATTACAATACAATAATATAATGCGTTAGATATTTGATTGGAATACAAAAAACTAAAAAACAAAATAGTAAATACTTTAAAAATCTCAACAAGTATGTTAATACATTAAAAACTTATTGAAAATATAACTTAATTAATAATTATTCATTAAGTTATATTTTCTTAAACTTAACTTTCTGAAAATTAACTTATTGAATAATTATTCATTAAGTTATATTTTCTTAAACTTAACTTTCTGAAAATTAACTTATTGAATAATTATTCATTAAGTTATATTTTTTTAAACTTAACTTTCTGAAAATTAACTTATTGAATAATTATTCATTAAGTTATATTTTCTTAAACTTAACTTTCTGAAAATTAACTTATTGAATAATTATTCATTAAGTTATATTTTCTTAAACTTAACTTTCTGAAAATTAACTTATTGAATAATTATTCATTAAGTTATATTTTTTTAAACTTAACTTTCTGAAAATTGACTTATTGAATAATTATTCATTAAGTTATATTTTCTTAAACTTAACTTTCTGAAAATTAACTTATTGAATAATTATTCATTAAGTTATATTTTCTTAAACTTAACTTTCTGAAAATTAACTTATTGAATAATTATTCATTAAGTTATATTTTCTTAAACTTAACTTTCTGAAAATTAACTTATTGAATAATTATTCATTAAGTTATATTTTTTTAAACTTAACTTTCTGAAAATTAACTTATTGAATAATTATTCATTAAGTTATATTTTCTTAAACTTAACTTTCTGAAAATTAACTTATTGAATAATTATTCATTAAGTTATATTTTCTTAAACTTAACTTTCTGAAAATTAACTTATTGAATAATTATTCATTAAGTTATATTTTCTTAAACTTAACTTTCTGAAAATTAACTTATTGAATAATTATTCATTAAGTTATATTTTCTGCATCAAATTCAATTGTACAAAGTGTCACTTTGTAAAATAAAATAGCAACTCCACAGTTCCTATATTTTAACGGTAAATAAGAAAATAACTTTGTCCCTACGCAATAATACAACAATATCTTAAAACAGTACCTATCGATTAAAAAATAACAGACGATACGTTAAGTAATTCCACATAACTATCCTTTTTTAAGGTCGGTTAGTAAGCAAAATCACAAAACACGCCAGCATTTCATTAGTATCTTACTTGAACTACGAGCTACGGTGGCGCTACAGCGTAGTACCTCGTAACTACGAGGTACGTAGCACGTAGACATCGTAGACATGCGTCGTAGGCAAGATAAAGTATCTGTATTACTAAATTATTTTTGATATTTTTTCATGTATATGAGTTTTTATACAGGTTTGAAGTGTAAATACTGTCTGTATTCTTTTTTATATTATTTTGTGTTTTTTTTTCTGTTTGATTTACGTTGAGGTATAATTGTGTGTTTCCACATGTCTATTTGTATACTGAAGCTTATATATTAGAAACGAGTAAAATATATCGTTTGTAGAAAATGACATACCTACATAACATGTATATATTATGATTTTTAATCTTATTTTGGTATTCGTCAAATGTTAATAACTGCGATTGTTGTTTTTAGATTAGCGTTAATTCGATGACGTTGTATAAGCCATAAACAAGATTTCATGAAACGTCTTACTTACATTTCCTTAAAATGAAAAATCGTAATATTATTTGTATTATTAAATGCTACTTTTATTCAAAAGTAAAAAATAATTAAATAACTCCTTATAGACAGAAGAAAATTTTACAAATTTGTTAATAATCTTCGGTTTGTGACAAGTTTTTGATCTTAAAAATTAAATGAACTACTTTACTTACCTTGTTTGAAATAAGAGCTTCTTATATTTGAGATGGATTCCACGTATTTTGTATCGTCTCAAAATAAGTACTAAGCATTAATCAGTAGTTAAATATTTAAATGATTGTTGTTGATTATCTATTTTCGACAATCAATGATTGTTTTATGATACAATAGCTTATTATTAATACCGAAACAATTGTAATATTTAAAAAAGCCGAGGATATAATCGGTGTGAGGGTAGATTCATTATGAAATTGTAATAATGGGTGAATGTAAAAATAATAATGGGACCATTACATGGCGCGGTCGGTAAAGCAAGTTCTTATGGTTATTTATTTAAAATTCAAGCATGGATGTTGTCACCGCCACTTATTTTGCTTCGACAAAAATTAATGGGATATCTCGAGCCTTAACGAAAAGTTGCTAAAATGGAAGCGGTGTTATGAAATATATAGTAAAGCTTGCAAAATAGATAAAAAATAGTGGAAATACAAGTGAATATTCTCTTACACATTGTGGGTGAGTAGTGTCGAGAAATTATAGATAGTTTACCGGAAAAATGTATAACTATTGAATAAATTTGAAAACACTAGACGAACAATTTCAGAGAAAGAGGAAAGTGACTTTCGAGCGTCATAAATGCTTTAGGTAAGGTAAGGTAATGTCTAACGAGACATAAGAAATTTTAAGTATCTTAATATTGACTATTTCGAATATGTTAAGGTTATTGGTAACATTGGGTACATTACCTAAGTTTGTAATGTACCTTATGTTAAGATGTAAATTTTTATTTTATTGCTGGATATTTAGCTACCTTAACTTTATTTTATTATTGTTGAGTTTTTTTTTTGTAAATGATATTATTTTTAAGTTTTGCTAAGTGTAAGTTTATCACCTTATGGCGAAATAAATGGTTACATTTAATTTAATTTCATTCGTTTAATTTCATTTCGATATTCAACACCCATATGTAGCTTGTTGTTAATTTTATTAAAACACAGTCATCACAACCCTGTAAACATTCAACTTATGGGTGAAGATGCTCTCTATGTTTATTAATGTAGAATTAGACTTTAATTAGCTGCTAAGTTCTCTTGCTATATGACAAAATTCTAAAATAATATGAAGGATTACTGATGGTTGTTTTTCTTGATTTTCATTTAAAATTATAAAAAAAAAATAGTATTCGCAGAGTAAGAAGGTGATAATTTATATCTCAAGCGCATATCTTGTATTGCAAGATCTAAAAAAATACATGGTCTTACTTAAAATAAAAAGAAACATCCAATTTATTAAAACAAATATTTGGAAGATAAATTTTCTTTTATTTATTTCTGTACCATAAAATTATAACCATAAATGGTGTTGCATAAACTCAAAAGAGCTAAAATAATACTTATTTAATATTTTAATATAACAAATGTTTACAGTTTATCGATAAACTTCATCAATTCACATCACTATCGCCCACACTTCAAGAGCTCCGATCCTCTTTATCGAGAACAATCGATACGTATACATCGATACGTCGTAAGCGAGCGGGCTTGTTCGTGTCAATAGTGAATTTATAACAAAAATATAGAAAAACAATTTTACTTCAGTGATTTATTGTTCTTTGCACTTTCCTTTACTAAAACAGTTTTTTTTTAGTTTGATTTGAAATATTGTTTGTTTTTTAATGTTCTATAGATGTAAAGAAATGTAGAGACAGTAATTCGTTAGTTCTAATCGTTAAAGCTTTATTTCTAATTAACAAAAATGAATGATAAGAATGTTGAGTAATGTCATGTCTACTTATGAAGTTACAAGAGAAGGAATACAAGCTCTCTTTTAAAGATACAAACTCTTTTTGGCATAACAGAAAAGCAGGTTCACATACCGAACATTAATCCCCGCCTCAAGTCTGGGTATGATATATGTATTTATTTTTAAATAAATATTAATTATATGTATTTGTCGAAAAAATATATATTTAGCTATATCAGTCGGATATTACTTATATATAACACAAGCATTCTTTGTACATTGACGTCCGTGTGTATTGTTATATACATTTAATTATTTAAGTACCATTTTGATATTGTTACAGGCTCGGTCTTATTTCTCAGTGGAGTGCGCTGGCTGGTCGGTATGGGGGACTCGTACCCGCGCCCTGGTACTGGCAGAGGCCTCATGAACGGACTCCACCAAGAGGTAAATATAAGCCCTTCCATATTTATATATTTCGCTCAAGATGTAATCCTAATCGACAATAATATATATTAATAAATAACATTAAGCAGTTGAAAATAGCTATAATTTTTTTCAAATGTCTTGGAAATCTAAAGAAATTAAAAGGAACATATTTTCAAAAACCCTTTCTGACGTATGTGAATATTTGGTAGTTACTATCTATATAAATAAAAACGAATTTTGCTAAGCGCATAGCTCGAGAATGGCTCGACCAATTTGGCTAAATTATTTTTTTGTACATTCCTCAAGGACCACGGAAAGTTTTAATACAAAAAAAAATGAAAAAAAATGTGCTATTAACGTTTGACAAAATAGTTATTAATAATAATAATGTATTGTTTATTGTACAACAGATAAAAATAGCAGATAACTCTAAGTACTGAATCATCTTTGCCTTCGTATGCTCTTTTCCCTTTATTTACTGATTTTTAAATTATAATTTAATTTAAGTTTTATGATTTGTATAAAAAAACAACGTCGTAAGTTTTTGTTCATTTTCTTTTGTTTTAAACTAAAATTTATTTTTTCAAAGTGAGCTTTATTTATTTCAATTGTTATTATTTATTTATTTCTTAATCAAAAACATGTACAAACAAAGGCTATGTATATTATACTCGTGCAAAAATGTATAAAATAATTCAAATACCAATGTTAAAATAATGATACATAGTGTTTGGGAAACAAAACAAACATGTGGATAAAAAACCTAAAACATGTAAAACCTTAAACGTAAACCTCTTTCGAATGTCAGTCATGACGATAACTAAAACGTAAGGCAAGTAAGAGTCACACACACGCGACACGTTACAGGCTAACACCGAATGATGTCACCGTTACACGGATTAGCACATGTACGGCCTCCGCATAATCAATTGTCACGTACTGTGATTTGTGGCTCGCATTACTGTCGCAGCGCCGAAAACCTAAATAAAAATTTTAATGAAGTAAATACAATAAAAAAAAAAAAAAACAGAAAACACGATAAAAGATTAATGCATTGCGTTTAGTAACATTATAAAAACTAAATAATGACAATGAAACAAAAAATAAGTTTTAAAAGAAACGCTTATTATCTACAAAATATACAACACGTACTCATACTCTATTATTGCTTTTAAAACTACATAACTTGAATGAAAAGTTTAATGTAATGATTATAAAATTTGCCAAAATATTTTATATAAGTTACTACGGTACTTCCTCCGTATACAAATTCATATTAGTATACATGCTGTCAAAGGGAATATAATAATAATTCTTATTATGGTTTTTCTCATACTTTTCATTGATACTCCTTTCGGCCGTAGCTTAATAATACATAGCCTATAGTTTTCCCCGATAAACGGTCTACCCAAAACTTAAATAATATTTTAGTTGCAGCGACTATTTCTTTTTTCTATGAAGTCAAGACTTCAATTATATCGATAAGTAATACAACGTAAGTAGTCGAAAAAAATTAACAAATGCACTAGTCGTCACTAAGATTTTCGAGGGTTCCCCTCGATTTCTCTGGGATTTTATCATAAGATCCTGGTTTCCTTATCACCCTTGGGATATCTCCTTTCCAACAAAAAAAGAATTATCAAAATAGCTTCATAAACAACGAAATTATCGCAGTAACGTACACACACACACACACACACACATACATATATATATATATGGTCGAATTTAGAAGCCTCCTCCTTTTTTGAAGTCGGTTAAAAATAATCATCCTATCTTATAAATTATTTACAAATATATCTCCCCAATTCTATGTAATTTTATTTCATTATTTTTATAAATAATTATTATTTATTAGTCGCCGGCTGCAACAACTTGGACGATTTTTTTTAATTGTTAATTGTGAAAAAGTTTTTTTTTTTAATTTGATAAAATAATCGATTTCTAAACGAAATAAAAATATGGGAAATGGATGCCAGGTTACATAGGAATATATAAGAGAGTTTGTATATATTAATATTTTACGCACTCTCAGTCAAGTGTATGCACAAATAACTCACAATAGTCCCCTTTATTAAATCACGTCGGCTTTAAAAAATCGATGGCGCTATACGACACCATCAGCTGACAGCTATACATACATATATGAATATAAAGGTCTATAAAAAATGATAGCTAGAAAACCCACCGAGATTTACCAGAATTTGTAATTATTCTATACTAGCTATGCCTTGCACCCACGTGATTTCTGGTCGCATAAGAATGGCCTTACAATAACATTACAACCTTACAATAACATTATAAACTATGGCAGCTGTGCTTTGCGATTTTCCGCCGCGAAATTACCGATACCATGGGACTGTCGAAATAAAAAGTAGCCTAAGAATTGTTTTGGATTTCCAGCTACGTACACATACAAGTTTCGTTATAATCAGTTTATTATTTTTTGTGTGAAACACTAACAAACATCCATCCTTATAAAATATTCGCATTTAGTATGGTAGTAGGATATGCTCGTGTAATGTTTCATAGCGAGTACAAGTTCGATTCCCGCTCGTAAGAAGTGTTGCTATAGCTATAAAGATATTTATCATAGGTTTCTGTTTGAATGGCTTAATTGTACTGGTCGACGTTGTAATTTACTACGTGCGCTAGGGTATATGACTAAAGTGTCAGGAATAGTCAACATAAAAGTCAGGCACTAGAATGTCCACATTTTGACGTAAGCAAGTTGGTACACTGATTGTATTGTCACGGCGTATGTCACGAGAGTTTCGACACAAAGATTACAGTGTCTTACACCGAAATTAGTGTCTTGATTGTTTAGGTTAGTCAGTTCAGTCAGTTCAGCCTATTGCAGTCCACTGCTGGACATAGGCCTCCCCAAGTTCGCGCCAGACATCCCGGTCTTCCGCAATCCTCATCCAGCCTACACCGGCAATCTTACGTAGATCGTCGGTCCAACGGGCCGGAGGACGTCCCACACTGCGTTTGCCAAGACGCGATCTCCACTCCAGGACCCGTCTGCTCCAACGGCCCTCGGTCATATGATACAAATGACCAGCCCACTGCCGCTTCAACTTGCTAATTCTTAAGTTTAGGTATTTGTGAAAAATTAAAATCTGTGTCAAAGACAGAGTAAGAAACAATTTCATTAATATTTCATCACAGACGGATGTTAATAAGTATTCCGCGAGAATCTGTAGTTCCAGAAATGACTGTTATATTAAAAACATGCCAAAACTTATCTCGACAAGTCGTAAATAAAACAATTTTCATTTCCAAAGACGCGGAACTATCGACTGAAATCGAAGCACAAAGTCTATATGAACTCATCCGAACGCCATTGTCGTCACGGCAGCGAAAATTTCTCACATTCACATTTGTATGTTAGCGGGCTATATTTATGGTAAACAAGCAATCGTCATCTCGTCTGCTCTCTCAACCCCGCTCATTTCGCTTTAATTTTCCAAAACCCATCTCGAGGGAAAACAAAGCGAGCACCATTTCACGCGATCCAAACCAACCGAACAATGCCTTTCTAGCTACCGTTCCGCTATATTTATAGCTACGTCTATACGTGCGAGAGAGACGGATGTATGTCAAACATAGACCCGTCTCGCTCGCTCCCATTCGCGCCAAAAGCTATACGTTCGGTAATGTCGCATGCGGTTCTTTTAATTTTCGAATGCGGTTTGTTCGGATTGCTGTGAGTGCATTTGTTGGCCTCTTTTTTATTTTTTTATAGTGATCGATGTTGACTGTCAAGAATGAGCGTTCCAAATAAATATATTTTTTTAATCTGTGAACTATAGGTATAGCATATTAACTGAACGCGTTGTACTTGAAATGCGACTTTTTTAAATTGTTTATGATAGTGTTAGACTTAAAAAATTACAAGAAACACTTATACGATTTTTTATAATTGTAGGAGAAAACCATAGTTTACATTGTTACATATTATATTTTAATAAGGATTTAAAACTTTGAAAGTAGCTATCAGATAATTACTTAACAATTCAATATTCATAAACTGCTTAACTAGTAAGCGTTTGTGTAAACAGCAAGCCAACGGTAACAAAGGATTACCTGATACGGCTTCTAAAATCAATGCGAATCACTGCGGTACGACTATTTTGTTTGAACCCATTCATCTACGTCTAGACACTGAAACGAAGTTCAGTTTATACTAGACGGTGATCTTAAAAGTTATCGACATAGAGCTTGCTAAATTGAACCTTAGCTCTTTTTAATAGGGTATAGAATAAATGTCGGTAATGGGAGTGTTCCGATTCGGTTGTAGTGATTCATTCAACAGCGTTGATGACATTTGACTTCGCGCCTTCGAGTCTCGTTCGAATTTCGAATTTGAATATTGAACGTTTTGTCTTTAACTTTAAGTTAATAGTTCTTTGACACCATAGAGGTTTTATGCTCAATAGTCTACGATATAAAATATAAATTTTTGAAAAATTTAATTGATTTTTTAATCGGTATTTTTTTGTAAACTTTATTACTTATTTAATATTTTTTTAAACGTTGTCATAAATTAAAAAGAAAATAAAATATAATTACTTTTTTATGGCTTCAATGTTAATTAAAGGAAAACAAGAAATACCGCCAAATTACCTAATCAAGGGCGTAGTGGCGTAAAATCCCAACAGATTATTAACATTGTAATTGGATCGGAAATGTAATTGAAATTAACGTGTATTTGTTTCATTGTTGAAACCTTTTGGATTGTATTTTTTATTTTATTTGTTACATTGGATGTTTTCTTGTGAAAGTTTTATGAGAATTAATAATAATAAAAATAATAAAATAGTTTTCATTTTGCTCAAATTATGTAGTTTATATTATCTAGAAGCCCTACGACCCGTGCTAGCTTAAAAAACTGTGTTACAGGCCACATTTTACACAGATATTTCAATTATTTTTTTAATTTAAATATATAACTGATTGAAGAGGTTAGCCAGATTTGAAGTAGGATATTTCCTACACAGCAGGAAAGCCTGACTTGACTGTCGTACCGAGGTACTCGACCTTACAGAAGACACCTTACACAGCTAAATAATATTGCTTTCAAGCAGTGTTGTGGTCCTGTTGTGAGTTAGGTGACCAGCAGGCCTAGCATGCACGCCACGACAAAATTTTGTCTACCCCTTTTCTCGTATTATCTCTCTATGTCTACAGTAGCTAACATACGTGCACGTGATACTCTTCTCGTTACGTCAATAAAAGAGATAATCATTAAATTTTAGTGATCTGTGATATTTATCTCTACGGAAGCTAACATGACATCGTAATTTTGTCGAATTTTGCCGTTTTAGGAAGAGAAACTTCTCGTCTTCAATATTATCGACGAGAAAGACGATAAATAAAAAATAAATAAAACCGGGTGCCTATTTTTTGTATACCATGGCTTTTCCCTATTATAATTATATAATTTCGGTAATTTCTTCTTATTCTAAATAATAATAATAATAATAATACTTTATTTCAGACCAAAGTATAAGTCCATATTGGGTTAGTACAACAAGACAAGACAACATTCAGAATAAAAAACAAAACAAAATTATATTAAAAAAATCAATAAGTAAAAATAAAATTAAATAGAATAAAAGTAAAATCAATAATCAAAAAAAAAAAATTCAAAAATTCAAAAAATTTAAAAAAAAAAAAAAAAAAAAAAAAACAATGCGTGATAGAATTACAATTATCTAATGTGCGACAAGATATAAAGCACAACACGAGCATATTGTTTTACATATATAATTAAATTCATTTACTTACGCCGTTTTATTTTCCATATTAGATTTTTTAAATTAGATATACACTTTTTATCTTAGCCAAAAGGCCGAGAACATTGTTAAATAAAACATGTGTCACTCGTTTGAAATTATACAAACGTTGGCTCATCCCGGTTTGGCACGATTGGTCAATAACCTTGTAAATTCAACTTTACGACATAAGAAATAAGAATGATATTCAGTTGTGATTATGGTTGATAATGTTTCTCTACTCGACAAGGCGAAGTCTTCGGAAGAGAATTTTGTCTCTCGTAGTGCGCATGTTAGGGTAATCGAGAAAATACTCGATGTAGACATTATCCCTCTCTCTCGTCAAGAGATATCTCGTTGTATGCATGCTAGGCCGGCAGAGCTCTTTGGGGAAGGTTTATAGGCTACGGTATTTGCTTACCACGAGGTGAACCGTTTACGCGAATTTCACTCATTACAATGAAACAACTTTTTTGGATTTTATCCAAGGTTGACCAAGGTTGCTGTAAAGTATCCGGAACGTCGGGCATCAAAAAACTTAATAAAATGGAATAAAATCCGATAAGTTTGTTTCATTGTAATAATGTTTAATTTTACATAAATGCTTTTTACAAACTTGGTGTTACAAACATTCGATATTAAATTTTAATTTTGTTAAAATACTGTCAAATTGTTCAGTTTGTGTTCATTAAATAAATTAATTTTATTATATAGCTCGACGTCGTTCGGGGTCTGGCACATACCACAAATATACTACACTGACTACTGCTATCACCTGTATGGTCTATAAAAAAATTGGCTATGATAGTAAATTGAAATGCGATTTCCGGTGCAATATAAAGTAATGAGGGACACTAAGCCAAACCGTCATCCAAATAAAACTGAAACCCGCCCCCCCACTAATATGCAAATATTTGTCACTACCTTAATTAGAGAAGAAATTAAAAATAATCTTCTTTTGCTTTAAATATATCATTACTTTATTAACCCAGCCTTATTGTTGCAGAAGACTCCATAAACAATGAGGAAGGCTCAGCTGGCGGGTCTCCTCGACCTCGCAGTCCTCCAAGAGCACCATCTCCTCCCTCCCCCTCGAGATCCTCACCCCGTTCACCCCGGCTCCATCCCGCACTCTACCCCCAACAGCAAGATGTCCAGGACTCGGACCCTGATGTCGATGAAAGTGATGACTTCGACAAAGACGAGAAACGAGACCCCACATCCAGTCTTGGAAAAAGAAAGAAAAAGACAAGAACCGTCTTCTCACGCTCCCAAGTATTCCAACTAGAATCTACCTTCGACATGAAACGTTACCTGAGCAGTTCTGAACG
This sequence comes from Melitaea cinxia, assembly GCF_905220565.1. NCBI lineage: Eukaryota > Metazoa > Arthropoda > Insecta > Lepidoptera > Nymphalidae > Melitaea > Melitaea cinxia. The sequence continues at coordinate 2,999,023 of NC_059416.1, forward strand.
AGCCGGTCTAGCGGCTAGTCTCCATCTCACGGAAACCCAAGTCAAGATCTGGTTCCAGAACCGTAGGAACAAGTGGAAGAGGCAATTGGCTGCTGAGCTAGAAGCTGCCAATATGGCGCATGCAGCTCAAAGATTGGTTCGCGTTCCGATTTTATACCACGAGTCAAGACCGACGTCTATGCCTCACACGCCCCTGCCGATACATCCGCAGTTTTCTAACGAAACCGGCGTCTACTTCCCCCCTCAAGCGCCGCAGCAGCTACAGCAGCTCCCAGCGTCCCCAGTTACGTCTAGAGCGCCGCTGTCCAGTCTAGTGTAGTGTCCGCTTGAAGCCGCTGGAAGATCCGACGCGGCCGATGGACACTTTTAAAAAAATAAAACGTGATTTTTTTTTAAACAAAATGGCGCGGACTAGTCATGTCAGTGAGTGTTAGCTGTCAAATGCCAAATTAAGAATCATAAATGTATTTTGTAATTGATAAATTTAGTTGTGAGTAGTTAAATTATAGATTTTAAATGTAACGTACAAAATCGTTGTCATTCCACATTGTATATTATTGTAAATAGAAATGTTTTAAATTTCTTCTTGTATTTATTCTGTGCTAAGCTAGCTAATATTGTAAATAAAAATGGCGGACGATGGGAGAGCTTGTCGCGATGTTCTTTTGTTTCAACATTATTATTGCGTAAATGTTTACAAAATGATTTGCAATGATTAATTATCATTTATAAATTTACTGAATTATATAGTATATCGAAAATTAAACTGTCTCGATAAACGACGTACGCGTAAAAGGAAAGTTCAAAAAAGTTTGTAGAAATTAAAGTCGAACGCTAGCAACTCTTACGTAGTCCTAATTTTGTATAAAGTGTTGCCATTGTCATGTAATTCTATAATTGCTAGCCTAACGCTTGTTTCTAAATATTAATGTTATCGATAGAGGACTATCTTTTAAATTACAAATATTATAATAATGCTGAGGTAAAGAGACGAATAAAGACATCACGCAATATAAACTATGTTTTTTATTTATTTACAAGCTGTACCCGCGACTTCGCTCGCGATTACATTTTTTGACTTTATCTCTTCTCCCAAAAGAAATAACTCTACTACTGAATTTCTGGATAAATGCTATTCATATCTATTTACCGATCTCAGAGTATGGACTTAAATTATGCCTCATTTACATCTATTTTATAGTTTTGGCGTAAAGCTTAGTTAAAATATATACAGACAGATAGACAAAAATAAAAAAAAATCAGTTTGAGTTGCAGAGTTTATTTCAGAATACCATAAAAAAGAAATCAAAAGATTTTCATTGTACAGAATTGACCATGTTCCTGTTTTATTTTAAGGACATCTTAGATTTGACTGGGTACTATTGTGATTTATACTTATATATGATATATTTATAAAGGGAAACGCGCCAAAGGGAGGACACCAGCAAGATGGTCTAACGTCATCAAGAATACAATGGGAGGCAGCTTGCACTGTGCAACATGCTGCTTACGATCGCTTTCAATGGAGACATCATTCGTGGTCGCGATCCTCATCATTGAGGGAACGAGGAAGAAGATAATATATTTATATTATGATAGAGCCTATAATTTCACTTAATAAATATATTTTAAGCAAATGATCATTGAATGCATATTAAACTTAACTTGGTCTCGATATTTAGCAAAACTACATACTTTTTAAATGACTGGGTTAAAAAATTGATTCACAAATATATATTACTAGGTGACACCGCAAACGTTGTTTTGCTATATATGTTAATAACTCCCTCACCTCCCCCCCATTATAGCTTAGGGATATGAAAAATAGACGTTGGCCTCAGAGCTACCCGATATGCACACAAAATTTCATAAAAATCGATCCAGCCCTTTCGCAGGAGTATGGTAACTAACATTCTGACACGAGAGTTTTACATATAACATATCTATGTATTATATTTCAATGCTACTCTTGCCTTTTATTACAAATTTTATATCACAACTTTATCGCAATATAGCATAGGTACATTAGAATTGGTACGTTTGTACATCACAGGCAAATAATAGGTACTGCTTTCGAGTAGTATGGCATTCATAAGGTGAATAATATAGGTACCTATATTTATGGGCATGGATGAACGTCCACTTTCAACTGTTAGTACTAAATACTTTACACTTAATTTAGATTTATTTTCTTAGTGAACAATTCTGCGTCTATACTATATGAAGTAAAAAAAAAAACCAAACTACTTTTTATATTCGTATTGAAAAAAATGAATATAGTAAAAATTTCGATATCATTTCCATAACAACACGTTCCGAGCTAAAGGGATGTTACAAGGGCCGAGTGACGCGTTGATACCAAACCAGTGTTTCCGGTCGACACCCGCGTCCGGACCGGAAGTGAGGGTCACTTTACACGTGCTCTGATTAACGCGTTTAGTATTACTTGATAAAATATTTACATAATAACACTTTGTTTTTGATTTATCAATAATTATTTTTGTGTTACGATCTACTCCTGTTGATCATAGAGGGATTTATTATAGCCTATTAATTACATCAGACAACAGGGTTTTATGACAAACTCCTTATTGAATAGAAATTTTCAAAATCGCACGAGTAGCTACTGACATTGTCGTGCTTAAATAAAAAAAAAGTTTAGGTCTTGATATAAGCAACCTTTGTGGTTCCCACGGTGCTTTAAAGAGCCCGTAAATACATATCATGAACACCCGAATAAAGATACCTTTAACTCACACACAAATCTAAGGAACTATCTGTTAGATTAAAAAAAGTGTAGAGATTTTTTCATCTCCAATTTTTCTGAAATTAAAATGACTACATACATAATGATTAGTTATAATATGGTAGTGCTATCCTGTTACCGTTTCGTGGTATCATACCTCTTTAGCGGTTGTATTATTTTTAGTAGGTACATGCTAAGATGAAGCCTAATGCTTATAAACGACTGATATTTTATAAGCATTAGGCTTTTAGGCTTAGGCTACGTTCTACTCTTTACTTGACAATTATTTGGACTGTCAATTTGTAAACCATTGTTTACAAATCGTCTTGGTACACGTTTATCTATACTAATATTACAAAGAGGTATAGTTTCTAACTTTGTCTATTTGTAGGTGGTAATCTTCGCAAATACTGATCCGATCACAAAAATTCTTTCACTAACAGAAAGCTACACTATTCCGTAGTAACATAGGCTATTTTATTGTGATTGAACAAAAAATTCAGTGAAAAATGTTACCTATACATAAAATTCTCGTGTCACAATGTTAGTTACGATGCTCTTCCGAAATGGCTGGATCGATTTTTATGAAATTTTGTGTGTATATCGGGTAGGTCTGAGAATCGCCAACATCTATTTTTCATACAGCTAAGTTATAGGTGCTAAGGGGGATTAATAACATATATGGCAAAACAACGTTTGAGGGTTCGCACAGATTCCCTTGATTTGCGCCGCCGTCGGTTGTGTCTTCGATTCCTGCTCGGAGCGGACTTTGTATGTATTAATTGCGGTAGAAATTATTTACTATACTAAAGTGGAGCAGCATTGTCAATTAAGCCACAATCTTTCTTCCTATATATACACATGATTAGAAAACTATAGCCTCTACTGCAATCTTTACAACATTTACTTCTTAGGACAACTACGGAATCAAATGATTTTTCCTTTCTCTAATAATTGGTGGATTAGAATTACAAAATGTTTATTACTTTGTGTAACTTTCGAACATTTAGACAACTCACCAATAATTCGTTAACGAAACAAACGCCCTCGCCGCCCTCTGCGAAGATATCTATTTAATTAAGCGATTCGCGATATTAATTCGATTATACCTCCTCGTAAAAACTTACAGAACAGACTATTGCCGCGTAAACGACGCGCCGTCACGGAACACGCCATGCCATAAAGCAATTTGGATTTTATCGTTCAGTAATAGAGATTACATTGCTTTATCACGACAATTCTCTAATTACCGCCGCGCATACAAGCATTCACACGCCACCCACTTAGAACGAACGAAAACCAACTTTAAAGTTATTTTACGTTGAGCACATTTTTTAATAACAAATTATAGTTCTAATCGAGTAATCTCGAACAATTCCGTTTAAAGAAAATTTAACTTTAATTTAATCGTAACAAGTTTTAAAATTCGAATATAGAATAAGCGTGTACGTGGTGTCATCTATCGGACATTAGATCGAGTTAGTTCGTTCCGGAATGTTAATTTAATTAAAATTGGAACGTTTTGCCGCGTGCCCCCAAGTGTTGCCACGCGACTCGACGGATTTTTGTCGTTATTCAACTGTCACTTCATTATTGGAATTGAATTTCGAACGTTTGCGGGTTTTTCTTCTTTATTTTTTTACGTTCGTGCCAGTTATCTGATTGCTTGTTAGGTTTGTAATACGAAGGATTTATCGTTAATAATGTTTATGCAACTTAATTTGACTTTTGATGTTTGGTTTATATCGTGTAATATGATAATGAAAAAGTAATAAATTAATATTAACTAGGATTTCATATAAATAATATTACGACACGATTATAATTATGGTTTTGCCAATCTTTAGATCTACTTGTAACTCAGACAGAGCATCTACGAATGCTTAAAACAATAAAAATGTCTCTGGGCTATAATTACATACTAATATGATAGCAAGACAACTTTATCAATCCATGGCTTAAACTGAAAGCTTTATCAAATCAGTGACTTAGATTACCTTTAAAAAGGCACAAACTTACATTTACTTTGATTAACTGTTTTTCTCAAATATGAAATCTACTCTTATATACAACAGTTCTTTCAAATCTTGTTCTTCGCTTTTGTGTTAAAGTTGTTCTATAGTACGTAGGTATCTATGTGTATTTACATATATTACACACATGTTGTTGATGAGTGTCGTAGAATCTCCTCATTAATAGGAAATGAGGCTTAAAGCAGGCCGTGTGATTGTAATGAATTCTTGGATAGATATTTTAAATAAATGCTAGATAGAGCTTTTGCATTTCTTTGCGATGAATACAAATATAGACTTATTTGTCTGATAATTGGTAAATGTTTTTATAATAGATTTAAGATAGCCCAATGAAAGATGTCTGTCGATAGTGATACTTTAGTATTACAATTTTACGTAAATACACTTAAGCTCCCCTTAATGATAATATATGATTTATATATATTTCTTTGTTGAGGCAGAGTCACTAAATCTTTGAACTGTGTTGCATTATAGGTATCTGAACGAAGAATTATTCGTCATCATAACTCGACCTTACAGAAGATCGCAACTAAATAACACTGTTTACAAGCAGTGTTGTGTTTTTTTTGGTGAATAAGGTGACCAGAGCTTCTGGGAGGCAGTGGACATTGGGTCGGCAACGCGATTGCGATGCTTCTGATGCTGCAGACGTCTATAAGCTACGGTAATCGCTTACCATCAGGTGAGCCGTACACTTGTTGTATGCCGACTTACTTATATTAAAAAAAAAAATGAGTGGTAAATTTTTTTTTAATATTTTCAAGATCAGAAATTATACTAAGATAATGTTACTAAAAAGCGAAGCGTACTAAACTATACAAATAAATAAAATTGGAGTGTCTGTTTGTAATATTTATTATTTTAGAAATTTATTTATTTTATAACTCTGCGAACTGAACAATAACTTTTTTGTTTAATTCCACGCGAACGAAGTCGCGGGCACAGCTAGTTTGAAGTAATAAATAATACGAAACATAGTAAAGATATCATGTAATCAAAAATGGAAAGGCAAAGGTACTGCTAATAGTGTTTCGTTGTTTTGAAGAAAATCGTAAGTATAACTTGTAAATATATAACAATCAGGCAAACCAATGTTCATAAGAAAAATAAGACCGTTTTAGAAAAACCGTCTGAGTTTCAATCGGATTTTAAGTAACCGGGTATCACGGACAGTTCGATGATACCCAGTATTAAAGTTAAAAAATAACTGGGAGAATTAACGTTTACCAGAATTACCAGTTACCAGAATGCTTTACCGCCATTTGGGCCAGTTTTCAACAAGCGCTTGGCTGGCAAAAATCTAGCGTTGAACGCTCTTAGTAACTATCGGAACAGTCACTTTTAATAATTATTGAGCCTGTGCAACCCACGTTCATATGGCTCTTGCTACATGTAGGAGATGGATTGGAGCTTAATCTACCACTCTGCTCCACTGCGGGTTGGCGCATAACAACCGGGACCGACAGTTCAACGTGCTCTCTGAGGCACGGTGAGGAAAATGAGAAGGATAAATATCCAAACCGGAAAGAAATATTTGTACAAATACAAATATCCACCCCGAGCAGGAATCGAGCCCGCAATCCGTCAGTGTTTAGGTGCCTTCACGTACCATTACACCAAAGCGGCTATTTAATACTGTCACGGTTCCCCTGGTCTATTAAGGATGTAAATAAAACCAGGGTACCATGAACTAAAAAAAAAATTATTAGATTAATTAACCCGGTGAGGTAGATAAAAAAACTGTATGTATATGAGCGGGGTCGAGCACTCAATTCACACAAGCTCCAAATGCAATTCGGCTCAGGTACTCTCCTGGTTCACCGTGCAGGTGATATTCCCGGGAGTCGCGTGGCAGGATTCCGCTATCGACCGGGGGCGGCAGGAACGGGTAGTTCAAGACCCGGCGGAGTGCACTCTCGTCGTTGGGGTTAGGTGGAAACGTCGAAATTGGTGACCCAAACGTCGAACTTGGTGACCCAAACGTCGAAATTGGTGACCCAAACGTCGAACTTGGTGACCCAAACGTCGAAATTGGTGACCCAAACGTCGAAATTGGTGACCCAAACGTCGAACCCTGGAACGCGCCATCAAAATATAAAAATAAGCGTTCCAGCACTATTTGCAAACATCCACGGCACTGCGTTATAAAAGAAAGCACCTAATTTGTAGCAGTAGTGCCGTGGAATCATAAAGCCAGAAGCGGAGAGTAATATTTTTAAAAAAGAAGTTTAACTGATAATAAATTTACAATTTTTAAAAAAATATTAAATATGAGGGTAGAATTTGAAAGATGATGAAATGTAAGAAAATAATCTAAATGAGATTTATGCTACTAAATATAAATATTAGATTTTACATTAGGCATGATTACTTGGCTTAACTACATAAATTGCCTGCTATATAAAAATACCACTTACCCAGTTTGGGGGCGATAAACACTGACACTATATATATTTGTTGAATCGAGACAACGCAACAGACTTATAATAAGACTCATAGAAAGGCTAGCAGAAGGGACAGATCATTGTTGAATTTTGTCTGTGGTAAAATAAGTAAGCAATCAACAAAGGGAGCTAGTTCTTTTTCATTATTACGATAAGAACTATACGTAAGTGTAGCACAGTTCCACTACCACCTTGGAACTAATAAAGCCGACCAATGGCGGGATAACCATTCAACCGCTGGCTTTGAAATACACAGGCCGAAGACGGGCGGCAGCGTCTTCGGTGCGACAAAGTCAGCACTGCGGTCACAAACCCGCCTGCCCAGCGTGGTGACACACATGAACTCGTGTAATTTTTGACGAGAACTAGTGGAGGCCTATGTCCAGCAGTGGATTGCAATAGACTGAAATGATGATGATGATGAAATGATGATACGTAAGTGTAGGACTAAATATAGAATTTTTGTAACCACTAGATTAACAAACGAACGTACAGTCAATCACATGATGAGCAGATACCGCAGCCTACGGACGCCTGCCACACCAGGAGCATTAATGCACGTTGCCAAACCTACAACTGAGCCTTCCCAGGAGCTTTGGATAACTTGTTCACCATTGAAATACAACACTACTTGAGGGCTCTATCATTCGGCTTTGATCTTCTGTAAGGTTAAGGTACTTCACCAGTTGAACTGCTCCAGACTTTACACAAAACGTTTCCTGCTGTACCCACCTTAGTAAAAGGAATATGAAGGCAGTCAAAAAAATACCAAGTATTACGGTACTTTGTTTGAATCACAAAAGATTTACTGTAAGACTGTTAGTCGGACTACATAGGAATTTTTTGTTGTTTCACCCTAATTATGGTACTTTACTAATTACTGTTGACTGAGAACAGGAAACCATTTCCTTCAAAATTTAGCCAATTGTAATAATACTGTTTTAATCGAAAATTCCATATAATATATGGCCCATTAGGAACTATAGCATCGAAATGCGATAAAATATGTGACAAATGTATCATTTTATAGAGGGTCATTAGCCGTAACCACATCTCTAGCTGTCCATCGTGTAAGTTGTACCATAGAAATTACAAGTATATCGATATTTAATTTACAAAAAGTAACATTCAGTAAGTGAACTTCAGTAACATCAGAAACAATTAAACGACACCATTAATTACGGAGTAATTTATGTGAAATGTCATATATCCTCTTTGCTGTCAATTTCACGTGACAGATAAGCGAAATGGCCGCTAATGGCCGGCTCGCTGTCAACCATGTTTGTTTTTTAAACATGTAATTATTCAAATTTCGAACGGCAGATGCGTATGGATACGTTAATCGATTTTCGACGCGTGTCGTTCGAATTACAAAAATTTTATTGAACGAAATAAAACCTTTTTCATTTGTTGATAAGGATTAATGTTTTATACCTTCGTCGGTTATAGACAATTAATTTTCTTGATGTTTTAAAATATGTTTGTTCAGTTATGATCCCTATTTTGATTGTACTAAAAATGTTTTCTGAGAAGGTTCTTGTGCTGTGGATAATAGAGTTAATGATGTGTTTGATTACTGCTTGTGGAGCAATTAAACGGATTAATGACTCGTGTCAGTGATACAGGGTAATTCATTAAATTATGTTTAGTACAATGCATTTGAGGATCAAGATTGGTCACTGGATGTATAACTACTGCTGGATATAGGCCTCCACAAGTTTACGCAAAAAATAACGTGAGCTCGTGTGTTTTGCACATAGTCACCACGCTGGGCAGGCGGGTTGGTGACTGCAGTTCGCGGGTTCGATCCCCGCCCTTGAAAAATAGTTGTATAGGCCATAGAGTTTTGTGGTCTTAGCTTTTCAGTTTGTATTATGAGTACAGTTGAACGTGGACCGTTCAGGTGTACAGGTGTGAACATTAAGGACAGTGGTGGCTTTATACAAATATCTTACTCCTTAAGAAACTATACAAGACCCTTGTTAATAATAAGTGTGTTTGCTAGCAAACAAAAAAGACCGACTTCATTTACATCGACAAGTAATACAACGTAAGTAGACGAAAAAATGAACAAACGTACTAGTCGTCACTACGGTTTTCCTCGATTTATCTGGGATGCCATCATCAGATCCTAGTTTCCTTATCATGTTATCATTCTTAGGATATTTTCTTTCCAACAAAAGAAGAATCATTAAAATCGGTTCATAAACAACAAAGTTATCCGCGAACACACATAAAAAATATATAAGGTCGAATTGAGAAATCTCCTCCTTATTGAAGTCGGTTAAAAAGAGTCACGCGTCGGAGCGGACACATACACTTTTTTTCTGGTTTCTAGATTTTTCCTTTCGCAACGCAAGACAATAAATAAAAGCATCACTTTCAATTATCATACATATCAGATAAGTACTAATTCGCAGTGGTGTATTATGACCGATCTCTCTGCTTCCAATCAAACGATTCTATATAGGAAAACTCCAATTTGTTCTATACAGAAGATATCTTACTCAGTAAATGATGATTGAAGACAGTGATTCTGGCGGGAATCAAACGTCATCAATGGAATGGAACTTTGGTTATCAATACACGGAAGAGAAAAGAGTCTTACAAATAAAAACATTCATAGAAGTTAGCATACATACATATATGCACACATAGATAAAGTTTCAACTTATTTATATCAAAATTAATTAACTTATTTAAAACAATAAGCTTGTACTACTCGAATAATATATAGCCAATTGATTTTAACAAAGTATCATAAGATACAAAGGGCGGCCTTATCGCTGAAAAGCGATCTCTGAGAGACATGAGACAACAGGAGATGGTATTGTGTCGGTGTAGGTGTACAAAGAATATAAAAATTTATATTTATATAGTAAAATTTTGAATGTATTTCATGAACTATACAAGATATTGAAAACCAGGCAATAAATGCAACATAACATCACCGTACTCAAACGAAAATAAAATTTTGAGACGGTAATTGATGACCATAACGAGCGAATGCCGTGCTTACGATGTTTGTAAGAATTTATGTTAAGGGTGAGCGTTTACTGCCATATCTTTATTGTTTTATTACCGATTCTTATTAGCAGAATCTATTCGAATCGGTGCTTCTCATATTCATTATTTTTATATAAAAAAATATGCAGCTATATCAGTCGGCTGTTATCTATACCACAGGCATTAAGTTGTTTACCTTAGATACAGACGACCGTGTGTGTATTTGACAGATAAATAAATAATAAAAAAAATAATATGCCCCGTCTGATGATAAGCGGCTACCGTAGCATAGACCCCTGCAAAACCAGAAGCATCGAAATCGCGTTGCCGACCCTACCCCCGATCAGCTCCAGGAGCTCTGACCACCTTACTTGCCTCAAGAACACGACACTGCTTGAGACCAGGTTTATTTAGCTGTGATCTTCCGACAGGTTGGGGTTCCACAGACGGGCTGTTCTATTGAGCAAGACATTTCTTTTGTGCACGATAATTTCGTTACTTTAAAAATAATTAAATTAATTAAGGAATTATCATACTAATCTTCTATAATATAAAAATGAGTCGCTGAATGTGTTGCTAAGCGCAAAACTCGAGAACGGTTGGACCGATTTCGCTAATTCTTTTTTTAAAATATTCCTTGAAGTACGAGGATGGTTCTTAAGGAGAGAAAAATTAAAAAAAAATTAAATTTCCTGAAAAAGTCTAAAAACAACACTTTTCTATACTCCTATACAAAAGATTTGTGATAATACTTAAAAGTCACTGTTAGGCGATACGAAGTTCGCCGGGTCAGCTAGTAATGTTATAAATGTGAAAATTTATGAGAATGGATGAACGGATGTTTGATACCCATAAACGCAAAAAATAATGAACCGATGTATCGAAACTTGGTACGAACACAGGCTGAAATGGAACCTGCAACCTGCGGAATAGAAAGTAAGGGCACTACAAACTGCGCCAACGGAATAATCAAATGGACTATTTTAACAGAGAGTTCTTCCCCTTATACGATGATACAAACTAATAACACAAAGTGGATCGAATAGCTGTAAGAAATATTGATAGCTAATATTCTTCCCGCAATAATTGTTTTATAATTTATTGATAAGACATGAATCACTTAGGGCCTGTTTCATGAGTTGTGGATAATTCTATTTGACGGATGACAGTATCCGACAGTAAAAAGTTTTTGATTTATTATTCTGAACTACCATCGGTCACCAACCCGCCTGCCCAGCGTGGTGACTATGGGCAACACACATGAGTTCACGCCATTTTTGGAGGCTTATGTCCAGCAATGGACTGCGATAGGCTGAAGTGATGATAATGATGAATTACTGTCGGATTCTACTAAAAAAGCATCGTCCGATGTTTGCCACATGATGTACGTTACATTATATATAATTCTCTTATTAAGCCACACATAGATTATTTGGTAGAAATCTGGGGCTCCGCGGCAAAAACAAATTTAGAGCCTTTACAAGTAGCACAAAATAAATTAATAAAATTTTTATTTAAATATAATTTCTTCACCTCCAACCAAAAAATTTACAAGGAAACTCGTCTTATGAATGTTCATCGAATTTATGTTTATTATAATTGCTTATTGATACGTAAAATATTAAACAAGGATTTACACTCTAAAATAACTTTTACAAAAAAACAAGAAATACAAAAAATGAAACTAAGATCTGCCAATGATATTATACTCTACAAACCACGCACTAACTATGGGAAGAGATGTGTAATGTTCGAAGGTACCCAACTGTACAATAAACTGCCAAATGACGTTAAGGGAGCTAAATCTCTTTTTACTTTCAAGAAATTACTCAAAAGTTATGTAAAAAATCGAATAGTATAATCAGGATCAACTAAGCACTAATATTTCAATTTCATAAAAATTAAACTACATGAATGTCATTAAACTAAAACTAAACTACGGGTAATGGAATTTAGCAAGAAAAAAAAACATAATAATAATAGCATATTTTTTTTTGTTACTTATAAAAAAAATACTAAAATTATATACATATAATAAAGAAAAAAAAAATCATACGTTTTCACTTTAAAAAAAAATGAATAAATAAATTAACAAATAAATCAAAATAAATACGTGTACTAATTTTTACTATAATATAATGAAACATAAAATAATACCTTAACAATGACACTTCCAGTTGCGCATATTTCTGTTAACTTGTGTATATATGTTTTAAGCCCACCCTACATACTGTTAATTTCTTATCTCGACTATAAATTGTTAATATATTGTGTTGCGATGTACCCAACATGTAATATTTTTGTTAAATTTTAGTGTTTGTAATTTCTCATGTAAGTGAATTGTATTCTTTTGAGAAATACAAACTTTAACCTTTATGAAATATTTCCATTCGCATATATTAACCCTAAAGTTGAAGGTTATTAATTGAGACGACACCTGTGATACTGGCCTATTCTACCTCCCTCTGTCAGTCAATTTGTATCGTCATCCGTCAAATAACGTTATCCACAACTGGTGACACTTGCCCTGTATTACTATTATGATAGATATACTTTGAGTGCTTTTTTTGTAGTTTAATGTTGTGACAAATAAGTTTTTATTGTTAGAAATAAAAGTTTGTAAAAAAATGTGTATGTGCATCGGGTTGAATAACTCTTTTTACTGTCTTCTATATTTTCAATTATATAATCAATCAAGTATATAAGTCATATATATATATATATATATATATATATATATATATAATCTTCTTAATACATATAAGGTAGCTGAACCCGTAAATGTTGTTTTGCCATATATGTTATTAACCCCCCTTAATCCCCCCCCCCCCTATAGCTCCAGCCGTTTCGGAGGAGTATTATAAGTAAAATTGTGACACGAAAATTTTATACATATAAGAATTAAGCGTCACGTTGTCTCTCCGCGATGGACTCCTAAACTACTTAACCGATTTTAATCAAATTTGCACACCGTGTGCATTTTGATCCACCTTGAAAGACAGGCTGTACTTTATTTTGATGTATGTCATTATTATATTTAAGAATAAATTGGTACGAAGTTCGCCAGGTCAGTTAGTTTTAAATATAAATCATACTGCTAGTAACCATAAAATCTTAAAAGCTTACCTACAGCTGGTTTATCACATAATAACTTATTTCCTTTTATACTATTATAACAATTATTTTCATCAGATCCCGCTATCAGATGTTGATCGGTAATAAATTTTGCAAGTCACGTTTACCTGAGGGTGGCCGCGTCCTAATCAACATTTCTGAAGCCTTCGTAATTAAATGGGTATACTTACATACATTTTTAATTACTAATAAATATACATAATTGGTGACTTGTTAATGCAATTTTTAACGTTGTTTGATTCAACTTGATATTATTGTTTTGCGTGGATGTTTCTGTAAATGTTATTGCATAATTATGTAATTAAAGCTGTGGGTGTATTGTTGTGCGTTAAAGACAACTTTAGTCGTATGAAGTTGACGTCAAAAGGTGTTTTATTTTAGAGCTTTGATTGTAAAATCGTTTTCCAATAAGTTTATAACTATTCGATAAATTAAATATTACAATGAGATTCGAAGTTGGAATCGAACTCACTATTCCCGGAACAAAACGGGATTATTATGAATTGCTCCAATGTCAAAAAGATTATAAAAAATTTAAAAATATATATGTTTTGAATACATTTATAAAAAAAATGACGAGCAACTATTTAACATGACAATACAAACAGACAGAAGACCGTTATTCCTATCTCGGTTAGATCTACATGTACGTAGATAATTATCACATTTTCGGGGCTGCGCGTGCGCAGTAATTTCGGAGCTCGCCCCAATTTTAATGAATGAACATAAACTGTTATGCTTTAATTTACGGATGAGACGCACGCGATACATGCTTATACCATTATTGCGACATATTTTACAGTTCTAGAGACTTGTTATTTCATTACATTATAACAAAAAAAAAAAAAACAACGTAGTACATAAATAGAATTATTTTTTATACAGTTGTTTATACAGTCTGTTTAAAACTTCTAAAGATTATTGTATCTCATATTTTCATGTCGATACGTCATTTTATGATGATTTATCAAATTTAATTGATTAATTTTTAGCATCTTAGCATACCTAGCATATATCTTAGGTATATATAAAATTCTCGTGTCACAACATTAGTTACCATATTCCTTCGTAACTGCCGAGTCTGAGAATTGGCCAACATCTATTTTTCATAACTCTAAGTTAATTAAGGGATTAAGGGGGCTAATAAAATATATAGCAAAACAATGTTTGGGGGTCAGCTAGTATATATATGAAAGTTTTTGTAGTGGTAGACACATACATACCTATCTAGGAGTAGGTATTTTGAAGAGTAGTTTTTGTGTTTGTAATGAACACATTCAAAAACAACTGAATAGATTTATGAATTCTTTTATCACTACAATGCTACGTTGAGTGAGTGACGCAGGCTACATCTTAACAGAAGAAAATAAAACAGTCAAAACAATGTCGTCCTCACAGCAAAGCGCTGCGCCTAAAGTTAGATTAGATGAGTCTCTAAGCCTTCAACTTTATTTGTTTATTCACTTCAGTCTATCGCAGTCCACTGCTGGATATAGGCCTCCCCAAGTTCGCGCCAGAAATTTCGGCGCGAACGCATGTATTTTGCCCATTATCACCACGCTGGGCAGGCGGGTTGGTGACCGCAAGGCTGGCTTTGTCGCACCGAAAACGCTGCTGCCCGTTTCCGGCCTGTGTATTTCAAAGCCAGCAGTTGGATTATTATCCCGCCATCGGGCGGCTTTAGAAGTTCTATCGCCCCGATCTTTGCAAGTGGAGAGCCTCACGGGCCCGCGCATTCCTGTAGGAAGGGACCGGACTTTGTACCTGGTCTTTACGCAAGAGGAGAAGAGATTGCTGACTGACCAGGAATACGGGTTCGGTGAGGGATCGCGCGTCTTAACTATCCATGAGGCGTAGGGCCAGACTTATGAGGACGTCATTGTCCTCTAGACGAAGACAAGCAGGCTCAAGATCCATGATCCCCCGCTATCCCTTATCGCCTCTTACGACGCCCACGGGAAGAGAGGGGGTGGGGCTATATTCTTTATTGCCGTAACCAGACTGCATTCTTGTTTATTAAGGTTTATTTATATTACTGAGGTGGCACAAGTAGGTAGGTTATTTGTCAATGAACAAGCGTACGTCGGCAGACAAGCATATGACTCAACCAAATAAGCGATTACCGTAACATATAAACGCCTGCAATACCAGAAGGTCCCAAGCGCGTTGCTGACTAACCCAACCCTCTCCACGGGCTCTAGCCGCCTTACTCACCACAGGAACACAACATTACTTGAAAGCAACGTTGTTTAGCTCTTAGGTTGGAGTAGTTCCTCAGCGGAGCGAATTATTGTATAAATTATAAATATAATGCGTAATATTAGTCTGCAAGTTGTTACGCTTCAGCCTGTAATATCCCATTTCTGAGCCTCTTTCCCCATGTAGGAGAAGGATCAGAGCTTAATCCACCAAGCTGCTCCAATGCGGGTTGGAGGATATATTCCCTACTATGAGTAACGATCGCTATCAGGTGTACATGATAACAACTGGGACCGACGGCTTAACGTGCTCTCCGAGGCACGGTGGGAAGACCCACAAGGACTGCACAAACACCTAAACCACGGCAAACAACTGAATGGCCAATACAAATGTTTGTCATGTACGGGGATCGAACCCGCAACCGCCAGCGCAACAGGTACAATCCATGCAAGTTGTTAATACCAAGATTATTATAAAGAATATTTCCATTTCCTTGAAGCTACACCCACTCGTTTTAATTTAATTTTATACTATGTTAAAGCTAGTAATCTGGTTAGTAAAAGAACAAAGTAAATTAAAGTAGTAATAACTTGTTTAAGAATATTTTTCAGAACGTAACCATTGATATATTTTGAAGTAAGACTTCTTTACGTACGCTTGACTTTGGGAGTAAGCTGGTAAATGCGCGACGAGATCGTTATGAAAAATATGATCGGGCAAGGCGAATCGAAGTTGAGAGGGAGATTTAAATTAGATGGAGCCAAGTTTTACTTCGGTCGTGTGGTCTAAAGCACACTGTTCTTATTATTATATTTTACTATTTTTTTTTACATTTTTTTTTTTAGCTGTACTAAAATAGTATTTTTAAGTCCCTTACCTTAGGAATAGACGACCGTGTGTTATAGATATTTATTTATATTATTTTAATACTATTTATAAATTTTTTAGTGTAATGGTCGCCTCAGCGGTGGAGGTCGTAGTTTTGATTACCGTTCGTTGTAGATATTTATATATTTTTTAACATCTATCTGCTAATTGAGGTACTAAGGTGATTTTTTATGAGAATTTAACTGTATTTAAGTAAGAGTTGGTGGTCAATCAAGATTTACTTAAGGTAACGTACTGCACTTATCCGAGTTTACCCCAATTAGTATAAGGAGACCTCGTGGTAGCTTTAAGAACGAAAACATTTTTAATTACAACCAAAATGTATCTGATATACCTTACACTGCATATATTCATTGTTATATAAACACCTCTTATTAAGAAACTTCAAAAAAGAGAAGTTTTTCGATTCGAATGTACTTCTTATAGGGTGTACCGATTTTTATTATTCTTCGAAAGGCTTTAACTAGGCTTGTGATGTGGTCCCATTTAGGAGCGAGATTCTAGGGATTTTAGTAAGCCCCGTGATTAAATAACTCGTATATATCGAATAATTTTTAATCTAATTAATAACAGACTTCAAAAAAGGAGAACTTTCTCAAATTGACGGTATTTTTCACATTTCAAAAAATGTGTTCCATTTATAACTTTTTACTGGATGCACAGATTTTAATTTTTTTTCATCGAAAGAGGGGCTTGTCATTTAGTTCCATTTTTGAATTTGACCGAGATCTGATGAGTGCGTAAGTCATCTGTCATAATGCGTTTTTAATTGATATCGATTCGTTGATGAATTTCTCGTTTTATTACATGAAAATTGAAAACTATTTTTTTTTTCGGTTTAGAAAAAACACAATCATTAATTTATTAAGATCCCAAATTTCCCACCATATACATAATTATATTCTGCTCAAAATTTGAAGCAGCCCGAATGGGGAAGTACCTAGTATAAATAATACTGTCAAGTAGTGTTGTGTTCCTGTGATGAGTAAAGTGGCCAGAGCTCCTGGGGGTAAGGTCGGCAACGCGCTTGCGATGCTTCTGGTTTTGCTGGCGTCTATACGCTACGGTAATAGCTTACCATCAGGTGAGTCGTACGCTTGTTGCCAACTTGTCATAAAAAATAAGCAGCCACATAATAAACGTATGAGATCATTTAGCGAGTCTAGGCTAGTAATTCAATAATTCGTATACAACGAATAGCTTTTAGTAATTATTTGCAAAATGATATCTAAAATGACTAAAATCACTCTACCACTAAATTGATCACTAAATTAGTCAGTACAAATTCGATAATTAAAATGGAAAACAATTAATATATATTACAAGCGCTGCATAATTTTGTTTTGGCTTCGCATACATTAGCTTATCATACGGACAGACGGACAGATGTAATTAGACAATAAATTTTTGTTCCTTATGAACGATGCATTAGAGCTCCGTGAATGTTGTATACGGTGGAATAGGGTGCGATCTTTGTTTCTGTTTATTTATTTTTAACCGATTTCAGGAAAAAGATGACGTTCTCAATTCGTCTGTATTTTTTATGGTTTACCTCAAAACTTTTTATTCGGTGTATCGATTGATGATTCTTTTTTGTTTGAAATCTGGTTGTTGTCGTGAGGTCCTATTTAAATTGAGGGAGTTCAGACGTTATTTTTGAGCTATCTCTAATAATGTTTATTGGGAAAAATGATGAGAGTGAATTTTGACGATGCGTGCACACCGTCATAAAAAACCGATATCCTAAAGTTAGCTAGTCAACGAAGAAGAAGTTAGCAACGTGAAGTTAGTTAGCCAATGAAGTATAACTTGTTACGTGCGTACATGAGTATACATATAATTTTTTTTGTTTGAGATCTAATACAACAACATATATAATACAAGTAAATAAATTGAACATGGTCGATCGTCTATTTCTCAGGTAGGCAACTGATATAAAAGTATAAATTAGTGTAAATATTGCAAAAATGTGTGTTTTGGTTTTGATTTGTGCTTGTATTGTAGGTTTCGGTCCGCATAATGTGTTCATACTGGAATCCATTGCGTGTAAGGCATTCAAATGTATATAGAAATGTAATGTAATAATATAATATAGACAATATGAAGACAAACACCCAGGGCACGACAAACACCTGCTATGACCGTTAGTCGAATCTGTGACCGCTAGAGCAACACTGGTACTATGACAAACAAGTTACTAAAAAGTTAAAATGGGTATAGACAAGCCCATTAGCGCAGATTGTACTGACTATATGTTGTATGTGTGTTAACCAAAAAACAACGAGTGTGCTTTAGACCACACGACTGAAGTGAAACTTCTTTAGCTACATATAATTTATATCTCACTCTCAACTTCCGTTCGCCTCGCCCAATCACAATTTTCGTAACGCTCTCGTCACATATTCACCAGTTTACTCCCCAAGTCAAGCTTACGTAAAGAAGTTTTACTTCAAAAAACCTATATAATATGATTTGATTGACTGATTGATTGGTTCAGCTTGTTACATACCACTGCTGGGCCTCTACCTCCATAGACCTCTTTCTCCATGTACGACAGGGCTGAATTTGCTCTTAATAAAAGACAGCCACATATTTACGTTAAAGATATTTATATTAAAAATTAAAAATAATTAAAAAAAATATTTTATATAGTGTGGTGAAAGTTAGTGATCGCACTCTATCTGGTCGTACGTGTTTGACCGCGGGCGATTACTCCGCTAATGTTTATTTTATGTAAAGCGCGCGTCCTCACCAGGAATTAGTCAAATCAAATTACCGACGCGGCCGCGATCGAGCGAACCGTTGCGTAACATCCTATTGTGTTCTCATATTTTTACTGTACTATACATATCACGCAGTGTTACTCGCTTCCATATGCATATCTAATATGTAAGAATCTTGTATCATAGTGTTCCTCTTTTTTGTGTACAATTGGTAGGTCTGAGAATTGTCTTAGGTTATTTTTTCACCCCTAGGTGATAACGTTGTCCTTATACATATGGAATAACAACGTTTGACAGAATGCATGTTTGTATGAGCTATTCAAGCGTTTGGGATCAGGTATTCTACCCGTGCTTGGTGTACATTTTTTTTAATTTTGATTAAAAATGTGTTTTAGAGCTTAATATGAGCCTTAGGTCCTTGTAGGTATCTCGCATAAAATTATTGCTCCGTGCAGGTAATTAAATTCTTTTTTAAATTATCTTGTAAGTACTTTGAACAAGAAAATTAGCGAATCGTAGAATAAATTCTAAGACATGTATGTTTATCTTCTAATTTGTAAATAGCTGCGTAGCAGATTAAGCTAATATTTCTCCATATTAGGAGCCGAAACTTCTACTCAGTAGTGGGACATTTAAAATATATTAGAGGACAATAAAGTACAATAATATGAAACCTTAACCTTTTTCAAATACAAATAACAAATGTATGCAATAACAGTCAAACAATGACACAATAAAAAAATTAAAAAAAAACTGAAATTTGAACAAATCTTCAAAATTAAGTAAAAAAAAATTATCTAAAAAAGAATCACTGTCATTCCATCAAAAGATTTTAACTAAAGTAAATGTCATGTGATAATGGAGATTATAAATATATGTATAAAATTAAGCAAAATTGAACTTAATAGTGTAATAATAAGGGTCATAATAAGTGCAAAATATAACTTTATATAATATGTACTGTGTCGAGCAAATTTCAACCTTATTGGTTAAAAAATAAATGAGAAACGAAACGCTTAAGAATGTTTGTCAAAGCCTAATACGTTTTGAAATCTGAGGTGTGAGTGACGACAATTCGAACAACATTTACAGCGTCGAATTTAAAAACATTCGATTCCAATTTCAAATATTTGAAAAGTGCGGTTGCGAGATAGTTTTTCTTTAATTTTTTTTTAATGAGGTTAAGAGAATAAGTTTTAGTGTCAAATAATGCTTACAGTAATTCGTTAGAAGTAGAATTTATTATTAACTAATATAAGTTAAGCTTGTCACGATTGCAAAAATAAATTGAGTATTGTTTTAAGTTTTACGTATATTCTAAAATTAAATATTATAATGAACAATAATTTAAATTTATTGTTTAAAAGGAGCAATAAAATGAATTAACACGGATACTTACTTTGTAATTATATCATTTTTTATATTTAACACTTTATTGCACATTTGAAATTACATAAGGAAATAAAATATTACCAATAACTTAAAAACGTGCAAACGTGGCCTTATCACTAATAGTGATCTCTTACAGACAACCTCCAAAAATAAAAAATGTTTGTTAAAATATATAATAAAGTACGAAAACTATTTAAACTACATACTATATACAATTATATAGTACTAGTAAATAAAGAAAATTTAATTAAAATAACTCAATATACGTACAAAAAGATATTCAGGTACATATAAAATAAATAATTATACATATAATAAAACAAAAATTTTAGAAAACCTTATTCTGGTCGTGTCGTGTATACATCCATATGCATTGAGTATAAAGCGGTTATTTTAGTATTGCAGACAGTCACTCCAATTTTATTTATTTGTATAGATTAATACATACAAGCATAAACGTAACATAAATAATTAAAATCAAAGATCAAGAGAAAGTTAATCAATGTTTCTGTCAGTCAGTTCTTACTGGTACCTAGTAGGAATATAGTTAGTTCACCTTACTCACTTTTGACGGAATTTATACTGTACCTAGCCTACCTTTAAATACGAAAAAAAAAAAACGAATTTAAATTCAAATTCAAAAAAACCGCTTGCATCAGCTAGTAAAACAATAAATCCTTTAAAAGTAAAGTTTTAACTAAATCAACAATCTCTGCGTTAATTAATTCGCTCATACAGCTTGATTCCAGTATCGTTTACACAATTCTGCTGCAATTAACTGCAAACACTGCTTAATTGTATTTCATACTTATTTAATTTACGTTTATGTATATATTTAATATTTATTGTTTGGTGTAAAGTTCAATTTGTGGGTTGAAATTTTAATTTAATTTATATATATTTTATTTTAGTTTATAGCCGAATTTTGAGGTCTGGGGGCCTCGGGATATCCACGGAGTGGAAGCCCCTTGGCCACAAATTATTTGCCAAATGAAATGGCCTTTTTTTTAAGGCATAAGGCGAATAAAAATATAAAAGGAAAGATTGTTTACTAGTGTTTACTAGTCTGAATTTGTGTTTTTTTGCTGAATTCGCTATTGTGTGGCCCCGGTTGCCCTACCCTAAATCGACCCTGCCTTATAAGCTCTCAATAAATATACTTAATATGAAACTATGAGATAGGGTAGAATGAGAAATAAATCATATATGTGTGTGCGTGTGTGTGTGTGTGTGTTTTTTTTAAGGAATTTCGAGGTTAGTTAACACTTTTTAGAAACCAAATAACTTAGAAATAGTTAATATTGGTAATTTGGCAAGGTAATGAAGGCTGCAGATTCCAATACACATATTTTATTTTTAAGTACAGAAAACTTTCTCGTTGGCTCGCAAACAGGGAGTGTCCAATGACACCTACTGATGTTTTGAAATTAGAACGCCGCACTCGCAATACGAACCTACGAATTACAATTTTAAAAAAGAACGGGCCTGTTTTATTCTTTTCTGCTTCTGTTACGATCACAAACAATAACATACACTTATAAAAAAAAATATCAATCAATTTTCAACCTTATAACTATATTATAAGAACGTTTGTTTGTTTTATGACCTGTATTGCTACGTTTGTCGAATCATATAAAGCCGTTTATTTTTCTCTTTGTCGCGTATTAATGCGTCGATTTGGGCGTTAAGTTCCTTTTTTGAAAAATGAATAGGTAAATACTATCGGCTCATGTTGCATGGCGTTTAGCTTTCGATATATACTGTAGCAAATTATAGACTTTATTACTTTTAAATATAGAGTCGATTTTTAAATGAACTGTTTTCTAAATCAAAATGTATTTAGATAATAAGCTTAAATGTGTGAAATAAAATAAAATGTTATTCCTTTGTTATAATATATAAAAAATTATAAATATCTCTTATTTTGTTCTTATTTTAAGTGTGTTATAATAATTCATACATTTATATTTAAATATATAATTAAATGGAGTAGTTTTATAATATACTAGTGACCTGCCCTGCTACGTATGGCTGCCAATACTATCAGTGTTCCTGTTCTATATTATGTATGTTTTATACATATAAACCTTCCTCTGAAATCACTCTATTTACTAAAGAAAACCGCATCAAAATTTTGCATTGCGTAGTTTTAAAAATCTAAGCATACAGACAGCGGGAAGTGACTTTGTTTTATACTATGTAATATATATGTACTGTATATGGTAATACGAGAATTATGAAATTATTTTTATTGCTAACGATAAAATTACTTAAGTTGGTATTACATAAATTAGATATAAAATAACACATATAACCTGCTTAATCCCGACTAGAAAAAAAGTCAGGCTCAACCATATCATGTATCTGGATCGGATCAGGATAGAATGAGGGATGCCAGATCCGGCAAGCTCATCTCATCCTGATCAGGTCCAGACAAATCTTCTGCGTTAAATACCTTATCCGGTCAAGATCGGGCATACCCGGTCCGATCCTTTTAAGGAACACGAAACAATTTCTACTCGGGTTGATGAGTAATTTTTACAATTGGAAATTAAATGTTGAATATGTGTGTAATACATTTGTTGGTTTATTTGTCAATACTAGAGTCACCTTCGACACACCTGAAGGGGACCCGGTGGTGGTAGTGGCCAGATGCACGAAAGTAATGCTGGGCGACCGGATGCTGCGGATGGCGAAAACCATCTCGGGCGACCGGGAAGCCGGTTTACCGTCCGTGACCTGGGGGCTACCATCGCTGGAGTGGATAAACGGTGTACCGGGATGCGGTAAGACAACTCGCATAGTCAGGGACTTCGATGAGGACACGGAGGTCGTGATTACGACCACAGTCGAGGCGGCCAAAGACCTAAAGGAAAAACTGGCGCACCGCTATGGCAACAAGGCCAAGCAAAAGGTGCGCACTATGGCATCCGTGCTGGTAAATGGTTTCCGTGAGGGCTCAAAAATCAAACGCCTAACGGTGGACGAAGCCCTCATGAACCATTTCGGAGCCATAGTAATGGCCGCCCGACTATCGGGAGCAGAGAAGGTAGTCCTCATTGGAGATATAAATCAGCTGCCGTACATCGACAGGGACAACCTGTTCGAAATGCGGTACCGCAGACCAAACCTGTTAACAACCATCTCATGTGAGTTGTCATGCACGCATCGTAACCTCAAAGACGTCGCCTTTGCCATCAGTGAGGTTTACAAGACCGTGTACAGCTCAAGCACAAAGATCCGATCTTTGCGAGTGGAGAGCCTCACGGGCGCGCGCATTCCTGTAGGAAGGGACCGGACCTTGTACCTGGTCTTTACGCAAGAGGAGAAGAGATTGCTGACTGACCAGGGATACGGGTCTGGTGAGGGATCGCGCGTCTTAACCATCCATGAGGCGCAGGGCCAGACCTATGAGGACGTCGTTGTCCTCCAGACGAAGACAAGGAGGCTCAAGATTCACGACAGCGTCTCGCACGCTGTAGTCGCGGTGACTAGGCATACCAACACCTGTGTCTATTACACCGACGACCGTGACGACGCAATTGGTCGCTTTGTGACGAAGGCAGCGGAAACTTCTGAAAAAGACATCCTCGAGCACAGCCTCAGGATGGCGATTCACCACAGGGATGCCGCCGTCATTGAGGGTGTGCTCGAAATGTTAAAATTGTAGCACACCTTACTTGTAGGAATAAATTGTATAAGGAAAAAAAAAAAAAAAAAAAAAAAAAAATACTAATAATAACATAGGTTAAGTGTATATTGTAAGTAGGCCAAGTAAGCCATAAGTGTACATATACGTTAGCTAGACAATAAGTGTACATATATTATAGATAGCAAGTAAGTGTATATATAAACATAGATAATAATAATTATTATAATAGTGACAACAATAATTAAAGTAAGGCGTAATATAATTCTATGTCTTTTTGCATGTAAGATATCAATTAAGTTTAGCATAATTTTGGTCGGTGGACTCACGTCTGCATTAGGGATACTAAGATAGAATAATTAGGTCTCTTAGTGTAAGCTGCAGTAGTGTAACAAGTAAACGATCAGTAATAAAACTAAAAATCGGAATAACAAAAGCATGGGCACTTTAAGCCTGTGGACATAACTTTATTTAAAAAAAAAAAAAAAAAAAAAAAAATACTAGAGTCATTTAAAAAGTGTAAATTTAATTTTAGTTAGAATAAGTCAGCAAGCAGATAAAGCCGCGAGTCCTAGACTAAACCGACGCTTCTCCGAAGATTTTCATCAGAACATATCTAAGCTAGAAAATCTATCCAATTTTTTTTTTTGTTAATTTTACATCAAAAAGTAATAATGAGAACATAATTAAATCGAAGTTAGTTAACCACTTATTGTTATGGATAACTCAAAAATGGTTAAAATCTACACTAAAAAAAATATATTTATCAAATAAAAAAAAAACACTAAAATCGGTACGACCCAGCTTAAAGTTTTGAGGTACAAAATCTATAAGTACTTAGTTGAGTTGAGAACCTGCCGCTCTTTTCAAAGTTGGCAAAAACTCAATCGAATTGAAGTTCTATAGACGACACAAGTAAGGTTTAAAATCGAACTTAAACTACTTATTCTGTTTAATTATTTTTTAATATATCTTAAAAATGTAGATAAAGGCCGATAATTTTTGAGACATAAAAAAGCAAGCACAAAAGTCGACAGATATTTTTATTACTTTTCTAGCATTTTCAAAGCCTTGGCACCGGTCTAATGGAACCTATAAATAAATAAATAAATAAATATCTTATAGCATTCACACACGGTCGTCTGCTCCTATGGTAAGCAACTTAATGCTTGTGTTACAGGTAACAGCCGACAGTTATAACTATATATTTTTTGATTAACATACATAGAAATCATACATATATAAATAAATACAAATATTACACTCAGACTCAGGCGGGAATCGAACCCGGAACCCGCAGAACAGAAAGCAGGGCGGGCCAATATAAAATGCGCCAACGAAATAGTCAAATACCTATGTAGTATTATTACGTGGTCCAACTGAATGCCTCTCGCTTATTATATCTACATCTCGCTTATATACATTATAGCTATATGTATTACGTAACAGTCGTTATTTTAATGATAATTATTGTATCTCCTTTGTCGTCTGCGTCTTACAAATCTTAAAGGATGACACAATCTCTAATCATAATATCCAGCTGTGAAGTTTGTTTGTTTATAGCTACTAATCTCAGACACTACTGGCTCGAATTGGAAATAACTTTATATGTTGGGTAGCCCATTTACCGAAGATGGAGATATACTATGTTTTGTTTAAATTAACGCGTGCAAAACCGCGCGGCAAAGCTAATTGTAGTAAGTTTAGTGCTAAGTAGTTTTAAGTAAATATGGTAATGATTTGGTTCTGGATTTAATTCCCGCTTGGAGAGGATGGATAATACAATAAAAATGTCCTATTGAGATTCTATAGACTAATGGTGTGTCAGGGCACAAAACACATACGCTAAATGTGAAAAGCACCTGGACGGTCTGGACGAATGTGTCATGTGCGGAGTTGTAATCTATGACGTAATTAGTGTTTTCCAACACAATGTGAACGATTTATTTATTAACTTCTACAAAAGCCCTTTTGGAATCGTCATTTTACAAGTTAAAGTTATATTTATTTTCAATAAGGTAAATGAATTATCTTCAATCGGTAGTATCTTTACTACCGATTAAAAATGTCGATTCTGCAGAGAAGATCAAATCAGTCAATGAATAATAAAAAAATATAATATATATATACACATCCGTTAAACACATACACTTTATTATTAAATTTAAATAAATATTTATCGTAAACGGGGATTGTACTCGCGATTATAAGCACATAAGTATTTTTAAGATCACTGCGCTATCAGGTCGTCACTTACTGTAATTATGGTAGATTTATTGATTCAGCACACATCCCACTGCTGGGCACGGGCCACTTTCCCCATGTACTATATGATAAGTTAATTTAATTTCAAAATAAAACGCTAAACACTAAGCAAGCCGGGTGACAATATTAACAGATAAGGAGCAGATGGTCGGAGTTAAATATAAAAATTAAATTAGAATCGACCCCACTTCCTAGTTTAATTGTCCAGCGACGACCCCTTATCTCCGACTTTGATAAAACTGAATTATTTGTCCATAGATATAATTAATATATTTAAATGTGTGACAATAATCATTTAAATGTGTTTATTAAATTATTACGATCGACTTGGCAGCGATTAAACGTTAACAAATTAAAAACAATTGCTGACCTATGTACCTACTTTTATTGATGACTAGCTGTACCCCGCGTGCGTTGCTACGCTTTTTAAATATTTTTTTTTGGTCGTACCAACTCAGAAACCTTTGTGGTCTCATGCACAACACTTTGCTGAAGATCATGACATGATCAAATGCATAGTTTACGATTCTATAAAGGACATACAGACAACTATTCATTTTCATATATATAGACGTCGTTAATATTAATAATTTATAACTAACATACCTATTATAATGAGCATTTTATAGTATAGTGGGGCACAGCTGGAAATATCGTCACAGCTAAATAATATTGCTTTCAAGCAGTCTTGTGTTTCTGTTGGTGAGTAAGGTGACCAGAACTCTTGTAGAGGGTCGGTAACACGCTTGAATGCTCCTGATTTTGCAGATGTCCATAGGCTATAGGTATGTGTGGTATGGTATCGTGTGGTATTTATTTATTTATTTAAGTTATTTGTTTTGTATTCATAATCTTATTTTTCTGGGAAAGTTTTAGGCTGTAAAATATCACACCATCAATCTCATTCATTCATTTGTTTACGTTAATTACTATTAATAGCGCCAAAATAGAACATTCGTTCTTCCGAAATGACGAAAAGATTGCAAAATAATATCTCGATAGTGTTAAGGCGTCTAAAATACATTGCTTCAGCCTGTAATATCCCACTGCTGGGCATAGACCTCTTTCCTCGGGAGAAGAATTAAAGTTTAATACACCAAGCTGCTCTAATGTGCGGCGGTTATTTCTATGAGTAATGATCGCTATTAGGTATACATTATAACAATCGGGAACCGCGGCTTAACGTGCTCTCCGAAGTACGCCGGGGAGACCCAAAAGGACTGTACAAAACACCCAGACCACAGAAAACATCTGTATTCTATATTGTCTAAAATACATACATCATTTTTACATGAAATTAATATAAATATAATTTGTTCTGACAATTATCTAAACGAAACAAAAATAAAATAATTTATAAAAACAGTCATACAGATAATTATAATTAAGCTAATAATTCAATTAAAATGAATGCAACGCAAGCATTCCGAGAAATGAGTTTATAACGATTAAATTTTGGACAAGAACAACAGATAACTATCTACACTTGGGTAGGTTACACCACAAACTGTTTTGACTTAAGTAAACTGTATAAAACTAATTATTATTTTAACTTTTTTCGACAACCGCTCTAGCGTAGTGGAGCGTGTCCTTTATGCACCTGAATACTAGGTCGGCTTTGGTTTCGATTCCCGCTCGGAGTGGATATTCCTGTTTATATAAATATTTATTTCAGGTCTGGTTGTCTATTCTTGTGGGTGTTCCCTCGTGCCTCGGAGAGCATGTTAAGCTTTCAGTCCCGGTTGCTATTTAAACACCTGATCTGAACCTACTAATATATCCTCAACCCGCATTAGGGCAGCGCTGCTCCAATGCGGGTAGGCGGATATATTCCCTACTACTATGAGTACCGATCGCTATCAGGTGTACATGATAATAACCGGGACCGACGCTTAACGTGCTCTCCGAGGCACAGGGGGGAGATCCACAAGGACTACACAAATACCCAGACCACGGCAAACACCAGTATGGCCAATACAAATGTTTGTCATGTGCGGGGATCGAACCCGCAACCGCCAGCGCAACAGGTACAATCCATGGCTGTGACCGTTGCGTCAATGCGGCATTTTGTTATATAAACACTATTATTTCTTCTTCTTTAAGAAAATTATTAATTTGTTATTTTTTTTTAATTTATATATAAAACTAGGTTGGCAAATAAGCGTACGGCTCGCTGAAGGGAACACCGTAGCCTATAAATCCAACCCATGAGCTCTAGTCACCTACTCACCAAAGGAGCACATCACTGCTTGAAAGCAGTATTATTTAGCTGTGATCTTCTGTAAGATCGAGGTACTACCCTTACTTATATACTAGTCGGACTGTTCCACATTTGAACAGGATATTTCCTGTTGTATGATACCTCAGTTAAATTAATTGTATGTAAAGTAGGTATTATATATGCAATGAAACAAAAGTGCTTTACTAAAAGAATATTTTTCTAACGGGTGTTCTGGAAAAGAAACAATTACAGATAATAATAAAATAATAGGTAGATGTACAATTATGAAAATGAAAACAATGATTATTACGACATATTTTGTTTTATGTATTTTAATGAGAATCTAACTGAACAGAATAAATTGCTAAAATGATTCAAAAACGGGATATTTACCTCGTCTTTTTAGGGTTCCGTACCCAAAGGGTAAATCGGGACTCTATTTCTAAGACTTCGCTGTCTGTCCGTCCGTCCGTACGTCCGTCCGTCCGTCCATCTGTCTGTCTGACTTTATCTCAAGAACTCGATCTAGAACATAAATTAAAACAAAAAATAAAAACAAAAAGAATGAAGAATGATGAAGAATGAAGTTTTTTTTAGATCTGGCTTTATCTCAAGAACCGCGATAGCTAGACAGTTGAAATTTTCATAAATTATGTATTTCTGTTGCCGCTATAACAACAAATATTAAAAACAAAATAAAATAAATATTTAAGGAGGCTCGATACAAAAAACGCAATTTTTTTCCCTTTTTTGCTCGATATCAATAATGGCAGCAGGTAGGCACTTGAAATATACATAAAATACTCAGTTATATTTTTAATTTAATAATAAATAATAAAATTAAAACAAAATAAATATTTAAGTTGGAATCTCATTCGAAAACGCAATTTTTTGCCTATTTTTGCTCGATATCAATAAATGGGAACAAGTAGGCTTTTGAAATATTCATAAAACACTTAATTCTATATTTACTGTAATAGTAAATAATAAAATTTTGTCTAAATATTTTACCTAGTCAATGGTACGGAACCCTTCGTGTGCGAGTCCGACTCGCACTTGGCCGCTATTTTAAATTATTTTAGCAATAAAAATAACCACGTTAATTTAAAAGGTTATATTGAATACTAAATGTTACAATTTAGAGTTCATTTAATACTTTTTATACGAAAACTTTATAAAAAGTAGGGTACAGAAATGTTTTGTTCAAAATCCAAAGCACGAGTGGGGATGTGCCTCAACCTTCAAAATAACAGCATTGTGTGTTTTCACTAAGTTGTCATCTGTTTTTCGATCATCTCTTGCCTTGATGTAATCAGATTCATATATGTCATCAGAAATTCGTAATTCAGATCAAATTGATTGATCATACTTGTTTAAAGTAATTTTTTTTTTATATTTTTTGAATGAAATTAAATCGACTCTTCTATGATTAATTCTACTTTTAGTAATTTCTGATATATTTAAAAGTTCGCGTTATAAAACTCATGTCATTTTTATTGTCCAAAATAATCAACCATAATTAATTTAATAGTAGAAACAAAAAAACAATTACTATAAAATAAATTACTAAAAGTCCACACACATCGCACCTCTTATCAAAGAAACGAAATTAATCAAACACGTAGCGATCAAAACAGCTCGCGTCTAATTGTGTTTTTATTCAAATAACGTTAGGATCGTCTGATAAGCGTTTTATATTAGTATATTTACATAAAACCATACGTCCGTCCGTACGTATGAATCATCGAGGTATTATGCGTGAGTTAATTGATTGCTTGATAAGCTTTTTGTGCTTTTGGGGTATCGAATGTTAGATAAAGCGCAATTTTATACAATGAAGCGAAATAGTTTATCAGTTTGAATGCGTTAGTAACAGAAAATAGACTCTATTTACGAATATATTTATTATTTTCCCATAAGGATTTAATGTTTGCTATATATTGTGACTTAGTTAAGGTTGCTGGATAACACTAGGTACATTACCTAAGTTTGTAATGTACCTAAAATTAGATGTAAATTTTTATTTTACTTATTGATATTTTTTCTAACTTAACTTTCTTTTATTTCTGTTGAGTTTTATTTGTAAATGATATTTTTTTTAAGTTCGTTAAGTGTGTGTAATCAACTTATGGCCAAATATATATTTTCATTTCATTTCACACGTATATTACTTTCTCTTTTTAGAAGGAAATTAATAAGTTGCCATTGTGGCTAGTCAATATACAAAGACAGTTTTTAAAAGCTTTTAATCAACTTGCAATGTATGTATGTATGTTTGAGAGAGTGAAATGAAACTCAATTTTAATACAAATATTGAGACCTATTGAGCTGAATAATAAAATAAATGTAAGCAACTTTATGCTTGTGTTACAGGTAACAGCCGACTGTCAGAGGTAATTTTTTTTTTGACAAATGTACACAGATATAATACTTAGCAGGGCAAAAAGTACAGAATCGGTGGCAGCTTCAATTTTAACGGTAATTAATTTTTTTTTATTTCATTTTAACTCCTTTAATCAATTAAGAAGATCGAGTGATCGGTTCACTAAAACTAATTTAGTGAGGTTAGCTGATACGTCTTCAACTATATCTTAAAATTTAGACGCACCAAACAGATCTAGCCCTTTGTAACACCATAACTAACGTCAGTTAAAAGCCTCACAAGCGAAACTCGCCGGATATTAAACCATTAGCCGTGCAGCAAACGAAAACAAATATGTGACGTCATATGTTACGATAACGCTACGTGCCGCCGTAAATAAAACACGTCTCTGTAATGACTGTATAACAGATATTTACGCGTTTTCATCAAAATGCACTCGCGCTACGTTTCGGAGATTCGAACGTTTTTTTATTAAGATTTTAGGTAAAGCATCTCGCGTGACGCCGCGTTGGCGTCGATTACAGCCATGGATTGTACCTGTTGTGCTGGCGGTTGCGGGTTCGATCCCCCGCACATGACAAACATTTGTATTGGCCATACAGGTATTTGCCGTGGTCTGGGTGTATGTGCAGTCCTTGTGGGTCTCCGCACCGTGCCTCGGAGAGCATGTTAAGCCGTCGGTCCCGGTTGTTATCATGTACACCTGATAGCGATCGTTACTCGTAGTAGGGATATATGCGCCAACCCGCATTGGAACAGCGTTGTGGATTAAGCTCTGATCCTTCTCCTACATGGGGAAAGAGGCCTATGCCCAGTAGTGGGATATTACAGGCTGAAGTGTATCTCGTGTAACGGATTTGTATACTTCGTATACAACGTGTTATTAAACTAGCGTCCATCCATTTAACTTCGACATTAGAATCGATATTATAGCCTAAATATGCTTCTTAATTTCCCTAACCCTTAAATACAAATAATAAAATTAAATATTAAAAAAAGTCGTGTGTAACGTTAGTATCGAGTGCACCTGAGTTTTACAGTTAAATCACTTATTTATAGCCAATTTTTCCATGTCTTCTCGATATTTTTTTTTTTCAAATTCGATGACCTTAAAGTTACGTAATAGTGACCTGTAATTACTACTGCTACGTTTTTTTTTTTACGTTTAATATCGGCTGTGGTATGACATGGTACACTTTTTGCGATGTACCTCACCTCATATAAAATCAATATAGTTTCATAATAATAGTAATAAATTAATTAAAGTTTAACCTTTATCCTGAAGTGTTCCCTGGGCGCTATAAGTCCAGCCACACAGATGTGTATAGCTAACCTGTCGTTGTCCATGGAAACTCATTTAATATTTTAGATGTCCATGGGTAACGACAGCCATTTAACATCAGATACTACTATCTGTCCGTTTGCCCCTATTACAAAATAATTCAATTATAAAAAAAGTACGTGCGTATAAAGTACATATGTCAGAAGTGTAACTTCTTTGGCAAACTAATTTTTAAGTCTTGTTTATATTATACAAATCTAAGGCTTTAGATTTACGTTCCAGGGCCATCTAGTTGGTTTGCAATGTAATACTATCGATATTAATGTAACAAACTTTGTAGTTTCTATAGTACACGCTAGCTGGCTCTGTTGTTCGACAAAAACGTTGCCGTTTGCTCATACGCCTTAAGAAATTTCACTTCAAAAAAACTACTTGAATAAAGAAATTGCAATTTTATTGCAATTTAGAATAGTAGCAAGTGAAGTATCCTAAACCCAACTACGCCGAAGCCGCGCAGCAGTCAAAAGTAATATTCGACGAATAAAAAGCTAGCCGTAGTTATCATAGCAAAACGAATTAAAAAGCGGGCCTTCTAAAAGTATGGTTTCGGCAAAGGATTGGATAAAATGATAAAAATGAAATATGATGGCTCCGAGCTCGATGCGAGTGAGGCGCTAGGGATGGGAGAAGATATAGATATATTTATTTATATTTTGTTTAAAAAAGTGTGTAGCTGCAGAATAACGTGAATGAAAATCTTTATGTGTGATAACATAGGTGTACCTAGAATTTTGTAAAGGTGAGGCTAAAAATTAAGGTAAACTCGATAAGTGTTTGAAGAAAATCGTATTTTTTTATTTACTGCAACTTTACATTTACTTTCACTATCTGCACTACTTCAATACTAGTTTGCGGAGATTATAGAGAGATAGATATTTATTAAAATCTAAAATATCAATTATTATCTTCGAGCCAGAATGGGGCAAATGCCCCACCTTGCCTCACCGTGGGTACCTACGTCCATGTGTTATACTGTGAAATGGATGTATCTTAGTACAGTAACATTAAATAGCTGACCTCGCAAACGTTGTTTTGCCATATATGTTATTAACCTCTTAATTTCCCCCCCCCCCCCTTTATAACTTAGGGGTATGAAAAATAGACGTTGGCCGATTCTCAGACCTACCCGATATGTACGAAAAATTTCATAAAAATCGGTCCAGCTGTTTCGGAGGAATATTGTAACTGCAATGTGACAGGAAAATTTTATATATAAGACTAGCTGACACAGCAAACGTTGTTATGCCGTATATGTTATTAGCCCCCTCCCCCTATAACTAAGGGGTATGAAAAATAGACGTTAGCCTATTCTCAGACCTACCCAATATGCACACAAAATTTCATAAAAATCAGTCCAGCCGTTTCGGAGGAGTATTGTAACTAACATTGTGACACGAGAATTTTATAGATAAGATTTGATTTTTATGGGAAATACATAGTAATGGCTTTGCTATAGTCAAAAAAATGTTATTAAGATTATCAGTTAATCAATATTTGTCTACAGTTATTAGTCACAGCAATTTCAGTTTACACTATGAAAAATTTTAATCATTAAATAATTTAAAAGCAAAAATATGATGTTTACCGCTAAACATCTGTGAATATTTAGTTTTTAGGTTGTGGATAGTAATTAGAAAATATATATAATATTGAAAATTTCGAAAGTAAACATATCGACATTTATATTTAATTTTAATCTTTGACTTAATTTTAAATTATAATCCTTCCATTTGACATAATTGACACGTTCGACTCTTTTTATGACTTTTTTTTGTCTCTTGATAGTTAATTTAATTTATACTATGTTAATTGATTTAAAATTACGACTTTTCAAATGATATATCTGTATATTATTGTTAGTGGAAACTTTAGTGATTAATGTGTTTTTGTAAAAAAAAATAATTGTATGTGATTTTTATATTGTGTGTTTCCCAAATAAATAAAATAAAATAAAATAAAAAATTATCTAAATATAGATTATACAATCTTTATAAGAAATTTCGATATATCATTTATAAAACAATCGACAAATTCCCATCCCTAGCTACACGAACGCGTGCCAGGCCCATCGTCAAAAGAATTAAAAAGTGGCGCGCTGCAAATGGGTTGCAAAAAATCGAAAGCTGAAAACCGTCAAAGTAACGTGATTAAGGCATAGCTTTGAGCTCGTATCACTGGGTATCAGTACGTATAGTATTGTAATGGAAATATGTATAGCACTAGGCGTGACACGCAGTTTTACACATCCAATACACGATATATACTAATTACTATATGAAGTAAGAGGACCAAGAGTTGAACCAGTTTTTACATTAAGACCCATTACTTTAAAAATAGATGATAGTCTGTAACGTGTTAATATCGTTGATAACGTAATGAAACCTTGTTTAGATATCTAACAAATGGTGAAGATAAACACTACCATTATTTCCTATGTACCGTATATTATCAACCGGCCAAGTCGGAGAGGAGGGTTCCGTACAAACAAAATTATTAAAAATCTGTGCTATAAGACGTTGCTTCATACCAAATTTCCAGATTCTGAGTTCACGGAAAGTACTCTGTAGGTTTTGATTCCCTTGCGAGTATTGAAATTTGCAGCATAGACGGCTGTATCATTTGATTGCGTTGGCTTAGAAATCTAATTTTTTCACAGCTCCTAGGGACAGTAGACCCGAGTATTTAAGTTTAATTTAGCTTGAAACCTCCAAGCGTTCGTAACGAATAGGGTCTTGACAAACAGACGGACAACAAAGTGATCCTATAATGGTTCTATTTTTTTTTTCTTTTGAAATACGGAATCCTATAAATCAACTTGAATATAATTGGTGACTTTGTTTCAATTCTCCTCGATCTACCCTTCTAGTCAGGTAATTTAGTTATGCATTAATGCTTTTATTTATTTATTTACTTAACCAACTGTTGTTTATATAAATAAAAATAATATTTAGAGCAAAATATCGTATACTAGCGATCCTCCTTAGAAACCTCTAAAACTATCAGTGTTCCTCTACTATATTATTCATGTAGTAGACATATAAAACTTTCTCTGGAATCACTCTATTTACTAAAGAAATCCGCATCAAAATCTGTTGCGTAGTTTTAAAGATCTGAGCATAAAGACAATGGAAAGCGACTTTGTTTTCTACTATGTAATGATAAATTTATCAACCACTCACAGACTGACACCACATAGACAAAACACGGTTGCACTAAATGATAACAATAAATGACTAATATAGATTGATTTGCAGTATATTTTTAACCGACTTCAAAAAAAGGAGGAGGTTACTCAATTCGACCGCAATATATACATATTTTTTTTATGTATGTTCGGGGATAACTCCGTTTTTTATGAACCGATTTTGATAATTCTTTTTTTGTTAGAAAGAAGATATCCCTAGTTTGGTACCATGATAAGGAAACCAGGATCTGATGATGGGATCCCAGAGAAATCGAGGGAAACTCTCGAAAATCCACATAACTTTTTACTGGGTGTACCGATTCTGATGATTTTTATCATGTGGTCGCATTTAAATTTCATCGAGATCTGATTACAACTTTTTGAGTAATCTTTGATAATGCGTATTTACTTGACTATTTTTTCGTCTACCTACGTTGTATTACTTGTCGATATAATTGACGTCGGTTTTTCTTCGATTGTCTGCAAGCACAATTATCAAAGATGTAGACAAGTGTAACTGGCTTTAATATTATGAAGTAGATTTCTTACACCACCAGTTATATATTAAGCTGATAGTAGCTTGTGGACGCCTATAATATTAGGAGCATCCCAAACTCATTACTGACTCTACTACCACTGTCAGCATTACCCGTTTCCAGGAGCTATCACAACACGACACTACTTGATAGCAGTAATTAACTCTGATATTCTTTAATACCGTGCCTCGGAGAGCACGTTGAGCCGTCGTCCCGTTTGTTACCATAAATACCTGATAGCGATCTAACTCACAGTAGGGAACATATCCGCCAAACCACAGTGGAGCAGCGTGGTATAAGCTCCGATCCTTCTTCTACATGGAGAAAGAGGCCTATGCCCAACAGTGGGATGTTACAGGTAAGTCATATGATATATCCTCCTGTGTCCTACATCATAAAGAATGCTATAGTTTTTGCTTTCGAATGCGGAATTACTGAGATAATAATTTTTGATACGTAATCATGGCCTCTACAATGTCTTCGAAATATCGGGACTACTAGAATCTTCTCAAGTTTAAGGTGTGTAAGTAAATAAATCTTTAACAACCCTTGTGAGAACATTTATTTTTACAGCAACCTATTTGTTCACTTCGTAGTTCTTATTGCTAAGCTGTTCTTGATAAAATATCAATCGACGAATGTATACCCGTTACAAGCGAGCCTTTGTATAAGTTGAGCTAAATCAGCAAAATATTATTTATCAAGATTAATTTTTACAAAAAACAAAAAGCTAAACGGAATGATATAATTGTGTTTGCTAGCAAATGAACAAAAAGCGACTTCAATTACATCGACAAGTAATACAACTTAAGTGGACGAAAAACATTAACAAACGCACTAGTCACCATTAAAATTTTCGAAGGTTCCCCTCGATTTCTATGGGACGCCATCATCAGATCCTGCTTTCCTTATCATGGTACCATCCTTGGGATATTTTCTTTCCAACAAAATAAGCAATCATCAAAATCGGTTCGTAAACGAAAAAGTTAATCCGCGAACACACATGAGAAAAATATATACGGTCGAATTGAGAAACCTCCTCCTTTTTCGAAGTTGGTTAAAAATGACAATCACGGAACGTACGTTAGTTAGTTAGTAGCACGTAGTTGAAAGTGTTTATAAAGATTGTCGGTGATAGGGTTATTAATTTATTAAAATGTTAAAAACTAAGTAATTATGAATTTTTTATCACCATCCCAACAACAATAATATAAAAATAATAATATGAGAGTACATTGAAACAGATTTTTGGCTTAAGACAGATTCGTACAAATTAATCTAGGCCTATAAATGCATAGTTTAGTGTTATAATTTTTTTTTAAGGACAAGATATGTACTTTGTACCTTTACTTGGCTTGGTGTATAAAAATAATAATAATAACCAAAGGTACAGTTTAATAAATGTATACATTGCTGCAGTGTATCCAAGTTCACGCCGGACATCTCGGTTTTACGCAATTCTTATCCAGCCTCCACCGGAAATCTTACGAAGATCATCGGTCACACTGCGTTTGGATACACGTGGTATCTACTTCAGGACACGTCTGTTCCAACAGCCATCAGTCCTGCGTCATAATAACGAATGCATACCTTTTAACTAAGAACAAATTCAGGAATATATTTTTCTATTATAAAGATGAAACACTAAACACTCATTTTATTTAATACTTTACAATTTATACAAAATCTTATCTGTGATATAGATCGATATAAAAACTATCAAAAAATACCTTAAACATATTCACTTCGGTGAAAACAAAACAAACGTTTGTATTCCAAGTCGGTAGCTGTTAAAAAAAAATGGCAGACGCCACGAAAAAAAAATTGGCTTGTCTATGACTAACAATGGTCTTTATTCCCGACAAAGGAATTACCGATGGTACTATAGATAAATAATATTTTCCATAGCCAATGTTTTCGTTTGGTCTTTGCTGGAAACTGTAGCGATTTTTTTGTTTCCTTTTTTTAATTTGGTTTAGTAGTTTGCTATTATTTTTTTGTTGTTTTAGATCAGGTTTTTGCCTTTTTACCAATATTAATAATCACACAATATATAATACGTAATATTACGTATTAGCTGACCTGACAGCCTGTGTTTTTATCTTGCAAACTATCAAACATGTGAAGTTCTATGTGTATCGTAAAGTTTTTTGAAATTTTTCATTTTTAACCTTCTACAGTGTATCAAAAAACTTAAAAAAATATGAAAGGAATCGGCAAAGATTTCTTTTGGTCATGCCAAATATAAATAATAAGGATTTACTTATAAGCGTACATCGACCTTACAGAAGATCATAGCTAAATAGCACTATTTTCAAGCAGCGTTGCGTTCCTGTTGGTGAGTAAGGTGACCAGAACTCCTGGGGAAATTGGGGGTAGGGTTGGAAACGCGCTTGCGATGCTTCTGGTGTTGCAGTCGTCTATGCTACGGTAATCGCTTACCATTAGGTAAACCGTACACATGTTTACCGACCTAGTTATATAAAAAATGCGTTATATAAGTCTTAGGAAAAAAGTAACTAAATTTAAATGTCTATAATTTAAGTGGTCAAGTGGCGTTGTTAAGTTAGGCGCGACTATTTAAATAGACTACTTCAAATTTTTTGTCACCTACAATGGTTCACTGTGCCTCAAAGAACACGTCAAGGTGTCGGTTCCGGTTGTTATCAAAGACACGCGATTGTTACTCAAAGAAGGGAAACTATTCACCAACCCGTAATTGACCAGCGTGGTGGATTAAGCTTCGATCCTACTTCTCCATGGAGAAACAGGCCTGTGCCCAGCAGTGTGATGTTACAAGCTGAATCAATCGACTATTTTTAAATTTTAATCTCGCTGTAACCCTATAACTTGGACTTATCGAGAGGGTGCGTTAAGGGTGTTTCATACGAGTTATTAGCTCCTTTGTCGATGTTCCATATTTCACGGTCCGCTGGTTCCGTATGGGAGTGCCCTGATCTGACCGCCGCTCGCTCTGAGTGCTGTTTGTTAACATTCTTACATTTTATTGTAATTTTTAAAGTGTATTGTTATTTGCCATTACTTTTCATGTGATTTAAAAATATGATTTTTATTGTCAACAAATTTAATTACTAGCGTACAATTCACTCACTCGCTCACTTCAGCTTAATACAGTCCACTGCTGGACATAGGCCTCCACTAGTTCGCGCCAAAAATGAAGTGAACTCATGTGTTTTGCCTTTAGTCACCGCGCTGGGCAGGCGGGTTGGTGACCGCAGGACTGGTTTTGTCGCACCGAAGACGCTGCTGCCCGTCGTTTTGTGTATTTAAAAGCCAGCAGTTGGATGGTTATCCCACCATCGGTCGGCTTTTTAGGTTCCAAGGTGGTAATGGAACTGTGTTATCCCTTAATCGCCTCTTGCGACACCTACGGGAAGAGAGGGGGTGGCTATATTCTTAATGTCGTATGTCGTAACCACACAGCCAAGCATACAATTGACATCTTAGGAATTCATTACTTACAGATAATTACGGCATACATTTTTATCGGCGTGGAATTATTTAACGAAGGATATCAGCATGTTCCAGTTGAATTGCCGTAGGTACCAATTATTTGGGAAAATAATTATATCATATAGCATTTTTATATTTTATATAAAAAAAAATTATATAGACTAGATAAATAAGTCTAATGCAATGTTACATAAAATGTGAAATTATGGATGTAAATATGTATGTTTGTTAATCTTTAATGCAAAACTACTAAACTGATTGCAATAAAATTTGGCACGTAGATAGCTAGAGATCAATAATACACGTATGCTACTTATTAACCTAAATATGTATATTTTGCAGACACTGAACATTGACCATCGTTATACTAATAACTATAACTAGCAACAAAATGGACCGACGCGGAAAAAATTGTTCCGGGTTTAAGTAAAAAAAAAAAACCTAACTGGCCAGCAATACTTTTAAAATAAACGGATCGCTTGCGGTTAATTTCACAAAACTGTATTCAATGATTTGGAAAATCGCAAATTTTATCTATGCACAGAAATGGCCGCTTGACAGATGCAGTAGAGAACCCTTTGGGAGATGTAATTGCAAGCAGATGGCGGTAATTTGGTATTTGCCAATTTGTTGACATTTCTCATTGTTGTTTAATGAAGTGTTGTAATTGTTTCAACAGTTAAAAGTTTTCGTTTGAGTGCCATTTTTTTTAAAATATATGATTGATATAATATTTGTAAGAATTTTATAATGCAATATCTGTTGATAAATTGTAAGTCTTATTGTATATTACCGTTTAGCTTATAAATAAAATGTTCGACAGACGCACACGGATGTGTCGTTCGATATTTTTAAATTAATTCGTCTCCATATTTAATATACATTGGTGAAATAAGCAACGTAGACTCATAGGTCTCACAGCCTCTCATAAATCGACATGACAATTTGGCCTGAATGTGCTGATTTTTTCCAAAGGGATGAAATAAGTAATCAAAAGTTATAAACATTTTATTGAAACCTCTTTATTTAATATATCTTTATACTTTTGCAACTCTTGTTGTAATTAAAGTAAATAATAATATAAGAAGAAGGAAATCAAAAGCGGTCGCAAATGCTTTGGCAATCCTGTTAGCGCAGTTTACATTGCTTTCCGCTTTTGGGTTCGATTTCCAAACCGATATGTACATTTAAAAAAAAATATCTATATCAAGCGGCTATTGCCTGTGAATAACGCGTAGATTTTGCCGCTTATCTTTTTATTTATTACGTTATTTAAGTTAACAATAGTTTCATATGATAATACTTCGTCAAATATTTTTTTAACCTTGGCAAAACAATGTAAGACAAATGTTTGTCAACGAGGTTTTAACTGTAAAACAAAATTCTCTTATAACATAATAATCCGCCGCAGACCCCAAACAGATCACAAGACATTATTCAGTTGTCTATGGGGCGGGTAATTGGAGAATCAAGTAACCCCACGAGGGGGTGTAATGGGTTATGACATTATGGTTAATAAGTACTTTTGCTTTGTTACCTTTTAATATGCCAATTATTAAAATTAAACTAAAATCATCGTAAAGTCTTATTTATACTA
Source organism: Melitaea cinxia (assembly GCF_905220565.1). Classification (NCBI taxonomy): domain Eukaryota; kingdom Metazoa; phylum Arthropoda; class Insecta; order Lepidoptera; family Nymphalidae; genus Melitaea; species Melitaea cinxia. Next base: position 3,040,240 of record NC_059416.1, read on the forward strand.
ATATTATAAAGCTGAAAAGGTGCTTGATTATTGTTTTCTAATGTTTACGCGTATTTCACTCATCAGAATGAAATAACTTTTTCGGACTTTATTGCGGTTTGGTCCATGGTCCTCCCGTGACCATGGTTACTATTAAGTATCCGAAATGTCGGGCATGTAAATAACTTTAAAAAAAAATCGGAAAAGTAGTTTCAATATTGTTTGTTCGATTACTTAAACGGACTTATCTCAGGAAATACTGGTTCGAATTGAAAAATTATTTTTGTGTTGGATAGCCTATTTACCGAGGAAGGGCGTAGGCTATTTTTTCTCATATTAATGCGTGTGAAACTGTGGGACACAGCTAACTATAAATATTAACTTTGAAATTTATTTTATATATATTTGATGCAATAAATATAATAATAATATCACTGTCTATCTATACCTACGCTCTTATCCAAATTTTAATTACAATACAATAACAAAATAAGCAATTATATATGTGTGTGTACGTATGTAACGCTTAATATAATATATACTAATGAATAAATACGCTTCAGCCTGTAATATCCCACTACTAGGCATAGGCCTCTTTTCCCATGTAGGAGAAGGATCAGAGCTTAATCTACCACGCTGCTCCAGTGCGCGTTGGCGGATATATTCCCTACTATGAGTAACGATCGTTATCAGGTGTACATGATAACAACCGGGACCGACGGCTTAACGTGCTCTCCGAGGCACTAATAAATAAATAAATAAAATTTAATCTTGTACCTACTACATAGATAGTGATGTCGGCCCTACAAGTGCCACGAACAATGGAACTTCAAACACCCTAAATGCATTCAATCATTTAGCTAGTGTTTATAGTCATTAAGTACCCGGATTTGTCCCCCGTCCCGGGCGATCCCGGATGAATCCCGCGGGACCCATCGCGATCCCGCGGGATCGCGCATCTGATATATCCATAAAATTGCCATGTTTTGGCAGTTGTTTAAGCAATATCTATATGGGTTTTGCTTGTGGTTTTTTCATGGGTTGGGGAGTTTTTTGATGTCATCTTTACTTGAAGTAAAAGAGATGAGCTGAATGGGGTTCGATTCGATTATGATTATAGAAAAAATGATAAAAATGTTTAATTTTATAACTGTGTTTTTTTTGTAGGATAAAAAGGAAAAATGTTTTATTTTTTTACTTATAATTATTTTACAGAAAATTTAACCGAAGCTGTTAACGAGTTGGTTGTTTGTTCTTAAAGGTTAAATGTTAAGCTTATTGCTGGCTCTTCTCACGTATACATTCCCAATCAAAGACAAAGTCGAATTTTTTACAATTAATTTATAAAGAATACGACGGTAAGAGAATATAAAAAATATATTTTTTTTTTATCTTAATATCTTATAACATAACGGATACATACAAACACGGTCGTCTGTTCCTATGGTAAGCAACTTAATGCTTGTGTTACAGGTAACAGCCGACTGATATAGGTAGCTAAATACTTTTTTTTAAAAATATACAGAGTAATATTACATACATATATACATACATTAATACAAATATTACACCCGGACTCAGGCGGGAATCGTACCCGCAACCCGCGGAGCAGAAAGCAGGGCCACTACAAACTACGCCAACGAGCTAGTCATTACTCAGAATATTTCGTTATTTGAAAAAAGGCGATTTAAAAGTGCTTTTGAACATGCATAAAGAAAAATTCAATTTCGAAGTCATTTATAGAAAAAAAAAAATGCGTACCTATGTGAATACTTAAACATAATTTAGATTAATCTATTTTTAAAAATATACTAACAAACCCGTTTCTATACAAATGTCATCTTTGAATGAATTGTGGAAAATCTGACTTGATTACACTAACTTCAGCCTATCGCAGTCCACTGCTGAACATAGGCCTCCCCAAGTTCGAAGCTTCCTGTTTGAAGACAAAACTCAGCAGCACTCCGTCCGAGACGTGGACACTGACGAGGGGACTAGTCCGCAAGTTTGACTTGATTAGTTTTAAAAATTACCCCCTAATTTACACTCTTACACATACGAGTCTTACCGTTATAGTCATTTTGAAACTTTTCAATCTTTCAATCAATTAAAAAGTACTAGTAGTAGTAGTCTTTTCAACTTTTCAAAATTTCAACCTATCGAAAAGTACCTTTTTAAGTAGGCTTCAAAATTACTTTTGAATCAACATTTTAAATATAAAATTAGAGTCATTTGTAAAAAGAAAATAATTGTTTTCAAAGTGGACTTACCACCGATTCAGAATGTAGATTAAGCAGAGAAGAATTGGCAAGAAATCCGCAGCTATTAAAAAAATGAAATGAAAGTAGTTGTAACTACCGTGTAAAATTTTTGTATTATACCAAATCAATCTAAGATATAGTAGCAGCGGCAAAACTTACAAATTTTATTTCCGCATTTTTGTGTTATACCAAATCATCTAAGATTAAGACCACCCGAGGGCGCCACTAGCGACCAGTAGTCAATTATCCACCCTCACAAAAATACTCGCACGCGATTGGTTGTCCAGTAATTATGACGGAACCCAATATCTAATACCCTTTGATGCGACGCTTTGATGTTCGGTCCTTCGAGCCGGGTGAGAGCTGTTATGATGTTAGTTTTCTAATTAATACAGATTTATTGTTTGATTTTGTGATATATGGGGGTGGTGAGCGTTAATTTGGTTAGCTTTTTTTTATTTTATTTATTTATAATCTTTATTTTACATCAAATAGGATTTACATAGTAACTAAGAGGAAGAAAGAGAGCACAAGTGGTCTTATCGCTTAAACACTATCTACTGCAAGCTAAAGCACAGCAGGAATAATCTTTTAATAATCTTACAGAAGATTACAACTAAATAATATTACTCTCAAGTAGTACTTTGTTCCTGTGGTGAGTAAGGTGACCAGCATTTAAAAAAATAACGTACTCAAACTAATAACCATTAGTATAGTACGCTATCCCGATTGAACAAATGTATTATGAATGATCTCTAATCGCTTTATTTAGATTCCAATTAATCAAACATCAAACCTCGTAAATATAAACTCATTACAATTTCGAGCGTCAAATTAAGCCGTAACCGTCGAATCGAAAACAAACATCTCAATTCAAATTTCGAACGGGCTTATTCTAAATTCGAATAGACAATGTTGGCTGGAGAGGCACATTAGAGGTTTGAAAGAGCAACGTACGATAACGGTATTTTTTTTTGTCTTTGTTTTTTCTGTACTTTATTGTTCATCATGAATACATTATTAATTATTTTTTAATGTAATAACAAATTGTGTAGTACCTAAAATGTTCAAAGTTGTGGTTAAACATTTTTTTTTCATTTACTGATTAAATGGTAAATTTAAATACATCAATTTATGTTATATTACTCTTTTTTTGGGATGGTCAAACCTAAAACAAAAATATAAAGTAGCTATAGCATAAATCATCTTAGTCATGTATAAAATCGAACTATACGACTTTAATAAGGATCTGCGGTTGCCGATAAATATATATAAAAAACTGACATATCATATACCTAAGACTTCCTTTTTTAAATCAAGAGCAAAAAAAATTTGATTCAAACTTTATTACATAAAAACAAGATGGTCGATATTTTGAAACATTTAATTTTCAACTTTCCTATTATAAAGTGTGTTTAATCTGAGGATTATTTCAGCGTTAGTTATCCTTAGCGCTATTACACGACTGGTTGGCCAAATGGCGCGAAACCCGACCCCCGAACACAAAACACTGGGGCGGCGATGATTATACGACACAGATTAAAAAACGATTTTTTTTTGTTAGCATTGTCTGTGGTATTGATGTTTGACATATATTTAATTTTCGAATTGTATTACGTTCGTTATTTTTTTTTTATTATACAAGCATAGGTGAAATATAATCGTGATTAATGATTCACAGGTCTCAGTGGTTCTGCTTCACGCAATTTCTCTCCCCAAATATTTTTTTCTACCACGCGCCTTATATCGTTCGTTCTTTCAGCCTGTAATATCTATTCGATCTATTGACCGTGCTTCGAAAAGGACGTAGAGCAATTCCATTTACTGGCATAAGCGCTCGATAATAACTAGTCTATGTACAGTAGGTATTATAGTGTGCGGGTGACAGACTTCGATCGATCGATTCAGCCTGTAATATCCCAATGTTGCGTATAGGAATGTCCCCATGTAAGAGAAGGATCAGAGCATAATCCACCACGCTGCTCCAATGCGGGTTGGCGAATAATTATATCGTTTATTATGAATATTTCAAAGATATTTCATTCTTTATTCAGAGTAAGTAAATATACTGAATATCGAATATTAATATTACATTTTTAAGATATAAATGACCTCCAGTTATATCTGCGTTATGTAATCTTTGCCGCATTAGGCCGTTTCCCCGCGGGATGCGTAATGGCGGCCACTAATGGCCCAACACATATTTTCAATTCGTTCCGACCTATTAGCGATCGTCTAGGCTGTATTATCGTGGATCAATTCTTTACGATCATCTTATCTCTCGTCTATTGTCTATACCTATCGTTTGAGGTTTTATATTACGGCCTTACATGTGTGTGTCTTTGATTGAATTTACGAAAAAGTGTGATAGCAAAATAGGTAATAAAAATTAAAAATATTATTTATATGTATTATTTTATATATATGTAGAAAAAAAATGCTTTTAAAATCAATAGTGTTAAGGAACGTCTCACATTTTTATTGCGTGGCAACTCTGCAACGGTTCACATCGTGTGGTCCGTACTTAATTCGTCGGTCATCGATGTGAAGTGTTTATATAAACTGTGAGTGCAATAGACAATACAGTGGTGTGACAGAACGTTCACTATAAAAGGCAGTGATTTTGACATTATAACTCTCTTTTCCCATTTTTCTTCTCATCGTGCGAAGTGTTTGCTAAAGCCTAAAACCATTGTAAGCTTTGCAATATAAAATAATTCGTCTTTAACATCTTTTATTTCAACTCTTTTCTTCAAACAACAACGTATAAGTTTCAAGCAAGTTTAACAATGCAAAAAAGAACAAATAGTATTGTTGTTTTTATTTGCGTTGTTTGTTTAGAAAAATTCTTCGTTAGTAAAAAACGTCATTTTAACTCGTGATTAAAACAAATGTGACAATAAACTAAATTAATACCTCGCGAGAATAAAAAACACATCCATTTAATTGCGACATTAATATCAACGTTACGTCATTTATTTACCGCTAACTTGTAATGGGCTTAATGTCATTACTTTAAAAAAAAACACGACACACCCCAAACATTACGGCCAGTAGTAATTTTATTCATAAACACTAATTGACACGGAAACTGATTCATATAGACTTAATTACACGCCACCCTCGCTGGCGGGTTTTAACAACGAATTACTTTTTTAAACACTCGACGATCTTCATGCTTTTAAAAAATAGCCACCGTCAAAAGGATCGGACGGAAAAATGCTGCGAAACTAGTTCTTATATCGTTGTAATAAAAGGTATTAAATGTGACATATCATGCGTCCTTTCGTTTCGGATTTCGAACAGGCCATCTGTCGCCACAATGGGCACTTACATGCGCACTTGGAATGCTTTTTTGAAAATCGAATGTCAATTGTTTTTTTCGTTGCAAATTCGACCATATATTTATTCCATTTAAGGTCGAATTTCGATTTACGAATTTCGAAGGCCTCCCTCGATTTTATTCGGATTAAGTATAATGAATCGTAAATTCGATCTTTGACACCTTTTTCATTTGGATTCCATACATTTCTATGATTGTGTATTGGATCTATATGATTCTTATTGTCTTTGCTATAAGGTTGGGAATCGTCTGTATTTTCTGTCACGTATTAAGATGTCTATTCGATAGTGATTCGGAGGGTAAATGGAAGCTAAGCTTGATTCTATTTGTAATGTAATTGTGTTTTGTGATATAGAGCATATTTATTTTGGCGGGCTCGTAAATAGTTTTGACTGTTGAGTATTTATGTTGTAATTTATTGGTGTTATGGTTTGTTCAAATTTTATAACAAAATTTTATAAAAAAGCTATTTATTATTATATTTTATATTATATTATATAACAGGTTTTATTTAAATATGCTATTTTTAATCTTAATATATATAAATTACGCGTCACGTTGTGTGTGATGGACTCCTAAAGTACTTAACCGATATTGATCAAATTTGCACACCGTGTGCAGTTTTATCCAACTTGGAAGATAGGCTATATTTGATTTTGATAAATGTTATTATTATATTTAAAACAATAAAGGGGGCACAAAGTTCGCCAGGTCAGCTAGTATGATATAAATACACACAACGAGATTTTTTTTGAACGTAACTACAAACTTGAATCTTGTGATGATACTATGTTGTATAATTATGTATAACATATAAACTTAAAAGATATGAGTTATAACATATTATTGTATTTTTGTTTTGTTTAATAAAATGATGTCGATATGTTCAAATCGATCAATTTTACATGTATGAAGTTAGTAGATAATTACTATTCAATAGCGCACAATATTGGTTGAATCAACCGACTAAACAACCCAGCTAAATCAGATAACTCAGGCACCAACTGACTAAACTATAGAAACTTTTGAGAATACGAGCGTGCTGTTAAATAGCATGCAATGCTTAAATAAAAAAAGAATAAACATTGTCTCTATCATTTGAAATAAATAAAATTTGAATTTCGAACTTCAAAATAAACAAGAATTCATTCAGAAGAGTGAAACGGACATGGTATTTGTCACGAAGAGTCGTGAAATTACCGATTTGCGGACGCGCTCCAGGCGCTACGGGAGTGACGTCGAGTGATTTTAAATTTGGAACGTTGAGTTTTTGTTAAAAAAGTTTTTATTTAAATTTATACCACTAGGTTTTTTTTCTGTAACGTTGTTTTTTCTGTGTTGCTTAAATATACTTAATATACCCTTTACCCCTTCCTATCTGAAAGAACGTTTCAAATTCCTTGGTGATTCTCATGAACGCTGTCTTCGTTCTGACAGTAATTTTCTTCTTGAAATTCCTTCTCACTCCTCTTCCTTTTATGATAAATCTTTTACAGTTCAAGCCTATTGCTTATGGAATACCTTGCCCTTGAATATCAGACGTGTACAAACACCTGCACTTTTTAAAAAGACTGTTTGGAAGCATTTTCTTCAAACTCAACAATAAACACGTAATTCATAATTATAATGTATACATATACGTATTTATATGTATGTATGCATGTACGTGGGTATATATGTATATATGTCAGTATGTATGTATGTATTTATGTATGTGGGTATGTATGTATATGTTTAATTATTTGAATATTTATAATAAATTTGTTGTAACTTGTACACCTATGTTGACGCTAGACCATTTCCTTTGCCCTAAGGTTGCCTGGAAGAGATTGCTTTTTAGCGATAAGGCCGCCCTTTGTACCTAATGAATATATTGTCAATATTTTTTTTCTTTCTTTGATATGTATCATTTCTGTCTTTGGTGTACAATAAAGTGTATTATTATTATTATACTGAATGTCACTCCGCCCGCCCAATACATAATAGATACATATATTATAATAACTACTTATATAAATAATATAGTAAATTTACTTATACTTACATATATAAATATAAGCGGGTGGAGGAATACGCCCCGGCAGAGAAATCAAACGGCCGGGGGTTAGGGCTGTAGGCTGAGAAACCGGCGGACAATCCTAGCCGAGTCAAGTAACACCGCCTTCTGCATCCTGGCTGCGAGCGAACCGTCCCGGATCCCCAGTTGCCTCAGATGGTGAGCGAGGCTAACCGGGATCAAACCGTTGGCAGATATTACGATAGGGATTATTTCAGCAGACCCCACACCCCACATGTCGACAATCTCGTGCGCCAGATCCAGATATTTACGTTTTTTCTCAGTCTCGGCTTTCACGGGGTTCTCGTCATGCGGGACGGTGATGTCCACTAAAAATACCCTCGACCGTGCCCTGTCCATCACCACGATATCAGGCTTGTTCGCCAGTATCGTCCTGTCTGTGGCGATAGGCAGGTCCCAGTAGAGCCGGACTCCGTCGCGTTCGAGTACTGGCACCGGTGAGTATTGGTAATACGGCATCCTCTGTTCCAGGAGACCGTACATAATTTTATTATTATTATTATTATTATTAATATAGAAATAAATAATTATATGAGATTCGTTGACAAGCACATAATTATATATCAATTAACACCATTCCAGCCTATTGCAGTCCACTGCTGAACATAGGCCGCCACAAGTTCGCGCCAAAAATGCATGAACTCATGTGTGTTGCCCATAGTCACAACGCTGGGCAGGCAGGTTGGTGACCGCAGGGCTGGCTTTGTCGCACCGAAGACGCTATCAATTAACATAAGAAAATTTAATTATAAATAAATTTTCATTTATTGTATTTCACGCGACTTTGCTAAAAAACATTCTTAAACATTCTTAACTACTACCTAGTACATAGGTAATATGATAAATTTATTATTTTTTCTTAAAAATTTGTCTATGTTATTTCTTAGGACTAAAAAACGTACGACACACCTGATGGTAAGCGATTACCATAGCTTCTAAACGTCTTCAACACCAGAAGCATCGCAAGCGCGTTGCCGACCCTATCCCCAATTCCCCCCAGGAGCTCTGGTCACCTTACTTACCAACAGGAAGACAAACCTGTTGAAAGCAGTATTATTTAGCAGCGATTTTGTAAGGACTACCCCATGCTCGTTGAATTTAATCTTTATTACTATTAGAACATTGTTTTTTCTCATTCTATTAAATTTTTAGTATTTTTTATCTATATAGTGTAGCAGACGTGTCCTGGATTGGAGACGGCGTCATGGCAAACGCAGTGTGGGACGTCCTCCGGCCCGCTTGACCGACGATCTACGTAAGATTGCCTGTGTGGGCTGGATGAGGATTGCGGAAAACCGGGATATCTGGCGCGCACTTGGGGAGGCCTATGTCCAACAGTGGACTGCAATAGGCTGACTGACTGAACTGTATAGTCAACTAGCTACGTGTTGTGCTTCAACTCGTGTCACACTCCACCTATCGATAGTTTGTGCAAGTCGCAATAAACAATAGCCTCTTGAACTCCAACTATCTCCATACTGTTTCATTACAATCAGTTTAGTAATTTTTGCGTGAAAGAGCAACAAACATCCGTCGAAACTTTCTCATTTGTAATATTCGTGACATTTCGAAAGTTTTATCACAATCTGCAGATCTGTTCGTCAAGCTACGGAGTAACTGATTTCCCAGGGGCACGCGACGCGCCAATCAGAATGCTACGTTTTAGGGTTGGCGATTATTACTGTGTAATTTGAAGTAAACTTCTTAACTTGCGCTTGACTCAGGGAGTAAGCTGGTGAATGCGTGGCGAGAGCGTTACGTTAAGGCGTTAATGTTACGGTGAGGCGAACGGAAATTGAGAGGGAGATATAAGTAAGTGAAGATAGAAAGAGAGAGAGAGTTACGTTTTGTAAGTTTTACTTCAGTCGTGTGGTCTAAAGCACACCCATTTTTTATTTTTGGAGAGTATGAAAACAGGGAGATTGAAATCGTGTGAACCATTAACGCTGACCTGCCATGAGTGGCGTTTTATCGCACAACGTCACTTGCGAAAAAAAGATAAATAAATATTTTAAATATCATATTAATAATAAACAATACGCGTACGTACTCGTAACACTAGCTCACGTTACTTCGTACATCAGGTAAAATAATGGTATCTATTCTATCTTTACTAATATTATAAAGCTGCTGAAACTATGCCGCGTTGCGCCGCGCGTTTATGTCACCTGAGTTGAACAGTACCTAATGGTTTAAAAATATTTTAGTACGTTTTTTTCCTCAAATGAACGCAGGAAAAACCGCAGGCACACCTAGTAATATTAACGAAGAAGGCTACTTTTTTCTTCAAACTAACGCGCGCGAACCACATATATTAAATAAATATAATATTAAAATATCGCGTGTGTCAGCCCTGACCCCTAACTCATCTCGCAGTAATTATCCTCGAAGGTGTCTCCAAACGATTCCGCGCCCTACATTCAGAATTACGAGACAAACGTATGTCACTTCTGAAATTAGAACGTCCGCTTAAATATTTGTTACCTGTTATTTTATTTATTTATTTACCATTTGAAAGACCGCTCGGAACTTATGTATATGCGTACATACATTTCGGAGACTCGTTTTTATTTATATATAGATAGTTACATAATACTACTTTCAAGAAGTGTTGCGTTCCTGTTGGTGAGTAAAGTGACCAGAGCTCCTAGGGGGAATCGGGGATAGGGTCAGCAACGCGCTTGCAATGCTTCTGGTGTTGCAAATGTCTACAAGCTACGCGTACGTTGGTTTGCTGATCTAGTTATATATAAAAAAAGATATGCTAGCTGATCCGGCAAACGTTCAGCCATACGGATAATGACACCATTATCACTTTGGGGTATAAAAAAACTACCTTCACCTAACGCTTTAACTTTGGGAGTAAGCTGGTGACTCCCCAAGTCAAGCGTGTGTAAAGGAGTTTTACTTCAAAAATCTGTCAAGCCGTTTCGGAGGAGTCTCTAACAAACACTGTGACACGAGTCACACACAAACCTTTAAGTTTACAGTGCCCTGGTCGAAGTAGGTACAAGTTACACAAAAAAATCAAATGACAAAAATAGGCAGAAATAAAAATAGTGAAATTGCGGGTAGAACCATATCAAAATACAACCACACCGCACCGCACCGCACCGTACCACACCGCACCACACCGAAGCGGACCGCACCGCACCGCACCGCACCGCTAGGCACCACACCGCTCCAGTCGTACGTCGGAGCTGACATTTTTTATATATGTATATTTGTGGAGAAAAAGGTAATATATATGATGGTATGGTATGGTGTTGGTATCTCTGGTCACCTTACTCACCACAAGAACACGACACTACTTGAATGTAGTATTATTCAGCAGTGATCTTCTGTAAGATCGAGGTCTTCCCTAACCCCCGTTTTGGAGCAATCTCAGAGTCTTCATCAGTCATGTTGCTCCATTCCTTACACAATTATAAAACAATTCGTATTACAAATATTCAATTATTATGCAAAGAATATTCGTTTACTTTTTAAATAATACATTCTAAATTCAAAAATCCCTTCATATTTCAGTTCACGATCGAAATAAATCGCATCGAATGCTATTACATGCTATAATTGCACGCCTATCGCGCGAAACTTCGCATATGCATTATTTTCGTATCATTTTCAATAAAATATATGTTTTTAGTTACATTGATGATAAGCAACTTCAGCTGACGCCTCGTTGGCCCAACGGTCACAGCCATGGATTGTACCTGTTGCGCTGGCGGTTGCGGGTTCGATTCCCGCACATGACAAACATTTGTAGTGGCCATAAAGGTGTTCGTCGTGGTCTGGGTGCTTGTGCAGTTCTTGTGGGTCTCCCCACCGTGCCTCGGAGAGCACGTTAAGCCGTCGGTCTCGGTCGTTATCGTCTACACCTGATAGCGATCGTTACTCATAGAAGGGAATATATCCGCCAACCCGCAGTGGAGCAGCGTGGTGGATTAAGCTCTTTTATATGATCTTCCTATCTCGTAATTTCAGCTAAGGCATATAAAAGCTTAATAACTGTTTTCTAAATTTCACTTAACTAAATAGAATAATGTGAATGTTAAAATTTTAGTGAGAATTATATATATATATATTAATCTATATACAATCAAATTTGTGTTAGTTTTTTTTATACCGATTAAAAACCGACCAATATTATAAAAATATTTTTTAAGACAAGGGCCGTGGTTTCACAGGCATTTTACAAAGAGGCAGTCACCGTTCACGAGGCAGTTATTTTTACCTACGACTTATAAAAAAGCAAATTTAGCAATTAGGCCAAACTTCACTCTATGCGTTCATGAATTCAATACTATCTAATTTGGGTAAACCCACATCCAGTCAAGTAATCATTACAAAAAAACGAGTGTGCTTTATATTTTAATGTTCATACGGGGATTAACGCGAACAAAATTTTAAGGTAAAATATATTACCTTGAGGCCTGACGTTTCGGCCAGGTTACACCAGCCGTGGTCGCAGGCAGACTGTTGTTGATGAGAATGTTGATCGTGTCCTTTATTAATAAATGTTTAACTCATAATAAAACATTCTTAGTAAATATTATTAAAAAAAAATGTATTTTTATGTCAGTTATGTATTCTGCGTCCTCGGTATTATTTCGCGATGACATTTTTTTTCATCCAATGATTTTTCCGTCCCACCACACTCGCGAATGACTTTCTCATTTGAGCAATGCCATTTGACGGCTGTGCCTTTGTCGCAGTCGAGCGAAAAAAATAACATTTTTTTTTATTTCGCGCCATTTTTGATTGAAGCTTTGGATACAAATACTTTTTTCAGCGGATGGATTATTATTTTGATCGTTAGATGTTTTAATGAATGTAAAAAAAAATGTTTGTGTGTTTTTGATACGTAAAACTTTTGAATTCATGGAGATTATAAATATGTAACAATAAAAAATATACCTACCATCTTCGTTATAAGTTTTTTAAATATAGATTGATAAAGAAGACATAATTATGTGTGTGAAAGTTTTATATATTTAAATTATGTATTTGGTACCAGTAGTTTTAGTGGTTTTTCGTTGCATTCGTATTATTTTTGCTTCGAAGTTATTTTTTTAAATTAAATTTTTGTGAAATGTGCGAAACATACCGTATAGCATATCCAGTTAACAATAACTTTTAAAAATCAGACATCTAATTATGCATATAAATACAGACATAAACAAAAAAAAGACAAAGTAATGAAACTTTATTAATCAAAGTGAGAACGAACTCGTATAATCAAATAGGATCTGAAACTCATTAATATTTATTGAAAAAACTGTTCGCTTCGAATGTTGAACAATTCCTCTGTTACGACGCATGTCAGGTGAAAGATGACTACATTACACTTTTAAAACTCAAACACGAACAAAAATAAACCTTATATTTTGACAAATACGATCAAGTCAAAAGTTCACCAACCGCAAAATAAGGATAACATAACTTTGTTGCTCTACAAATCATGTTTTCATTTAATGTAATATGTATAAAATAAAACAAGCTTTATTACGTTGTGATAAGGTTAAGTTTGAAGTGATGTGTGTTTTTTGTTGTATGTAATAAGTTGGTATCTAATAATACCATTTTTCATATTAAAACTTGTATAGGACGCGTTCCCGCGTGAAATATTGAAGGTATGGATGAAATCGTGTTTTGAATCAAATCTTAATTTTATTTATATTAATGATGGAGATGTGTGGGCTTAGTGGCGTATTTCATGCAAGATATGACTAAATCTGTGTAAATAATAATTATATTTGATCGAAAACATAAGCAAGCTATCAATCTACAATTTATATCAATAAGGTAGTTGAAAAAATAATTAATTAAATACTCATTATGCAATACTTTTCAGTTTCTCTCAAAGATAGGATTAGAAATGACTATCCGCGAGAGAACGAAAGTAACCGACACAGGCCACAGGATTAGCAAGTTGAAGTGGCAGTGGGCTAGTCATCTGTGTCGCAGGACCGATGGGCTTTGGAGCAGATAAGTCCTGGAGTGGAGAACGCGTCTTGACAAACGCAGCGTAGGACGTCCTCCGGCCCGTTGGACCGACGATTTACGTAAGATTGCCGGTGTCAGCTGGATGAGGATTGCGAAAAACTAGGATGTCTGGCGCGAACTTGGGGAGGCCTATGTCCAGGAGTGGTCTGCAATAGGCTGAACTAACTAACTATGCAATACTTCGGCCACATTACGAGAAATTCAATAACCACCTGCTTCAACTTATTATCCAGGGCAAGATCTAAGGCAAGCGCAGTGTGGGTCGTAAAGCACATCTTGGCTTAAAAATCAATGGCAATGGTTTAGGAAAAGTACCCGTTCATTATTCAGGGCCGCGATATCAAGGGTACAAGTTGCCAAAATGATCACCGATATATTTATTACAAGCTCCTGGGGGGATTGGAGGTAGGATCGGCAACGCTTTTGCGATGCTACTGGTGTTGCAGGCGTTTATAAGTTACGGTAACCATCAGGTGAGCCGATCGCTAGTTTGCTGACCTAGTTTTATAAAAAAATAAATGAATGTATCTATACTAGACTAATGTACAAAGATGATCTTTTATCAATCTCAGTAAGTTGATTTTCACCTTTTAAACGATTGGACTCGCTCTAACTCATGGCCTCTATAGAAATCCAAGAAAATGCTCATCTGTAATGTTATTCAGAGATGCAAAAAGCAATCAATCAGACACATGCATTAAAACCTTTTCCAATTACGACCCCAGTTATTTCGATCGGGCAACACTAAATTACCGAATAACATGTTGACGACAAAATGCTTTTCAATCAGTACTAACAATATTCCCCCAAAAGGGCCCGCTTTTGTACACTGGCCCCCAAATGCCAATCTGGGAAGATTGCTTTTTTTCTTTTGTTAGTTTTGAATGCGTATGTAGCTCTGAACTCGACGAGATCCTTTGTAGGTGATTAAATATAACGTTCTGTCAAAATACGCGCCATAACGTTTTTTATGTACTCTGTGGAGGATGGCATAGAGTATAAATTTAAATGTCAAACTCGTTTTGGCGGCAAAACGCTATGGCGTATGGGATCTGGATTGGTTGTTTGATGGTTTCTTGATTCGAGTACGATTTATCCGGTGATTAATTTTTACTTTGAATGAGATGACGAGGATTTACTATTGAAATGAATTGTTTTAAGTGTTTTTAAATTTTTAGTAATATTCAAAATGTAGTTAGTAATATATCAAAAAGTAATCAACATTTATAAAGTTTGTTTTCTTCTATAACAAATAAAGACCGACACAAAAGTTTCCAATAAAATTATTTGCAAAAAAATTAATCGCAAGTATTAGTTTGTTAATACAGCAATGTGTGAACATGTTGAAACAAAAAATTTAAACGTTATTCAAAATATTTTTGCTGTACGTAATAAGGCTCCTTCACACTATAGCAGCACGATTCTCAACTGCAAAGATTATTTGATCATCTAAATTAATAAACGTGTCTGCTCGCAAACAAAAATAAAACACAGACTTCAATAACATCGACGAGCATACAACGTAGGTAGTAGTCGAAATAGTCAATTAAAGGCGTTATAAATTAAATGGGACCACATGACAAGCACAAAATTTGAATAAAAAAAATTCATCAAGATCTGTACACTAAGTAAAAAACTATAGGTAACACATACATACACATACACACAAAACTCTCGAACTGAGAATCTCCTCCTTTTCTTAGTCGGTTAAATGGCCTACTTGGTACTAGATAAAAAGACGAAGTACGAAAAGATTACTTACAACATGTTTTAAATTAGAATTGATGTTGTAAATAGTTAATGCTATATTGAAGTACTCGTAAAACTTCTTTAGGCACGCTTGACGTGGGGAGTAAGCTGGTGAATGCGTGACAAAATCGTTACGAAAAGTGTGATCGGGAGAGGCGAACGGAAGTTAAGAGGAAGATTTAAGTTAGATGGAGCTAAAGAAGTTTTACTTCAGTCGTGTGGTCTAAAGCACACTCCTTTTTTTGTAAAATCTTTATAATTATATGGAAATTTTTATGTGTATAATTACTTATTTATTAATTTTTATACATCTTATCATAGTTTAGTTTCTGTTTCCTTTTTTTCCAATGAATATCAATAAATATGTGCTTTTTAGTTCTTGTATGAATTGATTGTTATTGGACACTTTATTGGTTTAACCATTTATTGTATCAATTTTTAATTTATGTCTTGTACTAAGCTGTTTGTTTCCAAAATAAAATAAACAATTTCATAATTAAGGATTATAGCAATCGATTGGTAATTTAAGCAATTCTGTGTTTTTATTCGGTGTAATAAAAGTTCGATAATAATTTCCACTAAAAATATGAATTGTTGACATATATTATTGACTTTTTAAAAATATAAAGAAATGATGATGAATTAACAGTACAAAGTCTGATGGATAAACAATACAAAGTTAATCTATACAAATAAAGAAAATTGGAGTGTCTGTTCGTGATATTAAAATAACCGCTTTTTACCAAATGCATACTTATGGATACACGGTACATATACCGAAATTACATTTTTTACAAATCTTGTTTGTCTGTCTGTCTGTTTGTTCTAGCTAATATCGGAAACGGCTGCACCGATTTTGAAGGTACTTTCACTTGCAGATAGCTGATCTAATAAGGAGTAAATTAGACTACTTTTATTTTAGAAACATTTTTATTTTAAAGCTCTGCGAGCTGAATAATATTTTTTTAATACATAAATGATATAAAGAATAAATGACATTTAAAGTTAAGCACTAAATTTTTAACACCTAATTAGCACACAGGCACTTAGATCATTCATAAATTATAACAAACTCTGTCCATTTGACCTCTCTAGCTTTGCCGACACATTTCCACTGCTGTAAGGACCCAGTACAGTATATTTTAATTATCTTTATAGAGATCCGTAGGTACGCGAAGGGCGCCAGCGGGACCCTTTGGCTAAGACTTTAGTTATTTTAGGTACTATAATAGATATTTGAATACTTTCATAACGTAGTTAGGTAACTTGTCTGTTTTAGGTAACAGTTATGTACATGCATATTTTGAGACATTATTTTTATATATAATAAAGGCTTTAATATATTATACATGTATGAATAACATAAATAATGTTCGAGGCGAGAATTCAATCAAAAGTTCAGGCAGGAAGCACTATTAATTACGCCAGAAGGAAAGTTTTTCAAAGCAATAGGTCATAGGTTTTACTATTACATAAATGTTATTAAAATAAACAAAAAAGTGAAACTAAACTAATATAAAATAATTACCTCAGAAATTGCTTGTAATGTTTTACGTTGGACGGTATGGCACAAAGTTCTTGACATGTTTTTAGATTCTGAAGTTTTTTAATAAATGAGGTAGGGCACAGCAGGAAACTTCCTGTTCAAAATATGGAGCAGCCCGACTGGGGTAGTACTTACCTCGGTTTAACAGATAATCACGGCTAAATAATACTATTTTCAAGCAGTGTTGTGTTCCTGTGGTGAGTAAGGTGACCAGAGGTCCTAGGGGGAAATGGAGGTAGAGTCTGCATCACGCTTGCGATGATGATATAAAGTCCGTCTTAAGATGTAGATAAATTTGCCATTTTCCTTAATCCATTTCCTTCAATCTTTTAATTTGCAAAGATCTTCATAAACATAAACACAAATTAATTCGCAGACTGTCGTAGTTCGTTAAGATTAGAAAATTAATTAATTAAAAAAATGACCAATTAGCCTTAAACAAAAAGGTACCTGCTTAATATTTTACACGCGCAACTTCCGATACTAAAGAATTATCGATAAAAAATGATATACGCGACTTTCTGAACCTCCTATCTACCAATAAAGATTAATTGCAATCAGTAATTTTTGCGTGAAATAGTAATGAACATCAATCCTTACGAAGTTTCGCATTTGAAATAATAGCAGAAAAAAAAAACACACACAAAATGATATTCTATTATACAGATATTAATTATTATTCGAAATTTGAAAATGCAAATAGAGAACAAGCGGTAACGTCTTCAAAACAAAAAAAAAACCGCAATATTTAACTTAATCTGTATTATTAATTAGTGTTCGAAATTTTAAAATTCAAATAGAGAACAAGCGATAACATCTCGCGGGGCCGGACGACCGTTAATCGTAATTAGTCAGCTCGGCTGATTAGCGCTCCTTATAATTACTTAAATTTTACTTGTGACTTTCTTGGTGCTCCCCGGGGCGGGCTAGGGGACGATAATATTGAGGATAAGAACTTGTTTGTTTAAATTTATTTTATGTATTGGTTCAAAAATGGTTCTATTAAAACTATTTGACCGGGCGAACTTCACATCACCAAAATGTTTTTTGGAAAAATCTAAACTTTTTAGTAAACTTCATTGTGTACAAACTTTGTCCTGGCTATTACAAATAAAAAAAAAAGATTTATCTAATTGGTTTGTCTTTCGGAAGTTATGGGTGTAAATACATTTCAGCGATTTGTTTTTATTTAAATATAATTATGGGCAATTGTAAAATCGTTTTACTCTTTCCATGAAATCTCAAATAATATCTAGCACGAAATATGTGTGTATGTGTGTGTGTATATGTGTATGTGTATATGTATGTGCATACTATGTATATTTATTGTCACCGTGGATGTGCTGCTCTCTTTTTGTGGGTGTAGGTGGTGTGTGGCAGTTGCGGATGTTTATGTTTTTCTGATATGTGCAGGATACTAGTGGTGTATGTTGGTGTCGGTTAAGTGAGCTACAATTTGTGTGAGTGTGTGTTTGGTTGAGTGCTGTCAGTGATGTCGCTCCAAGCGAGTGACAATAAGGAGTCACTGAAAATCAGCGTCTCACCATTGTTGCAATGGTGTTGCAAATGCTGAGTGGCTGCCTGTGTTGTTCGTTATATATGTGTGTAAACCGTATTTGTATTGTTTTGATTTTTATTATTGTGAACAATACAAAAATTCGTTCTTTCTTTCTTTCTTTCAAATATAATATTTCGTATCCATACAAACCTGTCCACGTATATATGATACAACATTTAGCGTTGAGCAGCGCTGCGAAATTTGCGGGAGACAACCATCTTAGCGGTCCACACTCGCTGAGAAAAGTGACTTTATATTATATATGTGTTGTTTTAGGTTGCTGACACATACATAAAGAATTAGTCCATATAGACGTACGTCGATGTGGACTGCTAAAAGAAATTGCTTGATTCAGCTCATAGCATGGCACTGCTAAACATAAATCTTTTTCTCCATGTAAGAGATGTGTTGGAGAATAATCCACCATGCTGTTCTATTGCAGGTTAACGGATATCCCGACTAGAAACTACTGGGGATCGCCCAGTGTATATGTCTGACTCTCGTTGGGTAATTAGAGGACTTTCATATCAGTAGAAGATCCCTACAAGAGTATCTATTCTACCTGGGTACTGATATGGGACGCCGCGTTGGCGCAGCGGTGATGCTGCGTTGGCGCGGCGGTCACAGCCATGGATTGTACCTGTTGCGCTGGCGGTTGCGGGTTCGATCCCAGCCTAAGGAGAACCATATTGGTCGCATATTCAAATTTCTGGTCCGGATATTCCCTACTATGAGTAACGATCGTTATTATTACACCTGGTATATGATAACAATTAAAACCTAGTATAGAAAGATTTTCCCATAAGAACTACCAGTAACGTTAGTGTAACAGTAACATAACAGACTTTTAGTAAAATATCAGGTGCTTAAAAATATACTACAGCATCCAGACCACAAACAACACCTACATACACCTACAGATACCTAGCCTATACGAATATTTGTCATGTAAGGAGATTGAACTCGTGTCAACGAGTACAATAACAACTTGCTCATAACTCTATGCTAACACCCTAATATTATCAATTTATAACAAAAAATAATTTCACTTAACTCATATTAGTAAAGATTACAAATATTAAGTAAAATATCACATTTAACATTTACGAGCGCAAATGTATTTCATATTGTAACTTAGCTCTACACCTTTGAGATATTCTTCTAAAGAGTATGAATAAACTCTTGCACCTCGACCAGCACTGCTTGATACTTTACAATGTTTTAATTTAACTCTAATTATATATATACAAATAAACAAAATTGGAGTGTCTGTTTGTAATATTAAAAAAAACTGCTTTTTACTAAATGCATATGGATGTATACACGGTACATATGCCAAAATAACATTTTTTATAATTTATGTTTGTCTGTCTTTCTGTCTATTTGTTCCGGCTAATGTCTGAAACGACTGGGCCATTTCTGACGGGACTTTCATTGTCAAATAGCTGATGTGATTAGGAGTAACATACCTAGGCTACTTTTATTTTAGAAATTTATTTATTTTGTAACTCTGCGAACTTAACAATATTTTTTTTTTAATTCCACGCGGACCATTTGATATCTCCTCCCGTATCAAAAATAACTGACTTTCCATTAAAATTTTCAACTCCTATTTTATCCCTTCAATGGTAGATTATGCATAGTGTATTTATTTATTATTTATTTTTTTGACAAAAGAGACTTCAATCATTTTAGTATTTTACAGTATAAAACATTTATATTATGGTTAATATTAACCATTATATAAGGCACAAAAAGTGGAAATAGGCTATAGATAATGGGCTGTAATTATTTAGTTACATAAAAATTAACATAAAAAATATAGACACATATTTTATTATGTAGTATCAAGACGAGTCGATCCGTATAAACCCCAAACCTCTTAAATGAAGGCGAGTCGTCGAAATAAATAAAGTTGCGTTTGCTAGGGACTCGCTAATTACCTATACGACCTCAGAACAGACTTTATAAAAGAAGTGCCATAAAAAGATCGAATAGAACATCTAATAATATTGTGGTTATATTCTCGATCTCACCGACTAATCCTTTGTATCTTCAATATCCTACGTTATATTATCAACATCATCTAAGCTAGTTAGCTACTATTAATATTATTATTCCTAATGAATGAATGTATGAAGGTGTTCTATTTAAAGCCAGTTTGACGATAGTTAAACTATAGTATAAACTATAGTTATTAAAAATTAAAATTAAAGTTTAATTTTTTGTAGTTCCTTTAGTGATGTGAACTTTATATTCAGTATTTAAACTGCATAAAAATTCAATTTGTACTATCTGCTCTTGTTGCTAAGTGAAGTCAATCATTTCCATTGTATTTTTCAAATCATGTTAGATTATACATATATTTATTATTAACATTTGCAATAAGATGAATAATAAATAAATAAAATAAAATAGCCTTTATTGCTGCTTTTTTTTCTTAACACTTATACATAATAATATATGCCTACTTTCTAAAAAAACACATTGATTTAATTAAATTTAACTTGTATTTGAATGATCGGCAACTGGGTGTTTGTGTGGAACAGCTTGTCTGTCGACAAAGGCCTCCTCTAAAGATTTCCACGTATTCCTATCTTTTGCTAAGCGTGACCATAACGGACCAGCTATTTTCTTGAAGTCATCTTCCCATCTTTTCGCTTGTCTTCCTCTATTTCTTTTACTATCTCTTGGATACCATTCTGTTACTAACTTAGTCCATTTCTCTTTACTTTCTCTTAACATATGTCCCGTCCAACGCCATTTAAGCTGTCTGTAGACTGTGTTTACATTTTTAAATTTTGTTTTCTTTTTGATTTCTTGCAATTTGACTCTATCTCCTTTTTTATGCCTAAAATACTTCTTTCCATTGAATTTTGGCAGACTTTTAGTTTACTTTCTTGTAGTTCTGTTAACGCCCATGTCTGGCACCCATATAGTAAGCATGGCATAATGCATATTTCATATACTTTCTTTTTTCCTTTCATTGGCATATCTTTATCTTTCATTATTTCCTTTAGAGACCAAAATCGTTTCCAAGCATTAATTATTCTTCGTTCTATTTCTCTATTCATGCAATCATCTGTAGATATAAGTTGGCCTAGATATATATATTCATTTACATATTCTATTTTTTCGTTATTTACTGTTATTTGTTCATTGTTTAGTGTTTGTTGGGCATTTGTCATAATTTTGGTTTTGGTTAGATTCATTGTCAGGCCGGCTTTAGCACTTTCATCGGATAATTGCTGCAACATTAGACCTAGAGTTTCTGCATCCTCTGAGAACAAAATCAAATCATCAGCGAAGCGTAGATGGTTGAGATTTTCGCCATTTATATTGAGCCCCTTTTTTGTCCAGTTTAGGTTCCTGAAGATCAATAAGATAAATATAAGCTAATAAATAAGTAATAAGCTAACAATAACTTGAGATCGTATATTTTTAAGATTTTTGCGGAATTTAGTAATTAAAAAAATGTAAATTTTCAGAAAACTTACCAATTTTCCAAACTTCAGTTGTTCTAAAAATAGGAAAATATCTGCCAAATCATCTATTGCAGTATTAACAACATAGACAGTAAAACATTTTTTGGATAAATATCTCTCAAGTTTCAAATAACTTGACGCCATTTCCGACAAGCACATGTTCTGTTTGGCTTTTCCCATCTCTCTTATCTTTATGAAGACATTCTCCCGAAGTTAAATACAGAAGGGTGTAGGTAAAAGATTCGTATCATTTCGTCTTAAAACTGTACACAAGTCACCTTTCTGTGGAATCGTCTTAGATCTTGAGGAGTGTTATGAATTAACTAATTTTGTATAATACTATGCGTCTATCCCTGTTTAACTTGGGTTTGATTAGAGTTCGAAGAAGGTCTTTATATAGTACGTAATTTTTTTTATGTCACTATAGTGACACTAGCTCATGGTCTGCGTGATTGGTAAGGGGTTGACGTAATTAATGGATGCCTGTACAAAGAGTATTCCGCCTGATGGTAAGCGGTTACCGTTAGCTAATGGACATTTGGACCATTGTCGAACCTACCACCGCTATCAACACAGGAGATCTCCGGGAGCTCCAGCTGTCTTATAATAGGGTATATATATATATATATATATATATATATATATATATATATACCTCATATTATACCTTACCTGATCCTCATCCTGATGTGATCCTCTATAAGAATTCTTCAAATTACATCAGTAGTCTGAAAGTTCTATACAGTTACACAAAGTCTAAAATGGACCTGTAATGTACCTTTGCTCCAGATTATTTAGCAGGTATTTATTTCCTTTTGTGCTCTACCCCGTAAGGCTTTCAATACAGATTATAATCTTATTGAATCTAAATAATAAAAAGACAAATAATACAAAAGATACATCAGACAACTGCTATCCATGATAGAAGTTTCTCGAATCTCTAAGGTGTATCAATTAACGACCGCGAATATTAGATAGATGTGGTGTTACCTTATGAACAGAAACAAGTAAAAAACAACAAAAAAAAATCCTATATTTTTAAACTATAAAATGACGAAAAAATGTATTTTTTAATACTCTGGAGGGTATTTGCACACAAATTAAAAATTATATTGTATCTTTATTTCATTGTGATTTAGCTAGTGAGTTAAATATTGATAGATTATATGCGTCTCACTGTTTTAATATTAAAGGTAAGGAGGTAAAATCTTCTCTCACACTGACTCTCTCTCTCTACTCTGGGTTAATGGGCAATTTTCAAACGAAGAGTATCAATCGTTATCGGGTATTTTTCAATGAGTAATAGCTTTTTTAGCCCTATGAGTCGATGAGAACATTTAAATTAATATAATAACCTAAATACGTATATAATATAAAATAAGTATATCTATTTTAATTCATGTACAAGCTTAATATAATTTTAAATATCGTCAGAATTTGATGGTAGAAGACTTAAAATCAGATCAATAACTTATGACTTTTTATTGTGATGGAAAAAACTATTTCTTGAAATATTTTAATGAAATAATTAATTTTTTTATTAGCTTCTCTCCGTGTAGTGTGACGACGCGTTGGCGTAACGGTCACAGTACTGGTTCGTGGCTGTTGCGCGGGAGGTTGAGGGTTCGATCCCTGCACATGACAAACATTTGTATTGGCCATATAGGTGTTTGCCGTGGTCTGGGTGTTTGTGCAGTCCTTGTGGGTCTTCCCACCGTGCCTCGGAGAGCACGTTAAGCCGTCGGTCCCGGTTGTTATCATGTACACCTGATAGCGATCGTTACTCATAGTAGAGAATATTTCCGCCAACCCGCATTGGAGCAGCGTGGTGGATTAAGCTCTGATCCTTCTCCTACATGAGGAGAGGCTTATGCCCAGCAGTTGGGTATTACAGGCTGAATCGTTTCTCCATGTAGGAGAAGTGTCGGGGCTAATCCACCACGCTACACCGCTGTGGGTTGGCGCTTAATATGAGCAAAGATATGTTTAATTTTATTTCGAAAATCAACTTATACTACTTAATTTACTATGAGAACGATATTGGTTAATTTAAAACATATTAATCTACAAAGGAAATAGTGAAAACCTTTTCAACCAATTAGCCAAACAGCACAAACATATAAAAACTTATTTACTAAGAATTTTGAATGCACAGTCAAAAATTGAACATTCCATATTTAAATTTAAATATCTTACACCGGAAGCGCTGATCGGGCGCGGGAAGGAAAGGGCGGGAAATAATTAGCCGTCCCGCGTTCCGCCCGCGGTTAGGGAAGCTCACTGTGCGAGCTCGTCGTACCTAACACGTTCAAATTATATCTTGTTCTATTCGAATTTTGCAATTTTTGAATTTCGAACGTTTCAAATTAATACGCTTAAATTACAGTTGATTCAATTTTGTTATTAAAGTAAAACTTCTTTAAGCACGCTTTACTTGATGGCGACTGCTCGACGAGAGAGCAACGAAAAGTGTGATCGGGCAAGACGAACGAAAGTTGAGAGGGAGACATAAGTTAGTGAAGATAGATAGAGTTACGTTTCGTTTTTTATTTTAGTTTAAACGTATCGAACGAAATCTTTTTATCATTCGTGTAAATTACACAATTTTTAATTTGGATCACCTCTTTTATTATCTTTACTAGAATTATTGATAATAAAACCTTTCCTATCACATTTAAACAAAAATTGTTTTTAATAAACCGCGAATAGGTATGTAATGTGATTCCCTTGTATACAATTTGTTTATTTTATTTTTTTTCCATATAGACTAATTTAATGAAATATTATGATCCAAATTTATTGCTTTTGTTTAACCACATTGACTTCAAGATCTTACAATTTGATTTATAATACCTATGATGTTATTTGAAAGACAAATAGTTTTGACCAAATCAAAAACTAGTATACAAAATATGATGCAGCAAATCATTTAAATGTCACATTATTGCAAAGAAGAAAAGTAAACATCAATATTGAATTGAGACTATATTAAATTAAAAAAATTAATATCTTTATATCTAGCTTTTATAAACTGTGACTGTCCGATAGACAAATATTATTTTAGAAAAGATAATATTTAGATTTAGCTCAGATTTACTCAATACAACACAGACAAAATTACACCTATCGGCTAGTATCAAAGAAAAACAAACTATCACACCTCAATCCCTCGATGACAGAGCAACAAATAATACGAAGAGATCCCCAAACAATGGTCACGTAACATTTACGTCACTTTCAATTTCTCATGTGGCAACACGAAATAAACGAGAAAAAAAAGCGGGAACGAAATGGCGTTATTATCTGTGCTAATAAAAATTCAGCGCGCGAAAATTCCCGCGATCTGATTGGTCGGCGTTTCTCAGTGCCCGCACTTGATTGGTCGGCTGATGTTTATTCCATTTTCAAATTAACTTTCGTTGTCGCTCGGTTAGCCCTGAATTTATTTCATCCACATTTTATTAACGCTAGGAGCTCCTGATTGTGAGTCTCATGTAATACGTGGGGGGAATTTTAATATTTGTATTCGCGGGGGACCTTATATATTTTTGTTGTTTCTTTTGATATATTATATAGTATACGTTTCTTATATATCAGAAATATTTCTAATTCATTACACGTGATTATATTAAAGGTCGTTTATCACTTTTCATAAGTATGAACAGTTGCATGATGAGTACAGTGAGAGACTATTTTCTCTTTATTGTTTTGTAACTTTTTTGTGTATTATCTATTGGCGATCCTTTAAAAAAAATACATATTTTGGTTAAAATATGAGTAAAATAGTTATTGATTTTTTTTATGAAACTATATATTTCTGTGCAGTAGCGCTATTATTTATCCAAGTCATGACTGAGCTTATAATTATTGAGATTTTTTAAAAGGGTAACTGTGGACTTTCTTGTCGATACTTTTCTTCAGATCAATACTTGTATTGAAAAAAATTTTGTTTGCTAGAGAGAAAAAAATCCGAATTCCATTACACCGACAAGTAATACAACGTAAGTAGATGAAAAAAATTAACAAACTTCCCCTGGATTTCTCTGGATGCCATCATCAGGTCCTCGTTTTCTTATCATGATACCACCCTTGATATCTCCTTTCCAACAAAAATAATCAGAAATAACGGTTCATAGATGACGAACTTACAGCGAACATACATAAAATAAAAATATATACGGTCGAATTGAGTAAGCCCCTGTTTTGAAGGGTTAAAACAGTTTTCTACATATAATATTTAAATATATATTATTGTAATTAGGGCCACACATAGGTCAAAAATAATCACTGGCATTTGAAAAATCGTCGTAAAATAAGACATGTATATTTTTTTTTTGTTAAATTATTATTAAAATAAAAATGTAACGTTCACTACTATTTTTAAGGAAAAAGATATAAAAACTTATGTTTACACAAATATTTACTTAAATTGACTTGTCGTTTAACGTTAAAACTATTTTATTTATTCTGAAGAAACAATAAGGCTTTTTTTTTTAAAATATAGTAAAGTCCGAAATAAAAAATGGGTATTAATTAAAAACCAAAATTTGACATTTTAATAAAATAAAAAAATAGTTCCAAAAATTATTTGTAAATAACTATTTACATTATTATTAGACTATCATTATTATGTGAATATTATTAAAATAACACAGAAAAAAAAAATAAACACACATATACAAAGAATATCTGTACGTACATTAGGCTATAAAATAACTCCTGAAATACCTTAAAGCCCTTACATTACGACTAAATTGGAACTCCCGCAGTTTGGGGAGTACCGGCAAGTAATTGCAGAGCTGGCAACACCGGTAAATTTGTTTTTATTACTTCCGATAGATGTATCCTTTTTAAATTTATGTTTTAATTTTATTAAACTGTTTGTTGGTAAATTTTTGTTTTGTAAATAAATAGTAATAAAAAGTAATTTCTAAATGACTTTTGGTAACTTCACAGCAGCCTTTCGCAGTCCACTACTGGACATATAATAGTATAGTAGGTACTCTCCATATAATCTTTAAAATACATTTAATGTATACTTAATTGAATGTATTAATGTGTAAAATACCTTTAATGTATGTAACATTTTGTTATCGAATCTGTAATACTTTTATTACAAGTAAAACTAAAGATTGGTGCTTAAATCACCGCAATCAGTGACTTTAATTTTTACTGTTTAGATACAATAGATAATCCCTTATATCAATTACAAGTAATGATGAAAGATTTGTACTAAAGTCACGATTAGTTTGTACTGCTTAGAGATAATACTTAACCTCTCATATCTCTGCATTCGGGTATGAAAGGAAGCCACATTCGGACCTACAATGTGTAGGTCACACGTTACCGCGACAAAGGTTCCTATCAGATTATAATTTCCTCTGTTCTATGGAGGTCGTCTTTGCTGACAACCTTATTTTGAATGTAGTACTAGAATGAAATTTTGGAAACTATACGAATATAGACAGATAATAATATACGGATTTACTCCTATTAAGGTCTGATTCTTCTCCTACATTAGGAAAGAGGCCTATGTCCAGCAGTAGGATATTACAGGCTGAAGTATGAAGTGCTACTCCGATTTTAGTCTAATTTTCTGAAGAAAATAAAATGTGTTAGTTTCATCGTTTCAGCCTATTGCAATCCACTGCTGGACATAGGCCTCCAGTTCGTGCCAAAAATGCGTGAACTCATGTGTGTTGCCCAGTACACATAGTAATAGTAGTACTGATAGCATCTGCTTATGGCCAACCAAAAAAGAAAAGTTTTCTAGAGACCTCACAATAAAAACGAGTACATATGCTTTAGGCCACTCACAAAATTAAAAACAGTTAAATCAGGATATACTACTATTATATATACTAAACTTATCACGATTCCTTTTTCAATTTTTAATTTTTTTCGGGTTTTATTTTGGGAAATGATGATTAACGATTTTCAGCTTATTTTGGGGTTCGTTATAAAAAGAGGTGAAATATTTGTTATCCAATAGAAACATTAATTATGTGTTTCATATTATTGAAGTAAAACTACTTTACGTACGCTTGACTTGTGGCGTAAGCTGGTGAGTGCGTGACGAGAGCGTTACGAGAAGTATGATCGGGCGAGGTGAATGGAAGTTAGATGTACGAGTAGCTAAAGAAGTTTTACTTCTGTCGTGTGGTTTATAGCACACTCGTTATTTTTAAATATTTTATTATTTTATTCGTATAAATATACTTACTTGAACCTGAAGAAAATTTATTGCAGGTATAATTGAGAATTCACATGAAATTCTACGTTGTATTATTGTTATATAGAAAGATAGATTGATGAAAAATACTCATTAATATTACTTTTGCGAATATAGAACAAAAGTTTTTTTTAATATTTGTTAAGTTGGTATTTTTTGCAAGGTAGGTAGTTAAGAGTTGATACTAAAAGTTGGTAGATCTACTGAAAAGTTGCTAGAGTTTGTAACGCTGCAATATAGTTCGTTATTAATAAACGTGTTCTAATTTCAAATTTTCAACATCAGCAATGATTATATAAATAACGATGTGTAACAAGGTTTAATCCGTCGTATGTGCTTAAATATAGAACACAATTCCGTCACTGCTTTTCCGTCCCATTTGCAGCGTCCCCGTACAGCCGAAACAGTCTTTGAGCCGTTTGAAAATCGAACCTGAGCGTCAATCAGCCAAATTGGAGGTCTTTATAGATCAGAATTAATCGTTAACATTTTGTCGTTATGAGATTTTTGTTGGACCAACCATCCAATACATACCAATCATGTACTATGTATAGTAACATTGTTAACATGTAAACTATCAAATTTTTACAAATCAACAAAAGTATTTTGAGATAACAAATAAATGACATTTCTGCTTCATATAATTAATTGATATATGTATTATAAATTTTTAAATTATTTTAAGTCAAACAAAAGTTTTGCTTAAATTTTAAGGGGGTGATAGACGTGCGAGTAAGTTCGCGAACTTGTGGCTCGACGACTTTTTTCGCTCGTGTGTCACCCTAAGTACGCGTACTTTAAAACCGCCGGGTAAGTTCGTTAGCGATCCGACAAGTTTCTAATCTTGCTCGTAGCCCGCCTCCGCTCGTGCGTGCGGCAGCACTGCGAGTCGCGAGCCGCCAATTTTAACAGACTTCCAAAAGAGGAAGAGGTTCTCAATTTGATTCAGAACCTTAGGACTTTTGACTGGGTGGACCGATTTTCATGATTTTTGTTTTAACCAAAAGGTAGTATGTGTTGTGTGGTCCCATTTAAATTTGATTGCGATCTAATAAGTAGTTTGGGTTATATCTAATAACGCGTATTTACTTGACTGTTTTTTCGTCTACCTATGATGTGTTACTGATCGATGTAATTGAAGTCGTTTTTTTCTGTTTACGAGCAAACACAATTATGTTTCGCCAGTCCGTGAACGCGCAACGTTTATAGTGTAGGTATTTGTAATTTTTGTTACTTTTGATGCTGAAGTTACTCAAAATGAATTATTTCAGAATTTCGTCTTTTTTTGGTTTTTAAAATGTAATACGATACAATTTCTAAATAACACAAAGCTTCTTCTGTCGACAACATCGCAATATAGAATGAGTAAGCTTCACGTGTGTCACCGACGGCGAGCCGCGATCTTAAAAACCGCGTTCTTTAAGTAATGTCTATCACCCCCTTCAAACTAACGTACCATGACTGACATCAAATTGTCAACATTTAAAATCAAAACCATAAATTTCCACTTTTGAACACATCAAAAATAAAATTATACTTCCTGACTACATATAAAATAAAACCGATTCATACTAATGTAAACGGTCTCCGACACGGTCCTTTTACGATTCTAAATTCAAATTTCAAATTCGCCACGTTTTGAAATTGTAAATGAACGGACGTTGGATGCGCCTTCTGTTTTACGATATTCAAATTTTTTCTTTTTTTTTGTTTTGCACTGTAAAATAAAAACGGGCCTTTTGAAGTTTTGAGTTTCAATTCGAATGTTCTGGAAATATGTTTTATCGACGATTTTGTTTTTGGAACTAACGTTAAAATTTTTTGACGCGTATATTTTTTAATTAAAATAGACAAGTAATAGCTTATGAATATTTTACTAACTGTTTCACGCTTAATCTAGATGGATGTAGAAGAAGCAGTCGAATTATATAGATTTATTATAGCTAAGGCTTATTATTCGGTGCAGGATTACGTAAAATGATAAACATGTTAGGATTTTGTGACGCTGTATTTCATGCAAGATATTACCAATTTTGTATTATAGCACCGTTTTTTTAAAGAGTAACTGTGGAGTTACTCTGGCGGTCGCCGGTTCGATCCCCGCACACGACAGATATTTGTATTGGCCATATAGATGTTTGTCGTGGTCTGGGTGTTTGTGCTTGTGTATTGTGTGTGTTTCTGGACCCCTGAAACCGGAAAATCCTACTGGGGGCCGAGTGTTAAGCGTTTATTTATATTATTTAGCTGTGATATTCTGTGAGGTTGAGGTAATTCCCCAGTCCGGCTCGAAATTTTAGGCCAGATTCCTTCTTTACCCTACCTCAATAAATTTATTACATAAGTTTAAAAATAACATGTCTAATATAAAGTAAATTTCTCAAAACACTTACCGACCGTAATCTGATACCTTAATACCTTAATCCTACAATCGTACCACTTTTACTTTCAATATGACGGATTAAAAGAAGGAAAAAATATTGTTAGAACTTCTAAAGCTGACAAAAAATTGTCTCTGACTAATAGTAACAATGTGTAGCGCGGTCTGTGCGTTCTGTAACTGTATTTCGTTACTATACCGTGTATGTATATATGTGTGTTTGTATGTACGTTTGTTAAACAGATAAATTATTGTATTAATATTTTAATTTTATTTTATTTTTATTATACTACTATAATAAATCTTAAAGGAAGGCTTTTTACAAAATTAGACGTCAATTACAGTATGTGATTGTTTCATAGCTTGCGAATAGAAATATCTGACAGATAAAATGGACTGACTCTTAAAAACATTTATTTGTTAAATACCATTATACATCATCATATATCTTAAATTTTAATAGTAATTAGATAATAAATACCTTAATCTTCTCTCCTTCTCCTACATGGGGAAAGAGGCCTATGCCCAGTAGCGGGATATTACAGGATGAAGCGAAATACCCTAATCAAATCGATATCTACCACCAGTGAGATTATCACTTATTTTTATAGTCAGATGATAACTAAAATACGTACCGCACAGACCGCGCTATACAAATAAAATTCTATAGTGCAATGTTATTGTTAGTAATGTCGCCCAAAGTGTCCGCTTCGCGCCATCTATTGAACATACTTGATTATAATACTGGCCAGCGGATTAGTATCGAATTAGCTACTTAAATAAACTAAGTTTGATTTGATTTATTAGTTATTGGGTTCTGTATTTTTTAATTTTATTGTGTGTTTAGCTAAATACGTGCTACGTGCTCTGTAGTGAAATGGTAAACAATTTAACAGGTTGAACAACTAAAAAATCCTGTCCAAGATGTGTCCAAGTGGTATAAGTTAGACCAAGATCATGCTTAAAACTAATATGAAATGCTAATGAGGAGGTTGATTGAAGTTGTAAAAATAGAGGGGGACGTACCCATTACTAAAATAAAAAATTAAGAATATCCGTCAGTTATTTTATTGTCTATGCCTAATGCTAAAGTTTTATCGCGCCGTTCGCACGATATAACTCGGCACCTATAGGTAAATAATAGCTGTTTCTTTCTAATATTTACATGAATGGCTTGACTAAGAATTTTAGTGGTAGCAAAAAAAAAAAGCGAAAAAAACATTCTAATTAAGTGTTTTAATGAAAAAGATGTAGTGTGCTAAAATTTTGTCGCCGACTGTATAACCCACAGTAACCGCTTACCATCAAGTAGACATTACGTTCGTTTGTCACCATAGTATCACAAAAAATCATCAGCTAACAGAAATTACTTTGAAGAAAGGTTTATGTTAATTTCCAAAGGAACCCTAAATAATTGTAGTAGTTTAATGCCCAAGCGCATGCGTTAGAGCGTTATCGTTGTTTGTAAATAGTTGATAAAAAAATAAACCTCTGTAAAGTATTGCAGATCACTTGATAACAACTGAAGTGTCCCTTGCGTCACCATCTTGTATCGAAAGATTAAAGTCTTTTAAAAGATTAAATCTTTACAAAAGAATAGATATAATGCTTCTTTGGTACACTTTATCTTTTGAGAAATGTGTTTTTTATCTAAGAAAACTATTGAGTTACATATGTTGATAATTTGTGATTATATCTGGTATGGAAACTTCGAATAACTCACTATTTGTTTCCCGCGGTTTCTTTTGGGATAGATTCGCAGTAGAAAGTAATCATAATTTGCTATTCAATTAATAATGTATTTAATTTACGTCAAAATCTCTTTAAAAAATAATCAAAATAAAAATAAAAAATTCTGCCATTCTAAAAATCCCTCGTTCCGCAGTCTACCTAAAAGAAAAAAAAAACCTCCTTTAAATTTCTACTACAAAAATAACAACCAAATAACCGACAACTACGAAAAAAATTATTAAAACCTTTTTCATTCCTCCATACTTTTTTTATAATCTGTTTCGCTAAAAAAAAAAAAAAAACTGTATCCTTAATCAATATTATTAATACCTGGATCAGGTAACGTATATATAATGACATAAAAGTATTAGAATCTATGAATCCATTAAGTTCCCCCCACACGTGGCCACAATTTGTGCCATATATCAATTTTCACTCGAACTAACGACTAAAATTAGTCAGGAGGGCTTTATTATCATTTTATCTCTTTGAATTATCGCTTTAATTAAACTGTTAACGTTGTTTTTAGTTTAGTATAAGTTATTTTATTAGAAAAAAGACCATAATATTCACAAAAATATCTTAATCTGACATTTAATTTCTTTATTTTTACTAAATATTATTATTTGAATAGAAAAGTCAAAAACCCTAACCCTACATCCTCCAAACAATAAAAAGAAAAAAAAGTCAAAAAATAATAAATAAACATTATCGTTCCATGTTTAAAAAAAATCTAAATTCAAAATAAGATAATCTTACCTCAAACAACTAACAATATGAAAAAAATAAAACCCTTTTCAAATTTCGAATAATAAACCGTACTCGAATTCCCGATCATTAAATAAACCAAACGATACTCTAGTAAAATACTCAAAAAATTAAAGCACCCACTCACGTCCACTTAGCTAAGTACTCGTATAAACGAGGGCCACGCGCCTGCCATTACCGCCTTAATTAAATACAATATGCCTGTGAGAACCGTGCCGTGTTCGAGAACGAGGCGCGTGTGTGGAAAGCTTTACTTTTTTTTTTTTTTTTTTTTTATTATGTGGTTTGACTGTTTTTAAAATTAGAATAAATTTGCTTAAAAAGTTATAGATACAGTCTGTGAGAACCGCGTTTCGTGAACGAAGACCTTGTGTGAAAGGTTTACTCATTTTAAATTTTTTGGCTGTTTATGAACTTGGAATATACATGTTATCGTGTACGTACATTCAATCTTATACATGCAAACAGACAGACACACACACTCAAATACATATATAATTATTTCTACATATATACACCGTGCTCTTTTTAAACCCATTTTTTAAAATGGAAGCTACAGTGGGCACCATAGACCTAGTTTTGTCGCCAATGTGGCGGAGTAGTTTCTCTTTAAGATCTTTGGCAGCTACAACCGTCGTGGTAACTACTATTTCTACATTCTCATCGAAGTTCCCGACTAAGTGTGTAATCTTTCCACACCCAGGTACTCCATTTATCCCAGTCTTGATAACTGCCAGCCCACGAGGCCCGCGTCAACATCAAGATTCCCTTAAATGGATTTTGCCATCTCGAGCATCCTATCATCCAGCATCACTCTCGTGCACTTAGCGCAGGTGACGTGTCTTCTCGCCCCGCAGTCTCAACCGTGCCCACAAAAGCGCCTGTGTCGCAATATGGTCATATATATTTTCCTGACACATGCCCTTTGATAATCTTGAATGTATCGTTCGGATATATATATATATATATATATATATATATATATATATATATATATATATATATATATATAGTTTTTTGCTGCCTCACTGATAGGTCTACAGGATCTTCTTTTTGCAGGTGGCAAAGTTAACTTCTCGAGTAGCTTTTACTGTGGCATGCTCTTGGCGTTACTGTTGTTTTTTTTTAAAGAAAATTAGTTTTGTGTTAGAATATATTTTTTTATATTTTGGTAAGTGCAGATACTGCCTCTTAAGTAAACTATAACTGATTTTTTTATACTAAATATTGTTTGTTATGTCACATTAATATTAATAGGGGTAACATACAAAGCAAAACAGAACATAAAAGAACGAAATTTCTAGCAAAAGATAGTAAATAAATTAAATTTTAAATTAGCTTTTAAAATAATAGATTTTCTTAATATAAGTGGATTACTAGTTTATTTTCTCTTTTCTGTATGGCTGATGAATTCGTAGTAATAAATTCGCTCAACGTGCAATGGAACGGGCTATGCTTGGGGTCTCTCTCAAAGATAGGATTAGAAATGAGACTATCCGCGAGAGAACGAAAGTAACCGGACATAGCCCACAGAATTAGCAAGTTGAAGTGGCAGTGGGCTGGTCACATGTGTCGCAGGACCGATGGCCGTTGGAGTAGACGGGTCCTAGAGTGGAGACCGCGTCTTGGCAAACGCAGCGTGGGACGTCTTCCGGCCCGTTGGACCGACGATCTACGTAAGATTGCCGGTGTCGGCTGGATGAGGATTGCGGAAGACCGGGATGTCTGGCGTGAACTTGGGGAGGCCTATGTCCAGCAGTGGACTGCGATAGGCTGAAGTGGTGATGATGATGAGTGATGAATGAATTAGGTTCTATAATGTTATAAGTAAGTAAAAAAGAAATAAATTAAATAATAATTATGAATACAGTCTAACGTCCATGAATGCCAGTAGCGTCTCAATACAGTTGAATAGTTTTTGAATTAGTTGTAAGTGTCCATTGTTGACCGCAGCATTGTGTCAGCTAAGTGTCGGGATGTCGTAATCCTTACGATAATGTTATTGAGATTTTAAAGATTTAAGGATCTACCACACTGGTTTGTTTCTTAGGAATAATTGCGTGTAGTTTTACTAACAGTACATGCATGTAAAAAGGTTCTATATTTAGGTACTAAAATGGTTTTTTCAATCATCCTGCAGAGGTCCCATAGTTTGACAAAGACCTCTTTTATTCTATATTTTAAGATAGGACTCATGTTTTGAGATAGTGTTCTGCTGGAAATATCCTGCTCAAAATATGGAGAAGCTCGATTGGGGTAGTACCTACTTCGACCTAATTGACGATCACAGCTAAATGATTAAGCTTACAGATGACCACAGCTAAATAACAATCACTTAAAGCTCTCAAGCAGTATTGCATTCCTCTGGTGAGTGAGGCGACTCCAGGTGAGAGTCGAGGCAACACGCGTTTTTAAAATTGGGATCCTAAAGGTCTAGCTTAAAATCTGGTGTAGGTTTCATCTTAATATACCGTCTAGAAGTGGAGCTATTACTATAATAATTCTGCCAATAGACATTCGTCGGTCCCAGTTGTTATCATAAATACGTGACAGCGATCGATACCCACGGTCTTAACGTGGGTAAGATAATTATCCTCGAACTAACAGTGAAGAAGTGTGGCAAATTAAACGCCAACCCTTCTCATGTTTTTGGTCGTCTGACGAGCGGGTCGGTAAACAAGCGTAGGTCCACCTGATGGTAAGTGGTTACCGTAGCTTATAGACGCTTGTAAGACCAGAAGCATGGCAAGCGCGTTGCCAACCCTACCCCTGATTTCCTCAGGAGCTCTAGCTAACTTACCACACGAACATAACACTACTCGAGCGCAGTGCCATTTAGCTGTGATCTAATTTGTACTGATTTTACCATTTAGATTTATTAATTACTTTATCATCGTAATAAAATAAAATTCAGTTGAATTGAGAACCTCTTCCATTTTCGAAGTCGGTTAAAATAAATTTAAATTGAATATGTGCGTTTATATTTAACAGCGATGGCTACACACTATATTTTAGACCGAAATTGTACCGACACATTAAATTATATTCAATTTTTTTATTTGAAATTGAATCTAAGCTCGCATCGTCTGAAACACCCTTAAATCTTCCCATTACGTAACAGTGTGTTCGTCTTTGTCAGTTCATATAATGAACCCACTCCACTATGATCTAATGGGATAAACTTATAATAACCATTATCTATGGGATTCGATTGAAACGTTTTATTGTGTTACTTTTGACCATACGTAAGTACTTCGAATTATTGAGAGTCGAATGTATTATAAATCGATGGGGTATTTGATGGGATGATGACCCCATAGACGTTGCAAGACAAGAAGGTACTAAGACTTGTTAGAGGTGTAATATATTAATCACAATTGTGTTTGCTCGCAAACGAAATAAACCAACTTCGATTACATCGACAAGTAACAACAACAGTAGGTACAACGTATGTAGACAAAAAAATAGTCAAGTAAATACGCATTATTAGATATAACTCATAGGCTACTTGTCTAATCTTGATCAAATTTAAATGGGACTACATGACAAGCATTAGCTTTCGATTTTAAAAAGAATCATCAAAATCGATCCAATTAGTAAAGTAAAAAAACTAAAGTTATGGTAACACGCGTAAAAAAAGAACAAATATAGTCGATTTTATAACCTTCTTTTTCGAAGTCCGTTAAAAAGTGGTCTCACAACATCTCAGAAGATGACGATGGGGACTTCGAATAAACTCAATATCTTTAATTAAATAAGTATTTATTTTAAAATGTTTGACGCCATTTATAAAACTGACGGACCAGTTCGCTTGTTTTGCAGTGATCCCGTTTCTTGCTCCAAAGGTTGTAGATTCGTTCCCAGCCCTGGGTGTAATATGCTGACTGTTACCAACACGAGTACCAAGTTACTCACTTTAGAAACAGATAACCGTGTGTGTATGTTAAAAGTATTTATGTTTTAATATATAACTAGGTCGGCAAACAAGCGTAAAGCTCACCTAGTGGTAAGAGCTTACCGTAGCTTGTAGATGCCTGCAACAGAAGCATCGCAAAGGGTCGCCAACCCAATCCCCAATTTTCCCCAGGAGCTCTGGTCACCTTACAAACCAAAAGGAACCCAACACTGCTCGAAAACAGTATTATTTAGCTGTGATCTTCTGTAAGGTCGAGGTACTGCCCCAGAGGCTGCTCTATATTTTGAGCTGGAAATTTCCTGCTGTGCCATAGCTCAGTTACGTTATGCTTATTTGAAGAATAAATTTATATAATCAAAAGAAAATAATTAAAACTTTCTCAATTTAAGTTATCTTCAAAATCAATTTTTAATCGTCAATTTACAAATTAATATTACGCTAGTATTTGATAAGTCTTAGTTAATAATATGAAGTTAAAACCGATTCGGAATTTATTGTATTTAACTAGCGCCACGCGGTTTTACCCGCGTAATTTCCGAACCCGTGGGAATATCGGGATAAAATGTAGTATATAAATATATCGGGATAAATGTAGTATAAGTATTATTATAAATCTCTAGCTATCTACATACCAAGATTCATTAAAATCGCTTTCTTAGTTATTATTAGGATTTTTTTACGCTATGTCGGTACAAGTTAACTAATACAATAAATAAAAAATCAAAGCAAGTAAGCAAAACCGGGAGCAATCTAATGTACGTATAAATATCATCAAAATAAAAAGGTTATTGTGAACATACATTCATAATGTATGGAGTAGACAAAGGCGTTAAAAGGTTCAATCAATTTCAGGAGATAGATATGCGGAACACACACATACTACACAGGCAGTAATAAGGTTTATTACTGGATTAAATTTCCCTTCATATATACCGCCATCATACATGCCGGCATACATACACTCTAGCCCGGCTTTGTGTGAAATTATTATATTGACAAAATCGATATAGAGAGTGAAATAAACAATCAATAAATATCTTTAACACAGATAGTAAAGTATTTATATTTATACTTAGCTGACGCCGCAAACGTTCTTTTGAAATATATGTTATTAACTCCCTTAATCCCCCCCCCCATAACTTAGGGGCATGAAAAATAGATGTTGACCGATTCTCTGACCTAGTAGCCGTTTCGGAGGAGTATTGTAACTAACATTGAGACACGAGAATTTTATATATAAGATTTATTTATAGATGTATTTATTTCTATGTATATTTATTTAAAAAAACTTGCAGCTGTATCAGCCGGTTGTTACCTATGACACAAGAAATGAGTTACCTTAGGAACAGACTTGTGTGTGTTAAGACACCGCGGTCTTACCTGCGTCATTTGAGGAAAAAACGTAATAAAACATTTTATAGCCTAAGCCTTCCTCAGTAAATGGACAATGTAACACAAACATAATTTTCAAATTCGAACCAGTAGCTCCTGGAATTGAAACAAACAAACAAACTCCTCAGCTTTATTGAAGTGAAACTTTTTTAGACACATGAGGGTAATTTTTTTACGGATGAAACGCAATATTAATAATATTAACGACACGAAGATGTGCAACGTTTTTGTCGAACAACAGAGCCACCTAGCGTATACTATATAAACTATATAGTAGATAGTATTACATTGCAAACCAACTAGATGGCGCTGGAACGGAAATCTAAAGCTTTAGATTTGTATAAATATAAACGAGACTTAAAAATTAGTTTGTCAAAGAAGTTTCACTTCTGACATGTGTACTTTGTACGCACGCACTTTTTATCATATTGATATAAGTAGATTTATTATTTTATAAAAAGCTAGTTATATAATAAGAAAATTAAATTGTGACAATGTTTTTATAAGTATTAAAATATTGTCAAATTAAGAACATAAACCTCTAATATGATAATGTAACATAAAGACGGAACAAATTCGTTTATATTTATATAGCCTACAAGCGGATTTCTTAAGGTTGAGTTGGCTGTCAGCGGCGTGAGGGAGGAAGGGGTATATCACTGTAGAGGGAGGGGCGGTAAGTTTGCGTGGAGAAGGCATTTACTGAAATAAAAAAATTATTATTAAAATTAAAAAAAAAAATCTAATGTACTAAACAGAAGGCGAGGCTTAAGTCTCATAGACTTATACGCTAGCCTTTGAAGTTTAGGAGAGTTTGTAAGTTTATATGCATATAAAGGAATATATTCCTTTGAGTTTGTATAGTACCTTTTTTATAGCAGTAGTAATATGTACCACCAATACTTTACCAATCAGTTGTGAATAATTACCAAACAGTTATATACTTTAACAACATGTGAATAATGTATAATAATAACAATATATTGTTATTATTATACATTATTATTTGCAAATATGAGCTAATTGAATGTATTGATTGGTTACATAAGTAATAATGAAAAATCAAATTTATCATATATAACTACAATGATTACCTATGATGTTTTGATATTTTTACTGATTCTTCCAGTACCATTATATTTAAATCTTTTTCTAATTCAAACATATATGGAATAAATAAAGCTTTGTTAATTTGTTAAGTAATATGTATTGTTTTATAAAGAGATTTTTGACACTTCATAATAGTCACATATAAAAGAAATATTTGCAGATTATATATTTTGATTGATTCATTGATTCCGCATGCATCCTGCATCCCACAGCTGGGCAGAGGCCTCTTTCTCCTGAAAGGGTCGGAGCTTAATCAACCACCCTGATCTACGAGTAACGATCGCTATCCCTATTAGGTGACTATAATAACAACCGGGACCGATAGCTGTAAATAGTATGGATAAAAAGAAAGTATGTATTTATTATAAACTATATGTTACTGGCTATCCCGGTAAACTTAGCAAGGGTTAAATTCACCATGTCGAGCTAACAGGGTTAAAAAATTTATTCTCAAAAAGATTTACTTATAGGAGAGAATTATAAATATACAAATAGTTGCCATAGTAAACTAATGAAACAGGACATCGTTAAGACATATATATTTTAAAGGCTATAAAAAATTTATTCTCTATTATTTACTTCAATTTTCCTTATATACCTACAGATATGTAATAAAAATGAACCGCCGAACCAAATTCGATAATTATTTTTTATTGTCATTACAGCGTTGTATAAATGAAAAAATAAATAAATAAGTATATGTATATCACAAAGTTCGCCGTATTGATTGTAAATGGGTTTGAAGAATTTTTTCTCAAAAAGATAGATTCACTTACACGAGAAAAACATAATCAGCTTAGTCAGTTGTCGCTCAAAGTATATTTTACGTGTAGATTTTAATCCATCAATTATATTGTTTTATTTTTTTATTTTTCATTATATGAATTTTACTCTGTACTGTGTGGCTACGGTACTAAAGAATATAGCCACCCTCTCTCTTCCCGTGGGTGTCGTAAGAGGCGACTAAGGGATAACACAGTTCCGCTACCACCTTGGAACTTAAAAAGCTGACCGATGGCGGGATAACCATCCAACTGCTGGCTTTGAAATACACAGGCCGAAGACGGGCAGCAGCGTCTTCGGTGCGACAAAGCCAGTCCTGCGGTCACCAACCCGCCTGCCCAGCGTGGTGACTATGGGCAAAACACATGAGGTCACGTTGTTTTTGGCGTGAACTTGTGGAGGCCTATGTCCAGCAGTGGACTGTATAGGCTGTATCGATATGAATTTTACTCATTATAATGAAACAACTTTTTCTGGACTGTGAGTCCTCCCGTGACCATCGTTACTGTAAAGTATCCGAAACATCTGGAAGACTTAATAAACCGCGATAAAATCCGAAAAATTGTTTCATTAATGATGTTAAGGATTTTTTTATTTATAAAAATAATAAAACCTTACTAGAGTCCTCTCCACAGTGAGCGCGCCCCCGTCACATCATCCCGTCCATATTTCACGCAAACAAATATAATAAAAGCCTCAGTCTGAAGTATTTCATATTATGTTATATGTTTTCATTTCGTCGCCTCACTGACGGCTATTTTAAAAGAAATATTCTTATATACGTTCTGTGATTTTCACTCTTTGATGTTGATATTACCTTATGTAAATATATTGAATAAATAGCATTTTAGATTTATGGATTAACTTAAAAACTGGACCGATTGTGGCATAGGAAATTTTGTAATAAGTGTGTGTGTACTTATGTGTATACGTAAGAAGTTATACTTCATTGACTAGCTAAGTTCACGTTGCTAACTTCTTCTTTTTTGACTAGCTAACTTCAGAATGTAGATTTTTTGTGACGGTATGCCCGCGCATCGTCAAAATTTACTCTCATAATTTTTTTCCTAAGGCGCTAAAAGAAGTATAACTTCGAAAACTTAAAAATATCTGTATCGGATAGAACTTTGAAACAAAAAGTTGAGGATTTTAATCTGGACAGAATATCTCCGAAAATAAATTTATTATAGCCATATTTCAACAACGTTAAATCTAGGAACATTAATTTTTGCTAAATACTACTTAATTTTACTCACAAATGTTTAAATAGAGAACGTAAAATTTTCGCCAACCATCACTATACTTCAAGTACAAAAAAAAAATGATCATAGAAGCCGAAACAAATCAACATGATCGGATTTCAACTCGAAGAGCACTCAACATTTTGGTAGCTACGACTCATTGACTCTTGACGATCTATTATTAATAAAACAACAAGAAATTACAACTTTATTTTAAAGGGATAGAGTTTATATCTTTTAACAATAACATAACAAACTTAGGCGGGTTCTATGTTGCTAAAAATTGTTTGTTGTCCGCCACCCGCGGCGTTTGTTTGAATATAGACGTTTTTTTAAACGCCCCTCGCGTATTGTCGTGTTTTTTTGGTATCCATTATTAAATAAACTAAATACCGAATATAATGAGTGTAAAAATTGGATAATCCATTGTACGTTTTGTTACTGTCGTGTGTTTATTTAAGCGTTGACTGTGTGAGAGATTATTTCGATTTGCGTCAGTTTTGTGTATGCTTTTGTGAAAGTGAATTTTGTTTATGTTGAATATTATTGACGTACGCCATATTATATTATGCTATGTTGCGATATATAATGTTATGTTATAATAATAATAATAATAATAACTCTTTATTGTACAACAAGAATGAGCTAAATTACAAAAATAAAAACAGGAGATAAGTACAAAAGACGGCCTTATCGCTAATGAGCGATCTCTTCCGAGCAACCTTTATTGTAACCTTATAGTTGAAGTTTTCTCACACATGTTAAAATTAGCTGCTAGAAAAGATATTAAGCATCTTTATGTACTAAGCACCTATCTTGTACTATACACAAGATGTAATTAAGCAAATAGATTTAAATATCTTATAACAAACACACGCGGTCGTCTGTTTATACGTTAACTTAATGCGTCTGTTATAAATAATTGCGAACTGATATAGCTAAATATTTTTTTGATAAATACACATAGAAATTAAAAAAATATCACATTCAGACTCAGGCGGGAATCGAACCCTCAACCCGCGGAGCAGAAAGCAGGGCCACTATAGGGTGCGTAAACATGCTAGTAGCGCTATATACTTATCTTTTTCGACTTTACTAAGACGATGGAATAACATACGCTTAAAGACAATAATTATGTTTGCTTTGAAACGAAAAAAAGCGACATATATTGAATGTACCAGTAATATAAAAAAATAGTCAAGTAAATACGCGTTATTAAAGATAATTTAAAAAGTACTAGTTAGATATCGATTAAATTCAAATTAGGCCACATGACACGTACCAGCTTTCGATTAAAATAAGAATCATCAAAATCGATCCACGCAGTAAGAAGTTATGAGACAACACATAAATAATTACAGTCTAATTTCCTCCTTTTTTGGAGTCGATTAATAAACGATTAATAAACTGGTAATATTCGACTATAACCTTAGGACTTATTATAAGGTCAAATATATTACTATAATTAAGTTTAAAGACTTAAATTGCTAACGAGTTATTACAATGAAAGAGAAGTCAATGTTTGTATACATGAAATAACTTTCAAATAAATGTCTTTAAAAAATAAGTAAATTAATTCTGGAGATTTTTTTACATTCAAAAAGTTGAAAACAAGTTTGTCCGCCCTGATGGTAAGTAGATAGCTTCCGTAATTACATCAAGAGTATTACTAGCGCGTTGGTGACTCTACTCCCGACTCCCCTCCAGCTTGGGCTGACTCTGCCACTTTACCACAGAAACACAACACAACACTACTTGATCTTGAGCAAGATCCTTATGTGCTCTGTGTCAACATGACATCGCTCTGGTTTAGTGGTGCACGCTCACACACCGGAGATTGATATCTTGGTAGGATATTTGTGTTTGTACAAAGACTTCATTTCGGTCTGATGTCAGTCCTGGTGCGTTGAACCATCATGCCTCGGAGAGCACGTTGAGCAGTCTGTCCTGATTGTTGTCATATGTTCTGAGAGCGATCGTTGCTCATTCATAGTATATACTAATATTATAAAACTGAAGAGTTTGTTTGTTTGTTTGCTTGAATGCGCTAATATCAGGAACTACTGGTCCGATTTGAAAAATTCTTTCAGTGTTAGATAGTCCATTTATCGAGAAAGGCTTATAGGCTTTTTTGCGTATAATTAATGCGTATAAAACCTGCCGAACACAGCTAGTAGGGAATACGTCCGTCGAGCAGTGGAGCCGGATGAGTGGAGCGCGGTATATTAAGCTCCAATCTTTCTCCTACATAGAGAAAGCTTCCTAGCAGTAGGAAGTTACAGGACAGGCTAAAACGT
Source organism: Melitaea cinxia (assembly GCF_905220565.1). Taxonomy (NCBI): domain Eukaryota; kingdom Metazoa; phylum Arthropoda; class Insecta; order Lepidoptera; family Nymphalidae; genus Melitaea; species Melitaea cinxia. The sequence goes on from NC_059416.1 coordinate 3,084,094, forward strand.
ATCCTTCTACCTCAAAAAATATATTCGTATAATATATTATTAGAGTAAAAAGAATATCTACTCTAATTGTTTATCTTATATTATCGTTTATTAATATATGCTGGGTAAAAATGAAACACAAAACACAAAAAAAAAACAATGTTTTACATATTTTCACATCCTTATACAATTTAGGCTATATTTCTAATATCTGTAGTCCAAATGTTAATGATAATAAATACTAATAGACTATCAATTTATTTCGCGTTTAATTTACGTACATATAAATAATCCTCTAGGTTAGTGCGTATAAATAATCCCATAGGTTATTTTATTTACAATTGAATCAAAAGTTGTAAACATATTTGTAAAATATAAACTTTTTTGCTACCTACTACTGTGTAACGATTGTTTTAATACTAATCTATATAACTATTGCTTTACTATTAAAAACGGGCAAAAAAACCATGCAGCAAATTTTTTTAAAGCTTATTTTGTACTTTTTAATACTAGATCGTTAACGAACTTTCTTAAACTTGTTTAACTTTTTCACAATTTTTAATAATTGTGAAGAATTTGAGCGACATCTAGTGTGTGATAGTTTGAACGATCATAATTTTTTGACTAGTGACATCTATCTTTGAGTAGGGAACTACGTGCTACAGAGCAAAATTATTGCTTACTACCAGGTTTTTAAAAAATTCGCTAGATGTCACTACATCTAAATTTTTGTTTTTTGTAATTTAAAATTTAATTATGTATGAAATTATTAGATTACAATAAATTCTATTTTTAAATTTATTTGTTACTAGAATAAAATAAAAGTAGGTAGCAGCTAGGGGATACTATACTCTCTAGCCCTAGGGGATCTACTCTGGCTTTATAATGTGGTTGCTTAAGGTTTTTTTTTTTATTTATATTATATTACAATAAAATATATAGGTAATATTATTAACGAAAAACCTATCATAAAACTACGCTTACATTCCTCTTTTTCCTAGTTATGGAAATATTATAATTTGTTGGTTTCCAATCGTGCTCCACTATTCTCTGCTCTATTATTCTCTTGTAGACCAGCGCTGACAGTCTCGCTGTTCTTGTCTTTTCTTGCGAGTCGAAATCCACTTGGTACAGGCCGAAACGTTCACTAAGGTCATTAAAATATATGTTTATTTCAATATATTCTAAATTTAGTTATGTTTAATTACAGTAGCACGACCGCTATGGTGTGACGACAGTTCTGGTTTAATGGTGCGTATGTCATGTCGGCAGTGCCTAAACACCGACGGTCGCGGATTCGATTCCCGCTCGGTGTGGATATTTGTGTTTATACAAATATTTATTTCCGGTTTGGTCGTTAGTCATTGTGGGTCTTCCCACCATGCCTCAAAGCACTTTAAGCTGTCGGTCCTGGTTGTTATCATGTACACATAATAGTGATGATTACTCATAGTAGGTATATCCACCAACTCGCATTGGAGCAGCGTGGTGAAACCCTGCTTCTCCGTAATGGGGAAAGAGGACTATGTCCAGCAGTGGTATGTTACTGAAGCGAATTGCAGTAATAAAAATAGCGAATTACAATTTGTGCAAAAAAGAGATTAAAAATGTTTTTTTTTAATTTTCAAGCACAGAATTATTTTTAAGCATGTCTAGAAAATGTAAAGTTAATTTTGAGGGTTATGGGTTTCATTTTGACCTAAAACTAATCAAGTACCTAAGAGATATAAGCACACATAAAACTTTTCGCTACAAAACACCGAAATAGAATGTTTCTTGTATACAAAGCGTTGTTTTACTTTACTTATAATCGCCTTTTCTCCTCTTAATACTGTAGAGATCTGACAGCAGAAAGTCATCGTAGTAAAAGAATAGGTACCATTGGCACTCCTTGGGTACAAAAATAAAATCACCTGGTACCAGCAGTCCACTCAATATTATCCATCAAGCTCCAAGCCGTGTAGCCCTTCACATCAGTCCCATCTTCGATAGCCAACAGCAGGGCATGAAAATATTCCCTCATGTTCTTAACACGAGACGAATCCTTGAGTACCTTCTTCGTAGACCAGCCATGTTCTGTGATGAAGACCGGGGGGTAGTCGTACATTTTGTTGATATGAAGACTCATTTTGTAGATGCCGTAGGGTACGCTCTGATGAAGAATATTATTTTTAACCGACTTCAAAAAAAGGACGAGATTCTCAATTCAATATTTTTTAAATGTCTCATTCACGAATTTTTACTGGGTTTACCGATTTTAATGATTCTTTTTGTATTCTTAAGTTAGTGATTGTCGTGTCGTCATTAACATTGAAACCTGTCACGTAGATTATGAGGTATCCTTAATAATATGTATTGTATTATACTTGTCGATATGTATTGAACTTTGAAGTCGGTTTTTTTTTTATTTCAAAACAAACACAATTGTGTAAGTATGCTACTTGTATACGAGGCTGAATACAGAGCTGTAGATGACAGATTCGACTTCTGTGTATGTTTGCCAATACATAAAACACGATTTACATCTTTTCGGAATCTTTATCTGTTTGTGTACTGAATAGCTTGTATTCATTATATTATTAGGTACCTATACGAATTCGTTAGTACATACATATTGATTATGGCAGTGGTCATCATTCACTGCTCTACTGATATTAGGTACTGTACTCTGCAACTGTCTAAACTTAAATATAATTTCATGATATGAACTAAAGAGCATTAATTCATAATACTTAATAAAGTGTTTGTCATCTGCCCCGATAGTCTAAAATGTAAATTTAGTGTATGATCACTCTCTCTGCATTCGTCCATATAAACAACAATTTTATCAACGTCTCCATCAAATATTTGTTGTTTATCAAACAATGCACTTTCTTCAATTACTATTATTCTTTAATTACTGCCTACATTTAGATTACTAACTTCCCAAAAAAAAAAACTAAAAAAAGCCATCTTCTTGGCCTGTAGACAAACAAATGCACGCCGTTCTTTTTAATGTTTTCGTCTTTACTACCAAGACACAAGATGTATTTTAACTTCAAAGAAATATATTCAAAATAACCGACATCACATTATTGGCATGTTTTGGCCCTACTTCCTCAATCTCTCGAAAACTTAATTCCTTATATATTACCCTTAGCCAAGACGACTGAGACGTCTTCCACTCCATCCTGTGGCTGATCTCAACCCCCATGTCATCCTCGATGGATGAACTAGGATGCTGCTTCTCAGATTTACTTATCAAAACTGTTGTGTAATGATTTACTCCCACGAAATCTGCTGAACCTGCAAACATTAAGTCATTTTAATAAAAAATGTATATTTCTCATTACATTTTGGTACATAACATTTCTTTACTTTCATTGATAATTAGCTGATTAAACGTTGTCCTGTCTTGCGATCTTTCCAACCCATATATTTGAAACAGATGAAATAACCTTAACCATTTCTGAAAATTTCCACCTTTCTGACAATTTTCTTAAATTTTCATTGCACGAAAACTTTCTTAAAAATTCGGTTAAAATTAATCCTCCTTGAATTTCGTTCACCAACCCGCCTGCCCAGCGTGGTGACTATGGGTAAAAAACATGAGTTCACGCCATTTTTGGCACGAACTTTTGGAGGCCTATGTCCAGCAGTGGACTGTATTAGGCTGAAGTGATGATGATGATGATGAGTTTCGTGCTTAGGAAACACACTTAGGGATTTTTTCAAATATAGATCGTAACCTTTTAAAAGTGTTATCTCCTCAGGACTAAGTGCAGGCAGCCTAGACGTGGTGAAACCTTGTTCTAAGCTTCTTTCTGAAATTCGCTTTCTAACACTGGGAGGGAAATCGCCTTCTTTAGACCATATCGGATTCATGTACATGCCAATCTGGAATTTATTGATTTTTAGATCAGCTAATAATTATAGTAAAATATTACTTATAAAAATTATAAACTTAAATATGTAATAATGAACATAATTAGAACTTTGCAATTAATCTTTGTTGACTAATAAATATATATTATTTTGCATGGTGAATCTCTGATATTAAAATATATTCACTGTTATTCCAATATTAATCTTTTCTTCACAAGTTGCGGTAATATTAGAATAAGAATTATGTACATATCTGGTATCTGGAGCACTCGTAACACAAACACAAACTCCCAGACCACTAGAAATAATTCTATGGTATAAATACAAAATGTTGAAAAATGTACGGAGATGGGACTCTCGATTGCCAATACATCGTTAAATATCGTTTATTTAAGCCTTATTACTGGGTGAAATATTTCATACCGTAAACTCTCTGTATAAATCAGTAGCCTCAACATTTTCAGTATTATTATTCACGTGATCAGCCCAGTTTAGTGCCAACGAAATTCCGACGGAACCTTAAAACAAATCATCAAGAAAATTATTCCTTAAACTAAATATAATCTTGGTTAAGCTCTTGTCCATTTTTACGACAGAAACGAGAAGGAATGTACACTATCCTTATTTTTATCCCGATATGACACGTTGATAATGGTATTGATATTACACACCAATCTCGATTGCCTGAACATTTTTTGTCTATATGACCGGTATTTTGATGTCAAAACAATACTAATAAGTAGATATTAATTATGAGAACTGCGAAAAAGCGAATAAGTCTTTATAATTAATTGATCTGAGTTTGGTATATATGTTCTTTATTATTAACTGACGTAGGGTACAGCAGGAAATGTCCTTCTAAAAATCTGGAGCAGACCGACTGGGGTAGTACCTCGAGCTTACAGAAGATCACAGCTAAATAAAACTGCTTTCGAGCAGTGTTGTGCTCCTGAACGTCTGAAACGTGCTTACGATGCTCCTGGTACTGCAAGCGTCTATACTAGATAGCAATGTTATTTAGCTGCGGACTTCTGAAAGAATGCGGTTCTCCCTAGTTGGGCTATTTCAGACATCGATAAATTAAATAAAAATAGTATTTAAAAGTATTTTATTTTATAGGAAATAAGTCCTAAATTTTTTCTTTCTTGTGTAGTTTATACAAGCTTGCGACGCTTCCGGTATTGCAGGCGTCTATAAGCTACGGTAATTGCTTTTTATCAGGTGAGCCGTACCTTTATTTGTCGACCTAGTTATTTTATATAAATATGAAAATAATGCCTATGAATATAAAAATATAAAATGATTAGAAACGTAGTCCATAGGTTCTTAGGCTAAATTACATTCTAAAATACCTAATATTGACGTCTGTATTTTACATATTTTCTACCTTTATATTTTTGCTTGTAATCCGCTTCATATAAACGATATGCTTTCGCATGAGCCAACATGACATTTTTAATGCACAAATAATCGCCAATACCGCTAGAACCAACGCCTGGAGCAAATTCCTTACCACCATACCCGTCAAAACATATGGAATTGGGCTGGTTGATCGTTATCCAATATTTGACTTTGGAGCCAAATCTTTCAAACACGACCTTGGCGTATTCTTCGAAATATTGAATAGTTAGTGGGTTGGCCCAACCTCCGAAGTCTTGGAGTGATTGCGGCAAATCAAAATGGTACAAAGTTACCATTGGCTGTATGTCGTATTTTAAAAGTTCGTCGATTAAATTGTCATAATATTCTAAGCCTTTTTCGTTAATTTGGTTTGTAAATCCTGTAATAAAAAAATTACATGTCATGAAGTTACATTAAAAAAAAACATAAATGAAAAATAGCATAGAATTTTTGCGCCTCGCGTAAGCTCAGAAATATTTATTTAGTGCCTAATTTTATAACCTAAATTATTGTTTTAGCTAAACCTATACTAATATTATAAAGCTGAAGAGATTATTTGAAAGTGAAATAATCTCAGGAATTACTGGGTAAAACTGAAAACTTATTTTTGTATTGGATAGTCCATTTACCGAGGAAGGCTTACAGGCTACAATATTTTGGTATTTTTTTTTGTTAAATTAACGCGGGTAAAACCGCTGAGCACAGCTAGTCAAACATATTCCAGAAATATATTAACTTGATTTGACAACTCATTCTACACACGTTAGTTTTATTGACAGCAGAACAATTGCAGCCAACAATTTAAAAAAAAACACTAAAATTTCTATTATTTCTTAGAACAATACAAATTCACACGATTATTACACAGCTTTCAATATCCATTGCTCGTTACCTGTAGGCAGTATCCTGTTCCATGATATAGAGAACCTGTAATGATCAACGCCGAGTTCCCTGAGCATCTCCACGTCACGACGGTAGTTGTGGTAGGAGTCAGCGGCGACGTCACCATTCCTACCATCTGGGATTATCTCTGGGTGGTTGTGTAGAAATCTGTCCCATATGCTCTCGGTTTTCCCTGTTTAGAATATAATTCGTTTAAAAATGCTATTATTTTTATTTTTCTATTCCTTCTGATAAAGTTTAAGGCGACTAATAAACTACAGCTTTGATTGATGACGAAACGGAAAAATATATAAAAAATCTCCATCTGTCAAACCTTTATCTATCAGATATCTTTATCAGTAGAAACAAAAAGTATTGAGACTGTCAATTTTGTATTTTATAATACCTACTTAGTACTTATTATTGACATTTTTTAAAATTCTGTAAAGTAATATAATAATATAATTAATAATAAAAATAATATAAAATAATTATAGCTTTGTATTTTCGATAAAATTGTATTTTATATTATTACATTCACTAATACCATAATGGGGATTGTCCTTGATAGACATTTACGTTATTATAGATCTTATCTCACCATCAGCATCCCAGGCGCCCTCCACCTGATACGCGGCGGTCGCTGCCCCGAATAGAAAATCATCTTTAAACCTTCGTATTTTCGTGTCTGAATACCCATGTATACATGAAATACTGTCGTCATACAAAAATAATGTAAATAAACAGAGCTTTGCTAAGTAATGATTAATTATTTAAAAAAAAAAAAACGAACGTCTTTAACAAAATACGAGTTTTGGTAGTTGGTACAATTTACGATTTTATTAAACAAAATTAATAAAAAAAAATAAAATAAAAAAAAAAAATAAAAAAAAAAAAAATTAAAAAACAAAATTAATTATTAATATTTTATACTAATAACTGTAAACGCGATTTCGTTTGCATTTGCACGTTCTGAGTTTTATTCCTTGTTTCGAAGGGACGTTAGGTTCAGTACCTAGTAATAAATTTCCGAATTTAGTATCCTGGCTACTGCGAGCTTATATCATGCCAAGTTTTATTCAAATCTATTCAGTAGCTAAACGAAAACAAAAAGAAACATAAAAAATGAAAAAAAAATGCGGTTTGGCATCAAATCTCTCCAAAAAATAATCAAAATCACATCGATCTGCAGAATTAAATCTACTGCACAATTCTTATAATTTTACGTTTTTTCTGTAACAAAATTGGATTAAAATGTTAATAATAATATAGAATATGTTGTTAATAATCAACAAAGATGTGTTATAATTGTTGTACTACTAGATGACCCGGTGAACTTCGCATCACCTACATTTATTTGTGAAAAATATGGACAAAAGACTTTCTGAACGCATCTATAAATATTTGACAACCAAGTGACAATTTCTTTGACAAAAGACATCAAATGTTTTACAGCATCACATTTTGTATAGGAAAATTTACGGGTTTAGTATTTTTCGCTACTTATTATTTATATTTCTCATCTTTTGAAACTTACTTGGACTTCCAAAAATATTTCAAAATCAAAATCAACTAAATCGGCCCAGCCGTTCCTGAGTTTTAGCGAAACTAACGAACACCAATTTATATATAGATTATAATGAACATATTATACTCGAACGGATATATAAAACGAAAATATTTTTATATATAATTAATTACTTATTATATTTTAGGTTATATGTAGTTACTATTTTTATTTACAGCATTAATGGTATTATTTTTTATTATACATTGAGTGAAGTACATAAAAAAATATATTATATCTATAATATATGTAATAAATGTATTAAAACTTACCTAAAGACAATTAAAATCACATATAACATTACACCGTCTTCCTAATGCCGCTGTAAAATAATGACTACTTCGTTAAGATAAGGAGATAATTAACAGATAAACTAAATGATAGTCACTTATCATTCAACTAAACGTACACACGTGTTTGAAGCAGGTTAGACGGCTGAGTTTCTCAATTAGCACTGGTACTATATTACCCGTAATTTCAATTGTGCATTGCTGTACTCGCCGGTTTCACTCGCGTTAATTTGAGGTAAAACGTGGACTATGCTGTACAAAAGGAATTTTTCAATTCGATCCAGTAGTTCCTGAGATTAGCGTGTTTAAATCAACAAACAAACTTTTCAGATTTATAATTTTAGTATAGATAATGTGTCGTATACCCGTTTACTATATACTCGTATACCTGTTTGTCAATGTAATTTGAACACTTTTTTTTTTGTTCGAAATCACGCACAATTGTTGATAATCTTATATATAAAATTCTCGTGTCACAATGTTAGTTACCATAAACCTCCAAAACGGCTCGACCGATTTTTATGAAATTTTGTGTGCATATCGGGTAGGTTTGAGAGTCGGCCAACATCTATTTTTCATACCCCTAAGATATAATGAATTTGACAACGCGGTGGCGCAACGGCCACAGGACTGGTTTATCACTGTTGCGCTGGCGGTTGCGGGTTCGATCCCCGGACGTGGTAAACATTTGTATTGGCTATACAGATTTTTCCCGTGGCTTCCGGATCCCCGACATAGCAGACAATCGAGGGGATTAAGGGAAAGTGTAGAGATAGAGAGATAGATAAAATTCTATTAAGATTGTGAACATTTTTTAAACTAATCAGTACGTCTGAGGATTGTACAAAAAATAACACAAACTAAAATATTTATAGAAATTTATTTACATAGTGATTAAAACAGTATCTCAAATATTTAATCTAACGATGGTCATGGTCTCAGGTCCATACTCCGGGTCGATCTCGTGTGTCTTCACGATCTGTTTGTAAATAAACGCTGACTTTCTCGGCATGCGTGTTCGTTGCTCACTCTCGAAGTATACTCGGTACAAACCAAAACGACCTCTGAAATTGATTACGAAAATATTAAAAAATACAGCATCTATACAAATAATTGTGTTTGCAGGCAAACGAAGAAAAACTGACTTCAATTATATCGACAAATAATACAATGTAGGTAGACGAAAAAATAGTCAAGTAACTACGCATTATCAAAGATTACTCCAAAAGTTGTAATCAAATCTCGATGTTTAAATGTGACCACATGATTAACATCGGCTTTCGATTAAATTAAAAATCATTAAAATCGGTAAACCCAGTAAAAATTTATGCAGATTTTCGAGAGTTTCCCTCGATTTCTCTGGGACCCCATCATCAGATCCTGGTTTCCTTATCATGGTACCAAACTAGGGATATTTTGTTCAATTCCACGCGGACGAAGGCGCGGGCACAGCTTAGTTAAATAGATATTTATTTGAATTATTTTTATTTTTGTTTAAGGAATTTACTCCTTACGAAACGATTTATTTCCCGCTGTATGAAAAAATGTGGACTCAAATCGTGTTTGGCTAATCTTCAGAAATCTATAAGCTACGGTATACGTTTACCATTAAGTGGGCCGTACGCTTGTTTGCCGACCCGGTCGTATCCATTACATAGTATAAAACGAAGTCGCTTAGACAGCTATGCTCTATCTATCTATATCTTTAAAACTACGCAACGGATTTTAATGCGGTTTTCTTAAGTAGAGTGATTCCAGAGGAAGGTTTGTATGTATTATAAACGTATAATATATGTATAATATATAATATAGTAGGGGAACACTGATAGATTTTGCAACCGTGCAAAACCGGGGCGGTTCGCTAGTAACAAATAAATAATACTCACGTATATCCTTCCGTCCATTCGTAATTATCTACCAAGCTCCAGGCCATGTGGCCCTAAAGGTTAACACCAGCTTCGATTGCATCTAGGACACTGTTCAATGCTGCCCTATAATATGAGATCCTAACATCATTTATCAAGGGAGTTTCCGGATTTTGAGACCAACCGTTCCTCAGTATTTAGAATGGGGGATTGTTATACATCTTCATAAGATGAGTGAAGGCGTTGTACACGCTGTTTGGTGCCAACTGCAAATTGTTTTAGAAAATGTAATTGTTATAATTCGATTATCGTTTTTTACGTACAATGGCCAAAAATTGTGAATTTCTCATCGTGACTTTCTTTTGTTAAACTACAGAAGCCTGAAGCAAAGTTCTCTTCATCATTTCTCAATTTTAAGCTCCATTCTCCTTTCTTTCTTTGATATAATTAATCACACGTTTATTCGGGTAACCAGCCAGGCCGTCATACTTGATGTTTGCATTATAAAAATAATAAATATGTTTTAGAATTTGATTAATCTAAGCATGTCCTAGTAGGAAATTAAGTACAACTCTTTTTCAGATAGTTCAAGGGTCAGTAGCTGCTGAAAGTAAGAAACTACCGGCCGTAACGACCGTAACCTTCGTAGCAAATCTCTCTGGTTTTATTAAAAGTAATCCATAGTTTAACTCTGTCACCGAAGCTCTCGAAGGCAAAACGAGCGTAGTCTTTGATCTTGCAGCTTCTGTGGTAAATTCCAATAGTACAATACAATACAAAATACAATACAAATATACTTTATTGTACAACCAAAAACAATACAAATAACATAAAAGAAAAAGAAACAAGCGAGAAATAATAATAATAACAAAAAAGGATTGTACAAAAGGCGGTCTTATCGCTAAAGAGCGATCTCTTCCAGACAACCTTTAGAAAAAGGACATGAATAAGAATAAAGCGGCATAGAGGTGTACTTCAAAATAATATTTGTAAACACATATAATTATATAACTATACATACACTTGAATAGATATAATTACAGGCATAAAACTACATATAAGAGTACATACATTGTATACATACATAATTACATACACACATACACACATACACACATACATACATACATACATACATACATACATACATACATAGATTCATACATACATACATACATACATACATACATACATACAATATAAACAACTAATAGATATTATAAATATAAACGACAGAGTACAAGAGAAATATAGCACTAAATCAGTAACGATATCATAGCAACTTTAAGTAATTGTCTTTCAAATGGCTCTTAAATGACTCTAATGATTGTGCACGCCGTATACTTACGGGTAAAGAATTCCATAGTCGGGCCGCTTGGACAGAGAATGAGTTAGAGTAAAAAAAAGAAGAATGAGATGGAATTTTAAGAAGGAGGTTACTATCAGAGCGGAGAGACCGAGTAGTAGAGTGTTACCATTCGCTTAATGTTGTATAAATTTCATCGATTAAACATTTAATCGATTAAATTATTGTAAAAAGAGACGCCAGCTTCGTTGACACTGCTCATGGTACCATCAGGTAGAACTCTTGACCAAGCTATAGAGAATGGGTACGCATCCAGGCCAAGTTCTCTCATCATCTCAACATCACGTTTCTAGTTATTGTATGTGTCGGCAGCAACATCTCCGGTAGACTGATCAAAGACCTCGTGAATTTTAGTTTGGGTCAAACGATCTCATATACTTTCCCTTTGCCTAAAGCATACATTTTTGTAAATATTTACATCTATTAAGTTACGGCTTCAATTAAGAAATATTTAATAATGATTTATGTTTTCTTAATCTTCTACTAAACTTTACTGCATACTTTATATATTATTGTACAACTTTGTCTCGATTTGCATTATTTTTTTTTTTCATTCAAAAACAATATTAAAATTCCTTTAGAGTCTTTACCATCTGCGTTCCATCCTCTTTCAACTTGATACGCTGACGTCACTGCTCCGAAAATGAAGTCATCTTGGAAACCCATTTCGTGCTTCTGCTGAGCTTCTGCTGAAAATAAAAAAGAAATATCTCTTAGCTCCGACACGCAACAAAAGTTTACTCCTAAAAACGAGCGATATTTAAAATATTCTTTCTCACAAGAAATATTGCGTGGTAAAAAGTCACTCTCATGTCAAGTCTCGTTATTGCTTACACGATTTAACTCTCCATTCTTTTTGTACCACATTCCTTATCGCTTCTTAAGAAGAAAACTCCAGCAAAGAAGCGTATCTATAGATACAGGACGAAAAAAAGAAAATAGTTACAGTTATCAGTAGAACTAAAATTTAGGCGTGTTGCGAAATACTGATAAACGTCGTCACATTTTGCCACAAGTAATCAATTTCGTCATTGTTATTTTGAAGTTACAATGTCAATAACTTGATTGGCGATGTCAAACTATACCTAAAAATATTTGCTTAACCCCTGCAGATTATATTATCTTGATAAAGCTTAGAGATTGCACATGCTATTTTTGTTTACAACGAGATCGAAAAAGTATTTTTTTTTTAAATACTAGCAATCCGCCCCGTTTGCAATGGTAGTTTAATGTACAATGTCTTTGCGAAAGCGATGGGTATAGTAATGATCACAAGTTCGACTCGTTGAGACACGTGCTTGATTACTTTTACGCATTTTTTATTTGGTGGAAATTCATTTAAAATATTACAGGATTATAATGTACTGCCTAAAATTTCTGATCTGTATACCAACTATATTTAAGTTTAAAAGGAGTAAAGAAGTCTCAATAGTTTTCGAAATACTGCTTATGTGTAACCATGTTTTTTTGAATTTTGACTGGATAGAAATATATTTTTACTGAATATTTAGGGTTGTGAATAAGGAACAATTTCACCACACATTATATCCTTTAAAAATGCCTTGATTTATTTCGACCTTTTCAAAATTTTTTGTCAAATCTCAATGAATTGACAAAGCCTTCACAAATTATATATCCAAAGTTTCCTCAAGAATTTAAGTACAAACAAAAAACAACAAAATTATACAAAAATTCGTTGTTGTTTTTTGAATTTATTTCGAACGAACAGACGCGGTGGGGAACTTTGTTTTATATAATATAGTTGTTTGATTGGAAGGTTAAAGAACTGAACAGTATCTTAATATCGATAAGGTGGTATATCTATAAATTATCGTGACAGATGAGGTAAAACGAGATACTATATTTTTATTAAGATAGTAATAGAAACAGATCTGTGGGCACCCGTGCAAACTAGATCAGGTCTAGCGATGTTGATTTTTTAATCGCATTCTTTTATAAGATTTGTCTGGATGCGCTTCTGGTACTAGTCTCAAGTTGTGTTGTGTTCATATACTGATTAAGGTGCACCTGAGGAAGGTAGGAGTTGGGTCGGCACCGGCTAAGGGAATTGCTGAACCTTTTACTGGGCGCGTCCTCAGGTGGCGGATAGGGATACGCCACTCGCGAGTGGTAGGGATATTTACCATGTTTTTTATTTTCATTTTGCGGAGCTCAATATTTCGACATTAACTGCAAGTGTCTTGTTCACAAGACTGAAATTTTCGGGTAGATTTTGACGGCTTTAACAGTTCAACTATGTACATTTGGTATATTACATGATAAACTTTAGACGTAGCATCATTATAAAACAAAACATAATGAAAACAAAACGACCCTACAAATAAAACTCGACAACTCTAATAGTTGTAATAATTTAATTAAGTGTGAGAAATATTACAATAACTCAGTTCAATGTCCTTCATCGATCCACATGGTCAGGTTCTCTGGTTCGTAGTTCGGATCGATCACACGCGTTTTTATGATCTCCTTGTAAACAAACGCAGACTTCCTCGGCGTGCGGGTTCGTGCTTCGCTCTGGTAGTCCACTTCATACAAGCCTAAGCAGGCGCTGAAATAACAGATATTATTTTTACTTTTGTATCATTTATATGATCATAGATCTTTTAATTGAATCCATACGATAATTTCAAAATGAAACAAACACACGGATAACACTCTTATGTTGTTTTAGTAATTTGAAGATTTGATTATAAACAATTATGTTACGATTTACGAACGTTGATTTACTACACCCTACGATGTTATCATTAAATAGTTTGTGAAGTAGGTATATATATATATATAAATATCGTGTCACAATGTTTGTTTATTGAAATATTGCATCAATATGTAACTTTGTCCAACTTTAAATATAGGCTATATTTTATTTCGATTAATGACCGAAATATTTTTATCGCAAAATTAAAAAAAAAGTTTAGCATGAAGTTCTCTAGGCCAAGTAAAATGTTGATGATTTCTAGAAACTAAAGGTGTAGATCTTCATTAGTTCAAAACTGTGTTCTACAAACTTCAGCCTGTAATAATATCTCACTGCTGGGCATATGCTTCTTTTCTCATGTAGGAGAAGGATTATGGGTATTTATACTTAAATATTTCATTACACCGCTTCGTATTATATTGCCTTTAATGTTTGCCTTAACTTAATTTACACAAGGTAAAACTTACTTGTATCCTTCCAGCCATTCTATGTTATCCATCAAACTCCAAGCCATGTAGCCTTTTATCTTAACGCCAGCCTCAATGGAATCCAATACGTCGTTCAAGGCCGCCCTGTAGTACGTGATTCTTTGATCATCAATCAATCCCTCCTCTTTACGTTGAGACCAGCCATTTTCAGTTACGTAGAAAACAGCATCTTTATATCTATTTTGCATATCCGTTAGCATGTTGTATAAGCTCCTCGGCGATTGCTGAAATTGAAGTAAAACAAAACAAAATATCACTAGCTCGAATCGTTTAAAGTGTCCATTAATCACCCTAGGTTTTAGACTAAACCTCCAACCCAAAAATCAAGTGTGTATTTTTTGTGCAATGTAAATTGATATTGTCATAATATTATCTTTATATACCGGTAGTTTTATAATAATATTAAATTTAAGAAAATTAACTATCGTGATACAAATTTCCTGACAGGTAAGGTTCAACGAGAAATCTCCCCCACTGTGATTTTTACGTTGTTTTTCCGGACACCTAGCTCTACGCAATCCTCATCCAACCTCACGAACAAAAAATAGTTAGTTAGTAGTTAAAACAAATTAGTTTAATTAGCTTAATTCGGGATCAAAATCTATGAACTAAACAATGAGGATGTCATATGTTTCTTATGAGGATGAAAAAAATTAACAAACGCACTAGTCGTCGCTACGGTTTTCGAGGGTTCCCTCGATTTATCTGGGATTCCATCATCAAATCGTTAGTTCCCTACTCATGGTATCATCCTTGAAATATCTCCTTTTCAAAAAAAAAAAAAAGCCTGATAAAAATCGGTTCATAAACGACGAAGTTATCCCCAAACATACATAAAAAATATATATATTTACGGTCGAATTGAGTAACCTCATTTTTTGAAGTCGGTTAAGAAAGTAACTCAGTTGTTTGGTATAGATATCTAAGTTGAGACTTACAACTAACCACGGTGAGGCGGATGCAGGCCACTCTGCAGGTCGGAACACACCATTTTCCTCGTCATCCAAAAAGCTGGGAATAGGGTTGACAGTTTTATAATCAGTGGCTGATACAAAAAATCCGCTGTAATGATTTACTCCGAAGAAATCGTAAGCTCCACGGGCATATTCTTTTTCTTCATCAGTAAATTCAGGCATACGAGATTTCTTGTATCCTTGTTCCATACTTTTTTTAGCGACTCTCTCCGCGAAGTCTTTTGGGAAGCCACCTTCTTCGGAGAATATTGGTTCTGCATACAATCCCCACTAAAATAAATAAATAAGTTTTTAACTTTTTAATTATTCGTAAATTATATCAATATCTCAATATAATAATAGCTTAAATAAAAATAAATAATAGCTTTGGTGCTTAGAAGCATACCTCAGCTTGTTTCCTGATTTCTGTTTCAAATCGATCTTCTTCAGAATCAGTCAACGGACTAAACCATTGAACGCTTATAGTAATACCGCACTCACCATTTTGAGTTGGCTTAAAATCATTATTATAAGTATGGTAAGCTCTTGCATGGCCTAAAACTAGATGCTTGGCGCAGTAATAAGTACCAATGTCACTGATGTTCAGAAGTGGAGCTTTGTTAGTCCAAGAATAACCCTCGTAGCAGATTTCTCTAGGTTCGTTAAATGTAATCCATAACTTGACTCTATCACCAAAGTTCTCAAAAGCAACGCGTGCGTATTCCTCAAACCATTCCGGGAACAGTGGACTCATAAACCCTCCAAGATCTTGCAGTTTCTGTGGTAAATCCCAGTGATAGAGCGTCACCATGGGCTTGATATTGTATTTTAACATTTCGTCTATCAAATTATTGTAATAGGCAATACCGGCTTCATTGATTTCGTTTGCAAAGCCATTGGGTAGAATTCGTGACCAGGAAATGGAGAATCGGTAGGCGTCTAGTCCAAGCTCTCTCATCATCTCGACATCACGTTTGTAGTTATGGTATGAATCAGCTGCGATGTCACCATTGGTCATATCCTGAACGACGTACGGCTTAGTGTGAGTTAAACGATCCCAGATACTTTCTCCTTTGCCTTGAAAAAGATAATAAATAATTTTTAAAGCAATAATACAGAATAAGATGTTTTTGTAATAACTTTCAATTAGGTAAGCAAAAGTTCTTTTATGTAATCATATTGTATATTTCCATCTCCAATTCTAATTCGACATAAAAATTACCGAGACAACATTTTAACATTTTAAGGATTGAATTATTTTAGCTTCAATTTTTAACCGACTTCAAAAAAGGAGGAGGTTACTCAATTCGACCATATAATAATAATAATATTAATAATATTGGAAAGGAGATATCTTAAGTGTAGTACCGAAGATCGAATTCGGAAATCGAGGGAAACCTTGAAAATCCGCATAAATTTTTACTGGGTGTACCGATTTTGATGATTTTTATGTTAATCGAAAGCCGATGTTTACTTTGTTGTCACATTTAAATTTCATCGTGATCTGATAACAACTTTTGGAGTAATCTTTGATAATGCGTATTTACTTGACTATTTTTTCGTCTACCTTCGTTGTATTACTTATCGATGTAATTGAAGTCGGTTTTTTTTCGTTTGCTGGCAAACACAATTATTAAATTAATCTGTCTAAAATTTATTTTTGTCTGAGTTTGTCTTTATTGTCATCGGTATTTATCAGCTGATTCACTTCATAAACTAATTTAGACTACTGTTTGTATAAGCGTTCTGGACAAATTATTTAAATTTAGTCCTTAAGAAACAGTATAAAGTCCATGGTACGAAAAAATATGAGGATTTAAAATCTTGTAAAACGTTGAACAATGACGCTAAGACCTGCCCTGAGAGTGACATTTTACTCCGCTATGTCTTTTGTAAAAAAAGAAATAAGTATATTTTAATTTTTACGGTAAGCGAGTTTACAGATACATTTTCTTTTAAGTATAGTGTTTACCATCCGCATTCCATCCTCCTTCAACTTGGTATGCTGATGTAGCCGTGCCGAATAGGAAGTCATCCGGGAATTTCCTGTCCTGCCACTGCTGAGCATTACAGCTCGCTATTATTAAACTGTTAAGAAATAAAACGATCTTTAGATAAATACATACATACTGAGGAACCTCAGTTTATACTTATTTGTTTATTAGTATTTATTTGAACTGAAATAAATTATCCTGTAAATTTTCTACAGCTGAGCAAAGATATCTTCTTATTATAGGAAAAATACGGAGCTCTATCATATGTCTACATCTACGCTACTCTTAAAATAATTGGTGAAAAATTTCCCTGTCAGGCGTATCGATCCCCACCAGGTGTTTAAGATAGAAACTGGACCTGACGAATTAACACATTCTCTAAGCCAGAATGGAAAGGCTTTAAAGAACATACAGCAGTAGAGTAACACAAGAAATATATACTATTGGAAAGATAGGCTGATTATTCAATTTTAATGCATTTTAAATCTAGATCTAAGATAGTTATTACTCCAGTTAAGTCAGTCTAACATCTTATTAATTAAATTTAGGGTAGTAATAAGAGTTTATTTTGTGCTTTGTTTTTGTACTGATTGTAACGGTGCCATAAGTAACTATATTGTGTAATATATAATCTTATCAAAGTTGCGCTTTTATCATTGTATCTGTTTGATATAAGTGTGAATAACTCAAGAGCATCGAATCTCCATGCAAAGGTTACTCAGTGCTATAAATGTGGACTAGCCAGTTTATACAGTTTTTACTGAGCTTGCTCTCTGCTCCTAGGATTGAGAACTCGATTTCCGATTCGTTAATATATGTATAAATTCATTAATACATAACTATGTGTTATTGACATGTAGATTTAAACAACTATATATATATTAAACATATTTACAATTCACAACTTAATAACTAAATATTTACAGATAGTTTTGGTATAAATCATGTCCGCGTGGAATTGTGCCAAGAATACTTGGCAGCATTTCCCCGTTGAATAGCTATGCCGCTATGCTTAACATATATATATATATATATATATATATAATTGTTTGTTAGTCAGTCAGTTCAGCCTATGGAATCTTTGTACTAAAGACTCGGCGAAGCCTGCCAAATGTCGTCCAGCCCAACCGAATTCTCCTATCGGCCTGCTTCTCGAAATTGTCGCGGTCTAGTTGGATGGTTTGGCCTAAATAGATGTAATCTTGAACACAATCGAGAATGGTACCATCGCTACCCGAACTAAATTTATGTTTAACAACCAAGTCATACAGATACCGGTCTCTGTATGACTTGGTTGTTAAACATAAATTTAGTTTTGTCCAAATTCACACCAAAACCGAACCGTTGCACAGTGGGACAGAACCGTGCGTACCGTCTCAAAAATCTGTAACTTTTTTGTTGATTGAAGTAAATCGCTGAAATTTGGTATGTAGTGTCTCCAGAGTACATACAATCCAATAATGAATGTATCATTGTCAAATATTTAATAAATAATATAAAATAAAATAAAACAAAATAAAAGTGTATTATTTTAATATTAAACCATGGTTTGGTTAACTTATTGAATTATAATTTTACAGTTTTATGATATTAATAAACCTATTTTATGTTATTTTATATTACATATGAATCTTACATTTAAATAAATGACAAATATATAATAACCCACTCCAAAAATATATTTTACAAATAATGTACGAAATTATTTCGATTTAAATAGCTAAGAGGTTCTTAGCTTCCTCTAACGATTTCTTGGATATAGTGACTGATGGTTTTCTGATACTTGATATATAAGGATCTGACGTAAATAGAAGACCATGAAATACGTCTTCGTTTGTTGCGGACCTAGAGCATTTTCTAGCATGATGCAATCTGAATTTTTTGTAATCTTTATTACGCGATTCTTGGGCATCCTCAGATAAATGACCAATGGGCAGAACAGCAAAATGTCTTATTATACTTTCCCCATGTATTAAGATTTTATGTACCGAAGAAGGCATATTATACCACATATATTTTGTTACGTACAGTTGTTCCATATTCTTTCTTTTTTTCGATTTCTCTGATAGATCTTCTTCGATCGACTTTGGTGGACGTCCACGTTCTTCAGATGTTGTAGGTGTAATATCCATCGGTGCTTCTTCGAATTGTACCTTAAATTCACCGTCTAACCACGATATATTATTACTAAAGAAACGTTATTTAGTTCGGTTAGATTTGGTCCACCGATCGTTAAACGCTGTTATAAGCGTTTTTTGAATACGTTTCACAATTAATTCACTTTTTTCAGACGACAAATGGTGGTGTTGTTCTAAGCATTTTTGAATATCTTCAGATTTTGTTCCATGGCCAATAAAAAATTCGCATAATACTCGTCGAGGCACAACGAATTCACTCATTTTGTTTTTATTTTTAACTACTTTTTTTTACCGAGGTTGGTGAAGACTATATTATGTTAAAGCACACTAAAGTACTGCTAAATGACAACGTAAATCAATAACTTTTATACTGAAATTTCGTGTGAAAAAATATTACTATCTAGTGTCATTATCAAGTTCCTAACCACTATCTATGAAGGTGGTTAGTAGTAGGTAGGTACTGATAATGTACACTAACAACTATAACTAGATACCACTTGATCCCTTTTCCTTCACCGCGATAGAGAAATACATAAACTATATGAGAAACATGTAATTCACACAGTGACAACAAAACATTAACCACATCTGACCGCACGATAAAAAAAATATACTACATACTAATACATTGCCCAAAACTCCCACTTTACCTAAAGATTGAGTAAATAGATAATATTGTTTAAGAAAAAAAGGTCAAAAGTGATCTAAATATCCAAAAATCTCATTAATCAGAACTAAAATAATTTTTGGAATATTTTGTATTTTCTCCCCATTAGCCATTTTTCGTTTCATTTCAAGGGGGGCAGATTCGGGCACTCAATTTTTTTTGCCCTGACTTTAAGATTAGCTGCTCTATACGATGCTATCAAAATTACGACATGGGCAGACACCGCTAACTGTCAAAAGTCTATGCAAAGTTTCTAATAAGGATAGAATATTAGGTCCTGAAATAAAAATTCTTTACCTCCCCAGGTTTCACATAATGGTTCGCTTAAATTATTTTTAAATAGATTACTTCATCACCATTCTAACCATATATCACACTTACAAATTTTCTGGTAAAGTAATGCAAATATGACCATGTAAACTGGTGGAATTGTGTTCTACATAATTGACATAATTTTGAGCGTCAACTTGCAAGCCTTATTCTAATACAAAAAATGAGAAATAGTGTATTTCAACTGCTATATAATATGCATTGAACATTCAGTTAGACATATGCATTAACAAAATATTCAATATAGAACATTACGAAAAGCTATTTTTGAGACGGTACGCACGGTTCTGTCCCACTGTGCGTTGGAAGGAGTCGTTTAGGTCGCCCGGCATATGGCCTAGCTTATTCAATGTCTTTACAAAGATCACAATATCGTCGGCAAAATGATGGTGCGAGATGTATTCGCCGTTGACGTTGAAACAATAAAAACTTAAAAGAAGAAGAGAGGACAAAAAAATTTTTTTTTTAAATGAATTTATTTTAATGTAAGTACTGAAAAATAACTCGTTAAAACTAAATAAAATCTATTCGAAAGACATAGAGACTATTGTGAATACATACCCTGCTAAAATTTTAGTTTGATTTTTAAGTATAAAGGCTATCAAACTGATTTATAGTTTTACTGCATTAGATTTTTCTATTTCAACGGTTAAGAGAAAATCTTATGACAATATTTTTTTTCACAGTCAAACCATAACCAGTAAATCTATAATATAAGATTATATTTAAAAATATACGTACCCTATATATAAAAACAGTTTCATCGTTGCTATCACACGTTTTGAAGTACGTACAAAATTGCGCTGATGATCCGTTTATATAGTTTTCTTATGAGAGCTAACGCGATATTTATCCGATATTCTGATAAATTTCAGATAAGGTGGTTATATAAATATATAACAAACAAATACAACAATATTTTCAATAAGATTAAGTAACAATATCTCATGTACATGAATAAAAACGAATCGTCGAAATGCGGGTTTTTTTTTTTGGTAAAATTACCATTTTTTTACTCAACCTAAACTGGATAATTTACTAATCGGTGTGTACATATTCAAATTATAACACAATTTGAGTAATTTTTAAAGACATAAAAAATCTACTAAGATAAAGTGTAATTTTACGATTTTTAAGTATAAATTTTAATTGTATTGTATTATTACGGAACTGTTTATTAAATTTTAATAACAAACTGAAGATTTACGAAAAATTTAAGTAATTTGGGTTACTTTATTTTATTTTTTTTGTAAACTTAAAAAAAATATTTTGTAATTAGAATTACTGTGAAATGATTAGTAATTTAGATTTCTTTTTATTATTTATACAATTTTAACTGTAAAATTACTGAAGAATAATATTTCTTTTTATCTTTATGTACAATTGTACTAAACAGGTTGATAATTTGCAATCTACTAACGGCTATGAAAACTTTAATTTAAATTGATTAAATACAATTATTTAGCAAACTGAAGATTGAATATTAGACTTCAGAACATGGCGTGCAGTCTTACAACTCGGAATGGACGTCAGTGTCATACAAATGAAACTCGAGAGATAGACAAATGTTAAGATATTCAAATGTTATTAAAAACAACTGCCACGTTTGTTACTAATTTACCATACATAAATATAGCTATCAATAGACACTTTTAACATCCGCCCATGTAGGCTTTAATTTACCAGTAATTAGGCCGCGTTAGGCCTATCGCGCTAATCTTCGCATATGCATTATTTTCGTAGCATTTTCAATAAAATATATGTTTTTAGTTACATTGATGATAAGCAATTGCAGCTGACGCCGCGTTGGCGCAACGGTCACAGCCATGGATTGTACCTGTTGCGCGGTTGCGGGTTCGATCCCGCACATGACAAACATTTGTATTGGCCATACAGGTGTTTGCCGTGGTATGGGTGTTTGTGCAGTTCTTGTGGGTCTCCCCACTGTGCCTCGGAGAGCACGTTAAGCCGTCGGTCCCAGCTGTTATCATGTAAACCTGATAGCGATCGTTACTCATAGTAGGGAATATATCCGTCAACCCGCATTGGAGCAGCGTGGTGGATTAAGCTCTGATCCTTCTCCTCCATCGGGAAAAAGGCCTATGCCCAGTATTGGGATATTATAGTTTGAAGCGTAGGCCGCTTGCAGCAGTGCCAACGTGCTAAAGACTCAGAATGATTATCGACCAATTTTTAATATCGTCATATCATTGTAAGTCTTACATATATCTATCTATCTATGGCCTTTACATCTATTGCAGATGTTTTAAGCAGTGTAAATCCATATTGGTTTCACCGCTATTGAGATTGCGATGGCGGAGTGTCCTCTCTAAAGATGTTAACTGCTTTGCCCGGATTTGAATTTGGGAAGTGACTCAGGAACGACCAGTCGCTACGTGTGGAGCTGGTTCGGTTGCAGGACCTGACTCGTGTCTTACAGGGATTCACTCCGAGCACATTAGTCGCCTCTTACTACACCTTGTATACGAGGGGGGCACTATTCTATTCTGCCGATGCCCCACGGCTGGTTACACATAGCATACGAGCAAATACTCTTCTATAACTAAAATTTATCTTGGTGACAGCTTAGGACGTCTCTAATGTAGGGTGGCTTTTATTTAGTTATGCTTGAATTAAAAAAAATTTAAGCTGTATCTAGGGACGTCATTGTTATGTTACAGTCATGTGACAATGGTAGATAAGTGTTTGATGAATAGTCTTATAATGGTCGTTTTTGTTGATGTTTTAATAAAATGTTATAGTGAGAAGCACAGATTTTGAATGTTACGTAAAAATATTTATAACATAGAAGCTTAATATATTATTCAAGGTACTAATGTAAAAGTACAGTGATCGAGTATGGCCTATGTATCTGTTAATAATTAATGTTAATTTTATCACTTTCGTAGAAGTATAGTAGTAGCAGTGGTTATATATTGTAGGTGTTTTTGCCAAATGTATGATGGTATGGAGTGCGGTCATTACGTAAGTGCATTCCTGAGTTACAAAGTTTCATTTTTAAAAACAAAACATACATTTGTAATATCGCTCCAATATATAACTAGTCCTTTTATGACTGTTATATTTTTTTTTATAAAAATATTATAATACTAAAAATAAATAAATTTAAAGGTTCACCAACATTGATTTTTGATATTTGATAGAAAGTTTTTTGTTTATGGTATCTCTTATTCCTCCTATTCCCTTCTCCTACTACTGAGACCAATTAGGTATTATTTTAAGTATACTGTCATGTAGACCCAACGTCACAATGGCTCACAGACTACTTATTTGTATTTAAAGTGCAACAGTATTATATTTTTCAATTAGTAAAGGAGACGACTTGACAAATGTTTCTGTCATCAAAGCTGCGGGGAATGACTTGTTTAATCAAATTAAAAATATAAACATATACATTTTCGTGTCTTCAGACTTTATCAAATAATGAAAAAAGAAAACCTGTTCTTTTATACATATTTCTTATCTGTTATAAAGTTAGGAGGGAAGTGCGGCAGAATAGAAAAAAAAAGAAATAGAATATTCAAGTTTCTTTATTGCAACCAATATGTGTCTAATGTCCTTCGTCGATCCACATGGTCAGGTTTTCTGGTTCGTAGTCAGGGTCGATCAATCGGGACCTTACGATCTCCTTGTAAACGAACGCAGATTTCCTCGGCTTGCGGGTTTTGGCTTCGCTCGTGAAGTCTACTTCGTATAAGCCGAAACGTTCTCTGAAACATGACATAGTAGGTTAAGCGCAGCTTAAAATGGTGTACCAAAAGTTATGCAGAATTTTTAAGTCTAAAAGTCACATTTCATCGAATACTAGCTGACTCAACAGAAGTTTTCTTACCTTACATATATAAAAAATAATAATTAAATAACAGAAACCTATCTCGACTTTAAACTAGATTGCAAACTTTTTAAAGCTTAAATAAAATTACTGATCATGTCTAAACTTTGTGATCCTAAAAACTTTCTGTGTCCTAAAAATAAACTATCCTATACACTAAATCAGTATTATTCGAACGTTTTCTGCTAGAAAAAGTGAAAGTCAGAAGTTTTGGTACTCTTCAGTTAAGTTGCTTCAAATTTCGATAGAGGTCATTCTCAATGTTGTTTCCTCAATACAATGATCAGTCGGCGCTTAAATCTTTATCATACGCGTCTTAACCATTCATGAGGCGCAGGGCCAGACCTATGAGGACGTCATCGTCCTCCAGACAAATACAAGGAGGCTCACGATCCACGACAGCGTTTCGCACGCTGTAGTCGCGGTGACTAGACACACCAACACCTGTGTCTATTACACCGACGACCGTGACGACGCAATTGGTCGCTTTGTGGCGAGGGCAGCGGAGATGACGGACAAGAAAATCCTTGAGCATAGTCTCAAGATGGCCATTCACCATAGAGATGCTGCCGTCATTGAGAATGTGCTCAAAATGTTGAAAAATGTAGAGGTGTGAAGACATCATTGTATTGTAAGTATAAATTATGCGTAGATAAAAGTGTAAAGTAAGTAATATAAATAATAAAATTGAATGTAAAATAGTATAGGAATAGGATAATGTAATTGTAATGATAAGGCTTTATATATTTACTTAATAAGATAGGATTAGTCATATAATATATTAATAAAAGTTAAAAAAAAATGAAATTTAAATGGATAAAACGATTCCTAACCACAAAAAAAGTACCTAACTACTAACAATAACATAGGTTAAGTGTACATTGTAAGTAGCAAATAAGTGTACATATATTGTAGTTAGCAAATAAGTGTAAATATAATAAAAATAATTAGTATATAAGAATATAAAATAAGCAATATGTAGAATAGCCTTGGTCAGTGGACTCGCGTCGACTTTTAGAAATTTGAAATTTTAAGACTAGTTATTAAGGCTTCTGAATTCTAAGTTGCGGTGAAGTACCGATGCATGTTAAAAAATAATAATAACAATTAATGGAATAACAAAAGCACGGGCATAATAAGCCTGTGGATATATCACATAATTAAAAAAAAAAATCTTTATCATAAGGGAAAATTAAATGAGAATTATTTTGATACTTACGTGTATCCCTGCATCCATTCGTAATTATCCATCAAACTCCAAGCCATATAGCCTTTAAGATTAACGCCAGCTTCAAGAGTATCTAATACACTATTCAACGCTGCCCTGTAATATATGATCCTCTCGTCATCTATTAACCCTACGTCTGGGACCTGAGACCAACCGTTCTCAGTTATGTAAAACGGAGGATTATTATATTTATCGCTAAGATGTGTCAGGGTATTATATACACTATCTGGTGCCATCTGAAAAAGTTAAATATCACTCTTTTATATTTGAACTATATTTCTTTTCGTATGTATTGTGTTAGTACTATTAGTGTGACGAACTCTACACACTACTGGTACTAAAATAAAAAATAAATAACTTACTTTAAGCCACTCTGAAGCGGATTGGAGCCAGTCTTCTGGTTTGTGTATACCAACATCTACATCGTCCAGCAATGAGGGAACGGGGTTAACAGTTTTGTATTCATTAGCTGATACGAGATTAGACGTATAATGATTGATACCAAAGAAGTCATAAGTTCCTTGGATGAATTTTCGTTCTTCCTCAGAAAGTTCAGGCAGGCGAGATCTTGAGTAACCCTGTTCGATACTTTTCCTTGCAACGATCTCCGCAAACTCCTTCGGGAAACCACCTTGTTCAGAAAATATTGGTTCCGCGTATATACCCCACTTAAATGAAATAAGAAAAAATTATAGTTAAGAATTATAATATCGATGACAGCATTCTTTTATTGTGTACCTACCTCTGCTTGCCTCCTAAGTTCAGCTGCATATTGATCTTCTTCTGAATCTGTCAACGGACCGTACCAGCTTATATTAATAGTAATACCACACTCGCCGTTCTGGTTTGGCTTGAAGTCATTATTATAAGCATGGTAGGCTCTTGCGTGAGCAAGTAAAAGATTTTTACCACAGTGGTATGTACCAAT
This sequence comes from Melitaea cinxia, assembly GCF_905220565.1. Taxonomy (NCBI): domain Eukaryota; kingdom Metazoa; phylum Arthropoda; class Insecta; order Lepidoptera; family Nymphalidae; genus Melitaea; species Melitaea cinxia. The sequence goes on from NC_059416.1 coordinate 3,110,606, forward strand.
ATCGGTTAAATTTAGGAGGGGAATCCTTTCATAAGCGCCATAGCCTTGGTAGCAAAATTCTCTGGGTTCGTTGAATGTAATCCAAAGTTTAACTCTATCGCCAAAATTTTCGAAAACAACTCGAGCATAATCTTCAAACCATTCAGGGAACATGGGATTCATTAAACCACCTAGGTCTTGCAACTTCTGAGGTAAATCCCAATGGAAAATCGTAGCCATGGGTGTTATGTTGTATTTCAACATTTCATTGATATAATTGTTGTAGAAATCAATGCCAGCCTGGTTGACATTTCTAGGAGCTAGGGGATTTGGCAGAATTCTGGGCCATGAAATAGAAAACCTGTAAATGTCGATTCCAAGTTCTCTCATCATTTCAACATCGCGCTTGTAGTTGTAATAAGAGTTTGCTGCGATGTCTCCGTTGCTCATGTCCACAATGACATGAGGTCTATTGTGGGTCATATGATCCCAAATACTCTCTCCCTTGCCTGAAATGTAATAATAAGGTATTTCAATAAACACCAAACTTTAAACTGCCACGTTTTTGTCTATTAAATGAGTAAAGTAGTTAAATAAGTTGTTTTAGGGCCATTTGAACTGTGTGTCAATGTTTCCTTCGTGGACATGGGAGGTTTTTAAGTAATTGCTATCACTGATAAGCCTGGTTTCTGCACTCAACTTAGTGTTTCTTTCACATGTACATTTGAGACTAGACAAATAATCTGTGCTATATTCCATACAACTAAAGCAGCAGATTATAGCTTTTAAAATACTTTTTAATTAATTAATACCGTCTGCGTTCCATGCTCCTTCGATCTGGTAAGCCGCTGTTGCTGCACCAAATAGAAAATCATCCGGAAACCGCCTTTCTTGCTTCAGCTGAGCATTACAGCTCGCTATTATAAAACTGTAGTAGAAAAACATATGTACATATAGATTATATAATTGTAAGTAAAATAAAAATTAAATGAGGATTTTAACTAACGTTAATGCTTTTTATACCAATAAGTTTGCGACGCGCGTATCATTTATCTTAGATTTAGTGGTCACCGTAGCTTATTAGTTCCGTACCTGTAATACCTGTATTGCCTGTAACACCAGGCACTCCAAGCATATTGCTGATCCTACCCCTCTGTCTACCTTACCACCACAGGAACTCGACACTGCTTAAGAGCGTTATTATTTGGCCGTGATCTTCTCTATCAAAGCCTAATAATACTCTCATCACTACTTAAGAGTTGTCAGCTGGTACCTTAACATCACCTATACTTTTATATTTACATTCTTTTATTGATGGCTAACTTTTTCTTAGTGTTCAATGTTTTTTGCGCAGTATCCTTATTTTTCATAAGATTAGCTTTTTTCTGGAAAAAATTACTTTAACTTTGTTTAATGGTCCATAGTTATAAATATTTCTATGTATAGCAAATTGATTGGATTCATTCTATTGCATTATTTAAATTTATTTGTATTATAGTTATTAAAATTGAATTTTATTATATACACAAAAAAGCTGGATTATTACAATAACGTTTTGGTATTCAACTTAACTCTCTGGGTTCCCCGTAATGTTATAGGTACATAAGTTTTATGCATTAAAAGAAAATAAATAAATATATTTTTAAATAATTTAGCACAATACTCATTCACGTTATTGTAATTGATGATAAAAAAACATAGGCAGCAAAATAAATATAACACATCAGAAGTTGCGAGAGCACAATCAACAAATTTATTTTTAAATGCTATTGCATTTTTATTTTCATTTACATATATTGTATTGTATTTTGTAATGTCAGATCTTTCCAATGATACGACATTTAATTTTAGCACGACTTTTTATATGGAGGGGTGGATATCTTCACAACCAAAGCAATCACTTAAAACAAATCAAGGAATAGAGATGCTTTATGTGAATTTGAAGGTATGTGAGTTTGCTTGTGTACATGTGAGCGAGTGTGCTTAAAAGCTTAAGCTTCTAAGTGCTTATGGTGAGTAGTTTTATAGAAATGAATTTTTTAAGTTGTTAGAATATATTATTTACAAACCGTACTTACCCTATTAACAGCAAAAACTTCATCGTCCGCATGTGCAACAAAGGAATGACACAGGGTTAAAGTTGCTCACTAATATATTGCTTCTAACTACTACATCAAATCTTGTTACTTATCTTAGATTAAGATAAGATGACTTTCTTATATTTATTTTTTGGGTTTTTTTACTAAACACTAAATATTGTGCAATACGAACATACATATAGAAATTGATAATTTAAACAAAAATACACACACATACATATCAATATTCACACATACGAACACCACCACCTTCGGACTTAATTCGCGGCGTATATTTTTAATATTTCAAGTGAACATATTTAGGAACTCCACATGGTACGCAACAAAACGGTTCTGGTAAAGATTGTAAGGCCTTTCAGCTGATAGCTTCATGTTTTATAATAATAATAATAATAATAATAATAATAATTTATTTCAGACATATGTCCATATTTTTGTTAGTTACATTTTTTTCCTAAGCTATGTTAGTTCCAACAATTGTGACAAATGACATCTTAATTAAATTATATCTCTTAAAAAAAATATATCCCTCAAACAATTGAAACACTATGCCAGGGGTCCAGAAATACATAATACAAGTCATATGACCGCAGAAATAAACCTGGGTAGCCTAAGTAATGGCCATGTTATGAACATGGATCGAAGCGGCAACCTTAATCCCAAAAACAACCCCAATTCACCAATCGACTAACGTGTCTTCAAATGTCAAGATAATATGTAATGTCCATGATATAATCGTGACATAATTTTTGTAAGATGTAGATAAGAGAATAGTTACCTATTTATAGTATACGATCTTTACTGTCAAGAGGTATTACGACTTATCGGTGACTAGGGTTGCCATTTCATAATAAAGTAGACAAATCACACGATACCATCCGCTTTGGGTGGCATCGCACTTCCTATAGGAGTTGTGGTTATCTTTCTGTCTCTTTGTGTGGTAAAATGTGTAGGAAAAGAATCAGCCTGTACATAAGCAAAAGATAGGGAAAGACCTTTGTACTTCGGAAAGGCTAGATCTTAAAGCATCACATTATTCCACTACGGATTGGCAATTCCCTACCATGGATAACAATCGCTAAATAATTGGTGTTTATGATTACAAACGCGACCCATATACCCAGAGTAGAGAGAACACCAGGCAAAGGCCTAGCAGCAAGCTCCTGCAGTTTTGAATAATAGTGTGGTTCAGTTTATGACTCAAGTTCACTAGTCATACTAATATAATATTAAGCATAACTGTGAAAACTGCCCAGCCCAACCGAATCCTCCTATCGACTTCCTTCTCGAATATATAGAAATAAATAGGAATTTATAGGATTGACCGTACCGTACAACTATCCTATTATTATATATATAATATACATACTACCGTAACAATTTATCCTAATATTCTTATATTTATATATTGAGTTGTATTTGCTTAAGCAGCCCTAGATATGATCGACGTTTCTTGAATTCTTTCGTTTTAAATGAAGAAATCAAATACTTGAGATTTATTATATTATCATTGCGTTTTATCGACAGTTTTTGATTCAAATATATTTTTACATTGACTTCAGAGGATGTGTATCTGTCCAGTAATTTAAAGAACATTCTGTAATGTTCTTTGAGGAAAATAAAAATATTAGATTTGATTTTTGGCAACTATTTCAGACATGAAACGATTTTTGCACAGTGGTGGATGGATAAGGCGATTTTTTTTTAAACAGGTCTATTTTTTTATACTACATAAATTATGTCAAGCTTCATCACTTCAGCCTAATACAGGCCACTGCTGGACATAGGCCTCCACAAGTTCACGCCAAAAATGGCGTGTACTGATGTGGTTTGCCCATAGTCATCACGCTAGGCGGGCGGGTTGGTGACCGCAGTACTGGCTTTGTCGCACCGAGGACGCAGCAGCCCGTCTTTGGCCTGTGTATTTCAAAGCCAGCAGTTAGATGGTTATCCCGCCATCGGTCGGCTTTTTAAGTTCCAAGGTTGTAGTGGAACTGTGTTATCCGTTAGTCGCCCTTTACGACACCCATGGGAAGAGAGGGGTGGCAATATATTCTTACTGCCGTAACCAATCAATCAAGCTTATCACGTAGTTTTTTTGACGTGATCATTACAATATTTCGTAATATTTCGTAATAATTTTATGACATTCACACATATTCGACTCTTCCTAAGATAAGAACCTTCATGCTTGTGTTATGGGTAACAGCTGGCTGATATAGCTAACTTTTTTTTTATAAATATACATGGGAATAATACACACACAAATATCATATAGACTCAGGCGGGAATCGAAACTCCAATCTGCGGGACAGAAAGCAGAACCACTACAAACGGTGAAAACGGACTAATCAAACGTACCTAGTTATATTGAAGTATAATAGGAAATGTCTGGAAATGTCTGGTCTGGCTGGCAAAATCTGGACCAGCCTGATTGGGAAAGTACCTAACAGAAGACCACAGCCTAACAATATTTCTCTCAAGCAGTGTTTTTCCTGGGATAAGGTACCCCAAGCTTTTGGGTAGGGTCCGAGGGTTGGTAGAGATTGACGACGTGCTTGCGATACTTCTGGTGTCGCAGGTGTCTAGAGTCTACGGCCACTAAACATCGGGTAAAGTAAACTTGTATTTATACTGTAAGGGTAAAGTAATCTTCATTTGTACGATTTCATTTTTGTGTTACCCACACATTAGGGAATTCTAAATATTTTTTAATATCATATCAAAAATCGACCGTCCAAAAAAATGTTTAAAATAATCTTTATAGTTACTTATAAAAAAAATAGTAGGTAGTATAATTTTTTTTTTCAATAGAATAAAATTGTAAAATTTAATTTCTTGGAAGCCTTATATAAATCATTTGTTTCTAATTATCAACATCCACGGGCTCTTAGTTGCTCATGCTATTTGTATACATAAAATATTTGTTTTATTATCGGCAAGTGTTTTTTTTACAATAAAGATGCCTGATGATGGTCCAATAAAGGATCGAAACGTCGCATGAATTTGCAATTAGTGGTTTGATTGGCACCTTATGTCCACTTTCCTGCGAACCGTCAAAGAATACTTATAACAAATGGACACAACGATAAATAATAGTTTAAAAAAAGTTTTCATATTTTTTTAAGATAAGTCGTACATTGTCTGTGACCATTAATAAATATTGAATCTATATATGTATAAATACGTGAAGCAAAAACTTTGTACGCCCTTTTACGAAAATTGCGCGTAGCAGTAGGAAATTTCGCACGCTTAGTTTCTATAGAGAAGGAGTGGAGAATGCTAATATTTTTTTTTAAATTATGCATAAAAAATAATTTAAATCAACAAAAAAATATTATACACACTACCATGTATTTGACACACACACGCATATATACCTACTCTTTTATTTATTGTTACAGAAGTATAGTGTTTGACAACAGAACCGTAATAATGTTCAAACTTATAATTTAAACTAGCTGTGCACTCGACTTCGGAATGTGTGGAATTTAACAAAATAGTTATAGTACGCAGTTATAAAATAAAATAATAATCTAAAATAAAAGTAGCCTAAGTTACCCCTTATTACATCCGCTATCTGCCAGTGAAAGCTCCGTCAAAATCGGTTCAGCCGTTTGAGAGATTAGCCGGAACAAACAGACAGACAAACAAAAATTATAAAAATGTTATTTTTATATGTTCCGTGTACACATATGAATTTAGTAAAAAGCGGTTATTTTAATATTACAAACACTCCAATTTTATTTATTTCTATAGATTAATTATGGTCGAATTTCGTCCACTGGCGACCACTAGCTTTTATAATTAGACTAAGAACAACAGGTTGAAACCTTAGCGGTTTTTTTGTTGCAATTTTTTATAATTTTATATAGTGTGAATTTTATTAACGATAATCTCTAATATATAAAATTCTCGTGTCATGGTGTGTGTTGTACATTGAACTCCTCGGAAACGGCTCGACCGATTTTAATAAAATTTTGTGGGCATATCGGGTACATCTGAGAATCGGCCAACATCTATTTTTCATACCCCTAAGTTAGAAGGGGGGGGGATTAAGCGGGTTAATAACATATATGGCAAAGCAACGTTTGCGGGGTCAGCTAGTAATCATATAAAATAATTAAAAAACTAAGAGCAAAATGTAACTCTTGCAGTATAATCAGGTTCAGGTATTTCTTGAACTCGCTGTAAGTGGTAGAGCGCCATCCATCAAGTAGGTCACATGAATTTGTCAATTATTTAACCTCTCCCCCAATATAATTTTAGATTTTAAAAGGAATATGTAATGCAAGTCAGCAGGTAATATTCAAACAGGCATCAACGTTTCCCAAATAGAAAAAGGTTTGCTGAGTGCTCAGTTTCAAAAATCCTAAGATATTTAAATTGAAAATTATTAACTCTAGCTAACAATACAAATGATTCTTATCCCTAATCCTTATCCTTAATCCTTTATAATATTATAAATTTAAATGTATTGTATATTTATTAAATATTTGTTAAATGTTATGTATATTTATTGAAGTAGATTATTATTTGCATTTTATTAATATCAGCGCTTTGAATTTTGAAAATCACTAGATTTGAATCGTCACTCTACAAGTCTGACATGTCAGTTCTAAATGAAGATAAAGGTGGCTCGTGTCACCAGTCACGTAAACAACTGCTTCCCTTAAATCTATCAATAAGATATTTTATAATATAAAGATTATAAGCAAAATGTCAAATATGTGGCTATGCGGATGGATTCGTGGGTCCATTGGAAGTTGTGGAGCCAGATGTTAAGCAAGAAAAAAAATATATCTACGGGAAATTCAACTGGGGTGGTTGCTAAGTACACGAGGGAAATGCTGGATGACTGGATCTTTGAGATGGTTAAGTCCATCTCAGGCAACCGAAACGTTAATGTTGACTTGGTGGGCTTGATACTGCAAAAATTTACATCGTCGAGAACTTCGATGAGAAAGTAGAAATAGTAGCCACAACCACGGTTTATTTATTTATACTTTATTGTACACCACAACTACATTTTAAACAATAAACACATTTAAAAAAAAAAATGTTTACAGACTGTGAAGTACGGGCGGACTTATGGCTATTTAGCCATTTCTTCCAGACAACCCAACGGTTGAACTTAATAGAAAAACTGGTTCGTCGCTTTGGCGAAACGGCTCTTAAGTGCCAGGTCTATTGCTTCCATGCTAGTAAATGGATTCAATGAGGGTACAAATTGCAACCGTTTCAAGGTGGATGGAGTCCTTATAAATCACTAGCGATAAGACCGCCTTTGTACATCTTCCTCTAATTATACTACTTTTGTTTGTATCTTTTAATGGTGTGCGAAAAAGATTACTATTATTATTATTATCACTTTGGTAGTAGTTTAGTTATATATATAGGTATAGTAAGTAATAGTATAGTAGTAAAAAAAGCGAACAGGCATGTATTATTATATATTTAATATATTTATGATATATTAATTGGAGTAAAGCTTCTTTTCGCATGCTTGACTTGGGGAGTAAGCTGGTGAAATTGTAACGAGTGTGTTACAAAAAGTGTTATTGGGCGAGGCGAACGGAAGTTAAGTGCTAAGTTACGTTTCGTTTATTACTGTAGAGGCAACTAAAGAAATTTTACATCTCTCATGTTCTGTAAGTAGGTTCTTATTACCTCCAAATGGGGCTTGTAGGTGACTAATTAGCGCTCTAGGGTAATAATGTAGCTAGAAAAGCCCTGGGGCGGTAAGTGATTTAAAAAAAAACACTTCTTTCTTTCAAAAAGTTCGCGTACATCTAACCATCATACTGGAAATAGACATTATGCATTTAGCCCAATGACCAAAGAGGTCGCTTTGCTATTCAGCCTTGTCTTCGTGTGAGTATAATAGTCATCAATTACAAATATCATAATCTCAAACTATTAACATACCCAAAAAACATCTGTCCTTAAAATTTGAAAATTGTTCTCATTTCACTATCAATTTCAACAAATAAAATGTTTTATTCTTGTAATGCCGTTTTTTTTCTACTTACCTCATAATCTAGATGTAAAGCAGAATAGTTAGCTCAGGTGTAAGCATCAATTGCACCCTCGAACTATAGGCACCCTCGCTGCGCTCGTGCGCCTAAATATCTCGGGCTGCAATTGATGCATTGCTACTAATCTACTATTACTTCGGTCGTGTGGTCTAAAGCACGGTCGTTTTTTATATGTTTGCATTATTTATTACATATTAAGAGTAGTTGCAATGAAAAAAAAATAAGATACTAATTAAATCTTTTGTTATATCAAAATATTGGGAATAATAATGTATCATCTATACAAATAAATAAAATTGGAATTTCTGTTTGTAATATTAAAATAACCGCTTTCTACTAACTGAATATGTATGTATACACGGTACATATACAAAAATAACATTTTTTTACAATTTTTGTCTGTCTGTCTGCTTGTTCCGGCTAATCTCTGAAACAGCTGGACCGATTTTGACGGGGCTTTCACTGGCAGGTAGCTGATGTAGTAAGGAGTAACTTAGGCTACTTTTATTTTAGAATTTATTTTATAACTCTGCAAACTGAACAACAACTATTTTGTTAAATTCCATGCTGATGAAGAACACAGCTAATACCAATAATAAAAAAAAGTTATTTAAAAATTAACATAAACTCAGTTTTTAAAAATGAATTATTTTTGATGAGACAGGATTCGATTTATTTAGTTCTTATCCTAGTGATAGAACTCAGAAGGTTAAAGTAAATGGTTCTTAGTCGTCTGGGTCTCATATACGGAAGGCTCAATTCTTGGTCCATTATGATATTTACCATATTTAGTTGAATGAAAGCATGAGATTGTATTGTTTGCTGATGATACTTCATTAATATTTTAATTTCGTAGACAAAAAACCAACTATGACGATGTAAACAATGTTCTCTCTGAATTGGTGCACTGGTTTAGTGTGAATAACTTACTTCTCAAAAGTAAAAAAAATAATTGGGTAAAATTTTCTGCTCCAAATGTAAAATAAATTAATATGCAACCAAAACTCAATGGTGATAAATTGAACTTAGTTAACGCGACTGTTTTTCTTCGAATTACCGTTGATTCAATGTTACATGGGGACGCCATAATATCTTCGTCGGGATTGTTCAGAGGTGAGCCGGACAGTCCCGATGGAGAAGTCTGGCCTTTTCACCGAGGCCAGCCTGATGCTGGAGGGATCCTGTTGCCTGTAGATCCAGGATCCTCCAAAGAAAGCGGCTGAAGGCTCCCGCCGGGGTTTAGTCGGTATTGCAGTTCCAAGTGCTGAAGCCGACATACGGTCTAGGACCTATTCTGGATATCACCCGTAAAAGGGTTCCCCTGCGATACCAAAAAAAAATATAAGAGGACACGATATCTGTCAATTGACGGATAGGCTGAGTTCTGCAGCATACGCGGTTAAAAGAATACGGTTATTAACGGATGTCGATACAGCTAGATTAGTTTATTTCAGGAAATATTAATTTACTGAAGTAGAATCGGCTTAGGAAAAAAAGTACTTCCTTTATAGGAATGTCTATCTTAATATATAATAGGATTGTGACTGCGGTTCAACCTCTGCCTTTACCGAAGTTTAAAGAAATTACTAAGCAAGCTTTATGTAGTACAGCCTATTATAATATCAATGTATACCTTAATGATGAAAAAGAATTGGATTGAATAATGCTTGACCAGTGCTTGATACCCACCATAATGCTTGATAGTATCTTTATAACAACGAAAAACTGTTAGTGTCGGATCATCCTAGCAATTCCAGACAGTTTTAGATCTGCTGGTCTGAAGTTAAAATATTGTATTCTGTTGAAAACAAATTTTGTAATTTTTTATACTAAACTTAAAAAGTTACCCTTACAGTATAAATACAAGTTTACTTTACCCGATGTTTAGTGGTCGTAGACCCTAGACACGTGCGACACCAGAAACGTCGTAAGCATGTCATCAATCCCTACCAACCCTCGGACCCTACCCAGAAGCTTTCGGTACCTTATCCCAGGAAAAACACTGCTCGAGAGAAATATTGTTAGGCTGTGATCATCTGTTAGGTGCTTTCCCAATCGAGCAGCTCCAGATTTTGTAAGCAAGACCAGATATTTCCAGACATTTCCTGCTGTGCCTTACTTCAATATAACTACTATAATGTAATGATCACCTCAATAAAACTATATGACAAGCTGGACATAATTTATTTATTATAGAGGAATTAATAAAATATTCCTATTTGAAAAAATCGCCTTATCCACCCACAACTGTACAAAAATCGTTTCATGTCTGAAATAATTGTCCAAAAATCAAATAAAATATTTTTATTTTCTTAAAAAAACATAACAAGATGTTCTATAGATAATAGTACAGATACATCACCTCTGAAGTCGACCTATAGGTATATTTGAATCAAAAACTGTCAATAAAACGCGCTGATAATGAATCTCAAGTATTTCTTCTCATGTTTTTAAAACAAGTAGCCGAGGTGTGGGTGACAGATATTAATAGTGCCTACATGCGCCGTATGTGTTCCTGATAACGAAAACATATTAATCTGATGATTTGCGTGGTGGGTGTGACCGTACGATACGAAGGGATCGAATTTTTTCAAGCTGTCAGTTTAAGGAATTCTCCTCCACATAAATGATTTTACGACAGTACGGGCGATATGTCGAGGTACTGAGATGTATGTAAAACGCGGCAATAATTACCGTTCATATCCAAGTTGTCGAACACCATCTCATAAAAAGGCAAAAGTATAAGTTTAAAGAAAAGGTATCAAAGTAGCAAAGAATATACAAGTCAGAATCAAGTCAAACAGGGCTGTTCAAGCTCGCACCAAACATTTCAGTTTTCTGCAATCCTCATTCAGCCCCTTCCGGCGATCTTATGCAGATCGTCGGTCCAGTTGGCAAAAATGTTAAACACTGCGTTTTCCAACACACCGTCTCAACTCAAGAACACGTCTGCTCTAGACATCACACCTACTCACTGATCCTATTGAATATGTCGATTATTTTCGTTTTGTAATGGATAGTCTAATCTGTAATTCTGTCACCGAGAGAGGTTCCATAGCCCATTCCATTGCAATATAGTTGTTGCAATTAAGTAAGTTTAAATTTCTACTAGTCAATTTGTCAGTGCCCTCGTTTTAGGACTATATGTCAACACAGGCAGGATGTATTGCTTGAAGACATTGATCTTTAAGCCTTGCTTCGAAGAGTTTCTCATTGTTTAACCGTGTTCAATGACAAAGTTGTTGTAATTTCAGAAAAACGTTAAAAGCGATTGTTATTATACAGGTAAGGAATTGCCAATCGGTAGTAGAGCAGTGTGATGGTTTAAGGTCCAACTTTTCCGAAGTAGGCCTTTCCCCATCTTTTGCTTATGTACAGGCTGATTCTTTTTCCTACATATTTTACCACACAAAGAGACAGAAAGACAACCACAACCCCTATAGGATGCGCGCGATGCCACCCAAAGCGGATCATGCGGTTTGTCTACTTTATTATGAAATAGCAACCCTAATCACCGATAAGTCCTAATAACCCTTGACAGTAAAGATCGTACATCTATACAAATAAATCGACACCAGCAATTTATACTAAACTAATTCATAAAAATGAACTTTACAATAGAGGGTTATAAAAGGGAAAAAACGTGATACCTTTTATATTAGTTAAGAAACTTATTTGAAATTTGGTATCTTTAATCGTTAATTTATTTATTGCAATTTCACAATTTTTATTATTACAATAAAAAAAACACATTTATTCAAGTTGCATTAAGAAAACCAACTTATCGAAAATTCGAGTTGGCGTAGTATAAATTTTTGGTGTCGAAATAAAATTAGAGTATCTGTTTGTAACATTAAAATAACCGCTTTTTACTAAATGCATATGGTACATATACCAAAATGACATTTTTTTACAATTTTTGTCTGTCTATCTGTCTGTCTGTTTATTCCGGCTAATCTCTGAAACGGCTGTATTGATTTTGACGGGACTTTCACTGGCAGATAGCTGATATACTAAGGAGTAACTTAGGGTACTTTTATTTTAGAAATATTATTATTTTGTAACTTTGTGAGATGGACATACTTTTTTTAAATTCCACGCGTACGAAGTCGCGGGCACAGCTAGTATACTATAAATAACTATTCATATCTACTTCTTACCAAAGTTATCCCATAATTATATCACGGACATTACGTATTATCTTGACATTTGAAGACACGTTAGTTGAATTGGGGTGGTTTTTGGGTTTAAGGTTGCCGCTTCGATCCATGTTCATAACATGGCCGTTACATAGGCTATCCAGGTTTATTTCTTTGGTCATATGACTTTTATTATGTATTTCTGAACCCCTGGCATAGTATTTCAATTGTTTGAGGGATATATTTTTTTCTAACGAGATATAGAACATGAAGCTATCAGCTGAAAGGCCTTACAATCTTTACTAGAACCGTTTTGTTGCGTACCATGTGGACTTCCTAAGTATGTTCTCTTGAAATATTAAAAATATACGCCGCGAATTAATTTCGAACGTGGTGGTGTTCGTATGTGTGAATATTGATATGTATGTGTGTGTATTTTTGTTTAAATTATCAATTTCTATATGTATGTTCGTATTGCACAATGTTTACTTTTAGGCACAAAAACCCGAAAAAACAAATGCAAGAAAGTCTCATCTTATCTTAATCTAAGATATGTTATTAAGATAGATTAAAGATGTGACGTATTAGTTAGAAGCCAATATATTAGTGAGCAACTTTAACCCTGTGTCATTCCATAGTTACATACACGGACAATGAAGTTGTTGCTGTTAATAGGGTAAGTACAGTTAGTAAGTAATATATTCTAACAACTTAAAAAATTCATTACTATAAAATTACTTACCATACGGAAATACATTTACAAGCTTAAGCTTTTACGCACACTCGCTAACACATACACAAACAAACTCACATACCTTCAAATTCCCATACAGCATCTCATATACTTGATTTGTTTTAAGTGATTGCTTTGGTTGTGAGGATGTCCAGCCTTCCATATAAGAAGTCGTGCTAAAATTAAATATAGTATCATCGGAAAGGTCTGACATTATAAAATACAATACAAAATATGTAAATGAAAATAAAAATGCAATAGCATTTAAAAACAAAATTGTCGATTGTGCTCTCGCAACTTCTGATATGTTGGTTCTGGTTGTTGGTCTATGGTGGGTAAGGTACTGAGAAGGGTAGGATCAGCAATACGCTAGGGGTGCCTGGTGTTACAGGCAATACAGGTATTACAGGTACGGAACTAATAAGCTACGATGACCACTAAATCTAAGATAAATCATACGCGCGTCGCAAACATATTGGTATAAAAAGCATTAACGTTAGTTAAAATCCTCATTTAATTTTTATTTTAATTATATAATCTATATGTACATATATTTTTTTCTACTACAGTTTTATAATAGCGAGCTGCAATGCTCAGCTGAAGCAAGAAAGGCGGTTTCCGGATGATTTTCTATTTGGTACAGCAACAGCGGCTTACCAGATCGAAGGAGCATGGAACGCAGACGGTATTAATTCATTAAAATGTATTTTTAAAAGCTGTAATCTGTTGCTTTAGTTGTATGGAATATAGCACAGTTTTTTTGTCCAGTCTCAAATGTTCATGTGCAAGAAACACTAAATTGAGTGCAGAAACCAGGCTTATCAGTAATAGCAATTACTTAAAACCTCCCATGTCCACGAAGGAAACATTGACACACAGTTCAAATGGCCCTAAAACAACTTATTTAACTACTTAACTCATTTAATATACAAAAACATGGCAATTTAAAATTTGGTGTTTATTGAAATACCTTGTTATTACATTTCAGGCAAGGGAGAGAGTATTTGGGATCATATGACCCACAATAGGCCTCATGTCATTACGGACATGAGCAACGGAGACATCGCAGCAAACTCTTATTACAACTACAAGCGCGATGTTGAAATGATGAGAGAACTTGGAATCGACATTTACAGGTTTTCTATTTCATGGCCCAGAATTCTGCCAAATCCCCTAGCTCCTAGAAATGTCAACCAGGCTGGCATTGATTTCTACAACAATTATATCAATGAAATGTTGAAATACAACATAACACCCATGGCTACGCTTTTCCATTGGGATTTACCTCAGAAGTTGCAAGACCTAGGTGGTTTCATGAATCCCATGTTCCCTGAATGGTTTGAAGATTACGCTCGAGTTGTTTTTGAAAATTTCGGCGATAGAGTTAAACTTTGGATTACATTCAACGAACCCAGAGAATTTTGCTACCAAGGCTATGGCGCTTATGATTTAATTCCCCTCCTAAATTTTACCGATATTGGTACATACCACTGTGGTAAAAATCTTTTACTTGCTCACGCAAGAGCCTACCATGCTTATAATAATGACTTCAAGCCAAACCAGAACGGCGAGTGTGGTATTACTATTAATATAAGCTGGTACGGTCCGTTGACAGATTCAGAAGAAGATCAATATGCAGCTGAACTTAGGAGGCAAGGAGAGGTAGGCACAGAATAAAAGAATGCTGTCATCGATATTATAATTCTTAACTACAATTTTTTTTTTTTATTTCATTTAAGTGGGGTATATACGCGGAACCAATATTTTCTGAACAAGGTGGTTTCCCGAAGGAGTTGGCGGAGATCGTTGCAAGGAAAAGTATCGAACAGGGTTACTCAAGATCTCGCCTGCCTGAACTTTCTGAGGAAGAACGAAAATTCATCCAAGGAACTTATGACTTCTTTGGTATCAATCATTATACGGCTAGTCTCGTATCAGCTAATGAATACAAAACTGTTAACCCCGTTCCTTCCTTGCTGGACGATGTAGATGTTGGTATATACAATCCAGACGACTGGCTCCAATCCGCTTCAGAGTGGCTTAAAGTAAGTTATTTATTTTTTATTTTAGTACCAGTAGTGTGTAGAGTTCGTCACACTAATAGTACTAACACATTATATATGAAATAAAATAAAGTTCAAATATAAAAGAGTGATATTTAACTTTTTCAGATGGCACCAGATAGTGTATATAATACCCTGACACATCTTAGCGATAAATATAATAATCCTCCGTTTTACATAACTGAGAACGGTTGGTCTCAGGTCCCAGAAGTAGGGTTAATAGATGACGAGAGGATCTTGTATTACAGGGCAGCGTTGAACAGTGTATTAGATACTCTTGAAGCTGGCGTTAATCTTAAAGGCTATATGGCTTGGAGTTTAATGGATAATTACGAATGGATGGCGGGATACACGTGAGTATCAAAATACTGACTTAATTTTCTCTTATGATAAAGATTTCGGCGACGACTGATCATTGTATTGACGAAACAACATTGAGAATCACCCCTATATTATATTTGAAGCAACTTAACTGCAAAGTACCAAAACTTCTTTCACTTTTTCTAGCAGAATAAGACCGAATAATACTGGTTTGGTGTATAGGGTAGTTTATTTTTAGGACACAAAAAGTTTTTAGGACCACAAAGTTTAGACATGATCAGTAATTTTATTTAAGCTTTAGAAAGTTTGCAATCTAGTTTAAAGTCGAGATAGGTTTCTATTATTTAATTATTATTGTTTTATATATGTAAGTTAAGAAAACTTCTGTTGAGTCAGTTAGTATTCAATGAAATGTGACTTTTAGACTTAAAAATTCTGCATGACTTTTGGTACACCATTTTAAGCTGCGCTTAACCTACTATGTCATGTTTCAGAGAACGTTTCGGCTTATACGAAGTAGACTTCACGAGCGAAGCCAAAACTCGCATGCCGAGGAAATCTGCGTTCGTTTACAAGGAGATCATAAGGTCCCGCGTGATCGACCCTGACTACGAACCAGAAAACCTGACCATGTGGATCGACGAAGGACATTAAACACATATTGGTTGCAATAAAGAAACTTGATTTTTATTTCTTTTTTTTTCTATTCTGCCGCACTTCCCTCCTAACTTTATAACAGATAAGAAATATGTATAAGAGAACAGGTTTACTTTTTTCATTATTTGATAAAGTCTGAAGACACGAAAATGTTTATATTTTTAGTTTGATTAAACAAGTCATTCCCCGCAGCTTTGATAACAGAAACATTTGTCAAGTCAAACATTTGTCAACACTGGTGCAATTAAAATACAAACAGGTAATCAGTGAGCCATTGTGACGGTTGGGTCTACATGACAGTACACTTAAAATGAAATAGTACCTCATTGGTGTAAAATATTATAAACAGAAAGGAAAAGTTAATATTAAGTAAAGTGTTAACTAACAAGATACTAAATTTAGTTCTTTATAGAATCACGTAAAGGAAATACTTCAGGGACAGAATATGTGTATCTAATATGAATAATGTGCAGATTTTCATTTCTGGAACGTACATGTCATCTCATATTTTTGAAACGAACAACGTTGGGGAACTTGACTGTTTGACTAGCCCGTTGGCGCAGTTTATAGTGACCCTGCTTTCTGCTTCGAGGGTTGTGGGTTCGATTCCCACCCCGAGTTTTGGGTCTAATATAAATATTTATTTATATATTTATATATGTATTATTTATAAGTATGTTTATCGAAAAAAAAAAATGTAGCTATATATATATGTTGGCTATGACCTATAATACAAGCATTAAGTTGCTTACTTTAGGAGCAGTCGACCGTGTGTGTATTGTGTAGATATTTATTTATTTATTTACTTTAAAAAGTTTCGTGATTTTAAGTACCTAATATTTTATTTAAAAAAAATTATATACGGAAGTAAGCCTTAACTTTTCATTACAAAGCAAAAAAGGAATAGAAGGAGAAGGGAATAGGAGGAATAAGAGAGTGAAGAGTGAAAGAGTACTTAGACACACAGATTAGGTACCATAAAACTTTCTATATCAAATATCAAATCAAATATCAAAAGTCAATCAATGTTGGTGAAACTTTAAAATATCTTGTGATTTGTTTTGCCACCACGTTGCTCCAATGCGGGTTAGCGGATATATTTCCTACTATGAGTAACCATCGCTGTCAGGTGTATAACAACCGGGACCGATAGGTTAACGTGCTCTCTGAGGCACGGTGGGGAGAGCCACAAGGACTGCACAAACACCCAGACCCCGGCGGACATCTATATGGCCAATACAAATGTTTGTCGTGTACGGGAATCGAACCCGCAACCGCCAGCGGAACAGCCACAAACCACGCTGTGACCGTGTCGCCAACGCGGCATCTAATTGAAAAAATATAAGTCATAAAAGGATTAGGCTAAATGGAAGTGACACAAAACATACAAATGTACGTTTTATTTTTTAAAATTACTTTTTTTAAATTTATTTCTATATTATAAATATTTTTATGTAACGTTCAAAATCAAATATCTCAGTCAGAGACGCGGTGTCGAACCCCGCTGGAGCGGTCAATTTTTGATATGATATTCAAAAATCTTCAAATATCTCATCAAAATCAATTTCTTTATAAAATTTCTCTTTTACTTCTCTGCTCTGATACTTTATGCAATAGTGTTGATTATAATATGCCATTTTTATTTTAATAAAAAATTATCATAACATTTAATATCACGTCAGGTAACACAAAAAAAAATTAATATAATTCATCACTTCATCATTACAGCCTATACAGTCCACTGCTGGACATAGGCCTCCACAAGTTTACGCCAAAAATAACGTGAACTCATGTGTTTTGTCCATAGTCACCACGCTGGACAGGCGGGTTGGTGACCGCAGTACTGGCTTTGTCGCACCGAAGACGCTGCTGCCCGTCTTCGGCCTGTGTATTTCAAAGCCAGCAGTTGGATGGTTATCCCGCCATCGGTCGGCTTCTTAAGTTCCAAGGTGGTTGTGGAACCTTGTTATCCCTTAGTCGCCTCTTACGACACCCACGGGAAGAGAGGGGGTGGCTAAATTCTTTAGTGCCGTAGCCACACAGCACAGCCATTCATCACTTAGTGCAGCATAAAATAAAATGTTTTGAGCGCCATCTAGTATCGCTTTGCAATAACTACAGTGTTACATATTAAGCAAAGCGATTTCTACTGGTTACTTAGCATAGTAGTTTGATATGTCTAAGGCAGATGGCGGTAAGGTTAGCCATTTATATTTTATTTATTAAAAGAAAAAGCTTGTGTGTACTTATGGACGCACGTAAAAAGTTATACTAATTAATTGGCTAGCTAGCTTCACGTTGCTAACTTCTTCTTCGTTGACTAGCTAACTTCAGGGTTTCGGACAAATTCTGTTGCATGTTTAAAAAAACTTGAAATTTCCAGGAATTATTTATACATGAAAAATATTTACTAGATGAGTTTGTCCTATTTGTAAATTACCTAATTACTTACTTACTTACTTACTTCTCTGGCTCAGCGACTCGAAGTGGATCTTGGCTTCCGACACCAAAAGTATCCAGCGGTCCCGGTCCAGAGCTATCTCTCGCCAGTTCGCTGTCACCAGCTCGTGCAGTCGACCCAGTGATACTTGGGGCGCCCCACGGGCTTACAACCGTTTGGTTTCCCCAAGTACGCTCTCTTCGCTGCGCGATCGTCTCCCATCCTTGGTATGGTATGGTATGGTTAACACGGGCTGGTTTCCGCAACTCGACGACTTTGCGCCTATTTTGCGTGTGTAGGAGTGATTCGATTCACTCTTGCCATCCAAGCTCCTCCAGAAACTTTAGAAGCTTTTTTGGCTTCTTGAAGATCTCCGGAAGTGTCTCCAGGGTGCCAAGATATTGTGCCCGGTAAGCCGCTACACCTGGACAGTAAAGAAGTACATGCGTAGCCGTTTCTTCTGTTCCCATGCAAGCTCTGCACAGGGGACTGTCGGTAATGCCCATATTAAATAGGTGTTTGTTATACGGACCGTGTCCAGTCAGTGCCGCAGTTATTAGTCTCAGTTGGCGTCTGTCCAGATTTATTAGAATTCTTGCCAATTTGGCATCAATTTCTGGCAGCGCCAACTTGGCTTGCCTACAGTCCTCAGTTTCGGACCATAGTGTGATATGTTTGCGTTTCATGCGTTGTCGAATTTGGCCTTTGAGCCAGCAAGAAGGTAACGGTATAATCGGTTCGGCCCCTATAGCCCATCCTTACTACGTGGCCGAGCCAGCGAAGTCTTGGTTTCTCTGATGATATTGGGTTCAGCCACTAGGTCTTCAATCTCTTGGTTCTTTCTCACCCGCCATCTTCCGTCAGCTTCTTGGGTCGGCCCTAAAATCTTTCGCAGTATTTTCCGCTCTGCCACAAGAAGCTCGTTCTCTTCTTTAAGGGTTAGTACCCAAGTCTCGCATCCGTACATAAGGATTGGTCTGATCACAGTTTTGTATATCCTAATCTTAGTTTTTCTGCCAAGTAACTTAAATACTAACACCTTATGTAAGGAGGTAGTACATCGTAGGGCATTTTGAATACAAGTATCAATCTCGAGCTCTCTCGTATTAGTGTCAGTTACAGTGCAACCTAAGTACTTAAATTTATCTACCCCTTTGTAGACTGTGCCTCCCACTACAAGATTCTTGTGTGGTACACGAATGTTTTTTAAGCGCTTCAAGTGAAGGTATTCGGTTTTCTCCTTACTAATCCTTAGGCTGATCCTAGCTGCTTCCAGGTCCACGAATCTCACCACATTTTTTGGCCTCCTCTTCACTTTGTGCAAGCAGTGCCAGATCATCGGCGTCTCCTATTACCTTATGTTATCCATTTAGCTCTACACCGGTAGAAACTGCCATGATTTTTTTGTACAACGTGCTCAAGGGCCAAATTGAACAACATAGACGACAGAGCATCTCCTTGTTTAAGCCCAGTTACGACGTCAAATTCTTTCGTCAAGTCGTTATCCACTCGGACCCTCATTCTGCTTATACTAGTGGCCACTCGAATCATGTGAACCAACTTGTTCGGGATTCCGAAATCACCACGGATGTTATACAAGGTACTTCTATCTATGCTATCATATGCCTTCACGAAGTCCACGAACACCGAATGGATACTTTGCGCGTACTCCCAGCTCCTCGCGCCGTCCCGTCCGGCGTAGAGGATCGTCCCCTGGGTGGCGGATAGGGGAGTGGTCGATAGTACAGCCTAGCTACACTACTCGGCAAAGTCCGATGGACTCGCTGACCAACAACGGGTGTGGTCCTCCAGCATTATGGAGGTTGTGCGGTGGGTTAACACCCCTTCCACGGATAAACAAATTGTTACGAAACCGATTACTAAAAAAAATATTACCTAATTAGTATTTATTATTTAGATATTGTCACGGTTCCCCTGGTCTATTAAGGAAGTAAATAAAACCAGGGTACCATGAACTAAAAAAATTTATTAGATTAATTAACCCGGTGAGGTAGAATAAAAAAATGTACGTATATGGGCGGGGTCGAGCACTCAATTCACACAAGCTCCAAATGCAGTTCGGCTCAGGTACTCTCCTGGTTCGCCGTGCAGGTGATATTCCCGGGAGTCGAGTGGCAGGATTCCGCTATCGACCGGGGGCGGCAGGAACGGGTAGTTCAAGACCCGGCGGAGTGCACTCTCGTCGTTGGGGTTAGGTGGAAACGTCGAAATTGGTGACCCAAACGTCGAAATCGGTGACCCAATCGTCGAAATCGGTGACCCAAACGTCGAACCCTGGAACGCGCCATCAAAATATAAAAATAAGCGTTCCAGTACTATTTGCAAACATCCACGGCACTGCGTTATAAAAGAAAGCACCTAATTTGTAGCAGTAGTGCCGTGCAATCATAAAGCCAGAAGCGGAGATAATAATTTTTTTAAAAGTAGGTTAACTTATATTACAATATACAATTATGATAAAAAATATTAAAAATGAGAGTAGACTTGAAAAATGATGAAATCTAAGAACATAATTGAGATGAGATTTATGCTACTGAATACAAATATTATATTTTACAATAGGCATGATTACTTGCATTAACTACATAAATTGCCTGCCATATAAAAATACCACTTACCCAGTTTGGGGGCGATAAACACTGACACTATAATATTTGTTGAATCGAGACAACGCTAAGCAAGGATCACACAATTTTATAAAGTACGGTTACGATGCTTAAATATATATTAGCCACCGTATAGAGACCGTAATAAAAGGTGTGATGTGCGTTAACTATTTCTTGAGACAAAATTTCAAAAATGAATGACGCGGCGGCGACCAGTACTGCCGTTTTTATAAGCCGAGACAAAAGATTCATTTGAATTTTTGAAAAAGATAAAATGTTGCCCGCGCGAACATATAAATGCCGGTTGATGAATTTATTATTTTTCTGTAGAAAAAAAAAATAATTTATGATAAAATAGTGTATCATAAATTACTGTAGATTTTCATTTCATTTAATTATAATAAACTAAGGTTTCTTTTTTTTAAGAAAAATCATTTCACGTATTTAAAATATTAAATTTAAGCATATTTTAATTTAGCAGCACAAATCATGTACGTATAACGTTACAATATTACATACAATTTCTTATTTTTTTCTGTTTTGATTAAATGTTGACTAGGAGAAATTACCAATAGATACATGTTAAATCCGTCTTTTGTTTCAGCTGTTTTAATTTAAATTGTTGTTCAATAAAGTTTTTAATGAATAAATCATATCACAGGATTTATCAAGGCTCGAACACTATGAAATGAAACTTCAACAAGTACCATACCAGTACATGTCGTTGTTGATGTTCTAACAACATTTACTTCAAAATTACTAACTTTTAAGAAGAGGAAGACTATATACTTGTGTAGACCCGTTATATTGATTGCTATTTTGTATGTTTTATACATATTATGTTTTTATTGGATGAAGCTTCTTTATGATAAAAATTTCAAAACCACCACAAAGCCACTTATTTCCTAATTAAGACCTTAGTGGCGATAAGATGTCTCATTCAAGTATATTTCTTTATCTCATTTTTCCTGAAATAACATTTTACTAAAACAAATCTCAAAGGACAGAAAAAGCCTTGACTAATAGCTTCCACCAACAATAGGAGGCTTTCCAGACTAGAGAATTCAACAAGGAAATATTTTCAGTGTTTTTACTAACATTCCAGACGCATAAAGTATGTATTACAATTGTCTTTAATTCATAGTTTTTATTGTCATCATCATCATTGGCTTTAGTCCGTCTATTGCAGACGATTTAGACAGTGTCAGACAGACACTGTCGCCTAGGACACTCTTCAGGAAAACGCAGAGTTGCCTAAGCTCTGCGCCACCCTCTCGGCATCACTGACTAGGCCCACAGGAACGACGAGTCGATACGTGTGGAGCCAGTTCGGCTGCGGAGTCTTTCGCATTTTAGAGCTATGCCACGAATGCTTGACGGAGACCTCATTCCGGGTTTCAAATGAAGTTATTCTTTTCCAGGACCCTGACGATTTTGAGCCAGGTTTATCCCTCGGTCGCCTTTTACGACCCCCACGGGAAGAAAGCGGTGATGCTATTCTACTCGGCCGACACCACACGGCATTTTTATTGGAAGTATGTATACCTAATCTATACAACAAATAAATAAAATTGGAGTGTCTGTTTGTAATATTAAAATAAAAACTTTGTACTGAATGTATATGGATGTATACACGGTAGATATACCAAAATAGACTTGATTACAATTTTTGACTGTCTGTCTGTTTGTTTCGGATAATCTCTGAAACAGCTTGACCGATTTTGACGGGACTTACAATAGAAGATAGCTGATGTAATAAGGAGTAACTTAGGCTACTTTTATTTTAGAAATTTATTTATTTTGTAACTCTGCGAACTGAACAGTATTTTTCTTAATCCACGAGGACGAAGTCGCGGTCACCGCTAATACTAGATAAAATCTCTAGAATAACTATTGTAAAAACCACACCCGATTCGTGCAAAAGATTTTGCATAATCCCTAGACTAGACCTCTCACCTCTCGCGGCAAAAAGAGAGCTTTCATCAGTGGAAAATCCCTACGAGAGTCCATTCAGAACTCAAACTAAAAAACCCTTACATAGACCCAATAACGTTAAGGCGGTATATCCTTCCCAGGCATTGAGTGGAACTGCTGTGAGGAGTCCCAACATAAAAAATAACAAATTATAACCGGTATTTACCAAGTGGAAAAACCCAACTTAAAAAACAATCGTAATCTCCAGATTCGTAGTACTTAATAGGGAAAACCTTATTGAAAAAAAATACCTTAGCTATAATCATTGAAGCTTTAATTATCTACTTGATTAAATCCTCATTCAATATAATGTAACGAATATGAAGGAGATGCCATACATGCAGTGTTTGGATATACACGAAAGTACACGAAATGGGAACTCCAGATTCATTAGGAGTTGTCCAAGAGATGGCCCTTTGTGATACGTAGTGAGGTTTTAGACTACAACCCCCCTTACTCCCAACGTCCAACGTGCCAGCCAAAAGAGAACCCAATTCATTACACTAAATTTCCTAACCAGACCCAGATAAGCCTTTGCGTGTCATTCTCATATCGAGCACAACTTGGCAACCTAAGGAGAACCCTATTGGTCGTACATTCAAATTTCTAGTCGATACGTCAGAACAAACATACAGCTTTTTGGCTTCTATTATTTCTATAAAGATCCCTTAATCTCTAAGATAAATCGATTTTATGACACCATTCATATACCTACAGACACCGGTCGGTAACAATATTACTATATAGCTATATATCTAATATATAAAATTCTCATGTCGCGGTGTTTGTAGTTAAACTCCTCCGAAACGGCTTGACCGATTCTCATGAAATTTTGTGTGCATATTGGGTAGGTCTGTGAAACGAACAACATCTATTTGTCATACATCGAAGTTATAAGGGGAGGGGGGATTAAGGGGTTAATATCATATATGGCAAAACATTAAAAAATATGGAAAAACGTTTGCGGGGTCAGCTAGTATTATATATAGTACCTGAGTGACCGAGCTCAGCTCGGTATTTCTTGTAAATCGTGAAGGATTAGTAGTAGAAGAGAGAGTTAAAATGATTCGCTGCCGGTTTGGATGAAGTCTTTTTTAACCGACTTCAAAAAAGGAGGAGGTACTCAATCCGGCTAAAGGAAACTCAATATATATATCCCACCTTCGGTGCAACAAAGTCACAATTCAGGACACTTTTTTGTTATGTCTTTTATTACGACTTTTTGATAATCTAATATAAGATTTTTAAACTATACCAAAGAAAGTGAACTATTAATTTTATAAAGATTTCAAACCTACTATAAATAGTTATCCAGAAATGAGGAACTAAAAGCGAGAAAAAAAAATTAAAAGTCCTCTCCTGTAAAATTAAGAAATGAGCTATATATATCACTACATAGTATAAAACAAAGTCGCTTTCTCTGTCCTTATGTCCCTATGTCCCTATGTATGCTTAAATCTTTAAAACTACGCAACGGATTTTGATGCGGTTTTTTTTTAATAGATAGAGTGATCATCCATTAAGTAGTGGAGAAATACTGTTATTTTTGAGGTTTCTGATGTGATGTCGTAAATAATTACATTTTTCTCGCTTACATTGCAAACCCTACGAGATTTATCAAAATAATATACTAAGTATTAGACACATTGAAAAGTTCTACAGAAAGCTCCGCTATGGTATATGTCTATCTCTTATGGATATCCCACAATAACATTTTTTTGTCATTTACTTTTTACGACAAATAATGGCTAATTTTCAAAGCGATTTTAACCAATACAGCATTAATATACGAAATATTGTAAATCAAAATTAAATTGTATTGAATTTCCTGTAGAGTTGAATATTTGTGCTAATAGTTTGTGTTCTGATCCTCACCACTTTACACTTTTGAATCAGATGTACAGCACCTTAATTAGTGTACTGAAGGATGCTGCACAAATTACATATGAAGGTAGGGAAAATGTGCAAAATAAAAGAAAGTATGTACCGGGTTGGAACAAATATGTTCGTGGCGCTCACATGGAGGCTCGATTATGGTATCAAACTTGGCTTTTACATAATAAACCTAGGACTGGTTATATTTATGATAATATGTGTAAGTTTCGAAATATCTTTAAAAGTAAATTAAAATTTTGTCAAGACAATAAACAACAAATTAAAATGGATATGTTAGCTAAAAGTCACTCGGGTAAAGATTTTAAGTCATTTTGGAAGCTAACAAAGAAACTTAATCCGGGGTCGGGCCGCCCTGTGAGCGTAGCAGGTGTACACGACCCTGTTGATATAGCCAACTTGTTTAAACAACATTTTAAAGTAGATTCACCACTAAGGCAATCTGTCCGGGTGCCCAGTGTTGAGTCCGTTTCGGGTGATATCACCGTCAGATTTACCGAAAAAGACGTTGCCACGGTTATATCATCTATGAAGAGAGGTAAGTCACCCGGCCATGACGGTCTCAGCATTGAGCATTTGCAACACGCAGGTGTGCACCTGCCTCGAATTTTAGCTATGTTTTTTAACCTTTGTATAAGTCACTGCTATTTACCTAAAGACCTAATGTATACTGTGGTAGTACCAATTGTTAAAAATAAGACTGGGGATGCATCTGATATTAATAACTATCGGCCAATATCTCTGGCGACAATCATGGCCAAAATACTGGACAGTTTGCTTGACAAACAATTACTTAAAAACATTAATCTTAATGATAATCAGTTCGGCTTTAGACCTGGTCTATCCACAGAGAGTGCAATTTTATGTCTTAAGCAGACTGTCCAGTACTACACTAGCAGATGTACCCCCGTGATTGCCTATTTTTTAGACCTGTCTAGGGCGTTCGACTTGGTTGATTACGGGGTTTTGTGGCAGAAACTTCATCGTGAAACCACATTACCACGTGAAATAATCAATATCTTTGGTTATTGGTACAATAACCAACTCAACAGTGTAAAGTGGGGGGAATCATTTTCAAATGTTTACCGGTTGGAATGCGGAGTGAGGCAGGGGGGCCTGAGCTCGCCTCGTCTTTTCAACCTATACATGAATCATCTGATCGATGAGCTCAGTAACAGTAGCATAGGGTGTCATGTGGACGGAGTGAGCATCAATAACATTAGTTATGCAGATGATATGGTGTTGCTGAGCCCATCGGTCAGTGCATTAAGACGATTACTGTCTATATGTGAAGTATATGCTGAGGCTCATGGACTCAAGTACAATGCCAAGAAAAGCGAAATCATGGTTTTTAAGGCGGGTGCAAAAGGTTATAAAACCATACCTGAGGTATCGCTCTGCGGATCACCGCTACTTAGGGTGACCAGCTTTAAGTACTTGGGTCATTGGGTAACCGAAAACTTAGGCGATAATAAGGATATAGACAGGGAGCGAAGGTCACTGTCAGTTCGCTGCAACATGCTGGCTCGCAGATTTGCACGTTGTACAGAAGATGTCAAAATAACTCTTTTTAAAGCCTTCTGCCAATCGTTTTATACGTGCAGTCTGTGGACCAGCTGTAGCTTGCGTGCTTACAGTGACCTCCGCGTACAATACAATAATGCGTTCAGGATGCTGCTGGGGCTGCCGTGGCGCTGTAGTGCCTCACTGATGTTCGCGGAAAGGCGCGTCGATGACTTCAAAGCTATCATGCGCAAGAGGTGCGCGTCATTACTTAAGCGTTTCCGCGGCAGCCACAATAGTATTCTGAGAGTATTTGTAGATAGATGGGAGAGTCCAATGCTGCGACATTGGATAAAACTCCATGTGATTTGAAAAAAAAAAATGTATAAATATAAAAACTATTTTATATTTATTCTCTGTTGTTGTACTAACACTAGGTTATAAGAAACATTGTTACTAACACTATATGGGCTAGTCCCGAAATAAATGTCATTATTATTATTATTATTATTATTATTAATCCTTATTCCATTGTTGATTTAATATAGATCTCTATGGCCCTTTACAGCATATGATTTAAATGAATATTTTTGAAGATATTATAGATTTAAAAATTGCGATACGTAGCGTTTGCGGCGGTTCCGGCCGGCTTTTACTCTAAAGTTAACGCGTGCGGGCCACGGGAAGTAATGAATAAATCAAAACTACTGGATCGATTTTAATCATTTTTCAGTGAATGACATAGGCTATAATTATATTTTATACCCGTGCGAAGCCGGAGCGGGTCGCTAGTATATATATATTTTAATGTATGTTCGGGGATAACTTTGTCGTTTATGAAAAGAATTTGATAATTCTTTTTTTGTTGGAAAGGAGATATCCCTGGTGTGGTAGCATGATAAGGAAACCAAGATCTGATGATGGGATCCTAGAGAAATCGAGGGAAACTCTCGAAAATCCGCATAACTTTACATAAACTACATAATACTTAACATACTACTGAGTGTACTGATTTTGATGATTTTTAACTTAATCGAAAGCCGATGTTTATCATGTGGTCATATTTCATCGAGATCTGATTACAACTTTTGGAGTAATCTTTGATAATGCGTATTTCTTGACTATTTTTTCGTGTACCTACATTGTATGACTTGTTGATGTAATTGAAGTCGTTTTTTTTTCGTTTGCCTGCAAACACAATTATTAATAATGAATTAACGCAAAATAAAAATAAAAAATAACGATAAATTAAAAATTGATACAAAATACACAATTACAACGCTTCAGCCTGTATTATCCCACTACTAGGCATTGGCATCTTTCTCCATGTAGGAGGAGGATCAGAGCTTAATCCACCATGCTACTCCAATGCGGGTTGGCGGATATACTCCCTACTAAGTGAATAACGATCGCTATCAGGTGTACATGATAACAACCGGGGCCGACGGCTTAACGTGCTCTCCGAGGCACGGTGGGGAGACCCACAAGGACTACACAAATACCTAGACCACGGCAAACACCTGTATGGCCAATACAAATGTTTGTCACGTGCGGGGATCGAACCCGCAACCGCCAGCGCAACAGGTACAATCTATGGCGTACCCGTTGCGCCAACGCGTGTCACACACAATTACAAGATTGAGAGTAATTGCTTCTCAAAACTGATAGGCGCTCCAACAAATCGTGTTTTTTTGAAAATAATATTTCCGAATTACATATTTATAAAATATGAATAATATTTTTTTTACCGACCATAATAAAAAATATAAATAAAAATAAAAAATCAAAAATAAAAAACAATTAAAAAATAATAATGATAAAATATGAATAATATTTTTCGATTTTACTGTCATAATAATAAAAAATAAGAACTGCCTATTTAAATAAAAAATAACGAGTGCAATTAGAAAAAAAAGAAAAAATAATTGATCAGGGACATGGGGATTTGAACCATGATCTTCTCGGTTGATCCCGACCGGCCGATTTCCCATCGAGCTTATTGCAACTAACTTGACAGATGCGAAATTTACCTTCGTATTCTAACGATATTTTTTTCACTCCCTAAAAACAGGGATAAAACGATATTTTCTGAAAATGAATCCTAGCTAGATAGATTTATCTCCCCCGAAACCCCCTATATACTAAATTTTATGAAAATCGTTGCAGCCGTTTCCGAGATTCAGATTATATATATACATATCTATATATACAAGAATTGCTCGTTTAATAGTATAAGATTATAATATAACTATATGGATAGTAGTTTATCTTGTATATTCTGATTAACTCTTACTCGTGTATGATGTATTTTGCTAAGTGACAGCTGAAATGATAAATTTGTTTGTTTGTCAGATATCACATCGAGTTGGAAAAACCAATGTGGTTATGATATAAGCTATTATCTAGGTATCCTAAGTTATATATTTACTAGCTGTGCTCGCGACTTCGTCTGAGGTATTGAAAAAATAAGTTATTGATTAGTTCGCAGAGTTATATAAAAAAAAATCTAAAATAAAAGCTAAGGTACCTAGTTAGCTTAAGTTAATCCTTATTACATTAGCTATCTGCCAGTGAAAGTCCCGTCAAAATCGGTCTAGCCATTTTAGAGATTAGCCGGAACAAACAGACAGATAGATAAAAATGATAAAAAATGTTATTTTGGTACATGTACCATGTAAACATGAATTTAATAAAAAGCGATTATTTTAATATTACAAACAGACACTCCAATTTTATTTATTTGTATAGATGTATAGATATCATCACTTCAGCCTATCGCAGCTGCTGGACATATGCTTCCACAAGTTCACGCCGAATACGGCGTGAACTCATGTCTTTTGCCCATAGTCACCACGCTGGGCAGGCGGGTTGGTGACCGCAGGGTTGTCTTTGTCACACCGAAGACGCTGCCCGTCTTAGGCCTGTGTATTTCAAAGCCAACAGTTGAATGATTATCCCGCGATCGGTCGGCTTTTTAAGTTCCAAGGTGGTAGTGTAACTGTGTTATTCCTTAGTCGCCTCTTACGACACCCACGGGAAGAGAGGGGTGGCTATATTCTTTACTGCCATGACCACACAGTAGGTATAGACATAGATTTTATTTATTATATTTTTAGACGTTATTGTACACCAAACAAAAAATAAATAAAAAAATAAGCAGTAATTACTAGAGAAATGTGCAAAAGGCGGCCTTATTGCTAAAAAGTAATCTCTTCAAGGCAACTTTAGGGCAAAGAAGATGATATATTGAAGGCGTAGGTGTATAGTTTCATGTTATAAAAAATAATGTGAAAAAACTCAATAAATGGCCCTGCGGTCACCATCCCGCCTGCCCAGCGTGTTGACTATGGGCAAAACACACGAGTTCACGCCCTTTTTGGCGCCAACTTGGGGATGCGAGTGTCCAGTAGTGGACTTTTTTCATATTTTCAAATAATATTAATTTTATGCATAGACCGGGCTATTCATAATCTAATACTGCTTTCTGTTCCTCGGGTTTCGGGTTCGATTCCGGCCTGAGTCTGGGTGTAATATGTGTATTTATATACTCGTATTTATATATGTATTATTTCTATGTATACTTATGAAAAAAAAAACACCAGGTAGGAACGAAGTTCCTTCGGATAGTATAGAAGCAACACAATTTGAATTTTTTTTTTTGAAATTTACATATTTTTTCTAGTTATTGATTTTTTTTAATTTTGTTGATTGGTTTTTAATTAAGTACATCAAAGTATTAAGGAAATTTAGTATTTTAGAAAATAACAAATACTGTAAAATAAAATAAATCAAACAAGATAATAATAATAATAATAATTCAAACAAAATAATAATAATAATTCAAACTATTAAGTGAAATAAAAAACATATGTCTTTATTTATTTTTGTCGATAGTATAAAAAATTAGAAATAATTTTAAAAAAGTTTATTACTACTATTTTAGTTTTACAAACGTCATATTATACAGTCGTGTGACTGATATTACGTCACTTCCGTTATATATTTTTCTTACGGTTTTAGTATCACATTTTTTCAGTTCGGTCGCCCACCCAAATGTCAAGCCTGCCATAAGGAATTTCGTTCCAAAAATAGTTAGTTATAGCAGTCCGCTATCACCTGTAACACTAGCATTAAGTCGCTTACCATAGAACCGTGTGTGTATATTAAATGATATTTATTTATATTTATATTAATACTGATTATAATAAGTAAATACTATTTTATGGTTACCCTAATCAATACTGAAGTGACGTCTGGGCAAAAGTTACAGCTTATCTATATCAAAGATTAGTTAGCTGAATTATCTCACTCAAGATAGCCGCTATATAAAGTAACCCCTAGTAGTTGTTTGTACACTTTCGTTGGCACATAACAATATGAAGCTTATATTGTATATAGGGTACGTATTTTTATTAATTATTATATATTTTTTTTAATTACTCATAAATTGTGTAAATAATAATTATGCTTATATAATGTATTGAATACTTTCGAATGTCAAAATCAAAATTAGTTTAGCTTACTTTTAGGTCTTACGTGTTTATTAACTGTGACAAGAAAGCGATGCACATACACTCACGTGTTCACGTAGGCCGTAATTGAACTTGGCATTATATTATAATACTTTAAGGATGTATGTAAAATATATCTTCTAATTTTCCATAAATTTGGAATATATTATTTATTGTTGATTACGATGAATAGACTGAAAAAAACAGAAAAAAAGCGCTTTAGCCGATGATTTGAAAGAAATTTTTGAGACTAAAAGCCTTATATTCGTACCGGGAGTTGACGAAATCGAACTGAAAAAGTGATTTACGGAAACTACATACATTTTTTTTATTTTTTCACGAAAAAAACCAATGTTCCCGATGTCGTTGTGGAGACATTCGTGGTTAACTTTTAACGTTTCAGTAGCGTTCTATGAACTGCTGTTCATGAAACTCAGTACGTCCATCATATTGGACAATATCAAATGTATTAAACAAAATGACACAATTTTTTCATTCAGAATTATAACATGCGAACAGAAATTATTGGGCATTGACATTTCGACATGAAAATTAACCTTAAAAATAAATAGATCAACAAGGTTTCCTTTACTAAGCGCATCTTCAAATTTGACATTGTAGTAATGATAAGATAAGATTAAATTCAATTGATGGTTTATATAATTATGTAACTTAAATTATTGTAAAGTTAAAGTGTTTGTTCGTTACAAATACACGAACAAATAATACACTTGAAATTACTCTTGAGACATACATAATTATGTCCTTAATTATCTAACCATCTATCAACTTCAAATTCAAAATAATAACTGTAATATATAAATAAATTAAAAAACCTTTAAAAATTGTACAGTTTTTCAGTATTTTTGTCAATTTGTATCTGGAGCATTTTGAAATTTCTTTCACCAAGAATAACATTTTCTAATGAATTTCTTGGACATTTTATTTCCGTAATATTAAGTTTTCAGCTACGGGAAATACATTTGTGAATTAAGTTAGAAGAGCAGTACAGCCTTTCTATATCTACATGAGCACCGTACCAAAATTTCCGATTGCTAAATCAACAGTCTCTTCTTGTTCATTCTTTTATGTCAGAACATTTTCTGAAATTGTTTGTTAATTCACAAGATCTATTCATTTACTTCGTCTTAATCGAGTCTATGGAAAAAAAGTTGATTTGGTAATAATTTACTTTACAAATACTTAGTAATTACAGTTATTATATAAATGTGACTTAAAATATTTTGATTCAATTAATATTCAAGTGAGAGTTATGTTTTTGACTATTGATCAAGCAATTCACGTAACTAATATTAGTCTAGTGAGGTACGAAGCAAGAATATAGTTGCTTTACAAAATTGTATATATATAGTTTCTTTATAGGATATCATAATTTTCTTTAAAAATAAAAACGGTTTTCAAAAGAGTAACTGGGAAGTTTCTTGTCAATTCTGCAAAGAAGAATCGACATTTCGAATTAGAGGAAGTAAATTATTAAAAGTGCTTGTAATTAAATTTTGTTTTGTAACCTTTTTTTGCAGTTTGATAATAGCGGCGTGTCAAGCGCACCCGAGGCAAGAAAGGCGTTTCCCGGATGATTTCTTGTTCGGCACAGCCACTGCCGCTCACCAGATTGAAGGAGGATACAATGCTGACGGTAACAAGTGGCTTTAAATTAAAATGAGTATATTTGTAGAACCGGTTCATAAAAAAGACATTTAGGCTGTAATATATTAAGCTATGACCGATGAAATTGGATAATCTTAAATATTAACGGGGATAACATAGCGCAGGCCATTTAATCCATTTTTTGTCTAGCGAAGTACTTTTATTTTAACAGCCCCCAACACGTGTACATAGAAGCCTTGTAACAAAATTTTGTCTGATTTGAGGACAAATCACATGAAATTACTTATTTAATAGCATATGTAATGGCTTTTACTCAAGTGCTTATAGACTTTGTAAAGTTTATTTTGATTAAAAACGCTAGAGACGTCATAGTTATCGGACGATGATGTAAATAAACGGAAATATATAATTTATAGCATCTTTGGTCTCCGACCCAAAAGCGAAATATCGTGAAGTTGATCAGATGAGATTTATGCTTGATTAATCGATTAATTTATGTTTGTTTCAGGCAAGACAGATAACATTTGGGACCATATGACTCACACCAAGCCCCATGTAATCAAGGATATGAGTAATGGAGACATCGCTGCCAACTCTTACTACAACTACAAACGTGACGTTGAAATGATGAGAGAACTTGGACTCGATGCTTATAGATTTTCTTTTTCTTGGTCCAGAATTTTACCTAATCCGCTAGCCCCTTACAATGTCAACCAGGCTGGCATTGATTTCTATAACAATTACATCAATGAAATGTTGAAATACAACATAACACCCATGGCTACACTCTATCACTGGGATTTGCCACAGAAGTTGCAAGACCTTGGTGGATTTTTGAATCCACTGTTCCCTGAATGGTTTGAAGATTACGCCCGAGTTGTTTATGAAAACTTCGGTGATAGGGTCAAGCTATTTATTACTTTTAACGAGCCCAGGGAAATTTGCTTCGAAGGTTATGGGTCATCTACCAAAGCTCCCATCTTAAACGTTACTGATGTCGGTACCTATCTCTGTGCTAAGTATCTCCTGTTGGGTCATGCGAAAGCATACTATGCTTATGTAAATGACTTCAAACCGACTCAACAGGGTCAGTGCGGTATTACCATTAGTTCGAACTGGTTTGGTCCATTGACAGATTCTGAAGAAGATCAATTTGCCGCTGAACTTAAACGACAAGCTGAAGTAAGTATCAACAAAATTATTATTTATGTTATAATTAATATCTAGTGTAATCAAATCGTAATATTTTTTATTTCTCTTTAAGTGGGGACTTTATGCCGACCCGATTTTCTCCGAAGAAGGCGGCTTCCCGAAGGAATTATCAGACGTCGTTGCAAGAAAAAGTTTAGATATGGGTTACAAAGAGTCACGTATGCCAGAATTTACTGACGAGGAAAGACAATTAATCCAAGGAAGTGCAGATTTCTTCGGAGTAAACCATTACACTGCAAGTCTTATATCAGCATCTGAATATAAAACATTCTATCCCGTTCCCTCATTGTATGCTGATATTGACGTTGGTATCTACAGACCACCAGAGTGGCTTGATTCTGCATCAGATTGGTTAAAAGTATGTTAGTAAAATAATATCAGTTATCCGATTTTTTTTTGTATTAAATTCATAGATACACGTTACGAAATTGTCATTTTCAGCTGGCACCAAACAGCGTTTACAACGCGTTAACTTTTCTGCACAATAAATATCCGAATACTGAATTTTACATAACAGAAAACGGTTGGTCTAACTATCCAGATGCAGGACTAATAGACGACGACAGGAGTACGTACTACAGAGCAGCATTGAACAGTGTTTTAGATGCTCTTGAAGCTGGAGTTAACATTAAAGGCTACATGGCATGGAGCTTAATGGACAACTTCGAATGGATGGAAGGATACGTGTAAGTAAATATTAAATTGTTACTAACTTTGGAAGTACGTTCAACAATAGTAGCGTGAAACATTTCTGAAGTATTAGAGCTAAAAATGCCTGACTGGCTAAAGAATGTCCGGGGAGTAGAAGTCAGCTCCGTTAACAAGTGACTTCATGACAACGAGCTCATGACTAACGCATCCAAGATAAAACTAAATTACATATGCTCACCATACAGTATGACGTTCTGCTACACAAATAATAGATTAAAGGCCATAAACGTAATCGTTTTCATCTAAATAACCATCAATGCAAGTGATCAGTCGTAGAAATTGTTTAAAAGTAAAAGGATTAGTGATGATAGGCTACAATTTTAATTGGAAATCTAATATTTTAAGTATTGAATGTGTAATGTGGTATAGGCCTCTTTCTCCATATAGGAGAAGGATTGGAGCTTAATCGTAACGATCGCTATCAGGTGTTTATTAGAACAACCGGAACTGACAGCTTAAAGTGCTCTCCGAGGCACGGTGGTGAGACCCAGAAGGACAGAGATCCAAACCGGAAAAAGTATTTGTACATATACAAATATCCACCCCGAGCACGCATTCGCAACACTACACCAGAGCTGTTGTAGCCCGCCATATTGTTAAGTCCCTAAATAAAATGTAATCAAACTTTACACTTCAGATAAATCCCCGCGGTTTTTGAGAGCATTATTGATTGTAATTTTATGTAACATGCATGAGTTGAAGTATATAAAAATAATGCTTTGAATGGAATAGGGAGAGTAAAAGTCTTCGAGCTTTTTGCTATTTAAATGAGTATTGTTATACTGCAGTAGAAACATCACTATAAATTTACAGTCATCCGTGCTAGAAAAAGCACAATAGAAGTAAAAGTTACCAATCATACATATTTTATTTCAGAGAACGTTTCGGCTTATACGAAGTAGACTTCACGAGCGAAGCCAAAACTCGCACGCCGAGGAAATCTGCGTTCGTTTACAAGGAGATCGTAAGGTCCCGCGTTATCGACCCTGACTACGAACCAGAAAACCTGACCATGTGGATCGACGAAGGACATTAGATAATTTTGTTTCGTGAAGACTGAGAAAATAACTTATTTAAATAAACTATTTAAAGTATTAAAGAGTTATCTTTACATCACCTTACCGAATTTGTTACTTAGTAAGAGTAACCGTTTTATCAGCTTTAAAAAAAACACTGGTTATTCTATTAATTCCTACTGTAATATTAATATATTATCTTATATAATCATATATACGAGTATCACTAATATAATTTAAAAAATTACGCAAAAGTTTGCTATTATGCGAATAAACAATATTTTTTTCTGAAAGGAGAAAACTCTCTAGCGTTTGTAGGATAATATACTTAAATAAAAAAATAAGAAAATTGTGTAGAAAATTGGTAAATCTTTGAAAACGTATTTTATAGTGCACAAGACAGGACAACTTTGGTTGGGTAATAAAAAACAAAATGTTTTCAAACGTTTAATAATCAGTAACAGATTTTGTCGATAAGATTTTTTCCCAAAACTCGCTGTCCAGTCAAAGCTGTCTTTGGAAGTAAGGGCAAAATGTAACTCTTGCAGCATAATCAGGTTCAGGTATTTCTTTAACTCGCTGAAAGTGGTAGAGGGTCATCCATTAATCACGTCACACGAATTTGTCGATTATTTGACCCCTTCCCCAATATAATTATTAATTACAAAAGGAATATGTAAAATAAGTCAGGAATATTCAAAAGGAATAGGAAAGATAATATTCAAACAGGCATCAACGTTAACCAAAGAGAAAACAAGTTTCCTAGTGATTACATTTAGAAATCGTAAGATATCGCTGGCCCCGGGCAATAAAGCGGTATACGCCGGTTACACCCTTTTTAATGTTATTTAATTTTTGGCTTCTCTGAGTATCAATCTATCACTCTTATTTTTTTCAGTTTTTTTTATTAATCTTTCGTTAGAATAAATGACAATAACCGTTTTATTGCATGGATAATTCTCTTACGACTAAGCTATGTATTATTGCATTACTCTAAGAAAAATAACACAAAAAACCGGTGAACATCTTTACAGTAATTGTTAATGATCTTGCAATTAAAATAGTATCATCTATGAATTGTATTATACATTTTTTTAATTATTTCATTAAAAAATTATACGATTTGTTTTTAAAAAATTATTTTTAAAAGCTTAAATTGGTAAAAAAAATAGCTTTCATTTGACATATTGAACGTCTGTTTTGGATCACTGTACACTGCACTATAAACAAATTAGCTTCTTTTATTCCTCCTGTAAAATTTGATTTTTGATATTACCGCTTTATTGCCCGGGGACAGCGATATGTAAATAAAAAATCTGATTAAATTTTGTATTATATTTGCTTAAAAAATAAAATACCTACGCTTATAGCTTTATCCTTGTATTCTCTTATTTCTTGTCTACCTAACAAAACGAATAATTTTTATCTATACAAGATTTAAAATTGGAATGTCTGTTTGTAATATTAAAATAACCGCTTTTAACTAAATTCATATGTATGTATGTATACACGGTACATATACCAAAAAAAACATTTTTTATAATTTTTGTCTGTCTGTCTATCTTTCTTTCTGCCTGTTTGTTCCGGCTAACCTCGGAAACGGCTGGACCGATTTTGACGGGACTTTCACTGGAAATAATGTAATAAGGAGTAAGGCTACTTTTTTTTCATAACTGCGAAATGAACATTAATTATTTTGTTAAAATTCCACGCGGACGAAGTCGCGAGCACAGCTAGTATGAAATAAAACTAATATTTGTAGTCAACTGAAAATGAATAAATTTGAACTCAAAAATAACTTTATTGAAATAGATTGTCATATAATAATTATATTAATACGCTGATGTTTACCTCCCCTTTTAGAAAAAACCTCAGAATTACACCACATAAGTTATATATCATTTTATAGATAATTGCTTGCTCTACCGGCATCCACAACTCGAGAAAGTTATATCTTTTGATTTCAGTGAATCATTCAAGTTTATTCCGTCAATCCAGTCAGAGTCAGTATATTATATAAATATTTACGTCGCGAAATTGTAAAAGACATGTTTTATATATCTTAATCTGTACTAAACCCCTTCACCACTTCCCTAACTCAAGACCATCCCTTATTGACTTAGCCTTTGCCTCTAACCCCAATCTTGTTTCATCTCATGGACAAATGACATCCCCTTTCTCCTATCATGACCTAATTTTCCTAACATACAAAATACGTCCTCCCAAAATCAGAGGCAAAGTTCTCCTTCAGCGGAATTTTAAGCAGATGGATCTGAAACGTTTAAGAGAGGATGTGAGGAACATCGACTGGTCAACTATATACAATGCAAGTGACATCAATACCATGGTTGAATCATTAACTGTTGAACTGATTAAGATCTATGACGTACATGCCCCCATTAGACCAGTACGAATGAAACGGGCGCCAGCCCCATGGTTGTCACCTGTCATTAAAAAGACCATGGCTAAACGTGACAAGGTCAAATCAGCATATAAAAAATTGCCGACGGCTGATAATTTATCTAAATATAAAACTCTACGTAACCTCTGCAACAGGATGTGATGCAAAACGTCGCTACATTCATAACTCAGTTCAGAATCGTACCCAAGCGCAAGTTTGGAGATTCTTACGGTCGCTAGGAGTAGGCAAACCCTCTGATGCTTGTCAAAGCTCAGTGGATCCTAATATTTTAAACACTCACTTCGCCACTCCACCTCTCACTTTAGACGCCAATGTTAAATCATCCACTCTTTCCATTCTAATTTTTCAGGCTCCTACCGACCTACATCAATTCTTCTTCGAATCAGTCAATGAAAAAGTAGTAAAGAAGTATGTCCGTTCTATCTCCACCAAGGCCATTGGTAGTGACAATCTCAGTCTTGAGATGATTCTTCCATTACTGGAGGACATTGCATCTGTAGAAGAACATCTTGGCTAAAAAATCTACGCCAATGGTTTGGGAAAAGCACCCGTTCGTTATTCAGGGCTGCGGTATCAAGGATACAAGTTGCCAAAATGATCGCTGAACTTCGTGAGAAGATGGCACTTTAAGAAGAAGAATTGCATCTGTGATCACGCACATAATTAACTTCTCATTGTCATGCAATGGTTTTCCTTCGCTCTGGAAGAAGGCAGTTGTCATTGCACTACCTAAAACCTCAAATCCCTCCTGCCCTGCTGAATATCGTCCTATATCTATCCTTCCCATTTTATCCAAAGTCCTGGAATCTGTAGTTCACCAACAACTCTATTCTTACCTTATTTCCAACTGTCTACTATGCCCCTATCAATCCGGTTTCCGTCCTTCCCACAGCACTGTTGGAGCGCTTTTGAATGTGACGGAGGATATTCGGTGGGCTACGGATTTCAACTCTATGACTATGACATACTTCTTGGCACTCTTCGTGCAGTTAATATCTCCCCCACTTGCATTGACTGGTTTCACTCTTATCTTTCGGAACGTCAGCAGTCTGTAACGACTGATTTTAACTCATCGAATTGGTTGACCCTTACTGCTGGTGTCCCACAAGGCGGCGTACTTTTCTCGTTACTTTTTTTTGTATATTTATTAACAACATCTCCAGTGCTATTTCTTCTCCCTTCCACTTGTATGCAGACGATTTACAAATATACCGTCATTTTGGACTGGCTGAGTTGCATGAGACTATCAATCTTCTTAACAAGGACCTTGCTGCAATCTGTCAATAGGCCAATTCGTTTGGACTTATTATAAATCTAGCAAAATCTCAAGCAATAATTATCGGTAGCAGCTGTTTGAGAAACCGTATTGCCTGGGAAACAGTACCTCCAATCTTGTACTGTGGCACACCGATACCATACTGCGACAAACTTAGAAACCTAGGCTTGATTTTGGACAAAAACTTATCGTGGATAGCTCATGTCAACGAAGTCAGTCGAAGGATGCACTACACCTTCCACTCTCTTAAGCGTCTTCAATACTTTCTTCCCTTTCAAACCAAAATTCTGCTTGCGCAATCCCTTCTTTTACCAATCCTCGACTATGCAGATGTGTGCTATTTAGATGCGACAAAGGAGCTACTTAATAAATTAGAGCGTCTACAAAATCTTGCGATACGCATCTTTGGTTTACGTAAATACGACCACATCACCCAATTTCGTACTCAACTTAAGTGGCTCCCAATCCAACTTCGCCGTGATATGCACATCCTTTCTTTTCTCTATAACATACTCCATGACCAAAATGCTCCCTCCTACCTTCGGTCCCGTTACCTTCTTTCTCCTACCCCAACACGATCTAGAAGGTCTTGCATCACATCGATGCTCGAAGTCCACAGACATAACACCAACTTCTTCCTCAATTCATTCACAATACGCGCTGCAAAACTTTGGAATCATTTACCGAGAGTGATCCAAGACAGCACTTCAATTTATGCTTTCAGGGACAGGCTAAGGAATCATCTTCTCTCCGAAGCTATGAACCTCTCATAATTGTTGTACTCTCAATATATGTATGTATTCATGTATGTATGTATGTATGTATGTATGTATGTATGTATGTATGTATGTATGTATTTATGTATGTATGTATGTATGTATGTGTGTATGTATGTATGTGGGTATGTGTGCATGTATATGTGCATGTAACTGTGTATGTATTTAAGTATATATGTATTTTATATCACTAATTTTGAATGTATATATTGCAAAATAAGTAAATGGCTTTTTTTATTAATTTATAACTTTTTGTTCAGTTTTTTTCACTTTATCACAAATGCGCTTATGAGTCTCGCGATAACATCTTCTCTCCCCACCATGGATAGACTGGTAGAGATCTCTTACAGAGATAAGTTCGCCCTTGCCAACATTCTTTGTAAAAATGACTTGTAATTATGTTTTTTTTTAAAGTGCAATAAAGAATATATTATTATTAAACTATATACTAATATTATAAACTTGAAAAATTGATTTGTTTGTTTAAAGGAGCCAATCTCAGAAACTCATTCATCATTATCAACATTATCATTATTTCAGCCTATCACAGTCTACTGCTGGACATAGGCCTCTACAAGTTCATGCCAAAAATGGTGTGAGCTCATGTGTGTTACCCATAGTTACCACGCTGGGCAGGCGGGTTGGTGACCGCAGGGCTGGCTTTGTCGCACTACGGCTACGGCTTGTGTATTTCATTGCAAGTAGTTGGATGGTTATCCTGTCATCGGTCGGATTTTCAAGTTCCATGGTGGTAGTGGAACTGTGTAATCCCTTAGGGGGTGGTCATATTCTTCATTGCCGTAAACACATAGCAATCTCAGAAACTACTGGTCAAAATTGAAAAATATCTCATAGTTTGATAGCCTATTTAAAGAAGAAGATTATGTATGATTTAAGAAGAAAGAAGGCTATTTTTAGTTAAATCAACGCAGGTGAAACCTCGGGGTACAGCTAGTTATAATTATGTAATATAAATATATTTCATTAATATCAACGCTTTTTGTATTTTGGAAATAGCTAGATTTGAATTGTCACTTTACAAGTCTGATATGTCATTTCTAAAT
The DNA here is from genome assembly GCF_905220565.1 of Melitaea cinxia. Classification (NCBI taxonomy): domain Eukaryota; kingdom Metazoa; phylum Arthropoda; class Insecta; order Lepidoptera; family Nymphalidae; genus Melitaea; species Melitaea cinxia. The sequence goes on from NC_059416.1 coordinate 3,151,689, forward strand.
GAAGATAAAGCCGGCTCGTGTCACATGTCACGTAAACAACTGCTTTCTAAACAATAATATTTTTTATTAAAATACGATATTTTTGAATATATAGGTTATAAGGCTTCCTGCAGAAATTAAATTTTGATCAATTTTATACTGATGATTTTTTTTATACTACTACTTTTTTATACCATCGTATAAAGGTTGCTGCCCTTTTAGTATAAAAACAAGTGTACATAAACTGCTGATGTTAAGTGGCCGTAGACTATACACCTGGGACACCAGAAGCATCGCAAGCACGTTGTCGATCCCTACCAACCCTGCCTCCGACCCTTCCCAGGTCCATTGGCTACTTTATCCAAGGAAAAATTTGGTTGTGATCTTCTGTTAGGTAATTTCCCAATCAAGCAACTCCAAATTTTGCCAACCATGTCAGACATTCCAGATATTTCCTGCTGCAATATAACTAAGTAATGATCACCTCAATAAAACTAGGTGATAAGCTTGACATAATTTATGTATTATGTAGGTATAAATAAAATAGACCTATTTAAAAAAATTTCCTTATCCATCCACCATTGTGCAAAAATCGTATCATGTCTGAAATAGTTGCCAAAAATCAAATCTAATATTTTTATGTTATTCAAAGAACATCACAGAATGTTCTAAATATTACATGAAAAATATATTAAGTCTGACTAAAAATGTATTTGAATCAAAAACTGTCAATAAAATGTGTAATATTATGATTTATCTTTCAAGAACGTATGATAATGAACCTCAAGTACTTGTAACCCTCATTCAAAACAAAATAATTCAAGAAACGTCAATCATATCTAGGGCTGTTTTAGCAAATACAACTCAATGTATAAATATAAGATGACGGGATAAATTGTAATGGTAGTCAAGGTCAATAATCTAAATAGGAATTTACCTCCTCGAGAGTCGGGGATACCTATTTGACTGTGAAGATTAGATGCTAAAAATAAATTAAGGTTATATGATGTTTCAGTAGTGGGAAGAGTTTTTAGTCAGTCGCAAAGAAATAGGTACCCGATCGCATCAAATATTAATAATGCATGCGCCGTATGTATTTCTGATAATGAAAAATATTAATATGCCGGTATGCGTGGTGGGTGTGACCGTACGAAGGTATAGAAATTCATTAGGAATTATAAAGAATCCACCCCCCTCCCCCCATAAATGTCAGATTTTAGGACAGTACGGGTGATATATCGAGGTACTGAGATGTGCGAGTATGTATGAGGTGGTAATGGTGACCGTCCATATCCAAGACCAGCAAACAAGACCTATTTTCCTTCATCGCGGGGTGAGACAGGGGGATATAATCTAACCGAATCTGTTTACCACTGTGCTGGTAGATTCCTTAAAGGTTTTTTTTTAGATTTGGGGAAGAGGCATCAATGTCAACTGCAAATACATCGCTCACCTTCGTTTCACCGACGATATTGGCATCTTTACGAAGAAGTTGAAGGAATTAGGCCAAATACTGGGGCGGCTTAAATGAGTCCTACCGACGGTCTCGATATGAATTAAACGAAACGTATGGTTTAAATGAAAGTTATATTTATGAGGAAAGGGTACCTGAGAGACTTTTGAAAAATAGGTATTTGAATAAAAATGTTCCTGTCTCGCTGTATGCTACCGCCACGCCCCGAGCCAAGAAAGTGACAACTGCAGCTCGAACCGCTTTAGATTGGTAATTATTAATCAATACAGCATTTAGTAGTTATTGACCAAAACAGCATTTTGTAGTCGACTATTTCCTCCCCACAAAATATCACTTTTTTTTTAAATTAGACAATATTTATAGTTTTTGAAGACTAATACTATCTATGATAATAAGAATATTAAATAACCAAGATAGAGGGGCATGGTCATGGCAGTTAAAGGTTTTATATTACAAAAATATTTGATCTAGTGTCATTATCCAGAGAGGAAACAGTCAACTACGTTTGTAAGGAGAAAGAGCCGGTATCCCTTCCTCTTAACAACCATGTCATACCGTGATCAGTCTCTGGCCAATGGCACCTTTCTCGAAGTTGATCAAGATGATATCTACCTAGCCCATACGATTCAACTAGGTAGAAACAACTTCGAGAAGGAAGCCGATAGGAGGATTCGGTGGGGCTGGGCAGTTTTTATATTTATGCTTAATATTATATTAGTCATCACCATCATCATCATCATTACAGCCTATACAGTCCACTGCTGGACATAGGCCTCCACAAGTTTACGCCAAAAATAACGTGAACTCGTGTATTTTGCCCATAGTCACCACGCTGGGCAGGCGGGTTGGTGACCGCAGTACTGGCTTTGTCGCACCGAAGACGCTGCTGCCCGTCTTCGGCCTGTGTATTTCAAAGCCAGCAGTTGGATGGTTATCCCGCCATCGGTCGGCTTCTTAAGTTCCAAGGTGGTTGTGGAACCTTGTTATCCCTTAGTCGCCTCTTACGACACCCACGGGAAGAGAGGGGGTGGCTAAATTCTTTAGTGCCGTAGCCACACAGCACATTATATTAGTATGACTAGTGAACTTGAGCCCTGAACTGAACCGCACTATTATTCAAAACTGCAGGAGCTTGCTGCTAGGCAACGGTGTTCTCTCTGGTCTGGTAATATGGGGGTTCCACCAATCCCCTGAGAGTCTGTAAAGTTGTTGGTCGCGTTTGTTATCATGTACACCCAAAAGCGTTTGTTACCCATGGAAGGGAATCGCCAATCCGTAGTGGAGCAGTATGATGGTTTAAGCTTCAATCTTTCTCAAGTAAACCTTTCCCCATCTTTTGCTTATGTACAGGCTGATTCTTTTCCCAACAAATTTTAGCACACAAAGAGACAGAAGGATAACCACAACCCCTATATGATGCGCGCGATGCCACCCAAAGCGGATGGTATCGTACGATTTGTTTACTTTATTATAAATTAGCAACCCTAGTCACCGATAAGTCCTAATACCCCTTGACAGTAAAGAATACCTACGATAAATAACTATTCTCTTATCAACATCTTAAAAAAGTTATGTCACGATTATATCACGGAAGGTGAAGTATTATCTTGACATTAGAAGATTATGTATTGAACAATATTTACTTTTAGGCTAAAATCCCCAAAAAATAAATGAAACAAAGTGTCATCTTATCTTAATCTAAGATAAGTTACAAGATGTGATGTATTAGTTAGAAGCAATATATTATATTAGTAAGCAACGTTAACCCTGTGTCATTCCATTGTTGCATATGCGGACGATGAAGTTTTTGCTGTTAATAGGGTAAGTACGGTTTGTAAATATAATATATCGTAACAACAGTTAGAATATATTATAATAATTATCCATATCATTTATTATATTGCCTATTAGTAAATAGGTTTACTTATTTAAATACATACTTCTATATATTTTTTTGGTGGTATTACTTAAAATGGTATGCTGTGTGGTTACGGATGCTGTGTGGTTACGGCATCAAAGAATATAGCTACCCCCTCTATTCCCGTCGGTGTCGTAAAAGGCGACTAAGGGATAACACAGTTCCACTACTACCTTGGAACTTCAAAAGCCGACCGATGGCGGGATAACCATCTAACTGCTGGCTTTGAAATACACAGGCCGAAGACGGGCAGCAGCGTCTTCGGTGTGACAAAGCCAGCCCTGCGGTCACCAACCCGCCTGCCCAGCGTGGTGATTATGGGCAAAATACATGAGTTCACGCCATTTTCGGCGTGAACTTCTGGAGGCCTATGTCCAGTAGTGGACTGCATAAGGCTGCTGTGATGATACTTAAAATGGTAAAGTCGTAGGCTCTTGTACTCACCATAAGCAGGTACATTTATAAGCTTAAGATTTTACGAACATTCAGTCACACACACACTTACATACATATACTTATACTCACACATATAAAAATAAACTCACATACACTCAAATTCAAATACGGCATCTCTCATTCTTGATTTGTTTTAAATGATTGATTTTTTATTTTTTGGAGATGTCCACCCCTTTATATAAGAACTTGTGCCAAAATTATATATTGTATCATGGGGAAGACTTAACACTGATTATACTTATAATTAATGTAGGGCGTTGTCTGAATACAATTTTTTTTTATGTAATGCATCGTTATTAATAAAAATATATTAATGGCTTCTGAACAATATTTACGCAAAAGGGACAAATGCTTCATTAAAAATTTTAATTAAATAGCTGATAATTTAAGATTATTAGCCAGCCCAAATACCAATATTTGTTATTCTTTATTAAAATCTATACAAATAAATAAAATTGGAGTGTCTGTTTGTAATATTAAAATAACCGCTTTTTACTAAATGCATATGGGATGGAACATGTATATGTTACATATAGCAAAATAACATTTTCTACAATTAATTTTTGTCTGTCTGTCTCTCTGTTTGTTCAGGTTAATCTTTGACTTTCACCGGCAGATAGCTGATGTAATGAGGAGTAACTTAAGCAACTTTTATTTTAGATTTTTTTAAACTCTGCAAACCTTTAATTTTAATTTTTTTAACAATAACTTTTTGTTACATTCCAAGCGGACGAAATCGCGGGCACAGCTAGTATGTAAATAAAATAGAAAACACTATAACATTTAAAAATAAAACTGAGACTGTGCTATTGAAACTACGAGATGTAATTTTTATTCTGCTGTCTATGTGTTTTATTATCAATTATTATTAATTTCATATAGAAAGTCAAAGCCAAATAATACTGCCCCCGAGCAGCTTTGTATTTATGTTGTTGTTTAGTAATAATGTAAGGTAGTCAGAGGGGTAGAACCATCATTGCGCTTGGGTTGCCTGGGGTTACAGGCAATACAGGTACTAATAGGCTACATAATCACTAAATATAATATAGATTAAAAAAAAAACGTTTATTTCATCAATAAACAACACATTACAATAATAACATAAAGGTTGACTTCTTCTTTTGAGTGCAATAAGCTCCCGTGCCAGAAGGAGTCACTCCTCCTTAACACAATCATACTTAACAGAAAGTTATAAGACGAAACAAACTAAGCTTTACATAAAACGCTTATTTGCAAACATATTGGTATAAAAGGCACTAACGTTAATTAAAATTCTCACTTAATTTCTGTTTTACTTAAAATTATAGAATCTATATGTACATTTTTCTACTACAGTTTTATAATAGCGAGCTGTAATGCTCAGCTGACGCAAGAAAGACGGTTCCCAGATGATTTCCTATTTGGTACAGCAACAGCGTCCTATCAGATCGAAGGAGCATGGAACGCAGACGGTATTAATTCATTTAAATTTATTTTTAAAATATGTCATCTACTGCTTTGGTTGTATGAAATATTTTCTGTCTTAAATGTACATGTGAAAGAAACACTAAATTGACTAATTTTAGCCTTATTATCATTCATAGTAATTCCTCACAAATAACAAATGTCCATGAAGGAAACATTGGTAACATATTTAACACAGGGTTCAAATGGCCTTAAAGTACAAATTTATTTATTATATTAAAATGTTGTAATTTAAAATTTGGTTTTTATTGAAATATCTTATTATTACATTTCAGGCAAGGGAGAAAATATTTGGGATCATATGACCCACAATAGGCCTCATGTCATTGCGGACATGAGCAACGGAGACATCGCAGCAAACTCTTACTACAACTACAAGCGCGATGTTGAAATGATGAGAGAACTTGGGATCGACGCTTACAGGTTTTCTATTTCATGGTCTAGAATTCTACCAAATCCGCTAGCTCCTTACAATGTCAACCAGGCTGGCGTTGATTTCTATAACAATTACATCAATGAAATGTTGAAATATAACATAACACCCATGGCTACGATTTTTCATTGGGATTTACCTCAAAAGTTACTAGATATGGGAGGATTACTTAATCCCTTATTTCCTGAATGGTTTGAAGATTACGCTCGAGTTGTTTTTGAAAATTTCGGCGATAGAGTTAAACTTTGGATTACATTTAACGAACCCAAACAAATTTGCTATCAAGGCTATGGCGGTTATGAAAAAGTTCCCCTCTTAAATTTAACTGATATTGGTACATACCACTGTGGTAAAAATCTTTTACTTGCTCACGCAAGAGCCTACCATGCTTATAATAATGACTTCAAGCCAAACCAGAGCGGCGAGTGTGGTATTACTATTAGTATAAACTGGTTTGGTCCATTGACAGATTCAGAAGAAGATCAATATGCAGCTGAACTTAGGAGGCAAGCAGAGGTAGATACCTACAGAACAAAAGAATGTTGTCATCAATATTATAATTCTTAACTATATATTTTTTTATTTCATTTAAGTGGGGTATATACGCGGAACCAATATTTTCTGAACAAGGTGGTTTCCCGAAGGAGTTGGCGGAGATCGTTGCAAGGAAAAGTATCGAACAGGGTTACTCAAGATCTCGCCTGCCTGAACTTTCTGAGGAAGAACGAAAATTCATCCAAGGAACATATGACTTCTTTGGTATCAATCATTATACGGCTAGTTTCGTATCAGCTAATGAATACAAAACTGTTAACCCCGTTCCTTCCTTGCTGGACGATGTAGATGTTGGTATATACAATCCAGACGACTGGCTCCAATCCGCTTCAGCGTGGCTTAAAGTAAGTTATCTATTTTTTATTTTAGTACCAGTAGTGTGTAGAGTTCGTCACACTAATAGTACTAACACATTATATATGAAATAAAATAAAGTTCAAATATAAAAGAGTGATATTTAACTTTTTCAGATGGCACCAGATAGTGTATATAATACACTGACGCATCTTAGCAATAAATATAATAATCCTCCGTTTTACATAACTGAGAACGGTTGGTCTCAGGTCCCAGAAGCAGGGTTAATAGATGACGAGAGAATCTTGTATTACAGGGCAGCGTTGAACAGTGTATTAGATACTCTTGAAGCTGGCGTTAATCTTAAAGGCTATATGGCTTGGAGTTTAATGGATAATTACGAATGGATGCACGGATACACGTGAGAATCTATATACTTTTGTTTTATTTCCACTTATGATACAAATCTAAGCGAAGACCGATCATTGTATTGAGGAAACAACGGGGAATCATCTCACGCAAAATCTGATGCAACGTAACTGGAAAAGTACCTTAAATTTAACATTTTGTAGCAGAACACGATCGATTTATATGCTTTAGTGTTCAGGACAGTTCGTTTTAGTAACGCAAAGTTTAGACATGATCAGTAATTTGTTTAAGCTTTAGAAAATTTGTAATCTAGTTTAAGGTCGAGAAACGTTTTTATACTATCATTTAGTATTTTTTTTAACCGACTTCCAAAAAAGGAGGAGGTTCTCAATTCGAATTCATTTTTTTTTTATGTATGTTACATCAGAACTTTTGACTCGGTGGAGCGATTTCGACAAATTTACTTTTAATAGAAAGGTGGTGTGTGCCAATTGGTCCCATTTAAATTTATTTGAGATCTAACAACTACTTTTTGAGCTATATCTAATAATGCGTTTTTACTTGACGCTTTTTTCGTCGACCTACGTTGTATTATACCGCATAACTTTCTACTGGATGTACGGATTTTGATAATTCTTTTTTTGTTGGAAAGAAGATATCCACCCAGGACCAACCAGGATCTGATGATAGGATCCTAGAGAAATCGAGGGAAACTCTTGAAAATCCGCAATAACTTTTTACTAGGTGTACCGATTTTGATAATTCTTTTTTTGTTGGAAAGAAGATATTCCTAGTTTAGTACCATGATAGGGGAACCAGGGTTTGATGATGGGATCCCAGAGAAATCGAGGGAACTTCTTGAAAATCCGCAATAACTTTTTATTAGGTTTACCGATTTTAATGATTTTTAATTTAATCGAAAGCCGAAGTTTATCATGTGGTCACATTTAAATTTCATGGAGATCTGATAACTACTTTTTGAGTAATCTTTGATAATGCGTTGTTACTTGACTATTTTTTCGTCGATCTACGTTGTATTACTCGTCGATGTAATTGAAGTCGGTTTTTTTTTCGTTTGCGAGCAAACACAATTATTTATATCTAAGGTAAGAAAACTTCAATGAAATCAGCTAGTCTATACAAATAAACAAAATTGGAGTGTCTGTTTGTAATATTAAAATAACCGCTTTTTAGTAAATGCATATGGATGTATACACGGTACATATAATATTTTTTACAATTTTTGTCTATCTGTCTGTCTGTCTGTTTGTTTCGGTTAATCTTTGGAACAGCTGGACCAATTTTGACGAGGCTTTTACTGGTAGAGTGCTGATGTCATAAGGAGTAACATAGGCTACTTTTGACGGACGAAGTCCCGGGCACAGCTGCTAATATTAAATAAAATGCGACTTTTATACTCTTTTAAAATATCTGCCAAACTTTTGGTTTACCGTTTTAAGCTGCTTTTAACCTACTATGTCATGTTTCAGACAACGTTTCGGCTTGTACGAAGTAGACTTCACGAGCGAAGCCAGAACTCGCACGCCGAGGAAATCAGCTTTTGTTTACAAGCAGATTGTGAAGACGCGCGTAATAGACCCCGACTACGAACCAACTGACATGGTGATGCAAATCGATGAAGGACATTAGATAACATATTACAAAAAACAAAACGTAAAAAATAAAAATTATTATTAATTTATAATGTAAAAATTTTTTTAATAAATAAATTTGAATTTTAAAACCAAATTTTAAAATTCTGGGCACCTCTCTCGTAACTTTATAACTAACACCTTAGTGTTGTAAATAACTTGAATTTGAAGAAATCATAGCTATGTTCAATTTAGTTTAACAATTCTAATTAAAATGAAGAGATCAATTATACAATGTATTATTAAATAGGCAGCCTTCCGTTTAGGGTAATATACATGGAGGCATACCATAGCTGAAATTATAGGTATGTGAATAAAATGAAATACTAGTAAGTTTTATTACCACATTTGAAAAGAATGTTGAGAAGACACGGGAAGAGAGGCTACGAATAACCGACTAAAGTGTATTTTCAAGAGTAAGGAAATGGTAAAGCTAATATTAAGTAAAGTGTAAACTAACAAGACATTAATTTTATTTTCATAAGAATTACGTGAAGGGAATTCTCCAAAGACAGAATATGTGTGAAAAGGGGCGGATTTTTATTTCTGGAATGTAGATATAATCTCGTATTTTTGGAACGAAGTTCGTTATGGAGCGTTGCGGAGGGGTATCCTAGCCGGTAAAAAACGTCCGTAACGTTAAATAAAAGCTTAAGATTCTTATGTATAGCCATGTATGACTGCTATAAAGTGTCTAATGTATAGTCTAGTGATGACTGTTATTATTATAGCAGTTTGTTATTATTATTATATCATTTGGTAATTATTATATTGTATATATAAAATTCTCGCGTCACAATGTTATCTACTTAAAATACTCCTCTGAAACGGCTAGTCAAATTTTTATGAAATAGTATTTTTATAAACATCTATACAACAAATAAAAAAAAGTGGAGTGTATGTTTGTAATATTAAAATAACCACTTGTCACTAAATGCATATGGATTTATACATGGTACATCTACCACAATAACATTTTTTACAATTTTTGTCTATCTGTCGGTATGTCTGTCTGTCTGTTTGTTCCGGCTAATGCCTGAAATGGCTGTGCCATTTCTGACGGGACTTTCATTGTCAGGAGTAACATAGACTACTTTTATTTTAGAAATCACAATATCCAAAAAAAAACACAATATCCAAAAAAGTCCACTGCTAGACATAGGCCCCCACAATTTCATGCCAAAAATGGTGTGAACTCATGTGTGTCATACCCATAGTCACCACGCTGGGCAGGCGGGTTGGTGACCGCAGAGCTGGCTTTGTCGCACCGAAGACGCTGCTGCCCGTCTACGGCCTGTTTATTTCATTGCCAGTAGTTGGATGGTTATCCCGTCATCGGTCGGCTTTTTAAGTTCCAATGTGGTAGTGGAACTGTGTTATCCCTTAGCCGCCTCTTACGACACCGACGGGAATAATCTGTTACATAGTCTCAAACTACTAGAATTAAACGAAACTCTTTACATCACCTTACAAAAAGCCGCCATTTTAAATACATGCCGAATCGTAAGAAAGTTCTTGCAAATTGACGAACACGAAATTCCACACAACACATAATTTTATCACACCACACGCTGCATTTACTTGGTTTTGACCCGTAAATGCAGAAAAACCAGCCAAAGGCTGAGAAAAAATACCGAAAATAATAATAATAATAATTTAATTCAAACATAATCATGTCCATATTTTTGTTAGTTACATTTTTTTTTCTAAGCTATGTTATTTTCAACAATTGTGACCAAACAAATTATACCAAATCAAAAATCAATAAGAATAACACTAAAATCAAAATTAAAACCCAAAATTAAAATGATCACCGAATTCAATAGATACTAAAATTAAATCAATATTAATGATTAAAATTAAAAATTAAAATAAATACTAAAATTCAAAATTACAATAATAAAAATTAAAAAAAAACAATCAATATTAAAATTCAATCAAAATTAAAACTAAAATAAAACAAAATTCAATCAATTAAAAGCTTAAAAAATAATGATATTCAATTTAAATTAAATTTAAAAAATTTCAATGTATTAAATTATTACAAATTATCATCGTAAAATCAAATCAAAAATTAAAACTAAGAATCAAGACAAAATCGAAATTGAAATCAAAATTATAATTAAATGTCAGTTACAATTATTCTTAACAACTATGTTAGTTATAAAAAAAGTAAAAGCTATCAAAACTTATTTCTTTTAGTTTCCCTCGCAGCTACGTGTGCACCATCCCAGCGTCTCCAGAGGGGACTATCTAGCTTTACAGCCAATGTGCTGAAGAGGTTATTGGAGCTGTTCATTAATCTGCGCATTGCGGACGCGGTCCGCTTGCGTATGATCGCAAAGAAATCATCTATACGAGCCTCCGCAAACATTGCCGACGCACTGCAGTACCTACCGAGGCTTCTTCAACAAAACCCTCAGCACATTGTTGTACTGTACACGCAGAGCACTATATGCTCGCCGAGTGTAATTCTCCCATAGACTACACGTGTAAAAAGACTGGCAGAAGGCTTTAAATAAAATTACTTTTATTTGTGACGTACAACGAGCAAATCTACAGGCCAAAATATTATCTCTAACTAACAAAGCTCTGCGCTCGCGCTCGATATCGCTATCATCATCCAGGCGTTCATTCACAATATGACCAAGGTATTTGAACTCAGATACTTATTTTAGAGGAGTTCCACAGAGAGAGTATATTAGGATTGAAATTTAATGGTTAATTTTTACCTCGAAAGATTAAAATTTCACTCTTTTTAGCATTATATCTGAGTCCGTTCTCCTTAGCGTATTTCTCACAGATTTTTATTAATTTTCGAAGACCAGTGGTCTTCCAGTGACCGAGGGGCTCAACAGAACCATGTCGTCCGCGTAACTAAAATTGTTCATTATAACACCGTCTATCGAGCAACCGACGCCTGCTCTGATAAGCCTCTCTATCAGGTTGTTCATGTAAAGATTGAACAGCCTGGGTGACTTCAGGCCCTCTGTGTCACTCCACACTCCAGTTTGTATGGATTACTAAGTGCATTACCCCACCTAACCACATTACTTTGAATGCCATACCAATACTTCAATAGTAATATCAACTCGGGTCTTAAATGAGTTTCTGTTTTAAGCTTCTGTCATAAAATTTTATAGGGCACGAGGTCAAATGCTTTAGACAGATCCAAAAGCACGCAAAAACATGGGTTTTTCTATCGGTGTAGTACCTTAAAGCTTGCTTGAGACACAGTATTCTGCTCTCAGTTGGTAGTTCTGGCCTAAAGCCGAACTGCGTATCGTGTATATTGACTGCTTTACTAAGTTATGTATCAAGCAAGCCATCAAGAACCTTCGCTGTGATGGTAGCAAGAGATATCGGTATTATGTATGAAATAATTTTTTTCGATTTTACAGACATAATAATAAAAAATAAGAACTGCTATTTAAATAAAAAATAACGAGTGCAATTAGAAAAAAAAAAAATTGATCAGGGACATGGGGATTTGAACCATGATCTTCTCGGTTGATCCCAACCAGCCGATTTCCCACCGAGCTATTATAACTAAATTGACAGTTGCGAAATTTACCTTCGTATTCTAACGATATTTTTTCACTCCCTAAAAACAGGGATGAAACGACATTTTCTAAAAATGAATCCTAGCTAGATGGATTTATCTCCCCGGAAACCTCCTATGTACAAAATTTTATGAAAATCGTTGCAGCCGTTTCCGAGATTCAGATTATATATATACATATATATATATACATATATATATATATATATATATACAAGAATTGCTCGTTTAATAGTTTAAGATAAGATTTAAATAGGCAGTTCTTATTTTTTATTATTATGTCGGTAAAATCTAAAATATTATTCATATTTTATCATTATAATTTTTTAATAATTTTTTATTTTTGATTTTTTATATTTATTTATATTTTTTATTATTGTCGGTAAAAAAAAATATTATTCATATTTTATAAATATGTAATTCGTATTTAAATATGATTTTCAAAACAAACACGATTTGTTGGGGTGCCTATCAGTTTTGAGAAGCAATTACTCTCAATTTTGTGATTGTGTCTTTTATATCAATTTTTAATTTATCGTTATTTTTTATTTTTATTTTGCGTTAATTCATTATTAATAATTGTGACGCGGCGTTGGCGCAACGGTTACAGATATGGATTGTACCTGTTGCGCTGGCGGTTGCGGGTTCGATCCCCGCACATGACAAACATTTGTTTTGGCCATACAGGTGTTTGCCGTGGTCTGAGTGATTGTGCAGTCCTTGTGGGTCTCCCTACCGTGCCTCGGAGAGCACTTTAAACCGTCGGTCCCGGTTGTTATCATGTACACCTGATAGCGATCGTTACTCATAGTAGGGAATATATCCGCCAACCCGCATTGGAGCAGCGTGGTGGATTAAGCTCTGATCCTTCTCCTACATGAGAAAAGATGCCTATGCCCAGTAGTGGGATATTACAGGCTGAAGCGTAGACAAATATTTGCTTAGACATTATTAAATTGTGTTTGCAGGCAAACGAAAAAAAATCGAATTCAATTACATCGATAAGTAATACAATGTAGTTACACGAAAAAATAGTCAAGAAGTACGCATTATCAAAGATTACTCCAAAAGTTGTAATCAGATCTCGATGAAATATGACCACATGATAAACATCGGCTTTCGATTAAGTTAAAAATCATCAAAATCGGTACACTCAGTAAAAAGTTATGCGGATTTTCGAGAGTTTCACTCGATTTCTCTGCGATCCCATCATCAGATCTTGGTTTCCTTATCATGGTACCACACCAGGGATATCTCCTTTCCAACAAAAAAGAATTATCAAAATCTTTTCATAAACGACGAAGTTAACCCGAACATAATTAAAAAAAAAAAAGAAAAAAAAAAAAAAAAATATATATATATATATATATATATATATATATATATATATATATATATATATTGAGTTTCCTCCGGCCGAATTGAATAACCTCCTCCTTTTTTGAAGTCGGTTAAAAAAGACTTCATCCAAACCGGCAGCGAATCATTTTAACTCTCTCTTCTACTACTAATCCTTCACGATTTACTAGAAATACCGAGCTGAGCTCGGTCACCCAGGTACTTTTTTATTAAAATACGATATTTTTGAATATATAGGTTATAAGTCTTCCTGCATATAAGTAAATTTTGATCAATTTTATACTGATGAATTTTTTTATACTACTACTTTTTATACCATAGTATAAGGGTTGCCGCCTTTTTAGTATAAAAACAAGTGTACATAACCTTATGTTAAGTGGCCGTAGACTATAGACACCTGGGACACCAGAAGCATCGTAAGTACGTTGTCGATCCCTACCAATCCTGCCTCCGACCCTTCCCAGGTGCATTGGCTACTTTATCCAAGGAAAAATTTGGTTGTGATCTTCTGTTAGGTAATTTCCCAATCGGGCAACTCCAAATTTTGCCAACCAGACCAGACATTTCCAGATATTTCCTGCTGCAATATAACTAAGTAATGATCACCTCAATAAAACTACGTGATAAGCTTGACACAATTTATGTATTATGTAGGTATAAATAAAATAGAGCTATTTAAAAAAATCGCCTTATCCATTCACCATTGTGCAAAAATCGTATCATGTCTGAAATCGCTAGTGACTATTAACATCGTTGGAACTGCAAAATCGCATTTTTCTATTTATTTCATAAAACGTTCCCAAATGACTAAGTCTATCACCAGCTGAAGAGATTTATTTTATTTTATTCATAGTTTTTGAATCACTTAATTTAAAAATGTCGGATATTACTTGGCTAGCTCGCTAACAATGTCAGAAAATAACTACCAACGTTGTTAGCGGTCTGCAGGAGCGGGTGAGTGTGCACTATCTCCCACTTCAGACTATGTTAGCGGGATTAACCGATGTTGCTTTGACACTTGTTTTTTAGGACATTTTATTGTTAATCCTTTACTTTATAACACCGTTTACAATGTCTAGCAGATAAGCACTTTTAATCAAACTAGCTACTGGACGTGGTAAAGAAAACATAGTAATAGAAATAAAAATGGCGATGAAAACATTTTGAGCAAAGCAAAACCTAGTGAGAAACAGGTATTAATTTTTACTTATTATATTACTTTTATGATTTCTAACAATAAAGTTCATAGTTTAATACAATTGCAAATTTAATAATAGATAATTGAAATTACACGAGCCATTTACAGTAAGTAATTTAAAATTGTAGAATGTAGGGGAGCGAGGGGCTTGTTGTAACATTTTTCATGAAAACTAATATATCTTGAAATCTATTGATTATATTGCTACTAAATAAAGATGCATAAATGCTGTAACTCTTCCTCTACCCAATAAAGTAAAAATAATACCATAACTCTTAGTCATTATTTTACAATCAATTATTTTCTAGAAGAAGTGCGGTGTTACAACTTACCTCGTGCTTGGGGCAAGTTGTAACATCTACCGGGGCAAGTAGTAACGACAAAAAAAACGACACTAATACCTGTTTTCATTTATTCTTTGTTTATTTTTAACAAAATTGACACCTTTTTAAAGTAGGTATTATGTAATTCTTATCAAAAATCAACTCAAATAGACTTTTAAGTAATCAACGCCTAAAAATTAAATAATTAACTGTTTTATGTACTTAAACACTACTTATAATCATCATTGCACTTTTATATCACAGTAAGTAATTAAATTATTTATATCTAAGGTATGCTTCGTAATTATCTCTTTTTAATATCTATCTAACAAAGTATTGTACTTATATAAGAATCAACATTTGGTAGGTTTCATTATAATTAAATTCAGTCTTCATCTGAGCAACAATCAATACAAATAAAAGAAATAGTGTTTCCTGTAACACATCCTACATGTGCTCACATCTTACAAATGATACACTCTACCCAATCTTCTTTATTTGAATCTGTGTAAGCTTCACCACATACCTGACAATATGTATCTATAAAGAGATACGTGACATAATCCGAAAGTCTGACTAGCTTTCCGAATACTGCATTTTTTTTTCTAAAACTTTAGCTGCCGCTAACTCGTACACTTCTTGGCTTTGTGTTGCCCGCTCTGACTTTCTTTTATACACCCTCATTCTAGAAGAACATAACTTGGGGCATATTGTAACACGTTACATCAAGCCTGGAATTTTGTTACAACTAGCCCCGAGTTTTTGTTACAACTAACCCCATGGTATGATTTTTAACATTTATCAACATAACTATTTAAACAATTTAGCAACCTTAAGAACTGTTACACATTATCAAAGATAGATAAATTTGTATGTAAATAAGATATAGAAAGTCTGAAATTAGTCGATATTAATAATGCAAACCAAAATTTTACGACAGTACAATTTTATATTACCTGGCAAAAATGATGCGCGTGCACAATTTCGCTCATTGCGCCGGCTGGCGGGACACTGGCTATGGCAACATGATGCAGCGCGGTTTATAGGTTAAATCGAGTCAAAGAAATGCGTTGATAAAGTTTAAGATCCTAGTGAAAAGAGCCTGTTACTACTTACCCCTGTTACAACAAGCCCCTCTCTCCCCTACCTACTCCAACTTTGTAAACCGGTTTTCGAAAGGAGTTAAATGTCGTTAGTACCATATTCGACGTTGTTAGTCAGTTTTCAATATGAGTTAAATGTCATTAGTACCACACTGACGTTGTTTATCGGCTTATCAAATGGATTCAATGTCGGTAGTACCATATCCGACGTTTTTAACGTTTTTTTTTTAATTAATTAACTGTCGGCGATATTACATTTGAAGTTCTTTAAGGTTATGCAGATGACTTGAAATGTCTTTAGTACCAAATATAACACCCAGACATATAAAATAGTTAATTTTAACTGTTTTTTTTATTATTTCCTGCTGAGTTTCTAATACCGAGAACTTTTCAAGATGAGTGAATTCAATTTTTTTTATATATAACTAGGTCGGCCAACAGGCGTAAGGCTCACCTGGTGGTAAGCGATTACCGTAGCTTATAGACGTCTGCAACCTACTCACTAACAGTGATCTTCTGTAAGGTCGAGGTACTACCCCAGTCGGGCTGCTCAATATTTTGAGCAGGATATTTCTTGCTATGCCAATAACTTCTAAGTATGGTCATACAATTTTACTGTTTCCTTCTAGACTATAAAGGTCAAAAAGTTAAAGTGTGTAATGTTCTTAACTACAATATCTGCAGGTAAGCGCATCATCGCACTACATAATGGAAAAAATGTGAGGAACGAATTTCAGTTTTAGTAGATCAACGTGGTAAATAGATATTAGCACAAGAACTGAATTATAGATGAAGAGATGACGAGAAGTATGTGATGATGTCAAATCGTTTTCATTGATAGTATCATATTGTGTCAGCAAAAATTCAAAGAAACTACCTATATATAGAAGGTGTGGATAATGCTTCTCGAATGTATAGCATATATACGGAATGGTTTGATTCTCAAAAAATATAGTGACAAAGCAAATAAACAGGAATATACTTAACGCAAATTTTAATATTGGCTTTCATAAGACAAAAAAAGATCTCTATGATATTTTTCACACATATACGAAAGTAAAGAATTACCTACAAAAGAAAACTAATCAGTAGATAAAGATGAAGCTAAGTCGAATGAAGAAATATTAGCAGCTACTTTTGATTTTGAAAAAGTTTTGATAACACCACATAGATATTTAAGCGTGTTTTACTACAAAATGAAATTGTCTACCTTAAACTTTACGTTATATAATTTGTCTAACAAAATAGCTACATGTTTTATGTGCCACGAAGCTATTGCAAAACGTTGTGCAAATGAAGTTTCAAGTTGACTTTATCAATATATATAAGAAAACGCACATAGAAGCAGGAATTTTGGTCTGACTATAGCCCAGGTCAGAACAGGAACGGAAGGAAGGTTTTTTCTCTATACTTGCTTGCAGTAAAAGAATTTGAATTCACGATTACTCACTGTTTCATGGAAAAGGGTTATACTCAAAATGAAGGGGATAGTGTGCATTCAATCATCGAGCGCGCTAGTGAACGCAAAATGCTATATTATGTACCAGCGGAATGGTGCTGCCTCGTTCGCTGGGCCAAAGCTGAAGGTGAACCTTATGAAGTTAAAGTGACGACAACTCCCGAAATATTGGATTTTAAATCCTTGCTTTGAATTATATTTAATTGCATTGGACACATATGAAATATGTAACAGCTATGACACAGTTTTGACAGAATTTAATATGAATATAATTTTTAGGACGCATTTAAGTGACTAATCCCCAAAAGATATCACAGTTTTTATTAGAATTCTATAATGTATCGGAAGGAATCTTGGATGAAGAAGACTGATTTTCATTGATTAATCTAATACATATTAAAATAAGTCTTAGATTTAACCAAATCTTTGATTACTACCCAAGTATCTTATTAAATCTAGATAATTATTATAGAAGATTTTGTGTTTTGTTTTTTGCTTTGCTTTGTTGATTGTCAATAAGAAGATTGATTTTATTTAGTTAATATATCTGAATATTAGTTTAATAAAAACAAAAGCTGTAATTATTAGTTGAGTTACTTCATCATTTCAGCCGATCACAGTCGACTGCTGGACATAGGCCTCAATAAGTTCACGCCAAAAATGGCGTGAACTCGTGTGTGTTTGCCCATAGTCATCACGCTGGGCAGGGGGCTGGTGACCGCAGTGCTGGCTTTGTCGCACCGAAGACGCTGCTGCCCGTCTTCGGCCTGTGTATTTCAAAGCTAGCAGTTGGATGGTTATCCCGCCACCGGTCGGCTTTTTAAGTTCCAATGTGGTAGTGGAACTGTGTTATCCTTAGTCACCTCTTACGACACCCACGGGAAGAAAGGGGGTGGCTAGGGTGAGAGGAGGTGGGTGGTTGAGTTATTTAAGTCAAATGAAACATTTTGTATTTATTTTGACGATTGCCTCTATTCAACAAACTTTTCTTTGTTATTTCTTAATAAATATATTCACTTTTTTAAATTTTTGGTGTTTGTTTTTTAGTAATATTTACATACGACATACATTCGTTATAAATACTAACAATGAACAATGACGTAAATGGCATTTCCAACAAGTAATCATCAGTTTCGTACAAGCAACAATGTCGGTTGTGGTACTTCAAGTGACAAGTGACTTTTCTCATATTTACACATTAAATACCGGCTAGTAATATTATTATCCAAAATATAAATAGCCTGAACAGCATTACTCTAAAATTTCATAATCCTACTTAAAATAAGTAAAAAGATACACGCAATTTACACTTTGAATCGCTCTCCTGTAAAGTTGCTGTTTTTCACATCCGACGTTTTTAATAGTCATGGGCGAAATAGTTGCCACAAAAATCAAATCTGATATTTTTATTTGATTTAAAGAACATCACAGAATGTTCTATATATTACATGACAAATATATTAAGTCTGAACTCGTGCTAGAAATGTATTTGAATCAAAAACTGTCAATAAAATATGTGCTATTATGATTTATCTTTCAAGAACGTATGATAATGAATCTCAAGTATTTGTTACTCTCATTCAAAACAAAATAATTCAAGAAACGTCAATCATATCCAGGGCTGCTTTAGCAAATATAACTAGATGTATAAATACAAGCATGACGGGATAAATTGTAATGGTAGTGGAGGTCAATAATCTAAATAGGAATTTACCTCCTCGAGAGGGGGATACCTATTGGAGTATGAAGATTAGGTGCTAAAAAACAAATAAAGGTTATATGATATATATTTCAGTAATGGGAAGAGCTTTTAGTCAATTGCAAAGAAATAGGTACCCGATTGCGTTAGATATTAATAGTGAATGCACCGTTTGTGTTTCTGATACTGAAAAAATATTATTCTGCCGCTTTGCTTGATGGGTGAGAATAAATGAATAAATATAACGTTTCAAATTTTTTGGTGATTATCATGAACGCTGTCTTCGTTCTGACAGTAATTTTCTTCTTGAAATTCCTTCTCACTCCTCTTCCTTTTATGATAAATCTTTTACAGTTCAAGCCTCTCGCTTATGGAATACCTTGCCCTTGAATATCAGACGTGTACAAACACCTGCACTTTTTAAAAAGACTGTTTGGAAGCATTTTCTTCAAACTCAACAATAAACAAGTAATTCATAATTATAATGTATACATATATGTATGTATATGTATGTATGCATGTACGTGGGTATATATGTATATATGTCAGTATGTATGTATTTATTTATGTATCTATTTATGTATGTATGTATGTATATGTTTAATTATTTGAATATTTATAATAAATTTGTTGTAACTTGTACACCTATGCTGACGCTAGACCATTTCCTTTGCCCTAAGGTTGCCTGGAAGAAATCGCTTTTTAGCGATAAGGCCACCCTTTGTACCTAATGAATATATTGTCAATATTTTTTTCTTTCTTTGATATGTATCATTTCTGTTTTTGGTGTACAATAAAGTGTATTATTATTATTATTATTATTATAAATATTTTATAACATACACACACGGTCGTCTGTTTTGATGGTAAGTAACTTAATGCCTGTGTTACAGGTAACAGTCGACTGTTATAACTATATTTTTTATATAAATATACATAGAAATAATACATATATAAAGAGTACCCTCTTTTATCTCTAAATATCTAAATTTAATATTTTGATTTGTCATTGCAGATGACATAAAAAAATAATAAATGTATAAAAATATGGTGTTTAATGAAAACGGAAAATAATAATAAAATATAATTAATACAGTAAGAATCATAAATAATAAACATAAATTGTCGTTTCTCTTATTTTCAAGTAACAATGTTTATAGATTTAAATGATTTTTCTTACAATGTAAATTAAAATTAGCAGTAACATGATATTAATTCCCAAAACTTAAATTTAAATTTACTTAATCAGCATTTCTCATCTTCTGTTACATTTGATAACATAACAAAATTAAAGGCAATTTCTCAAATTTCAGCTTCTACAATTCGTGATACTCTCTTTTTTCAATTTAGTCAATTCACGAATAGTGACGTTAAGAAGAATATTTTAGCGGTATCATCTAACAGTGTTGGTTTTGATTGCATTAGTCGTCAAATGGTAATTCCTATTATAGATTATATAGTTCCTATAATAACAAATATTCTCAATTTTTCTATTAGTAGCGGTACATTTCCATCTTGTTGGAAAGATGCTATAATCATCCCTTTGCCTAAAAAGCCCAATTCTACTTCTTTCTCCGATCTTCGCTCTATATCTATCCTACCATTCCTTTCTAAGGTTCTTGAGCGTCTCATTTATAATTAATTTAACTTTTTCCTCTGTAGATACAACCTTTTAAACCCATTTCAATCAGGATTTCGCTCAGGCCACAGTACGACTACTGCACTAGTTAAAATCACTGATGATATTTGCATGGGAAAAGATAACCGAAAGCTCACTGTGTTGACATTACTTTATTTTAGTAATGTCTTCAATAGTGTGGACTTCGACATTTTGCTCACCATACTAGGATAGGATAGGAGGACTTGGATAACCACAACCCCTATATGATGCGTGCGATGCCACCCAAAGCGGATGGTATCGTACGATTTGTTTACTTTATTATAAATTAGCAACCCTAGTCACCGATAAGTCCTAATACCCCTTGACAGTAAAGAATACCTACGATAAATAACTATTCTCTTATCAACATCTTAAAAAAGTTATGTCACGATTATATCACGGAAGGTGAAGTATTGTCTTGACATTAGAAGATTATGTATTGAACAATATTTACTTTCAGGCATAAATCCCAAAAAACAAATGCAAGAAAATGTCATCTTATCTTAATCTAAGATATGTTATTAAGATAGATTAAAGATGTGACGTATTAGTTAGAAGCCAATATATTAGTAAACAACTTTAACCCTGTGTCATTCCATAGTTGCATATGCGGACGATGAAGTTTTTGCTGTTAATAGGGTAAGTACAATTAGTAAGTAATATATTGTAACAACAGTTTGAATATATTATAATAATTATCCATATCATTCATTATATTCGCTTCAGCCTGTAATATCCCACTACTGGGCATAGGCCTCTTTCCCCGTGTAGGAGAAGGATCAGAGCTTAATTCACCACGCTGCTCCAATGCGGGTTGGCGTATATATTCCTTACTATGAGTAACGATCGCTATCAGGTATACATGATAACAACCGGGACCGACTGCTTAACGTGCTCTCCGAAGCACGGTGGGGAGACCCACAAGGACTGCACAAACACCCAGACCATGGCAAACACCTGTATGGCCAATACAAATGTTTTTCATGTGCGGGGATCGAACCCGCAACCGCCAGTGCAACAGGCACAATCCGTGGCTGTGACTGTTGCGCCAACGCGGCGTCATTCGTCATTTATTATATTGCCTATTAGTAAATATATTTACTTATTTAAATACATACTTCAATATAATTTTTTTCTGGTATTACTTAAAATGGTAAAGTCGTTGGCTCTAATATATATATTCACCATAAGCTATCTGCTTATCATTTATAAGCTTAAGATTTTACGCACATTCACCCACACACACACACACACTCACTTACATACACATACTTATACTCACACCTATAAAAACAAACTCACATACGCACAAATTCATATACAGCATCTCTCATGCTTGATTTGTTTTAAATGATTGCTTTTTTGTGAAGATGGACCCTTCTATATAGGAACTTGTGCCAAAATTATATATTGTATCATGGGGAAGGTGTAACACTGATTATACTAATAATTCATGTAGGACGTTGTCTGAACACAATTTTTTTTGTAATGCATTGCTTTGCATAAGTAATAATAAAATATATAATAAATTAAATTAAGCTTTGTTATTATTATTAAAAATATATTAAAGGTTTCTGAACAATATTTAGATAAAGGGAAAAAGGATTTAGTTCATTAAAAATTTGAATTAAATAGGTGATAATTTAAGATTGACAGCCCAAATGTTAATTTTTGTCATTCTTTATTAAAATCTATACAAATAAGTAAAATTGGAGTGTCTGTTTGTAATATTAAAATAACCGCTTTTTACTAAATGCATATGGGATGGAACATGTATATGTTACATTTAGCAAAATAACATTTTCTACAATAAATTTTTGTCTGTCTGTCTCTCTGTTTGTTCCGGTTAATCTTTGACTTTCAATGGCAGATAGCTGATGTAATGAGGAGTAACTTAAGCAACTTTTATTTTAGATTTTTTTTATTTTATAACTCTGCGAACAATAACTTTTTTGTTACATTCCAAGCGGACGAAGTTGCGGGCACAGCTTGTATGTAAATAAAATAGAAAACGCTATAACATTTAAAAATAAAACTGTCACAGACACATTTCAGTGTGCTATTGAAACTACGAGATGTAATTCTTATTCTGCTGTCTATGTTTTTTACTATCAATTAGGTATTATTAGGCTTTGATATAGAAAGTCAAAGCCAAATAATACTGCCCCCGAGCAGTTTTGTATTTCTGTTGTTGTTTAGTAATAATATAAGATAGTCAGAGGGGTAGAACCATCATTGCGCTTGGGTTGCCTTGGGTTACAGGTATTACAGGTACTAATAGGCTACATAATCACTAAATATAGTATAGATTAAAAAAAACGTTTATTTCATCAATAACCAACACATTACAATAATAACACAAAGGTTCTTCAACTTCTTCTTTTGAGTGCATTAAGCTCCCGTGCCAGAAGGAGTCACTCTTCCTTAACACTAACACTCTCATACTTAATAGAAAGTTATAAGACGAAGCAAACTAAGCTTTACATAATACGCTTGTTTGCAAACATCTAATATATAAAATTCTCGTGTCGCGGTATTTGTAGTTAAGCTCCTCCGAAACGGCTTGACCGATTCTCATGAAATTTTGTGTGCATATCGGGTAGGTCTGAGAATCGGCCAACATCTATTTTTTTATATCCCTAAGCTATAAGGGGCGGGGGATCAAGGGGGTTAATAACATATATGGCAATACAAAGTTTGCGGGGTCAGCTAGTATTGGTATAAAAGGCACTAACGCTAATTAAAATTCTCATTTAATTTCTGTTTTACTTAAAATTATATAATCTATATCGATGCCTAACAGCCAAAAAGGGTTAAGCGACATTTTTTGAGAAACTGAGTTATATACATAGTTAGAATCGTCGTTTTTTTCTGCATCGTTTGGTCTGGGTTACGTCTCTCAGTGTGAAACTTTTTGTCGCTTAGGTGATAGTAAAAATATGGGCAAGAAGCAATTTTTTTCGTTGCAAACGACAGAAATTTTGATTGTTTTTTTTTTTTTTTTGGTGGTTGATCTACTAAATGTTTGAGAATAACGAACTTATGCTTTTTAGATTTACTGTAATATTTTAAAGATCGGATATTAACCTATTTCAGCTGGAAGTAAAAATTCAAAAATATACATACATACATACATAATCACGCCTCTTTCCCGTAGGGGTAGGCAGAGACCACTTCTTTCCACTTGCTACGATCCTTACATACTTGTTTCGCTTCATCCACTTTCATTATTCCCTTCATACATGCTCGTCGGTTTAGGGTACTCTTGACCTGGCCTTTTTTCAAGACGTCCCCGATTTGGTCTTGAAATGTCCGCCTAGGTCTACCCCTTCCAACACTTCCACTCACACTCGCCTTATACACTTTTTTCGTATAAGGCGAGTGTGAGTTTCAAAAATATGCGTTTATGTTAATTTGTCTGTAGATAATTATTAGTTGTTAGAGAATTATTAGAGTTAAATCCGTTTAGTACTTTATGCCTATTTGTTTTTAAAACATATTAGTCGTTAATTGTAGTTTGACCACATTTTTAAGACTCTGTTAGGTGGTCAGTGTTTTTTTCCCGGTCATTAGTTAGTGATAAATAGGAGGTTACTACATATTGCCCCTGCAAATACTTAATAATAATTTGTCGCTTATCCTTTTTTCCCTCCCGATACTTATACAATTTTGTCGATTAGATAAAAAGGTAGACCTAAATGTTGTCGTTACACCCATCAGGACTCACCGTATTGTGTTCTTATTTTATTTAAAACCATTTAAATTGGCGGTTGTCGGTATTATTCTTTCGAAACTACGTGTTCAAGCGGCAACACGAACTTTAGTCGTCTGGTGACAGGGGGCAAGCGCCACGTATGCACACGTGCCATTTGGTCGCGATATTATATAATTAAAGTTTTGTGTTTATTTATCATTAGGTAAGTCAAATTTAATGTTCAATAAAGTAAATAGCTACATTTACTTTTTGTTAACGAATAGGTACGTAATTAAAACTAAAAAATATTATTTCGACGTCTGGATTTGCGCCTGGTGTGCGGCAATAGGCTCGCCCCCTATTACGTGGAACCTAACATATCAGACGAAACATGGTTTACTTACATCTACAAAATAACTGAAGGTGAAGGACAGCGGCCAGTTTGTCTCCAATTTCTAGCAGCTACTTTGAATGTTGGTCGTAAATTTATTCAATATACCATACAACATTCTGCACTTGGACTAGCTAAAGAAGATAATCGTGGTAGGTGTGATCCGCATAACAAAACTAAAGATTCGACAATTGTGTCTGTAATGAATTTCATTAAAGGTTTACCAGCTGTGCCTTCTCATTGTCGTAAGGATACTAGCCGTGTTTATCTTCCAAGTAAAATAAAAAACTTAGCCAATCTATACAAAATTTACAAGAAGATTTATACAGAGAAAGGAATTGATATTGTAAGCAAAAGAGTGTTTCGGTCTATATTCAACGAAAAATTTAATATTGGTTTCCATATCCCCAATAAAGATAAATGTTTGAAATGCCTAAAATTTGAACGAAATATAGATAACCCTGAAATAGAAGAAGAAAAGAAGCAACATGACTTAGAAAAAACAGAAAGTTATAAGAGATTTAAAGCTCATCAAAACATACAAAAAAGTGATCCTAGTACTTTATGTGCTAGTTTCGATTTACAAAAAGTATTAAATTCACCATACGGAGATAGTATGCTGTTATTTTACTCCCGTAAATTAGCTTACAATTTTTGCGCGTATGAAAATGGTACCCGTAAAGTATATTGTTACTATTGCGATGAATGTAACGGAAGAAGAGGAGCTAATGAAATCACAACAATCTATAATATAAAAATGAGTCGCTGAATGTGTTGCTAAGCGCAAAACTCGAGAACGGTTGGACCGATTTCGCTAATTCTTTTTTTTAAATATTCCTTGAAGTACGAGGATGGTTCTTTCGGAGAGAAAAATTCAAAAAAAAAAAATTTAAATTTCCTGAAAAAGTCTAAAAACAACCTTTTTCTATACTCCCATACATAACATAATACTTAAAAGGCAATTTGAACTTTAATACCATACGATAAAGTTGTGTTAGGCGATACGAAGTTCTTCGGGTCAGCTAGTACTCAATAAATATATTCACACTGTTGATGAACGGAGCACAGTTAAAAATTTGTTGCTGTGTGCTGATTGCTGCCCGGATCAAAATAGAAATAAAATAATCATGGCAATGTTACATACAACTTTGCAAACGTGCATTAATGTTCAAACTATACAGCTAAACTTCTTGCTAACCGGCCATACGTACATGCCTGTTGATTCTGTTCATGCTGTCATAGAAAAAAACTTAAAAAATACCATTATTTATGCACCTTCACAATGGTATACAATATTTACAACAGCAAGACAAGATCCAGAACCATACATTGTCGAGCTTTTGCAGTTTAAAGACTTTAATAAATGGGATTCAATTAGCGACAAATACTTCAAGGGAAATTTAATAGGAAAAATAAGTAAGGTGCGTATTGTCACATTCCGAAAGAAGAAGGATGATTTGATTTTTGTAAAAAACTCAATGAATGATGATGCTGAATCTTACAGTATCGAAGTACAACGAAAAACCAAAATGACTTCACCAGCATGTTATAAATCTTTAATTCCTTTGTCTAAGGCCAAACACGATGATTTTTCCCCATTTTTTTTCACAGTGAATACAACAGCCTGATTAGTTCCAATAATGTTAAGGATACACTCCCTAAATCAAATATCGAAGATGTTGATGTAGAATAATAATATATTATAAATCAACACCTTCGATATCTGATTATTATCTGATTATTATTAATTATTAAGTAAATTAAAGACTGATTATTATTTTTATGTAAATTAAAGACTGATTATTATTTTTAAGCAAATTACAGACTGATTATAATTTTTAAGTAGATTAAAGACTGATTAATCAAATAATATTTTTTTTTAAAACCTCTCGAGTAAACCTGAAATGTTTCTGCTCTGAATATAATTTTAAAAGAGTATTACATCGAAATGGATAATAGAGTCTAATAACCATAATTAATATTTCCTTAAAAAATTAACTTGATCCAATTTTCCATTCAGTCAATTTTCATAAGATAGCTGGTTATACAATATTTTAACATTTTTATTAAAAAAAAACACACTTGTGCTATTTTTCTTTACTTTAATGAAAAATTAGGTGAAGTTACATCATTTTTGCTGGACGCGAATAATTTGTGTATTTCATTTTACGACATTTTTGCTGTTTGTAAAATGAAGATCATTTGGGGATAACCGACAGCAACTAGTATTTATAGGCTTAATTAAATAAAAATAACAACGTCATTTAATAGATAGCGTGCTAAATGCTACAAAAATACATTCTCAGCCTTTCGGGAGATGTACTTAAATTTTTATGATTTTTTTTTTTTGTTTATTTTTAATTTTAAATCACTCTCCTGTAAAGTTTGAAAAGTGGCGGTTATCCTTTTTGGCTGTTAGGTATCGATATTTACATTTATTTTTTTCTACTACAGTTTTATAATAGCGTGCTGTAATGCTCAGCTGAAGCAAGAAAGGCGGTTTCCGGATGATTTTCTATTTGGTACAGCAACAGCGGCTTACCAGATCGAAGGAGCATGGAACGCAGACGGTATTAATTCATTCAAATGTATTTTTAAAAGACCTTATCTACTACTTTGGTTGTATGAAATATTTTTTTCTACAAATTTTTACTGTCTACTCTTAAATGTACATGTGAAGGAAACACTAAATTGACTAATTGTAGCCTTATTATCATTGATAGTAATTTCTCACAAACAACAAATGTCCATGAAGGAAACATTGGTAACATACTTGACACACGGTTCAAATGGCCTTAAAGTACAAATTTATCTAATATATTAAAATGTTGTAATTTAAAATTTGGTTTTTATTGAAATATCTTATTATTACATTTCAGGCAAGGGAGAAAATATTTGGGACCATATGACCCACAATAGGCCTCATGTCATTCCGGACATGAGCAACGGAGACATCGCAGCAAACTCTTACTACAACTACAAGCGCGATGTTGAAATGATGAGAGAACTTGGAATCGACGCTTACAGGTTTTCTATTTCATGGTCTAGAATTTTGCCAAATCCCTTAGCTCCTTACAATGTCAACCAGGCTGGCGTTGATTTCTATAACAATTACATCAATGAAATGTTGAAATATAACATAACACCCATGGCTACGATTTTCCATTGGGATTTACCTCAGAAGTTGCAAGACCTAGGTGGTTTCATGAATCCCATGTTCCCTGAATGGTTTGAAGATTACGCTCGAGTTGTGTTTGAAAATTTTGGTGATAGGGTTAAACTTTGGATAACATTTAACGAACCCAGAGAAATTTGCTACCTAGGCTATGGCGGTTATGAAAACGCTCCCCTCTTAAATTTAACCGATATTGGTACATACCACTGTGGTAAAAATCTTATACTTGCTCACGCAAGAGCCTACCATGCTTATAATAATGACTTCAAGCCAAACCAGAGCGGCGAGTGTGGTATTACTATTAGTGTAAACTGGTTTGGTCCATTAACAGATTCAGAAGAAGATCAATATGCAGCTGAACTTAGGAGGCAAGCAGAGGTATCTAGATACTAAAGAATAAAAGAATGTTGTCATCAATATTATAATTCTTAACTATATTTTTTTTTTATTTCATTTAAGTGGGGAATATACGCGGAACCAATATTTTCTGAACAAGGTGGTTTCCCGAAGGAATTTGCGGAGGTCGTTGCGAAGAAAAGTATCGAACAGGGGTACTCAAGATCTCGTCTGCCTGAACTTTCTGAGGAAGAACGAAAATTCATCCAAGGAACTTATGATTTCTTTGGTATCAATCATTATACGGCTAGTCTCGTATCAGCTAATGAATACAAAACTATTAACCCCGTTCCCTCCTTGCTGGACGATGTAGATGTTGGTATATTCAAACCAGATGATTGGCTCCAATCCGCTTCAGCGTGGCTTAAAGTAAGTCGTGTTATTTATTTTAGTATCATAAGAGTGTGAAATGCTTCACACTAATAGTACTAACACATTATATATGAAATAAAATAAGGTTCGAATATAAGAGAGTGATATTTAACTTTTTCAGATGGCACCAGATAGTGTATATAACGTCCTGACGCATCTTAGCGATAAATATAATAATCCTCCGTTTTACATAACTGAGAACGGTTGGTCTCAGGTCCCAGAAGCAGGGTTAATAGATGACGAGAGAATCTTGTATTACAGGGCAGCGTTGAACAGTGTATTAGATACTCTTGAAGCTGGCGTTAATCTTAAAGGCTATATGGCTTGGAGTTTAATGGATAATTACGAATGGATGCACGGATACACGTGAGAATCTATATACTTTTGTTTTATTTCCACTTATGATACAAATCTAAGCGAAGACTGATCATTGTATTGAGGAAACAACGGGGAATCATCTCACGCAAAATCTGATGCAACGTAATTGGAAATGTATCTTAAATTTAAATTTTTGTAGCATAATACGATCGATTAATATGCTTTAGTGCATAGGACAGTTCGTTTTTAGTAACGCAAAGTTTAGACATGATCGGTAATTTTGTTTAAACTTTAGAAAGTTTGTAATCTAGTTTAAGGTCGAGAAACGTTTTTATTCTATCATTTAGTTATTTTTTTATATCTAAGGTAAGAAAACTTCAATGAAATCAGCTAGTCTATACAAATAAATAAAATTGGAGTGTCTGTTTGTAATATTACAATAACCGCTTTTTAGTAAATGCATATGGATTACTGGGTACATATACCAAAATATTTTGTTTTTACAATTTTTATCTATCTGTTTGTCTGTCTGTCTGTTTGTTTCGGTTAATCTCTGGAACAGCTGGACCAATTTTGACGAGGCTTTTACTGGCAGATAGCTGATGTAATAAGGAGTAAAATAAGCTAATTTTGGCGGACGAAGTCCCGGGCACAGCTGCTAATATTAAATAAAATGCGACTTTTTTACTCTTTTAAAATATCTGCCAAACTTTTGGTTTACCATTTCAAGCTGCTTTTAACCTACTACGTCATGTTTCAGACAACGTTTCGGCTTATACGAAGTAGACTTTACGAGTGAAACCAGAACTCGCACGCCGAGAAAATCAGCGTTTGTTTACAAGCAGATTGTGAAGACGCGTGTAATAGACCCCGACTACGAACCGACTGACATGGTGATGCGGATCGATGAAGGACATTAGATAACATATTACAAAAAAAGAACGTAACAAATAAAAAATATTATTAATTTATAATGTAAAAAAATTTGTAATAAATAATTTTGAATTTTAAAACCTATTTTTATTATTCTGGGCACCTCTCTCGTAACTTTATAACTAACACCTCACTTCAGCCTCTGGCAGTCCACAGCTGGACATAGGCCTCCCCAAGTTCGCGCCAGACATCCCGGTTTTCCGCAATCCTCATCCAGCCTACACCGGCAATCTTACGTAGATCGTCGCTCCAACGGGCCGGAGGACGTCCCACACGACGTTTGCCAAGACGCGGTCTCCACTCCAGGACCCGTCTGCTCCAACGGCCATCGGTCCTGCGACACAGATAACCACCCCACTGCCACTTCTAATCCACTTACTAATTCTGTGGGCTATGTCGGTTACTTTCGTTCTCTCGCGGATAGTCTCATTTCTAATTCTATCTTTGAAAGAAACCCCAAGCATAGCCCGTTCCATTGCACGTTGAGCGACTTTAAATTTGTGGACCAGTCCCTTCCTCAGTATCCACGTCTCGGCTCCGTATGTTAACACAAGCAGGACGCATTGCTCGAAGACTTGTCTTCAAGCATTGCGGAATCTTCGAAGCGAGAACATCTTAGTGTTGTGAATAATTTGAATTTGAAGAAATCATAATTATGTTCAATTTAGTTTACCAATTCCAATTAAAATGAAGACATCAATTATACAATGTATTATTAAATAGGCGGCCTTCCGTTTAGGGTCACATACATGGAGGAATACCATAGCCGAAATTATAGGTATGTGAATAAAATGACATAATAGTAAGTTTTATTACTACGTTACTTTAAGATCGACACTTTTGAAAATAATGTTGAGAAGACACGGAAAAAGAGGCTACGAATAACCGACTGAAGTGTATTTCAAGAGTAAGGAAATGGTTAAGCTAATATTAAGTAAAGTGTAAACTAACAAGACATTAATTTTATTTTCAATAAGAATTACGTAAAGGAAATTCTCCAGAGACAGAATATATGTGAAAAGGGGCAGATTTTTATTTCTGGAATGTAGATATAATCTCATATTTTTGAAACGAAGTTCCTTATGGAGCGTTGCGGAAGGGTACCCTAGGCGGCAAAAAACGTCCGTAACGTTAGATAAAAGCTTAAGATTCTTATGTATAGACTATACATGACTGCTATAAATTGTCTAATGTATAGTCTAGTAATGACTGTTATTATTATAGGAGTTTGTTATTATTATTATATCATTTGGTAATTATTATATCATAAATATAAAATTCTCTAAGATAAATCGATTTTATGACATCATTCATAAACCTACAGACACCGGTCGGTAACAATATTACTATAATAGCTATATATCTAATATATAAAATTCTCGTGTCGCGGTGTTTGTAGTTAAACTCCTCCGAAACGGCTAGACCGATCTTTATGAAATTTTGTGGGCATATCGGGTAGTTCTGAGAATCGGTCAACGTCTATTTTTCATATCCCTAAAGTATAGGGGTGATAAGGAGGGTTTATAATATATGTATGGTAAAACAACGTTTGCGGGGTCAGATAGTATGTTTATAAATCATCTATACAACAAATAAATAAAACTGGAGTGTATGTTTGTAATATTAAAATAACCACTTTTCACTAAATGCATATGGATTTATTCACGGTACACTATATATCTATACGGTATATCTACCACAATAACATTTTTTTACAATTTTTGTCTATCTGTCGGTATGTCTGTCTGTCTGTTTGTTCCGGCCAATGCCTGAAACGGCTGGGCCATTTCTGACGTGACTTTCATTGGCATAGCTGATGTGATAAGGAGTAACATAGGCTAGTTTTATTTTAGAAAAGTATTTAATTTATACTTAGTTCTGCGAACGGAATAATAACTTTTTGGTTAGATTCCACGCAGATGAAGTCACGGGCACAGCTAGTAAAAAGTGTGTAATAAAAAAAAAAGGTTTAAGATCGTTTTGTAAAGTATTTTTTATCGATTATCACTCATTATCATCATTGTCATAACTTGAAATTAATAATTTATAATAAGGAACTTCGTTTCTGTCTTGTGTCCCACGAAACCACACGGTTTTTTATGAAATGATGATAATTATTTGTTTCATGAAAATTATATATGATAATTGCGTTTGTAGGCAAACGAAAAAAAAAACCGACTTCAATTATATCGAACGTAGGTAGACGAAAAAATAGTCAAGTAAATAAAAATTATCAAAGATTACTCCAAAAGTTGTAATCAGATATCGATGAAATTTAAATGTGACCACATGATAAACATCGGCTTTCGATTAAATTAAAAATCATCAAAATCGGTACACCCAATAAAAAGTTATGCGGATTTTCGAGAGTTTCCCTCGATTTCTCTTGGGATCTAATCATCAGATTCTGGTTTCCTTATCATGGTACCACACCATAAATAGGCAGTGTTTTTTTTTAAACTGATAAAACTGTTACTCTTATTAACTAACAAATTCGGTAAGGTGATGTAAAGATAACTCTTAAATACTTTAAATGGTTTATTTAAATAAGTTATTTTCTCAGTCTTCATGAAACAAAATTGTCTAATGTCCTTCGTCGATCCACATGGTCAGGTTTTCTGGTTCGTAGTCAGGGTCGATCACGCGGGACCTTACGATCTCCTTGTAAACGAACGCAGATTTCCTCGGCGTGCGAGTTTTGGCTTCGCTCGTGAAGTCTACTTCGTATAAGCCGAAACGTTCTCTGAAATAAAATATGTATGATTAGTAACTTTTACTTACGATTATATTTTTTCATCAGCATGACTAGAATGACTGTAGATTAGTAGTGATGTTTCTACTACAATATAACAATACTCGTTTAAATAGCAAAAAAAATACTTGTCTAGTTAAACAAGTAAATTTAATAACTTGATGTGATTTATTTTAACTATTATAATTTTCAAACTAGGGAAATACGAGTACTCAAGTCTCGCGACAAGCTTTTCTGTCACATGTAATGACTTTATAAGTTGATTAGCTGTGCCCGCGACTTCGTTCGCGTGGAATTTAGAAATATTATTGTTCAGTTCGCAGACTTACAAAATAAATAAATTTCTAAAATAAAAGTAGCCTATGTTACTCCTTATTACATAAGCTATCTGCCCATGAAAGTCCCGTCAAAATCGGTCCAGCCGTTTCGGAGATTAGCCGGAACAACCAGATAGACAGACAGACAGACAGACAGTTATTTTGGTACATGTAACATGTATACATCCATATGCATTAAGTAAAAAGCGGTTATTTTAATATGACAAACAGACACTGCAATTTTATTTATTTGTATAGATAGTGTGGGTTTTAAAGTAAACTTTAAGCGCATTAAAATAAAAGCTTGTTTATTAAAAAGGTTTTTTACTTTTAATTTATTTATATATAAAGGCCACATCCAATCTATTTAAAACAAGTGAGGAGTCAAATATTCCGTAGTCGCTTTTATAATTATGCATATTGCAGTAGTTGTTACTAGTTTTTGTTTTGTAATTTGTCATTTATTAATTTTATTGTGAATATTGTGATGTATATCCATATTAAAAAAATCTTTTAATATATTATATTGAAATCTAGATCCCAACAGTATCAGGTTGCAATGTTTAAAAAATTTATTGTTTATATTTATTTTAGGAGTTAAATTTTTTTTAGGATTTTAGTTTTTAAACGTTAGATAGTTTTTAAAAGTTGTACCATAAGTCGTGATACCGTAGTTTATGATTGAATCAGAAAACATTGTAAGGCACGTGTAGAATTTTAAATAGCATTCTCTTGCTAATTATAACCATACTAGCCAAGAAGGCTCAGAGTTTGTCACATTCAGTACTTATAGGAGATTTCCAATTAAAGTTACAGCCCATCACCAATCCAAGATAAGTATACTTTTAAACAATTTCTATGACTGGGCACTTACATTGGTGAAATAAAATTTAATTTTTAGATGAAAACAATTGCGTTTATGGCCTTTAGCCTATTATTTGTAAAACAGAACATCATAATGTATGGTGAGCACATATATAATATACATAGGAGGGACAAATAAGATCGTGATAAGAGAAGGCATTAGCAGGACACTGACCAAACCTATACACATGATCGAATGAAGAAACCATGATTAAATTTAAAAATGATGGCGTGAAATTTGGAAAATTATGGGTGACTGCTAGTGGCAAGATGTTGCTAAATTCTTTTGCACATAACAAACACTTACTA
The DNA here is from genome assembly GCF_905220565.1 of Melitaea cinxia. Lineage (NCBI taxonomy): Eukaryota > Metazoa > Arthropoda > Insecta > Lepidoptera > Nymphalidae > Melitaea > Melitaea cinxia. Next base: position 3,186,167 of record NC_059416.1, read on the forward strand.
CGAGTATCGTCTTTGAGTGAGCAGGTGTTAAAGTCACCCATAATTATTGTATGGTAATAAACTATGTGTTAGTGTATGGTGAGCATATATAATCGTATTTTATCTTGACTGCTTTAATCACAAGCCCGTTGTCTTAAAGCCACTTGTTAACGAAGCTGACTTCTACTCCCCGGACATTATTTAGCCAGTCAGGCATTTTTAGCTCTAATACTTCAGAAATGTTTTACGTTTACTTACACGTATCCTTCCATCCATTCGAAGTTGTCCATTAAGCTCCATGCCATGTAGCCTTTAATGTTAACTCCAGCTTCAAGAGCATCTAAAACACTGTTCAATGCTGCTCTGTAGTACGTACTCCTGTCGTCGTCTATTAGTCCTGCATCTGGATAGTTAGACCAACCGTTTTCTGTTATGTAAAATTCAGTGTTCGGATATTTATTGTGCAGAAAAGTTAACGCGTTGTAAACGCTGTTTGGTGCGAACTGAAAATGACAATTCGTAATGTGATACTTGTGATATGAATTCAATACAAAAAAATCTGGATTACTGATATTATTTTACAGTTTCTAACTTACTTTTAACCAATCTGATGCAGAATCAAGCCACTCTGGTGGTCTGTAGATACCAACGTCAATATCAGCATACAATGAGGGAACGGGATAGAATGTTTTATATTCAGTTGCTGATATAAGACTTGCAGTGTAATGGTTTACTCCGAAGAAATCTGCACTTCCTTGGATTAATTGTCTTTCCTCGTCAGTAAATTCTGGCATACGTGACTCTTTGTAACCCATATCTAAACTTTTTCTTGCAACGACGTCTGATAATTCCTTCGGGAAGCCGCCTTCTTCGGAGAAAATCGGGTCGGCATAAAGTCCCCACTTAAAGAGAAATAAAAAATATTACGATTTGATTACACTAGATATTAATTATAACATAAATAATAATTTTGTTGATACTTACTTCAGCTTGTCGTTTAAGTTCAGCGGCAAATTGATCTTCTTCAGAATCTGTCAATGGACCAAACCAGTTCGAACTAATGGTAATACCGCACTGACCTTGTTGAGTCGGTTTGAAGTCATTTACATAAGCATAGTATGCTTTCGCGTGACCCAATAGGAGATACTTAGCACAGAGATAGGTACCGACATCAGTAACGTTTAAGATGGGAGCTTTGGTAGATGACCCATAACCTTCGAAGCAAATTTCCCTAGGCTCGTTAAAAGTAATAAACAGCTTGACCCTATCACCGAAGTTTTCATAAACAACTCGGGCGTAATCTTCAAACCATTCAGGGAACAGTGGATTCAAAAATCCACCAAGGTCTTGCAACTTCTGTGGCAAATCCCAGTGATAGAGTGTAGCCATGGGTGTTATGTTGTATTTCAACATTTCATTGATGTAATTGTTATAGAAATCAATGCCAGCCTGGTTGACATTGTAAGGGGCTAGCGGATTAGGTAAAATTCTGGACCAAGAAAAAGAAAATCTATAAGCATCAATTCCAAGCTCTCGCATCATTTCAACGTCACGTTTGTAGTTGTAGTAAGAGTTGGCAGCAATGTCTCCATTACTCATATCCTTGATAACATGAGGCTTGGTGTGAGTCATGTGGTCCCAAATGTTATCTGTCTTGCCTGAAACAAACACAAATTAATCGATTTATGAAACATAAATATAATAAACACTCTTCTGATCAACTTCACGATATTTCGCTTTTGGGTCGGAGACCAAAGATGCTATCAATTATATATTTCAGTTTATTTTCATCATCGTCCGGTAACTATGACGTCTTTAACGTTTTTAATCAAAACAAACTTTACAAAGTCTATAAGCACTTGAGTAAAAGCCTTTACATATGTTATTAAATGAGTAATAGCATGTGATTTGTCCTCAATTCAGACAAAATCTTGTTAAAAATCTATGTACACGTGTTGGGGGTTGTTAAAATAAAAATAGTTCCCTAGACAAAAATTGGATTAAATGGCCTGCACTATGTTATCCCCGTCAATATTTTAGATTATCCAATTTCATCAGTCATAGCTTGATATATTACAGCTTAAATGTCTTTTTTATGAACCGGTACTACAAATATACTCATTTTAATTTAAATTCATTTGTTACCGTCAACATTGTATCCTCCTTCAATCTGGTAAGCGGCAGTGGCTGTGCCGAACAAGAAATCATCCGGGAAACGCCTTTCTTGCCTCGGGTGCGCATGGCACGCCGCTATTATCAAACTGCAAAAAAAACTTTAATTAGGTACAAGCACTTTTAATAAGTTACTTCATCCAATTCGAAATGTCGATTCTGCAAAAAAGAATCGACAAGAAACTTCCCAGCTACTCTTTTGAAAACCGTTTTTATTTTTAAAGAAAACTATGATATCCTATAAAAAATATATAATTGTGTATATAATATAACTATATATATATATATAATATGTATATATATACAATTTTGTAAAGCAACTATATTCTTGCTTCGTACCTCACTAGACTAATATTAGTTACGTGAATTGTTTGATCAATAGTCAAAAACATTACTCTCACTTGAATATTAATTGAATCAAAATGTTTTAAGTCACATTTACATAATAACAGTAATTACTAAGTATTTATAAAGTAAATTATTACCAAATCAGCTTTTGTTCAATAGACTCGATTGAGACGAAGTAAATGGATAGATCTTGTGAATTAACAAACAATTTCAGAAAATGTTCTGACATAAAAGAATGAACAAGAAGAGACTGTTGATTTAGCAATCGGAAATTTTGGTACGGTGCTCATGTAGATATAGAAAGGCTGTACTGCTCTTCTAACTTAATTCACAAATGTATTTCCCGTAGCTGAAAACTTAATATTGCGGAAATAAAATGTCCAAGAAATTCATTAGGAAATGTTATTCTTGGTGAAAGAAATTTCAAAATCGGTTTAATGCTCCAGATACAAATTGACAAAAATACTGAAAAACTGTACAATTTTTTAAAGATTTTTTAATTTATTTATATATTACGGTTATTATTTTGAATTTGAAGTTTATAGATGGTTACATAATTAAGGACATAATTATGTATGTCTCAAGAGTAATTTCAAGTATATATAATAAATATGGATCAGCCCGACTGGGGTAGTACCTCGACCTTACAGAAGATCACAGCAAAATAATACTGTTTTCAAGCAGAATTGTGTTCCTGTTGGTGAGTAAGGTGACCAGAGCTCCTGGGGGGATTGGGGATTGGGTCGGTAACGCGCTTGCGATGCTTCTGGTGTTACAGGCGTCTATAAGCTACGGTAATCACTTACCATCAGGTGAGCCGTACGCTTGTTTGCCGACCTAGTGACATAAAAAAAAGTGTATTATTTGTTCGTGTATTTGTAACGAACAAACACTTCAACTTTACAACAATTTTAAGTTACATAATTATATAAACCATCAATTGAATCTAATCTTGTCTTATCATTATTACAATGTCAAATTTGAAGATGCGCTTAGTAAAGGAAACCTTGTTGATCTATTTATTTTTAAGGTTAATTTTCATGTCGAAATGTCAATGCCCAATAATTTCTGTTCGCATGTTATAATTTGTAATGAAAAAATTGTGTCATTTTGTTTAATACATTTGATATTGTTCAATATGATGGACGTACTGAGTTTCATGAACAGCAGTTTATAGAGCGCTACTGAAAAGTTAAAAGTTAACCACGAATGTCTCCACAACGACATCGGGAACATTGGTTTATTTTTTCGTGAAAAAATAAAAAAAAATGTATGTAGTTTCCGTAAATCACTTTTTCAGTTCGATTTCGTCAACTCCCGGTACGAATAACACAGAGTTAAATACGGCTTTTATTCTCAAAAATTTCTTTCTAATCATCGGCTAAAGCGCTTTTTTTTTCAGTCTATGCAGCGTAATCAACAATAAATAATTTATTCCAAATGTATGGAAAATTTGAAGATATATTTTACATACATCCTTAAAGTATTATAATATAATACCAAGTTCAATTACGGCCTACGTGAACACGTGAGTGTATGTGCATCGCTTTCTTGTCACAGTTAATAAACACGTAAGACCTAAAAGTAAGCTAAACTAATTTTGATTTTGACATTCGAATATATTCAATACATTATATAAGCATAATTATTATTTACACAATTTATGAGTAAATAAAAAAAATTATAATAATTAATAAACATACGTACCCTATATACAATATAAGCTTCATATTGTTATGTACCGACGAAAGTGTACAAACAACTACTAGGGGTTACTTTATATAGCGGCTATCTTGATTGAGATAATTCAGCTAACTAATCTTTGATATAGATAAGCTGTAACTTTTGCCCAGACGTCACTTCAGTATTGATTAGGGTAACCATAAAGTAGTATTTACTTATTATAATCAGTATTAATATAAATATAAATAAGTATCATATAATATAACACACACGGTTAAAGAACCGTAAGCGAGTTAATGCTAGTGTTACAGATGTTAGCAGACTGCTACGAGTAAAACTATTTTTGGAACGAAATTCCTTATGGCAGGCTTGACATTTGGGACCGAACTGAAAAAAATGTGATACTAAAACCGTAGGAAAAATATATAACGGAAGTGACGTAATATCAGTCACACGACTGTATAATATGACGTTTGTAAAACTAAAATAGTACTAATAAACTTTTTACAAATTATTTATGTATTTTTTTATACTATTGACAAAAATAAATAAAGACATATGTTTTTTATTTCACTTAATAGTTTGAATTATTATTATTAATTTGTTTGATTTATTTTATGAACTAGAAAATATATGTAAAATTCAATTTTTTTTTTTCAAATTGTGTTGCTTCTATACTATCCGAAGGAACTTCGTTCCTACCTGGTGTTTTTTTTTTGATAAGTATACATAGAAATAATACATATATAAATACGAGTATATATATATATACATATTACACCCAAACTCAGGCGGGAATCGAACCCGAAACCCGCGGAACAGAAAGCAGTATTAGATTATGAATAGCCCGGTCTATGCACAAAATTAATATTATTTGAAAATATGAAAAAAGTCCACTGCTGGAGACTCGCATCCCCAAGTTGGCGCCAAAAAGGGCGCGAACTCGTGTGTTTTGCCCATAGTCACCACGCTGGGCAGGCGGGATGGTGACCGCAGGGCTATTTATTGAGTTTTTTTACATTATTTTTTATAAGATGAAACTGTACACCTACGCCTTCAATATATCATCTTCTTTGCCCTAAAGTTGCCTTGAAGAGATTGCTTTTTAGCAATAAGGCCGCCTTTTGTACATTTTTCTAGTAATTACTGTTAATTTTGCTTATCTATTTTATTTATTTTTTGTTTGGTGTACAATAAAGTCTAAAAATATAATAAATAAAATCTATGTCTATACCTACTGTGTGGTCATGGCAGTAAAGAATATAGCCACCCCTCTCTTCCTGTGGGTGTCGTAAGAGGCGACTAAGGGATAACACACTTCCACTACTACCTTGGAACTTAAAAAGCCGACCGATCACGGGATAATCATACACAGGCCTAAGACGGGCAGCGTCTTCGGTGCGACAAAGACAACCCTGCGGTCACCAACCCGCCTGCCCAGCGTGGTGACTATGGGCAAAAGACATAAGTTCATGCCATTTTTGGCGCGAACTTGTGGAAGCATATGTCCAGCAGCTGCGACAGGCTGAAGTGATGATATCTATACATCTATACAAATAATTAAAATTGGAGTGTCTGTTTGTAATATTAAAATAACCGCTTTTTACTAAATTCATGTTTACATGGTACATGTACCATAATAACATTTTTTATCATTTTTATCTATCTGTCTGTCTGTTTGTTCCGGCTAATCTCTGAAATGGCTGGACCGATTTTGACGGGACTTTCACTGACAGATAGCTAATGTAATAAGGAGTAACTTAAGCTAACTAGGTAGCTTAGCTTTTATTTTAGATTTTTTTTTTATATAACTCTGCGAACTAATCATTAACTTATTTTTTCAATACCTCAGACGAAGTCGCGAGCACAGCTAGTAAATATATAACTTAGGATACCTAGATAATAGCTTATATCATAACCACATTGGTTTTTCCAACTCGATGTGTTATCTGACAAACAAACAAATTTATCATTTCAGCTGTCACTTAGCAAAATACATCATACACGAGTAAGAGTTAATCAGAATATACAAGATAAACTACTATCCATATAGTTATATTATAATATATATAATACTAGCTGACCCCGCAAACGTTTTGCCATATATGATATTAACCCCTTAATCCCCCCTCCCCTTATAACTTCGATGTATGACAAATAGATGTTATTCGATTCACAGACCTACCCAATATGCACACAAAATTTTATGAGAATCGGTCAAGCCGTTTCGGAGGAGTTTAACTACAAACACCGCGACACGAGAATTTTATATATTAGATATATAGCTATATAGTAATATTGTTACCGACCGGTGTCTGTAGGTATATGAATGGTGTCATAAAATCGATTTATCTTAGAGATTAAGGGGTCTTTATAGAAATAATAGAAGCCAAAAGCTGTATGTTTGTTCTGACGTACCGACTAGAAATTTGAATGTACGACCAATAGGGTTCTCCTTAGGCTGCCAAGTTGTGCTCGATATGAAAATCACACGCAAAGGCTTATCTGGGTCTGGTTAGGAAATTTAGTGTAATAAATTGCGTTCTCTTTGGGCTGGCACGTTGGATGTTGGGAATAAAGGGGGTTGTAGTCTAAAACCTCACTACGTATCACAAAGGGCAATCCCTTGGACAACTCCTAATGAATCTGGAGTTCCCACTTTGGGTACTTTCGTGTATATCCAAACACTGCATGTACGGCATCTCCTTCATATTCGTTTAAATTATGTTGAACGAGGATTTAATCAAGCACATAATTAAAGCTTCAATGATTATAGCTAAGGTATTTTTTTTTTAAATCAGGTACTATTAAGTACTGCGAATCGGGAGAGTATGATTGTTTTTTAAGTTGAGTTTTTCCACTTATACATATTTATTAGATGCGACTCATAATAGGAGCCCAATTGGTAAATATGGGTTGTCTGGAAGAAATGGCTAATTAGCCATAAGTCCGCCCATTGTACTTCACTGTCTGTAACTATCTTTATGCTTTGTTTGTGATATATTTGTGGTGTACAATAAAGTATAAAATAAATAAATAAATAATAAATACCGGTTATAATTTGTTATTTTTTTTTTATTGGGATTCCCCACAGCAGTTCCACTCCACACCCAGGTAGGGTATAACGAGCTAACGTTATTTTGTTTATGTATGGGTTTTCTAGTCTAGGTTCTGAGTGGGCTCTCGTAGGGTTTTTCTACTGATGAAATTTTTATGCCCAACGAGGGCCAGATGTATAAACTAATATCCCTCGTGGTATCCCCAATGTATGGCACGTTAATCCTCCAGTAATTTTTAGTCGAGTCTAGTCTAGTCTAGAGATTATGCAAAATCGGATGTGATTTTTACAATAGTTATTCTAGAGATTTTATCTATCATTATTCGTACTTACAACAAAAACTATTAATTAAAAACAATTGCGATGTTTGTGTGCCTGGAATGTTGGTAAAAACACTGAAAATATTTCCTTGTTGAATTCTTTAGTCTGGAAAGCCTCCTATATAAGAGCCATCTCGAAATTGGTTGTTAGTGGAAGCTATTAGTCAAGGCTTTTTCTGTCCTTTGAGATTTGTTTTAGTAAAATTTTATTTCAGGAAAAATGAGATAAAGAAATATACTTTAATGTACCTATGAATGAGACTTCTTATCGCCACTTAGGTCTTATTTAGCAAATAAGTGGCTTTGTGGTGGTTTTTCATCCAATAAAAACATATAAAACATCATCATTACAGCCTATACAGTCCACTGCTGGACACAGGCCTCCACAAGTTTACGCCAAAAATAACGTGAACTCATGTGTTTTGCCCATAGTCACCACGCTGGGCAGGCGGGTTGGTGACCGCAGTACTGGTTTTGTCGCACCAAAGACGCTGCTGCCCGTCTTCGGCCTGTGTATTTCAAAGCCAGCAGTTGGATGGTTATCCCGCCATCGGTCGGCTTCCCAAGTTCCAAGATGGTTGCCGAACCTTGTTATCCCTTAGTCGCCTCTTACGACACCCACGGGAAGAGAGGGGGTGGCTAAATTCTTTAGTGCCGTAGCCACACAGCATACAAAATAGCAATCAATATAACGGGTCTATACAAGTATACAGTGTTTCTCTTCTTAAAAGTTAGTAATTTTGAAGTAAATGTTGTTAGAACATCAACAACGACATGTAGGTACTTGTTGAAGTTTCATTTCATAGTGTTCGAGCCTTGATAAATCCTGTGATATGATTTATTCATTTAAAAACTTTATTGAACAACAATTTAATTTAAAACAGCTGAAACAAAAGACGGATTTAACGTGTATTGGTATTTTTAAACGACTTCCAAAAAGGAGGAGGTTCATAATTCGATTGTATTTTTTTTTATGTATGTTCTAAACTCTGGACTTTTCACATAAATCAAAATAGGCTTACCCACTAAAAAATAATAATGTAGCACACATTAAAAAATGCAGTCCAATTGAGAACGAAAAACGAAAGAGTTAAACAAATTTGGCGATTTTTCAGGATCGTATTGCTAACAGACAAACTCACTGGATTTATGTATACATATATGATATGTGATGGATTTGAGTAAGTATAATATCAATATTAGGGGAAAGGTGTACGAGATGATCCTTTTTTCGCTTCAGCCAGTAATATCCCACTGCTAGGCCTACTACTAATAGGCCTCTTTCCTCGTCTAGGAGAAAGATCAGAGCTCAATCCACCTCATTGCTCCAATGCGGGTTGGCGGATATATTCCCTACAACGAGTAACGATCGCTATCAGGCGTACATGATAACAACCGGGACCGACAGCTTAACGTGCTCTCCGAGGCACGGTGATTCTTTTTAACAGACGTCTAAAAAAGTGGAGGTTCTCAATTGGATTTTATTTTTCTTTTTATGAACAGATAGAGAAGTACATCAGACCTTTTGACTGGATGGACCGATTTCGATAACGTTTATTAATCCAAAGGTGGTGCGTGTCATGAACCAAGTACTTTTCGAGTTATATCTAATAATGCGTATTTACTTGACTATTTTTTCGTCGACCTACGTTGTATTATACCGCATAACTTTTTACTGGGTGTACCGATTTTTATGATTCTTGTTTAAAAGCTCATACTTTCCTTATAGTAGCACATTAAAATGTACTTTAATGTAGTCTTTATTTCAGGTACTTTTTGAAGATATTGAAGATTTTATAACCGACGCATATTCTTTGAAATCCAGTTTGTAACCTGTATAGAACCGTAAACTATGTATACATACATACAGTACTGCCTATACAGTCTACTGCTGGACCTCCACAAGCTTAAGCCAAAAATAACGTGATCTCATGTATATGTATGTCATGATCTTCAGCAAAGTGTTGTACATGAGCCTACAAAGGTTTCTGAGTTGGTACAACCGAAAAAATATATTTAAAAAAGCTTGCAACGCGCGCAGGATACAGTTAGTAAAATATAAAAATGGAAGTTAAAAAATAATAAGAATATATCAACAACATATCCAATGACTGATGATCCAATGAATTTTTTATAACTTTCGAGATAGGCCTTAAGATGATTTTCAAATTGAACTGACATAACAAATTCGATTAGATAGCTTACGATGAAATAAATAGTGATAAAAAAGCAGATATCCTATCACTAAGATCTTTTCTCAATCATCAATCACAATTTAGGACGATTCGGTCAAATCGGATCTGTGAGCACCTTGCACCGCACGTGTTTTTGAGCAACTTTTGAAATTCGTACTCACCTTGGTAATATTTGGTGAGGTTTAAGATAACCCTCCCCCTCATACCCAAAAATCACGTATTTTTTTTGTGCTAAGTATATTAAAAATTTTAGGTATCATCTGATTAAACTAAAAAAAAAAAAAAAACTTTGTGATATAAATTTCTAGACAAAAGTTGAGGGTATTTGTCGGTTGTTAGTTCGGTTTTTTTTTATATCACTAGGTCGGCAAACAAGCGTACGGCTCACCTGATGGTAAGAGATTACCGTAGCATATAGACACCTGCAATGCCAGAAGCATCGCAAGCGCGTTGCCGACCCAATCCCCAATCCCCCCCAGGAGCTCTGGTCAGCTTACTCACCAACAGGAACACAATACTGCTTGAAAACAGTATTATTTAGCTGTGGTCTTCTGTAAGGTCGAGGTACTACCCCAGTCGGGCTGCTCCATATTTTGAGCAGGAAATTCCTGCTGTGCCCTACCTCAGTTTCGGTTTAGAAATTACGCGTTCAACGACAAAAAAAAAACACTCGGTATCTTATAACAGACATCCTCGTGATATTTCGTGATATTTTTCACATACAAACAAAAACAAACGCTTCGTACTTAGTCAACTGCAAATTAAACACTTGTTTGGATTGCTTGTTCTTTTTTAACTAACTTCAAAAAAAGATGAAGTTCTCAATTCGACTGTATTTTTAAATATATGTTACCTCAGTACTTTTTACTGGGTGAACCGATTTCGATGATACTTATTTGAATCGCAGGTGGTGCTTGTGGTGTTGTCTGATAACAAATTCTTGAGAGATCTTTGATAAAGCGTATTAGCTTGACAACTGTTTCGCCAACCTACGTTATGTTAATGATATATATGTCAAGTTTTTTTTTTCATTTGTAAGCAAATACAATCTCCGATACAATATCAAATATACAATTTAACATCTGGATAAAAATGATGGATGTTGATTGATTGGTTTAGCCCGTAACATCCCATTGCTAGACATAGATCTCTTTCTCCTCATAGTAGAAGAGTCAAAGCTTAGTCCATTAGTTCTCTGCAGGTTGGGGAATATAATCCTTAAGTACTATGAGTATCGATTACCTACTATCAGGTGTTTATTATAACAACCAGGACCAACAGCTTAATATGCTTTCGACCACGATTACACTTTGGTTTGTACACAGATACAAAAAAAAAACTTTTAAATAGCTGTGGTGACTCAAAAATATACGTTTACAACTGATAATTACATAATACTACAACTTCAGTTGTATAATTCAAATAACTTAGTACATTTTTTTATAATTGAAATCTAGAAAGCGCTATCGGCGCTATCTATTATAATAGTGTCCACTGGCGTTGCGGACGCTTAGTTTTCCATTAAGCGTCCGCAAAACCCGGATAGCCCATTCTATCGTTCCACCTAAAGGGGTGATAAACGTGTGAATAAGTTCGCGAACTTGTGGCTCGACGACCTTTTTCGCCAGTGTGTCACCCTAAGTGCCGTACTTTTAAACCGCCGAGTAAGTTCGTTGGCGATCAAACAAGTTTGAAATTTTGCTCGTAACCCGCCTCCGCTCGTGCGTGTGGCAGCACTGCGAGCCGCGAGCCGCCAATTTTAACCGACTTCCAAAAAAGGAGGTGATTCTCAATTCGATTCAGAACCTTAGAAACTTTTGATTGGGTGGACCGATTTCCACGATTTTTGTTTTAATCAAAAGGTGTTTTGTGTCATGTGTTCCCATTTAAATTTGATTGCGATCTAATAAGTATTTTTTGGGCTATATCTAATAATGCGTATTTACGTGACATTTTTTTTGTCTGCCTACGATGTGTTACTTGTCGGTGTAATTGAAGTCGGTTTTTTTTTTGTTTGCGAGCAAACACAATTATGTTCCGCCAGTCCGTGGACGCGCAACTATAGTAGTGCAGGTATTTGTAATTTTTGTTACTTTGAATTATTTCAGAACTTCGTCTTTTTTTGTTTTTTAAAATGTAATACAATTCCTGAATAGCACAAAGCTTCTTCTGTCGACGACATCGCAATACAGAATGAGTAAACTTCTCGTGTGTCACCGACGTCGAGCCGAGTAAGTTCGCGATATTTAAAACCGCGTACTTTAAGTTCGCTCGTCTATCACCCCTTTAAGGCCCGTGGTCGTCGCGAGTGATCGCTCAACGTCAAATATGACGTCACAGTTCGCGACCACATCGCCCTCAAAAAATAGGTGGGTCAAAGTTGGCTTTCATCAAAACATGGCGGGAATGTATAAAAAACAATTGTCAATGTCAAATTGTGAATGTTATCTTTCATTCGATTTTACAAAAACGAAACGATTAATTCTCGAGAATTCATGTTGAATTAAGTTTTACTCCAATCCACGCAAAATATTCACTTATCACACCCCCACAGCTGCGTGTTTTTACCGTGCCGCCATATTGGATCATACAGCTGACACCTGACAGCGCCCAAATATGCGTTAAATTTATAAAATTCGCCTACAAGTACAACGCCCGCGGCGTTATTTACCTTAGTGGAAGTGGAACGGCAATTTCAGCGGTCGTGATCGATGGCAGTGTGGTGAAACGCGGCTTATGTGTTGCGCTGCAAAAAATTTAATTGAAGCCCGTTGTTTTAACGTATTTTTTATTTTATTGTTTCGATTACCAACAACGATTTCATTTTCGATTCATTCATTATTATTAATTATCAATTATTAATTATGAGACGCTGTTGCGTATTTATTGTATGTGTATTTGTTGTAAATTGTATAAAATTGTGCTATTTTTGATTCCAATTTATCCAATTATTAAGATTTAATGTCGCATTGTTTTCTGTCCGCATTTTTTTTTCTAATGCAATACTTTATGACTTCATACAAGTTTATTGCACGTACCGTTGACTTGATTTTTATTTCTTTATTCTTTAGTCTATGGTCTGAATTGACGGCCGACAGACGAATAGGGACGGGCTTAATTAATTACTCAGCAATGATATAAAACTGTTTTTTATTTTAAATAATAAACATAAAGCTAGACTGTCGAATTCATTTAATAATATTAATATAAAACAGTGTCGTAAATTAGTATCGAAGATGCATAGACGTCGAGGTCCTAATTTTACTTACGTTAGTGGCTGTGTGAAATATATGATTTTTGTTTTGAATTTTATTTTCTGGGTAAGTTAACATATTTGTTTAATTTTATAATAATTCGCGTGTGGGAGAGAAATGAAAATCTCGTTATGGTCTTTTTAGCTTAGTTCTATTGTGTGGATGTTACAATTTTCATTTATTGTTCTGTGTGAATCATAATCATTGTTTAAAGCGATAATGTGGGAAGATTACGTTCGTGTACAACATATATATAAAAATGTTAATGTCTATCTATTCCCGTTCGAAAAATTACGAAATTGATTATTTCCGTTTTCATGTTAATTAAGTAATTAAACTAAATGACTATTGGGTCTCACTTTGGTTCTTAATTTTTTTTTTTTTTTTCGTTTAAGATCTCTTTTGTGACTCACAAGTAGCAATAACTAAACAGATGTAACTAAACCGATTGTTTTGATAGTTAATGTCATTGAAATAAGAAAAGAAATGGGTTGAAAATTGTGTAAGCATTTCTAATTACTTAATTTTATAATATTAGCTTATGTAAGCAAATATATCTAATTATATAAAAGCAAAAATAAAAATAAAAAAAACGATTTGTACTAAAGTGCCATTCAAACTCTGATATAAACCTTTAGGGTTTAGACAATAGGTAGTCACTTGAAATCGATATATAATAATAATAAAAAAAAATATTGCTGCTGTGACAACAGATAATAAAATCTCCAAAGTAACAAGAAATATGTTTTACTTAAGATTAAAATTTATATATAATATTAAAAATGTATACTCATGCTGAACCTACCTGTACAAATTCAGTTTGTTCTTTGCCATGACTTAATGTACACTACGCTTCAGCCTGCAATATACCACTGTGGGAGGCATAGGCCTCTTTCCCCATGCAGGAGAACGATCAGAGCTTAAACCACCACGCTGCTCCAATGCGAGTTGGCAGATATATTCCCTATTATGAGTAACGATCGCAAGCACTTGTATATGATAATAATTGGGACCGACGGATTAATGTGCTCGGTGTGCACGGTAGGGAGACCCACAAGGACTGCACAAACAACCAGACCACGGCAAACATTTGTATGGCCAATACAAATGCCAGTGCAACAGCCACAAATCAGTGCGGTAGCCTTTGCGCATGTTCCCTAACCTCCTTATATTATTTAGTTTATATGAAAAGCTTTTATATTATACATTATGACAAAGAAGACAAAAAATTATTAATTTATTAATAGTACTCCATTCAGTAATACATGTATAGTACATAGTACAGTTTGTCCATTTACCAAGGACAATTTTTTTCCTCAAGTTACCTTAAGTAAAACCGCAGGGCATACCTTGTTTTTAAATAAATTAAAAAAATTTAAATAAATTAAAAGTTTTATTTGTGAATGCATACTATAATTGATAGAATTGCTAGAACTTGACTAGCACAACTGAAGAGGTATTGAAATATAAATTGAGATCAAAACATGAATAATATTATAATTGCAAATTCACGGTATTGTGATGTAAATGACGATAGATAAAAATTTATTTATATCACATGTTGTTTCGTTTGAGGTTTTATATTTATCCTATTATTTTATTATTTAAATATCTTTATTATTGCTCTGATGTAGATTTATTAATAAGTAACATGCAGTTTAGGTTGCATTATATTTTTATATTTATTTTATTATTTAACATGTTTTTATTATAATGAAACAACTTTTTCGGATTTTCTCGCAGTTTATTAGGTTTTTAAATTTTTTTATTATTGCACTGTTTGTATGAGTCAGATATCAAACAATTTTTTTTTTAAACAGCTTAGACATATTCTGAGATAAGTAAAGAAAACGTAAAAAAAAAATAAGCATAGTCAAATAAACAGGCCAAATATACTAAACTTACCTATATGTCTTTATAAATTAAGACACTAAAGTTTAAAAGTCTATAACCCTGGAACATTTAGGTAAATTTTATTAAGAAAATAGGTGATAAAGACCTTTTTCTAAACACATACACACACAAACACACACACTTCAGCCTATCGCAGTCAACTGCTGAAAATAGGCCTCCACCAGTTCGTGCAAAAAATGGCATGAACTCATGTGTTTTGCCCATGGTCACCACGCTGGGCAGGCGTGTTGGTGAACGCAGGCATGGCTTTGTCGCACCGAAGACGCTGCTACCCGTCTTCGTCCTGTGTATTTAAAAACCAGCAGTTGGATGGCTATCCTGCCATCGGTCGGCTTTTTAAGTTCCAAGGTGGTAGTGGAACTGTGTTATCCCTTAGTTGCCTCTTACGACAGCCACGGGAAGAAAGGGGGTAGCTATATTCTTTAACGCCGTAGCCACACAGCAGTTTTTTATAAATATGTTTTTTCTAAACAACTGAATATAATTCTTTTGTAAATGCATTTCAACATAATTTCATGTACTTATTTTATTTAATATAAGTGAAAAGGAAAACAGAAAAATTAACTTAGCTCACTAAATTAAGTTCACTTTCCTGTACACTTACTGGTTTTAAAAAAATATTTCTGCCAGCTATAAATAGTCTCTGTAAAATGTATTAAAGCATTAGTGATACACCATCCGGCACGGTTTTACCCATATATCTTATCAACCTAAATGGTTATTGCGTCGCTCCTAATAATTATAATGTGATATTATAATTTGATATTTTTGTTTCAAAGTATTAGAAACTTCAAACAATAATTGTATTTGCTTGCAAACGAAAAAAACCGACTTCAATTACATCGACAAGTAATACAACGTAGATCGACGAAAGAATAGTCAAGTAACTACGCGTTATCAAAGATTACTCAAAAAGTAGTTATCAGATCTCGATAAAATTTAAATGTGACCACATCATAAACATCAGCTTTCGTTTAGATTAAAAATTATCAAAATCGGTACACTCAGTAAAAAGCTATGCGGATTTTGGAGAGTTTCCCTCGATTCTTTGGGATCCCATCATCAAATTCTGTTTCCTTATCAGGGTACCAAACTAGGGATATCTCCTTTGCAACAAAAAAAGATTTATCAAAATCGACACATTTAGTAAAAGTTAAGGTATAATACAACGTAGGTCGACGAAAAAAGCGTCAAGTAAAAACGCATTATTAGATGTGACACGAAAAGTAGTTGTTAGATCTAAAATAAATTTAAATGGGAACAAATAACACACACCACCTTTCGATTAAAAAAAAATTGTCGATATCGGTCCACCCAGTAAAAGTTCTGATGTCACATACATAAAAAAAAATACAGTCGAATTGAGAACCTCCTCCTTTTTTGGAAGTCGGATGAAAAGATCAATAAAATTGCTAATAATGCTTTATTTATTGTGTGACCAAGAGATTAATTAATATTGATAATGTAACATAATGTGCAGGACTGGTTGGTAAAATTTAATTGAATAATTTAAAGCTAACTGACCTCAATGACTTTGGTACAGTCACTTTTTTTTTCATGAATATATCGATGTTTTTTTTATATTTTCATTTATACAAACCTTTTTTTGGTGCAGTCGTTCGGAATTTAAGCCATTATTTTTTATTTACTAACTGGCTATAAAAAAAAGATTCTCAGTTTGAATGTATTTTTTATGTATGTGACATCAGAACTTTTTACTGGTTTTACCGATTTTGACGACTTTTAATCGAAAGCCGGTACTTGTCTTGTATGTCTACATTTGAATTTGAACGAGATTTAAAGAGTACTTTCTGAGTTATGTGTGATAATGCGTGTATTTATTTACTTGACTACTTTTTTGCCTACCTACGATGTATTACTGTCGATATAATTGAAGTCTGTTTTTTTTTCGTTTGCGAGCAAACAGTGTGGTTACGGCAGTAAAGAATATAACTACCCCCTCTCTTCCCATGGGTGTCGTAAGAGGCGACTAAGGGATAACACAGTTCTACTACTTCGGTGCGACAAAGCCATGCCTGCGGTCACCAACACGCCTACCAAGCGTGGTGACTATGGGCAAAATACATGAGTTCATGCCATTTTTGGCGCGAACTTGTTTAGGCCTATGTCCAGCAGTGGCCTGCGATAGCCTAAAGTGATGACAATTTTTGCTTTTCTCTTGTTTTATTTTATTTTAAGTATATTTATAATTAAATTAAATGTAACGATGATATTTACTAATAAAATAAATTGTTTTTCAGCTGTTTGGCGGTTTACTTATTGGGGTCGGACTTTATGCATTTATTGATAAGTGGCAGGCGACTGGCCTCATAAAGGTAAACAAAATCGTTATTTAAAATTGAACTTATTTTTATAGTATATAATTTAAATAAAATAAAATTTAAAAAATAAATCTCTTTTTAGTTGGATACAGTCTACGATGTTATGTTAAACATCAGTCTTCTGATCGCGTTGCTAGGAGGCGTCGTTTTTATTGTCAGCTTCGCTGGATGCATAGGAGCGTTGAGAGAGAACACTTGCCTGTTGAAATTTGTGAGTTTTCCATATTTATGATATACTAGCGGACCCTGGAATGCAGCTACCTAATTTGATTGCTCACATACCGATAGCAGCGCCACCTACCGGGTCCCATTGTATTTCAGAGCCACGAACTCGTAGAAATATACGCACAAAATTTTAACTAAATCAGTTCAGCCGTTTAGGAGGAGTTCAGTGTCAAATACACGGACAGAAGAAATATATATTATATTATGATGTATGAGTTTTTTATGACTAGGGTGGAGAACAAGTGGCCCAACTGGCGATGACCAATGCTGTGGTTTAACAAATGTAGCTTAATACATATATAAACTTTTGGAAATTCAATTATCTTTTAAAAGTTTCGATTTATTGACACGTGGTTTTTCTGAAGATATATGATAATTATGTAATTAATATAGTTTGATGACCCATAACAAATATTTGTATATCATATATATTTGTATATGTCGAGGTCTAGGCGTCATTGTGTTATTTTGTAGCTTACGAACCTTTGACAAATTTTATTTTCTCGTGGCGACTTTTCGGTGTAATACGAACCATTGACAAATTTTATTTTCTCGTGGCGACTTTTCGGTGTAATACGAACCTTTGACAAATTTTATTTTCTCGTGGCGACTTTTCGGTGTAATACGAACCTTTGACAAATTTTATTTTCTCGTGGCGACTTTTCGGTGTAATACGAACCTTTGACAAATTTTATTTTCTCGTGGCGACTTTTCGGTGTAATACTAAATTGTGTAATTATATTATATTAAATGAACTTACATTATTTTCAGTATTCTCTCTGCCTCCTGATATTATTCCTGGTGGAAATGGGAGGGGCGGTCTGCGGCTTTGTGTTCCCTCGTTCTTTACACGGCCTTCTAGAACTAAGTTTTACTGAACGAGTGGTTCACGCGTACAGAGACGATCCGGATTTACAGAATTTTATCGATTTTGCTCAACGTGACGTGAGTATAATTTAATATATATATTTTTTTGACTTGACTAGTCCGTTGGTGCATTGTTCAGTGCTTTCTGTGCCGGTTTTGTGTTCTATTTCCTGTGGTTTTTTTTAATGTATGTATATTTATATATAACCTTTCCAAATATAGGTTTTCTAATTTATAAAATTAGATAAATGCTTACAGTTTTCACACATTCAAACAAACTGAGCAACTTTTATATAATTGTGTTTGCTCGCAAACGAATAAAAAAACCGACTACAATTACGTCGACAAGTAATACAACGTAAGTATACAAAAAAGTCAAGTAAACACGCGCTATCAAAGATTACTCAAAAATAGTCATCAAAGATAAATCAAATTTAAATGAGACTACATGACAATCATTAGCTATCAATTAAAGTAAAAATCATCAAAATCGATAAACCCAGTGAAATGTTATGCGGTTTAATACAACGTAGGTTGACGAAAAAATAGTCAAGTAAATACGCATTATTAGATATAACTTTAAAAGTACTTGTCAGATCCTAATTAAATTTAAATGGGACCAAATAACACGCAATACCTTTCAATTAAAACAAAATTCATCGGAATCGGTCCACCCAGTCAAGAGTTCTGATGTAACATACATAAAAAAATTCCATCGAATCGAGAACCTCCTTCTTTTTTGGAAGTCGGTTAAAAACAAATATTTTTTTTCCATTCCAGTTCCACTGCTGTGGTCTGACATCAGACGGTTATATGGACTGGTCCAAAAACGAATATTTTAACTGTTCATCCCCATCAGTTGAGAGATGTGGTGTCCCATTCTCTTGCTGTATTAACGCGACTGACATCAGTTCAGGTTTAGTCAATATTATGTGCGGTTATGGCGTTCAGAACTTTCCCGTAAGTATATTTTATGGTTTTCTTATAGATGTGTCCAATATATAATAGGAAATAATCATTTTCTTCATTGGGAAAATCTGATGTACCTTTTTTTTCGTGTTAGAGAGGGGCTTTTTACCAATAAATCATTGACCCAGAGCAAACATTTACAATCTTTTCTTCTAACAAAAAAAAAGTGGTACACCAGATTCATTGAAGAAGGTAAATAATTGTTTATAATGAATCTGGTTTACCACTTTTTTTGTTAAGATTTTTAATGTTAGCTCTGGGTCAATGAGCTATGTCCAAATATGGTTTGCAGAACTTTTAAATGATTTTGAAGAATAAATAATATAATTTTGTAGATATTGCGATTAAATATGTTTAATGCCATGTATGCCACACCAGCAAAGGGACCTATGCCCGCTTCAGCCTGTAATATCCCACAACTGGGCATAGGCCTCTTTCCCCATGTAGGAGAAGGATCAAAGCTTAATCCACCGAGCTGCTTCAATACGGGTGGGCGGATATATTCCCTACTATGAGTAACGATCGCTATCAGGTGTACATCATAACAACCGGGGCCGACGGCTTAACGTGCTCTCCGAGACACGGTGGGGAGACTCGCAAGGACTGCACAAACACCCAGACCACGGCAAACACCTGTATGGCCAATACAAATGTTTGTCATGTGCGGGGATCGAACCCGCAACCGCCAGCGCAACAGGTACAATCCATGGCTGTAACCGTTGCGCCAATGCGGCGCTGTCCAGCTGTGGGATATTACAGGCTGAAGCGTATATAAAAGGTTAGCATATAACAGCTTAACAAACTCATTGGTAGTCAAGCCCACAACTCAAGACTTAAATTACTGTCTATTTGGCATCTACACGTTTATTTGAAGATATTGAGATCTTTTACATTATAATACAACAACTTTTTCGGATTTTATCGCGGCTTATTAGGTTTTTTTTCATTGTCCGAAGTTTCGGATACTTTACAGTAACCATGGTGATGATGATATATATAAATTCCAGGTCGCCGAGGCAAGTAAGCGAGTATGGACAAGTGGTTGTATAGAAATTGTACGTTCCTGGGCCGAAAGGAATTTATATACAATTGCCTCAGCGGCGCTAGGCGTTGCACTGTCACAGTTATTCGTTATTTATCTCGCTAAGACTTTGGAGGGGCAGATTGAGCTACAGAAAGCAAGGTACGAAAACATAGCTAAATGTACACCGAGGCACAGATAATTAAATAATTTATAACATAGATTAAGATATGTAACCTTTTTTTGAACTAATATTTTTGGAAGTAGTATTCACTTAATATTCTATGCACGTTTTTTGTTTTATTTATTGGTTGTAAAATGTTCATTTGTACTAAATTTTCATTCAGTTTTTGTTTTCTATTTACTCTTACTAGATATAATGTACTTCTTCTAGAAATTACTAACATAATAATAATCAGGGTAATGGTTTTATGTAATAAGAATAATAATAATTTCCATGTAAATCCATTTTCAATATTAATATAGTAATTACATAAGAATGGTGTTTTTCGAAATACGTTTAAATAATTTCAAATTAATCAGAAACGGTCGTATTTCAAACTATTTTTCGATTGAAATAGTTTTGGATAAATAAGAAATAAACAAAAAAATTGGTTCAAACTGACCGTATATTCTATGGAGCCATGTTGTAAATGTGTTTACAGTTTTAAAATACGAACATATCGATGTAATATAATAAATATATATATATAAAAGTAAGACTGAACTGCCAAAAATCGAAGAAGTCTAAACACAATTAATCTAAAAAAAACTACTTTTTTTACACAGGATCTGAAACATACGAATTAGTAAAGTATAATAATGGTTGTCGCTTTCAATACAAATTTTATATATTCCGTTTTTTTGGAAGAGTCTTATTTGGTAAACAAAACGAACATTTGTAAAACTCCATTTACTATTTATTTCACTAAAAACAAATATCAATTTATCATTTTAAACACATAAAAACTACTAAAATACGAATTCCGAGAGTACAGATAACTAATATTTTTGAATATGACATTTCAATATCTTTTTTTAAAAGGCAAATAGGGATGTGGTCATAATATTTTTAGCAGTGAATGAATATAAATGAATGAACAGCATGAACGATAAAATAGGCCATGTTCTTTACCTATATTTTAAATTTTCACGAATTATAATTTGTTAAATAATGTTACCGTAAAGCGATTTGTTTTTTACCCGACTGCCAAGGAAGGGTTATGTTTTTCGCGCGTATCTTGTATGTATGTATGTAATATTCTTTACTACCTCATATTTCCAGAACCACTAAACGGATTTACATAATTGAGGTATCGTTAGGTTCGTCTTAGCTGCCCAAGTGTTCTTAGATAGGTAACATTAAAAAAAAGCCATTGTAGTTAATGAAAAAAATTTTTTTTTCTCGAATACTACAATATGGGTATCAAATTGAAGGGCACAATACAAGGATTTTAAAAAGGTATATCATGATTATTATTGTTATTAGTTGTTTTTTTTTATTAATTGTTTTTTTTTTTATGTTGAGGGCAAAAAAAATCCTTACAAAATATTGCAAATGTCAATCTTTTATGGTAAAGTGTTCATTGTAAAGGTTTTATTTTATATTATGAATATTTCTGCATATCAGTTTTACACTGAACATTTTAACGCTATCCCATATAATATTAAAGTATACCACCATAACAATGGCATAAAAATTTACTGTAGTTCACAGGAAATTTTTTTGGGACTTTAGAATGAGACTTAGGATTAACCAATGAGAGCTTCGTGGAGAACAATGTTATTAGTCCTTTTTTTAGATGTTAGAGAGAGTGTGCCGCCAGCGCAAGGTTTTTTATTCATAGTAATGCAAATAATGTGACAATAATATTAATAGGGTCGACATTTTTTCTAGACTCTCTCTAACTCTCTCTAATTTTATTTTTGACGTCATTTTTACCGACCATTTCACATAAACGAAATATAAATTGGTTGCCTTTTATGCTCGATGCTCGATTATAATTTTTTTCTCGTAATTCTGTACCTCTACTAATTCTTAGCAATATTCAATATATTATTAGGTTTTGAAATAATTTTAGCTATATGTTAGCGTTAAATATTTTAACATAAAATGAATTTTATATTCGTCTATGGCTTATTAATATTGTTCATTCATTTGCTCTTTGTGTCACTTTACTATACTTACATATTATTCTATTGTCTGTGGTCGGAAGTACGTCATATTTGTTTACTATTTAAGAATATTCCAAAAAATAGAATATAGTTATAAAATGTTAAACCCTAAAAACAATCCAGTTTCAAAGGACCATAATTATATTTGCCAAAATGGTGCTAATTCGGATGTCAGAAAATAAGTGTTTTTTCTACTTAACACTTTAAAATTCAACAATATTTCACTAAAAAAAGGGTATTAGTTAAACGACATAAAAGTATCAAAATTGACATAATATTGATACATTTGTATAGTCAAGAAAGCTAGTTTTGATATTTCTCTCTAAATATAAGATTTAAAAATGTACGTATGTGTAATGTAGAAATATACTGTAGTTTTATTGTAATTATTAACATGTAACCGAAAGTAATTATAAATTGTAATTAACATTTGCCATATAGCTTTTATAATAATTTAGGGTAAGTTCACTTTCAATAGAATAAATTAGTATAACTGGTTTTAAAAGAACTAGCTCTTTCGACGAACTTCGGACTGCCTTTTTATTAGAGTATCTTAATGAAAAGATAAAAATTACTAAAAAAAAAAAAATGTAAAAATTGTAGAAAGTTTTCTTCAAGTTATGATTACCAACCTTCTCATGTGTAATTTGATTTCCATAAGTTTCTTATTTTTATTATTCCCTCACGAATGTACTATGTATATCTTAGGTTTGCTTAATAATCTACATTTTTACAAATTCTATTGAAATCTGTTCACAGTATAATTCGTAATTTAAGCTTACATGCTTATAATTAAAATTAAGAAAAAGCTTAGTTGTGCCCAACAAGTAACAGGCATTAAATTAAACTACATAGGGCATTTCAAAGATATATATATATATCATCATCATCATCATCATCATCATCATCATTACAGCCTATCACAGTCCACTGCTGGACATAGGCCTCCATAAGTTTACGCCAAAAATAGCGTGAACTCATGTGTTTTGCCCATAGTCACCACGCTGGGCAGGCGGGTTGGTGACCGCAGTGCTGGCTTTGTCGCACCGAAGACGCTGCTGCCCGTCTTCGGCCTGTGTATTTCAAAGCTAGCAGTTGGATGGTTATCCCGCCACCGGTCGGCCTTTTAAGTTCCAATGTGGTAGTGAAACTGTGATGTCCCTTAGTCGCCTCTTACGACACCCACGGGAAGAGAGGGGGTGGCTAAATTCTTTAGTACCGTAGCCACACAGTACAATACATACATATATATATATATATTATACGTCAACTACTTGTTTTATTTGATTAATTTTTTTTTACAGAAATGGTATGTAGTATTTTTGGTCTAATTTAGTGCCTCTCGCTTCTATTTATTTAGAAAATATTTTTTTTAAATAAAAATCAAATTTCTGTTATTTCGGTTTTGTGCATGCTATTCTAATTTGTTTATAAATTGACACAATTATCATTTAAAACACTTTTCTATAATTTTGTTATGTTTTGTTGTAATGATAACTATATATTTACATAAAATGACTGACGTTACATATGTGGTGAAATACATAATGAAATTTTGACAAAATTATTACATACTTGCTGACCCCGCAAACATATATGTTATTACACCCCCTTAATTCTCCCCCTCCCCCACGTTATAACTTAGCTGTATGAGAAATAGATGTTGGCCGATTCTCAGACCTACCCGATATGCACACATAATTTCATAAAAATCAGTCCAGCCGTTTAGGTGGAGTATTGTAACTAACATTGTGACACGAGAATTTTATATAATTATGGGATTTTTTAATGAATTTTTTGTTCAATTACAATAAAATATAACCTATATCACTCCTGAAAAGTGTATCTTTATGTTACTGAAAGAAGTTTTGTGATCGGATCAGTATTTGCGAAGATCCCCCCTACAAACAAACAAAGTTAGAAACTTTACCTCTTTATAATATTAATATAGACTAACATCATTGTGGTACTAGTTAAAAATAAAAGTAATTTAATATCTAAAATATATATTAAATTGCTTTTGGGTGAATATACATTTGTATCATAATATTTAAATAATTTCATTCGTTTCATCTCAATCAATGAATGAATGTTTATTTTAATAATTTGTTTGGTACTGTATTAAAAAATGTACTATTTTGATTATTAAATGTGAACCGAACTAGACACGATCTTCATCCTCTTAAATGGATAACATAATATAGCCTAGTCAGGATTTATTCAGCCAGTCCAATTTTTAACATACCAAAGGAAATATAAAAAATATTTTCATCCATTAAATGGGTTAAGGTCGTTTTTTAGTTCGGATCTCCTACTGAAATGGGTTAAGGTTAATATACATTAATTAAGCCTATCGCTAGTGCGCGGTGTGTATGTGTGTGTAGGCATTTTTTATGACAGCGTCATTTCTGACATTTAATACAGACTGTCATTGTCAGTGACAGTGTCAAACATTTCTCTATGCTCCATGGTGTCAAATATGACTTTTAATACAGACTGTCTAACAGTGAAATAAGAGTAAGTTAATCAACAATGTGTCTTCTCCAATCAAAATCAAACTCACGAATGACGTTTTTCAAATCAGTTTCAAATGCTCTTTGAAAACGTCATATTACAAATTAAAATTATAAATACATTTTTGTCTTAATTGTAGTTAAAAGTTAAGCAACCACAGATTCAAAATGTAAATTCCACAGAGAACAATCGGCAAGAACTTCAGCACTTACAACATATTATATTTTACGTGACATTAGCGAAATAATTGACGCCCTTTTGCTCCTATTAGAAGACTAATACAAATAATTAAATAAATATCACTACACGTATGCAAGCTTGATACGCAACACGCACTTAAGTTTTGTTCCCATATTAAAACGATACGTTCTACATGCGGACAGTTTAATTTCGAACATGGCGTGTAGAACGGATAGTTTTCAATGTAGGAACTGGGCATGGGCCTAAGTAAGGCAGCTATACATTACTTGTTTGAGGGAGTTTACTCTAGAAAACGATATAAGGCTTGAAGAAAATATGGGGAGCTAAATCGTGTGAAACAGTAACGCTGACCTGTCTTTAGAGTGACGTTTTAGCGCGCAATGTGCCTTGCGAGAAAGAGATGAATATATTTTTAAATATCACGGTAAACGTTTTTTAGGAGTAAACTCCAGTCTCATGTCAGAGCTGACACACATCTTGCACTTGGTTATGGGTTAATTATTTATGAAAATGTAATTTCATTCATTTGATGAACGAATTTGTAATTTACAATAAAATAAAAAGTAAACCAAAAAAGTATGTGTGTATGCAATTCACACATGGCAGAAGTGAAACTTCTGAATAGTAGCCTACGAGAGATTTTTTACACCGAGAACATAAAATACCGTGTGATATGTTCTATCTCATTCTCTCTTATACGTTTATGTGTTTGTGTTTCTTTATCGTGACGCATTTTCGTTTCATTGAGTTTCAAATCACAACTATTCTAAAAAAAGAAGTTTCACTTCGAAAAAAGTAAAATACATAAATCATTTATTTGCAAGGAATGTAGTTGTACAGATAAAATAAAATTAAAAAGTAATAAAAATTGTATTATTATAAATCGTAAAATTGACACTAAATTACATTTCAAATCCTTTCATTCAATGCAATAAAGGAATCACATTTCAAGTAAACGCAAAAGCCTTATTTTCGTTATGAAAACTAACAATTGTTATAAAAAAGGAAAAAATAGGTTACAGGTAGGTATTTTGTTTTCTAGGTGGCAAACATGAAATAGGGGGTCAGCGGGCGCCTATAGAGACGAGTGTCGGCGCGCGCTGCTGTAGCCCGGACTCGAACCCGGGACTGTGCACACATCCACTGTGCATATGTAGACTGTGCCATGAACTAGTGATTATTGTGAAAAATGGTGATTATGGGTACAATGCTACAATTTTAGTGAGAGGCTGTTATAAAAAAAAGTGAATATTTGTGGAAAAGAAAGTGAATTGAAAAACTGTGTTGAATGCTATATCAGCATTTCACAATGCTCGTTAATACTTAGTGATACAATGCAAATAGCGTTGTGTGGTAATAAAAATGTGACAAACATTTATAATGAAAATGATATAAACATATTGACGGTTAAATTTACTTTTTAAAAATTTCAACTGTGGATTCATTTTTTAATTATTGAAATTAGATTTTTTTTTTTCTTATAATATTCGTTACTGTTCTACCAATCGATGATTTTTTTCTTTTGTATTAAAATTGTATATAACTTGGAGAGATGAACATTCGACTTTTTTGTCTATTAAACAAGAGAAAAATTAATAAATATACTTTTAATAATAATCAAAAACATAATCTTGTTAAATAAGTGTTGTAAACGTTTAAATTTTTAATATTGCTTATTTTTTTCCATATAGCAATATTTAATCTGTGTCCTTTATGTTCTGTGGCTCAATTGCATTGTTCAAGTGTGTTTTTATCAGTAAATTGTAGTTTTTAAAGGCTCCTGTGCCATTGTATTTAAGACTGATGGCGATTTTAGCGTTAGAAAAATAATATTTTAGTTTTTATTTGGATAATATTCTAAATACATCAAAGTTAGGGTAATTGTTATTCATAAGTTTAAAGGCCGGTTTCGGTATGCTTACCGCTGGTAAATGTATCTGATGTATAACGTTATCCAGTAGATAAAAGCTTATAATATATTTTTATGTTTTACCATCAAACTAAAATGTGAATCTATAGGTCGTGTTTCGTTATTTAAGGTTGAACTCCAGCTGAAAGCCTATCAGTAACTTATGCTGGAGATAAACTTCTAATATTCATTGTGCAAAATAAGTCGCATGTAATCGATCTGAAAAATTTAATTATAAAAATCGTTTACCATCAGGTGAGCCGTACGCTTCTTTACCAACCTAAATGTAATGTATATAAATAAAAAAAATAGTAACTCCTAACTCATTATATTTAAAGCACATCAAACAATTTCCAAATATTAGCTTATAATATTTTCTTAGAAACAATCGCACTTAACCACTGCCGTTGAAACTTTAGATGTTGATATTAATAGAATTTGTTGAATAACTTTCATATTAAACTACATACTAATAATTCCAATATTTTAAGTCAAATTTGTTGTATTTATAGAAAAAGTATATCAAATAAATTACAATTATGTCTGGCGTGAACTTGGCGAGGCCTATGTTCAACAGTGGACTGCAATAGGCTGAACTGAACTGAAGATTTTTTTTTTAACTTAATTTGTTGAAAAAAAAAAGTTGTAAATATACTTCAATAAATGTAAAACGATAATTTTTTCTCATTTCATCATCTGATAGGTTAATTCGTCTTCCAAAGAAAATGGAAAAGTGTTTTCCTCTCTTATGTAAGTTTTCGTTTGTACATTAAAATAAAAAAAAATATAATTGTTTTTGATACATTGTTATAAAAAATTTAATTATTAGGGCCTGTTTAACCGGTTGTGGGTAACGTTATCTGACGGATGACAGTAACCAACAGATAAACGTTTTTGATATGTTAATCTTTTTGTACCATCGAATTTTATTACAATTATGAGTTATTTCAATTTGCAAATATGAATCAAAGATTTAGTTTATTTTTTGAAGGAAAGCAGGTCCTAGTGACCTATTTTATTTTCTGCTGTTAAAGACTATTCGTGACATAAGTGCAGGATAAACTTCGTCCACTCTCTGAGATCTCTGAGAAATAAGTTCAAATAAAAAAATATATTGTACATATGGAAAAATAGGCGTTTGTTTGTTAGTCGTAGTGATCGACATGCCTTAAATTATGTAACACTTAGTAACGGAATATATTTTTGGCTGCGGTTCAATCTCTGCCTTTACTAAAAATTCAAAAAAAAAAATATCAAGCGAACTATTACTAAAAAGGTTAGTAATGGAGGGGGAATAATGATCGCAGTAAAAAGTAGTATTAGTTCTAGTCGTTTATCACAGTGGGATAGTACTTGCGAGGATCTATGGGTGACAGTTGATGCAGTAATACAAAATAAACTTAGTCAAATAGCTATTTGTGCTGTGTATATACCACCACCAGTCAAAAGTGAAGCACTGAATACATTTTTAATTAACACCTCTAGAATAATTAACGCAAATGAACATGTGCTCATTATAGGTGATCTTAATTTAAGTAGTATATCATGGTCTGTATCACCAGAAGTAAATTATATGTACCCAGAATATGGTAATTGTCTTGGTAATTCTCTTATTGATTTTATTGAAGAAAATAATTTGAAACAATTTAATAACATTTTCAATTCAAATGAAAGATTACTTGATTTAGTCCTGACTTGTAATACGCATGTCAATGTCATCAAATACCCAAACCCTATCAGCATAGTTGACAATCACCATCCACCCTTATTAGTTAGTCTTGAACAAAGCGACTTAGCTAATATAGATGAAAAGACTACTGAAAGATTAAACTTCTATAAGGCAAACTATGGTAATATTATCAATGATTTAAATAATACACCTTGGCTTAATTTATTTTCAAATTGTTTTAATGTCAATTCTATGCTCACAATATTTTATAATAAAGTGAGGGAAATCATTGAAAAACATGTTCCTAAGACTAAACGTAAAAACAGTAAATTCCCTATATGGTATAACTATAAACTAATTTCCATGTTGAAACAAAAAAATAAATACAGGTTAAAATTTAAAATATTCAAAAACAAACTTGATAAAATTCATTTTGAATCTCTAAGAAACGACAGTAACAAGTTAATGAAGGAATGTTATGATAGATATATTGCATCAATTGAAGATAATTTGACGAAAAATCCTAAAAGTTTCTGGACTCATCTAAAAAATATGAAGCAGTCAACAAATACATATCCCGCAAAGATGAAGCTTGGTGATAAAATTGCCACTGATGGCTCTAGCTTGTGCAATCTCTTTGCGGATTTCTTCGCATCAGTCTATAACACGAGTGAATATTCACAAAATTACTCACATGTCTTGAATGTTATCTCAGGTAGCATTTGCAATATTAAAATTACCATTGAGGATATAATCAGAAAGCTGAAAGGACTTGATGTAAGAAAAGGATCAGGTCCGGACAATTTGCCTCCTTTATTCATTAAGGAATGCGCTGTTCCATTATCATTACCACTTCACTTAATATATAACAAATCTTTATGCACAGGTGTTTATCCTGAGATATGGAAGTTAGCAAGAATAGTCCCTGTTTATAAGAATGGCGATCGTGAATCTATAACCAACTACAGGCCTATATCAATACTCTCGACACTATCGAAAGTCTTCGAATCTTTGCTACATCCAATCTTGTCACGCCACGTTCACCATGCTCTCTCAGAATCTCAACACGGATTTATTGACTGTAGATCTACCATAACAAATCTAGCTAATTTCATGAACTTCGTTACAACATCTATAGATGCGTGTAGACAAGTCGATGCAGTTTACACAGATTTCTCAAAAGCATTTGACAGGGTAAACCACAAACTGCTGGTGGCAAAACTCTCAACTTTTGGCATAGGAGGGCCTCTTTTGTCTTGGATTTCTTCATATTTAGCCAACAGACGCTCATACGTAGTTATCAAAGGTCACAATTCTCTATTTTATCTCGCTGTGTCTGGTGTTCCTCAAGGATCAATTTTAGGACCATTACTATTTAATATTTTCATTAACGACATTACTAATTGCATCAAGAATTCCAAATGTTTAATTTATGCTGACGATTTAAAGCTTGCTAAAGAAATTACAAATAAGCATGACGTTAAGTCTTTACAAGAAGATATCAATAGAGTTTTCGAATGGTGTAAGTTAAATGGAATGGAGCTTAACCCTTCCAAATGTTCATATATTACTTTCACACGTAAACGATTTTTTGTTGAGGGAAAATATTTTATTGGTACGCACCAATTACAGAAATTGGAGTATGTTCGCGATTTAGGTATCACTATTGATGGTAAGTTACGTTATAATGTACATATTGATAACATATGCAGGTCGGCACGCAAGATGTTGGGGTTTATTTTTAGAAATTCTAAACAATTTAAAAAACTGAAAACCAAAAAAATTTTATTCACTACATTAGTAAGGAGTAAGCTAGAATATGGAACGCTCATTTGGAACCCGAACTACCAGACCCATAAAGATAGATTGGAAAGTATACAGAGACGGTTTACGCAATTTTATTCTATTGGACAGGACAAAAGAATGCCCTACTACTCACGGCTAAATAAGTTTCGGTTAAACTCACTCTCTAACCGGCGCAAGCTACTTGATATGGTATTCTTACACAAACTAGTGAATGGAACTGTGGATAATTCAGAACTCCTAAGCAAAATTTCAATTAACGTTCCCTCTCGCATACCACGATATCCCCTTTCACTATTTGCTTATAAAACCCAGAGAACAAACCTCGGTTATTATTCCCTCATCCCTAGACTGAGTAGGCTCTACAGAGAATTTACAGTTAAAAACAAGTCATTAGACATCTTTGCAGATAACTTAGCTGTATTTAAAAAGAAACTATTAAAGTCATTTGATTCCTCAAATCAAAAGTTATGTAGCACTAATATTAACTTATCTTAATTTATAATAGTAATAGTTATGTATTTAGTTCTTTATTTTGTATGTATTTTTTTTTTAATTTAAATCCTATATGTTTAAAATCTTTTGATGCTGATGACTCAATTGTCTAAAGCGCATGCTGTAACTACCTTTAAGAGGAATTATATGTATATACTTAATACCTTTGCATATATCTAATTGTAAATTTTTTAAACATGCAATTCTGTTGGTGGTTCTAATTAAATAAATAAATAAATAAATAAACTTTACGTAGTTAAGCTTATTATAACATCATATAAATATATTAATGATGAAAAAGGCATGGGTTTGAATAAATCTCGACCAGGCTATGGCTATGACCCTTCCTTATACTTTCGTTAAGTGTGTATTTATCACCTTACGGCGAAAGAAATAATTTAATTTCATTGTTTCACAATCGGTTAAACCGGCCCTTAATCTATTTACTGCAACTGCATTACATTTTACGTATTAGTAATAATGTAATATTCCAAGTAGGTTTTTTTTTGTGCTACATGTGTCTAACTATTAAGTTTAGGAATATATTAAAATAAATTTAAAAATAATTTCCATTGAAAAAATTGTGAATATTTAGTTCCGCGTGTGTACCAAGTGACCACTGCCATTTAGTAATATATAACTTAGTATGTAAATGTTATATGTAATTATGGTAAAATTAACGCCTTTATGTCTCGAATGTGCATTTAAAATTATTTAACCTGTGTTCAAAACTCATGATCTAAGACCCGAACTAGACGACCTTCACCCATCCGCTTAATGGATATAAATTAGTATAAATATACCAGAAATTCTTAGCCAATCTGTCCGCGATTTATATTTGAAAAAACTTAAAAAATATATACAATTATTTTCACCAATGAAATAGTTCGGGTCGCCCACGATAGATATAGCAGATTATGTTATATGCCAAAAAAAAATTTTAAATATCTTTTTGTTATTGCTGTGTACCCGTACTTGAGTGAGGATAAAATGTATTCAATAGAAGCAACAATACAGTTGAATGTAGTACTAAAACTATACAAGTGCTTATAAGTATCTTTATAACATTAAAAAAAACGATTAGTTTCGCTTACGACGAGCCATTTAATTGTGAACGGATCGTAAGCAAAACGAATCGTAATTAGAACAGGGACACGGCGCTTCAGAAGGGTTAATACGAACAAAAAAAAATCTCGAATAAATTTTACAAGCCCTATTGAAATGTTAAACGTGCATTTTCCATGCATTTATTATTTTAACTATATGTTTATTTAACCATTTCATTTCTTAACTTTTGTCAGTCAGTCGTTTTTTTTTTCTTTTTTTATAAATTGGTGCGGACGTTTCTTTTGAAATGTTATTAATTTTTTTTAATAGTATCTATTTTTTTGAAATTAGTTTCCAGTTCGCTATATTGTTATATAAAGAAATAATATTCGATTATTGACTGGTTCCTAGAAATTACCGGTGATTTAGCGTAGTAGAAATACGATTTTGGCAATTCATATGAAATTATTGTCGAAATACTTTCTTCGTGATTAAGATCACAGACATATAGAAAACCAGTCGTAATCGATTAGTCTCGTTCCTATATGCAAAAAACGGTTCGTTAACGTAACAAAACTTTTTTTTGAATATAGAAGCCACGATATGAAGAAATAACCAAATTATATTTTTATTTATATTAAAAAATGATTATTTAAAAAATGTAGTATGGTGCGAAAATTATATTTTATTTTATTATCTAAACTTATATTATTTTTTTAACCGACTAAAAAAAGGAGTAGGTTCTCAATTCGACTGTATTTTTCCTTTTTTTTTGTTTTGTGTCACCTCATAACTTTTTACTTGTTTTTTACCAATTTTGATGATTCCTTTTATGAATCAAAGGCTGGTGCTAATGATCTTGTTTAAATTTGATTGAGATTTGACAAGTACGTTTTGTAATATATGTCTAATTGTTACTTGACTAGTTTTTTGTCTGCGTACGTTGTGTATTATTGCGTTTATTTTTTAATTTGCGTGAAAACACAATTATTAAACTTAATATCAATTATGATGCACTAAAATACTAAATTTAGTTCTAGTATGATAAAAAATAATCTCATCGTTTTATGTATAGTTCTAATATGTAAATATTTTATGTAATAAAGCATATAGCCATGTTTTATACCTACTGCGTAGAGATGTCATCAAAAATGTAACGTTGTACTAGTTAGTATTATTGGCACTCTTTGAGTTTCATATTGATTATCTGAGTAATTTTTGATAACTTATAGATTAACTTCCTGTTCCTCGCAGCTCATCACATCTCTGAGCAAAACAAATGGTTATAGAAACGAGGCGTTAATAGACTGAACGTGTCAATAGTTCTAACTAAAGTAAAATATTATATTTGACTTGTTGTAATTTTACGATCAACATGCTGAGTGCTTTTTATAATCAAATATACGCTATCTCTCTTTTACATTGGTTAAATCAACAAATTATTTTTTTAAATAACCTCTGACAAAAATATGGGGTGGGAAATCGTGTAAAGCGCGACCACCGCACCTCACGCGACCTGCCTTGACAGTGACGTTTTACAGCGTAACGTCTCTTACGTGAAAGAGATAGGTATATTTTTGGAGTCTACTCCTTAAGAATCGATTTTCATATAAGGTCACGATGTGAAAAAATATGAGGAGTAAAATCTACTCAATGAATGACCTCGTTACGTTTCTCGTAACGCCATCTATCGGAGATCAATAAGATTCCGATAGATGGCGTTATTTGATTCGTTTATTTACGATTTGATATGGTAATAATCTTTTTCTTACACTAGTAAGCCTTTTTTGTGCCTATTTAGACAGTCGATCTGAAGGAGTAAACTCCGGTCGTGCGTCGGAGGTGACGCACTTTTTATGTATCAGTAAACGTTCTTAACAAGTAATCTACAGTCGCGTATTCTGACACACTTTTACTGTCTATCTTGCTTCCACATAATTTCAAGATAAAACCATTCATATTATAATATAAATTATATTTCAATAATATTCGATTAACTTTTGTTAATAATGTGTAATTAAATTATTACACGTTATTATTAATAAGAGGATGTCACAAAGTCTGTTCAAAAATTATTTAATGTGATAAATTAATATTCCAATGTCTTTATTAGAAATAAGATTGAAGCTCAGTCACCATAATTGTAAAACGATTCGTTTCCCTGATAAATTCGTATGAAAAACGAGACGTTTTTCTAATATAGAAACATTAATTCCATAATATATAATTATAAGAGTATCATAGTATATGGTAGTAAATATGTTTTCTGATTGTACATAATCGGCACAATTCCATAATGAGCTGTATAAATAGAGATAATATTCTTATACATTGTATAATGTGTCGTAGGATAGTGAATAAAAACATTTTTAATCACATACATTTTATTTTAATTTCACTTTTCCTCTAAACCTTGAAGACAGTATTGATAACTTAATTTTTCTTATGCTTGTGTTACAGGTAACAGCTGACTGTTATAAGTTATAACTAAATATTTTTCTTAGATAAATATACATATAAATAATACAACAAATACGAATATATACTTAAATACACATATTACAGCCAGACTAAGGCGGGAATCGAACCATCAACCCGCGAAACAGAATGCAGTAATTCGAAAGCTGTAGCTAGGATATAAAATCTCTATAATACTAGCTGACCCCGCAAACGTTTCTTTGCCATATATGTTATTAACCCGCTTAATCCCCCCCCCCCCCTTATAACTTAGGGGTATGAAAAATAGATGTTGGCTGATTCTCAGACCTACCCGATATGCCCACATAATTTTATTAAAATCGGTCGAGCCGTTTCGGAGGAGTTTCAGTGTTTAACACCATGACACGAGAATTTTATATATTAGAAAAAATAAATTTAAATCCCATATTCTTATTACCTGAAGTTTTAAAATCATATGAACTTTTCTAAAGTAAGCGAGGGACTAAAATAACGATATAATAATAATATAGTAAAAAAATAACGCACAAAATGGTCTCTATTCGATCAAAAATGTCTAATACAGAATCTACTCAATGGGACAAAATTTGGTCATTCTAGAAATTCTGGGTTATTTCTTTCCCTTTCCCTTCCCTTTGCCCTTAACTTCTGGCTCAGGTTCTGGCAGTACTTCTGGCGGAGGTGGAGGCCAGTACTTGTTGAAGAATTCTTCATCAGCAGCGAAGGATAGAGGTAAGATGTGGTTGCGACGATGCCAAATCTCACGGTCTTTGTCTTCTTGTTCCTCTTGCTCACGTTCATCTTTGGCGCGAAGCTGATAATATGGGGGTAATTTTTATTAATTGTACCTCGTAATTTAGCGTAAATTCCAGGGATCTAAAAAACACTTAAACCGAATCTTGAACTACATATCAAGTTACATTACAAATACAGAAGATAATCAAACCATCAACAAATAAGCCCCTCACTAACTCATCTTTGTAGTGGGGTTATGCTATGAGAAAATGCAGTTTATTTTACGCGGTCAAAGATTACATAAATAACCAGACACTAAAAAGCATATTGAGTAGGTAAGTATGTGCCTTTTTGGTACTTTGATTTTGGCATATTTATTTATATTAGTATATTCTATTATATAGATATTTAAAAAGTAAATATCGTACCTAGTATGTGTTGATATAAGTTCATAAATATAAAAAATATCTACTTTCCTTCAAATTAACTTGTTTGGGTTACATCTGTATTGACTTGTAGCATTTTAGAACAGCTAAAGTAACCAATGTCACTAAATCTTAAAGTTTAAAGCTAAAAGCTAAACATTAAAGTAGTTGGATTTATTTAAAAGTTAATTCATATATTTCTGATTCTGTCCTTGTGGGTCTCCCCACCGTGCCTAGGAGAGCAAGTTAAGTTATCGGTCCCGGTTGTTATCATGAATCACCTGATAGCGATTGTTACTCATAGTAGGTAACATTCCCGCCAACTTGCAGTGGAGCAGCGTGGTTGCTAAAGCTCCAATCCTTTTCCTACACGAAAGAGACCTATGCCCAGTAGTGGGATAGGCTAAATGCGTTATATATATTTTTCTTGGACGATAGTGGTAAATAAATAAGTACTAATAGTTAGGTACCTCTAAAAGAGCTAAGTACTCTTCTGTATCGATGTCCTTTTTCTTTCCTTTAGCCGAAGGTTTCTCCTTTTTGGGAGACTTTTCTTTTTTCGGCTTAGACTTCAGAGGTGCAAACAATCGTTTAGGGTTACGCATTTGAAATGGAGCGTCGATTAATTTATATTCAGGGCTAAACGTGAAAACAGATCGAACGAGATTGTACTGGTAGTCAGTACTGAACCTGTGGAAGTATAAGGTCGCATTAGATGTATGTGGTTCTACCCTCCCAAGTCCAAATTTAATCCAACTTACTAACAAATCAAATATATAATGTATGATGTTTGTCAAGTCTTTCAAGGAGCATTCATATTCTGCGCCTTCGAAGGTAACCAAGTGCTTTGACTCGGGCGTCATTTTAGAAACGGACTTTCCTTCATCCACCGCCTTGTAAAACACTCCAACCTCCTGTGGTGTTGGAAGATGTTCTTCCTCTGCTACAAATCTTGCAGCTGACAGCATATTGTCCTGTGAAGTATGGAGGACGGTATTTGACCTTTTCTGTATTCATACACACATGACTCACATGACAACTATACCATAAGCATGTAAGTACCTATATCTTGATACATGACCCTTGATAATGACAATTTTGGGGGCAGTTAAAGAGATAGGTATAATAAATACTTATTATTAAAATGTGATAAAAATATGGTTTAAAAATTAGCATGACACTAACTTGAAAACGTTTCAACATACGCTGACGATCAGCTGCGTCGAAATGTTGCATTTCTTTCATCCACTCGCAAAACCAAAGTATCAACACCGCTTGAGATGCTACAAACGATATTAAATTAATAAATAATTTAATGACATTAACGAGGATAGGATAAATCATGTAGACATAGTCTGGTATATCCATCAACAAAAGCTGGAACATCGCGGCAAATTAGATACATAAACTGGCAAAATAGCTTATAGTCTGGCAAGAACATAGGCTAGAATGTAGGTATTTTTACTTACATCTATCCATTTCATCGTTTTGAGCTCGTCTCAGGAGATTGGCTAATGTATCTAAAAACCAAAACTCAGCTAAACTCCTCCTATATTCCGTGCAACCTGTTATCTCTCCCAAAATATCTATACATTTCTGCTGTGAAGTAGCTTGTATTCTAGGTATTGCTGTAGGATCTACATCGCTTTTGAACTCCTTAGGTAGTACGTGAATTCTGTTATACTCCTCAATTTCTCTTACTCTATCAGGCAATACTCTTCTTAACGATGGCGTTGGAAATATCGCTGATTCTTCTTCTTGGAGTTCCTCGACTAGTAACTCTTCCATTTCTTCTTCGACTGATTCTTCTATTTTGTCCTCTTCTTCTTGTATTGTTTGAACTAAAATGAGAATTAGTGAGGGAGTTTTTATCACATCTGAACATAGTTATGTCAGAAAAGAGTAATTTAGGTTTATATTGCATAATTGTTATTTTATTTCTCTTACTTAAATAAGTATAGTAGTTAAGTAGGTATCGGCGTAGTTTATGTATATAATCAAATTATGGTTTCCTTATTATGGTACCAAAGTAGGGATATCTCCTTTCCAACAAAAAAAGAATTATCAAAATCGGTATATCCAGTAAAAAGTTATGTGGTATAATACAACGTAGGTCGACGAAAAGGCGTCAAATAAAAACGCAATATTAGATATAACTCGAGAAGTAGTTGTTAGATCTCAAATAAATTTAAATGGGACCAAATGACACACACTACCTTTCGATTGAAAAAAAAATTGTCGAAATCGGTCCACGCGGTCAAAAGTTCTGATGTAACATACATAAAAAAATACAGTCAATTGAGAACCTTCTTTTTTGGAAGTCGGTTACAACTGGTTTACAGTGGTGCTAAAAAACAGACATATTATGTATGTTACAACTAGTAATGAGCAAAGCAAGACCAAGACTAATTTTGCTCATTACTAGTTACAAAACAAGGCTAGGCTTTAGATTAAGAACCGTCATTTTGAAGTTAGATAGGTTAGGGTTATTTTTTATTTTTTTTTGTAACGAAATTATGCCGATAAACGGCCAAATTTTGAGCTTAGATAAATCGTCGGTTCTTAATCTAAAAGCCTTACCCAAAACAAACACTTTTTTTGTTTTGACAAATTCAACGTCATATAACTATGTTTATTCACCGCCCCACCATACAGTAGCATGTAAATTGAGGGTGATGAGAAGACACGATGACGAACTGTAAGCATTTCTTTTAGTAGAACAATAATGTTTTTATAATGAGTACTTCATTAAGAATAACAGTGGATATGCCATTAAAATGGTAAGTACCTTCTTCATCCGCCCCAGAATCAGACGTTGTTTCTAAAGATTCTGGCGCTGATCTCACGCACACTATACCAGAATCTGAAAGTAATTTATCGAGGATCATCTTATGTTCATCCTCTGTTTTACGAGACGACATATTGGATTATTCTGTATCTTAATCAATAAAATATTTGCCGCGCAATGTGTCAAATATTCTGTGAATTGTCAGTAAATAATTCAAATGGGTTTCTCGTTATTTGTTAATGACACATTTTGACACCTTATTATTATTATTTTTATATTACTGAAATGTATTCAAAAAGAATTTATAACATTGCGTAGAAGTGTTAGAGCAAATAAATTTATGACAATTTTTTTTATATTTATCTAATTAAATGGTATAAATATATTAAAGGGTAAAATATGCTATTACTTTTATATATTATATATTATTTCCGCATGCGGGTTCGCCTGCGTGGATTACAAAATTTTGGCTGTTCGGTTTAACCTCGGTTACATATAGCTTATGTGACTCCGGAATAGCGTAGCAATATCTTGGTAAAAGAATTTTTAAAATTGGTCTAATAGTTTTGTATATATAAGTCCCGTTGTTGGTCTGCCATGGACTCCTAAACTACATAACCGATTTTAATCAAATTTGCACACTGTGTGCAGTTTGACCCTACTTGAAAGATATGCTATATTTTATTTTAATATGTGTAATTATTATATTTAAGAAAAAAAAATAAAATTAATAAACGAATTTACTTCTGAAAAAGAAACGACAAAATTTGAAATTCAACAGATTTTATTTTGAAATAAAATTAATAAAAACCCAATTAAGAAATAATGAATAACAATTAAAAAAGACGAGCTCTTAAAAAGAAAACACGAAAATCCCTTGAAATTATGCATTTATAGTTTTGCAAATGGCTCTTTACTCGAATCTAAAGTCGCACTATCTTGAATTACAAATTCAGATACGCGGGAAATTCGCACATTGCCATTTCATCCTTATCTTATAACACATAGAGTTACAAATACGTTATAAAAATAGAAAAAAAAAATTCAAATATGTACAGGTACATCAAACAGTCTCAGATTTCATTAATTTGGCTTGACAATTAGTGTAGACTAATTGGAAAACCAAAAATGGGGCCCTACGAAGGGTACCGAAATAAGAATTAAAGACAGACATAGTTTATGCTTATGTATTTGAATGTCATGGGTCGGTGAATGCGATAGTTTTTGGGGGAGAGGGTGGTCTGGTTTGAACCGGCTTAAACTAGTTTCGTCGAGACACGGTATCGCCGTGTTTTGTTTTATTATTTACGTGTTTTTTTGCTGTCTGTTTATAGCTCTATAAAATTGAAAAGTAATTTAATTTTATTTTTATTTTTAGTGAAATATCGTTTGATAAACCATCCTAAAAAGTACTTCGACTTTGTAATGAAATTAAGATTTCCTTAATTAAATATAATTCTATACTAGTAGTATTAATGAACCAAAAATACATTTGATAATCTACATTAGATAGATAGATGATATTTAGAATAACCT
This sequence comes from Melitaea cinxia, assembly GCF_905220565.1. Taxonomy (NCBI): domain Eukaryota; kingdom Metazoa; phylum Arthropoda; class Insecta; order Lepidoptera; family Nymphalidae; genus Melitaea; species Melitaea cinxia. The sequence goes on from NC_059416.1 coordinate 3,226,268, forward strand.
TTTATTGTAAAGCAAATTTTACTTAGGTAGGTAAGTATATTATGTTTTAGAGACTGTTGAAAATTATGTATTTAAAAATAGGAACAGATGTGGCTTAAAATATTCCTCCGAAGATTATTTAAGCCTCGAACAAACGAGAGATCATAATTATCTCATAGTTTTTAGCGACGGCAGCCGATGCGAGCGATGCAAGCATTTCATTTTGTAGTCAGTAATACTTATACTTACTTACAATGAATACCTACTAGTTATTTAAGTTGGTAATCTTCAGAAATTACTTCTAAAAAGAAAGAAATTAGTTTACTATGCTGTATTATTAATAGGTCTATACCCATTTATATAATAATAACTAGCTGAGCCCCGCGGATTCACCCGCGTAAATTTGAGAAAAAATTGCAATAAAATATATGTATATGCTATAGACTTTTTCAGTAAATGAAACTACCCAACATAAAAAGAACTTTTCCATTGGTTAATTTTTTTATTTTTATTTTTTTTTTAAACCTTCCGTGGGCTTTAAGGAACATACGAAAAAATGAATTGGTCGAACCATTCAGGAGTTATGCGCTTAGCAACATTCATTTTTATTTACATAGATATGAACATCCATAGGGAGTCATCTCTTGATAATAAAACTTACCTATTACTAATGAAATGATTAAATAAATTTATAACTTAAATTACTTCATAATACAAATCTTAAATTATATAATATTATTATAATAAATCAACAAAAATAATTATAATTCGAGTTTTTCGCAACAAAACCGCAGACGAAGTGTAGTTAATGCGCTGCTCAATATAAATATATGCAGTAGTTTTGGACCCCTCCGAAATATAATGAAGGGACTCCCCTAGTTTATTCCACTCTAGTTTTAGGCTAGATCTGATTTTAGGGCTGCTAGCTTATTTTTTTTTTGAAAGTTATGCTATACGCATTTTTTTTTTGTACTAACGAGTTGTTTTTTTGTAACTAAATGATATATGGTGTAGTTTTAATAAGATTTAATAACACTTCTAGGTTTCCGTTTCCGTTTGAAAGTTTAATAATTTAACACATACATTAAGGTCTCCCTAATTAATGAGTTTAATTACTAAAAACTTTTAATGTAAGTAGATAAAAAAAATTGAAAAATATGAATTGAATAAATACGCAAGTATCTAAACTTCTTAATAAATTATATTTTTGTTTATAATTAATCTCCTTTGGATGGTTAAGATGAAGGTTCATAAAATATTAAAGTTTGTAGATATTAACTGAATTTGAAGTACAAAAGTAGTAAGTGTATACGCAATATGATTGGTTGATTTATTTTTGTTCTTGGTAAGTAAAAAAAAAAATCTATATTCAAGTATGTTTTAAAAGCACTTTTTAATTGTTATTTAAATAATCAAAACTAATAGTTTTTAATAGAATAAATTTAGTTAATGTGAATCAAATCAAAAGATTCGAAAAGTAGAGTTGAGAATAATGTGCAAGAACTTCGCAGTTACTTTTTGAAGTTAAACTTCTTAACGCACGCTTGACTTGGGAAGTAGGTAAGATGGTGAAAAGTGTGGTCGGGCGAGGCGAACGGAAGTTGAGAGGGGATATAAGTTAGTGAAGATAGAAAGAGAGAGTGTTACGTTTCGCAAGTTTTACTTCAGTTCTGTGGTCTAAAAAGCATACTCGTTTATTTTAAAATAAAAACGGTCAGTCACTAAAATTTAATCTTAAATGATGTCGTAATGGTTCTTCCGAGAGAACGCAATGGCAGAAGATAATTTTATAATCTACCTCAACCCGCAGTGGAGCAGTGTGGTGAATAAGGCCTATGCCCAGCAATGGGATGTTACAGACTGAGTAGTGAAGAGTTTATTTGTTTGTTTGAACGTGCTAATCTCAGGAAACAATGGTTTGTTGGATTGTTCATTTACGGAGATAAGGTATATAGGCTATATAATATTTTAATACGTTATTTCCAAACGTTGACGCGGATGAAACCGCGGGGCGTAGCATAGTTTTTAATTTACTATGACTATGACACACAAAATGTAAGTGTATTTTTCTCCGCACAATTCGAAATGGCACATTTGTGTTTGCAGGGTAGGTATATAGGTACCTAATTGTTTTAATAAAGTGACTTCTTCTCATATGTTAACAAATATTGCCATTAAACTTGTAAAGCTATTTACAAACGAATGTAAATTTTGACTAGTTTGTAAAGTTTGTGTAGTAGTGTAGTAGGGCCTGTGTAGTTGAAAGCTTGGCTCTACCAGACTTCTGATATCTTTTTGATATATGATCTCGTCTTAGCAAAATATTATATGAAAACGATTTTGATGCGTATTCACTTCTTCCTGTAACTTATACTTTTATACTATAATTCAAAGGTTTTAGGGTGATGATTTGCAAGATTACTTACTTGCAAGATTCGGCCAGTAACTGTTGGACATAGCCCTCTTTCCCCGTGTAAGAGAAGGTTTTTTTGTAATTTTTTTTATAGGTGACTCGTCAGCCCTGCAGTTTTCTCGTCCGCATCGAACCCGCGCCCGCCGCTCGAGGGCGCCGTCTACGATGTTTACCAAGACTCGCTACTATCGCTCATAGCGAAAAATAATTATTAATATCCATGTGTTAATCTATATACATAAAAATGTATCGACGAAATGTATGTACGCGAGTGACTTCTGAATTACTGCATCGCGTTGGATGGTTATTCCTTGTATTAGTTATTATTAGGTTAAGGTTTGTATAACGGAAAATTAGAAAAATATGGAGGTTTTTAAAGCATAGCATTTTATTTTTACTTATATTTCATTTAAAAAAAAAGTTTTATGAAGTAAATTTTAGTAAAGATTTTGGTTCTAAGTACAACATGAAGCTTAGAATGTATTTTAATATAACCAGCTACATAGGTACCTACTCATATATATATATATATATATATATATATATATATATATATATATATATATACACACCACACACATCTATATATATATAAAACAAAGTTGTATCACTTATGACCACTTATAACTCAAAAACGGTTGGACCAGTTTTTACGATATTTGATTTTTTGGATTTCTCTCAGTTCGGAATAGGATAATAAGTATTAGAACATTGGAAAAATGACGAAAAAATAAAATAAGAGAAAAATAATTTTCCTATACAAAATGATCATGGGTTAGCTATCAAACTAATGTTCATCCCGTCGATACGGTAAACTCTTCTTAAAATTAAAGAACGTATTTAAATGCTTAAAGGTTTCGAATTATCAATATATATCCAATAATAAGAAAGTATTGACATAAACTTATATGGGTTGTCAAATATTTATGCGTGCGTTCAGAAAATTTAGTGTAAACTAAAGAAACCAAGCTACATAAATATACAACAAATGACGAATGAAAAAATGACAATAAAAAAAAAGTAAAGTAACGGACGAGAAATTGTAAATAGAAACACAGTGAAAACTGGAAAAACATGAAGTTATGGGTATATTTTTACTGTAAAAGTGTGTTTTAAAGTTACAGATGTAGAAAGTTGTTAATGAAATCGTATTGCTTTTTCGTATCTACGTAACGTAAGTATAACTACTAGATATATATTGTTTTCAGATTAAAACTTTTTCGATAACGAATAAATCCAATTAGATATTATAAAAAAAGAAAATTACAAAAAAGTTTTTAGCAACATTCTTACAAATGCAATTCAAATAACAATAAAATAAATGAAAAAATACATAAATTCGATCTAAATCTATTTCTAAATTGCCGAAAACAAAAATCGAAAATAAAATAAACATTTCTCAACATTATTACGAATAAAATTTTAAAAGGGCCCAAAATGAAAAAAAGAAATAATTTTAAAAATCGAACATTTCAACATTTAAAAAAGAAGTTCTTATAACTCGACGCAAGGAACACGAAATATCGTTTATCGCACGCATTATTATGTTATGTGCATACCTTTGTTTGTGTGTCTGTGTACGTACACGAGGTGCGTGCGTGGCAAAAATGCTTCGCGACTTGGGTAACTATTGGACGCGTTGGACTGGCGTCGAGACTTATTTGTACTAAATATATTTATTAAAAAAAAAAATTATAATTACTCAATGACATCAATATGTGACCTAGTTGTATACTTATATGGCTCATTTGATATTTTAGTTTGTAAAGTTAAGGTGTGTATGAAAATTTTGTGTGTAGTGTCGTAAAAAAAAACTTACGTATTTATATTTTGTATAGATATTCAGTTCCGGTCCCTGTTGTTATCATGCACACCTGATAGCGATCGTTACTCATAGTAGGGAATATAACTGCCAACCCGTATTGGAGCAGCGTGGTGGATTTAAGTTCTGATCCTTCTCCTGCATGGGGAAAGAGGCCTATGCTCAGTAGTGGGATATTAGAGGCTGAAGCGATTCAGTTTTTATAATCATTACTCTATGCTAATTTTAATGTGATACTAAGAATACGTGTCTTTAATGTGCTCTTAATTTAAGGACGTAAGTAGCTGGTTCCAAACCGCCGTAGAACAGAAGGTCCAGCGTGGTCATGCCTAGCAGTGGAAGGTTACAGGCTGAATCAACCAATCAATTAAAGCAGTTTTTCTTTTGGATAAAATTTAATTATTTAAAATAAAATATTTTATCGTCAAATTCGATTCCATTCATAGCATAACTCCCAACTTCCCCAACTGGCGAGGTGAACGAACTCACGAAATGCACGCACACACTCAGGCACACGCACACACACAGCACGGACAAGCCGTCAAACATTAACGTAGGTTAGTGCGAGCCGTAATGTATGTATAATTTTTGTATAATATCAACACCATACAATATTCATACAATCCATACAATTGTAAAGCGACACACACACGTATTATTTTGATGATTCGCAATATGCGAGGTGAACGAACCCTATTTTTTCGATAGTTTCGGGGCGTCTAGCTGAGGGGTGGCAAATTTTTTTTTCTGTATACTTAAGCGTTGGATGTGTTATGATTAATGTGGCTTTAATCTTCATAGTCAATCTTACATAGAATAAGATGGCGTTTCTGTTTTGATACATAATGTCTTGTTATCTCTGCGTTTATTTTCGGTTTAAGATAGTTTTACCTTACATTATTTTACTGTTTTTAGGGGAAACCACAAATTAATTTTTGGTTTTGTTAGTTTCTTGAAGTTCAGTTGCTTTTGGGTTTTACAAGTATTTTGTTTAAAGAGCAAAATGTTTATATAGACTGTTACAAATTTATGAAAGAGCAGAGCTCTTTGTATTTTAAATACAATCATAATATCTAAGTTTTCATATTTTTATGTTTATGCTCGTAATGAAATTACTATTACCTCGATATGATCAATTCTTGTATTGACACATGCATAAAAAAAAGACAAATGTGGTGTAAAATTCATCTATTACTTAATTTTTTTTTTGCCAAATTTATGTTTATTCGACTAATACATACATCCATCCTTCACCTGCATGGAGAAAGAGGCCTATGCCCAGCAGTGAGATGTTACAGGCTGAATGCAAATACACACACCTACATATACATTGAAGGTGTATATCTACAAATCTACTAAATATTTATTGATTTTTAACAAAATTTAATTAAGTCTTAAAGTAAAATTAAATGAAATCTCAACAAAAATATATCCCTGTATATTTGCAATAAAAACGTATTCAAAACGACTCGCCGTGTACGTGTAATTGCTGCTATTAAACAAAGCGCACGCCGAGTTACGTTCTTAATGCTTAAAACGTTCAAGTAACGCCCTAAGTACATCTTTTTTAGGATTTTTGACAAATTATTTTTGTATTATTTTAACGCTCAAATTTGACTTTTATCAATAAAAATGGTGATTTTAAACTTAAGTCTTTATTGCGTTATTAGGTGCAAGATTAACACATCGAGAGAATAATATTATTTTTTATATATCTATTTTTTATATATTTGGAATTGTTATAATTACACTTATATGACAAAAATAGGTCAACTATATTTGAAAAGCCAAAATAACTCTCCCTGGGTCCACAGCCAAAAATAGGAAAAAGTTGCACTCAAAGTTAAGTTTGTAGTAGATACGGAATATTCAAAACATTTTTAAGAAATGTTCTGAAAGCGAAAGGGTTCTGCGTTTGTTGAGTATTGAAAACTTCGCTAGCTCACTCACTTCAGCCTACCACAGTCCAGCTGGACAAAGGCCTGCTCAAGGTCTCATCCAATATCCTTTTTGTCCGTAATTCTCATCCAACTTCGCCCATGATCTTGGGTAGATCTTCAGTCCAGCAGCCCAAAAATGCTACACAATGTGTTTACCGAGAAACGGTCTCGCGGCCGCGATCACGGATACTTACTTGGGCTAAATCAGAAACAATGTTAAACCGTTGTTGGAACAAGATGTTTCGTTTCGGAAATTTTACCGGATGTAAAATTTGATAATATAAATAGTGAAATTATATTAGGTAATTAGTATTTTTATATTCCGCTGGAACAAATTTTTAGTACCAAAAAACAACTGTTTTAATTTTATGAAATGGGTAAAGTAACAAAATATTATCTCATTGGCAAATTGTATCAAAAGAACATGCTTGTTAGTGTTAACTAATTGGACTTGTATTGGCCGTGTATTATCTATCTTCTTAAGGGCTGACACAACTAAAACAAATTACTGCTGAGGTTTATTAGAATTGCAAATGATCATGTCAACATTTAAGACTATAATTGCTGAAATCCACTTTTTAGAAGAATATTTGTTTGGACATATAGGTACCATGTTAAACTCTTTCAAAAATGTAGAAGTTACATTGCATAATCCGACAACTAAAGAACTTCCTGTAAATTGTCAAGTCAAGTAAACTTTAAAGCACCACTGAATCGTCATTTCAAATTATAGTTTTTGTAAATTAACTATATTTAAAGTAAATCTACCACCGATTTGGAATGTGGTTCTGCAGAGAAGAATCGGAAAGAAATCCCGCAGTGTTGTTCTTTTAGAAAACATCATCTAATCATTATCCTCTTTGAAACCGGCGGGGGAAGAGGGTCTTGAGGTAGTTCCTAAGAGACGACTAAGAGATCTGTATCTTTCAAAAGAACTATGAAACTATAGGAACTAACTGATGCCGGTATTTACTAATATGTATTTTGTCCTACTAAGCCAGCCCTACGTTTTCCAAATAATTAAATTAACTTTGTCTATTTTATATATAAATGTAACAAGAAAATTTCGATGTCATTTGTTACAAATATAACAACTAATTTATTAAATTTTAAGACTGTATTAGGTAGTTCTTAATTTACAAAAAAAAAAATAATAATAAAAAACTTGAAACTTCCACAATGTACATATAACATATAAGATTTATAATTCTAATCAGTTATTATCAGAAGACGGCTATGTAAATAAAAGAAATGATAGAAAATAAAAGGCTCTTAATATTACCGTATAGCTGTAACTCAATTATAAATATTTATAGATACTTGTAAGTTATATAAAGTATTCTTTATAACCTGTCGAGGAGTTTTTATTCCACAGATAAACCTCTTTCGTGAACGATTTTAATAATATAGATTAAAAAAAATCTTTTGAAAGCAAAACCCCATTCAGCTACCGTCGGATTCTTTCATTCGCCCCAATATTTTAAATTGAAAACTACGGGATTTTATGTAACATTTTTTCGTGTGATCTTTTGATGATTTTAGGATATTGATGTATTTGGTATAATATTTTGGAATTTTATATAATTATGTAATTACAATAATATTTTTTTTTAATATTCAATTTGATATAAAACGTGAAGTTCAGAAACTGTATTTTACTATCAACTTAGTATTTTCGTGTTGAGTAAGTTATTTTTATGTACCGTTTACTATTCTAAATCACTCGAGTGAAACCGTATGCGTTCCCTTGTTTTTATAAGATCTCTTAAATTATAATTTGCACTTCAAAATCATAAAAATGTTTAAACGAAATGCAATAATAAAATTATATTAGAAAAAAAAATCTTAAAAATGGGTTTTTAAATATATACTGGCCGGTAAGTAAAAAAAACACTTAAATTTAAATAAAGAATCTATTGAGCAAATATTTAAAAATCCGAAGGCGTTTACACGTCCGCTTATTGTAAGTTTTTCTATGTATCGGGCAGGTTGAACGACCGCCGGGCAATTCATCAAACTGCAATAATGTGGGCAAACTCATGGGATGGGCCTAGATGTAGGGGAAACGTGCCCCCGTAGCGGACAGCGCTGCATAGATTACGGCGGCGCTGGAACACGTCAGCTTTATGTTACACTAATTGTATTATGCTACTTTACTTAAGAATTTCAAAATTCTGTTATATTTTAGGACAAATAATTTTAGTATGGTTGTTTTTGATATCCTTAAGTTATTAGATTAAGTTATTAGTTATTGATATATTTAAGTAGGTACTAATGTCACAATCTGCTGAGTCATTTTTGAGTGTACATGTAGTCCACAAAGTCTATGACAATGTGCAAAGAAGTTTCCTGTACCAGGCTATGATGGAAATTGGCATCCCAACAAAGCTCGTGCGCCTGACGGAGGTGACTCTTAGAAACTCTCAGAGCGTTGTCAGAGTTCAAACAAATGTATCAGAACCGTTCAGAACCAATGACGGGTTAAGACAAGGGGATGCGCTCTCGTGCCTACTGTTCAACATCGCTCTCGACAAGTGTATTCGCGACTCAAAGATCGAGACCAAAGGCACTATCTACCACAAATCCGTTCAAATTCTAAGGTATGCGGATGACCTCGATGTGATAGGAAGATCTCTACCTGCAATGCAGATGCTACCTTGCTCTTGAAAAATCAGCTGCGGAGGCCGGTCTCCAAATTAGCGTGGCTAAGACTAAGCAAACCTTACTACAAGGAGTTAATATTGGCAATAACACCTTCGCTAGCGTCAATGATTTCGTATACCTGGGATTCTTAGTAACCGATAACAACTTCTTCAGAATCTCAGATCTCGGATCTTCAGAAATAAGTAGAAGAATAATGGCGGCTAACAAGTGCTACTTCGGACTACTAAGATACTTGAGTTCGAAACTCCTTTCAAGAAGCATAAAACTTCTCTTGTACAAAACCTTACTAAGGCCCATACTCACCTACGGTTCCGAATGTTGGGTGCTGAGCAAAAAAGACGAAAATTCCTTGTTGGTATTTGAGCGGAAAATACTAAGACGCATTTTCGGAGCTGTGATGGAAAATGAGAGATGGCGAACGCGTTATAACCACGAGCTATACCAAATGTACGATGAACCAAATATAATTAAGACCATAAAGATTGGGCGCCTGCGTTGAGCAGGGCACGTGTTGCGAATGTACGAGGCCAGAATACCCAAGCGCCTTTTAGAAGGCCGACCGGAGGGCCGCAGAAGTCGAGACAGGCCCAAGCTCAGATGGTTGGACGGCGTCGAACAAGACATCAAGATCTTGGGAATAACAAGTTGGAGAAGGAAAGCCTCTAACAGATCGGACTGGAGAGCTTTGCTGGACCAGGCTAAGGCCCACCCGCGGCTGCAATGCCTCAGATGATGATGATGTAGTCCACAAAAAAAATTTTTTAGAGATGAAATGCTTTTGAAATTTGAAAACATCATAAGTAATGAAATTTTTTGAATCGTAGGAGTGCAACAGTAAACATAAAAAAATATACTACAAAGGTGGCAAATAAATGTACGGTCCACCAAATGAATAGTGGATGCCGTAACCTGTTGACTTCTGCAATATCAGAATCGTTGCAAATGCGTTTCCGACTCCAGATCAGAAAGACTAACCTCCTTACTCATCACAGTGATCCTCTGTAAAGTTGAATTATGTACTTCCCCAGTTTTGCTCCGGATTTTGAAACAAATGACTCTCTGTTGCGTCTATCATTAACAGAAAAACAATTAATTGGATGAACAAATAAATTTATATACGGTTACAACTGTAAAAAAATATTGAGCCTATTAATCATACTTGCACTTTAAGAAATTTTTTAACTATTAACCTTGGCTTTTTATTTAAAATTTGAGTTCAACTTGTTTTTGATGAAGAAATCAAGAACAAACTTAATATTTCAGTTGAAAATACTCTCTCACGTATATTCCACCTGAAAACGTTCGTAGTTTTTATGACCTATCAGTGTTGACAACTCTCCGCAAAGTTAGACCATGTAGTGGTCTAATTCTAGATTCTAGATTAATCTCAAGCACCCACTAAAACATGCCAATTCTATATTATATAAATAAATATACTTACAGTAAATTTCTTAGGCAATTTTTTAATTAAATTATTATTTATCGAAATTTTTTAAAATGTATTTGTAATATTATTTCATCGTTGAGGTAATATAAGTTCATAATAGAACTAAGTCCTTTACTTTGTCATTAGCTTGTGTGTAATAAGTTCTAGAAATAGTGCCTTATTATTAATCGCAGTGGTGATTGGCAGTATTTACTATCTTAGTAAAAACTTACGCTCTTACGGTGCTCCTACATCAATTAATCTTGTGTATGTGTATATATATATATATATATATATAGATATATATGTGTGTGTGTGTGTGTGTATATATATGTTTGTATGTATGTATCTATGTATGTATGTATTGTGCTGTATATGTATGTGTATTTGTACTCGATAGTTGATATTGTTCTAGGTGACACTAATTGTCACTTCTCTGTGTACACTTCCCTACCGCTTTTTCACTACGCTGTGTCCTATATGCCCAAAGGTCGTCTGGAAGAGATCGCTACTCTAGCGATAAGACCACCTTTGTACACTGTTTTTTTTATTTGTAATATGTTTTTGTGTTGATCTTTGTTGTGTACAATAAAGACTATCTATCTATCTATCTAAATCTTACTTTGTAGGATACTAGCTGAATCCGCAATCGTTGTTTTGCCATATATGTTATTAATCCCCTTACCCCCACCCTTTTGTAATTTCTGAATATATTAATAATTCAATCACTAAATTTTAAAATTCAGTTGACCGTCTCCTTGAAATTAGTCCACATTATGCACTTTGCATCTTAAAATACTGCCTTTTCGTCCCAAAATTTACGTATGCGCTCCGCTGCTGTTCTTTTTGGAATCCCCAGATCTTTTGACTCAAGTAGACGACTTAATCAAAATTAGCTTAGAATCGATTCTTAATATGCAACTGAACTAACAATCTTGGACCCAAGCATCCCTACCTATCCGTTATGGTGGTTTAGGGAATTGCATGCCGCGCTGAGTCGCTTGTGGTAGTTGTAGAAATAGAATAATATACTAGTTTTTAAAGTTATGAATTTTAATAGCACGCGGTCAGAAAACAGGGGGTAGGTTCGGAATCAGGCGCGTTAGGCACCTGATTTTCAGCCTTTATTTCCTTAGCTGGCCCACGCCGCGACAACGTACCTTAGAAAGTAATATGGAAGGACACTGGCCTGACTAATTCCCGGTGATGATGGTCTTCAGTTCCGTCTTCGTCCGATGACCGGCGGAGATCTCCACCGGTGTAAATGCCGGTAATCAGTCAGCCCGTTATTAATCGAGGGCAGTGACTCGATTTGTAGCAAAGTATAATTAAAGATATAAATCTTAAAGTAAAAATAAATCCTGGAACGAAGAAAGTTCCGAGTCAGGAAAAGAATAATTCAGAAACCAGTGTCACAATTAGCAAAATAATAAATAATTACAACTTTCTCATTAAGTTAAGAACACCAGCAATATGTAATTATAATAGATATCATGAGAACTCACCCCAGCGGGATTTAAGCCGAGTTAGGGTCGAGGTTAGGTCTCGAGGTTCGGCGGCAACGAAATGCAAAGAAAAAGAGAAACAAAGACACGCGAGCAAGGGAATATTGACAAGCAAGTCTATGCGTTAAGCATAGTCTGTATTTTTATAAATTATTAAGTTTAAATTTAGATATTAAATTATTTTATAATTTAAGGAGTAGACAGGAATATTAAATTTAGAATTTCTAATTACAATTAAATTGATTTTATTAAAGAAAGATCAATAATTACCAAAAAAACATCAGCGGCATCTATCAAGTCCGTTAGAGAAAAAACGCCGATATGAAACACCAATAGTCACGAAGTGTTGAAAATTGCCAATAGATGGCGCCACAAGTAGAAGCATGATAAAAATAAAGTGAAAAAAACTTAACTTTTACTACAAGATCTTATTTATTAGAGTAACGTTCCAGCACAACGTTACATGCAAAATTTCCTGTGTCGCTTTACCAACCTTCCTATCTTCTGTCCATAGTTCAGCAAATCTCATAAGTAAAATCTTAAGGGCATCCCCTTCAAAATTTGAGATTGCTGGTTTGGAAGAAGCTAGAAAAGCTTTCTTAATTGCATGGCCAGGTCAAAATTTTCCAGTTTCTCCAAATTCACAGAGGAACTGGGATGACATAAACTGCAAATTGACTTATGACAATCTTTTAAGCTATAGTACAGGTTCGGCGCGTGCTAGGCTTTTGGCTGTGGGTACGCATGAGGCCGGCTACTGGCTTCACGCGTACTCTTCGTCAAATACAGGAACATTTCTTGAGCCTGACACGCTCGGAATCGCAACCTGTCTACGGCTTGGGGTTCAGGTCTGCGCTCCTCATAAATGTCCCTGTGGCAGTGATGTTGACAAGCTAGGACATCACGGTCTGACATGCCTAAAAAGTGCAGACCGCTTCTCGAGATATGGCGCACTTAACGATATCATACGCCGGTCCCTTGCCACCGTCAACGTGCCTGAGCCGACTGGTATTGCAAGAGACGATGGCAAGAGGCCGGACAGTATGAGTTTGATTCCATGGCGATGGGCCGGGTGCTGGCATGGGATGCAACCTGTTCAGACACGTGCGGCTTGTGAAGCGGCTGAAAAAACAAAAGCAGACAAATACAGGGATCTAGGTTCATGATTTTGTCCCATTCGGTGTCGAGACACTTGGTCCGTGGGGTCCTAGTGCTATAACACTTTTTAAGGAAATAGCAAAAAGGTTATTCGACGTCACCGGAGATCGAAGAGCTGGCAGCTACTTCGGACAAAGAATTAGTTTAGCTATTCAAAGGGGGAACGCTGCCGGTATCTTCGGAACCTTGCCTAAAGGGACTCCTTTTAATAATATTTATTATATATATATATATATATATATATATATATATATATATATATATATATATACTTATGGTTTTTTAGTTTAATGTAATTTATCTTATTATTATTATTATTAGATCTTTTAATAAATAAATAAAAATTATAATATTGTACATTATTGTGTATTATAGTATTGTACATTATGAATTAGTATTTAAATAGCTTTCGAGCTTGGTTTTTACTACTAACGGAATTTATCTGATAGTAGCCTTTACCGGCAGCTTCGCTCGCATTGTTTTTTTTTAAAATAAAAAGCATCCTATTGCACTTCTCGTACCTCCAAGAATATGTGTACAGTTTCATGATGATCGGTTAAGTAGTTTTTGCGTGAATGCGTAACAAACAAACTTGCATTCACATTTATAATATTAGTAGGGATTGAATTACTCATGACTGTCAGTAAAACAGCACCACACTATAGAGATATGTGGTAATAAAATTAACTTGTCAAGATCGATTTAAAAATTTTTTCAGCAGTAGAATATGCTAGCGACATAGGCTATATTTTAAGAGCTGAAAACGGAACAGCCAAAAATCGTGTAATCTACGTTCACGAAGTTGCGAACGTAAAGCCAGTCTATTAATTCATTTTTAATTTATTTTCATTATCATTTTAAATACTGTTAAATCAAGTAATTTGAAATTATTTCCAAAATAAAACTTCTACTTTTTATATATAATTAAAAAAATGTATACTAAAATGCAACGAAAGCGCTGCCCCTTGTCTATGAAGCGCTTGCTGCTAGTTTTACAAATCATCCCCTATCTATAGCTGCGGAGGTGATTGGCGGAGACTAGTTCAGTGAAAACCTACCCTTTTGTGGTACAACAAAACATTTTTGCGTTAATCCACGGGATAGTGGGGTTAATGGCCGGAGAATGGGTTAGAGGCAGGTGAAAATAATTAGCTAGATGAGAAACGTAGACCTTTTTTTTTCAATAATGAAAAGTTTTTGGTGTTTTAATTATATGAGGGTTGGGGTTGGGGATGATTTTTTTTTTCTATACTAAAAAGTCTTGAAACAGTTTGATAATTTATTTCTATAGACACAAGAGCGTGGTAAAAAATTGAATCAATTGAAATTGATTTGAAAAATTCTAGTAGTTGACGACGCGTTGGCGCAGCGGTCACAGCACTGGCTGTTACGCTAGTGGTCGCGGGTTCGATCCCCGCTCACGACAGACATTTGTATTGCCCATAAAAATGTTTGTCGTAGTCTGGGCGTTTGTGCTTGTCCGTTGTTTGTGTTTCCGTGTTACCTACATTATTCTAAATGTACCATATTCAATTGAAATGCCAATAAACTTCGCGCTAAAATAAAATTTAATTGATTTACCATACTCATATATTTTAAAAATAAATATTAAAGAATCTAAAAAAAATCTTTGATTCTAGATTATTTATTAGATAGTTACACATTAGTGTAACGTTTTTAATATTTTCGAATATAATTCTCAATAATTTCGTATATTTACTTTCTGCATAATATATTATAAATCTTTATTTTCATACATGGCAATACTGCATTACTATAAATAATTTTCGACATCTACAAAGTTACATTCTAACAATAATAATTGTAGAAAAAAAAAAATACAATTCGTCGCTCGTAACTCCTCATCCCGTATCTCGTTCACCCCGTGATGTACAGTTACGTTTAAAAATATAAAAATCTGGGGTGTTTGACCGTCGCCGGCGACCACCTGCCGCCACAAAAACCGAACCGACCAGCCTCCGAGCTGATTTAATGACAGCGTACGAGATGATAGCTTTAATATTAGAATATTCTGGAAAAAGCTATTTTTGAGTCCCTTATTTTATGTATGTACTTATATCTCACTCTTTGATTAAGTTCAGAATGATGTCTTGTAAAATTTCTAATAGATTACTTTTCAAATAAAAACACAAAAATTTTCAGCCTTTTCGACAATTTTTTTAACGATGATGTTGATGATGATGAAATAATACGACTAAATACTATAAATACCTTGCAAAAGCTTACATAATTTTGTTTAGTAAAAACCAAATCTTCTAATCGTTTTTGACTACAGTAACAACACATACAGCTTCAATGTAACAAACAAATTACACAATCTGTGGATATCATAAATTATAAATAAAAAAAAAACTTCATACATAAACCCAAAAAGCGGAACTAATCGATACATAAAGAACCCATCTAGAATCGATTGACCAATACAGGCGCTGGAGCGGACAAAAAAAAAACAAAACCCATTTTGAATTTAGAATCCCGAAACCCGAACATGTAACACGCACACACATAAAATATCCGACCTACCTCAACCGATCGAAAAACGTTACATTAACTTACGTTCTATTTTTAAATTCGTTTGAATAAAATTTGCGTATGTGTGGGTTAGAACAGATAAAATATTTTTTTTTATTTGACAAGAAAATTCTTCTATATTTAACGTTATTCTTTGTCATTGATTTCTATTTATTTTAATATTGATAGAATAGGTAAGTAAAGAAACTGTTTTATAAGTCGAATAGCTTATATAAATGAAATATTATAGAGTTATTTATAATAGTTTAATATAATATTAAGACAGGTAATTCCGCGGGTAGAGTTAACACGTCATAAAAATTCTAAGAGCGATTTTTGTAACGAGCAACCGATTCGCATTCAACTCGAAAGGCGAAAGATAATTTTTGTTTCACACATACAAAAGTACGCACACGCCGAATTCCGAAATGAACTGCATAAGATAATCGTCAAGCAAAAAGTATGAGTTAGAAAGAGACAGATATAGTTTTCGTAGTTCCGTTCGGCCAAAATGCAGCCGATAAAGAATGACGTTTCTAAGGACATTGACCTTGGGCGAGTGCAGTTTGGACTTCGTTATTTTTTTGTTCTGTTAAATTCATGTACCTTGTTCACTTATCAAAACAAACACTGTTTATAATATATTTTGTACTGATTTTTACAAATGTTATAGGTATATATGAAACACCAAATATTACTTCTTATTTAAAAAAATAACATAATTCGAATTTTATGACGCTCTTTCTAAAATTTTAAAAATAAAATATGATATTATATCACGAAGTATAGTGTATATTTTATTGTGACACTCGCTCTTGACACATCCACACCCCGAACCATTCGTCTTATTTTGCGAATGAACGCGAGTCGTCGACCGACGTCAAGGCCGCGACGAATTTGCTCAACATGACCACAACCGACAAGCAAAGAGGTATAACGCAGTATTATTAAAAAAAACATAAGTTTAAAACTTAAATCACACTCCACAGTCCCAATAATTTCTCCTATTTCGGGGGTCCGGTAACACACACAATACTCAAGCACAAACGCCCAGACCACAGCAAACATCTGTTTGGACAATACATGTTTGCCGTGAGCGGGGAGTGAACACGCAATCAACAAGCAACAACGCCAGCGCAACAGCCAGCGGTATGTCCTATGATCGCTTCGCCAACAAATCTTTCATAGACACTAACACTATATTTTATTTGTAAGACGAGATATTTACCATGAAGCATGGTGTGGTGTGGAGACCCACAGGAGCACACAGAAAAAGAAATTTTACAAATTATGTGTTTCGGCTTTAATGTATTACTTAAAAACTTTATTTTGAAATTTTTATAAGGAATAGGTTACGTTTTCTGTTGTTGTCCGTAATGTAGTATGGTGCGGTGCGGTAAGGTGAGGTGCGGTGTGAGGCGTGAAGCGTGCGGTGTACAGCGTGCGAGGTGCGACGTGCAGCGTGTGGCGTGTGGCGTGAAAAGTACGGGTTACGGCGTGCGGTGTGCGGCGTGAGACGTGCGGTGTGCGGGCTGCCAAGCGTGGCATGTGATAGCCGGCGTGCGGAGTGTGGAGTGCGGAGTGCGGAGTGCGGCGTGCGGCGTGCGGTGTGTGGCGTGCTGCGTACTGCGTGTGGCGCGCTGCTGCTACTGCTTCTTCTTCTTCAGCAAACGTTGTTTTGCCATATATTTTAGTAACCTCCCTTTAACCCTCCCTGTAACTTAGGGGTATGAAATATAGATGTTAGCCGATTCTCAGACCTACCCGTTATGCACACAAAATTTCATAAAAATGGGGCCGGCTGTTTCGAAGGAGTATTGTAACTAACATTATCGCTGGTTTAAGATGCTGGTTACCACAATTTTCCGACGTTCCATCTTTTACACTAGAACAGTTGTCTGTATGTGTATGTGTGTACAATATGATTCAGCCTGTAAAATTCCACTACTAGGCATAGGCTACTTATCCATGTAAGAGATGCTGATCCTCATCAGAGCTTAATCCACTACGATGCTGCATTTCGGGTTGGCGGATATATTGCCTACTATTAGTAACAATCGCTATCAGATATTTATGATAAAAACCGGGACCGACAGCTTAACGTGCTCTCAGAGGCTCGGTGGGTAGACCTACGAAGACAAACACCCAGACTGGAAACAAATATTTGAAGAAATAGAAACATCCGTCCCGAGAGGGAATCAAACCCGCAACCGCCGGTGTTTAAACCCCCATACGGTAGGTACACACGCTACTACATCAGAGCGGTACTCACAATATACACACAATCATTACATAATATATGAGCTACGAAGGCTATATGCCGAAACTTTTCAAAATATTTATAGCCAAATTAAGAAATAGGGGGACTTGTATTCGGCTGTATGTGTATTGTTACATTTTTTCTAGGTTTAGGTTGTTTTCCAGCGGATCGAACACATACCTAACTAAATCATCAAATTCTAGCACACAGCGCTGATTTCTTAAAAACAATATTTCGTATTGTAAATTTTGTAAGCAAACCTGCAAATCATATTGTTGTGACATATTAAAACATATCTTCTATAAAGAAGAAATAAAAGTTCTTTGCCCAAATATCAGATATATATACTGTTAGTAAAATATACATAAAAAAGTTGTACTTTTTTGTAATTTTCAATTCAATATATGAGTATTGTTTTAACAGTATTCTAATTATATTTCCATAAAAATTAATATTAAAAAAAATTCTTATTTTATTTTTAGACACTTGTGGCACTTTGCTTTTGATCAAAATGCGCGCGCGCACGAGAATTCGTTGCATGCATTTAGTGACGTACATTATCTGTACCGCTTGCCTGATCGCGATAATGAGAGTTTGGTGTTTTTTAGTCGGTAAACATTAAATAATAAATTTAAATGAAAATTGTAAATTGATAATCATTTTTTAACAGTAACCATTTCATAAGAAATTATACCTTGGTCGTAATATAAGTTAACATAATTATAGCTATGGAGGCAAATGTATATGTTTATTTTTAAAGAACTCATACAAAAAAACATTTTCAAAATACATAACTAATGTAGCAGTGATCAGTAAACATACCAATTAATAGTACTTACTTATTTAGAATTTTTCCAGAAATGTAAAAAATTGTAAATATTTTTGGTAAAATCTTATTTCTAGGATATTGCTAAAATTCATTTCGTTTATATATCTCACACTTGTTTTCAAAGTAAAATATTTATTCATATTTTTTTAAAATTGACACTAAGTCTTGTCTACTTATACACACACCAATACGCAATATAAAAAGCTATTTTGTTTTCAAAACGCGTATTGATTCTGTTCGAGCGATTACCGCTAAATTGATGTAAATTTACTAAATCGTTTACATTCTACTTGCGAACAGATCGATGGACATACATCGCCTTTCGAATGATGTTTTTGGATGTTATCATTACTTTACCAAAAAGTCTTTACTATAACGATAGTTTATAAATCTGTGTATGAATCTTTATTTCCGTGGGTCACGTCATAATCTAAGAACTACTTTACCGATTTCATTCACCTTTCTCATGTATGCAGATTGATATTTCATTTAATTTTTTTTTTTTTTTGGTAAACTTCATTTTCATACAGCTCAACAAGTAAATATACCTAAGTAGGTAAGTATACAATATGTATATGTATCAACGCGTAAGTATAAAAAATCTCAAAACAACGTTTTAAACGAGGCAATATTTAAAACGCAGTACGAATAAAGTTTTATAAAAGGCTGTGAATAAGCGTATTTATTAAGGAAATGAGTCGCGCGGCCTTCACGGGACGTACACCCAAAACTGCATTTCGGCGCACACGCATGCACGAAGTAGGAACCGTCGTGATTTATCTCGGGATATGTGATCCTGCTGATTACAGGAACGGAGGTAGGTGAATTTAAAAGAAAAACACAATTTATGTATCTTTAAGTTTGTTCTCAAACAAAAAAAGACTTAATAAATTTATTGTTTATTACGCCATATTATAAAGGGGTAATTAATTATTAAGCTTCCATTATTATTAATAGTAATAAAGTTAAAATAAAAAGAAATTCGATCTCAAACGATTGCAAGCAATCCGTCATATTTGATCTATATCTTAAGATCCAATACCGTGTGTAATCGGATGCGCCGGCGCAATGTTCGCTCAAATCCCGTTTAACATTGCGCGCGCGTGTGTGTCGTTGTGTGCGTGTGTCGCGTTCGTTGACACCGTTTTTTTCGCACAATGCACTTCTGAGATAGGTCATGGACGCAATTTTTAATGCCTCAACATTCAACGAGTTTACTTGCGAAGGAGGTTTTACGAAAATGCCAAGATTTTTTTTTTGTTTAATATTTCTTTTAAAATGGTTTTGTAGTTTGTACGTTATTATTTTTGTTCTGAAGCTATATAATCGCTTGTTAGTATTTGTTTTATATTGACCTCAGTACATTTATCTGTCCGTGTCTTAGTTCAACTACGTAGTGCCTACTACTAATAAGTAGGTACTTACTTCTAATCTTACTAATCCATTCATTTTTTTTAATTTTTATATTTTTATTACGATATTTTTATATATCAGGTACCTATCTACTTACTATATGTTTTTAAAGTTATACATAAAAGTGCGTGTCACAATTTTATTAAACATTAATTATGTTGTAAGCTGCATCTAACGGAATGATAACAAAAAATGACATTTAATTATAATTTTAAATGTAATGTATCGCACGGTTTTATTATAATTTTTAATATGTTAACGCGATTATTGACTAAACTAGATCCTCGTTTACACCGTTAGCGACGAATATTACAAGTAAAATATACAGAATTATACTGTAAGAGGCCTAGTAACATACGTAATTTGTTTCAAAGCGATTTTTTGTTTATCTGCGTCAAAGTAAGACTAGCAATTGTCAAATAAAAATACATTTAATGTAATATTTAATTTAAATAATAATTAATTAATAAATAACTCACCTATATAATTTTTAAAATACGCAAACGGTCACCTTTTCATAAATAAGGCAACTTAGTGTCATTGTAACAGCCGACTGATATAGTTTCAGTCTGTAATATCTCACTGCTGGGCATAGGCCTCTTTCTCCATTTAGCAGAAGGATCAGAGCTTAATCCGCTGTGTAACTGCTCCAATGCGGGTTAGCGGATATATTCCCGACTATGAGTAACAGTCAGCTTAACATTAACGGTACCTACAGCTTTAGAATTAGCTTAACAGATAGCTTAACTTGCTCTCCGAGGCACGGTGAGAAGACCCACGAGAACGAACACCCAGACCGGAAATAAATATTTGTCTAAATATCTACAAATATCCACTCCAAGCGGGAATCGAACCCGCGACTGTCGGTGTTTAGGCACCGCCGACACGACACACCCATCATTACACCAGAGCGGTCGTCATATCGTCGTATTTAGATAATTATACATTTATATGTAATACCTACGCATACGATTCTACATATATTGTGTTTTAACATGTAATTTATTAAGAAGTATAAACATTTTAATTAGATATAAAATAATTCGTATAAGTAGGTACTGTAGTTGCATACAATTAAATACAATATCCTACAAATATTACGCTACGGTCTAAAACTTCTAATACATCCAGGCCGTTAGGTTAGGTTATAAGTTAGGACACCTGTAGCAGGTGCGACAGATGCACTAGACACCGGTTGAGCCAAACATGGACCTAGCACTGCTCTAAAGCGATTGAAGCGGTGCTTTTGATACTGTTTGTTTGAAATAATGATTGTAATGAAAGGTAATTGACTTTGTAAGCAACTTGTAAATGTAATGTAAACACTATTGTAAGCTTTTATTTATTTTATTTGGGAATAAATAATTATTAGAACGAATGACTAGTTTAGGTTTTCAAGAAAAACATAATTAAATTCCCAGTTAATTTGTTTTTGATAATGTTTGTATGTGTTATAATATCTAGAAAGAAAGAAAGAAACACATTTATTCAGGACATCACACAAATCGCAGACAGTTTTTACACAAAAAGAAAAATACAGTTAAATAGAAATGATAAAATAATTAATAAGTAAATACATATAAAAAACGAAGTTATTTTTTTAAAAGATCAATTATATAGACTACAAAAAAATCAATACAATCATATGTATTAGTAGTTCATTTTTAAGGTCCCATGCTCGAAGGTCAATGGAACCATGTTACTGTCTTTCATAGTGTTTTGGAGCTATATTTGGTAGACAATTACTGTCATTTTTTTAGAAAAAAAATTTTAGTTTCTTGTGTAGACAAAATATAATAATAAGATTGTGAACACGTCAGTTCTAATCGAACTTGGTAACACACAGGTAGAGACCTCTATGAGGTTATCGCTGTCCAAAATTATCCTGTAAACAGTTCATATTTGCTGACATTTTACAAAAATAAATATTAAATAACTTCATTCATTTCTCGTCGTCTGAAAGCATCAGCAAAATGAAATCGACTGTAAATTAATTATAATTTATATAGATAAAGTTCTTCGATTTGGTATATTTATTATCAGATAACGTAAATGATAAGTATGTAGCGCTGGTTTTATTTCGGTTGTCTTATTTCATAAGTATTTTCTGTTTAGGACTAGGTGTTAATTAAGGCTATAGCTAAAACGTATAAAACGATTTTGTATTTAAAATGAAATAACAGGAGTTAGAAATCTTCAAGTGTCACTAATTTTGATCAGCCAAAGTTTACCCATTCAAATGACAGAAACTTACGGATACAGTAACCTTTCTTTTGTTTCAATGTACGGTTGGCCAAGAAGGTGGTGAAAGTGGGACTAATTTTTAAATAATAATAATTTATTTAAGTCTGATTTACATCCATGCAAGTGTTAGTAACAATATTATTACTTAAACACTAATGTTATTATATGTATGATACACTTCAATACGTGTGATTTTTATTTTGTGTGAATGTTTATTTTTTTATTTTATTTTTGTGTGAATTACAATTAGAATCATAATTAAAATTAAATTATTTTATTTGTTAATTTATTGTAACTTTGTTATTGTACGTACTAAGTTTTTGCCGTTTTCTCTTAGAACAATGCATTACTGAAACAATAAACGATTGTAAAACAATGATTCAAACCTTTACAAAGCCTACTAGAGCGAAATGTATCTTCGATTTTGAATTATCAAAACTGAAAGCGAACAAAACCACACCGGAAGTCTAGTATTATGATTGGCAACAGGCAGCGAGGTAAACAGTGGGAAACGCATAGGCAGTGTTCGCCGGTACGGAAGGCTGATTGGGCAATTACACCGCACGGTGATCACAGGCGTAGGCGCGCCGTGCGCACTTTTTTATCACTTCAAACAGTCTGAACTGTGCTTCATACGCTACATTTATAATATATATTATTAATATTATAATTAATTAAATTAAATCAAAGTCGAGATGAGTTAGATTCACCGGTCCATTAAGTTTGACTGAGATCTCTACAATGGCGTCAACACAATTTTTTTTTCAAATTGTCGATTGCTGTTGGCCCTATCGGCCTTTACAGCGTCACCGGTGAGAGGGGCTCGAATTATTATAGACGTACGTTTTCTGGATTATATTAAGTTTTTTTTTTTTTTTTTTATGTCACTAGGTCGGCAAACAAGCGTACGGCTCACCTGATGGTAAGCGATTACCGTAGCTTATAGACGCCTACAACACCAGAAGCATCGCAAGCGCGCTGCCGATCCCATCCCCCCCCCCCCCCAGGAGCTCTGGTCACCTTACTCACCAACAAGAACACAATACTGCTTGAAAACCGTATTATTTTGCTGTGATCTTAAAGTAGTAAGTACCCTCAATAACTCTTACTTGATTGCCAATACCTGGATCTTTGTCTCGAACTCAGTTAATCAGAAAGAAAGAAAGAAAGAAAGACATTTATTTGAGACACATACACTGCTTACAGTCATACAACAAACACAATGAGAGCACAAATACAATAAAAAAAAAATAATAATGATAAAGTCAAAATTAAGTAAAAGTGTAACAAAAAATTTAAATAATTAATTTAAAAAATGAAAAGTAAAATTAGTATCAAATAAAAAATAAAAATAAAAAAATAAAAATAAAAGAGTGATAATAATATCTCTTTATAAGATTGAACATAAACGTGAAGAAAAGAGTAAAAAAAATATAATCAGACTGTTAAATAAAATAAAATTAACTTATAGTAGGTAACGTTTATACTAATTATTTCAACGATTTGTTCAGCTTAGTTTTATTTATATTGAATACATATTATGTAATGGATAAATAACGTGTTAAGGTATAATTTATCTTAAGTCGCTAAAAGCATTCTAATAGCACCTAAGTTGCTTTAACTGCCGCCATAAAACTAAGTCACTGTATTATTGTGATTTCAGGATCTTTTCATTGGAATGATTTCATTATTTTATGTTGTATCGCATTTATAATCGATATCGTCTAGCTATGTATGCAATTAATAACATAGTAAAAGAAAAGAAGAAGAAAAAAGAAAAAAGTAACGGAATTAAAAAAAAAGTTGTAGTTTTTTTTTTTAATAAATAGGGTTTTATATATAATCGATTACTATGTGAACATGAAATTGCTAAAAAAAAAATAATCTTGCTGATAAGTTAGTGATATACCTACCTACTGTCAGAGACTACAAGCCTTAAAATATTAGCCTTTCGACTTAAATCCGCATAATCGAATAAAATTATTGGCTTTACATATCTTGAATATAAATATCAGACACGAAAAGTTGAGTTTGAAGGTGTAACAAAAAATAAAGGTAGAGGTATATGTAAGAGTTTTTTATCTATTTGATATGGTTATACGATAGATAGCTGACTGAAACTTTATCTGACACGCGTGAAATTAGACTTAGCAGTTGATGAAATATTTTCAAGATGAAATTAATATAAGAAAGGTTATCGTTTACTTCATTGATAGATTTTATGTGAATACTAAGCAGTAGCGTCCCGTCCGGGTTTCCCATACAGCTAAAAATTAAATTGCGTTGACGACATGGCAAACTTTCACTGCGCGGTCAATAGTTTTTTTGTGACAGTATCATTTTAAGACTAAGAATTACAGAAGATCACAGCAAAATAATACTGTTTTCAAGCTGTATTGTGTTTCTGTTGGTGAGTAAGGTGACCAGAGCTCCTGGGGTGATTGGGGATTGGGTCGGTATCGCGCTTGCGATGCTTCTGGTGTTGCAGGCGTCTATAAGCTACGGTAATCGCTTACCATCAGGTGAGCCGTACGCTTGTTTGCCGACCTAGTAACATAAAAAAAAGACTACATTTTAATATCATAAAATATTTGATACATGGTAACATAGAGTGCATTACGGTAATCTATATAAATCAATAAATTTGGGAGTGTCTGTTTGTAATATTAAAATAACCGCTTTTTACTAAATGTATCTGGATATATACACGATAAATATACCAAAGTAACATTTTTTACATTTTTTGTCTGTCTGTCTGTTTGTCTGCCTATTTGTTTCGGCTAATCTCTGAAACGGCTGGAATGACTTTGACGGGACTTTCACTGGCAAATGGCTGATATAGTAAGGAGTAACATAGGCTACTTTTATTTTACGAATTTATTTATTTTATAACTCTGCGAACTGAACAATAACTTTTTTGTTCAATTCCACGCGGAGTCGCGGGCACAGCTAGTTTTTTATATGGACTGGTTTGGTACAACCTGCTCTGGAGTAATAGTGCGAGTAATCGCCTAGAACACCGACGGTTTGCGCGTTCGATTCCCGCTTCGAATTGATATTTGTTTTTATACAAATATTTCTTCTCGGTTCGAATGTCTTTGCTTGTGGAACCTCGTGCCTCGGGAGCACGTTAAGTCGGTCCCGGTTGTTATCATAAATACCTGATAGGCGATCGTTACTTATGGTAGGGTTATGGATTAAGCTCCAATCCTTCTCCTACATCGATAAAGAGACCTTACCCAGTGGTTACAGGCTAAATGTGATATGGTTACTTATAATTATGAATTACTTTTAATAATAAGTTAATAAAAACGAACAATTCACATCTTAAGAACTAAATATTTACAGATAGTTTTGGTATAAATCATGTCCGCGTGGAATCGTGCCAAGAATCCTAGCAGCATTTCCCCGTTGAATCGCTATGCCGATTCTCTGGGCAAAAAATGCACCAGCCCTCTTGTCACCAGTGGAGGCAATAAGGCGAGGAGTTATCTCATTTAAAAAAAAATTAGTAATGCTACTCCAAGGTCCAAGTGTTTCGACTGCAAACGACACAAAGATGTAATTTGGAATTAGTGACGAATATTCGTGCCGTTTAGTCGTTGAAAATAAATATTAATAAATATTACTTTAGTTAAGTTTACTTAAATTTAATAACGATTGAAGTTTCGCTTTATTTCGATCATCATTATTAGATTTTGTTCAACTAACAATTAAATGAGGTAACTTATATCAATTATCTATAATATAAAAATGAGTCGCTGAATGTGTTGCTAAGCGCAAAACTCGAGAACGGTTGGACCGATTTCGCTAATTCTTTTTTTAAAATATTCCTTGAAGTACGAGGATGGTTCTTACGGAGAGAAAAATTCTAAAAAAAAATATTTAAATTTCCTGAAAAAGTCTAAAAACAACACTTTTCTATACTCCCATACAAAAGATTTGTGATAATACTTAAAAGTCAATTTGAACTTTAATACCATACGATAAAGTTTGTGTTAGGCGATACGAAGTTCGCCGGGTCAGCTAGTTACTTATACATGTATATTACAAAATGTAAATAAACATATTATCATTTTTTCAAGACAATCAATTTCTTTTAGACATGTCTTAATCCAAGAAGTAAATAAACCGACAAAACGTAAATAATACTCTTTACGACATCAATTAAAATTTTAATTAGTCAACAAATAGTTATGGATGCAGGAATGAAGGTGAATGCAGTCCTAATAATCCCCGTCCTAGGCGATTCAGCAATTAATTAATTGCAAGCTAATCTAGACTATAAAGATGCAGTAAGCTAGTGCTTACGCTGTGTCTTGAGATCTAAGCCTAAATGTCTGGTAGCTAAATGTTTTAGTGTATTACGATTTTAATTATGTCCAAGTTTAGTTTCCTAAACTCGCGAATACTTATAAATATTTCGTTATAAATTAGTTATAAGTAAATCTAAGTAGTTATGGTCTCAAGTTTTATTAAATATTTATAATGGTGAGTTAGTCCTAGTGGGTCTCCCCACCGTGCCTCGGAGAGCACGTTAAGCCGTCGGTCCCGGTTGTTATCATGTATACCTGATAGCGATCGTTACTCATAGTAGGGAATATATCCGCCAACCCGCATTGGAGCATCGTGGTGGATTAAGCTCTGACCCTTCTCCTACATGGAGAAAGAGGCCTATGCTCAGTAGTGGGATATTACAGGCTGAAGCGAAGCGATAATGGTGAGTTAACGGCTTTATCATCACTCATTATCATCACTTCAGCCTATTACAGTTCACTGCTGGACGTAGGCATCCAAAAGTTCGCGCCAAAAATGACGTGCTTTCGTGTGTTTTGCCCATAGTCACCACGCTGGACAGGCGTTATCCCGCCATCGATGGGTTTTTTAAGTTCCAAGGTAGTAGTGGAACTGTGTTATCCCTTAGTCGTCTCTTACGACACCCACGGGAAGAGAGGGGGTGGCTATATTCTTACTGTCGTAGCCAACAGCAGCTTTGTATTTAATATTAATTTAATAATAGAAAAAAATAAGTATTGGTATTTTTAACTGACGAAAAAACAGAGGAGGTTCTCAAGTCGACACGTATATTTTGTTTATGTATGACCACGCATAACTTTTTGCAGAGTAGTCCGATTTTGATTATTCTTTTTCTATTGAAAAGAGTATACCCCGAAATCGGTTTCATTTAAATTTGAAAATAAAAATCCAACCATAAGTTGTTCACTCAAAATTGTTCACTCACTGATTATAAGGTACGAACACGCATAATTTTTACAGACTAGTTCGATTTTGATAATTCTTTTTTTATTGGAAAGAACATACCCCGAAATCGGTCCCATATAAATATGAAAATAAAAATGAAACCCTAAGGGTAGGAAAACACCACGACTCAAAATTACTTAGCTATAGTTTAAGAGCTTAGTTATTAAGGTTAATTAAAAACTAAACTATTTAAAAAAATATATACTTAGATATAGTTTCATTACTTTGGAAAGTTAGTTATTGAGGTTGAATAAAAAAGGTTTATTATTTTTAACCGACTTTTACAAAGGAAGAGGTTACTCAATACGATCGTATATAAGTTTTTTTTAATGTATGTTCGCGGATAACTTCGTCGTTTACTAACCAATTTTAATAATTCTTTTTTTGTTGGAAAGGAGATAACCCTTAGTTTGGTACCATGATAAGGAAATCAGGATCTGATGATGATCCCATCATAATAATCAGCCCCCAATTCCAGCATAATCTTTGATAATGCGTATTTACTTGACTATTTTTTCGTCTACCCATGTTGTATAGTAATACTTGTCGATGTAATTGAAGTCGGTTTTTTTCATGCTTCACCTGTATATTTGTATGTTTGTAACCGACACCTTTAGACATCATTTTGACCCGCTTCGAACGTTCAGGTTTTATTTAAACTTAGTGAACTTATCGAGGACCGATGACATTCGGTTTATTTATAAAAGCGTGTTTTATTTTGTTTTGTTTTTAAACTATTATTTATTTTAGATTACTCAAAACGCATTTCCGCTACGCTTTTCATTATTAATTAATTTTTTAAAAAGAGAACTTTAAAGACTTTTCGAATGACATTTTAGAAGTTTAGGACGTTTTGGTTTCCAGTTTTTGGAGGATTGTAGCAAGTAATTCTTTAGGAGTATAATAACTCTTTAGATATTGATTAGGGGCACGAAATCTGACCGAAATCCTGGGAATTATGGGCGTATTAGCAGACAGGGTGAGTTATGGTGTGCAAGGGATGTTTTAGAAGCGAGGACCGTTTCATGTTTATAGTCCCATAAATACAGAGTGCTCGTTACCCGTTAGCTACTGTTGCGTCGAGACATACAGAACCATCGTTATTTTCACAGTTGAGTTATATCAACAATTTGATCTTAAATATAAAATTCTCGTGTCACAATGCTAGTTACAATACTCCTCCGAAACGACTGGATCGATTTTTATGAAATTTTATGTGCAGGTCTGAGAATCGGCCAACATCTATTTTTCATACCTCTAAGTTTAAAGGGGGGGGGATTAAGGGGATTTAATAACTTATATGGTAAATCGTTTGTGAGGACAGCTAGTTTTTATAAAAAAAAACTATAGTTCAATATATATTCTTTTAATTCTATATATGCAAGTTCTTTATATATATATATATATATATATATATATATATATATACTAGCTGTGCCCGCGGCTTCGCCCGCGTAGAAATCAGTGCGTCACAAAGTTTTCCCGGCAAACTTCCAGTGAAACTATTATCGAAATCGGCTTAGCCGTTCCGTAAACCTTTCTCTCCAAGCCCTCTCTCCATTGGTGAAATCGCATGAAAATCCGTTCAGTAGATTTTGAAGGAATCCATCACATATACTTTTGGGGACTTTGTTTTATAATACACTAACTGTCGCCTGCGACTACGTCCGCGTGGTTATGAAGATATGCATTACTATTAAGATGTTTAACGCAAATAATTTTTTTATTTCAGTCACTTGAAATGCTTATCAAACTGAGTAACTTTTTAAAAGGCACAATTTAGTATAATTTAATAGTTATTTTTATAAAACCTCTCTATACACCACATTTTTAGTTTTATTTTCAGGCTGTATATGTTTCATACAAACTATCAACCCTAATTAAACCCTCTTAGCGGTGGAATATCGCAAAATCCGTTCTTAGCGGACGTCAACTAACTATAATCTACCTCCCTGCCTCATCTTTGTCCATCCTGGATGGATGGACCATCCAGCGGTTATTAAGTTCTCGTGATGAGTGAGTCAGTGACCTTTATCTTTTATATATATAGATTACGATGCATTATTTGGACACCTTCTCGCTATCTATAGAGCATACATTTTAAATTTCTTTTACTCCTAAAACATAGGACTTTCATACAAACTTCCAACCCCCCGTTTTACCCCCTTAGGGGTCGAGTTTCGTAAAATCCGTTCTTAGCGGATCTCTACGCCCTATAAGGAGCCTTCCTGCCGAATTTCAAGTTTGTAGGTGTTATAGTTTCAGAGATTTCGTGATCAGTGAGTCAACCTACCATCCCCCGTTTCAACCCTAAAAAGGGGTTGATTTCTAAAGATACATTATTTGGACGCCTTTTCATCATCTATAGAGCATACATTTTAAATTTCAGGTCTCTTACTTCAAAAACATAGGACTTTCATACAAACTTCCAACCCCCGTTTTACCCCCTTAGGAGTCGATTTTCGTGAAATTCGTTCTTAGCGGACGTTTACGTCCTATAAGGAGCTTTCCTGCCAAATTTCAAGTTTGTAGGTGTTATAGTTTCGGAGATTTCGTGATCAGTGAGTCAACGTACCATCCCCCGTTTCAACCCCAAAAAGGGGTTGATTTCTAAAGATACATTATTTGGACACTTTCTCACCATCTATAGAGCATACATTTTAAATTTCAGGTCTCTTACTTCAAAAACATAGGACTTTCATACAAACTTCCAACCCCCGTTTTACCCCCTTAGGGGTCGATTTTCGTAAAATTCGTTCTTAGCGAATGTTTACGCCCTATAAGGAGCTTTCCTGCCAAATTCAAGTTTGTAGGTGTTATAGTTTCGGAGATTTCGTGATCAGTGAGTTAACGTACCATCTCCCGTTTCAACCCCAAAAAGGGGTTGATTTCTAAAGATACATTATTTTGACACTTTCTCACCATCTATAGAGCATACATTTTAAATTTCAGGTCTCTTACTTCAAAAACATAGGACTTTCATACAAACTTCCAACCCCCGTTTTACCCCCTTAGGGGTCGAGTTTCGTAAAATCCGTTCTTAGCGGATATCTACGTCCTATAAGGAGCCTACCTGCCAAATTTCAAGTTTGTGGGTGTTATAGTTTCGGAGATTTCGTGATGAGTGAGTGACCTTTCGCTTTTATATATATTATTATAGATATATATATATATATATTAGTGCATGCGTGTATCTATGTATAGGTAAATGTGTATTCGTTTGTATGTATATATGTATATTCCTGTTACATTACATTTTAGCGCCCCATCCCACACTCCCTATATTATCCTCTGCCCAAAGGTTGCCTGGGCGATCTCTCGCTGTATTAGCGATAAGGCCGCCTGTTGCAACTGATGCAACTTGTATTTTCTTATATCATTTGTCATATTTTCTAAACTTTGTATTGAAGTGCGAAAGTGTCAATAAACAATAAATAAACAGTTCAAAACCAAATGCCTTATCAGCGTTCATCTATTTGGTAGATAGGTCAGCTTTTCTACATAGGAGAGGGATTTGAATTCACCATGCTTTTTCACTTAGGTTTGACGGCTTAGGATCATTATTTGGTGATTATAATTAGGACTATTAACATGTGTCGTTCTCTTTGAAAAGCAAGAATATTAATAATGACATGTTAAGACAGTTGTCATAGTAGCTGATGCGTTAGAGGTCGTCAGTTCGAACCCGTACGTTACTAACGTCGTATTTGTTTTTGGAACTCTGACACAAGGTTCATATTTTACTATGCGAATTAAGTGTAATTAAAAAATATGTTTAACTTGAAGATACTCAATAGCTTGACCAACTCGATAAAAATACAAAATAAACAGGCGCGTAACAAGATACCTATTATAGATTTTTCTTCTCATACACACGCATTTAATGTGTCACCGTTAAAAGTAACCGTTCATTAGATCCCCCTACAGTTGGGGGGGAGTGTTACGGAAACACACGAAGTTGTACGACGACGGCCGAGTTCCGACGCGCCGATAATGTCCAGCGAAATAGTCGCGAAACTAAAGTATTCAAACGATATGCCCACGTGGACCTAAAAAAACATGATGTGGCCGTGTTTTGGAATTTAAGTTTTAATAATAATAAATTGAGAATGTTGCTATATAATTATAGTATATTGCTACCCGTAAAATTTGAAAATGCTCGATATTTAAAAATGCTTCGGTATATTTTCCTCATTTTTAAGGTTCCGTACCTCAAAAGGAAAAAAACGGAAACCTTTATACGATTACTATGTTGTCCGTCTATCTGTCAAGACCTTTTTTCTCAGGAACGCATGGAGGTTTCAAGCTAAAATTGATATCAAATATCAATCAATCAAAACATTCAGGGCTACTTTTCGTGAACTCAGAATCTTGAAATTTGATACGAAACAACTTCTTCACAACACACAACAACACACACACACACAACAGAAATAGATAACAGATGAAGGAAAAATTGCGAAAAGCATAAATTTTTAGTTTATTCTAACTGAGGTAGGGCACAACAGGAATTTCCTGCTCCAAATATGGAGCAGCCCGACTTGGGTAGTACTTCGACCTTACAGAAGATCACAGCTAAATAATACTGTTTTCAAGCAGTATTGTGTTCCTGTTGGTGAGTAAGGTGACCAGAGCTCCTGGGGGGATTGGGGATTGGGTCGATAACGCGCTTGCGATACTTTTGGTATTGCAGGCGTCTATAAGCTACGGTAATCGCTTACCATCAGGTGAGCCGTACGCTTGTTTGCCGACCTAGTGACATTGAAAAAAAAAGTTATATCATATCATAAAAATATTTTTAATAATTTTGTTTGTACGAAACCCTCGGTGCGCGTGTCCGACTCGCACTTGGGCATTTTTTTTGTTTTTTTTTTAGTACTTCGCCTACGAACATCAAATGTTTACACTATTATTTTTTTTTAACATTATTATTTCCTTATAATACTATACTTATATCCAGCTAAATCTTACATTATTTACATGCGTAATAATCGTTTTCTTAGAAATATATTTTTTAATATTGTCTATATTACTACCAAACTTACTCCTCCCAAGCAAAGCAACCTATTCGAATTTTATTTTGACATCTCGAGAATACTCTCAACGACGGCGGTGTCTCTATTATGAATCGCCATCTTGAGACTATGCTCGAGGATGTCTTTTTCCGTAGCCTCCGCCGCCCTCCCGACGAAACGACAGATCGCGTCATCTCTGTAGTCGGTGTAGTAGACACAGGCCTTGGTGTGTCTAGTCACCGCGACTATCGCGTGCGAAACGCTGTCATGTATTCGCAGCCTCCCACTCCTCGTCTGGATGACGATGACACTCTCACTCGTCTGGCCCTGCGCCTCGTGGATAGTCAAGACACGCGACCCCTCCCCTTTCCGTATCCCCGGTCCACCAGCAACTTCTTCTATTCCTGCGTTAAGACCAGGTACAGAGTCCAGTTCTGTTTTGCAGAGATTTGCGCGCCCGTGAAGCTTTCCACGCGCAGGGAACGGATTATTGGGCTTGAGCTATAAATATTTTTGTAGACCTCGCTGATGGCGAAGGCGACATCCTTGGGGTTTCGGTGCGTACAAGACAGCTCCCACGATATGCCTGTTATCAGGGTTGGTCTGCTGTACCGCATCTTGAACAGGTTTTCCCTGTCGATGTACGGCAGCTGGTTAATATCTCCGATGAGGACCACCTTCTTGGCCCCTGATAGTCGGGCTGCCATCACTATGGCCCCGAAGTGGTTCATGAGGGCTTCATCTACCGTAAGACGGCTGATTTTTGCGCCCCCTCGAAAACCATTGACCAGTACGGAGGCCATAGTGCGCACCTTAGATTTGGCTTTAACGCCATAGCGGTGTGCCAGCTTCTCCTTAAGTTCTTTGGCAGCCTCGACTGTGGTCGTAATGACGACTTCCTCGTCCTCATCGAATTCCCCGACTATGCGAGTTGTCTTGCCACATCCTGGAACCCCATTTATCCATTCCAGTGAAGGTAGCCCCCAGACCACGGAAGAATCATCGGCGTCACGGTCCCCCGTCATGGTTTGAGCCATCCGGAGTATCCGATCATCCAGCATTACTCTCGTGCATCTGGCCACTACCACCACCGGGTCCCCTGGTGGTGTATTGAAGATCTGAGGCTCTTGTTCCTGCCCCTCAGACTCGACCGCGCTCACGAAGCCTGCTGTGATGTTATATGCAGCCATATACCTCCCCGACATATTTCCTTTGAGTATCTGTCGAGTGTCGTTGTTGTAAATGGCTGCTTCGGCTTCTTCGAGTTCCACCTCCAGTAACTTTAGGTGGAACATCAAATGTTATGACGGATAGAATAATTAAAGAAATGATCGAAAAATTCCGAAAAGTTTAACAATAATTCAAACACAAAATTTAACACGTTCGACCGTTCAACAACAAATCAGGACAACTTTGTCGATTTAGTCGATAATTTCATTCATATTTTTTACCTGTTTATAATATTTACATATGAAGTAAAATCAAAATATGCTGTTTATAATAATACATTTTAAAAGTCATCGTGACCAGTTCGGTCAGCGCTTTATATGGAATAGAAGTTAATTCGGTAAAGGCGGTCGTCCTTCGAATTTATATTGCCAATTTTAAGAGAAGTTGTCTTTAAAATATTTACAAGTTGAACAAAAAACTTTTAAAACATCGACAGATGTTTGAGTTGTTTTATTATCGATTATTTTTTCTGAGTATAATTTTATTAATTTTTATATGACATGAAATTATTGTTATTAGTTATACTGTGTGGGAAAGCTATTATTTTTAAAAGTTAAAATTTTAATTATTCGTTATGACATTATTATTTCCGCTAACCCGCAATGTAGCAGTGTAGTGGATAGGGCTTGACCCTGTTCCTACATGGAGAAAGAGGACTATGCCCAGAAGTTTATGGGTCTCAGGTCTTAGGGAAGCTGGTCCCGATTTTTATCATACAACAACATAATACACCTACCCGCAGTGCAGCAGCGTGGTGGATTTAACTCCGAGTTACAAGGAGAAAGAAGTCAAGGTATACCCAGCAGTGGGATGTTACGGGCTGTATCAATCAGCTCGATTTAATATCTATAATTTGATCGTGTACTTACAATAATAATGCAACAATTACATAAAGTTAATTTAAATGTACGTAGGTATATGCAATATTTTGAAATATATTGACATAGATAAGTTTAAGCGAGTCCCGGCTAGGAGACCAGACGTCTGGGGGTCAAGTAGGTTAAGAAAGAGGGAGACTGTTCAAGCCATACTCGAGACACACGACCTCTTATTATTAAGGCGAGCGCATTACTAATACACATTTTGATCTTCGCCTATTAAAGTAACACGATAAAAAAATTAATAAGAATATTATATGGAAACAACTTTTTCGGATTTTATCACGGCTTATTAGGCTTTTAAGATGCCCGACGTTTCGGATACTTTACAGCAACCATTGTCACGGGAGGTCCTCTCGCAGCTGCGTCGGGCATTTAAAGAACTTAAAAAAACTGCGATAAAATGTGAAAAAGTTGTTTCATTATAAATAATAGTAAAATATTAGCTTCTGCCCGCGACTTCGTCCACGTGGAACAGTCTCTTTGGGTTATCAGGGGAAGCTCTCAAAAGGCCCGATTTTGAAACATTCTTCATTGGTGCTCCGCTTCTATTGGTTTTAGCGTGATGATATATGTCCTATAGCCTTTCTCGATAAATGGGTTACCTAACACTGAAAAAAGTTTCAAATCGGACTAGTAGCTCCTGAGATTAGCGCGCTCAAACAAACAAACAAACTCTTTAGCTTCATAATATTAGTATAGATATAATGATTTTTTTATTATACATATTTAAGTGATTTCGTAGTTTAATACCGTTTCTTTTTTACGGAATCTACATTGTGAATGATAATTAGTGTTGCCCAAATGCAAGAACAAGACGAGACTTAGCCAGTCTTGGTCTTGGTCTTGCGCCAATACACCTGGTCTTGGTCTTGGTCTTGGTCTTGCGCTCCCAGTCTTGGTCTTGGTCTTGGTCTTGCAGCAAGAGTCTTGCAAGTCTTGCAATTACCTATTAGTCTATTACTATTTATTAAAGTTTACTTTAAATCTTAGAAAAACGTATTAGAATTGGAACATTGTGAGCTTGAATTAACATAGCCATAGTAAAGATTCAAGCAGATTAATAAACAACTGAAGATTTGATAAGAAATTCGAAAAATCAACTGACCTATATGTCGTTTTCCATGGAAGTAACTGTTTCTTAATAAAAATTTATGATTTACAAGCTTACACAATTTACATTATTTAAGACGATAATTACATACTTAATATGTCGCACCCCTAGATGAAAACACCACTAACTCAAAAATACTTCGTAAGTTAATGGCGTTTTTGAAAGTATCGCATGAATAGCTACGCAGAGTTAAAATTCTTTTAACTGTTAAAAAAATATTCTTACCTGTCCACTTCTTCCAGCGGTTACTAAAAAGCTTGTGATATCTCCACTTAATTTTGGTTTAACAGGAAGAAATATTTCTGATTCCTTTTTGTGGAAAGATATTAGATGTTTCCTTAAGCCTGAAGTGTTTCTGTTTTTCATTTTTATTTCAATCTTTTTATGTTGGCACAATTTACAGAAGGCAGTTTGGGATGCATGAATTATTTCGAAA
Organism: Melitaea cinxia; assembly: GCF_905220565.1. Lineage (NCBI taxonomy): Eukaryota > Metazoa > Arthropoda > Insecta > Lepidoptera > Nymphalidae > Melitaea > Melitaea cinxia. The sequence goes on from NC_059416.1 coordinate 3,262,388, forward strand.
AACTCCTCAAATTTGCTTTTGGGTCTTTTAGATCTGTGACTCAAACTCTCGTTACTCGGACTAGAATAATTTGAATCTTCGTCACTCATATTAAATTGTACACGTGATACGTTTTTAGAAAACAACGAGAATTAGTAAAAACAATTATTAAGTTAGACTCGAAGCACAGCTCAATTGGAAATGACTGGAATTAAAATAATTCCTTTATTTATAGTACGTTTCCTTGCTTTCTACCGCGCCGCCTCGCCACGTGCCGGCTCTATGAAAAGGATGCCGCCGCAAATCAAACAATGCCGCGTGCGGCGTACAAACACACACTAAATATTACCTACTTGTACAGACGCGACGCGTGAATAAAATATATGTAAAGAATTAGTGCCAATCACTATTCTTTACATATAAGTGAATGTTTTGGCGTACATCTATACTAATATTATAAAGCTGAAGAGTTCGTTTGTATGTTTGATGACAGAAGTTTTAAAATAAATAAATAAGTCCTGAACGTCACTATACCTCCAAAGTTACTATTCCTCGTGGACGAAGTCGCGGGCACAGCTAGTAAATACTTACTCTCATCATCTCTCTCAGAGATATTCGGGCTGGTAAGTAATACAAAACTCTTATCGCAGGCTTTTTATTTTATTAGTAGGTAAGTACCTACGCTTTTTATATTATTTTATTAGTTTTGTAGAATTTTTTTACACGTTTCAAGTATATTTAAAAGTGGCTACAATATTTATTAAACGGGTGATATTTGAACACTTTTTGCTATTTTTTCTTGTAAAAACTTAAGAAATATAATGACTAAATGTACAATAATAGTACCTAAGTAATTAGTTTAAAACCATATAAGTAATCAATATCATAATATATACTTACTAGAATGAATTAATATGACATCTACTACCTATCCTTACCATTTTATCCTAATCATAATACTACTTGCGTGATCAGTATAATGTATTCATTTTCATTCTAAGCACTCTGAAACTTATTTATTCTTTGGAACACCTGTAGGTACTCTTAAAATTCGAAATTATTTTGCATGAGTATACCTACGCCCTATGGCGGCAATCAAATAGTGTCAAATGTTATGATTTCGGCGTGGCGGCAACGATTGTTTTAGATTTCAAAAGAAGCCACCGGCGCGTGTATCATAACCATGTACTTCCGAAAAGCGGCAAATTTCTTTGAGAAGTAAGTACAAAACCTTTGATGCCGCATTATCAAAGTGCCGATGGTTAAAACATAACTATGCATGCACTCAGTTTGATTTTAATAGATATTTTTTTATTCGCTATGTTTATGGTATTAGTCGTAATGCGCATAGGTCCAGTTTTTCATATTCTTTGATACAGTTTTTTGCGTCTCATAGAATTCCTAAGCGTACCTACCTATACACCGAACTGTTACACCTAACTACTCAGTGAAATAGCGCTAAGTCCTAGCTGCAAGACGCAAGAGTCTTGCAGGCTATGTCTTGTTCTTGCTCAAGTCTTGCACGGTCAGTCTTGGTCTTGGTCTTGCTAAAAATACGCGGTCTTGTTCTTGGTCTTGGTCTTGCAAAAACGCAAGAACAAGACCAAGACTGAATTTGGGCAACACTAATGATAATGGTAACTTCTTTAACTAACTTCACTGAAACTTGAATACTAGGTGAAGTAATTATTTATTTTGATTTATTTATTTATTTATTTACTTATAAGGGATGGTACACATCACAGAAAAAATTATAAAACAAATTGAACAATAAAAGGATTTTTCTGTTTCTTAGGTAATGATTATAAATAATTTTTCACTCGTTTTAAACAACAGCATACAGATTCGTATTTACACAATCCGTCAGTATTAAATAAGGAATCCGATAAGCCGTATAGAGTTACCATCCAGACGCCATAGCTCCATGGTTTCCCATCGCTGTTCCACATTTAAATGAATACAGCTTCACGCGTCCCGTTTCCGTCCACATTTGCTTTTTAATATCGACGCTGTTTGTGGAATGGAATAAATACCTATATAATTATACAGATATGTTTATATATCTATGTAGACATAATCTATATATATTAAAATGAATGTTTCTCTGCATGTCCTTTATTGAATCGTAAACTATGCATTTGATCATCTTCAGCAAAGTGTTGTGCATGAGCCCACAAAAGAAAGACTCAGAAAGAGTTGGTACGACCAAAAACATAAAAAATAAAAATAAAAATGTAGAAACGCGCGGGGTAGGTACAGATAGTTTTTCATAAAAATTGTTGACTATATAAATATATTACGTTTCCAAATTTTCTGTTTCAAAAAAAGGGAAATTAAGATATTACCCACGTTTAGCATACACACACGTTTATCTATTCCCAGAGGACCTAATTAACGCTTCTAATACAAGTAGGTACCAGTTGACAAGAAGAGATAGATATATCAATATTGATATAAATGTTACACCCAGACATGGTTCGGAAATCGAACCCATAATTGAACTTGTGTAGATTTAGATTATTGTTTATTTGACTTTTAATATTTTTTAATTCTGCAGGTTCTCAAACTATAATCTGATATATAAAATTCTCGTATCATATTGTTAGATAAAATACTCCTCCGAAACGGCTAGAGCGATTTTTAGGAAATTTTGTGTGTTTATGAGAATAGGGCGTAAAGTTGGGTTTAAATTATTCAAAAAACGATTATCACTTTGCATAGTTACGAAAACATTCGCAGATTTAGCAGTACCTCTCTAGGTGTTTTCGTTAATTGGACTTAGAAAACCAATGACTTTATATATAAATGTTGGATCGTTATTTTTAAACTACATAGGTACCTAGGTGGCAAACAAGTACGGTACAAACAGGTACGGTCCACCTGATCAGATCAGTATTGTCAATGGATATTGTATCCTATGAATGCCTGTAACGCTACGAAGATTGTGAGCTCATTTCTGAACCTATCCCCGAACCTCCCTACCAGCTCTGGCTACCTCACCCCTCACAGAAACACAACACTATCTGCATTAGAGTAGTGTTATTTAGTTGTTATCTTTTGTAAGGTTGAGGTACTTTCTAAGTTGGAATGTTCTAAATTTAGTGCATAGCTTGACCTCGATAATTTGATGCTCCTCAATTTCCCCCAGGAACTCTAGTCACCTTACTCACCACAAGAACACAACACCGCTTGAAAAAAAATATTATTTAGCTGTGAACTTCTGTAAGGTCGAGGTACTACCCCAGTCGGGCTGCTCCGTATTTTGAGCAGGAAATTTCCTGCTGTGCTCTACCTAAGATAAAATTTTGAGTTTCCAATTTGTAAAATGACATTATAATTAAGTACGTGCGTTTAAAATCACACAAATATCCCTGTATACGTAATGTAGTTAGGTAAACGTTCAAAAGCTCGTGAAATAAATTAACTTAACGCTGTAACAGAAGCCGTAATACTGACGCTAATGCAACGGCAACACACTACCTACATATACTGAAGTAGGTATATGTATTTGCTAATGCTATAAATTTTCGTACTTACTAATTTATATATTACTTTTTATTTAGTAGGGTACAGTAACTATAATACTACTATACATAGAGAGACTTTTTGTAATGTAATAATTGACAACTATAGGTACCTACTGGTGCAGTGGTTGATGTAGTCGTAGGTTCAATATCTATATTAATTTATACCTACAATTTTTGAAGTAAAACTTCTATACGTACACTTGACTGCGAAGTTCGTTTTTGCTCGTTTTTAAATATATGTTGTCATTTTTATTCATTGTTTATGTAAGTATTTTGTAGTTTTTTAAGATTCCGTACCCCAAAGGAAAAAAACGGAACCGTTATAGGATAACTTTGTTGTCTGTCTTTGTTGTCTGTCTGTCAAGACCATTTTTCATACGGAAAAAGTGCGAAAAGCATAAATTTTGAGTAACATCATATAATAAAAATATTTTTAATAATTTTGTTTGCCCGGAACCCTCGGTGCGCGAGTCCGACTCGCACTTGGCCGTTTTATTTATATACCTACCTACATAATGCGCGTTGTAAATAATTAGAATAAAATGAATGTAAATAGTAACGCTACCCGGGTCCCGGGCATGTTTTGAAGATTTCTATAGCGTTACTATGAAAACCGTTTTATTACGGACTTACTTAGTATTTCAATTCAGGACGTCACCAGCAGTAGACAGGATACTGTGCTACAATTTAAAAAGATGTATTGTATTAATTACATTATTGTATTATTGAAATTAATTTATTTTAGTTATAAATGATACAATTGTGCTTGAAACAAAAATAATTAAACAGAATTATTTATTCGTTTCCTTTTTATAATACAACGGGCGCAGCGGTCACAGCACTGACTGTTGCGCTGATGGTCACAGGTTCAATTCCCGCTCGCGACTGACATTTGTTTAGGCCATATATATGTTTATCGTTGTGTGGGCGTTTGTGTAGATATGTTATATATTATGCCAGTTTCCGGCTCCATGGCACAGGAGAAAACCGTACTAGATGCCGTTGAGTGTGAGGCATTTATTTATTTATTTTTATTTATTTATAATACTGGTATAGGAAAACGGTATTATCAATTGCATCTAAATCGCCAGACAAGTCTAGGTAACCTAGACCTACGTGGGTGTCAGACGGATTCCGACGAAATTGCACTAAATCTGCTAACAGTTTGATCGACCTGAATTAGGTGTCAGTCTTACTTTAGTCTAGGTTTCTAGGTCTCATTTAATACCTACTATTAGAACAATTCGCTGGTCTGCTATGAAATGACGTGAACAACTAAATTAATGATCTACTCATGTTCCCCGGCTTGCCTCGTCTTCTCTTCTGTTCTCATTCAGTTTGTCTGATTTCTAACCCCGTTGGCTGTGCTTCATTCTAGCTATTATATGTATCTCTATATATAAATATTGGTAAATACTTCGTACCACCATATTGTTTTATTTTAAAATAAAAATGTTGCGGCCTTTAAGAGCAAAAATATAGTTTATATTTTCGTTATACAAAGTTACACATTTGTGCAAAATTTTGCATTAATATCCTTCCAGTAGTTTCGGAGACTAGCCCGGACAAACATCGTGACATGAGCACACGCATTAATTTGAGAAAAAACATAGCCTATAGCCTTCTTTGGTAAATGGACTGTCTACAATAAAAATTATTTTTAAGTTTGAACTGTTCAGATTCGTAACACCTATTAGCATAGATGTATTGATAATTTTTAAAAGAGTTTGAGAGTAAAGTCTTGACTTTCTTGCCGGTTCTTCTCAGCGAAGAATTTTCTTCGAAAAAAAAAAATATAGTAGGTACCTAGAAGTGAAGCCTCCATATTTTATTCGTTTGATAAAATCAACTAGATATGTGGCTATGTGTATACTACATACATAAAAACTCTTTTTTTTTATATATAACTAGATTGGCAAAAAAGCGTACGACTCACTGGATGATAAGCGATAACCGTAGCTTATAGACGTTTGCAACACTAGAAGCATCGCAAACGCGTTGCTTCTGGTGTTGCAGACGTCTATCCCCAATCTCCCCCCAGGAGCTCTGGTCACCTTACTCAGCACAGGAATACAACACTGCTTGAAAGCAGTATTTTTAGCTGTGATCTGTGTCTGTAAGATCGAGGTACTACCCCAGAGGAGCTGTTCAATATTTTGAGCAGGAAATTTCCTACCGTGTCCCACCTCAGTAAGATCTTATTCTCAATAATTAGTCAAAAATCATCCCAATCTTATTTGATCAAAAATCATCGTAAGTTTCTAAGACCTGTTTAAGATTACCTAAGGAAAACATCTAAGTAGGAACAGTCAACAAATGCGTTATGTCGCGACGGGACACTGACGGAGGGCGATAATCAGTCTTAAAAATTGCTTCCCACTCTACACACTGCAGGACAATATTACGTACCGACATACGAAGCTAAAGTTTCTAAACTTAATGACTTCATTATATTATTTCGCCAAATGTTCTTTTACTTGCTCTTCTGTTTATATTTTATTGAAATAAAGTGAAATGGTCTGTTTGTTTTGTAAGAATGGTTATAGGCCGTTAAATAACGCACTGCGACTCAGTTAGGGGGATATGAACCAAAACCATTTTTTTATATAGATATAGTCATTTGCGTTTTTTTATTTTATTTTAGAAAATATATATTTTTTTTATGTCACTAGGTCGGCAAACAAGCGTACGGCTCACCTGATGGTAAGCGATTACCGTAGCTTATAGACACCTGCAACACCAGAAACATTGCAAGCGCGTTGCCGACCCAATCCCCAATCCTCCCAGGAGCTCTGGTCACCTTACTCACCAGCAGGAACACAATACTGCTTGAAAACAGTATTATTTAGCTGTGATCTTCTGTAAGGTCGAGGTACTACCTCAGTCGGGCTGCTCCATATTTTGAGCAGGAAATTCCTGCTGTGCCCTACCTCAGTTAAATATAAAATATTTGCGGTGTGTAGGTAGGTATGTTGTGTATGTTACATAAATTTTATTTGTCTGAAATTAAAAAAAGGACGCAAATTACTTTACAAGGATATAGTTTAATAAGGTAACCTATTAATGCCTTGAAAGATTATGCTAAGGAGCAGATAATGTAGACTTGTGTAACTCATGAGTGAGTGATACAAATGAAACATATCTTTTCAAGTGAGCTAATCTCTCATCAGCTCACTTACGTTTCAAATATATCTCCAGCTCACTAGTCTTATGATTCATTTTCGAGAGACTGACGTACTGAGCGGGAGTAAACGAGACTGAGCTAGTGAGCCACTCGATCGGACGATGGCGTTTATCATGCGAAAGAGAGAGATAGTTAGTTATGGCTCTGTATCTTTTCGATTCATATTTCACAAGGTCATAGACTCAATCGTCTTGCTTTGAACAAACGAAAAAGTATTTTTTTCCAACCACATAAGGTTGCATTTTGGTTGCTTTATAAAATTATTTCACTGAGCTAAATGAGCTGAAGAGCTAAATGAGTGATATTTGCATTTTGGTTGCTTTATAAAATTATTTCACTGAGCTAAATGAGCTGAAGAGCTAAATGAGTGATATATATCCTAAGATCAAAATGATATATATCTCTCTTTTCTTTTCAGTGATATAAACTTCGCATGGCTAGTCGGTATGTCACACAAGGTAAAAAGTTAGTACCTACCTATAAAATGTTTGGATACTCTAGTGCTGCCATCTAGTTTCAATTCAGACAAATACCTATATTCAATATAAATTTGGACGTGCCTAATGTGATTTCGAAGAGGTTTTGAAAAATGGACGTCTGTAAATTTAATATTTATCGAAAAAAATTACTAGATGCTTGAATGGAGATTGAAACCACTTTACCTAATTCCTTAAAAAGAGCTAATTAACGAGGTTTTCAGATGTTCTCGTAAACGTACAATTATGGAAGTGTATACTTGACTGTACTGTGTGGCTACGGTACTAAAGAATATAGCCACCCCCTCTCTTCCCGTGGGTGTCGTAAGAGGCGACTAAGGGATAACACAGTTCCGCTACCACCTTGGAACTTAAAAAGCCGACCGGTGGCGGGATAACCATCCAACTGCTGGCTTTGAAATACACAGGCCGAAGACGGGCAGCAGCGCCTTCGGTGCGACAAAGCCAGCCCTGCGGTCACCAACCCGCCTGCTCAGCGTGGTGACTATGGGCAAAACACATGAGTTCACGTTGTTTTTGGCGTGAACTTGTGGAGGCCTATGTCCAGCAGTGCACTGTATAGGCTGTAATGACATAATGACATACTTGATTACTTTTAAAATTAACTTAGTTCTTGAATTTGTTGAATTTTATTTATTTATCAGGCATTAGGTACTTACATACAACACAGAAAAAGGTTGTAAAAGAAACAATAATGAAATATAAGCATTGTCCCGTTACGCTTACTGTACGCTTGCGCCGCATCTGTCTCTCTTCCACTCGTTTGGCCTATGCGTCCGAGGAGATGTTTTTTTATGACGTTGTTACGTTAAACTATCGTCCGTAAACCAACTTTACAGACAACCAATTTCTTTTTTAGAACATTTGGTTCTAGGTAAGTTTTGTAACCTATACCTAGCTAGAAGAAAAAAAATGGATTATGTAAGTCACAAAAAGCAATAAGCCCATCAGGTCAGCAAATTTTTACATAAAAACTAGCTGACCCGACAAACGTTGTTTTGCCATATATATTATTTACCCACTTAATCCCCCCCTCTATAACTTAAGGTTATGAAAAATAGACGTTGGCCGCTTCTCAGATCTACCCGATATGCTCACAAAATTCCATAAAAATCGGTCCAGTCGTTTCGGAGGAGTATTTTAACTAACACCGTGACACGAGAATTTTATATATAAGCGAGATAAGTCAATGAAAGCGTTATCTCCGCGAACGGCCATAGCTTAAACGGCAACCCAAGTTATTAAAAAACTTAAGTTCGATCGTAAAACGTTGGTTTTATTCAAATAACTTTGTATCTCTAATCTCCTGCCGTTCCGCATCGGTTTAGTTGAGAGAAAAGTTCTTAAAGATAAAAGAGATATAATTTTTTTTTTTTTGTTTCAGTTGTAAAAAGGCTAAGGTAAAGACGGATTAGGTATAGTCAAATATTAAAAAAAAAAGTTTTTGTCCATTGTAAAAACCGTTGATAATTGTCATGATTTTTAAGAATTTTATAATGTTAAGGTAATAAAATTTGGTTTCAAAAAATCACTTAGTTTAAGCCGAAAATAAAAACAATTTTAAATTAAATGAATAGAATAAAAGTAAGAAAGTTTACATTTATTAATTTATTTTTTAATACAAAAACAGTATACCTACCTACCTAATAATTATAAGTTACCTAATTAATAATAATAATAATAATACGTAAATATCTGGATCTGGCGCACGAGATTGTCGACATGTGGGGTGTGGGGTCTGCTGAAATAATCCCTATCGTAATATCTGCCAACGGTTTGATCCCGGTTAGCCTCGCTCACCATCTGAGGCAACTGGGGATCCGGGACGGTTCGCTCGCAGCCAGGATGCAGAAGGCGGTGTTACTCGACTCGGCTAGGATTGTCCGCCGGTTTCTCAGCCTACAGCCCTAACCCCCGGCCGTTTGATCTCCCTGCCGGGGCGTATTCCTCCACCCGCTTATATTTATATATGTGAGTATAAGTAAATTTACTATATTATTTATATAAGTAGTTATTATAATATATGTATCTATTATGTATTGGGCGGGTGGATTGACATTCAGTAAAATAATAATAATAATAATAATACTTTATTTTTTCCAAATAAAAAGATTTAGGTAGGTACATTTATTCTTAAATGTAGTTACAAAGCCAATTTCACAGTAGGTAGGTAGATACATTTAGGATGCCATACTAGGAAAATCTGTGTTACGGCATGCAGCAAATTGCATTGCAATTATCAAAAATTAAAAAAAAAAAAAAAAACATTAGGACTAAATAAAACAACTATGCATGTAAATACCAGTATTAAAAACTCTATTACCCTCTTATAGCACACCAAACATAAAAATGTTTCTATCTCTTTCTAGCAACCGAATTCTAAGCAAATAAATCATTCCGGACACGACAACCTATTCAAATGCCAATAGCACACACACAAATCTACATTAAAAAAGTGTGTATGTGTGCGTCTAAGTTAAATTCGGCCACTCACACGCAACCTCGAAATTCGGAGGCGTCTCATTGGTTGATTTTTTGTTAGAAAAAAAATTAGAAGGTTGCTTATAATGCCAGGATTGTGTAGAATTTTAATAATTTTATTATTTTCTATATATATTGCTTTTGACTTTATACTTTTTAACATGTATATTGTGGGTATTGAGTATATATTATTTATCAAATTTATTTTTAGGGTTAGGTTGGTTTGTTATTAGATATTTAGAAAAATGTTTCCGTCTAATTTCGGCCACTCACGCGCATCTAATGTTCGCAAGGCCGTGATTGGTTTATTTTCAGTTAGAAAAAATTTGAGGTTATTACTTATCGTTTAACTGGTATTTTCTCTACGTTCATTGGTGGAGGTCGTTTTTAATGTTGTAGGCAGCCTGGTGATCTGTTGAAAATCTTAAACGCGTCTATTTTATGTAAATAATAAATGTAAAACATTCGTATCTACATTTAATTTCCTTTTAATATTTTTTATTTATTTGACGCTGCGTTGGCGCAGCGGTCACAGCCATGGATTGTATCTGTTGCGCTGGCGGTTGCGGGGTCGATCCCCGCACCTGACAAACATTTGTATTAGCCATACAGGTGTTTGCCGTGGTCTGGGTGTTTGTGCAGTCCTAGTGGGTCACCCCACCGTGCCTCGGAGAGCACGTTAAGCCGTCGGTCCTGGTTGTTATCATGTACACCTGATATCGGTTGTTACTCATAGTAGGGAATATATCCGCCAACCCGCATTGGAGCAGCGTGGTGGATTAAACTCTGATCCTTCTCCTACATGGGAAAAGAGGCCTATGCCCAGTAGTGGGATATTACAGGCTGAAGCGAGCGATTTTTTTTAAACCGCTCCCGCGATACCGCTGACGCGTGCGGCCCGCTGGGACTCGGCAATGCTGCGCCACTGGATACGGCTGCATTCAGACTGACGAGGGTCGTATCCAGATAGCTATTACTTTTGCTTTTAATTATTTGATATTTTTATTTGCTTCTATATATATTTATATTTATTTACTAACATTAAGATATGGACTATGTCTGAAACAAAATAAATAAATAAATAAAATAAAATAAACATTTAATTATTTTTATTTCAAACAATAACTAAGTATGTGACATTTAGAAAGATGTTTATATACTTACGTAGGTGTGTACAAATTTTATCTCATACCTAATTATCTTTTTAGTAACGAAGTTAATTTCTTACAGTATTGTATGGTGTTTTATGGTGTGGATTTCTGATTTTAAACTAAAAACTGTACTGTGTATTGTAAGCGCTGTCGATTGTATAGGTACCTACTAATAAATAAATAAAATAAATAAATCAAAGCGTGCCTTTCTATATAATTTTTAGTATATTAGTATTATCACATCATATTAATAAGTATTATCTAATTAAAAAAAATAGTGGGTTAAAGATAACGCAATAATCATAATACTGCAAATAATTTTGCATCTTATAAATAAATTATATTCCTATTACTAAATAATAATTTGGTGTACAATAAAGAATATATTATTATTATATTATTATTATTATTAATTATCCATAACCATACCTAACAGTTATAAAAAACAAACACCTCGCCAAAAATATTCTTAACATAGTCTTATCGGGATTTCTAAGCAGAAAGAAGGTACTTACACATAAATATGTACCTACCTATATAAAACGCTTAAAGTTATTATTATTCTAAGCACAAAGGACCCCAGGCATTTTAAAATTCGAGTTCCATATTTGAATATCTCTGTGTGCGTCTAACTCAAGGCGAGTCGAATCCCCCCCTCCCCGCCCGCAACCAAAATTTGAAATGCGTTAGACGATTGGTCGAAGCTACATAGGTTTTTTATAATAGTCGGTCGACCGGTCGAGTGGGTCTTTTTATTGCATTTTTTTCTCTGCTTTTATTTTATTTATATAGTTCCATGGCGTCGTTCAAGTGAGTTGTGAGAGAGGCTATTTCCATAACAGTTTTAGCTCTAATATTTGAGATATTCTTCTGCAATTTTTTCTTAGATTTTAAAGGTAGTTATTACTTCTAATAGAGTATTAAAGTAACAATTTTCTTTAATTAAACACAAAAATATCCGTCACGGAGCGAGAGTAAAAAATATAGCAATTAAGCGTTTACAAACGAAGGGTTCTATTGTTCGTTGCATTAAAAAACAACCCAAATTGCACCCACACATCGATCAACTCGAGTTCGTTGAACGCACACAAGCGTATACCCCAATTCGAATTCTGAACGCGCACACAGTTTCCGTAATGGCGGCGAGGTCGTCGACCCGCGTTTTGGAGGGCGCGGTGACGTCACAGCGCTGACCTGCCTCAACGACCTTGAACGCGAATTCGGGAGGGGACCGCACACATACGCATTGTTTGTTGTCGTAGGTCGTGGTCGCCGAAAATTGTTGTTTTCACGTGACTCGATAAGAGTGATTCCACATTTTTGAACGTATACTGATGTTGTTTACCTAATTGTTGTTTTAGTGATAATTTTTATTTATTATATTTGATACACAATAATATACAATATGAAGTCTATTTTAAAAGTTTTTTTTATCTTTTTTTCTGTTTTAAATATCGTGCTTACATTCCGAATCCCTACCGATATGCTTTAATATCCAAATTTTTTTTTTTAATATATAACTAGCTTAGCAAACAAGCAGCAGTAGTATGAAATTTCGCACACTTATAGTTTATATAGAGAAGGAGTGCAGAATGCTGTTATTTTTCTTTAAATTACGCATAAAAATAAACTAAATGAATAAAAAAAAAAAAAAATACACACACTACCATGTATTTGACACACAAACACACTCACACATATAGGTGTACTCTATTGTTTATTATTATATACCTAAGTATAGTTTTTGACAACAAAACCTTAATACTTAATGTTCAAACTTAAAATTTATAAATTAATTATGGTCGAATTTCGGCCACTGAGCGACCACTAGTAGGTAATATTTAGATTGGGTATTGTAAAAGCAATCCCAATTTATATTTGTATCTATATTATAAAAAAATATAATTAGTACTTTTACAGATACCTACCTATTTGTGCTGAAGCAAAACACCCACCTGTCATACAATTAATCTTTTGATAAAAGGTATACATATATATAAAGGTATACCTATATAGAAATGATAGCAATTGTATCAATATTTCGAGGTTCTAAAGCGCTTGTAAACTAATTCAACACTTTAAAAAAATATGATCTTTTGTGAGTTATCTTATTAAGGAAGGCTTTGAAACATAAAGTTATGAATGAAAGCAGCAATTATACCGTCTGATATAAAATTTCCAAAATTTTATATCAGCCAGTTTAAGTTAGTACCTACATATAATATTTAATATTAGTTAGTTATTTCTTACACTACATTAGCTTAGACTAACCTGTTGGTGTAGTCGGCAGTGGCCCTGCTCTTTCGCTCCAGAATTGTGGGTTTGATTCCCGTAGCGATTCTGGGGGGAAGTAGACATTAATCTATATATAGATTTGTAGTTTCAATTTTGTAGTTAGTATTAAATTTTATTCTTAGATGTTTTTTTTGATAGTAACATAACATAATAACACGCTTTATTTTACACCAAAACAGAAATATGTAATACATATGAGATTGATTTTAACAAAGTGTCGTAAGGTACAAAGGGCGGCCTTATCGCTGAAAAGCGATCTCTTCCAGGAACCTAGGGGCAGACCCTAATAGTGTTTTTAGACGCATTTCTCTAACGATCTTTTATGTATAGAACTGTTTTAGGTATAATTTATCTATTTTTTGTCAGTACTCATATAAAAGACGTGTCAAATAGGTATATACAGTCATGTATGTGTGACTAGCTCTTGCCCGCTAGTTTGTACGTGTCAAATTAAAAATAATATATATCTACATATTATGTACATATATGAGTTTGTATCAATAATTTAACACGTGTATAAAATTTAAAGTAAAAACCCATGATAGTAACTGAAAACTATATCATACCACGAGTCTGTGTGATGCAGTAAAACTACGGACTAGGACTAGCGCGTTGGCGCAGTTAGTAGAGCTGCTTTCTGTTACGTGGGTTTGATTTTCAACTGAGTCTGGGTGTAATCTTTGTATTTATATATATATTATTTCCCACGCTTATATAGATATACCTATATTTGATAATTACCTATATTGTTTCAAAAAATATTAATTAATTATAATTTTATTGTATACTAGCTGTAGGTACCCTGCGCGCGATTCTACATTTATTTTTATTTTTTATGTATTTGGTCGTACCAACTCAGAAACCTTTGTGGACTCATGCACAACACTTTGCTGAAGATCATGACATGATCAAATGCACAGTTTACGATTCTATAAGGACACACAGAGAGACATGCATTTTATATATTTTAAAAATATACCTACCTATATGTATATGCATGACGCACAGACAACCTTATATATATTATTATATATCTATAATTCCATGGTCACCTGAAATCATATCGGCGGTCGTTGACACCGCTTATGTAAATACATATGGAGCTGTGTTATTGTGAACGCGTTTGTGTGTTAAGTCGTTTTAAAGGTTATTTTTTTGTTAAGTTCGATAAAAGGTTTGTATATTTTTCCTTAAAATAAAACCGACTACAATACAAATTTATTTAAAATTTTATAGCTGCATATATATATAGGTATATACTATGCAATAAGAACTAATATGTACCTACTAGTTATTAAGGTTATTTGTATTTTGACCACTACTTATGTAAATGTAGTAATTAGAAAGATTTCCGGAATACCTGATTTGCTTGAAACCAAGCTGTAGCCACGATTTTCTTCGCGATTACACATTTTACCCATTATCCCTTCTTCCAAGATATCTTACTTAGGTTCCCGAATGAAAACTATTTACTGTCCTAGCTCGTAGTGATAAAATAGTGCCAAATTTCATGAATGTTAATATTGCAGGTAGTTTAAAAAAATAAACATTTTTCAATATTCAGAATAGCCTGTTACGTTTTATTGTAAGTGTAAGCAAATGGCCTGATTTTTTTAGTAGGTACTAAATTGGTCATTAAATTAATTCCATGCTTGACAGTCAAATAAAGAATTACGATGAAATTCGTATGTTTAGAAAGATATTTTGATGAGTTATTTTTTTTATTAAAAAAACAGCCGAAATTAAATTTAAATTTTAGGGATCAAAATAATTGTGTAAATATATATATTTTTTAATTTTACTTTATCATTTGCATATATGCAAATATGTAATGTTTTTTCTTGATTTTTTTTTAAATGTATTCTCGCTTTTCGTTTCACGTTCCACATTTTAGTAAATGTTGTTGTAGCAACAAGTACTGGGTTCAATAAAGTAAATGTACTTTCATATCTCTTCACCTATTTATTACGTAATTTACACATATATATATATATATATATATATATATATATATATATATTAATTTTAAGACACGTTTCCCTATTAAAATATTATTTTTAGACTATCAAATAAATAAATATAAAATATTACCTAAATAAGATGAAAAAATAATATTAAATAAAATTGTCTAAAACAAAAATAAATAAATTTCGTATTAAAATTTGACAAAATAAAAGTTTTTTATTGACTGTTACTTTCTTATTAATGGCGTATAAGTAAAAATTAATATGAGAATTTAGAAAGGGCAAAGTAATGACGTTCTCTATAGTATTTCTGAATAGCACCCAAAATTGCGTGACAAGGACGACGCCACACAAGATAAGATAAGAACGAATGAGATAGAGTCACACAAACAAATGATGAACAGACATGATTCAGACGGGTGCAATGACCCCACATTTTGATGAGACATACCGTATAACATACGCAGGGAGGACATATTATAATATTTTAAACTTTAACCTATAGAAATAAGGGTCACTATCGTTCGGAGGTGACGTCAAAAGAATCTTTGATTTGCTATTTGAAAAAAAGAATTTTAATTTTAGCGTGAAACGTCCCGTCATAATGATCTTGCGTGATTTTCAATGTGTAAGCCTTTGGGCAAATTAATTTCAGTTTTTAAGCATGCGATATTGATGTCCTGAAAACTATCTCCTAAGCCCTTAAACTTACTAATATAATTTTAATAACTCTGATATACCAACAAAACCTACACCACAATAACAAGTTTTTGATATAAATAGACATATTGTGTCACACTATAAATAACAAATTATGTATAACTCCATTTTTACACGTGTCGTACAGTTACAAAGCCTATATATTACTAAACGGGAAGTCTAAAGTATTTTTTTTGTCTACCAAATTAGCAACAAAAAAATATGAAATTAAATAATGTTAATTTATTTGAATTTGTATGTTTTATTGTTTATTTTGTCTTCACGAAAAAGGTCGAGTGTGTTATGTATGTTGGTATGTCTCGTCTTATTGACCCATATATACTAAACCGCAAAATAAAATATATATTAATATTGACATCCTACCACATGTGTGGTACCATTTGTCTCGTTGTTGGTTTGTCGTGTATGTTGTGAGATTCAATTGGTGGGTGTGGTCACAGCACCTGGCTGTTGTACTAGCTATCGCGTGTTCGATCTTTGTTTAAGACTAAGCGTTTTAAGATTGAGTTTATCATATTCTGGATGGTCGTTTATGTTTTTTGGTTTGTCGCACAAAATATGACATATATGAAAGCTGATAACTGCATGTGCTTATTTATATTTATTGAAGGTTATGATATAAATTTCAATAATTGTGTACGATTGGTTTTGTTCCATTCTAAGAGTGGGCTTGGGTTTTAAGATATTAAATTCAATGTACCCTCTTCATTACTGTGAGTCTCAACTAACAATCTAATTAAACCAACCAAAAAGTTTCCATGCACATCCTATGCCTGCATATTGAACGTCAAAGACGTATTGGTGGACAATTTGTATAGGTACCAAGATTTGTGATTGCCGTCAGTTATTATTAGCCTACAAGTCCTCTCTAAAGGTATAATGGAAATACATACAAGATTAAACATTTAAACTAGACAAAAATATTGGTATTCATACATTTTCTTCGAAATCGAAATCTCGAAAATAGTGCTTTTGTTAATTTTTTTCGTCGAATTACGTTGTATTACTTGTCGATGTAATTAAAGTCGGTTTCTTTTCGTTTGCTAGCAAACGCAATTATTACTAGGCAGATAACTAAATAATCAACGGTATTCTAGTTAAGGTGAAGCTGTCATCGATTCAGAATGTAGATCCTATATTAAGAGATAAGTCAACCGTAAAATTCAGTCATAGCTACTTATGTTCTGCATGAAAACTAACGTCACTAAATACAAATGACTATCATCTCGTTTATACAGGGCCTGTTGCATCAGTTGTGGATAGCGCTATTCGATGGATGATATCAAACAGATATTTTTTTTTTGATGCAAGTGTTATTCTTTTCTACCATTGAATTCCACTGTAGGTATTTATGAGATACTAGCTTTTACCCGCGGCTTCGCTCGCGTTGATTTTTTTTAATTAAAAAGTATCCTATAATACTTCCAAGAATATGTGTACAAATTTGTATGATGATCGGTTGAGTAGTTTTCGCGTGAAATCGTAAGAAATAAACAAACATTCACATTTATGATATTAGTAGGGATTAGTGATATTAGGGATTAGGGATATCTATTTGCAAATATTAGTCAAAAATTTGTAGTTTATTAATTGAGGAGAAACAGGTCCTAATAACCTAATCTACCTCCTGCTGTTAAGGTCTATGCGTAGGTTATGTGCTGGATAAACTGATGAACCAGGCCCATAATCTCGTACATAATAGTATGGTTTAGTTATTGAGAAATTTTAACATAATCTTAAATCGATTTCACTTAGCGAAATCGAAAACTTGTGATTAAAATCTCATCATTCGTTTTTATATTTACCTATCACTTTAGTTACAAATTTAATTTATATATTTCGAGAATGAATCGAGAACCGCCAGTAACGCGGCCGCTATCAAACGGCACTGACCACTCCAATGGCATACGAAATGCGCCGTCGTTATCACATTAATTAGTAAATTCTATTTATAATGACCTCTCGATAATATTCACGGATATAGGAAAAAAATATAACGGGTTCAACGACCCGAAGGGTGAATGTATGACAGGTTCAAGGATATTTTTGCATTTTTTGTTGATTGATTGTGTTTTGTAACTTTATTTAAAAAAAAAAAATTGGGTATCTATTTATCTGTCTTGAGTACCTATATAAGTTTAATGTTTTTGATGTTTATTTTTTTTATCCACAAAGGTATCAATTATGTGTATGTTATACCTGATGATAAGCTTCAACGGAGGTAGGGTACAGCAGCAAGAACTTGACAGTTACTATTTCAAAAGTCAGCAGAAAATGTTCTACTCATATCTGGAGCAGCCCGACTTGGGTAGTACCTCGAGCTTATAGAAGAATACAGCTAAATAGTACTGCTTTCAAGCAATGTTGTGTTCCTGTGGGAAGTAAGGTGGCCAGAGCTCCTGACAGGGTCGGGGGTAGGTCGGCGTTTGCTTGCTTCTGGTATCGCAGACGTCTGTAATCTACGGTAATCACCTACCATCAGGTGACCCGATTAGTTTAATAATGTTTACAGGTTAGTAATACTTACAGGTAGAGCGGTCACCGACCCGCCTGCCCAGCGTAGTGACTATGGGAAAAATACATGAGTTCACGCCATTTTTGGCCCTAACTTGTGGAGGCCTATGTCCAGCAGTGGACTGTAATAGGCTGAAGTGATGATAATGATGATGATACAGGTAGAGCCTACATTGAGATTATTGAGCTTGTCATAGAAAAATCTATGAAATTGAATCGATAGTTAATTTTTAAAATTAAAGCTATTATATTTTAATGAGTCCTGTTCTGGGACGTAAGACAGGGAAGAAATTAGTCAATGAAATGGCCGATATGTATTAAATCGGCCGTTTTATTGACTAATTTCTCCCCTGTCTTAGGTTCCAGTACACATTAATTATTGAAATTTGAACGATGACGTCGTAATGTCTCATTGTCATATGTCATCAATGCGGGCCTCAAGAGCCAGCAGGACTTAATACATTAGGAAACTCGTTATTTGACTTAATATGTGATTCATTAATAATATACATAAAAATAATCTCCGTATGTACGTGCATAACTTCCAGAAGTTAGAATCATATTAGATAATAACTTTACCTATCTTTTTGTGTTCATCATTGTTAACGTAAGGTTTCTATAAAAGAAAAAAAATAAGGTATGATTATGCTCAAGAATATAGCGTTACGAAGTTCACCGGGTCAACTACCTATCTATTTAAAAAAACTGTTTTATTAGTAGTTTTGAAGAGAAACTTCTTAGGCGTACGTAACTTATAAGGGTACAATTTTTACGGATGAAACGGCAACGTTTTCGTCGATGGCGCTGGAACGGAAATCTAAAGCTTTAGATTGGTATAAATATAAACGAGACTTAAAAATTAGTTTGCCAAAGAATAATATACATATAAATAATAGATATATATATATAAATACAAATATAGCACTCAGACAGGCGGAAATCGAATCCGTAACCCACGGAACAGAAAGCAGGACCATTACAAATTGCGCCAACGGGCTTTTATGACTTTCCAAAGTGCACATTGGTATTTAATTAATTAATTATGGTTAACACGGAGCGATTTCCGATTCGAAACATAGATTCTGATGTGACAAACCAGCAAGAAACTTGATATAATCTAATACGTTGTCTATGAACCCGTTTTATTAAGGTCTAAATTATCATGTACAGAATTGCTCTGTGTACTTATGTACTAGTAATTTACGTTTGGCAATTATGAATAAGTGTAAAAACCTAAATAGATATATATGTTAGTAGTAAAAAAATGCAATTTGACATTGCAAGAGTGCAACGACCTGTATCAGATAAAGCGAATTATTCACTGATAACGTTTATCAGTCTGGGCGAAAATTTTGAAATAAACATAACACGAACAGACGCGGGATCAATGCTCCGGCCGATATTATGCGTGATTGTTAATTATTAACTATTGATATTGTATAACGCAATATACCTGCTAGTATTATTTTTTACATTAATCTATGTATTAATACGTGAAGCAAAAACTTTGTACCTTTTTACGAATATTACGCAGACGGAGGAGCCTGAAATTTCGCGCACTTATAGTTTATATATAGAAGGAGTGCAGAATGCTAATCTTTCTTTTTAACTTATGCATAAAAATATATCATTAATCACTAAAAAAACATTACACACACTCCCATGTATAGGACACACATACGCATATACGTATAGTCTTTTGTTTATGATGTGGTACTATGGTCATAAAATGAATGTTACCCTGACAGCCTTTAATTCGATTATTGCCAGTGACGAATAACGATTGCCATATAGATATTTCGAATGATTTAGTTTACTTGGTTCTGCAAAAACGTGTGTAACACTAAGGAAAAACAAATCAATTTAAGTATGTATATTGAAATTCATATATGAAAAACACTGTATCTTATATATACCTTAAATCAAGTGAGTATATTTTATTGTGATGAAATCAAATTAATCCCGGTTACATGAAATTATAACAAAGTTAAAAACATACATGTTTTTTTTTATTAATTTTGAATAAACGTCATGTGACCAACCTAACCTCTCCCATCATCATCCAGTAGCTATGACTGCAAGTAAGAAGCTTTAGTCTACAAAAAATAACTAAACGTACCCTACTTATTTAGAAACAGTTTGGTTTAGAAATAAGAATAAAAATCATTAGATGTTACGTAAGTCAATTTCGTCGAAACTTTAATGATTTTTACATTGGAAATATATTTATTTATAAATTTTATTTCGGTTCACAGAACAACATATGAAATGGAAAAATACATTCAAAATAATGATCTTGAGCTTGAGGGAATAACAGGAAGTTAGTCAAAATAACCGATACGATGACACACCGGGCATTAGAATTAGTATCACAGTTATGAATTGATTTGGTAAATTTTGTTTATTTTATAATTAATATATTTATAAAACGATTTTCCTCGTTGAGAAATAATATGTCTTAACATAGAATATAAAATGTAGAAGTGTGACTTCGTTAGTGGGCTTTTCGAGGCACGGCGGAAACCAACTTCTAGTTTACGACTTGGTAAGTGGACCTGCGATGGCAAGCTCCTTAGTATTTACTCAGTACCTATAGCCAATCATATTTCAGGCCACATTATATAAATATAGTTATTTTTATTTCAAATGCATTATTTTAAAGAGTTGCCGCCAAGTCTCAAACTTTCCACCGTTGAGAAGAGGGCTGGTGCATTTCTCTTCTTCTTCTGGTGGGGAAATGCTGTCACCTTTTTGGCCCCATTCCACGCGGACGTGATTCGCAATTATATACTTGTAACTTGTAACAGATTAGTTATTAAATTGTGCATATAAATATATAAAATATTGTGAAATTGCGAAATAAATTTACTTTTTTAAATAGACTAGCTGACCCCGCAAACGTTGTTTTGCCATATATGTTATTAACTCCTTAATATTTCCCCTCCCTTTTAACCTTAAGGGTGTGAAAAATAAGATATTGGCCGATTCTCAGACCTACCCGACATGCACACAAAATTTCATAAAAATCGATCCACCCGTTTCGGAGGAGTAGGTATTGTAACTAACATTGTGACACGAGAATTTTATATAAATAAATATGATTCACCCCGATGTCTGTACGCGTTACTTCCGTACGACTGCATTAAATTGAATAATTCTTTTTAGTGTGAAGGAGAAAAAGCTCTTACTAACAGAATCGAAAAAATTCAAATTGTTCACTTAAAAATATTGCCGTACGATTTTTGCCTGGTCAGATAGTTTGTTACATATTTCAAATGGTATATATTATTCTATTTGGGTTCTGTCAAAATATTGTTTTGTAACGCTTATCAAGTTGTGGTCGAGTCTTGCCTCGAAACCAATTATTTACATGGGTTTTTTGGGAATATCCGTCTCGTGCGAAGATAGTACGAGTACCTACCCATTATTGTTACGTACATTGGCGTGAATAAGTATTGTTATTTCATATAAACGTTTGAAACGCACATTTAAATTTAGTTTACTTAGTTTAATTAGTAAATATATACGCTTCAGCCTGTAATATCCTACTACTGGGCGTAGGCCTCTTTCCCCATGTAGGAGAAGGATCAGAGCTTAATCCACCACGCTGCTCCAATGCGGATTGGCGTTTATATTCCCTACTATGAGTAACGATCGCTATCAGGTGTACATGATAACAACCGGGACCGACGGACCGGACAATCGCTATACTTATATCGCTTCAGTCTGTAATATCCCACAATTGGGCATAGGCCTCTTTCCCCATGTCAATCAGAGCTTAATCCACCACGCTGCTCCAATGCGGATTGGCGGATATATTCCAACTATGAGTAACGATCGTTATCACCTGTACATAATAACAACCGGGACCGACGGACCGGACAATCGCTATACTTATATGACTATGATGAATTATATGCCTGCCCATTAGAGCGTTTTACATTGACGTTGCGTGGAGTAGGCTCCAGGAGTTGTTGCTGCTCATCCTACCCCGTGTATATACCTACTTATATACACACACAAATACATATGTGTATTATTTCTATGTACAATTATTACTCCAAATATTTATCTGTATCACTCGGCTGTTACCTAGAGGTACATAATAGAGGTATAAAGCTGCCTACCTTAGGAACATACGGGTACCTATATTTAACATATTTATACAGCTTTAGTGTCAGAAGTCGCTACAATGATATCAAGTAGTACAATTTCAAGTTCTGCTGTAACAACATAACTACTCAATCCCTACTAATATTATAAATGTTAATGTAAGTTTGTTTGTTACGCTTTCACGCGGAAACTACTTAACCGATCACCATGAAACTTTATACACATATTCTTGGAGATATTAGAAGTAACATAAACTACTTTTTATTAAAAGAAAAACCAATGCGAACGAAGCCGCGGGTAAAATCTAGTGCTATAATATAAATAATCTTATTAATTTCTTTAATTTTTCGTCCGCGTGGATTACCGACACGGCTCGAATTGTTCCGTTTTCTTCCATTAAAATATAGCCTATGTCATTCAGAAGCAATTTTATATTCCAAAATAAAATAAATAAATAAAATAAATTCCCCTGATAAAAGAATATTTACAATAAATCCAGTGGTTTAAGAAAAAAACATAAATAAACAATGTTGAATAAATTTCAATATCATAAGGTAAGGTAATTTAGATACCATAAAGTTAAAAAGTGGAGAGAAAGAGCTTCTGGAGGGGGGGAGGTCGGTATGGGGTTGGCAACGCGCTTGTGATGCTTCTGGTGTTGCAGGCTACTTTAATCACTTATCATCAGGTGAGCCTTGATTGCCGACCTAGTTTTATAAAAAAAAACCTGTTTAGGCAGGTACAGTAGCATTACAAAATGTAAGAATTAGGGAAGCTAAGAGCGAATATAGAAGTCGTTATTCAAGTAGGCAAGTAAGACAAAATAAGGAAGATATATTACGACAGTCAGGGTCACGAGATAACGATTTCAATTCTTTAAATGTCCTTTGCAGTTATTATTTCAACACTCTTGTATATTTTACTTACGTATATATTAGGATCGTACAAAATATATTGTTTTTTCATATTAAATTAGAACAAAACTTGTCTACTAAAAAAAAATAATTAAAGGTTATTTGATCTCGTTTTGTTACTAAGAATGTATATCTTTATTATACGTGAGTTTATTTCATTCTTTGTTTCCCTTTTAAATCGCGCTTTTGCCTCCCTTGAAACCCTAAGTCTTGCTTTTGAAACCCTAAATCTTTAAGAATTTTGGGATTAATAGAAGCCTGTATCTCCAAATACAATACAAAGTTTAATCGAAAAATTAATGCATGCTTAGTTATACATTATAATTTATTACATGGATTACCTAGTAAAAATTGGACAAACAGATGAATTCAGACATGATTGAAGTGTTAAGAAAGAAAGCATTTTACAAAGCAGATGATTTCGCAGTCCACGTACAGACTAACAATAAGAAATGCACACTTGTACTATGTAATCTAATATATAATTAAATCTGTCTTTGAACATAATTAAATACAATGACGACATTGACTGATTTTTATTTCATAATATAAAAAATATATATGTATATATTACGCAATAAAATCTAAAAAAATATTATACGTGTAATTTAAATATTTACAAAGAATCAATTATAACAAACACAAGACTAACATTCCAAGTTCGTCTCAGCTCTCAAATAATACTAACTTTCATAACACCTGCGTCAATGGAGCATTATAACGCGAGCGAGCGAGACAGGGATACGAGATAAAAGTGTGTGAGAAAAAGACGACACGGTCGTACCATGACCTTAGTCAAAATGTGCAGAATTGGCAGGTCAGTGACACGATACAGTTGATAAGATAAAGAAATTCGGTTGAACAACGGTCGCTGTGCTGTTTGAATAAACAAGCCGGTTTAATCTCGTTATAAAAATATACTTTCATACATTCGAAAAATAAAGATAAAACCCTTTAGCGATTAATATAAGACCTACTATAATTGTCAAGTTGTTCTTAATTCAATACAAAATCAAGTTTGGGCATTGTTAAATAAAAGTGAGAATGGAACTACAGCGCCATTCGAAATTTAAAATAACTTTCGATGGAAGTTCAAAAAGGACGAACCAGACAGGATTTAAAAAGTAAAATTCGAACGCGATTCCAAAATGACAGCGAAAGTAAAAGCCGACGCACACACGCAGAACGAACGAACACAGACCTAACCTTACCCAACTTTAGTGTACGTTGGCCGAATACTCGAGGCCAATGACACATGCACCGCACCGAGGCCGAATGCAATGCATTTGGCAGGACTCGTTTAAAAAAAGAATACTTTCGCTGGAGCGTCGACGAAATACGCTGGATTTAAAAAAAAAAAATACTCGATGTGAATTTGGAACGCTGTTGCTTTGTTTGTGAATGAATGTATTAATTTTGTGACATAAACGTTATGAAGTAAATATTTACTTTTATTGAAGCGATTTGTTTTTTTTTTATATGTAATATCAAATAAATCCGGCCATATTTAGAAAAAGGTTTAGAAACACCTGAACAATTACCTATGTTAATTTTAAAATCTGTTCATAATTTATTATATTTTTAAATATTTGGCGTTGATTTGAATATTAATTGTGAACAGTAGAACAAGTTGTTTATTGTTACTTAAGTTAATAATATATTTCTTTTATATAAACTTGATGTATTAAAATAACGTATCATTTTAATTTCATTTATATATGACCTTTACATGTATATTTATTACGTAAGTAAATAATATATTTAAATACATACTGAATACAGTGTAAATACCTTTTTTATATAGGCGAGTCAAGTTATGGGAATAAGATTCTACGGGTACTGTTTTGGGTCGGATTCAAAGAAGCAAAAAAATTCAAATAGGTACATATATTATTTATTTAAGTCAAAACTCAGAATTTACGGCTTTATTATGCTCATTATATGAGAAAATTTGGACTAGAATACTAGCATATATTTAAAAGAAATCCGTGATCGGTTTATTATTGTTTAATAATATAATACCTTAGTGAGTCGAATGAGTTGAGTTAAACTCATTGAGTGCATCAATTTAGTTGAGTTACAGTTGAAGTAAGTCGTTCGAAGCTAGATTTAAATAATTGAATTAGTTCAATTGAGTATTGTTATGATTAAGATAATTGATAATAAATAATTATGTATGTAATTAAATTAAAAAAATCTTTCCTTTATAAAATGCCCCGAAAATTGTGTTATGAAATAAAATTTTTGGAAATAAACACAAATTAAATTATTCCCAGGTATACAATTATATATATTATTTCTCGTTAAATGATTAATTATTTATTATTGTTATAAATTTAGAGCCGTGATTACCTTGTAAAATGAAAACGTGTATTGACATACCAGACGGTCGTAGGTTCAAAACTATCTTGTGAAAACTTTTTGAAAAATCGCGTGGTTCTAAGGAATTTTGAACCTTGAAGCATCGAAGTTATTTAGACCCTAAACCTTATTCTTGACAGGAGAAGAGAACTTTAGCCAACTGTGGGACGTTTATAGACTTTTCATTCAACTTGACATAGTTTTAATTATGTTGTTTTATTCTATAAATTATTGTGTGCGAATGTGTGTGTCAATGATTGTTATTTAAGCAATTCACGTGACCTAGATTTATGTTTTATTTGTTAGGAATGCTATTTCTTAAAGTAGGTAATAAATGTTATCACCGATTTTATTTGCTAATGTCAAATAACAGTGAACGTCTGTTTATACTTAAAAAAGTTTTATCTATTTAGTCTTATGTTATAGCTAGTATATACTTATATATTTGCTCGCTCTCATATGTCAAATTATACATAAACCTATTGAGACTTTTTATTTCCATAAATTATATAAAAAAATAAAAAATAAATAACTACTGTTCCATTATTTACCATAAATATATATAATTTAAAAGTTATACACATTTTTTTAAAATAAAATCTTGAAATTCCTTCCTACTCGCGAATATATAACAATAGACGTGTGCACACGATAAGCGGTGTGGTATTACATAGTTCGCGTTACAGACGAACAGACGAGCTCGTAGTACCAGCGGGCAGTTTATTGACGTCGCATCCAACTAACTTGCTTTAAGCCTCTGTGAATGTCATCTAGTCTCAGTACCGCTGCAGTTGTGTGCGGCACGCCGCGCGCCAAAACACGCCTCACACACGATCGTTTTAATAAAAAAAAAAAAAATTAATAATAACGAGAACAAATGTCACTTTTCAAAATATATTCCCGCGCGAAGTAGCACGCGCGAAAGAGACGGCCGCTCCCCGCGACCGCTATTTCGGTGACGTCGGCCGGTGCATAGCGAAATAAAATAATGAAAAGTGGCATTCAGTGAATTCGTTGTGTTTACGCGCGTTGCTAGTTTGTTTGGCTCGGTAGTGCTGCACCGCTGCACTGGAGCGCTGCATTTCTCGATCGAAACGCAGCACCCTCTACCGGCCTGGCCGCCATCGACCTGTCACAACAATAACCTCGACGACGTCGTGGAAAACGCGATGTCTCGACGATTTTACCGCGACGAGATCGGGGGCTCGCGAAAATTGATGTAGCGGCGTTTATATGAATTTTTTTTTTCGAAACTTAACTAAGTGCGAAGTTCAGTTGCGCGCGAGCCGTCCCCGCACGCGCCTCGCGCTCCAGCGGAAAACAACGAAAAACTACGAAAATCTACGAAAAGGAGCCGAATGGACCCCGAGCTGGACTCGATTCCCGCCGAAATAACTTCCCAAGCTGAACTTTCAAATTTCGCAACAGAAAAGACCGCGGTCGATCCCGCAGTGAAAATTTTTGCTCAACTATGTGATGTAGACCTCGTAGTGCCTTACGAACCAAAAATTGTGATGTCATAGTGCAAAATTAAGTAGAACTAGTTTAAAGTATTAGTGAACTATATTTTGGAGCGGCGACGAACATTTCTTAGTGCATATGGACTACTGCATAGACTCTATAAGGTGAGTCGGGCGTGGGGCCGCCGGTCGTTTTAATTACAGTTATAGGTAATTTATGTTGTAGGAACGCCAATCTTAATCTATGAACTTGATTGCATTGGCGCGAAGTTTGTTACGAGTCAAGTGCATTCCTAGTTGTGATTGCAAATTCGCTCATGTGCTCGCTAACTTCTGCTCGATGGCGCGCAGGCGATTTTCGACCTTATCGCAAAACGTTGTTTGTTATTTTCGGTGTTTATTTGAAATTAAATGGTCGGGGTTTACTTGGTATTATCGAAGAAGTTTTTTTATGTGGTTTCGGTCGTTTTTTCCTTGTTTCGTAATGCCGTGAAGTCCGTATAATGACCATGGCTAGTCGCTATCGCACGAACGTAACTACTCGTACGTACTAAGGCTACTACTACTATGATTTGACTGAATTATATATTTCCTTTAACTCTTCATTGAACTTATATTACTATTATATATCTTTATTAATCAAGCAAAGCTTATATTACCACTAACATAAGAAGAACAGACAAACAAGGTTATTTGATTACAATAGAAAATAACATATTCCATAATTAATATTTGACTACTTAAAGTATTACAAAAAATTAAGTTTTTATTTACTTTTCCTATATTTCTATGTATTTACTATATCTAATATAAAGTGTCATGTTGATCAAATATACTATGCATCAACAGTACGACCTTTAGGTATATAAAACTATATTCGATAACGGTTTTATCAAGAAATTAAAACAAAAATATCTATACATATTAACAAATAGACAAAAAAGTCCTACTTCTGTAACAGCACAATGTATAAAAACTTTTTGGAATTCAAGAGGTTTAGTACTAACAAAACGTTGGTTGATACGAACTAAACATAACCTCTTTATTACTTTTGATTTAACTACGTAGGTATATAATATAACTTTTGTATTTTTTTTCTTTTGGAGCTAAAACATATAACTCAAAAATATAAACCGACTTCAAAAAATGATGATATTCTCAATTTAAATGTTGTACTTTTTTTCATAGCAATCGATTGTCATTTCAATTATGATTACGATCGCGACTGTAGATAATAATCACCAAATAACACATCATATGTAAATTGCTGAACACTGAATGCATCGTAACGTGTCTAATCGCATATTACGAACATTTTGTACAAATTAATTCTAAGTAACATTATAGTAAATTATAATACAAATTCAGGAAAAACAATTACCAGAATAATTATTCTCAATATTTATTTCTAAACATTTTAGAAGTTTCTGAGAAGTATGATTTTTGTTTTTGTTACAAATAGTATGATTGTACACGCTCGTATCCTCAAGGGTATTTCGTATTGTATAAGCTATTTAATTACCAAAATTTTGTCATTATTTATGTGTTATCTTTATAAGGATAATAACAGCTTATTCATAAAACATAGAAACAAAATATATTTGGGATTTATAGGGTATTATGATTTTATTTTTATCTATACAACTAGGTAGGCAAACAAGAGTACGGCGCACTTGATGGTAGTCGGTTACTGTAGCTTGTAGACACCTGCAATACCGCAAGCGCGTTGCCGACCCAATCCCCGACCATCCCCAGAAGCTCTGGCCAACGTTCTCACACAGAAACACAACACTGCTTGACACCAATGTTATTTAGCTGTGGTCTTCTGTAAAGTTGAGCTACTTCACCAGTCGGGCTGCTCCAGATTTTGAGCAGGATTTTTTATTTCCTGCTACGCCGATAGCGATTTTATAGAAAAACAATAAAAAAGAAGTATTTAATAAAAATAATAATTACGTGAAATAATTAGGTATATCTGTTTTATCAGACACACCTAATATTGTTACTTTTGCTTACTCTTGCTAAAGAAATTGTCTGTCCGTTCGGCGTGGAGAAACTTGGTAGATATTGTTCTACTCCTTCGGCTATCCAACTATTCATCAGCCTTTAACAGTCCACTGCTGGACGTAGGCCTCCCCCAATATTCGCCACTGCTTTCTGTCCTGCACCCTCTGAATCAAGCCAGGATTATCGGGGCTGCTGGGGACTAGGGGCCGGGGTATATTTTTGGCTACCACCAGGGGGGGGGGGGGGTTGCCGTAGTCACCATGCTCGGCACTCCTTCGGGATTGTGGAAGAAAATTATATTAAAGCCAGTATGGGGTCGTTTACAGGAATTTAAATTTATTGTAAATTTATTAATAAAGCCATATCTCTACTAATACGAATACTAACTTACAACTCAAAGTCAGTGGAATTAAACTATTAGAACTTAACAAAGGTTCGCGGTATCGATTTCCGCGTCCGAATTACGACCGATGAAATATTAAAAACCCTGTTTGGACATTTTTAAACAGCGGTCGATATTTAAGCGGCGTCGGTGGATAACACGTATAGCTATAGTTTCGTTTTGTGAATTTAATTTTTTAAAAGGTTTTAGCTTTGGAAACGTGTAAATTTGATGGATGTACGTTTTCGAAAGAGTAAATGTTGATGTTTTCGACGAAGTTTCTCAGCAGAATCTGTATTAGGAATCGGTGGTAGCTTCACATTTGCTGTAATATAGATATTGTGCGATGAAGATACAACATCGTCTTTCAACTTGTAGATCACTATGGTAATTTATTTAAGCTGCCTTAGAAAAAACCTTTTCAACTACGGTATGAATAGACGTATGATTAATAGTTTTATATATAGCAGTTACCTATATATATTAATTTTTGAAGTAAAATTTCTTTACGCACGCTTGACTTAGGGAGTAAGCTGGTGAATGCGTGACGAGAACGTTACGAAAAACGTGATCAGGTGAGACGAACGGAAGTTGAGAGCAAGATATAAGATAGTGAAGATAGAAAGAGGGAAAGAGTTACGTTTTTACGATGTTTTACTTCAGTCGTGTGGTCTAAAGCACACTCATTTTTTCTTTTTAATTTTTCTTGCGTTCGAACCATTTTTGGCTTGAGGCAATCAGAATAGGTGAACAACATCACTCCACTTAACTAAATTCAAATAATGAGTAGAAATTGTAGCATTACTACATAAACAAACAAATAAGCCTTAGTATACATAAAGAATAACTTAATAGATGTTACATAGTGATTCTACAGTTAATTGTAATTAAAAGGAATTAAGTGTACGACTGTTGACACTATAATTATGTTATTTATTATATGTATATTCACACACAACGATGTAATTGTGTCTTAGTTGACTCTAACTGTAAGTAACTGTTTAAATAGAATGTGTATAAAGTCATAGTTACTAAACGATTTTCATTAAAATATATGTAAATACAGTTGTTATAATTGGCAGGAAAATTAAAAAAAAAAAAACACTACAATAGTTCATTTTGGTTTTAAACATTACCCGCACGCATATAACTTTACGCACACAGCTATATTATAATGTAGTTAGAATTTAAAAAAATATAAATTCAAAAATAGAAATTATTGGATTTTTTTTTAAAGCTTAAATATTATTCAACCTCTTTTGACGTTGTCTTAGGCTTTATAGAACATAAGCCATATCTATATAAAATACAACAAGTAAAAATGTATGACATTATTTAGTTTAAAACAAAACTATTCGTGTAGATAAAACACGATGCACTTTTAAGCCAATTACAGACGTTATTTGTGTTAAGTATGCAGTGGAATAGTCGCAGTATCAACTGTCAAAGTGGTCATTGCCCTGCGTACAGTCGGTCGCGAAAAGATGGACACTTTTTTGCTACACTTACATGTATGTATATGCGCAATCTATATTGTGTAGTTTCTTATGAATTTTTGTATTTGATTGTATATTATCAGATGGAAAATATCTTTTGCATGTTGGTATAGATACGAACTTTTTAAATTGTGTCCATTACTTTTTTATTTAAGGGCTGAAGGAAATTTTTGTTATCATATTATGTTTACTTAAAGAATATTGCATACAATATTATATACTTAAAAATTAAAGGTGGTACACATACAAGTTAGGACTTTGTGGTTTTCAATATTTTGGCAACGAAATAACTCGTATTGAATCCAAATTTACGTAAATAAATAAAACATGACGTAAGAAACCGATATATTCAAATAGCAGTCAGTTATATTTAGATTCAAGCTATGGTTTTCATTACAATAAGTCGAGTACTTTAACTGAGGTAGGGGACAGCAAATATTCTGTTCAAAATCTGGAGCAGCCCGCCTCAGGGACTGGGGATATACCTCGACCGTACAGAAGATCACAGCTACATAATACTGCTTTCAAACAGTTTTGCGTTTCTGTGATGAGTAAGGTGACCAGAGTTCTTGGGCGCGCGGGGGGGGGGGGTTAATGTCGGCAACGCGTTTACGACGCATCTGGTGTTGAGGCATCCATAAGCTACGTTAATCGCTTACCATCAGGTGAGCCGTATGCTTGTTTGCTGACCTAGTTATATGAAAAACGGAACTTATGTTAAGGTTGATCCCTTGGTACCCTTACCAATATACCACACACTCTCCTTCTTACCCACCCAAGTTTTAAGACTTAGTTACAATTAAATATTCAGACTTACAATAAAATGTCATAGTGGTCAATACAATTAACTCGGGGTAAATGGTCACGAGTTCGATCAGTGCTAATTTAATATGATAAATTAATAATTAAATAAGTTAATAATTTAATTTAATTTTAATAAATAATTTATAAGAATATTATTAAATTAAACAAAAATAATTTAATAAATAATTTAATTTATTAGATATAATTAATATATTGAAGGCCACGTTAAGGAAAAGAATTAAAGTAGGTAATAGAAATAATAATAGGAACCCCTTTAAGAATTTCCTTATTTTTCGGTCGGTTTATAAATTGTAATTAGTAAATGTATTTTTGAGTAAACGGTATAAAAGTAATAAATCCATTTACAGTTATGAGTAAATTCACTGAATCATACAATTTTTTTTCTATATTTAATTTTGCATTCAGTCGGTCATGTCCATTATCTGTAAAACGATTTTCGTTTTTTAGGATTCAGTACCGAAATCCAACAAAACCTAATTGTGATCAATCCTTTGTTTATCTGTTTATCCGACTTTAATAGGATTGTATCTTTGGAAGTGTGTTCAAAAAAGTTATTATTTAATAGAATATGCTTTACTTTCTATGTTTAATAATATCATTATAAATGTCAGTAAATTAAATTTAATAACGTAAGAATAGATAAGGAAAGTAATAGGAACTAAACACGATGCCAAAGCCTATTTATTAGGTTCTGGTACTAAATAAGTACAAATATTGCAGCTAACGTCATACTTTCTGATAGATTTAAGTAACAGTCAGCATTATCTTTATTCAATCTGTAGCCAACTGGCAAAACCCAGTTTTATGTTTACCATAAAATTAATATAAAATAAGAACTGTATTAAAAAAATATACAGAACCCAATGTAACATCGATTCCCACAGACCGATTTTTTAAGCTTTAAAATTTATTCACGGAAAAAACAATTCGGGCATGCACGTCGGGCATTATCGTTAGCGATTCGGGTATATTCGTGTTTGTAATTTTTTTTTAATTTTTTTTTTCTTCATTCTATTGGCTCGTGTCACGGAAGGTAAGGTTACTTTGTAATGTTATAGAGTATTCAGGTCGATTAGTCACTATTTACATACGTCACCAAATAACTGAAAAACTATTTGAAAACTGGCACAGTTGAACAAAGGAAAACTAGACTTATTTGCGAATTTGCTAAAGTTAAACGAATGGATGGATGAAGCATTTGTTTTGTCTAAAGAGTTACTTATGGACGTCTGCAAAACCACGAGCATCATTAGCACTTTCCCGACCATACTCCAGCTGGCAATAGACCACGTCCTCACATCAGGAGTTTCTCTAAAACGAGTGCTACTGTTGGAACATGTGTGTGTGATGCAAAAACAGGTCTTAGATATCTCATTGTTGAACAAAGGTCTTTTATCTGATATAGAGGATTTGCGAAGGCTTTGATGTAACTTGTGACACCATTGAACTAATACTCCAGGTCTGGCGTGCTGGTGACGAAAGTTGTAAAGAATAAGACAGACAGAGGAAGAATAGAACAATATGAATTATTGTTCAAACAGTTTCATTTTAAAATTACCATTACTATACCAACAGAGCATGGGAATGATGGACTATTTTTAAAATGTCGATTTTTTTTTAATTTTGGCTTAAAAAACAAAGTCTTACATCGATACGTTTTATTGATGCTGGCATCTTTCATCATAATTATTGTGTTCAATGTCGCATGACTCGCGACGTCATGTTGCTTGTTCTCTCAATATCCTTGTACGTATTCGGAAACGTCGATTTTATTTCGATTACGATAAAAATAAATTTGTTAAAAGAAATTTTTGTACTTACGTATTTTTGGAAATTTTATTTTAATAAAATTTTGTCATACGAAATGTTCACTTTGAATATCTTGTAATTATGAATAAAGTTATTATTTATTTATTTATTCAGTATCAATGATAAGGCCGCCTTTGCACCTTTTTTAACCGACTTCCAAAAAAGGAGGAGGTTCTCAATTCGACTGTTTTTTTTTTTTTTTTTTATGTATGTTACATCAGAACTTTTGACCGGGTAGACCGATTTCTACAAATTTTGTTTTAATCGAAAGGTTGTGTGTGCCAATTGGTCCCATTTAAATTTATTTGAGATTTAACGACTACTTTTCGAGTTATATCTAATAATGCGTTTTTACTTGACGCTTTTTTCGTCGACCTACGTTGTATTATACCGCATAACTTTCTACTGGATGTACCGATTTTGATAATTCTTTTTGTTGTCGGAAAGGGGATATCCCTAGTTTAGTACCGTGATAAGAAGACCAAGATCTGATGGTGGGATCCCAGAGAAATCGAGGGAAACTCTCGAAAATCCGTAATAACTTTTTACTGGGTGTACCGATTTTGATAATTTTTAATTTAATCGAAAGCTGATGTTTATCATGTGGTCACATATAAATTTTATCGAGATCTGATAACTACTTTTTGAGTAATCTTTGATAACGCGTAGTTGCTTGACTATTTTTTCGTCGATCTACGTTGTATTACTTGTCGTTGTAATTGAAGTCGGTTTTTTTTTTTCGTTTGCGAGCAAACACAATTATTAAGTTATAATCTTGTATTTCCTTATGTAATTTCAAATGTGCAGTATAGTGTAATAATATTGAGATTAGTTTCTTTTTTTCAACAAAGTGATTTTTTTAAATAGGTAATTGTTTCTTATTCACATTCTGATTTTGTCTAATTTTTCATTCCATGATTCATGTACCTAATTATGTATACAAACTATTTTGAACACGATTTACCAGTATATAAATACAAAGTTTAATAAACATATGTTTAATAAATATATTAAACAATAAAAAAACGTAATGATAACAACAAAACAACGAAGAGAAATCTTACATAAGTTCCGTAATTTGAGCGGGAGTCATCAGCCGATGTCCAAGATGGCGTCGCATTTTTTTGTCTATCCGCTAACGGCCGGCGAATGTTTTAGAACGAGTTTCTTTGCGTTTCATACACTTAACCTTGTCATTAGGCTCGACTAGTCATTTTTGAATTTCGAATCGAGTTGACATAACTTTTTATAAAATATAATCTACTTTATACCTTATCCGTTTAAAAATAAGGTTAGATTTTCTTTAAATTTGTTTGGATTTATTACCTTTATCGCTAAGAATACAGGAATTTTCGTCGTAGCACTACATTCTCCTTCCATAGATAGCTAAGAGCGATGACATGGCGCGAAAGTATCGGCCATTATATATATATTTTTTTATTATTCTTTGTGTGGTTAATTTTAAAATGGCTTTTGTTATCTCAATATGGACTTACAATGAACATTTTAGTATAGCAATATTATTAATTACAGTAGGTATTATATATTAAGAATGTTTTAATATTTTTATTACGACACAATCAGTTTCCTAGCCTCGAAAAACATTTAAGTGTACCAACTTACTTATGTGCTATGACAACTTACACACACATACACAAATATCCTCATTTATGTATTTTTGTTACTGTTTCCCTTAAACAAGTTACTAGGCTTCAACAAAAAAATAAAAATATAGAAACAGTTTTATCGTATCCGGGCTTATAACGACTATTATGTATTTATTTCAACATTTAGTTACTATTGACGACCGCTCTGGTGTAATGGTGGGTGTGCCGTGTCGCCCAAACACCGACTCTTTGTGGGTCTCCCCACCGTGCATCGGAGAGCACGTTAAGCTGTAGGTCCCGATTGTTATCATGTAAACCTTATAACGATCGTTACTCATAGTAGCATTGGAGCAGCGTGGTGGATTAAGCTCTGATCCTTCTCCTGCACGAGGAAAGAGGCCTATGCCCAGCTATGGGATATTACAGGGTGAAGCGTTAGTTACTAAGTTAAATGTGATGAATTTAAGTGATGATAATGATTATAATGGTAAAATTTGGCACAAAAAATAGGGTATAACTTAGAATAATACAAACTTCTTACCAACAATCTTTGTTCCGAATAATTGTGTTTGCTCGCAAACGAAAAAAAACCGACTTCAACTACATCGACGAGTAATACAACGTAGATCGACGAAAAAATACTCAAGTAACTGCGCGTTATCAAAGATTACTCAAAAAGTAGCTACCAGATCTCAATAAAATTTATATGTGACCACATGACAAACATCAGCTTTCGATTAAATTAAAAATTATTAAAATCGGTACACCCAGTAAAAATTTATTGCGGATTTTCAAGAAGTTCCCTCGATTTCTCTGGGATCTCATTATCAGATCCTAGTTTCCTTATCA
The DNA here is from genome assembly GCF_905220565.1 of Melitaea cinxia. Taxonomy (NCBI): domain Eukaryota; kingdom Metazoa; phylum Arthropoda; class Insecta; order Lepidoptera; family Nymphalidae; genus Melitaea; species Melitaea cinxia. Next base: position 3,298,523 of record NC_059416.1, read on the forward strand.
TGGTGCTAAACTAAGGATATCTTCTTTCCAACAAAAAAAGAATTATCAAAATTGGTACACCCAGTAAAAAGTTATTGCGGATTTTCAAGAATTTCCATCAATTTCTCTAGGATTCCATCATCAGATCCTGGTTTCCTTATCATGATACCAAACTAGGGATATCTCCTTTCCAACAAAAAAAAATTTATCAAAATTGGTACATCCAGTAGAAAGTTATGCGGTATAATACATCGTAGGTCGACGAAAAAAAGCGTCAAGTAAAAACGCATTATTAGATATAGCTCGAAAAGCAGTTGTTAGATCTCACATAAATTTAAATGGAACCAATTGGCACACACCACCTTTCGATTAAAAGAAAATTTGTCGAAATCGCTCCACCCAGTCAAAAGTTCTGATGTAACATACATAAAAAAAAACATACAATCGAATTGAGAACCTCCTTCTTTTTTGGAAGTCGGTTAAAAAAAAAGATTTTCATGGCATAGTTTTTTATATCAATGAAATTGACAATAGTTATTTATAATACACTAGCTGTGTCCTGGAGTTTCACCCTCGTTAATTTGAGATAAAGGGTATTAAAATATTATATAGCCTTCCTCGGGTAATGGACACAAAAAGATTTTTTTTTAATTTGAAGCAGGTAGTTCCTGAGATTAGCAAACAAACAAACAAGGTAATACAAAAAAAATCTTATTGTTATAATTATAATCTGTTGCAGAAAATTATAGGACCTGTGGTTATCTATACAAATGATTAAAATTGGAGTATCTGTTTGTAATATTAAAATAACCGCTTTTTACTAAATGCGCATTTATGTATACACGGTACATATACCAAAATAACCTTTTTTACAATTTTTCTCTGTCTGTCTGTTTGTTCCGGCTAATGTCTGAAACGGCTGGACCGATTTTGAAAGGACTTTCATTGGCAGATAACTGATGTAGTAAGGAGTAACTTAGGCTACTTTTATTTTCGAAATTTATTTATTTTATAACTCTGCGCTCTAAACAATAGCTTTTTTGTAAAATTATACGCGGACGAAGTGGCGGGCACAGCTAGTGTAATTATAAAAGTTAAATTTACTAAAAGTAGTCAGATATTATAAGAATGATCGAGAATATCTAAAAGACAACAGTGTATAATTTATAAAAATTAGATTTTATAAATCGATGTTACCTACCTAAAATGTTAAGGTAGTCGCGTGACTGAAAAATATTTAGTGAATCGTAGCCTTAAACTAAATATTGTTATGGAAATGGCATGTTTGCTAATCGAATCAGCTTAGATTGTGCCTCATTATTATTTTTATTACTTAACAAATACTACTTTCCTATACAACTGCGACTCTTATCAAATACAGACAAAGTGACTTTAGTAAGTAGTTTAGTAAGTCAGATGAATAGTTTTTTAAACTTGCTAAGAAATTTGTTAATTATTTAAAATATTTCTTAAAATATGTGAAAATGAGCAAAAGGCTAGTTGGTACACCTAAATACATAATTTATATTTTAGACCATTTTTGATTAATTTATCAAATTTAATCTTTTGTATTAAATTTTTTAAAATTTTTTTTGCTTAGTTCAAATCTTCTGAGAAACGTCTAATTTGAACATTGAATTTTAAATTATCTTAATTATGAAAATGAATTTAAATAATTCGATATGCAAATTTGTAACGGTTTTGCTTTATTGCTGTGATTATTTGAAGATAAATTATATTTAACTAGTGACCCGACACGGCTTCGCACGGTTCCAAAAACTATCAAGGTTCCTCTACTATATTATGCATGTATTATACATATAAACCTTCCTCTGTATTCACTATATTTACTAAAGAAAAGTGCATCAAAATCCGTTGCGTAGTTATAAAGATCTAAGCATACAGACAGCGGGAAGCGAATGTGTTTTATACTACATATGTAATGATTACCTGTTATCATAACTTTAAGAAAAAAGGAAATTACTGCTTTTTACGAATTAGAAAGGTACTCAATAATTATATATATTTCATATAAAAACAATAATCATTTCTATTTTAATTTCTAGTCTAAGGTACAAAAAATGATGTTAATTGTAATTTTGTGTATACGTCTATTGTAATTCAAATCTCAACAAACGTACAGAAATAATGAAAATTCTCACTCGATTCCCCAGTTCCAGAAGTTTACAACAAACTCTATCTAAATAAGTTCATTGGTTTTTAAAATGAACGCATGATTTTGTATTGATAGAAGTGCATAGATATTGGTAATTCATTGGCTTTATACTGGTTTGGATTGTATTACATATTTCAAAAAGAAACGTATGTTAACAATTGCTATGTGGTTACGGCAGTAAAGAATATAGTCATCTCCGCTCTTCCCGTGGGTGTAGTAAGAGGCGACAGTTCCATTACCACTTTGGAACTTAAAAGGCGACCGATGGCGGGATAACCAACCAATCCAAACTGCTGGCTTTGAAATACACAGGCCGAAGACGGGCTGCAGCGTCTTCGGTGCGACAAAGCCAGCCCTGCGGTCACCAACCCGCCTGCCCAGTGTCGTGACTGTGGACAACAAACATGAGTTCACACCATTTTTAGCGCGAACTTGTGGAGGCCTATGTCTTGCAGTGGACTGCAATAGGCTAAAGTGATGAACGATGATGGTATGTCAAAATGTTCTTACTTTTTAAGTAAGTAATAAAGTTATCAAAACTTTTAATAAACTATATATCAATAATAACGTCGATAAACTTACTAACTAAATAGTTAATATAGTATAAGTAGGTCCTTACATTTTTAGGGAAGACACATCAGGAAATATCCTGCTCACATTTAGAACAGTACGACTCCAATTTTAAGCGTATCGCTCCTTTAGCAATAAGACTGCCTTTCCAAATCTTACTATTATTACATATTGTACTTTTTTTTGTATCTTTTGGTGTACAATAATGCATATTATTATTATTACGATGGGGAAGTACCTCGAACTTACAGACTTCAATTTTCTTCAGGTTCATCTTGCAGATTTTTCATTCAGTCATAGCAGACGTTCTCTAGCTTTCTGACACAAATTCTTCAACTTTATTATAATACCCAAAATTATTTATTGTTAAGGGGTCGTTCATTAAAGACATAATATTTTTAGAAAATTTTTGAACTTCTACCTCCCTTAGTGATATATGGTGAGCGTGAACTACCCCTAACTCCCCAAGACCCAAAAATCTAGTGTATTGTTTCCATCCAAAATGTTTTTTTAATTATTATAGAAATTGTTAATTTTCAAGACTAAAGGCCCAGTAGTTTGTTTCTTAAAAAGGATCACAAGAATGTACAAAACGTCGTCTTCAAATTGGTAATATCTGGTATGAAATACAGCGTCACTAAATCCAAACTTCTTTGCCATTTATAGAAAGCCTGCACTGATAATAAGCTTTAGCTATTAATTTATTTTTTAATATAAGTTTTATATTTGTTCTCAGACAACTGTAATTATAAAATAGTTTGAGGGATTTTATTATACATCCGAATACCATAATCCAGAAAGGAGAGAAAAATTGTAACGATTTAATAGTCATGATAAAATACCAAATCTATCCCATACCGAAACCGTAAATTTTCTCCAGGGATATAATAATTTTGAACTATTCAAGGCTATGTACCTATCATTGTACTAAACTCCATCTAGATTCTTTTAGCCTTTCTAACATGATAGTGCTACAAATATACACCCATACAAGCCTTTGAATTTGTAAAAGTCGTGAGATAAAGGGCTGTATAACGTGACTCATCAGAATAAACAAAAAAAAAAAAAAAAGGTAACTAATTTAAGGTGTTTTCAAATATATTTAATTATTTTACATAACAAGTTATGTACACCAGGATAGCAATAGGAAATAGCTCTTATAAACAAAGGCACTACTTATCCCATGATGGAATCTCTTCCAGTAGTCCTGCCACAAGAAACCGGACAAAGGAGGAATAGTTATAAAACAGTCGCAAAATTAGAGTGTACAATCTAAACATATTGAGAATAAAAATATAAAATATAATAAATAATAATTATACAATATATAAATGCATAAATACATAATAATGTAAACACACGTAGATACATACACATATACAATAGGTACAAACATAATGTAATACATACGATAATATATTCCAATACGCCTAAGGACACTTAATTAAATTGATTTTAGACTAGGATTGATTCAGGTAGAATTAAGCAAGGTGATATGGCTAGTATTACAACTAGATTGTAACTAACTAGAATAGTGTTGAAGTTATTCATAGTAAACATGTGTGTGATACAATCAAACAACGTTTTTGTAATTGTTGCGTTATTAGCTTATATGGGTATATAACAAATTCCAATGACTCAAAAACTTCGATAAGAAAAAATATTTTAACAATTGTATCATTGTAATAAATATATTTTATGGAAGTTTTTAAAAATCAACTCTAGGTCTCAGGAAGGGGATTTTTTTTTCTAGAATTTAAGCCTAGGTCTGGTCAGCGGCTTTGTCGACATTGTAGAGGAACATAAGTATACTGTAGAGATTATATTTACAAAAGTAAGTTAAGTTTTTAGATGGGTAATATAAATAATTTTTCAAAAATATCCGTTATTAAATTAGACGAGCAATTTCTTTGCCTCGTCGTACCAAATACTAAGCATCTGTGTTTGAATTTGTCTGCTTATAAGTCCAGGCTAGCTTCGTCAATTTTCGTATGTCCATGCTTTATTTACAACAAAAAGAGACGGCTTTATATCCATGACTCCTTTATAACAATAAAAAAAAAACACAGGAGGATTGAAGATGATAAAAAAGTACCAGGAGAACATGACTGCAATCTGTGTTATGACTAGTTTCTGAGATGAAAACTAAGCTAAGATAATCATATTGAGAAAATGTTGGTAATGAGTTATAGTCCGAAAGTAAAGATAAATGTAAATCATTGCAAGCCAGAAAGTTACTAAAGGCGACGGGCGAAAATGGGCCTGAACTTTACGGTCCGTTACATCATTGAAATATTTATCAATATTCGTTTCAAGTTTTTTCATTCCCAATGGCAAAACGATTCGTTATTTTACCATGGGATAGTAAATTGATTAACAAATTGAAATACTTTTGTTTTCCTGTGCCCTAGTATATTTTTCTGTCCTATAGAGACACTTCAAATGTTGCTAGCTGAGAAAAACGAATTATTGGATTACCGATTCGTTTTATTTGTCTTTATTTTTAAGGTTTTTATTATGTACTTATGTTGCATACTAAGTGTATGCAATGCTATCGTGATTTGCAATGGGTATAATGGTTTTATCTAAAAAAAAGAAATTCTAAATATAAAAAAAACGACTCACTTTATTTTTTAAGCTGGCAATCGAAGGCGTAAAAACATTAAGTCAGGTGTAAGTCAAGTGTCAAAGCCATTCACTCGTTTTGTTCTCAGCTTGCGGCAGTGAATATTTTGGTGTTTTGTGCATTTCGTTTGATCTTTTGGTTTTCTTTCACGACTTTCGCTATGTTTAACATCAACAACACAACGACGTTTTTTACATATTAGTTGACAATTCTCACAGAGGAAGGGACGCCATCCGAGCTTATTGTTGTAATTGTGTTATAGGGAGACGAACAGTAGGTTGCCGTTGCCAAGTAATGTCCGTAATATGGTACCTAGGCTAGGCAAGACATCAAGAAAATCTAATACCACCTGCGCAATTTTTAGATAACGTTCTAATAATTTATGACGATGAATAAATAAATGTTAAAATAATTAACCAATTTTTATTTAACTCTCCCCTTTATTATTGACAAATGAAAAATAACAAATACATAGATTCAATTGTAATAAACATGCTTTATCATTAAATTGTAGGTGTCCATAATCGTGTAATTGTACTTTAAATAACACAAGTACTGAGTGACTATAACGATTTGAGGTTATTTTTTTATTAAACAAAGTCATCCTGTAACTTTTTTCTCCCATGAAGGATTTATGCAAAATGTTCTGTATTTGATAAAGGACTATAGTTTCTATAGAATAACACTAAAATCATCAATGTAACGTTCAGGCCCAACTTTCTATGGACGTTCGCCCGCCTCCTTTGCGATTTGATGAAATCTGGTGTAATATTGGATACAACACCCATAGGGGCTAAACACGAATATTATGAAAGACTTATCGACTCGCCCGTTGGCGCAGTTTGTAGTGAACCTGCATATGCTCCGGGGGTTGTGGGTTCGATTCCCACCCCGAGTTGGGTTGAATATATATATTTATTTATATATGTATATGTACTATTTATACGTATATTTATAAAAAAATAGCTATACTAGTCGGCTGTACATGATAACAACCGGGACCGACGGCTTAACGTGCTCTCCGAGGCACGGTGGGGAGACCCACAAGGACTGCACACCCAGACCACGGAAAAGATCCGTATGGCCAATACAAATGTTTGTCATGTCGGTCCCGGTTGTTATCATGTACACCTGATAGCGATTGTTACTCATAGTAGGGAATATATCCTCTTTCCCGGATTCATTGGAGCAGCGTGGTGGATTAAGCTCTGATCCTTCTCCTACATGGGAAAAGAGGCCTATGTCCAGTAGTGGAATATTACAAGCTGAAGCGAGAAGCGAGAGTCGGCTGTTACCTATAACATAAGCTTTAAGTTGCGTACATTAGGAACAGATGACCGTGTGTGCATGTTGTAAATATTTATTTATTTATTTATTTATTTATGAAATAATGACCAAATTTTTTATGTATACCTTCAATAGTTTGACTTGACAATGATGAATCTATTAGGCAGTTAGGGAATGTATTTATCTAGATATACTATAAATTTTTAAACCTATTTGAATGCCAAGCATTCTAAACTACATATTGTCAATACTAAAGATATATTTTAGGTACGTGTCCAGATCTAACCTTTGTTCTATGTTATTTAAGGAAAACTTTGGAGGCAAAATAATTAAGTCTCTAAGTATTTATATTAAAAAAAGTACCTAATTAAATGAATAATTAATTATATCAGCTACTGTAAATTATAGCCTATTATAAAATAACGTAACAAATCAAGGATATAAAACATAACTATAACATAATACAAAGACAAATAAATTAACAACCGGCGCCACGGAACATATCGTAAAACGACACTGGTCTATATAACGAACGTCCACTACCGCGTGACCCACCGTACTTTCGACTCGACATTCGTTATGTCATAAATAATACTAACTGTTCAATGAGAGGGAGGCCAATCTATATTTGTCGTACGATGAAACACGAAAATAGCCGAGCGTAACCAACATGGCGTCTTACGCGTCACGGTTTTGAGGTTAAGGTTTGAAATTTCCAGCCGTTGTCACCGCTAACATATATTTACACATTAATAAGCTCTTATATCTAAACAATAAAGTTTATATTTCCCTAACCCAGGCTTAATTTTAAATTTGTATCTACGTAAATGGCGCGTAGACGTTTGTCATTTTCTTACGCGAGTAAAGGGTCTTGATCTTTACATTGAATTCGCGCTCCCGATGTTTTGCGATATTATTTAACTATGTGTGTTCCCACGGCTTCGGTTGTTATTACCGTTTTATGATTGCGGTATTAAGTAGAATTTTTCGTAGGTATTTGATGTCTATTGTTGCCATTATATTCATACAAAGGAATCGCTTTTTATCGAATCATATTTACCAATACTGTTCAATTGTAAACGGAATCCATATTTCTTTTTTCTTTTTTTTTTCGCAACGTCATAAAAGCTCATCCATAGACAAAACTAAAAACGATCACGTAGAGAGACCTCGCGAATGGAAACGTATTATAAAACAATGCACTCTTATCACTCGCGATTATGGCGCAATACGAAACTGTGGCGCTAAAATGTTGCTTTTCTGAAATTTTTGCGTTTATTCGGCTTATTAAATGTTATGAACGGGAATTACTTTTGTGTTAGGTATAAGTTCGATTTCCACTCGTTACTAATCTCTCACTATTATCTATTATTTTAAGTTTGTCTCGTATTTTGACGCATCTTCTTTTAAAGATGAAAACAAATCATTAAAACTAAATCCTAGGTTTTATTTGAGATTGTCCGATTCAATATGGGTTAGAGCTAAAAATTATCAAGCGCCATACTTTTTTTAAAAATCTCCGAATACGAAACTTTTTGTACTAAATTGTGTTAACGATTGGTTCGATTGTGATTTTTATATGAATACCTAACTACCCGAGAATTAGTTACCAAAACAAAGACTGGTGGAATATTGTGTTTTATTCATATCAGTAACAGCTAATCAGTTTTTTATTTTGATATTATTAATGGAGTTTTATGTGCGAAGTAATATATATCTATGCTGTTAATTAATAATAATTGACGACACGATGATGGTACAGACAGACTTTTTCACGTCAATATACATATAATACACTATCGTGCGAACCAGCAATAAGTGCACAGATGAGACAATTAATTTGATATAATAAAACAATAAATGTCTTGATAACGGTCTGTTTGATTATAAAAAAAAATATCTGGTTGATAATTTTGAGCGCGTTGACATATAATTAACTTTTTGAGCTCTAATAAATGAAATAAACCGCACCAACTTTCTTTAATTATGAAATTTATGTTACTATATTGATGTTACAAAGCTAAAATGTTGATTTATATGAATCCTTTATTATTAGACACTTTTAGTATTATAAAAATATATATCTGATTAAAACGCTACGAAAAAGTCAAAGCTGTGTCAATAAATGGGAAGTATTACGTACGTTTGTATCAAAAGCCAGAAAATATGCCCAACAAAACCACAACAAACAAAAAAGTCGATAAAGTCGATATGAACATTTCTCAGGAACAAGACTCGAACCCATGATAGTTATAGAAAACATCGTCATTACAACTAAATATAGTAAACGTCAAGTTCTTAATATTGCTACATATGAAAATTGTAAGGAGCTATTAAATATTAATACGCAATTAACTGTGTTATGTTTCTGACGGATACCCGTCGCGGCATAGTCGCGGTTTCGATTGCCGTTGCTCGGGATAGATATTTGCATTAGTTCAAGCATTTGTAGGTGGAGACCCTGGAGACCTTGCCTTAGAGGGCATGTAAAGCTGTCGATCGTATATTATGGTATCATAGACATGTAAAAAAGATCTTTATTCGTGGTAGGAAAATTCCCTACACGAAGATGAGGCTTTTACTGAGCAGTGAGAAGAAGAACAAGTAAATTCATACGAATAACTTTTCATATCTTTCATCTATTTATATATTAATTATCTCGAAATACATAATAGTTTGTTTCAAATGAGCTAATTTTATGCCAATTAGCAGATATCCGTGACACACAAATTTTGAGAATGTGTGCAATTATTAAATTATGGCAATTATAAAATTTAGCCTACCGACGTAGTTTATTACTATGTCAAATTGATTCTAAATATTCGCTGACTGTATAAATAAATCACGTACCTAACGTGTGTTCGCTAAATTAAGATGCATGTATTACACATCATTTATCTGACAGTTAATATTTATAGGCTGATTAAAATACATAATTTATCATATCCTATAAATATATTTTTTTAAATCATTGGGTCGGCGGGAAAACGTATAGTTCATTTAATGGTAGAAGGTCGCAGTCTAGGTATGGATATCCGTAACACCAGGATCCAGTACCAACAGTACCTAATTTGTAGCGTTACAATGAGTGGTATTTTTAGTCGAATTACGATAAGAAGTAATACATAAGTAAACAGTAAGAGACTGGTTCAAATTGGAGCTAGCTGCTGCAACACTCCTAGACTTGTATAGGTTTTATTTTTGTTGACCATACAATTTGCATGACCAAAATAATCTAAGCAGATTTAAGCATACGTTATAACAACATATGCTCATAATAATAACATCGTGATATTCTGTTATAATGCTGGTACTACACAAAAATTAAACAAAATATATTGTCGAAATGTATATAGAAATATTTGTTATTGAAATTTTTATTTTTATATATTGAAATAAGTGTTTAATTTTAAAAATAAAAACATTTTTTATACATAATAAGCGTATGTTATTAATGTTTATATGCTATATAATACCTATGGCCTAATTATAAGCTTTTAGTAATACTGTAGAAAAAAAAATACTAAATCTGTATATAAACCGTGCAAGCAAACGAAGCCCGATCAGAGCCCGCAGCCAAACATGTACGTCTTCAGATTATTACGTTACTAGAGTGTTGACATATTTATTTAGTTATGTTCCTACACGTACTCGCTGAGTGGTTCCGTATTGATTGTATGCACTGAACGCCATGTTTAGTACACCTTTAATAACTAATCACTTTCCGCAAATTTTACTAATTCCAATCAAACAACTTTTAAGGATTTCATCGCGGCTTATTAAGTTTTTTAGATGCCCGATATTTCCGATACTTAACAGCAACCATGGTCACGGGAGGACGTCGTCTTACTGACGAGTCAAATCAATTTCGTATTTGGGTTCAGTACATTGAAAAACATAAACAAACATAGAGCTTTTTAAAAAAATTGCATAAATGAATTTTTTCGGTTTTTCGGAATTTAGTCAAAACTGGGAGATTTAATGAGCAAACGGACCCTATATTTGGATTCAGCGCATCGAAATACATAATAAATTAATAACCCTAGATGGGTCTGGTCAAAGGTACAGAGCACTTTTACTGTGTATCTGTGTAGTAATTAAGCGTTTCCGTGAAAGTCGAGCGTCATTTTAGCGCTCAACATTTGTGTTCTCAATTTAAAATCCGTTCGGGGAACACGAAAAGATAACAAAAATTTCCGCGCCAATTCCGGGGAAGGACACTCGAGCTATTGTTTGAATTGAGAATGCTTTCGGCGAAGTGACATTTCATTTTACTTATTGCGTTCCGAATTTAAACTATATTCTGCGCTATAAAACCGTTTTCGTTTATTATTTCCAGCCAGCGAACTTGAATTTTTCGACAAGTCGCGTACGTCTTAATAACTTCCTCGATTTATTTAAAGTTTACGCAAAATAAACGAAAATTTTTTACCTTTTAACGCAACAATATCAGTCTTTAAATATTTTTTGCGGCGTCCAAAGTTCACTTGTTAATTTATTATTAATATAAATTCAATTTTGGTACATAAAACATAAACAACAGGTTACCAAAAAAAAAAACAAAGTAATTATGAAACTGTACTTATATTTAAGGTTTTTCTCAGATTATAAAATGCACTGATTGTAAAGTTGAGTGAAACCGTGTATCTAAGCGAATTATACATATAGATAATAAAATAATTGAGATGTCTTTTTAAAAATGCACTAGGCGTACTGTGTTAAGGACAGGCGTTTGGTTGTCAGACCTTGGTTCGAAAACTACGCTGTATTTCCATTGTTAACTGACATCGAAAAATGGAGGTTCTTATTTTTCTGATTTTAACGATTAAGTTTTGTCATGCTATGGCCATATTTGTCTATAGATAAGTATTAATATGCTAATATGCATGCTGTGTGGTTACGGCATCAAAGAATATAGCTACCCCCTCTCTTCCCATGGGTGTCGTAAGAGGCGACTAAGGTATAACACAGTTCCACTACTACCTTGGAACTTAAAAAGCCGTCCGATGGCGGGATAACCATCCAGCTGCTGGCTTTGAAATACACAGACCGAAGATGGACAGCAGCGTCTTCGGTGCGACAAAGCCATCCCTGCGTTCACCAACCCTCCTGCCCAACGTGGTAACTATGGGCAAAACACATGAGTTTACGTCATTTTTGGCGTGAACTTGTGGTCTATCTCCAGTAGTGGCCTGTGTCCAGTAGTAGACTGAAATAATAAAGATGTTTGCAGTAGTCTGGGCGTTTGTGCTTGTGTATTATATTTGTTTTCGGACCCCCGACACGGGAGTAAATCGTAGTATAAAACTTAGTAGAAAAAATTTGTCGAATCGGTCCAGCCGGTCACAAGTCTTGCTTTTAACAACACATTTAATGATTCATTTATATTCATATTTAGTTTGTTATATTTTCAATTTTAAATCACAAAGTGAGAGCGTCGAATGTAACAGCAGTGTGCTTTGTTTGTGCGTCAGCGGCGGACACGAGGAAATTGAGTCCGGTTACATTGTTGCTTTAAATACATTTTATATTCTATTTATAAGTTTTTGTAATACTTAAAACTGTTGAACTTGTTTTAAACGAAATAATAAATAGTATAATATAGTGATATAACGATTTCTAAAATAACTGAGGTAGCACAGTAGGAAATATCCTGCTGAAAATCTGAAGCAGCCTCACTGGGAAAATATCTTGACCTTACAGAAGATCACAGCTAAATAATACTGTTTTCAAGCCAAGCAGTGTCGTGTTCCTGTGTCGCGTAATGTGACCAGAGCTCCTGAGAAGAATTGGGATTAGGGTCGGCAACGCGCTTGCGATGCTTGTAGTGTTGCAGGCATCTATACGGAAATCGCTTACCATCAAGTGAGCCTTACACTTGTTTGCCAACCTAGCTGAATAAAAAAAAATATCGTATGTGCTTGTGTTTCAGCTTGTAACATCCCAATGCTGGGCACAGACCTCTTTCTCCACGTGGGAAAAGGAAAGGAAGAATTAAGGTCTAAATTAACAATATTTTTAAATATCATTGTTGTGGTAACAACATACAAGAATAAAAGCCTACGAACCTCTTTAACACCGAGAGCATTGCAAGCGCGTTGCCGACCCAACCCTCCCAAGGAAATCTGGCTACTATACACACTTAGAGCAGAGTCTATTCTGCTGTGCCCTGCCACAGTGATAATTATTTTTACTATTAATTTATAACACATTTCAGCCTTTAATATCCCACTGCTGTAGGCCTCTTTCCTAATGTAGGAGAAGGATTAGAGTTTAATCCACCACGCTGCTCCAATGCGGGTTGGCGGATATATATATTCCCTACTATGAGTAACGATCGCTATCAGGTGTACACGATAACTACCGGCACCGAGGGCTTAACGTGCTCTCTGAGGCACGGTGAGGAGACCGACATGGACTGTAAAAACATCCAGACCACGGCAAACATCTGTATGGCAAATACGAATGTTTGTCATAAGCGGGGATCGAACCCGCAACCGTCAGCGCAACAGCCACAAACCAGTGCTGTGACCGTTGCGCCAATGCGTCATAATTAATAAAACTAAATAAAATGCACCGTTCCATTCACGATAAAACTGTTAAAACAGTCGCAAAACAAACTAAACATATTCAAAACGCAACTAAATTACAAGAAACCCTGATAGCACAGAAGTATTTCACGCGGTTTCATGCGACAGTCTTACCGTGAATGCCTTTAGTATTTCAGACGAGCTCCGAGCCTCAAAATACAATCAACAAAGATAGGAAGCTGAGTACAGTTGGTATAAAAATACGTTAAACGGTAAAAGTTAGGTAAATTACATATAAGAAATATAAAAGCATAGAAAGTCAATAAAAAATGAAGTCTGATATTACTGAATATTGAGCACTTTGTTTCGTTATTACAAAAATCACTATTTCGCCATTGAAAAATCTATCTAATGTTTCTTTTTTCCCCAATTCAACATTATCTGTCAGATATTTCTATCTGGAAATAAATAAAATTGGAGTGCCTGTTTGTAATATTAAAATAACCGCTATTTACTAAATGCACATGGATACACGCTACATATACCAAAATGACATTTTTTGTCTTTTGTTTAAATTCCACAAGTTGAAATGAAATAGAAGGGAATGTCTTACTTCTTTTCTAGTAAAAAATATCAAAGTTTATGTATGAGATAAACTTTAGCATGAACCCTTGCAACGTAACATCAATCAACTACTAACTACTAAATAAACTATTTTAGCAAACGCCTGTCTAGTATAATTTGTCAAAAGAAGTCTCGAACCAATATCTAGAATAGCTACTATACATATTAAATCCATATAAATATACATATAAAAATAACAATATTAATGAGAGACATCTTCTAGCGACTGTACTAGTCGGATATGCAGCCGGCGTCGGCGAAATCTGACGAGATTACCCGGAATCGAACCGAAACTAAACGGTTAACGGCATCGGCGACGGCACGCTAAACGCAGTTTCACTTTGTTGCATTTAGTTTTGTACTTTGTTACGTGAACTGATGAAAGGAACGAATGCCCAAAGGAGCTGTATTATTGTGTGTCTTGTTTCTCCTAAGTCCATTTCCTCCTATTCCATTTCGGAAAACGGTAATAACTTAATTGACAACTGAGGTAGGGCACAGCAGGAATTTCCTGCTCAAAATATGGAGCAGCCCGACTGGGGTAGTACATCGACCTTACAGAAGATCACAGCAAAATAATACTGTTTTCAAGCAGTATTGTGTTCCTGTTGATGAGTAAAGGTGACCAGAGCTCCTGGGGGGATTGGGGATTGGGTCGGCAACGCGCTTGCGATGCTTCTGGTGTTGCAGGTGTCTATAAGCTACGGTAATCACTTACCATCAGGTGAGCCGTACGCTTGTTTGCCGACCTAGTGTCATAAAAAAAATCTATCATCTCAAATATAGATACTTGGTTGCGATCGAAACTCGTAGTAGGGAATATATCCGCCAACATGCAATAGATCAGCGTGGCGAATTAAGTTCGACGCTTCGCCTACACGACAAAGAGGCCTACCATCAGCAGTGGTATATTACAGGCTGAATCAATTTATCAATCAATGAGTCTACCACCGTTTATCATTAATTTTCATGAACATCAAATAATATACTAATAAATAATGTAACATTTTATAAGATATACATGATACACTTACTCGCTTATTATTATTATATATTATATTATATATTATATTTATAAGATATACATGATACACTTACTCATAGTAGGGATAGGGAATATATCTGCCATGGTTTATCAAACAGTTACAAATAGCAATTATTTTGCATGTTGATATAATTATTTAAATTTTAGTTAGGCTAAGTTTGATTATAATATTATCTTAACTTTACTTTTTATATAAATTTGATTAATGACCTTTTTAAATGAATTTTATTATTAACAAGTAGGATCTTTACTTTTAATTTTTATGCGAAGTAATTTTAGTTATACTTGCTTCACGGCATTAATATATTGTGTAATGTTGTGTACCCCGTAATGGGATACATATTAGATAATAATGTAATAGTGAATCATATATAATGTTCCATATGTATTCTGTGGATGTACCTATAAAATAAAATAAATAAATAGATAAATAAATAATTATGTAGGGAAATTTAAGTAAATAACAGAAATATATAACTTATACATAGATAAACAAATATAACTATATAAAAAAAAAAAACCTTACTAACAGTAATATAGGTTAAGTGTACATTGTAAGTAGAACATAAGTGTACATATATGGTAACTAGGAAATAAGCGTAAATATAGACATAGATAAGAAAAATAATAATGTAGAAATTAGAAAGCAATTATGTGTATACTTCTGCACAAACAGTATTTAGTAAGGAAAAAAAAAAAACCGTCGGCGTCGGACCACGTCCTAGTTTTACTAGGCAGTCACAGGATTGTTGATCTGTAGTATAATAAGTAGAAAAATCGCCTGTGGTATTATAATGCATGCATGATAAACAAAGGCACGGGCATTTTGAGCCCGTGGATAAAAATTTATAAATAAAAAAAAAATATATATATATCCTGCCAACCCTCATTGGAGCAGCGTGGTAGATTAAGCTCTGATCCTTCTCCTACATCGGGAAAGAGGCCTATGCCCAGTAGTAAGATATTACAGGCTGAAGCGACATGATATGACTTGGTGATAATTAGCCTAATATTACTTAAGATTAAAAGGCCAGATAATGTTAATAAATATTGCATATTTTTTTATGCATTACTTTGCTAGGCAACCGTAGTTCACTATTAACAACAGGATTTTAAACTTAACTGAAAAACATTAAATCCATCAAGACTTAAAACACGTAAATTACACAATTTCGGTGCAAAACCCCCCAACTTTTAAGAATTGCTCGTACAAAGCGAAATGGTGCAGTTGCAGTTGCTGAAAAATTTTTCAGGATAATTACGGATAGTGGAATTTTCCACGTGGACTGTACGTTTAAACGTCGTTTCCGAAAAAACGGCTAAATTGCAGGATACTGCTCGGCTACTATAGCTATAGCTGTAGCCAATGATGGTAGACTAGCTAGCTATCGACTAGATGCCTTTTACTATGTGCTCGAAGTTTTGTCGAGTTAGGATATTTATTTTAGTTTGAATTTCAGTTGACGATTTTGAAATATGTGAAAAATATTTTCTCTTGATTCAAAAATAAACTGTTTTAATAGCAGAATGGGATTCTTGTGTTGGTGAGTGAGATGAAAAACACACACAACACAAACACAAATTCACAGATCGTAACAAAGATATTAATGATTTGTATTTAACGTACTTTGTCAGTTATTATCTTAATTGAATTAAAAGTAAGCATATATAATAAGTGCAATAAAGCATATTATTAGGCTTTTAAAGCCGGTTTATAAGCTATAAAATAGCACGTTTAAGACCAAAGAAGCTAAACAAATATCAAGCTAATATGAGAATTGCTGAGATATTTACTGTCTGCCTCAGTTTAGTTTAGTTCACATATTAAATTCTAACTCCATACATTAATCAATTAGATATCAAATTACAACGTACAAGCTTTTAATAATAATATTTCTATTAAATGCTTTCATAAACCATTCATCGTTTCAGCAGTTTTGTTAAGACACATTTTAGCTGACGTCACAATGACGTCACAATGTAGACGAAACAAAAGGGTATTTCGTGGAAAAACTGTACGTGTCGTCTGTCGTGTGTCGTGTCGTAGCCGTCGCGATACGACTGGACACCGTCCGTCGATCGCTTTAATAACTAGTTAGTTGGAATGGATAGGAAGAGTAACGTATACGGAGACTTCCTTCTTAGTTGTAATATATTCATTGTTTTTTTTTGTATACATTCCAAAAACATGTTCGTCCATGATCTTTATAAGATCGAAGCAGTTATTTGCAATTAATAAGTATTGAGAAGATGAAAATTTGAACATAGCATAAATATATGTAATGGCTTTGCACTTTTGTTTAAAAAGAATTAAATATAAATAAAGCATATCACTCAATACTAAGATGATGTTCTCGTGGGAACCGTCCGCTCCCGGGTCTGATAACACACACAACAAACAAGCATAAACGCTCAGACCGACATTTGTACGCTTAACTAAAAAAAGTATTTGTCATTTTGCAACACTACTATTTTTCTTATTTTTATTTGCTAATAAATATGTAAGCGAACTGAAACAAGAAAATTTTTCATCTAAAAAATCATATTAACTTTAATATCTACTTGTTATCAGAAATTTTTTAAATGGTTCAAGAACTCAAATCGAACATAAAATAAAATCACTTTGTACAATAAATAAAATATTGAATAAAAATTTAATACAACAACAACGACTCTATTCACGTCTATGTTCCCAACTTTTTTTCGTAAATCGCATTGCGACTAAAAGTGAATGAATTTCGTGGGAAACAAAAACGAGATCCAACTAATAGGTAAAACGGACAAAAAGCCGGCCGCTGCGAAAACAGACGAAAATGAAAAACAAACTGAACACACGTACGGGCGGAAGTTACACTTTTAACGCAGTTTTTGAATTCGAAATTCGATTACAGTATTCTTTATTTTAAACGTTTCATTTTTTTATATAACATATTTTATTTGTGATAAATGTATACATAAATAATATATATACAATTATATTATATACCATTCGGTGCCGGAATGTAACCCATAACCTGCGAAGCAGACAACAGGGTCACTGCAAACTGAGCCAACGGACTGGACACAATAACATATTTTTATTGTAGAATATATTTATGTATGTATGTTTAGCGCGAGTGAAGTCAAATAAAAATAGAAAACGGAACGGTCCGTAGCTGCAGCAACAGGTGATACCTATAACAGAACGTAGGCTTTGGGAGACTTGTGAACTTTTATGTCATATTCTGTTGATTAATTTTTACATTTCCTATGAAATTTTAGTTTTAATTTTATTTACAAGCTATATGTTTTTTTTAAAGAAATAATTTGTAATTTAACCTCTATACAATATACTGATAACGTTATCACTATGGATTTTTTCCACTTTTTAAAAAAAAATCGAAGCCAGATTTAAGACAATTGCAAATTCTTCGTTTCAAGAGGCTAAAGAAAAAAAAAACTGAAATTTTTTAAACACCTGCAAGAATTTGAACCTGCGATCTCTGTTAAGATCGATGACACGTATCTATTAACCAATAAAACTTAATGTGTGAGTTGACGCCACAAGCATGTTCCTCTACAGACCTTGACACAATCTATTAGGTGTGAAGTTAGACAAGTCTGAGCTAGACTTTACTTAAACTAAGGTTCATTATTTAATCTATGAGGTGATAATTGATTTTTTTTTTTTTTTGGTAATTATGTCCAAATTTGTAGCTGATTTTTCGAACTTCGAACTACTATTTTTATTTTTATTAGTGGCCTGTAACTTTATTTTCTTTTTTTTTTCTTTTATTGTTTCATTATTTTAAGAATTACTCTTTTTTAATTTTTTTTTTATTATATCTGAACATCAATAAAATTAAATGAAAATTTTTGGTTAAAAAGTTTTGATTTGAAGATTATCACTTCTAAAAGGTGTGTCTTAATTACTAATATAAACACAAAAATGAGCATATAAAGACTTTTGTGTTAGGATTGAACTCAGGACATTCACAGTTTGCACTATGCCATGTATTATTTATAGCGTAAGATCTACGATCTTAGTCACTGTTTTGTATACCTGTATCAGGGCTCAGTGTGACCTTGCGCAGTAACCGCTCACCGAAAACCTAGGTTACTTGTAGGCCATAGTCTAGATAAACTTAGGGCTGATAGTTCACATCCATATCAGTCAATTAAACACTATTTATTTTTATATATTTTTATACAATTTGTTGGCGATTACTAGAGCTTATAGACGCCTGCAACCAGAAGCATCTCAAGTGTATTGCGGATCCTTTAATCCCTCCCAGGAGCTCTGGTTACCTTATTCACCATAGGAACACAACACTGCTTGAGAGCAGTATATTTACCTATTATATATATATATATATACATATATACTAGCTGACCCTGTAAACGTTGAAAACGCAACCCCCTCAATCCCCCCCCTTATAACTGAGGAGTATGAAAAATAGATGTTGTTCGATTCCAATATGCACACAAAATTTCATAAGAATCGGTCAAGCAGTTTTGGAGGAGTTCAACTACAAACACCGCGACACGAGAATTTTATATATATAAAAGATACTTTATAGCATGTATTATGTAATAAATAGATTTAAGTCACTTATTTCAGCGTAATATAGTCCACTGCTGGACATAGGCCTCAACAAGTCCGCGCCAAAAATGGAGTGAACTCGTGTGTTTTGCCCATAGTGACCACGCTGGGCAGGCGGGTTGGTGACCGTGGTGGAAATAGTTCTAAGTATATAAAAATAAATACCTGAAATGTATGTATGTACACGCATAACTTCTGCACCGAATTGAATTTTTTTTTCGTGTCCATTACTGTCAAGACAAGGTTTATAAAAGTAAAAGAAAACTGGCAAAAATTTGACAATGTCACAAAAAAAATGAGTGTGCTTTAGACCACACGACGGAACCAAAACTTACGCAACTTAACTCTCTCTCTTTCTATCTTTAATAACTTATATCTCCCTCTCGACTTTCGTTCGCCTCGCCCAATCACGCTTTTCGTAACGCTCTCGTCACGCATTCACCAGCTTACTCCCCAAGTCAAGCGTGCGTAAAGAAGCTTTACTACAAAAAATATGGTTACGACGTTCACCAGGTAGGCGGTAGCGGCTTTCAGCTAGTTTTAATTATTTGCATTAAATGTTGTTTTACATAAAGTAAAAACAGAGTATCCCCCCCCCCCAAAGGCTTTCGAACAGCTAACTTCATGTCATTTAATCTTAAATAAATATTTCAATAAAGAGTTAGAAAAAAAAATTGATTTGTAGTGTAAAATAAACTTTTAAATTTTTATAATGTTACTAGCTGGTACCCGCAACTTCGTCTGATTAGTTATCGCAGGATTAGTAAATACTTCGAGATCTATCTTTATACCGAAATTTATCAAAATTGGTTAAGCATTATATAAAACTCAATTTGTTACTACCAAATGTGCATTAGAAATATATTATCAATTTTTATTTTATTTATGGTTTATTGTTTTGGCGATAATGGCTTACTCATAAAAGATATATATATATATATATGCTGTCGAGGGCTTTTTTGTAGCACTAATTAAGATAAACATTTCTCTTATACATTATATACGTGTAAACTCTACAGTTTTTGCAGCGTAGAGGATAGCTCGCAGATGACAGATTTTTTCCCGACTTACTTGACAATTATCGTTATATTTTGGACAATTCACACACTATCTTTAAAAATTATAGCCTATATGTTATTCTAGTATATAAGCTATATTATTGTAAACTTTCATTAAAATCCATTCGGTAGTTTTGTGTGAAAGAGGAACAAACATCCATACATACAAACTTTCGCGTTTATAATATTAGTAAGATTAAAATCACATGTAACAACGCCTGTTGGGCACAGCCCTAGTGTTAGGTACCAAAACATAGTCTAACCTAGATCCCACTAACCTTGTACCCAATAACATGTATCTGTACTGAGGACCGACTACAAAACTATTCGTACTAATATGATCCTTATTCCTTAAACTTTTACGGTTAGAATTAAAGTGATGGGTTATCGAGTTAAAGGTTTTTCGTTTTTCGTTCGTTTGATTTAGAATAATCGTTAAATTGTTTTCTGTTTATCTGTTTTATAAATAACACTAGATTCGTGCTGTGGTATGTGTTGTACTTAGTTTTCAATAGAGTCTATTCAATTTAAAACTGATTTGAAAGTTGTTTTGTCTAATTTAGACCATCTTATGTTTGTAGTTTATGTTAAAAAATCTAAAATAATAAATATTAATAATAAATAAAATCTTCTTATCAGATTTTGATTTAGTTTTTATTATGACTGAGGTAGGGCACAGCAGGACATTCCTGCTCAAAATATGGAGCAGCTTGACTGGGGTAGTACCTCGACCTAACAGACGATCACAGCTAAATAATACAGTTTTCATGCAGTATTGTGTTTCTGTTGGTGAGTAAGGTGACCAGAGCTCCTGGGGGGATTGGGGATAGGGTCAGCAACGCGCTTGCGATGCTTCTGGTGTTGCAGGCGTCTATAAGCTACGATAATCTCTTACCATCAGATGAGCCGTACGCTTGTTTGTCGACCTAGTGATATAAAAAAAAAATAATCATCTGTAAATTTTACTATCGTAATCTCTGAGACATATATCTGAGCATAAGCAAAAGAACCTAACTTATTGATAAATTCTAATTTAAGTAGCTATGGTTTAGATAAACAATATAGAAATATTTTTTTGAAAAAAAAATGTATTAATTATGGAGTGTCTACACTAATGTGTAATGCGTAAAAATTAATATGCAGAGTGGTCTATATTAATCGGATTTATTATTATAATTATTTCCTACTAGATGCATTCCATTCTGGTTGAAACTTCTCGAACATTAAGAGTAAATCCTGAAATATTTAAAAGCGTTTCACTTCGGTGATATTTAAGTATTTAACAGAAGTTTTTATTACGGTGCTTTGTTCGGGTACAATATTGCTAAAAAATAATATAAAATAATCAATCAATTTCAACAACGTGCTTGCAATGCTTCTGCAGGCCTAGCATGCGCGCCACGACAAAATTTTGTCTACCCCTTTTCTCGTATTATCTCTCTATGTCTACAGTAGCTAACATGCGTGCACGCGATACTCTTCTCGTTACGTCAAGAAGAGATAATCATTA
This sequence comes from Melitaea cinxia, assembly GCF_905220565.1. NCBI lineage: Eukaryota > Metazoa > Arthropoda > Insecta > Lepidoptera > Nymphalidae > Melitaea > Melitaea cinxia. The sequence goes on from NC_059416.1 coordinate 3,320,510, forward strand.
AATTTTAGTGATCTGTGATATTTATCTCTACGGAAGCTAACATGACATCGTAATTTTGTCGAATTTTGTCGTTTTAGGAAGAGAAACTTCTCGTCTTCAATATTATCGACGAGAAAGACGATAAATAAAAAATAAATAAAACCGGGTGCCTATTTTTTGTATACCATGGCGTTTCCCTATTATAATTATATAATTTCGGTATACGAAGAGCGGGAAATGCGAAAAGTCGAGTGAAGTGTGCCATATAATGACACAAAAAACGTATTTGCGCCCTGTTGCTTCTTATTCTAAATAATAATAATACTTTATTTCAGACCAAAGTATAAGTCCATATTGGGTTAGTACAACAAGACAAGACAACATTCAGAATAAAAAACAAAACAAAATTATATTAAAAAAATCAATAACTAAAAATAAAATTAAATAGAATAAAAGTAAAATCAATAATCAAAAAAAAAATTCAAAAATTCAAAAAATTTTAAAAATTAAAAAAAAAAAATGCGTGATAGAATTACAATTATCTAATGTGCGACAAGATATAAAGCACAACACGAGCATATTGTTTTACATATATAATTAAATTCATTTACTTACGCCGTTTTATTTTCCATATTAGATTTTTTAAATTAGATATACACTTTTTATCTTAGCCAAAAGGCCGAGAACATTGTTAAATAAAACATGTGTCACTCGTTTGAAATTGGTCAATAACCTTGTAAATTCAACTTTACGACATAAGAAATAAGAATGATATTCAGTTGTGATTATGGTTGATAATGTTTCTCTACTCGACAAGGCGAAGTCTTCGGAAGAGAATTTTGTCTCTCGTAGTGCGCATGTTAGGGTAATCGAGAAAATACTCGATGTAGACATTATCTCTCTCTCTCGTCAAGAGATATCTCGTTGTATGCATGCTAGGCCGGCTGGTGTTGCAGGTGTCTATATCTTAGCTGCGGTAATAGCTTACCATCAGCGGGGTACCTACGTTTTTTGCCACCGTAGGGGTAGAAAAACAAATCAAAAATATAAACTACTAGCATCCCACCCCGGGTTCGCACGGGAATTTAACAAAAATTACAAAAAAAGTCCTTAATTTTTTTTTAAATGTAAATATAGCATATGTCATCCGCGGATATTGTAACTTCCTAATAGTGAAAAAAAAATTCAAATCGATTCAGAAGTTCCGGGGCTTATTCAGTGCAAACAAAGAATCAAATATTTCCTCTTTATCAGTGCCTATACATATAATGAAAAAAACCAAAAGCTTATTATTGACCATGTTAGTATCATCAAGTACATGTACATATATGCACGTGGTGTGTGGACCGACTCCACGAAACCTGCCAGACAAACACAAATTACGCTAGCGTCAAATAACGCGAGCCAGCAGAGCCGTGTGAAACGGCACTTGAATTTTTCGCATGATATTTGAGTACGAAATAGAATTAGCATATTATTTTTTAATATCATAGTTTTTATATTTCGTGGATCATTTTACATGCGACATAGTATAATAGTCATTACAAATATCACGTCACGTTTTACCCGCGGCTTCGCATGCTTTGATTTTTTTTAATGTAAAGTATCCTATGTTACTTCTAATACCTCCAAGGATATATATACAAAGTTTTATAATGATCGGTTAAGTAGTTTTCACGTGAAAGCGTAACAAACAAATTTACATTCATATTTATTATATTAGTAGGGATTTACAGACAGTATATATATGTTTGCCGTGGTCTAGGTGTTCCTTTGTTTTATATATTTTTACACGTACTTGAACCAGAATCCAGTAGTAAACGTATTAAAAAGCGTTTCGTTCGTGAAGTTCTTTTTGTTACGTATCAAGTAACCCGTTTTCTTACTACCATATTTTTTATCGTACACTAGCGACCCGCCCCGGCTTCGCATGATTGCTAAAACTATCAGTGTTCCTCTACTATATTATGCATGTATTATACATATAAACCTTCCTCTGGAATCACTCTATTTATTAAAAAAACCGCATCAAAATCTGTTGCTTAGTTTTAAAGATCTAAGCACACAGACAGCGGGAAGCGACTTTGTTTTATACTATGTAATGATATGTTAATTCTTTGATACATTTCCTACTAAGCAAATCTTGTTCCGATAATAACAGAGGAAAAAAAATGTGTGTGTCCTTATATACGCACCTAAGAAGTTATAATTCATTGGCTAGCTAACTTCTTCTAGCTAACTTCAAGGGCTCAGTTTTTTGTGACGGTGTGCGCGCGCATCAAATTTACTCTCACCATTTTTCCCTTACGCGCCGAAAGATTAATAACTTCAAAAAAATATAAATTATCTTATTTGGGTTCAGTCGTTCAGAACTTACGCGTGTATATACATTTAACAATGTGATTAATTTATATTTATATATATTTAACTAGCTGACCTCGCAAACGTTGTTTTGCCGTATATGTTATTAACCCGCTTGATCCCCCCCTCATAACTTAGGGATATGAAAAAAAAGATGTTGGCCGATCCTCAGACCTACCCGATATACACCCAAAATTTCATAATATTTTATTAACCCCCTCAATCCCCCCACCCCCTTATAACTGAGGGGTATGAAAAATAGATGTTGTTCGATTCTCATACCAACCCAATATGCACACAAAATTTCATGACAATCGGTGAAGCCGTTTCGGAGGAGATTAACTACAAACACCGCGACACGAAAATTGTATATATTAGACAATCAACAAAAGCAACACAGGAAAGACTAAAGTACATGTGTCAAAGCAATTAACAACACCTGATCAGCGAAATATATAACCTACTGACACAACGACATAATGTGCTGATTGTTAAAAATATCAATCATATTTACCAACTATTAATATTTTTATTTTTATTCATGTCCTTTTTCTAAAGGTTGTCTGGAAAAAATCCCTCTTTAGCGATAAGACCGCCTTTTGTACATTTCTTTTTTTTTGTTATATTTTTTCTTACATATTTTTATGTTACATGTATTGTTTCTGGTTGTACTATAAAGAATATTTTGTATTTGTATTTAATACTTTATTTAATAATAGGTAAATTTAATAATATAACTATCTATATTTATAGTAAGATATGAAGTATTTGAAATCTATCTGTTTTTAAACTAATTTTATTACTAATCGACTTCAAAATTATTACTATTTTTTAACCACTTAATGCTATTTTTTTTCTTTCCAATTATTTTTAGCTTTATATCATATTTTTATGTTAGTATATAATATCGTATGTACTTTAGTATTATTACTTTAGAAACACAGTGCACTGTTAAACTATTCATTGTTTTTGCTGTACTGTTTATCACATAAATTGTATCTTTTTTCTTCTGTAAATAAATAAATAAATAAAATAATCATTTTTGCTCGCAAACAAACAACGCGACTTCAATTATATCGACAACTTTCGATTAAAAAAAATCATAATCGTAAACATACATAAAATAAAAATACAATCGAATCGAGAACCTTCTCCTTTTTGGAAGTCGTTTAAAAAGGGTTCTCAATTCGATTGTATTTTTTGTGTTGATATTATAACTTTTGGCTAGGTTTTGCCGATTTTGACGATTTTTTTTATTCAGAAACTGTGCTTGTCTTACATTAATCTCTATTAATGCATATGTTTACGAAGTTCTCATTTTATTACTTGTTGATATAAATTGTTTGATAACATATACAATTTTTTTTGTATGGTTCATGATCAAAATACTTATCTATAATTTTTTTTAATTTAATATTACATCATAATATATAAAAAAAAAAATTAAATACAGTATTATAAAAAAAAAATCATAACATTTTCGGTAATAAACAATTTTCCTGTAAACGACACAAAATATTTGAGTGTTCATAAGAATTAAGTGTCCGTGTTTTGAACGAGATTTCACGAAATCGTTTTAATGTTATTCAACTTCAATATTTATTCAGAATATTTTGTTTCAATTTCTGTACAATTAAAAAAATCACAATTTTTATTAAGTATTACAAATGTGGCAATTTTGTTAATGGAGTGTACTCGTCAAAATTAATAAATTATATAAGGCCCATAGAATAAAAAGGTGAGGAAGTGGAATTGTGTGTCAGGGTTCCGGAAACACACACAATACACAAGCACAAACGCCCAGGCCACGATAAACATAGCCAATACAAATGGGGATCGAACCCGCGACCGCCAGCGGAACAGCCAGTGCTTGTGACCGCTGCGCCAACGCGTCGCGTTTATTTAACGTATTGGCAGATATTTTACTGTACCGATACGTATAGCAAGCGTCAGTTTATGATTTGATTTTAGAGTTTTATTATTTTAATTGATTATTTTATTTTAAACATTTTAATTTTTAAATACTTATTACGGTAAGCGTTCTCACGGATCGAAATTCAATCCTGCGATGCGCTTATGATGATCCTGGTGTTCAGTTTTCATAGGCTACGGTAACCGCCTACCACCAAGCGTTTCGAACGTTGTTCACAACCAGTAGAACACTGATATTATAAATGAAAAAGTTTGTGAAAACGAGTGAATGACATTTGTTAGTCTTTTATGCATTGATTATAATGAAACTTGGCAGATAGTAGCTGGAGATCCATTATCGTACATAGTCGTCTTTTTATTCAACACTAACATCCCGCTTCGATTTTACCCGCAATACAGCCTATGTCACCCGCGGATAGTGTAGCTCCCCAATTGTGAAATAATTTTTCAAATTGGTTTAGTAGTTTCGGAGCCTCTTTATAATATTAGTACCAATTTCCAAAATCGGGAATAAAACGAGTTAAGTCGGGAAGCATAAATAGTAATAATATTAAGAAATGTATAATTTCCCATTTTCATTTAATATTTAATATCAAATAAAGATCATTCAATCTGTAAGATATCTTATGAAACAGGTGAAACCGCATGCCCCGTCTAGTATACGACAATTTCTAAGGTCGTACAATACATGAAAAGGGCAGACGTGAATGAGATTGAAGGGGCGGACAGAACTGACCTACCCTAAACCAAACAGCGGCTGTAGGGATACGCAAAGAGGGCAATGACCGCGAATCGATACTGTTTTAGAGGTTTGAAGATGAAAGCCTTGAAAAATTGTTGTGACCGACTTTGTAGAAATGGAGAATGTGTGTGTTTGGGGAGTGTTTCCGTGACCCTGCTAGTAAATTTTACTATTAGTCAGCTATTTATCTGATCAAGCTTAGAAATGGCTTATTGAAGTGGGTCTTGTTACGATTTCGATTTTTTTTTCAAATGTATTTTTGTATTAAAATTATAATCGAGATTTTAAATCTTATTCTAACTCGCCAAAACTTCCAAGCCTTTAGTAAAATCAAGTAGGTAATAATAAGTAACTTATCATCCTGAAATTCATACGTTATCATTCATGTGTTACGCGAATGAAACCGGATTGTAAATAAGTCTAATATATTCTTAACCAGCTTTGGGTCACGGCCGATTGTTAGAATTTTTCAGTGTTGCAAGAATACATTATCACAAAACAGTAGTTTTGTCATTCTATGTATTTTTATATTGTCATATTGACGAGGGTGTCCAATGGTGTATGTGACAAAACAGAAATCATTTTTATATGTAAAGCTGTAGCTAGTCTGTCTACCTATATATATATATAGGTAATATATACCTATATATATAAAATTAATCTCCAAAAGCGACTGCACCAAAGTGGATTTTGTTTCTTTGTGTTCTTCATTGTAAATAGGTTTGTGTAAGATAAATCAAATCGGACCAGTTGTTCCTGAGGTTAGCGCATTCAAGCAAACAAACAAACTCTTCGGCTTCATAATATTACTATAGATTTAACAATGTTTTATAAATCACTAGTTAACCCGGCGAACTTAGTACCACCGTTTTTTAAAGTATTTTTTTAATTTTCTTTTAAGCAAATATTCCCTTGACGGTAACAAAAATGATTACGAAGAAAATAATGAAAGGCTTTGATTTCCTTGTTATAATTTATTATTTATAAACATTTTACTTTTTTTACTGATCACACACAGTATCCTGATACCATAGCATCGTATGGCGACCCCGCGTGGTAAATGCAGTGACCTCGAACCAAATGCAGTTTTGTCTAGACGAATAATAAAAACATTATCTAAGAAACGGATTTATTCTAGCAAAAAAAAAAACGATATATTTGCGTAAACGTATGTCCTAACCTAGCCTAATACATATTTTATAATTTGGCCTTGTCTTGTCTAAATCTTGTTTCTAACATCGAATGCACTTTGCGTTTTAAAACGTATCGGAGATGTTATGTAACATGGAAACACAAAAATAAAATTTCGTGAGACATAATTTGAAGTCAATAAAAATCTTAAGCTAAGAGGTTAAAAGGAGAATTATCAGAGTTTTGTTACGCTTGTGTTACGGCATTAAGAATCTAGCCACCCCCTCTCTTCCCGTGGGTGTCGTAAAAGGCGACTAAGGGTTAACACAGTTCCACTACCACCTTGGAACTTAAAAAGCCAACCGATGGCGGGATACCCATCCAACTGCTTGCTTTGAAATACACAGGTCGAAGACGGGCAGCAGCGTCTTCGGCGCGACAAAGCCAGCCCTGCGGTCACCAACCCGCCTGCCCAGCGTGGTGACTATGGGCAAAACACTTGAGCTTACTTCATTTTTGGCGCGAACTTGTGGAGCCTATGTCCAGCAGTGGACTGTAATAGGCTGAAACGATGATCAGAGTTTTATTCGCTATGCTGCTTCACTGTGAAATGGTGACTGTAACGTTTGAGAATTTCTTAGTGCACGATACAATATATTATGAAAAATAATAATTTAAGATTAGAAGAAGAAAAAATGCGTCGTGAGTGTTAATCTAAATACTAAACCATTAATATCTCATATAAATTACAGACGTTTAATTAACTCCGCCATTTCAACTCAAGTGTCGAATCATTACAGCCTATACAGTCCACTGCTGGACATAGGCCTCCACAAGTGTCGAATAGGAAGAACAAAATATCTGTTGAAGTTCAAAAAGAATTAAACATTTACAAAATTGTACGAAAACGCCTTTCTGTATTTATAACAACAAAATATATAAAATATTTTCACAACTAGGTACGTACACAAGTAGGGTACTATCTAGACATCGCTCTGAAACGGAACTTGAAATTTCAAAAAACAGTAAGGGACGAGATTTTTTTTTTAAATATATTTATATGTATATTCACAAGATTCCATTGGAACGAAAAATGCAAAAAAAAAATCGATTTAGCAAAATTTGTCCTTCACTGTGTTTTGATAGGGCAGCCGTAATGATGTTAACATATCTAGTACCTACACTAGAACGAGATAGAGATTTTTAGGGTATTCAATGAAGACTATTTAAACGATAAAAAAATAACAAAATTGTTTCCGTAATTCAAGAGATTATCGATGACAAACAAAAATATATTTCTTTATAATAACATTATTATAAGCAAAAGAAAGTACCTACTCACATCAAATGGAAACTAATTAAAACATTTAGGAGCTACAGCAAAACTAACCTGCGCACTTACACGTGAAGCACATAACTCTCCTTTTTAAAAAAAAAATATGCATGAGATCATCCAGCGGATGCAAAAGTTAAAACTGTTATTATAATATCAGACTTTTGACCGTACAATGCCTAGGCGATTCACACGAGCCTAGCTTTTAAAACACGCTTTGTCTGTGACCTTCTGAATAATAGTGAATAGGTCATGTTTTGAATACTAGATTCCTAGGCGTTGTATATACAATATAAATTATATTTGACACTTGTTGAATGGGTTATATGAAGCATTTTGAATATTTGATTTTATTTCTTTGAACCAACTTCAGAGAATAAGCCTGAATTTATTTTTCATTTAGAAAGCTAGCCTAACCTAACGTTTTTTATATCAGTTTTCGTAAAAAAATTAATTTTGTTGGCGAAAAAGTTAATATAAAAATATATAAATATATGGAAAATTACCTATTTTGAAGATTGTTTGCTAATGATTATTATGTAGTCTATGATACATACACATAAGTACAAAATTCCGTTTGATCTGCAAACGCGTAAAGCCATAGCGTTTGTCTTGCTATAAATAAGCAGATCAATGTTATAAGGTGTTACGAATATCCACAAGGTCCAAAAGGAAGCCATTTTGTACAAACAAAATCCAATACTGTATCTACTGTGAAGCTTGTTTCAGAGCGCGTTGATGGTAGTGACTGAGCTATAGGCGGCGACGACATTTCTGTATTCCTTTATTTAATCTAATTTATGAAAATTTTCTGTATCGGTGGGTCAATTTTATGGTTATTTTTCAGTGTACTTCGTATTTGGTAGGTAGGAGAACAGATTGCTAAGTATATGTCACACACGGCTACCAAGCCGATGATGATGTGATTAGGGTGGCCTTACCAATGTTTTTAGTATTTACGTCAACTAGCTTTGATTTCTCAATTAATTCTGCGTACTTTAATCGTCAAAATTATTGTTTTAATTATAAAACACCATATTAATCAATGTTTGTGATGTTTTGAATTTACATTCTGAAACTAAAAATGTTTTATTTATGGATATATCATTAGCGTCTTATTTTTATTCTTTATATTTAAAGTAAGTTTCTGTCGAGTATCAATTGTTTCATATTTTTATGAGTTTTAACGTCCTTTTTTCTTCAGAACATTTTTAAATATATTATAACAATCAAATTTTCTAAGACCAACTACTTAATGAATACCGTAAGTTGACGCATAAGCAATGATTTAACCAAATTATGAACCTCTTCTTTCATAAGTAGGTTAATAAATTTTAGTAGTAATAAAACACGGACATTACTACAGCTTTGGACCAGATCCATACATGTTGATTCAAATCGGTAGCACATGTCGTGTAACCTATATTCGTAGCGTACTCACACATACACGCACGCATTACCGTACATATATCTATATATGTACCTACCTATATACACAGAGATATTATTATGTAATATAAATAAATATCTTATAACATACACACACGGTCGTCTGTTCCTATGGTAAGCAACTTAATGCTTGTGTTACAGGTAACAACAGCCTGATATATATAGATATAAATAATACATATATCAATAAATAAAAATATTACACCCAAACACAACCCCCGGAGCAGTAAGCAAGCCCCTACCAACTGCGCCGAAGGGCTTGTATAGGTACGACATATAATGTATGTAGACGTCCTACAGCTGGGAGGCCTGTGACAGAATGGGTTTGAAATACCTACACCATAGTTTGAAGAGTGTACAGCTTTCAAAACTAGTCAATATACTTCTTTAGAGATATTTTCATCAGTAAAAATTAATTTTAAGGCGTCGTTTATCTCTTTATTCTCTTCTGTTTCTGCTCTGATTCGAAGCCGTGACTATCTTGTGTCAATCGACGTGTTTTATCAACTAAGTCATCTCGGCTCCTTCTTCATGTTTAAGCTATATTTTGGTGACACATGGATTATTGTTTTGCCTCTTCCCTTTCAAATAGATTATTCGTGACCCCTACACTTTTTAACCAGTAATGCATTTTAATGTAACTGCTTGTATTTGCAATACAACACAAGCTGCCTGTGGCTGTGTACTGCCTGATTTTATTTTGAACATACAAAATAAACGGAACTTTAAAAAAAGTGTGTGTGCAATTCACACACGGCCGAAGGGAAACTTCTGAAAAGTAGCCTATGAGATTTTTTTCGCCGAGAATATTAAATACTGTGTAATGTATTCTATCTCATTCTTTTCTATACATTTATGTGTTTGTTTCTTTATCGTGACGCGCTTTCCTTTCATCGAGTTTCAAATCACAACGATTCTCAAAAAGTTTCATTTCATAATTACAGAAAATTTACTTGACTTATTGTATTTGACTAGATTCTACATTACGATCTTTTGCTTATTAATCTATAGGTTACATCTTCACAATTGAACCATAGGAGAGCGAAATTAAGGAAAAAAGGAATTTAAGAAATTTTTTGATAATTATGTTTTTTTTTTTCAAATAGATATAGAATCTAAATTCAATTTTACTGTACAGTTCTTACAACAGCATTCTTTTTTTAAACAATTAAGAGGTAGTCTAAGACACAAAATTTTGCAATCCTAGTAAACCTACCTCATTTAAGTCTAAGCTTTACTTTAATTTTAAGTTAACTTATAATAACAATGTATGAAATTATTAGAATAATCTCATTTAGGGTCCCGTGGGGATAGCTAAAAGCGTGATTAACGTTCTACGTGACTAGCTTGGAAAGACAGAAATTAACCCGTTCCTAGATTGTTCGAACATTGTATTTAAATGGCGTTTGTGGCTCGAATTGAATGATTTAGAACGATCGCCTAAATCGAATGGATGAACGGAAGCTATTTCATTAAAGCTATGAATATATTTTTAATTTTTTTTTTTATAAGTGGGAACTGTGCGTGAATCTCTATTGATATTGAGAAGAACAATATGAATTTAATATTTGTCCAAATATGGATAAGATTTACGTATTGTAAACTGAATTATCTAGACATTGCTGCACATGATTAGCCCGTTGGTGCAGTTTGTAGTGCTTTTTGTAGTGATTACGAGTTCGATTTCCCCCTGAGTCTGGGTGAAATATTTGTATTACTATATGTATTATTTTCATATTTATTTACCATGAATAAAACTATTTAGCTATAACAGTCGGCTGTTACCAATAACACAAGCATTAAGTTGCTTACCGTAGAAACATAATTACGATCGTATGTGTATATTATATAAAAAAAAAAACTATCAAGGTAGCAATATATCATGTAATTAAATATACTATCCTCTTAATTAAAACGGCTAAAAGTTTACCGGATGTTATAACTGTACGGGTTTCAATGAAGAACTTAGGTATACCTACAGAAGAATTAAGACGTGTTATACTGACATACATAATTAGATTTCAGACTGAGTTGAATTTCGTAACTGACTGGTAATAGAAAGTAAAATATAATTTTATTTGCTACAAATGTATTTGTTAGAGAATGTGTCGAAAATAACTAAACCAAGAATTTGATTACGGATAACTTCTACAATATTTTGACGACGCGATGGCGCAGCGGTCACAGTACTGACTGTTGCGCTGGCGATCGCGGGTTCGATCCCCGCTCACGACAGATATTTGTATTGGCCATATAGATGTTTGTACTTGTGTATTGTGTGTGTTTCCGGACTCCCGACACAGGAGAAAATCATACTGGTGGCCGTTGAGTGTGAAGGGTTTTTTTTTTTTTTTTTTTTTAATATGCAAATAAACACTTCATAACATAACATAAAATATATGTCTCAATATATGCTTTTGTTTGTATCTGAAAATAGGACTTATCTATACAAAAAATAAAACTGGAGTGTCTGTTTGTAATATTAAAATGACCGCTTTTTACTAAATGCACATGGATGTATACCCGGTACATATACCAAAATAACATTTTTACAATTTTCGTCTGTCCAGTGTCTGTCTGTCTGTTTGTTCCGGCTAATCTCTGAAACCTGTTGCCTGCAGTCACTAATATAACTAGAGACTATAACTAGGTTTATTTTTATTTTTTATTTAAAGCCAATAATAACCAATAACAAAAAAAATACTGAAATTTCAACAAATCTTACACTAATCAAAGCTAATCATAACCAAAACCGCGCGGGACATCTACCAAACATGTACATAAAACCCGGTAATGACCTATAAAACTTCCCTTCCCTCATATATTATACACGAAATATGTCCAACGCCGAATTGTAGTAAATATTAATTATTTTTTCCATCGGTTTAAAAACGCAAACAGTGACAACAGGGCGACGTCCACTTAAGCCGTAGGATCCATTCCACCCCTATTGATTTTGCTCACCCCCCACCCCCCTTTTTAAAACGACCAGACAAAGGTTTGGCGAATTTTTCATGCTTTACTTGATGTTGTCTAGACTAAATTACTTATTGGCACATTTGGTATTTAATCGATGGATTTTGTTTGGAACACGTTTTACGATGTACCGTGAGAGATATCGCAGTTTTAAATTGTTTATTTAATTATTTATTGTAAATTTAAATGTTAAATTTAATTAAACAATATTGTTTGGAATTCCTTTATTTCTATTAAAATTATACTTAATGGTAAAATACTAAAACGATATTTATTAATTCTGAATTTTACTAATTTAATATGGATTTATTTTATTTCCTAAAATAATTAATTAATAATTTCGTGTTTGAATTATATTTTTGAAATAATTTTATAATCTTGATGCGCACAGGTTTTAGATTGCAGCAATTACGAAATAAGAAAATTGAACAAATATACAAAATAATTGCCGAAAAACCTTTTATAACATCGGAACTTTTTAATAAGTTTAAAGACATATTCACTTTTAGTATATAAGCGTAATTAATTAATGTACTTACAAAAAAAATTATAGATTTTTTTTATACTTGACGTCTTGTTAACAGAGTAATGGAAAATTTTAAAGTTTTTTCTAATTTATCCTTGTGCCCGAAAAAAAAATATGTCGATAGTGTTTTATAATCTGTTGTTGCTCTTATTACTTTCGATAACATTAGGATCTATTGTTTTTCTTTGTGCTACTATATTACATACGTTCGAGGATAGTGGAAATACACGTGTCGTCAGTTTGAGAGTATGTTTTTCAAATTTCGTACTAATATAAATTTCAATAAGGTTGAATTTTCAATAACTTCACTAGATACGTATCAGTTCCCGGAATGTGACCTGGTCCACCTGATCGATGTATTTTAACGTTTCATTCATGATTTAAGATGACAACTTCCAATCACGTGACATGAAAGTCATGATTTTCGTGACCTTACTCTGTTGTCACGTTGTCGCATTAAGATATGTGACACGTTCCTCTACCCTAATTTTACCGACTTCAAAAAAGAACGAGGCTCTCAATTCGACTGTATGTTTTTTGGTGTGTTACCTTATAACTTTTTACTATGTACACTGATATTGACGATTCTTTTTTTATTCCAATGCTTATGCCAAATGGGGCCAATTGACTGAGATCTAACGACTAGTTTCTAGTTATTTGTTATAATATATATAGTTATTAGAAATAATATTTAAAAAAATGCTATCATTATTATTATTATATTTTGTACCACTGAATTGATAATAATTGGTTTTAAGGGCATAATTTGTTATTACATATATTAAAGGGGAGGACACTGGCTTCTGCAACACAGTGCAAACTAGTGCAGGAGTCAGGGTAATCTGTATTGTATAATTTATGATTGTGTCCAATAAAGATTGTTAATATTATTATTATTATTATTGAAATCCTAAGAGTTTATGTGACATTGTTGTCACAATATCAACTTAAACTTATCCTCGCTCCCCTAACACGATAACACACTTTGTTGGGGTCAACAAACGTCTCTTACCTTATGTCGTAATCGATGGTATTAAACCCATAATATAACACAAAGACCTAGATAATATCCTATTTATCTAAACCTTAAAATAGAAATAGCGTCACAACACACTGACACATTGCTCATATTGACTCATTGTTGCGCTACTGTACGTGGGTTTAATTCTCGCTCGTTTTAAGTAATTTTGTTGTACAGGTAACTGACACAGTTCTTTTAATTTCTGTACGTTGTACCTACTAATATACGTAGGTTCAATTCCCGTTCTCTTATATAATTTTATTTTACAGATGTTTGTAATAGTATGAGGTTTTTGTTTACGTTGTGTATGTACGCTTTCGGAGCAGTGATAGTAGATTTTATCTTATTAGGATTATTGACTGACGACGCGTTGGCGCAACGGTCACAGCACTGGTTTGTGGTCACAACCCCACATTGGGGCCGCGTGGTTGATTAAGCTCTGATCTTTCTCCTACATGATGAAAAAGGCCTGTACTCAGCTGTGGGATATTACAGGCTGAAGCGAGGATTTTATTGAGTGACAGAAGTTTAGACACTTATTATTACTAAATAAACTTATTACCGTAGCTTATATGCCTGATGATTATGACGCCTAGAAAGCTAGGAGCATTGCAAGTGCATTGAGGACCCTACTCTCAATCCCTCCGAGAGCTCTGGTCACCTTACTCACCACAGGAATATAGTATTATTTAGTTGTGATCTTCTGTAAGCTGCCTTAGTGTTTATCAGTAATTCGAATTTGTAACAGATAAAGATGCAAAACTCAGCTACTATGTAAATCTTTAACGTGTCCTTGTAACGATAAATTTACTAACCAAATTTTAGTTTGCCATGTCTCGTAGAGTTCGATGTTCTGGTATAATTACCGGAGGCGTTTTTTCAACTTCCAGACATCGACGTAAACTTTTGAGATCTTTATTGTGTATTCCATCATTAGACAGTTTTAAGCTTTCCTATTATAAAATAAAAATTAATATTGTTTAAAGCAATAAGTTTTTGCATGCTGTGGGCGTACCTTCATTGTATTATTATATGTTATAATGTGTGTCTGATTTGTATGCAATTAATTATTAATTCATAAAAAAATTATTCTTTCCAAATAAGTCATTATTTTGTATTTACAAAATAAATACAAAACAAAAAATAATATTATGTAAAAATGAAAAAACATGTTTGTAATATTTGAGTATTGTTTCAAATTAAAACAAAACTCAACAAACATAACAATTAACAATCAATAGTCATTTTAAATAACAAATAATACATCAACAGTTTTAAGTAAAGGTTGGTAAGGTTCGTAACGAAAGTGTTTGTCCAACGAAAACTTTCCGCGTCTCAGTCGGATCGAACAAAATCAATACAAGTGTTTGGCGTCACGTCTATCTGTAGCTACGGAACTGTGCAACAGTTTGGTACAGACGCAGGGACAGGGGACTTGCGGAACTATATCGGGAAATTGGGTTTATTTGTTTGATGGTGTGTCTGTAAGTCAGTTTAAGTAGCTTTGACACAGTCACACAACAGTCAGACTGTCACTGTCACTAGTACATGACAGTATTATGTGCTTTTTTTTAAATTGCACAATTGTATCAAGTGATTTATTTTCGAAAAAAATACGAACAATGAAGACATAACATTGATGTCAAATAAACTGAACATTTTAAATTTTTTTTAGAAAAAAACAATGATTTGAAAGGATTTTATACACATTTTTATTTCCTTCAGTTGTCTTCAGCCTTGTCTTGTTTTCCTTTAAAAAAACATTCTTTTAATCTCGAATGCGCTGACCAAATTTCTCCGTGTCTACTCCATTCTACGTGACATTTGGGTAATCACTAAAATCGTTATACAGTTTTAAACTTTATAACTAACGAAACCTGACTAAATATTTGGTTTTTATCACTGTCGCAGGAGACTGTCCGAGGCAGGCAATATAAAAGCATAAATCTATTTCATTTCACAGTTGAAAAACATAAGATGGGCATAGTTACCGTATCTGGAATGGATCTCCATAGGTCAGCTTACGCATTGAAATTTAATTACGAGACCCAGTTGCACGCATTTGCATCGCACCAATGGCGCGTGCGCCAAGGTTATCGCATTTGTCTCTGACGGCGTTTTCATGAATTAGATCAGTATTGCAAATACTATTAGAAAAATTTTTGACAAAATAACTACTATGATATTAGTTTTCTTTTGTTGAAAATGTAAAGTCGACACTTTTTGAAGATACTTAATAATTATCTTAAACTAGCTTCTGCCCACGACTTCGGCCGTGTGGAACAGTTTCTTTTGGCTAACTGGGAAAGCTCTCAAAAGGAAAAAAAAAAAACAAATTTGAAACATTCTTCATTGGTGCTCCGCTTCTATTTGTCTTGCATGATGATATATAGCCTACATACTCCCTCGATAAATGGGCTGTCTAACACTAAAAGAATTTTTCAAATCGGACCAGTAGTTTATGAGATTAGCGCGTTCAAACAAACAAACAAACGCTTCAGCTTTTTAATATTAGTATAGATATCAGATGTGATGTTCTGGACGTTTTTAAAAAAAATTGTTTATCTAGAAGAACCATATCTATATGACATTTGAAAGACTATTACTTCTGGAAAACCAACTTCTGGAATATAAACATCAGATTATTTTTCATTCTTTTCACATTTTTTATCGATAATATACTTATTACTAGTACAGAATGATACTTTATAAAGATCTTAAAGCAAGTCTTTAATATGATGTAACCTTTTCTTAAATGTTAATACCGCTTATGATAATGACTTCGCAATGTCTTTTCATTATCAATTATTATCAACTATATCCACGGTCATTATTATTTAAACGCTAATTTTAATACATATTGCGTTTTATTTGCGCATCATTTTGGAACTTGTTACAGCGGTTATATATGATCTATATGATCCTTAATATGATATATTATGGCCTATGACCTTCCTTGCTAGCTGTCTACTTAACCAATAACTGAGATAAATTTATTAAAATATCTTTAAACTTTTTAGAATTTCCTTGATTCAGATTTAATTGAATCTTAATTAGCACAAATGGTTTGCCACAAACAGACAATTGCTGCAAAAGGAAAATCGATACTTGAATTGATTTAAATATCGCATCCGTAGTTTGTCATAAGGTAAAATTTGTCCTTATCGCAGTCCTTTGAATGAATATCGTGCAGTTTGAGAATCTGTTTTATTGGAGCAAGGACGTATGCGTAAGGGTTTATCATAATCAAGAGCAAAATCGATTTAACTTGAATGTTTTATTTAATCGTGAGGTCAGTTTATTTGATGGAATTAGCGATTGAGAAAGATTTGTTAATTGCGGTATATCGACTTTAGAGTTGCTTCTTAAGGAAGTACCTGAAGCTGAAGGAAGATAACAAACGCTCTCACACCTCCTGTGTCAATAATAGATTCTTGTGCTGAGTGAAGCCAGAACACATGAGGTTGTATTGACTTAGGTGCCTATGAACCTCCTGGTATTGAAAGCATTCATTTTACGCTTTTTTGCTATGTGTTATAAAAAAGTAATTAAAAATACTTGAAAATATTGGGTTTTATTACATGTTTCTGTGTAGACTAAGGATTTTAAATATATTTTTTTACAACATTACAGTTTTTGTACTAATATTACAAAGCTGAAAAGTTTATTTGTTTAAACATACTAATCTCAGGAACTGTTCATTTAAATCGAAAAATTCTTTATATGGTAGATATCCCATTTACCAAAGAAGGCTATAAGGCTTCTACATTTTAGAAACTATGTAAGTAGATTGAAGTAATCGTCATGTATTTCAAAATACCGATATCACAAATTTATACGGTCCTTGCTTATTCAGGAACAACTGTCCAGTAATATACAATGCATTAATTAATTGGTCGGTTTTAATGATAAAATCAAATATGAAAACTTTCTCTAATCACACATGTGACATTACCGGTTGAATAATTTATACTATGATTATTATATTCTGTTTGGTAATTGTAATTGAGACGGATAATGTATTTTATGAGAATTTGAATATTATAGAGTTATATTATGCAACGAATGATGTGATTATGGTATGGTTTTCATACAAAGTATTAAATTAAATCTTAAATGTAATATATTTTATAAACCATTAAACTTGTAAAATATTCTCACGTCCATTATTTATCCAAAAAAAAATGATGATCTGCAAATGGTAAAGGAGATTGAAATAGCAATTAAATGAATACGTGATTTAGTAAAATTTAAACAAATAAACTAAAAATTAAGCATAATAGCATAAAATCTAACTTTTTACATGACAATACATCCGAAGTAAGAAAATTTTAGATCTTGAAGCAAATTTTATTAAATATGAAGAAAAGGAATCAGTTTTTGGGACACCATAACATCCTCGTTTTTTGCTCTTAAAATAAGACAAGAAAAGAACAAGGCAAGCTCTCTTTAATCTACCTTTACTAGAGCATTCGTTAAGAAGTGTGTGAAGCGCAACAAGTTATTAGACAAAGAGAAAAGCGTTTCCGTCAACAAAGGTGAAGCAAAAGATGATAATTAATTATAATTATTGCCTGTTTCCTATATTTTTAATCACCCAGGTACAACGATATTAATGACCAATATCTGCAAATTATAAGATTAATGTCCATATTTTATAAATAAAATAAATATTTATAACGTACCAAACATTTTCTATCTTTATACATTTTGATTTTATTGGCCTTGTAAATGCATTTAGTAAAATGATATGATTCATATCACATATGTGTATGATTCTTAGTTTCATCATTTTGAAATTAGCACCAAAACAAATTTCAGCATTTTTGAACGATAAAGTTTTAAGGTTTGTATCAGTTTGTTATCAGGTTTATTCATCAATATTGTCATATATTTGTTAAAAATAGTTTGCAATTGTTTTTTTATGTATGACGACACTTGGATTTTATCAAAGACTTTTCAGGGGCAAAAAACTTAACTTATCAATAATTTAATATTCAAATACTGTTATTGTGAGTTTGTCGTTTGCGAGTCGGCACCTGTTGGGACAGGTGTAACATTGCTGTATTAGTTAACAGTTTAGATACGAAAGAAATATTTATGTTTTTCTTCTATCATATTTCTGAACGTAGCCTTTTTTATTATGATACCAAACATGGTAGTGAGTTGAAATTATTTTAGATTATTATTAGTACGAAGGAGAAGCTTCTAAAAAAATTGAATTTTTAAAAGTCCACGTCAAGGAATATGACTAAATATGACTTAGAACACAACATTGTAAGCAACTAGGTAAACAAGAGCACGGTTCAACTGATGGTAAGTGGCTACCCTAGTGTGTAGATTCCTGTAACACCAAGAGCGTCTAGATTGTTACTGACTCTACACTCGATCATTACTTGGAGCTCTAGTTGTTTCTGCTTTCAAAGGCCAAGTCAGCGCAGCTTGACGAACTGCTTCCTAGGCCACACTGGTCCCAGCTGGAGCTCCAGTTACCTTACTCATCCCAAGAACCCGGGACACTATTGTTTGACTGTGATATTCTGTAGAGTTGGATAAGTCTCCAGTCGGGTTGGTCCGAAATTTAAGCAGTGTGCGTGTGTATTTACTGCTTTGTCCTATTTCAATAACCCAAATTAATAAATAAATGGCATAAATCATTCTTTTTAATATTAATTAATTATGATAAATGATTCGATATGGCCTTATGACAGACACCATACATCAACGGATAATTTGAAGGGTGTGCTTATGATATCATCAGCACTGACCCCCATGTACTCGACGAGTCAAATATGTGCGTTTGTCTACATAAAATCAATTAAAGTATTGATTACATAACATCGGTGTTCTGGTAATTTTTCGTTTCCTATGATGATGGAAAATTTTAATTTTGTTTTTGTTTTATACAGGTTTACACAAATAGTTCTTATCTCATCTAGTTTGTTCTCATTCAATTTCTGTAATATCCTAGAGCATACGGGACTTTTTCATTCATTTTTCTTCACAAGCAACTGGTTGACCTGTACTTCATATCGCTATATTTGAAACCATTAAAAAAAACATCTAAGTGAGAGTAATTGTTTGGAGGCTAAGTGTATCATACCTTTCGCCGATTATTTTATATTCATATAGATAGCTGTGCCCCGCGGTTACATCCGCATTACCTTATTTGAGGAGAAAATTCACTAAAATATTATAAAGCCTTGTAGTCTTCCTCGGTAAATGGACTATCCAACACAAAAATAATTTTCCACCGAATGTGTAGTTCCCGAGATTGGCGCGTTTGAATAAACAAACTCTTCAGCTTTAAATCAATAGTAGGTACGATAATTCAGTAAGCAGTTGATTATTAACCATATAGTTTATGTGTTATGTGTGCAGTCGTTATTATAAATTATCTTTTTAATGGCTAATTTATCACAATTCATTATTCATAGAATATTCTTTGTGTATGAGAATTGGCGAGTGGTCGTTAAATTATTTCAAGCTATCGATCGCTCGACAATCGCTCGGTTTTTGTTTGTAATGGCTAATTTCATTATAATGGAAAAAATTACAAGCTCATTGGATGCAGATTTGTCCGATAACATCGTGCCTTGTAATTTGTTACACGGGACTTACCAGTGTGCAGGTTTATTAAGGTTTTTTGTAATGCTATGCAGGATTAGAAACTGTTTCATTACTTTAAATGATATTATACTACACCAAATGTACTTTCACATCCTAATAAGCTTAAAAATATCGTTTCATTTACAAAAAAAAAAAAACTTTTTTTAGTACTTATCTACATAGTGTCTCATAGGGTTTAGATTACCTCTTTGTCTTTTGATGTATTAGGTGTAAATATATTATAATTTAGGTGCTTCATCTTATCGTCCACTGCTGGACATACGCCTTCACAAGTTCGCGGCAAAATTGGCGTGAATTCACGTGTGTTGCCCATAGTCACCACGCTGGGCAGGCGGGTTGGTGACCGCAGGGCTGGCGCACCAAAGACGCTGCTGCCCGTCTTCGACCTGTGTATTTCAAAACCAGGGCTAGCTTTGTCCCACCGAAGACGCTGCTACCCGTCTTCGACCTATGTATTTCAAAGCCAGCCGTTAGATGGTTATCCCTCCATCGGTCGGCTTTATAAGTTCCAAGGTGGTAGTGAAACTGTGTAATCCCTTAGTCGCTTCTTACGACAGCCACGGGATGAGAGGGGGTGGCTATAGTCTTTACTGCCGCGGCCGTAGCCATACAACTACATATAGCAGTAAATCATTAATGGACATTAATGATCGCAAATACTCGTAATTTTCCGGAGTTATCGCAGAACAGAACCGCTACTAGTTTATCAAATTATTGTATTCACTTTTTGTTATAAATTATTGGTATGTAATCAACTCAGCTCTGCTCTCAGTAGTATTATTATTAATGCATAGTTTAAAAACCCGTTGTGAAGTATGTGGATAAATGTTTGTATGAGTTTTTTCTTAATTAAGTTCAAGAAGTCATAAATTAAAATAAATATATATTTTTTAATATGACATAAAAATGTACATATCGCACCAATTTTTAAATCAAAATGCATATTAAAAAGTGGCTGTATTCATAATAAATGAATTTCAAGTTATTTATCTTAAAGTTAAAATCTCAGTTCCAGCGAAGCCTGCGTCTGTACACGAGGTGCACCACCTGTGGCTTCGTAAATTTAGTATATCTCCGTCCTTTTCTAGCGCAAAGCAAATAGCTATATCCGTTTCGGTCTAGCATGTTTTCACAAATAAGTTGCATCCAAAAACAACATAGAAAACCTTCCTAGAAATATAAAGGAAAATGTATTTTAATATTACTGACTTAAAGTCGATTTTCCGTCGGTCGTGTGCGAGTTCGAAACTCTTTGTTAGCCTTTACTGAAAGTTTCAGGGTAGGAAATACACAGCCACATTGCATTCTCTGATTGTAATATAATGCGATTTAAAATAAATAGTGACGTCCGCGCGACAAACGTGTTATCGATAAAATCGTTCAAGTGTAAACTGAATTTTGTTTAAAAACAATTTGACAAGAAAACTGTTTCCTCAGTCCTTAAATTTAATAAGAGACAGATGTACTTAGTGGTAGACTGTTTTAGATGCCTTTCCCCGTCTTAAAAATAGAGTTATCTTGCCCAAGTATTAAAATTTGGCTTTGGAAAGGCAAAACTCTGATCCATCACAAGCTTATTTTTGTGGTGGAAGTCTAATAAAACTTTTAAAGTAATCATAATTTATATATGTCGGAAATAGTAGGAGGTGGGACTGGTTAATTTCAATATAAGGTAATAATAGCTATAAGTTAGCGGGAAGGGGGCCGGACTTCTTAGTATTCGATGGTTTCACCGTGCGGGTGCCGAGTCCATCGTGTAGCAGAGGGAGTAACTCAGAGCAGTGCCTAGGACTTGCGACCAAGGACCTAAGGAGGCCCCCTTTGAGATACGTATCAACGCTCACCTTCACTGCTCGAGTCATACGCCCTGCCTAGCCAAATTACAGATCGTAATGGGTAATAATTAATTCGTTTGCACAAATTAATTATTGAATGAGTCTAGGTTGAGCTACAAGCAGGATACAACAAGTGGCTCGTGCCAAGCCAGAGCCAAGACTGCCTTAGCCGAGGTTGCACCGTTCGTTCTATACTCGTCATAATAACTCGAGAAATATAATGAATGAGGGTAGGTGACTATCGAACGATAGCGATGACGCTATGTGGCGCGATCCGTGCATCTGTTGTTTATAAATTCCTTTTTAATTGCGTACGACACGTGCCGACATATAAATAAGCATTAAAATATTACCTAGAATATAATAAATATTTAAAACTAAACATTTTGTTTAATTTACTAATAGGTATTATATATTAAAATGCCATCGATAATACCCTTCCGTAACTGAATAAAATCAATACAATATATGGCACATACATTAATCATTCATTCAAGTACCTACCTCATTAGCTGCAACTAGCAATTTATCGCTCAAGTTTAGACAGTCGATGAAACGTAATGTCACTTGTCGATAAAAATGAATGTCAGTAGTCGATAGAACCGACAACACTATCCGGTTAGCGACATAACACACCCGGTTACAAACTGGTTACGAATTTATGCCCGTTGTCTCCATTGTTTCGCTTAATCGCCGAAATTCTTGCTAAATTCACTTATTAAGCGTGAAAATTCACACTCGAGTTAAATTCAAAGGTGTTGAATAATGTGTGCCACTTCTTACCGTGGTCGGGTTGTATTGTTAATTTCGTCTGTTTGTATATCGCGGGGTAAGTGTTGGTGTTTTGTGTAAGAGCCATTTTTTTGGGGTACGAAATAAGAAACCGTTTTGTTTTCGTACAAGCTGTTGGGCAGAATTGGTGTAATTTTTTTGTTAAATTTTTTTGTCGAGTTTTGGCTCTATTTCGCACTTGGCGTAGCTGGTTTTATCCGGTTTTTTATGGGGGCTTTTATTTTCTCTTATTGTACGTAATATATTCTTTTGTTAGTTAAGTGCCAAAAATTGTACCTACTGCATAAATTCTACCTTCATTTACAATTTTTTGGCTTTGTTTATTGTTTGATTACTTTTTAACGGATTTAGATTTATGCGTGTTATATGTTGTGATCTGATTAGATTTGTTTTAATCTTAAGTGTTTTGAAGGCAAATAGATATGAAAAATTATTTGCCTATTTTAAAGATATGCGTCAGTTATATTACGACTAATACACTAATACTACGACTAATACACTAAATAAGTCGTAATAACCATAAGGGCGAGTGATAACAAATGGGTCACCTAGTATTTTTACCCAGTGTTAGTTTTATACAACTAGGTCGACTAACACGCGTACGGCTCACCCGATGTTAAGCGATTACCGTAGCTTATGGACGCCTGCAACACCAGAAGTATCGCAAGCGCGTTGCCAACACTATCCCCAATCCCCCCAGGAGCTCTGGTCACCTTATTCACCACAGGATTACAACACTGCTTACGCTAGCCTGTAGTGTCCCACTACTGGGCATAGGCCTCTTTCTCCATATAGGAGAAGGATCAGAGCTTAATCCACCACGGTGCTCCAATTCGGGTTGGCGAATATATTTCCTACTATGAGTAACGATCGCTATCAGGTGTACATGATAACAACCGGGACCGACGGCTTAACGTGCTCTCCGAGGCACGGTGGAGAGACCCACAAGTACTACACAAACACATTGTATGCATCCAATGTTATTTAGCTGTGATCTTCTGTAAAGTCGAGGTACATCCCTAGTCGAGCTGCTCCGAATTTCGACCAGGATATATCCTGCTGCGTCTTACCTCAAAATAATATAAGCATAAAACATTCTTGATAATTCGATTAATAAAACCTTAACAAACAATTTTGTTACATAAGATTGATTATATTGAGCCGTCGACGGATTTTCTAAGTTCGTAGGTCACACTTTCCCTTTGAAAGTTACTTATTTGTTTTGTCAGACCTCTGTAAGAACATCATGGTAACCATAAATTACATTGAACTCATAAAACGGTATAAAATAGGTAGATAGATATACTGGCATAGTTTCGAGAGTTAGCAATAGTGGTCCGCCAACCTACAGTGGAGCAGCGTGATGGATTAAGCGAAAGATTCCTAAGCCCAGCCGTGGGATATTACTGGCTGAATTGTGTGCACTAGCTATGAGTTAGATTTCGGTATATGTTTGCCAGACCATTTATATTATATTTGTCATCTGTAGTAGGTGTCTGTAGGCCACAGGATAATCTTTGACCATATTGTCGTTTTTATTTTTTGTACTTTGATTGTTTTCAGATCACCGATATAAGCTTGTTGTTGGGTGTATTGCAGTCGTAGCCTTTAACTTATTATTTTTTCATTACCTTAATTGAAACATAAAAAGTCACTAAACTGTTTCTAATTGTTAGAGCGTTGATAAACAGTCATTGTCTCATAATACAATATCACTATCATAGTAAAGCTGACCTCTTAGTTACAAGTATATAGTCCGTATCTGTTTTTTCAATTAAAATACAAATTACTGTAAAATTAAATAAAAATATTCATCATTTCTATTAAATATTACTCGGAATTAAGGAATAGTCAAAAAAAGCCTCTATCTAAATATGAATTACGAATTATAAAGTCATAGATAGCTAACATAAACGACAAAATATAACTAAACAAAATTAATAGCAACGTAATAACATATAGATATATGTAAATCTAAACGAAACAGCACAATATTAACCTTAACTTTCCGTCGAGCGCGTTATCAGGCCCGCACGCGAATGATAAGCACGGGCGTATCAAACAAAATGGCTGCCAAACTATCTATCATAGTAACAAGTGACCTAGAACAATTTACTAGGAAGCGTCGTTTTGACATTGGGCACGACCTTGCTTCTCGGCGCGTGATTGGACGAAAAACCAAAATGGCGGTGCGCCTACGCAACGATTGTCATTGTTTCTGCTAATTAGATGACCGGTTTCGTGTGTTTTTGAAAGGTTCTTCGATAGATCGTTTTAAAATATTATTTGTATTTAAACGATGAAGGAATTCATTAATTCACCGCCACCATTGGATGTACGGAGTACGAATGTAATTAATGTAATTATTATACAAATATTGTGTTGCTGTTTCGTTTTAGTATCAATAGGTGATAGGTAAACATATTTAAGCTTGACGTTGTATCTATTGTACCTGCAGATTACACTCGAGTGTATAGGTATTTCTATAAATTTGTTGTGCACTTTATTATCCGTTTGTTATACACGCGCCAATTTATTTTTTCCAATGGAACTATCATAGAACTTATAATGATAGACATTTAGTCAAAGGTTATCTTCTTTCTTGATTAAAATTAGTATTGAACGAAACAGTCATTTTTTGTAAAATGTTGATTCAAAAGTGCTTTTAAAGATTATTTGAATTAAGTAGTTTTTGATTTTGGTTTTAATGTTGATTTTTTTTTAACAAAAAGGTTGAATATTTTTCTCTAAGTATTTAGATATTAGTTGAATTTTCGCTCCGGTTATAACCAAGCCTTGTCCACTGTAAATGGATGTTATTTCACCTTGCAAAAAGTCTCGAGGGAGACTGGCAGTATCTACTTTATGTCTAGAACTACATGTGGTATAGTTAGATGTAACGGTTTTGAGATTGAATTGAGCCTATAGACTATATAATTATACTATGTGTG
This sequence comes from Melitaea cinxia, assembly GCF_905220565.1. Classification (NCBI taxonomy): domain Eukaryota; kingdom Metazoa; phylum Arthropoda; class Insecta; order Lepidoptera; family Nymphalidae; genus Melitaea; species Melitaea cinxia. Next base: position 3,346,168 of record NC_059416.1, read on the forward strand.
TAATGTAATTTTGGCTGTTAATACATGTCAGAAATATTTTTAAATCTTAGTCTATTGTACTTTTAGGTTAAAATTGTTTTGGTACATATAAAATTTACCTAGTACCTAACCATAAATTCGTATAATGTTCTCTTGTTTCATCTCATGAAAGTATTAGCGCTATCATAAGTACATACACACGCACACACGCCAGCGCATGAGTGTGGGACCTTGATGACGTCAGCACCAATTATGCAACACAATCAGGAATATAATCAAAGATGTAGTGACGTACAACTCACCGTGTCAATGAAACTTCATTTGTATCTAAGAAAGATAGACCCCTATGTTTTCAAGTCTACACAATATATATGTATGTGTGCTATGATTGCCAATTAAGCTTTTACAGACTTCAACTAACACTTTTTTTTATTAAATGTTGAAATTATTTTACAATATGATAGTCTATGTAACTCAAGTATGTTGACAAGTTTGTCACATAAATATTCGTCGGTTATTGTGATAAAAACTTTTGACGTTACTCCTTATAACATTTGCATAAACATTTAAAAAATATAATCTATTTCGACTGTGCCATCGTATTTATTATTTTATACCTACTTAAAAGTAATCTATGTAAATATACTTATATATATACTTATATATATTACCTACCTACTTATATACCTATATACTTATATATATTATTACTAGCTGACCCCGCAAACATAGTTTTGCCATATATGTTATTAACCCCTTAATCCCCACCCTCTTATAACACAGGGGTATGAAAAATAGATGTTGGCCGATCGTCAGATCTACCCAATGTGCTCACAAAATTACATAAAAATCTGTCCACCCGTTTTGGAGGAGTATTTTAACTAACATTGTGACACGAGAATTTTATATATAAGCTGAATTGATGACATTTTTCTATTTGCTTGTTACTTCCAACTACTAAGCTTACAAAATACTAATCCAAATTAAGTAATTCTTTAACTAATATAGGTATAAGCATCTATGTATATGTAATAGTAATATAGCCTGTGAAAAGCCCTAGGGGCAGTAGCGCGGCTATAGTAACACCTAGTGTAGCTAGTAGGCGTCTGTAGCCTACAGTAATCACTCACCATCAAGTACTACACGCTTGATACCATACTAATAGTATGAAAAAGCCATGTTAAAACTCATTGAAGCAGAACGGTAGCCATAAATGTTAACTCGGGTGAAACCGGGAGGGACGTCTTAGCGATAATAGTTGTGTTTACTCGCAAACGAAAACAACCGACTTCAATTTAGATCGACAAGTAACACAACGTAGATAGTTGAAAAAAATGTCAATTAAATACGCAATAAATTGATTAAATTTAAATGAAATCACATGACAAGCACTAGCTACGTCCAACGAAATGTTATAAGGTTACACAAATGAATAAAAATAACAGACGACCTAAGAAACTGTCCCTTTGTTTGAAGTCGGTTAAAAATACACACGCCCAGTACAGTGTAGTCTAGATCATTCTAATAAAGGGCACTCTTTTTATGGCAGCCCGTTATTATCAACTTTTAATCCATATTAGGCAAGCTTAACAACTAATTAATGATATATCTATATGTGAGTAAAGTTCCGGGTTGGCTTCTCAGTGCAATGAGTGTGATAACATTCCTAATATTCTTGGTATTAAAATTCTAGTGTTAGCCGATTTTCTGCCTACGATCGATGTTAACAAAATAGTTTTAACTATGTACTTACACTTAAGGAGAGGTTAATCCACAAATCCGCTGTTTCTCTGCGGGTTGCCCGATAAGAAAAGCATATGCGTGTAATTAAAGTATATTTCATAGTTTTTAAATTGTGTTAAATTTTGAAACCATACGAATGTTTAGGAATAAAAATCAAGATATAGTTACAAATTAAGTTAATAAAATTAATCTAAAATCTTCCAAACGTTGAAAAGTTCAAAACTGTTTTAAAAACTATCTTTTTACAGCAAAAAAGAATAAAAAAAGTTTCGATAAATGAATAAAATAGTAGCATTTAAATGCAATAGAAAGAAATATCTTATAATTCACCTCAGGAACTTTTTAATAGCGCTGCCAAAGGCTAGGGCAAAAACGTAAAAAACTACGACCAGGACTAAGGTACGCCACTTTGCTCTGAAAGCTTACCTAAAGTTAGGGTAGTGCTTGATAACCGGAGATAAAGATGTAGCACCAATAACTTGTAACTAATTTGTTTTGTTGTGATAATTTTGTCGAAGCCTTTGTCTAAATATTATTTTAAAAAAAAAAAACGAGTGAGCTTTGGACCACATGACTGAAGTAAAACTTCTGCACAACAGGTCTGCACTGTGTCTTAGATAAATGAAAAGTAAATAGCTATAAGCACACCTTTGGTAACGCTCTCGTCACGCATTCACCAGCTTACTCCCCAACTCAAGCGTCAAGAAGTTTCACTTCAAAATTAAACTTAAGGCGTCTAGAATTCCTGACTTTAGCAATATAATAATGTATATAGTATACGAGTAACTATATACAGATAACAAATTATCTAAGTACATATAATAATATATCTCCACATGTTCGTAGTCAGGTAAAAACTTAAGAAGCTTAAATATGTTATATTTTTAGTGATTCAATGTTACCTATGCAAAGATTTGGGTACTAGGGTAATAAGATCAGCGCACGTGGTATTACTATAATATAAAATAATGAAGTTTTAATAAGCAAAACTTGTACAGTCAGTCCGTTCAGCCTATTGCAGTCCACTGCTGAAAATAGGCCTCTTCAAGTTCGCGCCATACATCCCAGTTTTCCGCAATCCTCATGCAGCCTACATTGCCAATCTTACCTTACGTAAAGCGCAACTTTTACACCCATTAATAAATAATAAGGTTTCAATAACATGTAATTATTAACTTAAAAATTAGCACGGGCCAGCAAACAGTACAACGGTTACTGCGACTCTTTTGTTAAAATTTATACTATTACCATCAATAAACTATTTTGTATTTCTTGAAACGAAAGTCTAAGAAAATCGTGTCAAGAAGTTTTTATATCTATTTTTGTAGTAAAACACAGATTGGTCAATTTTGAAATTAGAACATATATTGAAAAATTGTTGAGGACACTCTCTAATCAATACTGAAGCAGAAGTAGGCTAGCGTGCATACTTTGTCTTTTAAGCTTAAGGAAGAGGCAAGGTCAAAGGTCGCGGGTAAATGAGTCTTCTATACAAATAAATAAAATTGGACTGTCTGTTTTTAATATTAAAATAACCGCTTTTACTAAATGCATGTGGATGTATACACGGTGCATATACCAAAATAACATTTTTTACAGTTTTTGTCTGTCTGTCTGTCTGTTTGTTCCGACTAATCTCTGAAACGGATAGACCGACTTTGATGGGACTTTCACGGGAAGTTAGGTAATGTAATATGGAGTAACATTGGGCTTCTTTTATTTTAGATTTTGTATTTTTATTTTATAACACTGCCAACTGAACAATAACAATTTTTTTATATTCCACGCGACGAAGTCGCGGGCACAGCTAGTTTAAAGATAAAAGTTAAATCGCGTATTAAATTTCGGTCAAATTCTGTTTGAAATCACCACTGGTAAAGTTGTTTTCTGTGACTGCGATATTTAATTTTCTTCTCAAAATTATGTCTTAGGTATTAGGATTAGGCCAATAGTGCCATATATTGTGTTGTATTTCGAAGTTACACGTTCCACGAGAAGCCAAACTAGTATCAATGTGCACCAAAAGCCCCTTGACCCAATTTCGTAATCGTCCGCAGCTCGACCGAATAAGATGCCGACTGAATTTCAAATACTCAGAAAACTTACCGAATTCTTTCAGCGAAACAATTAAGTACACTTAAATAACTTCGTATTACTTGGTACTAAATTTCACGGTAGAAAACTTAATTAAATTTTTAGCTATTAATTGTTTATTAGTAATTTATATTTTGTGTTCAACACACAGTCATGGATTGCAGTTCAGCAAAGAAAACGATTAAAAAATTTGGAATAAATTGAGGATGAATAAAATCCTCCATAGAATATATCCACACACGAAGGACACGAGCAGATCCTAAAGTTGAAACCTAATTAATTATTTAGACGCATCGCATAAAAACTGAAGCACGAAATATTGATAAAGGGTGGCGTGATAAGGGGGTAACCGTACTATTGATCGGCGCCAACTCCCCAAGTGTATAGGTATAAAAAGCGTAACAAATTTTCGTCTTAAGAAAAGGAAAAGAAAAAATGTATACAGCCACCCTTTCGCTAGGGAGTGGGTCGCCACCCCGAATGGGGTTCAGGGTGGTGCATTTTTCTCGCGGTCCTGCTCGCTCTCGGACGTAAGATGTTACAAAGGATTCTTTGTTGGTGGACCAGTTAATTAGATTTTGGATATGCAGTTTTTCGGCGTCTCTTTTGTGTGGAGTTCGTCGTTAGGGCGTTCTTTGTCTGGCCGACGCTAAGATTAGATGGAGATTGGAACAATTTGATCTATAATGAGGTATTAGCTCGAGTCCTACTGGGACCTTTTCTTCTTGTCGGATAAAATCATACATGACTTCTGGATATGGGCTTAGAAAAAATATTGAGATTTTAATTAAATAACACAAATTATATTTGAACAACGTACTCGTACTAATTACATATTCCATTTTCCAAGAAAATATTTTTTAACTTACTTTACTCATTTAAACGGTAACCATTATAAAAAAGCGAAGAGGTATTCTATTCCGGAAGATTAAAAGCTAAAACAAATTTCCGAAGGTATTATAATAAATTTCCGCGAATTCTTTACTTGAGTTTTGCCGATAGCACAGAATAGCAACGACTGAACCACTGGGTCAGCTCACTCACGATCTTAATAACGGGTAATTTTGCCACGGGAAACTCGAGTCAATGGACTTGGAAATAAGGTTTAAAGTCGCTTGTAATAATAGTATTATAGATTATTATTAAGTAAAATTATGATAGCCACAGGACAGGCGTGATCCTTTTGAATAGAAGGTAAGTATGGTAGCGGTGTTATTGTATGAAACATGAGATTTACACAAAATCCGTAAAACGCCATTTATAACAGATTGATACTTGATATTTTGATGTACATTGATTCTGTGGTGAATTAGTTTCGTAAAAATGAATAACCAACTTATATAACTTTATAAATTAATAAGAGTTCTCTCTGTTTGATTTCCTTAACTTAAAATTAAAGAAACAACGACTTTTCAGGATTAATATTAGCAAATAATGAGAAATGAAAAAGGGCTGTCTACATTTTCGGTAGTGCCTAGAACAATGACTACTCTCCTCCAAGCAATAGCAGTAAAAAGCATTGTCATAGTATGACATTTCTGAGCTTAATTGAATTTGACGTCTTTTGATATACATAAAACAGTATTTGAACAAACAAGGAAAATAATTTTTAACCTAACAAACTTTTTACAAAGTGTAGTAACTAAATCTACATTTAATTTCCTTACTTGAATACATTATGACCAACTGTAAAAAAAAAAATTAAATGAAATTTTTTACATATCTAATATAAATGTGAGTATTTAAATCACACACACATGCGCTATATACATAATCACGTATCTCACACGTGAAAAATTCAAAACAAAAAAGGATCTATATTTAATTACTAACGTAATTAATAAAACATGCTCTCCCCGCTCACAGCGATAGAACGCTATCTTCCGAACACACACAAACTAATAATTAATCATCCAACGTCTTTCCCCCCCCCGTCCCACCTCCTCCCAAGTTTAATTCCTACTTCACCCCTACTTTTTTCCGTAGCATGTTTTCATTTTGTACGTCTGGGAGTATAAGAAGCATTTTCTGAACGTGCAAATTGAATTTTGTGGTCACTCGGAATATTTTAGATGGTATAGAATATATCGAGTGGTTTTCCCGCGCTGTTTGTTTTAATTTCTTCTTTTTTTCTTCATGTCTGATTTACGGCGCTTCCTTTATTACTGGAAATGTTTCTTTTTAGAGGTTAAATTGTTTTCTTTTCTCTGTATCGGATATGGGAACGTAGCATAATGTTCATAAAATTAAAATTGATTTAAAATTCAAAAAATATAAGTATTTTAATTTAATTACAAAAAAAAATAGCAGGAAAACGTAACAAAATAGTAAACAAAATACTAAACAAGATAAGCCGTTAATAAAAGTCAAAAATAAAAGTACATTTTAAACATACTATAATTACTGATATTACACAAAATTAAAATTGATCTGTACATATAACTAATTTTTTCAATTGTATTTGTATTAGCTTAAAATGAAACACATCTAAATGTTATTAGTTATATACGGTTATATAGTAGGTACGCGTGTTCCTGTCCCGGTAACTCGGTAACCGTAAAACTCGATCCATCCCGGCAGCAGATCAGATTAACTCCACAAGGCGAAGTGAAATTTACATGTTTTTAAAGATTTTTTAATAAATACCAAGGACGGTATACATTCTTATCATTTTAAAATTACTTTAAAAGAAACTCTCTTTTAAGTTAATTAATTTTATTTTAACAATTTTAAAATTCGAAATACAATTTTTGTTTTCGAATGCGATTTGAATTTTATTCTCAATTCGAATACGAATAAATGTTCCCTTATATTTTTAATAATAAATGTGATACATTTTTATTTTTGAAAATAATTGTAAATGAAACCATGTTAAATAAAAATAATAAATATATATTAATTTGTAAGTTAAGAATGTCACAAATGTAGAAATAATTTAGAAATGTTTTGTCATAAGTTTAGCTCCCAAGGTGCCCGGCCATTTACTCCGTATCTAATTATCTGTCATTGTAGGACTTAAAGGAATGCACTAAATTGTCGTAGGAGACCATTGTTTTTGATATTATGGACATTGGAATAATTTTATAGCGCTATAGTGCTGATCGATGATAATTTGGGTACAGAAGGATGAGTGAGTAACCTTTTGCTTATTTAATGTTTTGTGTCTTAAAAAATGTTTTTATGACTTTATATGTAAGGGTGCATACGTAGGGTACGTATGTGTGTGTGTATAATATAGATACATAGCAGAGTTACACTATTAAACCCTTTTTCTTTATAGGTACTAAGTATTATAAAAATATAATTTTAATAGCAACCGGATTTATTTTTAAATCTGCAGCAGACTATAAAACTTTAAGAAACGACAAAAGACGAATCAGTATTTATTACCAATATCATTCAATTTTAATTTTATTAATTCATATTTAAAAAAAAACACGAGATTCTACCATTTATAAATTATTTTATGTAAATAATTGTAAATATATAAATTGTTTTAGACATATCTACTTACGAAATACAAAAAGCGCTAAGTTGAGTTTTTTTTATCTGTTTTTAATTAAATTAATAACAACTTTATAACGAAAATATCATTTGAGAATAAATTTAACACGTAGTCTCTGTGACGATCCGGACAACAGTGGAAGCACAAAAGTAAAATTACAAGGATTTCCTAAAATACGGTTCATGTTTAATTTATAATTATAATTTCACTCGCGCCAGACGGAGGTTACGATAAAGATTGTTTTACACTCACGTGCGATGCTGAGACTATTAAATAGCAAAAATAACCGGATATAAAGTTTTATATCCGCGCTTTTAAAATAGCAATGGGGAGTAGTTAGTTACCTTTTTAGAGTACGATAAAGTTATTAGTATTATGACCCGAATTTAATAGGCATCCGGATATCCGAACATTGGTCTTGTATACATTATTACTGCGCCTGCTCTTCGCAAATATGGTGTCATTATTTTTTTCCAAAATACTACATGTTACTTTGATTCTCTAGATATTTAAATACTTAGCTATAGTACATTACTTACTGTCAGTACAAGGTTTCTTATACAAGAAATTTATAAATAAAAATAACCATATTATCATATTATTACTATTATTATTTAAAAAAAAACGGATGTGCTCTAGAAAACACGACTGAAGTACAACTTCTTTAGCAATAGGCCCGCACTGTGTCTTAGATATACGAAAGGTAACTGGCTATGAGAGAAAGAAAGATAGAAAATGTGTGCTTGCACCTCTCTCTCTTGATCCTTTTGCTTCTCGCGATCACACTTTTCGTAACGCTCTCTTCTCGTTTTCACCAACTTACTCCCAAAAACAAGCGTATTTAAGAGGAAAGGGTACCGGCTCTTTCTCCATACAAACGTAGTCGACTGTTTTCTCCCTGGATAATGACACTAGATCAAATATTTTTGTGACATAGAACTCTTTGCTGCCATGACCATGCCCCTATGTTTTGATTTTTTTCATATTCTTATTATCATAGGAATTAGGAGACTTCAAAAACTCGAAATTTTGCATAATTTTTTGTACATTTTCAGACACTCATTAAAAAAAATATATGCATATTTTCAAAAAAATGAAAACATAGGGGCATAGCCGAAGTCTTCTTTTATTTTCTAAAAATAAATTTAAAAAAAAATTGCCATGTTTTGAGGAGAAAACAGTCGACTACGAAACACTGTTTTGGTCAAAAATTATCTACCTAAAACGGTCTGAGCTGCAGTTGTCCCTTTCTTGCTTTTTGGGGGATAGGTCTGGGGGAGGGAAGGGTCAAAGCAATACGTATATACGCCAGCGAAGTGATGCCTCATAGTCGATAATTATATCGATACACTAGTGATGTAATTTTTAGTCGATATTTTCCAAAATTCGTATTAACAAAATTAAATAATTTCTCTTTTCATAACTACAATAAAACCGTATTTGTATATGCGGTTTTTATTGTAACACTGTGCAAACCTGGGCTAACGAAGGGTTTCGCTAACAAATAACAATGATAATTATGGTAAATAACTGTGTTGTTTGTTTTTGGTATCAAATTAAAGGGCTCAATACAAGGATTTCAAAAAAGTATATTATGATTATTATTACCGTAATACTAATAAAAAATACAATAAGAAAGTTTAAAAAAATTAGGATTCTGCTCTTTCCCATGCCTATGCCAAGCAAGCTGCGAGCCGCGCTTCTTCCTCGCCTCCTAGGCGAAAAACAACTTCGGGGTTTACTCTTTCCAATATTTTTTTTTTATCAATTTCGGAATACTCTGTAAAAAGTTATGCATGGTCAAACATAAATAAATATAGGTACGTGGCGACTTTAGAACCTCCTCTGTTTTTTTTTCATCGGTAAGGATGAAAGGAAGGAGCAGATTATTAAATTTGGTCGAATCTATGTACCTATGCGATTCGTATTTAGACTTCGCAAATAGAATCATATTTCTGAATTGCGTAAAAAACTCAAGTGGCACCACTGGCGCAGCATTCCTTGGAACCCCGGGAACCTTGGGGCCCTATATCAAAATTAGTGGGGGGGCAGGCAAAATAATGGGTAAAGATTTCTCATTAAAAAATGCTTGCATTGAATTAAAATAAATATTTATTGATTATAAGTTATTACTTTCTCCTAAAATAGACAATAGTGAGTGTAGTCTGCTGTAGCTGTTCCTGTTCCATCGAAAAACTTAGGTAATTTTTTATCACTTTTAGTTTTGAAAAACATCAAGTTAATACCCCCGAAAAACTGGATGCAAGGCTATTGAATTTTATCAGTAATAATTCCATGAGTTCTTTAATGAAATCAATGTTTTGAATTTCGGATTTTAAGCTAATTTAAAGAGCTTGTAGCACCATTGAGCATTCCACGGTGCGAGCACGCGATGCGTAATGTGCACTATGAGCCGTGTCGTTTGTCGTGTTCTGCATTCTTTCGATGTCAAGAAGTCTAGTGGTGCTAATTGTATCCACCAGTGGTTTGCAACCAATGTGCGAGCTTCGTGCGCATTCTTTCCGCGTACATTCAAAGTGTGGAATGACCTTGCTAAAATTTGGGGGTTTTCAAGCGTCTAGTGTTTAAATCTTTTCTCTAAAGGCCATGGGCGACGGTAGCCGTTATAAATCAGATGGCTTCGTCTGCTTGTGTGCCCCATTCTTATATAAAAAAGATTAATTCATTGTTCATAATGATTAACTGAATCCCGAAATAAACGATGCAGAATGTTATCAACAATTGGGCGCACGCTTGACTCGGATAAAAGGGGATTGCTTTTCAGACTTCAGTCATTTCTGAAGTGAAAACTCTATAGGTATGTATGACAGTTTTTTTATTCTTTTTTCCAGGATTCACAAGATTAAGTGACATTGTAGATAACATTTTACTAATTTTTTTTTTATGTCACTAAGTCGGCAAACAATCGTACGGCTCACCTGATGGTAAGCGATTACCGTAGCTTATAGACGCCTGCAACACCAGAAGCATCGCAAGCGCGTTGCCGACCCAATCCCCAATCCCCCCCAGGAGCTCTGGTCACCTTACTCACCAACAGGAACACAATACTGCTTGAAAACAGTATTATTTTGCTGTGATCTTCTGTAAGGTCGAGGTACTACCCCAGTCGGGCTGCTCCATATTTTGAGCAGGAAATTCCTGCTGTGCCCTACCTCAGTCAAAACTTTTACTTACACACCTTAAAAAACACCCTGTAAATAGGGGGCCCCGTATCATTGATACGGCTGATATGGCAGTAGTTACGCCCTGAGTGGCACCCAATTCCCTACTGCGGGAATACGTATATTCTCAACTTACTTTACTCTATTCTTTTTAACCCTGTTGTACCTGCTTATCTAAAACGACGATTTAAATTTCTTAGTGATTCCAATGAACGCAGTCTTCGTTCTGAGGAAAGCTTACTTCTTGAATTTCCCTCTCACTCCTCTTTCTTTTATACTAAATCTTTCACTGTTCAAGCTTGTCGACTTAGGAATTCTATAGACGTGTAAAATCGGTTTCTATTTTTAACCGACTTCCAAAAAAGGAGGAAGCTCTCAATTTAACTGTATTTTTTATGTATGTTACTTCAGAACTTTTGACTGAGTGGACCGATTTCAACATTTTTTTTAATCGAAAGGTGGTGTGTGTCATTTGGTCTCACTTAAGTTTATTTGAGATCTAACAACAACTTTTCGAGTTATATAAATAATACGTTTTTACTTGACTATTTTCGTCGACCTACGTTGTATTATACAGCATAACTTTTTACTGGGTGTACCGATTTTGATGATTTTTAATTTAATCGAAAGCTGATGTTTATTGTGTAGTCATATTTAAATTTCATCGAGATCTGATAACAACTTTTTGAGTAATCTTTAATAACGCGTATTTACTTGACTATATTTTCGTCTACCTTTGTTGTATTACATGTCGATGTAATTGAAGTCGGCTTTTTTTCCTTTGCGTACAAGTCGAACTCGGTCGACCCAGTCAAAAGATCTGAAGTAACATATATACAAAAAAAAAGAAAAAGAAAAATACAGTCGAATTAAGAACCTCCTCCTTTTTTTGGAAGTCGGTTAAAAATCAATCTGATACGTATTATTATTTTCTGTTGGTGTACAATAAAGTGTATTATTATGTTATGTCATGTTAATCAACCACTCTTTAAAAAAATTCAATCGATTACGTAATTTGCCTAACTAAAAAAACATAAATAAAATAATAATTGAAAAAGTCGCCTTCATGATTTTTGTAAGTGTACATAATGTGTGAAATTGGTGTGATTTATATAGCTATCTTTGTGTAATTATTGAATTTTTATCTTGTTCCAGCCTTTTCAATTGACTTTCTAATAGTTGTTCTTCACGCAGGCGGCTTTTCTTGTTTTTTTTTTTTTAAATCATAATATTATTTTTAACCATTGTTATATCGCCGCAATTATATGTTAATTAATACATATAACCTATACCTATGTATTAATAACTGCAACAAACATGAGACATTACAAATTATATAGGTACTAAGACAAACATTTTATACTATGTATGTACTACATTACATATATATACTATACTTACACTTATACTATGTACTACATGTATACACTATAATTATGTATGTATTTCATTACCCATTCTTACACACACCTCAACCATGTAATTACATACCTAATTCATAAATAAAGTACCTAAGTATTTCAATAAAACAAGCCAAATTCAGAAAAATAGCACTATGCGCTCTATGTACTCGAAGTCAATCACAAACGAAAGATGCGAATACTAAAATATCGTCAACAATTAATAGCTGAATAGCCGGCGCACGCACACTAACAATACGACAGTCACACATAAAAAAAACGGAGCGGAGATGGTGCGGGGCGCGGTAGCGGCATGCGGCGCGACAGAAACATTTTATTCAAATACCTATTTTTGAAAAGTCTCTCCGGTACCCTTTCCTCTTAAAGAAGTTTTACTTCAAAAACTATGTAAATATCAAAGTTACTCAGTATGTATAAGTAGGTATAACTTTGATTTAGTTCGTATGCGGTCAAGTCGCAATATCAGAAGACACACGAAGCCACATTTTCGAGTGAGAAATTAAATAATAAAAGTAACAAACGACCCGTGTGCACACCCCTTAACTTACCCCGTTTTGTCTTTTTCACGGCTTCAATTTAAAATTTTATTTCCTCGCTTGACCCGAGGGGAGTGGGGGGACTCATTATGACCAATTTTCCCCCCCACTATTTTTCCTAGCATTGTTTTAACTGTGATGGCTCATTTCTGTCTTTCATTCGGGTTTTTGTTAAGATTCAGCGTCGACTTATGTCTGTTTGTTTCTTTTTTGCGTCTTTTATTTTCGTTTACTTTTAATTCTTACTTCTTGATAATCGTGTTTGAGATTTAAACGGGTCGGGTTTCGGATTTTTAATTCTATACTAGTCAGTCATTGTATTTTATACTAACAAAATCATTTGTACATGTTTGTAGTCCTACTTTTGTTGGAATATTCTTTTTATATTTTTGTAAAAAAAAATTTAGCTGTATCACAGTCTACTACTAGGCCTGCCGATTTTAACCTGTATATGATTTAAATATTTTTTAATATCATATCAAAAATCGACCGTTCCAGCGGGGATCCGACTGACCGTGTCGGTGCTCTAAATGAATGATGTATCCGCTAAATCGAAATGTATAGGTTTTTGTTTGAAATGTGAATACTTATAGTGCTGAAAACTGTTATATTAAAAGGAGTGAATAAATAAATAAATAATAATAATTATTATTATTATTATTTATTTTCATTGCACAAAAAATATATTTGATTTCAAGATAAGTCGATATATCTATAAAAGTGTAAGGCGTTTGCATCGCTTCATACAGCACTGTTTCTGCCTCATACATTCTTACTTTATACATTCTTTTAAGGCTATATTTCATTTCGGTTCTTTTAACAGTATGTTATATTACTTTTAATTTTACTCTCGTCGAAATTTTATTTAATTACTTTTACTTTATCTTTGTAGTGGGTAAATAAAGATGTCGTGATTTACACTTAATTTTTATATCTGTGAGAAATTCGAAGTTACAATTTCCCTAGTTGATAAAGTAACTAAAAAATAAATTCAGTAAACAATAAAAGTAATATTTTATGCGGCATAGTAAGGTTCTTGAGATTATAGCTTAGAAACATATCATCGATTTTAAGTATGTTCAGAAAGATATAAGTATATGATTTTAAAATACAGACTAACTTCTATAATTCTCATAATTCATATATAATTATTAAAATTCGTATAATTTTGCTTCTTTTTTTAAATAAAAATACACGAATAAACATTCCTATTTTAAGGATGAAATCCAAACCTCTATTGTTTATCTGCGCATGAAATTATCATTACTATGTATAATGACCTCATGTAGAATCTGCACAATGATACTAACAATTACCCCCAGAATCACATTAACACCTATCATATGCATTTAAACATCATTACCCCATGTTAATAGTACAGACACCCCCACCCAGTAATTCGATAATATTATAATTACCCCTACCCCAAATAAGGGGGTCAAGTAACAGGGCAATTTAAAGTGGTCGCTGTATTGATTCCTGCATTCTTTCACACAGGCGCGGAGGAAGCCACCCCACTCCCCCCCAACTTGGGATAAACGGGGGATAAGATTTTTTCGGCTCCCCGATACTTCGAAATGGAAAATTATAAGTTGAACGTTTTAAAATAAATTAATTGTACGTACTTGAATTTTTTTCTTCATTTTATTGTTTTCGATTATTTTTAAACGTCTTTTAAAGATATTGTAAGTAAACTTAACAATAAAAGATAATAAGTATTTGCTTTAAGATCTTCGGTATCGGAATTAATTATAGTCATAATATTTTTTCTGTATTTTTCGCTAAGTAATTTTACCAACAATTAAATAAATTCTACTACTAAATAGACACTTATCCACTTGTAGTAAGTATATCTAGATATACTTTATATAAACTGATTTTAAATACAGATTTTTTTTAATCACAGTCGTCTTATAACTACGATATTATAGTAATACTTTCAAAATAAAAAATAAATATAGGTAGTTCCTTATTCTTTATTACATTAAAATATAAAAAAAAATCAAACGCTTAAACGCAACACGTAAACAAAAAAAAGGTTAAAATAAAAAATGTATTCACAGTAAAAATACAGTTATTCCTCGACAGAACAATTTATAAAGTCGAAAATACAACATGGGTTTTTATTCGAGGCACGGCTTTCATAATAAACTTGTTGGCGTGAGCCGAAACTAGTAGAAAACAAAGGCAGCAACAGGTATTCAACCTACTGCAGCGCTACAGCGCCGTGCCGATGTACCGATGCGAACTATTGTCAAATGCAAACGTCTCTCACAGCGCTTGACGCTTTTTTTTCATTTATTTGTCCTTTTTTTGTATCATTACAATGATATGAAGAGAAAAAAAACTAGCAAATAATTTACGTAAATTTAAATCAAATATTGAGTTCAAGTATAATTCTGAATTAATAATATTGAATTGATATTTAAGAGAAACGGCTAAGAAAATCAATTACCTATTACTTCTTAAAAATTGTCCAACCATCGGATAAAAATTTAGCCACAGAGTGATGTATGAAACCCAGATGCTGTACAAACTTGAATATATTTTCATTAATAAAATAATAAATACATTTAATTACATTATCTCCAATCGAGAAATAATTGGAATTACAAATTCCAATTATAGTTGTTATTTACAGCCAATTAACAAGTTAATAAATAGTTTAGAATTTAATTTAAATTTTATTGTATTTATGTGTGTATATTTATTGAATAGTTTGTTCCACGAACACATTCAGTAAAGTTAAAAATAAAACATTTATTTCCAAACACAGAATCACTTTCAATACTATTTTAAATTTCGAACACTGTTCTCGTTACTAAAGTCACAAAAAAATCTAAATTCGTTACGTTGGATGAATATTTGTGGGTCACATTCGAATGTTCAAACGATTCGGAAGAAATTCCAAATTTATATTCAAACTCGTGATGCAGCGTATTTTTTTTTTTTTTTTTCATGAAATACGTTTGATTTAAATTTTAAAAATGCTTGCGAGTTCTATATTTGAATTTCATAAGTCTCGCCATTTCGCGCGTATTATGATTTATTGGGTTATTTGAATTTGTATAAATATAAATGTGAATTACGACAGTTTGACAAAAAATATGAAAGAAATCACGGGTAAGTGTATAATAATTTGTAATAATTGCATAAAGTTACATGTGCTTGTTTCACTTCAAATAGAGATAAGCTTCAAGTTAGTTCGGGACTGTTGTTCGGCGAATCGAAATGTAGACTTTATATTTACTTTGAAGGGATTAAAACGCAAATATCAGACTTAAGACTTACAGAGGTATGGTAAATATACTGATATATAAGAATTTTTAGGGAAAGCGAATAACAAGAGTTTTATTTACTAATTTTTTGAAATATTTGTCAGTATGTTTGCTGTGTTGTTGCATCATTATAACTGCAGAACGTAGGTAATTGTTTGCTATTTTTAAACTTGTAAGGATGACTAACTCAAAATCTGGAATTGTTTTTATATTAATATAGTCTCTAGAAGTAACGTTATTAGCTCTTTACACAGTTGTCAAATCATTATTAGTAAAAAAATAATAATTAAACATCTTTAAAAGATACTGTACCCACGATTGTTGGTGTTAAGTATAGAATATTTTTAATTAAATGTTAATTGGCCATCATATTTTCATCACACATATTTTTCAAAGCCTGTCTTATAAATTACTACATATGATTGTAATTATATATTGTCAGACATTACCTTTACACTAGAAATACCGGGATCGAACCAACGTCACCGTATGTAAAACTTTAATCGAATAAACGTAGCGTTAAACAATTTTCGTGAAGTTTTCAATGTAAAACGAAACGGTAACCCGGCCGCTTCCTGAAAACTTGCCATTGTTCGCGTTTCGAACGAGGGAACTTTCTCGCTTTCATCTAACCGCTGATTTTGGTTACACTGACATACATACACGTTTAACTGACGTATACACATATATATTAATCTTTATATTTTGAATCTATGTCTGTAATATACACACGGTCGTCTATTCCTAAGGTAAATAATAATAGCTGTGTTTTAGGTAACAGCCGATTGATATAGTTTCTTTTTTTTACCAATACATATATAAATAATACATAATATATAACATCCAGATTTGGGGCGGAAATCGAACCCACAATACCCAGATCAAAAGCAAAATCTCTAGAATTTACAAACTGCGCTAGCAGGCTAGTCGATGCCAATCGATTATAATATTTAAAAGATATCGATAATAAAAAGTAGTTACATGTACTAAAATTATTTACGCTTCAGCCTGTAATATCCCACTACTGGGCATAGGCCTCTTTCCCCATGTAGGAGAAGGATCAGAGCTTAATCCACCACGCTGCTCCAATGCGGTTTGGCGGATATATTCCTTGCTATGAGTAACGATCGCTATCAGGTGTATATAATAACAACCGGGACCGACGGCTTAACGTGCTCTCCGAGGCACGGTGGGGAGACCCACAAGGACTGCACAAACACCCAGACCACGGCAAACACCTGTATGGCCAATACAAATGTTTGTCATGTGTGGGGATCGAACCCGCAACCGCCAGCGCAACAGGTACAGTCCATGGCTGTGACCGTTGCGCCAACGCGGCGTCTAAAAAATAACTAAATAAAAAATAACTAAAATTATTTAAAACGGGATATTTACCAAACGTACGACAAAAGAGGTAGTCCGGTATGGTACCCGTAAATTTTAGTCTCATGAACAAGACATTCGTAGATAATATCGAAATATCGAGCTCAACAAAATGCAGATAAAAAACACGTTAATATATTTTAAATTTTAATAATTTTAGTAACGAAAGTAACCATGTTAATTTAAAATCTTATACATATATAATTATATGTAATTATATCATTTATATAATCATAAAGTCCAATTACGACCATCCATCCGTTTAAAATTAAGTTAACAAACGTGAAAATAAGAAAAGGAAAAACAAAACGAACAAGACGATAAAACCGAACAAAAAGAAAAACTTATTTTCATATTAAACTAATAAATATAATTATTTGTTAAATTTGGAAGGTAATATAACATATATAAAAATGATTATAATAATAGTAAAGATTATATGAATAAATAAGCTTAACAAAAACAAAGACATATCATTACGAGAAGACGCCAAACAAACCAAGCGAATAAATAAATAAATTTAATAAATAATAAAAACTCGTAGCGACGAAAAGTGTTGGAAACTAATTAAAAACATCAATTCTGAGGGTACGGGGGTATATTTCAAACACACGCACACACGTAACCTCCCTCCCACGCGCACACAGACTTAAAAGTATGTAGCCGGTTGTGCCGTGAGAGTATGATAGGAGGATTCTTATATATAGATTTATACTAATAATATATATGCATGAAGGAAAACTTACCTTTCATTTTTGTGTAATACGTATCTGGAAATATATAACATTATTCACAAGAATTGTGGCTATGTCATGTCACGGTTTGAATCAAATTAATCATACAGGTAGTCAGGCGAAAAGCAGGGGAAAACGTATAAAATTTACTATTTATTATTATTTGTAAAAAAATCTAGTGTTATATTTTTATAAAAATATTAAATTTATGATTATAAAAAATAAATATCAACTTAATTTCATTTTGAAATTTTTTTCAATATATGGCAATAGCTAATAGAAAGTAAACTATTACTAGAACGAAAAACAACGAATTATAAAAACAATTATCTAAACAATCACAATAGAGTGAAATATTACCAACAGCTCGCCGCGATTCCCGTTGCAATCGTAAATAAGCCATCGAATTTAATAGCATTCGAAATTCAAACGAAATTCAATAATTGATCACATTTATAATTCAAAATTCAAAAAAACGTAAAAAAATCAATCAAACACCGACGCATTCCGTCGCCATATCAATTTATACTACATACCCGGTTTTACCCCATCCCAGTTACGATTCTAGAAGTTACCCGGGGGGACGGGAATAGCCGGGTGTCTTAAGGAGGAGAGAGACGGCAAAACCGAGTTATCGTAAATTGATCTGGGGGGTTAGGGGGGAACCCAAATTTGACAGCGATTGAAATTGGCGGGAAGATTATTGGCTTTTTTTATGCAAAATTAGCATGCATTTGTTCGTATCGGAATCTGCATGCGATGAATAATTTAGATGCGTTTTACCCCCCTGTTGTTACGTTACCCCCCTTTTGTTGTGTATTATGAAGTCAATGCTACATATTTCTTAACTCAATTTATTAAAATTTATCACTTTTTTAAAATTACGATTTAAATTATAAGATATATATGTAAAAATTGTTAACTATGAAAATGTACCCAAAAATTATAACATAGGATATCAATGCAATAATCAAACAATATCGATTCAAATCACATTTTTTTCACACAATAACTTATTTTTATAATAATACATATTTACCAACACGTACAAAGAAATGTCTCGATTTTTATCATATGGATATAGGTACGTACATACGTAGGTAAGATATTGACTTCGCATCAAAACATAAGTAACAATGGTCCAGTGACACAATCTCCGTCTGCTGACTGGGTTAGGACCTTGGAAGGGTAGGGTTCAATTCTCTAAACGAAAATATCACCTATGTCTATGACCATAAGGACTATTTTTAAATGTATACTTGATCCTCAGGAGATCGTTTATTAATTGTAAGAGCTTTAACTGTAAGGTATTCGAAGGTATTATAAATAATATTAAAACAATGAATGGTTTTTATTATGAAAGATTTATAATAAAGTTGTATAATAAAATATATTTAAAAGAGAGAATTATTTGACAAAAATTTCTTTTGTACATAAAACCTCCTTGGTGTTCAAAGTAAAAAATGTTTCTTAACGCAGTGTTCTTAAAAAAGTAATTAACATTTAAAAAAGTGAACATGGCGAAGACAGTCTTTGTGCCGTCTTGGGACATAAAGCCCCACACACAATCTTAATAACAAAATCGGAACGCTGCAAGCTATTTTAACGCTCGCCATCCAATGTTAACATATCGCTTAGCTTTCGATCGCTATAATATAATAAAAATTCTTATCTTTTATAAACTACTAGAATTACTTTTTTTTAAACTACAAAATATTATGCGTCAAAAGATTTAGGAGTATGGAATTATCAAAAATTACTCAGGCTTTGAAATATGTGGCTTATACGTGTTGTAATTAGTCTGATGGTTTTAATTAGTAATTCACAGCGAAGTACATTTTTATGAACCGACTGGATGATTAACCTGAAATAAGAATATCATAACTGGCCAGGGGGCGAACTCCCACCTCCTTGGTTTTTAAAAAAGATTTTCGGTGAAGCGTCATATTCTTTTCGGCCAGTTTCAAGTTTTATTTGTCGCTTGGCTGTTATTATAATGTCTGGATTGTCTTTGTTTCGTTATTTAAATTGTTTATTTTTCGGGTCTCACAATTTGACATTTTTAAAACTGAGTCTGTGAAGACTGAAAAATTCCTTTGTTTGAAATTAACGACTAAGTATATTTTATTATTATTTTATTGTGAACAAAAAAAAGATTTCATATTGTATTAAATAATATTTAATTATGAAAATTTAAAAGTTAATTGTAAGTGACTCGGTCTCAAGTTTCTTCATACGGTCTTTAGATTGTGACGTAGACATGTATAGGTGTGGCCGCGAAAATGAAACAATGACATAAGAATATTAGTATCGACCCCTTGATATCCCGCTTACCCGCTCGGGCGTAATGGCGTCTTGAATAAAATAAGAAAATTATCACTGCCCGCTGGCTGGGGTGGATTTCGGAAGAACTCACCCCCCCGGGTTTTAAAAAGAAAATTTCGGTGGAGCGTGATATTTTTAAAATAAGAACCTCTTCGTGGCATATTCCGTGGAGAGATTTTAAAATAAGAATAGTTTCGCGATACCCCCTACCACCCCGTTCGTCTGGAGTTCGAAATAACGACGCGTTCAGTCTCACCGATAACTGGCGATGTATAATCAATTAAAAGTAATAAATATTTCTCAAAGTATAAGAATGATGAAAAACTATACCAAATTCGTTTTGAAGATTTCCCAAACCGTAATGGAATCAACTTTTAGTAACATTCCATTTTCTAAATTCCTTCATAAAGTTACATGATCCAATTAGTTTAGTTAATATAATTTGAAAAAAGAATTTTTTCGTCCGGAAACTTGAAACAAAACGATCAAAGACTACTAAGAAAAAATCTACAAAATTCGAAATTCCGTCACTAATAGAACTCGTTCGAGTAGAATTTAAGTTCGAACGGGTCTATAAGAATTCGGGGGCTAAAATCGGGTGGTTTGGGTATATTCGGGTGCCGGCAGCTCCTTGATGAGAAGGTTTTTCGAGGAATCCATCCCGGGGTCATTCACCGGCGCTCGATGCGATGCTATAGTAATTGGATCTGCTAACGGATTGTAAGGCTTAGTATTAGTAACGGACATTGATGGAAATTTGATTACGTGTTTTTTTTAACTTTTTTTACAATCTCATTTTATACTTTATTTGTTAATGTTAAATTATCATAAATTTGGATTTGTTGCTTTGTGAGTTTCGTAGTAGATTTGTTTATTGGGAAATGTTTTCGAACGACTTAAAATATGATACACGAAAAAAAGTATAAAAGTAAAGTTTCATTTATTTAATTATCTTTATATCCGACTTAAACAATTATAATTATATTTAATCAAGTCACTTATTTTCTGTTTTGTATAAACTGTTCCATGTAGTTATCCATAGAGTTACTCTGTCTGTCTGGTCATTTGTTGCTGAACCAAACTCTACTGACACTGTCTGCCAATATCCTTTGCTAGATATAGTTATATTTTTCTGTAAAGTGAAGCGTTTGAACCTTATGTACTATCTTCCTTTACTGTAGGTTAGTGCATAATTTCTTTATAAGCATAATGATCTTTACACTTACCTTTGGTGTTTTTGCTCAAACTAAATCAGTCTTTTAAGTAGAGATACAAATTAAAGTGACAGCTAAATTAAAAACTAAATAAGTTAAATGTTTTCTCTGAGCTGTAATTGAACTAGCGACCATCGGTCACCCTCGGAACGACGGTACCAAAACAGTCCTCAGACTGTAACGCCTAATTTACTCTCCCATCCAGACGAATTTCGTAGACATTGCACAGAACTCAAAAGTGATTAGTTTTTACGGGATTCATATTTACTTGCAAAGACAACATTTTTTGTTTAAATTATAATACGTATTCAAATTTAAAACTTTTCAAATATTGTCCGTGACACTATATTTTTGAAATACAAATGATGGTTTATATCTTATATGTATAATAATTAAAAATTAAAAAAATAATAAAATTTAAAATGTTTCGAGAACTTTTCTGGAAAGAATTCTACAATCGATAGTGAAGTCAAAACTGTATTTTTTGCTTATCTATCTTTCAGTAGCTTGGCCACCCGCTAAAACGAAAAAACCGCAGGAGGTTTGGCATAATTTAAGCATCTCACTAAAAGCTTAGAGAATGAGTATTTCTATAGAAAAATCCAATTGGATTCTCTTGAGAGGGGAGGTGATTGTCAAAAAGTGAAATTGCGAACAAAGACGCGGGTTTAAGTACAACTACTAGTTGCTCTGTCACGTATAAACTACTGAACTAATCTTGATGACTTGGTTTCATTTATAAGATTTTTTTATCTTGATTAAGTTTCGCAGTTAATTAAATAATTTTGTTATTTTTCCAAAAAAAAAGATAAATTTTTACATTATTAGGGAAAACTCAAATACCACTTCTCAGGTCTCGCTCAAATTGAAATGGGACCACATGATAAGCACCAGCTTAAGAATACAAAATGAATCATCAAAACACACAGTAATGATGATGAGGTAACACACATAAAAATTACAATCTAATCGACAACCTTCTTCTTTTCTTGAAGTCGGTTTAATATCGGCCATGGTTTACCACTTACAAATAATATATTAAGTATGATTAACTAATATTCTATCCTGAGCTGTCACTAAAGCTTGTGTTCTCTCCAGGGTTGTCGCACGTGTGCCATGGCGGAGTGCTCATTCGCGCGCTGCCAGCAGGAACGAAGAGCTATACGGAAGGAGCTACAGCGCTGGACGAAAAACATGGTGTACATACTAGGTCAGTGCCTATTCCTATTATACCCCCCCCCCACCTGAAAAATGAAGGGCAGTTTTGAAAAAATGTCTTATGATTAATTAATGGCCTACTCCCGTGAGCGTACCCAGAATTTTGTATAGATGGGGCAAACCAAATAAATATCTAAACATAACTATGTAAACTTGATAAGTAGTGGAAAATTTTAAATGCTTTTTATTTACTGCAACTATTCATTTGCATTTACTTTTTACACTACTTAAATAATAACTTGCGAAGGTTTTGGCAAAACCTATTTCCTGATTTAAAGCAAATGTCCCATCTTGCCGTTTTGTCTACCCACCTCTACGTTACTTAAACTGTTGATTACGGACTGACAACTAATGAATTCCACCAAACATTGTTTTTTTTTTTCAAAAATACTTTTACCGTTACAATACTTATAACAGTTTACAACGATAAATTTTTGTTTGACTTCTATTGAATATATGAAAAAAAGCAAAGGCCATTTTTAAACGTTAAATAAAACGAAGCGAAACAAGCATAAAATCGCTTTGAAATATTAGTCGTACAGAACTAACGCGTGAACGAATACAAAACAAAAAAATACACGACAAATTTTTTCCCCTATTTTAAAGCCGCTAAAAGCGCTTTGTGACCATACACACTGGATGAATTGATATAATATTACGATTTCTAGGAAATGTTGAGTTTTTAATTGTGAGTAGAAAATAGTTTTGAACGATGATTGTAAGTTTGAGTCCGAATTTAAACAATATTTTTGAATTAAACCAGGTTTTTTTAAGTTAAGAACTTTCTTAAATTTTATCATGTTTTGAGTTTAATTTTCATCATAAAAAAATTTATACATCACATCAAAACACTGAAATAATCAATACAAATAAGTTGTTTTTGTAGAACTTACCACAAGGTCATATAATTAAGAAGCATTTAGCAACAAAAAAGTGGACAGCAAAATACAGTAGGTACTATAGTGCACTAAGATCATAGGGAACATTATTTTGGGTCAATAGGTCAGTGTTTTATAAAATAAACGAACAATCTAAAATCACATATCATTACATAGTATAAAACAAAGTCGCTTCCCGCTTCTGTATACTTAGATCTTTAAAACTATGCAACGGATTTTGATGCGGTTTTCTTTAGTAAATAGAGGAATTCTAGAGGAAGGTTTACATGTATAATACATGTATTTTACAACCGTGCGAAGCTGGGGCGGTTCGCTAGTATTCTTATAAAAAGACATTAAAACGACGTTGTCAAAACGGGTTTTACGAGTAGGCATAATATTTGCTTACAAATAAATTTAAATTATTGTTTGTTTAAAGCTTAGAAGTTGATGTTACAATGTGTCATCATCATCATCATCATCATCATTTCAGCCTATCACAGTCCACTGGACATAGGCCTCCACAAGTTCACGCCAAAAATGGTGTGTACTCATGTGTGTTACCCATAGTCACCACGCTGGGCAGGCGGGTTGGTGACCGCAGGGCTGGATTTGTCGCACCGAAGACGCTCCTGCCCGTCTACGGCCTGTGTATTTCATTGCCAGTAGTTGGATGGTTATCCCGCCATCGGTCGGCTTTTTGAGTTCCAAGGTAGTAGTGGAACTGTGTTATCCCTTAGTCGCCTCTTAGACACCCACGGGAAGAGAGGTGGTGGCTAAATTCTTTGATGCCGTAACCACACAGCATTACAATGTGTGGTTGAATTAATGCCTCTCGCTTTTATCTAAGTGTATAATAGTATGCTTTATACATTTACTCGGTAACTTTAAATAGGTATTAAATAGAAATTCATATCTTAGGAAGAATATTTTAAAAGCTTTAATTCATTAAGTTAAAAGTTGTATTAACTTTTGTGCTTTTCCATACTTTTTTAGGTAATTCCTCTATCCAATAGTTGTCTGGTAAAGATTGATATGTTATTGTTAAGATGAGGCCGCCTGTTGCAACTAAAGCAGTTCTTTTATTTAAAAAAAAATTGCGTGAAAAGTTTGATTAATATATCACTTTCTCATATTGTAAAGAAACATGAAAATTTATTTCAAGATTGTACAAATAGGAAATGTGGGAAGAGTGCAAAGTAATACATTTAAAGCTGTCATAATCAAAATATGATTTTTTTTTTGTCAATCATTCAAAAAAGCTAAAAAAACTACAGGCTATATAATTATGTTAGTCACTCATAATTATATAGCCTGTAAACTAACTCAATTTCTCAAACAAAATTTCTCAATGTTACCAAACTATAAACTTAATCCTAACAGACACCTACGACTACGCTCGTTAATTATATTCGCATAATAATAAACTAATTTATGCATAATGTATAATATGTTTAAGAAAAACATACAAAATGAAAAGATTCTTTAAAATATTTCATCCCATTATAGAATATTATGGAACATTATGGAACAATTTTTTTAATATGGTAAAACTTCATAATTTTAGTGTACAAATGCAACAAATACGTTCTAAGGACTAAGTTCGGAATTTCCTAGACATTTTGCGGGACTCGAAATTTTCAAATTAAACATGTCGGGGCGGACGTCAGCTAGTTAATATCATACTCCATACTCTACTCATTTTCTGTACTTGTATGAAATTTTGTTTGCTCTGTTTGCAAGGGAGTTTTAGAATCGGTGTTCGCTGTGAGAGCGGACGCGGAATGTCGGACTACCTTTACGTTCGTTTTGATTTTGAATATATCGTTTTCTAATGTTTACGCGAATTTTACTCATTTAATAAAACACTTTTTTCGGATTTTATCGCGGTTTATTGTTAACTTTTGATTCCCGACGTTTCGGATACTTTACAGCAACCACCAGTCCTCCCGTGACCATGGTTGCTGTAAAGTATCCGAAACGTCGGGAATCAAAAGTTAACAATAAACCGCGATAAAATTTGAATATATCGTTTAATTGTTTTAATTTTATCACTTATATGACTGAAAAAATATTTTCTTGCAATCTTTTTACTTTAATCTCTTTTATTTACTGAGAAATTTTTTAACGACCTATAAGACCGTGAAAAACTTGGTTGTAAGAGTTTTAAATTTTCATAAATAGAAGAATTATGATACATATATTTAACATAATCTATTTTGGTTTTCTTGATAATCTGATATCTTTATCTTGTGCAATACTACAAAATAAATTACAAACGTTAATACCATTATTGTAATTGACAATATAAAAGAATTGCTATTTTTTTTTTATAATAAATTAAAAGATAACATAACATATCACAGAATCAAAACTAATTAGAATTAGTTATTGATAGTATTAAAAGGCTATAGCTAAATCGCTAACGCCCGTGCTAGTGTCACGGTCTTAGGAGTCATATTATGAAGGAAAGGGTTATTACGCAAAGTTGCTACTAAACATTTTGGAGAGTTCAAACTTTACGTGAGATTGATTTTGTTTTATACACCGAGTCGCATACATACGCACACGTAGTTCTTACCTTACTATAGATTTAATACGGTTTTACCCACTTTTCACCTTTTTTCGTTCTTTATAGATAGTTGCCTAAATCTATACTACATTTTTGAATCAAGCTTCTGTCCTTTTACATGGAGGAAGGCTATCAGTGAGATGGGGCTGGATTTTTTGAGGCTGGATAAATTAATCAATACTAATATTAACAGTGGAAATATGATGTGTTATTTTGTTTGGTTGTAACGGTCAAATAAAAAAAAATACTAAAAGAATTTTAAATATTGTCATATTAATTAAATCTTTATCAAATTGATAATAGCCTACTACGGGATATATTACTATTGTTAGGAATTGAGATGACTCAGTGGACAGAATATTTGTTTCGGTACCAGATAGTCGAGAGCAAGTCCCGCATAAAGCATTTGCCAAACGCTATTTCATCAAAAATTCATCACAGGTTGGTTACAGAAAAAAAAATTGAATTTATCTTAGTTCTACTACATGGTTTGAACTCAATTTTGAGACGTCTGAATCCAACGACCTACGTTGCAACTGAAATATGACCCATACAAATATTTGTCGCTCGCTGGATCAAACAAGCGACCTCTAACTCAACATCTAGACTTTGTAATCACTACGCTTTGAATGTACGATAATTTACATATTACAAATAAATTGTTACAATACCTAAAGAGTTTGTTTGATGATATAGTCACACATGTATTCATTAATCTT
Source organism: Melitaea cinxia (assembly GCF_905220565.1). Lineage (NCBI taxonomy): Eukaryota > Metazoa > Arthropoda > Insecta > Lepidoptera > Nymphalidae > Melitaea > Melitaea cinxia. The sequence goes on from NC_059416.1 coordinate 3,372,949, forward strand.
TTATTTACTTAAAATGTAAAAAAGCATGTCTCGTGTAAGATAAATGTACATAAAAATACATAAACAAGAAACGCAGTCCACGGTAATTTAATACGGATGCGAGAAAGGTCTGCGGATAATTCGTTTAGAGCCATTTTAAAGTTCGGCTGTCTACCTTCACGTGCTGCCGACTTTTAACTGATAGGTAAATGTTTTATCAAATGAGGTTTACGTTAAGTTATTATTAATTGATTTTAGCTGTGTTTAATATATTTTAAACATATATATTTGTAATTAAAATGTTCGCATCTTTGTTTAAACATATTTAATTAACAAAATGTTTTTTTTTTTAATTAACAGCGCATAATTTAAGTATCATTCTAATAACTACTAAAGTAAGTCATAATTATTCATTATTTATTTCATCGTTAGAGGTAGAATTTTTCATAATTTCTTAAACATGTATTACATGTGAAGACGCTACTGGCAAAATTAAATATTTTTCATTATTTTCTCTCCGCAATAGTAGATATAAGTTTGACCTTTAAAATATTATCATCAAACTAAGCACTGATATAATGTCAAAGGTCAATGAAGCCATACCGACATTTTTGTATTTCGATCTGTCACTAAGTTACCACGCAGGAGAACACAATGCAGGAGATAATTTTTGAAATATCGACAAACAATTTGATTTTTTTTTTTTTTTTTGAAATTTGAATTCGTTTGCGACCGGCTATTTTTTATGTAGCCAAACTTAAAATTATGATTATATTAAAATTGGTATAAGATGAACTAAAGTAGTTCCAATACACAGAAGAAATATACGAAAAAATTTTGGTATGACTACTTTTGAAAACTATTCTGTGAATTGTAGTAACAACCCTTCTATTACAATTGTAGATCTCTTGCACTGAATTTCCGATAGCTTAAAAATAAATCTCCCGTGTCGTTATAAAATATACACATCTCGAGAGGTCTTCTAATCCTTCCGTTAGCAAAAGTTTCAGCAGCAGACTTTTACCTACACACCATATACATTAAATATGTGCCTGAAAATACATTGTCTAAATTTTATTCAAGAATATTTAAGAAGGATTTATCTAAATTATATTTAAGAAAGAGATAACTATGGTGGTATAACGTGCCACCCTGGGGTGGTAAGATGGTATCTAAGCATATGGGTATTCAGAGATAAAGGATCCCACCTAATTCTACATACGACTATGGAGGTCTCGGCAATGCAGGGGATGTTCCACAGTGGTCGCGTTTTGTACGTCGCGGCGGATTTATTAAAAAATATATTTTATGTTTTATAATTATTATTTTTTTAATTTGCGCATTTTAATATTTTTGATTATTATTTATAAAGAGAGTGTTTTTGTTTTTGGTTAATTTATTTTGTTAAGCCTTTTGTACAATAAGTCGGCGTAAATAGTAACGTTAGTAATATCTGAAAACTACATATAACAGCACTGAAAAACAAAATTGAAAAAAAAGTAATAAAACAGTTTTAACATTGTCAAATCATATTCAACTACTAACAATTATTTATATATTTTTGTACCAAAACCCAGCGAGGACAAAGCAACAATGTTGCAACAAGTACGTCTGTAAGCGAGTACAGGACAATATAAAGTTGAATGCTAGAAGTGCTGCCACTGTGGCGCGGTGCATCGGTCGGCCCAGAGCGCCTGCGCCCGGCGCTCCTCCGCCAAACAACCTGTTGCAACCAGGCCGGCGTGCACTAATGCAACTTCTACGCTCCGCAATCACAAAATTCTAAAGTATATTATTTTTCGAACAAATTAATCATTAAATCGACGAGGTTTGAAACTCAATCATATATATAATAATCGATGTAATCCCGGTCACGATTGTCCCATCTAAATTTCCGAAAACGTCACAATATCTTGTAAGTGCGGTCTAAGTGTCTCCGCGAGTTTTAAGACGGTAGTGAAGTGCTGTGAGAATAGATTGCTATAGGTGCATCAGATCGATATTATATTTTGTAAATAGTATTTGTTAGGTTCGTAATTTAAAAAAAAAAGTTTTATTAAAAGTGTAATATTGTAATTTTTTATCGCAGTTCCTGTAAAAAGTTCCATATAGGAAGTTGGCTTAATTAGGCTTCGCGTAGTGAAACGTGCTTTTGAAATAGCGTCAAATTAAATAGAAATATAATTAATATAGTTCGTAATTTTTAAAATTCGTTACGTTAAAATTTCCGGGATTTAGATTTTCGTTCCCGGGATCGCGAGTCGGAGAGTGCGGATAATTGGAGCAAGTCGGGGTGAAGCAGCGTCGTGGAAGCGGTTGGTGCTAGCAACAAGTGGTCGCCTGATGCATTTCCCGGTAACTGTGCCACTGTTATACGACTTTGCATGCCCGCTTTACGGGATTACGTAGCTACGTGTCCCGGTCCCGGGAATTCTCAATTTTTATTTTATCTCTATCTCATTGTTGATTTTGCCAACACCGTTCGCTCGTTGACGTTCACTGTCTTCGTTTTCATTTAAAAATCGAATTTGCGTTTTTGTTTTTTTTTTTTTCGATTTTTTTGTCTTAATTTTGTGTGTGTGGGTGGGGTCGATACTTCTTTTGTTTTAGACGTGACGCGCCATCTTAGATCGGCGACAAAAAAAGTGTCATGGCGGCTTCTACAAAAGAAATTTGCTCTAGTTTTTTGCCAGTCCATTAAAGTTTTTGACGCAGCTTTAACTCCCCAACACAAGCTATGTGCATGATATCGTTTCATATTTGTGCAATTTTATTACATATTAACTTTACTTATTTCAACATTTCTATTTTTAAATTTGAACTTAACGATTTTTTGCTCTAGCAACAAAATAAGAAATCGTTATTTAATTGCTTACATAAGTTATTACCGTCATTTTGAAACTGTGCTTTTTAGCCTCGCTTTCTTATAAAAGATACATTTTATTACATCCAATGAAATCCTTATTTTTAAATAAGTAAATAATCATTATTACGTTAATACAAAAAAAACATTCGTCCTTTTGACTTTTTTTTTAATTTATAATTTAATAAAAATATAATAATAAAAGTAAACATATAAATTTATGACTGTGATACCACATATAATTTTAATTCATTTACTTGCATTAGATATAATATAGGTACTTAAATTTGACAATGTCATACCTGTATCACGGTCAGCGGACAGATAAAAAAAACCGATACTTTTAGTGTGTATTTTAAAAAACTCACTTAAGCTGAAAAAGGCTGAAAAATACTCCCACGCTCGATAGTACGTAGATTACAGTAAACCGTTAAAAAAAACACACGAGATGGCTGCAGTTATAACATGAACTACAAACACAAGCAAAATAACTGCACAGTAATCTTTTTTGTTAATTTTTATATCGGAATTTTACAATTTACATTGCAAAATTAAAAAGTAATAATTATTAACAGTTAATTGTCTTGTAAATAATTTCTAATATTAACTGTAATATTTTTCCTCTTTGCGCGATCTCTAGCATTATTTAAGGTTTAAGGTTAGACCATCGGTTATTATATCTTGGTTCAGAACGTCTAGTCACTGCTTTCTTTGACGTTTACATTTAAAAATATTGTAATGGATATTCTAATATTGTTGAAGAATTCAGTAATTCACAGATAAATTTTGTTTTGGATATTTTCAACTCGTGTCTGAAATTTAAAAGACTATGTATCGAGAGGAGTTTTCTTTTAAAGTACATATTTTCGTCTTAAATTTGAAAGTACACTTGCTAAACTCGTATTACCTCGAATTTTACATTTGAATTCTAATATTGAAAAATTGTAATATTGTGTTTTTCTATTCCTTCATTAAAGATTTATGACACAATATGACAGGTTTTGGTCTAAAATGTTAGCTAGATTCTAAAAACCTTATGCACTTCTTTATAAAACCATTAAACCTTACCTAATAATCTAAAATATCTAATTATCTTGCGTTTTATTTTGACATAATATTTATAAAAACTTTGTTTTTCATTATTTCTTAGTTTAATCAATATATGAATATATTTTCGCGTTAATACTTATAATGGCAGCGAGTGTAGCGCTGTGTGTAAACAGCGTAAAGCCCCGACACGGTTTCAGTCTCAAAATTGCCGAAACGTTGTTTTTTTTTTTTTATTTGCTTTATTTTGATTGGATAATACACGTGCTTTATTGGACGTATTGATTGTGATTTTTCGAAAGTATCTTTTACATTATTTTTTCATACTGGTGATCACGATTTCGCCTAGTTGTTTGTAGTTTTGATTAAAATTCTTGCAGTTTTGTCTAAACATGCTAATTTATAGCTTCAAAACGTCTTATATGACAATTTAGTGACCTTTTACAGATGGGCAATTGTTACTTTGATGCTTTTCTAAATTTACCTAAAGTAATATGGAAATACTAGCATAGCACAATGTAAAGTTACAATACCATGATCCAAGTATCTACGTCGTAAGTACATTTGTGATATTAATCAAAATCAAAAATAACTTTATTCTGATAGGCTTTAAAAGAACTTTCTTTTAAGATTTTTTTGTAAAGCTTACCCTTTGTACTGTGTGGCTACGTTACTAAAGAATATAGCTACCCCTTCTCTTCCCGTGGGTGTCGTAAGAGGCGCCTAAGGGATAACACAGTTCCACTACAACCTTGGAATTTAAAAAGCCGACCGGTGGCGGGATAACCATCCAACTGCTGGCCTTGAAATACACAGGCCGAAGACGGGCAGCAGCGTCTTCGGTGCGATAAAGCCAGCCCTGCGGTCACCAACCCGCCTACCCAGCGTGGTGACTATGGGCAAAACACATGAGTTCACGTTATTTTTGGCGTAAACTTGTGGAGGCCTATGTCCAGCAGTGGACTGTATAGGCTGTAATGATGATGATGATAGCTTATAACTAGTATTCTATAGCTTATAGAATAGTTGGAAGGGTTACGAATTGGAATTAATTTAGAAATCATATCTTTGTTCGAATCCGTAGGATATCGATTATGTAAGGAGCAGACCGTGAACGACGGCTAGTCGTCTAAAGCCTAAAAGGTATAACGTGGTATCGGAAAAATCTTTCATTATTTTCCGATATGTATTCTACTTAACTAATTTTAATTATATTATTATTATTATTACCCCTTTTGGGGATTGGGTCGGCAACGCGCTTGCGATGCTTCTGGTGTTGCAGGCGTCTATAAGCTACGGTAATCTCTTACCATCAGGTGAGCCGTACGTACGCTTGTTTGCCGACCTAGTGATATTAAAAAAAATAAAAATAGAAAGCTCTATCATAAAAAAATAAGTATTATATGCTGTAAAATCACTGTAAATCTAGTAAAATTATTATAATATGCTACTAAAACATTTAAAAAATAAATTGTGATAGCGAAATACTTATATGTTAACAGGATCAAAATAATTGTTAAATTCATGAATACAATAAAATCTAAGTAAAATTATAAATTGAAGGCTATGAGATGTGAAGTTTCTTTTACATACTTTCGAATTTGGGTTTTTTAATATAGTATAATATTCTTAGCTAAAATATCCAAGGTTCAGTGAAATCGCTCAAGTTTACCGGCTTCACGTCGTACCGACTTGTAAAGAAAAAGTTCACCAATATTTCTCCGAAGTCAACGACTTTTGTTTGTATCTAAAATTAAATATTTCGTAATTTTTATTTTTATACCTTTTTTTGTAATATCGCTATGTTGCTTAACTTAAAGTGGACTGCAATCATAATCATTTTTGTATCTTGACGTCTACGTCTATTTTTTTTTTATTTACTACATACACACACGGTGATCTGTTCCTAAAGTAAGCAACTTAATGCTTGTGTTATAGGTAACAGCCGACCGGTATAGCTACACACACACACACACACACACACACACACACACACACACATGTATATATATATATATAACATATGTCAATAAATATATGTATTACACCCAGGCTCGGGGTGGGAACCGAACCCACAACCTCCGGAGCAGAAAACGGGGTCACTACAAACTGCGCCAACGGAATAGTCAATTGATTAAACATTGAAGGTTATGGATAAATTAATAATGGCACAAAGATTTAAGATTTTTCGTAGACACATATAGTTATGTAGACGTAAAACACCCTTATTTAAGGTCATTTAATACAAACGTTATGTAACATAAATCTATTCAAAATAGACATACGGTGGGACGTCACCATGGAAATGTTAGTGCTGTTTTTAATTAATTTTTTAATTTAATTTTTTTTCAACAGTACCTAACTAAATTAACTGAAACATTTTATCTAATTTAAGTAAGATTTTCGTGTACTTGTCACATTTCTCGACTCGAGAGTCGAAGGGCCGTCAACAACAGTACCCACGTGAACCACTGAACCGTCGCACTGTAACTGACATCCTAAAAATATACGAATTTTATGATACGAATTTCGTTAACCTCTATAACAGAGGACGTTCCATAGAGTTTGAGAATTTTAGAAGTAAGCAAAACATTTTGATTTTCACACATGTATACAATTTAGGCTTTAAACAAGGCTATGCTATATCACTGCTCCATAATAGCTAGCTTTTAAATACCATTAGGAAGGCAAACATGGCTAGATTCGCCTGAAAAGTTGCTAGCGTATTCTATGGGCGCCGGCGACACCAAGAGCATCACAATAACGTTGCTCACCCTCCGCAATAGCTCTTTCAACCGTACCACCCCATGAAAACAACATTACTTGACAGCAGTAATATTCAGCTATGATCATCTATAAAGTTGACATATTTCCTCTGTCAGGGTGCTTGAGATTTTGAGCAGAATATTAACCGCTTTGCATTATTTACTAAACCCTAAAACTTAGGAAGAATAAATAAAAGTATTTTGAATTACATATTGTTTCGTAGCTAAATTTTCTTTTTGGTTTGGTTATGTTATGTAATGTTCGTCATAGCAATGTGTAATTTAAAACAAATAAATATTATAATTGCTATTGATTAATAAATCTGATACTGAGCAATAATTAGGTCTAAACATGAAACAGCTTCATCTGTGGTAAAGCTAATAGTGATTTAGCTTTGCAAAATACAAACACGTAAAATGTGCCCCAGGAGACATTCTCCTTTGTAAGCTAAGCTATTGCTCGGTAAAAAACCTTAAATAAGATATTGGTATAAGAGTAATATCAATCAAAAGCTGGTTCATTGTTGGGCTACAATGTACTACTGTTGGGAAGGTATCTGATCTATTTGTAGAAAGATTAGATTTTAAATCGCCAAGCTGCTTGCCACGTTATCAATAATATAAGACCGCCTTTGTACATCTTCCTCTAATTATACTACTTTTGTTTGTATCTTTTAATGGTGTGCAATAAAAAATATTATTATTATTATTAAGTTGTATATAAGCTACTACACATATAAATCTATGTTTTATTGTTCATTTAATTTCTTAAAATATTCCATATTTCTTTCAATACAACTAGGTTTTTAATACAACAAGCTTACAGCGCACCTGATGGTAAGCGATTACCGTAGCTTATAGACGGCTGCAACACCAGAAGCATCGCAAACGCGTTACCGACCCTATACCCAATTCCTCCCAGGAGCTCTGATCACCTTACTTACCAACAGGAACACAACACTGCTTGAAAGCAGTATTAACTGTGATCTTCTGTAAGGTCGAGTTACTTACTCAGTCGGTCTGCTCCAGATTTTGGGCAGGATATTTCTTATTGTGCCCTAACCCAGATTTTGTCGGTAGTGTTTAAAAGAGCTATTTTGATTACCGGTATGATTATGGGATAAATCATTAAAGGAAGAAAATTAAAAATTAAAATCGACAGTAGTTGAACTCAATAGCCACCTTACTCTCATAGATCAGCACGCAAGAATGAGTAATACACGAACGTAAATCCTAAAACTTACCAGATACTGTTTTAAAATGGGAAAAATAAATTGACAATAATATATCGGACTCAGGTATTCCACAGATGATCCAGGATTGCCAAAACAAAGCCAGTAAATGGCCGCCCTCGTTCCGTGTTCGTAAAATTTGCAAGCCCGTACCGGAGACACATTTTTGTCTGGAGTAAATTGAATTCAATAAAAAGAATAAAGAAGATAAGCTAAACACAAATTAAGCAGAAATAGCTGGTGAGAAAAAACAAAATATATCGACCACTTGACTCGTGAACTGAAAGATATCATGCTAGAATAACTAATAAAAAATTAAATTACAAATATGTATGGATAAAGAATAGACTTGTGTGTTTACAGAAAGCGGATGGTTCTGAATATATTGTTGTAAAAAATATCGAACAGCTAAAGTCTTAGTACTGTAATTTCGAATATTCTAGTCTCATATTTCTAAATAATTCTCTGATATATAAAATTCCATAATTTGAAAATACACTACGAAAATATTAGAGGAATCCGAAGCAAAACAGCGTGTAAAGCTTAATATTTTATCTCAGAACTTTGATATTATTATCTTAACAGAAACTTGGTTTAATGACGGAGTATTCGATGGTGAGTTTATTAACAATCGCTTTATAGTTTATCGCAGAGACAGGGAACAGATTACTCAAAAGATGAATAATGGAGCGGGAATAATGATCGCAGTAAAAAGTACAATTAAGTAGTAAAACCGTAAAGAAATACTTTCACAAAAACAAATATCCATCCTGAACGGGAACCGAACCCGAAAACCGTCAGTGTTTTAGGCGCCTAGATGCATCACTACGCCAGGGCGGTCGTTGAACCTAGGTTATTATTCTCTAACATCTAAGCTGTGGAGGCTCTACAGAGAGTTTACAGCTAAAAACGAGTCATTTGACGTCTTTGCAGGTATCCTCGCTACATTTAAGAAAAAAAAAACTACTAAAATAACTTGATTCCTCAATTAAAGCTATCTAGTATGAATTTTTAATAGTAATAGTTATTTAGTTATATATTTTGTATTATTTTTTACTAAACCATAAATGTTTAAATAGCTTTAAGAGGGATTTTATGTAAATTTATATATATATAATACCTAATTATATAACTTATTGTAATTTTTAAGATGTTTTTTTTTATTAAAAAAATAAACATAAATAAATATCTACACAATACACACACGGTCATCTGTTCCTAAAGTAAGCAACTTAATGCTTGTGTTATAGGTAACAGCCGACTGGTATAGCTACTTTTTTTTTTCGATAAACCTACTTATAACTTATACATATATAAATAAATATTTATATTACACCCAGACTCAGGGTGGGAATCGAACCCACAACCCCCAGAGCAGAAAGCAAGGACACTGCAAATTGCGCCAACGAGCTAATTGTGTAGGTATTATTAAATAAGTAAAAAAAAAAAACAGTAAAACGCATTTTCGGAAAAATAATATAGTCATGTCTTTGATTAAATTCAAACTTTAAACTTGTAGCAACAAGCATTTCGTTCATTGTACTTTACTCTAGTCTGTAAACATTCCAATATTGGACAAATATACAAGAAAAAAAACGCAAACGGTGTTCAAATATGTTAAATCAACTTAATAATATAATTTATTCATTACAAGAAGGCAAATTGTAATAAAACTTTATGTTTAATAAAAAAAACAGTCGAATAGAGAACCTCCTCCTTTTATTGAAGTCGGTTAATAATACTATACTGCTTTATTCGAAAGTAACAAAAAAAAAAGTTTTCAATTTTACAAATAATTACCTAGCTAGAGTTAGTTTATGATTTCAAGCTATTTGTCTTAACGTGAGTGATATATTATGCTTAGCACATAAATACGTAAGTGTGAAAATCTTCAAACAAACACAGAAGCTGCTAAAATTAGCTAAAATGACTTTAGCTTATTGAAGTTCATTATATGCAAATATGATAACCTCTGCGGTACAGCGCTTCAACCTTAACACCCCACTGCTGGGAATAGGCCTCTTTCTCCATGTAGGAGAAAGATCGGAACTTAATCCACCACACTGCTACACTGCGGGATGGCGGATACTGCCCTTTGGTACAGTAGCGAGAAAAGCGCCATTTATCGATTATACGGTTCCATTCCCGCTCGAAGTGACTATATGGTCTTTGTGTTTCCTTACATACCTACCTCGAAAAAAGAAAATAAAGAAATAAAATACATAAAGTTTTAACCCTAATTAGATACTATTATAAGCATAATAAAAGTTGGTTCTCATTTAGCTTGATGGTTAAGTAGGTTGCGTAACCGCCAACCCACAGTCGAACAGCGTGGCGGGTTAATTAACTCAGATTTGTATATTTATACAATAATTACAAACAAAAATATAAAAAAAAAAACTTCAAAATATAGTACCTACCACCTACCTGGGTTTTTTGTTTTAGAATATAACTATTTATATTTAGTACTCAATATTTAATGTAAATAGCATTATACGAAAACAACTTTTGCACATTTTCAGTGTCTTATAAACAAATTATACTTTGCTTATTTCATTTCGTATTAGTTCTACAATAAATATTCAAAGAAAGTTTAAGAAAATGCAAATTATAATAAGTTAAAACAAAACAATAACAAACGGATAAGTATTCCGATCACATCCTGCTGCAATCATTATTATTAAGTGCCATTAACAAACTAACGATTATCTCTAATAACCTTCAACGCGTCACGATATAAAATGGCTTCCCACCGCGATTGGAAAATGAATATAGTCATGCTAGAATCGAAATTTTTTAAACTATATACAAAGTATTTGAGTCTTTATAACGTAAGTTTTAAAGGCGAGATCGCTCTGCAGGTGTCGATACAAAATTTTTGATGGTGCTATTTGCATCATAGTTACAGCGCCATCTATACGGATTCCGACAAAATTTTTCACCGAACCATTTCTTACAAGAACCTCGCACACATTCAGACGAATATGCACCGACACACACGCCCGCAACAATGACTACACAATCGAACGCACCCACACTCTGAGAAAAAAACGATAAAAAAGTGCACACAAACATCTATTCGAATTTACTTTGCACACAAGCGCGGGTACGATGGCGTTCTATTTTGAAGTTTCGAATTTTTTTCGAAATTTCGCTTCGCGGATTCGCTGCGAATTCGAATAAAATATACGCGGCCAAATTCAAAAGTCTCTGGTGTTTGTAGTGAAGATAAGATAAGTAAGCATAACTCAAATGACCAAGGTTCGAATACGAGCGCGGCACTCACACTCTTGCAGACTTCATGAACGACGGTGCATCTGCGCATGTGTGCTTGTAGCGCGACTGAGCAGTCGTGGAATGGGTAACGTACTTTTATTTATGTATATGATATCGCTGTTGCGTTTAGTTTTTAAATTATTCACTTTAAAGTTTTTAACTGTTTATTTATATTAATATGAAATTAAACTATTTTTAAGTGACAATTTAGAAAAGTATTAAAAATATTTAATCATGTTTTCAACGCTCATAGTACGATAAAAATTTTGTGAAATATATTCTTAAATGTGTTAAATTCCGCAATTGTGCTAAATTTTTAAAATAAATATTGATATTATAAGCGTATAAAACTTATACATAAACGTAACAAACGTATAAAAATATCAAAGAAAAATTATTATTTTTAATGCAATCGTGGGTGCAGCGAGTATCAAGGGCTCTCGGTCCGCTATTCTCGGGCGCAGTAAATACAAGGTAATGGCTAAGTACGCACGCGGTCTAGTACAGTGTGCGCCGTCGGTGCAGTGCCGCCTATGCACAATCAGTAGAGAGTCGCATTTCCGCTCCCATTTAGGACCACGACACGCGACAACCGCTAAAAACCTCCAAAAAAACAGGAACCCAAATTAAGAAGAAAAAACGAAAAAAAAAATATTTTAAACAGACTATATTTTATAAAAAAATTAATTTAAAAAAAATATTCATATCATTCGCGTAGTGCACCTCGTGATACAAAATAAATATTTTTCGGATTTAGTGAATTTTTCGTCGTAACGTTGAACAAAAACAAATTTAATAAAAAAAAAATTAATAGAATAAAAACAAATATAAAAACATTTACGCTGCGATGCACACATATCAGATGGAAACTTAGGACCCGAACTTTATATAAAATTAGGCTATATAATATACTGTGTAAGTGAATGCGTGATGTGCTACGATATTCTGTGTGACAGTGTCGCGAAGTACGGCTAGAGTGTTGATGAGCAGGTGACGCCGAACGTGATCGGAACTTTTTTGTTGTTTTTAACACTTTTTTTTTTTCAAAAATTACCACCGAAGTGTCAAACTGGACCGAGGAGGATCAGGCCACCTCTGGCGCATGTGAGTACAGTTTAATTTAACGGACAAAGGAAATTGCGTTCCCGGGTTTCGATAGCGCCCTTAATCTTTCCTTCTCCTTGAGCGTGTGTGTGCGTGTCGTGCGTGTGTGCGTGGGGTTCACGCACATTTTTTGTGTTTTTGTTACCCCCTCCACCGCGCCCCACCTATGCTCGTTAACTATCTGTCCCACTCTTTTTTCTATGACAACGCGTCCGTGTGCGTGCGTGTACGTGTGTGCGTTAATAAATTGCAACCTATATTTTGATCGAAGGCCAATGACGGCGTAGAAAATGACATTCTAGATTTCTATTCCATATTTAAAAATTCTAATATTTAATAGTCGTTAAGACGTTAGGATCGTTTGAGAAACTTTGCAAAGAAACAACTATCGCTTAATTGCTTTTATTACTTTTTAAAAAAATTTAATAGCATAATATCAGAGGATGTAGAGCCTAAATTAATTTTTAACCATCGTTAGTACAAAACCTACAGTTTAAGTAAGTTTTTAAGTAAGTTTCTTAATAACGCTACGAAGCTACGCGGGGTCGTAGGCTAAAACTCTGCCGACGGAACTTTTTGGCGCCCCGAAAAACATAATTCAATTTTCTAACTTTAGTAAAATATACTTTAAAACTTTATACTCGATTAACGTTATTTAACACGTAACTTTTAAAATAATACAAATATAATATTTGAATTTAAGAAATAAATCTTCGAATGTTTTAAAAAGTAAAATTAAAGAAAACAAATGTTTTTAATGTACTAATAAAAGATGACAAACTTCGTCGACATATTGTCGTCCTTGAATCGTATTTTTAAAATCGAAACCAGGTCATATGCGTTGAGGATATTTGATAAATGCACTTGCAGTTATGACCTTAATTTGTATTTACGAAACGTTTAGCTCGAAAACTGTTATCTCAATTTGATTCTAAAAACAACATTTATTTATTAATCACAATTTAATTAATTTTAAAAAATCGTCTTATAAAAAAAATGAAGTGGAAATATAGAACATTAAAACGATTTAAAAATTAAATTGGTCGTGATTTAAAAAAAATTATGTACCTATTAGGAATTAAATTCGAAATTTAAACCTCAAGTAGAACGAAAACTGAACGCAACAATTGACTTATAGAAGAATAATAAAAAATAACTTTAAAAATAAACATGGCAGTGATTTTAAAAATAAAATGTATTGCGTTTTAAAAATATAAAATTGCATTCGAATTTCGAAATTTAAAGTTCAAGTTCGCGCCCTCGTGTGCGCGCGAGTCCTTGCGCGCGCGCTCGGCCAAGGCGAACGCTGACACAACTGTCAATGTTACTAGTCCGATCGGCGGCCATCTTGAGTTTAGAACGCGCTGGTTATTTACTTAAGTCTCAATATCCTTCGCGTTTATTAGACGAACTTATATAAACATACTATTAATATTATATGTATATGCTTAATTCCTTTATTGTTTGGCAAGTTTTAGAAAGTTGATGTTGCAAGATGCGCTAGCGCGTGCTAAACTTTATTATACTGTAATCTATAGCTATGGTTTTTTATACTGTACTACATAAAGTGAAGAAACTATTATTACATTCGAAAACTAAATAATGTTGTCAAAATGAATTTTGTTTTAATGGCCAACCGACAACATAATTATACTCATTGTTCTTACTTTAAATTATTTTGAAGTTTTTTTTTTAATTTTTTTGATAAATCATTCTTTATATTCGTGTTAATGACCTGACCCCGATTTTTACGATACAATAACACATCGATAAAAATCATGATCATCGACAAGGAACAAAGTTAAAATGTCAAGTTGAACTGGAAGAAAAGTCAAGATTATTACACTTTGATACTTGTTCGAAATTTCGGGAAGTATTCAAATCTCCGATTTAATTTTTTTTATTATATATGTCCTTTTTAACTTTAATAAATCTGTTCTTAATTAAGTTCGTTGGCGCGTATAAAAATGAATTTTATTTATAGAAAGATTACAAATAATCTTGTGTAGTGACGTCAAGGACGTTGCACTTTTAATTGCAACATTTTTTTGTATATCAAAATATCTTATTTCCTTTTATTTAACAAATTTTACAAAGTTATAGTTAGAAATTTAGTTTCATAAAGTTAAATATATAAATATTATGAATGTATAAATTAAAATAAGTGTTTAAAAATAATATCACTACTTTGTTATAGACATGGACAGATAAGTAAACACACTGACAGGTATACGTAAATGTACATGCATAGCAAAATATAACAAAGTTTTTGAAGTTATACTTCTCTTGGTTGCGTTTTTTGGGAAAAATGATGGGAGTAAATTTTTACAAAAAACTGACACCCTGAAGTTAGCTAGTCAACGGAGAAGTTAGCAATGTGAAGTTAGCTAGCCATTGAAGTACAATTTCTTACGTGCGTACATAAGTACACACACTTTTTTGTAAATATTTTTTTATTAATTTTGTTTTATTTTATAATCAAAGTTTGAAACATATTCTTTATAACTTTTTGTGAATCAAACGGATTAAAATTAAATATTATTAATACACAATACCTTCGACCGCAGATGAGAAAGGTCAAGTCAACGGAATCGGGAACAAGCGGTCAATGTTACTAGGAGCCTATTTCGATTGAAGACAGACATACATACTGACCGCAGGCTTCACTGCATATAATATTACAAGAATATTAATCTTGATATTTTCATCTGTGAATTTTATTCATACTCAAACATAATTATGACATAAGGTTAAGCTAAACAAAAATTGAGCGTTTATTCTTACATCATAATTATATCTGGTATATAAATAGGTAGGTACTATCATTATGATGAATACATGTATTATATATAATTCCCAAAAAATATATAAATGTTTCAAAAATTTAAAATTGTAGTCGTTTGAACATTAAAACTCAGGACCTGTATAGATACGCTTTTGTCTTCATTTTTCTATTCGGATAAGTAAGCGTTTATAAAGAATATTGCGAGCTATATAATATCACGCTATAACAGAACAATAAGCGAAAGAGTCAATCGATCTGACAAAAACAGATTTTTGACGAAGTAACCACGTGGTTACCAATACAATTAAAGTTAAACAAACAAAACTCCATTTATTTGTAGGGTATTTATATATAATATAGATTTTTTATATGTATATATATATATATAATATTTATTTAGCATTTAAATTTGTAATTCGATAATGTCGATATTACTCTTATTGTTTATTCGCTTAATACCAGAACAGTACAAAGATGGTGACGCCATCTTCCGAATAATTAAAACCTACCTATTAATTTACGATTACTCATTTACTATCTTTGTTATCTGTTTTGCAGGGTAGTTACACAATAAATACTGTTATCATTTAGTCGGGTGTTACCTGTAACACAAGCATTAAGTTGCGTACCGTAGGAACAGACGGTCGTTTAGAAGATATTTATTTATTTTATCAATTTAAGAACATTATTGTAACTACTCATGGCTAAGTCTGGTCGGAAAGATTAATTTTTAAAGCAATGCTAATTTTTTTCAGTCAAGAATACTAAATAATAATTTTTAAACTTTCATCGTCATTAACATTATTATTTGTACGTATTAAGTTCATTATGTTTACTCAATACGCTTTTACATCAGATGCTCTAAGGAAGTGTACTCCACTCAGCATCAGATCAGAAAGGTCGTCAGAAACCTGAATCTGGCGCGGTCAATGTTACATTACAGTTCTATTCCGGTCTGAGTCTAGGTCTGCAATCAAACGCTACGTGGGCGGTTTCTCAGCACCTGTTCTGTACATTTGTAATGCTGTCTGCGTACCGTTTGTATGTACATACTGTTTATAAAGTTCAATAAGTTTTAATATCAACTTATAATAATAATAAAAAATATTTATTTTTATCTAATCTAACTTTATTTACAGTTATTATAAAATATCTTGAAGTTACGCTAAAGAATAATAAGTTAAATATACTTATTTACATAATTTTGTAAGACTTTAAACACTAGCAGTTGTGTAGAATGCATTCTGATACCTACATCAATTATATTAGGAAACATAAAACATAAGCTGTAATAAATTCATTAAATTTGATTAGGTGATTTGTGTTAGGGTTAAGGGTTATACTCCCGCTCACATCAGTCAATATACAATATATAGACCTAACTAAAACTAGCCATAAATCTTTCTTAGTAAACAGACTATCGAACTCTAAGAGGTTTTCAAATTAGCCTAGTATAAATACTCGTATATATGAAAGAGTTTGAATATTACAAAAAACTACTCTTTTAAACCATAAAATTTGGAAAATAATAAAGAAACTTGGGTGGGTACTCAAAAATTGGCTAGGAAACCTTAATTTATTTCAAAATGTCAAATCTTAGTAACAGGCAATACCTTACTTTATAAAGTTGTATAAATTTAACTATTTATTAAAATTATAAATATCAAGTAAAATGTCAGTATTTCATTTCATTAAATTATTTTGAAGACCATAGATTTTTTTCTTTATTTATTTAAAATACAAAGAATCTTTACTAAAAACATTCGACACCGTAGGTACGTACACAATATCAAAAATAACTCAATAGCATATAACAACAAATATTAAATACTTATGGTTGGTTATATAACACGTACGTAAAAGTATTCATTTTAAATTTAATAATAACTTATCTTTAATCATATTTTCGGATATTGAACTTAACCCAAAATTAAATAAATATTCATGTAATTAATAAATACAATTCATAAATAATTTCATTAATGAATAACACGTTATTTCATTTATTCATTTTAAATAATTGTCAATCAAAGAGCAATGACATTTTTAATATAAATTACTTTTGATATTTAAATATTAATGATTGTTAAAAAAATAACGATGTGATCATTTTGTTTTAAAAAGTTTTTCTTTTGTTGATTTATTTAGCTGAAATCTTTTTTTAAAGTAAATCGTTGTTTTTATTTTAAGTAACACAAAATATGTGCCAATGGAGTTTTGTTATTTAAGGTTCTGTTGAGTAGCTATCTCTGTTACAAGTATCTTTGTAGGAGTAGATATACTTATATCTTAATCACAATCACAAACTACAATAACTCTGGTCGATCACATGATAAAAGTGTAGATCAAATAATATTAGTAAAATTATTAGTTACACAAACAATGGAGCAGTGGGATTTGATTAGATTTTTTGTTAAATTTTATTTTTTAATTTACTTTTAAACTTTTACTTTTTAATTTTAATCAAAGTCAAATATCGAATCGCTCGTTATTATATATCCTAATTACATGTTAATGAATCAGAAGTTCGTTCCGAAAATTCCCTTTCGTTGGAAGAGGACGGGGAGCGAGTGAGGAGAGGAGTCATAACTCAATTTATGCGAAAACATCTGCTAACCAACGTCCCGTTAGGCTGCCTACATCAGGACGACATTCGTCGACTTTTTATTATATCTTCAGATTTTTTTTTTAATTTTTATTTTCGTTCTCATGATTTATTAGTATCGTTAGGCTTGTATAACGATTTGAATTAAAAATTTAAAATACAGTTTTCAATTGTGTAAATACTTAAACTTTAAAGACATCATTTTTCTATACAAAATACTGCAAGAAGTTAAAAAAAAAACGCTTAATAAAAAGCTCACAACGTAGAAAGTCCTAAATTAATGTAATATATTGTTTAGCGCTTTTGTATATAGAGTGGATTAGTATCTATTTGAAATTGATTTTCTTTGTCTAATTAATGGCTTAAGACATTTTCATTTTATCTCTATATAATGAGATACGAACAAACTGAAATTAGTTAGACACCAGTTTATGTTGTTTTGATTTGTTTGTTGTGTAGAAGTGACGTAGGCTATAATATGTCACGCTTGCACAGAAGAGGAATAAAAGTTAAAGTTAAACGCAGATTACTGCCCAAGATATGTTTAATATGCAATTTAAAACTATTCAGTATATTTATAATTTCAAAATATTTATTTTATTAATAATCTATGTAAATTATACCCTATAATAAATAAAAATCTACATAAATGTAGGCACTATAACATTAAAAATAAAAACTAATAATTCTCAAAACGCGCAGGCAATTAAAAAACGTAGACTTAAAAAATCATTTTTCAAAAATGGAAAACATAAATAAAACCGTATTTTTGTTTTAGTGCATTGTGTTCGAAATTTAAAAGTCGCAATAAAAAAGTTAACTATATCCTCAGCCTTGCAACAACAATAAGTACGCAATGACCGGCCTCCAGACGAAAGCAAAGAGAAAAAAAACACACACTTTCGCTCGGCCCGAAATTGAATGACCTCATTTCGTTCATTCGTTCGTTTTTTTATGTTTTTTTTTTTTTCGTTTCGAACGTGTTTTATTGTCTGTGGCAATATCGATTATTATCGATTATTATATGTTTCCTGAGTTGAGTAAAACGTCAATAATTAAATAAACAAAAAATAAATATGTATATAAAAAAATGTTTAGAATTTCCTTATGTGTGGGTAAGACAAAAATAAAATCCTACAAATTAAAAATAGCATGGTGTCGTCTCCTGTCGAAGATTTTCATTGTAATATGGAACTTTGAATTAGTTACGGGTTTCTGTAAAGAACTCACTATAGACGGCGCCACTGTTCGCTTAAACCGAATATAAAATCATCATATCAAAAATTTCGATCTAACCCTACATCGTTCCATAGCTTGATTGGCTAGAGCACCGACACGGTCAGTCCCCAGGTTCGATCCCCGCTGGAACGGTCGATTTTTGATATGATATTTAAAAAAAATGTTTATATTTAAAATATTTATATACATACCTACTAGAGGTGACGACGGGTAGACTATAAGTCTAAAACTTAAAATCATATAATTGTATGCTACGAAATAAATATAAAAATGACTATAATTTAAAAAATATGAAAACTCCTGTTAAAAATATATTTTTCTTTCATTACAAAAAAAAATAGATTTTAGTCTAGTAAAACACTTTTAGATCAGTTTTGACAATAATAACTACAATTTTAATTACTAAAACCTTTATTTATGACTGTTCAAAATATTTCACAAACTTAGTCTATGAGTTTCATTATTTGAAAGATATAATAACTTTTAGCTGACCCCGCAAACGTTGTTTTGCCATGTATGTTATTAACCCACTTAACCCCCCCCCCCCCCCCCATTATAACTTATGGGTATGAAAAATACATGTTGGCCGAATCACAGACCTACCCGATATGCACACAAAATTTCATAAAAATCGGTCCAGCTGTTTCGAAGAGGTATTTTAACTAACATTGTGATACGAGAATCTTATATGTACATAAGATAAAGTTAAAAAAAGTGCATAGCTTACCTTTTTTCTTTTTTGATTCTTTATTCAGCCAGTAATATCCCATTACTGCTGGGTTTAGACCTCTTTCTCCGTGTACGTTTTATGTATTATGTATCAGATAACTACGCTTCAGCCTGTAAAATCCCACTACTGGGCATAGACCTCTTACCCCATATAGGAGAAGGATCAGAGCTTAATCCACCAAGCTGCTCCAATGCGGGTTGGCGGATATATTCTCTACTACGAGTAACGATCGCTATATGGTGTACATGATAGCAACCGGGACCGACGGGTTAACGTGCTCTCCGAGGCACGAGGGGGACACACAAGGACTGCACAAACACCCAGATCACGGCAAACACCTTTATGGCGAATACAAATGTTTATCATATGCGGGGATCGAACCCGCAATCGCCAACGCAACAGTTACATTCCATGGCTGTAACCGTTGCTCCAGCGCAGCATCAGATAACTAATAACGATTAAATTTATTTGATATAAAAGTTACAACAACATTCTTAAATATGAATGTAAATATTTTATATAATTTTATGTTGTGAAGAATTCAAAACAATTTCTACAAATTTATTATGAATCACTTGTTTGGGAAATATTGTTTTACTTCCGCGTTTGTTTGTTTAGTCGTATATCAATAAATATTTATATAAAAGAAATATATTTATAGTTATTAAATATTGTGCTGTGTGGCTACGGCACTAAAGAATTTAGCCACCCCCTCTCTTCCCGTGGGTGTCGTAAGAGGCGACTAAGGGATAACAAGGTTCCACAACCATCTTGGAACTTAAGAAGCCGACCGATGGCGGGATAGCCATCCAACTGCTGGCTTTGAAATACACAGGCCGAAGACGGGCAGCAGCGTCTTTGGTGCGACAAAGCCAGTACTGCGGTCACCAACCCGCCTGCCCAGCGTGGTGACTATGGGCAAAACACATGAGTTCACGTTATTTTTGACGTAAACTTGTGGAGGCCTATGTCCAGCAGTGGACTGTATAGGCTGTAATGATATTAAATATTTTCGACAGCCGTAATTGTTATTTTTTGTATATGCTTTTAATAATTGAACTAACCGTGTACCGCGGTTTGGCACGCGTTAGCTTAAAGAAAAAATAGCCTCCCTCGGAAGGTGGGCTATCCAACGCACAAATATTTTTTTCTGTTTGAACCAGTAGTTCCTGAGATTAGCGCTCTTGTACAAACAAAATTTAGTTTATAATATTAGTATAAATTATACCAAGTTTTAATTTATTATATTAAGAATGTCTCTATTTAAGCGCTCTAATCTCAGGAACTAAAAGTATTATTTCAAAAAAATCTTTCATGTTCCATGTATGAGCTTGCTTGCTCTATGATCCATGTTATTATTATTTTAGAAGTGGGTAAAGTTGTAATAAGCATGAACAGTAGTCTAGTTGATAATATATATTGTTTATTACACTTAAAAAAAAAAGAAACAAGTAAAAATCATATTTATAAAGAAAGGAGAGTAGAGTCATATTTATAAAGAGAGGAGTAGGGGCGAACTTATATTAATAAAATATCTCTAATAATGTAATATAATATAACAATTATTGAATAATTTGAAGTGTAATCGAAAAAAAATCTTTTTTTAAGAAATCTAGCAAAAATAAAATAAGGTTCATACCTTAACAGAGTTTATGCTAACTTTATCGTGAAAACATTCCAATAAAAAAAAAAAAAAAAAAAAACGATGCAAAATCCCAGCAACTAGTAATTTCGAGTAGCACAGATTAAAATCAAAATGGCGGCCGTGGGCAAAATATCAGGTTATCCATCGTTGGATGGCCGCAAAATAAATTCCAGCTAGTAAAAACTGACGCAACTCATCCGAGATGTTAAAACGAGAAATAAGATGACAAAAAACAGCCATGTTGTTCCCGCCCGTTCTAAGATGCAATTTGTAGCCAGCTCGTTTTGTCTATGGTGCTTTTGAACCTTCTTGATGGACTCGCCATTAATATTATAGTTAAAACTATATTTTCATCTATACTAATATTATAAATCTGAATTGTTTGTTTGTTCGTTTGTGTATTTGTTTGTTTGAAAGCGCTAATCTCATCTACTAATTTGATTTGAACAATTAATGTTGTGTTCGATATTCAATTTTCGAAGGAAAGCTATATAATATTTTAGTTCGTATTTTTTCTCAAACTAACGCTGATGAATCCGCGGCGTAGGGGAGAGAGGGGCTTGTTGTAACATTTTTCATGAAAACTAATATATCTTGAAATCTATTGATTATATTGCTACTAAATAAAGATGGATGGATGCTGTAACTATTCCTCTACCTAATAAAGTAAAAATAATACCATAACTATTAGTCATTATTTTACAATCAATTATTTTCTAGAAGAAGTGCGGTGTTACAACTTACCTCGTGCTTGGGGCAAGTTGTAACATCTACCGGGGCAAGTAGTAACGACAAAAAAAAAACGACACTAATACCTGTAATCATTTATTCTTTGTTTATTTTTAACAAAATTGACACCTTTTGAAAGTAGGTATTATGTAATTCTTATCAAAAATCAACTCAAATAGACTTTTAAGTAATCAACGCCTAAAAATTAAATAATTAACTGTTTTATGTACTTAAACACTACTTATAATCATCATTGCACTTTTATATTACAGTAAGTAATTAAATTATTTATATGTAAGGTATGCTTCGTAATTATCTCCTTTTAATATCTATCTAACAAAGTATTGTACTTATATAAGAATCAACATTTGGTAGGTTTCATTATAATTAAATTCAGTCTTCATCTGAGCAACAATTAATACAAATAAAAGAAATAGTGTCTCTTGTAACACATCCCTACATGTGCCCAAATCTTACAAATGATACACTCTACCCAATTTTCTTTATTTGAATCTGTGTAAGCTTCACCACATACCAGACAATATGTATCTATATAGAGAGATACGTGACATAATCCGAAAGTCTGACTAGCTTTCCGAATACTGCATTTTTTTTCTAAAACTTTAGCTGCCGCTAACTCGTACACTTCTTGGCTTTGTGTTGCCCGCTCTGACTTTCTTTTATACACCCTCATTCTGGAAGAACATAACTTGGGGCATATTGTAACACGTTACATCAAGCCTGGAATTTTGTTACAACTAGCCCCGGGTTTTTGTTACAACTAACCCCATGGTATGATTTTTAACATTTATCAACATAACTATTTAAACAATTTAGCAACCTTAAAAACTGTTACACATTATCAAAGATAGATAAATTTGTATGTAAATAAGATATAGAAAGTCTGAAATTAGTCGATATTAATAATGCAAACCAAAATTTTACGACAGTACAATTTTATATTACCTGGCAAAAATGATGCGCGTGCACAATTTCGCTCATTGCGCCGGCTGGCGGGACACTGGCTATGGCAACATGATGCAGCGCGGTTTATAGGTTAAATCGAGTCAAAGAAATGCGTTAATAAAGTTTAGGATCCTAGTGAAAAGAGCCTGTTACTACTTACCCGTGTTACAACAAGCCCCTCTCTCCCCTACAGCTAGTTAAAATATAAATGACTGGGATTTATTACCTTTTAAATATATTTAAATAAAAACGAATCTTCTTAACGTGGGTAATTTCCGAAGGACTAAATCGATTTTTTTTATTTTGTCATTGTTTTTGTCACGAAGTTTATATAGATGAAAATTAAAAAAAAAACAACTATTACCGAAATAATTGTGTTTGCTGGCAAACGAAAAAAAACCGACTTCAATTACATCGACAAGTAATACAACGTAGGTTGACGAAAAAATAGTCAAATATGCATTATCAAAGATAACCCCAAAAATTGTAATCAGATCTCGATGAATTTTAAATGTGACCACATGATAAATATTGGCTTTCGATTAATTTAAAAATCATCAAAATCGGTACACACAGTAAAAAGTTGTGCGGATTTTCGAGGGTTTCCCTCGATTTCTTGGGTATCCCATCTTAGATCCCGGATTCCTCATCATGGTACCACACTTATGATATCTCCTTTCCAACAAAGAAAACAATTATCAAAATCGGTTTATAAACGACGAAATTATCCCCAAACATACATAAAATATATATATATTTTATGTATATATATAATATTCGCTAGGTCAGCTAAATCAATTTATTTCCTGAAACAAGCTATCCACAGACAACAAAATGCTCTAATCGTGAGAAAAAAGGACTAAGTAACATAACTACTTTTTATATATATTCTAACTAGCCCAAAGAAGAATCCTGTTACCAACCAGTCCGTATACGAAAGTTATGCCTTATATAATTTAGACCGGCCTGCTATCGATGAAAAACTATGTAATTCGCGCCATTAGACGTCCAGCCGCTGACGAGCGCTGTAAAGCGATACTAAGAGCCTGTTTCACCGATTGTAGATAAAGTTAATCCTGCAAATAAGTTACGAATAGACTTTAGCAGCAGGAGGTAGTAAACCCCATTAAGACCTGTTTCTTCTCAATTAGTAAGCTACAAGCTCTTGATAAAATTCGATGGTACAAAATGTAAAACTTTGTATCTGTTGGATACCGTCATCCGTCATATAGCGTTATCCACAACTAGTGAAACAGGATCTAAAGATGGATTTACTTATATGAACGAACTTATTACGGTGTGTATGTGTGTGTATTTTGTATGCGGGTAAAAAACGAAATAAGTGTCCGGTGAACGACCGCGCGCGGTTGAGGCAGGGCAGGTTTCAACGTCAGCGCGGGTAGTTTGACAGCTTCGGCGTTCTCTTTTTGAATCGTCATTTTTTTTATTGTTAGATCTCGTGTCGTGGCAGCGGACGATGCTATTCAATAACGGATGGATAAGGCTTTATATTTTATTTTGAGATAATGACAGATTGTGTAATTAACTTAATTTATCAAATATTAACAAAAAAAACTTATCACGCTATGAAAAATATAGAAAGTAATTTAATATATAGTCGACTTAAAAAAATAAAACAGAAATCATTACTAAAAACGTGAATGTATGAAATTTAAAAAAAAACGTATAGTCTTTGTTTGACAGCTTCAGCGTTCTCTTTTCGAATTGTCATTTTTTATTGTTAGATCTTGTGTCGTTGCAGCGGACGATGATTTACAGCCGCGAATGGACAATTAATTTAAGAATAACGCAGATTATGTAATTTCCTTAATGTATCATTTCTTTACGAAGAAACTCTACACAGAACAAACTATACTTAGCTACAATATTACAGACGACAATGATAATATATGTTATGTTGACAAAATTAAGAAAAGTATAAATACTATTATCAAAAATGTCAATGAGTGAAATAAAAAAAAAAATAAAAAAACAATTGTACTCTCTTTGATACATCGAACTAATAATTCCAATCAGTCTTAAAACCAATCCAATTCCAATCTTAGACCTTAATTTTATTTTAATTAACAAATAAATCAATAAATCTTTACATATATATAATTTGTTTATTTATTTTAGACATATGTGTAGTGTTGCCATTATCAGTTCAGCAAACTTTTTATGAGTCAATGCGAGTGAATTGAACTTTTTATTATTTGTTATTTATTTATGAAAAAGAAATTTCGTTCCTATTTATACAATATAAGATACATATTTGTAAGAGGTTAATAATAAAATGAAAATGCAGAACATCTTTCAAGTTTTAGATCATTGACGTTTAGATGAGTTCAACTACAGTACTTTGTTTTTAATAGTACCTATGATAAAAAAAAATTACTTAAAAGTGTGATAATAAAAAAAATAATAAATTGTTTTAATGTAACATTTTTAATTGAATTTTGTACCAGAGATTAATTTTTTTTGACAGTTTTTTTTTTTCTTTAAATCTCTGGAATGTTATTAATCGTATTAATACACTTATGTAATTTCCTTTATTACAAATAAATCAAAAACTACGTCTTCTTAAAAATAACTTTTATATACAAGTTAATTCCAAATAAAGCAATGAAATAATATCATAATTATATTAAGTATCTACTTTATAGTAACGTAGTAAACGTTATAGTAACGTAGTCAACATTGAAGTCATAAAATTTAACGTAATTCTTCTGTTTATATCTTTAGCTTCAGCTAGTTTAGTCTTCAGACTAATCTTACGTATTTGAAACTATATTTCGTACTAAATTATTGCATTAAACGGTTTGTTTACTATATTGTGTGGTTTTAAACGAAAGCCTTCTTTCAATAAGCTGTTACATAAGAATTTGTAAGAGTGAGTTATGATCATTTTTATTTATTAGTCAATGTAATAAGAACATTTACGAACTTACATTAATAATAAAACTTCATAATAATTCCTATTTAAAAAAAAGGAAAAATATTTTCAAATACCCTTCGAATCGAATATCTATAAATGTAGAATAGAATGTGAAAAAAAAAAAGAATTCGAAATTCGAATTATCTTATAAGTCTGTTGAAAACGTTGGGTGAAAGTTGGTGGCCGTTGGAAAGTTTTACTATTAATGAGTATCGAACCCGAGACCAATATTGGAAACTTACTTTTCGACGCGATTCGGAAAATCTTCTCAAACATTTTATCTAATACTAGCTGCTGCTCGCAACATCGTTTGTATATCAATTTTAATATTATTTCATATGTTATGTTATCAAAAGTAAATTTTCCTTATATGTTCAAATTTTTATAATGGTCCACTCTTATTATTGGTCATTTTCAATTTAAAATAATTCGATCATTTTACTGAATAAAACAAACATCATTATATTAATAATAACACAGTTACAAAGTCACTAATGAAAAATAGAGTTACTAGAGAATTTAAAAAATACAAATGACAATAATGTCTATATACTAGGTATATGTTATTATATAATTAATGTTATAATATAATTAACTATGTCTCAAAGCTGGCTTGAAAGTTTTAGTTCTGCATCTTGCGGATTTTCGCCAGATCTTTGTTATGTAAAGTTAATATTTACCAAGTAATAACAATTCTCCTTATTTAAGTTGAAAAGAATCCCTAAGTATAATAAAAACGAAAAAATATAATACTACATAAAAAATACAATAACAAATCAAACTAATACTCATTACTCATTCAAATCAGTTAAAAATCATAAAATTATTAATATTTAAACAAAGAACCATTATTTTGTTTGATAAACGTTTAGGGTGTATATATAGTGTAACAGCATACATCAAACGTGTAATAATTATCTAGTGGTACGGAGTTCATTACCGAGTAACGCAACACCCCGCCGGGGTCGACGACCGATCACAAGTAACTTTCTTAACCATAAGATGTTGTTTGACAATATATTCTTTCATTAGCTTATTAAAATTAATATTTATTATGATTAATAAAAAAATAATTAAATAATAACGTATTTATTAACGTTAAATAATAAAACACTTATATGCATTAATCATTGATCTTTAATTACTTATATTCTATATAAAGTTCAGTAAAGAAATAAACAATGAAGTAAATAAGGTTTTAATGTGTTATATTTGTAATATCTTATCCTGTTCATGACCTATAAAAAATAACTAAAATAGAACTTGCAATAATTACTCATCAGAATGACTTTGAATTTTTTCTTCAAAATTTACCCCTAACTGTACTACTTAATATTGAAAATGCAATCGAAATTAAGTTTATTAAAAGCTTCGGAAACACTTTGGAATCAGTATGGTAATAAATAATAATAATAATAATAATAATAATCTTTATGCCTTCAAACATTAGTACATCAGATAAACACACATTACATCAATTATATTCACTGAAAAAAAAAAATTATATCTCTGGTCCACACCCCAGGTCCAGTCCCTTCCGTTAGTTTAATACAATTCCATTAGTTTAAAAAATATGGTATATGGTATAAAAATTTCTTATAGTTCGTATGAATCTTCCACCAGATCTGTAGTGTAGATTCAGCTTTCTGTGGGAATCTTAAAGTTCCATAGTCAATACAACTCTGGACATACTCGTCGACAACTCGAACGGCAAACAAGCGTACGGCTCATCTGATGGTAAGCGATTACCGTAACCTACAGCCGCTAGAAGCATTATAAGCATATTGCCGACTCTACCCCCAATCCAGAAGCTCTAGTCACCGTATTATTTAGCTCTGATCTTCTGTAAAGTTGAGGTACTTCCCCAGTTGGGCTGCTCCAGATTTTGAGCACGATAATTCTTTCTGTGCTCTACCTCAGTTAGGTACACATAAATAAAAACGAAATTTAAAACGCGCATAACTTCTGAATGAGTGCATCAAATCGGATAATTCTGATATTTTCACGAAATAGGTACTAAGTTCTACATCTAATCCTTGTAAAGTTTTGGGAAACGACCATTTTTAATACTTGCTCATATTTTTGATGTTTATAAGACAAAAAAAATTAGCTTTATGGTAATAAAGTGTACGAGGTCGCGTATCTCGTCTAGTTTATGGCGAAACGGTTTTTAAGAGACAAAGCCGTCCGGGCGATCGATACGAAGTGGACGAATCGACGACCCACAGAACTGAAGACGGTACTCCGAGCCACGAAACTGTAGAGGCGCTCATCTTGACGAATGAAATTATTTCTTAAAGTTTTAATATGATGCTGTCCGACTTTATAAAATTGTTTTAAAATTATAAAATTTTACGTTTTTATAATGTAAAGTTAATTAATAATAATTTATAAATGACGTTTACATAATTATTACTTACGTATGTATACCTGTTCCACCGCTGGCTGATAGAACTATCTGAGCTGTAATACTTAGTAACCAGCAAATAAAAGTTTGTCATATTTTTATTTTGCATTGTTAAACATTTAAAACTATCTGACAAATAAACTATTAAAAAACCTGTGTTCAAACATTGAAGATCTAATGATATATCCAAAATATACACTTAATTAGTCAAATAAAATCAGAACGGAGCACAGAGAGATTATTACTTGATTCATTTAAAGTTTTATTAAGAGTGATCTTTGACTATGTATACTGTAATTTACTTACAATTGTTTTATGTACTTGTAAGACAGTATTTTAAACCTTACCCTCATTTAATTTCTTATATAGTTCAGTTAAAATTAAATATATCATATAAATATGCCGCATCCATACATTCTAGACGGCATGTCCCGCGCCGGTCAAAGGTCCCGAGGGTGTCTAGGATAAGGCGCTGATGTTAACTTCTAAACCATTCAATATACGTATCGGTTGACTCTTTCTCACTCGTTCTTAGTCTTTCTTTTAATATTTATTAACGATTATTTGTATGGAGTGTAAGTCACGATTTTATCTGTAGTATGTAAATTCAGAAATAGAGTATTCAAACTGACCTTTATATCTTTAAAAAGTATAGTTAAGTATGTTTAGTTATGTCAATTAAAATCAATGTAAGTGTAATTTGTTTTGGGTAGAAAAGGTACAATATTACTTACCTATATAATATTTTAAAATATGTGCTCAAGTGTACTTACATATAACCTTTTTAACGTATTTATATGCTTTAGTCACTTTAGTGTGTTAATGAATATATATATATCAATTTTGGTGTGTATAATTTGTTTTGCACGAAATGGCACTTTTATTTCATTTTTTTTATTCTTTTTTTTTAGGGATTTTGTCTACACAGACATGCCAGCCCCATCATACCCTAATTCCCACTATATCTAAGAAATGGAGAAAGAATCATTGATGATGTAATCATATTAACTAACAAATTTACTGCATCAGGTTAACACAGATAAAAATGAACCCATATCAAATTTATTTATACTAAAACGCACTTTTATTTTATATATTTAAAAGTATGATATTTACCGTAGTGCTTATTTGTATATCTGTTGAATAACATTATCTTTTTTATCTGTTAAAAACTGAAGTAAGCAGGAAATATCCTGCTTAAAACCTGGAGCAGCTCGACTGGGGTAGTGCCTCGACCTTACAGAGGATCACAGCTAAATTATAAGTGGGTAGATACTTTTAAGTAGTGTTGTGTCCTTGTGGTGAGTAAGGTGACCAGAGCTCCTTGGGTTATTGGAGGTAGGGTCGGCAACTCGCTTGCGATGGTTCTCGTGTTGCGGGCGTCTATAGGCTACGGTAATCGCTTGCCATCAGGTGAGCAGTACGCTTGTTGGGCGACCTAGTTTTATAAAAAAAAAAATTATACAAAAGTGTTTTAAGTTGTTGTGTTATGTTGATAAGTTTGATATAGGACTGTCAAGTACATACCGCGTTGGCGCAACGGTCACAGCCATGGATTGTACCTGTTGCGCTGGCGGTTGCGGGTTCGATCCCATCCCACATGACAAACATTTGTATTGGCCATACAGGTGTTTGCCGTGGTCTGGGTGTTTGTGCAGTCCTAGTGGGTCTCCCCACCTGATAGCGATCGTTACTCATAGTAGGGAATATATTCGCCAACCCGCATTGGAGCAGCGTGGTGGATTAAGCTCTGATCCTTCTCCTACATGGGGAAAGAGGTAGGCCTACTGCCCAGTAGTGGGATATTACAAGCTGAAGCGTAAATACATACCTATGTATAAAAGTCCCTAGCGAACTTCACGTTGCTAACTTCTTCTTTGTTGACGAGCTTCAGGGTGTCGGTTTTTTGTGACGGTGTCGTAAAAATTTACTCTCATAATTTTTCCCAAACGCGAAAAAAGAAGTATAACTTCAAAAATATCACACAAAAACAATAATAACCGAAATATAGATTTTTTTTTTTAATAATATATCTCAGTAAACTTTACGAAACAACCATTTTAGATTTTATGCTGTTATGATAGAGCCGAGAATCGATCGCGGGTAGGAGAGGTAAAGTTATTCGCAGCCGCATCTTAAGAATTCACTCGGTGCCACACTTGGAGTGCTGCCAGCTACATTTGTAACTATTAACACGTCCGTTTGTTTGTTGTTATCTATTGTTTCTATTGACTATTGACTCTAACTCTTTATATATAACTAGCCGACCTGGCGAACTTCGTACCGCCTTTTTTTCTTAAATATAATAATTACATATATCAGAATAAAATATAGGCTACCTATCTTTCAAATTGGATTAAACTGCACACGGTGTGCAAATTTGATTAATATTACTTCAGTACTTCAGGAGTCCATCGCGGACAAACAACGTGACACGTAATTTATATTAAGATATAGGTACACTTAGCTGTATTAATATCCAACCCGCAGTGGAGCAGCGTGGTGGATTAAGCTCTGATCTTTCTCCTACATAGAGAAAGAGGCCTATGCCCATCTGTGGGATGTCACAGGCTGAATCAAAAATATAAATGATTATTACACTTAATTTTATCTGTTTTCTTATAAATGAAATCAAACAAAAATTATTCAAATGCCTACGTTTGAAAATCACTGTTCCTAGAAAAATACTGTCAATCATTATAAATTCAATCATAATCTGTATGGAGCCACTGTACGCATATATATTTATCATTAGTAATTTAATCTTTTGGGTTGGTACTGAATAATATCCTCTGGCATCAAGACATTAGAACCTGATTTAAAAACACTAACTGACCACGCAAACGTTGTTTTGCCATATATTTTTTAAACCTTCTCAATTCCCCCGCCCCTTAAAACTTAGGGGAATTAAAAATAGATGTCGTTCGATTCTCAGACCTACCCTATATGCACACGAAATTTCATAAGAATCGGTCAAGCCATTTCGGAGGAGTTTAACTACAAACACAGAAACATGAGAATTTTATATATGTATAAGATATATATTATAGGTATATAATATTTATTTTTTGTATGTTATGGATGTAGAGCATTCGATTTTTTGTATAAAAATGCCGTGACAGTAGAGTAACTTGTAGGTTTTTTGGCAGTTCTTAGTAGAATTTAGTATTAAATAAACCTTTTTTTTTTTAAATTAGTTATTATTACTTTATTTGCATGCATATGTAAATTTGTTTTTCTTTCAATGAAAACAATGTAATTAAATTATTTTGCGTCTAATATTTTATTGATTGAATTATATTTATAGAAATTAACAACTAATTTTTTTAAGTATCAATTTTTTTATCTGCTTTATCATATATTTATGCTGGAGTCAGTTGCAACAAACAAACACTTAATACCTATAATGTTATGAAAAATGTAAACAATAGAAATTTCATATAATTTTCCTTTTAACATATTACCTACTTGATTAAATTAAAATAGCTAAGTACACTTAGGTATATATAAAAAAGTTTATTATTCAAGAGTCTATTGTGTGATTTTGTTTTAATTTTGAATAGATAATAATGTCGACATTTTTAAAAGTATTCGTCATTCAAGTGTATTTACTAACGGACAAAATATCCGAATTATAAAAAAAAAACAGTATTGTTCATTCACAAAATGGAATATCCAATACGTATAATAACCCTAATTGTTTCGCTTTTCAATGCTAGAAAAAAAAACAATTTCCTCCTTATATCATAATAGCTCACTATTTTAATCCCTTTGTTTTCGGCTTACATTACGAAAAATACGGAAACCCGAACGACAGATACGGGAAAAACAAACAAAATAAAAAATTGAACAAAAAAAAAACAAAAAAATATTAAAAAAAAGTCGACACAAAGCGGAACGAACAAAAAGCATAAACATCGCATGCCCGAAAAACCACTAACGTGTCCAAATCATCAAATGAGAAAAAAATAATAAAAGGTCATTGTCTACATGAAGTCAGTCGAATTGACAGGCCCCGCCCGCGCACGCCATTGGAGGGCCGCTTCGAAATTTGTACAAAAAACCCCAACCTAGTTCCGCCTTCTAAAATGTTTTTAACGAACCAAAATGGCCGACTATTTGTTTATAGAACGCTAGACCCGCGCTCATTGTTTCGATGTTCGCGCTTAAATTAAATGCCGCGTTCGAAATTCGAATTTTAATTTATCGACGCCATTGTTGACGGTTTTTTTATTAATATTCGAACCATAGATAGTCTATGCATGTGTGCGTGGATATTAGATAACATAGGCAGGGATGAACCAATAGCGCTCACTAGCTTCAAGTGATATCAGTAGATAAAACCTATAACGCCATGCTTAGCAACCTAAATTAGAATTTTACAAGTGGCCAGTCCGTTTTTTAAAATAAAAACGTTTATTACTACAATGTTATCGCCCGTTATGAATCATTTTCCCGTCGAACGTGTAAAATAAATTAATTATTTTACAAAACATAATATTTTATATCGCTAACATAATGCAGCACAAAAACCTCGATAACGTATGGGAATGACGAATAATAAATATTACATATTTCTTATATGTTAAAACGTTTACAGAGTTTTATATTTTTTTAAGTGGAAATAGTTTTTATTTTTTATTTTTTTAACTAACAACATTACGTCCGCGCCAATTTCTCGTAAGGCGCGAGACACACCGAGCTCGCTTTTAGTCTGATTGGATTGTCGCAGGCGCGGTCAGATGTGTGGTGCTAATTTTATGTTTAAACATTTTATTGTTATTATCAATTTCACTTAGATTAGGTACCTTATTTTTAGTTTCAGGAAATAGAATTTTGTGTTTATTGTTGTCATAACGTAATAGAGAAATTTAAAAATCAATTAAAAAAGAGTGTCAATAAAAGTTTAAAGTTTTAACTTAAACTCAATCATTTTGTACCTGTTCATTAGTTGAATAACATGTTATTATAGTTATTTATGTAACGAAAATGAATTGGCACACTTAAACACACTTAAATTATTCTTATATAAGTATAAAAAATAAGTTGAAATAAAATTGTATTTTATATAGCTCAGAAGAAAGAACATAAGATATAAACTATAAATGTTTTTATTTAAAAACTAGTAGATTATAATTACAAAGAAAAATAGAATCATCTTAAAATATCCACTTATTTACATCAAACTGTGAAAACAATGGCGTTTTATAAATTATTAAATTATACGAACATGATGCAAGGTTTTCCTGTTTTCAAATAAAATTGTAGAAGTTCGATATAATTGAAGCTATAGCTTTGTTTTAAGCAAATATGAAAATGTAAACAGTTTTATCGGGGACTACAGTGTCGGTACAGTACCTACCTAAATAAAAGTCAGAGTGTAAAAATACACATTAAAATTTACGTACTAATTCATCAAAACTTTAACTTCCTCATAGTAATCATATTTTTATTTAAATGTCATTTATATAAGATCAAATAAAAGAAAGCAATTTTTTTTTATATAGTAGGTACTATAAATAGTCAAACATCACACAAATATCAAAAAGCTGTAACAACAGCCGCAAATCATATCTACAAAGATGTTTAATAGTGTAAATAATAAAACAATAGAATACTCCGGTTTTTAATTCTGAAGAAGCATAGGTACCGAATGTGTTTACCTAACTATTTTATTTTAAGAAAATACAACCAAACATTGATTTTTTTATTAATTAAGTTTTTTAAATAATTAGACTTCTGACTAAAGTATTCATGTCTTGTTCTCTGACAATAAAATGTCAGTGCTTCATAACTAATCTGTAAATATTACTTACACCTATATAATATAGAGTTATAGATAATAGGTATTTTGAGCAGATATGAAAATAGTTTTCGTAGTTTCAAGAACAAATCTTATCATTTTCGAGAACATCATAAACACAAATCACAGATATTGCTTATTAAATGGTGTAGAGTTATAGACAATATTTAATCATTGTAATGTCGTTGGCAGTCCCATTCGCAATAGACCGCACCCAGGTGTAGTGATCAACTTTATTTGCGGATGTTTGCTCAGTGGGCGACAGCCTTTATCGTAATTGACGCGTTCCAAAATTAAACGTATTCGAATTTCAAATGTTTACTCCCGTTTTTAAATGTTCCATTTTTAAAATTTTCGTTTGGTTATTATAATTTTAAATGCATTTTACTATTGTGTTATTTAACGCTAATGTTTTCTTTTGTTTTTATTATTTTATTACATTAAAAATTTTAATTTAGTAATAGGCATTTTTAGTTAGAATAAAAAAATATCTTTCCGTTTTATTTTAAACACTGTTTGACTGTGAGATACACTGTCAATTTTAATATATTTTTTACACAAAGCTAGGTATACTTATTTCAGTAATTGGAATATTGCATATTATTTAATGTAAATATTTATAAATATATATAGCATAAATTACAAAAATGGGATGAAGTAAAAGTAAAAAGATTTTAAAGAACCGATGTGGAATTATTTTTGCCGACGGGAACTTATTGTATTCGAATTTAAGATTTATTTATGGAAAAAAATATTGTTGAAACATTATAAAGAGCATGGTATTAGAGAAATTGTCTATTTATTTTATAAAATGCAATATCGAGCATTAAAAAAAAGATAAAGTATAAGTAATCTATCAAGGAGACAGAGACACGAGCGACGGCGAAATTACGAAGCATGTCTAAAGGGCATCATTAAATCGAATTACTGAACGATTTTATAAATAGAACGGTAAAAAACTGCAATCACGACGCGCAACAAAATTACAGGAATTTCGTCCACAATCACAAAATTAAGAGCGAAATGCGTAACCCGCACACATGCAAGCTAACGCATGCTTTTTTGCGTGCGAGTTAACGCACTCGGAGGCATCCGTCACACACACAGAGAAACGTACGAAAAACGCGCCTGTGTGCGAGTACGCACTTACACATAAGCGTAAGCTCGAAGGACACCCGGCGAGGTCGTTAACCCCGCTTTTTTGCGAGCGAACGCAGCCGCACCGCTTACTACTCTCGCCGCACACTGGCCGTTGAGTTTAGTTTTTTTTTCTTTTTATTTTCTTTTTCGTCATCTCCGAAAGATCGTTCACTCGATCGCATTTGATATTCGAGCGCTCTGTGGGAATAGAGATGTGATGTCAGTATAATTTTTTTTCAACTAACCGGTTGCCCTCGCCTTTATACCGTTTATTTAGATTACAGATAATTTTCTGTTTGCATCTTTTCTAGATGATGTTTTTTTTACAGTTCTATAATTTCTGTATAAAGTTAAGTCCTTTATAAAACGAGTGGCATATGAGTCATTTAGTTATGATAACAGGCGACAGTTTCGAGCGGGTCATTTTGTATAACATTAATCTCAAACCAATGCCATCTAACGCTTTAAGCTCAACCTTGTTCCGTTTAAGCCGTTTAAAAGTAGCTGCAGCCACTTTTTATATAGTACCGCTACTTGTGTAAATGTAAAGAGAGCAACATCTGATTACGAAGCTAGAATGGAGTCGTCCGACAAAGCGTAGTTGGAGTAATAATACTTGTAAACATCTCAGTCGCTCTGCAAATTTTACGATCGGAAGCGTTTAATAGTTGAGCTCGTAACCGGGAATTTCTTTTTAATTGCTATGTTTTCTTGTCATAGTTTACGATACCTAAAGTTACCGATCGGTTACTGTAGTTCCATCGTTACAAGTTCAACATGGGAACAAATCGCCCCGACGTGAATAGGATCTCTCTAATATAGTTGACTTGGCCTATTTAAGCTCTACGACCGAGTAAACTTTGTGATTGCTAAATTGAGATCGTAACAGTTGAAGTCTGTGGTCTCGACTACATTGCAATTAGAAATAGGCACGAGTTCACGTGTTCATATCGAACTTTAGAAAGTTTAATAACATTGGTCGTTATACGACGGATAAGTGTCCGGCCCTTTGTGGAGTGTTATTGACATTACGAAACCGTAATGAGTCACCGCTGCGCGAATGTCAAGATTAGCATTGTGTCGCGGTCGACTTTGTTTAATGGCTGCCTTTAATAATAACACACGAGCTATTATAAAGCAATTATATAAAAATCGTAATGAATACACACAATCTTACAAAAATTCCGTAATTTAAAAAGAAAAAATAAACAAAATAAATGTCGTAACACCGGCCAATTCTCTGCTTCCCCAGTATATTGTCCCGGACCTAGCTCAACATTCGGCGAGCCACCCCAATTCCGTCCCGAACCTACCCCAAGTTGACGCACGTTGCGTCTGTGTGTGTACAGTCCCGACGCGCGTGTGTACGTACGCATTGAGACGTTCGATTCGTTGCTTCTTTTACTCGCTCACTTTTTTAATTCTAATTTTAAACTTTAAAGGCGGGCCTGCATTTTATATTTTTTGTTCAAAGGTTCTAATTTCAAATCCAAAGACCCTAAAAGGTGGGACGGGCCATTGTTTAGTTGTTCTAATTTTAAATATTTGAAGACCCTATATAGAGGCGGGACCACACATTTTGAATCGTTCTAATTTCAAATATTTAAACAGCCTCAAAAAGGCGGGGTTTACAAATTTGAAGAGTAATTTATTGTTTATTGGATGAAAACTTTTCATGAGGTAAGGACTACTTTTTCACAGTTTTTTCTTAGTTTATGTTTTACCTAGTGATGTAACTATTTCTTTTTTTGGTTAGCTAGTATTTTATGTATTACTAATGAAGATTTTTTAAGGATCATCGTGAATAAGAATAAATTACTTTAAGAAAAAAAAATATCATATTAAAAATATTTAAAAAGTAAATAAAGTAATAAATAAATAAATTAAATCTTAATAGTATCTACCTATATTAAAATAACTCATAAGCCATGCTTTGTGTTTGTGACTCGACCCATATAAAGGGGCATGTGTGGCCCACATAAATACAAATACAATTTAGTGTTTAATCCGTGTGCGTACGTGTCGTGTGCGTGTGTGCGTGGTTTCTTCGCGTGGAATTCCAAGTTTGAAATTGGAATGAATGACGGCTGGGTCACTGACCTACGTCAATCCTTTGAAATATTTATTTTATTTTTTACATTTAGCCAAGGTATTGAAGGTATTATGCCATGGTCAAAGTAGAGATTATTTATTTTAAATATATTAGATTGTTTACATTATTCCAAGTTTGAAATTGGAATGACTGACCTATGTCAGTGGTTTGGAATATTTTTTTTTTAAATTCACACATTCATTTAGACAAGGTATTAAATGTATTATGTCACAGTCAAAGTAGGAATTATTTATTTTAAATATGTATAAAAAGTTTTGTTTAGATTTGTTTGTCCTTCTTAATTAGTCCTAATAGGTACCTAAACAAAGAAGATAAATGTTTCTTTTTAAAGAAAAAGTAAATAAGAACGTATTTTAATTACCAAATGATTTTAACATAATTAAGTCCATTATAAGGACATTATTTTTTATCATCCGTTATTCCATTTCAATATTATATTCTGTTCAAACAAAAATCGACTTAAAAAAAATGTTTATTTTTCCCTTATCTTTCTAAATTCTGAAAATTTCACGATGTTATCATTTTTTTTTTTTACTAAAGAAGATAGACTAATATTTCTACTGACTATAATCTAATAAATAACCAATGAAACCATATCTTATAAGTCATCATAAAGTCTCTGTTAACACGTGGTTCAATAAGTCCTGAGACTAAGTACCTACTAAAAAAAGGTCTTTTTTATAAAATTAATTTTTATTCATCAACATAGTCTCCTCCAAGAGCGATACAGTCCCTCCAACGCTTTTCTAACTTTTCTATCCCATGTGTGTAGAACGATTTGTCTTTGGCTTCAAAATAAGCCTCCGTTGCTGCGATAACTTCACTATTTGAGTCAAATTTCTTACCCTGAAGCATTTTTTTGAGGTCTGCAAACGGCCAGTAATCGC
This sequence comes from Melitaea cinxia, assembly GCF_905220565.1. NCBI lineage: Eukaryota > Metazoa > Arthropoda > Insecta > Lepidoptera > Nymphalidae > Melitaea > Melitaea cinxia. Next base: position 3,411,202 of record NC_059416.1, read on the forward strand.
TGGGGGCCAAGTCTGGCGAATAAGGGGGATAAGGAAGCAATTCGAAGCCCAATTCGTTAATTTTGGCCATCGTTCTCACGGACTTGTGACAAGGCGCGTTGTCCTGGTGAAACACCACTTTCTTTATGTTCATGTGAGGCCGTTTATCCGCAATTTCGTACTTCAGTCGCTCCAATAAGCACATGTAATAGTCACTATTTATATTTTGCCCCTTTTCAAGGTAGTCGATGAAAAGTATTCCATGCGCATCCCAAAATATAGACGCCATAACCTTACCGGCCGATTTCTGAGTCTTTGGACGCTTCGGGCGGCTTTCACCAGCCGCTCTCCACTCCGCTGCCTGCCGATTGGATTCCGGAGTGAAATTGTATATCCAGGTTTTATCCATTGTTACATACCGACGTAAAAAATCCTTGTATTATGATTCATCAGCGCCAAACATTGCTCTGAATCATTGATACGTTGTTCCTTTTGATTAGTTGTAAGCATACGCGGTACCCACTAAGAAAAAAGCTTTTTCATGGCCAAATTTTTATGTAAAATAGTGAAAACACTACCAGCTGAAATCTTCACTATTTCGGCTATCTCTTGCACTTTTACCTTCCGATCTTCCAATACGATTTTGAGGACTTGGTTAATATTTTGTTGAGTCACCGCTTCATTTGGACGACCTGAGCGTTCCCCATCATTGGTGTCCATGCGACCGCGTTTGAAGTCGGCATACCACCGACAAATGGTTGCTTTAGAGGGAGCTGATCCTGCATAACATTTTATAAGCTGCTTCAACGGTATTTTTTCCCATTAAAAAACAATGTTTTATCAACACGCGAAACTCGTTTTTTTCCATTGTATCGAAATTACAACCGTAGCGTCACTTAAATGTTTCAAAATCAATAATTTTATTGTTCCATTTTTAAAAATTTGACACATATTCTTGTATTGATAGCCAGTACTTTTTAAAAATCAAAAGAGTTTTTAATATATGCGCCATTTCCAGGTTAGTCTCGGGACTTATTGAACGATCTAGTATGATATCATTATGTATGATATCAGGCCTTTAAAATGTAAACAAATATTTTATATTTATTTTTTTATATAGTTTCAGCATATTGTTCCTATTATATAAATTTATATAAACTAAAGTACCTACTTACCTACCTATATTAGAATTTGATAATTATTATTAAAACATTATTTTGTTTAATTTCGCTTCCAATCGTCAGCTATTATTCCAATAATTCAATTCAATGTATCGAAATTCATATACCTACCTAAAGAAAATCCGTGGGAAATACAGTTTTCGTATATAGATATATTTATATACCTAATATATCATTTCTTTCTCTATTTATATTATTTCGCTTATAAATATTATTAACACTCATTTTAATATCATTAACCGACGTCAAAAAAGGAGGAGGTTCTTAATTCGACTGTATTTATTTATGTTATCTCATCATTTTTTGCTGAGTGTAGCGATTTTAATGATTCTTTTATTAATCGGAAGCTGGAGCTTGAGATATGACGAGTACCTACGTTTTATTTATATATTATATATTATCATTTCTAATAATACTTTAATTGAAGACAGTTTTTTTTTTCGTTTTGCGAGCGAGCACATTTATCTTATATAGATAAATTTACATAGAATTTAATAATTATACTCGATTTACTTAATTATGCTTATGACATCATTCACTCACATCACACTAATTTTAATATTACATAATTACAATTGTAAATTTAAATTAACTTAAAACACTATTGAATAAACAAAAAAAAAATCCCAATATTTTATATTAGTTATCTTTTATTTTGAGAATGTTTTTATTGTTTTTAAGGATAATTTTTATACTTTTATAATACAAAAAAAAAAAATAACAAAACAAATAAATAAAAAAAAAATAACAAAACAAATATATTGAATTAAAATAAGTTTTTTTTTACACAACTAGGTCGGCAAATATGCGTACGGCTCACCTCACGGTAGCCAATTCCCGTAGCCTATAGATGCCTGCAACACTACAAGCATCGCTACGCGTTGCCGACACTACCCCTAATCGCCCCAGGAATCAGGGCCACCTTACTCACCTCAGGGACACAACACTACTGGAAAGCAGTATTATTTAGCTGTGACCTTCTGTTAGGTCGAGGTTCTTCCCCAGTCGGGCTGCTCCAGATTTGGAGCAGGATATTTCCTACTGTGCCTACCTCAGTTAAATTGTTCCCTATATTTTTACTTTAGTAGGTTTATACACCTTTAATTAATGAAAAAATATTATTGTTATTATTATTGGATTCGATGGCATTCAGTTGTGCCAGAGAAGCACTGTCAGTGTTGCCAGTATGACGTGGGATAGAAAAGATACGAAGGAGAATGACCGGTGTGGTTGAGATTGTAAACTATATGGAGTATTACAGACGGAAAAAAAAGTAAATAGTGAGGCTTTTGTTGTTAAACGACAACCTGAAACAACAAACCTCTCAACAGTCCTCCTGTGACCATGGTTGCTGTATCCGAATACGTAATACGACGGACACTTAAAAACATAATAAGCCGCGATACAATCTGAAAAATTTGTTTCATTATAATAAACAGTATGATTAAAACTACGTCTATAATTATATAGAATAGAATCAAAAATAAAATAGGACGACCACAAGATTTATCTATAAGTTAAATAAATAATAAATAAATATCTATACAATACACACACGGTCGTCTGTTCCTAAAGTAAGCAACTTAATGCTTGTGTTATAGGTAACAGCCGACTGGTATATAGCTACATATTTTTTTTTCGATAAACATACTTATAAATAATACATATATAAATATATAAATAAATATTTATATTACACCCAGACTCGGGGTGGGAATCGAACCCACAACCCTCGGAGCAGAAAGCAGGGTCACTACAAACTGCGCCAACGGGCAAGTCAAATCTATAAGTTAATTTTTTTATTTGTATATATTTACACAAAATGCACAACATGACCTAAACATAAATATTCAACATTAACAGGGCGTGTAATGTTACGGGGAAGGATCTCGTAGATAGAATGGAGGAATTCGAACCAGTTAAAATGTTTTTGAGATAGGTACTGTACCTTTTTCAAGGACACGCTTACACAGTGAGTGGTCTCTTATTTTTACCAGTCGGACACGTGAGCACGAATGTCTAAGACGTAAACGACAAATTGTCGAAACTGCGGCTAGCATGTCTATAAAGATAAAACCAAAGGGGTCTCAGAATATAAGTTTTGTTGAGTTGTTGAGTGAAGCTTATCCTTCCTCGATTTTGACGAAAGCCAGAATGAAGATATAAAATAAAAATTTATAAAATTTTTACACTTAATATCTTTACAAATGAAATATTTTGAAAATACCCTCCGATTACTAAGAAACTTAAAGTCCATCATATCCTTAAAAAAACCTTGAATAGCTAAAAAAAAAAAAACTAAACAAAAAAGCGAATGAATTATACCTCGTTATTTATCCCTCCTGTAAATATCAGCATTATACCAATTTAATACGAAATGTCTCCGAAAACCCAACTTCCGGTTATTTCAGAAAAAAAAATCAAAAGCCTCACCGTAGGCGTTTCCCCATCCGCGTATGAGCGAGAGGGGTGATTTGTGTTATATAGTGTGCGAGGGGGATAGAATGAGGGCGATGACCTCTAAAACAAATCGTTGGAAAGGGTTCGGTTTTAATATGGACAGCAGAATACGAGTCCCTTTTTTTCTCTTTTTATTATATTTTATACAAAAAATATGGTCGAAATAGGTTTTTCATTTTTGTCCATTAAAAGTAACAAAAAAAATTTAAAGGTTTTTTTTTTTCAAAAATATAAAAAATAAATACGTAGATACATTACTAATTAAATATAGACATATATAATACAATAACACTAATTCCACAAATTTTTATTATTAATAAAAAGAAAACTTTTATTAGGTAAATTAAAATTATTAGCGTATAAGCAAATCAATTACTTACTTTTTGATATATCCTCCAAATCAAAAATTTTGTAAATTTACAATAATTTTAAACTGTAACACTGTATTTTTTTTAATATAATTTAACTTCCCAAGCAAAACTTAAAAATACAAAAATTAATTGTAAAATTAACTTCATATTATTTCTATAAACAAAAAATAAATAAAATAATAAAATCTCTGACTTCCTTTGCTACCAGTACATTATCTAGGCACCCTATTCCCTAGACTCGTTACAAACCTAGACAGGGACCTAGGCGAAAAATTGCAAGGGTGTCCTATCATTGATAACGTATTTAGCACAATGGTGTGTGTGAACTCTCTGTGTGTGCGTGTTATTAGTCTTTTTATTTTTATTTTTAATCTGTAGAGGTTTTGTATATTGTTGATAGTTTTAGTTAGGTATTCTATTCTTCTATGGTAATTAAAAACTTTTTTAGAAATATGAATTTTATATTTATTTTTAAATATTTGTGGATTAGTTTCTAATTACATGTTTATAACAAATGATAATCTTAAAACACCGGTATTATATTTTATGTAAAATATGACTAAAATATTATTTAATTTTAAGGATTACATTAAAATAAATTAAAAATTATAATCATAACTTTGATTTATATCAAGTTTTTATTTTCTTGTATATATTTTAACTTTAAGGATATTTGGGTTTTATTTAAAAAAAAAATTCTTTTTATTTGTTTGAAGAACTCAGAGAAGTGATTAATGTAGAAATTATAATATATTAAGCTCGGATAAATAATAACTATTATTAAGCCATTAAAAAAGTCTTAAAAAAACAAAAAAGTAGGTAAAGCAGCGCGACTCAAATAGTTTCCACACATCATATTATATTAAAGTAATCGCTCCGATTCAAACAGACGCAACCACATACGAAACATAAATAAATCACATAAGTACGTTATTTGATCCCATAGAACACGGGGACTCCCCCACAAGACCGATGACTTGTCCAAACTCGCAAACACTGGCTCATTATAAAAAAAAGAAAAATAATAAATTCGTCTATGACAATTCCGATATTCCCCACCCCTATTGTCTATGGTATAGCCTATTAATGTCCCAGCGGAACATTCTCGCTAATGAGGGAGAGGGTTAAACAAAGGTACGCAAAGAAATAATAAAATAAGAGAAAGTCACGATGTTTTTTTTTATGTAACAGAAAAATCTGTTCGTTTTAACGGATAACACGGTTATAATAACCATCGACTGGATAAAATAATTGTAACTAGAATTCTTTGCGCGTTTAAACAAACAAATAAACTTTTAAGATCTATAATATTACGGTAGATGTACTTTTAAAACTTTAGTTCTAAATGAACTTTAAAAATTCCATTAACTGAATCGTACTCTAATTACATATTAAGCAGCTTTGTCCCATTGTACGTGTAACAAAAAAACATTTACACAACGCAATTCGTACGAAACGAGATAGATCACGTGCGTCTTGTAAACATAGCCAAATATCAATACTTATGCTATCAAGAACTCGTAAAGATAGAGTTACAATTATTTAATGAATCACGTAGATTTATACACAACATGCTAACTGTATGGTAAGCGGGTACCGTCGTCTGCATCACCAGGAGTAGGAAACCCAACCACGGGAACACAACACTGTTGAGAGCAGGGCTATTTAGCTATCTTTTGTAAGGTAACTACCTACCCCGGTCGGGCTGCTCCAAAATTTCGAACAAGATATTTCATTTATTTATCTCCATAGACTATGATAAATATGAAGAACTATGACAGATTTCTATGACTAACCTAGACAATCGTATGGTTAGGAAAATTTTAATACCTAGAATGGGAAGTACTTAGAAATAATAATTTAAAATTTAATACCTTCTTGAGTCACAGTGCATCAATCACAGTGTTTCCTTATACGACATTGTGCAATGAAGCCTCATTCGTAGCATCCTGTTTTGTTTATATACAAAAATATAATGTTAGTCGTCTTTCGTGCTTTGAAATCAATTTATAGTTTTTACTAGCTGCTAGAACAGACTTCATTCTATCAAAAGTAATTTTTTTTTGTAGTATTAAAACCTTCCGTGGGCCTTAAGGAACATACAAAAAGCCATTGACTTATTCGCTTAGCAACATTCATTTTTATTTATATAGATTTTTCCTTTATGTTTTAAATTAAATTATTTGATATCCTCGTGTCATTCCAGAAGACAATTGAGAAGAGTTCAGGAACTATTTTCAATGAAATTTGGACTTTTTTTTTAACTTTTTCCTAAGTAGGTATAGACAAGATATGTAGTAGCTACTAATATGCTATAGTAAGTAAATCGCCTTTTAAAGTAAATAATAATATTTAGACCATATTTTATAGAAGTGATAAGTTTCTTAAAACTTACTTATCAGTAAATTTAAAACTTTTTCGCATTTCACACTTATTTTTGTGAAAGAAAATTTGAATATTGAAGGTTAGTTACAGTTAGTTTTAGTTAGTAAAGTTAGTTATATACTAACGGCCGAACCCAATATTCAATCTAAAGATAGAGATAGGTAGTTATCATCGACTGCTAATAACTAACTATCTATCCTTTGTAGTTGTCCCAATAATTCGCATAGGGGACTACTATCTCCAGTTAGCTGTAGCTACCTGAGCTCTTCCTTACATTCCAGTATACGCAGCGTCACAGACGGCCTCAGTTATGTTACACAGATGTTTTGTAGTATTTAAATTTGTCATACAAATTTTATTCATATTAAAGTAATCTTGTTTTATAAAAATATGGACAAATTAATTTTTACATAGACTTTTTAATTTATAATAAATGATATTATTTTAATATGGAATCCATGGTAAATCTAGTAACGGAACGTTTTAACACGACACGAAAAGACGCTACGACGCCATTACGCTTTATTGAATCGTCGTTTCGTTTGTATTTTTTTTTTTTTACAAATCAAAATTCAAATTATACAAATCATTGCAAATTATACAATCATTCACCAAATTTTTTGTTTTATTCACAAGATGAGTAAAGTAAGTATTATTTCACAAGAAACTTATTATTTTTATTCAATTAATTGTTGCAAAAGAGCAATATCACTTGAACTGCTACTTGAACTTGAGTCTGCCATTACTTTTCACTCGAAATTAATTTTATTTTAAACAAAGAAAATACTTTTTCAATAAATAAATCTTAGTTATCCCCCGAAAACTATAGATCGGATATTGTTGTTACTAAAGATAACCAACGCTACTGACAGATAGAACTCTATTATTATTGGGACGTTTACACTGTCATTTTCATACGAACTGTTATCTCTGGTAAGCTATCCTCCCTCTCGTCGATAGACAGCTTTGAAGGATAGGATTGCCTATCGTCGACAAGTTTATTGGGTCAGTAAAATGAATGATAGATAGATATTTCTGTCTCTAGTAGGACATAACCAGAGATAGATTGAATATTGGGTTCGGCCGTAAAGCATTCATAGCTATGGGTAATGTGACTTACAACAATATTGCCCGTACAAATAATAATTCATTGATCAACAAATATTATAAACAGGTATTTCTAAGGCTATTATAATATAACCAATATTATTAACTTGTGTTGCCAGTATGAAGGTTAAAGCGTCTGCCGGCTACGAATTTTGCATTTAAATCGTCCTATTACCCCTTGATTACGGCAACACTAAATTGGATTTGCATTTATCTGTACGATAAAGGTTTTATATGTATTGTTATCACTAATTATATTGATATATATTCAAGATATAATTAAAATTATGTATACATTTAAATATAAAATTCAACTATCCAAACAAATCAATGTTCTGATTCTGAACATGATCCAGTATAATAACGTGCTATTTTATAGCCTACTCTAATTTAATATATTAAATAAAGTGGTCTACAATAAAAATAAATTTTAAAAATTCACAATTTAAACAAGCAATTAATATACCAATTAGCAAACATTAATAACACCAAAACAACTAATAATAAATATTTAATGAAGACAAACATGTAAAGCTTTTGTAACCTTTTAAATCGCTATGTCTGGCGCGAACTTGGACTGGACAGCAATGGATTGCGATAGGCTGACGTGATGACGACTGACTGATGAAATCACTACACGAAAAACTGTAAATAAGTCATTGACAAAACTAAAAACAAGTCACTAATTGAAAATATTTCTATACTTACCTTTTATATTCTTGTTTAAATACATTTCTGTTTTCTTTATATTAATTAAAAAAATTAGATTAATTTTTTTTTTTTTTTTTACGACAAATAGGCAGGCATTTGACCACAATCTCACCTGATGTTAAGTGACGATGCGGTCGAAGGTGGAGCATGCCTGCCCAATAACAGCCTATTCACTCTGGCCTTGAAGGCACCCAGAATACTGTTTTGACGCTGCCCTGTCTTCACAACTTAAACATGCGAATTTGAAGTATATGCTACATTTTCTAAAATTGTCCAATTTTCTTAATTTTTCATTCCGTAACTATAAGGTATTAGAAAACTTTAAAAAATCAGCTAAAATAAGTTCAGCAGTTTATGTAGATTGAACTATGATAATTTAAAATGTTTAATTTAATAAACAATTAAACAACAAAAACATCGAAATTAAAACAAAAGACTTAATTGTTGAAATAATGAAGATTTTCAAATCAAAAGAGCTCCAATCGATTGTGCCGAGATAAGAAAGAAGTCACTTTGCAAAACAAAAGGCAAAGTCCAAAGAAAAAGTCCCAATTACGTTTCCGAGTCACCCTCAGCATCGGTGGCCATCTCCTCGGGGGTGTGGCGTCACTTGCAGCGGGGACATTGTTTAATTATAAAAATAAAATAAATAAACGAATAATATGGTACCTATAGTACAGTTTATAGTATTTTTGCATTTGTACATTATATATTAGTTGTAGATTATTTTGTTATATTCATATTTGTTAATTTTTGTTTTGTAATAATAATTTGTCCTATTACTGGGTAAAAACTTCTATTCCTACAATAGTAAAGAATTTCTTAAGTCACCACTCAGTTTAATTGTAAGCATCATACTTTTTTTATTCAAAACTCTACCATCTCTTGAAGTTACTACAAACGTTTTGATTAAAATACGATATTAGTAGATACTAATTGATGAATTTGATACCATATTATTTCGATACTAAATATATTAACTACTTACTATTATTATTACTAATTAATTAAAATTGAATATAATATTATTTCGATTCTAAGTATGTTATTATTGAACTATTATATATATTAGACAAAGTTTATCAACTATGGCTTTATTAAATTAAATCCAAGTTACTAGTTTCACGTTTAATTAATAAAGGCGTATGCAATTCCACATATTGAGATGTGAGCGAATCGAAGGCATTTGATGAATCCTTATAAAATATTTCAGAATCCTATACCGAGTAATTACATTTAACCTCGAATTATTTAAGAATGTTTAATATATTACATACATTTATATGTATTAACCTAAATTCTAAACCTTTTTTCATTTGTCATTTTGGAAGTTTTGTACTTTATACAAGAATTTTAAATTAAATGGTTTATAAATTACTGTAATAACGACACTATTCATTTGATTTAAAACATTTTAAAAATCAATTAATATTAGTAGAAAGAATGCCAAACAATTTTAAAACATCAAATTTACATTTTATAAATATAAAAAAGAAAAACAATCCGCCGCTACGCGCGCCGCACCTTAACCCCAAAGACTTCTATTACTCCGGCCGAAGGAAGTAATTTCGTAGGTCCGACTTTTAGTTTTTAAGAAACTTTATTTTCCCCTCGAAGACATTTTTCTAGACTTTTCCCGTATCTCCAATCTAGGTGTTACTTCGCTAACTCCGCGTTTTAACTGACTCCCGGAATTGGATTCAAAATTTTTTATAAAACAAAGTCTGTTTTAACAAGTTACTTATTTTCTCAACTTTAAATTAATACTATTCGAATTTATTTTAAAATAAGGTAAAGTGTATTATTCGGTGTTGGATTACATAGTTGACAAAGATGTGCGGACTTAGTGAATTGTATGTTTCATGCAAGATATTACCAAGTTTTGAAATTTGTATAAAAAAAATTGTAAAAGACTTCTCTGCAGAATCTGCATTCCGATCCGGTGGTAGCTTAATTTTTTAAAATAATTAAAATTTTAATTTGTAAAATGACAGTTCGAAGGTGTTTTTGGCCTATTTGAATTAAGATATTTTTGATTTTGAATTTGACTATTTTTCGGAAAATAATTTAACGTTATTGTATAATAATAATTAAAAAAATAAATAAAAGAAAGAGTTTTAGTAGGAGATCCGAATTAAAGTCGAATTTCACCCATCTTCTTAATGGATGAAAATTATTTTACATTCATTTTAGCCAAAATGTCGTAGCCAGGCTATATTTAATTCAAAATTGAAAAAAATAAAAATTTGAAAAACGCGCCTACGAGCTTAAAGAATAAATGAAATATCTACCGACAGCACGAAGCCTGTAGAAAATGCATACGTTGGGTTGTCTATTATTTCCTGGCATAACTACTAACCGGGTGGCAGATATAAACAGGTTATTTATCAATATATATTGATACTAGTTACTTTCGCCCACGTTTTTAATAAATAAGTCTTACATCAAAATGAGCGCTGTTTTAATGCGAATACGATGACATAGGGTTGTCTGCTAAAACTATGGTTTGAGTGGCAATTGCCGATTATAATATAACCTGGCCACAGGAATATAGCCTGGCCAGGAATTTTCTGGCCACTTTTATCGTGATTTATCTTTAATATACTAAAAAATATCTTTATTTAATTTTCATCTATTAAGTAGATGGGTGAAGATCGTGTCAAATTCGTATCTAAGACACACTATAATTTAAAAATAAAAGTGAAAACTTAAATGACATAAAAAATGGGTTTATTACATGAATTAGTACCGTATGATAATTAATATAATTATTAATAATTTTATTGCCAACTTAACAGATTAGTTTTGAAATAGAACTTATTTAAAATCACTTTTATAAGTACAAGACAATGGCTTTTTATATTTTTTTATGGTTTTACTCATTTTCTACTATTATAACTTTCACATTATAATTTTTATAACAATAATTATATTATAAATAAACTTATTTAGGACAGATGGTGATTGTTTCTTTTCAATAAAACATTTTATATTCAAACTAGCTGCGCCACACGTTTTCACCCGCATAATCCGATCCCGTGTGAATATCGAGATAAAAAATAGCCTATGTGTTATTCAATATATCCAGCTACCTACGCACTAAGTTTCATCAAAATTGGTCCAGTGGTTTTTGCGTGAAAAAGTAGCAAATATAGGTACATACAAACATACATACTAACAAACTTTCGTATTAATTTATAGCAGTAGGATTGAATAGGCATCCACTTTTATGTTTATAGTTTTACTGTTATTCTTGTGAAAAGGATCGTGATATTATATAGCCTAAAACTTTTCTTATATAACAGTATTTAAATATTACAACAATTAACAACTGGACCAGAAGAAACTAAATTGAAGGTGTCAAAATAAACAAACATTTCCCCACATGTTAGTATGTATTCTGTACCTATATATGATGTGCAGAGAAGAGCAAATCGCAGAGAGAAATTTGTTCATAAGATTTTGTATAATTTTTTCTAATGTTTACGCAAATTTAACTCACTACAATGAAACAACTTTTTCGGATTCGGATTTGATCGCGGTTTATTGGATTATTTAAACGCCCCGACGTTTTGAATACTTTACAGCAACTATGGTCATGGGAGGACTCCCGAAAAAATTGTTTCATTATAGTTTTGTATAATATTTTATTCACTGGCTGAGATTTCTTTTTATTGTACCTACTTTTTTACATATTGAAATAGGTACGTGCAATCTGACAGACTCTACTAAATATCTCACTGTTAGTTTAAGAAGTATTGAGGCCTAATTTACTTATTGCTCTTAGATTTGATTAGCGATTATGCGTGAAATTTTCCTTTGAATTTTCTCTCTTTCTAGGGATTTTTGACTCATTTCCTGTCTCTTATAAAAAAACATTTTTTTTTCAGAAAAGTTATTGAATTTAATCAACATATAATATGAATTCACGATATTTATCTCAAGATCATGTTCTTTAAGGCTTGAGGTTGTGCTTAGATATTAATAGAATTATGAGAGTACATTTTCTTACTATAAATAAAATTGTCACACATACAAGGACAGGCCCGCCACTCACCCTTGACGGGTTCATGGACCGGTCACGTGGTCACGCTGCACTGACTACTATACTAATTAATAATATACTGTAATATTTAGTTCATGCGCTTTTTTATCAGTTTTTCTAATTAAGGTAAACATTTAAATGTTTTCTGTATGAAAGGGTACGTTTCATGTATATTTTTTTTTTAATATAATTTTGTACAGAAAATAAATGTGTTAATATAGTAGAAAATTAATTTATTGATATTAATTAAGAATATTTTCTCTACAATGACTTTTAAAATATATTTAATGACGTAACCAAAATAAATTTTATACCCTGTAATAAAAAAAAGCCTTTACCCAATGACTTAAGTAATAATCAATTAAAAAGATATATAATTATTTATATTATATAAATAGGAAAGTAAAAACAAAAAATAAAACTAAAATAAATCTCAGTAACATTTCAAACAGTATTCCGTACAACAACATACAAGTTATTCAAAACAATTTGAAGCTAATAAGGCACTTCAACGAAGCCCCACATGAAACCCTTTGTGGGGCAAAGACCTACAAACACATTGTAATCCATCCGATACTTTCGTACTAATATTTACTTACGTGGAAGATTTCTTATATATTTATATTATATCCTTCATTATAGACTTTCTAGAACGGATTCCGATGTAATTTCTTGAATTCCTATAACCATTAGGTTAGGTTGTAAATGCATCCATCATAAAAATGCAAAATTAAACTTCAAATAGTTTAATAACATTGGCGCGAGAGTAAGAAAGAATAGGTGCACTCATCTTCAAAATTTGATTTTATTCAGGGCTGTTGAGCTGAGTTTACGCTGGGGACTTATTCTTTTTATTATAACCGACTAACGTGAAATCATTTTACCCTGATATCTATTACCTGTGACAGCTTTTGACCTGCTTTTTCTATGCTACAAAGATTGAGTTTTTAGTGTTCTTATTTTGGCACAAGATTACTAATTTATTAATATAAGCTTATTAAACAAACACTTTAATCAATAATATTAACAACTAAGCTAGATAAATTTGAATCATATTATAAGCTTAGCTCAAGATACAGCTGTGCCCTTTCGTCTCAACTTTGAGCGTATTTCGTTCTCATTTCATATGTATTGAAAGCGATCGTCGTTTTTTGTCTGTCGGTCCGTACGTTTGTTTTGTGAATGAGAAGAAATTATGCAATCTCTTGAATCACCCACGTCTCTGAATCATTCATACATTTTTATTGTAAAACGGTTTACTGTATTCCATTTACATTTTTCGGGTAAATTTCGTTGTATTGTTGATTTTTTTTTATATTAGGTATTATAAAATTTTGTATGTAGGGATTTGAACCAAACACAACCTATAAGTATTATAAAAATTTTACCTAATTTACATGATTTTAAAATGTTATACAATTCTGTATTATTAAATAAAGATTTAAGTTATTACCGATTTAAGCTTTACCCTATATGATTAATGATTAATCAATAATGGAATTCCCCTTTTTATTATAAAAACGTTTCGTTTGTTATCTGTGTTAAAATAATAGAGTTGCAACACTTGTTCTTTTCATATTATTAAAATATATGTTTTAGCTACGAAGCTTTACGCTCGTTTAGTTTCGTAACCTACTAGCAAGGAGTATAAAAAAAGGCTTAAATGAAAAGTTGTATCTTTTTTATATCACGCTGTTGTAACTGAACTTTTAATATCAGGTATAAAAGTTAAAATTTTAAAACAAAATTAATAATAATAATAAATCCTTTATTGTGAACTAAAATAAAGAACAAATTAAAGATACAATTAATTACAATTGTTTGTCGGACAACAAGACTGTGTTATTGCTAAAACACAATTTCTTCCAGACAATCTGTTTATGAAAGGTACATTTTTTTACAAAAGTATATGTGTTAAAAAAACCACGTATTAAAACTAGTACAACTTAATCAAAATCAAAATAGCTTTATTCGAATACGCTTAAAAAGCATCTTCGAATCGTCATGTTGAAAATTAAAATTGTAATTATTGTTTAAGTGAAGCTACCACCGATTCGGAATGTAGATTCTGCAGAGAAGAATCGGCAAGAAACTCCGTAGTTACACTTAAAAAAAATTAGCTGTCTTTTAATAACGCAATATACGAATAATAAGCCATGTATTTATAGTAATATTACTGTTTTATCGCATCATTTTAGAGCATAGATTAGTCCTAGGTACGTACGTGATAGCACTAACGAGCTCTTATCATTGTGATAACGGAGTCAAGAGCAGCTAGCACACAGTTTTGTCTAAACCGAAATTGCAACACGATTATAATATATAGGAAGACAATCTAATATATAAAATTTTCGTGTCGCGGTGTTTGTAGTTAAGCTCCTCCGAAACGGCTTGACCGATTCTCATGAAATTTTGTGTGCATATTGGGTACGATATGGGGAGGGGGATAAACGGGGTTAAAACTAAAAACAACGTTTGCTTGGTCAACTAGTTGTTATATAAATAATAAATAAATAAATATCTTAAAACATCGGAACACGGTCGTCTGTTCTCAAAGTAAGCAACTTAATGCTTGTGTTATAGGTAACAGCCGGCTGTTACAACTAAATATATTTTTTAATAAATATACATAGAAATAATACATATATAAATACAAATATTACACCCAGACTCAGACGGCAATCGAACCCGCAACCCGCGGAACAGAAAGCAGAGCCACTACAAACTGCGCCAACGGGTTATACAAAGAAATTAAACTTAAGGTTTTACCATAATCTTAATTTTTTTTAACAAACTTTTGTTTGTTAGATTAATAATTAATATACCATAACACACATTATCCAACAGATAAAATTGTATCGATTCCACTCCATCTATCAGCTAGATTATTGAGGTTAATTAATTAACAATATTCAATTTTTTTATTAGGTACTTAAGGAAAATACTTTTATTATTAGATTAAGCAACTAATTAAGAACGAATAACCAATTTTGTAAGATGGATCTTTAAAGTTATTACTAACTAAATGGCAAACAAAATAACTAGTCCAAGGCCTCTTCTCATATGGACTAAAGTTTAAGCTTACCTAATTCAAACCGCTTCTTTAGAGGAAGCTTGCTATAATACTAATAGGTATTAAATATATTTAATTGCAAAATTTTTGTGTGTCCTTTCCGAGTTGAGGAGAATTGCAGTTACCCTATCGATAAGATAAAGGCAATGCACTTCTGATAACGCGGCGGGTCGGAGCGCAAGGTTCCACATTTTGATCGTCCACAATATGTGTGTATTATATCCGCTACATTGTATACATACTGATATATTTATGAATACGTACTTGTAATATTACATAGGAAACAGAGTTCCGGATAATTGTAACTTTTTTTATTTTGCTGTCTTGAGACAAAGATGTTTTATTATTTTGATGCTAAACTATATAAATTATATATAATTAAGTATTTTGAATATTTCAAGACCTACCTGTTACCATTTATTAATATCGAGCAAAAATAGTCAAAACATGGCGTTTTTTGTACGGAAGCCCCCCTTAAACATTTATTTTATGTTGTTTTTAGTATTTGTTGTTATAGCGGCAACAGAAATACATTATTTGTGACAATTTCAACTCTCTAGCTATCGCGGTTCTTGAGATACAGCCTGGTGATAAACAGACGGACGGACAGACGGACGGACAGACGGACGGACGGACAGACGGACAGACGGACAGACAGACAGCGAAGTCTTAGTAATAGGATCCCGTTTTTACCCTTTGGGTACGGAACCCTAAAAATGATATTGAGTTGTAACCAGAAATATCAATATTGGTAAAACGCAAGGGTAATTCTATAGTAAAAATATTTTTTATACGGAATTATATATATATTTTATTTTGTATAAAAATATAATTTATATAGGTGTATTTACTTATCAGAATGATAAAGACTTGAAATAATTATAGTTTTAGTACTTATCATAAGTCGAAGTCAACAATGTATGATAATAAGCTAACTACATTTGGCGCGCTATTAATAAAAAAATAAGACCTATCTAATATTGTAGTTGTAATTATTTAAGCAGTCTTACTAATAACCTTCAACCTTTACCTGTGTCACCGGTTATGGTTAACGCTGTTTGACGGATGACGATATCCAACAGATAAAAGTTTTTACCATCGTTTTACCATTGAATTCCACTACATTTATGAGGCATTTCCATTCGAAAATATGAATCTTAAAGTTATAATTTATTAATTGAAGAGAAACAGGTATTCGTAGCTTATTTGCAGGATAAACTTTATCACCGGAACTAACCCTTAGTGTTATAGCTAAAAAGTTGAAATATTTTCACAGATTATAAAACGCTTTAAAACCTTCTTGAATAAACTGGCATCTTAATAAAAACCAAAAAAATATATATTAAAACCGGATAGAACCGGTAGTTCCTGGGATTGCCGCGTTCAAACAAAGAAATCTACAGATTTTTTATTTTCGCTAGCTTAGTAAATTATTAAACGTCTTCAAAATGGTGAAGGTATTTTTTTGACTTATTAATATAGAAGTAGATATAATATTACTTTTTTTGTGTATATTTTCTAATTTCTTTTTTTTTTTTAATTTAGTAATATATAAAAATTTATGATATTTTAAAATTCTAATTATTCAAATCTAATAAAATTAAACTATTTTTTTACTGAACTAAGATTCAAATTCACTTTTTTTAATTAATAATTAGTTAAAATGAAGTTATTTACGTATTTTTTTTTTTGTAAATCATCGGAAGAAACTCAAGATGTATTTCTTTTTAAAACCGTTGATATTTAAGTAAAAGCAAAAATATGAACTTAATTTTGTAAAATACACTTTTACCTTGTTATAGTTATTGGTTATAATTACAACGGTCCAGCTACAGTAGCCAAACGTAGTGTATCATTACAGCGAATTAATCAGCTATTGATAATATATCGACGTTGCGAATTAACTGAAAATTAGACCCTCTTACGTGTAATTTCATCTTACTCAAAGTCAAGGTCCGTTGGCAGTCATAGCCTAGATACAAGTAGAACTCGACCTGAGTGTGGCGAGACATGGACGAAATTAAGTTGATACTTGGTGACGTTGTATGTAACGTTGTTTATTTACTGTACAGTATTATAATAAGTAATAATCACTTGTGTTTTTTTATTATTTTATCATTATATTTTCATAGTCTATGTGTCCCAAAATAATACTATACACATTTTTATAAACACACTTTTAAAAGCAAAAGGCTAGAGATTTTAGTTGTTTTTTTTTTTGTTACAATTTAAAAATTTCCATGTGATTTTATCAATAAAACTCAAAAACTGTGATAAGAAAGTTTTTTTGTACAATAATATAAATTGATAATCATAAAATTTAATTTAAATTAACCAAATAAATATTTCCTTAGTTAAACACATATTACGTAACATACCATAAATACCCCAACAATAGATGGCGTTAGTAGTCGGGGAACTAAAACCCGTCTTAAAATAAGTTTTTTCAACTAAACGAACACTCAAAATCCTTCTGGAACTTAGTCAAATTATTCATGTAGGATTTAATCTGATGTTTTTTTTAATTATAATTTCTAAGCATGTAAATTAATAAGTTAAACGGACATATAAGTCATTTTTTTACAAGATACTTTTAGACTACTTATACTAAATTTACTAGACAATTAAGTAGATAAGTACTATAAATATATATATAGCAAGAAACGCAAACCCGTTGTCTGTCCGTTTCCGCGCGACACTCCACGCTCTAATAACTACGTACATACACACCTTTCACATGAAAACTGATGGCTTCGTTAATATTATTAGCTTGAACAAAAAAAAAATTTTTATAGGTCAAAATATAATTAAAGACTTAAGAATTATCATTGCGAACGATTGTAGGCTTTATAGCATCATGTTATAGCTATTAGTAGTTCAGAGATTATGTTTTTTTTTAATTAATATTTTTCAACCAATCAAAGATATACAAAATATACTAATACACAATTGATACAAACGTTCAAATCCTTGAACATTTACATATAAAAATAGAACCAACATAATTAAAACAATATAATCGAATTACTTACACTATCTTGGATATTGAACAAGTCTAGAATCTAACCGCTAAGTCCGAGACCTTTACCGGTTACCCAACGCCCGTTCTCGGCCTTCAAGCACTAACAATGACCTAGGACCGGCCGTCGGCACAGGCTGTTGCAATCGACTTCAATGTCTAGGAAACTAGGTTCACTTGGACTTGACTAGTTTACATTTAGTAGAAGTATTGTTGTAATTACAATTACATCCCAAGTAGTACTTTACTGCTATAATTAAGTACCTAACTATTGGGGCTATCCATAAATTACGTCCTAAAATGAGGGGAGGTAGGGGTTCGTCAAAGTATTACATTGTGTGACAGGGGGTGGGAAGACGCCCAAAATTATGAAATATAATATTTTAAAACATAATACATCTAATTGTTCAATCTAAATAAAAATTATGTCATGTGAACTGGTATTTTAATTTACTAAATAGGAATTAGTAATGTCTTTTGGGGTAATAGTGATCTCTTATAGACATATCAGTAGAGGAAATATTGATAACATGATACAATTACCATCTCTATGTATAATTCTTTTTTCTGATGTACGCATGTATACCTACCTATATTATATTTGTGTTGCGTACACCCCTACAGTTTTATTTACTCCCTCTACCTAAAGTTGTCTGGTAAAAATTCCTGATTTAGCAATAATAGCGCCTCTTATACGTTTTTCTCATAAATATTTTACTCTGTACTTGAAAAATTTTTTGTCGTACAATAGAGTACTTGATGATGATGGTTGTGATAAGTACACATTTCGAAAAGTAACTGGGAACTTGTGTAGTAAAAAAATATAAAAAGTAATTATTTTTGTATACTATAAAATTTATAATATTAAAAAAAAATTAAAAACCATTTAGTCAGTTAGTTTAGCGTTAAAAATATTTCATCATCATCATCATCACTTCAGCTTATCGCAGTCCACTGCTGGACATAGACATCCACAAGTTCGCGCTAAAAATGAAGTGAACTCATGTGTGTTGCCCATAGTCACCACGCTGGGCAGGCGAGTTGGTGACCGCAAGGCTGGATTTGTCGCACCGAAGACGCTGCTAAGTGTATTTCAAAGCAAGCAGATAAATGGCTATCCCGCCATCGGTCAGCTTTTTTAAGTTTCAAGGTGGTAATGGAACTGTGTTATCCCTTAGTCGCCTTTTATAACAGCCACGGGAACAAAGGGGGTGGCTATGTTCTTGTCTGCCGTAGCCACACAGCTTAAAAAAATAATAAAAATAAATAAAATACATAAATATATGACAAACATACAACTATTTAAATATTTAAGGAATATCGAAAACAAAATGGCCGACAGGAGATAATTTAAAATGATAAAATTATCTTAATCCGATATGGTTCGCGCTATCACTCGCTCCCAATTGGGTGTCGGCTCAAGGTTATGATAACACGCCGTCATGTCATTGTTTGGTATCAAACTATTGTTTAATTTATATTTCACGTAATTCTAATAAAACAATGAGGACTATTCTTCAATTCAAATCGTTTAATTGCGTAATTAAACCGTTTTGGTATCCCTATGTTTTGTCAAGAATGATGACTTGAGCCAACACGCTATTACATACAGAATTTATTTTGAGGCCCGTGTATCCACAATCGAATAGAAGCTCATTTTGTTTCAACTCTCCTCTTGTACTCGTAAATACCTACTTATACCTAACCTATTAGCCCCGTATTAGAATTTGGGATATTTAATAAGTTCTTAGTTCAGTACCTACAATATTTACAAAATGGGACATGGAATAAAAATAGGTCATTTTGGAGATGTATTCTTAATATTTATCTCGAGAACTCACGTGGCTTCACTCTTTTAGATTAAGTTGAACATGAAAGTAAGAAGAGTTTAAATAACGACGTAAAATAGTAATATTCTGTATCTATCTATATGTCTGCAAGTAAATATATTTTAGACATAATTAATATCAGTTTAAGATACAGCTATTTTTTACGTATCAACAATAGAACCTGTCAAAAACCGTCAGAACGAATTAGGTTTATAATCTGTACTATTATAATTATACTTTCAATAGTCTGTGGCGTACTCTGTCAAGCGTGATCGAGTGCCTCGTCCCTGTAATATTATTCATAACTCATTTATTCCGAGAATATCGATTTACTGTACAAAAAATTATACACATATTACGCTTATATAACGATGGTTTCATTTAAATGTATAAATAGAGGGTTTTATATATATATTTTTTTTAATTTTTAAAAAATATCCACGTTGCCAGAACAGCGGAAATTTTTGTAGAATTTTATTTAAGCGTTATTTTTTAAGTTAATTACTTTAATAAGAACACGAATATTTACATACTTCGCGATTTTATTAAAAAAAAAAACAACATTTACGTTCATATAGAAACTCAACTTTGTAACATTGTAATATTCCTGTAATTGATTAATTAACGTAAAAGGCCTCTTGAACCGAACCAATAAACTAAAAAGCAATCATTTAGCACGTCTATAAACTTAAACACGCTTGCCTGGCCCGGGATTTGAACCAATGAGCCGTTACAAGTGCTTAATACGGCATACTAATTACTCTGCTTAGGGCCTGTTGAGTCTATTCAACGGTAGATGGCGGTGAATAGCGCTTATTCCGCTTTTAAACGCTAGATGGCGTTGCGATTTGATGTTTAATGTTTTTGAGATTTCGTCGGCGGGCTCATACATTTTTTTGAATGCACTACATTTTTTTTAATTAAATTTATTTATATTTAAGCGATTATACGACTGAACATTTTAACTAGAAAATTTGTTTGAAAAGTGTTGATTAAATAATTATTATTCAACGACTTATAAGTATAACTTTTTCAAAGTAGGTATAACTTTTATAATATTTCTTTCTTTTACATAACAAACAACAAAAACAAATCACTTTTTTTTAACTCTAAGCCTTTATTAAAAGAAACGTTGAAAAAGCCACATTCTCACAAATCGAATACGTACCATTAGTGTTTAATTGACTTTCAAAGGTCAGACGATTACAATCCAAAGACAGCGAGTTAGAAGCAATTAGGGCCTTTTGTACCGGTTGCGGATAACGCTATTTGACGGATAACGATATCCAACAGATAAAAATTTAGATGTAGTATTCTTTCTTTTTTTTATTCGCAAGTATGAATGTGAAACTTGTAGTTTATTAATTGAGACGAAACGTGTCAAACGTGTGTGAAACGTGTGTGAAAACGTGTGAAACGTCTTTTTTACTTCTTGCTGTTTAAGTCTTATCGTAACTAATTTGCAGGATAAACGTTATAACAACTGGTGAAACCGGCCCTTAATATAATAAAAGATTCATTTAGGCCAAACCGACTGTTTGACGACGAAACATGAAAATATAGTCGTTTCGTTTGACACGTGCAAACCTTAATAACTGTCTCTTTCGCACGATCGAAATACCGTAAGCGAGAGGTACTGTGGGCGGGAGCGGTGGGTATTTTTTCACGGTTAGATAACGGCCCAAACGGTTCGCTTGTAGCTTCCCGCATAACGATGTTGACTTTTGGTGACACTATAAAGAACCTCGTGTTTTCATACTGTTAGGGACATTTATCCGATTATTTAAAAATGGAATATTGACAAACGCTTTATTGTGTTATCGTATTTAATAATGTAGTTTGATGTTCTGAAATCAAAAATTTTGAATACAGATACTAAATTAATGTTTATTTACTTTTTTTTATATAAAAGGCATGACATCGTAGTTAAATTGGGATCGTATTTAATGATTTATAACTTTATTGTGGTCTGTAACTAGTATTTGGTAAGCCGCAAAATACTTATTTATAATTTACCTACTTAAGTAGTCAATGACTTTCCTAATAATTATAAACACAAGCATTTTAGGACGTGTGAAAATTTTGATATTTTCGTAATAAAATAATTCAAAATCAAAAGTTTGAAATAAAAACATATAAAGATAGACAGACTTTATGATAAAGAAGTAAATAAAATTTAATGTTATTATAATTTTAAGATTTTTCATCTTCGAAAGACTAATATTAAAATTATTCTTTATCAAAATGGGTTCATCGTAAATGTAGTTCAATTCTACGTATCTCTGCAGTTATCGTAAAAATAAAGAATCCGTAATGAATTAAGCCGTCGCTCGCTTATCACTGCATCGGATGCTATCAGACACCTTGCCCTCTTCGTTAGCCTCGTATTGCTGCCCTTTGTTAACAACGTTAATAATTTTTTTAATTATTATATGAAAATATATTTTTCGATACAATTTTGTTATTATTTCGAAGGGATTACAAAAATTACTATTTAAGTCAAAGAGGTTTCATGTGGATATTCAGTTACGAAAAAAATGCTATTCGTAATACAATTGTTAATTGAAAGAAACTGAAAGTATATTCTGGTTCCTTTAATTTAATGGCTTTTAAAAGTTCTAAAATAAAACAGAATAGAGAAGACGCGAAGGAAATTGATCGGTGCGGTCGAGAGTGCAAACTTCGTCAGTACAAAAGTAAAACTTTTAGGAAATATTTATAATTTAGCTTAAAGCCTCGACTTTCAAATCGAAGAAACATTTAAATTAGTGATAGGTAGGTATATGCAGCTATGTTAACTAAGAGTAAATTTTAAATTATTTTATGAAACGTCAAAGTAGCCGTCATGTTTGTTTGAATGTCAACTTAATCACGGCCTGTCACAAGTTTACAATTCCGATCAGGTTTTAGCGCTGTTTATACGATATTTTATAGTTTAAGGAAATTCTAGCGAATCTAGTATTCAACGCGGACCCAAGGCCGGCCTAGGCAAGGTCTATTTGGTTCCGTATTATTAAGGAAGAATAAATTTGTTTTAATTTTTAATGGCAATGTCTTTATATCGGTTCTGTACTAATATTATACAGAAAAATAGTTTGTTTGTTTGTTTGAATTTTTTGTTTCCAAACCGATTTAATATGCATTATTAAATTTTTATGAAGCTACATGGAATACTTCAAAATAATACGATATGGTTTATATGGGAAGCTGTAGTGTTGCTACTCAATGAGAATAAAAACACAACAGTTTAACTAACATTGTTAAGAGCTTATTGAGATTATGAGATTCTTTCACTTTGATGTTGATTAGATTTAATATCAATTATTTTAAAGCTAAAAAACTACAAAAAATATAGCCTTCTCTCAGAAAAATACCCAGGTTTAATTAATAACAGTTCCAATACACTCATAATAAGAGTTAGCTAAATAGTTACTAACTCTTAATAGATCCCCAATCCCCATTGCAGCATTCATACTTAAAATCAATTAAAACATATACCAATACATGATAACATATGTATGTGCCTATATACTTATGGTTAACCAACGAAGTCAACAAGCACCTAAATAACAAAAAATGTCCTAGCTCTATTGATTTCTCCCGTGCTTTTGATATATTGGTGTGTCGTCAGCTAGTTGACAAATTAGATGACTGTAGAGTGCGTGGCCATCCTCCGTCCCCATTCCCAGCCATTTGTAAATTTGATTTTGTTTACATTAACGAGCTTTTTCAACAGACTCGTTCCGCATGATACCTTTCGTGAGTGTAAGTACGGCTATAATTTACAATAGACATTCTACTAGAAAAAGAATTCGTTTCCATGTGTGATTTTTTCGTTGTATGCGGCAATTTGTGTTAATATATTTTATTTTATCGGCGTCTTTTGGGGCTACAAAAATATTATTAGGTGGTTATGCACAACGTTGCTAGAGTATTATTGTGTAGAGTAGCTCGTAAAGACAAAGTGAAATTTGAAAATGGGCTAGGATTTTTTTTCACGTGGAACGTGATACACAGAACCCCTCATTTGAAGTAAGGAGTTGAACATTCTATATATGCATACATATAAGCATTGTTTATTACACGATTGGGTCAATCTTTTCATAACTATATATATGTATTGTTTTAGTCTTACAATTTCAAAATTTGTACAATTTTTAAAATAATAAAATCTTTATTATTTAAATACTATAGGCAACGAATTAATTTATTTCAACATCTCGAAATCAGTTTGATTAACCTTTATGCATTATATAGTCTCTTAATTATTATAGGTTATAGGCCATAAAACTTTAACCTGTGACACATAAAGTGAACGGAAATTACAACATAATGATATTATAGTAATCCAGACTAATAAAACGATAAAAATTCTCATAATCATAATATAGTAAATGATTATGTTAAGAACATTATATATACATTTTATTAAGTACCTACTAGCTTTTCGCCGCACCTTCGCCCGTTTGATTTACATAACTGAGGTAGGGCACAGCAGGAATTTCCTGCTCAAAATATGGAGCAGCCTGACTGGAGTAGTACCTCGTCTTTATAGAAGATCACAGCAAAATAATACTGTTTTCAAGCAGTATTGTGTTCCTGTTGTTAAGTAAGGTGACCAGAGCTCCTGGGGATTGGGTCGGGAACGCGCTTGCGATGCTTCTGGTGTTGCAGGCGTCTATAAGCTACGGTAATCGCTTACCATCAGGTGAGCCGTACGCTTGTTTGCCGACCTAGTGACATAAAAAAAACACAATTTTGGATGTTCCATTTTCTACCGTTAAAATATAGCCTATGTCACTCAGTGATAATCGTAGCATTGACTGTTGAATGTATTTTAACAATCGGTGAAATATTTTTTGAGTTTACCGTTACAAACGAATTAAAAAACGGTTTTTTATAGAGTAGATATGAGTAGTACCTACAGATAAGCACTTCGCAAAATGTCTTTTTAATATTCTCATTTCTTTTAAAAGCTTGAATTTCTTTCCAAACGCATACAAAGCTAACATTTAAGTTAATTTAATTTTTAACGCTATCAATTAACTCATTTAATTATCTCAATATTAGAAAAACTCATTACGCCGTAGTTCATAGGATTATTCATACATACGTACATACAGATTGTAATTATAAGCACCTGCTTCCGCCGCCGGCCATCGGCTCCACGCTGCGTTTTTTTTTATTGTTTTTTATACTTTATATTTTACTTATTGCTATGTTTTGTATGTGTTTTTTTGTCTTTAAGTCGTTTTAATATCATACAAAATTTTTATTTTTTATTAGTACTTAAAACTGTAATATAATACAAAAATTAAAATTATGTTGTTTTATCTTTTTAGGCGCTAATGTTAAAATGTAGAGGTTGAATTTCAAATTTCGTATTTTTGTATAGTTTCTTTTAAATATCTTTTTTTTATGTGTTATCTGAAATTATATAATTATTTAGATTTTTTTTTTATAATTTATCAAACCAATCTTACGAAATATTAAAAAAAAAAAACAAATTGATTCAGCTGTGGGCTTAGCACCATAGTCAGGGACTCATTTAAATTTAAAAATAGATTTATAAAACATTCCCATAGACACAAACCAACAGACAGTATCTTTCTCTGTATTATAGCATACATAATTATGAATTAATTATGATTAATTTCTTTTAAACAGAATTCCTCACGTTTATTCCTAACATTGTAAATGTAATTCAAACCTGAAGGTTAACCTTGTCTCACTAACTAACACCAAATGACAATAATATCGCTAAGTATGTAATTACATATTTATTACATAAACCGTCATTGTCATAATGTTTATTATACCGCGAGATTATCTTAATACCGAAAACTCAAGTTGTTATTATATATATATATGTGTGTGTGTGTGTGTGTGTGTGTGTGTGTGTGTGTGTTTGTGTTTGTTGTGTGTGTGTGTATAGGTTGCCTGGAAGAGATCTTATTGGATTTTGTATCTAATGGTTCTAAATTTTATCTTCTTTGTATGCAATAAAGTTTTAATAAATAAAATATGTAGTAGGTACACATAGAGATAAGTATTAAGTAGTTATAGTGCTTACATGTGGGTATATTAATATTACATACGATATGATACATAACTAGAATTCGTTTGTTTGCTTATTCTTAACAATATAACACTAAAATAGCAATTTATATAGAGCAACAATTTTCAGTTAAGTATACAAAATAACACAATGTGTCGGAAATTGAACAGGTTCCTTAGTTTATTATGAATTACATAATTCCTTATTAACTGTATTTTTTAGTAACCTATTTAAGAATACACACAGAAGACTCATGGAATTGACAATCTCTATTCTAATTTTCATAAGCTTAAATGTGGATAAAGTCGCACTAAACGTTTGACTAATTATAAAATTTTAAATATATTTTTTTTACACACTTAACAAACATGTAAAAATCTAGGGTTCAAAAAGCTACAAAAATGAAAATTCAAGATTTGCTAACTAAAACAACAGTCGATTTAAAAATTGTTACATCTTAAAATTTGGCGCTTTTTTATACAACTAGGTCGGCAACCAAGGGTACGGCTCATCTGATGGTAAGCGATTACTATGGTGAGTAGCCTATAAACGCCTTCAACACCAAAAGCATCGCAAACGCGCTGCTGACCTTACTCCCAATCCCCCAAGGAGCTCTGGTCACCCTACTCACCACAGGAACACAAGGCTGCTTGAAAGCAGTATTACTTAGCTGTGAGGTCGAGATACTTCCCCAGTCGGGCTGTTCCAGATTCTGTTACAGGATATTTCCTGCTGTGACCTACCTCAGTTAAATACGAGTTAGGTACATTAAAAACTTAGGTCTTAACTGCTGTGACCTACCTCAGTTAAATACGACTTAGGTACATTAAAAACTTAGGTCTTAACTTAGTCACAATGTTAGAAATAAACAATGAAATACTTCAATTGGTTCTAATTCAAATGTAATAAGCTACATAGCGATAAATCAAAGCCTAAAAGCGACAAACGAAGGACAGGAACACGAGTGCACGTTGAACGATTCTAACGAGCCAGTCATTGATTGATGATCGTAATTGAACGAAAAAAACATGATTTATAGTTGGCATTTGACATAAATAATCACCTAGTTGCAGTTTTGATTCTTTTATTGTTGATTTTGATGGAATTGTTTAAGCTTATACAAAATGATGTTTTTTCTTTATTGATTTGTCACTTTGATTTTTCGTGTATTATAAGACATTATCTGTGTGAACTTTTTGGATTTTATTCCGAATAATTATTACGTTTTCCTTCATTTATAAGTAAACATGCTCTGGATTTCAAACCTCACCCTAATGTCAAATAAATTTGAAATTTATGAGTTAAAACTTAGATCGTTCTTACTTATAAGTACCTACATATTCTTAAACAAAAGAAAACCTACTTCAATTTACATCGAAAATTAAAAGGTAGGTAGGTTAAATGAAAAAGAATATGTTACACGTAATTAGGGATAACTCAAAAAATAATAACATTTTTCCCTTTTTGGTTTATTACAATAAATGTTTTATGTGGGTGATAGAGACGTCATTTTTGTAACTTAGTTTAATTTTTTTTCTGTTGTACGATAAATAATCTAGGTAGTACCTATTCATTCCTCATACCAGCTTTCGAATAAAAAGTAAAAAAAATGATCATCAAAATCCGAAAAGAAGTAATAAATTATGAGGATTAAAAAAAATAGAAGCTTCTAGAATGTTACACAATAATATGCATATAAATAACACAGTAATCACACATAAGGTGTGTAACAAGTAAACGTTTTAAAAGGTGTCGCGTTTTTTATAATTTAACGACGTGTCCACACATTCGTCAACTGTTTGTCGTTCGTGTTTGTTCTGCTAATAGTTGAGCAGCACGTGCGAGCTCGCTAATGTACTAATTTATGCACTTACACTACGTTTTAGGTTACAGTTAAAAATAGCCTCATTTTAGTTTACTTACCAAGTTATGTATAAACACTAGCTGTTAGCCTACTCCTTCATCCGCATTGAAATTACCCTTTTATGTGTGTTACCTAATAACTTTTTATTGGATATACCGATTTTGGTGAGTCTTTTTTTAATCGAAAGCTGGTGCTTGTCTTGTTGTTTTGTTTAAATTTGATTGTGTTCTGAACAGTACTTTTTGAGTTTTATCTAATGACACGTATTTCATTGATTAATTTTTATTCTACATACCTACGTTGTATTACTTCAATATAGTTAAAGGTTTTTTTTCTTTGCGAGGTAACATAGTATTAATGCTCCGCTCTTATTAGTTGTTGTATCATTAGCCTTATTCGATATAGGTACTTTTGAATTTAAATTTCTGCCGTTTAACAAAGCTTCTTCTCTGCAGGGTCTACATTTCGAATCGGTGGTAGCTTTACTTTTACAAATATAATAATTTATTTTTAAAGTTTTAATTTGTAAAATGACGATTCGAAAGTGCTTTTGGAGCCTATTTGAATAAAGCTGTTTTTGATTTTGATTTTAATCTTACTGAGTAAGCAATCAATATCTTCATTATAATAAACTAATAAAACTTTACGTACATTTAGTAAAGAAGACAGGGAAAGTCGCGAAGCCAACTAGTAGTTTAAAATTAAAAACGTAATAACCAGACGAAAGTGCCCTCAAGGTTCTAAGTTTAGAAGCACTGCAGAACTAAGCGAATGAGTCTAAGTCGAAACTTTTCTCACTACCACTGTTGAAGGGTCATTAATATAAGTCAATTTAAAAAGTGAACACAGGTACTGATACTTTGAAAAAAGTTTTATACACATCATCGTTTTATGTTATCTGTTATACTTATCTACTATTATAAAAAATAACATACAAAAAAATACTGTGCTTTAGACCACACGACTGAAGTAAAACTTCTTTAGCAATAGGCCTGCACTGTGTCTTAGATATACGAAACGTAACTGGCTATGAGGGAAAGAGAGACAGGAAATGTGTATTTGCACTTCTCTCTCTTGTCCTGTTTGCCTCGCCCGATCACACTTTTCGTAAAGCTCTCGTCACGCATTCATCAACTTACTTCCCAAGTCAAGCGTACGTAAAGAAGTTTTACCTCAAATCAGTACTTTACTTCTTAATATAGCTTTGAAACTGCTAAACAATTTTCATCGCATCAATCGCAGTACACTGCTGGACATAAGCCTCTACAAGTTCGCACCAAAAATGGCGTGAACTTATGTGTTTTGCCCATAGTCAACAAGCTGGGCAGGCGGGTTGGTGTTGTAAACAATTTTATCGTTGTGAAATTAATAGGTAGATACTTATCTATTTCCTATGTCAACAAGTTTTATCCTAATTTTAGACTTCAGTGTTACCTGCCAATGGTCCTATCAATAGTAAGTAATTAACAAGTTAGTGTTACTTACTAGTTACAAATAAAATTATAACCTAATAATAGTCAAATATCAAAATATTTTGACTATCGTGTAACATAATCAAATGAGGTTTAGTGGAGATCGTATAATTTATAGTGTTACTAGTTGGCAATAGTTGTCCAGTAAGCCAGTGTTACCAGTTACAAAGCGACTTGAAAGCGTATAACAGGTTCGTATCAAACAAATAGTGAATCGGCGCGATCTGCGCCGCAAGGTCGTTGGTATGAACTCCATGTTGCCAGGATAAGGCGGACGAATCCCTATCATTATCAATAATATTTCATTATATTATCAATAGCTCGATTTTTATTAATATAGATTTATAATATCTTGTTTATTTATTACATGATGTTATAAATTTTTAAACCGGCTAAGTGATTGAGACTAGCCCGTTGGCGCAGTTTGTAGTGTCTCTGCTTTCTGTTCTGGGTTTTGTGGGTTCGATTCCCACCGTGAGTCTGGGTGTAGTTTATATATTTATATTTGTATTATTTATAAGTATGTTTATCGAAAAAAAAGTGTAAATATACCAGTAACACAAGCATTAAGTTGCTTACTTTTGTGTAGATATTTATTTATTTATTATTTAGATGTAAAAAAAAATCGAGCCACAAGTGCTTTGTGCCAGAAGTTTTATTTTATGTAATTTTTTATACTTTTTTAAGAAACTATTCTTAAATTCTTAATTCTAAAACAACAATATGAATAAGAGATTAATATATAATCTACTATACCTACTACGAGATATATATTCTAAGACAGAAAAAAATCAAATAGTGAATTGTAAACTACAAATACATGGTGAACCTACATGCGCCCGCGCATATTCTAACCTAGAAACAAGCTGGATTTCGTGACATTCGAGGCTTGTGCCTGTGTGCCTATCCATTCACGACTGTGTTTGTTGTATCAACACACATTAGCAAAGCTGTGACGTAGTCTCTCGAAAATAATTTCGCACTTTAAACCTTAATGACTTATAATAAAGATGTTTTTTGAATAGCCACTACCAAATAGTAATGTATATCTAACTTGACATGGTATTGGTCGGTTTTCGTATGATAAAATGGGCGTAACAATATAGTTTGAACGTTTGAAATGATTTTTTAGTTTTGTACACTGAGTACGAAGCAATTTATAAAATGTACTTAAAAACAAGGCTTTGAATTAGTGTTTTAGATCAAGGTTAGCGACTTCAAGACCTAAACAAGTCCTTTTAGGATTGGAGCCGTAGAGCAAGGTCACGTCAATTTATACTGCATGATACGTAACATTCGAAATACATTTACATTCAAACAAACATTGCTTAGTAATTGTAAATACTAATATTATTAAAAGTAAGTATATAGTATATCATAAGTGTTAATTGACCAATTAGAAATGATGATATTTTAAAATTAAATTATAGTTCTTCCTGGTCGTTGTTTTATTGGGTACATACCACTTATTACAAAGTACCTATTATTCAAACATGCTGTCAATATTTCGTTTGATTTCCGGGTCTATTTCGGACCAATAGCGTAATTAGGTGACTATGGTTTATCATTGGGCGTGTTCACACAAACCGCAAATATGATTCGAGGCGTGTGTCATTCAATTTATTTGCCATTAGGTGCGTTTAAAAAGTTATTGAATAATTCTTTACCTTTTAGAATCCACTTAAAATATAATTTTGCTACTAGGAAATATACATATAATTATGACGCAAAAGTGACATCTCTTACGTATTTGTTTTAATAATTTTACAATCTTGTAGATGGAGATAGATAACGATGAAGTGCCATGTTTAAATATAATTCAATAAAGTTATCTGATAGGACGTCGTTCTAAGCCTTTTAGGAGAATAAACATAAATTCAACAGTTCTCAGAATTTAGTCACCTAACAGGTTTCAGTAAGCCGACAACTAGGTAAATAGGCGAGGCTACTCAGCTAAATTCCCGTCGAGGTCGTGACAAACTGACGCACAAAAATGCTATTGTTGGATACATTTTCGTAAATTAATTGGTTGGTTTCGTCGATAAATACTAAGAATCGCATTGTGTCTTGACAAAGTTTATGAAAAAAAAATTTTTAACTTGGGTAAGTAGCCGTTCAGGGTATGTGCAGCGGATGCTTCAAAAACTACATTTTTATATCTAACGTCCAACAGGTCATGGACAGAGGTTGGTTATGATTTTTTTTTTTGTTACTACTTTACCTAACGGAAAATTCGTTTTATTTTATATGCATAAGAATTTCAATAATAAAAAATATGTTTTAAAAGGACAAATGAATATTAATTTAATTTTCTGTTCTTTATAGGGTAGGATTTTTCATTTTATATTATCAACTTGTTGTGTTGAAGCCATAAAAAAAAAAACTTTATTTATCGCTCTTTATGTTTGGAAAAGTTAACTTTAGTCATTATTTCTTTCAAATATTAGTTCAATGTAATATAACATACAAAGATTGTATATGAATGTACAGTGATAATTCGTTCAATGTCGCAGCGAGGCATGCAATTTAATAAAACACCTAAATATAGATGTAAAAACTAGATAGTTACATGTTTTCGTGCAATTGTGTGCCAGGGTCGCGCCACACATGTGTGCGAAATGTGATACCTAATGTACGTATAGTTATGTAACCTTGGGCAGCTGTTTGATAATAATAACATTAGAAGCCACTTTGCATATGTAATACACCAATATTTTATTCAATAACTCTACGACATTTTCCCTGTTTGCTAACGTCATCTGCATTTTAACTATTAATATCTCTTAAAAATATTAGTTATAGTTTACGAAAATTGATAAGACATTCTAAGACAATTTTAAAAATGTTTCAGAGTTTATATTACAGGTATACAAACTCTTAACAAAATTATCAAAACAAGGTGGAATTGTGATGAAAAATATAATATATTCTAGACTTCCTAATAGACTTCCTAAAAAAAAAAAAAAAAACAAAGATTAATATAAGACATTGTATAAACTATGTACCTATAAGCATTCGCTAAAACCTTCCTTATTCACAATAACTGTGCCTCAGTAATTTCTCTATTTAGGTAGAAAGTTGACCCGGCGACCTCTAATTGCTGACTATCTACCACATTATCGTATGCGAATAATTTACCAGTAAACCTTGTCTTTTAAAGAAAACATGACAAAATTGACAGATGAAGGTCATAGAATCGTACAGGTCACGCGCCATGCAAAATTTACTGTATAAATTTCGTAAAACCTATTCTACTCAAAAATAACTTGATATTTTGAAGGATTTCAGTTCAATCTAATTTAAATAATGGTAATTAGTGAACGTCAATAACAAAACATAATTTAAGTTACGTAATATAGTATTTGAAACCTGTAGGTAACCATTTGTTTTCTTAACTGTATGTTTAATAATATAGTAAATTTATTTGTCTATTTCAAGTTTCTTACTAGTTCTATACTAGTTTTGTTACTATGACAAAGAACAAAATACCTACGTTGTAACGATAAATACTCATATGTAAGTGACCAGGCTGAATTTTCCATAATGAATTAAAGCTGTACCTATTGCAATAAATATAACTATATAATAATTAAATATCTTAAAACACACACACACGATCGTCTGATCATACGGTGAGCAAATTAATGCTTGTCCTGTCGGTAACAGCTGACTGTTATAGCTAAATATTTTTTTATGAATATACATATAAATAATACATATATAGATATATAAATACACTCCAGACCCAGACTCGGGTGGGACTCGAACTTGCAACCTGTGGAGCAGAAAGCAGGGCCACTACAAACAGCGCCAATGGGCTAGTCGAAACAATCACCATCTTTCCTATTATAATAATATTACGCCATTACTTCCCAATTTGCTAAGTAAATTTTTCATTTAACAGATTCACGAGAAAATAATAAACATGAAAAATAAACATACTCAAACACAGTGTATAATTCCATTGTTTATTTAAAAGTTTCAATAGATACAAGGCGATGAGTAATGTTTGTGTCATCATCATTTGGCGTGATTTCCTATCACGGGTTCATCATGTAAACTTGGCATAAAACATCTAGGAATTTTAAGTGCTACAATGTGTTTTAAGTTTAGGCTTACGTGCTGAGATTTTAGCATGAAAGCTTTTACGCAACACTGGGTGTAACATTTTAGAAAGTTCGGTTTTAATGTATTTAGAAATAAAACTTTAAATGTAACAAATGGACACAACGATAAATAATTTAAACGTAATATTTAAAAATCGTTGCGAAAGTATTTTGATGTAAATAAATTAAATATGTTAATTCATTGTTGTCGTAATTAACGTGTTTAAAACTCATGGACACCCTACGGCATTATGTCGACGCTATTATAGCTATACCTATTCGTATTCAAAATAACGATTGTTCGAAACAATTAAAATACAGCGACGTTATTTCAACGTTCTTATTATAAAAAATATATAATGTAGAATACACTAATGAGCTGATAAAATTTTCCTGAGTTCACAAAGCGACTAACAAAAGTTTATTTGTGTTATTCGTAACAATGCCACTTTATAATGGGTCGTCATACTCTTGTAGGAAAATGAACGCGTACACATACAGACATGTTTCCACTAGACAAAGACAAATATCGACGAATGTTATTTACGAAAAAAAACAAACGAAAGTCGCCATACAATTTTTTCACTCGTGTTATTATAAAATTGTATGAAATGAAGATTCGTAACGCGTTATTTTGCCGCCATTTTTGCACTTGGAATTCGCGCGCTCGCAGCTGTCATTAGGCAGTGTTGCCATTTTGAAATTACGAGTTATCTATGGTCGAACTATTAAATTACTGGTTCTTGTTATTACAGACTTGTTTCGTATGATTGTGCCGTTTAAAAAGTAATTTGGGTTGTGTGAATCGTATAAAATGAGACCTTAGTGTAATTGATTACATTTGATATCTCTCTCACTTGCGGTTGATGTTTATAAAAGTAGAAATACAATTAAGAATTTAATTTATTTTTTTAATTGAAATAATCATTTTTTAATATCAACCAACACAGACTCTAGTAGTCTAGTCCCGAAATATGGGTAAATAATAAATATCTCTTAATAAAGTTCTGCATAAAAATCAATGTGTATATAAATTAAAGTTTAAGAATTTACAAGAACTTCATGTTGCAGTCAATGTTTTAAACTTAGTCCCAATTGTAAATACTAATAAAGCCTTTCACGTTAAAATAACTTAACTGATGACAATTAAATGTAGTAAGTTTAGGTAACTATATAGATAATAGAATGTCCAGAATAACTCAAAGACTTGCATCTCAATGTTCCAAATTGACCTCAATTCTTAAGTTAAACTTGTAAAGCCACGAGAGCCAACTATTTTAAATATAAAAAGCTTCCATAACCTATTAATAATTGACGAGATTGACTACGAATTCTACGATTGTCTTTAATCTCTTTATAAACCATTTCCAAAAAACTATCCACAGGCGTCCCAGTCAAAGACATTCTTTTAAAGTATTTCAATTGATCGCTTCAATTAAATTTTTAATTATTTCCCATGAAACGAGAAAGTAAATAACAATTTCAATCAAGATAGTTGCCAGTTGACGGCGGCCAGGTGGCGGACATATTGGAATAGTTCGGAGCTCGGACGATTAGTTGCTAAATAAATGGATTCCGATCGACGGCTACCATTCATTATATATTGTTTAAAACTTTCATAATAATAACTAGACCGGGTGGCACGGCTTACAGAGACCCTTGCTGACCCGTGCTTATCACTTTCAGTTCATTTTTGTGACAAAAAAAAAGTAAAACATAGTCATAACATTGCCTACCTCAGACAAAGATGTGTGTGTATTTCAATCATTTATTTATGTCATACTTGACTACATACTAGCCTGATAACGTCCCACTGCTGACCAAAATTCTTTAAATGTTGATAAGGATTGGAGCTTCACCCGTTATACTTACTATAGTTCTAGGTATAATTTTAGTTTTTTTGGAATATTTCTCGAAAAATGTGTCGACTTTTGATTGAACGTTTCGTCAACTATCGGATTATCACTATGGTTTTTCTAATAGCTAAGAGCATAACCAAAAAAAATTAAGCAAAATACGAATATGAAAAAGAAAGTTCTTGACATTTAATCACTTGATATTCTAAAATAAAAATTAGTCAAAATATTAACAGATACTTTTTAAAATTAGCTCAGTCTATCATGTAGGTAATATTTAAACTTAATAAAACAACAAAAATCATATTAATGTGAATTACACTTGTAAATTACAATTCGTTGCTCTAAACTTAAATAACAAATGATATCAAAATATCCATTAAATAAAAAATAATAATAGCCAAAAATATTTTAGATCGAACAGTTCTAGTAAGTAGAGCCAGTGTTTTAAGTTAGTGTTCCCGTTGGTCTAGATTGCGTAACGCACACCTGGGCGCTAGTCATCCATTCATTTTATTGTTTATGATTTTTCTAGTGTTTTAGGTTTTGGAATGGTCTATTATTGTATAGCGGTCTAGATTTTAAAACAAAATTTTGTTTTGGAATTCAATTGAATAGTATAGAAGTTCATTAATAATTGTGTATTGTGTTTATATTTCAAAAGATATTATTACACGTTTGATAGGAACTTTTTATTTATTATTTATATAATATATTTTTTAACTTTAAGATTACATTAAACTATTTTTATTCTTATTAAATTAAATGCTTATTATTGTAAATACAATAATTTATCTTACTTGCAATAAAATAAACGAGGATTAGGTGTTTTTATATAAATTATAATAAAAATTTAATTAAACCCGAGAACATAAATATGTAAAGATACATAGAAGTTAATAATAAATAACAGCAAAAAGATGTATATAAAAATTTAAATAATTCAATTAACCGAGCGGAACTGTGATAACAGCGTTGTACTGTTTGGTGAACCAAATATGGCGGTCACGGCTCAATGGTGAAACGCCGTGGAAACAAGAAACTATGAGAATGATACAGTGATACTTTATAAACATATATGCACACGCTACTATAGGCACACCCCCCAGGGAAATAAATGAAATACCTATAGGATATCACTGCAAAGCAGTTAAGAAGTATGACTTCGTATACAACTGAGTGACCATTTTGGGAGCATTACACTAGCTTATTTGCTTTTATTATTATTATTATTATTCGCTAAATTTCCGAATAAAGTAATTTGTTATAAGAAATGGTTCTTACTCAACGACCTCTGGGGCAAACATACGTCCAGACCAAGGCAAATATGTCTAATAAGCTACACAAGTAACCTAAGCAGAATTATCGGCGAAGGCTGGATGAGGATATGTATGACAATTGCAGATAACCGGGATATTTGGCAGGAGCTTTTGGGAGGCATAGGTATACCTAATTAGCATAACATAGACAACCTTTAGTGCATTGTTTTTTTTTTTGTTCAGTATTTTCTTTTTATATTTATACATTTAATATACTTAGGTATTATGTCAGATGAGGCATATTTGTGATGGTCGTATATTTAGGTATAAAAACAGACTGTTTTAATTAGAAATGTTTGTTGAATGGTAAAAAACATGAATGTATTTTTTTAACTAAGACTTGTTTGCCCAGCTGTGGCCGTGGTGTTTGCCATTCTGTTTCAGAATAGTTCACTTTAGTTTTTCATGCAAGAGCATCGTACCCAATCTTTTGCGAGTTTTCAGTCAGTTTCGAAACACCTTTTTTTTGATATTCGCCAAGTTCGTGAACGCAATAAATAAAACTTTGCTTATTCCTAACTCGCTGATACAACTGACCTGTCTAATACCTATCTGTCGACTATTTTCTTATCTAGAGGTGTTTCGAGATTTTTGTAAATTTCCAAATTATACGAGTAGGTACTATTTTGATTTTGCGATTGTTATTTATATAATTTATTTGTATTCTGAAATGTACTATAAAATCTATTTTATTCTGTCATAGAATAAAAAAGGACTCAAGACTGTTTTGCCTCAGTTTGTTTTATTTTGACAATTTTTGTACATTGGCAGTATTTTTTTATTTTGTATTTTTTTTTTGCAATTGAGAGTAACTACAACTTACAAAATAATAATAGATATATATATATATATATATATATATATATATATATATATATATATATATATATATATATATATATATATATTTAAATTTATATACAGTTTAAAAAACATTTAAAATTTTATTTAACGACCAACACAATAAAACCACACGCCATAAACAATACAAAATTAATTAATGGCGCGAAATAAGAACCTATAAATATTTATCAATTCAGGCGTAACAACAAATGATCCATTACAGTCCATAAACGAGTCGAAATCGATGTTGATAACTTTGAAGCTGTCAATTTAAATCGATTAATTCGATTCATAGCTCCATAAAACGAATTACAATACAAAAACATCGATATTAAATACAACAGAGTATCCGTCCAATGACCGATTGCGTTAAAAAAACGAATAATCATAATTTAAAAATCGAACCTGGCCCGGCTGACCTTAAAAGGAAGCCATTCGACGGGAGATGTATTAAAAATTGAAATAACAAGTTGCGTACATCGACCGTTTAGATAGAGAAATATTACAGAAGACCGAACGTTCGAATCGTAAAAGAGATCGTAACGCGATAAATTTAAAGAACTATTTCGAATAAACATTAGCGCGGCAGATGTTGTTCGAAACTAAGATTAGGGGAACTAAGGCATAAAAAGCGGTCAGCCAATCGCGTTCGAGCCCGATCGTCGGTCCTTTTCTTTCGTCGACCGCACCGCTCTTTCTAATGCTCATATTTTTTGCGATCTTATTCTAATTCCTCATTCAAATGGCTCGCATCGGATTCCAGGGGCGCGTAACCTTTCTACTCTTAATTACATTTTTACTTATCACGTTTAAGGTAAGGTATTCATTAATAGCGGCTAATTGTGAACGGTAAGGTAATGATTTCGGCTAAGCTATTATATTATTCGTTTGAAACGATAGGTGTTTGTTTTTTCCGCGGTCACGGCGACGCGTCGCATGCATTACGATGGGCACACAGATACCGGTTATATTTATAATGTCTAAGTTAATTGTTTTTATTATTCTGCTATGCAAAACGTGTATAGTTAAATTAACTTGATATTTTTAATCGTTTGAAAAGGCATGTTGTCCATAAAATTATAATTAAGTTAAAACGACTTGGCTTCAGATAAATCGTTATAAAATACATTTCTGTTCAAATGTAATAAGAAATACGTGCTTTAATATATGATACCTAAACAAGAAATGAATTACGAATATGATACATTTTGTAAAAAAAAACAACTCTGATCGATTTTATTACAAATAAAAATAGTTCTACATAAACAAACGACTATAATATTTTCAACACGGCATTTATTAATAGTGTATATTTACAATACGATGTGTAAGGCAATCATGCAAAACAACAAATGATGCTTTAGAAAATTTGTGCTCATCATTAGCCATGTCTATTGCAATACATTAGAAGACTCGCGCAGTTTATCCAACTTGAATTTTTTTTCTGCGTTCTAAAACTAACAAATACATTAAACTTTCTGGCTTCTTTTTTTGTGGAAGTTTTATTTATCTATACTAATATTATAACGAGAAAAGATTTGACATATTGAAGAAAAACGTGTGTGTGTGCATATCACACACGGCAGAAGTAAAACTTCTGAAAAATCTTAAGAAGGTAGGCCGTTACGATTTGTTCTATCGACGATGATCGCGGTCTCGTGAAAAAGGTCATAAGCGCCATGCAAAACGCGTCTCTTACGCGTTTTGAGCAGTAATGTATTCTATCACATTTATGTGTTTGTTTGTTTTTTACACATTAGCCTATAGCAGTCCACTACTGGACATAGGCCTCCCCAAGCTCGAACCAAACATCCCGAATCAAGATTTTTTTTTAAATAAACAGAATGAGAGTGAAACCGGTTGTCGAACCCTGTATAATGTATTTATATTCGGAATTAAAGACGTTATCAGCTGAGCGGAGGTCGTAGGATGTACATCCGCCGAGATTCACTCGCTTGTCTCCGCGCCTGTACCGGTGTGAAAATCGTACGATTGACGTACAATCGCTGTGTCGATTGTCTTACAGTTCGTTGCTCATGTCTCGATATTGAGTTTCTTTTTTTTATTTGTTAAATGTCATACATGTTATATTCCATTCTGCTAATTAAGAAAAGATATAATTAAACATTTCAGAAGAATTTGTAGTACAAGTTACCGAGAAGCAATTTTCATCCTACATTCCCTTAAAACTTAAGGCTAAGTTATAAAAAAAAATTAACGTCGATAATAAATAACATATTTCCGCTTAAATGCTTTAACATTATAATTATTTGACTATGTTTATCACTACTAAAATATATAAGTATACACATTTCTAAATACTAATTTTTTTTACAATATTAAGTAGTTCTAAGCTCGTGCGGCCGACTGTATCATCTCGAGTCACATCTCAAGACAGATTTGTCTCACCTCTCGCGAGCCCTTCCGGTTGCCGCTCCACGTTGTTTGACGCTGAAAACATTCGTCAAAGTGCTGTCCAATTAAAATCCATAAAATACTGTTCTCTTCTGTAAAAATATTTTTATATTTCGAAATTTTGTACACTAGAAATCCTAAAAAATAATGTCTGCTTTATTAATTGGTAACTGTAGCCTCATTATCATCATCGTTACCTTATATTCTGTCTGCGACCTTGTAGAAATCTGCTCTACATACTTTTTGTTTCGAGATAAAAATAACCTTATCATATTCCAGAGTATTAGCTATCATAAAAAATACTTTTTGACTAAACCACACATACAGTTTTTTCGCGTTTTCGTTTATTTTCTGCCTAGTCCGCCATTATAAGTTAAAGCTTCTTATAGTCTGGCTAATGAAAGTAGATACTGAAAAAATGCGGCATATTTAAAAAAACCACAACCTGGCAACGTCAAAGACGCGCTATCTTGTTTATTTGTTTTTTTTTTTTTACTATTACCATACGCTGATTCCGATTCTTCCCAATCTCTATTAAAACCGCCGAAATTTGTCAATGTTTATAACAAGATTTATTTTATTTATTTATTTATTACTTCTTGCATAAATATAATCAAACACTTTTACGTAGTAAAAAAAAAAACAACATAACAGAAATAAAATTACATTGTTACCGACACACATTTATGTTACCGAATATTTATATTGTCCTAAATTCTAATTGTGTTTTCAGACGTAGTAATTGGGCTGAATAAGGTTTTGAATTGGTTTAATAATTATATTTATAAATCTTAGTAGGTTTCCGTTAGATATTCCCAAATTAAAGGGGTAATATTCGATGGTGGGAACCCTACAGACCCTACAGTGCTGCCATTTAAAAAGTATGCAAAAAAATCGAGTATCTACTTTCGTTAGCCACACTATATCTTACATTATTATTACCATGCTCAATAACAACAACATCAAAATCATTCTATTTCAAATTAATTAAGTCAAAATATAAAACCAAATACGATAACCAATATAAACTATTAAGACATCTCTATTACAAAATGGCCGTCCATTTCATTTGACATTGAACGTCAACCTTGTTAATAGTAAATAAAAATTACGTAATTTCGTCTCACGCAATAATACAAACAAGCGATCACGCTAAGAATGATGTCTTACTATTTAGAAATAACAATTCAGCGAAGGATATCATTAAATAATGATAATTATGAGCGAATATGTGGGCAATTCTATGCGCATATTCGCGATGTACCAAACAAGGGCATAGTGCGTTTCCGCGTTGATTCACTCGGTAGCGGGACAAGAAATAAGCGTAAGCGATTACAACACTAATCAAAACAAAGTTATACCGTTTATTAACAAATAACTTACATTTTATTTTATTTGAAAAATATTTCTCCATATTTTTTTTAATTTATGACGTTTTTCTAAACTATAGTTTTAACATTTTTTTTTTATATAGAAATTGTTACTGCGTTTCATTTTGCGTTGGTTTAAAGTCGAATCTCTTCTATTTTACTGGTTAGATGTAGAGAAACAAATAAAAATATTTTACAATGCGCTGAATCATTTGGTATTTACACACAGATAGGTATGATTGGAACAAAGCGAGTTTAGCCGAGCATTGTTACGGAATAATGTATTAACAGATGATGTAACGAGATCACAATGAATTTCATGTGGAAACACTGGAATTTGACTAATGTCATTACATGAATGGAAATCTGAAATAAATAGTTGCAAAAATTTGCATAGTAATCGGTACAATACAATAACGAGAGAATCTCGTTGTTTTAAAATTTACGCTGGTGTTGGGCATAGGTCTCTTTTTCCATGTAGGAGTTTTTTTTATTTTTTTATTTAGAGACAGTAAATTTGTTAAATTTTGTTAGCATTCAAAATTATGTTTATTTTTTTTATTTTATCATAAAATATTAATCATTTTTTTTATTCGTATTATAAATTAACAAGGCACATTTTTTTACTAATTGATTCTACAATTTTCTCGGTCATTGATGCACACAGACATTGTTTTCATGTTCAAAATATGTTTTAATTTTCCGTATCAATGTAACATTCGCTAATTTAATAATATTGTATATTTATGAAAATTACAGTTTTATTTTGTATATTTTATTGTATTTACTACGTACGTACGTACGTATTTAGTTGTTTCCACACTCACGACTCCTACTCTTACTATGTGTTATAAATATTATTCCTTAAAAAATCCAATGTGGTAATCTTACTGTATTTTGTTATATCAATTAATTGTTTTATTATACGTGTGATTGAAGTTTAAAACAGATTTATATGATTATTTAGTTTTAATTTCATTTTACTCTACTGGACCGTCACAGTGTAAAAATTAATATAAGTAAACTATATAGTATAAAAATTTATAATTGGAACAACATTCATATACAGAAATACTATATTAAAAAATTCCTTAAAATTTTTATTTAGCAACAAGGAAAAAAATACTCCTATGAATAAAATTTATGTAATACCTACTCTTTTATGGAACTTTATAGCTATTTTATCATGTTTAGAAAGTAGCTGTATTAATAAATTACAGTGACAAACGACGAAGTATAAATATTTGATTTATGATCATTTCTTTCAACTTTGGTTGATATCACTTCTTGAATCCGACTTTTTGCCAAAAGCATTATTGAATTTTCTATAGATACAACGTCTTGAACGAACATATTAGAAAACATAAGTGCTTTTTCTTCTTTTGATGTACCACTATAAATTCTCTACAACTTATCATAATTTTCATGACTTTTTCATTAGTAGATATTTAAAAAGCTAAGAAAAACTATGTGGTATGAAATGTTTTACATTTTTCTTCGCTCATTACATTTAATGTATGATTTAATAACATTGAAAAAAAGTCGTCGTTTTTAAAACCGGACGCAACGGAACGACAAATTTTTAGAATGTCGTTTCATATAAGAAGTCACGATTGAACGACGTGACACCAACAGGACGAAAAAAATATCGTTAATAATGTTTGGCACGTCTCATTCGTGCTTCCCAAGATTATGCGTAAGCGTATGCAGTGGCGTTGTAATAGTACAGAATGAAGTCACAAATAGATGTCATGTTAGTTTCTATGACTACTATAACGAATAATGATATTAATGAAGATTACAATCAACTTTCGTATTTTTAATCCTTCACATTGTTTTATGTCTAAATAAAAACAGTAAATAATTTTTTCAAGGCATCAGAAATTATAAAGTATAAAATTATTGTCTATTTCATTTCACAATATTAATTATTCCGTAAAGTAAATTATTTTCTGTGAATCGTCTGATTTGAATCTCCTCCAAAAACCATTTGTGTAACATAACTCGTATGTACGCTTCAGCCTCGTAGGTATTATATATTTATTACTTTGATAGCAATAATAAAATTAGCTTTAAATCTTTATTAAAATAAATTATAATAAAACTCGCTACATCTCAACACTCGCCCCACACACATACACACACACAAACGCATCCTGAGTCAGCGTGACCTTGGAA
The DNA here is from genome assembly GCF_905220565.1 of Melitaea cinxia. Classification (NCBI taxonomy): domain Eukaryota; kingdom Metazoa; phylum Arthropoda; class Insecta; order Lepidoptera; family Nymphalidae; genus Melitaea; species Melitaea cinxia. The sequence goes on from NC_059416.1 coordinate 3,454,843, forward strand.
TAGACGAGTCTATTTCGCAGTTTTAGCCAATCAGCAGTCGGCGCACGAGCAAGCTTTGTTTGTTACCCAGCTGTTTATTTCGTTAACATCGCCTTGTAAAATTCATAATGGTCGTGGTTGGTGAGTCTTAATACTCTAAGAAATATTTTTTTAATCCTAAACTAAATCAATTGGCGAACTTTGTACCTCCTTTCTGTGAATATATAGGTTTTTTTACTGTCTTCTTTTTTTAATTTGTAAAGGCCTTTTATGTCAATAAAGAACACAAAAAAGAAAAATATCCATTAGGTTACATCAGATATACATCTCTACGTAATAAACAATAGCCTAAGACCGATTATGAACCATACCAAAGATAAAAAAATCATAAAAATCTGTCACACCGTTTCAGAGAAGTTTGGTAAAGGATAATATGACACGAGATTTTTGTATATTAAAAAACTATGTATATTACACACGACAAAAAAATAAAAAAACAAAAAATATAAAATTCTATTATTGTAAAAGTCAAACATTCTCTACCAGGACCAGGGGTCTTCTTAGGACGTACTACAGCAGACGTTTGATTGTGTAAAATTGGAAACAGAGCTAATTCGTTAAAGAAAGACGCTAAGAAAGATAATAAATTTAGCATCAAACAAATTTTAATACAGATGATAATATTTTTCGTCTTTTTCTAATACTTACATAAGTACAATTAGTTATCTATTTTGATTGAGTACTTACTAATCTACTACTCTTGTTTATGAATTTTAAGAATAAAAAAGTTACTCTTTACAAGTTTTAAGGATACAAAAAATGATTGAAAAATTATCAAATAAATTTTGTAAATCTCTATTGAATCTTGATTACACAAATATTTTATGGTCAACGTGACGTCACGTTGTAATCTTTATTGTCACGTCATAACAGCTTGTTACTACAATAGACCACGTCGTAAAAATTAATTATTGTAAAGATTAGTCTGTAGTGTTTGTAGCAGTTTATTAGTAAGTAAACTGTTTATAGGATAATAACTTAATTTAAGGATTGCAATTTAATTCACTGCGCTGTCTAAATATTTACAAATTAGATTATGCAATTTAGTGTAGCATTTGGAAGATACGCGTACATACATAGGTATATTCCGAAGACTGATTTTTTTATAGGTATAGATTAGGTAGCCAAAAATTTCCTTTTGGTTGTATTAATAGTTAAAACTAACGTTAAACATTGAAAATACAGTTTTCATCAACCAACATCTTAAAATTTACATTGTATGGTTTAAATTAATAATTATTATTATAAGCTCAGCTTACGATACGGCTTTAATGATATAAACTTGTTTATATTATTAATAAATGTCTTGTAAATTATAGATTAGCTATTATTTTTTTATTAATAGCGTATATTTAACGTGTTATGGTATAACTGTCAGCATAGCTTATTATCTGACAAAAAAAATATAACTTTTACAAATTCTTCTATTTTTATTTGGAAGTTTGTTAAGATGTTTATGAAATTTATCATCTAAACGTGACAAGTTGTGCGTTTATTAATATCGGTATTTATTAAGATAACAATTTTTTTTAGGTTAGAAAACACTACTTATTTCACCCATTGAATTACAAAATAGTTCAGCATATTTACGTTATCACTGCAATGTTATGGGTACCTTTACGTATTAAAAAGGTATCTAATTACAAAACTAAATTTTACATATAAAAACTAACTCATAGATTAAAAATAAATAAACTCCTTACACTCAAAAAAAAAAGAAAATAAATTAAGTGACAAGTAGTTTATTTTAGCATATCGTTGATCTGTGACCGACAATGTTACTAGAATATCGATCACATATGGATAATTATTTTTTTAACTACCAAGCTTGGCAGGCCGTTGACTCATAATTATTCTAGGTCCCGTTTCAGTTGGCCAAGCGAGTTGATTAGGTACTGTCTTGGCTCTATAACATGGAAATTGTAGGGAACTACGATCCTACAGCTTTAGTGGTGCTTGTTAGCGTTAGTGTAATGTTTTTAGCCTATTTCTTTAGCAAAAAATAAGTTTTATTATTTTTGGAAACCTTCTTTAATAATAAGCCTTCATAAGCCACTCAATCCCGAGATTAGGAATTACAAACAAGCTCTTTTACTTTGTTCTGTTGCTTGCTAGTCAAGGTATCGATGACGAATATTTCATAATTATTGCATAATTAGCGAAATAAGATAAAGTTTTGTGTCAGAAAATGTTCATTGTCTATATTTAGAAGCTGAAACGTTGACATTATACTACCACAACGGGCCATATATTAACATTTCATAAATATTAATTAATTATTTAGTTTTTTATTAGTTTCATATTTTCAAATATCTTTCGTTATAATTTAAAAATTAATTATTATATTTAAAACACAGATGAAATAGAAAACAAAATGAAATGACCGATGTCATAAAGTTCTACTTTGTTTCAGTCAAGAACTGTGTTTTAGTTTCAGAAAATTGAATCGAAGTAAAACTAGAAAAACGATTTTAATCGTTTTCATTTATGTATTGATGGTTTTATTATGTTTCGACTTTGAAATTCAAAAAAATATTTTTTAATTACCGACTTGTTAAAACATTCAATTAGTACTATTTTTTTAAATAAGGTTTGAAATATGAACGATTTTATTTTTGTGTTACCCTCACATTAGGAATTCTAAACATTTTTGAATATCATATCAAAAATTGACCGCTCCAGCGGGATTCGTGTCGACACGGTCAGTCGGAGACGCGGGTTCGAATCCCGCTGGAGCGGTCAATTTTTGATATGATATTCAAAAATGTTAAGGTTTGAAATGACATAAAAATTGAAACGGAATAAAATAAATGTTGATAATATAACGTATACGTATATATGTATTAATATACAATAAAGTTTAAGGTATGAGGATTAAGATCGATATCTAGGTATAAAATAATTTATTGTGACCGTCTGTCACTGTCATGTTGACACACTCTGACGTAGGATACCGACATGTTGCATAGACCTAGGTATATTTTGCTATATAACAAAAAACTATACAAGAAAACAGTATGAAAATGTCATTAAAAGTTCGATTAAAAGAATTATAATTAAAAAAGTTTTTTTCTTACTATTAAATCGATTTTTTAAGTTAAGAAGTTTGGTCATTAATTTTTTAATTATAAAAAATGGGTGAATAAATTAAACGTCTAGTTTATCAATCATTGAAGAGATAAGAAATCTTAAATCGAGCTGATTCAAGTAAAGTTCATTGCAATGTATTATAAACTGTCAAGATTTTATTTTTATTAAAAAAAAAATTAAACTATTTTTGGTCCTTTTAAAATCGAATTCATTGATTTGCAAACAATAAATACTTATTAGTTAATTTTTAAATGTTTGCGTGGCTCATCTTTTCATACAACCTCAAAAAAAAACGCTCCTTTTTCGTTATTTATTTTAATATCAACCTATCGATAATCGAACCTTTTTAAGCTATTAGTCAAAACTTTTTTTACAAACATTCCTTTTGAAATAAAAAAGTGATCCAAATTCTCTGACCGCTCATCAAAGATTTTTTTTTCAAATACAAATAAAAAATTGCGTTCAAATTTACAGTTTTAAATGTATTCATTTGAAAAGTCGGTTTATTATTAAGCGATGGCCGCTTTTTGCGCGATATTTTATGTTAATAGCAATGATTTAATGCCGGTACTAACACACGGTCATTGGTTCTTCAATATTTTCTAAATGGTATTGATTTAGGCTGATAATTCAGCGGCTGTCTAGCGCTTTATTACGCTTTCGTGCGATTCGTTTATTACTGCTTAATTTAATTGAGCGGTAAATACGTTCATATTTATTCAATTATTTATTTAATTCTTTAATATATACTGAATAAAAATAACTATTCTAAATAAAAATAATGTCGATACTATTAAAGCAAAAACTAATTGTTTCCACGTTATGACAATAATTTTAAAGCATGAATTAGATAAATTACTTTGAGAAAAAAGGACCTATTAAATAAAATCATATTATAGCACAAATGTTTACATTTTTCAAACTAAATACTTACAAAAATATCTATAAATGTAGCAGAAATTCGATGTGATATTAAAAATGTTCCGAATCCCCTAATGTATGGGTCACATAAAAATAAATAGCAGCGAATTTTTTATTATTAAATTAATTGTTTTAGCTTTGCATAGCGCTATATAGCTACAAATCGTTAACGAAGGAAGCTTTAAGATTTTTTCATGTGAAATATGTAAATTCTGTCACTTTTTCTTACTTTTGAATAATTGTAAGTTTGTATTTGTTTGTTTTCGTTTTAATCACTAAACTTCACGCCTCGTGGTCTCACCAGCTACTGTTACTGAAGTTGTTATGTTATTATTTTTTGCTAAGTAATACATAATATCAACTGTGGTATGGTAATTGCTATGATTTTAATAAAATAATTGATAATTTCAAATAATTAATGTGTTATTACAATAAGTTAGCAATTAAGCATTAATATTGTTACTATAAAAAGTGATAAAGACTCAATAAATAGGTTTTATGTGTCATTTTAAGATTTGAAAGGTTAATTTAATAAAGTAAGTAAATTTTGGAATAGTTCTTGTCACAAAAAAAAAATAGTTGTAAGAGTAAAAAAAATAATAATAATTTGATCTCAAGAGCCTTGATTTTATTAAATAAATTTAACTAAATTTCTACATTCATAAAACCGGTCTTGCTAATAAAATATCATTACTTTAAATCTCCATCCAAAAAACGTTATGTTTTAGTTACGAATAGTTAATCGTACGAGGCGTATCTAAGTAAAACCATCCGTATAAACATTAGAATGTTATAACCGAATATACATCATAAATAATATTGAGTAAAACTATTGATATTGTGGACTCTGACGCCATTCATTCTCTCGACAGTCGATATCGACAGAAAAATAAATTTTAACGGTGATTCCAGCCTTGGCCGTCGCACCACTATCGGATGCACACAAGCACATTCTGATTTATTTCATACTAGCTTCCGTTCAGGACTTGTCTGCGAAATAAATTAAGTTGTAGTTAATTATTAATAATGATTCCATTGAAACACAAAATTATGTTTAATATCAAATCATATATCTTTATTTTTGTATTTATTTTAAAATTTTCTAATACTTTTTACGTGTTCAAATTTGATTTAGTAACAAATATTTGAACATTAAAATTTTCATAAGCGTAATAAGAAGAAAGAATTTTTATAAACTAAATTTATACAGGTACCTACAAAAATATATTATTGAAGTCTGTGATTAGGAATTGCAATTTCAAGCCTTGTATAAATTCAAATTTCAATAATGAAACAATAAAAATAACTTATCATTATTGGCATTATAACAATGGCTTATATTATTAAAACGTCGTTCGATTTTCAAATAATTCAAATATAATATGTTCGATTATCCACACAGAGACAAACTATATTAGTTATATTACTACTTATAAAGTTTTTCGACTTTCAAATAAGTCGAACACAATTAGTTCGAACACCAACACTAACAATCACGCGGTCACAGTTATCGCAGGCAGTAAATATAGTCAATTAATATTCGATAATTATGAACGACGAACGAAAACGGCGATTTATGACTGTCGGCGACGAGTTCGACGACATTTCCTCGGTTTTAGCTTTCTCTCGATTGAAAATGATTTATTATTATCTATCATATTATATTAATAGCTGACCTGATAGACGTTGTCCTGGTCTTGAGAATCGTCAAATTCGAAAATTTTAAATAATATCCATTTTTTTACACAATTTTTCTTAATTTTTCATTCCATAAGACCTTCAACAAAGTATTTTAAAAAATATATAGGTTTATATGAATTAAAAAATTTGGCTAAATGCGTTGCTAAGTGTGTGTTACAGCTTCTCGGTTTAAGTGAATTGCTATGAAATTACTATTTTGAAGTAAATTCAATGTTTTTACTTTAATAAAGTTTAGTAGCTATCATCCTGTAACGTAGGCAAACAATTTTTTTAGGAAGACCTAAGGCCTTTCAAAAATCAAGTGAATTGAATTATGGACTAACTTAACGTAACTATAGTAGGGACGTATCCTTGTATAGGCTAGGTACGAGATAAAATTCTACGACTCATAAAGTCGCACCAATATTATTAAACGCAGAAACAACCTTTTTCTACATTGTCGATAGAAACCTTTGTTACATTATTTAACCTAAGATCTATCTCTTCCAATATCTGTAGTATTAGTAGGTACTTGTAGTGACAGGTGTTGATGGTAATACTACACAGTACTAACAACAGTATCCCTCGTTCCAGGTCTAGAACGGGTGGCAGAGGAGTTGATGGGTCGCAGAAAATGGAAACTATATCAAGACGGATTAATACCAAAGCGCATCGAAGGCGAACAATCGAGCGACGAAGACTCCATAGCTGCATCAGACCCCCCTCCCGCGCTGAAGATCAAGACGATCGAGCAGATCAACGACCCACAGGGAGAGAAAACGGAGGAAAAGAAGAGGCCAGAGACGATCCTGGAGAGTTTGATCAAGAGGCCGGCGACGCAACCGAAGGTAGAGGTCGCAGAGGTCGCAGAGGTCGCCGAGGTTGAGGACTGGAAGCCAGCGGAGAGGTGTTACTTCTGCGTGGACGGAGAGAGGGTCGAGGGAGAGGGGCCGGCGGGCGCGACTGTGAGTATTGTTATATTTGGCAGAGTGCCACCGGTCTTATCTTTTATCAGTATCGAGTGTCAGGATGACCTACGGGACGGGGTGCAGCTCGAAATACGTAAGGCTTATCTACGTGATACTCTTTATTTATTTTTGTGCGAAACAGTACATAATGAAATTCACACACACACGAGAATATTACCAAATGACAAGTAGAAATTTACTATTCGTTGGCACCATTTTTCTTTACTACTTTGGTTTTTTTTTATTGATTAACTCATAAAGTACGTAAAAGCCGTTACTAAAAATCAAGATACGATTCATCATCATAATCATTTCAGCCTATTGCAGTCCTCTGCTGGACATAGGGCTCCACAAGTTCGCGCTAAAAAAGGCGTGAACTCATGTGTTTTGCCCATAGTCACCACGCTGGGCAGGCGGGATGGTGACCGCAGGGTTGGCTTTGTCGCACCGAAGACGCTGCTGTCGAAAGAAGGAGATACGATTAGAAATTACAAATTTGTGACTTATATACAACACATTACAATTTATACAGCAGCTTTTACGTGAAAGAGAACAAACATCCATCTCATCCATACATCACATTTGTAATATTAGTACAATTATTTTATGACGATTTTTTTTCTATCGCTTCAGCCTGTAATATCCCACTACTGGGCATAGGCCTCTTTCCCCATGTAGGAGAAGGATCAGAGCATAATCATACACAACCGGGACCGACGGATTAACGTGTTCTCCGAGGCACGGTGGGGAAACCCACTAGGACTGCACAAACACCCAGACCACGGCAAACACCTTTAACGGCCAATACAAATATTTGTCATGTGCGGGGATCGAACCCGCAACCGCCAGCGCAACAGGTACAATCCATGGCTGTGACCGCTTCGCCAACGCGGCGATTATTTCTATAATATATATATATATGTTTATCTAATTAATACGTTTCATTCGAGTCAGCTGCTGGCTGTACTCATCCTGAACCGGATTTCGAATGATTATCTGCCAGATGTTTCGCTCGACACACAGGCACCGTCCGCTATTTATGTGTACTCGTATGTATATATAACACCTACAAAGGACAGGCTTATGTATTTATATGTTAGATTGTGGTAATGATGGCTTATATATTTGTTAGGATATGTACTTGAAAATTGAATGGATTTGGAGCGAAATCGCAATTTTTCATTTAATAACAATATAACTTATGATTTTTTTGATTTATAATATTATATTATATTAAGCTAGCTGACCTGGCAAACATCGTAACGTCTTATTTTTTCTTAAATATAATAATTACATATTTCAAAATAAAATATGTAGGTATAGCCTATCTTTCAAGTTGGATATAGATAATGATATATTTCCAGTTAAATTTCCATTTTATTATATTAATGCGAATTGCTTCTTGAATAAATAGGTTATCAAACAAAAATAATTTTTGAGAAGTAGGCTGACATCGAAATGTTGAATTTTTGTTTCTTGTCGTTCTAGATACGAAAGTAGACAAAACATACTTACGTTTTGACGATATAGAAACAGATTTATATTATAACAGGCTTATAATAAAGTATAATCATAAAAAATATATAATTTTTACTATTATTATAGTTTTAGGTTGTAATTCATCACGCTACGACAAATAAGATATAGCTAAGCTATAAACAAAATGGCAGTGATGACTGTCAAAAATAATTACAGGCGAAACCGTGTAGGACGTCAATGTATGTAGTTCTATGGTTAAGAATGCGTACAACACGGTACCTAACACGTGTTTTATTGCCAACTCGTTACTAATAGAATCAAATTCTTTATTAACTTGGTAAGGAATTAGAATTATGTGGTATCTATAATAATTATATAAAATATTTTAAGTTTATTTAACTGTTTGTCTGTACGTATTAATTTAATGACTTATAGGTGACATTTTAAAAAAAATATTTTTGTGCCAGAATTTTTATTTTTAAGTTGGTAACTATGTTTAGTTAGGTAAGGAGCGATGACTCAAAAGAATGGGTTCGTAAATATAAACGCAGATGAGACCAAGTGGGTTTTCTGGTCTATAATATTTCTGTTTTCTCAATTATAATACTTAAGTAATTTAATAAATGAAAGTGTCAATTGCTTTTAAAATATCTCAGAAAATTAGTATAAGGAATCATTTTCAATATAAACCTTTTAGAGTACCATTTTAAAAGTCAATGTTTTTTTATGGTAAAGCTACCATAGGTTATGAGTTCAACAACTGACCATTCATTCAGTGACTTGCCTGATGGCTTTCAATGGTGCCAGAAGTGCACAGATGATTTTACCACTGGCAAATTAGACAAGAAATGTAAAGAACCTACCAAAATATTTAGACAAACAAACAACAGATTTTAACATTATTCAAAGCCAATTTAAGCTTTGGAATTAATGGTCAGTGATTTTGCTTATGAAACGACAAATACTTATTAGTATACCTACTAGCTGTACCCTGCGCTCGTTGCGACGCTTATTTTGAATTTTTTTTTCTCGGTCCTATCAACTCAGAAACCTTGTGGTTCATGCTCAACATTGTGCTGAAGATCATGACATAATCAAATGCATAGTTTACGATTCTATAAATGACATATAGACAAACATTCATTTTTATATATATATAGGTAGATTAAGAACATATTCAACATATTCTTCGGATTTAAATAATTATTAATTAAAAAGGAATTTATTAATATTTAATTGATTCATTTACCTTGTTTTTATATGAGTATTTAATAAACTTAAATGGAACTAGCATGCATATTTTTATAACACAAAGAAAACCTTGTTTTTTTTTATTTCGACACAACCTCTGCCTACCCTACTGTTTCTACATAAATAGACATATTTAAAAATGCAAATTAGCCCCTGATTATTGAATAGTTCAAGGGAACTTTATATCTGCCATAGAATGAAATATATTTTTTATAAAGAAATACATACAAGTAATAAGGATAATAGACCTTAATTAAAAGACTAAGTCTTTCTTAGTGAATTAATTGGTTTTTATTAGTTTATTTTTTTTATGATTATTAATTAAACACAAAGTGTCTAGAAGTGATAAAGCTTCGAAACTAAAAAGTAAGCGCTTAGTTAACGAACATTTTCATTTTGAAAAAAGAATAATGCAAATCAAAAAAGTAATTTTAATACGAATTCTAGTGTTCTAGAGTTATTTGTACGAATATCGATACGTCTACTAGGATGTAAATCACGTCATCTGAAATGATGGTATGAATCAAAAACCTTGCCCTTTGAAGTAGGTACATACAGGGCTTATGTATCACAACATTTAATTATATAATATTACTAATCGTAGTTTGTTTATTGTGTAAATATTATTTACACAAATTAATTATTGATTACTAGCTGGTACCCGCGACTTCGTCCGCGCAGGATTAGTAACTACTTCGAGTAACTTAATATCTTCTCAATATCTATCTTTATGCCAAAATTCATCAAAGTCAGTTCTGCGATATGAAAATCAATATGTTACTACCAAATGTGCATTAGAAATATATTATCAATTTTTATTGTATATATGGTTCACTGTTTTGGCGATAATGGCTTACTCATAAAAGATAGATATATGTTGTCGCGGACTTTTTTGTAGGACTAATTAAGATAAACATTTCTCTAGTACATTATATACATGTAAACTCCACAGTTTATGCAGCGTACGCCTGAATAGCTCGCAGATGGCAGATTTTTTCCAACTTACTTGACAATTATCGTTATATTTTGAACAATTCACACAATACCTCTAAAAATTATAGCCTTTGTGTTATTATAATGTATAAGCTATATTATTGTAAGCTTTCATTAAAATCCATTCGGTAGTTTTTGCGTGAAAGAGGAACAAACATCCATACATCTATACGTCCATGTATACATACTTTCGCGTTTATAATATTACTAGGATTTTCTACTTTAGAATAAAAGGTTATTTTACGAATTTATTTAACGATATTCAAAAATATATTCAAATATTTTTTTTCTCACAAACGATAAAAATCTTTAACTTACATTGATATGTAATATAAAATTGGTAATCGAAAAAAAAATTAATGAAATGCGTTTTATTAGGTTTAACCCAAAAAGTACTCGTACCGAGCTCGATCAAATTTAAATGAGATCACATTACAAGCACCAGCTTTCCATTAAATGAAATCATCAATATCACTACATACACAGTATAAAGTTGTGAGATAGCACAGATAAAAAATACAGTCGAATTGAGTGGTTCAACCTTTTTAAAAAAATAATTTTAATATATTTTTTAATACCTACTCATATAGTAGAATAGATTAATAGCATAGTATGATTAAATGATGTTGTAGTTGTATAAATGTGAATCATTGTCTACGTATGAAATTGATAATTATATCTTTGTAATTATAACTAGCGGTATAAAGATAGTGTTATTAAAACTTTAAATGTTACTACGTGCTAACTATTAGGTTATCTGTGTATGTAAAGCCACGTTGGTCGACTAGTTTATATATAAATAAGTTTAAAAACGCGAATGAGAAATCAAATCGTTAGTTCTTATTGTCGATGTTTCTCACGATGCATTCACATACGAATTATTTTCTTTTAATGCTGTAATTCATTTTACCGCTACTCAGAATTGTTAGCGGACTAGAGAATAAAATGACAACATGTATTTATTTCACTTAATAATAGTTTAGTGATTTATAATTTAAAAGTTTAATTTAACATACGAGCGGCGTCTCGTGGTTTTACCTGTATAGCTTCCAGCCTTGTGGGACACTGTTCACAGTTCAGCCTATTGCAGTCCGCTGCTGGACATAGGCCTCAACAAGCTCGCGTCAGACATCCCGGTTTTACGCAATCCTTATCTAGCCTACATCGGCAATCTTACGTATCTACGTAGATCCACCGAGCGTCGGTCCAGCGAGCGGGCCGGAGGACGTCCCACGCTGCGTTTGTCAAGACGCAGTCTCCACTCCAGGATACGTTTGCTCCAGCGGCCATCGGTCCTGCGACACAGATGACCAGCCCACTGCCACTTCAACTTGCTAATTCTGTGGCCTATGTCGGTTACTTTCGTTCTCTCGCGGATAGTCTCATTTCTAATCCTATTTTGAGAGAAACTCCAAACATAGCCCGTTCCTGTGGGACTGTTTTTCCTGTTCTTGTCGGATTTTCGATGTAAAAAGTAGTTCATGTTTTATTCAAGATCTCCAGTTTGGTATCTATGCACTAAGTTTCTGTGCAATCTGTTCAGAATGTTTTTCGTGACAGAGTAACAATCGTTAAGAACTTTTCAACAAGTAAAGATCTCTGACCATTTTTCCACTAATTTCTATCTTAGACTGTCTTTAGAAATCCCCCGCTATTTCTAATTTCCTTTAGTAATATTCCAAGTGATCTGCTTTATTATAATTTCGTGGCTGAACCAGTAAGCTTTATATCCATTTTAGTATATTTGTTTGTTAGTAAGTATATTACTTATATGGACAATCTAACAAATCAGCTAACCATACCATACATCTTATAGCCTTTTTTTTGTTATCTTCAAACTATATGTCCAACTCTTAGGGTAGAATGTTATACTGAAATATGTTTTATAGCCTATGGGATCGGTTGCGCATGCGCATCCGCTGCCCCACCCGTGACTCGCTCGTCTCAGGGAGCAAGCATTATGATGCTCTCACCACACTGCTCGTAATTTGAGCGAACAACAGCACAAGGCCATCCCAGCTGCCTTCATCTTCTGGGCTATTGGAAAAACGAACGTGCGTGTCCCCTCTGACACGTTTACAGCACGCTGGCTCTATTTATTGTGGCCATATAAATTATCCGGTATGAAGCTTAATAGAAAAAAGACTTAATAGATTTAAGAAACGAAAAAGTTGTTTTTTCTTTGACATTAATCAAATAATAATGAAAAACAAATAAATTAATTATAAAGTAGAAATTCATACAAAAGTCACGCATTTTAGTAAGTAATTACATATGTGGTTTATAAATAAACATTGAAAAAACTTTCACCGATTTTAAGATAAAAGAACATAAACATATAAGTCTAATTTTACATTAAATAACAAAATTAAAATGTAAATAGAATTCATAAATATAGTAATATCTTGACTTATCGAAAGCCGCACAAGGTAATATTTATTGTTAAAGAAATTTGGTCACGCAAGCTTTTTTTTTAAACGTTTTAATAAAAATAATTTAATAACAGAAGTTATACTTAAATGAAATAATTTTTTTTCAATCGTTAACAATCACAATAGTAAAACTCATTTATTTTGACTTTTTTATTTTATTTTACGGCGAACTTAGTAGATGGCACTATTTTCCTTTTTCGTTTCATATAGGTACATAACTTTGTCCTGACAAGACCAATACAAGAAAAAAAATCTGATTTAGTGAAGTAATTAAAATATTAAAAAAAAATATCAAGCAAGTAATTTAAAGGAAACCATATTTAAAAAATGTTACTGCATTGTTATTTGTATGTACGCTGATCACAAGCATACACACGAACCACTTTGATTCCTTTTATTCCGGAGATGAGAAAATGGTTCTAATACATGCAGCCTCCTCTATTGTGTTCTACGTTCATAGACTACTGTTTTAATAGCTCGGATTAGAATTCTAAAAAAAACTTAAAATAACATTTACGAAACTTATTTCTGAACAATAATTGTAATAAAAATAACTTCTAAACCATTATCACATTAAATTTGATTTCTTACATGTAATTTAAAACAACCGAAATTACTGGTAGCTTAAAATTAAAGAATGTTTGGGTTTAGACAAATATAAATGTAAATCTACGTTAGTGTTATTTTTTGTTACTAATGGAGTGAGATTTAAAAAAAACGAAATCTTTATATAAATTTAAAAGTATTATATTTTCAACTTTAAAATGTAAATAATATGTGTTTAAATTTATACATTTCAATTTATTCTTCAACTATTGCAATATTTAGCTACTGTAAACAAAAATAATATGTAATACATAATACCTGTAGTAGTTCAATTATATCAAGACCTAAGTGGACAGCAGCGTAGTATTGTGTTGTCTGTCCTACGACAGTATTCTGGTCTTGCAAACAAATAGCAATCAAACTAATTATTTTTTACATCTCCTTGGATCTTTCAATCGAGTTAATGGCTTCTTTTAATGATTTTTAACCCATTATCGGGCACCGGTACAGTTTTATAATAACAATTAGGCGCCGCAACAAAGGGCATTGATGATAAAATATAAGCGTTCCCCACTAATTAATAAGAACGTTGCATCCGTATCAACATTTCTAATCATTGTCTGCCCATAATTGCAGTATATTGTAAACCCTTTAGCTTACAATAGCAATTATGTACCTTGTCTAAACCGAGCTTTAGAGCGACCACTCTTCTCGACCCCCGGGCTGCCGTACGAACCGTCTCGATACAAGGCAAGCTGCTCACCCCGGGGACTCGGAGGGCTCTAGCTGCGCTGGTGGTACGGCTAACCATAGTTTCAATTTACGAAACAATGCCTTATCCATTTGCTACGATTCCACGTCAAAGTAGAAAACTAGTATTTTGATTAATACGCGAGAAAGAGATGGGGTGCGTGTGTTTGAGGCTCTCGTCCGGCAGTCGACCTTGTTCACTCGTCTTAGCGCTCATTTTCAGTTGGCACACGGTTTCGTCGCTGAAATACTGAGCGTGTAGGCGTAGAGCATGAAAAGTAGGCAGTGTTTGAACAGAGAGTGGCGCGGAGTGGCGATTGTATAATTGTGCTTTTTAAGCTCGAGTGTTGTTCCGTATAATAGTTAATTTGAGAGAATGAGTTACGAGAACCACTAGAGGGAACGAGTTATGATGCTATTTTGTGACTATAAACATTTAGATTGTGAGATTTTTTTTATTTTACATGTCAGCTAATTTACTGGCGACATTAAAAAAAACATCGTAAAAGAGCAAGACACTTTCTAAAAAATATAAACTTAAATATATCGTTACTACAAGTTTCAACAAAGTAGTAATAATACGTCAGAATGAAATAACTTAATCTGAGTTATCGCTAAGTAACATTCAATAGTACGCTTACAACTTAGTCGTAACCGAGGAAGGGATATAATTACGAACAGACAGCACTCGGAGCGTGAAATAAATTCATGCTATTTGTACGTTGTAGAGTTTTAAATTTTTCGTATTATTACCTACATGTAACGAAAGGTTCCCTTAATGATTGACTGCGCTCCGCCGTAATTATATGCCGTTTCTTTTGACTAAGTTGAAATACATCACCGTTTATGGAATTTAAAACTATATGAAAAACTTTTAAAATTCCGGACCGCGCATATAAAACTAATTGGCCTCTGAATTTATTGCCGCGAATACTGCGAAATTGTTGCAATTAAGTGTTGTTGGTGTGCGAATTTTTTAACTTTTTACGACGAAATAAACTATCGTAGAATTAATTTTAGAATAGTTATTAAATAGTTAACATTAATACATATCATGCAATAGTGTAACTTACTTAAAAAGAAATATTATTTATTACTAGTTATTTCGTTGAAATTATGTATGTCGAAAAAAAATATAGAAAAAGTTCGAGGCGACTCCACTCCGCGCTATAGCCGATCGGTTAAACAGCATAGGCCGGACAGAAAAGCCTATAGGGGCGGTCCGCAGAGGGTGGAAACCTCGGAAAATTCACGTGCTAGACCCACCCCTCGGCGAAACACGTGCGGCCAAATAGCCTCAGTGTACGAACGCCTTTACTAATCATTGACGCTCGTAAAAAAAAGAGCGAGCGCTTTTGACATTTCGATTCTATTTTCGAAAATAGCGCGCATTGGTTTCGTTTGGCGGGAATTTTTTATTTTTTTAATCGCGTTTCAAAAGTGGCGGAAATGCTGTAAATGAGAACCGGCTTTTACGGTTTGAGTGTGCTTTGTTTTTTTTTTAAAGTGTGAAATGGAAGGGAACAGAACATGAGGCGATTTCATGGTTAGTTGGATTTATTGTACGGAATTCGATTGGATTTAATTTTTTTTATAATCACGACATGACTTACGATCGTTATACTCTGCCACAGATAACAAACTGATTTTTTTAATAAACTATTAATACTTTTTTAATAAATGAGCGGAATGAGTTAAAAAGGAGTTTTAACTGAAAAGCCTCTCGCTTCGAGTGTCCTTTGCAGCTTAATGGACTAGAAATGTGTGTTTCACATCTTATTTCATTACAAGTACGAGCTCACTTCATTTTACATACGTTAAATTTTTGTGGTTTATATTTTTATTAAATATAATTTCATTTAAAAAATGTTTAAAGAACAAACAGTTTTTTAATATATAATTGATTAAAAGTTTATTTTTTCATTATTAAAGTAAACTTATCTTAAATTTTATCAGTAGAAAAAAACTATATAGGTATTTCAATTTTTTATTAGGTAATTTAGATCATCGATCGATTTCTACTACTTCTACTCTTATTAATATTTTGGAACTATTTCTGTTAATAATAAGAATGCATCAACGAGACTATAAATAGTAATATAAAAGATATATTTTTATAGTAATTCGATTTAGAAACCATTTAGCTCAACCTAGACAGTTATATATTTTTATTTATTTTTGTTATGGCAATCACAAACAAAATTATGCAGAAATAAGTGAGCAAAAAGTACACCAAAGTTTATTATGTTTTAAACATTTACTTTCTTGTAACCTGTAATTTTGACTTTTTAAAACGTAATTTGAAACAACGTCAGGCTGAATGTACAAAAACCTTTTTTAACAATCCTTTTCTAAAATGTTGGCACAATACAAAAAAATAAAACGAACAAAAGGCGGGTTCAACGGCAACGTAACAAAACATGGCTTTAATTGTAATTATTTTGTAGGTAAAAAAGAACCCACCAATGTTGAATTTTCATCCAAATACATACAACAGTTACATAAATAAGTTTTTATACATAGGTATTATGTGTTTATCGTTGTGCATTTATTTTTTTATTAGTGCTTTTCAATATTAATTTTTAAAAATAGAACAGATAATACGTAGAATAGAGAAGACACAACGGAGATTTTTGAGATTATAAACTTAATAGAATTTTGAAGACTGAAAAGAGAATATTTATTTAATTATAGATAGATACACTTGGACGTGAATTGTTTTACTAATTATTTTAACGGAAGCATTTAACAAAATATATAATTAGATTTTAAGTATTTTTTATTTTTATTTCGAAAAAAATATATTTGTTTTTGTATTTTGTGCTACAACCAGAACACATATTCATGAAAATCATTGTTAAGTTTTAATAGAGACCTGTAGGCACTTTATTCTTATTTTAAATTCAATCAGTTTTGAAATTTTGATATTAGAATTATCTCACAAAGATCTATATAATCAAATACGTAGTAGTGCTTCCGCCTACGTCTCTGTCTGTTTTATAATTAAAACAAGAGACAGTCTAACTTAACGTGATTAAATTAATGTCAAGTTGATTAGCCAGTCTTTTCTGTAAATATATAGGTAGGTTCTTTCAGCATGCCACTGCTAGGCATAGTTCCCTTCCTCCGTGTAGGAAAAGGATTGGAGCTTAATCCAACACGCTGCTCCACCGCGGGTTGGCGGATACTTTCCCATGTATACAAAATTAATTTTAATTTATATATTCTCCGTTATACGTAATAGGTACGTTATATTTTTTCACTATTAAAATCATTAAAAGAAAAAATAATTCTATCACTTTATATAAAGAATAAAAATAATTAATTAACAAACAATTAAATTAATTCCATTCAAAGTCAGGTGACATAAGTAGTTAAGTATAAACATTACAAAACAAACATCGCGCTCAAAGCGACCAGTTCGGCTCACCTTGACTATTCGCTAATCACGTCCACCTTGAATGCTAACTAGATTGCTTGGCCACGTGAGACCTAGGCACTGGGTATTAGGCTAGCCTAGCCGCCGAACTTGAGTACTTTCTCGAGGAAAACATTATCTTGAGACGGTTAATGTAATCTAAAGTAGCTATATTAATTACTAGCTGTGTTCTGCGGTTTCATCAATGTCAATTTGAGGAATAAACATTCTAAAATATTATATAAGTAGCCTATAGCATTCCTCAGTAAATGAACTACCCAAGACAAAAAAAACAAAAAATTCAATTCAAACCAGCAGTTCCTTGGATTAGCGCGTTCTTACAAACGAACTAAGTCTTCAGCTTTATAATATTAGTATAGGTATTAAAAAAATGAGTTTAAAGAAATATATATCGGAAATTAAATTTATAATCATAAAACTTTATAAAACAAAATTGGTTATTCAATTTTTTTTCTTTGTTTTTTTATTTGTTTGTTTAAAGGCGCTAATTCAGGAACTATTGGTTTGAAAGGAAAAATTATTACTGCTTCGGATAGCCTATTTACCGAGAAAGGCTACAAGCAATTTTTCCCCCTCAAATAGACACGGGTGAAACCGCGAAAAGCTAGTACAAAATAATAACGCTTCAATTTTTCCATAGAAACCATACAAGATATATTAACTACAGCGCATTTAATTTTGACATTTTTCTTGACATTAAGGTAAAGTATTAATAGAGTTCACTGGCTAGTTACAAATGACATGCCAGCGTCATACACTCAGGTAAATAATAACGGTCATTGGACCTTATTTTCAATCGATGATTTTTTTTTTCTAACCCTAATATTACCGATGACAGACGTCATTGGCCACTTATAAATTACATTGTAACAATCCCCTCAAGTAGTAATTTGTCCCGATAAATAAATAATAACCAACGGTCATCTTACTGGACGTTATGTGTTTTTTTTTTTATAACTTCGTTGTTACCGTTTCATTAAGTTAGCATGAAGGATGGTTTATTGACTTATTTAGCAACAAGCTAGTTGAATTTAAAACAAAAATTAAAAATAGCTGTACTTTATGACCTTAAAACGACTATAGCCTGTATCAAATTCTATTTGTATTGTTATTTTGTAACCTGTATTTGTTATTGTTGAATTGATCTAGGGTTACTAAATTTTAAAATAAAGAAGAACTAATATACCTATATATGTATAGAACTAATATATGTAATTTATTAAAATGTATAAGATAATTGTTATATCATATTCACATATTTTATATAATTTTGAATATTATAATATAATAATTTTGTTGGTTCATTAAATACTGTTGATATACGTCACTGGCCAGTTACAAATGCTACCCTCAAGCATTTGCTCTGGTAAATAAATAAACAACGGTCATCACGGTTATCTTATTGGACCTTATTTTTTTCTAACTCCATTGTTACCGTTGACGTAGAACACAGCTGCACCACCGCTCCCATTATTTGAACTTGAAAAAAAACACATAATTTCCCGCTCGCCAAATGGCGGGCTCTACATTCTAATTCTAAACTCGCGGCCTCGACCAATGGCGGCCGAGGACGAGCCAACATGGCGGCCGTGGGAACCGGTTAATGGGCCGTTTGAATTTAGAATAGCGTTTTTTATTAACGAGTTCGTTAGAACAATGGTGTTTTTTTACCTAATTTATTACATGAGGTATTAGATGGGTGGCATGTGCCATACATATTTTATTACAGCTCCATGTTGCTGAACAAAGACCAGAGCAAGACTCTATTGTAGGATTTTTTTTAATTTGTCTGAACTATGCGTTAAACTAAAGGTTGGGTTGTAGGTATTCTGCCCAGCCAATATAATTTTTTTGGCCTCTCTCTCCCTCAGCACGTGTATTTTTTATATGTAAATGTTAACTGAAATACTAATTAATATAAAAGTTACCAATAATTCTAATAAAAAAAAAAAAAAAAAACTGATACGATAATCATAATTGAGATAAATACGTTCAAAAACATACTAAAATAACTTGACAAACAAATTCTTCTATAAGGCCAAACTAGCAATCATTGCAACGGCCTATGAAGTTATACTTATCTGATTTTATTATATTATATGAATATTTTCCTCACGTTTTATGTTAACGCTATTCTCTTTGTCGTAGCATGATATATAACAGTCTTTAACCATTGTTATCAAACAGCATGTCTAACGCAAAGATAATTTTAGTAATACTATAAAGAAACGAAAAAAGCCTAAAAGCCTAGAATAGAAATAAGTGTCATGTAGAGTCATTTAAAATTAAAATAAGTAACGAAATTACTCTTAAAACAAACAAGGAAATAGGTACATAAAATAATACCTTTATACATAATTAAATTATGTACAAAAAACAAGGTTGAACATTGTACGTCCATTTTATCCTCGTTTACGTAACGATTAACGCTAAAATGGCGGAAAAATAACGCGTCAGTTAGTTACGGTTAGTTATTATACCTAATATTGATCGAATATATCGAATATATTGGTCTCTGAACAATAATAATATTACTAACTTTCTGACCGCGGCTTTGACATCGATTACACGACAACTGTACAGTTTTTACTTTTTAAAATATAGCTTATGTCACGCTGTGATAACGTAGAGTCATGATGAAGGAATCTTTAAAATTGGTCCAGTAGTTTTAAGTTTATCCATTACAATCAAATAAAAGTAAGTACAATAAATGTTAACTCAAGTAAATAAATAAATAAAAAATCAAATCTTAGAAATATCACTTTGTTATTTGAAATAGCATAACAATTATTACTAAGAATATATGTAGGGTTCCTTTAGAATAGAACGAAGCTAGAGGCACAATGCATTGTGTTGCCAAGCCACGTTACCTAAGACTGGTAATTAAATTGCTAAATTATTTATTCAAAACATTTGTGTTAATTTGAATCAAAATAATTTAAAACATGAAAATAAGTGAACTCCTTATTTAATTAATTTGACATTCGTGACATTATATTTCCATTTATTTTAATTTATAGATAGTGGTGTATAACATTATATTTTAGTATTAATAATGTTAAGTTTGTTTGCTTAGTTTTATTGAGAGATTATAAAGCTATATTACCTACTTTATAACAAACAGCAAAGTCCAACTTTTAGATGAAAACATATTCTCTATAGAAGTTTTTAGTACCAATGAGTCGTTGCTAGGAAGCCCTTCATCAGAATCGGACATTCAAATATTTAATAGTAACTAGCTATCATCTTACTGAGCCTTATGTTACTATAAATGCTTTTTTTTAATCCATTGTTACCATTGAGAAACGTCAGTGGCCAGCTACAAATGCTACCCTCAAGAGTCATTCGCTCTGATAAATAAATAACCATTTAGAAGTTTCTAGAACGATTTTAATATTGTTCCAGAGTCCCGCGTCAGAATCGGACAGCAGTTCTGTGTCGGGCGCGAAAAGTCCCGCCGGACCACCACTGCTGCACCACTTACTGCAACTACAGAACCAGAACCCACAGGCCGTTGCACAGGTTTGCACAGAACACGATATCATACCACACATGCACAGAGAGAGAGTGAGAAAGAGAGATATATACTCACATCATTCCAAAGATAGTAATATGATTTTAAACACATAAATACAACAAAAACGACACTATTTTAAAACCATACAGCTAATATTAAATCCAAAAAGGCTTTTTAAATAACATGTTCGTTTACAAAGTTCATAGGCTATACCAACACCTGCAAGGAATATCCCAACTAATATTGTCGTAGGTATAGAGACAAGCTTCTAGATAAAAAATGTCAAATTGCTAACTGATATAACCAATTTTATTAAAATATGCGTGTTTGTATTGCTCAAATGAGTAGTAGGAACATAAGAATGAGGCATGTATTAGGTTTTCCTTGAAAATAGAAAATACCTCAAATTAAGTCAACATAGTATTCATTGGAGATGTCCTTATAATCATTCTACCAATCAAAGGGGAGAAGCTCCACAAATCCGGATAAAGCCGCATCGTTTTATGTGTATTAAAAGAAACATTACCAACGAATCTTATTTCTTATGATATAACATACGCCCTTAGGCCCTTAGCCACACCTCTACATAGCCCCCGGTCATTTTTACCCTTATATTCTTTCCTTGACCCTAACGTTAAGGATCCAATAGTCTACCCTGACTCGAATCAGCTCGTAACCACAATCGTAACATCAGAACTAATAGACATATATATCTAATAGTACTATCATGATTAGAACATACACAAAATGACATAAAAGTAATTTACAATTGGTAAAATCGTATCGCAAGTTGTGAATCAATTTGCAGTTTAGTGTTACATGTTCCTGGAGAAATATTGTCAAGTTGATAGACAAAAATTAGATATAAATTAGTCAAATAAGCATTTTCCAAATTGAAAAAAATGCGTCTCTACATTTAAAAATCTAGTTAAATAGTTAATTATTCTTAAGAAATTGATAAGGAGGGCTTTTTCGTCTTGTTGTGTGATAACAAGATGTAGGTCATCCATGTTGAAGACAATGTGTAGGTACACATTCTTTTATAGATGTCCACATCCAAATATCGCGTAACTTTTTTTTGCTATTACAAAACTATCTTCTAATTTATCTATTTAGTAACACACACACACACATAGCACCTCATGGCAAGATGCGAACAGTATATAACAACGTATAGTCGGAGAAATTGATGGTATATGAAATATATAAGTAGTAAATAAGCGGATAAAACAGCAGGCGTACACGGAGATGTGTGTGCAGTTCCAGCAGATGATCGCGGCGCTGACGGCGCTGGGCACGGGGCTCATCCCGCCGGCGCTCTCGCAGGCCTGGATGATGCAGCGGCTGGCGACCGCGAGACCGCAGACTGAGAGGTAAGTCACACTAAACATAACTTTTTTCCAGTTTTTTTTCAGTTTTTTTCTACTTATTTATTTTTAAGATCGTCGAAAGTAGATACACAAAAAAAAATTGAAATGATACAAGTATATAGAAGACCTTCGCTCTAATATACAAAAATAATTACAAAATAATACATTTATATAGAAAATCGTTCTTTACAATGTTTATCGAGTTATAGGCAACTACAACTAAGTATTCTAAGACCTTTGGGAAGTATAGAAGCTTATTAAAACTGTCAAAGACGGAATAAAATAAAGCAAATTTCAATGAACTCTATCTTGAATGCACCCGAAACTTTTTTTTTTTAATTTTGAGACAGTTTACCTGACTTTGACTATACGCAACGCTCATCTATCTCGACAAAATATTATACACAAAGCCTTGTAAGAATGAATTAAGACTTATCCCCATAATTACTGCATTTTTTATGATTAACTTCAAATGTCTACAATAAAGTATTTAATAAATAAGACGTTAGGTAATTTTATGTATTAAATTGGCAACGACGCAATAAGGTAAATGTGTAAATACCAAAACTATGACTACAAAGCATAAAAGGCATGCGGATGTTAAAAATCGTACAAAAACGCTTATGTGAAATAATAAACATGATTTTACAGCTGTATTTAGTTATTGTATAATTGATTTCAATTATAAAATAAAGTAAATGAATTTGATATTCCTACAGAATAGTATTAATTAATTAATATTTATTAAATTGACAAAAATAAATTTATATTTTTGTTTATTTTAAGCTATTTCATAAATTCAAGTCTATTCCTTATTGTTCATTGAATGAAAAACAATAAACAAATATAGGAAATAGAAGACTGTACAAAAGTGATCATATTTCTAGTACAGTAGAAAGAGTAATTGAGCATTGCTTTCTTGCATGCACATACGGTATAATGTTTTTTTTATATGTAACTAGCGACGCGCTCCGGCTTCGCACGGTTGCAAAAACTATCAGTGTTCCTCTACTAAATTATGCATGTATTAGACATATAAACCTTCCTCTGAAATCACTCTATTTACTAAAGAAAGCAGCATCAAATTCCGTTGCGTAGTTTTAAAGATCTAAGCATACAGACAGCGTGAAGCGACTTTATTTTATACTATGTAATGATATGTTAAATCTGATAGTGAAGGGTAATAGTTCAGAATAGTGAAGGGTAATAGTTAAAATTTTAAAGTTGAAAAGTACATCTACTGTATTATTAATAGTTTCCGATTTTATTCATCTTGAAGCTGGAATATTAGGTACAGGTTTATTTATTTGTATCAATTTATATACCTATGTACCAAATTAACATCACCTTTACATAATAAATTGAATAGAAAAACATCAACGGAAAATTACGCAAGATTTAACGAACTGTAACATTTAAATGAAAACAAATAAATTTAAATAACAGATTATGTTAAATCGCTAACTGATGCATAAGGTAAAGACGTAATTTATAGGCGAGTAACAGAAAATAGTTTGATAGCAAGAGACCGCTCTAATGGCATTGATAGTTCAAATATCATGGCACAAGGATTCTTAGACGATGAATTATATAACAGACTAGTGGCATCCCGCGGTTTCAGCCACTTAATTTTCTATCCCATAGATATGTCGGGATAAAGTTAAGCTATATGCTATTTTCGATGTCAATCCATCGACGTACGTAAATATTTATAATCTTAATAAATTAATGCAATTTTTGTAGCAATTTAATCTCTATTTTGCGTTCAATGATTAGTGAAAAAATCGTGAAATAACCATTTCTTGGAAAAACATTTGATACATATTAAAGGCAACAATCAGCTGCAGAACACCATGGCGGGTTGTCTTAAACAGACAACACATATTTTACCAAATAAAAATTAAAGCTTAAAAAGAAAATTGAGAATAATAATTATTAGTAATTTCCTATAGAAACAAAACCACATAGTTTTTTATCTTTCACATCTTCAAATCGACAAATAACCCATATCATAGATCTACATGTTATTAGGAATTAGTAAATCACATGACGATGGTCACAGAAAATTTAATGCCTTTGATATCAGTGTCATTACGATTAATGTAATCGTTATTTTAATCAAATATCAACTCTATCAACTATATCATAAGGTATATTATCACCTGTACGAACATATAGGTAAGCATGTGTCCCTATAAATAAAGATGAATCCTTGAGACGCGCAATGAATTGTTACTCAATACGGAACTAGCTTCGTACCGCGGCTTTCCTCGGGAAACCGGTTTCTCCTGGTTCCATATCGAATTGCAGTCTCGTTTTAAACGTGTGGATGTAATGAATATAAAGAAAATCATATTCCTATATAGATCTGGTTTGTATTGTTTTTTTTTTTTTTTTGTTTTATCAAGGTTTAAATATTAATTAACACTAAAAAAGTTAGGTTTGAAAATCGTTGATGATTGCTCTTCCTTTAACGTGAATTATATTTCTGTGTAATAATTGACTTATATAATGGGTACCTAATACTTAGTATAACTTAATGGAGGAAATAATATAAGAAAGAGGTTTAATAAGATGTACCTATTATATCCTTTACCAACAATCTGTCAGAAACAAAAAAAAAAGATAAGCGTGTGTCTACAAATGAAACTTATATGTTCTGAAATGTTCTGAAAAGAGTTAAGAATTTTAGAACGAAGTTCCTTACCTAATGCGCTTTACACGCACTGAGCGCGATCGTAAAAAGCGTAACAAGATTTATTTTCGACACTTCTTTGCTACCTTTGTACCTGTTTGTATTTTTTTTTATTTACTTATTTCATGTACAGCTTTATGTTTTTACATATATTTACTCTTCACATTAAATCATTGTATAAATTGATTTTTTTTTATATAAGTACCCTATGTTACCCTATGTTCTAATACCTCTAGAATATGTGTACAGTTTCATGATGATCGGTTAAGTAGTTTTTGTGTGAAAGTGTAACAAACAAACTTACATTCACATTTATAATATTAGTGGGTTTGACTGTACAACGAACCTCTACCAAAAGCGAAAGGATCTTCGTTCCAACTGGGGGTTCATAGAACCCTCACGCCGTGTTTTATTTAGCTGACAGTATTTAACGTAATTTATTGTTTTATTAATATGGAGTAAAAACATGTGAATTTTAGGAACTACTAATTCTAATTTAAAAAAGTCATATTTACATTTAACAAATTTTAAATAGGGTTACTAAGTAGTCTGTACTGTCAGTACTGTGTGGCTACGGTACTAAAGAATATAGCCACCCCCTCTCATCCCGTGGGTGTCGTAAGAGGCGACTAAAGGATAACACAGTTCCACTACCACCTTGGAACTTAAAAAGCCGACCGGTGGCGGGATAACCATCCAACTGCTGGCTTTGAAATACACAGGCCGATGACGGGCAGCAGCGTCTTCGGTGCGCCAAAGCCAGCTCTGCGTTCACCAATCCGCCTGCCCAGCGTGGTGACTATGGGCAAAACACATGAGATCACGTTATTTTTGGCGTAAACTTGTGGAGGCCTATGTCCAGCAGTGGACTGTATAGGCTGAAATGACTAAGTAGTCATCACATCACGCTACAATAAATATATTGAAAAAAAAATTACTTCTCGAAGTATTTATATTTAATGAATAAATAAAAATCACGTCAAACAAACAACTTTTATCTACATATTACAGTGATCTAGTAACCTTCGCACCGCTTGGAGATGTCTGTTAGCATTTTATGTAACTCATATTATATCGAACTATATTACAATAATATAAATAGAAAAGTGTGTGTGCAATTCACACATGGCAGATTTGAAACTTCTGAAAAGTATCCTATAATAATTTTGTTTACCGAGAATATAAAATACTGTGTAACGTAATCTTATCATTCATCGTAATTTCTTTATCATTATATCTCTTAATATTATTATGTATTTAATTATATATCGTATATTCATTACTGCAACACCTTTGCTTATTCATTCCACTAATACATTTATTATTATAATATACAGCATGAAATTTGCAGAATTTATTACGTCTTTGGTATTTAAAGGGATATCTTAAATAAACACAAAGGCATACCTATTATTTATCAAGAAATTTCCTTAGGTTTAAAAGCAGGATAAAACAAGTGGCTTTATGTTTAGGCTATATTTTGATGTAATAAAAATATCAAAATCTAATCGTTCAACACCAAATATTAATATAATTATTTTTGTAAATGTAAAATGACAATCGTACAATATGGCTGTTAGTATTTCAAACAAATATAATATAAAAGTATTTACCTAAATGACCCACAAGAACACGAAAGTTCTCCGACGTATTTCTATGTATTTCACGCCCTGATCTATAGCAGATCGAAAAATTTAAAGCGGAGTGCTGCAAGGTTGCATATTTAGTTCAATTTGAAATTTAAATTCATTTAGTTCTGTATCGGCCATTGTTTTGTATTGCAACTAGGACAGTAATTAGAATGACAGTGAATTTGCTTCAGGTCCATGTTTTTAGGTCATGTTAATATGCTTTCGGCATCTATTATCGGTTGTGTACTGTTTTATAAGTGTTGTCATTGAATATATTCATTTTATGTTATACTACGTTCAATGTTGAGACGATTGAAGATGATTCGATTTCTTTATATATACATTTTTTTTATTTAACTTGGTCGGCAAACATGATGGTAAGCACCAGCAGGCACCTTAGGTTATAGACGTCTGCAACACCAGAAGCGCGTTGCCGACCTTATCCCCATTTCCCCCAAGGACCTCTGGTCACCTTAGTCACCACAGAAATACAAAACTGCTTGAAAACAGTATTATTTAGCTGTGATCTATTGTAAGTTGCTCCATATTTCGAGCAGGAAAGGAATATTTTTATAGCATATTAAAAGTGAACCATGTACGACCTTTGTTTTATATTTATCTTTACTAACGTAAAAAAAAACAAGCTTAATTTAACACCTTAAATCCACGCTTGTAGTTCATTCGTTAATGTCACTCTTACGAATAATAAATTCTTTAAAAAAGGCAGAAAAATTGTATCAAATAGGTACGCATATTCTCTAGTTTTTTGCTTACAATAGCTACCTATATTTAAAACAAATATTCCGACTCACGAAATAGACAAAAAATTACAAAACCAGAAGATGAATACGGAAGCGTTCGAAAGACTGACGAAGTGCAGCATCAAAATCCGTGCATATGAGCATCCAATCGTCTTCATCTCGACGGATGCTGCGCCGACAATCTCTCGTTCCTTTCACGTGGAGACGTTCGACTCTAACGTCTTTTAATCACGATACTTCGATTATTTATCTGAAAGTTCTGTTTTATATTAGAAATATCATAATATTATATAATACTACTAATTTTATAAATGCAACGTATGTATATAACTATAATTATATGTATGTATGTATGTTTGTTACTCTTTCATGCAAAAACTACTCGACCAATTTTTACGAAACTTGGTACGTAGATAGCTGAAGATCTAAAATAACACATGGGCTACTTTTTATCCAAGCATTCCCTCGGGATCGAAAATTATGCGGTCAAAACCGCGTGGCATAGCTAGTAATCATATAATAGTCTACTAAAATGAAAAAGCTGAGTTTGTAAGATTGAATAATTCCGGTTGTTTTTAAAATACAATTGTGAACCATTTAAATTTGCGACAAATAGGTAAAATAATTATTTGTATTTTTTGGACTATGACCATATGACCCACTAGACAGTATAAAGCAAAGTTTGTAGTGCTAATACAAAGCTTAGTACCTACGAATTCACAGTTACGATACAGCAAAATATTTTGTTAAACGAAAATACCCACTATAAAAGTACCAAAATATCAATTTATCAATAATAATTCATACACAGTGTTGCCTATGCTTGTAATACCTCTGTTCACAATACCTCCTTGAGATGGGTACTTACGTAAAGGCTTTGTGGCGGCTTATACCGTGTCGGCTTTAATTGAGGTATAAGTATTGATTACCGACATGTTTTTGTATAAAAATTTTAAACTAGTTTTAAAATGTGTGTAATTTATGCGTAATAATATACATAAACAGTAAAAATAATCATTTGTATAGAATTATATATTTAAATGTAAAAAAACAAGCATAGGATCTTTATTTTAAAATAGCCTAGCGAATTTCACCACCGCATCGATTTTTTTTAATTTTCTTTTTTCTTTGCATGGAAGATAATTAAAAAAAACGTTCTAAATAACAACGCACATAAATAAATAATCTACTCATTGCTTAAGCTGCTATTTAACCCCAATAAGAATTATCTCGATCTTCGAAACGGTACTACATTATAAACCAAGAATTCATTGACTATAACATCGTAGGATATAACTAAAAACGACACCTAAAAACGTCAATCACTCAACACTTCCTAACGTGCGAATCTGGAACGTTCGAACGAACACAATAACTGAAGTTGTATCAAATAATTTCAATACTCAAGACGACAATGCGACGCAGCCTTTTGTGGTACCATGTCAGCATCCACGGCTTGCCGCATCCGCAAGATACTAAATATTGTATTCATGTTTCAATTTCAATGTACGAGTATAATTCGGTGTTCTGTTGTTGTTCGATTCGATATTTGTTGTTTTATGATTCAACGGATTATTCGGTGCAGGATTACATAATTAATAAAGATGTGTGGACTCAGTGCCGCTGTATTTCATGCAAGATATTACTAATTTTGTACTAAAATATATTTTGTATATTATTTTTCAAAAGAGTTAACTGCGGAGTTTCTTGCCGATTCTTCTCTGCAGAATCTACATTCCGAATCGGTGGTAGCTTTACTTTTACAAAAAATAATAATCATTTTTTAAATTTTAATTTGTAATTTGATTCGATTCGAAAGTGCTCATGGGGCCTATTTGAATAAAGTTGTTTTTGATTTTCATTTTGAACAAAATGATTGACCGGCTTAGGGTAGTAATAATACGCATATATTATATGTATAAGTAGTATGTCTACATTCGTCAGCTAAGCATTTTTGTCAAGCGTATTTTTACATTATAAGGGTCGCAGTTACATCCTCGTAATTTCCGACCCCATTAGATTTTCCGCATAAAAATAGCTCATTCTAGATCTTCACCAGTAAGCCACTAGTTCAGTAGTTTTTGCGTGAAAGAGTCACAAACATTTATCCATCTTCGAAGTTTATCGCATTATCTTTCATAACTGTAACATATTCTTAAAATGAATATAATTTCATTAAGTAAATACATATTTATCGATACAATTTCTTCGTTGATAACAAAGCCGGTAATATGTAACTCCTAACTAAACTATTTTACGTAAACGTTCTTTACAGTGTCGCCCGCATTCATTCGTGTTGTTCTCATTATGTTAATTCGTGTTTAAGTACAACTTACAAGTATACTATTTTACCAGACTGCGAAGAGAAGATGGATAATGATTTTTAACGTTTATGTTCGTTAGGTTTATTAATCATTTGTTGGAATATGTTTCGTCAAGCCAATAAGTAATTTATCACCGACTATGAAATTAAAAAAAATGCTTTAGTTGTGAAATTTGTGGAAATATAAAGTTAGTAGTTATCACATTAATTTTACTTTATACAATATTAATAGTGAAAATTGACAAATTTACGAATATTATAAATGCATACATCTAAACAAAAAGGCCCTTCCATTATCCCTACTAATATTTAAAATGTGAATGTAAGTTTGTTTGTTACGCTTTCACGCGAAAACTACTTAACAGAACATAATGAATCTTCGTACACATATTCTTGAACGTATTAGAAGTAACATAGGATAATTTTAATTATAAAAATTCATTGCGATCGAAGCCGCAGGTAAAAGCTAGTCATTCATAAAAATTGAGAAAGTCAAATTGGTACATTCAAATCGACTGAAATTCATTTTAAAATCAATTTAATATAATAACCGTAATACTGATAAAAGGTAATATATGTATGTAATATCTTAATAACCTTGCTCGATGAATTTAAGCTCAATTTCCGTGATTTGTAACGGTTTCGTGACGAACAGATTTCCTTGTGGGTAGAACAATGAAATTTTTTTACACAAGATTGTGACGGATCAAAAAACACCTATTATGTTTGAATTGTCGTACATTGTCTGTCACTATAAATCAATTATATCTTTTGTTTTATTCGCCTCTTGAATTAATTATTATGTATAAGATAATAACTATGATTACGCTATTAATATCGAACGACTAAATAGAGTTGATTATTCAATAAACTTTTCTTTATATTTTTGTATACTATATGTATATACAAAAATGGAAATTTTCCACGCTTTTTTCGTCGTTCGTGAATGGTTTTTTTAATAATTACAAATTGTGTGATTGTCGTTTATTTTAAATGTTTTGCTTATTTAATTAGTAGGTATGTTTTAATATTTAAATATCAAAAATAGGTTTAAATGTAATTAAAAATAAAAATTCGGTCTATTAAATTCTAAAATTAAAAAATACTTCGATAACGACCTGAACTATTTGATTTTATTAACTTTATATTAACAGAGATATATAGGGAAGAGATAGATAGGGAATATATCCGCCAACACGCATTGGAGCAGCGTGGTGGATTAAGTTCTGATCCTTCTCCTACATGGGAAAAGAGGCCTATGCCCAGTAGTGGGATATTACAAGCTGAAGCGTAACAGAGATAGTAATTAAGTGATACCTACGCTAATCTATCAAAAAAAAGTACCAAATATAATTTAGTATGCCATCTACATAATCATTATTATTGTAAAAATGCATTATATTTATACGTACCTACTACGTTTTATATTTATTTTTAAATACATGCCCTTAAAATACATTATCAAGTATATTACAAACAAATGTATTAAATAAATAAAACGTTATTATCGTTTCAATATCGTTACCGTTTTAATATCGTTAATCATTCACCGGTATCCGAAGAGCCGGTAGATTTGACACTCTTCATTATTGTTGAGGCCATCGTTAACGTACGTCTGTAACGAATCTTCTATCATTAAAATATTTGTATATATCTATATAGATTAATAATATATATGTACACTAGTTGTATCTTGCGGCTTTACCCGTGTGACTTCCGATTTCGAGGGATTGTGGGGATGAAATCTAACCTATGTTTTTTTATAGATTTCTAACTAATACTTTTAAATAGTTTCTGTATGAAAAAATAAACAAATATTCAATACTAAACTTGTATAACTTATATTAAAATAATATCATATATCGTGAATAATATAATATAACATATTTATGAAAAAAAAAAAAAGTTATATATTATTCTAAATATCAAGCTATCAGAATATCAGTTTTTATAAAAGATCATTACATAATATATACTACGTACTTACTAAGAAAAAGCATATTAAGTTCAATGACAATAATATTCATAAGACCAATGTTATTTCCTATTTCACTAAAATTTAGCCATAATTATAAGACGTATTTTTTTAAATTATGTATATAATAAACTCGTCCAGAAATGGTCGTGTCCGTCGGTTACTTTTTCATTCCAATACAACTTGTCATCAAGTGTTCTTGTAAGTTTTTCCATAATTTGAAGGCTTGCAATGAATTACGTTCTTTTATTATTTATTGAATTTAGCTCGTGACACCGTATGGGCGGAATATTAAATGAAGCAATTTTTAACACATGGTTAAATATGTCTAGCATTACAGGGTGTTGAGGTAGGTATATAAGTTGAAATTATAAATATTGTATTATCAATATCTTTATTATCTTAATACATTTAAGATCAGAAAAACAACATTGTCAGTCTAAGATTAATTAGTAGGTATATTTTTTTACGTAATGTGCAAGTAAGCCGTCAATATTTTTCATTAATGCTTTACCAATATTAATCATTGGCTTCTTGTAGTCACATTAATATCATTAATATTCGTTTTATCGTAAACGTTTCTTACATACAGACATCAACTACAATTTTATTATAAATATTGATGTATGATAAAATTGCAACAAGTTTAATTGGACTTCATTGTGACTGAAAGAGCAATAAATCAATCAATATATCTGTATATAGTAAAACTGCTAGTTCCCCCTTACGTACATACTAATTTCAAAGCGAAACAATCTTGTCCGTCTGTTGTAACAACATCTAAAGAGTAATTTTGCATAATACTTTTTTTGTGTCGCGTCATTGTATACGCCACTCTTTGTTGAAGCTTTCCTAATAGGAGGAAAAGAAGTGTAAACAACAGAAATTTCACGCCTAAAATCCTTTCATGCCTACCCTAATACCTAAAGGGAATGTAACTACGAAATTAAAGGCGGAGTCGCTGAAAAAAAACACACACACAAAACACAAAGAAAACACGTTTTGTAATTCCTATTTTAGCCTTACAGCCTTACACGTCATTGGCTCTAAGTCAGAAAGCATTAAATTTTTCCGAGGCACTTAGGTTTTTACGAGGAAGGGATAACAAAGGGTGGCAACGTTATTCCTTATGTGCCTACGTTATGTACTTAGAAGTAATCACTGAGCACTTTTCGCGTACGTCATTATCCGTACGAATACAAACATAGCGTGAGTATATACTTAAGCGTTTATGTGATTTAGTTGGTTTAAATTGTTTTAATAAAGCTCGGAAGTCGATCGAATTTAATTTTGTATTGTTTACGTTGTTTTTAATTGTTTGTGGAAGGTTTTTGAGAGATTTGTTTTTGTGATATGATAGCGGTATATATACTGTCATTACGATTGTTTCATTTTCACGCTTTTATGACAAGTGATTCTTAAAGCTCATGATTGTATGGTTTAAACATAAACTTAACATAGAATGTATGAAAATATAAACGGAAAACCGGGATGTCTGGCGCTAACTTAGGTAGCTCTTTGTCCAGCAGTGGACTACAATAGGCTGAACGGAACTGAACTGATATAGAAATTACCGACAAATAAAATAAATTTACTAATATTTACCATATTCTGTATGATTTTTACAGCTAAACTAGCTGACTCGGCAAACGTTGTCTTGCCACTAAACGCTATTTAAAAATAGTGGTTGGTGGTAGAAGGGTGAAAATTTAGGGTTGTATGTATTTTTCAACGCCAAATCACAATAAAATAAAAAATAAATAATTTATCTAAAAATTAAAAAATATATATTTAGGAGTGGACTACCCTTAACATTTAGGGGGATGAAAAATAGATATTGTTCGATTCTCAGACCTACCCAATATGGACACAAAATTTCATGAGAATCGGTCAAGCCGTTTCGGAGGAGTTTAACTACAAACACCGCGACACGAGAATTTTATATATTAGATTAGTATATGAAAATAAGGTGGAAAATTTGTTACTTTTCTACTTAATGGTCTTTTATATAACGACCGAATTAATTATTTCTTTTACAATTACAAAAGAAAAGCAACAATAGATCGAGTTACAACTTATAAAATGTGAACAGGCCTAAACTGGCCTTATATGTTCGCAATACCCAAAGTCAGTAAAATTTCTCATCAATTACATATTTAAGTATAGATATACTAAGTTTAAATAAGTCTAACGCTAATAAATCTATAAATTTTCAGCAGGCTATCAGAAAGCGACAAGGTAGTGGCGCCAAGTGCGTCTCCAACGCTGACGGAACAGCCCCTCGACCTGAGCGCCAAATCCACCTCCAGCACGAGCGGTACACCACCTCCTGACACCAAAAGTCTGGATAACACCAGGTGATTAACCTATATTTACTTACTTTCATTTAGGTAGTCCAGCGACGTATTCAATTATAATAATATGGAATAGAGAAACAGAGTCGATAGTTTTTGGTGAATTTGGCACTTAAGGAACAAGGAGAAAATGTTTTAAAAAATTGGGGGTAGCTTAATAAAGTAGGTATTTTATGATAGGCAAATAAAGATAAAAAAAAATTGCAAGATAGTTTTATATTTAATTATAAATGAAACAACGTACGACAATACCTTCTTACGAATGTAATTCTTATTTATACTGCGCTTCGCGTATTCTGTCTTTATACTGCGCTTGTCACTCAGCTACGACAACTGCTAAGACGATGCAAATGTACTTAATAAAAAGTACTAGTGGTCGCCCAGTGGACGAAATTCAATTTAAAAAAACACAAAATAATGAAAATAAAGAACCTTTTTAAAATTTTCAATTAAAAAAAACACAAAATAATGAAAATAAAGAACCTTTTAAAATTTTTCAATTTGACTTACAGACTTTTACAATCAACAATATGCGTGTGTGTGTCAAATACATGGTAGTGTGTGTAACGTTTTTTTTTTTATTGATTTGATATATTTTTATGCATAATTTAAAAAAATATTAGCATTCTGCATTCCTTCTCTATATAAACTATAAGTGTGCGAAATTTCATATTTCTCCGCCGCACAATTTTCCTAAAAAGGGGTACAAAGTTTTTGCTTTACGTGTAAAATATAAATTATTATCTGTATTTTATTTCCGAAAAGTAAAGTGTAAATTGGGATAGTTTACTTAGGTGATAGGTTGTTGAAATCTCGAATTTTTTAAACTCTTTGTTAACCCTGGTATACCAGGAAATAAGCTTACTCATGGGATAGATAGAAAAATTTATCTTTTATTAGGCGTTGATCAAAAACATTGCTCAGACTAGTGGAAAATTTTCGTCTGCTTTCTATTAGAAAGGAGAACGTTCCCGCGAGATTATAACCATTGACGAGATGCGTTTTCGACTAAAATCGTGTCTGGTAACAAAAAAAAAAAACTTGAAATATTTTTTAAAGGTTTATTAGTAACCATCCTCATATTTATGGAAATTTAAAGACGTGTTAATAAGTAGGCAATTTTAATATGGATTCTTTAAATATTTCGATATCATAATTGATTTTTTTTTAAGATAAAGCAATTATCAAATAGCATATCAACAGTGAATTATGAACAAAAAAAAATACCGTACTTCTTAGATATATATTATATTTGTTTTTAAAAATTAACATTTCATTTATCTAGTCTAATAAAACATTAAACCCTAAGATATACTTCTTTCAAAATAAACAACGTTCATTCTAAAAAAAATTCGAACGTTCTTGAAAAGCTCGTGAAACGTTAGAAAAACGCCTAATTAAAATAATGGATCCGCAACACCCCCGGGGGGTGTTTTCACCTGACGAAATAAACTCACCCCAGTGAAATGCAGTCGATGGTCGTTTCAGATAAGTTGAATTTGCATCAAATTAAGGTCACGTACTTTTTCTAATTCATTTAGCGTGCTTTGAAACGTTCGACGCCACATTTCCCTAAAGTAACGTCGTTAGGTGGGAAATATGTTTTTGAATGCTTTTGTGTGTGTTAGTGAATTTTTAACGATATAACGATAACACGATTTTATCGGTAGCGATATTTATGAAAATACATGTGTTTTTAAGCTTTAATGGTCACTAATTACGCGAGTGTCATTTTGAAATCGATGAAAACGTTACGTCGTCTACAACGTCGCCGAAATATCAGAAGTTTCAAAACCGTAATCGCGGTAAGTTCCATAGAATGAAAAGTGGAAACTAATACCTATACTTGTAATTTTTTATTATTAAAAATTTATTCTACATTACAAAAATGAAAT
This sequence comes from Melitaea cinxia, assembly GCF_905220565.1. Classification (NCBI taxonomy): domain Eukaryota; kingdom Metazoa; phylum Arthropoda; class Insecta; order Lepidoptera; family Nymphalidae; genus Melitaea; species Melitaea cinxia. Next base: position 3,490,952 of record NC_059416.1, read on the forward strand.
TCAGTTATTACATCATGTATGAGAGCGATTAACTGTGAATCTGTGACACAGATTTTAAGAGCCATTTCACAATTTTACGCTCTGCAAGTTTAGGTAAATTTGGTCGCATCGCGCGAATCGTACGAGCCGCGCGATCTTTGTGCTAGTAAGTATAGTGTGACAACCAAAAGACCATCTTGATCATTTTCTAATGTATAATAAAAATTAATAACTATGGTATAAAATGTTTTTTACATAATTAATTTGTTAAAAATTTCAAGTATGTTATATAACAACAGTCAATAAATTTAAAATATCAATTTTATGAAACAATTTTTTTTAAATTGATTTAGTTTTTTCAGATTACGAATGAATCTAATATTTACGATATGAATAAAATAGCATTTTATGACATCGACACCGACAAACATATTAATTAACAAATAACAAGACAAACAGATTGAAATGCCTATTTGTATTGATAGTGTGAGAAAAGAAAATTAAATTATACATTTGTTTACAGAAATTATCATAATATTATTTTACAGTCATTTTTGTAATACGTTTATTTTATTTATATTTTATTATGAAAGTATCAAATGCGTTTTATCCGCTATAACAACAGGCGCTTGGCGCGTGTGAGCGAAAGAGACGGCTGCGCAGAATTTGGCTTGGACCTTACCTCTAAGAGCGCTAGCGCTCGACTGATTTACCGGGCTTGATGCGTGGTAATATATACTATCTTTTTATTATTTAATATAAAATGTATTCAAAATAATTACATCTTTTAATTATTTTTTTTTGTATTCCTTAATGATGTAAGTTTACTTTGATGAAGATAGTTCGTTAAAATTTCTTAGTTTTCTAAGAGAAATATCGCTTTTAAAATTGTACTTATTTGGAAAATATTCGTAACTTTAATTTTTTTTATCGTTTAATAGAGATACAAATGGAATAAAAATCTATGATAGTGTGCAACAAAAGTATATTCCACATATTATGATATTTTTTTAAAATGATTTGAACGTAGAGGTTATTGAAAAGTAGGACTTCAAAGTATACATTGCGACCGTTTACCTAGAGAGGAGGCTGATGAAAAGGTTAATAATTTTATACACATAATATAAATCAAAATTCTGATCCGACTATGGACTACAACAAAGGTTGCTTTATTATATTTCAAGAATATAAATTACATTATTGCATCCAACACTGAGATTAACGACGTCTTAATATTACAATTTCGCGGATTGTTACCGATTTTTGTGAAATGGCTCTTAATAAAACTTTCACTATTTGATAGATGCATTATTCAATAGTAAAATAGGCTATAAAACATTATACTACGACTCATAAACACTAGAACAATAGTTATAAATATCAAAACAGGTGAAAACGCGGATGAGACTAGTTTGAAATATTGTTTGTTATCTAACTAGAGCTTTAATTAGTTTAAGAGCTGCAAAGATATCCTCTGTACAGATATAAGTATATACATTTATTCAAGCTATATATAATTCAGTCTGGAAATGCAAAATTAAAATTACATTATATTTAAAAATGGCGAAAATAATAATGAATGTACGGTTTTCTAAAATAACACTTTAGACACTTATTAACCCAAAACATTTTATTGTTTACCTAAAAAACATCCGTTCATATTTGCATGGACCTCGTATATCGTGCAATATTATTAATAACTAGCTGTGCTCGCGACTTTGTCTACGTGGAATAGTGACTTTACATGTTCAACGTGATTCTTTAAATTGGCACAACTTTTTTATTTAGGAACCAATTGAAATGAAACAAATACAAAATGTTAAGTTAAGCTTGCCACAATATGTTAGTAAAAATCAAATCTAAATCGGATAAGCCGTTTCTGAGATTAGCGTGCACAAACGCATAGACAAACAGACAAAGAGACAAAAACTTTGACAATCATTGTTTTTGGTCCTATTTTCGTTGATAAAGGTCACAATAATATATTTTTAATATCTTAAATGTACAGAAGACGACCCGTTACATTTTTATTGTATGTATGATTACATTACCTACACATTTTAAAACTCAAAAAAAAAACAACGGATAACTACTCGTATGGTTGAGTTTCAGTAATAATGTTCTATTAGTAGGTAAACAAACCTACAAGATATTCGGTTTCACACACTGCTTTCGCCAAAAAACGAATTGTGTTTGCTGGCAAACGAAAAAAAACCGACTTCAATTACATCGACAAGTAATACAACGTAGGTAGACAAAAAAATAGTCAAATAAATAAATACGCATTATCAAAGATAACTCCAAAATCGATGAAAGGATTATCAAAATCGGTTCATAAACGACGAAGTTATCCCCGAACATATATATATATATATATATATATAAGTACGGTCCAATTGAGTAACCTCCTCCTTTTATGAAGTCGGCTAAAAATATAAAACAAGTATTTTAATTAAACATAAACATTAAATCGAAAGAGGATTTACTCCAATATCTGAATACTTAGAATAACTTTACGGAGTGACTTATCAGAGTTCAACATTAATTGCTTAAATATTTGATTTAAATTGAATTTTACTGACTGAAGCCCAAAAGGAATGAAGTGGATAGAAAGATATCTAAATTATGTATTGCCTCCGTACTATGATTGTAACATTAATAATTTTTATATCTTTTATTTATTCAATTGTAGCTGACATTACACTGTCGATTTAATTGTTTTGTTTCTTATTTCAAACTAGCTGTGCCCGCGACTTCGTTCGAGTGTAATTTAACATAAATATTTATAAAATAAATACATTTCTAAAATAAAAGTAGCTTAAGTTAATCCTTATTATTATTAGCTATTTGACAGTGAAAGTGCCGTCAAAATCGGTTCAGCCGTTTCAAAGATCAGACTCAACAAACAAATAGACAAAAATTGTAAAAAATGTTATTATGATATATGTACCTAACGAGTATACATCCATATGCATTTAGTAAAAAGCGGTTATTTTAATATTACAAACAGACACTCCAATTTTATTTATTTGTATAGATAGATTTAGTTGTACACTTACTTTCCGTATTCGGATTTAAATAAATTAAAACAATGTTAACTTAATACATAGAAATCGAACAACCCAGCACCAATATCAAATCTCAAATAACATTTCATAAAATTATGATTGAACTGGGAAAACTTTGAGGAAAAGTCGATTCATTACGGGGTATATTGCCCATAACATTCATAGCGTGCACTTCCTATTGAAATATGGCCCTGGATCACACAAACAATGGCTTATGTGAATGTGCCCATTACTTTTGTAACGAAACATGCGGCCGTCGAACTTGACCATTGTGATTATTCTTTTCTATATAACAGAGTATGTGGTAGCTTATTTTTTTCAAGTGTGGTTAAGTCCTCTAAACGCGGCGAGTGATTTCGCCCACTCGTAGTTTGGGCGCTAGTCCGACTGATTGATATTTTAAATTATAACTCCGCTTCTATAAATGAACTATTTGAATAGAACAAGGGCTCGTAAAGTTATAATATTTAGTCCAATACAATATGTATGTATGTATATGTGTATTTATGTATGCAAGGTTGTATCTGTTTATGTATGTTTATATTTTTATGATATATATATGTATATATGAATTTATTTGCTCATGTATATACTAAGCCACTAACTTTACTTTATATTTCCTCCCTTTTTTTCTTCTTTATCTGAATTTTACTAATACTCAATTTCGCACACCTACAAACGTTTGCTCTTGTACGTCCTAAGGTTGGCTGGTAGAGAATGCTCTTAGTATTAAGCCCGCCTTTTGTACAATTCTTTAATGTCTTGTGCAATCAAGTATTAATAAATAAATGAATAAATATGTAATGTAGGTATAAAAATGTTATAAGTAATAAACTTTTTTATGTGATTCACGATTCGCCTGTAACTCCTTTCCTCTGTCAACGCCTGTAAATCTCAACTCACTGCTGGGCATAGGCTAGTTAAGGTCGGAGTTTAATCCACCACGCTGCTCCACTGCGGGTTAGCGGATATATTCCCCACTATGAGTAACGATCGCTATCAGGTGCTCTACGAGGAAAGGTGGTAAATACAAATATCCATCTTTGATCTGATTAAGAATAGATAATACTCACAAAATGATTCTACGAGGGGCACATATTCGGTGTATGGATAAACCGTTGACAAATAAATAAAATTAAACAGCAACAAAGTAATTAAATTATTTGATAATGCACAATAAACATATTTAAACGACGACGCGTTGGCGCAGCGGTCACAGCACTGGCTATTGCGCTGGCGGTCGCGGGTTCGATCCCCGCTCACGACAGATACTCGTATTGGCCATATAGATGTTTGTCGTGGTCTGGGCGTTGTGCTTGTGTATTGTGTGTGTTTCCGGACCCCCGACACAGGAGAAAATCCTACTGGGGGCTGTTGAGTGTGAAGCGATTATTTATTATTTATTTAAAAGGCAATGACGCTGAAATTTCAGTAATAACTGTTTTTATTTGTGTCCTTACTTTACAAATCTTATATTTTGACATCGCTGGCGTTACCTAAAACTCAAGGATAGCACTAGGTTGCTTAACATATGAACAGTTGAATGCGTGTATTAAACATATATAATATAAAATGAATTAAAATATATACTATATGCATTTATGTATATATGATTACGAAAAGTAATTGAAATAGTAATAAAAAATGTATCAACTGGCCTGTGTCAAGGAACTTTGTATCGTATGTCATTGCTCTCGGCCGTCATATTAAGATTACGAAACATCGTTGTTTACCCGACGGACAGTTTTATTATTGACTCATCTGTGCAAATTCAACGATTTGCTAGTTTTGTTGCAAATAAAACCGAGTGCTCGATGATTAATGTATGTTTTAATTAGGTTACTGGAAACTGGTTCAAAAATTAATTTTAATTTTATATATTATTACCAATTTATTATATACCTAAATATATCATTAGGATATAACTCTCTCAAGAAGTCGAAGATATTTCAAAAGCTTTAAATATATATTTTTGACTCGACCCTTTGTTTTGAGATAAATGTTTAAGCTATAGGTGGCACGATCACCTGTTGTTTTAGTCATATAATTTAAGTCAATTATATAATTTAGTCTCGACATGTTAAAATAATAATTATATATAGACATAAACAAATAACATATTTCGTTTAGATTCTAGTATAAGTATACTCGTAAAGTAATCAAATAGGTTGAAAGTAAATAAGTTCGTAATCCTTAACGAAGAGTTAAGATTTGTCAAGAGAAAAAATACTTTTTATGCCTACATAATATGTTAGTAAGACTATGTAAAATAATATTAAACTTTTATTTGTAAAATGCATTCAGAAACCATACGTTAGTCTCACAGCACATTATTTGTTTCTGTTAGCGAATTTCTGACGCAACTTTTGCAGTATGTTCGTACTTCCTACAATTATTATTTACTTCAGTGTTTTTGCAATCACTCATCACCATCATCACTTCTGCCTATCGCAGTCCACTGCTGGACATATAGGCTTCCACAAGTTCGCGCCAAAAACGGCGCGAACTCATATGTTTTGCCCATATAGTCACCTCGCTGGGCAGACGGGTTGGTTACCGCAGAGCTGCCTTTGCCGAATACACAGGCCGAAGATGCTTCTGCTATCTGTCTTCGGCCTGTGTTTTTCAAAGCAAGCTAGTTGAATGGCTATCCCGAACTGTGTTATCACTTAGTCACCTCTTACGACACGCACGGGAAAAGAGGGGGTGGCTGTATTCATTACTGCCGTAGCCACAAAGCAGAAGTTAATAATAATAATAATAAAATAAAATAATAAATTCTTAATTGGACCAAATACTTTACAATTTCCTAACCCGCCAAACTGCGTGACAGTTTATCGGCGGATAGAACCTAAGTAACGACAAGATTTGTGCGAATTGCTTGTGCAATTTACGATAATTTTTTGATAATATACCGTCATTATTAGTTGTAGATGTCTCACTTTTAATAAGCGACAGGTAATTTGTAATGTTCAAAAATCCAATTAAAAGTAAAATTACGCCATCTATTAGCCAATTTGACAAACTATACGGAAGCATACACCGTCCGATCCCCATTTGACCTACATCCAACGATTCGTACAATAGCGAACTGCCCTCTCCGAGTACTTAGTAAACCCTTTTATTAAGAACTTTATCGAGGGTGAAATCATTTCATTTCAATGCGTTGATATTATTACCTCCTACGATGAGGGTCCGGAGAGATATCGAGTAATATCTAGATTTCAAACTACTATATTATATACCTACGAACTCGAGTAGGTTTGAATATCAACTTTCGAAAAAGGTGATTCAGACTTTAAAAAAAATGATTTTTTTGTTTCGTTATACTTTGAGCTTTTCGTAATAAGTAAAGAGATTTTTCTAGAACGATGACGATTCATGTGTATAATTTAAATTTTATTCGTTTCTGTATAATATAGTAAAAATATAGCACAATACGTTCGTACGAAAAACTATCATTAGCCCAGCTCAGTCAGTCGTACACCCGGCGACATTTTCTCAACGGTCATTTCACGTTACGGATAAAATAGCAAAATAAAATCTATATTGTTATGTCGTCCGCATCGTTGAACCAGCAAACGGACCCTCGTTACTAGAAATGTCCGCTCGAAGAGAGCTCAAAGCGCGTACAAGAGGAGAATAAGACACAGTCTCGATTTCAGCACCGATATTATGCACGATATCCAATCGATAACAGAATAAATTCATTCTGGGACCGCGATGTGGGTCGCACGACTCGCCAAAACAAATAAAAATGCAGCGATAGTCGACGGTGCATCGACCTTGCATCCTCGCTCCGAGTCGGCGACACCAAGCGATATGCCCCCCACCCGCCGAATAATAAGGTCCGATATTCTCTGTCGACGATATCGAAAAATAAGAAAGTAAAACCCAAGATGAAACTAAAGACGACCGATTCGATTCAAAGCGAATCGGACCATAAAACGACGGTATAGAACTTAATTTCGCGACACGACCATCGGGAAATAAAAGACGAAGGGAAAAAGATAAAGACGCATTCATAGTAGTTCGTTATCGGTGAGTCCACGAGTAAATATTTCGCATTTCGCCTTATCTCGAATTAATACAGCGGCCGTTTTGAAATATTGAATTTAGACGAGTTTTCGACCGATTGCCGGTTGTTGACCAGCTGTTGACCCATATTGTTTAGTGATTCACGTCACCACGGGAGTAATACGAGCCTCTGTTTATCTCGACATGCAAAGAATTGCGGCGAATTATTTGCTTAATGAGTTCACTGCGCTGCCTTCGTTTTTAGATTACCTGCTGCACTTTTACACACTTACATCTTATGCGTATGAAGTATCTGTATTTCTTTAACATAGTGTTTAGACAACATTTTCGAACTCTTTTGTCTTCCACACTACCGTAGTTGACTTAAACATAATTAATAATGTCTTATAAATTATCCTCTTATTGTTGCAGATTAAAACGTGCAGTCCTAGAAGGGTCAAGCAATAGCGCTACGAGACGCGCCTACACAGAGGATGAGCTACAGTCCGCGCTGCGGGACATCCAGTCCGGGCGGTTGGGGACCCGTCGTGCCGCCGTTGTGTATGGGATCCCTCGCTCCACGTTACGGAACAAGGTCAACAAGTTCGGCCTCACCACCGATACCGGCCAAGATTCCGAGCCCGATAGCGAGCCCGAGAAGCCGGAGTCACCGCCGTCGGTCATCCTCAAGATCCCAACCTTCCCGCCGCCCGACGAGAAGAGTCCCTCGCCCGCGACGCCAGTCACCACCCCGGTAACGCCCATCACTCCTATTCTTCCCACACAGCCGCCGCTCCTACTCCCACCGTCGGTCTTCGCCGACCCGCCCTCCGGCCAGCACCTCTTCACGTCCCTCAGCGACGTTATAGCGAAAAGCATCAGTCAAAAGTTTCAACAGCCCCTAGATCGACCGCCTCAGCCCTCCGACCTCCAGTTCATGCGCGCGCCAGATAGACACGTCTCCGTGATAAAAACGCCCCCCGATAACCAGAGGAACTACGCGATGCCGAGCAACTCGAAGGCGCCGCCTAACAATAACGGGCAGCCGGCGACCGGCGGGAAGGGCACGCGGCCCAAACGCGGGAAGTACCGCAATTACGACAGAGACAGTCTCGTGGAGGCCGTGAAGGCGGTGCAACGCGGAGAGATGTCCGTACACCGCGCCGGGTCCTACTACGGCGTGCCGCACTCCACGCTCGAATACAAGGTGAAGGAGCGCCACCTCATGAGGCCCAGGAAACGCGAGCCGAAGCCCCAACCGGAGGTCAAGCCGCAGCCCCCGAAGCCGCCGCCGAAGCCGGCGACGAAGCCGTTCGGGAACGGGCTCAACGGCCCCGAGGGCTACCCGGCCGGGTACCCGTTCTGGGCGGGCGGGTTCCCGCCGCCCGCGCCGGACCTGTACGCGTCGCACATGATGCGGCGCCTGCGCGAGGAGGCGCCGCCGGCCAACGGCTCGTTCCTGGAGGGCATCATCCGCTCCAGCCTGGAGCGCGAGGAGCCGGCCGCGCGCCGCCCGCGCCTGGACGCCGGCCTGCGCCTGGCCGCCGACATGCGCGAGGCGGTGCAGCGCCTGCGCGCCGACAAGCTGCGCCCGCGCAACGGCACGCCCACGCCGCCCGCCGAGCCCGCGCCCGAGCGCGCCTAGCGCCACCAAATATCACAATAGTTACCTAACGTCACAACCGACTCGATACACGGCTTTACCGATGCGATATCACAATTAATAGCGAGTAGACCGTTTGCGTTCCGTACTCCTCGAGCCCGGCCCCGCCCGGAGCCCCCGGCGGCGCCGAGCCCGCTCCGCACCGGGTTGTCCTAAATTACGTTCCCAGTCCGGAAACCTCACTTTTCGACCTCGTTTTAAGTAAAAGACAACCAAAAGTTAATGTTATGAAATCGACTATTTAAATATTTTTAAGTAAATAAAAAAAAAAACAATGTAACAAATTAATTATAAAGCTAGCTATGAGTGTAAATGTTATCGATTTTTAAGTGAATAAACGCAGATTTTGTGCGGTGTTTTTATAATTAGATAGGTAATAATAATATTGAATGAAGGATCGCCGCGGCGGGCCCGGTCGCCCCGTCTCTGTCTGTCGCCCCGCGTGTGAGAGGGACGGCTGCATGCGCGGCTCCGCGAAGCCGAAATCGGACTTGTGCAATTATTATTTTGTAAAAAATAGTAATTTAATGTGTGTGTGTGCTAACACGTGGATTTCCATATTACTAAATGTGATATTTAGGTATTACGAGTGCGGTTTGCGTGGCGCGGTGTTTACACCGACGTACATACGTCTAGTGAACTTATATATTTTATGTACTATTATTGTATCTTAAGAAGATAATATTCTTATTTTTCATGGTCCAAGTTTTAAATGTATTATCGACTATACAACAAATATGAATAATCATTATTATATTCTTGTCGACTTTAAAAATTATTAGCCCAAAAAAATTCCTCAAAAAAAATTAATATCTTCAAATTTGTGACATTTTTTGGTGTTCAATCGGAGTATATAACGGAGGTACGGTGGTAAATAATGTATACGCTCTCACAGAATAAATTTAGGTAAAAATATTTGGATATTATAAATATTATCATACGATTACTTATAGTAAGATACGTGTAAATGTGCGCCTCATGGAAATTTAAGAAGTCTTTGTATTGTGTATGTAATTAAAATATACATATATTATATACAAGTTAAAAAATAAATAAATATTGTCGTACATTTTTTCTTCGGAGACCACGAATGATGTGAAAATAGAATACAGAGTCTGACTTCGACATTTCGACGGTAAATATCATAATCTCAAGAGGACCTTAAGAATGTAAATTAAAAAAAAAAAACTATAAATGTTTAAATAATCTGTAAGTATCAAAATTCACATACATATCCAAAGTCGAGATGTCGAACACCCACTCTACTATAGCAAAAAACAAAAAAAAAAAAACAAAATTTTTTATATTCGAAATTTAATAGTCGATAGCATGTTTTCACCTCCATTTCGTTTTCTCTGTGTATAATTTTTGATGTCTTTTTAGCGTTTAATCCTCGGAAAAAAAAAATTATAATAACTGTTATATGCATTTATATTGGTAAAAGACTTGTAAGAAGTATATAAAAGTAAAGACATAATGTCGCAGTGTAGCGTCGGCTAGGGCCCACCAGACCGCATTTCAAAACTTTCCAAATTAAAATTATAGAAAAAAAAATCGAACAACTTTTTTTAATACGTACACAAATCTATGTGTTATGCCTGACATTTGTTGATAGCTTAAAAAAAGTTATTTTGTGTAAGTTTGTACAGAAATAATAGGATGGGACAATTTGCAAAGATAATTTAGATGTTAATAAAACATTCCGGTTAGAATGTTATTAGATTTTTTTTTAAATAATAATATAAATATTTTTCACATCGGGAACAAATCATTATGTTGTTTAATCTTATTTTGTAACGTTAGTTAATTTTTAAGTGGCTTTATTTTTTAAAATAACCCTATATATATGATTATAATATTATATTGAGATGTTATACATGTCATTGTTTTGTGCGAAGTGTTTGGGGTTCGATCCCGGTTTAAAAGAGAGTTGCGACTGATATGTAGTAGAAAAATGCCGAGTTGAAGCGCTCGGCCGGTTTGTACAAAGTGTATACGCCGCCTTAACGTATGTTATGAACAGTGATCTCCGCAATCAGCTTGTCTACACTTCATACACGCCATTTTGACTTGCAAAAAACATTTTTGTATACTTTCAAATCAAATAAGTCAGATGTAACGCCTTCTTCGAAACATTTATTTCCACTGGCAACTCCGGTGTGTGTTGCTATCGCTTTTCAATGAGGTCACTGGATTTTATTAGTGAATCGTTTTTATTGTATATTGTTCGATAATTTTTTCCACATAGATTTAAGAATTTTAGTTAATAACGTAGAGTAATTTTGAATTAATAGGTAGGCGGTAGTAATTCTTTAATATTTTGTTAATTATTTTTTTTTTTTCGTATTTGTAATGAATTTCTTAAGGGTTAGGTTAAACTTGAACGGTCCTCACCGGTCCAGGAACAAAAGACAATGAAGGGAAGTTGCATTTTTTTATAAAAGAAAAAAAAAACGCTCTTTATGATTCCGAGACGACGTGATCTAGAGTGCAATCTAATCTTAGGTGTTTCTGAACGAAATCGTCGCTCAATAACGCTTTTATTCGCATCAAACGCGAAAACTATAAAAATACCCTTAAAAATAGACTACAAAAACCGTTACAAATATACAAAATCAAATCTCATGTCAAAATATCGAACGCGAGCGCAGTTTCGGAAATTAAAAAAAAATTACTTGTGTAACGTATTCTGTAGTCTATGAAACGTTATATACCTTAAAAGACATTGCCAGATCTTATTTCTAAGCATTCGTAAACACATGTTGTTCGTTTGTGTGACTGTATTGTATATAACCGTCCATCGGCCGCAGGCAAAGCGACACGTCACGTTTGACAGAACGTGTGGCAATGTGTCAAACGTGGCAGAACATGTCAAACGTGATAGGCCGTGCTGTGACGGTGTGTCACTTGGCCTCCGGTCGGGGCGGGTAGGATGAACTTAATGTAAGCTTCACCTAATTGTTTTCCTTCTATATATGTATCTCTAGAAGATTAATTTTAAAATTAAAAAAAGTAAAAAATTACGATTATTCTACTTTTTATAACAATAATTCCTTATTACATTAGATTTATGGATGGATGGATTTTGTTTTAAACAAAGCTAGAGCAGAACGTGGGCTGCCACGTTAAAAATATGTACAACACAAAGCATTTAATTTTAGACATATTAAATATAATGTTATCTTTATTGAAGATAGTGTAATTCGAAATATTTTTCATGGTGTATTTATTTGTGAAATGTTAACGCTTACGAAATTCACATCACATACTGGGGAACATTGATTTTATGAATGTTGTCAACGTAAAAAAGTAAATTTAATTAAATAAAAAAATGTGAAATATTTTTAATTTTGTGATCGGATAAGAAAATTTATAATGATTTAGGTAATGGACCAATGTATAAGATAGACACTGTTATTTCCTGTAATCGATTTGAACGGCTCATGTTTTTTTTTTAAATAATATCAACCGGAAAGAGCTATCGAGATCAAATTATAATATTGTTATTTAATTATTGAGTACAAGTTTAATGGAATATTTTTTTTTTTCAATATACATTACTCGCCTCTTTAGTTTTTTTTTTTTTGTTATTTTGTTCCTTTAGTTTTTATTAATATTGTTTAGTTTTCTTTACAGATTGATGGATTCGTTGATTCAAGCGACTCAACTTATTTTTTATTATTATTATAGACGTATATTATTCACTTCCTCAGTAGTAAAGTGATGTTTATACACTATTTCTACATTGACTCACACCTGTTGCGGAAATTAAAAAAAAAAGTAAAGTTTGGCGGTAAAAGCGATTGGCACAACACTACTGTATTGAATCTAGTCAAATTTATAGATGAGAAAAAAATTTGGAAAGCTAAGCTTACGGCGATTCGACTGACATTTTTGTAAAAAATAAAGTTTTAACGTCCAAAAAAAGGTCGCTAGGCGACACAAAAAAGTTGATTTGAAATTGTGGAATTGTACACGTGTATGTTTGTAACTGTTTCTTACGTATAACTAATGTAATGTTACGTAGCATCGTTTCAAGTGGAATATTTTTTTTTCTTATTATGTAATGACCTTTTATCTATAAGATCTTTATATCTTACGTTATCATAATGAAGTGGCTGATTAGGCAGGTGTAAGAATATGCAAGGGTATTTAAACCTGTATACAATAAATTTCTTTCATTTGTTGAAATTTATTTTGTTTTATTTATCGCTATTTTGTAGGTTAAGTTTTTAATATTTTATGAGAACTTTATTATGTGTAAAGCCTAATAAATTTTGCAAAATCGATGATTTTACTGTTATTTAATGCGAGAATTAATTCTTAATTATAATTTAATGACTAGAATTTACATTTATACCTATAATAACTAAAATTCTGCATGGTACCCATTAATTTAAACAACAATAACTGTCAAAAATACAGTAATTTATTTCACAAATTACCATTTCTTTTTGTTGGGCTTATTAATTAAAACACTTCAACTTTTACGTATTTTATTTAATTTCGAGGCACTAGGAAGATACAATATGCAATGTTAGCGCTTCAAGACGTAGTTATAAACTGAACAGATATTATTAAATTAGAGTGAATTTATATTTTTCTGAAGGAAGTCATATTCACAACTATATTAATAAGGAGCTAATTTTTGTATATTTTATTCATATAAACCAACACGCCCCCTCAAAAATTAATCCTTATTTATTACAATGCAATTTTTGTATATTATATCAGTCTTATCTTCCTAGTGCTACCCTGGGAGTAAAATATATTTACAATGGTCCAACATTTGTTGCAAAGGATCAGGAAAACCAGGGAAAACCTGACCAGACCATAAATCATTTATAACAGTAATTATAAATTAAACAATATAAATCAATGGATTATTCTAAACCAATTTTAGGTCTTAAGTATTGAAAAGACACAGCTGGAAGTGGCTTCGTTAGGATATCTGCAAGCTGCTGACCTGTGGGAATATAATTTAGTTTAATTATATTTCTTTCTACTTGCTTTCTTGAAAAATGATACTTTATATCAATATGTTTTGATCTTTTATGATTACTTGGATTACTGGCAATACAAATACACCCATTATTATCCTCATAAATCGGTATAGGTTTTTCAATACAAAAATTAATGCTGTTCGCCAGTGACTTGAGCCACAATGCCTCTTTAACAGCTTCATATAAAGCCATATATTCAGCTTCAGTAGAAGAAGCAGCTACTGATGTTTGCCTCTTTGTATTCCAGGTAATCGTACATTGATCGAATAACATAAACAAGTATCCTGTAGTGCTTTTTCTATCACTATTATCATAGCCACCCCAGTCAGAATCTACATAACCACTTAGTATATTATCATAGTTGCTACATTTTCGGTATGTCAGTTTTAAATTAATTGTGCCCTTTAAGTATCTTAACACCCGTTTTAGACATTTCCACAATTCCTCATTATTTTTATTGGTATATCTACTTAATATATTTACACATGCACTTAAATCAGGACGAGTACATACCATAAGATACATTAAATTCCCTACTAAATTTCTACACGGCGCATTACATACGACATCTGAATTTAATGCTTCATAATTAAGTTTAGTTTCTAATGGAGTACCTATAGGGTTACAATCTTGCATACCATATTTGTTTAATATTGATTTTATGTAAGAACTCTGATCCAAAGTTATTTTATCATTTTCTCTAGTGACTTTAATACCAAGAAATAATTTAATATCTTGTGAATCTGTCATTTGAAATTTTTTCATTAAATAATTCTTTACCTCATTCATTATAATAATATCACCACAAGCTATCACTAAATCATCAACATACAATACTAAATAAACGTTTTTATTTATATTCCTATTGTCTAAAATGTATATACACCTGTCTACTAATGAATTTTGGAAACCTTTTTCTTTAATAAATTGTTCAAAAACTTGAAACCAGCATCTAGCCGCTTGCTTAAGACCATATAAAGCTTTATGTAATTTACATACATAATTATCTTTACTTTGTATACCTTCAGGTACTTTCATGTAAATTTCCTCACTTAGTTCACCATTTAAAAATGCAGTTTTTACGTCTAAATGGTGAATTAATAAACTAAATTGATTAGCAAAGGCAACGATAAAACGAAAACTAGCTATTCTGGCAACTGGTGCAAAAGTTTCATCATAATCGCAAAGATATTTTTGACTAAAACCTCTAGCCACTAATCTAGCTTTATATCTTAAAGGTTGTCCAAATTCATCATTTTTAATATTAAAGATCCATTTGCAATCTACAATATTTTTACCTATCGGTTTAGGAACTAAAGTCCAAGTATTATTGATTAAAAGTGAATTTAACTCATCCTTGATAGCATTTTCCCATAAGATTTTATCATCACGAGATTCTATTTCACTATATGAATTAGGTATATTACATCCTACATACATTAGATAATCATTTTCAATTCTATCATAACGGATAGGGCGCTTATTTTTTAATCTATCACTCCTTCTAAGTTCCTGCGTGTCAACTGCGTTTTCACTTTGATTGTTACTTAATTGTGAAGTTACATTTTTAGTATTAACTTTGCGAATTTTTATGGGACTGTTATATATTTCATCAGATTTATTTGCATCTGATTTAGAGCTACTAGGCTCCTGAGACTTTAATAACACTGATTTAAATGCATCAGTTTCATTACAGGAATATTCTTTACTATTCCTTTCAAGCCCTATAGCTGGCCTGGTTTCCATAAAAGTTGTCTCATCAACAATAACATCCCTTACAGTAACATATTTTTCGCATTCTACATTCCAAACTCTGTAACCATTTGGTTCATAGCCTACCAGTATTCCTTTCCAAGATTTGTCATCAAATTTCGATGTACTGGTTTTGTTATGGACATAAGCGGTGGAACCAAATACTTTTAAATATTTTATTGTAGGTTTCCTATTATGCCATAACTCATATGGTGTGCGAAATTCTTTTAAAGCCTTTGTTGGAGTAATATTAATTAAATATACAGCAGTTAATACCGCGTCACCCCAAAAAACTTTTTCTAATTTCGCACCATTTAATATACTACGAGCCTTTTCAGTTATAGTTCGAACCATTCGTTCTGAAACACCATTCTGCTGTGGTGTTCGTGGTACAGTTAAGTGGTAAGTAATTCCTTTCTCAATACAATAATTTTTCATGTCGGTAGATAAATATTCTCTACCGTTATCACTATAGAGATTTACTAATTTATAATTAAATTTTGCTTCACTTTTTGTAACAAAATCTTTAAAAACCGAATACACATCCGATTTATATGTTATTAGGTACGTTACGCAGTAATGAGTAAATTGATCTACAAATAATACAAAATAATTTTTGTTGTTGAGGGTAGAAGGAGTGATAGGCCCGCAAACATCCGTATGAACAATGAACAATGGCCGATTAACATAACTATTATTTTTACTTTTATTAAATGGTAATCTTGACTGTTTACCACTAATACAAGCCTCACATAAAGTATCATTAGGAATTACAGATTCTATTTGTATCAAGTCATCGACCATTCTATGACCTTTTAATTTTAAAAACTTATTTTTACTAATATGGCCCAAGCGCTGATGCCATAAATCATAACTGTGTTTGTCATTATTTAATTTTGAAATTAATTGACAGGTTTTAGGTAATAAGAATTCTATAACTATTAAATTATTTACATTCTTACCTCGCATTATGATTTTACCGTCTTTAAGTATTTGCACGCCATCTTTACCAAAGATGACCGTCATTCCAGCTCGCTGCATCTTTGAAACGGATAATAAATTGTACGGCACCTCACGACAGAACAGCACATCCTCCAGAACTCCTTGTACATCCATATCACTTATGACATTAATATTTCCTCGTTTGGTAGCTGAAATAAATTCATTGTGCTTAGCAACAGACAATTTAATCGGAACCTGTAAATTTATAGAATTTATAAAGAGATCTTCCCTGTTAATAATGTGATCCGATGCTCCAGAGTCAAGTAAAAATATTAATTTATTTTCTTGTGTACTTTGTCCCAAAAATTGTCGTCCCATCATAAATGCAAAACCTGAAAAATTATTAGCTTGCGACGTCGACCCTCGAGTTGTATCGATTGCTTGAACTGTCCGTGTATTTTTCTGTTGTCTTTTATAATAATAGCAATCCTTTTTAACATGACCCTTTCTTCCACAATGATGACACTTTGTAGTTTTTGACAACTTCCTTTTTGGTTTAAATTTATAATTTTGTTGGTAACTATTTAACGGTTTTTCGTTTTCAAATTTTCTTCTTTTGTTTTCTATATATAGTACTTTATTACTTGTGTCACTACTTTCATTCTTTATCTTTATTTCATGGTCCAATAACCTCGTTTTAACAAACGACAAGGTTAAATTGTCCTCTGACAGAGTTTCTATAGCAGTAATAATACCGTCGTAGGTATTAGGAAGTGTAAGTAATAAGTGAGAAACCTTGTCAGTTTCGTCTAAATAAGCTCCTGCTGCTAACAGTTCCGTGACTAGATCATCGAAAATTGTAAAATGTTTTATTAATTCTGTATCACCTTGTAATTTCAAACCTAATAATTTCTTGCGTAATGCCAACTGCGTCGCTAGACTTTTACGTTCATATATTGCGTTCAAACTTTTAAAAATTTGTCGAGCTGAGCTCTCCTCTTTAGCGAAACCAAGAAACGAGTCAGAAAGATATTCAATAATAATACCTTTTGCAATCCGGTTATTTTTCTCCCAGTCCTGGCAAGGTGTATTAGGCGGTTCTTCATCAACCACATTTAAAACGTCCATTTCATTAAGTAGTGCGCGTATTCTAAATTTCCAAACGCTATACTTTTCACCATTAAATAGTGCTATATTTCTTTTTGATTTTAAATTCTCCATTCTTGATGATTAAAATGTAGGTAGATACAAAAAAAAACACTTCGACAAAATCGTATGATTTTAAAGCCTCTGGGCCCATAACCTGTTGGGCTTATTAATTAAAACACTTCAACTTTTACGTATTTTATTTAATTTCGAGGCACTAGGAAGATACAATATGCAATGTTAGCGCTTCAAGACGTAGTTATAAACTGAACAGATATTATTAAATTAGAGTGAATTTATATTTTTCTGAAGGAAGTCATATTCACAACTATATTAATAAGGAGCTAATTTTTGTATATTTTATTCATATAAACCAACACTTTTATTACTATAATCAAGAATTTTGATGTAAGGCAACAAAAAGTGAAACCACATATAAGTCACGGGGACAATAATTTGAGTCGTAACCTCGAAACCCACTAAAAAGAAAAAAAATTAACCCATTTTGACATCTACCATATGTTAGTATCGTTCAGAAATTGTAACAAAAAGAACAAAAGGACAAGTCTTACCAAACTTACTGTTGAATATAATAACTAACCGCAAATTATGTATATAATAAAATAATATTTTCGGTTTAGCAGTTCCGCTTGTATTTTTATTTTTCGTACAGCCCGCAGGCCAATGGCACTTGGCTCCAAGGCCGTTTTAAAAAATAAACAATAAACAACTTGGCCGCGAGTAAATTCGTTACATGCCGTCGAAATGAATAAAAAAAAAAAATATATACGACCAGTTTTACGAAGCGGCGCAATTTTGTGCATATTTTCGTCGAGAGTGAAATTATTAAATGGTTTTACGGTCCGTCGGATACGAATAC
Source organism: Melitaea cinxia (assembly GCF_905220565.1). Classification (NCBI taxonomy): domain Eukaryota; kingdom Metazoa; phylum Arthropoda; class Insecta; order Lepidoptera; family Nymphalidae; genus Melitaea; species Melitaea cinxia. The sequence continues at coordinate 3,509,402 of NC_059416.1, forward strand.
ATATTAAGCTTCACATATTTAAAAAAGCGCTGGATTTTTTTTTATGTACCTACATATAGTTTTTCTAATAAATAAAATATTAAATCACGTTTTTGAAATTTTATTTGATAATATTTTTAGACTATTTTTGGGAAGCTTAACAAAAAATATGCACAAACTATATAAAACTAAATAACTTAGTTAACTTTATTACGAAATATTCTATAAGTCGACTTATAAAATATGTACCTACAAGTGTCATTTATAAGTATACAACAAGTAGTACATAGTTACTCAAACACTGGTTCCATCTAAATCTAAACCGGTCCTATATACAAAAATATAATGTACGAATGAGAAATAAAAAATTAAACATTTGGTTCGGTTTAAAAAAGAAACAATGCACAGGAGAGATCGAGTCCGAAAAGGGCCGAAGTTACCATGACCTTACCGACTTAAACTTTAAGTACTTTATGTGTAACACTGTCTGTGTGCGTGTGTTTGTGTGAATGTGTGTATGTGAGTCAATCCGAGTACTCTCGATTTCATATATGCTGTAATTATTTTAATGAAGATTTCTCGCCCCTTTTATTGAAGATGCTTGTTCTTTAAAATTATTTTAAAAGCGTACTTAAAAAAAGAAATGTTTGATTTGTTTTGATTTGATTTTGTCAGATTTGTATACTGTATACACAAAACGTTATGGACAAATTGACCAACATCTATCTTATTTATAAAAGTATAGAAGAAATTGGACAAATCCTACAACTAAGTATTTTGGAGAGGCTTGTATGGTCAAGACCACCTATCGTCAAAAAGTGGCTGTAAAGTAGTGGTAGTAATGCAAGCAAGCGAATCATTAAGATCGGTACCTACACCTTAGAATGAATTATGGGGTAACACATAAAAAAAGTAAAATCGGCTTGAAAACATCCTCCTTATTTAGAAGTTGGTTAAAAAACGCAATTTTCTACTCACGAAATAAGAAAAACTAGGTTCTACTGGTGAGTATGGTACAGGAAGTAGACGAGTCAGTAAGGAGCTAAGTGGAATAAAAGAAGTAATTTATTGACAATTTTTTGCTACTGACAATTTTTTATTTGTTTATAACATAATACGAAAAATATACTTACGATAATTGGTTTGATTACTTTAGAAAATAATCTTCAATTACTATAACAAAAAGGAGAACTAATAATTTACTTTTATAGTGGTATGATGATAGTCATAACTTCATCTGAAAATCAAGCCGTATCATGTCGATCCATGGTGTCGTCAAAACAGCACAAACAAGACACCACAAACAACTTTTTTAATCAGTCAATCTTTTATCATCAGTCCACAATTCGGTTACACGCAAGTTTATGTAGGTACACGTTTAATGTAGTGAGTCAGTGGACGTTGCACTCGGTGATACTGACCTTGGTCACGCAGCTTACCAACGTTGGGCGTTGGCCGGAATCCGTCCAAAAATGCGCTAAATGTATAATTTAAACCGTCCTTAACATTTTCAAACTGGACTCGCGTATAAAGTTGTTAAAATCATAACATTTTATTAAGCTTTGTAAATTATTATGAAGCTTTAAAGGTTTTGTTGTGTTGTGGTTGAACGTAGGTAATTTTTATTCTTAAGATTTTTCAAAGTAAACGAAAATTATTTTTTTTTTTTATTGTAGTCACTTGAACTTGTTCAAGATTATGATAGCTAATATTTTACAAACTCAAGTAGGAACTTAAATATGTTGACATAAATTGTGATTCAAAGATATAACAAAACTCCGCACTAAGACTGATTGATCCTGGAAACTGTATTGGTAGAATATATGTAGATTGTACTTTCACAATATTTGTTATTCCTCTAAGTCTGAATATCGGTTCAGCCTATCGCAATCCACTGCTGGACCATGCTGCATCCATCCAGCCTCCTCTTTGTACTAATGATCTTATGTAGATAGGTCTAGCAGGTCGCGGAGGGTGTCCTACACTGCGTTTGCCAATACGCGTTCTCCTACTCCATGACACGTCTGGTCCAGCGGACATCGGTTATGCGACACACGTGACCAGCAGGAGGATTCTACAGGTTAGGTATGTTTGTTACTTTCGTCTCTCAAAATTCTATCAAACGGAATACGCTTGGGGTCTCTCTCAAGGATAGGATCAGAAATGAGACTATCAGCGAGATAACGAAAGCCTAAAATTACGAATCAGAAACTTTTCCTTCTGTCATCTCAATACATTACAACATTTGAAGTACATACCTGTTTGTATGAAACACTTATTACATCACCTTAAATAAACACACAATTAGTCAGTAGTCGATGATATCAACACACAAATAAGTAACGGAAATATAATCAAAAAAATGCTGTGTGGCTACGGCATCAAAGAATATAGCCCACTCTCTTCCCGTGGGTGTCGTAAGAGGCTACTAAGGGATAGCATAGTTCCACTAGCACCTTGGGACTTATATAAAAGCCGACCGATGGCGGGATAACCATCTAACTACTGGCTTTGAAATACACAGGCCGAAGACGGGCAGCAGGTCGTAGGTGCGACAACGCCAGCCCTGCGGTCACCAACCCGCCTGCCCACCGTGGTGACTATGGGCAAAACACATGAGTTCGAGCCGTATTTGACGCGAACTTGTGAAGGCCTATGTCCAGCAGTGGACTGCAATAGGCTGAAATGATGATGATGATGAAATGATGAATCAAATAAAAATAATTCTATACCTTTGTACAATTATCAAAATTATGAAATATTTTAATATTTCGATATCAATTTTGTAAACTAAAATAAGTTGAAAAGCTTTCAATTCAAATTACATAGGCACCTAAAAGTATAAAACTGGCTCGGACGACCCTCGAACGTCCTTCAAACTATGAGAAATCTGTTAAAAACCAGACGTTCATTAAAAGTTTAATCCAAAATCATATTATCTACTGACAAAATGTAAAATTTTTATAAAACACTAACCGTGTTCCCGATAGGCTTTCATCGGGAACGTCTCAGGAACCATCGAATATAATGACTACTATTTTACCTATTTAGATACTTTTTTTTAAACCTTGCTTCCAACTATAATACCCACATACTCTAAAAGTCTAAACTCTAACTATAAAAATACAAGATTTGTATTTTGAAGTACATTTATTAAATGTGGTTCAGACTATAACGTCCTACTGCTGGGCATATTCCCTTCTTCTCCATGTAGCATAAGGGTTAGAGCGACTCTACCACGCTGCTCCACACTAAGGATCATCATCAGGTGTTTACGATAACAAACGGGATCGACAGCGTAGCGTGCTCTCCGACACACGATAGTAGAAAGTAGTAAAGTAGAAGTATTTAAGATAATTTTACTCTATACTAGCGGTTTGTAATATTATTATTATTTTTTTATGTCACTAGGTCGGCAAACAAGCTTACGGCTTACCTGATGGCAAGCGACTACCGTAGCTTACAGACACCCGCAACACGAGAAGCACCGCAAGCGCGCCACCGACCCAACCCCCAAACCCCTCCAGAAGCTCGGGTCACCTTACTCACCAACAGGAACACAACACTGCCTAAAAACAGTATTATTTAGCTGTGATCTTCTGTAAGGTCGAGGTACTTCCCCAGTCGGGCCGCTCCATATTTTGAGCAGGAATTTCCCGCTGTGCCCTACCTCAGTTAGTGTTATCAATATGAATCATTCAAACAAACATGCCTATAAAATATAAAAAAAAAATTAGTCAATATTCTATTTCCTTCTTAGAAAGTGTTGTTGTAGATTCAAGACACAAATTTTCATAAACTTAGAAATTAATTTCCTCTCATTTATTTAGATCATATTATAGTTCAACCAGAATGGTTTTTTTTTCAGTATAGTGAATTTTTACAGAAAAAAAAGTTGGGCGTCTCGTCAAACCGAACTTACCCACAAAAATTGAACATGTTATTAATCATTCAAAAAAACATTCGGCAGCTGCTGTCTATTACATACCTTTTAAAAATAAGATGAAATTCACAAATGTCGACTAGATTACGGAGGACAAAATTATGCTAAACTTAAAACATATCTCAATGTTTCAATCGGGGAAAGTACCTTATCATTGAAAACAAACTTTTTAACAATAATTAAACAATTTTTGATTGGTTATAAGTATATTATATAACTATGTAACTAATGAAATAAAAAAGGTATACAAATAGCTCGAAAACAATTACACTTAAATGTCACGCCGGTCACGCGATCCCGTATGTCCCGTGTGTAGCTTGTTTTTGTTTTCTGTAAGCTTCACTAGATTTGACATAATAATAAGTAATCTTTAAAAGGACTTTTAAATATCAATCTACTTGTCACAACCATTATCTTATCAACTTTAGAATCTATACTTTGCGTGTCAATCAGCTACACCTGTTAGAAATGACTTTTTATAATAAGCTAGAAATTATTTAGAAAAAAAAGCAATTTGTCGTTTACTGTACATAATAATGGACCGCTCCTGTTAAAGATATATAATGAAGGATATTTTCTAATAGGCTGATATTCCTCAAATGAAAAAAATAATAATATATACTTTAAACACAACTGTCTCCAGTACTATGAAATTTAGAATTATACGTACACAAAACAAGCGCTAACCAACCACAACATAATTGTGTTTGCAGGCAAACGAAAAAAAACCGACTTCAATTATATCGACAACGGAACTGAGATGAAAAAATAGTCAAGTAAATACGCATTATCAAAGATTACTCCAAAAGCTGTAATCAGATCTCGATAAAATTTAAATGACCACATGATAAACATCGGCTTTCGATTAAATTAAAAATCATTAAAATCGGTACACCCAGTAAAAAGTAATCCAGATTTTCGAGAGTTTCCCTTGATTTCTCAGGGATCCCTTCATCAGATCTGGTTTCCTTATCATGGTACCACACCGGGGATATCTTCTTTCCAACAAAAAAAGAATTATCAAAATCGGTTCATAAACGACGGAGTTCTCCCCGAACATACATAAAAAATATAGAGATAATATACGGTCGAATTGAGTAACCTCCTCCTTTCTTAGAAGTCGATTAAAAAGACTAAATCAAATCAATTGCTTGTGAATCTTTGCCTGTAATATCCCACTGCTGAGCATAGGCCTCTTTCCCCGTGTAAGAGAAGGATCAGAACTTAATGCACCACGCTGCTCCAATGCGGGTTGGCAAGTATTTTGAATTTTAAAATAAATCTGGATCTTGAAAAGTACAATGGTGTCTTTAAAAAATAAGGTTATTAAATATTATGTTTAATATCCTCATGTAAATCCATTTGAAGTCCAATATTGGTACAAATAAGCAAAATTAATTTACTACAGTTATTGGTTATAGATATTATATTGATTTAGATTCTTCTTAACATACAATATAAATTTTATAACTACAAATTTTAATTATATTTATTTAAAATGTACTTGAAACTGCGACCATTTATTAAAATTCGTCACATTCTAACCACTGAGCTACCTCGTTTCTCTGTCCGTCTGTAACAACCTTAATTTAAAGCGAGAAGGGGAGTAACGCGCTGCAAAAAAAAATATCTCTACAAACAAAAGAAAATTGCGGTACCTAATTTACATGATGTTTCGTTTTCTTAAAACGCAGAATGTTTTGTTATAATGAAACAAAAAAAAAAAAAAAGAACTCCGTTGTTTTTTCACGATTACCCCTTTTTACCATTAACTTTTGTTAGTTGTTAGTTTGCATTTTAGGTGCTTTGTTCCTTTAACTTAGATGTAGGTAATTCTTAAATTTTACAAACCGCTCGCAGGCTTAGTTCTGACTTTAATTATTCAGAGGCAAGTAAGTCCAAATACGAGGGGTATTGTGGTGAAAAATTAGAACTACAAATTATTTTTATTATAGGTATGCGTATTTTTGAATGAAAATTGCGATTGTGGAACTATATGAAGTGTTTTTTTTGTGGAATTATAGGTATATTTGTTTGATTGACTCCAAAAAAAATTGGAAAAATAAATATTTACACAATACACACACGGTCGTCTGATCCTAAAGTAAGCAACTTAATGCTTGTATTACAGGTAACAGCCGACTGTACATACATATATAAATATATAAGTAAATATTTATATATGTATATATAAAATTCCTTTATAAGTAAAAAATATTCTATTCAAAAATACATGTATGGTCGTCAATAACTTAAACATGGATGAGCAATGTGAGTTAATTAATTTTTATGATATATGTCAGTCACAAAAAATTGGACGACTTTCTTCTGAAAATCAATAAAAGGTGTGAATTGGTATTGACTCAACATCTTTCCAAGAAAAAAAAAAGTTTAAATTATTGGATTTAAATACTAATAGTCTAAAGGTAAGGATGCTATCTTTTAGTCACATCTACTCGTAAATCAGCGAGTGGAGCACTCCTGCATAATACATTTTTTATCCGACTAGGGCGACAAACAAGTATAAGACCTGATGGCAAGCTATTACCGTAGCTTACCTATAGATGTCTACAATACTACTTACTCTTTCATAGTTTTCAATTGTGCTAAATAAGTTAGATTTCGCCAATGTCGCGTAGAATAGTTTAACAAAAAACCGAGTGTGCTTTAGACCACACAAATGAAGTAAAACTTCTTTAGCAATAAGCCTGCACAATAGGCCTGCACTGTTAAATAGAGAAATAAAATGTGTGCTCATACCTCTCTCTCTCGCTCCATTTGCCTTGCCCGATCACACTTTTCGTAAATCTCTCGTCACGCATTCACCAACTTACTCCCCAAGTCAAGAGAAGTTTTATTTCAATAAAAGGAATGTAGAATAAGTACATGCATATTTATTATAGAAAATATTTTGTTATTAAAATATCAATCCCTCATTTCACAACAGTGCAATTAAAGTTAAGTGACAAATAATAAGATATCAGTCTTTTATGTTATTATTTAGTAAAATGTACCTACTTTGTTTTATTTAATGAAATGCATTGAAATTAAAATGTATATAGAAACTATGTCTTGCCTGTAGCTTAGCTAGCTCCTTAGAGCTTTATTTTTAATAAATTACCATGTTTTATTTAAATATTTTAATGATACACGCTTAAAAAGTTTAAAACTCTTATTTATTAATTTATTCCCCAAAGTCGAGAAGTAAACTTAATTATGAACTTGTAACGTCACAGTAATCGACGTACCTACTTACATACAAAAACGAACGAACGAAAGGAACACACGGCTGATTCGGTGTCTGTTTATTTAAATAATAAATTAGTTTCCCTATGGACATTTAGATTCCAATAGTTATTAAATTACGGAGTTTTTAATTTTTCATAAAGAGAAATTACGACAAGTTGGACCACTAGTCACTCGATTATTTGCTAGTTGCTTAACTTATTGTTCGACCATTTACCCGACTGGTTGCGTGATCAATTGCAAGAATTGTCGCCGGTCTAGTTGCTCCAACTTAAATCTTATTTATTCAAATTAATACTTTGCCTTGTAAAGAAAGCCTTCGTATACCAATTAAATCCCACTTAACTGACTTACTATTATTATTTCGTTAATTATGTACATATAAAGCACTCAGAACCAAAAATAAAAAACATTTCAGAAAATTTATTTATTGTAATATTCTGAATCCTAGTGTTCTTTGATATCTTCCTTAGCTTAAGATGAGTGATTATGATTTCGGCAATTCAGAACTTATTGTTTTATTAACAACGAAATAAAAAATGTATGAGTTACATTCCACGGACTTAACTTCGTCATTAAAATGAAAGCACTTAATTAAAATTTTAGTTTACAAGTTTCTTTTCATAGGTTCATCTCTACTCATCTCTACAATATTTATTTTAAGTTTAGTTTAAAAACGTATCTTTAAATACACAATACTTTAGTTAGTTTTTAAGAACTCACAAAAATGGTACGCTAACAATTTACAATTTAATCTACGAAAAACTTTTGAGCGTAAGGTAAATTCATGCTCTACCAGAAGAAAGTTATGTCGTGTACTAGAGTTTTCACTAAAACAACGTGGTACGCCATCTAGCGTGACAATAACACGAATCTTTTTTACAATTTCTTAAGAACCATGAAGGTGGCGCTAGAGTCATCTATTTATGAATTAACATTGCAATTAAAATAATATTGTAAAAGAAAATAGTAACTGGAGCAAAATAATGTATATATTAACAAATGTTCAATTTTTTTTCATCATAACATTGATATATTCCATTTAAGATCGTAAAATAAAAATATTTTTATGAGATTATGATTCCAACAATGGCAATAAAATAATGTCAAACAAGTGTTACCATTTTTGAACTTTTCCCACAATTATGCAGTTGAAATATGTTTCGCTTCAATATATGAACATTCTATCTTATGATTGTGACAAAATTTATTAATATACAAAAAAGAATAGCCTATAATTAATCCAATTAACTAAAAACAAGTTTTCAGTCGTCTTATGGTGTTTTCAATACTTTTTGTCCTGCTATTGTAATCATATTTGTATATTTTTATCTTAATACTAGCGTTTTGACTTAATATTTCTTCAAAATAAACTTAAAAAAGTATAGTATTAAACTATATGTACGTTTTTGTTTCGATGACAAGAAGATATTGAGTAAATTGACGATTGAGATATAACAACACCGTATTTAGTACCGTATGAATTGTCGGATTCTACACGACGCACGACCGCTTTTAACGTCCGCAATAAGTTAACAAAACTCGTTGAAAATGCATACATCAAAATGGTAGAATCTCTGCAAATGTTTTTATTCCTTTTTAAATCGAAATACAGACGAAAATGGTCCTGGTTCTCTCCGTTCCTATGTTCAGTGCTCATAGTGTTATTGTTTTGTCACGGAGTTCTAGCTAAGTGTAGTGATCATAACTGCTTAAATGGTGTGTGTAAAAATGAAACTTGCGTATGCTACGATGGCTGGCAGGGTCCCCAATGCCAGCATTGCGGCGGGAAAATAAAGTAAGGGCATCTTTTGTCATTTTTACTAACAAATTCTCATAGCTAGTTCAGTGACCTATTTGACAGAAGGCATGTCATCTATGTAGAATTTGCGAAAACATCAATGCAGGATTATCCAATTATCTTCTTTGGCTTCTCTATTTCATCCTGACATTCTGCTGAAGGTCGCAAGTGCTTATAAAACTATTACGATGATTTCAAAACGAAATGCCAACGAAACGTAGCATGTTTTTCTCGAACTTTTAAACTAACTAAGGTGCAAGAATTGTTCTGAAGTGCTCCTTAAGGTGACCGATATGTCGATTAGTTGTTTTAAATGTAAATAAAATATAGAAATTATAAATACTTAAATTAATAAATGTTAGTATTATTATTTTATGATTACCTGCCTAAGTAGAAAGTTTGTGTAGTATAGTATTTATTTTGTTGCTCTGAAATGTTATAACTAGTTTTCATTTTATAAATTTGCAATAAATATTATCAAAGTTTTTACCATAATTATATAAATTATAATATCTTTTAGTTTTATAAAAAATATCATATTTATAATCACATTATAAATAATTCAGTTTAAGATTATACTTTTTAGGAAACAATGCATGCTAGCCTTCAAAAACAAATAAAATTTTACAATTTTTCACCAAGAATTTACTTTTAAAATATTTTCTAGTAAAATTAGGATTGATCAAATTAATGTAGATATGATAATTCGTAAATTATCATAAATAGTAAAATGGCAACTCAATTTGGCAACAAAATAATTTAAACTTTAATTAATTAAGTTGATCGTTTATAGGCATGTAGTTCAAATATCATGTTTTAACACTAAAAATTATATTTATTCTATTTTAAAATGTGATGTCAAGTTTTTGGACCCCTCCACCCTTTGTCACATAATGTCACACTTCTTTGATCCCCACCATCGTCTTAACGTGTGAGGAATATTATGAAAGACCCGTTATAAGTGTTCCAATTTCTCTGTTTCCCATATAAACAACAAAAAATACCTACAATAACTTAATATAGTTTAGTATAGTAGTAGCAAAAGGCATTTTAAATTAAATTATTTTGTTTTCAACAGACATGAATGATATTTAAAACTTAAACTTTCTAAAATCTTTCATAAAAAAAAAAAACAGATAAAATACAGACTTCATAAAATACAAATACAACCTCATTGGTTTGAAAACCTATATATATATATATATATATATATATATATTTTTTTTTTGTTACTGGGATAATTTTAAAATAGCAGGTTAACTAGAACATTATTTTTTTTTTTGTTAGAAAATTATTGTTTCAAATCTACCTGCGAGTTTTTGAACTTAGCCCATTAATTTGCAAATGAAAAAGAAAAATTGTTAAATTGTAATATAAATGTATACTTTATATAATTAGAGAAAGGTTAGAATTAACTTTGTTTTTTATAGATGTGTTTTAGAATAGATAAAATTAAACTTATGCACCTAGGAGGATGACATTAAAAATATGAATAAACCTTCTATAAATAAATAAAGTTAAAATGCAACAAAATACTCTGATTCTGTTAATTATGCACAATAAACAATTACTATATAAATATTATATAAATAACCAAGATTCTAAAATTTCAGTAATGATTTATTTTTATGTCCTTACTGTTGAAATAATATACATTTATATGTATATGGATTTATTTTCATTAATAATAAAGGTCATTATACGTAATAATAATAATAATAATTTACTCTTTATTGTACACATAAAAAAAAGTTTACAATTTATACAACAATATACAAAAAGAAATGTACAACAAGAGTTCTTATCACTAAACAGCGATTTCGTCCAAACAACCAGCTTGGAGGAGATAATGTGAAAATAAGTAGAAAGGTACATAAACGTAAACGTATCTATATCAGCTCACTGCTACCTAAAATTTAAGTTGCCTACAATAGGAATAGAATGCCGTGGCTGTTTGTTAAAAATATATATAAAAAAAAATTTAGTATAATTTTTTTTATGGGCAGGAGTATAAAGTATACTTTCATATTCATTTCAGAACAGCTCTTTTGTTCATTTGTGCTTCTTAAATAAAATTGCTACTAAGTATCCTACGCAAGTAACGTGACTAATGCTAAAACTTTGTACACCCTACTTGTCAATTGACTAGTGAGGATTGACAAAGGATCGAAACTATTGTCTTATTTTAAAACATTATTTTTATTGAAGTCAATCTTTATTATACCAATTTAGGCAACAGTCTTTCTACAAACTCTCTGTATGTGATTTGTCTACTATGGGTAGCAATTTAACTAGATTTTCTGTTGACTTCATCAAAAGGGTGTCATTGCTTTCAAAAACCATTTATGCATTCGATATTGTAAATTAGCAATAACTAGCACATATTTATATTAACAGACAATACATAATATGGTCTAGTTGTCTAGACAACTTAAGGATTTATGTCTCAGAGTTTGTTTATTGAGATATAGATGAGCCCTAAGAATGGCATTATGTAAATTCAACCCCTAATAGGTTTCCATAAGAGAATTTGCGTATTCACTGTTTATTTTGTGTATGTGATGATATTGTAATTGGAATTCTTTCAGACGAATTTCGTTTGGATATAACATCTTTTTTTCCACATTACTTTCCCTTCTTTTGTATCAACTACATGGAATATATGTATATTTCCTATCGGCGTGTGGTTTTTACGATAATTGTACTTTAGACCAGCAGTTCTTAGACTGCCTAGAAATATTAGGATATTGTCTAACACTGACGGTTTTATTTTGATATATACCTATATATATATATAGGTAAGTATATGTATAAATATATATAATATATATATATATTTTTTTTTTTTTTGGACAAAATTTTCTTAACTTTCTAATCAATAATATTAGTATTCAATGAAAATTTACCATGTTTTATGTGTTTTATGTGGGTACACAGTAGAATTTCATCATTAGAGTGTATTTGTAGAGCTTTCTGTCCAGAAATATTGAGAACTCAGGATGATTAAATAATAAATAAATATCTATAACATACACAGTCATCTGTTCCTATGGTAAGCAAGTTAATGCATGTGTTATAGGTTACGGCCGGTTGATATAGGTACATATATTTTTTTCGATAAATACATATATCACATCGAGACTCAAGGTGGGAATCGAACCCTCAACCCTCAAGCAGAAAGCAGTGTCACTGCAGACTGTGCCAATGAGCTAGGCAATAATATCAATAATTACCGCACTTTACATCTTAATAATCGAGCTGGTAATTTAGTAAAATAAATTAATTGTGCTTCATAAAATGTCTGGTTGTAAACAGGATTTCTAATTGTTTCAATATTTTTTGTTAGTGCGATATGATTTCAGGATAAGGGATTTTTTTTTAAACAATGATTGCTAACAATATAATTAAATGAGTCATTGTCATGAGATGGAAAACAGATGGCTATTGTTGTTTTTTAAATTTACATAATGTATTGTTAATTTATATTGACTTTATTGTTATACATAGAAATTATATAATTATGTATCATGTGTGAAAACTATTTTTAGTTAGTTTTAGTGTGATCATAATTTTATGATTTTAAAAGCTTTGTCCATCATATCATAAAAAAAAGTTAGAATCTGTTTGTTTGTTTATTTTTATAATTCTTTCAATATTAAATATATTGGCAATAAATTGTAGAATATCCATTATAGCTAAATAATACAGTACGCATACGTTCCAAGTCTTTTTTCACTGTATTTTTAAATTGTATACATTTATAACAACAATGAAAAGAAGAAAAAAAAAGCTATACTATACTGCCATATATGATAAAATATAAATTTTTGTCTTCAGATTAACCGAACCAACGGGCTTAATAACCGACGGTCCGGGCAACTATAGCGTTAGTACGCAATGTTCCTGGTTAATAGTACCCCCGAGGTTGGGGCCCAACCCGCCCGTGTTGCGTGTGAGGCTCGAGAGCTTTGCCACCGAGTGCGGGTGGGACCACTTGTATGTTTACGACGGTGACAGCGTACGGGCTGAGCGGTTGCTAGCTGTATTTAGGTATGTTTAATATGATAAGACAGACTGCGTTTTTTGTACGGCTAGAGTGGTAAGCAAGTGTATGATCCATCTAATGGTAAACGATTACCGTAGCTCATCGACGCCTGCAAAACCAGGAGTATCCCGAGCACGTTTCCGAACTTACCTCCAACAATCCCCAGGAGCTCTGGTCACTTATCACAGGAACATACCACTGCTTGAGAGTAGTCCTCCCCACTCGGGCTGCCAGATTTTGAGCAGGATATTCCCTACCTCAGTAAAAATAAATTTGGGACAAATTGTCTCTCTAGTACTGTATGGCTACGGTACTAAAGAATATAGCCACCCCCTCTCTTGTCGTGGGTGTAGCGTGTGGGGCAGCAGCGTCTTCTGTGCGACAAAGCCAGCCCTGCGGTCACCAACCCGCCTGCCCACCGTGGTGACTATGGGCAAAACACATGAGTTCACGTTATTTTTGGCGTAAACATGTGGAGGCCTATGTCCAGCAGTGGACTGTATAGGCTGTAATGATAACTCTCTCCTAATCTACCTCTTCCGTTCTATTCTGTCATTTGCCTTCTATCTGATTTTCAACCAGTGTTACAACTTTGTAACAGTACTCTGAATGGAAGATCAGTATTTAATATATTTATTTTTAATGTCGTTAGTTTTAAGTTAATTACTGTACTAGTTATTTAAGTACTATTACTGTGATCAGATTATTTAGCAAAGTTATCTAATACATATCTAAGTACTCCTTTTGCCTTGAGATAATAAATTATGTTACAGTATATACTGGGGCTTAATAAAGTAAGTTTATAGAGAGTTTACTTATTGACTGGGTTGCTGATAATAATGTTTACTCAACTAATCCATACACATGAAGAACTATTTAACTTTGGTTTATTTACTTAAAATTTATTTACGAAAATCGCCCATTCATCGCACGAACCATTGTCTCTTAATATTACGTATACTTTTTAAATTTAAAATAATTCACCCTTTTACTTACCAGAACAATATTTTTAATCGCAATATGATAGCGATAATCGTGTAAATCGCATCTGCTGTTAAAAATACAGTAACATAAGTATTGTTTGTTTGTTTTTGTAGTTTATTTTCCATTACATATAATATATTATTTTTATATAAATTGATCGATTTATTTGTTAATATATTATATATATAATTTACAGTGGTGTATTAGATAATAAGGATTCGGGGTGGACGCGTCAAGTGATTGCTCACTCGGGGAGTGTTTTGCTACATTTCTTCTCAGACGACGCGTACGCAATGGAAGGGTTCAATGTGTCCTACGCTGCGTACTCGTGCCCTTCGAACGATCACCGTACTAATTGTTCGAGTAAGTAATTTGTTTTTTCTACTTAGAATAGTAGCAAGGACGTATCTGTTAGCGATACAATTTGGAATTGATCTTTTTGGTGGTATGTAATGTAATTTTTTTAAGGCATTCCGAATTGAGACTGCAGCTATAAATATAATATAATCTTTATAATTTTGTGTTATATTAGATAAAAACGAGTGTGCTTTAGACCACACGACTGAACTTAATCTTCTTTAGCTTCATGTAACTCATATCTTCTTCTCAACTCGCTCGGCGTCACGCATTCACTCCGCTTACTCAAGTCAAGCGTACGTAGAGAAGTTTTACTTCAAAAGTAAGAAAAAATTAAAAGTTGACCTCCAATCTAATTGTTTAATTGCCAATTAGAAAGGTACTTAATTACAATCGTTTTGTACACATTTTATAATTAATTGAAGGAGAAAAACTAATTATACATCTAAAGTCAATTGATTTCTTTTGTATCTTTGAGGAACATTCGAGAAGTTTGTCTCACGTATGTAAAATTGTTTAATTAATTTGACTGATGACACGTTTGTTACGAGTGGGCGGTTCCTATGTTAAATAGATTTGTTTTCTCATAGTTGTGTTTGCTCGCAAGCGAAAATTTTTTTTTTTAATTTACTTTGGTAAGTAATACAACATATGTAGTCGAAAAATTAGTCAATTAAATACGCATTACTAGGGATAACTCAAAAAATAATTGTTAAATCTCGATTAAATTTAAATGAAAATGCACGACAAGCTTTCGATTATAAAAGAACCATCAAAATCGATACACCCAGAAAAAAGTTATGGGTAACACATAAAAAATACAGTCGAATTGATTTTTTTAACCGACTTCCAAAAAAGGAGGAGGTTCTCAATTCGACTGTATTTTTTTTAATGTATGTTACATCAGAACTTTTGACCGGGTGGACCGATTTCGACAATTTTTTTTTTAATCGAAAATGTCAATTGGTCCCGTTTAAATTTATTTGAGATCTAACAACTACTTTTCGAGTTATATCTAATAATGCGTTTTTACTTGACACTTTTTTCGTCGATCTACGTTGTATTACTTGTCGATGTAATTGAAGTCGGTTTTTTTTTCGTTTGTCTGCAAACACAGTTATTATTATTTTTTTTCATACAACTTTAGCGGCAAACAAGCCTACGGCTCACTTGATGGTAAGCGATTACCGTAGCTTATAGACGCCTGCAACACCAGAAGCATCGCAAGCATGTTGCCGACCCTATCCCATATCGCATATCTAGGAGCCGAATTGATAAAATCATTTTTTTTAGTCGTTTAAAAATTGTCCGATGAAACGTTTATGTTACGAATCTTAAGAGTGTGTTATATGCGAGTGTGTTATGTGCTATATTCATAACATTTCATTTTCATGGCAAAATTTTCAATTTCAAATGTTGCGTTCGAAATTAAACGATTCTTCACCAAAACCTATCGTTTGAATAAAGGAATCTGTGCTTAGATAATTTAAGGTCTATCGTTACTAATGAATGGTTTCTATAATCTATCTTTCGTTAATAGTTAGTTTCGATAATGGATCAAAGTCTGAATAATTTTAAGACTGAATATTGACATAGAGTTTGTTTATGTATACAGACACCTTTTTCCGTAAGGCGACGCACCCACAACTAATGTGCAAAATCTTACAGAAGTCTATTAGCGACAGCAACTGCTTTAAGTGTTGTCTGCTCGGTAACAAAAAATAGTCGATTTCTAAAATAAATATTAGTAATAACTGTTATTTTAACTAGCCCGTTGGCGCAGTAGTAGCAGTGTAGTGGCCCTGCTTTCTGTGCCGCGGGTTGCGGGTGCGATTCCCGCCTGAGTCTGGGTGTAATATTTGTATTTATATATTTATATGTGTATTATTTCTATGTATATTTATAAAAAACATATATAGGGGAAAGTGTTCACCATTCGTACGCGGGGCACATTCGTACAGTTAGTATAACAGAAAAACTAAAATACACACAAACACGCCTTTGCTTGTGTGCATAGACATGCCAGCCACCATGTTGCTAGCGGAGTGTCGCGCCAGTCACACCACGGTGTATCACCTGATAAGAGGTAACGTGTTTTCGCGCGCGGTGAGTAAATTTTTTTACCTAAGTTTAGTTCGTAATTATAAGTAGAATTGTTATGTTTTTGACAAAATGGTGATGGTAGATTAATGTTAACATTGTTAATTTTGACCTTTGATTGTTATATTTCTCAAACTAAGTTAGAATTTGTTTAAAGTTGTATTTTATTTTTTTTCCAGGCATGGGGTACATTCAGACAGCAAGATAGGGGTCACATTCGTACGCGTACGAATGCTACCCTTTAGATTTCATTAACCACCAGTACATCAAATTTCGATTTTTTTAAATATAAAATATAGTAATCCCTTTTTAAATTATCGTGCAGACAGCACAATAACATATTTTTCCTTTTATGAATTATTCTACTTCTAACAAAATGAAATATTTTTATTAAGTAAACCTTATAATTAACATTTCATTGCAGAATCATGGTGCAAAAATATAAAAAAAGGTAAGAGAACTCAAGAAGTGGATGAAGAGTCCATGAAATTAGCAATTAATGATGTAATACAAGGACGGTTGTCGAATAGAAAAGCCGCGTTAAAATACAACATCAAGACATCAACGTTGGAAACCAGAGTCAAGAAATTCAAAGGTGGCTTCAACGCCGATGGACCCTCATGAACTTTTCTTTCAAAATTCACGAGTCTTCAAGTTTTCTCCTTGGAAGAAGAGGCACGCTTCATCATTATCATCATCATTACAGCCTATACAGTCCACTGCTGAACATAGTCCTCCACAAGTTTACGCCAAAAATAACGTGAACTCGTGTGTTTTGCCCATAGTCACCATGTTGGGCAGGCGGGTTGTCGCACCGAAGACGCTGCTGCCCGTCTTCGGCCTGTGTATTTCAAAGCCAGCAGTTGGATGATTATCCCGCCACCGGTCGGCTTTTTACGTTCCAAGGTGGTAGCAGAACTGTGTTATCCCTTAGTCGCCTCTTACGACACCCACGGGAAGAGAGGGGGTGGCTATATTCTTTAGTACCGTAGCCACACAGTACGATTAAATGACTACATTATTAATTGCTGCAAAATGCACTATGGGCTAACGATAGTACAAATTCGGAAGCTTGCCTACGAATACGCGAAAGCGTTGAATTTAAAATATCCAGTGAAATGGGATGAAAATCAAATGGCCGGCTTAGAATGGATGCATAAATACAGGGAACGAAATCCCAACGAAGATTTATCGACTATGAGTCAAGTCAAATATTATTAAGTTACTTTTTTGATAAATAAATATTTTTATAATTTAATTTATAAATATTTAACGACTTTAATAGGCTTTTTAATTAACCTGTATGAATCTACCCCATGACGTACGAAAGTACCCCACCTACTGTACGAACGTACCCCATACGTGGGGTACGTTCGTACAAATATCGTAGAAAAATGGCTATAACTCTTTAACCTTTTGACTTAATAGTTTAGGACTTTTTTGTAACAAACTACAATATATTTGTTACACTTAGGTCCATAAACTAGATAAATTCGACAATTAATCATAAAGTAAAAAAATAAAAACCAAAAAGTGTACGAAGGGTAACCACTTTCCCCTAGTTATAACAGTCGGCTGTTACCTGTAACACAAGCATTAAGTTGCTTACCATAGGAACAGACGACCGTTTGTTCAAAAAAAAAAAAGTGTTAATTGATAACGGTCTCGTTTCCTTGTAAATTATTATTTTGCATGTAAATTGTTGTTCTGAATTAGTACTGTGCGAAAAAGTTTAGCTTTTAGCTTATATGTGTATATTTTATTACACTATAATTTACTCAACAATTATACCATAACACCTACCTGTAAAATACATAAATAAAGACCTCTGTTCGTCCTAATCAATGGACAAACGTTGTAATTTATAAGACGGTAAAGAAACCGACGGATTACTAAAGTGCGGATTATGAAGTGCGGATTACGAAGCTTACGACAGACAATGGACACTTGTGAGACTTCGAGACGTCAACCCCTTCGATAAGATAATCGAGGCGTCTTCGAGGGTTTGTGTTTGGTAATTTTGAATACATTTGCATATTTTTGATAAAATGAATAAATATCTATCACATACACACACGGTCGTCTGTTCTTCCTTAGATAAGCAACTTAATGCTTGTTATAGTTAACAGCCGTCTATTATAGGTATTTTTATTGTTGATAAATATACATAGAAATAATACATACATATAAATACAAATTTATACCCAGACTCAGGCAGAAATCGAATTTGCAACCCGCGGGAGAGAAAGCAGGGCCACTCTACAAATCGATATCAATTCATATGTATTTTGTTTTTTGATGTAACTAGGTAGCGTAACGCGTAACACGCGTACTGTTCACCTGATGCTAAGCGATTATCGTAGCTTATAGATGCCTGAAACACCGGAAGCATCTCAAACGCGTTGCCAACCTTATCCCCAATCCCCCCAGGAGCTCAGGTCACCTTACTCACCAACAGGAACACAATACTGCTTGAAAACATTATTATTTAGCTGTGTTCTTCTGTAAGGTCGAGGTACTACCCCAGTCGGGCGGCTGATATAAGAAAATTTGGTTTAAAAACATTTTTTTTTGTTAATCGTGTTCTAAGAAGGAGGAAGTACTTGATTCTAGCGCACGTTTTTAAGTACCTCATAACTTTTTACTGGCTGTGCTGATTTTGATGACTTCTTTTTTTTAATCGAAATCATCTGCTTTGTATTATTAATAATGTTTATTGTATGTATGTGTACTATACTTTTCTATGAGGAAAATTTTTACAAAATATTCAAATAAAATAATAGAAAGATATATCTTCTATCATCTTGGATAAAGAAGTGAAAAGCGATTATTTAAAATATTACAAAAATATTAAAACACTAAATATACTATAGTATACTAAAATATTCAAATAAAATAATAGAAAGATATATCTTCTATCATCTTGGATAAAGAAGTGAAAAGCGATTATTTAAAATATTACAAAAATATTAAAACACTAAATATACTATAGTATACTAAAATATTCAAATAAAATAATAGAAAGATATCTCTTCTATCATCTTGGATACAGAAAAGCGATTATTTAAAATGTAACAAAATATTAAACCACTAAATATAGTATATTGTTAAGGCTTTTGATTCATTTTAAAAGTGAAATTTCTTTAAGATCGTTGTGACTTAAAACTCGATGAAACTAAAATGCGCAACGATAAAAAAACGTGTAGGCGAGAATGAGATAGAATACATTACATAGTATTTTTTAATTATTTCCGGTGAAAAAAATCTCGTAGGCTACTTTTCAGAAGTTTCACTTCGGCTGTGTGTGAATTGCACAGGCAAACGTTTTTTTTTTCTCCCTTTTTATCAAAAAGTACAGGTTTCAAAAAACCTTTTTTGGAATCTATCTACGATTGTGTTTAACCTCTCACATAGGATTTAACATCCTAATGGAGGTAATTCATTGTTAGGTGTCAATTAATTTACTTCAGTCATCCTACTAATTATAATTTTCTTTACAATCAATTAAGCAATTCTTGCGTGTTACTCTAAAAAATATCCATCCATCCATCTTTTCTCACAAACTTGGATATAATATAAGTGGGACATATTTATTTGAAACCGTCTACGCAATTGAAGTAAAATTTCTTAACGTACGCGTGACTTGGGGTGCTGGTGAATGTGTGTCGAGAGCGTTACGAGAAGTGTGATCAGGCGACGCGAACGGAGTGAAAGAGAGAGGTACGAGCATACGTTTTCTTCCGCTTTTTCTCTTATAGCCAGTAACGTTTCGTATATCTAAGACACAGTGCAGGCCTATTGTGCAGAAGTTTTACTTCAGTCGTGTGGTCTAAAGCTCACTCGTTTTTTTTTTAAACTACGTCAAAAAAATATCACACGTAATACCTTCACACGTGCTATAAATATGGATAAGTTTTTTAGTGTTAAACGTTTTATTATACGGTTACCCTCATTATTGACGCTATTCAGATAGAGATAATGTTAACTATAAGTTTTTTATTTTATGATGAAAGGAACAAATACGCCGTTTGTTCTCAAAAATTTTTTGAGGGTAACTACCAAATTTCACTTTCAAATGACATTAATTAAGACTGGCTTTAATATCGCGTGACTGTTTTACCAGTTTCTGATAAAGTTTACCTTACAAATAAGTTACAGATAGGTTTTATATATCAGGAGAACTAAAGTACAAATCAGGAGAACTAAATTAAAAATTTTGAATCCACAGGTATAAGAAATATATGACAAACAAAGTTACTTTAGAAGAGAATATATCATAAATATATGTTGGATATCATTAAACGTCTGATTGCTTTTATCAACTTGATAAACAGGCCTTAAATGTAAACATATCGAATGAGAAAAGAGTTAAATATACTAGTTATTGATTCTTAAATAAAATCTAAATAAATAAAAATGAATGTTGCTAAGCGCATAACTTGAAAATGGCTCGAACAATTCGGCTAATTTGTTTTTGTATGTTCCTTAAGGCCCACGGAAGGTTTTAATACTAATAATTGTGTTTGCTCGCAAACGAAAAAAAAACCGACTTCAATTACATCGACGAGTAATACAACGTAGATCGACGAAAAAATACTCAAGTAACTGCGTGTTATCAAAGATTACTCAAAAAGTAGTTATCAGATCTCAATGAAATTTATATGTGACCACATGACAAACATCAGCTTTCGATTAAATTAAAAATTATTAAAATCGGTACACCCAGTAAAAAGTTATTGCGGATTTTCAAGAAGTTCCCTCGATTTCTCTAGGATCCCATTATCAGATCCTGGTTTCCTTATCATGGTACTAAACCAAGGATATCTTCTTTCCAACAAAAAAAGAATTATCAAAATCGGTACACCCAGTAAAAAGTTATTGCGGATTTTCAAGAATTTCCATCAATTTCTCTGGGATCCCATCATCAGATCCTGGTTTCCTTATCATGATACCAAACTAGGGATATCTCCTTTCCAACAAAAAAAGAATTATCAAAATCGGTACATCCAGTAGAAAGTTATGCGATATATTCAACGTAGGTCGACGAAAAAAGCGTCAAGTAAAAACGCATTATTAGATATAGCTCGAAAAGTAGTTGTTAGATCTCAAATAAATTTAAATGGGACCAATTGGCACACACCACATTGGCATGGAGTGATTTCGACAAATTTTCTTTTAATCGAAATTAAAAGAAAATTTGTCGAAATCACTCCACCCAGTCAAAAGTTCTGATGTAACGTACATAAAAAAAAAAAAAAAAATACAGTCGAATTGAGAACCTCCTCCTTTTTTGGAAGTCGGTTAAAAAATATACTTTTAACTTTTAAATGAACAAAGTCTGTCCGGGCAGCTAGTTATATAATGAATAGAGAAAAGGACATTTAAGCCCGGTATATTATATTTAATCAAAATCAAAATCAGAAACAGCATTATTCAAATAGGCCCCAAGAGCACTTTCGAATCGTCATTTTACAAATTAAAACTTTAAAATTAAATTATAAAATAACGTTTTTATTCGCGAGGCGTTTACTAATTTTCTAAAGCTCATACCATACACTTACAACTTGAGTACACGTTGTGGTAGTATGTGTATGGTTTACTCACACAATGCTAATTATAAGATTGAGTTCAAGGATCTATAACATTATCGTAATAAGGAACCCTTATACCGACAATGCTCGGTCAACTTCGTATTGCAATAGTTTTTATTACTACTGCGTTGTTTTTATTGTAAATTTAAAACCGATCGTCGTGTTATCGTGATATCGTTTTGTCTGACAATTGGTTTTGTTTACTAACGAACGAATTGTATTTGTCGTTTACTTCAATTCAAGTATGTTCTCTGTAGGAGTTCAGTTTTTTATTAGATTATCCTAAATAGATTTATTTCACAATTAAAATGAAAATAAATTTCATGCTACTATGAATTATTGTTTGATAATGTTGATTTTTTTTGACGTTTGTTATGTGTGTAAATCATCACCTGATTGCAAAATAATTATTACATTTAATTTCAAAAACAGAAGCAATTTTTTACCGATACTAATGACTTATTATTATTATTATTTTTTTGATACTAGGTTTTATAGCAAAATATCTAGTAATTGTAACGTGTAAAACACTTAAATAATTATGTTATATGATATATTTTCAGATCATGGTGAATGTGACGAAGGCTCGTGTAGGTGTGAGCCTAATTGGGTGGGTGTTGCCTGTGATCAGCCTTTATGTCCAAGTGAGTGAGAATTTAGATTAATATAACATTATACACATACGTATACGCCATATACAAGATCATTGAAACTTTTTATTTCAATTTGTTTTGTTTTTTTTCATTCACATGGCATTTTATATACAAAAAGTTAATATTGAATAATTTAGATTTACTTATTAATTCCTGTTTCTTTTACTAACCTATATCATTGTCTAAATTATTGTAAAGCAATTATATTACATTATTTTGTAATCACCACAAATACTTAATGTTAAATTAATTAACTACATAAGTATGATCTTTAATATATGTATATTTTTTTTTCAAAATAACATTTTACAATTTCTAGTAGTGGCACCATCGTGATCCTTCAGTCGGTCTCATGGTTGATGTAAAAACCTATTTCTATCCAATTTAAGGCACCATAACGGTGAAGTCTTTGTATTGTCATCTTCATCCATATAATGGTATGATATTGAAGTCGGTTTTTGTAAGGTCTCGGCGGTACTGTCTCTATATAGGTAGGTTACCTTTTGGTATGCCTAGGATTTGGACGTGCCTAAATTGTGCTGATTGCTTTTTTTATAGACATTACTAGAAATATTTTAAGATACTCTTTTTGATTTTTGGCTCTTAGTTATGATGCCTGACAGATCGCTTGATATTCAAAGCTTATATAATTTGTAAATAAAGTAATGCATTTTTTTTTCACCTTAGAACGCCATTTTCGTAAATTATAGAATTCCAGTTTTAATTTTTGTCCTTCCACAAAGAATTTACTTCTGTTTACATTGATACAATTGTAATGCTATAAAATTTCTGGAAAAGTTGTGCAGTTGAGATTTTGCATCCTGAATCAATATTTTCTCAATTCTGGACCATGAGTTTTGGTATTGGTTTAGATAAATGATTCTTGTATTACTTTTTAGAAACCGCCTTTAATATATTGGGTAGACGTTAGGTATGTGTTGTTAAGGTTTTTGGGATCAGTTGGTACACCCATTTTTTTCATTGGACCTTTTACAAAATTTGACGAGTTTAAGGTTTTTTATATTTTCTTGGAACCATTTCTCGTTGGAAAATATAAGTTTTATCATTTGTGTTAAGGCTTGTGAAATTTGTGTTTGAATTTCATTACATCTTTGTCATAGGACCCACTAGGAAAATACCATTTTTATATATTAAGAAAATTAAGAAGTATTTGCAGGTTTGGTACCAGAAAGTATAGAAAGTACTTATTCCGATGTTCCCAATATACATTTTCTTACGGGTATTCATTGTGTAAACATCAAACCTTCTATGATGTTGTTGTTACTGTAATGTTCTTGGTATTTATTAATTATATAAATACTTAATATAGGAAAGGGTTTAATGAAAGACATGTTCACTGTAGTTGAAGCCATAGACGAAAGGGGAGGAAATCTTTATTTCTTTTTTAATTAACCATAAATCAAAACCATAGACAATGACTACCTAACACCTCCCTTACAAAGTAAATTTTTCAAAATTATCTAGTAGACGTTATACATTTACAATCCTTATATTTATACATTTACAATCCTTATATTTATCTTATATTATCTAATACATTTTTCCTCTGAACAGAAAAAAAAAATACGTTTAGTAGACAATTTTATTATTATGTATACATTGTGCTTACAACACTATGACCAAAAGACATTTTAAGTTGACAACTATGACATAATGACAAGTAACATTTAATTTCGATTTTGACAGTGACTATGACAATTGACAAGTTAACATATATAATTATTTATTATTCAAATGTATTGTGTACTACTTGACTAATAAAATCTATCGGGTTTACGAATTTGACGACCATATTTGGAACATTTTACTGGAGTAGAGGTACTGGACGACAAGGATGGATTGCAATTTGATGGAGAATGATGTGAATTAGGTGATGGCTTTGATGGAACTTGAATAGTCTGCGAATATTTTGGCGAATGAATCTGTTCTCTATTCCTACGAAATTCACCTTCTGGACTTGAAATTATATAAGAACGTGGCTCTGGGCCTACTTTTGAAATTATTCCTGGAATCCAAGCATTATAAGCATTATTTGGCTGTTTTTTGAAGTAAACTTTTTCACCTTGTTTTAAAGAAGGAAGTGACTTTGCATGTTGATTATAATAAAGTGATGTTTTTTGTTTATACGTATCTATTTGTTGTTTTAATTTTTTATAATTAATATATTTAGGTTTCAAATTAGAATCTGAGACAGGTATCCTAGTTCTAAGTCTACGTGACATACACATTTGTGCTGGAGAATAACCACAGCTTTTAGGAGTATTTCTATATTGTAAAATGGCAAGATAGGGATCTTTTTTATCAGAATAACATTTCTTTAAGATGTTCTTTATAGTTCTTATTGAACGTTCAACTAGTCCATTTGAACGACTATGATATGGGCTAGAAGTTATATGCTGAATATACCATTCTCTCATAAAATCACTCAGTTCTTTTGAATTAAATGGAGGACCATTGTCGCTTATGACAATATTTGGGATTCCATGACGTGCAAAAATAGATTTTAAATGAGTAATGACACTACTAGAATTAGACGAGTTTAAAAGAACAATTTCCGGATATTTTGAAAAGTAGTCTACGACAATTAAGTATTTTTTATTATTTATTTCGAACAAATCCATACCCACTTTATTCCACGCCAAAAGTTTATAATCATGAGAGATTAGTGGTTCTTTACTATTGCTACTGCGGAATGTAAGACATATATGACACTGACTGACAAATTTTTCTATATCTTTGTTAATGTTATGCCAATAAATTGTACCCTTAGCTAGTCTTATACAACTATTTATACCTTGGTGACCTTCATGAATTAAATTAAGTAAATAATTACGCATATTGAACGGAATTATTATGCTTGTATCCTTGAATACAATATTATCTATGACATATATTTGATGTTTTAAATCAAAGTATGGTTTGACTGACGGTGAAACACATCTTTTGTGTTCAGGCCAACCATTTTGACAGTATGTAATTATTTGACTTAGGACTTCATCTTTTATTGACTTTTCTTTAATTTCTTTTAGTTTTTCTTGACTGACTGATAATGTACTAATTAACATATTTATATGCAAATCTAATTCCTGATCTACTTCTTTCAAAGTTTGTTCTGACAATGCAGCTCTAGACAATGTGTCTGCTATATATAAATATTTACCAGGCTTGTACGAGACTTTAAGATCATAAGGCTGAAGTCTTATCATGATTCTTTGTAACCTAGGTGGTATATCATAAAGAGGTTTTTTCATTAATGAAACAATTGGCTTATGGTCGGTTTCAACTAATGTTTGACGACCGTATATGTATTGGTGAAACTTAGTACACCCAAACAATATAGCTAAGAGTTCTTTCTCAATTTGAGAATAAGATTGTTGACAAGGAGTTAATGATGCTGATGCATAGGCTATTGGTTGACTATTGTGACAAATGACAGCACCCATTGCATCTTTTGACGAATCTACTGACAGTGTAATATCTTTATTAGGGTTATAGTAAGTTAAGACTGGAGTTTTTGTTATAATTTCTTTTAAACTGTTATATTCTGTCTCATGTTCATGTGACCACGACCATTTTGTGTTTTTTGACAATAAAGACCTTAGACAAGAAGTTTTTTGAGACAAATTATCAATAAATGGACCTAAATAATTGACCATTCCTAAAAATCTTTGTAGTTCATTGACATTGCTAGGTGTAGGCATATCGCAAATTGCCTTGACTTTACTTTCATCAACTTTTACACCTTTTTGACTGAAAACATGACCTAAGTAACTAACTTCCTCTTTACAAATTACTGATTTTTCTTTATTAAATTTAATATTAATCTCTCTAGCTCTTTTTAAAACATTTTCTAGACGTTTGTCATGAGTTTCTTTGTCAGGAGCATATATTAAAATATCATCTATCATTATTTTTACTCCTTCCAAATCACTAAATCTTTTAACCATTTCACTATGAAAGATTTCACTAGCTGCACTAATACCAAAGGGTAGTCTTAAGAAACGATATCTCCCCTGGGGAGTGTTAAAAGTACAAAGTTTTGACGATACTTCATCCAGCAATATCATCCAGAAACCTTTATTACAATCTAATGTACTGAAATACCTGGCACCATTCAATGTAGATCTAATTTCATCAATCGTAGGTAAAGGAAAATGAGGTCTCATGAGAGCATTATTTAATTTTTTAGGATCAATACATAATCTAAGTTTTCCATCTTTCTTTGAAGTAAGTACTAATGAATTAACCCATTCTGTAGGTTCCTCTACTTTTTTAATGATATTTTTTCTTTCTAGTGATTCTAATTCTCTTTTTAAATTATCAGCAAGACGAAATGGGACTTTCCTACAGGGATCTATGGAGGCTACGGCATCGGGTTTTAGGACAAGATGGGCTTGATAATCTTTTAAACAACCTATTCCTTCAAATAAGTCAGCATATTTGGACAAAATATCTGTTTGTACTATGTTAGACTGAAATTTGACATTATGAATTCTTTTGATTAACTTTAACTTTTGACAAGACTCTTGACCAATGATATTTTTACACGGCAAATCAACTATATGAAATATTATATCATAAGACTGGTCATTACATATTACAGGCAAGCTACACATACCTACAGTTTGTATAACTTCTCCGCTAAATGTACTTAACTTATGGTTACTTTTTTGTAAGATGTTTGTCGATAAATTTAATTTTCTAAATTCATTGAAAGATAAAATATTAGTTTCTGCACCTGTATCTAATATGAAGTTAATTACAATGTTATTAATTAATAGTTCAGTTTGAAATACACTGTTTTTAGTTGAATCGCACAATAAAATTTGACTTACAAATACTTCTACATCGGAATCTGACTGACTGACAGTATGGACTTTCTTAATGGTGTGACATACCTTAGAAAAATGGTTTGGTTTTCTGCATATGTTGCAGATTACTCCAATGGCTGGACAACGAACACGGTGTATTTGACCACAACGATGACATGGATTGGCTTCTTTTTTCCTGTGGGGACTTTGACTGATGACTGACGACTGACTGAGGTTGCTTCGTGACTGGCTTCTCCCCGGACTGCTCTTCCGTGAACTTCTAAAATTGTAAAGATGTCTATTAGTTGACTCTTTTTGACTGTATACCTTTCCGACAAATGACTGTGACGTAGTAGACTGTTCCCCTTGTAGAAATTTGGCTTGTTGTCTTGACGTTTCTAATTTTTTGGATAGATCCAGTGACTCCTGAAATGTTTTAGGATTATTGATTAGAAGTTTTTCCCTGATGTAGTTGTTATTATTGTTTAGATTCCATGAGAATACATCTTTAAGAATATTGTCGCGCAGCTCATCGAAACCACATTGTAGGCTGATGTTTTTGATGTCTGTAGCATAGGACGCAATATCTTCATCTTGACCTTGCTTTCTGTTAAAAAGTTTGTGCCTTTCCATCGTAATGTTCACCTTGGGGAGGAAATATTCTTCGAATTTCTTTAGGAGTTCATCGAAAGTGACTACATCGATGTCGACGTTAAATGAATAAAATATCTCTAATGCCTCGCTGCCGATGCATGCTAACAAAATGGCGACCTTACGTGATTCCGACTCTTTTTCAAAATTATTTGCCCGCATGTAAATCTTTAAATTTGTGGCAAAGTTTTTCCACGTCAGCGGCATATTTGACGAATGTACGTTGAGTTTCTCAATATTATTAATAAGTGACGAAGACGATTGTATAAGATTAGACTGACCAGCGACCGCCATGTGTCCGTCGTCTGCAGATCTTATTTTTTTCTTCGCTGCTGGCGTCTGCGACATTTTTAATATTCGTCCACTTGTTTACGTTCACTTCTGACACCATGTAATGTTCTTGGTATTTATTAATTATATAAATACTTAATATAGGAAAGGGTTTAATGAAAGACATGTTCACTGTAGTTGAAGCCATAGACGAAAGGGGAGGAAATCTTTATTTCTTTTTTAATTAACCATAAATCAAAACCATAGACAATGACTACCTAACAGTTACTATTTTAATAACATGTACGTGTATGTTTAACATGTAC
Organism: Melitaea cinxia; assembly: GCF_905220565.1. Classification (NCBI taxonomy): domain Eukaryota; kingdom Metazoa; phylum Arthropoda; class Insecta; order Lepidoptera; family Nymphalidae; genus Melitaea; species Melitaea cinxia. The sequence goes on from NC_059416.1 coordinate 3,538,180, forward strand.
GTGTTCAAAATGTACCTGTTCAAAAATGTTGATTTAATTTGTGGTAACTTAACTGGTCAGTGAATATGTCGATGTACTAAAATCATTTTTTTACAAACACCATTTGTTTTCCTAATCGCAATAAAATAAAATTTCAGATGACTGCAATATAGCTATGGGTGGGGGCGTGTGTACAGCTTACGGTTGCGCGTGCGCAACAGGACGGAGCGGGCCCGCATGTGACGAGCAGGTGGGCGTGGCCTCGTGGAAGTGGGCGTGGCGTGAGGAGGGCGAGGGTGGGGAGAGGCCGCGGGGAACCCCGCCCCCCGCCGCTGCGCATTCGCTGCTTACATACAAGGATGACTTGCTGCGGGTGGGCGGGGAGACGTTTACCGAAGCCCCTTTTTTGTATAAGTGAGTAAAATTGATGTCAGGCGTAGTCTAAGGGACCATTTCACCTTTTGTTGATAACGCTATTTGGCGGATGACGATATCCACCAGATAAAATTTTTTGATGTATTAATCTTTTTTCATCATCGAATTCCACTGTATTTATGAGATATTTCTATTCGCAAATATGAATATTAAACTTGTAGTTTATTAATTGACGTTGAACAGATTCTAACGGCCAATTCTACATCCTGCTGTTAAAGTCTAATCGTCAATTCTTACATAATGTATTCGACTAAAGGCTATTTCAGTGGCTACTAATATTAAAGAAACTAATAACTTCACAAATCCTATTATGTCAATTATAATAATATTAGTTTTACGTTGATTGGTAAGCATAAAATGTAACTGCATGCATGCGCTCTTGCTATGTGATAGTTTGCTGCTTATTCTTAAGATAAGTACTTGAAATGGTATCTGCGTCTGCTTGTAATAGAGAAAAATCTTAAACCATTGTTTTCTCATTTATAGATATAAAACAGCAGAAAAGGAATGGATACCAACGGAAGCGAGAGGGGAAGTCCCTTTACCGCGTTTCGCGCACTCGGCTGTGATATACGGGAACGAGTTGATAGTTTACGGAGGGGTTGTAGCCTCCGACGAACCTGAAAGAGGGTGAGTTATTAATAAATTTAAATTAAGGCTTATAATCGAAGATAAGGGTAAGGGCTTCGGCAAATACCCTTCATAAAATCTTTCTTGTTCATTTGCCCACCATAAAAAAAAAAAGAAATTCCCTTAAAATAGTGCTTTAGTTTTCTTTTTTTCTGAATATTTATTATAGTCTGATCTTAAAAGTGGTGTTGTTTTAAAAAAGGGGAGGACTGGCGGGTCTGGAGGGTCGAGCAGGAGAAGTAACCAATGAGATATGGCGCGCGAGATTAGATGCGCATTCCGCCACCTGGCGCAATGCCACGCCCACCGCCTGCGCGCCGCACCGCCCCGCGCCGCTCAAGCACTGCGGTAACTGCACACCGTAGCGCACGTACACTGTCGCACACGTACACTGTACCCTGTACACTGTCACACACACAACGCCACGCCCACCGCCTGCGCGCCGCATCGCCCCGCGCCGTTCATGCACTGCGGTAACTGAACACCGTCGCACACGTACACTGTACACTGTCGCACACGTACACTTTTCATTGTACACTGTCCCACACATGCAGTGGCACGTCCACTCTGATACACCCACTTGGCTGTGTGTGTACACATACACGCAAGACAAATTCCACTTTAAAAATTAAAATTAATTATTATTTTTATGCTTCACTGCAGGAGGTCTCCACTTATCAGGCCACACAGCACTGATGGTGCAAATGGGTCCAACAAAAAAGCCTGTCATGTTAGTGTTTTTTGGGCACTCTCCATATTACGGATACTTACATCTCGTACAGGTTTGTAGTATTAATATGTTTTGTGATTGATTTTTTGTTGCAAAATTTTGTATTATTAAAGTTTTGTTCTTTACTAACCTGGTTGAACTGGAAGTTATATAAAATAACAAAAATCAAACTTAAAACATACGAATAAGTATATATAAAATAAGTATAATTATTTGCACCTATACAGACTTTTTAAAGCGTAATATCAATATTTCGACACCAAGAGTACCAGGCTAACATAACTCGCGTGGTGGCAGGAGTACTACGTGGAGGAGAACGTGTGGGCGGCGGCGCCCACGCGTGGGGCGGCGGCGCGCGGCGGGTTCGCGCACGCGGCCGCCTACGACGCGCTGTCGGCGCGCGTCTATCTGCACGCCGGGCTGGTGTCCGAGTCGGAGGCCACGCAGGTACCGCCCGCCGCTCTGACGCTCTGACCCCGCCCCCCTTGTTTCTGTATTATACTTTGGTTCGCGCACGCGGCCGCCTACGACGCGCTGTCGGCGCGCGTCTACCTGCACGCCGGGCTGGTGTCCGAGTCGGAGGCCACGCAGGTACCGCCCGCCGCTCTGACGCTCTGACCCCGCCCCCCTTGTTTCTGTATTATACTTTGGTTCGCGCACGCGGCCGCCTACGACGCGCTGTCGGCGCGCGTCTACCTGCACGCCGGGCTGGTGTCCGAGTCGGAGGCCACGCAGGTACCGCCCGCCGCTCTGACGCTCTGACCCCGCCCCCCTTGTTTCTGTATTATACTTTGGTTCGCGCACGCGGCCGCCTACGACGCGCTGTCGGCGCGCGTCTACCTGCACGCCGGGCTGGTGTCCGAGTCGGAGGCCACGCAGGTACCGCCCGCCGCTCTGACGCTCTGACCCCCCCCCCTAACCTCCTTTGTTTCTATATTATACTTTGTATCGCGCACGTGGCCAAAACATGATACAGATGAATTTGTCGATGATCTGATCTACTTCTCCTTGTTTTTGAAGTGAAACTTACTTAGATGCATGGTGGTAAAATTATTACGGATGAAACGTGCAACGTTTTGATGAAACGGCAGCGTTTTGATGAAATGGCAACATTTTTGTCGAACAACAGTTAATGTTGTTTTTTGTAGGTAGAGCCACCTAGCGTGTACTATAGAAACTACAACGGTTGTGACATTAATATCAATAGTATTACTTTGCAAACTAGCTGGATGGCGCTGAAACGGAAACCTAAAGCCTTAGATTTGTATTAATATAAACGAGACTTAAAAAAAAGTTTCACTTCTGACATGTGTTCTTTATTCGCACGCACTTTTTTATTTTATTATTTTCAATTTCACTTTTATTATTTTGTTTTATTATTTTATTATTTATAAAGCCAAACCAATATACTATGCTAGCTGAACATATTAACATAAAGATTTAACAGCTTACTTTTAACATTTTACAGGCACCATCAGCCGCACTATATGAATACGAAATAGAAACGAGGATATGGCGTCCCCTACCGTCCGCCCCTACACCAAGATATTTACACACAGCTCTCTTTGTATCACCGGGTAAGCAAAAATAATTTAGTGTAGTTGCTTGTAGTCGATGTATGAATTGTTATCGCCGATATTACTTTAGGAAACCATTTTCAAACGTGATTTTATCTTCAAATTAATTTTTTTAACAGAGTCTTCCAGCAATACGCAAATCGAATTCAGCTTTTCTAATTATTAATATTATGTTTTTCAAGTAAATAAATATTTTTCAGGAATGATGTTAGTGTTTGGTGGCAACGCTCACAATAATAGTGCAAGTCTGGCTGTGGGTCCGGGTTCGGAGCGTTGTTACGCTGCCGCTGCACTGCTCTACAATGCGCGGTGAGAATTACCACTTACCACTACCTCCAACAGATTTCTACTTGACATCTACCACTTCCGGCAACCTTCATCACTTTGTTCCGTTCCTATCTGACCCCACCCACAATTCTTTGACGTAAAACTTCTTATGCACGTTTGACTTGGGAGTAAGCTGGTGAATGCGTGACGAGAGTGTTACGGAAAGTGAGATCGGGCGAAGCGAACGGAACAAGAGCGAGAGAGAGAGAGAGAGGCGCGAATACACATTTTCGTTCTCTAATAGAGTTACGTTTCGTATGTCTAAGACGCACTACAAGCATATTGTGGAGGCCTATTGCTAACAAGTTTTATTTCAGTCGAGTGGCAAACAAGCATACAGTCCGTCTTATAGTAAGCAGATAACGTAACCTATGGATGATCCAACACTAGGAACCTTACATACACATTCCAGATCCTTCCCTTTACCCTTCCCCTCTGCTCTGCTCTGAGCTGTGATCACCACAGAAATCACTATTTGAAAGCTGTACCTATTATTTGGCTGTGATATCCAGTCAGACTACTCAAATTTTTTTATCCTCCTTTCTTAAAGTTTATCCTTCTTTCTTCTCTCTTCTCTCACTCACTTTGTTGGCTATTATAGCTAAATGTGTTTGTTGACCCAGGTGTAAGACATGGTACTCCATCCCGGGTCTGCCCGGCTCGGCAAGAGCTGCTCATGCGGCGGCCATGCTGCCACTGGCGACGCGGCCCACCGCCATCGTACACGCTGGGTGAGTGGGTCATGTGTATTATCACTTATGTGCGAAAGAGTCAACATGTATAGCGAGGAAGAGGTGATGTGCTAGTGAGATGTTCATGGGTAAAAGTAATCTTCTGTTATTTTTTTTTTTGGTTATGTTAAAAGGTATTATGTTTGAAGCTTTTAAGTTCATAAGATAAGAATTTACACTAAAATACCTTTTTTTCTGTTGTAAACGTTCGAAATCGCATGTATAAAGCTAGCTAAAGTCATTTTAGCAACTGAAATATGGGCTACCCGCTTTTAATAGTGAATATTAAGCTCTTATATTACTTTTTCCAGATTCGACGGTAGATTACGCTCCGACGCACTGTTGTTCGAAACGGGCGATAAATGCTCAACGAAAAAAGACGAAGCCTCGTGCCTCGGTAGTGCGCAGAGGGGCGCTGTTGCTTGTGTATGGAGGAAAAGCGACCAGACTTGCGTGGCTGTACGTATCGTGTCAGAGAGATGGATATATATTTAATAATGTGTTAGAAAGAGAAAGAAAAGGGCGAGGGGTGCACAATTTGCTGTATATTATTTTTGTAAAGTTTTACTTCTGACGTAGCTACGTGTATTTAGTAACACTGTGGTTCATCATCAATCATTGGTGATCATGTGGTTTGTGTTTTTATATGTATGGTGTAACGGTAACGGAGATGAAATATAATATCCAGATTTCTAACATATTGTTTTTATATCATTTTACTTTTGACGAGGTTAGCTGTGTACACTGCTGTCAGGTTTCTGTTTTTGTATTTATTGTATGATAGATATAGATATATTGCTAGCATCATGTGCGAGAAAGAGGAGGATATAAAATTATCCACTACTGCTTCTGACGCCGTTACGTGTGTATAGTAAGACGGCGATCAGTTTTTTTTTGCATTTATGTTATGATAGATGGATATATTGCTTAATTGTTTGAGTGAGATGGATGTATTAACTATGTGTTGCATGTGAGAGACTCATTTTTGATTGATTTTTTCGACATTCAAAACAATAAATGTAGCGTCCTTGATTGACTCTACACACTTTTTACTTGTTAATAGGAAATAAACCCGAATCACAATTAATTAAATTAATTAATTTATTGATCTCTTGATAATGATCAAATGACCCGGTGTGCGAGCACGCGCGATCGCCTTGATAGATCGAAACGTACTAAATAATTATTATATTAATAACCAATTTATTTAATAAATTCGCTGAATCGTAAATAGGTTAATGTACGACTTGGTTCGTACAATAAATATGTTTTTATTTCTATAATAGTTTTGTAACCTCTATAAAAGTAATTTTTGTCTAAAAACTGAGTATTTTTGCCGTTATAATGATAAGTTAATGAACTTTTAGTAATTCTATTACAGATAGAAGAGATCGGGTGGAAGCAGTCGTTTGACGACTCTGTGAAGGCTTGTGTCAATGAACCGGTGTTTGGTGAGTATTTCTTAAAAAATTAATAATTTGTTTGTTTATGATATCAATTATTTCTGTATCGATAGGAGTTGTTTGTAAAAGATAACTATTGGTGATAACACAGTCTTTGTACTGTTTGAAATTTAAATATTTGCTTATGAAATACATGTTTTAAATATAATGTTTTCTTTACAAATAAATAAATAAATTAATTAAAAAAAATTGGTTGCCTGTAAAGTCGGTATACGGGCGAAAGTTTTACGTGACAACGACTTTGAGTGGTAAAATAATTTTAATGTGAATATTCATTCGTATAGTAGGAAGAAGGATGAAATAATAGTAACAATTTAAAACATTTATTTATACAAAGAATTATATTTAAAACATTAATTTATACAAAGAATCTCGCACTGAATTTCATTCACTTTTTATGTCTGTCTCTCTCGCTCTTAGGCGGGCTAACCATGCCGTGTGCCTCTCACTCGCTCTCATTGTGAGCGCATAACGTGAGCGGAGCGTAACGCAGTTTCTTGAAGTGTCACCCGGCAAACCAATTTATAAGACGTTGTCACGTCAAAATAAGTAATTTCAAATCTCTCTTCCCGTGGGTGTTGTAAGAGGCGACTAAATGTTCACACAGTTCCACTACCACCTTGGAACTTAAAAAACCGACTGATGGCGGAATAACCATCCAACTTGTGGTTTTGAAATACACAGGCCGAAGACGGGACGTTTTCGGTGCGACAAAATCAGCCCTGCGGTCACCAACCCGCCTGCCTAGTGTGGTGACTATGGGACTATGACTATATACAACACACGAACTCACGCCATTTTTGGCGCGGACTTGTGGAGGCCTATGTCCAGCAGTAGACTACGATAGGCTGGAGTGATGATCATGATAATATCAAATCTGCAATAAGGTATTAAATAAATTAATAATAAAAAAAAAATCAAATGAGACAAAAAATGGTCCACACAAGATTTAATGTTATTGTTTTCAGGGTTTGATCAAATACACAGATAGAAGTTTGATTACAGAATGAGTTGTTTATAGTAAATGACATCTATTTCAATGATATTATCTCTTTCGAATTGCAGATGAAAATCGATGCGCTAGCGCAGAGTACTGCGAGACGTGTGTCGCTAGTGGCTGTGCGTGGTGCGGGACCTGTATGCCCTCCGCGCAGCACTGTCTGCGACACGCACACTTTGTACACTCGCTGGTACGTGTAATATGCGTGTGGATCATACTATCAGACCCAAGGGCTTATCTGGGTACGGACTAAGAGGATATCCCCCACTACCCGGGTTCAGCTCACCGGGTTCACTTTATTTTAGGCCCAGTGTGTCAGACTTCTATGAACTTTGAATTCGCCAGGATGTAGCCGGTAGCCTGTTAATTCTTTGGGGTGTCCATTGTCAAGTGAATTTTGCTACTTCGTTGTCGAGATAGAGAGATAGAGATAGATAGAGAGAAAGAGATAGATAGATAGAGAGAAAGAGATAGATAGATAGAGAGAAAGAGATAGATAGAGAGAAAAGGGTTACGGAATCAGCTTGCGGGGTGGAGAACGCTCAACAAGCTTGGCCATGTCGTGTGACATGACATGACGAGTGACATAGCATGACGTATGAAATGGCACAACTAGCGACATTACATGGTGTGTGACATGACATGTGTCATGGCATAATGTCAGAAGTAGCGTGTGAGCTGCCACGCCGGCGCTGTCTCCCTGTGTGCAGATGGCGCTGTCGGTGGAGGAGTGCGCGGCGGCGGGCAGCGAGGCGTGCGCGCGCTACCACTCGTGCGCCGCGTGCCACGCCCACCTGCACCGGCACCCGCACGTGAGTACACTCGCACACACCCGCACACACGCACACACGCACACTCGCACAACGCACGCGCACGCGCACACACGCACACTCGCACAACGCACACGCACGCGCACACGCACACGCATGAGCACTTTCACAACACATAGCTAACGGACATTTGTAAAACTCCATTTACTATTTATTTCACTAAAAACAAATATCAAATTATCATTTTAAACACATAAAAAACTATTAAAATACGAATATCGAGAGTACAGATAACTAATATTATTGTTAATATTATTACTTTTGTTTAAATAAACATGAAATTTTGTAAAGCGATAATTATTGTACTTATTTAGTGCGAATTATTCGCACAGGTATTTCTAGTATATTTTTAATACACCCACCAATAACCATTATACGAAGCTACGAGTGAAAGCCTAATTAAAAAATCAAACAGTAGTACTTTCGTGCGCGAGTGTACTCGTGCGCAAACACACCTCCAGTTTCTTTCAGCGTTATTTTTACATGACGCTAACGCATGTCGATTTATATTTGTTATGTTTGTTTTTGGTAATTGTGACTGTTATATTAGCTAGTTATAATCGGATAATATAAGATGCTTTTCCAAAATAAAACAAGTTCAACTTCAAACTAATTAAAGATAAATAGTATTTTTAGTAACACTGCCATTAAGCTCAAATGTTCAACCGTTTTCGTTCGCTAATCAAAAATAAAGTTATTTTATGATTATGTGCTGTTGTGAATTATACTTAAAGTTATACATCTTTTAGGGTTCAGAGGAGTTAAGTCAGCGAGCGTGCTACTGGGATTACGATACTGTTAAATGTAGACCCGCCAACTCTTCAACCGACATAAGGTATGATAATTCTATTTAAAGATATAATTTGATATAAATATTTCAAAAACAATTTGTAATAAATATACTAACCACACCTATGCACTGTTCCGCTACCTTCCGCTTCGTTCGTTCCGCACATCATCGACACCGCTCGGGAAGTGTCTTCATATATTTTCTTTGGAGTTCGCTCAGCTTTTTTTTATATCAGACCTAACTATATAAAAAACGTACGTACGGTTCACTTGATGGTACACCAGAAGCATCGCAAGCGCGTTGTCGACCCTATTCCCTATTCCTTTCAAGAGCTCTGGTCACCTTACTCATTAACAGAAACGCAACACTGCTTGAAATTGAAAACAGTATTATTTAGCTGTAATCTTCTGTAAGGTCGAGGTACTACTACACCAGTCGGGCCGCTCCACTTTTTGAGCAGGAAATTCCAGCTGGCCCTATCTCAGTTGAAGATTCGAGCGCTGAGAGAGCTAGATTTCGAGCGCTGTGATTGGTCAATGTACTGTCCGCTCCGCTCGTAGCCGCGCGTCAATGGAAACGCACCCCTAGTGATGATAACCAAACACGAGTCGTAACGCTCTTTTTTTTTATGTCACTAGGTCGGCAAACAAGCGTACGGCTCACCTGATGGTAAGCGATTACCGTAGCTTATAGACACCTGCAACACCAGAAGCATCGCAAGCGCGTTGCCGACCCAATCCCCAATCCCCCCAGGAGCTCTGGTCACCTTACTCACCAACAGGAACACAATACTGCTTGAAAACAGTATTATTTAGCTGTGATCTTCTGTAAGGTCGAGGTACTACCCCAGTCGGGCTGCTCCATATTTTGAGCAGGGAATTCCTGCTGTGCCCTACCTCAGTAACTTACTCGGCGCGTGCGCAGGGGCGCGGCGGGCGCGGCGCCGGCCTGCAGCGCGGCGTGCGCGTCGCTGCGCTCGTGCGCCAACTGCACGGCCGAGGAGTGCATCTGGTGCGCGTCGGCGGGCCGCTGCGTCGACAAGGTACGGGCGGCGTCTTCGTTTTGTTTTTGATCTTTATTTGACTAAACGAACAGTATCAAAGTAGGTATATAAACATAAAGTACTTAACGTGACACCTACACTGTTTACCGTGGATTAGTTCAAATATTGGTCACGAACCCGCCTGCCCAGCGTGGTGACTTTGGGCAAAGCACATGAGTTCACGTTATTTTTGGCGTAAACTTGTGCAGGCCTATGTCCAGCGGTAGACTGTATAGGCTGTAATGATGATGATGACTTCACATATTAAAAAATAAGTCGATCATAGTTACAAGACAAAAGGCTATAATTACAAGGTACGCTTCAGCCTGTAATATCCCACTACTAGGCATAGGCCTCTTTCTCCATGTAGGAGAGGGATCAGAGCTTAATCCACCACGCTGCTCCGATGCGGGTTGGCGGATATATTCCCTACTATGAGTAACGATCGCTATCAGGTGTACATTATAACAACCGGGATCGACGGCTTAACTTGCTCTCCGAGGCACGGTGGGGAGACCCACAAGGACTGCACAAACACCACAATTACAAGGTAAATCCGATGAACTCAAACATTGTAATACTTTTTTTTTAAAAGTGCGGTGACTCGTTGCAGCAACATACATATATTGTCTTAAACAGTTATAAGAACTAAGCATTTTAATGTGATCATTAACACTGTCTATACTATAGTAAATCATTAAGTTGTCTGCATATAGCAAGGTATTACAGAACTCAAAACAGTCTTCTGTATCGTTAACAAATAATAAGAACAGTAAGGGATCCATTATCGAGCCTTGAGGAACACCAGATGTTATAGAAATAAACTCGGACACAACTATTGAAAATAATCTTTTGAGTTCTATTAGTTATGTAAGGCTTAAGCCAGCCCTATAAGTTACCACAAATATAATTGAATGCTAGTTTTTTAAAAAGGATTTTATGATCAGCTCTGTCAAAGACCTTCCGAAAATCCGTGTAAACACAGACTTTCTGCTTGTTTTCATCAATGCTTTTAAATAAGTATGTTGCATTATGTAAAAAGTCAATGAAGCCTTTCTGGTCAGGAATTATTATATTGTGCAGCGATGGGTATATGGCATTCTTAGCAAGTTTTTCAAAAATCTTAGACAGAGCTGGCTATATTGTCGGTAGTTCTCAACGTTTCCCCACATTTAAGGACTGGTGTGATCCGAGCGGACTCCCAATTTTGGTCTAAGATCCGAACCTAAGTCGATCTTCACCGAGCTGATAATAGAATGAACACAATAATAAATTTAGTATATTATATAATATATAAAAAATGGGTTGCCTAAAAATCCAGGACTGACTGTTTTTAATTATTTAAAAAAGAATTTTCTGACTTGATAGTATGAAACGTATAGTATGTGCGGTTATTAGGTTGCTTATTATTTACCTAGACGAACTACTATGTTGCCAGGCATGTAGAAGAAAACTGGTATCGACATACCTGTTTATAACTATAGGCAACCCAACGACTGCACATTGGGTGCGTTCCACTAAGAGCCCGCAACGTCATCGACCATAACCGCTGAATTGTCGTTCTACTAACGTAAAAAACACCGCGGGCGTTGTAGGCGAATTTTATAAGTGAAACGCATATTTGAGCGCTGTCAGGTGTCAACTGTGTATTTGCAATATGGCAGCCTAATGAAAATATGCAGCTGTAGGGGTTGTAAGTGAATATTTCGCATGCATTGGAATAAAACTGAATTCATGTTGATTCCCGGGAATTTATTGTTGCGCTTTTGCCGAGATTACAAATTAAATCTTTTAAGATGATGATGAGGAAAGAAGAAAGTACTCTGCGACCGCAGACTTAAGATCTCTTTGCGTATTCGACTTCTACGTTGCTACATCTGGTCCATACTTCTATACGGATGTGAGGCATGGACTATTAAAGAAGACCTCAGGAAACGAATAGAAGCTTTTGAGATGTGGGCATTTAGGAGTATGCTAGCCATTAGCTGGACTCACAAGATCACGAACGTGGAAGTTCTGCGACGCGTCAATCAGAAACGCGAACTCTTGCAGACCGTCAAGATGAGAAACGTCGCATATCTGGGGCACGTGCTTAGGCACGATAGATACGAACTATTTACAACTCATCATGATGGGAAAAGTTGCTGGAAAACGAGGCGTAGGTCGCAGAAAAAAGTCCTGGCTCTATGCAACATCCGAGAGTGGACAGGCATCGCGAGCGCCGCTTAACTCTTTCGCCTCGCGAAGAATAAACTGGAGTATGCGTAGCTGACTGACAACTTTCGCTAGTCGGATAGGCACTGATAAAAGAAGAAAGATGATTATTCTTTTTGTAAAAGCAAAGCTACTACTGATATGATATGAATAGCCCTTTTTTGCAAAATAAATACAGTCTCAATATCTGTATCACTACCCACAGTAATAGACCGTAAGACATAACATTAACATAGACACATAGATAACAATGTGACATTGACAGTTGTTTTTTTTTTAAATTGCCGCCACGTTTCGACGAAAACCTGAACTCTGACCCACCTATATTTTGTGGGCGAAGTGGGCGCGATGTGGTCGCGAACAGTGACGTCATCTATGACCTCTAGTGATCGTTCGCGACAACCATGGGTCTTAGGTGGAACGATGGAAAGGGCGTTGCAGTCGTTGCGTTTGCTTAGTGGAACGCACCCAATACGTATCATACTATCAAGCCAGATTAAAAATTTGCTATATATCTTGATGTTGCAATTTTCACTTAATTTTTTTAAATAATTAAAAATAGTCCAGTATTTTGTAGGCAACCATTTTAAATATATTATCTAATATACTAACGCCGAGTTGCACGAAAAGAAATTAAAATTTAAGTAGTGATTAAACTAATTTAATCGCAAGAATCGTATGAATTTTGTTTCGTGCAACTCGGCGTAAAATTATTAAAAAGAATGTTCATTTTATTATTAGCTCGGTGAAGATCGACTTAGGTTCGGATTTTCTACCAATTGGGAAAACACCTTCACTTAGTCTCAAATTGAATAAATGATGTAGCGGCCGATAAGAAACGGAGGCACAGCACCTAAGCAAAATAGGAAAAATATCTTTGATAATTTTTTTCTCCTAGAACGCCTACGGCGCGTCGTTCCCATTCGGCGGCTGTCGCGCGTGGTCCACGAACGGCTGCGCGGGGCCCGCGGGCGCCGGGGCGGGCTGCGGCGCGCACGCGTCTTGCGGCGCGTGCCTGGCGGAGCCGGCGTGCGGCTGGTGCGACGACGGCGCGGGCGGCGGCCGCGGGGCCTGTCTGCCGGGCGGCGCGCGCCGGCCGCACCAGCCGCACGTGTGCGCGCACCGCAGGTGAGTGCCGGGCTCCACACTGCGGCGGCCGCGGGGCCTGCCTGCCGGGCGGCGCGCGCCGGCCGCACCAGCCGCACGTGTGCGCGCACCGCAGGTGAGTGCCGGGCTCCACACTGCGGCGGCCGCGGGGCCTGTCTGCCGGGCGGCGCGCGCCGGCCGCACCAGCCGCACGTGTGCGCGCACCGCAGGTGAGTGCCGGGCTCCACACTGCGGCGGCCGCGGGGCCTGCCTGCCGGGCGGCGCGCGCCGGCCGCACCAGCCGCACGTGTGCGCGCACCGCAGGTGAGTGCCGGGCTCCACACTGCGGCGGCCGCGGGGCCTGTCTGCCGGGCGGCGCGCGCCGGCCGCACCAGCCGCACGTGTGCGCGCACCGCAGGTGAGTGCCGGGCTCCACACTGCGGCGGCCGCGGGGCCTGCCTGCCGGGCGGCGCGCGCCGGCCGCACCAGCCGCACGTGTGCGCGCACCGCAGGTGAGTGCCGGGCTCCACACTGCGGCGGCCGCGGGGCCTGCCTGCCGGGCGGCGCGCGCCGGCCGCACCAGCCGCACGTGTGCGCGCACCGCAGGTGAGTGCCGGGCTCCACACTGCGGCGGCCGCGGGGCCTGCCTGCCGGGCGGCGCGCGCCGGCCGCACCAGCCGCACGTGTGCGCGCACCGCAGGTGAGTGCCGGGCTCCACACTGCGGCGGCCGCGGGGCCTGCCTGCCGGGCGGCGCGCGCCGGCCGCACCAGCCGCACGTGTGCGCGCACCGCAGGTGAGTGCCGGGCTCCACACTGCGGCGGCCGCGGGGCCTGTCTGCCGGGCGGCGCGCGCCGGCCGCACCAGCCGCACGTGTGCGCGCACCGCAGGTGAGTGCCGGGCTCCACACTGCGGCGGCCGCGGGGCCTGTCTGCCGGGCGGCGCGCGCCGGCCGCACCAGCCGCACGTGTGCGCGCACCGCAGGTGAGTGCCGGGCTCCACACTGCGGCGGCCGCGGGGCCTGCCTGCCGGGCGGCGCGCGCCGGCCGCACCAGCCGCACGTGTGCGCGCACCGCAGGTGAGGCCCGGCCCGGGCTAGCGGCCATTCTGACACCTCGAGACCCCATCGTTCATCGAATGCTCGAATTGTGTGTACCGTCCCTCGGTCCTCTACGTATCTCTTTGTTTAATAATGAATTATAGTAATCCATCAGTTAAGTGACACGTTCGTTCGTCGCAGGTGGCACTTCACCCAGTGCCCGCCGTGCCAGTGCAACGGCCACGCGGTGTGCGACGCGGCGGCGCGCTGCGTGCAGCCGTGCGGCGCGCGCGCGGTGGGCGAGCACTGCGAGCTGTGCGCGCCTGCGCACTGGGGCTCGCCGCTCAACGGCGGCGCGTGCCAGCGTGAGTGTGTGTGTGGCGCTAGAGGTAGATGACGCGCTAGAGGTAGATGACGCGCTAGAGGTAGATGACGCGCTAGAGGTAGATGACGCGCTAGAGGTAGATGACGCGCTAGAGGTAGATGACGCGCTAGAGGTAGATGACGCGCGGCGGGCGAGCACTGCGAGCTGTGCGCGCCCGCGCACTGGGGCTTAGTTACGCAAGAAGAGATGACAGACTTTCTGGTGTTTTATACCCGTAGTGGCCCAAAACAACGGCGGTCGCAGGTTCCGATCGGGGCAGTCATTTGTTATTTGTACAAATATTCCGGTATGTCTCCTTGTAGAGACCCACACTTTGCTATGGTGAGAAGAAAGAAAGAAAGACATTTATTTGAGACACATACACAACTAGCAGACACACAACTTACACAATGAGAACACAAATACAATAAAAAAAAAAAAAAAAAAAAACAATTAATAATTTAATATTATGAATAATATAATATAATTATATATTATAAATTAAAAAATTAAAATAAAAAGAAAAGAGTAACAATAAAAAAGCAACAAATACAGCCGTAAGCACGTAATGCTGTCGCTTCCCGCCAAGCCTTATCTCATATGGAGAAATAAACATTTACACATTAGTCTGATGTTATAGATAAAATTCATCCGTCAACATTAATGTTTTGTTATCGATACACAAAGCTAATGCAAAGCTCTCTCCACGTAGCGTGCGAATGCAACGCACAAGCGGTGACATGCGCGGCGGACACCGGCCGGTGTTTCTGCAGCACTAAAGGTCTGGCCGGCGACCGCTGCGATAAGTGTGACAACACTAACCACTACCACGCGGACCTCTACAACAAGGGCTGTTACTGTGAGTATCGATATCGACAAAATTTTCTGTTCGCTGCGATGAAAACAATTAATACTTTATCGCGTTATTAAGTATGGTAGCTTGTGAAGTTAATAAGATATATTTATTATCATTTTATACTTCGAGTATTTAACCCGGCGAGCACACAATTGGGTCAATTTGACCCGCGACATTTTAAAAAGTGCGTATTTCGCAAAATTATGTTATATAAATTATTATTATATATTATGTGAGGTTGCCCTACTTCTCAGTAGCTGGAGCTAAAGATCTCTGCGTCTCGCTACATTTCTCATTCAGTTGTGTTGCACCTTCAGCGGTGTATAGAGTGGCTAAATATCAGAAAGATAAATATGGTGTATATTAAAGTTATGCTTTAATATACACCATAACCATGCATTAACAATAAATGCAAAAATTTAGAAACTTATGACTCTAGACTAAAGTATTATAATCTCAAACCCTTAAGTACTCGTCGGAAAATAGCGGATGTTTTGACTTTATACAAAATTATACATGGTTTAATGATCTGTCCAAACTTTTTAAGTAAAATTTATTTTAAGATCCCACGTTCTGGTAGTCGTCTGTCGAATATGTATAGCTTTCAATTACCGCATTTTCGTACTAATATTGGACATCATTCGGTTTTATATAGAATTCTGTCATCCTATAATGATTTATGTCCAAACTTTGATATTTTCAATGGCTCCTTGGCCACGGCCAAGAATATCGTTCATAGATTGGTTAAATAGTTTTTTTTAAAATAGTTTTTAATATTTATTTTGTGATTAGTTTAAGCTGAACATGTCAAAATTGCACGCTGTGTTCACTGTAATTAGAATGAACATTGTACACCTTTCAAATTGTTACATACACAAACCCTTTTTTATATTGTATCATTCAATTTGTGAACCGAATAAAAAAAAAAAAAAATAATGCCTTTGTTATACTGGCGTCGATTTGTCATTTGAAAAAATATTAAAAATTTAATGTGTGAGTTTTGTTTTCCTAAAATTAGTTCTTTATAATCGTTTTAATTATTATTTATTACAATATTTCACAAAAACCCTTTTAAATATTGATATTACGATGATTTTCAATTCAGGTCTACCAGACCCAACACGTCTGTTGTGCTACAGTTTTTTATACCATACTCACACCGGGTTAATCGAATGTTGACTAGTCTAGACATTTGTCTTGTAGGGTGTTATTCCCACTGTTTAACAGGCATCCTTTAAGAATATAATTTATAAAGACACGGTCACAGCACTGGCCTGTTGAGCTGGCGGTTGCGGGTTCGATCCCCGCACGTGGCATTCATTTGCAGTGACCATACGGAAGTTTGCTTTGGTTTTAGCGTTTGTGCTTGTGTATTGTGTTTCCGGAACCACTCTTATTTACTCCAACACAGGAGTAAATCTTAGTAAGGGCCAATATAAAACATTTAAATAATTATTTTACAGATGACCTCGCGGTTGACTACCAGTTCACGTTCAATCTATCAAAGAAGGAGGACAAGCACCTGTCGGCGATCAACTTCCGGAACGCGCCCGTGAAGCCGGACGTGGACGCGGACTTCAGCATCACGTGCTCTGCGCACGCGCGCATGAACCTCACGGTGCGCACGCGCAGCGACCCCGCCGAGCGCACGCTCATCAGCGACGTCAACTGCACCAACTTCCGCTACAAGTAGGTCGCGCCGCGCTCGTGTCTCGTCTCGTCTCGTACTTGCGTCGCGTTAGATAGAATTGTCACATAGTCCGATGAGACTACAATATTGTATTATTTTCTGGTCACCATAAGGAAGCGGTCATCTATTAATCACGTTATGATTTTATCAACTTTTAAACTCCCAACCCCCATTGGTGATATGTAATAAGGTTTTAGACTCCTCCCCCTCTTCCTATAAATCACTTGCATTTTTTGGTAAAAGTAAATTGATGTTTTAAGAATGTTGGTATAATCATATTAAATTTTGGAAAATTAAGCATCGTGATACAAATTTCTAGACAGGCATTAAGATTTCTGCGTGTTTTTGGTTATTTCTTTTTGGTAAAGCTTTAGATTAGGAAAAACCGAATTTCGGGACCGTGGAAGGAAGGGAGGGGGACGCTACCTGGTACGACTGTCACACTTCGAAACCCCATGGTTATGGAGATATCCATGGTTAAAGTTTTGAGGTTAGAAGAAGATTTTCGAAGCTTTCACATGTTATTTTCACATTTCACACGCGTTTTTTTTTTCACATTTCACACGCTATTTTCACATTTCACGCGTTTCACGTTTCATAAGTTATTTTCAAAATAAAAACGATCTCGACCAAGATCAACAAACGATACAACTTACGTTACTCATGCTCCGTTCCGTAGTTTTCATATGTTATTTTCACATTTCGCACTTGATATTAACATTTCAGACGTTAAGTTATTGTTTTCACACTGTTTTTTAAACGATACAACTGATGTTTAATGACTGAGATATAGATGCTTTAAAAAAAATGGCGCGCCACTTATCGTTTCGCTCAGAAGCAATGTAAGCATAAATTCATTGTTTTAGTTTAAATAACTGTAAAGGCAAAGGTCTAAGACCATACAGCCTTGTTTCATGTTATGTTTTTTAATTAAATATGTATATTTTATTATTATTTACTGTTATAAAATTACGTAGATAAACGGTGTAATTTTTAAATTAGATAGGCTAGGGTTATTGTTTTTTTTATTAACAAAACTTTTTTTTAATCGCTCGTTCAATTAAAAATAAATGCACATGATATCTCCTCAATATAGCCTACCTTGTGATATTTCGTGATGTTTTTCCAGACCCTCTGACCCCCTTTTCGAATCTCACGTGATTAATGGACGACCCCTAAGTAATAAATACAAATAAATAAAGATTTGAAATTAAGTTACCTCGTAAATGAATTTTCATAGTGCTGATAAATTTATAAATATTTTTTCCAAATAAAACTCCGGTGTAATGACTTAAAGGCCTTTCCTATACAGGTTCGCGAAGTCCGACCACGCGTTCGGCGTCGTCGACAACGTCACTCTGACGACGTTCTTCGTGTACGTCTACGACTTCCGGCCGCCATTGTGGATCCAGATATCTTTCTCACAATACCCAAAACTTAATTTACAACAGTTTTTTATAACGTTCTCGTCATGTTTCCTACTTCTGCTGATGGTCGCCGCCACCTTGTGGAAGATAAAGCAGGTATGTTTTATTTGTACTATCGGCAATTGATTTCGTCTTTGAGTGTATATTTTATTTGAATTTGTAGATTTTTTTCGCTCACAAAAGTCGGCTTCAATGTGCATTTTATTATATCTTTCAGAAATACGATTTGTACAGAAGAAGACAGCGGTTATTTGTAGAAATGGAGCAAATGGCGTCGAGACCATTCAGTCAAGTCAGTATTGAACTGGAGAAGGGGGGAGGGAGTGAGTGAAATTATTATTATCTTTTATTTTTTAAATCGTACACTAGTCATTAACACGACTAATAAAATGTATGTAAATATACCGCCAGAGTATAATAATTCAGTTATAAAATTTTAAAAAAAATGTGAAAGTAAAATGATTCAATGATGTCATCTAAATTTAGTATGCAATTCGTGAATCCGAGCTGACGTGCTGTGCGCGACGTGGTTGCAGGCGGCGGCGTGCCGGCGCCCGTGGCGCTGGAGCCGTGCCGCTCGGGGCGCGCCGCCGTGCTGTCGCTGCTGGTGCGCCTGCCCACCGGCGGCACGGGCCGCGCGCCCCCGCTGGGCGGCCTGGCGCTCGCCTCCGCGCTCGTCACGCTGGGCCACCAGCACCACGCGCACCACGCGCACCACGCCGCCTCCGACAGGTGGGTCCGCGCACCACGCCTCCTACAGCTGAACGAGCCCGTGCTGTCGCTGCTGGTGCGCCTGCCCACCGGCGGCACGGGCCGCGCGCCCCCGCTGGGCGGCCTGGCGCTCGCCTCCGCGCTCGTCACGCTGGGCCACCAGCACCACGCGCACCACGCCCACCACGCCGCCTCCGACAGGTGGGTCCGCGCACCACGCCTCCTACAGCTGAACGAGCCCGTGCTGTCGCTGCTGGTGCGCCTGCCCACCGGCGGCACGGGCCGCGCGCCCCCGCTGGGCGGCCTGGCGCTCGCCTCCGCGCTCGTCACGCTGGGCCACCAGCACCACGCGCACCACGCGCACCACGCCGCCTCCGACAGGTGGGTCCGCGCACCACGCCTCCTACAGCTGAACGAGCCCGTGCTGTCGCTGCTGGTGCGCCTGCCCACCGGCGGCACGGGCCGCGCGCCCCCGCTGGGCGGCCTGGCGCTCGCCTCCGCGCTCGTCACGCTGGGCCACCAGCACCACGCGCACCACGCGCACCACGCCGCCTCCGACAGGTGGGTCCGCGCACCACGCCTCCTACAGCTGAACGAGCCCGTGCTGTCGCTGCTGGTGCGCCTGCCCACCGGCGGCACGGGCCGCGCGCCCCCGCTGGGCGGCCTGGCGCTCGCCTCCGCGCTCGTCACGCTGGGCCACCAGCACCACGCGCACCACGCGCACCACGCCGCCTCCGACAGGTGGGTCCGCGCACCACGCCTCCTACAGCTGAACGAGCCCGTGCTGTCGCTGCTGGTGCGCCTGCCCACCGGCGGCACGGGCCGCGCGCCCCCGCTGGGCGGCCTGGCGCTCGCCTCCGCGCTCGTCACGCTGGGCCACCAGCACCACGCGCACCACGCGCACCACGCCGCCTCCGACAGGTGGGTCCGCGCACCACGCCTCCTACAGCTGAACGAGCCCGTGCTGTCGCTGCTGGTGCGCCTGCCCACCGGCGGCACGGGCCGCGCGCCCCCGCTGGGCGGCCTGGCGCTCGCCTCCGCGCTCGTCACGCTGGGCCACCAGCACCACGCGCACCACGCGCACCACGCCGCCTCCGACAGGTGGGTCCGCGCACCACGCCTCCTACAGCTGAACGAGCCCGTGCTGTCGCTGCTGGTGCGCCTGCCCACCGGCGGCACGGGCCGCGCGCCCCCGCTGGGCGGCCTGGCGCTCGCCTCCGCGCTCGTCACGCTGGGCCACCAGCACCACGCGCACCACGCGCACCACGCCGCCTCCGACAGGTGGGTCCGCGCATCACGCCTCCTACAGCTGAACGAGCCCGTGCTGTCGCTGCTGGTGCGCCTGCCCACCGGCGGCACGGGCCGCGCGCCCCCGCTGGGCGGCCTGGCGCTCGCCTCCGCGCACGTCACGCTGGGCCACCAGCACCACGCGCACCACGCGCACCACGCCGCCTCCGACAGGTGGGTCCGCGCACCACGCCTCCTACAGCTGAACGAGCCCGTGCTGTCGCTGCTGGTGCGCCTGCCCACCGGCGGCACGGGCCGCGCGCCCCCGCTGGGCGGCCTGGCGCTCGCCTCCGCGCTCGTCACGCTGGGCCACCAGCACCACGCGCACCACGCGCACCACGCCGCCTCCGACAGGTGGGTCCGCGCACCACGCCTCCTACAGCTGAACGAGCCCGTGCTGTCGCTGCTGGTGCGCCTGCCCACCGGCGGCACGGGCCGCGCGCCCCCGCTGGGCGGCCTGGCGCTCGCCTCCGCGCTCGTCACGCTGGGCCACCAGCACCACGCGCACCACGCGCACCACGCCGCCTCCGACAGGTGGGTCCGCGCACCACGCCTCCTACAGCTGAACGAGCCCGTGCTGTCGCTGCTGGTGCGCCTGCCCACCGGCGGCACGGGCCGCGCGCCCCCGCTGGGCGGCCTGGCGCTCGCCTCCGCGCTCGTCACGCTGGGCCACCAGCACCACGCGCACCACGCGCACCACGCCGCCTCCGACAGGTGGGTCCGCGCACCACGCCTCCTACAGCTGAACGAGCCCGTGCTGTCGCTGCTGGTGCGCCTGCCCACCGGCGGCACGGGCCGCGCGCCCCCGCTGGGCGGCCTGGCGCTCGCCTCCGCGCTCGTCACGCTGGGCCACCAGCACCACGCGCACCACGCGCACCACGCCGCCTCCGACAGGTGGGTCCGCGCACCACGCCTCCTACAGCTGAACGAGCCCGTGCTGTCGCTGCTGGTGCGCCTGCCCACCGGCGGCACGGGCCGCGCGCCCCCGCTGGGCGGCCTGGCGCTCGCCTCCGCGCTCGTCACGCTGGGCCACCAGCACCACGCGCACCACGCGCACCACGCCGCCTCCGACAGGTGGGTCCGCGCACCACGCCTCCTACAGCTGAACGAGCCCGTGCTGTCGCTGCTGGTGCGCCTGCCCACCGGCGGCACGGGCCGCGCGCCCCCGCTGGGCGGCCTGGCGCTCGCCTCCGCGCTCGTCACGCTGGGCCACCAGCACCACGCGCAGCACGCGCACCACGCCGCCTCCGACAGGTGGGTCCGCGCACCACGCCTCCTACAGCTGAACGAGCCCGTGCTGTCGCTGCTGGTGCGCCTGCCCACCGGCGGCACGGGCCGCGCGCCCCCGCTGGGCGGCCTGGCGCTCGCCTCCGCGCTCGTCACGCTGGGCCACCAGCACCACGCGCACCACGCGCACCACGCCGCCTCCGACAGGTGGGTCCGCGCACCACGCCTCCTACAGCTGAACGAGCCCGTGCTGTCGCTGCTGGTGCGCCTGCCCACCGGCGGCACGGGCCGCGCGCCCCCGCTGGGCGGCCTGGCGCTCGCCTCCGCGCTCGTCACGCTGGGCCACCAGCACCACGCGCACCACGCGCACCACGCCGCCTCCGACAGGTGGGTCCGCGCACCACGCCTCCTACAGCTGAACGAGCCCGTGCTGTCGCTGCTGGTGCGCCTGCCCACCGGCGGCACGGGCCGCGCGCCCCCGCTGGGCGGCCTGGCGCTCGCCTCCGCGCTCGTCACGCTGGGCCACCAGCACCACGCGCACCACGCGCACCACGCCGCCTCCGACAGGTGGGTCCGCGCACCACGCCTCCTACAGCTGAACGAGCCCGTGCTGTCGCTGCTGGTGCGCCTGCCCACCGGCGGCACGGGCCGCGCGCCCCCGCTGGGCGGCCTGGCGCTCGCCTCCGCGCTCGTCACGCTGGGCCACCAGCACCACGCGCACCACGCGCACCACGCCGCCTCCGACAGGTGGGTCCGCGCACCACGCCTCCTACAGCTGAACGAGCCCGTGCTGTCGCTGCTGGTGCGCCTGCCCACCGGCGGCACGGGCCGCGCGCCCCCGCTGGGCGGCCTGGCGCTCGCCTCCGCGCTCGTCACGCTGGGCCACCAGCACCACGCGCACCACGCGCACCACGCCGCCTCCGACAGGTGGGTCCGCGCACCACGCCTCCTACAGCTGAACGAGCCCGTGCTGTCGCTGCTGGTGCGCCTGCCCACCGGCGGCACGGGCCGCGCGCCCCCGCTGGGCGGCCTGGCGCTCGCCTCCGCGCTCGTCACGCTGGGCCACCAGCACCACGCGCACCACGCGCACCACGCCGCCTCCGACAGGTGGGTCCGCGCACCACGCCTCCTACAGCTGAACGAGCCCGTGCTGTCGCTGCTGGTGCGCCTGCCCACCGGCGGCACGGGCCGCGCGCCCCCGCTGGGCGGCCTGGCGCTCGCCTCCGCGCTCGTCACGCTGGGCCACCAGCACCACGCGCACCACGCGCACCACGCCGCCTCCGACAGGTGGGTCCGCGCACCACGCCTCCTACAGCTGAACGAGCCCGTGCTGTCGCTGCTGGTGCGCCTGCCCACCGGCGGCACGGGCCGCGCGCCCCCGCTGGGCGGCCTGGCGCTCGCCTCCGCGCACGTCACGCTGGGCCACCAGCACCACGCGCAGCACGCGCACCACGCCGCCTCCGACAGGTGGGTCCGCGCACCACGCCTCCTACAGCTGAACGAGCCCGTGCTGTCGCTGCTGGTGCGCCTGCCCACCGGCGGCACGGGCCGCGCGCCCCCGCTGGGCGGCCTGGCGCTCGCCTCCGCGCTCGTCACGCTGGGCCACCAGCACCACGCGCACCACGCGCACCACGCCGCCTCCGACAGGTGGGTCCGCGCACCACGCCTCCTACAGCTGAACGAGCCCGTGCTGTCGCTGCTGGTGCGCCTGCCCACCGGCGGCACGGGCCGCGCGCCCCCGCTGGGCGGCCTGGCGCTCGCCTCCGCGCTCGTCACGCTGGGCCACCAGCACCACGCGCACCACGCGCACCACGCCGCCTCCGACAGGTGGGTCCGCGCACCACGCCTCCTACAGCTGAACGAGCCCGTGCTGTCGCTGCTGGTGCGCCTGCCCACCGGCGGCACGGGCCGCGCGCCCCCGCTGGGCGGCCTGGCGCTCGCCTCCGCGCTCGTCACGCTGGGCCACCAGCACCACGCGCACCACGCGCACCACGCCGCCTCCGACAGGTGGGTCCGCGCACCACGCCTCCTACAGCTGAACGAGCCCGTGCTGTCGCTGCTGGTGCGCCTGCCCACCGGCGGCACGGGCCGCGCGCCCCCGCTGGGCGGCCTGGCGCTCGCCTCCGCGCTCGTCACGCTGGGCCACCAGCACCACGCGCACCACGCGCACCACGCGCACCACGCCGCCTCCGACAGGTGGGTCCGCGCACCACGCGCACCTACCACTGAACACCGCGCCTACAGCTAGCGGGTGACTGTCGCGTGACCACTCCACGCGCACTGTACGCAGCGCACTAGATGTCTGCCTCTTTTTATTTAACTTATGAGAGTGAATGTATTATTTAAATATAAAAAGAAAATATATTTAAATTATAAAAAAGAAATCAAACAGCAGAAAATGTCGCGATCAAAATCGAATTTAGGCAGATTGGTTAAATGCCTCGGGTTAAATATAACTCAACTTTAAGAGATCACACCTAAATAATACTACTAGTCAAGTAGTCGAAGTGTTCCTGTGATGAGTCAGACATACACAGCTTCTGGGGAAGGTCGGGTGTAGTAATGCTCTTGTGATGCTACTAATGTTACAGGCGTTCGTAGGATATGACAACCGCTAGATATTAAAACAGACTGTTTTTTGTTTGCATTTATAGTGTTCTCAGATAGTGATTGCCATATAAAAAAGGAATATATAGAACGAAAATATTTTTGTTTAATACAAAACTGATAGTAAAAAGTAATTAGCAATTATTAAAATGTTCTCCAATCTAATCCATAAAATTACGAATGCTACTAATTTCGGTGTTAGCCATTTTGTCATTATTAAAGTCATACAATTAATAAAATGATAATTTTTTTTATTGTAGCGAGTATTATGTACTCAAGTAGTGACCCACGAGTAGCGAAGGAAAGGAAAAACGAACCACGAAAGGCGCTCGAGTAGCAGTTTTGGCGCGAATAATAAATCATTTTACGTCAATATGTGTCCCCCGCCCCTTGCCTCTTCATGCCATCAAAGATACGTAAAATTCGTTTCCGCTCAGGTTGAAGGTCAGCGCTCATGATCTGTACCGGTAACTATACCAAAGTATTGAACGTAACACAGAGGACAGACGGACTCGACTAAATTACCCTACTGCGAACTAGCCTAAAAGGCAAGTCAAACTCAGTAGCTGGGGCGAAAACAGTTTCTAAACTTGGAAAACTGATTGATTGGTTAATTGATTGGTTGGTACCACTGCTGGGCATTGACCTCTTTCTCCATATAAGAGAAGAGTCTTAACTAACTTAGATAAAGTAAAGTGGGTGGATGTTCGAAAATTTATTGAACGATATAAATATCGAAGAATCAATTAATTATAGAAATTCAAAGAACTAAATCAAGTTATCTAAATATAATATAACAAAGACGTAAAGTTTGTAAGATTGTATGTTTGTAGGGACGAACCTAGAACTGTTGAACCGATTTAGAAATTTACTTTACCAGCGGAGAGCTATATTATTCTTGCGTATGATTGACTAATATTTTATTTCAAAACGAGTCGAAAGAAAAATCAGTAATTGGTCAGTGAAAATTTAATAAAATGTATGTACTACAAAAATGTTTGGAAGGTAACTCTGGTAAGGTAAATGAATGGTGAGGTAACCTTTGTGACATTTTGTTCCAAATGGCTATTAAAATTGAAAAAATAAGTGTTACTGCTACACACACACACACACACATATTAATTCTTATGAGTAAAAGTTACTTCACTATTAAGACCATCGTATGGAGATAATCAGTGTGTATTTCGGGCGCATAGTTTAAGAGATATGAGAAAGTGAATATCACACATACATTATTGGTTACAACACCTTTGGGCGGTATCTATGATATTCGTTTAATTTGACATTCGCAAAAGTCAGTTAATAATAATAATTTTTTTTTTATATATATTGTTCCAGGTGGCGAAGAGAAAACCAATGTAAATAGGGGTTTATAATGTGTAAATAGGAGGAGGGTCTAGTGCATTGCTCAATGGAGTTAGAACTATAATACTCACAGCTTCGTGCGTAGCGGATAAGTATCGAAATGGACATTATTTTGTAACTGACGACAACATTGCCACGGAACAGAGGTATAGAAGTGACTTGTGATAGCAATTAATCGTTCCTTTGTCTTTCTTAGACTAGTCTTGACATGTCTTGACATGTCTTGTTTTGGATATGAATAAAAATTTTATGATTTTGACTCGTGTGAGTGTCTTTTGTTATTTCTAATGCTCTCTGTTCTGTGGTCGATGTTTGAATATTGTAAAATCACGAGAGATTTTTAGGGCGCTTAATATTGCTTAAAATGGACTTTAAAAATCTGCTAGAATTACAGTTATAATCTCGAATATATTATTTAGTAGGATTTTTTTTTATACAGAAAGAATTTGTATAATAATGAATTTTTGTATTTAATTAATAATGACGCGAGTTAAATAGACTATAATTTGAACTTCCTTTCGAGAGATTGCCAAATGCATTTATGCCAATAAAATGATGTTTTTTTTTAATATATATTAAATATTTTTTCAATAACACGAAAACGATGGATCATATAGATTTTTGACTGAATTTTGTTTTCTCCAGTAATAGTAAGGGGTAACCTGTATTTTGTTTAATTAGGATCTTTTACAAAGGTGCTTGATAACTTTTTATTCAACACCGTAACATTTCTGTTAATATAATAACATTAAGTACTTTTTAGTCGGAATAATAAAAAAAATTTTTTAGATAGTTAAATAAAAACAACCAAAAGTAATATGCAACTAAATGTTTTATGGACATTTGAAAATAATTCGTTAGTTTGTTATATATGGGTATATTTATGGGGAAGAGTTATTATTACTTACTTTAACCATTAAGTAATAATAACTTTTCCCCATAAATATAAACTGTTCAAATTAAAAAAGTACTGATACAATTTCCGCAAAACTTCGCGGCCATAAATAAGAAAAACATTTTTCAAGTCTTTTGAAATGACAATTTTTTTTTGGTTATATTGATAGATTTTATTCTATTTTTGTCTGTCATACACATATTATTATTTATAATCCAATCCAGATAAACTCGTGTGTATCTTTAAATTAAATTATGGTCCCCCATTTAAAACCCATATCAGTTAATTTTAATAAATCTTTTACATCACACGTACCACACACAAGACTAGTGATACTATACCAAGTTTAGTACGCTGAACACATAATTTTCTCTAAAATACTATTATAAAATTATCTAGTATATCACTAAATCATACAGTGATTAATTCCGACTATTCGTAACTATTTCGTCTTATTACAACGATGTGATACATAACATCACAATTTATATACGTATAGTACCATCGAATGTGTACTGTACTAAAAATAGTACGGTACACACGATCAGCTCCATGAAGTTCGTCACTAGTACTAATGTTTGTACATACGCGATTCAATTATATTTTTTCATACGACTGATATGTAAAAAAATCGTGTAAAGTCTTTATAGTGAAGGCATTTCATTTATCGATGTTGTGTCTTTGTCGGCTTAGTCACATCACTAGTGTTTTTATTTTATTTTTAATTACATTTAATCTAGTCCTAAGATTTTTTTTTGTATTGTCCAGATAATTATATTTGACAATGTATGATAACAAAATACTACTCGAATTATCACATTTTTTTATTATAAAGAGGATTTATATCTCAATTCAAAAAATATTTTTATTCTAAACAAATGTTCAGTTTATATATATAACTAGAATTTAAACATATATATGTTTGTTTAAACTGTTCTTATCCGCCTTTACTTAGCAACAAAAGTAGCATGGATTCGGACACAACATCGCTAGTTCTAGATAGGTATTATTGTATAGTCATAGTTATTAAATGTATTTTAACGGTGAAAATAAATATCAATTATTAGAAAACGGTAGCTTTACGTATTATTTTTTATATACTAAAAATTATATAATTTTTCACCTACTGCCAATATCTTTTAGTTAAACTAACTTTTTTTTATTTTACGAGTATTTTCTTTAAGGTACATTCACACTTACGTTATTAGGCGGACAAAAAAAAATTCTCTTACATAACTCTGTATTATCGTCGAAGATATAATAACTTAATTATATTATAAAATCACTTCAGCCCATGGCAGTCGTACGTCGTAAGTCGTCTGGACATAGGCCTCCCAAAGTTCGCGCCAGACATCCCGGTTTTCCGCAATCCTCATCCAGCTTACACCGGCAATCTTACGTAGATCGTCGGTCCAACGGGCCGGAGGACGTCCCACACTGCGTTTGCCAAGACGCGGTCTCCACTCCAGGACCCGTCTACTCCAACGGCCATCGGTCCTGCGACACAGATGACCAGCCCACTGCCACTTCAACTTGCTAATTCTGTGGGTTATGTCGGTTACTTTCGTTCTCTCGCGGATAGTCTCATTTCTAATCCTATCGTTGAGAGAAACCCTAGCCCGTTTCCTTGCACGTTGAGCGACTTTAAATTTGTGGACCAGTCCCTTCGTCAGTGTCCACGTCTCGGCTCCGTATGTTAACACAGGCAGGACGCCTTGCTCGAAGACTTTTTTCTTCAAGTATTCCGGAATCTTCGAACTGAAGACTCGACGAAGCTTGCCAATTAATGCCTGCCTGCCAATTATAAAATAATACCTTTATATTCTTATACATTGTGAAATTAAAACTAAAGGTAGGTCACAGCAGGAATTGCCTGCTCAAAATATGGAGCATCCCGAGTGGGGTTGAAAATTAGATTACTGTAGACGTAATTAAAACTTAATACTTTTAAGTATATCGTGTCATTATTTTGATTGTAATTCGTAATGTTATCTCAAAATATTACAAATCAATGAAAATAAATGAATAAATATTAAATATGTTGTCATAATCGTATTTTAATTATAGTTCTACAAAATAACGTAAGTGTGAACGACCTTTAACCTTTTTTCTACTACTTAGTAGATGGGCAAATTTTGACCGATTTAAAATGAAAGCTAGTTTTTACTTCTATTCCAATATAAATGAACCCATGTGTCAAAATTTGCTTCCTATGAAACACCAATTGTTATATACACTTTATATGTAATGCACGACTTCACATATACGATCTCCTTTTATTATTATCTATTTCAAACAATGTATTATTATTATTATTTTTCGAATATTTTAAATTAATTTTCGACATAATAAGTGCCTATATAATTATTTCTCATTTATAATTTAAATTATAACTGCCATTTAAAAAGCAATCAGCTTATTATATGGCAATTTTCGATAAATATAAGTATTTAAATGTTTATTTCATTAATTTTACATTAATCATAATTTAATAATAATCTTAGTACCTATTTTAATCAATGTATTGAATGACTTGCGCAAACAAGATTTATTTATTTTATTCATTTTGAATATTTAAGTCAGTAATATAAAGTCATTTATAAGTCAATAAAACATTATATTAAAGTTTTAAAATAAAGCAGAATTTGTAATATACATATATAAATAAATAGGGGAGGAAGGGGAGCATTGGGCACTTTTTTACGTAAATGTTAATAAAACTGCTATTTTTTATCATAATCAAAATTTTATTCCAAATATAACGAGCACGCATATTGGGCAGTAATTATTGCTAAGAAAAATTTTGGTATTATAATTAGTCTCAAAGTTACAAAAGATCTTCGAACACAGGTCCAAAGTGCTCAAACCTCTCTGGGAGGGAGATTTGGGCACCCCTGTAGGGAGGTTTGGGCACTGTATTTAATATGCACGATTTTGCTTTACTATACTAACAATGCTTAAGAATTATATAACATTTCTATAAAAAATTGTAATACAAACATTTTTTCTTATCATAGACTTTAGAAAAATTAAACAATGTGACTTAGAATCAATACTGCACGATGTTGAAATTAATTAAACTTATATTTGGTATGATCCAGAGAGGCTTGTCAAATTTATATTTTAAGCTGCCACGTTTCATCCATGTCGTTGGTGTAGCAATTTTGTCTTTATATCCTCCAGGGGGACACTGGCTACGTCTTCGATCTCAGGAAATATAAACCTATTTCTTATTTTACTCGCTCTCATGAATTTGACAATTACCATGGAGTTATTAACCTCTTCGATTATTCCAACATAATGATAGACAGTTTTTTTTGGTGTCAAATTTAACTAACACAAAGTTATTGATCTGGAAATTTCTATCTAGAACGATCTCATCGTCTTCATCAAAATCTTCTTCCGATTCAGATTCAACAAGGGCTTCGTCAGAAACGGAAACATTTTCTATTTCATCATCGCTGCTAATCTTCCTGTTTTTCTCTAGTTTGGAAGTAAGTTCATCAGCAAGGTTCGGAATTGTTTTCTGTCCTGTATTTTTAGAGCATTTTCGATTTTGGTTAAGCTCTTTGATCCTATTTTTTCTTTGTCTTTCTGCTCCATTTCTATAAGTCTTTTCTCGGTCCGTCAATACTCTAGTTTTTCCCTTCTTCCGTTTCATGCCATGCAATTTCCTGGGGCTGGCCTTTGGATATGGTCTTACTAAATCAGGTGTTACATTGACAGTGCCCTTAGTCTGGCTTCTAGAGGACGATTCCAGTTGAGATGGCCCAGCGACTTCCACATTTGAACTTGTACGATTCTCTAGACTCTGATTTTCTTCTGTTGAAGGTTGTTCCATGACAGGTTGGTCTGAAATCGATTGTTCTGTAGGAACATTATCCTCTTCCGGCAAGCAGCGATCAGTTACAGAAGAACAAGCGAAATCTTCATCGGAGAAAATGTTTGAATTGAGTGGCCATATGCCAGGTTTTTCAAATCCCCTTTGAATATTCTGCAACTTGAATGCAAGTGGGATGGCTTTAGCTGCTAATTTTGGGATTTCTTAAATTGTTACTGTTTTTCCAGGATTGCTTACCATCCAATCTGTTACAGTAGTGTTATAATAAGTTTTGAGTGGTCCGGAGACAGTCAGTGGGTTGCAGTTTATGGCTGCAGTGCGGTGGAAAAGTCATTAAAGCAATGCCTAATTCTTTGCAAAAATCAAGAACTGGTACTGAAATATGGCTGTCGTGACTGTCCAGCAGCACAAGAACTGGCGAGGGAAGGTGCTGGTTTAGCGTGTAACTAATCCGCGTGCCTTCATTTTTGACAGTCCATGGTTTAGTTTGAAGGATGTTATTAGATATTCTGAAATTTTTTCTTCTTCATCTTTCGTGAATATTTGAGATGATATAAATTTAGCAGAAATATCTTTCACGACGCCACCCTGATTTATGTATCTTTGAAGGTTAGACCTGGGTATACCATATTTCATCGCAGTAATTTTAATTTTTCCTTCTTTAGAAAGGACCCCGCACAATTTGTATGGAAAATGGCTCTCGGCTAAATTGGCTGAAATTTTGCACAGGGGTAGTTTTCAACATGCTGATTAAAAGTCTCAAGGCACAAACCCCCAAGCTTAACACACGACCCTCTACAACCTCCCAAACCCACCAAAATTCACTTTGCAATAATCGACTGCAGTTTTGCGAAGAGATAGGCACCAACATGCTTAACATAATTCTAAACTATACCCCCTCAAAATAGACCCCCGACCACCTACAGCTCGAACCCCACTCCCACCAACCCCCACACACCCTCCCTTAATTCACTTTGCAAGAATTAGCTTAAGTTTTTAAAAGAGATGGATATCAACATGCTGGTCGAAATTCTCAATCGACCCCCCCCCCATCCCTAAAATCAACCCCAACCAAAACGACCCCACACGAACCCCCAACCACCCTAAAATTGAGTAAAGACTCGTGAATATACCAACTGTAAAGCTATTTACAGAGAATACTGCTATTCTAAAAATAATTTTCTTAGGGTCCGCAGAATACGGTGATTCAGCAGTCCTTTTCAGGATAGTAGACCCGATCTTCATCACTTTTGCGAACTTAACAAACCCTAATGAATATGGTTGAGGAGATAGCTATTCTTGTCTAAATGATGACCACAACTGCGAACATTATCCGGAACAAAAATATTTCTTTTTACGAATTGCATTGCATAGACAATCTCTGGATGTTATTTTGTTCGTTACGAATAACGCACGAACGCGATGCTGTTTGCATTAGAACGTTCAATCGCAAACAGCTTGGATCGTCATTAATTAAAGTTATTTCATCTATTATTGACCTGTTGCAGTTGATGCAAAGTCTTGAATTTTCATTAAGAACTAGGGGTAAATGTCTATGATCATCCCTTTTAGTAATCGCAAGTTGACGTTTATCAGCATTGTCATCACCGTTCATAAATGCCAACTGTCCCACGTTGAATTCTCCATTACAAACGTAACATCGTATTTTTGTAAAAAAGTTCGTTTAAGACTGGAAAGGACTGCTTCGCGAACACGAACTAAAGTTCGCAAAAGTGATAAAGATCGGGTCTACTATCCTGAAAAGGACTGCTGAATCACCGTATTCTGTGGACCCTAAGAAAATTATTTTTAGAATAGCAGTATTCTCCGTTAATAGCTTTATAGTTGGTACGTTCACGAGTCTTTACTCAATTTTAGGGTGGTTGGGGGTTTAACTGGGGTTGTTGGTCGGGGTTTATTTTAGGGGGGGGGGGGGGGGGTTCGATTGAGAATTTCAACCAGCATGTTGATATCCATCTCTTTTAAAAACCTAAGCTAATTCTTGCAAAGTGAATTAAGGGAGGGTGTGGGGGTTGGTGGGAGTGTGGGGTCGAGCTGTAGGTGGTCGGGGGTCTATTTTGAGGGGGTATAGTTTAGAATTATGTTAAGCATGTTGGTGCCTATCTCTTCGCAAAACTGCAGTCGATTATTGCAAAGTGAATTTTGGGGGGTTTGGGGGGTTGTAGAGGGTCGTGGGTTGAACTTGGGGGTTTGTGCCCCTTGAGACTTTTGATCAGCATATTGAAAACTATCCCTATGCAAAATTTCAGCCAATTTAGCCGAGAGCCATTTTCCATACAAATTGTGCGGGGTCCTTTCTTCCAATACGCGCAAAATAACATCTTTAGGGATTTCACGTTGCTTATTTTTCTTTTTAAATGAAAACGGCATTGTCCTGAAAAGAAATGTTTAACCATTCAATCCAATAGGCATATCAAAAAAACACAAAAGTATTACACCAAAATACACTAAAAACAATGGGAGCATTGGGCATGACCAAACCTCCCTGCGTTACCGTACCTGCGTGCCCAATGCTCCCCATCACCTCACTTTTCAAATAGATTTGAATAAGTTTATTTTTATCAAATGTTGAATCCTACTGACAGGTAAATATAATCTTCATTAAACACAATAGAAGAAGTTAACACAGATATTTACACTTTCTTGCAGATTTCTTTGTTATGTTTCTTGAAATCACAATCAAAATATTTACTTCTCTACGCTACAAACCGTTAAGCGCACGTAACTTGACAACCAAGTGAAATGACAGCTGACACTTTTGGTAAGTGGTGTTGCCAGTTATTAAACTACAGTGCTGTGGTAGAAAAAAATATCTAGAATAGATTTTGAGGAATGAGGTAGTGCCAAACCTCCCCTACCTCCCCTACATTAGTAAATAACCGCAACAACACCGCCATCTTGTGTAGTGTCGAATAACTTCACTACTATTTAAATATGGCGATCGAATGGTTGCAGTCGAAATCAATTTTTAAGATAATTATGTAAAATCAATTTAAATAAATTGAATAAAATGTTGATCGACTTAAAGAGATATTTATTCGTATTCTCAACAAACAAAAAAAAAACGCAAAGGTGACAATTTTATTTATTAACAAAAAAAGGTAATTTAAAATTTGGTCATGTTCATTAAATTAATTATTAAACTCCAATAATTTAAATCGTTTGTCTTTTCGATGTATATTAAAGCACCGGTTGAAAGAAATAGATGGCAATAAATATATTACAGTAAAATAGAATATATCGCTGTCACCTTACGAATATCCCATTAGTTGGTGCGAGTGAGACGTTGCAAGGGCAGGTTGCTTGTACATGTTAATTATAGTTGTAATTGTCAATGTAACCCATAGCCTATTCGCGTTAAGTAAATAGTGAATCATTGCTGTCATTTAGCTTAGTCAAGCCCTTATACCCATTAAAAGGTAGCAAATTAGAATGATATGTTCATATTGACCGGTTAAAGTGAACCTGTCAAAAAGACGTTCTAATGGATTCTGAGTTAAATGGTCAAAGGTTACGATAAAGCTAAATGACGTTGATGTTGCACTATTTTCTTACTGTGATTAGACAAAAACTATAACTGTAACTAAGATTTGAATAAAATTAAAGTCAAGTATAATATTGCACAAAGCCTACTTTGACGTTTATCAAAGAAAACGGCGGTTGATAAATAGTCACTTGTCAAATTATTGCTACTTTCCTCGTTTTTCGTGTCAATTTTACGTGGGAATTAAACTATTAACATTGCATCATTCCCGCCTGTTTAAGACCTCAGTTTAAAGAATATTCTTTAAATATGTAGAACAAAAAGTAAACGTGTCTTTCTAGTGTCAAAACAATAATTGTGTTTTCTTTTGATTTTTTTAATGAGTAAACAAATAACGTGATTTTATTTATAAATATTCCATAACCTAACTAATCGTGTCGAGCAACCAGCCCTTTGTAACTATGTTATGCTGTCTCGTTCTTTCAAATAACGCGTGAGTGGGTGTGAATGAAGTTTCTATATGTTAGTAGAAATACTTACATATTACATAGCTATTTCTTTCATCTTCAAGTAGTTCTTCTGCCAACTATTACAGTAGAGACATTTTTAAACATTTTGTACGTATAACTTTTACTTTATTTGTCATAAATTTTATTATACTATATTCGTTCGTTTCATTCGATGTTTTAAAGCGTAATCCGAGCTGTTTGTACGCAAAACGGACTGTTTTCTGCATGTAGGAACACGGCTTTAATTATATTGTAATTATGACGAAGCGTTTTCCATATGATTAAAATTACAATTTGTGTTAACTAATTTTTACCACATGAACTTCATATAAAGTATTATTTTTTTTCCTTACGTAAATTGTTAGTCTACCTCAATGTTTGTGCTCATTAAAAGCAATAAAGTCTGTGGCATCTTATAGTACGTGTCATTATGACATTTACAAGGTACACGTTTATTAGATACATCGTTAAGGATAGTGCGAATAACTAATGTTCAGTCTGTATTACGTCACACAAATGCCATTATGCAGACACATTTTTTTTTAAGTTTAAATTTAACTAACATTGACACGAAATGATTTGTCAAATTTAACAACTAAAAGCCAACTAAGAATTGAATTAAAGTATTTTTTTGTAACTTAAAATTTTCACACTATTAATTTTGCTCTATCCGTAACAATTGCTATACACTAAAATTGTATCCGGTAACGCGCAGTTTGTATATGTTTTGTGGGTCGGTTTCAATGCATTTTCACACTTAAAAAGACATTTTTATTATTTTACAGAGTTAAAAAAAAAACCTTTTTTTATAATTTTTTATGATACGGTCAGTATGTTACTTGTTTGTAGCTCTTGTTTTATTTCTAAAATATGCATTCAACGAGAGTCCGAAAAGAATCTTATCAAAGTACTAAAATATATACTATTTGTATAAACTGCGAAATAATAAATAGAGTGACAAATATTATATTTTTTAGATTTTCTTTTATAAAATTATGTTTTTTTTTTTTTGTTCTATTAGCATATTTCATAATACAATATAGTAATGTAAATACATATTATGTATATTATCATTTATTAGCGGACATTAATCAAAAATATAATATTGTGGTCCCTGGCAACACAGTGTGGGCATATTGCGGTGACTGTCATATGTCAAACATAAAAAAAAAAACAGTACAAAAAATTATTATGTGTAGGAATTAATATTTTAGTAGGAATTTTAATCAAATATTACCTTTGTTTATAGAAAAAAAATATAGAATGTTTTAAATTGGAAAAATCTAAAACTGAATGTGATAAAAACACAACAATGATAACTTGTTCATTAAAATTTTCTTATAATTAATATTAAGTGTAATCTATTGGTGAATAGTTTATATCTGAAAATCCTACAAAAATTTTGAATTAAATTCTTAACTGAGGCTATTTCGCTCTCTTATTTACCTTATTAAAAAGTCAGTAGTTCATATTAAAACTTTGCGCTGATTTTTAATTTATTTAAATTTATAAATATGTACAGTGGATAATTCACTACAAAAGACGCTAGTCTGCTGCTATGGTTATAAAACAATGGTGGTTAAGTAAATAGTAATAGAGAAATGGTTTTGACAGCTTCGGTAATCTCATGTATCTTACAAGGTCATGGCAACACTAAATTAGTAGAATACGGAAATTGTCAGTCACCTATTATGACAAAAGGGATGTACCATTATTGCTCGATATTAATAGCAGAATAGCGTCTGTATACTAGTTATATTGTCATCTGAGTAAAATGATCACTTTCATAAATGATCAAGTCATTATGACTGACCGAATTTTTTTCGGAATATTCATTGTAACTTTAATATTAACATTTCCGTGCCTACACTGTAGAGTACTGTATGTAAGTGTAAAGTCGGAGTAGGTTATGTGTATTAATTAGAGTAAGGCGTAACGAAACGATGTAAATATCCTGACATATAAATTATTGTATTTCATAATAAAAATTTAAGTATAAAGCTGTTGTTTCATTTTTATCCATGCTTACACATGATATGTTCGAAATTGAACGGATCGTGGGAGAAACGAATGTCTTTATTAATATAGGAACAGGTCTTCGTTATGGTCCAGAGCTCCTGGGGGGATCGGGGATTGGGTCGGTAACGCGCTTGCGATGTTTCTGGTGTTGCAGGCGTCTATAAGCTACGGTAATCGCTTACCACCAGGTGAGCCGTACGCTTGTTTGCCGACCTAGTGACATAAAAAAAATGTTTTTTTTCGGTGGTTTTGGGATGTCAGTAAATTAAGTTCCAGATAAAAGTATAATTTTCGTCCTAAAATTCCTTAAGAATTGGTACTTGTGTGGACACAGCTACTATGCATATAAAATACATATCGCTATCATGCCATAAAAAGATAAGTAACGCTAAACAGTAATATGGCAAATATAAACTTATTAGGAATTCCATTGGTACCTATACATGTAAAACGTATTTAATTTGTGTGATAAAAAAATTGTTTTTAATCTTTATTATTAAAAAATCATTACCTTGACTGATTATTTGACAATGTTTTGATAGAAGACTTCAAAACTACATTTTTTTAATATTTTTTACTTATATTATTGTTATTTTATGAAATTAATGTTGAAGCTAGAAATGAATCATGTAAATTAAAATTTTATAAAGTGAGTGAAGATATTGGTCAAGTTAAATTTTTTGTAGCGGTCTATCATTATTAATCTTTTTTGTTATCTTTTTAATTTCCGCATATAGGCTGTTAATTTGAATGGGTGTAGGATATAATACATGATTCTAGGGATTCAACGAGATATAGTAATTATAAACGTAAAACGCTTGGTACGTTAATGATAGGTAAACCTTAGCTATTTATATATTCACTATAATACCCAAAAAATGTAGACTTCACGTAGACGTACCTAAATTATGATCAAATGGATTCCAAAGGTATATTTCCGTAAAATAAAAAGTAAGACGTTTCTACTGATCGCTTCAGCCTGTAATACCCCACTGCTGGGCATAGGCCTCTATCCCCATATAGGAGAAGGGTCAGAGCTTAATCCACCACGCTGCTCCAATGCCGGTTTTACAGATATATTCCCTACTATGAGTAACGACTGACGTCCTCTTAGAATAGAATTATTATAGACCCTATTTTTAACGTAAATAATATGATATCCGTATATCTGTATGTACAATAAGAAGTAAGATCTTATTCCAATACGCTGCTCTATTACAAATTTATATTATTGAAGCTTACTCCTTAAGTTATCGATTTGCATATAAGCCCCAGGTATAAAAAAATAGGAGTAAAATCTACTGAACGAATAACCCCGTTACGTTTTTTTTAACGCCATCTATCGGAACGCTATTGGGTTCCGATAGATGGCATTATCTGATTTGAAATGGAAATAATCTTTTTCTTAGACTAGTAAGCCTTTTTTGTGCCTATTTAGACAGTCGATCTGAAGGAGTAAACTCCAGTCGTGTGTCGGAGCTGACACACACACTATTTTTTTTTATACACGTTTAAAATTTCTTCGGACAAAAAGTTCTAAACGTCTTATATTTATACCTATACCTACTATACAAGTATAAGTTATAATAAATTTTCAGTTGTACATCCATGCTGCTAAAAGTGTTGGTATTTTTATACGTCGCTATAACTGCGTCGGAGATAGAAGACCAACCGTACTGCGCGCTGCGCTATAGGCGCCTTTGTCAGGGCAAGGGTCACCATGTTGCCTGTCAATTCCCTTCAGTATGTTACTGTTTTTTTTTTTTAATTCTCATATAATTTTTACATTCTTTTTTACTTAAA
Organism: Melitaea cinxia; assembly: GCF_905220565.1. Taxonomy (NCBI): domain Eukaryota; kingdom Metazoa; phylum Arthropoda; class Insecta; order Lepidoptera; family Nymphalidae; genus Melitaea; species Melitaea cinxia. The sequence continues at coordinate 3,576,157 of NC_059416.1, forward strand.
TGCTACAGAATTTTTGGGACATAAACCACTAAACTATGGAATCTACTTACCTGTACATATAAAATCGTTAGGCCTCATCACGAAATTTCAAAAACCGCTAGACGCAGAGACGAAATTTGGCAGGGAGGTAGTTTGTAGTTAGTAGGCTGCGGTAAGAACGGATTTTTCGGTAGGGCCAAATTAAAGGGATCCAAGCGCTTTTACAAGTTTTGTATGCAAATCCTTCATTTTTTATGCTACAAAAAAACTTGAAATTTGGCAGAAACATAGTTAATAGTCAATAAACGTCTACTAAGAACTATTTTTTTGTATAAGGGCTCCAAAAAAAAAAAAAAAATTAAAATTTCTGAATGTTGAATTGACTTTATTGTTAGGGTTTTGATTACATATAACATTAGTAAGTATTCCAGCGTTTACGAAAATTTTTGTGTGGTAAAACAGGAAATTAGCTCGTATGACTGAAACTGATACGTTACGTAAAGTTTCTATAAAAAAAAAAATCTTTCGACACCAATATATAAAATGAGTAAAACTTTCAGCCCGAACCCGGACTCTTCTGTCAGAATTACTCTCATATCAATTTCACGAACGATTTGAAATACTACGTCGTTCACTATATCAACAGGTGATACTCTATAATTATATTGTAATGGCTTCATTTAAATTTTTAATTCGAACTTTTATAACAACAAATGTTGTGTTTACAGACGTCGTCAGCGCATCGCGGCAGGAAATGAACGAGTTCGTGGTGGGGCACGTCTTCCCAAACCTCAGATTATGATGTTAGTCGTAAGTTTTCTTCTAATAAGGTAAGGTTTATATTTATTGTAATGTAATAGGTAAGGTTTCTTTCTAATATATATATGTACATTGTTTAAGATCAGTATAAGCACGTAGTGATTATTTTAATTAGATATATATATATATATATATATATATATATATATATATATATATATAACTGTGGCAAGTGTAGATAATTTATTTTCACAGCAAATAGGTACCTATTTGTATTTGTTATACAAATGGAATATAAAGGAATACAGTACATATAGTAAGTAGCTGAAAACTAAAAGTGCCAATTGAATTCAAAACGGCATTATAAAACATACAAGGCTTTCTTAGCTTTCTTTCAATTGGCATTTTTTTCATCATCTTTAGATATTCGTTTATTAATTATTAAATACACAATAATAATAACACAGAAAATTTTGCCTGTTTTGTTAATGTTATGTTCATGGTTCATCATGTTCATGTTTTTTAGACTTGGGATCGCGAGTTGGCTCAGTTGGCTCAACGGCTAGCCGACCAGTGCCAATTTGTTCACGACGATTGTCGGGCTACTGGTAAGTTAATATTGCTCGGCTAAGAAAAGTACTGGAAGGGGAAAAAAACAGTTTTGTTCAGCCAGTACTAAGTATTAAATAGCTGTCTCGTAATGGAAGCTTTATTTATACTAAGACTTACGCTGACTTGTTATTTGAACTGTTGAATGTTGATTGTTGAATTAATTTGACAAATTACAGCATTTTGAAATGCTGGTAGCGCCACTGAAATTTCAAACGTTAAACGTGAAACAAACTTGGAAACAAGCTCTTTGCAAAACTGCAGTTGAGCTTCATGTTGGAATGATTTTAAACATCAGTGTTGCTCCAGCTGCTTTTTGTTGGTAGAGGAAATCTTTGATAATGCGTAAATGTATGTGTAGGAATAGGTAAATAAATAATAAATAAATATAAAATTTAGTCAAAACAAAAATAAAACTTAAGAGAAACGTCTAAGCTATCTAAAAGGTTAAATCTATAATATAAAAATGAGTCGCTGAATGTGTTGCTAAGCGCAAAACTCGTGAACGGTTGGACCGATTTCGCTAATTCTTTTTTTAAAATATTCCTTGAAGTACGAGGATGGTTCATACGGTGAGAAAAATTCGAATAATTTCCGGGAAAATAATAAAAACGGCCCTTTTCTTTTTCCCATACAAACGTTTTCTAACTAAAATGTAGAGTCAATTTGAACTTTTTTACTATTCAATAAAGTTCATGTTAAATAATATATTAGGGCGCATTTTACGTAAGATATTAATGATTAAATTGATCTTAATCGTAGACCGCATTTTAATTTAATTTATATACAGTAAAAATGGTATCAACTAGCTATTTCACATTACTTATTCTTGCGGGGGCGTTAACAATTGAAAATTCCCGTTTTTAAGCTATAGCTCCTATCGACTCCAAATTTGCTACGAATCTCCTATATGTGATCGATAAGCAGATTTTAGGATAACTCATGCCCAATAAGGATCACGGGCGTTAACAATGAAAAATTTTAATGTATGTAACTCCGAAACTACTGAACCAATGTTTATCAAATTTTTTAAGTATCTGTAATTTGGTCCAACTTGGGAGATAGGGTAGTTTTTATCTCAATTGGACTCGGTAGGTAGCGCTGCTATCTGTATGTAGCTCTGAAACTACTGAATCAATTTTTATCAAATTTTGTAAGAATCTGTAATTTTTTCTAACTTGGAAGATATGGTAGTTTTTATCTCAATTGGACCCGGTAGGTGGCGCTGCTATCGGTATTTAAGTTATCAAATTGGGTAGCTGTTTTCCGGGCAGGACAACGTCTGCCGGGTCCGCTAGTAGAAATATATATTTCAAATAGAATGTACATTTAGTTCGATATCCCTACGCCGGTCAAAGCGTCGGCGAGGTTCGTTGGCGTCGTTCCAGTGACTCGGACGAGTTGAGCGCTCAACGTGCGATCCGTCGCGTACTAGACGCCTGGTGGGGTGAGCGGAGAAGAGTGACTCCTCAACAACTAACTGCACCTTTTAGACTTACTGCTAAGTTAGTAATTGGACTTTTGTTATAAGAAATATTTTGGTAATAGAATACGTATTACCTAAATATTTTAATTTTATTATATTCCAAATTTCATGAGGAAATGGAAATATTTTGTCGTAATCGGTACATTACTAGAAAATAGACTTCTATAACAACGCGAACATTGAGGAAGTATCTTTCATATGAACATGAAATGGAATGATAGGTTTAAATATTATTTATTTATATTATTGATAATAATAGTGATAATATAGTTCGAATATTATAACTGTTGACACAAGCTACGGATTTCCATAGAAAAAAATCGTAGGATTTTCCATCGATATTATGAGTTGTGGGTCTATATTCGTACCCTATATTTTTAATTATTTTTCCAATCATATATTCAGCCTATCGCGCAAGATAGTTATCACCTACAGAAAATTAATTGATACAAATAAATAAACGATTTACACCTCACGTCACCATCAAATTATTGCTATGCTGCTGTGCTGCAATGCTGCAGTGCTGCTATGCTGCTGTGCTGCGGTGTTGCAGGGCTGCTATGCTGCGATGCTGCAGTGCTGCAAGTGTCGCAGGGCTGCTGCGCTGCAGTGCTGCAAGGCTACTGTATTGCAGTTTCTCAGTCTCTTCTTCTTCTTCTTCCTCCTCTTCTTCCTCCTCCTCTTCCTCCTCTTCCTCCTCTTCCTCCTCTTCCCCCTCTTCCTCCTCTTCCTCCTCTTCCTCCTCTTCCTCCTCTGCCTCCTCTTCCTCCTCTTCCTCCTCTTCCTCCTCTTCCCCCTCTTCCTCCTCTTCCTCCTCTTCCTCCTCTTCCTCCCCTGCCTCCTCTTCCTCCTCTTCCTCCTCTTTCTCCTCTTCCTCCTCTTCCTCCTCTTCCTCTTCTTCTTCCTCCTCTTCTTCCTCTTCCTCCTCCTCTTCTTCTTCTTCTTCTTCTTCATAACTGCGAAATGAACAATATATATATTTTAATTCCACGCGGATGAAGTCGCAGGCACAGCCATATACATATATACAGCATATATGTATATGGCTGTGCGCCAAGCGAATTCTCAGGATAGACCGGACTCTCTTCATCATGGTTATTCATAGCGGGTGCTTCCTCAGAATTGCCCATCATGGATGATGTTTTACAAACATTTAAAACAAATAGTTATACTCAATCTCAATCTACAAAGTGACCAGCGACCGAACTGACCCCTGACTGACAACTCCATCCGGTATTTACCCGCTCCAAAATACAATAATCGTAATAAAGCACGTATTTCTTTATTAACGTAAATAATTCCACATGGCAACAGTATTAATCAAATCAAAATTTAATTATTTCCTTTAAAATATATCACGCGCCGTTATAATATATAATACATGTAATAACATTAATATCGCTACCTACCGTTTAAGTATCAAATATCTTTTTGACTATTGGCATTTCAGAGGAACAATTTGGGGTCATTTTAGTCAACTAGCTGTTTGGAATCTCCGTGCGATTGGATGCGGAGCAGTCCGCCACGGGTCTGAATATACTCGGATGCTGTTGGTCTGTGACTTCTCTCACACCAACATGCTCGGTCAGAGGACGATCACTCCAGGACCTCTTATTGCTTGTCCAATGCACACTATCAGGCGGCCAAGAACTGCTTATCCACTGCTTTGTGCTCCAGTACGTTTTAAAAATATTAGAAGATGTAAATGTGAAAATTTTGTGTTTATAACAGTAGATGCTAGTACCTATACAAGAAATTAAGGTAAAGCTTTAGATTAGGTAAAACCGAATTTCGGGACCGTGGGGGGATGGGGGGGAGAGGGTGGGGAACGCTACCCCTGGTACCACTGTCACACCTCGGAACCCCATGGTTATGGAGATATCCATGGTTAAAGTTTTGAGGTTAGAAGAAGAATTTCGAAAGTTAGAGGAACGCTTGGCTCCGGCGCTACGGGAAGTGCAGCCCTTCCGCCCTTGCGTGCGAAAGCGCGCGAACGAATGCGTAGAGGAGCGGCTGAGGCTGGTCGCCTTCGGCGACCAGCCTCCGCTGCGGAACGGAGCGGCGGGCGAGGGCTGCCCTCCCTTCGCGCCTCCGCGGCACAAAAAAAAACACTCTAGGGGTAGGACAGACCAAGACCACGTGGACAGTGGGGTGCTCCGATTCGGTTTTGGGTATTTTTCGAATTTCTAAACCTATATTCTAGCACGCAATGTTACTAATTTTATTAGAATATTATGTCTGATGCGTTATTTTGTTTAAAAGTGTCGATTTGTCACACAATGCAAACAGTACGAGCTCAAAGGTATTATAATAGCTTTAAATTCTTCTTCTAACCTCAAAACTTTAACCATGGATATCTCCATAACCATGGGGTTTTGAGGTATGACAGTGTTACCTTGTATAGATTCCCCTACACCCTCCACCCTCCACACCCAAAAACCCCATAATTCGGTTTTTTTTTTGTACGGAGCATGAGTGAGCGTGCTTTCGCACGCAAGGGCTGCACTTCCCGTAGCGCCGGAGCCAAGCGTTCCTCTAACTTTCGAAATTCTTCTTCTAACCTCAAAACTTTAACCATGGATATCTCCATAACCATGGGGTTCCGAGGTGTGACAGTGGTACCAGGGGTAGCGTTTCCCACCCTCTCCTCCCCCATCCCCCCACGGTCCCGAAATTCGGTTTTACCTAATCTAGATCTTAGCCGAAATTAAAAATAGTGTGTCAAGGAATAATATTTATTTAATTTTTTATTTTCTCACAACATTAAAAGTAAAGTTTATGTAGGTAAAACGACCAAAAGAAAATCTTGATCATGAACAATTACATGATTACGAAGATCAAGAATATGAAATTGACGATAGTAATGATGAAAATCATATTTCAAAAACAGAAGTCCAAGAAACTACAAAAACTAGAAGAATTACTAAGACAACAGAGGAAACAACTACAACTTGTAGACATCTGAAAGCAACATCATTAGAGGGACGAGATAAATCTATAATGACTGTTAACCCTAGAATAGACTATTTTGGTAAATTATCATCTATACGAGTACTTCTATAGGTACTTGACAATAGTTTATACGCAATTGGTAGATCTATGGCAAAAATTAAAATTAAAATGAAATTATATCTTTAGTCAGCTTGGACAAAGAATCTACTCGTCGCGTGATCGATAGATTACAATATGAACTCGAAATCAACAATAACGAAAAAGAACAACTTACTATGAAGAAATACCACCAGTGGGTTTCAAGGAGACCCAATTTTGGACGTCTGAGGTACAAATATGTGACGATGCTTATTACAGATTTATTGTTGGATAGAAAGTAAACACGGCTCAAATATGATATAAGTAGTTTTATTTAATATATTTTCCAACATTAACCTTCATTTATACAAATAATCAGACAACGACACATTCCTGTGTTTTTTTTACCATTTTTACAAACGCAGATAAAAAGTAAAATCATGAGCGATATATCTAATATGAACTGAAAATTAATCGTATCAAATTATTTCAGAGAAAAACAAGAACAAATATGGGAACATAATGCACAAAACAATTTCTTTGCACATGATGGCGACCAAACTGATCACGAATATAACAAGATATTCATGACAAAGAAAGATCATATTTCTACGCAAGTACGAAATAAGAACATTGTAATTTGAGCTACATGGTTTTTCTTAAACAAATTATTGAGTCTGTTACAGGAAACAAACTTGAGGCAAAAATGGAAAAAGACGAGAAAAAGACCACAGAGGTTTGTTGATATAAAAATCTGTTACAACTACAATATTTTTATTTATAATGAATATTCAGTTTTTCTTTTGGTGAAAAAAGTGTAACAAATGAATTTATTTTACTTTTGATGTTGGTTGCATTTAGTTGGTATTGTACCTAAGTACGCTTCAGCCTATAATATCCCACTGCTGGGAATAGGCCCCTTTGATCTAATGCGGGTTGGCGGATATATTCCCTACTATGAGTAACGATCCATATCAGGTCTACATGATAACAACCGGGACCGACGGCTTAACGTGTTCTCCGAGGCACGGTGGGGGCAAAGACTGCACAACACAACAAAAATATTCAGACCAAGGCAAACATCTGTATGGCCAATATGAATGTTTGTCATGTGCGGGGATCTAACCCGCAACTGCCAGCGCAACAGCCACAAACAAGTTCTGTGATCGTTGCGACAACGCGTCATTGTACCTACCTACCAACTTTTATGTAGTCTGGAAAATTCAACGTCAACCCAGATATAAACCTATAATAATCCAGTTCAGATACGATTACCCTATCCCATATCACCAGTATAAAGATACTGGAATTCTCTCCTCTAGATGTACAGCTCCTTTATATTTATATCAGATTTATTTTGTGTACCTGTATTTGATAAAATTTGTGTAATTTTCCAATGATATGACTGATACAATATTATTTCGCGCTCTAATCTTTTCGTATCTATATTCTTACAATAAGTTTTTTTATATAACCTAAATGATAAAGGCGTGGCTTAATCAGCGTTAGTCTGAATCATAGCTTATTAGTAAACTTTATTAAAAAATGATATGGTTTCCTAGGCCCGGTGTGAACGCGCTCTTGAACAGACCGCCAGAGAAACAGCTGAAACGATTATCTTTGGTAAAGTATTATAAGTAACTTATATGAAGCTGGTACAGTGATCATAAATTTAAATTCACCGTCAAAAATAATATTAACGAAACAAAAACAAAAAACTATTAACTGCCAGAGAACTTAAAAATTCGACTTTTATTTCGTTAAACTATTAAAAAAAAAACATTGAGTGTAAGCTTTAAGTAGGCTCTAAGGTTTACTCTGTCTACGCTCTAAAACAACAAAAAATGACATAAACCTGTCAAATTATAATCGGGAATGTCAACTACTTTGAACCTATCAATCAATCAACTAATTTTATAGGAATTTAAATACGAAATGGGTAAAACCATAAATCAAGTAAATATAAAAATCATTGAGATAAACAAAAATGTCAACACAAAATTTCAATAGATAGGCGAGTGTTCTCAATTATTCTCATTAACAAAATAAGTATACATTACGTCAGGTGTACGAGTACCTAAGGTCTGTTTTTTTGGAATTGTCCTAATTGGTAAACAAATATGGCGTACTTATGACCACAGACAATTAGAGTATAGTGTAGCTTAGTGAAGTGACACAAAGAGCAAATGAATGAACAATATCAATAAGCCATAGACAAAGTAAAATTAATTTAACATCGAAATATTTAATGATACCATATTGCTGAAATTATTTCAAAAACTAATAATATATTAAATAATTTGGCTAAGAATTAGTAGAGGTACAGAATTACGAAAAAAAATATTAATCGAGCATCGAGCATAAAAGGCAACAAAGGGGACTGTCCATTTTGGCCCAAGGTGAACAGAATTCATACAAAAAAACAAATATACCAATAATTTTCATAAATTAAATCATGTTTATTCGTGAATTGCAGTTTTATCAATATAAACTGATGAAAAGTTTATTTAATAAGTATTTTAATTCATTAATTATATACTTCTAGTTTATTTTCGGTTGGTGATTTGATTACAACACGTTGCCAGTCTTAAACAAACAATTATTATTAACAAACAATCGATTTAAAAATATTTTTAAATCAATTATTTGTTAAAATCGATTAAAAGTATTGTTAAATCGAATTAATAAGAAAAAAGTTTAAAAAAAGTCTATAAAAGTGTATTTAGTAAAAAAACATTTAACTTTGGTGAAAAATAAACTATTTTAGAAACATTGTTATTGACTAAATAAAAAGCAAGCAATTAATTATATTAAATTCGATTATCGATTTAATCGATTTATTTGTTTATTGAAAATATTATTTATTATGGCAACCCTAAACTACAGACTTTTGCTTCATACATTCATTTGACTTCGATGTTGCTTTCATGGTGATATAGCAAAATAAGGTTTTCCGTCAACCGAGAATTCATCACTACTGCGACGTAAAATACACAGTAGGCATATTCATAAGTAGGAAAATATATTTTGTATTTATTTTATATGTAAACAATAAAGGTCAGGCAGAGAAGCCATAAAAAAATATTATTGCAACTGCATGGTTGGTCGACGGACAGTAGGTTGTTGTGGCCATGTCATGAAATTATTTGGTTTTTGGGCTGAAAAAGGTTTCAAGAATTTTTAAATCTACCTGCCTAGTTTTTAGATAACATTCTGTTAACGTACGAATCCGATTAGTAAAACAAAAATAACAAAACAATGATTTTTTATTTCAGAAACCTTCTTGTAACTATCCACAAAAAAACAAAAAATGAAACACCTGGATACAAAACTATATCATTTTTCTAATTCATACTTGTTAGTACTACTAACTTAATATATAATTATTATTCTCAGTGACTGTCCACTCGGGGCCGAAACCCCCATACAAAGTGGACAGTCCCCTATATATTTCGTTTATGTGATATGGTCGGTAAAAAAAAAGCCAAAAATAAAATTTACAACAAAATAAAGGGGCCTCCTGTGTCTAAAAAAAGTCGACCCTATTAATATTATTGTCACATTATTTGTATTTACTATGAATAAAAAACCTTGCGCCGGCGGCACACTCTCTCTAACATCTAAAAAAAGGACTAATAACATTGTACTCCACGAAGCTCTCATTGGGTAATCTTAAGTCTCATCCTAAAGTCTCAAAATTTTTTCCTGTGAACTACAGTAAACGTTTATGCCGTTGCTATGTGGTATACTTTAATATTATATGGGATAGCATTAAAAATGTTCAGGATGAAATTGATATTCAGAAATATTCATAATATAAAATAAAACCTTTACAATGAACACTTTACCATAAATGATTGACATTTGCAATATTTTGTAAGCATTTTTTTTGTGCGCTCAACATAAAAAAAAAGAAGAAAAATAAACAATTAATAACAAAATACAAATAAATAACAAATCGCTTTACTGTAATATTATTTAACAAGTTATAATTCGTGAAATTTTAAAATATAGTTAAAGAACATGGCCTATTTTATCGCTCATGCTGTTCATTCACTTATACTCATTCACTTCTAAAAATATTATGACCACATCCCTATTTGCCTTATAAAAAAAGATATTGAAATGTCATATTCGAAAATATTAGTTATCTGTACTCTCGGAATTCGTATTTTGTAGTTTTTATGTGTTTAAAATGATAAATTGATATTTGTTTTTAGTGAAATAAATAGTAAATGGAGTTTTACAAATGTCCGTAAGCTAATATGTTGTGAAAGTGAGTGATAAATGCGGAAAAAACGTGAATTACGATTGACAGCGGTTTGTTTACCAATTAGGACTCTTCCAAAAAAACAAGATATATGTAATCACATACTTACTAACATACCTATATGTCTTCATTTCTTCCGTCGAAATGTTAGCTTAATTTCCTAAGGGTTAGATTAAATATTAAGCGGTGAATTTTTGTGAAAATGTAATAAAACTTAGTAGATATGATAAAAAGTATATTAAAATGTATTCAGTTTCACTCAATTCAAGTAATCTAACTGAACTAAATCGAATCTGTTTTTAAAACAAATTGAGTGTAACATCTGTGCTACTAAAAGTACAACGACGTAGTGGTAAACCTATACATCTTACATCTGAGCTGCTTAAAGCAATTGTACACCTACCTGTGCTGAACTATTATAGAAATTCGTGTTTTATCTCCCGTGTTTATGATTTCTACTTTTGCTTTTACTGGTCAAAGTGTAAGGTTTTAGAGCCTTTCAAATAAACAGGCATTCCAATGCAATATGAATTTCTAAAATAGGTTTGCTAGTTCTTGATATACGTAAATTGAAACTTGAAACAAATTAACCAATTTCCACTTTATAATGTTAGTGTATAATATAAATTTTCATCTTTCAGAGCTCTTTGAATTTAGATCAAGATGACCTGGACCAGCTATTTCGTGATACCGGTTTCAATGTGAACTGGAGGAAGGAATCGTCTTCTCAATAAATTAATAATTAAATCTTTTATACTTTGTTTGCCTTCTTATTTCTACCTTGATGTGAGTTTGACTTTACGTTCGATTTTATTTTAGGATAAAGTGTTTGTATATTAGTAGGAGTAAACAAACAATTATAATAATCCAAAATACAAAACTTTATAGGATAGGACCCCAAGTAACGTCAATATTTTTGACAACCCTATTTGGTACATATTCAGAAACTTAATTAATTTGATAATTTGATAAAATATAATATTCATCCGGTAAGCAGAGGAGTGAGAGTCGACATACTTGGAATATTTGACTAAGTATTAGTCACATTTTTTTTACAAGATATCAATTATTTTACCAATTGTTTAAACGAGGTTACATTACGTCATGAATGGAAATTTCCTAACTGCTACGAGTGAAATAACAAAATACCTTAGTATCTACTTTATACTCGCACCATAAAATAAGTCAAGATAGAATAAGACAAAACTCAAATAATTAAGTTATCATTAGGTTTCACTTAGGTTTAGTCAACTAGAACGTGTTAACTAGTTGGCGTATTTTTTTTAAATAATACAACAATATATTTTATAACGGTCGTCTGTTCCTACGGTAAGGAACTTGTTGCTTGTGTTATAACAACAAGTGTGTGGTAACAGTCGACTGTTATTGCTCTTTTTTTTTTTTGAGTTTAGCACGCTCCGTCTATACATTTCTCAAAGAATATTGCAAAACTACTTAGTTTTAAAGGCATAATAAAAGAGAATAAAGGGACTTCTATTTATGTTTGACATGCAATTTTGATAGCATAATATTGTGCACATCGTATAATTCTGTCATTGTCTAGTTTTGAAAACATACTTTTTGTCATTCTAGACATATTATTGTCATTCATATAGAAAATATAGAAAAAAACTTTAGTAGATTTCAATTACTTAAAAAATTTATTTGAAAGCCAATTGTTAACCAAGAAGTATTAAATAATTCTTTTACATTAAAGAACGATATATTTTTAAGAAAATGGATTTCAACCATAAAATGTCGATACACGGAAGAACATGTTTTATAAATGTGAATATTATTCAATAAAAATTTGTGATGTGTTGCTGCTGCGATTGGTGTTGGCGCTGTCTGCGCGTTGTTTGCTGCGTTTCTTGTTGTATTTGGTGTCTGCACCTCTGCGGGTGTGATGAGTGCTGCGACAGCGTCGAGGACGATTGATGAGAATTTTTGAATGATATTTTTAATATACAGTATTTGTGGTTCGTAATTTTATTTAATAGAATGTTTATTAAATCTTCCTAGATTTGAAATTCCAAGTTTATTCGTTGTATACGTATTACATACCTAAAATACATAAAACATAGGAACATATTTGACACAAAAAACGACGATTTACTGAGTCCAATGAATAAAAGTTTTGTTTAAATTATGAAATAGTAATTTAAAGTAAAACCATTTTGGGGTATGGCTATCTAATGTAAGCTTTATATGTATATAGAAATACGTTTTATAAAAACCGAAGTGACGATAAGATATAAGCAATGAAGTATCAGTTTAAATTACAGAAAGGACGTAACTCATACCTACATCTCTGAGCGAAAGCTGATAATGAGTAAGCATAGTTACTTCTATCAAATATTATCAAAAAGTACGTAAAAAAAAGTATTATTAGTATATTTTATATTACTCATCGTCGATAAGGTGCTTCTGAGGTTCCTTATCTGTCTATTTTCAAAGATATTAATTAAAAACATTTACTTGATCCTTATCACATCAAATTCACGTTTTTGTAACGCAGTTTGAATAGGTCGTATTTATTTATTTTATAAATATTTTATCTTATAAACGTTTAAACATTTTCAGCAAAATTTTTAAGCAGGAAATGAAGATTATTTTTCTGTCCATATAATTACGTGGCCGCCTGTTCACACGATTCTAATTTCTTGAAATCGCTTCTGCTTTCGCTGCGTCACTAAGCGCAACAACTACAAAATTCACTAATTTTTTATCCAGAAGATCCGGATGTACGATAAGTTAAAAAAAGAATCTACATAAAGACAACGGCATCAACTAATTCTAAAAGAAATTTAAATAAAACTGGTTTTTCAGTTCCAAGTTTAATAATTTTTATTAGTTTTTAATTTCTTAAGAATATATGGACATTTAAATAAAATTCGAACTACTTCATTTATATTAATATACCTAGACGATGTGTTGTTGTAACTTCTGTGGTAGTCTGCGATGCATATTTTGCTTCACTTTGATCGCTTACGCCCTGCACTTGTGTGGCGTTGAATTGAACTGTGATTGTAATTGTTGCAACAGTGGACAGCAATATGATTCCTAAATTGTTTTGATTGCATATTATTCTTTCTGTCTTATTCTAATAGTCTTCATTGTATAAACTAAATTGGCGTGTAAGTGCGCACTTCTGGCCAAATTCCTCAGTTCGGTATATGATAAGGGTTGGAGCTTAATATACCTAAAACATGGCAACTTTGCCCTTAAGCGTTGACTTTGCCCAGTTGGGAATTTTTTGAAAAACTCGACACATAGCTAAATTGTCTGTAGTTTGAAGTATTTTTATATCTGTGATAGAAACTTAATTATTTTTCTTACAACATTAAGTGATGTAATATCACCGATGTTACTTCAGTTGCCTATAAGAACTTATACAAGTTGGTAGTGTTTTTTCGCGGACAAAAACTAGTACAAAAACTTTGCCAAAAAGTAATAGTTGCAGTTACAGCAGGTAAATAATTTTTTTGTCACCGTTAGTATATATGAAATGATTAATATACATTAAAATTATACACAATAAATCTTATGAAATCGTAAAATACGTTGGTGGGCAAAGTCACATGCACGATTTTGAAGCATTGTTGACGACATTGCCCACCAAATTTTTTCCCGTAGGGTTGTCTCCTGTAACTAATTTTTAAAGAACACGGAACAAAACGTACCCACCTTGTAGCAAATTTAAATTGGTACCATAAGAAAGGTCTTTAAAAATATATCTTTTTGTTATATGGGAGCAATTTTGTAGCTTGCGGGGGAAAAAAGATATTCGATTTTGAAAATACCGACAATCATTAGTAAAATCTCCACGCAGATTTGACGTTTGTGCGATTTTATTCGTTAGGTACTTTGAACTATTATGCGCTAGTATAGGTGTGTCCTCGTTAGCATTTAGTATGTGTGTGCACTAATGGAAACCCAAAAGACGTTGCTTTCGCCATCAGTACGATAGAATCTACAGCTCGAGCCCGATCATCCACTCCCTGCGCATGAAAGTATTCATCGACTCCCGAATCCCAGCAGAACAGGACCAGACCCTGTACCTGTCTTTCACTCAAAAGGAGAAGAAGGCGTTGATGAGTCGGGGATACGTTGCCGGGGAGAGGTCGAGAATCATGACAATCCACGAGGCGCAGGGACAGACGAGTGAAAAAATCATTGTTGTCCAGACGAGGGTGGAGAAGCTCCGAATCCATGACTGTGTCTCACAGGCGGTTGTTGCAGTAACTAGACACACAAACACCTGTGTCTACTACACCGACGACAAGGGTGACGCGATCTGTCACTTCGTCAAAAAGGCGTGGAGGCAAACCGAAAACAGATCCTCAAGCACAGCCTCAAAATGCCGATCCATAATAGGGATGCTTACGTTATTGAGGATGTACTCGCGAAGCTGGCAGCGGATGCGGTTTAAGAAAAGTGAGTGGAGACGTTGACAATGCGGTGAAGCGACATTAATAATGTATTATATAGAAATAGAAAGTTAGTAAATAGGCTATAATAATAGTATATTTCCTATATATTCATGGCTTTTATTTTCTATTAAATCATAAAATTTAAACAAAAATTTTGTACTAGAAAAGTCGTCAAGATTTGTGTTTGAGACTATTCTTTTAATTATGTTAACGTTAAGCCAAAATCAATGTATAGGACTATAGGTACTAAATTACAGTGTCTTAAAGTAATGTCGCAAAATGTGAAAGTACATCTCGAATGTATTTTGTGTGAAAAATCCATAAAACTACTATTTCTTTCAAATTTCTCGCGTGACTGTCTTCGCACATTGAAAATTATTTTGTGATCGTATGTAAAGTTAGTTAATTATAAGTCTAAACCAAAATTATCTCAGTTATCGTTATCTACTCGTAGTTAATTCGATCTCAATTGTAACTTTTGTTCCTAGAGCTACTTATATATAGCATTAAATAAATTAATATAAAATAACTATTGTCAAAATACACAAATTAAAATAATAATTAAAGACGTATTAAATAAATATAAGTATAAATATTTATTACCATGACACTATTTAATTATAATTATATATATCTGATTCGTACCTTGTAAAGTGTTTTTTTTTTTAAATCATAACTTACCTATATTATTTACCTCTGTTACATTTTCATCAATAAAATATTCCACATTAAAAAGTTTTGCAATTTAAAAAATGCTTAAAATTTAAAAAGTGTTTAATTAAATGTGGCATTTATTCAATGGTGACAGCCCTTGAACATTGATCATTATCATAGGTGAAATGTTCTAGAGGGCTTTTTGACTTTGCCCACTCAATTTTGAATAACAACAAATATGTTTATTGATCTCATAATTTGATACTTTACTACATTGCCCTGTATTTATATTTAGCTATTTTTAAAATAATGATACGGTTTGTAATTTTAGAAATATTTCAAGTTGGCAAAGTTGCCAAGAACGTATGATTTTTTGCTCAACACTTATAATTGTATTTTTTACCAACACGCATACATTTTTCAGGATATTTTAAGTAATAAATATCGAAACATGAACATATAGTATGGTATGGTACAAACACAATATTAAATATATTTGCGTTTTCCAAAATAACTCAACTAATGCAAAAATATTTTGATTTTTAGGGCAAAATTGCCATGTTTTACGGTACCACGCTGATTCGGTCTTGCGGATAATATTTTATCATGAGTAACGATCGCACACCCGATAGGTGGTAAGTGTCCTTAAATATACGAGTAAGAAACATTAAAATATTCTAGTGAATTCCTAATTCCGTCGTTGATATTGTTGTCTTACTAAGATCTATATATAAATTTGGTATCCGAATCTCTTGGACTGCCATGATGACGAACGAGTCAATTTTACAAGAGCTCAATATCACCAAGCGACTATCAACGACCTGTATGGAGCGGGCCATTACCTTCTTCGGGCACATTATGAGCATACTCTCAAGAAACTTATAATATTGGGTCAAGTTGAAGGGAAACGAGCCAAAGGGAGGACACCAGCAAGATGGTCTGATGTCATCAAGAATACAGTGGGAGGCAGCTTACACCGTGCAATACATGCTGCTTACGATCGCCTTCAATGGAGACATATCATTCGTGGTCGCGATCCTCATCATTGAGGGAACGAGGAAGAAGAAGAATAAATAAATTCTAATCCAACCGATGTCTCAATTATGATTGTTATATATATGTATGTATAAAATACAAAATAGTTAATTCTTGTTACCTTATCAGTTTGATTGTATTAACTACTTAGTTATAATCTTTGTTTGAATATCTTAGACCGTCCTGAGCGGGCCTTAACTTAAAGAGAACTTTGTTCTTAAAAGGTAGAATTCGAAGGATTTTTTTTAATTTTCTCAATATTTTTCATCGTTTAATTTACATTGTTAGTGCAACATATAATAGAAACAATATATTCCCTAGGGGAAGTATTTATTTTACAGAGTTATTAAGATATATATTGTCCTTTTAAGTCTTAACCAGAGTTATGAAGGTCTTTAAAGATTTTTGTAAAACAAATATTTCCACGAGGGTTTATTAGATTTTTTATTAAATTCGTTTGAGTAACGTTTTTCAGCATTGCTATAATAATAAAAAAAGACTACCAAACGAAACCAACAAAAATAAAGTAAAACAACAATACAATCTCTATAGTAAAAATAAAAACGTAAATAAGTAGAAATAATTTGGTAAAATATTAGTTACAGATTTTTTTTTTCGAATTTGTCATAAATATTACAGCAACAATCTAAAATGATTTTAACTATATCAACGGAAATATACCTGTAACTATATAAATCTTATCTGTACTGATAAAAGTAAAACAAATATCGATCCATATCTTATTGCATTCATTCGAAACTAAAATACCGACAGCAACCGACGTACCTACCTTAAACATTTTATACTTTTTTATTTTCAAGGTAAAATATTTCTAAGTGTACTTGTGCTAGTCATTCGAGCGCGAAGTGCGTCACAATTGTCAATTGTTAACGACTGTGTAAGACCGTTAAAATCCGTTTACATTTTAAGAAGGACCTACAATTAGTAGATTAGAAATAAAATAACGTATTTTGCTTTGTGATTCTATTGCATTAAAATGTGTGCCTGCGATTGTGGACCCTGTTGCAAGATATTAAGATGCTTGCTCTGTGTGACTCTGTGTGTACATTTATTGAAGATGTGTGGTGTCGACTGCTGTGACAACTGCGGCGACGATGATTAGTATTAGCAGAAAGATTATATTTAAATTAAATATAATTATGTAATATTTTTGTGTGTTTTTATTTATTAAATTAATTTATTCCTGTTATTTTACTAGCGTGAGTCTAGAAATCTTTTTTTGATTGAGATTATAAGTAGCTAGTATAATTCTGTATATCTACGTGTTACTCTGTACTTGCAACTGTATAAATATTTAGATTTTTACCGGACGTATTTTGAAAGTATACATATATTCAGGAATGTTATAAGTTTCTTGTTCTTCTGCGTTTTGCCATGTAATAGTGACGCATTTTGAACAGTTGCAGTGCAACTGTGTCAACATTTAACACTAATGTGTTTAAACCCCTACCGTAAAACTTACTACTAACTACTACTAGGTAGGAAGGTAGGTAGGGAACTAGGTAAGTATTTTTAGGCAAGCGTGTTCCAAACTTATCCTCATTTAGACCCTACAGATTACTATACTGTAGAATAATATCGTAGACCAGGGGTTCCCAAACTTATGTTGTCTACTACCCACTAAAAGAATAAATTATTTTATAGTGTCCCTTTGAACAATCTTTTAATGAATATTAGTTGATGTTCACAAGTTGTAGTCGAGAGTCCTTATAGATTAAATGAAAAATCGCCCCCCAAGCCTCTACACAACGCCACTGTTTTTTTTTCTAGGTCTCTTCATCATCATCATCATCATTACAGCCTATACAGTCCACTGCTGGACATAGGCCTCCACAAGCTTACGTCAAAAATAACGTGAACTCATGTGTTTTGCCCATAGTTACCACGCTGGGCAGGCGGGTTGGTGACCGCAGTACTGGCTTTGTCGCACCGAAGACGCTGCTGCCCGTCTTCGGCCTGTGTATTTCAAAGCCAGCAGTTTGATGGTTATCCCGCCATCGGTCGGCTTCTTAAGTTCCAAGGTGGTTGTGGAACCTTGTTATCCCTTAGTCGCCTCTTACGACACCCACGGGAAGAGAGGGGGTGGCTAAATTCTTTAGTGCCGTAGCCACACAGCACTAGGTCTCTTACCCCGTCTTTAGTACTGCAACGCCCACAAGTGGGCGTTATCGCCTACTTTGGGAAACACTGTCCTTGACTATGTCACTTTTCGGTAATATAAACTATATAACAATTATATTGGTATATATGAGAATAGTTTTAAATATAAGCTTACTTTTATAATTAGACGAAAATACTAAACAGAAACTTTTTATTATTTTATATATCAGTATATGGGTATATACAGTATATATATATATATATATATATATATATATATCAACACCGGGCAAGACGGGGTGGTGGGCAAGATGGGGCATCAGGCCTTTTAGGTGATTTGAATTGATCAATTACGTTCGTTCTACCATCTCTCTACTGGCTGCCATGACGCCATGATGATGGCTCTTAGTCACACGAGTACTAACACGGTGGTTAGTCATTTGTTTTTGTTATCGTCGAAATTTCTTATATATACGTTTCGTAGTGCATGAAACTTGTATTTGGTGAATTTTAAGCGGCACCTCGGTTAATCCTATCTACAGTACACTGCAGTAACAGGTAATAACTTGTTTTGTTATGAAACATTATTCAATTTTCTTTTGTTTGAATATTCCTTTTAAAACAGATCAACGGGAAAGACGGGGTACCAGGTACCTTATCTTGCCTGATACGGTTTTGATTATTCATATTTTTTTAAATATTGTTTTAGGATGGTTTATATTAAAAAAAGTCATATATGTTTCTAAAAGAAACTCAGAAAGAGGAAAATGGCCAGGACAATAAAAAAGGCGATAGAAGTTGTTTTGAAGCAAGAAATGGGATATATGTTGACTGTAAAATCTTTCCTAGTCTACATTGGAATGAAAGGTAAAAAAGGCTCGTGAAAACGAAAATAAAATTGAGAAAAGGTTACCTTTGGGCACCAGTTCCTCGCAAAAAGAAGAGCATGAGCTGGTAGATTATTTACTAGATATAGAAAGCAGGTTTTTAACTGTAGGTACTGTGGCAGCGCCTCTTAAAACAACACCAACGAGCACTGCAGTTGTTGTTACAGATCCTGCTACTTCAACAGTAGTGACAACTAGTACAACTGAAGTTAACACAGATTTAAATTTGAGTCCTTCCCCTAGATGTTCTTATTGGTCTAATTTAATGCAAGATAAAAGTAAGTTCAGCTTTCACTTTGCTTTGGTCAGCCCAAAGCAACTAATGCCTCTTCCAGTGACCAAGAAGACATTAAGAGTGACCAAAAGACACGGTAAAACTGCTATCATAACCTCTTCACCCTATAAACAGAAGTCATCAGAGTTAAGTTACAAGAATTTATCAAAAAAAAAAAGTGACAGAAAAGTTAAAAAAGCAAAACTAGGAAATCAGAGAGAGAAAAAAGGAGCAAAAATAGAACAAGGAAAAATAAACAAACACTATTTCAAAACTAAAGCCACAAAGAAATTTAATCCAAAGAAACGTGTTAGACAATCGTCTTCTGAAGAGTTGAAACCGAAAACACTCCATGCCTATATTGTACAGGCTACATTTTGACTCCAAGAAAGGTTGGATTGCTTATTCTTCTTGTGGTAAATGGCCACATTGTGGCTGTGCAGGGGTGGATGATAATAATGCCGAAGCAACATTCATTTGCGAGTTCTGCACTCCTGAATAGTCAAGAGAATGGATATACCCCCATCTTGCCCATTAGGCCCACCCCATCTTACCCGACCTATCGGGCATAATGGGGTGATATGTCATATTCTACATTTTGTTATATTATTAATAATGCTATGGTTCTATGTTCCTGATTTAATTTAATATGTAAGATTGATAACTACAAGCCTGATTAAGAATAAATATGATTATGAAAACATGAACCCCTATGATTTCTGGAGCTTTAAACCTTAAGTACCCCATCTTGCCCGGTGTTCCTCTACCTATAGATACTTGGAATTTGACGCCCCCAATAGCTTCACTATCTTATCCATATCATATACTTGAATATTTGTTTTGTTCTAATATATTTGATAATATGATAAACAAAATGATTAATTATAGATTTATAGAGTTAGAAACAAACGAAATAATGGGTGGGGCTAGTTTTGATATACCAATATTATAAAGTATCATATATTTTTATTTGTTTGTTGTATCTGAACATTGATTTCTTTGATTGAGTAAATTATTCAGTAGATATTTTAATATATACCAATATTATAGAGAGGAAAGATTGGATTGTTTGTTTGTTTACATTGAAAAGGGTCCGAAACTAGTGAACCGATTTAAAAATTCTGTCACTGTTGGAAAGCTACACTATCGGCGGAGAGATAGGGGTGTATATATACATACATATATATATATATATATATATATGCATTATATATTGCATTTTTTAATAGGGGAATTTTTTTTGAGGTTTTTGCTAAATACCTGTGGGAAGCCGGGGCGGGATGCTAGTTTAAAATAAGCTTTGTGTACCAATTGATTCGATTAGACAAAAATAAATAAAAAATTAGACCTGTCAGTCCTGTTTCAGGGGCTGGTTGTTGCACTTCAAGGGGAAAATGTTAGAAACAAAAAAATGTTAAAAAAAATATTAGAAGCATATTTTCACTGTTGCGTTTCTTAGTTAAAGTTGTTGTTATACTTTGTTTAATTCAATGATCTGGTTTTTCTGAAGCTCGCGACCTAAAGATAGATGGGTTGGGTTTCAAAACCAATATCAGTGATACAACACCTGCATCTTTTATCTTTATTGACAAGTCACAATTATGCTACTACAATATTGAGCTTCAGTACACACGGCTAGGCAAATCGTCTGACGTCATTTTTTTTTTTTTTTTTTAATTTATAAATAAATAAATACATATTTACACAATACACACACGTTCCCAAAGTAAGCAACTTAATGCTTGTGTTATAGGTAACAGCCGACTAGTATATAGCTACATATATATTTTTTTCGATAAACATACTTATAAATAATACATATATAAATATATAAATAAATATTTATATTACACCCAGACTCGGGGTGGGAATCGAATCCACAACCCTCGGAGCAGAAAGCAGGGTCAGTACAAACTGCGCCAACGGGCTAGACAAAAGTCATTTAGAGTCAAACCGTAATAAATTTGGCTATATTATATTTTAAACGAAATACTAAACGTTCTATATACAATAGACAGGATTCGCTTATTTCACGAACCGTTATTTAGGTAATTTTTTCTTAACATGAAATATTATACTTTTCTCAAACGATGGTAAAGTTTATAATATTTTTAAGTTTAATGTAAGGCTAACAAGAATAGCCTTACCTATTTCGAAATATTTAATTTTGAAATCGAATTCGTCATTTATTTAATTTTGAAATCGAATTCGTTATAGCTTCACATTTTATATGGAAGGAAAATACGTACAGGAGACCGCAGCTGGTTGTGACAAAAAGTAGTTACAGTAGCTAGGAAACAGATATACTTACGAAACAGTAGTACTGCCACCACCAACGCTTTAGTAAAAGGAGCATGATGCCAGTAAAACCGCAGATTTGTAAAATTGACGAATGTGAATGTTTTTGAGGTAGAATGGAATATTTCATATCTGTTCTCGAGTTCATTCGTCATCTAGATTCAATTTGAGGTAGCGTGCGCTGCAGTATTCCACAAACAATTTAACATAAATATTATAAAACTGCGCTAATTTGAATTATAATGCAAGATATTGTAGAAGGTCATTCACAAAATTCTTACTACGCGATAACCTGATGATATTTAGTAAACTCATCGCTTTCTGGTGCACGCTGACTCTTGAAAATTTTTATAAAGTTTTATGGAGGGGGAGGGGGGGATAGTGATTGTAATTTTGTTTTCGCCCAATGTCTATTGTTATGACCCAATAGATGGCGTTATGAACAACCTTTCGCTTTGGTTTAGGTAAATCGAGCGCAGAGCTCTGTCGGGTAGCTGTACATAGCTTATGTATTTTAGCTTTATGTGGTATCATAGCATTAATAGGGTTAACTATGTCTATTAATAAGTAATAGGCTGTCTTGAAATCCAAAAATTTGTGATTTTGTTTATTAAGAATAATACGATTTTATTTTATAAATACATTTTGTAAACTAATTGAGCCTTTCACACAGTTATCGTATTTTTATTTATTTATTACAATAATATACAATTTTCATTTAACATATTACGTCAAATGTATATTTGTACATTACAAGTATACTTAATTTTACATTAATAGTGTGATCAAAATAAAACCAAGCTTACGGGTCAGAGTTAACTTTTATAATTGACGTATTAAAATCCACCAGTAGTAGGTACGTCTTAATTAATGAACACAATTTTTTTAGCATTTTTTTATAGGAAACAATCGCTCTTTTCTTCAAATAGTACCCGAAAGTGGTCTCTCAATAACGATTTAGTAGGTAGTTAGTTAACAAATTCAAAAACGTGTTGCATAGATATAACCTCCTAAAATATTTTGTTCAAAACTTTTGCAATTTTTGCATGCTAGAAAATCCTTCCAACCCGTTTTTCTAGACGTCATTCTGGACCAATGAGCTGTGGCTCACATTTTTAGGAGCTTGAAGTCTACTGAAAACGTTTTTGGACTTGTTGACGAGACTAATACCACTGCAAGAAGACATGCAAGATTTCAGTATTAGATACTTTTTGCGATCTTTGATCACCACTTGTAATATGTCCGCCATTGACACGAACGAAATGCACACATCTGCCAAATATTCGGTCGCCGATTATTCGTCACTTCGTCCGAGAGCGTAGCCGAATATTTGGCAATTGGCCAAATCACCATTCACGACATCTCTAGCTAATATTGCCATTGTAATAATGAACAAACAAACAATAGCATAAGAAACATTTTTTATTAGTTAAAAGAATACTGTTTTTTTTTTTCTTTATCACGTTTACTCAAATGTATATTGTCTAACATACAAAAATGAAGCTGAGTTTATTAAGAAAGTTTTACGTTGCAGTATAAAAAAAAGTGAGTGTGTACAAAGTAAACATGTCAGAAGTCAAACTTCTTTGACAAACTATTTGAAAAAATAAATAAATAAAAACTAATTGAAAATTAAGGTGAAGTAGGACACGAGGCTAGTGACGCCTGTACCGGACGAAGTAGGCGATATCATAATTAAAAAAGTTGCACATCAAAACGTTGGAAATCTTCGTGACGTTTCATCCGTAAAAAAATTACCCTCATGCGCCTAAAAAAGTTTCACTTCAAAAATGTCACAGAGATTATTGAACCCATTAAAGTTTGGAAAACGAACAACAAATAAGAAAAAGAGAAGCAGGGCCTATTTTCCTCTATCTTCTATAAAAAAAAACACCATTTCTATATTTGCGTCTAACAAAAAATATCTACGGTTGATATATTTATAAAAGTAGGTATTAAAAGTATTTCCTAGAAAGTCTTTTTTTTTTCGAATACTTAATTAAATTATTATAGAGTGCTCTTATTTTAAGTATCAAATCGAGTTTTAAATTAATGTAGGTAACAACATTTAAGAAACTCATGGAAATATTAAAAATGTATTTTTTTAGCTCCGTTTAAGATCCAGTTTTCATATCTCCAGCCATATATTTGTATAAAGGTAAATATAGAATGCATATAATGGCACTGTTGGGCGGATCTTTGTACATAAAATATGTTCCTTCGAGACAAAAAATAAATCCAGACATTAAAACAGTTATAAATTTCGGAGACACATTAAATCCAATTTCGGGAGCTTTTTTGTTTTAATCTACAAAAACGAAACGAAAAATGTTTATTTTTCGTAACCTTTTGTGTTAAACTATAATTTTCTATGATGATGTAAATTACACGTTACTCTTTTCCTTTTTTCCATCAGCAGTTTTATCTTCAACGACCACTTTTTTGACACCCAATGCCTCCTGGATTTCACCAAACGTCTTGCCTTTAGTTTCAGGTAATAAAATGTATATTAAAGTTCCAACTAATACACACATACAACTAAAGAACCAGTATGTTGCAGCTGGTCCTACCGTTGAAATCATTGTTGCTAAATATTTGGTTGTTATAAATACAAGTAAAGATGATGAATTAAGGCTTATAGAAAAACCTAATGCCCTAGCTGGTCCCTCGAAAATTTCTGTTACTACCACCCATAACAACGAACCGATACCTGTTGAAAAAAAAAAGTTTTTGGATTAATAATTCTAAATAGGAAACGAAATGCATAACGAATAATTAGTATTCTAAACCGTAATTTAGTTGAAGATATATATTCTTTATTGCACTTAAACAAAAACAACGACAAACTTTATCAACAACAAAAATGATCTGTGTATAACGCGCAAAAAACCAATAAGTCATCTATACTATTTACACTAACATATACAGAGGAAATATTTGATTTGTTTTTATGTAGATATTGGATAAACTCAAAAAGGCCAGGACCAATTTTGAAAATTCTATTACCAGTAGAATGCTACGTTATTACTGAATAAATATAGGCTATATTTAAACTACAAAAAAACGGAACAGCCAAAATCTTGTAATCCACAGGACGAAGCCTTTATGCTCTCCAAGATAGTCAATAAGATCAAAAAAGAGCTGTTTAACTTAAAATAATAAATTAATTACCTAAATGAGCTACAGTACATAGACAGATCCTGATCTCACTATAACTTGGCTCAACTTTGGGCTAGCGCTATTAAGTATTCATCATCATCATCATCATTTCAGCCTATTGCAATCCACTGCTGGACATAGTCCTTCACAAGTTCGCGTCAAAAATGGCGTGAACTCATGTGTGTTGCCCATAGTCACCACGCTGGGCAGACGGGTTGGTGACCGCAGGGCCGGTTTTTGTCGCACTGAAGACGCTGCTGTCCGTCTTCGGTGTGTGTATGTCAAAGCCAGCAGTTGGACGGTTATCCTGCCATCGGTCGACTTTATAAGTTCCAAGGTGGCAGTGGAACAGTGAAGTAAGAACTATCCCTTAGTCGCCTCTTACGACACCCACGGAAAGAGAGGCTATATTCTTTAATGCCGT
The DNA here is from genome assembly GCF_905220565.1 of Melitaea cinxia. Lineage (NCBI taxonomy): Eukaryota > Metazoa > Arthropoda > Insecta > Lepidoptera > Nymphalidae > Melitaea > Melitaea cinxia. The sequence goes on from NC_059416.1 coordinate 3,601,575, forward strand.
AGCCACACAGTATATTGCAAAAAATTAAATATTGTAGCACTAAATTTATTATTTAGTAGTATTCAGCAGTAAAGTAAAATGTCAGCTGCATATTTCGGACGGATTTTTGACAATAATTCTATACCACGTCAGAGATGACGTCTTAGATACTAGCAGGATGTTTATGGGATATTTCAATACACTGCAGAACTTACCAGCACTGTAACAGAATTTGATCAGTATCAGTGATATAATTGGTAAGTAGTTCATAAAGCCGGTAATTTTGTAGCCTTCTGTTTCGATTGTCTTGAAAAATGTACCGAGTCCCAACTGGAAAATAAAGTACAAAATTATTATTATTATTACATTTTGATATTATTCCTCTAAATATCCTAATATTAGCTCAAGTTTGAATTTCAAGACTGGATTTAGACGGCAGTATTGGAACTGTCAAAGTTACAAGTGATAGCACAGCTTTGATGGCTGTATAGTTTGTACTTGTCTGAGCATTTGTGTCTTTGTTGTGAGTGTTTATCGACCCCCAACCAAGTTTTATCCTATAGATACCCATAGGGTATTCGGCAATTTTTTTTTGTCTGGTGATTTCTAAATTTTGCATAAATTGATGGATAACAAGTATGTAATAGATGATAGGTAAAAAAGTAACTTTTATTGTAAACCCAAAATAGATTACTTAACTTACCATACCAAAGGATATTCCCGCAAGAGATGTTAACAATATCGTCTTCCTATTGAACCAAGTAGTACTCGGAGTTGTGAAAAAGCTAGCCAAAATTTGAATTATGCCAATAATAACGGACGCAATTTCAGGCTTAACGCTAGTTTGTGTAGACTCTAAAATAGTTTGTAAATAAAATTGCACAGCATTAGTTCCCGTGAGCTGTGCTCCTCCTACTACTAAAATTCCTAAGGATACGGATTTCCAAAACATTTGATTTTTGAATAACGCCACTTTGGCAACCTTTTCTTCATTATTTTTACTAGATCTGTATTCTTCCATCTCTTGTTTGGCTTTTTCTTCTGATCCTCTTATTGAAGATAACACTTTCATAGCGTCATCGATGCGACCTGTAACATTAAATTCATTTTTATAGAAAACGATCTTCCCTCGTTAGAATACCAAATTCCCACTTTAACTATCTACAACAAGTTTTATTTTATAACAGACAGTATTTAAAGAATAACTTTTTACCGCACTGAAGAAGTTTTTATCGGATTATATCTTTGTAATTATGCATATAAAAGTTTTTGGAATTTATATAACCCACCTTTAGCATATAGATGGAAAGGCGTATCCGGTAGAAAAATTAAGGGTATAGTGCATACAGCTATCGTTGCCGTTAACAACACGTTATAGGTGGTGTACGATAGAAAGGGTCCCACTCCTAGTGTTACTACAATACCGAGTGACGAGAATATTTGAAGAAACGTGCCTAACGCACCGCGATTGTCTTTCTGGAAATAAAAACATTCGTTTTTTGAAATAAAATCGTATTTAAGTAAAGTATAGATTTAAATATTGTATACATAGTCTAGCCATAAACACTGTCAAAGCAGTAAGGGAAAGAACTCGAAGAAATCCTGTCCGAAAGCAAAAGATGTCGGGAGATGAAGATATCACCTAGAACCAGATCGCGTATTTTAAAAGATGACACAGAACTTGCAGTCTATTAGAGACTTACTGGTCATTTCTTAACTGATAATTTAAAAAGGGGTGGTAAAATCAAAACAACTACAAAGGGAGGTCTAACTACTGCTATCTCTAATTACTACTATTTTGAAAGCTATACTTACACAAGCAATTTCAGAAGCATAAACAGGAACGACGATGAACACTAATGAATCTGTCATCAACATAACTGCTCTACAAAATATGAACATCCATACTCTGTTAGCGAATATGAGTATGAACGACATTAGTAACTTCGGAACCATAGCCAACAAGATGCAGTACTTTCTACCGATAACATCTAGCAGCATACCGCCGAAAATATTTGCTAAAATAAAAAAAAGTTTACAAATAGTTTTTCAATATTAAAATTTTATGATAATGAATTAAAAAGTTATAAATTTTAAAATAATTCTTCTAATTGTGGTAATTTATGCGAACTATTTCAAAAGAGTAACTGCGGAGTTTCTTGCCGATTCTTCTCTGCAGAATCTACATTCCGAATCGGTGGTAGCATTACTTTTACAAAAATAATAACCACTTTAAAATTTCGACAATTCGAAGCTGGAAAATCTGTGAAGGGGGTTATTGGGAGTTCATTTCGCATATATTTTATTAGCGTAATCGTTTCTAATCAATGATTTTCTTTAAGTATGAAGAAAGAACGCCCCAGAGATAAATGAAATTAGTTAGTGACCAGCAAATGTCGTCTGGTAGCCGAGCCGATTGCATTGACCTCTGTGTATATATCTAAAAGGTTATAGTTACATTGTACGTTACAAATTCTGTGTCTACGTTACAAGTTCTGGCCTTTATCGACTGTCATGGCAATTTTCTAAATTAATTATCGATGTGAATATTGTTTGAATACTTATTCCTAAGTCTAGATGCTTTATATGTACGATTTTATTTTTGTGTTACCCACACATTAGGAATTCTAAACAATTTTGAATATCATATCAAAAATTGACCGCTCCAGCGGGGTTCGAACCCGCGTCTCCGACTGACCGTGTCGGCGCTCTAGCCAATTAAGCTATGGAACGATGTACCCGCTAGAGCGAAATTTTTGATATGATGATTTTTATTTTCGGTTTAAGCGAACCGTAGCGCTGTCTATAGTGAGTTCTTTACAGAGACCCGTAACTATTCAAAGTTTCATATTACAATGAAAATCTTTGACAGGAGACGACACCATGCTATTTTTAATATGTACGATTTTATTTTTGTGTTATCCACACATTAGGAATTCTAAACATTTTTGAATATCATATAAATAAATAAATAAATAAAACAAAAATTGACCGCTCCAGTGGGGTTCGAAACCGCGTCTCCGACTGACCGTGTCGGCGCTCTAGCCAATTAAGCTATGGAACGACACATGTATTTTATGTCCCGGATGTTTTTGTAAGCGTCTTATCGTCTACTCGACTTCAACTCAAGACTTTACAGGTAATATGGAAATCATGTATAAAATCAATCACTTTTTACTATATAAAATTAGAAGCAGTTCAGTCGAAATAATGCTGAAAATGTCTGTATCGAAAAATATAGTTAGTAAGTGCAATAAAATATTTTTATAGGAGACTTACAAATTAAGCAACATAGGAATCCAGCAGAAACGATCCATGATCCCTCTTCATCTGTGACGGGTTCTGGTAGAGGTGTCTCAGTAGAATTCTGTAGTTTCACAAGAACTGGTGATGGCCAGGACAAGCTCATACCAGTCGAGAGAACGGCGAGATTAACTGAAAATAAGAATAAAATTTCCGTGTATTTATATGTGTTTACTTTGTTTTCACTTTTTTATGTTATATTGTTTTAATATTTTACTTTTTTCCAGGCTATTTCGTTTACTTTTTTAACCGATTTCCAAAAAAGAGGAGGTTCTTAATTCGACTGTATAATTTTTTTTATGTATGTTACTTCAGAACTTTTGACTGGGTGGAGCGATTTCGACAAATTTTCTTTTGATCGAAAGGTGGTGTGTGTCATTTGGTCTCATTTAAATTTATTTGAAATCTAACTACTACTTTTCGAGTTATATTGAATAATGCGTTTTTACTTGACGCTTTTTTCGTCGACCTACGTCGTATTATACCGCATAACTTTTTACTAGATGTACCGATTTTGATAATTCTTTTTTTGTTGGAAAGGGGATATTTTTAGTTTGGTACCATGATAAGAAAACCAGAACCTGATGATGGGATCCCAGAGAAATCGAGGGAAACTCTCGAAAATCCGAAAACTTTTTACAGGGTGTACCGATTTTGATCATTTTTAATTTAATCGAAAGTTGATGCTTATCGTGTGGTCATATTTAAATTTCATCGAAATCTGTTAACTAATTTTTGAGTAATCTTTGATAACAATATTTAATATTTGATTTTTTCGTCGATCTACGTTGTATTACTTATCGATGTAATTGAAGTCGGTTTTTTTTCGTTTGCGAGCAAATTATTATTGTTTAATTACAAACAAGTCACGTATAATAATACTTTTTTGTAATTTTGTAAAGTGCTAATTATTACAGGTACCCATTTAGTGCTAATTATTCACACGGGTATAGCTAGAGACATTGTACTACAAAAGATGAATGAAAAACAAGGTTACCTACATTAAAATCTAGATAAAATAGTACTATTTATTTTATGTATTGATTAATATACACGTAACTAGTATATTTGATAAATATTATTCAGTAAACTATTGGTAACAGCTTCGAGTTAGCTCTTTGAATAATATTAACATACATTAAATAAAATTTGTCTCTCGTTTTTGGAGGCCAAACAGATTTAAGATTTAACTAGCCATTTAAAAAAACATTATGATTTTGCATTTCGAATATATTTGCATATTTTCGACGAGGACGTTATTTACTGTGACGTTAGCGATTAGCCGATAGAATTTTTTTTTTTACACAATACACAACACGGTCGTCTGTTCCTAAAGTAAGCATGCTTGTGTTATAGGTAACAGCCGACTGGTATATAGCTACATATTTTTTTTTGATAAACATACTTATAAATAAAACATATATAAATATATAAATAAATATTTATATTACACCCAGACTCGGAGTGGGAATCGAACCCACAACCCTCGGAGCAGAAAGCAGGGTCACTACAAACTGCGCCAACGGGCTAGTCAATTATTCATCAATATTAGATCACCACTCAAGAAATTTTTGTTTAGACTTTATAGTGTGTTTGTAGTCTGGACGTTTACGTTGGACTAGCCCGTGGGCAAAGTTTATGCAAAGTGGGAATGGGAAGATGTAGCCAAAGCTGTTTCACGACTTATAGTTTTTTTTTAATTACTAGCTGCTCGGACATACTTCGTTCTGTCAAAATTTGATAGTAACGATTTTTTTTTAATTTTTTTTTTTGTAAAATATCTTCCGTTGGACTTAAGAAAAACACGAAAAAATATATTAGCCGCATTGGTCGAGCCACTCTCGAGTTATGCGCTTAATTCAGTGGATTCTATTTTCTTATTACATGACTAAGATGATACTTCGAAAAATTCATATGAAAAAGTTCTCGAATATTCGATTTCTATATTACCTTTTTATGTTACGTTAGCTGTGTGGCTACGGCAGTAAAAAATATAGCCACCCCCTCTCTTCCCATGGGTGTCGTAATATATAATAGATACATATATTTATAATAATAATAATAATAATAATTATTATTATTATTATTTTAAAATGCATCTAAATAAATTATAACGCATTTTTAAGCTGATTTGTTATGATGCTGATTAGACAATTTTCCTATTGTAAACTAATATAAATCACCAATAAATCTTTTTACAACATTATGAGTAGGTACAGCTAATAATATACCTATAATTCTATTTTTTGATTAATATATAAAATATATTTTAAATAAAAGATATGTTAAACAGATAAATACTCAAACACAAGTAACTATGGATAAAAAAAAATAACTAAACATCGCATATTAAGCTGTTGCTACTTCTATTACGTCAAAATTACCACGAACAGAAGTAACAAGCCAATCATGTACAAAAAATACGTGTAATTTTTGTCATTATTATTTATCTCGAACATGTAAGTGTGTAAAATAATAATGTGGCAATGAATTTTTTGTTACATTTTTATAAAATTGATTGTTAGTACCATTTTTATGATGACTTCAGTCATCGAATCACTGTCTTATTATAATTAATGTCGCTCAGGGCCGATTCTGTTCATAGTTATTTAAGTTTATACGTATTTTAAAAAAATAAAGCTCTATCGATCAGCTGTTAACTATAACAAAGTCTGTAATTTGCCTATCTTAGTAACAAACAAACGTGCTAAAGATATTTATTAATTACTAGCTTCTGTCAGCGACTTTGTCCGCGTAGAACTTTTAAAGGGGAACAATTCTGTCATAGATGATTTTTGCGAAACTGTAACCGTTTATGCAGCGCACGCAACGGAAGCTCTCAAAAGGAAAAAAAGCCCGATTTTATAATAATAATAATAATAACTTTATTTGTAAAACACACTGTTCCTAACATACACAATATATGCATATACATATAACGTCAGAGGCAGGCATTACAATCAAAGTCTTAAGTCTAATACAATATGTGAGTACTTTAAAAACAAAATAAAATAAAATAAAAAATAGACTAAAAGATAAAATAAAAGAAGACAGTAGCGCGGCAACAGTGTGTCTCACAAAAAGGTGGGACCTCAGCTATTCTCAGGACTAAAAGTCCTGACACTGGTTTTCAGGACCACCATTCGTTTTCCCATTTTGGCGGCAATAGTAAAAAGGATAATTAAATAATAATGCGAAATTGAAGTTAAACAAATATTAATTATTAATAATTATACTAATATATAAGTACCTGGGTGACCGAGCCCAGCTCGGTATTTTTAGTAAATCGTGAAGGATTAGTAGTAAAAGAGAGAGTTAAAATGATTCGCTGCCGGTTTGGATGAAATCTTTTTTAACCGACTTCAAAAAAGGAGGAGGTTACTCAATTCGGCTTAAGGAAACTCAATATATATATATATATATATCCCACCTTCCGTGCAACAAAGTCACAATTCAGGACACTTTTTTTGTTATGTCTTTTATTAGGACTTTTTGATAATTTAATATAAGATTTTTAAACTATAGCAAAGAAAGTAAACTATTAATTTTATAAAGATTTCAAACCTACTATAAATAGTAATCCAGAAATGAGGAAATAAATGCGAAAAAATAATTAAAAGTCCTCTCCTGTAAAATTAAGAAATGAGGTGATAGAGTGATTGAAGAGGAATGTTTATATGTATAATAAGATCCATTAAATAGTGGAGAAATACTGTTATTTTTGAGGTTTCTAATGTGATGTCGTAAATAATTACATTTTTTACGCTTACATTGCAAACGCAGCCTGAACCCTACGAGATTTATCAAAATAATGTACTAAGTATTATACACATTGAAAAGTTCTACAGAAAGCTCCGCTGTGGTATATGTCTATCTCTTATGGATATTCCACAATAACATTTTTTTGTCATTTACTTTTTACGACAAATAATGGCTAATTTTCAAAGCGATTTTAACCAATGCAGCATTAATCCTTATCTAATTAAATACCTTAAATACATTGTTGATTTAATATAGATCTTTATGATCCTTTACAGCATATGATTTAAATGAATATTTTTGAAGATATTATAGATTGAAAAATTGCGATACGTAGCGTTTGCGGCGGTTCCGGCCGGCTTTTACTCTAAAGTTGACGCGTGCGGGCCACGGGCAGTAATGAATAAATCATAACTACTGGATCGATTTTAATCATTTTTCAGTGAATGACATAGGCTATAATTATATTTTATACCCGTGCGAAGCCGGAGCGGGTCGCTAGTATATATATATATTTTAATGTATGTTCGGGGATAACTTCGTCGTTTATGAAAAGATTTTAATAATTCTTTTTTTGGTGGAAAGGAGATATCCCTGGTGTGGTAGCATGATAAGGACACCAGAATCTGATGATGGGATTCTAGAGAAATCGAGGGAAACTCTCGAAAATCCGCATAACTTTACATTAACTACATAATACTTAACATACTACTGGGTGTACTGATTTTGATGATTTTTAACTTAATCGAAAGCCGATGTTTATCATGTGGTCATATTTCATCGAGATCTGATTAAAACTTTAGGAGTAATCTTTGATAATGCGTATTTCTTGACTATTTTTTCGTACATCTACGTTGTATTACTTGTCGATATAATTGAAGTCGGTTTTTTTTTTCGTTTGCCTGCAAACACAATTATTAATAATTAATTAACGCAAAATAAAAATAAAAAATGACGATAAATTAAAAATTGATACAAAATACACAATTACAACGTTTCAGCCTGTAATATCCCACTACTGGGCATAGGCCTCTTTCCTCATGTAGGAGAAGGATCAGAGCTTAATCCACCACGCTGCTCCAATGCGGGTTGGCGGATATATTCCCTACTAAGCGTAACGATCGCTATCAGGTGTACATGATAAAAACCGGGGCCGACGGCTTAACGTGCTCTCCAAGGCACGGTGGGGAGACCCACAAGGACTGCACAAACACCCAGACCACGGCAAACATCTGTATGGCCAATACAAATGTTTGTCACGTGCGGGGATCGAACTCGCAACCGCCAGCGCAACAGGTGCAATCCATGGTGTAACCGTTGCGCCAACGCGTATCACACACAATTACAAGATTGAGAGTAATTGCTTCTCAAAAACTGACAGGCGCTCCAACAAATCGTGTTTTTTTCTGAAAATTATATTTAAATATAAATTACATTATTTATAAAATATGAATAATATTTTTTTTACCGACAATAATAAAAAATAGAAATAAAAAAATAATAATGATAAAATATGAATAATATGTTTCGATTTTACCGACATAATAATAAAAAATAAGAACAGCCTATTTAAATAAAAAATAACGAGTGCAATTAGAAAAAGAAAAAGAAAAAAAAATTGATCAGGGACATGGGGATTTGAACCATGATCTTCTCGGTTGATCCCGACTGGCCGATTTCCCACCGAGCTATTGTAACTAAGTTAACAAATGCGAAATTTACCTTCGTATTCTAACGATATTTTTTTCACTCCCTAAAAACAGGGATAAAACGACATTTTCTGAAAGTGAATCCTAGCTAGATAGATTTATCTCCCCCGAAACCCCCTGTATACTAAATTTTATGAAAATCGTTGGAGCCGTTTCCGAGATCCAGATTCTATATATATATATATATATACAAGAATTGCTCGTTTAATAGTATAAGATAAATACACTAAAGATTTTGAAACATTCTTCATTGGTGCTTCGCTCCTATTGGGCTTAGCGTCATGATATATAGTCTATAGCCTTCCTGGATAAATGGGCTATCTAAAACTAAAAGAAATTTTCAAATCGGACCAGTAGTTTCTGAGATTAGCGCGTTCAAATAAAACAAACAAACCCTTCAGCTTTATAGTATTAGTATAGATAAGCAATCTGCTTATTAAGCTGTGTGGTTACGGCAATATAGAATATAGCCACCCCCTCTCTTCCCGTGGGTATCCTAAGAGGTGACTAAGGGATAACACAGTTCCACTTCCACCTTGGACCTTTCCACCTGCTGGCTTCTTCGGCCTCTTCGGTGCGACAAAGCCAGCCCTGCGGTCACCAACCAGCCTGCCCAGCGTGGTGACTATGGGCAAAACACATGAGTTCACGCCATTTTTGGCGCGAACTTGTGGAGGCCTATGTTCAGCAGTGGACTGCGATAGGCTGAAGTAGATAAATAAAGCGAAGTTACCATCGAATTCGGTATGTAGGTTCTGCAGAATATCGGCAAGAAATTCCACAGTTACTTCTTTGAAAATAAACTGAAATTATTTATATGTACCTAATTATATAAATGCTATTAGATTGAAAATTAAACTTTTTTAAATTTATACATGCTAATGACAGGATTTATTTATTTATTTAATTTGAAAAAAGCGTTATAATTTATTTTTATTGATAATATTTATATAATGTACTTTATAACACTGTAACATTTTGAAGTGTTTTACTAATAGACCTGCTTGTTTGCTTTAAGCTTAAAAAAATGGTAAAAAGTGCAAAAAATTATAGTAGGATGAAATTCATCGAAAAAGGAAGAGAATACAACAAAAATGATAGGAAAAATAAAATAAGGGGGATCTGCGTTCGGGAAGTGGTGGGAATTGAGGGTTTAGGGTTGAAAAACGGTTTATCTCGATTTCCGGCTAAACTACAAGTTCTATGGAAAAAAAATTCCTTGGCAAAGTTGTAGGCAGCAAAACGATCTACAACTTTTGTTTTTACACTTTTTGTTTATTTATTTATTTATAATGTTTACATTTAAAATTACATTAAAGGAAATAACAAAATTCGATTTAAAAAAAAGGGCAAAGCGACATATTACTAATATTGATCTCTTACAGAAAAACCCTATTAATCGAGAAAATATTGATAACATAAGTAATAAAGTATGAAAAATATTTATTTAAACTACATATTATTTACAGTACTCGTCTATAAATTATAAATATATGTACATAGATAGATATAGTGAGGTAGCCAATTCATAAAATTGACTTCATCGTATGAACCATTATTATAGGGAGAGACGCTATAATCCATCATCACAGATTTAATTGCACATCTAATGTCTATAATTCAAAAGACAGCTTATATTTAGTTACTAATAAAAAATACTTTGTTGTTAATTACTGACGCAGCTAATTGTTATACTGAGTTTTCTAGAAGTCTTGATATTTTTGTTTCGAAAATGTCACGTCGAAAATGATAATAGACCATGGATTTTAGGGCATAGCAGGAATTTCCTGCTCAAACTATGGAGCAGCCCGACTGGAGTAGTACCTCGACCTTAGAAAAGATTACAGCTAAATAATACTGTTTTCAAGCAGTATTGTGTTCCTGTTGGTGAGTAAGGTGACCAGAGCTCCTGGAGGCGATTAGGGGTTGGGTCGGCAACGCGCTTGCGATGCTTCTGGTATTGCAGGCGTCTATAAGCTACGGTAATCTCTTACCATCAGGTGAGCCGTATGCTTGTTTGTCGACCTAGTGGTATAAAAAAATGGATGTAGCCGGTCAGTTTTGATAGCTCCAATCCTGACCTAGACAAACATTTAGGTTGGCCGTGGGTACGAATACGAAGTAATTTTATACGCCTTCGATACCTGGTATCTGCCAAAGTAACTATGACTTCATATTTGGCCATTGCTTCAACTTGTGTTGGGAGCATCCACTGAGAAAATGTCAGCTTTTATAAAATGACGAAGGGCTGGCCCTCACGGACCCTTGGGTTATAAATTGTTGAATGAAGTTTTGTAATATTTTTTATACCTAATAACTTAAATAAATGCTTATTCTATTTATGTTTTGTTTTATTGTGAAAACAACCGTGTGAACTGAAATATGGACTTCTATGAATCTATATTTTTTGCTTATTTTTTTTTTGTAAATAATATTATTGCTAGTTTTTTTTATTATTATTTAATTATAAAATTTTAAATATTTTTTTCTAAGTGCAGTTCTTTTGTTACTTTCATATCCTTTATTTTTATTATGGTAAAGTTACAAAGCTTGAATCTTTGGGCGCACCAATCTCAGGACTGGTATATTTTACAGGTACATTTTGAACTAGAAAAACTATGTAATTTTAGTCATAGGCTGTAAAACATCACGATATGACTCTTAAGTGTCATCTCAGTTGGTCTGTTTAATTACAACAATCTCACGTGCAAATTTTTATGTTACATGAATGTTGATATGAAAAACCCATTGTTTCCATCGCATACGTCTCGTTACCTGCTTGATCTAGTATCAACAAAATTTCGTCGTGATGTAGATGTAAAAAGAAAATTGCCACCGCACAGTATTCAAACTAAATAATTATTGATGTCGAACTAAAACCTTGAAAAAACATGATTTGTTTTTTATATAATTCTTATGAAAATATTTTTTTAATTATGGTGTCTAACTTTTACAGTATCAACGATAGAATTTCTGGGCATAGGACATGTAGGCGAATAGGTTAGAAATAAAGGGACATTCCCTTTGAAACCATTTGGTTACGTTACCTGATCATGTAATCTGAACATACCTGCTGCATGTTTGTTCTAATTTTTTTTTCAAAATCTATATTTAGTTGTTTAGTTGTCATTTTAGCGTTTTTAAATACAATTAATATGCAAAACCTAAAATTATTTATTAAACAGATATATAACATAAAATTGCTAAAATAAAAATAAAACATAAGTATATTACCGGTAAAAACAAGAGCATACTGTCTGATCACGGCTGAAGAAATGTTAATTTTCATTTTGAATTTATTTTCTATTTAACACTGGCACAAATATCACAGATTTTATTTTATATATATATATATTTTATTTATTAAAAACTCATTCATTTACAATATTTTCATAACTTCAATTTCCGGACTGAAAATTATAATCAATTTTTTTTTTAATTTAAATATTTTACAAACGAGTTTTATATGTTTCAACCACAGCCCATAGAAATACTATTATACTACTCCGTGGTTTCAACCGCGAACTTAAAATAAAAAAAAAATTTCAGTACTGTGCACGTCACGACCCGTCGTTACTTAGAAGCAGAATACGCATTGCCAATCGTTAGAGCTTGATAACCGCGAAGACAAATGACGACTTTCTGTCACGGAGCAAAAAAGTACAACACATTAGGACAACAAAATTTGAGGGTCTTAGTAAGGTTGTTTTGATAATAATCATAAGCGGAACTTATTAACATCAACCTATTTAATGTCATTGTTATATGGTACTATTCTGTACGCCAATGAGATAGTTTAAATATAAAAAATAAATAAACCCTTGACACTCTACAGCCTCCAATAGGATTTTCTCCTGTGTGCGGGGTCCAGAAAAACAAACAATATACAAACATTCTATTAGATTTAGACAACGACAAATATCCATAAAGCCACTACAAGTACTATATATAATATAATCAAAATATATTATTAGAAGGAGTCCCTTTAGGCAAGGTTCTAAAGATAATGGCAGCGTTCCCCCTTTGAATAGCTAAACTAATTCTTTGTCCGAAGTAGCTGCCAGCTCTTCGGTCTCCTTTGATGTCGAATAACCGTTTTGCTATTACCTTAAAAAGCCTTATAGCGTTAGGACACCACGGACCAAGGGTCTCGACACCGAATGGGACAAAATCATATTCAGAGCCTAGAACCCTGTATTTGCATGCTTTAATTTTTTCAGTCGCTTCACAAACCGCACCAGCTCTGTTGTTGGTTCCACGTAGATGGGAAGGGTCTGAACAAGTTGCATCATTGTTGTTACAGGTTGTTGGGGTCCTAACGCTATAAGGCTTTTTAAGGAAATAGCAAAAACGTTATTCGACAGCACATAAACTATTTATATGTCAGCACTAGCGCTGTCGTACGCAATTAGAAAGGAATTCTCCTTCTCCCCGTTAACTTATAACTATATTTTGTTATCTCATATTCAACTTAACCAGTCTGACTTCCTGCTTCCGACATATATTTTTATATGTATGTAAAGAAATAGATAAAACTTTTCTTTGATTTGAATGTTATGTACTGGCCGTAAAGCAGTGCTGTCAATGAAAATGAAGAGATTATAAATTGATGGATTGGGAAAAAGATGATATTGCGGTTAAGACTAAACCTTATTTAATTTGTTTAGATTATTAAAAAAAGATTAATAAAGAAATTGACACTGTGAATAATAAACGTTAAATGTCGTTTCTTTGTTTACAGAGCAACACATCGTTTTATTCCATTGTCAATAAGATCTGTACATTATATGTACATTTATCCGACAATCCGCATTAGAGCAGCGTGGTGGATTAAGCTCTGATGTTTCTCCTACATGGGGAAAGAGGCCTATTCCCAGCAGAGGGATATTACATTATTATATTACATTCTACATTTGTTTACTACATTGTTGGTACATTTGTTTTAAAAAAATATGTGTCTATAAGTCGGCAGTACTTAAAAAATAGGGCTATAGTTGCTTACCTAGGAACTAATGACCGTACGTGTATATTATGTATTGTAATTGAGTAGCGTGGCCGATTAATCTCCGATCCTTCTCTGTGATCTGTGAGCTGTGAGATGTTACAGGCTGAATGCCAATGATGAAGCGACGAGATTTACCTCACTTGAAAGTGAAACTTTCTGACAATTGGTTTTGCAAATTTAAATAGTTTCCTACTCATGTGCTTGTCAAAATTAGAACACAACTTATATGTCCTTTGTTCCTGAATCTGAGATCAATAGGAATTTCACGGCTATGTCATTTGTAATTTGTTAACAGTTGTGATCTTCCGTTTTTAATGTGTAGCCTTCATCTCATCAACACTCTACGCAAACGAAGAAAGACAGTTAAAAGTTAATCTACACTACATGCTTTAAGAAAATATAGGCCACATCACTTTTCATTGTACAAAAATGTAATATCTTTTCTTTGTTATTCACACAATTTTTATTAAGCCTCTTAAACTCATTTCCTTATTTATCTTTTGATAACAAAACAATGATGACTTGACAAACACGTTGACTTGTTTTTTTTTTATTCTGAAGGGTAAACCTTGAAAACTAACAACTAAATTTTACAATTATCTACTTTGTATAACTTTGTTATAAATATGTTTTTGATTTTCTCTATAATTAAATAACTGGAATTAAAAATATAAAATTATTTAATTTCAAATTTTGTAAAATATAAAATCTAAATAAATAGTATTAGTTATCTTAAACCAATTAAATTATCTAACTTTTAATTTTCTTAGTAAAATAAAATAACAAGTCGGGAAAATGTATTTTATTTAAATTCAACGTTATATTTGAAAAACGTCTTTTGAGAAGATTGTAATTACCTACACACGATCATAATTAGAACACCACTGGGGGGCCGTGAAGGCTTCGCACGGGTGGTCATTTGCGTTTTAAATATTTTGGGATAAACGTAGAGTAAGCGTATCTTAATGAAGATAAGAAGTTTTTGAATTATAACTTCTATACGCACGCTTGACTTGGGAAGTAAGGTGGTGAATGCGTGACGAGAGCGTTACGAAAAGAGTGATCTGGCGTGGCGAGCGGAACAAGAGAGATAGGTGCGAGCACACATTTTCTTTCCCTCTTTCTTTCATAGCCATTCATCTCATTCATCATTCGTTAATCTCATTTCGTATATGTAAGAAACAGTGCAGTCCTATTGTGCAGAAGTTTTACTTCAGTCGTGTGGTCTAAAGTACACTCGTTTTTTGAAGAGAGAACTTCTTTACCTGCGTTGGGCACTTTTTGGTAGGGGGATATCTCGTGCGCTCGCGTCACCGACATGCAAATTTATTACTAACTAGCTGACCCCGCGAACTTCGTATCGCCTAACAGTCGATTCTTTAATTTTATTAATTTTTTTTTTTAGAATTTTTCTCTCCGTAAGAACCATCCTCGTACTTCAAGGAACATTTAAAAAAAAGAATTAGCGAAATCGGTCCAACCGTTCTCGAGTTTTGCGCTTAGCAACACATTCAGCGACTTATTTTTATATTATAGAATAGTTCTAAGTTTTCACTTGTATCGCCAGTCTCTATAACTACTAATTTATTAATATTATTTTTTTTTTATCCATAAATCTGTTTTTATTCTCGGTTTATTTTGCTTGAGTTTTACATTTTATTCATATGAATACTATACGTTATTTTAATTGTTTTTTTTTTTAGATTTATATAGATATATGTAATTATGTACTTAAGTATTTTATTATTACGGGGATCCAATTTTTTTACTTGATTTTTTGTTATAATCCTTTATTTATAAATAAAATAAAATAAAAAATAAAAAAGCCTTTTATTCCATGCATTTACAGAATATTTAACAAAATTTAATTCAAAAATCTACTCGAATGAATCGAGTAGATTTGACTCGATTGGCCTTATACATCCAAGGAGATGTTTTGTTATAACGTTGTCACGTTAAACTACCGTCCATAAACCAACTTTACAGTTTACAGACAACCAATTTTTTTATACTACTTAGGTTACATTTGTGAACTTTTAGTATAATATATACTTTTGGTAAATACGGTCGAATTGAGTAACCTCCTCCTTTTTTTAAGGTCGGTTAAAAAAAATAACAAACGCACCAGTCGTCACTACGATTTTCGAAGGTTCCCCTCGATTTCTCTTGGATGCCATCATCAGAGCCTGGTTTCCTTATCATGGTACCATTCTTGGTATATCTCCTTTCCAATAAAAAAAAATTTATCAAAATCGATTCATAAACGATGAAGTTATCCGTGAACATACATAAAAATTATAAATATTTATATACGGTCGAATTGAAAAACCTTCTTTTTTGAAGTCGATTAAAAAATAGTCTATGAACTACTCTAAGACCTACCAAATCATTACCAAATATACGCAGAATATCATTAGAATTTCTCAAGCCGTTTCGGAGGAGTTCGATTGCAAATACTGTGACACGAAATTTTTACATATTAGATCAAGGGACTTTTAAATATATAAATAGATACACATTAACAAAGTTTCGTAGGTTTTTGTAAGTATACCTACTATGTAGCTGACCCAAAAGATGTTGTAACCTAATAAGGATATGAAAACCATAGCATATTTATCTAGTCGAATGAAGATATATAAAATATAATACTTATATATTTTACGAACTAGGTATTTCCATACCTACCAAATACACAAAAAATTAGTAAAAATTTGGCGAACCGTTTTGGAGGAATGCGTCCATACCATAATACCGTGACACGATATTTTTACACGCTTCAGCCTGTAATATCCCACTACTGGGCATAGGCCTCTTTCCCCATGTAGGAGAAGGATCACAGTTTAATCCACCACGCTGCTCCAATGCGGGTTGGCGGATATACTCCCTACTATGAGTAACGATCGCTATCAGGTGTACATGATAACAACCGGGACCGACGGCTTAACGTGCTCTCCGAGGTGCGGTGACAAGGACTGCACAAACACCCAGACCACGACAAACACCTGTATGGCCAATACAAATGTTTGTCATGTGCGGGGATCGAACCCGCAACCGCCAGCGCAACAGGTAAAATCCATGGCTGTATTCGATGCGCCAACGCGGCGGCGAATATTTTTACACAGTGATTTTCATTATGAAGTAAAGTTTAAATTATAAGTTGTAATTTCAATAATAAGTGTTTTAAACTATTTACACTCACGATGTTCGTACCTTTGTCATCTAATAAAATAGTTGCGTTGTACAAATACATACAATAAGAAATTATTCATAAAATGCATATTGTATGAATGTAATGGTTTCAATCAGGTATTCATCTATATAAATAAAACGACGTAAATAATTGAGATATTTATTTTCAATAAATTTGTTATTTTATATCAGTGTATAAACTTTTTTATAAATACTAGTGGTCAACGAAATTCGACCATAATTAAAAATTTAAACAAAAAAAAAACAATAATGAAAATAAAGAACCTTTTTTTAATTTTTCAATTTGACTTCAGACACAATCAAGAAAAGAGTATAATATGCGCGTGTGTGTCAAATACATAGTAGTGTGTAATGTTTTTTTTATTGATTAACTATACATATACCTATGCATAATTTCAAAAAAATATTAGCATTCTGCACTCTTCTTTATATATAAAAAGAAAAGTCCTGACTCATTTATCAACGCCCAGCTGAAAGAGCTGAAGAACTGAAAATTTGCACAGTTTCCCTTTATGATATAGACAAGGAATAAGAAAAGATATTACGAAATTCAACCCCTAAAGGGTAAATGGTGGTTCAAAATTTGTATGGTGAAACAATATTAAATAGACATTTCGAATTGAAAAACTTCGTAGGAGTACTCCCAAAAATAAATAAGCAAATACGTCTGTCGTGATTTTCCGAAAATCAACCCCTTAGGGGGTGAAATGGGGTAAATAAACCTAATAATCGACACGGGTTTCGCTATTTATGTTTTTAGGGACGTTGATTGCGAAAATGGAAGTTATTTCGAAGTCTAAGACGGCGGACATGACATAAAATTAATTAAATTATTTCCCAATACAAACTTTGAACTCCTGTTGAAAAAATAAATAGTCTTAACCCTTAGGTACTACTTCCTTGGGTAGGTTTCCTGCGCGAGCGAATCCGCAGGCAAAAGCTAGTTCTCTATATAAGTGTACGAAATTTCATACTCTACCTTCCACGTGATTTTTGTAAAAAGGGGTACAAAATTTTTGCTGCACGTATTATATATATAGATAACTTTTTGTTTTATATCATGCTTGTAAACATGTATATATTCATAAATAACTAACTAACTATTACTTAAAAGTAAGTTTTTAAGTAAGTAATTTTTTAATAAAAATATTCGATTAATTAATATGATGATATTAAATTTATTTATTTTTTTATTTTTTTAATAATAATATTTAAAAAAAAACACTAACTGTTATTATAATAGAGTTAATTATAATCGTAGAATTATATTTAATCAAAGTATGGACGATAATAGTGATTCAGTGGTTAGAAAAAAAAACTAGTTTCATTTAAATAACATTTTTATTAAAAAGAATACATTATAATAATTTAATATATTTTTTATCTTATAGTAGACGATTATTAATTAGTAGTCACGTCAAGCTTTGTTTTCTCAATCACGACTGAATTTTCTTTAATTTTTCCATTTTACTGACTGAAAATAAAACATGATTAAGGTTAAATAAAATCAATTGAAAAGTATGGATATATAAAAAAAAAAAATTCTAAATTTAAATTTAGACGTTTTTTAACAGACTTCAAAATAGGAGGGGTTCGCAATTCGACTGTATTTTTATGTTTGGTGTCATAGCTTTTCACTGGGCGTACTGATTTTGATGACTTTCATTTTTTAATTGAAAACTGGTGACGATTATGTGGTCGAATTTAAATTACATTGAGATCTGAAAACTAATTCTTGAGAGTCTCTCATTATGTATTTACTTTACTATTCGACTATATTTTCATCTACCTACGTTGTATTACTTGTCGATGTAATTAAAGTTGTTATTTTTTTTTTCGTTTGCGAGAAAACACAATTATTGATCAAACACATAACTGCTATAAGCATAACATTTAAACACTAGGATGATAAAGGTAACTTTCCAATTACACAAAAAGTGACGCTGTGCAACACAGTGTTCGACAAAGCATTTTCCATCAATGACACTTTCGAACGTTGTTGAAAATGCACCGATGAAAATGCCATCTAGTTTGGTTTTCAGACACTACACTTTTCCACGTAACGCTCTTAAACATGTCAATCTTTGGCAGTGTAACGCAGAGACCCTCTGTGTTAGTAAATGGAAAGCAACCAAAATATGACACAATTATAAAACTTTTTACATTGCAACATTCAAACAATATCAGAAGTCACGTAATCATATACTAGAGCGCTTAGCACATTTTGATATTTAGCCATCGTTTCCAGATTACTAGTTAACAACGGTTCTTTAATACAACAAACTTTTGAACACAAATTATATTGCTAGAATATACATAATATATTCAACAGAACAAATATCAAGTTGGCTCAAAGCAGCTCCTATTTTTTTTAATTTTTAAATTCTCACTTTAATGTGTTATATCAACTCTTTTATCGTTTCCCTTTGTAAATGAAAATGAATTAATAATTTTATAAGTTTAAAATTTATTTGTACAAGTACACATCAAACATGAATTATTATTGTATACTCACAGCATCTCTGAGCGTGTTCTCAGCGAGAATATATTCCTCAGATTGCGGGTTCAAGGTCATCTTATAATTAGTTAAAGTTAATCTATCTTTCTGTTTTGCTAAAGTTTCTATCACTACGGCATGTACCTAAAAGGCAAAAAAATATTGTTCTAACATTTTATTTTTGACTACATAGTTGTGTATATAGTTGTCTAAGTAGTTGATTTTTCGGTAATTGAGATATGGCCTAGCAGAAAATAGCCTGCTCAAAATCTGGAGCAACTCATCTGGGGAAGTACCTCAAACTTACAGAAGATCACAGCTAAATAATACTGTTCTCAAGTCGTTCTTGTGTTCCTGTGGTGAGTAAGGTGGTCAAAACTCCTAGCGATGGGCTTTATTAACTGCAGTAGTTGCAGGGGTTCTAGTCTTGCAGGCAGTCTTAGGCTACAGTAACCGGTTATAATTAAGCTGCAAGTAAAATTGCTAATCACCTTAATGGTATAAGAAAAAATATGTCATTGTTATACTATAGTAAATGGACTTTTATTAAAAGTTAATGTAATCTAAATGACTTCAATGTTACCATAACCAAAGAATAATAAATTATACTATTGAAACAACTATAATATATTAAATGGCTAGTTTTGAAAATTAATCATGCTATGTAATAAGTCTGTGCTGTGTGGCTACGGCACCAAAGAATATAGCCACCCCCTCTTTTCCCGTGGGTGTCGTAAGAGGTGACTAAGGGATAACAAGGTTCCACTACCACCTTAAAACTTAAGAAGCCGACCGATGGCGGGATAACTATCTAACCGCTGCCTTTGAAACACATAGGCCGAAGACGGGCAGCAGCGTCTTCGGTGCGACAAAGCTAGCCCTGCGGTCACCAAACCGCCTGCCCAGCGTGGTGACTGGGCAAAACACATGAGTTCACGCATTTTTGGCGCGAACTTGTGGAGGCCTATGTCCAGCAGTGGACTGCAATAGGCTGGAATGATGATGATGATGTAATAAATCTAAATTGATTGTGGTTGGGAACACGGAGGGCAAAAGATCGCGCGGTCGTTCACCAACGAGATGGGCAGACCAAGTCAAAAACTCATCTGCCAATCTAAGTTTTACAGAAGTTTTAAGAGACGCCATGGATAGAGACCGGTGGAGGTAAGTCATCCGCTCCAGATGCAACCCTGATGCTGACCACAATCCTCAGACATGAGGGAGACAAGAGAGAGAGAAAGAGAGAGAGAGAAATCTAAATTGGCGTATAATGTAAACTCATTTATAACATCAGACTGACTTCCATTCTAACAAGATTTTGGTCTGACGTAAGTGTTGTTTTACTAAAGTGTATTTTCTTTTTCTACTTAAATTGAATAAATTTATCTTTCTTACCTTATATTTCTGAGCTAATCGCAGCCTATCTTCGGAGCTCTGTATCTTGTTGAGGCAAGTGGCCAGCATTTGCTTACTGGCAGACAGTTCACTCAATCTAGACAGTAGAGTCTCAATTGGTATGTGTGATGATACCGTTGTACGTCCCAGCCAATCCTGTTGGATTTATTAGTTTTAATTTATGCTCCTTATTTTACATAAATTTTCAATTACTCGATTATTATTAGTTATAATAGTTAATGAAACACAAACTTTACAACTACTACTAAAACTACTTAACAAAACTAACTTTTTTCGTAAACAAAGATTCAACGATGTCCCACTTGTTAGAATTGGCGTGAACGTTTAACACAACCCAGTCGTACTGCAATGGAGTCACCTGTAAAATACCTGTATAGTTATTATATTATAGTATATTTTTTATTTACAAAGGTGGTAAATAAAACTGGTTCGAATTGAAAAATCATTTTTATCATAGATAGCCCATTTACAGAGGAAGGGTATTTTTTTCCCCGTCCAATTAACGCGGGTGGAATCGCAGGGCACGGCTAGTAATATTATAAAATATATTAAGTCTCACTTGTTGTCGTTGGCAAAGCGTGAGCGGTGACATCATATTACCAGCTCCTTCGGTCCAATGGTTCGTACAACAATACGACAGGCAGTGCAGTGTTGATTTGTTGTTCAGCTCCGTTTTATTGGCACATTTCTGCCACTCTGTCATATAGTATAACAGACATATAGTATCGATAGTTATAAACACAATGCATAATTTAACAGTGTACTCTTTTCTATAAAGAAAAAAAAAAAATACAAAATACAATACAAAAGTAGGCTTTTTTTGTTTAAATATCAGTTTTAGGTAATAGCCGGCTGATATAGACGCATAATTTATTAAGTAACAAATATACATGCTTCAGCCTGTAATATCCCACTACTGGGCATAGGCCTCTTTCCCCATGTACGAGGGGTGGCTGAAAAGTTCTGAGCCTAGGGCATTAAGAGTCTAGATAAAATTATAAATAAAATTTATTTTTCAATATAGTCCCCCTGGACTTCAATGCACCTTTGACATCTTTTATAGAGGGCTTGTATCCCTGATAAAAAGTAACCCGCGTCTTTGGCTAGAAAATGTTCATTAACGGCCACCTTCATCTCTTCATCATCCCCAAATCTTCGTCCCCGTAAGTCTTTTTTCAAATTTTTAAATAAAAAATAATCGCTAGGTGCCAGATCTGGACTATAGGGAGAGGGTGATTCACTTCATCAAAGCCAGTTTCTCGCAAGGCTTGCCTCGCAATGCGCGCCGTTGAACCGGCGTGTTGTCTTGCATAAACAAAATTCCTTGGCTGATTTTACCTCTTCTTTTTTCGACAATGGCTTCGCGAACTTTTTTTAAAAGCCCAGTATAATACTCTGCATTTATTATAGTTTTTTTTGGAAGGTAATCTATGAGCATATCGCTGACATAGTCTTGTACGGTATTTGGTTCCTCCGGTGACCCTCCAGTCAATAGGTCTACTGGTATCCGTAATTCTCTACCGTAATTGACATACGCCGGGGTAGCTTTTATGCTCTCATGCTCGGCGGTTCGGTACGACAGAAGGAAGAGTGGTATATACTTGTCCCAATCCTTTTGTCTGTCGTCTACCAATTTCGCCAAATGCCTCTCAAGGGTCTGGTTAAATCTCTCAACCATTCCATCAGACTGTGGATGGTACGCGGTGGTCCTCGTCTTATGCATGCCCAAAATTCTGCACACTTCCTGGAATACTTGCGATTCGAAGTTCCTGCCCTGATCAGAATGGATTTCTAGAGGCACACCAAAGCGACATATCACTTCTTCAACTAACTTAGAAGCGACTGTTGTAGCTTCTTGGTTTGGTATGGTGAACACTTCGGGCCATTTGGTGAATTAGTCCATGACAACCATAAAATACTTGTTTCCCGATTCCGTTACAGGAAATGGCCCCGCTACGTCAACTGCAATTCGTTCCCACGGTGCACCGACGTTATACAACCGCAGGTTCCCACGGCTCCTGGTCTGTGGTCCTTTTACAGCAGCGCAAGTAGTACATTTGCGGCACCAATCCTGTACATCATCTCGACAATGCAACCAGTAAAATCGTTCTCGCACTTTTGTTAACGTCCTTTTGACACTTAGATGACCTCCTGATACGCCATCATGTATTTCACGGAGAACATCTGGTACTCTCGTTCTTGGGACAATTATCTGAAGGTGGAACTCTCTGCCGTTAGTCTTCTCCCATTTGCGGTAGAGTATTCCGTTTTGAAGTATCAGACTGTCCCATTGAGCCCAGTACGCCTTAGTGACAGCGCCAGTGGGTGCAACCTCACTCCAGATTGGTTTTACGTCACCCCGTTTCTTCCATGTGACGATGTGCCGAAGGTCGTCATCTCTTTCTTGAGCTTCCCTCATAGCATCATTCTCCCAGATACCCAAAGGACTTGTTCTTGTTAGCTGTAATGTTACTTCATTAGATTCCTGCTTAACACAATGTTTGCAGACTTCCGAAAACTGCCTTCGTGAGAGTGCGTCGGCATTCCCATGCTCCTTTCCGCTGCGGTGTTTCGCCTTGAAGTCATACTCCTGATCCCGGGCAGGGGGCGAAGCCCCTTGCTTTTTCAGCTCCTCTATTTGTTCCTCGATCCTCTTCATCCTTGCTATCTGGGTCTTCTTCTGCGGACAGTTGAGCTGAAGATGGCCCCTCTCGCCGCACTTGTAGCACATAACTCCAGCACTTTTTTTCGTAGGAGCCTTAACCTCCTTGACTTCCTCAGAGACCACGCGGATCTTATGGGTCTGCCGTATGTCATGGCGAACAGCCTCGACCTCCAAAGCATGCGCCAATGTTTCCTTTATCGAGGTATGGTGACGAAGCCTCACTGCAGCTCTGACCTCCAGGTCTTTGATTCCGTCGACAAATGCTTGAACAATATTCGTGTTTACCATCTTGATGTCGGCTCCTGGGTATGACTTCCTGACGAGTTTTTCGATTTCCAACGCCCATTGTTGAAGTCCTTCTCCTGAACGTTGGACTCTGTCACGCAGTTGGGCACGGAATACGTGCTCCAGGTGTCGCTCCCCGTATCGGGATTCAAGTGCCTCCATCAAGTCTTGGAACCCATTTCCTGGCAGTGCTTCCAGGACAGACAAAGCTTTCCCTCTGAGCGCAACAGTGAGAGCGGTCAGGCATTGCTCTTCCGTCCATCCGTTCGCAGTAGCAACAGTCTGGAATTGTCGACGATAAGCGTTCCACGAAGTAGTGCCGTCGTATGGCGGCACTTTCACTTTTGGTCCTTGCGCCACTCCGGTAGTTCCACTAGACATCGCAATTCCTATGGTTTCAAGGCGTACTACTCTCTTCTTTAGTTCAGTGAGGCCGGTTTTCACATTTTCAAGATCCAATCCTAACCCGGTAACTCGTTCTTCCACTACGTCGATATCTTTTCGAAGCTTAGTCACCGCGTCGCTAACATCTTTTATAGCCCAAAGCGTTTTTTCTTGGAGCTCTTTTTATTGCTCTTGTAATTCTTGCAATTTGAAACTTGTTTGCTCTTGTAATTCTTGCAAAGCACCACGAATTTCTGCCTTTTGTTGCTCTTGTGATTCTTGCAAAGCACCACGAATTTCAGCCTTTTGTTGCTCTTGTGATTCTTGCAATTTGAAACTTGTTTGCTCTTGTGATTCTTGCAAAGCACTACGAATTTCAGCCCTTTGCAGCTCCATTAATTTAATGAAACTTCATAATTGAAGAGCCACTTGAGAGTCTGTAGAAGCTGCGGTGTCACTGGTGGGCGTGGTAAGGTGGGCGGATCCAGTGGGCGGGGCTTGAGACAAAGTAGGCGGAGCCTGAGTCTGAGTAGGCGGGCCTGAGCCCGAGTGGGCGGGGTCTGACTATGAGTGGGCGGGCCTGAGCCCGAGTAGGCGGGGCCTGAGTCCAAGTAGGCGGGGCCTGGGGGGCGTGGTCAGTGGGCGGGACATGATAGGCGGGGTCAGTGGGCGGGGCTTGGTCCACGGTGGGCGGAGCTTGGTCCCCAGTAGGTGTGGCCTTCGCAGCTCGTTGTGCCCTTGTCCTGACGCCCTTGAAGTCCTTGAAGTCTTCTCTCGGAGTCAATGGCATCTCCAAATCTCACTTCTGACACCAGTTGTTACGTGTTAGGGTTCGAAGGATTTGGAGAGAAAGACCTGCTGCCTCTTTTCAAGACTTTATTCACTAGCACTAGGTCCGACACAAAGCACTAGGTTCAAACACTAAGCACTAACGATGTCCTAAGTCGTAGCCAATGTCGTAGGTTTCGCTGGTACCACTCTTGATCACTAGTTTTCACTTTGAAGTCGCCTCAAAGATCGCTCAAACTGAACTGCCTCGCTCGCCTACCTGCGGCTATTTATATCGGCCGACACGAGGCTCAGACCATTCTGGAAAGTTCGCGTATGTACCCGGTTTTCGAGACTATACTTCTATATAGTTCCACAGTAGTTCCTCTAACGCCATCTAGTATTGAGTAGAGAGTTTCATGCTATCGCTGTCTTTGTGTGGTTTCAATGGTTGCCGCTAGATGGCGCTAGTTTCGTTGTGTGTTCGTAACAATAATATCTCCAACTCGTTCCTTACTAAAGCCAAGCTCTTCTGCTATCTGCCACAATTTTATTCGGCGATCGTCCAGTACAATTTTTTTTACTTTTTCGATGTTTTCATCGGTGATTGCGGGTTCGGCCGACCCGAGCGGGGGTCATCTTCCATAGTCTCTCTGGCTTGTTGGAATAGGCGTGTCCATCGTTTAACCGTGGCTGACGACGGTTCAGATTCTCCGTATTACACTAGAAGTTTCTTCAAAAATTTCTTTTGCTGATTTCCCCTTTTTAACGAGGAATTTGATGACGGCGCGATGCTCAAACTTCGTTAAGTGCAGTGATGACTCAGACATGGTGATGTTTACGGTTCAATTACTCAAAGCGTAATGAAGCTAATGACGTGAAACTTCGCTTATATAGTGGGTAGATGTCGTTCAAATAGCTCACAATTTTTCAGCCGCCCCTCGTAGGAGAAGGATCAGAGCTTAATCCAGCACGCTGTTCCAATGCGGGTTGGCGGATATATTCCCTACTATGAGTAACGATCCCTATCAGGTGTTCATGATAACAACCGGGATCGACGGCTTAACGTGCTCTCCGAGGCACAGTGGGGAGACCCACAAGGACTGCACAAACACCCAGACCATGACAAACAACTGTATGGCCAATACAAATGTTTGTCATGTGCGGGGTTCGAACCCGCAACCGCCAGCGCAACAGGTACAATCCATGGCTGTAACCGATGTGCCAACGCGGCGTCAATATACATATAGTATAAAAGTACATATAATATAAAAATACATGTAATACAAAAATATATTTTACATTCCGTCATGTGACAGGGTAACAAGGACCAAGTAAAAAGTTAAATAAGCAAAATTGTTAATAGTGACTATAAAACTTACAGTTTCACGTACCCAATAATTTAATATAATCGGAAACCATTTTAGTCTGATGCGTGTCCACTCCGGGCTGGTTAAAGTGATTTGAAAGTAAGTTATTTATTTTTCTTAACAAACCATCAATGCTGTTTCCTTGAGTCTTGACTGTGTGTTGGAATTGATAGACCTGGATAATAACATTGTGGTTATATATATTTGAAATAAAAATAAAATCATAGACCTAAGTAAATAAATATTGAATCTATATAGTATTAGTTTTGATATTTTAATAATGGTAAATTATAAAAAAATTCGGGTGCAAAAAGTTTTGAATTATATTTATTATATTAATATTACCGCAGCCTCTGGACTCCGCCCTAACATTCTGAAAATAAAACATTCATATAATAGATTAATGAATAATCATGCTATAGCATTCAAATAAAATTAATTTACATGTGTTTTTTTTAACCAGTATCCGTCTCCAATATATATCATTTATTTTAATTTAATATAATAAAAATTTTAACTAATTAATTTTTTATTACAGTTAAAATTTTCATTAAAATGTAATCACTATAATATGGTTGAAATAAATTTTATTTTTTATTTGCATTTTTATATAATATAAACTTAAAAATATTAATTTACTTTATTATAAAGAAACGTACGTAAGTAAATCCGTGAGGTCGGTTATTTTTCCTTCCACTTGAAGGAAACTAATGTAGTGATTCAACGCGAGAGGCCTTAGAGATAGAAGTTCATAAACAAGCTTCTTATTTAGCGTCTGTATTAAAAATAACACAACCTGAAATAGAAACGAATCAATCATATAAAAAAAAAAAACAAGAAAAAAAACTATCTTTTATGTAATTATTGACTAACATTTCATAATATACCTACATTAAGGCTATTAATAACACTTATCAGATATTTAAGTAATGACAAAATATTTTATCGTTTTTACTTTATAATCGAAAATGTTTTACACAACTGCCTTTCTTAGGTAAAAGTCAGTAACCATTATTCACTGCATTACTAGAATACTAGAATTTGTTAAATGTTGATGTCATGTCTTTTTTATGATTACAACTGTAAAAGTTGATGCCATGCCATTTTTTATGATTACAACTGTAAAAGTTTGCGCCATGCCATTTTTTATGATTACAATTGTAAAATATATCGTCGCTGAATAGGCAAAACTGCTAACGTGCACAAGGGCTGTTTTGAGAAAAAACAATTTTAAGTTTTTTTTTTGCTTTAATCTGTCACAACTTTTTTTCTTTTGGGTGAAAGTAAGAACTGTTAAGGAAACATAATCATGATTTAATTTTATCTACGCAATTAATCTATTACACTGTTCGTATTTTAACTATTTACGGAGTTAGCTGTCACTTTAGGATAAATCCTCTGAGTCCTGAAAAAAAACCAGCAAGGGAAATTTACTAACCTCCACGTTAAGTTCACGGTTAGGGAGTCGCCAACTACTAAAGACTCGACTGTGTTAACATTCTCTTTGGAAAAAAATACTAACATTATTTAAAAAATATAATAGTCGTAAACGAAAATTACTAAGAGATAAATCTACTACAGAAAGACATATAGCAAAAAGACATTCAGCATCGGATACTAGAGAAATCTCGAAAGCTTTTCACTTTCAAGACATAGTTGCCAATTAAATAATGGGATGATTATACTTTCATCACTTTTTATCTTGTTCCAGCCTAAATATTATTACTAATGTGAGCAACAAAAATGTTTATTATGAAATATTAACCCGTATAATAAATAAATAACACCAATTTAACATAAATCTTTATTCAATTAAAAAATTTGTTCAAACAAAATTGTCATTTTCTCAGATTATAAATAAAACAAAAATCACCTTCCTCCGTAATTTTCCACATTTGTTTATAAAAACGTACTAAATAAAAACATAATGTAGAGTTTCGCTATTGCAACTAACACAAATAACTCCCTCTGGAATCACTGTTCAGTTCAGGCGCTATATTGTTCTTTTATACTAAGCTTAGTTTAAAATAACAATATCACGCCTGTCGTTCAAAACAGTCATCCTAGACGGAGTTACTTAAGTTAGTTACAATTACAAGACTCCATTTTAACAATAATCAGTATACTTATTGTAATTTAAATAAGAGATCAAAACTGAACATTATTAACTTCTAATTCTAATAAAATATTGATTGAGAAATAATAATCTACTTAATCCTCATTAATCTCATCCTCTTCGTCAGTGTCTGGTAGCGTGTCCTGAACGTTCGCTATACAAGGCATGTTTTTGTATTCATCGTGGTGTTCTTCTGCGATTACTTTTGATGTGCACAATTTCCATAAATCATCGTACTTCTTTTTAGAAATAGGCAGCCGAGTTTTATATATCTTTTTTAACACACTTTTGTTTTTTCCATTGACAGTTAACTCTTCTGCTTCTGTTACATCAGCCGCTCAAAAATGCTAATATCCTGTTACTTAAATTACTGAGTAAAGCAAAAATACTAAAGCGCCATGGTTGATGATTCTTGCTGAAAGATTATTTACTTATAAGCATGAGTATACGTGATTTCAATCAGCAGAAACTACTAAATCACCATATCTTGTGGTTTTTTCTTAAGCTCATTTGACTTAAAGGACCCGTGGTAAAAAAATAGATTCAAGCGAAAGTTATATAAATACCATCGGTTATCAAAAGTATACTTTCAAAAATTACTAACAAACCTGAATAGGGCTTGTTGCAGCGAGCATAATACTAAACCGACAATTATACGAAAATGTGTCGAAGTAAGCCACACATTAGTAAAAAGTCGCAACACATCTTGTGAGATTTTAACCCCATTTTGAGTGCTAAAGCGCCAAAAAAATGCTCTGATCGCCACGAGACCCGGACTAATAGGCAGAGAAAAAAAAATGCAGTCGAACCATATATATAACTCATTTTGACCAAAATGGCGCTTTAGTAGTTTTGCCTATTCAGCGACGATATGAAAAAACTTATTTTATTAAACCTATATTAATATTATAATAGATTTAATCAAAGAAATCTAAAACTTTGACCTCAATATTCTTAGATTTTGATATTTTTAATTTACTGCCTTTTTATCACTTCAGCCTATCGCATGAACCCATGTGTTTTGCCCATAGTCACCACGCTGGGCAGGCGGGGTGTGCCTTTTACCTGGAGAATTTTTTGCAGAATTTGCAGGGCAGAATAATATAAAATATCTAATAATTATTATAATAGTAAGCTATAATATAAGCTAGTAAACTTAAAAAGGAGTCCCGGCACGAAAAAGGGACTTATATAGTGTGATAGCCCTTTTTCCCCCCTCGAACAAGAAAGTTCCCGTTTTAACCTAAAGGGCGTGTTTTTAAAGATATAAGGGCTTTTCCAACCTTTCAACTTGGAAATTAAGTGTAGTGGTGCCATCTGTTGTCGAGTATTTGAACTTCATTCAGAACAACTATTATTGGGGTTGCATTTCAAAAGGCGCTGCGAGCAA
The DNA here is from genome assembly GCF_905220565.1 of Melitaea cinxia. Lineage (NCBI taxonomy): Eukaryota > Metazoa > Arthropoda > Insecta > Lepidoptera > Nymphalidae > Melitaea > Melitaea cinxia. Next base: position 3,631,431 of record NC_059416.1, read on the forward strand.
TTGCAGCATGTGTAATAATGGCGCGAAATTTAAAATTCCAATTTCAATAGTCTTAAATTACATTTGTTACTATAATAAGGTTATTAAATTTTATGTATTTAACAGCAGTAGCTAACTTATATTTTGGAGTTAAAGCAACATAATTTTAGTTATTCAAATTAGTTCTGAAAACATTTTGAAATTTAAGTTTTTAAATTTCGCGCTATTAGCACGTATGCTACAGCTGCAGAACCTATTGTTACGGCGGACGATAATGTCGAGAACATTCTAGGTGTGAGAAAGAAAATATTCTCAAACTTTCTCGAATATCCTAGAGCCTTGCTTTCTGAATATATAAGAGCCCGGTGACGCCCGCCAGAAATAGTTCGATTTGAATAGCGAAACAAGCGATTTCGAAACGAAAAGGAAAGAAGTTATTTAAAAAAAAATGCGGATTGGAAATTTTTGTTAAATACCCATGCAAAGCCGGGGCGGAAAGCTAGTAATACAATATAATAGTCTTTTTGTATGAAATAGGTTTAAAGAATATTTATTTTCTCATTGAAAATACAGTCACTTACATGAGAAACTATCAACATGTGGGTAAAAATACAAAAATTGTCCAGCAGTTCACAGATACATTACGATTTGTTTTATGTATAACACTGTAGTTACGACGAATTTCTATCACCAACCATTTTCCATACTAAAATTAGACCATTCCTCAACTTATATCCATCATCTAAATCATTGCCTTTATTTAATAAAGTAGAACTATCTATTAAGCAAATGAGTTACAGGCAAACAGCGTAACTAAATCAATTTAATTTCAAACATATACTTACAGTTAATATGGCATTGCCGTCGCCAACAGCTATAGCCCCATCAAGTAACTCGGTCTTAGATTTCAAGCTACGATGAGAGTGTAAGGTGACACTTCGGCCTAAAATAAGCCTTTTTAATGTAACTGCCACTGTTTGGTCCGATTCTGCCTTATCTTTGGGGTCTTTACCGGATTGAGCGAGCACAACTGAAAATTAATAAAATGTATATAATTTCCTTAGTATGAATTAATTGTAATATTTTTGTTAACATTTTTAGATTATGATTATGGCAAGTTTGTAAATTATAAACTTGTCACAAACTTACATAATTTTTTTTTTAAATTTAATGTTTCTTTATTAAATATCCTCTTTTTATTTATCTGTGCATTATTTTTATCATTTTCTTAATATCATTTCTTTTTTAATAATAACATAATATATGATTTCGTCAAATAACAGGGACATTATATAGTTTATGATGAAGATAATGTAAGCTAATAAATAATCTGTAAATTAAAATATTAATAATAATAAAACCAAAAACTTCATAGTACAAAAAACATTTGCAAATTATATTTAATAATAATAATGTTTACCAAACATATTTCCAAACTTAACCTATTACAATGAAATAAAAATCAATACTAAAGAAATTATATTATGGTACCGTCACAATTTGATAAGTACTAGTGCTACAAGTATTCATTTATATCTACCCTACAAACTAATTTGTTTACTTCATTCATTTTGTAAAGATTTAAAATCTGCAGTGAATAATTTAGTAAATACGAAGAATCGCTTCAGCTTGTAATATCCCATTGTTGAGCCTCTTTCTCCAGTAGGCGAAGGATCAGAGCTTACTCAGTTGTCAGAGTTAAAGTTATTACTCTGATTTTTTTTCTTTTCTGAAGCAGCCCATTTAAAACAGTACCTCATTTTAGAAGATCACAGCTAAACAATAAATAAAACGTTGTCAAGTAGTAGCCAGTTGGAATCCAGAGCTTCAAGATAGGGTCAGCAATAATTACCCAGGATCTCTGGTTCCCTTAATCTGAACAGCAAGACAACACTACTTGAAAGCGATATAATTTGTCAGTAGTATGATTCTAACTAACAAACAGTAGCTTTCATTGAGGATTAAATTTTGATATTAATACTTACTTAAATCTAAAACTTTCGGTGACACTAGACTAGATAATGGCAGTAGGTTTTTGTTAGTGCTTACAGTTGAACTAAAAACATTGTCTGTTTGTCCGGGATAGGATTTTTGACCGATTGCTAAGATTTCTTGAGTAGATAACTGAAATGAATAAATAGCAAAATGTAAAAAAACACACTCATATACAGGCTAGATCAGTGATTCTCAGTGGTCTTTATCGACCCGCAATGGTCTATGACAACCTGCAAGATCTATAAAAAAATTGGGGGTCCATTAAATGAAAATGGGGGTCCACAATAGTGGATCTCAACATATACTGATAGTACCTATTTATATACATTATACTATCTTACAATATAAAGTAATTTTTTTTTTATATTTGTTTATAAAATTGTGTAAGTTGTAGGATGTAGACATTCGCTTAGTGGTCGCAATACATTTGGAACTTGTAAAAACCTACACATAATTATATACCAGTTAGAAATTTACAAGAAATCAATATCAGGTAAGTAAGGTAGGCCTACCCAAAACCATGGCAAGGGGTCTATAACACAAAAAAGTTTGGGTACCTCTGGGCTAGGTATTTTATAATTCAAAAATTATTATTTGACATTTACGTTTCACAATAATCTATATAATAAAACCTTATTCCATCAACTTACAGAAATAATATCTTTACAAAGCAGTGAGTTTAGTTAATACTTTAAGAATAATATGTTACATTGAAGCGAAAAGCTTTCTTTTACTCCGATTTAAACATTACTTATTTGTATATGGAAATAAAAAAGCAGTCTTAAACTGGTTTATCTCATTCTAAATTTTTAAGTTTTTTCATAAATAATGAGGAAAAAATTTATTTACCACATCATCGTCAAAGCTAAAGGCTTTTGCTTTTGTTTCGCTAGTATTCCAATAGTCATCATCGGACATATTTAGACAAAATATGTAAAAATACATAAAACTTTCAATTTCAGTAAATAAACACATTCAATAAATGTTAAACGTCAATATGAAATTGTCAAATGTCAATTAATTACTGCCTTAGTGCTCCCTCACACTTACAATTAAGTTGGCCGACTACCGAACAACTAAATTGCGTAGGTACGTGTGCGGACGTTTACAACTTAGTTGATCAACTTTATTTTGTTGGTTGGTTAGCCGCAGACTATTCGATTTAATCAGTGACAGTGTTGCTAGCGCGGTGCGTGTGCGTGAAAATGCGGAAAAAAACGCTCTAATTGCTCTAATAATAAAAAGAAGATGAAAACAAAAAAGAAAATTTTGGGTGCACATATATTAAGTAATAGATTAGAATATGGGAAGCATCGTACATTGCATTCTAAACTCACATGTTATCCAGATAAATTTTTTTCATACTACAGAATGAGTATTTCGTCTTTTGATGAACTCGTATATCTAATTGGGCCAGCAATAATCAAACAGGCCACACCTTTCCGACTCGTTATAGCCGTTGAAGAAATATATTTTTTTTAATATAATTAATATACATCCACGGGCTTTTTAAACCCATGTCCTTTTTTATTTCTAAAACATGCTATTTTTTTAATTAAGGTTCATCTATAAGTTCTTCTACTATACGTAAGAAAAGCATTTGTATCTCTTCAAGGCTAATTCAGATATGATATCACGAACAATAAGATATCCACAAAAGTTATATGTACCAATTTCAAAAACTAACTCTTTATATAAAAAAAAATGTATACTGTATATGGCTATAAAAATTCATAACACATTGCCCGATACCTTAAAAGACCTTACAATTGCAATGTTTAAGAAAAAATGATTTGATCTGCTGTTGGAGAAAATGTATTAGGTACGATGTTAATGACTTTTTAGTGCACGGAAACGGTCAAATAAACGTCACATCTAAGAAACATATCAATTATGGTTGTATTAATTATATCGTTTTAGGAAGAAATTATATAACAATCATATATATAATGTATAATTGTTTTTTCCAATTATGGTATATTAATTTTATAGTTTTAGGAAGAGATTATAACATATATTAATAATGTATAAATAATTTAATACTTTTTCTTTCTCAATTATATTAATATTGGTTGTATAGTTTTAGGAAGGAAGTAAATAATATATTAATAATCTATAAATAATTTAATAATATATAAATAATTCAAAGATAAATAATCTACAGTTTATGTTAATAATTGTGTATGCTCGCAAACGAAAAAAAAAACCGACTTCAATTACATCGACAAGTAATACAACGTAGATCGACGACAAAATAGTCAAGCAACTACGCGTTATCAAAGATTACTCAAAAAGTAGTTATCAGATCTCGATAAAATTTATATGTGACCACATGATAAACATCAGTTTTCGATTAAATTAAAAATTATCAAAATCGGTACACCCAGTAAAAAGTTATTGCGGATTTTCGAGAGTTTCCCTCGATTTCTCTGAGATCCCATGGCTGGTTAATTGTGCGTAGGCATGAATCATGAAATAACATTAGGGAAAACTGTATGTAATATAAAGTATTTAATAAAATGTTTGTAATATAGCCAATGAAAGATTTTTTTTTTACCAAAGTCAGATAACATTTTAAAAATATAGACACAAACACAAAATAATTTTATGATATTGTATTTAATGCTAAATAGTACTTATTAATATTTTCTACAATGCTTGTAGATGTATACATCAACTGCTGAAGTGATTCACGAGCTGAAATAAAATATATACAAACATATTTAAGTACCTTTATCTTCATTTTACTTGGTATGATAGAGGCCATTGTGACTGTTCGAACCATATTTTAAGATTCAAATAATGCGACATATAAAATTTAAACTGCATGCTGGGATCAACATTGAAACATATATTTTGATATAGAACCCTAGAAGAATAATATAATAATACCTGTAGAAGTTGATGGAATTGGCTGATTTACAAGTTCTTGCAAAAGGTTTTCTTCCAAAACATGGTATCTTTGGTTGTGATAATCGATTGAAACCTAAAAAAATAAATAAAGGAATAACTGCATTAACAATTTTGCTCAGATGCTTTAGTTTTGTAATTAATTAAAGCAACAGTGGCCACTCATATATAATTATGTGGTCAACATGTTTATAATGGTATGAATGTCATTTAATTTGATTAAGTCTAGGAACTATACTAAATATGTTTAGTAGTTAGTATTAGTAATTATATTCTTATAATTTAACTTAGTGTGCATTTGTAAGTTCCAAAATATCAACTCCAATTGAATATAACCACGTAATTTATCTTTTTCAGGGTTCGGAAATCCATGAAGAACTGCATATATGCCTGAAACTAATTAAGCAATTATTGATGTATATATTTATTTCTGTCATATATAATTATTTCTGTCAGTTTAGTAATAGTTAATTCAAATAAAAATATTGTAATTATAAAAAACATGTTTGACTGAAAGAGAAAAATGGAACATATTGGTGTTTCGAAACAAATTGGTTTTTATATTAAAGAGATACGAAAACTGAACATTTTTTTTTTTTAAATGTAAAAAAGTAATTTTGAATTGCGTTCAATACAAAGGTCCCAATATTTATGTTTTGGCTATTAAAATGTGATATGGTGCAGTGGCGTAGCGTAGTGGGGGCGGGGGGGGCGGTCCGCCCCGGGCGGCACTTTTTAGGGGGCGGCAAAATTGAACAACACTTAAATAAAAACAATTAGTAAATACTAGCGGCCCGGTACGTGCTTCGCTACGTATAAAGTGAAATAATAATAAAAAAATTACATCAAATTCATTTATTAATACAAAAAAAAAAAAAAAATTATTGCTAGCTATTTTAAAACTTAATCAAAAACATTTGGATAAACAGTATTTTTTGTTTTCCATTTTGAGAAGCAATAGTCGAAGGATTTTTATTAGTCCACAAATGCCATACACAGCGGCTGATTATATTCTTCTGTCTTTTGTATAATCTACCGAACAGTATGGATGTGGTCTACAGTGCTGTAGTCATTTTGAAACCCCGCTATTCCGGTAGTTGGAATTCGTCGAGTCTTCTGGCGAGACGATTCGTAACAACACTCGAAAACAGCTTATAGATTTGGCTCAGAAGTGAGATCGATGTGTAATTCTTTGACAGAGACTTGTCGCCTCTCTTAAAGAACAGCACCACACACTACTGGACCACACCTCCGGCGTGGTACCTTGGTGGGTGACGGCGTGAAAGAGTCTCGCCAAGACTTTCGCCCTGCGGCTTTAAGTAGCTCAGTCGTAACTACGTCATCCCTATTCTGTTCAATCAGAGTAGCAATCTCTCTCGTATTTGAGCAGTGGAGGTCTCAGCGTACAAGTTTTCGTATCTTCTTGGAAAGAGCCTGTTCTGGCGAAGCTGCTTGAGCAGTGAGCAACTCGCGCCTCCACCACATTAGATCCAAGGCTTCGGAAGAGAGTTGGACTGCTTCGTTGACTTCTTCGGCGGAAAGTGCCTACGACCTAGTGTACATACCGTCTTCACCACGTTGTCGGTCATCTCTTCCACGTTGCCAGTAGTTTCCAGCGAATCGAATCGGTTTTGGAGTTCCCATTGAAACTGCTCGGAGCCACATAGTAATTGGGGCAGCGTACGTCGGAGAGTAGATTTCATCAAGCGGGTCCGCTCCTTTCGGAGACATATATTCAGAGTGCCCCGTACTAGCCGGTGGTCGCTGCCGGTGTTAAACCTGTTAAACACTGAGACATCTCTGAATATATGCCTTTTATCCGCTATGATGAAATCTATCTCGTTCCTCGTCACAGTATCGGGGCTTTGCCATGTCCTTTGGGGCTTCTTCTCAAAAAATTGAATTCATCAAGAAGAGCCCCTCTGACTTGTAGTAGTTGACGAGCATCTGCCTCCTGCGATTCCTGCGCCCCTACCCGTGTGGTCCGATCCTCGATTCGTCGCGGTCTTGTATTCCCACTTTAGCGTTGAAGTCTCCCATAACAACGTTGTAGAAGGCCGAAGTAGTCCCATGCATGGCCCTAGTAATATCTATCACTCTATCATCTATATCACATCTGTATCACTTCTAGGGAGTACCTGTCAGTGAGTTTAAGTACAAGGTACGCTACCCGGGTCGACATATTGCTGACTTCCACAACGTTGTTAGTGAGAGTCTTGTGGACCAGAAAATCGAGGCCACCTTAGGAAAGCCCGGAGTCCAGGAACATCGTGTCCTCGCCCTCTCTTCAAACTTCAGACAACCCCAGTATGCTTCACTTAAGTTTAAGTTTAAAACTCAGTTTTACTTCAAGGTAAGGTTATGGTCCAGCTGTAACATGACTCCATTATACGTAACCGGTACGTAGTACCTGTAGTTTTGAGTGGCAGCCTCCCGTATCTCGGTGATCCTCAGCACCCTCCGCCCCACCGTTAGCGCGGCGCTGCTGTAGCCGGGAATAGTGAGGCTGCCGAGAACTGAGGGCCTAAAATTCTACCGCGACCTCATAGGGGTTTTTGCCCATAGTCACTACGCTGGGCAGGCGGGTTGGTAACCGCAGGGCTAGCTTTGTCGCAACGAAGACGCTGCTGCTCGTCTTCGGTTGTGTATTTAAAAAGCTAACTGTAGGATGGCTATATCGCCATCGCTCGGCTTCACTAGTAACACGGTGGTATTGGAACTTTGCTATTTCATATTATTAACTAGCTGACCCGGCAAACGTTGTTTTGCCAATAAACTATCTACTATAATATAAGTGTGCGGGGGTTTACTTATAAACGAAAGCGTTGTAGACAATGAATGAATGTTGTAGAAATGTATGCTTTATTTAGTGGACAGAAAAATTAAAATAATACGTATAACAGTCACTACTACGATCGATACACAAATAAAACCAAAAAAAAAAAAAAAATGGCCAAAAACAATATAGTGAGTAAGACTGGAGACCGGCTTTATTGTCATCCCTACTCCGTGATGTTTGCTGGATGAGAGGTGACATCGTAATGTAGACATCTAGCGGGGATAAATGATCGATTGATAGTTATCGACCAGCGAAGGCAGGAGATCAAATTGAATTGAGAAAAAAATCACAATTAAAGGAAATTCTTAAAAATAATAAAAATTGCGATGGAAAAATAGGGCTTGATCGTAGAAAGGTTGAAAATTAAGAGTAATATATATTTTTTTATTCTAAGTCATGACAAAATAAAAATAAAAATCTTGCTAAAAAAATTAAAGTTTATAATTAACAAATAAAATATAGGGGTTCATCGTAGAAGGTTGAAAATTTAGGGTTGTATGTATTTTTTAATGTTGTATCATAAAAAAATAAAAAATAAATAATTTATCTAAAAATAAAATAAATAAATAAATAGGGGTGGACTATAGGGGCATGAAAAATAGATGTTGTTCGATTCTCAGACCTACCCAATATGCACACAAAATTTCATGAGAATCGGTCTAGCCGTTTCGGAGGAGTTTAACTACAAACACCGCGACACGAGAATTTTATATATTAGATTAATTTATTTATTTTACATGAAATAGTGTGTCTATATAATGATCACTAATCTAATAAAATCTAATAAGTACTATTAATTATTTTGTATTGTTATTTAATTGATTGAAATTTTGTTTTGGGCAAATTTACAACTCACAACTTAAGAACTAAATATTTACAGATAGTTTTGGTATAAATCATGTCCGCGTGGAATTGTGCCAAGAATGCTGGCAGCATTTCCCCGTCGAATAGCTATGCCAATATGTATAATGTTATAAACTATTGTTATTTTTTTATTTGGGCAAATTGAGATAAGGATTGAGGAATTTTGTATGGAATTAAATAAAGCTTTATCATTATTATTATTATTGGAACTTTTCTATCCCTTAGTCGCCTCTTACGACACCCGCGGGATGAAAGGGGGTGGCTAAATTCTATATGTCGTAGTCACTCCGTTCTGTAAGTTTTAGTATACTTTAAATTGAAATACCTAAAAAAGGGGGCGGCAAAGATTTCTTCCGCCCCGGGCGGCCGACAACTACGCTACGCCACTGATATGGTGACATACCTCTGCTGTCCTTGCACCCAGGAACGCACCAGTGCTTATCCGATGACATGATTCTTAAATCATGGATTTATCTTTATCTCAAACTTAACTACACACACTTCACACTGTGTGAACTTCCAACTTCCAACTTCCAACACCTCCAACACCTCCAACACCCGAACACCCCCAACACCTCCAACACCCCCAACACCCCCAACAACCCCAACAACCCCACACCTCCAACACCCCCAACACCACCAACACCTCCAACGACCCCACACCCCAACACCTCCAACAACCCTAACACCCCCAACAACACCAACACCTCCAACACCCCCAACACCCCAACACCTCCAACACCTCTAGCACCCCCAACACCCCAACACCCAACACCCCCAACAACCCAACACCCCAAACACCTCCAACTCCCCCAACACCTCCAACACCGCCAACATCCCCAACACCCTAACACCCTCAACTCCTCCAACACCCCCAACACCTCCAACACACCCAACACCTCCAACACCCCCAACACCTCCAACACCTGCAACACCCCCAACACCTGCAACACCTGCAACACCTGCAATTCCTGCAACGCCTGCAAGACCTGCAACACCTGCAAGACCTGCAACGCCTGCAACACCTGCAAGACCTGCAACACCTACAAGACCTACAAGACCTGCAAGACCTGCAACACCTGCAAGACCTGCAACACCTACAAGACCTGCAAGACCTGCAACACCTGCAACAACTGCGACACCTGCAACACCTGCAACACCTGCAACACCTGCAACACCTGTAACACCTGCAACACCTGCAACACCTGCAACACCTGCAACACCTGCAACACCTGCAACACCCGCAACTCCTACAATACCTGCAACACTGCAACACCTGCAAGACCTTCAACACCCGCAAGACCTGCAACGCCTGCAAGACCTGTAACACCCACAAGACCTGCAAGACCTGCAACACCGGCAAGACCTGCAACACCTGCAACACCCGCAACACCTGCAAGACCTGCAACACCTGCAACACCTGAAACACCTGCAAGACCTGCAACGCCTGCAACACCTGCAACACCTGCACTGTGTCCTGATCACACGCACTGGAGTCCTATCTTAATTTTGAAGACACAACCACACACAAAATTACTTTCTGATCACAAATATGAATTAGTCGTAGGAACATATTAGCTCAACTCAACAACAAACGCATAACATAACACAGAAAGATCACGAAAATAAACAAAATATCGCAAAAAACCGGCGCAAGCGTCAGAAATTAGCAGACATTTGTAATTTGTATCAAAGAGAATTTAACACAATACAATTTGTGTTTAGCGCCATCTAGGTATATGAATTATAAACATGCTTTAAAACTGCCCTTATTTATAGTTGTCACTTTTCTTACGATTATAATCCGACAATATTAAAAAACACATCTAAATCTATTTTGTAGAGGGACTACATATACTTCGTGATTTTGTATCATTGTACCTATTGCTGTCCCCAGTTTTTTGTACTAAGATTAATCGCCCTGCATCTTGCCGTGCGACTGACCAAATAAGTTGGAGATAGTCAGCGAGCTTAGGTAACCATGCTAATGAACAGTTGGACAACTTTTTAATTGTACGTCGATCGGAAGTGCATTTCGATTCTGATACGATCGGTATCCAATTAATTAGTTGGACAACTTAGTTGGAGAAGATGTGCGGGCTTCCATATGTCACTATACCTATTAGTATACTCTGCGATTTAGTCGTAACGGCGTTCGGCCAAATTAATTGTATGTGTGCGGGAGCACTTAGATTACAGGTTTTATTTTCTTTTATTAGTGCTACCAGCTAAACCATGAGTTGTGTTGCTACGTACATAAACATATTATACAAAATTATTTAAAACGGAATATATACCATGTTAAATAGCCCATTTTCAATAATTTTAGTAATAAAAATAACCATCTTAACTCAAAGTCTTATATATTATACAAAGTTATACAATTGTAAGTGCAAGTTATTAAATTTTAAAATTTCCACAATATTAATGGCAGCACTGTCACTAAGGTTATTAAGCTAAGTAAATAATATAGTTCTAAGTTTCGCTTATGTTCAAGCAAATGTATAAGTCAGAAATAACAATAAGTAGGTAATTATACTATACAATGCTCACGTTGACCTCATCTAATCATAGCATATTGTGTATAGTACATTTACAAAGAATTTATCTCTTGTTTATTGTTATGTATAGAAAATTAAATATTATTTATTTATAAAGAACTATCAGCAGTCGCTACACTGTTACTATTTTGTTTATTAAGTATTGTAGAGAATTAATAGATAAGTACTCGTAAAATTCATTCGACAAATAGAAGAATATATCCAGTTAGGTAATTAATTAATACATCAAAACAAAATTGAAGTTCAAAGAAATAATATTTAACATAAACAACCATTCCAAAGTAAAATTAAACGATATTAGTAAAACAAATCAGTCAGTTCAGCATTTTGCAGTCCACTGTTGGACGTAGGCCTCCCTAAGTTCGCGCCAGACATCGCGCAATCTTCATCCAGCCGACACCGGCAATCATATATCATTCCTATACTCGCGCCAATTTATGTAACACCTATACTCGCGCACGGTGTCACAGACCGATAGTTCTACGCCTAAAACATATATTTTTTATTATGGAGCTAAAAAAAGTACTATTAATATTTCAAAGTTTAGGATATAATGAAACAAAATAGTATAAATAATACTTAATTTATTAATTATTTTACTGACTTTCAGTCTATCATAAATCAGTCTTCAAATTTGAGATATTTTTCTTAAGTACTAGGAAAACAAAAATAAAATCTGTACTTCTTTTTAAAAACAAAATAAACATCTAAATAGTAGTAAACAACATATCAGAGGACATATTTATCTATGTTTGACTTAGTTTTGACCCGCACCATAACAATCTTGGCATACGGTTAGAGCATGTTCCAAACAAAAGTATTTTTTGCAAGTGGCGTAGTTGTATCGTGTCTTGCGTTTTGTTTTGGATGAGCAGTATCCACAACTACCAATTTTATTATTGTTAGATGTTGCTGAAGACTCAGGTCCACCTAATTTACATATTACAGCGAGCCTGGGCCTTATGGTTCTCGGCAAGGATGTAGTGAGAGCTCGACGTCTAAGTTTCGGATTGATCAGATCGTATGCTAAGCCGTCAAGAAAGATCCTACGGCTAATTTTCTTGGTAGGGTTGTTATTTAGGTATATTGTAAACGTACTTATACCCGCTACATTCATTAAACTATAAAATACCACCATTGGCCATCTACACGACACATCTGTTTTAAAAAAAACTTTAGCATTTAGACGACCGTTTTTTTTTTTTGACTCCAGCAAACAGTAACTAGAATGTCTAAAAAAGCTTCCATTTCAATGTTGTCTCTAACGGTACAGGCTCTCTCTTGTGAAGTTTGGTTTTAATCAGAACTCAATTCATCCAGCAGCAATCTGATTCGATCATCGTCCATTTTGATATAAATTATAATCTAAAAAGAATATAAAATGGTCAAATTATAATACAGAGCAACAAACATACATTTATTTACGTATATATACGTCATGAAGTATTCAAAGTTTGTAAAAAAATATATAAATGCACTAAATATATTACATTAATACTTACACAAAAAATTGCACCTATACTCGCGTCGGTCTCTCGGACCAATTGGCACCAAATGCTACAGCATGTGAGCTTCGCACGAACGCGTGGAGTGCACTAAAATAAAGCTAGGAACAAATCCGGCAGCTAGCAAGGAACTCGACTTCTTAGGACATTTGTGCATAAAAATAATTACGAATATGTGTTTCGTCGGTCTCACAGACCAATGCGCGAGTATAGGAAGGATATAGATCTTCGGACTAGCGGGCAGGAGATCTCCACTCCACACACGTCTGCTTCGACGGACATCGGACCTGTTACACAGGCGACCAGCTCACTACCACTTCAACTTACTAATTTTATATTTATGACTAAGTAAAACACCTATGAAAAATAAAATACTTCTACTCAATATTATAAGTATATTTTACACGACTTGCTGACCCGAAATTAGTCTTGTGAAATATAAAAGGCTTAAATAGAAAAAAAAAACGTTGATAGCAACACCAAATCACCTAGGTGTATAAAATATCAATATCAACGATTTATTTTTATACCTATCAAAATAAAAAAAAAAACTCAAAAAAAAAACATAAAAATCGGTCGAGTTTTTTTATAAAATAGATATAGGTAGGTATCTACTCGTAAAAACTCTTTGAAATAATTAACTCGATTATGCTGATGTCGTTAAGATAATGAATGACACATCTTTAGTTGCTACTCTGACTTGTCTAGGTATAACTATACCAGAAACATTAAAATCAATTTGATTTTAACTACCCACTGTTAGCTTCGCACATACATGTTAACACATATTTGAAAAAGGACAAATGTTTTAATTATTTTATTTTTTTTCCTGATCGGCGTACATCAAATATCGCAGTATCGTCAGATCGAGGAAGACTGCTCCAAGAGAGTATAATTACGTGAATGTACCACTTTTGTAACACAAAAGAATGGTAGACACAAAGTTGGTACCACGGTTGTGATGCTCTTGCTGTTGCAATTGTCCATAGGCAACAGTAACCGTTTATCATCACGTGGACCGTACGCTTTTTGTCTCTCTAATGGTATAAAACAAGAATTATTAGTATAAACAATAACACTTGAAAAACTTTCTAGGCACTCACATATCTGAAATGAACAAAATAGCAAATATACGTACAATTTTATTTTTGTGTTACTCACACATTAGGGTTTCTAAACATTTTTGAATATCATATCAAAAATTGACCGTTCCAGCGGGATTCGAACCCGCGTCTCCGACTGACCGTGTCGGCGCTCTAGCCAATTAAGCTATGGAACGATGTACCCGCTAGAGCGAAATTTTTGATATGATGATTTTTATTTTCGGTTTAAGCGAACCGTGGCGCCGTCTATAGTGAGTTCTTTACAGAGATCCGTAACTATTCAAGTTAAATAATTGTATTTGCTCGCAAACGAAAAAAAACGACTTCAATTACTTCGACAAGTAATACAACGTAGGAAGATGAAAATATAGTCAAGTAAAAACGCATTATCAAATATTATTTAAAAAAGTTGTTATCAGATCTCGATAAAATTTATATGTGACCACACAATAAACATCAGCTTTCGATTAAATTAAAAATTATTAAAATCGGTACACCTAGTAAAAAGTTATTGCGGATTTTCGAGAGTTTCCCTCGATTTCTCTGGGGTTCCATCATCAGATCCTGGTTTCCTTATCATGGTACCAAACTAGGTATATCTTCTTTCCACTAAAAAAAGAACTATCAAAATCGGTACATCCAGTAGAAAGTTATGCGGTATAATACAACGTAGGTTGACGAAAAAAGCGTCAAGTAAAAACGCATTATTAGATATAACTCAAAAAGTACTTGTTAGATCTCAAATAAATTTAAATGGGACCAAATGACACACACCACCTTTCGATCAAAAGAAAATTTGTCGAAATCGCTTCACCCAGTCAAAAGTTCTGAAGAAACATACATTAAAAAAAATACAGTCGACTTGAGAACCTCTTCCTTTTTTGGGAGTCGGTAAAAAAATGTTGATCAATGGAATTTTAGAATAAAATTCTATAATCTTGAATAATTAAAGACCGGCCCGAATGTAACACCCGGGCTCCGGCACCCAGAGAGGAGCGGCACCCACAAGACTACCCCTTCCGACGACGCGTGTGGCTTCCAGTCCCCCGAGCCTCCAGCCGGCCACCCCACGTAAGGGACGCTCAATTGGACCAGTCTACCGTCCTCAGAATGGGGACACATGTCCAAGAGCGTCCCCCCTCCAAGTCAGGCAGGCCTGACGTCCAACGCCCGGCTGAACGGCGTTGGGGGTCAGGGCCGCCCGACCTCCAACGCCGAATCGCACCGAGCAACCGAGCAAAGCTCCAGGGAGCCCAGCGCGACCCGGCAACTACCCCACGGGTCCGCCGGACTGCACCGACAACCGTGCTAAAAGCTCCAGGGAGCCAGCACAGCCCGGCCCTCACCCAACTGGTCTGCTGGATTACACCAGCAACCGAGCAAAGCTTCAGGGAGCCAGTGCAACCCGGCCGGCACACCGCGCTTTTGCGCTACTCCCCGCTTTCGCGCCACAGGGCGGGCGACCGAACCACCCGTCCCGTCCGTCCGCCGGATTTTGGTCCACTTGGGTCCAGGACCTAAGAGACTGGGGAAGTACCTGAAACATACAGAAGAATTCCTGTGTTTTGTAAGATGGCCATAGCTCCGCTCCAGGATAGGATTGGTATTCGCTTACTATCAGCCGTACTATTAGCCGGACTGGATTGTTGATTTGACTAGCCCGTTGGCGCAGTTTGTAGTGACCCTGTTTTCTGATCCGAGGGTTGTGGGTTCGATTCCCACCCCAAGTGTGGGTGTAATATAAATATTTATTTATATATTTATATATGTATTATTTATAAGTATGTTTATCGAAAAAATATATATGTAGCTATATACCAGTCGACTGTTATCTATAACACAAGCGTTAAGTTGCTTACTTTAGGAACAGACGACCGTTTGTGTATTGTGCAGATATTTATTATTTATTCATTTATTTTATTTTTTCAACTTTTGTTATATACATCATCACTACAGCCTATACAGTCCACTACTGGACATAGGTCTCCACAAGTTTACGCCAAAAATAACGTGAACTCATGTGTTTTGCCCATAGTCACCACGCTGTTGTTGGGTTGGTGACCGCAGGGCTGGCTCTGTCGCACCGAAGACGTTGCTGCCCGTTTTCGGCCTGTGTATTTCAAAGTTTATATGTTATATACATAATAGGTATATAATATTTTCTGGTATAAAAAATGTTATAGGGTGAGAGAAGTCTTTTAATAGCAATAATGACTCGTACTAGTCAGAGTGTAAGATCAATAATATACTATTAATTACCTTTTTTTCTAAAATCGACATCCATACATGTTCATTGTTCATCTTTCTTTATAATCCCTTAAATATGTAAAGTCTAGTATACATTGCTATTCAATTTATTTACCAAAAAACCAACCATTTCTTGTAAAGGTTTATTTTAATATTATGATGGTAAAAATGTCAGTAAACATTAGAAGATTGATGGGAATATTATTTCACCGCGAATATTCATCTACACTTTTTGAAGACAATAATAACAATTCAAAAATAACAATTTGGTTGTTTACCTGTCGCACTCTGCTTTTAATTGTTATCATTGTAAGGCAACTTCTTAATAATAAGCTTACCTAATATTCTTGTGGTTTGTGGTTACATGTAATATTATAAATTGACACAATATTTCTCTTATATATTTTAGGTATATAAAAATTAGATTATGGCGCTATCTTATTAAGTAACTTTTTGTACTACCTTTATTGCAGAAAGCGGTAATTAGAATTATGTCGATGGCGCTAACACAACCTCATTATTTTTAAAGTCGATTAAAAATATTACACAACAAATTTGCAACAAAAATTAAATACCCATAACTTTTGTACGAATATTGCAAAATCTTCAATGGTAACTCTGACCGCTCGAAACCCATTGTATAATTCGTGACATTGTGTAGCTATGTAGTATTGATCATGTATGGGGCCCACCCAAGGTTATACCAGTATTTGCACGATTGAAATTAAACATTACGTTATAAAAATTGCGATTTCTTTGCAACAATAAACTTTTTTTAAAAAAAATTCTGCCCTTTTTTCCCAATTGTGATTACACATTAATAAATAATCTTATTCAGAGCAAGTCCAATTGAAATTTAGTTGGAAATATTTAACTTTACTCAACAACGCGTGACATTGCCAAATAACAGTTCCGTGTTGTTCAACATTATGAACTAATAAATATACAATCGAAATAAGTTGAGTGACGATAGTCTCTCAGTAAATACATTACTTTAGAACTTTCCTTTATAAATCTACAAGACAAAATGAGTAAATTCGTCTTCTCATGTGAAGAATACCTATTCTTATAGGTTAGAGAATTTGTGATGAATTGAGGAATATTGGCCTTAGAACTGCTACCAATGTACGCTTATACCTCTAATTTTTTTATGGGCTTCAGTATGAGTTTAATTGCTCAAACTCTCGATTTTCTGGTGTTGATAGGCGTATTACATCAACCATACTGTATGTGCACGCATACGCGTGTACTACGCGTACTGTATGTGCGAGAAACACACTATAGTGATTATTTTTTTCTATAGTATAGAGTTAAAGGATTTTAATAAGTAGGTACTGTTAAAATGGCGACGGTGATTTCTCTATTGTTCCGTAGAATGAACTGTAGGTATACCATACGGTAGGTAGGTAAAATTTTGAAGATTAAATAAAATTTAATTATTGTTATAATCATAGTCAAGCACCTTAGTTCATATTATGCCATCATATCAACTAGATATGGATATATATTTATCACACTAATGTCAAAATATTAGCTTTATTAAACTACCTAAAATAATACATAATGTTTAGCTTAAGTCCTTATATTATATTAAAATGTACGTTTTTATTTAGAAAACCTAACAATAAAACTAAAAATATTACACTATTATGTTAACTAATCTAACTGAGAACTGACACCGAGTGATACTAATGTAATGCATGGCGTTATTTTAATTTTTAATTTAAATAGTCAAAGATTTGCGTGACATTAGACTGTTGTACCGGTCGACGATAAAGCTATCTAGTACCTGACGGTAAACGTCAGATATAAATTTAATGATATATTTGTCTATCGAAGTACACTATTACAATATATGAATCCAAAATTTGTTGTATATTAATCGAGGTGATATTTATTGTGCTCATTGTTGGGTGCGTGTAAGCGCCTAGACACTAGCAGTCGTAGATTCGATACCGGCGCAAGGCGAGTAATTATGCAAATATTTGTGTCCGGTCATCATGACTCGGAGAGACTATATCCGTCGTAGTAGAGCAGTGTGGTGGATGTAGCTTCGACTATCTTTCAAATGGAGAATGTAGCATATGCAGTGAGACGTCACAGGCCTAATCAACCCATCAAAAGTTTTATTAAGGCCTATCAGTACTATAGTATAGTAATATATCATATCATATATATCATCTAGAAACGGGTTGTTATTACTGAATTAAAAAAAATAAACATAATTTTGTAATGGGTGAGTTAAAATATAATAAATAATTGAAATTGTGCATACGATGTCAAATAATTTACAATGACATAAGATAACCTCTATAAAAATCCCCTTCCTCTAAATATTGAATATTTAATGAGGATTTTGTTTGATCAATTTTTATGTAAACACAAAAATCATAAAAATGAAGATTTAAATACATCTTTATGATTTTATTTCTTATTTCACCTTAGTACTTAGTAGTATGCAGCTTAATATCTGTTTTAGGTAACAGCTGACTAATATGTACACAATTTTATTGATGTTCTACGGTAGTATTTTATCAATTAAATTTATTATGATTCTTTTCTTTAAAATATACCAACATTTTTTAACATTATTCAACCTCCTTTGTGTATTCGCTATCCAACGTGCCAGTATTGATTTTTGTATTAATTTATATTCTGTGCTCTTTTCTGCAATTTCACTAAATGCCATTCATGAATTATTTGGCGTTAAAAAGTCATAAATATTAAATCACAGTCATAAATTAATTTTGAATTCTTATAAACCTTTCGTTGCTGAACATACCGAAGAAAAAAAAACAGTATTAGTATTGACAATTGAACAGATATTTAATGTTATTATCATAAAGCGAAGTAGTTTCCGAAACATTGGAATAATTTTTAATTGAAATCAAAACTTTGTTATGTTTGTAACTCTTTGTTGTAATTGTCACTCTAGTACCTTACTAACGTAAATACTGTGATTGAATTTAAAAAAAATACTACGACAATTTTCGTCATGTAGTTAAGTCATTAAGATAGCGTGGATAGTTTTAGACCACACGACTGAAGTAAAACTTCTTAGCAATAGGCCCGCACTGTGTCTTCGATATACGAAACGTAACTGGCCATGAGAGAAAGAGTGAAAGAAAATGTGTGCTAAGCTCTTCTCTACTCCGTTCGCCTCATCCGATCATACTTTTCGTAACGCTCTCGTCAAACATTCACCAGCTTACTCCCCAAGTCAAGCGTACGTAAAGGAGTTTCACTTCAAAAATCCTTATTTGTGAAATTCGTATATTTCTTAACGTCAAAAAAGTGTATTATTATTAAGTAAAATAGGTCGATATTTGGCCGTGATTTGACGTTGGTTATGTAACCGCCAGCTAGTGAATGGAGTCGGGATATCTATTTCACTGGCTCGACTGTTCCGCTGTCAGACGTAGGTACTTGGTGCCAATTGTTGCACAAGAAACGGATGAGTGCGACTGGAACGCTATTTAGATCGACTATATTAATATTTATGAAAAATCAATTAAATTCAAATATGTTCTAAAGTTTTCTCTAAAATGTTTTATGATATTACGCCTCCACTGATACTTGATACTCAATGTATATTATTTACATTTATAATACTATACTAAACGGCAAAATATTCGTCATTAATTCAGAATTACTGTATACATACATATGCATAAAAATGCAGGTGAATTGAGAATCTCCTCCATTTTACGTCGATAAAAGTAAACAGCATTTAATATTGCCTAATATATATACTCCACGTGTTACACAATGTCTACACGTGTGTCATAAATTAATAAATCCAATTGCTAGCTATCTAATGATGTAGCTATAGATCAGTCGGATTATTATTCGTCTAACGCTAACCAAACGGTGACGTGTTTGTATGTTATGGCTATTAATACTAAGAAAACTTACTTACATAAGAAAACTTCGGATCACTATGAAATTTCTCAGTTTTAGAAAAACAATAATTTTAAAATTTTATATATTTATATTTATTGTTAATTGATAGCAACAGTGACAACTCTTTTTATACATTTTCTTCTTCCTTTGAGGTACACAGTTTTCACTATAGTTTTCAAAATATCCCATCTCTTTCCGATAATCTTGTTTCTCAATAATTCAATGTTCCTAACTATCATAATATCGTACATATAAACACACAAAGTATTGCTGCTCATTATCCTGATCTGTTATCTACTTTTCAATTCAAAATTTTCATGCGATCATGTTATCTCTATCTTGGCTTGAAGCTTGTTTAATGTCCACGTCCTATTCCCTCTTCGGACTCCATCTTATTCGCAACGACCGTGTTGGATGGGCAGGTGGCGGCGTTGCTATATATCTCCGTGCTCACATTCCATATTCAGTGGTTCATAAGTCATTATCTCATGATGGATGCGGTCCTGATCATCTCTTCGTCAAAATTTTGTTATCACGCACCAATATTCTTCTGGGCGTGTATAACAACGCCTCATTGACTGTTGACTATTTTCTATCTTTTGAAAATCTTTTAGAATTGTATACACTTTATACAATCATACTGTAGTCATGGGGGATTTCAATACGTGCCTTCTAAAACTTGACAGGGGGGATATTCACGTCTACGCTCCCTCATTAATTCGAACAATATGCAAATCCTTCCCCTTCAAGCCTCTCACACCTTTCCTAACTGTGTTCCATCTCTTCTTGACCTTATTCTTGTCTCCTCACCTGACCGTATTCAAAATAGGCCCAGTGCTCTGCCAATGCATTCTCATACCACGATCTAATTTTTTTTCCTATAAAATCCCTTAAAGCTAAGTCAAGACTCCTTCTGCAACGCAATTTTGGTGTTATGGACATGAAAAGACTATGTGAAGATGATGATGTGTGTCGCGTCGGGTGTGGATGATAAAAATTACTATATTAATTCCCTCCTTACCCATCTTTTTGATGCCCCAATACAAGTCCCTTTTATTAGGAAAAAAAAGCTCGTAATCGCTGCAACAGGGCATGTAGAGACGCACAACAACGCCATATTCATAAATCTGTACTCGAAGAAACAGGGGAACTGAAACAGGGCTTAATCCAAGTGAGTTTTCCGAATTTCATCCCCTGTCTATCCTATCCTTTTTTTACAAGGTTTTACAGCGACTTGAACATCGAGAACTGACGTAATTCCTTTTCTCGAACAATCTCTTAAACCTTTTCCAATTCGGCTTTCAGACGGTTACTGCTCTCGTCAAAATTTCTGACGACATTAGACATGTTATGGACAATCGAAATTTTATGGTGTGGACATTACTTGACTTCAGAAATGCCTTTAACACTGTGGACATCGATATTTTGCTATCTGTCTTATGTATCTAATATATTTCCACCGGATATTGATTGGTTCTACAGTTACTTGTATGGGCGCCGGCAGTGGTTACGAGTTCAAGATACTCTCTCTGACTGGGTAACGTCATTGCCGGCGTACCGCAAGATGGTGCGTTGTCTCCTCTTTTATTTTCTTTATTTATTAATTCAATCAGCAAAAATATTTCTTCTCTCTACCACCTGTATGCGGACGATCTTCAAACTCATACCCATTCTAAGCTGGCTGACTTACCCTCAAGTATCAATCAACTTAATAATGACTTAAATAACATTTACAAAAGGAGCAACTCGTTCAAGTTAAAAGTTAATGCTTCAAAGTCCCAGGTCATTATTGTGGGTAGTCCAAAGTTGACTAGTTGTATAGTTGGTCACTTATACCACCTGTAGTATTAACAATACTATTCTGAACTACAGCAAGAATGTTAAGAATTTAGGTGAACTCTAGATCAGTTTCTCTCCTGGACACATCAATTAACTAAACTTAGCAGAAGGAAATTTGCAGCCATCGGGCTACTCCGTCGTCTTCAATACTTTCTTCCTTTGCCTACTAATATTGCATTGACACAATCACTCCTTTTATCGATTCTTGACTATACAGATGCATGTTTCTTAGATCTTAGAGAGGAGCAACTCAATAAGCTTGAGCGACTCTAGAATCTTTGTATACGGTTCATATTTGGGCTTTGCAAATACGACCATGTCTCCGATTTCCGCAAGAAATTCAAATGGCTCTCGATTCGCTTTCGCAGGGATTCTCATGTACTTTCCTTTCTTTACTGTGTACTTATCAATCCTAATACCCCTCTATACCTGAAAGATGGTTCACGTATCTTTGCATTTGCCATGAACGTTCCCTTAGATCTGACTGCAATTTATTTCTAAAAATTTCTTCTCATACATCCTCTCTCTATTCTAATTTCTTCACTGCTAAAACTGTCCGCCTTTGGAATTCTCTTCCGCTTCCAATAAGACCGGCTTCCACTCCAGCCTGTTTTAAGCAACGTCTAAAGAAGTATAAATGTCGCTTAACATATAATAATTTTAGAATTTAAACATGTATATTTTATATTTATATATTTTACATTTATACACGTATACTATACTATCTTGATTATTTATGTATGGATGTTTGTATGTATTTATGATTATTTATGTATGAATATTTGTGTATGTGTATGCGTATGTATTATTGAATCTATCAAACACTATTATTATTCATCCTTAAGATTATTGCACACTTCCTAACCGTCACTACTATATCGTATCCTATGACCAAAGATTATACCACTACTTAATTTCATCCCTTAAAATGCTGTGCTATATTACCTTAAGGAAAATTATCTTAGATAATTTTTAAACTAACACAATCAGTTAATCAACTCATCTACTAATTAGTAATTACTCACTAGCCCGCAGTGCAGAAGCATAGAAGGTTAAGGAGACTGTTTTCCTTGTATAGATGATACTTTTTAAAATGGGACATTTAGATGCCGTTTCTTTGATTTAGTATGTATCTGTTAAAATCAATCTGATATGTATTATTTCTGTTTTATTGTACAATAAAGTATATTGTTATGTTATGTTGTTACGAAGATATAGATTAAGTATTTCTTAATCTTTTACAATTGGCGCTAAAACGGTACTCAATTGTTTAAAAGTACATAAAATAAAAATAAAATATAAAAACTTCGCAAGAAACTGAGGCAGTTAAAATTAAAATATAAAAAGAAATAATTTACACAATTGTATAAAATATTTTTTCTTATTGTATTTGTACAAGACAATTATTTTATTATTTATATGTATATATTATGTATGTACACCTCCATGCCGTCTAATTCTTTAGTCATGTCCTTTTCATGCTAGAGGTTGTCTGGAAGAGATCGCTCTTTTAGCGATAAGACCGCCTTTTGTACATGTCTATATTTTCTTTTACGGTGTAAAATTTTTCTCTGATAGTGTACAATAAAGAGTATTTGTATTGTATTGTATTGTATTTAACAAAGGTAAGAATATCATGAGTGTAAATAGTTTGAAACACTTATTACTGAAATTACAATTGTAATTTAGATTTTACTTCATAATCAAATTCACTGTATGAAAATGGTGTTTCACGGTATTATGGTCGCACTCCTCTGAAACGGTTCGACTGATTTTTACTCATTTTTTGTGTATATTTGGTAGGTATGGGAATAGCTTGTAAAATATATAGTTTATCTTAATTCGACTAGATAAATATGCTATGGTTTTCATACCGCTATTAAGTTGTCCCCAGTTTGACAGATCGCAACCCAGTTACAACCTCTTTTGGGTCAGCTAGTATGTATGTATGTACAAAAACCTACAGTATTTTGCTAATGTGTATTTATTTATTTAAAAGATAAATATTGCTTTGATCTAATATATAAAAATCTCGTGTCATAGTATTTGTTACCGAACTCCTCCGAAACGGGTTGACCAATTATTATATTTTTTTTTGTATATGTTTGGTAAGCCTAAGAGTAGATCGTAGACTATTTTTTATACGACTAGGTGATAATGGTATTCCTATCCATATGGTAGAACGTTTGCCGGGTCAGCTAGTAAGAAGTAAAATAAAATATTTGTACTAATATTATAAAGGGAAAAGATTTGTATTTTTGTACATTTGTAACGAATAAACTTGAAAACTACTGGACCGATTATAAAAATTCTTTTACCATTAGATTGCTACATTATCTCAAAGTAACGTAAGCAGAAAAAAAGTAGAGATCCACTACTAAAAGTTCACTAATGTAAAGCCCTGGTAAACTTCGCAATAACATATGTCAAACTATGGTAGTTATGTCACTATAACTACTTTTTTTCATTTTAAATTGATAGAAATCAGACTATTATCATCAGACCATGTTATCTACTACCAAACGACTACCAAACTTTTATATTCTCGTAATCGTAATCCAAACAAATAACTTCCTATTCAATGCCTGTAAATTACTTTTCGAAGTATCCAAATCGGACTTTCGGACATCGGAAAATAAGTACTGCTAAATAAACGCCGCCGTGTGCAGGGACGACGGACGATGAGTGGGAGAGGGCTGGGCAGTTGTGAACATCTACTGAAAAAGCCGCACGGGCTCAAACATCCGCTTTCTACGCAGCGGACGCAGTGGCGGAATATTTCAACATTTTTTATATACATTTTTAACCGACTTCCAAAAAAGGAGGAGGTTCTCAATTCGACTGTATTTTTTTTATGTATGTTACATCAGAACTTTTGACTGGGTGGAGCGATTTCGACAAATTTTCTTTTAATCGAAAGGTGGTGTGTGTCATTTGGTCCCATTTAAATATATTTGAGATCTAACAACTACTTTTCGAGTTATATCTAATAATGCGTTTTTACTTGACGCTTTTTTCGTCGACCTACGTAGTATTATACTGATGGGAGAGGGGGCCGCCGACGAGGTCTCCGTCCGCAGGCGACGAACGGGGGTGCGTAGGAGGCTCTACTTAATGCGTTTCCAGTAACGCCCCTGTGCCCATGTCGGGCCGGGATGGGAACCCAGTCCTGATAGACATGGCGTCGTCGGGATTGTTCAGAGGTGAGCCGGACAGTCCCATGGAGGAGAAGTCTGGTCTTTTCGCCGAGGCCAGCCTGTCGCTGGAGGGATCCTGTTGCCTGCAGATCCGGGACCCTCCAATTAAAGCGGCTGAAGGCTCCCGCAGGAGTTTTGGTCGGTAGTGCACCCCCAAGTGCTAAGCCGACATACGGTCTAGGAATGCCTACCCGGGCATCCTGGATATCACCCGTAAATGGGTTACCCTGCGATATCAAAAAAAAAAACGTTGTATTATACCGCATAACTTTCTTATGGATGTACTGATTTTGATAATTCTTTTTTTGTTGGAAAGGGGATATCCTTAGTTTGGTACCATGATAAGGAAATCAGGATCTGATAATGGGGTCCCAGAGAAATCGAGGGAAACTCTTGAAAATCCGCAATAACTTTTTACTGGGTGTACCGATTTTAATAATTTTTAATTTAATCGAAAGCTGATGTTTATCATGTGGTCACATATAAATTTTATCGAGATCTGATAACTACTTTTTGAGTAATCTTTCATAACGCGTAATTGCTAGACTATTTTTTCGTCGATCTACGTTGTATTACTTGTCGATGTAATTGAAGTCGGTTTTTTTTTCGTTTGCGAGCAAACACAATTATTTAAACTTTTGTTTATTATTTTTAATTTTTATTGCTATTTATAGTATTGTTATTTTTAATCAGCAGCTTGTCATCTGGTCACATATAAATTTCATTGAGATCTGATAACTACTTTTTGAGTAATCTTTGATAACGCGTAGTTACTTGAGTATTTTTTCGTCGATCTACGTTGTATTGTACTTGTCGATGTAATTGATGTCAGTTTTTATTTCGTTTGCGAGCAAACAATTATTCGTTCCAATTAAAAAAAATCACAACTACTTATGAATTATTATATTCAACCTTTACTGTTTTTATAGTATTCAAACGCTTTTCTTAGAAAGTATTTATCAAAAGTTCTTCTACCTAGTTAAACCTTTCCCGGCATTATTTATTTATGCTGTTTATTTAAAAAGAGGTGCCTCGAATAAAAGGTCTCAAACTATCTAAACATTGTTCGTAAGCGAGATTAGCAACAATACTATTGGACAGTCTAAAAAAAAACAAGTAAAAAGTAAATATCTACAAAATCAATTTACTCAAGAAATAGAATAAAAATATGCAAAAATGAAAATAAAGGAACATAGAAATAAGATCAAATAAAAAATGGAGCTTCTTAAAATAAAAAATTAAAAAATTAAATAAAAAATTAAATACTTAAGTGCTTATATATAAATCAAAAAAAAAAAAAAAATTAAATAACGTATAATATTTATATAAATAAAATTTAAAACTTAAGAAAAATGAACTGAAAATAAAAACACATTTATAGATAAAAAAATAATGTTAAAAAAAAACGAATGTATGTACTTTAGACCACACGACTGAAGTGAAATTTCTGCACAACAGGCCTGCACTGCAGTGTCGTAAGACACTATATACGAAACGTAACTGGTCATGAGAGAAAGAAAATGTGCGCTCGCACCTCTTTCTCTCTCTTGTTCCACCAGACTCGCCTGATCACACTTTTCGTAACGCTCTCGTCACGCATTCACCAGCTTTTACTCCCCAAGTCAAGCGTGTGTAAAGAAGTTATACTTCAAAACTTCTTATCTTCTTTAAGATACGTTTACTCTACGTTTATCCCAAAATATTTAAAACGCAAATGACCACCCGTGCGAAGCCTTCACGGCCCCCTAGTAATGTTCTAATTATGATCGTGTGTAGGTAATTACAATCTTCTCAAAAGACGTTTTTCACATATAACGTTGAATTTAAATAAAATACATTTTCCAGACTTGTTATTTTATATTACTAAGAAAATTAAAAGTTAAATAATTTAATCGGTTTAAGATAACTAATTCTATTTATTTAGATTTTATAATTTACAAAATTTGAAATTAAATAATTTTATATTTTTAATTCGAGTTATTTAATTATAGAGAAAATCAAAAACATATTTATAACAAAGTCATACCAAGTAGATAATTGTAAAATTTAGTTGTTAGTTTTCAAGGTTTACCCTTCAGAATAAAAAAAAACAAGTCAACGTGCTCATCATTGTATTGTTATCAAAAGATAAATGAGGAAATGAATTTAAGAGGCTTACTCGTAATAATAATGGTGTGAATAATAAGGAAAAGATATTAGATAAATTTTTGTACAATGGAAAGTGATGTGACCTATATCTTCTGAAAGCATGTAGTGTAGACCAACTTTTATCTGTCTTTCTTCGTTTGCGTGGTGTTGATGAGATGAAGGCTACACATTAAGAACAGAAGATCATAACTGTCAACAAATTACAAATGACATAGCCGTGAAATTCCGATTGATCTTAGATTGAGGAACAAAGGACATATGTATATGTTGTGTGCTGCTTTTGACAAGCACATCAGTAGAAATCTATTTTTTGCAAAACCAATTGTCAGAGAGTTTTACTTTCAAGAAGTGGGTATATAGGTAAATCTCATCTAATTAAATATTTATAAAAATATTAGCGGATATGTTCCAGGCTATAAGTAATGATAACTATCAAGTATTTATGATAAGAACTGGGTTCGACGGCTTAACGTTCTCTCCGAGGCAAGGTGGGGAGACCTACAAGGACATCCAAACCGTAAAGAAATATTTATAGGAATAAATAAATAATATACACACACGGCCGTTTGTTCCTAAGTAAACAATAAATGCCTATTTTTTTTAAGTAGCTGCCAGCTGATAGACACATTTTTTTCTTAATAAATGGACATAAAAAAATATAAATACTTTTATGTAATACATCCTCAATTACGGCGAGAATAAACATCTCACACTCAACTTATTACGATTTAATTTTTGTGTCCGGGGTCCGGAAAGACACACAATACAAGCACAAACCTCCAGACCATGATAAACTGTGTTGCACAAATGTTTGCCTTGTGTGAAAATCGAACCCACGACCGCCCGCGCGTCTACAAATCGATCTCAATTAGAATCGAACCAATCTGCGCAACTGGAAACTGCGCTAGTCGAAATATATGTATCTATTATATGTATGATTACTGGAGTTGGTGTTGTATTAGCGGTTGCGGGTTCGATCCCTCTCATGAGAAATATTTGTATCGGCTTTATGGATGTTTGTCGGAGTCTGTCTAATAGTATGCTTGTGTATTGTTTGTTTTTCCGGACCCCGCACACAGGAGAAAATCCTATTGGAGGCTGTAGAGTGTCAAGGGTTTATTTATTTTTTATATTTAAAGTAGCTCATTGGCGTACAGAATAGTACCAAATGACAATGACATTAAATAGGTTGATGGTAATAAGTTCCGCTTATGATTGTTATCAAAACAACCTTACTAAGACCCTCAAATTTTGTTGTCCTAATGTGTTGTACTTTTTTGCTCCGTGACAGAAAGTCGTCATTTGTCTTCGCGTTTATCAAGCTCTAACGATTGGCAATGCGTATTCTACGTCTAAGTAACGACGGGTCGCGACGTGCTACAGTACTGAAATAAAAAATATTTTTTACGTACGCGGTTTTTACGTGCGCGGTAAAACTAATTTGTAAAATATTTTTAAATTAAACAATAAATTGTGATTATAATTTCAGTCCGGAAATTAAAATTATGAAAATAATGTAAATGATTGAGTGTTTAATATATTTTTTTTATAAATATAAAATAAAGTCTGTGATATTTGTGCCAGTGTTAAATAGAAAATAAATTCAAAATGAAAATTAACATTTCTTCAGCCGTGATCAGACAGTATGCTCTTGTTTTTACCGGTAATATACTTATTTTTTTTTTATCATTTTTAATTTTAGTAATTTTATGTTATATATTTTTTGTTAATGAACCGAGTTATAATTATTATGTTTATTATTATAAAATTAAGATTTAATTAACAACTGATTGTAGTTAAAATATAAAATAATTAATAATAAATTGTTTTAAAATTAGACATAATTTTAGGTAATTATAATAAAAATAATTTTTTGTTTAATATAGACTAAATTACTGTTAAATAAATTATTTTAGATTTTGCATATTAATTGTATTTAAAAACGGTAAAAAGACAAATATACAACTAAAGAACTAAATAGGATTTTGAAAAAAAAATTAGAACAGACATGCAGGTATGTTCAGATAACATGATCAGGTTACGTAAAAAATGGTTCCAAAGGGAATATCCCTTTATTTCTAAGCTCTTCGCCTACACGTCCTATGCCCAGAAATTCTATCGTTGATACTGTAAAAGGTAGACAAACACACCACAATAAAAAAATAAAAATAAAAAATCATAAGAATTGTATGAAAAACAAATCATGTTTTTTTTCAAGGTTTTAGTTCGACATCAATAAATATTTAGTTATAATACTGTGCGGTGGCAATTTTCACTTTACATCTACATCGCGACGAAATTTTGTTGATACTAGATCAAGCAGGTAACGAGACGTATGCGATGGAAACAATGGGTGTTTCATATCAACATTCATGTAACATAAAAATTTGCACGTGAGATTGTTGTAATTAAATAGACCACCTAAGATGACACTTAACAGTCATATCGTGATGTTTTACAGCCTATGACTAAAATTACATAGTTTTTCTAGTTGAAAATTTACCTGTAATATAAACCAGTCCTGAGATTGGTGCGCCCAAAAATTAAAGTTTTGTAACTTTACAATACTAAAAATAAAGGATATGAAATTAACAGAAGAACTGCACTTAGAAATAATATTTAAAAATTTGTAATTTAATAATAAAAAAACTAGCAATAATATTATTATTTATAAAAAAAAAAGCAAAAAATATAGATTCATAGAACTCCTAATTTCAGGAGTTAGTGCCACAAGCTCACAAGGACAGGATTGGTTTCGCAATAAAAATACAAAACACAAATAGAACAAAGCATTTATTTATTAACTAAGGTATAAAAAATATTACAAAACTTCCTTCAACGATTTATCATTTCGACGTGACATTTTCGAAACAAAAATATCAAGACTTCTAGATAACTCAGTACAACAATTAGCTGCGTCAGTAATTAACAACAAAGTATTTTTTATTCGTAACTAAATACAAACTAGCTGTCGTTTGAATTATAGACTGATTGCAATTAAATCTGTGATGATAGATTTAAGAGGGACAGGATTATAGCCTATCTCGCTATACCTAATGGTTCATACGATGAAGTTAATTTTATGAATTGGCTAGCTAACTATAACTATCTGTGTACATATATTTATAATTTATTTACGAGTACTTTATATCAATATGTAGTTTAATTAATCATTTTTCATACTTTATTACTTATGTTATAAATGTTTTCTCTATTTATAGGGGTTTGCTGTAAGAGATCACTATTAGTGATAGGTCACTTTTGCACTTTTTTAAATTAGAATTTCGTTATTTTCTTTACTGTAATTCTAAA
This sequence comes from Melitaea cinxia, assembly GCF_905220565.1. Taxonomy (NCBI): domain Eukaryota; kingdom Metazoa; phylum Arthropoda; class Insecta; order Lepidoptera; family Nymphalidae; genus Melitaea; species Melitaea cinxia. The sequence continues at coordinate 3,661,833 of NC_059416.1, forward strand.
TGTAAAAGTATTAAATAAATAAATAAACAAACGCATATTATAAGAGAACTAGCTGATCTGTCAAACTTCGTAGCACCATATTATTTTTTTCGTGAATAGGTCCTTTTAATTTTCTTTTATATAAAACATTTCCTCCCACTAACAATCACAAAAAGAATTTTCCAACTTGCAGTTGTTCGAAAGTTATATGCGTGCATATATTTCTGCTATTTTTACTATAAAAATATCTGTAAAAACTGATGCAGAAACGCAAATCTTATGAAGATTGATGTGTGAATGAATATCTTTACTCTTATGTGATGAAATTTAGTATATTATGGAGATTAGTTAATAGTAACAACGCTCTAGCGGTTGGGAGTTCAATCCTTGTATGCAACAAATATTTACACATGGATACATATGTTTATCAAGGTCTCGGCAATTATAATCGTGTTGTGTGTGTGTTTTTTATAGACCCCAGACAGGATACAAATGTTACAGGTGGAGGTTCAGTGTGGTTCATTTATTTATTTATTATTAATCAAAATGTTGTTATTTACAAAAGAAAAGCTTAGGGTGGTTAAACCAAAGTGTAGTATGGTAGTTAGGCGAGAATAACTGTGAAAGGAATCCCTTTTTGATACAAAGGAAGAATTACGGGACAGAAAAACGAGAATAATTTAGAAATATGTATCATAAGATAATCACAACATTATATAATGATATATTACCTATATCATGTACGTATGTTTTTCCATGACGTTCGTTTGTCGCGTTTTTCACTATATGAAACGTTAATTGAATTATTAACATTTTTAGACATTAATGAAATGCTTCAAAGTGTTATTATATTGTTATGAATTAAATTCCATAAACATTATCTGTCTTAAGTCTGGAACTTTCTAAAATCACTGGGAGTTGGCAAAGCGCATCAGAATTATCGCTCTCAAAATTTAGACCTTAACGAGTTGAATCTCCATTTTTCCTCATCTGTTACCATTGATAGTGTGACTAAATCTTTGACAAGAAATCGACTTTCAACCTTGCCAACTCCTAATACTCCCACTTTCTTTCTTAATCAGTTGGCTGAATGTGATGTTAAGAAGAACATTTTAGCTATTAAGTCCAACTCCGTCGGATCTGACAGCATTAGTCGTAAGATGATCATTCCTCTCCTTAATTTACTTACACCCATATTAACCAAAATTTTTAATACTTCAATCTCCACTGGCTCTTTTCCGTCTACGTGGAAAGATGCTGATATTATACCTATCCCGAAAAAACTTAATCCATCATCCCTGTCCGAATATCGTCCCATTTCTATTCTTCCCTTTTTATCCAAAGTCTTCGAGCGCCTTGTGTATAATCAACTTAACCTATTCCTTTTGAAACACAGTCTCCTAAATACCTCGCAATCCGGTTTCCGTCCTGGTCATAGTACGACTACTGCACTTGTCAAAATAACTGACGATATACGATCTAGCATGGATAGGCGCGAGGTTACAGTATTGACGTTGCTTGATTTCAGTAACGCTTTCAATACTGTAGACTTTGATATACTTTGTGACATTATGCGTTCTCTTAACATATCTCCAGAGGCCACTGATTGGTTTCAAAGTTACTTACAGGGTCGCCGGCAGCGAATTAAATTGAATGACACATTTTCAAACTGGTCATTGGTTGCTGCTGGTGTCCCCCAGGGTGGTGTGCTCTCCCCTCTCTTATTTTCTATATTTATTAATTCCATTTGTAATATTATAACTTCTCTCTATCACCTCTATGCAGACGATCTCCAAATATACTCTCATTCTACTGTAAGTGACTTGCCTCAATGTGTTTCTCGTATAAATGGTGATCTACTTGCCATTACCACATGGAGTAAAGCTTACGGATTAGTAGTAAATCCAACCAAAACTAAGACTATAATTATAGGAAGTTCTAAATTAATTAGCCGTATAAATCGATCTCAACTACCTCCTGTAATTTTTAATGGTATTGTAATTCCATATAGTGAAAGTGTGAAGAATCTTGGCGTTATTTTTGATCAACATCTATCATGGGGCCCACAGATTTGTGAAGTCAGTCGTAAAGTTTTTGCTTCGGCTGGATCTCTTCGCAGGCTGCGTAATCTACTTCCAATTCCCACCAAAATTGCTCTTGCAAATAGTCTTCTATTACCAATTCTGGACTACGCAGACGCATGTTATCTTGACATTACTGAAGAGCAGATTAATAAACTTGAGCGAATCCAGAATTTATGTATACGATTCGTATTTGGACTTCGTAAATATGATCATATCTCTGAATTCCGTCAAAAACTTAAGTGGCTCCCTATTCGCTTTCGCAGGAATACGCATATTCTTAACTTACTTTACTCTATTCTATTTAACCCTGTTGCACCTGCTTATCTAAAGCAACGATTTAAATTTCTTAGTGATATCCATGAACGCAGTCTTCGTTCTGAGAATACCTTACTTCTTGAAATTCCCCCTCACTCCTCTTCCTTTTATTCTAAATCTTTCACTGTTCAAGCTTCTCGACTTTGGAATTCTTTACCCTTGCATATTAGACGTGTACAATCGCTTTCTACTTTTAAAAAGGCTGTCAAGAAGCATTATCTTGATATTCAACGTGAATAAAATTATATATATATATATATACATATGTATGTATGTTTGTATGTATGTGTTTGTGTATGTATATGTTTATGTATATATGTATGTATATGTGTATGTATGTATGTATGTATGTACGTATGTATGTATTTATGTATATGTTTATGTATGTATGTATGTAAATAAGTAAATATATTCAAACGTTTATGTCTCAATTTGTACACCTACACTGACACAATACCATCTCCTCTGCCCCTAGGTTGCCTGGAAGAGATCGCTTTTTAGCGATAAGGCCGCCCTTTGTGCCTGATGATACTCTGTTTAAGTTCATAATATGTATTATTTCTGTTTTGGTGTACAATAAAGTGTATTGTTATGTTATGTTATGTTATGTTATTATCAATAAAAAAACATTACAATGCTTTTTTTCAAATTGAATGAATCCTGTCATTAGCATGTATAAATAAAAAAAAGTTTTTATTTTGAATCTAATAGCATATAATTAGGTACACACAAATAATTTCAGTTTATTTTCAAAGGAGCAACTGTGGAATTTCTTGCCGGTATTCTTCAGAACCTACATTCTCAATTCGATGGTAGCTTCACTTTATTTATAACTAGCTACCCGCCCCGCTTCGCACGGGTGCAAGCTGATACTAAATATACTACAGAATGTCGCGTGATTTTTAGTGTGAAGTTAGCTTATAGTATGGTTATTCACATAATAACCACCACAGAATACCACTACAGAACATAGTGAGATATCTCTATCTCTGTTTTTCTCTCTATTTTGTATCGACTTTCTCGAGTGGGAAAGGGATTTATATATAGTACTAGCGACCCGCCCCGGCTTCGCACGGGTGCAATGCTGATACTAAATATACTACAAAATGTCTTTATTTATAGTGAGAAGCTAGTTTATAGCATGGTTATTAACATAATAACAACAACATTCAAATATGCGTCGTTAGATTATGCGTTGTTACACAATGCGTTGAAGAAATAAAGATTCACTGCTCGTTCCCCGTAGGTGATAGCGTGATAATATGTAGCCTATATGTTGACCCAACTTCTTAATAATATTCGTGCCAAATTTGAAGTAAATCCATGCAGTACTTTTTGAGAGAGAAAAATTCTAAAAACCATACTTTTGGCTTCCGTATCGATTGTAGATCACACCCCAAGTATTCTTTTAAAAAAAATTTTCGATGTACAGTTTTGATTTCCTACCATTTTATTATATGTATAGATGACACTGGTACCAATAGTATTGCTTAAGTCGTCATATTAACCAAAAAGCAAATCGAAACGCAGTTCTTATTTTAAAAAATGCGACTCGTTTTTAAAATTTGAGTGAAACGAAACGTTTAGAATATAGAAACCGGAATTAAAACGCCATTATTAGTAACTTAGGGTATCAATTTTCGGTAAAACACTTCAAGTTTTCAAAATAATGTGTCACTATCATATATTGTAAACTAGTAAAAAGTCTAACAATCGTTTGAATGCTAATTACTGTCTGATCATTAAAATTCAAACTATTTTTATACCATATTGCAATAGTTTAAGAATTTCAACAAGTTTAGACTCTTTGGCAGATAAAAAAATTATCATTTTGTCGGCGCATTTGCACAGCGGTTACAGCGCTGACTGGGGCTGTTGACATGACAAACATTTGTATTTGTGTCATTATTTAAACATTAATCGTTATTCATTTATTATTTAAATTATATATATCAAAGATGGTGTTCATATAAGTCGTATTTACGCTATAATTCTTTTATAAATATCATTTTTGGCTGTTTTATAGGCTAGTTGTTTTCGGCAATATCAAACCGTGCAGGTTACCAGTTCCGCTTACAGTGTTAGAAATACAAAACTGCGTCAGACTGACAGATCAGTATGAATTCAACGTTTTTTTTTTCTATATGTAATAATTTAAATGAGTCCATTAAAGTGTCATTCACGGGTGTCATTATAGCATCACTGCATTTTCTATATAAATAAATAAAATTGGAGTGTCTGTTTGTAATATTAATTTAACCACTTTTTACTAAATGTATATTAATATATTGATTACTAAATGTACATATACCACAATTACATTTCTGTCTGTTTGTCTGTTTGTTCCGGCTAATTTTTGAAACGGCTGAACCGATTTTGACGGGACTTTCACTGGCAGATAGCTGATGTACCTAATAAGGAGTAACTATGGTTAATTTTATTTTAGAAATTCATTTATTTTATAACAACATATACCAATGTTTAAGACAAAATTGTTATTATAATGAAATAACTTTTTCGAATTTTACTTCTTATCTCGACCTATCCTCCCGTGACCTTGGTCGCTGTAAAGTATCCGAGTCGTCGGGCATGTAAAAAACCTAATATAATAATTAAATTATCATATTTAAAAGTAAAGCTACCACCGATTCAGAATGTAGATTTTGCAGAGAAGAATCGTTAAGAAACTCCGCATTTATTCTTTGGAAAATAATGTATAAACTGTGTTTTAGTACAAAATTAGTAATATCTTGCATGAAATACAGCGTCACTAAGTCCACACATCTTTATTAAATATGTAATCCCTGCACCGAATAATTTTGCTTACATTGCCAATTTCCGTCAATTCGAAATTCTCGGAAAAGATATTTTCAATTATGAATTCGAAAATAAGAAATACCTAATTATTTATTATTTATTTCATATTCATGAAATATTAAATAAAAACGAAAAACAACATGGGTAAAACAATAAAATATCATAGTAATAAAATTGAAAAATAAATATACTTTTTCATTGCTCTTTCCATAAACTACAAATTTAATATTCTCTAAATTTTATACATTATTATATATTTTATTTTTTGTTGCTTGTAATTCGTGCCTTGTTCAAATTTTTTACGTTTTTTTTTGTGCGTCAATGCTAATATTTACGTTATTTATTTTATTTTAAATGTTTTATTGAATTTTTTTGGGCTGTGTGGTTACGGCTGTAAAGAATACAGCCACCCCCGTCTCTTCCCGTGGGTGTCGTAAGAGGCGACTAAGATAACACAGTTCCACTACCACCTTGGAACTTATAAAGCCGACCGTTGGCGGGATAACCATCCAACTGCTAGCTTTTAAATACACAGGTCGAAGACGGGCAGCAGCGTCTTCGGAGCGACAAAGCCAAGCCCTGCGGTCATCAACCGGCCTGCCTAGCGTGGTGACTATGGGCAACACACACGAGTTCACGACAATTTTGGCGCGAATTTGTAGAGGCCTATGTCCAGCAGTGGACTTTGATAGGCTGAAGTGATGAGTGATTGCATTTTTATTTTTATTTTTAACGCAACGTTAAGCACACGTGTAGTTTGACGTAGGCAATAAAATGTTTATTTAATTACGCGTGAATATGTGTTTCTATTACATTTACTAAATAGTAGGGGATATATCCGCCAACCTGCAGTAGAGCAACGTGGTAAGATCCATCTTTTCTCTACTATAGAGAAAATATGCCTCTTTCTCTAGCAATCTCGTGCGTCTAATTTTTTTATTTGATTTAAAAAAAAGGTTATAAAAAATGAGGGTAGTCATAAGTTTATTCACGCATCTAGGTTGGCAAACAAGCGTACGGCTCACCTGATGGTAAGCGATTACCGTAGCCTATAGACTCCTGCAACACCACAAGTATCGTAAGCGAGTTGCTGATCCCAAACCCAATTCCCCCTAGGAGCTCCCACCACACAACACAACATTGCTTAAAAGTAGTGTTATTTACCTGTGATCTTTTGTAACTTCGGTTGAGATTACGGAGTTATGTACCCCAGTCGGGCTGTTCCAGATCTAGGATATTTCCCCCTGTGACCTACCTGAAAAAAATAACCATGAACAGTCAATACATCATATTGTTTACACTTTTTCGCAACATGTTTTTTCCTATGACTGTAATTCGATTGATCGTGTGGTATTTCCCCTTTTCATTTACTAGAAATTATTGAATAGAGTTCATGTGTTACGTAGTGTTATTATGAACGTACTTGAGGATCTTTGAATATCTTTTATAATACCACTAGTTCTAACCGCGGCTACGCTCTCGAAGATAACACTATTTTGGTTGTTCTGTTTCCTTCCCCCAAGTATAGACCATGTCATTTAATACGAACATAGCATGCTACTGCTGAATTTTTTTTTTAAATTTGCCCAGTGGTCTAAGAGTTTGTTTATTATATACAAACAAATACTCAAATCTTTCTTTTTTATAATACTTATTTTAAGATTATATAACAAACAGGTATTGATTTAAAAGAGATAACTTAATTTTATCTCGCTCATATAATCGCAACTGTGATCTCTAAGTGAGTTGCAATTTTTTTTATGATTTATGATGTAACATTTTCTTGAAGTACTGTAGTATATAAGGTCACCTTTGGTTGATGACGAAATAATTACATTTCAAATATTTGTTGTGTATCAATAATTCTTTTACGATAAGAAAGTTTATTGATTATAAACAACTTAAGTAGAAAACATAACGCTGTGATTAGCAGTAGTAAACAATAGCTTTATTAGTACCAGAAGATTAAGTACTAGTGCCTTGTATTAGTACTAGGTTCACTCAGGAAGTAGCCATAAGTCACAAATGACGTAAAGCAATAAAAAATACCGAATTAGGCTCAGGCTATATTAGGAGCTACCATGTATCATGTGGCTAGGGCTGCCAATAATTCTTTGTAACTAGTATTTTTAAAAATAAAATATAAAATACTTAGCGAACATAAGTATATATTAATTATAATTGACAAAATTTATGGACGGACATAACTGCCGAAAGACTGCACAAATTATAATATTATTCTTTTTTTATTTTGATAATTCTTTTTTAAAGCAAAACTTGTGTATGTACGCTTGACTTGGGAAGTAAGCTGGTGAATGTGTGACGAGAGCGTTACGAATGTGTGATTGGGCGAGGCAAACGGAAGCTGAGAGGGAGATATAAGTTAGTGAAGATGGAAAGAGAGAGTTACGTTTCGTAAGTTATACTCCAGTCGTGTGGTCTAAAGCACACTTTTCACGTTTTTTTGAAGTAAGACTTCTTCACGCACGCTTGACATAGGGAGTAAGCTGGTGACGGATGTGTGACGATATTGTTACAAAAAGTGTGACCGGGCGAGTCGAGTGAAGCAAGAGAGAGAGAAGTGCGAGTGCACATTTTCTTTCTCTCTTTGGGGTGTTTTGGTTTTGGGTCTTCTCTCATCAAAGATAGGATTAGAAATGAGACTATCCGCGAGAGAACGAAAGTAACCAACATAGCCCCCAGAATTAGCAAGTTGAAGTGGCAGTGGGCTGGTCATCTGTGTCGCAGGACCGATGGCCGTTGGAGTAGATGGGTCCTGAAGTGGAGACCGCTTCTTGGCAAACGCAGTGTGGGACGTCCTCCGGCCCGTTGGACCGACGATCTACGTAAGATTGCCGGTGTAGGCTGGATGAGGATTGCGGAAAACCGGGATGTTTGGCGCGAACTTGGGGAGGCCTATGTCCAGCAGTGGACTGCGATAGGCTGAGCTGACTGACTGATTTCTCTAATAACGTTTCGTATATCTAAGTCACAGTGCAGGCTTATTGCTAAAAAAGTTTATTTTATATGTCAAAGGTTTATTTCTTCGAATTTTTCGTGAATACCTAGTTTGCTGTGAACGTCTGATTATGATGTCTTAAAAACACCTGGACTCTATAACTGCTAGTCAAGAATTAATTAAATTAAGACACGTTTTTATTGTTCAAATTATAAATGATAACGATGTGAAAAACGACCTAACTTATTTTTATTAGTGGATTTCTTGTTCGGAACTGGGGTAAGCTGATAAAGTGTTACACATTTATAATTGTAAGTAGCACGATTAATAATTATGGTTCATTAACCATAATTATATTGTTAGAGATTTATATAATTATAACGGCTAAAATGACGATTAAAAAGTGATTAAACTATTAACACCTTACAAGAATAAAAAAATATTGATTAGATTTGGTGTGTATCAGAAGCAAATAATAAAGCGATAAATAAATAACAATAATATATTCATAAATGCTTCACACTTAACCCCAAGTCGGGTGTGAATATTGTGTCGGGGGTCCGAAAACAACACACACACAAGCACAAACTCCTACATCACAACAAAAATCTGTATGACTATATAGGTATACTCTATAATTGTTTGTCATCGCTCGCGGCTCAGCTAAATACTGTAATCATTGCGCTAATGTTTAATCAATACTATAATACTTACAATTGATGATAATTGAAATGTTTGACAATTTTTTTTGTACCTAATTTCTTTTTATTTTTTGTATAATTTTCGTCGTTCGCCGTATTGTCGCGTATTTAGTTTCGTCGCTTCTTATCGCGTCTTGTCGCGTAGCGTTACAAAATTTTTCGCATAATTTTAAGTGGATTGGTAATGACATAGTTTTATAAACCTTATAAAACACTTGAAAGTGCTTGTAAAATCATTTTTATGAGGACATGCATAGGTGTTAAAAAACAATTTCTTTTTAAGGAGTTTTTGTGAACTCCCTTATTCTCGTTTTATATAATTACGAGATAGCATGATAATAACAAAAATCAAAACCGTGGCATACACGTGCCATTTTTAACTAAAAAAGGAGGAGGTTCTCAATTCGATTGTATTTTTTTAAATAGATGTTACCTCAGAACTTTTGTCTGCGTGGACTGATTACGATGATTTTCTTTTATCGAAAGGTGGTGCGTGACATGTGGTCCCATTTAAATTTAATTGAGAGTTGATAAGTACTTTTCGGGTTATATCTGATAATGCGTATTTATTTGACTATTTTTTCGTCGACCTGCGCTGTATTATACTGTATAACTTTTTACTGCTTGTACCGATTTTGATGATTCTTGTTTTAATCTAAAGATTATACTTGTCGTGTGGTCCCTTTTAAATTTGATTGACATTTAATGACTACTTTTTGAGTTATCTTTGATAACGCGTATTTACTTGTATATTTTTTCGTGTAGCTATGTTGTATTACTTGTCGATGTTACTGAAGTCGGTTTTTTTTCATATCGGAGCAAACACAATTATAAACACATAGCTACTTCTTTCCAAAATATTATTCAAGTGTTATTATTAATTAATTTAAGCTTTAATAATTAACTACAATAAAAATAATGTCAAAATGTAAGTAGGTATGTTTGATAAGTTATAACGGAATATAACTTTCTTAAACTACACTTTCTTAACAAAGTGAAAAAAAAAATTACACGAATATTGTCTCCTAAAATGTAAAATATCACGACATGATAAGGAAACATACAATTATTTTAGTTTTCTTTACGTGTTACTTCCTTCATTAACTATCATACATGTCACATAGTAAATCGTCTGTATTGAAGGTTACGTAGGCTTTTAAAGGTTTAGACCTAACATAAGGTTAGAGGATAAATATCAGTTGTTTTATGATTCATATAAACATTTCATTTATATACGAACGTCGCGTTGACGTAACGGTGACAGCTATGGCGTCGCGGGTACAACTCCCGCACATGGTAAAACATTTTGTATCGGCCCTAAAAATGTTTGCCTTGGTCTGGTCGTTAAGACTCGTGTATTGTGTATTTAAGGACACAAAAATAAGTCCCAGTGGGGTTTTTCCCTTTAGCACTGAGAGATTATTTATTTAAAATTCAATCGTTTCAAAATGATATGTTTACATATTTTAGTTAAACATAAGTATATTTTAACTAATTAAGTTTTAGGAAGGTATTTACTAAATAAGTATAATCTATTTTAAGTTGCGGATATAGATTCGCGCGTGCCAACAGGTGTATTTAGTACGATTCAAGGTCAGTTCATTTTAATGCCAACTTTAGTTCCGTCACGGTCCGATCCCGGTGTGGTGAAATAAAAAACGTAGTAACGTATACTAGATTATTAATTTGTACAAACATAATGCCATATGGAACCGATTTATATATTAAAAAAAAACCTAATCCCATTCTTTGGATAAAAATTACGGAACTATAAATAAAATAGATAAATAAAAACTAAAAATAAATTAAATTATAAGGTCACACTCAATAGCACCCAAAAAGATAAAATCACGTGTAAGGTGTCAGAACACACACACAATCTAAAAACAAACGCCTAAGCCACGCCATATGTACGTCTGTATGGAACATACAGATATTTGCCTTGAACGGTTATCGACCCGATCGAACATAATCTGATCGGTTCAAATGTGAATAAGATTGCTTATCAATACATATAATAAAAATGTAACGGATCGCTGTCTGTACGTTTAAGGTATATGAGAAAAAATATTATTGGGACCTTTGCCTTTTGTCTGTGCCTTCGTGCACGCTAATCTCAGAAACGGCTTATCCGATTTAGATATGGTTTTTACTAATATATTGTGGCAAAATTAACTTTAAATTCAGTGATTATTTTATGTCAATGGGTTTATAAATAAAAAAGTTATGCCAATTTAAAGAATCACGTTGAATATGTAAAGTCACTATTCCATGCGGACGAAGTCGCAAGCACAGCTAGTAATTAATAAATATCTTTATCACGTTTGTTACTAAGATAGGCAAATTACTGACTTTCTTACAGGTAACAGCTGACCGATGCAGCTTTATTTTTTATAATAGATACATATGAAATGAATCGGCCTTGAGCGAGATTAATAATATAATAATAATAATTGTGTTTGCTCGCAAACGAAAAAAAAAACCGACTTCAATTACATCGACAAGTAATACAACGTAGATCGACGAAAAAATAGTCAAGCAACTACGCGTTATCAAAGATTACTTAAAAAGTAGTTATCAGATCTCGATAAAATTTATATGTAACCACATGATAAACATCAGCTTTCGATTAAATTAAAAATTATCAAAACCGGTACACCCAGTAAAAAGTTATTACGGATTTTCGAGAGTTTCCCTCGATTTCTCCAAGATCCCATCATTAGATCCTGGTTTCCTTATCACAGTACACAACTAGGGATATCTTCTTTCCAACAAAAAAAGAATTATCAAAATCGGTAGATCCAGTAGAAAGTTATGCGGTATAATACAACGTAGGTCGACGAAAAAAGCGTCAAGTAAAAACGCATTATTAGATATAACTCGAAAAGTAGTTGTTAGATCTCAAATAAATTTAAATGGGACCAATTGGCACACACCACCTTTCGATTAAAACAAAATTTGTCGAAATCGGTCTACCCGGTCAAAAGTTCTGATGTAACATACATAAAAAAAAAAAAATACAGTCGAATTGAGAACCTCCTCCTTTTTTGGAAGTCGGTTAAAAAAGTGATTTTCCGCAATTGAATCAGTGCGATGACAGAAGTCATTATTAAAATGGCACTAACATTCAATTGTATAAAATGTAACAAAAAATATTTTTGCCACATTATTATTACACACTTACATGCTCGAGATAATTAATAGTGGCAAAAAAATGACACGTGTTTTTTTGTTAATGATTATCTTGTTATTTCTATTCGTGGGTAATTTTAACGTAATAGAAGTAGAAACAATTAAGTAGGCGATGTTTAATTATTTATTTTTATTCATAGTTTCTTTTATTTGAGGATTAATATATTTTACATATTTTTAAACGATTCGATTGTATTCTTATTTTTTTTTTATGTATGTTACCTCAGAACTTTTGACTGGGTGGACCGATTTCGATAATAAAAATTTAATCGAAAGTTGGTGCGTGTCATTTAGTCCCATTTAAATTTATTTGAGATCTAACTACTACTTTTTGAGTTATATCTAATAATGCGTTTTTACTTGACTATTTTTTCGTCGACTTATGTTGTATATACCGCATAAGTTTGGGTGTACCGATTTTGATGGTTTTTAATTTAATCGAAAGTCGATGTTTATCATATGGTCACATTTAAATTTCATCGAGATCTGATTACAAATTGTTGACTAATCTTTGATAACGCGTATTTACTTGACTATTTATTTTCGTCAACCAACGTTGTATTACTTGTCGATGTAATTGAAGTCGTTTTTTTTTTCGTTTGCGAGCAAACATAATTATTTATTTAAAACTAGCTGCCCGGACAGACCTTCCTATCGAAAGGTAACATATAGTATTTTTTTCGAGCCATTCTCGATTTATGCGCTTAGCAACATTCGTTTTTATTTATATAGACTAGCTGTACCCGCGACTTCGTCCGCTAGGAATTTAACAAAAAAATATTGTTCAGTTCGCAGAGTTATAAAAAATTTCTAAAATAAAAGTTGCCTAAATTACTCCTTATTACATCAGCTATCTACAAAAATAATTTTTTTGTAAAAAAGGTGTAGCTGCAAATCAATTAAAAATCAGTGTAAAGCAGATACGATATCTACCTTGAACATTGAGAACGAAAAAACAGGAAAATGTTTGCATCCGGGTGACCAACCCGGATGCAACCTACTTCCTATTTTTTTACTATTCTCCACTATTTCCAATTTTGACCCTATGTGAGGGTAGGCAAATAGTATATGTTAAAGAGTTGAAATACAATAATTACACATTTTTTTAAATAGTAAGTAGATGTTTTTTTACCGCCTCTTCTCTGTAGAATCTACACTTTAAACCAATGGTAGCTTCACTTAAACTGCAGGTAATTAAATGATTAAAAAAGATGAAAATTTAATTTGTAACACAACGATTCAATACTGCTTACAAGCCTACTTGAATAATATTAAAACATCACACGCTCCAGCAAGCTGTAAGTGTTTATTATCAAAAAGTGGTTACCGCTTAAAATGTATACATTTTATGAAGTAGGGTACAGCTGGAATATCTTGTGGCTACCGCTTAAAATGTATACATTTTATGAAGTAGGGTACAGCTGGAATATCTTGCGGGTAATATAGAGCAGATCGACTGGGAAAGTCAGCCGTTCAAGTCACGTCTCCGACACGGTCAGTCGGAGACGCGGGTTCGATCCCCGCTGGAGCGGTCAATTTTTGATATGATATTAAAAAACCTTCAAGTAGTGTTGTTCTTGTGGTGAGTAAGATCACCTGGAAGGGTCAGGGGTAGGCGGCAACGTGCATGGATGGATGGTGTTACAGGCGTTCATAGGCTATGGTATCTGCTAATTTGCTACTTTTTTAGTATAAAAAACAACCCGGTCTTATGTTTGTTTGATCTAAAAACACGCATTACATTCAAATAGTTGACATAATTACGCTTCAGTCTGTAATATCCCAGTGTTGGGTGCCTCTTTCCCCATGTAGGAGAAGGATCAGAATTTAATCCAAGTGAGTAAGGATCGTTATCAGGTGTACATGATAACAGCCGGGACTGACGGCTTAAGGTGCTCTCCCAGTGCACCTTAAGCCGTCACATAGTCCACAGTGGGGAGACCTACAAGGACTAACAACTAGACCGGAAATAAATATTTGTATAAAAACAAGTCGACACCATTAACCAGACCTAAATCTCATTAATGTCGGTCGTAATTCATTGATGAGCGTTTGATGTAAGTAATGGTTCTTCCCTAATGTTCCTATTGTTCTGCACCATTTGGCTAGGTGTGACTTATCACACACTTTTGTAACCAATTCACGTATGAAAATCACGCACATGTGAAATATGACGTTTTAGATTAAACATTATTATAACAATTGTGAAAATTTGCTATATCCTACATAGAATTATAACGGATTAGGTATTTAGTTGACACTGACCTTTGACGATTGAAAATGTGTCTATTTGTGACGTTTTACATTTGTTCGGAGTTTGTATACATATGTTCTGTGTGGCTACGGCACTAAAGAATTTAGCCACCCCCTCTCTTCCCATGGGTGTCGTAAGAGGCGACTAAGGGATAACAAGGTTCCACAACCACCTTGGAACTTAAGAAGCCGACCGGTGGCGGGATAACCATCCAACTGCTGGCTTTGAAATGCACAGGCCGAAGACGGGCAGCAGCGTCTTCGGTGCGACAAAGCCAGTACTGCGATCACCAACCCGTCTGCCCAGCGTGGTGACTATGGGCAAAACACATGAGTTCACGTTATTTTTGGCGTCAACTTGTGGAGGCCTATGTCCAGCAGTGGACTGTATAGGCTGTAATGATGTATACATGTATATGTATTACATCTTATCTTATTCTTTCAACTTGATATAACTTTCCTATATTATATTATGGGGGATTAAATAACATACCTTTCTACATATTAAGAGACAGATTTAAAGAATGTTTATTTCTCACTTACTTGAGAAATTAATAACAATAATGTGTTTTTTTTATATCACTAGGTCGGCAAACAAGCGTACGGCTCACCTGATGGTAAGAGATTACCGTGGCTTATAGACGCTTGCAACAGCAGAAGCATCGCAAGCGCGTTGCCAACCCAATTCCCAATCCCCCCCAGGAGCTCTGGTCACCTTACTCACCAACAGGAACACAATACTGCTTGAAAACAGTATTATTTAGCTGTGATCTTCTGTACGGTCGAGGTACTACCCCAGTCGGGCTGCTCCAGATTTTGAGCAGGAAATTCCTGCTGTGCCCTACCCGTGTGTTAAATACAAAAAGTGTCCAGCAGCTCATAGATACATTGAGAATTTTTCCGTGTATTATATTGTACATTTAATAGAATTCTCATGAGTAAACAATTTAATTACTGAATTAGACTATTCTTCATTTTCCACTATCATTTTTCATTTAAAACAAGTGTTGCCGATGCGTGCGCACAGAGCGCAAGGTCAGCCCAGAAGATCTATCATTTTAACTTATTAAACTCATCGACTCCTTCGATTATTTCAACGCATTTTTTATATTTTATTTTCTACCATTAAATATAGCTAGAAGAGAAAAAAAAATTAAACTACACTTTAACATTTGTTATGATTAATCTAACGACGCAAAATCTATATAAATAAAACTGAGTGTTGCTAAGCGCATAACTCGAGAAGGGCTCGACTAATTTTGGGGTAATTTATTTTTTGTATATTCCTTAAGGCCCACGGGAAGGTTATACTTAAAAAAATTATAATATTAAGTTTTGACACAACAAAGTCTGTCCGGGCAGCTAGTTATTAAATATTTCAAATAATGAACCACAAATAAAAAGAAACTTATAAATTAATATATTTAGGTTTAATCCATAACCTCTCGTACTCTATTAATCACAGACAACAAAAAAATTTTTTTTTCTACTTACGCTTCAGCCTGTAATATCCCACTATTGGGCATAGACCTCTTTCCTCCATGTAGGAGACGGATCAGAGCTTAATCCACCACGCTGCTCCAATGCGGGTTGGCATCCGCCAATATATATCCATATTCCCTACTATGAGTAACGATCGCTATCAGGTGTACATGATAACAACCGGGACCGACGGCTTAACGTGCCCTCCAAGGCACGGTGGGAAGACCCACAAGGACTGCACAAATACCCAGACCACGGCAAACACCTGTATGGCCAGTACAAATGTTTGTCATGTGCGGGTATCGAACCCGCAACCGCCAGCGCAACAGGTACAATCCATGGCTGTGACCGTTGTGCCAACTAACTAACTAAATGCTAATGTCATGTTAATGAATATTCGTTATAAACAGAAAAGATTTTATTAAAGTTTCATAGTAAAATACTGTCTACATTTCTAAAGTTTCTCCATTTCTTTCCTTGTTATTCAAACCTTGACCAGTTTGAGAAAATAACATTAAATCAAACAAAATACATTTAATCGATCGAGACATGATTGAGAGCAAAAAAATAATTCTTAGAAAATAAGGTCAAGATGTCCTTGAGTGAAGATGGTCCTCCATACATATTGCAATTGAATTGTTTAGCAAACACACTATTAATTAAGCAACGTTTTGAAGTATCATTAACTTAAACGTCGGCGGTTACGAGTTCAATTCTCTCTCGGGGTAATTGCTTGTATTTATTTGTACAAACACTTGTGTCTAGTCTGCGTGTATGCTGTGCCACCGTGCTTCGGAGAACACGTATAGCTGTCTTTTCTTCGACACAATTGATAATTATCGTTACTCGTAGTAAGGAAATTATGCGCCAACCCGCAGTAAAGTGGCGTGGTGGGTTTCAAAACTTTGTCCTATACACTACTGTACAAAGAGCTCTTTGCCCAGCAGTGGTAATCTACTGGCTAATTGAACACGGATATTCAAATTTATAATCTTATTATGATAATATATTTAATATATCAATACATCCGTACGGATACGGAAGTGAACACAGTGAGTTTTTTGTGCTACAATTAGGCATGTTATTACTCTTATGTTATATAAATGTTAATGGTTGATTTTTGCAAACCAAGGAAATGGGACATTAAATATGTCAACGTTTCATCGTTTCGTTTTAATTTTATGATATACAAAAAAAAAATCTATTTTTCTACTTTTCCACAATCCCCCACTTTGTTAGTAATAATCTCCTTTTACCTCGGGTTGTCTGGAAGAGAATGGTTAAAGGCAATAAGACCGCCTTTGCATGCTGTCATTGTAACTACTTTTTGTTTAATTTTATATCTGTACTGCTGTTTTTTTTTCCTTTCTTTTACTACGTACCTATAAGTACTTGACTATATTTATGCAAGAACTTATAAATAAATTAAAAAAAATCTTAGGACATTTTGAATATTATATATACATATATATAATATATCTACTCCAGGACACGTCTGTTCCAACGAGCATCGGTCCTGCGACACAGCTGACCAGCCCACTGCCACTTCAACTTGCTAATTCTGTGGGCTATGTCGGTTACTTTCGTTCTCTCGCGGATAGTCTCATTTCTAATCCTATCTTGGAGAGAAACCCTAGCCCGTTTCATTGCACGTTGAGCGACTATAAATTTGTGGACCAGTCCCTTCGTCAGTGTCCACGTCTCGGCTCCGTATGTTAACACAGGCAGGACGCATTGCTCGAAGGCTTTTGTCTTCAAGCATTGCGGGATCTTCGAAGGGAAGACTCGACGAAACCTGTCAAACGCCGCTCAACCCAATCGAATCCTCCTATCGGGCTCCTTCTTGAAAATGGGCTACTGGTTGGTATGGCCTAGGTAAACATAATCATGAACAGCTTCGACCAATACCGGTTTCGGTATGACTTGGTTGTTAAACATAACTTTCGTTTTGTCCAAGTTCATACCGAGACCAACTCGTATGAACTACTGTACCAAAACAAATAGTAAGCGTTATTTTAGGTTTTATTTTAGAGTATTATTATTTTTAATAATTATAATTGTATTCATTTATTAGAACATTTTAATTTTTAAGTGCTGTAATTGTACTTAAGAAGAAAACTTCGGCCGCGTGTCGGAGCTAAGACATACACTTTTTTAGTACTTATTACAATTATTATCAAGAAGTTAGTTTTTTGAAGCATTCCAATGCAAATATCTTATCACATTGTCTGAGATAAAATTAAGTGAATTTTAATTCTAAAATAACAAAAATATTTATTTAAATAATATTACTAAGCGTTGATGTAAATATTATTTTTAAACGACGGAAATATAAACAAAAAACTTAATTTAATAATATAAATATTAAGTTTGATTAAGAACTGTATTGTGATTTTTGTGCTGGGAATGATTGTTGAACGACCTATGTGTAAACCTAATTGTTTTTTTTTGTGAATGTGTAAATTGTACTTTTGTTACATGTTTGTATGGTAATAATAAATTTAAAAAAAGCCCTCGTATACAAACTTTTACAACAAATTTTTAAAAAAAGTACTTTTCAAGTAGGTTTCCAATGTATTTGAACCTGGTTTTTAAAAAAGTATAAACCTTTACACCGTGTTGGATTAAGCTCTGATCCTTCTCCTACGTGGGGAAAGAGACCTATGCCCAGCAGTGGGATATTACAGGCTGAAGCTATAAACCCTTAAATGAAATGATTCATTCGGGATGTAGATTCTGTTAAGAATCACCATTATGACACTCAACAGTTTTATTTTTGAAAAATAACTTTAATATAATATTTAATCAATATACACTATTAGTCATATTATGTCCTGCACGAGTCATAACGTAGGACATATTAGACGTCTATTAAATAACATGACTTTGCTTTTAAAGACTTTTTAATTTTAACTTTAATTGCTTAACTGGTAGTTGTTAAACCATTGTAATAAAAATATATGAAAAGAGGTATTTGCCAACACAGAATAAATAAATAAATAAATATCTATAACATACACACACGCTCGTAATTTACTAAGGTAAGCATTATAATGCTTGTGTTATAGGTAGCAGCCAACTGATATAGTTATTTTTTTGTCGATACACATACATATAAATAACACATACATAAATAAACATATAAATTACACTGCTGTGTGGTTACGGCATTAAAGAATATAGCCACCCCCTCTCTTCCAGTGGGTGTCGTAAGAGGCGACTCAGGGATAACACAGTTCCACTACTACCTTAGAACTTAAAAAGCCGACCGATGGCGGGATAACCACTCAATTGCTGGCTTTGAAATACACAGGCCGAAGACGGGCAGCAACGTCTTCGGTGCGACAAAGCCAACCCTGCGGTCACCAACCCGCCTGCCCAGCGTGGTGACTATGGGCAAAACACATGAGTTCACGCCATTTTTGGCGTGAACTTGTGTAGGTCTGTATCCAATAGTGGACTGCGAAAGGCTGATGTGATGATGGGATGAAAATAAATTACACCCAGACTTGGGGTGGGAATCGAACCAGCAACCATCAGAGTAGAAAGCAGGGCCATTGCAAACTGCGGCAACGGGCTAGTCAAAATAGAAATAGATATCGTTGCCTTAACGGATCCAATAAATGGTCTTCTAGATTGTCAAAGGTATTGTCCACTGACGACCTACATTTATAAAAGACATGAATAGTGAACTCAATTGACTTCCTCTGTGAAGTGATCTTAGACAAGGCATTGCTTGGTGCGTATTGTATAAGTATGTAGCTGTGGCGGTAGGTTAGTGTGCGATGATATTTGTAATAATATACAATATTTAAAGTTGTTATACAAAAGGCAGAAAGCTGTTAATTTCGGAAGTCTGTATGACCGGACTTAAACGCCCGAAAAATGAACGTTTTTTGTTAATTGTGTTGTACCGTTGGAGAATTTAGCTTTATTGTCTAGTTTATTTTTAATACTTGTTTCCAAATAAACATAGTAACATAACCGACTGCTAATTTTTATACAGTAAATTTTTAAGTGTTTACTTATTTCACCTACGTAAATGCAGATCTGTTATAAGAAATCTTGAAAAAGTATGGCATCATCATTGGTGTATGGTACAACAGGAATTATCTTACTCAAAATCTAGAGAATCTTATATACAAAGCCCAATAATTTTTCTCTTGCACTTCTTTTGGTGGGTAAGGTAGCCAGACCTCCTGGAGTTGCACTGGGTTGAAAGTGGAGGTAAGATCGGCAATGAGCTTACGATGCTTCTGGTTTTGGTGCCATTCATAGATCACTGTAAATACGAACTGTACCTACGTTTGTTTGTCACAGTAGTAATATAAAAAAAAGATTAATATTGAATGCTATCCCGCTGGGACCACTAATTTATAGATTAAATTGAACCAAAGAAAAAATTAAAGTTCGTTTAAATAATTTCAATTTATTTTTAATTTTGTCAAGGCTTGTGCATCATCATCATCATGCAAGTGCATCTCCACACGTTATATATACACATATATATATATATATATATATATATATATACGCAACGTCAAACGTAAATGTCATAAGTAAAATTACGTCATTATTTTCCAATGTTTACGCGAATTTTTCTAATTACAATGAAAAAAAAGTTTGGGAATTTATCGCGGTTGATGTTGTTATGCTTAAGTTGTTAATATTGTTTAAGTTTTGTAAATGCCCACGTTTTTGATACTTTACAGCAAGTAGTGATAGTTCGGAATGCAACCATGGTCACAGGAGGACTGAGGTGTCAGACGTCCTAACGTTATAAAGTTATTCGAAGCTACCCTATTTATTTATTTATTTTCATTGAAACAAACAGTATATAATATTTTTTTTTATAAATAGCACATATTTAGTAAATTATCACCAAAACAGTTTCCAAAAATTGTTAACACATAATATATGTTATGTTACATATATATATTTTAATTAGTAATCTCTACGCAGAAAGTCTTAACTGAGTCTTAATTCTGTGATACATTTTGCTTAATAATGATTTAATTATTTTAACAATGGGATCCCAAGCAGATGGTAATGGGCAGCCATCTTCTCTATTGAAATTCGGATTTTTTTAATTCCAATAGCTTCACAGATTAGCAGACATTCTTATAACTTAGGGGAATGAAAAATAGATGTTGGCCGATTCTCAGACCTACCCGATATGCACACAAAATTTCATATTTTATTAACCCTCTTAACCCCCCCCCCCTCCTTATAACTT
Source organism: Melitaea cinxia (assembly GCF_905220565.1). Lineage (NCBI taxonomy): Eukaryota > Metazoa > Arthropoda > Insecta > Lepidoptera > Nymphalidae > Melitaea > Melitaea cinxia. The sequence goes on from NC_059416.1 coordinate 3,682,851, forward strand.
ATGGGTATAAAAACAAGATGTTGTTCGGTTCTCAGACCTATCCGATATGCACACAAAATTTCATGAGAATCGGTCAAGCCGTTTCGGAGGAGTTTAACTACAAACACCGAGACACGAGAATTTTATATATTAGATGTAATGCTGCTCTAAAAAAAGACTCAACGTAAAATCCCTCTCTATATTAGCAAATGACTTGTCTGAAATCTTCATTGGCATTTTTTGTTCCTTTGACGTCAGCGCATGACTTTTTTTTGTTATCGACAGGTAATCAAATACCTACTTCGTTTTTTTTTGTTAGACTTAAGTCGTGCAGAGATTTTCATATACGCTAAATAAGAGGGGAAGATGTATCCAAAGCTGTTTCGTAACTTACAGACAAATAGCATAGATTTTATTTATTAATTATGTCAATCCTCTAATTTCCGAGGATTCAGTGAAATCTACTTTCTTATTTACATAGATGATACTTCAAAAAATTGATATGAAAAATTCCATATTATGTTTTATTTGACTTGAATGAATGAATGAATGAATATGTATGTACATAATGTTTCACTTTAAAAGAATGTTAATATTTGTCAAGGCTTATGTAAAGAGATCTTAAGAATTTTGTTACCATATGTGTTGGAACAGCAAAATGTTCTACATATAATACATATTACTCAGTATTCAACTGGGAATTGAACCCACAATCACCCGAACAAAAAACTGTTAGTCGAAATTTAAATAGTTATTATACACACTATTATGAGGCCTATGTCCAGCAGTGGACTACGATAGGCTGAAGTCATGATGACACATTTTATTTTTAAGGACATCTTTCCCATTCGTAATTATTCATAATTTTTTAAGTTTTTTTATACTTAGTAGAAGGTTAATGAAGTACAAATGAAGAAAAATTTACATATTAATAGATAATAATAATAAAAAAAACTTAAAAACTGTTTAAACTTAAAGCATTTGATAGTTCGAAAGATAGAAAAACGTACCTAATTTAGTCAGCTATGTGTTTTTTAAAAATGAAAATGGGAAATGCGTTATCATCATTCATCATCATAATCATTATTTCACCCTACTGCAGTCCACTGCTGGACATAGGCTTCCACAAGTTCGCGCCAAAAATGGCATGAACTCATGTGTGTTGCCCATAGTCACCACGATGAGCAGGCGGGTTGGTGACCGTAGGTCTGGCTTTGTCGCGCCGAAGATGATACTGTCCGTCTTCGGCCTGTAAATTTCAAGGCCAGCAGTTGGATGGTTATCCCGCCATCAGTTTGTTTTATAAAATACGTTATAGGCAAATTTTATTATAAGTATCCGTTTGGTATCTAGACCAAGCATTGATTCATCAGTAATTGATTCAATTTGACAAATGCCATTGACCTTTGTCTATGAAGTTTCTAAATTAATGAATCAATTATTATTTAACTTACATATAATGTTATTAGAACGATAGCTTCAATATCTACGACAGTTGGCACAGTGGTTAGACGTACTATTTTTTTCCCACCTGTATAATATAAAAAAAAAAAACATCTACGCAAGTGATTTCGTCCATTACTTCTATTTAAGTATATTTTTCAGTATCGACCGGTTAAATGATTTTTTTTATTGATAATGAATCCTTATGGCTTTACCAACTAAGATGTTTTATGTCACTTCGTTGGTTCCATAAGTACTAAGGTTAGGCGTTAACATCACTCCTCTGCTTAATAATAAAGTAATATTTATTACGCTGGGAAATTTATAAAAAAAAAGTAAAAATAAAGTAATATTTATTACGCTGAGAACTTTTACGCAATCCTCCGTCGAGACCGGCGGTCGAGGATATCGTTATACCAGGATAGTTACCGGGGAATAATAATTGCGTTTGACGTTAAAGTTCCATCCAGATCAAACCTTTCGTCTTTCGTCTTCTTTCGTCTAGACATGCTAATTAAAAAATCATATAGTTATATTAGTAGAATTTAAAACATTCGTGATTAATATAAATGTGCTAAATTCTATTTGCCCGTATTTATAGATTTATTACATCCTCAGAATAAGTTCTTTTTGAGAAACATTGTGTAATTTATTAGCAAGTAGGTTAAGTTGTTGTTCAAGGTCTTGTGGTTTTTTCAACTCTCTTTCCATTTATCCATAGTCACTGATAATATAAATATACAAACCCACGAACCTATACACTCTTACTAATTGGTTATGTTACAAGAAGTCGTTAATTTATATGAATTGGTACAAATATAATTTTTTACTGGAACTTTTTAAAATTAACAGCGAGCGTCTTAACCTTTTTCTATATTTAAAAAAAATCTTGACTATGAAACGGATAGATATTTTTTATTAAGCTTTTAATTATTCTCGGCATTACTTTTTTGTGACGTACAATTTCGTGGTATCGCTGTGATTGACGGACAACAATACACGATCTTAACTAAAGAACGAGATGGTAATACTGTAAACTTTTTGTACAGGAAACGCTTCTCATTTTATTTGTAAATACATTAAATTCACACGAATTTAATATTAATTATATAAAATAATATTATAAACAATTACATTTACAATAGGAGTTTAGTGAGAGATTATTAAAAGAGCCAAGGAAATATAGGAAATAACGAGAAATAAATAAAAAGTAATTTTTAAATTTTAAAATTAATTATTTGTCACGTTGGCCTTGAATTTTCAGCCAACACGTTCGCAATTTATTGTATTAACTATTTGTATTAACTGAAGTAGAAATTAAACAATATTTATCCATAAAACAGATGGATGAAGGTCGTTTCTAGTTCCGATCTTGGAACATAAAATAAACGACCGATTGATGACGTACGTATGACGTATGACTTGCTGCTATGTCACGATGAAATTACTGCTTCACTGTTTGCCTTTAATGTAATATATAATGTTGTAAAATTTACATACTGATATTAATACTTTGAAAGTGTATTGACACAGTGGTCACTGTTTCAACTGATCAAATCTCGCTTATTACATTTTGTATGGGTTATATTTGTCGTGTTCTGAGTTTGTGTTAGAATTCGGTTCTTCCATGGTTTTTTCCTACCGGGAGCTGGAGCGTGACGAGATAAATTGATTATATTTTACAAGCTTACCCGATGAATTTCGTATTGGCATATCTTAACGTGAATATTAAATTTTCTTTTATATAAATCCTGTTCTAACAATAACGAAAACAAAAAAAATAATAATTATGCAATCTAGTGCAGTGTTTCGGATTCGAAATTTATGTATACACTAGTTGTGCCCACGAAATCGTCCGCGTTAAATGGTGATTTTGGACACCATTTTTCGGATTTTTTGTTTATCTATGATCATAAATACCGTCGTTTGGGTATTTACATGCTCAACGTGATTCTTTAAATTGGCATAACTTTTTTATTTATGCATCGATTGCCATGAAACAAACAGTGCTGAGTGAAGCTTACCACAATATATTAGTGAAAACTACATCTAAATTGGGTAAGACGTTTCTGAGATTAGCATGCCCAAACGCACAGAAAAACAGACAAAAATTCGAATAATCATTGTTTTCGGTGCTATTTGCATTGATAAAGGTCTCCCGCGTCCGTTTCCGGATTCCGCAAAGCATCTTCCATGTTCAGACAGCCACCCGTTACCTTTTGATTATATGTATTGATGATATGCAAATATTATACAACTGCTCCGGTTAGTGGTGCGAGTATCCTCGGGATGGATATTTTTTTCCGGTTTAGACGTTCTGTCCTAGTGGGTCTCCCCATCATGCCTTGAAGAGCACGTTAATCTGTCGGTCCCGGTTGTTATCATAAATACCTGATATCAATCATTACTCATAGTAGGAAACATATCCGTCAACCCGTAATGGAGCAGTGTGGTGGATTAAGCTGCGATCCTTCTCCTACATTGTGAAATAGGTTTACGCCCAGCAGTGGGATGTTAAAGGCTGAATGCAACTGTATTAATATTAAATACTTCCTATCATAAAAACCGTGTTATAAATTTACCACGATTTTCTGGAAAACGCAAATCTTTCCGACATTGAACTATAAAAGATTTAAGTACAATTGCTAAATTAGTCGCATAGTGAAGGATGTACTTCATTTATTCATCCATTATTACTTCTTTGAGGCGTATCATGACGATTGTAATTTACATGTAACAACATCCTTTTTACTCTCCAGAAGAAGTAATCTGAGTATTTTTAAGCGTGTCTATTTTTGGATCTATAGTGTTTTTCTTGGATTAGCTTAGTTTTTTTGTAGCGGTCAGCTCTTAATTTTTGGTTTAAGCGTTGTGTAAATATTGGGATGTGTTTAATTAGCAATAGCTTGCAATTTTTACAAGACAAGCAGACACTTGAATTATATTTGTATAGTAATGTTGAGGTTTGATCTTCTGACTGACTGACTGTAAGACAAGCAATCATAATATTATCTACAAAAATGAATGGACGCTTCATAGCTCAGCAGCAAGAACATCGGATGGGTCCAAAAACACAAGACAGACATATAAAATGTATATAAATAAATATTCATAAGTTTAAATATACACACACCGTCATCTGTTCCTATGGTAGTCCAGCATACGCTTCAGCCTATAATATCCCACTGTTGGTCATATATATGTTGGTCTTTCCCCATGTGGGAGAAAGATCAGAGCTTAATCCACCATGCTGTTCCAATGCGGATTGGCAGATATATACTTTGAGTAACGATTGCTATCGTCTATACATGACAACAACCGAGTCCGACAGCTTAACGTGCTGCCCTAGGCGCGGTGGGGAGACCGACAATGATTAACAACCAGACTGGAAATAAATATTTGTATAAGCTTGTGTTTATCCGAATCGAACTACGAACGACGCCGCGTTGGCGCAACGGTTACAGCCGTGGATTGTATCTGTTGCGCTGGCGGTTGCGGGTTCGATCCCCGCACATGACAAACATTTGTATTGGCCATACAGGTGTTTGCCGTGGTCTGGGTGTTTGTGCAGTCCTTGTGGGTCTCCCCACCGTGCCTCGGAGAGCACGTTAAGCCGTCGTTCCCGGTTGTTATCATGTACCTGATAGCGATCGTTACTCATAGTAGGAATATATCCGCCAACCCGCATTGGAGCAGCGTGGTGGATTAAGCTCTGATCCTTCTCCTACATGGGGAAAGAGGCCTATGCCCAGTAGTGGGATATTACAGGCTGAAACGTATCCGATTCGAACTAGCGACCGTCGGCGTTTAGGCACCACCAATACGGAACTCGCATCATTACACCTAAGCAAGGTTGATATAGATAGGTACATATTTTTGCCACCAGAACAGTCAGATGATACGAATTTTTAAATAAATTTATAAATATTACATAAAACGAAGCTGCATGCAACATAAACGTCCAGATTACTACAAACACCTAATAAAGTCTATACAAATATATCTTGTTTGGTGATCTAATATGTTATCGGCTAATCGCTATCGTCACAGTAAATAACGTCCTCGTCAAAATATTTGCAAATGTATCGGTAATGTAAAATTATAATGATTTATTTAATTCGCTAGTTATGTTTTGAATCGGTTTGGTCTCCAAAAACGAGAATCAATGTTAATTTTATGTATGTTCAAAGAATTGATTCGAAGCGGTTATTACCAGTTTACTGTATAATTAATACATTAAATAAATAGTACTATTTTATCTAGAATTTTTTTTTATGTCACCTTGTTTTTCATTCATCTTTTGAAGTATAATTAATTTATTAGTCGGTCACAAAGCTCAGGCTATGTTGTCATGTAATTTTTTATACATATGTATAAGCAATATTATAGACACAGTTATGGGTGACCTGTCTGTTGTTCTTTATATGTTCAAGTAGATTGTCCAGTATACCTTCAATCTACTGAAATGAATAACAGAAATGTGAATCTTAAAGAAAAGGCTTAAATCATTCTGAATTTTTTTTATTAAAAACGGTATAATATAATATATTTATATTGTATATATTATATGTTGTAAAAAGCATAATTTATTCAAATTTTATTTGCAATAAAACTCCAATAACTTTTCTTAATAAGAGTTGAGGTCTTTATCCATTGAGGCGTTAAAATTACGGTAGGCTCTGTTGGTTAAGTTTTTTGTTTATATTTTTTTTAGACAACGCGTTAGTGCAATGGTCACAACATCTGTAAGTTACTGGCTTTAGCTCTCTCAGGTTCAATTTCCACACATGGCAAACGTTAGTAGAGGCTGTAATTACATAATTAATATATCACTCATGTATTGGTATGAGTAAATTGTAATTTAATGTACTTAAGGGAAAAAATAGGATAAAGAAAAAAAAAAAAAAAGAAAAAATCAACTTACTAATAATAACATAGGTTAAGTGTATATTGTAAGTAGGCCAAGTAGGTCATAAGTGAACATATACGTTAACTAGAAAATAAGTGTACATATATTATAGATAGCAAGTAAGTGTATATATAAAAATAGACAATAATAATTTAGATAAGGCGCAATATAATAAAATAAAATAAATAATAAAAAAGAAAAATAACATAAATAAACTATGTCTTTTTGCATGTAAGATATAAGATATTAAGTTAGCATAATTTTGGTCGGTGGACTCACGTCTGCATTAGGGATACTAAGATAGAATAATTAGTTCTCTTAATGTAAGCTGCAGAAGTGTACCAAGTAAACGATCACTAACAAAAATAAAAATCGGAATGACACAAGCATGGCCATTATAAGACTGTGGACATAACTTTATAAAAAAAAGTACTGTGCAAGGTGGTTTCACTAGCATTAATTTGAGAAAACATACTAAAATGTTATATAGCTTAGCCTCCATCGATAGTTGGACTATCCAGCACAACATAATCAATCTATACAAATAAATAAAATTGGAGTGTCTGTTTGTAATATTATAATAAACGCTTTTTACTAAACGCATATAGATGTATACACGGTATATATACCAAAATATTTTTTTTATAATTTTTGTCTGTTTGTCTGTCTGTCTGTCTTTCTTTTTGTTCCGGCTAATCTCTGAAACGGCTGGACCGATTTTCACGGGACTTTGACTGGCAGATAGCTGATATAATAAGGAGTAACTTAGGTAACTTTTATTTTAGAAATTTATTTATTTTAGAACTCTGCGAACTGAACGATGACTTTTTGTTGAATCCGACGAAGTCGCGGGCACAGCTAGTATGACATAAAATAGCGAAGACAAAGTAAATACGTATAAATATATGGACCTATTATTCTTATTTTCAGTTAATCTCGCCATTCTCTCCAGTGGTATGAGCTTGTCCTGGCCATCACCAGTTCTCGTGAAACTACGGAATCCTACTGAGACACCACTACCAGAACCCATCACAGATGAAGAGGGATCATGGATCGTCTCTGCTGGATTCTTATGTTGCTTAGTTTGTAAGTTTGTTATAAAAAATATTTTATTGCACGTACTAACTATATTTTTCGATACGGATATTTTCAACATTATTTTGACAGAACTGTTTCTAATTTTATATAGTAAGAAGTGATTGATTTGATACATGATTTCCATATTACCTGTAAAGTCTTGAGTTGAAGTCGAGTCTTGAATAATCTCACTTCCAAGAATTATAAGACGCTTACAAAAACATCCGGGACATAAAATACACGTAGTCAATAAAATTAATATTGTAATGTATCATAAATGTAACAACTGCTAGCAAACCTTAATAAATAAATTAAATAAAAACGTGTTCTTCAAAATAACGCGAGGAAGACACACAAGAATAAGTATTCAAACAATATTCACATCGTTAATGAACTTAGAAAATTACCATGACAGTCGATAAAGGCCAGAACCACCGTCAAAAAACTATTGTGAATTTGTAACATACAATGGTAACTGTGACCTTTTAGCTATATTGACAGAGGTCAATGCAATCGGCTCGGCTACCAGACGACATTTGTTGGTCACGTAATTTCATTTATTTCTCGGACAATCTTTCTTTGTGACTAGAGGAAATCATTGATTTGAAATGATTATGCTACTTTCAATATATATATAATATATTAGAATAAACAGTTAGACTGATTTTTTTAAAACTATGTTATGTGTACTTTCTTGATTTAGATTTATAATAAGAATTCAAAGATGGTGTTATAATCGACTTCTAGAAAAGTTTACATTAACTGCCACAATTAGAAGACTTATTTTAAAACTTTAATTAATCATCATAAAATTGTAATATAAAAAAAATATTTATTAATTATTATTTATTCTTTTAGCAAATATTTTCGGCGGTATGCTGCTAGATGTCATCGGTAGGAAGTACTGCATCTTGTTGGCTATGCTGCCGAAGTTACTAATTTCGTTCATACTCATATTCGCTAACAGAGTATGGATGTTCATATTTTGTAGAGCAGTTATGATGATGACAGATTCATTAGTATACATGGTCGTTCCTGTTTACGCTTCTGAAATTGCTTGTGTAAGTATAGCTTCCAAAATTACTGTAATTTTAAAATTATCGTCTAATGTCTCATTTATGCTATTATTCAATTTAAGTTTAAGCAAATAATTTCAGTACTATATGCTACTTTTATAAATTACATAACATTTGTAGTTCTTTCGATTATGAAAACAATTGTAGTACATATTATTAAAAATGTATAAAAGTAAACATTTTTGAATATCATATCAAAAATTGACCGCTCCAGCGGGATTCGAACCCGCGTCTCCGACTGACCGTGTCGGAGACGCGGGTTCGAATCCCGCTGGAGCGGTCAATTTTTGATATGATATTCAAAAATGTTTAGAATTCCTAATGTGTGGGTACACAAAAATAAAATCGTACATATGTATAAAAGTATTTTTAATTGAATTCATCGGGATGGCTATAGTCCTGTTTTTTTTTTTTGGTTTTGATACATAGTTCGTTAGAACTTATCACCGTATATAATGTTTCTTCGTCATAGCTAAAACCCCACCAAACCATCACTGAAGTCGGATAGTGCCCACGTTGTACTCTGTTGACTTATTGGGAAGCTCGAAGAGCTTTGAGCATAAATACGGTCAATTCGTTTGTTAAAATATTGCTCAGTCGTAAAAGAATTCTCATCTGTAAAGAAAAATTTTCCGTGACCTCCCTTTGCGTACCGCTTATATAGTTATTTTGATTTTACCCACTTTTCTTACATTATCAGTTAAGAAATAACCTGTGCGTCTCTTGTAGGCTGCAAATTCTAAGTCATCTTTTAAAATACGCGACATGGTTCTAGGTGCTATCTTCATCTCCCGACATAAAATCTTTTGTTTTCGGACAGGATTTCTTCGAATTCCTTCGCGTGGATGCAGATCTTTTTCTGACACAAACAGAGGAAGTTTCATTGTATCTATCAATAGCCCGGTACACAAACATTTGTCTAATACCAAGCTTATGGAAAGTTTCAAGAATTGTATTTGCAGCGATTCGGTTCTCTTTATCACCCCACTCCATTTTAATATCACAAAATATTTTACAATGTGTTGGCGCGAAAATGAGAAAACACAATGAACAATCATATAAAAATAACAGATTCCAAATTCAAATTTAATTGAGGTAGGGCACAGCAGGAATTTTCTGCTCAAAATCTGGAGCAGCCTGACTGGGGTAGTACCTCGATCTTACAGAAGATCACAGCTAAATAATACTGTTTTCAAGCAGTATTGTGTTCTTGTTGGTGAGTAAGGTGACCAGAGCTCCTCGGGGGATTGGGGATTGGGTCGGCAATGCGCTTGCGATGCCCCTGGTGTTGTAGGCGTCTATAAGCTACGGTAATCTCTTACCAGCAGGTGAGCCGTACGCTTGTTTGCCGACTTAGTGATATATATAAAAAAACAATATTTTGTTTATTTTTAATTATACAGTATTTAATAGCCTATGTATACACTACTACTAACTAATAGTTTCCTTAAATATGATTTTATTTCAAAAAGCGAATGTTTTTATTTCCAGAAAGACAATCGCGGCGCGTTAGGCACGTTTCTTCAAATATTCTCGTCACTGGGTATTGTAGTAACACTAGGAGTGGGACCTTTTCTATCCTACACCATCTATAGCGTGGTGTTGACGGCAACGATAGCTGTATGCACTATACCTTTAATTTTTCTACCGGATACGCCTTTCCATCTATATGCTAAAGGTGGGTTATATAAATTTGAAAAACTCTTACATGCATAATTACAAAGATATAATCCGATAAAAACTTCTTCAATGCGATAAAAATTTATTCTTTAGATACTGTCTGCATTATAATAAAATTTGTTGTAGATAGTTAAAGTGGGAATTTGGTATTCTAACAAGAGAAGATCGTTTTCTATAAAAATGAATTTAATGTTACAGGTCGCATCGATGACGCTATGAAAGTGTTATCTTCAATAAGAGGATCAGAAGAAAAAGCCAAACAAGAGATGGAAGAATACAGATCTAGTAAAAATAATGAAGAAAAGTCTGCCAAAATGGCGTTATTCAAGAACCGGATGTTTTTGAAATCCGTATCCTTAGGAATTTTAGTAGTAGGAGGAGCACAGCTCACGGGATTTAATGCTGTGCAATTTTATTTACAAACTATTTTAGAGTCTACACAAACTAGCGTTAAGCCTGAAATTGCGTCCGTTACTATTGGCATAATTCAAATGTTGGCTAGCTTTTTCACAACTCCGATTACAAGTCGGTTCAATAGGAAGACAATATTGTTAACATCTCTTTCGGGAATATCCTTTGGAATGGTAAGTTATGTAATCTATATTGGATTTACACTAAAAGTTGCTTTTTTACCTATCATCTATTACGAAATTGTATCCATCAATTCAGGTAAAATTTAGAAATCAATACACAAAAAAAAATTGTCAAATACCCTATGGGTATATCTATAGGATCAAACTTTGTGTTGGGGATCGAGAACACTCACAACACAGATGCAAATGCTCAGACAAGTACAAACATCTACAGCTATCAAAGCTCTGCTCCGACCTGTAACTTTGACAGTTCCAATACTGCCGTCTAAGTCCAGAGTGTTGAAATTCAGACTTGAGCTAATATTAGGATATTTAGAGGAATAATATCAAAATGTAATAATTATAACAACTTTCCACATTCTTTTCCAGTTGGGACTCGGTGCGTTTTTCAAGACAATCGAAACAGAGGGCTACAAAATTACCGGCTTTATGAACTACTTACCAATGATATCATTGATACTGGTCATATTCTGTTACTGCGCTGGTTAGTATTTTTTCAATTTATTGGCCAATACATAACAAATACATTATACTTTGCAAGTATCACGAAAGCCTCGCGGGTTTATCTGGGTACAGAGAGTCACTCAGTTAATTCCGTTTGTTTTTTTTCCGTTTTGTTGTTCTGCAGTGTATTGAAGTATCCCATAAACACCCTGCTAATAACCTAAGACCTCTTCCCCTATGACTACGGGGAGTGGATAGAATCTTAAATCACCATGACGTGGTTAGTAGTTATTGTCATAAATCCCCCGAAATATGCAGTTGACATTTTACTTTACTGCTGAATATAACTAAATAATAAGTTAAGTGCTATAAAACTGAATTGCGCTAGCCCAAAGTTCAATCTATGGCTGCTAAGCTATATTGAGATCAGGATCTGTCTATATACTGTAGTTCATTTGGTTAACTAATTTAAACTGCTTTTGTTAATCTTATCAACTATCTTAAAGAGCATAAAAGCTTCGTCCTGTGGATTACACGGTTTTTGCTGTTCCGTTTTTTGCAGTTTAAATATAGCCTATATATTATTCAGTAATAACGTAGCATTCTACTGGTAAAAGAATTTTCAAAATTGGTCCTGTTCTTTTTAAGTTTATCCAATATCTACAAACAAACACAAAATCAAACCTTTCCTCTGTATGATATTAGTGTAAATAGTAAAGATGGTTTATTTGTTTTTGCGCGTTATACACAGATAAATTTTATTATTCTTATTTTTTTTGTTTTCAAATTTTTCAGAACCATATGAATTTTAATATTTTCAACTAAATTCTGTTTTAGAATACTAATTATTCGTTATGCATTTCGTTTCTTATTTAGAATTATTATCCGTTAATATATTTTTTTTTCAACAGGTATCGGTTCGTTGTTATGGGTGATAGTAACAGAAATCTTCGAGGGACCAGCCAGGGCATTAGGTTTTTCTATAAGCGTGAATTCAACATCTATACTCGTATTTTTAACAACCAAATATTTAGCAACAATGATTTCAACGGTAGGACCAGCTGCAACATACTGGTTCTTTAGTTGTATGTGTGTATTAGTTGGAACTTTAATATACATTTTCTTACCTGAAACTAAAGGTAAGACGTTTGGTGAAATCCAGGAGGCATTGGGTGTCAAAAAAGCTGTCGTTAAAGATAAAACTGCTGATGGAAAAAAGGAAAAGAGTAACGTGTAATTAACATCATTATAGAAAATTATAGTTTAAAACAAAAGGTTACGAAAAATAAACGTTTTTCATTTCGTTTTCGTAGATTAAAAGAAAAAAGTTTCCGAAATTGGATTTAATGTCTCCTCAAAATTTATTAACAGTTTTAATGTCTGGACTTATTTTTTGTCTCGAAGGAACATATTTTATGTACAAAGATCCGCCCAACAATGCCATTACATGCATTCTGGAAAACTAGATCTAAAACGGACCCAAAAAAATACATTTTTAACACAACATTTTTATTATATTCATTTGAAACTCGATTGGATACATCAAATAAAAGCACTCTATAATAATTTAATTTATATTCGGAAAAGAGACTTTTTAGGAAATACTTTTAATACCTAGTTTTATAAATATATCAATAGTCGATATTTTTTGTTAGACGCAAATATAGAAATGGTGTTTTTATAGAAGATAGAGGAAAATAGGCTCTACTTCTCTTTTTTCTTATTTGTTGTTCGTTTGTCAAACTTTAATGAGTTCAGTGATCTCTGCGACATTTAATACTGCAAGGAACGTAAAACTTTCTTATTGAACTCAGCTTCATTTTTGTATGTTAGACAATATACATTTGTGTAAACGTGATAAAAAAACAGTATTTTTTTTTAATTTATAAAATAATGTTTGTTAAACTATTGTTTGTTTATTATTAGAAAGGCAGTATTGGCTAGAGATGCGAATAGTGATTTGGCTAATTGCCGAATATTCGGCTACGTTCTTTGACGAAGTGACAAATAATCGGCGACCGAATATTTGGCAGATATGTGCATTTCGTACGTGTCAATGGCGGACATTTACCAGTGTTGGTCAGCAATCGCAAAAAGTATCCAATACTGAAATCGTTTTGTCTTCTTGCTGTGGTATTAGTGTTGTCAATAAGTTCAAAAACCATGTTCAATAGATTTAAAGCTCCTAAAAATATGAGCCACAGCTCATTGGTCCAGAATGACGTCTAAGAAAACAGATCGGAAGGATTTTCTAGCATGCAAAAATTGCAAAAGCTTTGGACAAATAATTTTTTAGGAGCCTATCTCTATATAACACGTTTTTTTAACCTGTTTCTTAGACTATGATGTATAGTTAGAGCCCATTTTCAAAAACGGGTACTATTTAAAGAAATGAGCAATGTTTTCATTAATTAAAACGTACTACTGATGGATTTGTAATATTAACCATTTACGATAAAAACAGATACTTTTTCATTTTTGTGTTTTAATTAAGTCTTCAATATTTGACCAAATAGCATTAGTATCTAGGTACGCTAATACAAACCGAATGGTAGCCGAATATTTGTATATAGTTTATCAAAAGAAATAAGCATACCAAATAATTTTCTTATTTAAAGACTTTACATCAAATGTTATTCAGTTGAGGTTATTTATTTTTAAGGAATGCACAGAAATAAAATCCAAGATTCCATCTAGAGTTAATATTTTGAGTTGACAGTGAAAAGCGTGTGTTACCGCTTTTTGTCACGAAATAATATAAAACGTCAATTATAAAAGTTAACTCTAACCCGTGAGCTGGGTTTTATTTTTGATCACACTATTAATGTAAAATTAAGTATAATTATAATAATTTACAAATATACATTTTAAGTTATATATTAAATGAAAATTGTATATTATTATTTATTAATAAATAAAATGACGATAACTGTATAAAAGGCACCTTTATTTTACAAAATGTATGTATAAAATAAAATCGTATTATTATACTTAATAAACAAAATCACAAAGTTTTGGATTTCAAGACAGCCTATTACTTATTATCTAGACATACTTAACCGTATTAATGCTATGATACCACATAAAGCTAACATAAGCTATGTACAGCTACCCGACAGAGCTCTGAGCTCGATTTACCTAAACCAAAGCGAAAGTTTGTCCACAGCGCCATCTATTGGGTCATAACAATAGACATTGGGCGATAATAAAATTACAATCGCTATTCCCCCCCCCCCCCCCCTCCACAAAACTTTATAAAACTGTACAAGAGTCAGCGTGCACTACGAAGCGATGAGTTAACTAAATATCATCAGGTTATCGCGTAATAAGAATTTTGTGAATGGCCTTCTGCAATATCTTGCATTATAATTCAAATTAGGGCAGTTTTATAATATTTATGTTAAATTGTTTGTGGAATACTGCAGCGCACGCTACCTCAAATTGAATCTAGATGACGAATGATTCTCAAAAAAAAAATCGTATTAATTCCTAAGTTTATGTACAATATTGAGCAAATCTAGAAATATATTTTAATTTTATTTAACTTAATTAGGCGGTGGTTAATCCATAATTAAGTTACATCTAAATGAAAAATACCTTTCAATTAATTAGACATAGAAAAATGTGAAAATGTAGAAATTTTATTTCAAAAAGGGTCTCTAGAAGCTCCAGGTTAAAAAATTCATTTGGACCTATTATTGACTACGTTTTTCTATACTTTAATCGTAGAAAGCAAAGTATTAAAGCACCAATTATCCACGCGACGCTGATGATAAACCCAATGTAGATGCTAGGATGTGTGATGGGTGAACCCTTCTCCATCAGATCTCGTAAGGATATAGCGGGTAGAGTGAAAGGGAGGCCATAGGACACGATTCGGAGGACTTCCGGCATTCCTTCAATTGGCCACATAATTCCTGTAAATAATAAATACTAATAAATATTGTATGATTCCCACCTAAAAAATTAACCAAATTCTGATATTGTACATTGTTCGGTCTATTTGTATAGTAAAAAATATTACAACAAGCTAAATTAGATTTTAATTAAATTTGTGATAAAAATGTAATATGCTATTACTTTTAAAACCATTCCAATGAATTTCCTGCTTATAATATGGAGCAGCTCGACTGGAGTAGTACCTCGGAAGAGTAGTACCTTACAGAAGATCACAGCTAAATAATACTGTTTTCAAGCAGTATTGTGTTCCTGTTGGTGAGTAAGGTGACCAGAGCTCCTGGGGGGATTGGGGATTGGGTCGGCAACGCGCTTGCGATGCTTCTGGTGTTGCAGGCGTCTATAAGCTACGGCAATCGCTTACCATCAGGTGAGCCGTACGCTTGTTTGTCGACCTAGTGACATAAAAAAAACCATACCACAGTATTCAAATAGTGGTGTACTTTGTGCTATATTCTGAGAATTTCTGCTTTCAAATTTATTTCAAAATTATAAACGTCTCTCAAACTAAACAAACAGTAAAGCATAAGAAAGAAAAAACAAAGTTAAAAAGCGGCATGTAATCATAGAAGTGTATTTCCGTCGATACTGACCGCACAGCAGTATCATGGGGTAGAAGCTGCCGGTAGCGATGTAGAAGGACAGCGTGTAGCTGGAGCAGAGCACGGACAGCAGGAAGCCGTAGCACATGCCGCCCAGCCCCTGCAGGAACAGCAGCGCGCCGCACGTCCACAGCGAGCCGCGGATGGGCAGCCGGTAGCCCACGAACGCCACCAGCATCATCTCCACCGTCTGAGGCAGGGCGTGGCTCTCGATCTTACTCATTATTGAGGTAAGCATGTATCCCACAATTCAATACAATCCTTTACATCTGCTTTGTGGACTTTCGCAAAGCATTTGATACGGTCATATCGACACACATCTCTAGAAATGAAAACTCGATGGAGAAACTAGTGGTACAGGGCCAGGTGGAAGGCAAGAGAGCAGGCGGTCGGACGCCAACCCGCTGGATAGACGTCATCACAAGGGCTACTGAGTCCACCATGGTCCAGTGTACTCGCGACGCCTCCAACAGAGGGAAATGAAAGCACATCGCCGGGAGAGCTACCCTCGAAAATATTATCGACCCACCAAACACCCCACTATGTACCTCGTCAGCGCAGCCACGACCACTCTGACAAGAGTGTGCGACTAAGAAGAAGATGTATCCCACTCAAAATCTGGAGCAGCCCGACTGGGGGTAGTATCTCGACCTTAGAGAAGATCACAGCTAATAGCACCGGTCTCAAGTAGTGTCGTGTCTCTGTGGTGGGTAAGGTGACCAGATCTCTTGGGGAAGATTGGATGGAGGTGGGGTCGGAAACGCGCTTACGATGCTTCTGGTATTGCAAGCATCTATAAGCTACAGTAGCCCCTTACCGTCAGGTGAGCAGAGAACGCTTGTTTGCTGACCTACTTGTAAAAAAAATCTGATCTGATTGATGATGAGAGCCTAGGTGAGCCTATCTTCACTTTTCATGTTACAAGTGGTATTGAGCCAAATTATATATAATAGCTATAGAAAAACTATTCTGCTGATCTGAGAAGGCCTGATATGATAATAAAATTTGACAGTGGTAATATTTCACTGCTAGAACTTTCAGTTCGTTTGCTTTTTTTTGAGTAAGTCAGTGGTAGTGATTTGGATCCGACGATGAATAAATGGAAAGTAATTATACGTTGAATTTAATTCCGTTTAGGTTAACAAAGCTAAGATATTCCAAATATAGAAACTATACACAAATTATTTTGATTACAATAGAATATGACAATAATTAAGAAAATTGATAAACATTATGTTCTGTTAACAATCAGTAACGTTAGCCATATTACTGGATAGTGTAAACGGTTAGGTAGGTTGGTTCCTCTTTGATAAAAAGGAATACAGAAACTTTACAGGCTACGTTTAGATCAAATGCAAGTTGGAAACCTAATGATGTTTTCCTTAAAAATCAAACACAAAGCGCATTTTATACTGAACTATTGGTCGCCGTAGTAAAATCTTCACAAAAACAGCAACAGTGATACCTGCAGCCGCGTCGGCGCAACGGTCACAGCCATGGATTGTACCTGTTGCACTGGCGGTTGCGGGTTCGATCCCCGCACATGACAAACATTCGTATTGGCCATACAGGTGTTTGCCGTGGTCTGGGTGTTTGTGCAGTCCTTGTGGGTCTCCCCACCGTGCCTCGGAGAGCACGTTAAGCCGTCGATCCCGGTTGTTATCATGTACACCTGATAGCGATCGTTACTCATAGTAGGGAATATATCCGCCAACCCGCATCGGAGCAGCGTGGTGGATTGCTCTGATCCTTCTTCTACTTGGGGAAAGAGGCCTGTGCCCAGCAGTGGGATATTACAGGCGGAAGCGAATACCTGCAGCAGGATGACGAAGGACTGCAGCAGGATGTGCACGTGCAGCATCTCCCTGGGCCGGACGCCGGCCACCGCGCTGCGCTCCCACACGCCCTCCAGCCGGTCCGTGATCATCAGCGTCGACGTGATGATGGCCGCCAGGAAGTACACGATTCTGTAACCCACGACTACACTGGACCGGCCGCGACACTACCGAACGTCTTGGGACTTCTGAACAGGTCTACGACTTACGAAAGGTTCCATCTGCAGTTGACGATGAAAGACGATTGATTTCAAATGAGACTATATCAAATCAAATAAAATCAAAAATTGAATCGTAATTTTACAAATTTAAATTATTTTTGTTTTAGATAAAGTAATTACAGTTAAAGTAAAACTACCGCCGATTCAGAATGTACTTTCTTTAGAGAAAATATCGGCAAGAAACTCCACAGCTACTCTATTAAAAACCTGTATTTTATCAAAAGTCATATGGCACATGTTGTTTTGTTTTCATGGCATACAAAACTAAGTTGTTTGTTTTAAACTATTATTTTATTCATGATAAGGCATCGTTAACATCGGCACAATTTACTGTTTTACTACCAACTTTAAAAATAAACGATATATCATCACCAAATAATATACTATAAGATAAATATTGTTAATATAAAATAGCAGATCGTTTATGTATGTTAGAAAAAGAAAAGGAGCTAGAGTTGATCCCTATTAAACGCCCTTTTAGAGCACAGAATTAGAAGACTTCGTTCCCTTTATTTATACATGTTGAATTCTATTATTAAGTTATAAAGCAATGAGATTAAGAGCTTTACCACTAATACCGTGGTTGTAGGTCGTTATCAAAATATGTTTTATTAACCTTATTTTCTTAATTTACTATTTGTGGATGCGGAGGAACGAGGTGTTGAGTTCCTCGTCCCCCATCGAAAAGGGAGGATCCTCCAACCAGACGGGTGTTGTGTCTGGCGGGCTAACGCACCGACGGTTGTTGTCGGGACCTTGTATATATACTCAATCACTTTGATACCTTTGATAGCGCGATGTAGGATACGTCAGTTTTCTCTAGTTTGTATGCCGCGCAATAGATGTCGCTACAACTATTTTATGTCTAAAGGTTGGATGTTTCTTTAACCACTATAAAACCGTTATTAGAGACTTGAAAGATAATATTACTTATAAAATTTAAACAATTTCATATTTAGAGACATTATAATTCACTTATTTTAGAATTTTGAAAAAAAAATGTATTGGATGCAGGTGTAATCGCAAAAATTAATATCGTATTAATTTTAATATTATCTGTTTAGTATTTTTTTCGCGAAAGTAGAGACTCTGAAAGTAAAACTAAAAAAAAGTTTATTTTACTCACGTGACCATAATGCCAGGAGCCATGAATGCAACCATTTCAGTCTCCATTGATCCGTATATCGGCTCTTCGAATTTAACGGGAATCTGAAAATTTCACATGTAATCATTTCAACTACTCAAATAAATATGAGGATACACATTATAATACAGTTTTCTGAATCCAAAAATAATAGTTGTTTATACTTATATTCTCAAGTAATTCTCAATTTTAGATTAGCATCAAAACCTGACTCTTATCTATACTAATATTATAGAGGTAAAGTTTCTAACTTTGTTTGTATGTAGGAGGTAATCTTCACAAATACTGATTCGATCACAAAAATTCTTTCACCAACAGAAAGCTACACTATTCAGGAGTGATATAGGCTATATATTATTGTTATTGAACAAAAAATTCTGTGAAAAATAATAGTATAAGTAAATCAAGTCGAAGAAATGCGAGCGAGATGAAAACTTTATTATATATTGGCATCACAAAAATTACGAGTATAAAGATCAAAGTTAGTTCTTGCCTCACCTAGTAAAGTTTTCGTAAGATGCAACAATAGCGGTATTCAATATCAGTAAGTCAAGCTGTGGTTAAATCCCAGTACCTTATGTGCTTAGAGTGAGATCAGACCACGAACGATATAAGATCGTAGGAAAACTATCGTGTTTTGGTTTTTACAGTTATATTTATTATAGTTACCGTCACAAGGTCTTCATTTTTCTCACAAGCTTTCATACTGCGTCTCGCGAAGGTTTCGTAAGCTTTGAGAAGTTTCATCTTCACAAACTGCGAGATCTGGTAGTCTGAAATATAAGATTCTTTATTTAGTTGACTTTGAAATACACAGGTCGAAGACGGGCAGCAGCGTCTTCGGTGCAACAAAGCCAGCCCTGCGATCACCAACCCGCCTGCCCAGCGTGGTGACCATGGGCAAAACACACGAGTTCACGCCATTTTTGGCGTAAACTTGTGGAGGCCTATGTCCAGCAGTAGACTGTATTAGGCGAAGTGAGTGAGTGATTTAGTTAAAGTCTTGATTTCATTTATGTGAACCTAATTGTGAATTTACGAACATACATTTATAAAAGAAAGGAAATCTATTCATTATCGAATAGCCAAATTTAAGAACGTTTACTGAATACAGGATCGAGTTTCAGTTAACTTTTACTCGATTAAAGTTCAGTTCCTACATTATTAAGTCTACATGTATATAATCAACTCAGATTTACATCGACAAGTAATAAAATGACGAGTCAAAGATGCATTACTAGGAATAAATCAAAAACTATTCGTCACATTTCGATCAAATTAAATGGCAGATAACCCAAAGTAGATACCAAAGAGTACAAAATAGAGTTTTTGAAGACAAGTAAAATAATAGTAGAAGCTGACATCAAAATAGAAACTGCTAGTTAGACCAAAGTGTACCGACCGCTAAGATCAATCCAGACACTGATGGTGCTGTCGTCCACGACGTCATCGTCCACGTCGCCATCTTGCACTCGAATGGTGAGCGCGTCACTGAAGTTCCTCGGGAAGTACAGCGCGCCATACACGCTACGTTTGGTTACCGCGACCTTAGCTTCTGTCGTCGAGTTATATATCGTCTGGAAGTATGGAATATGTATGTTTGAGTGTTTGTATGAATCTATAAACTATAGTTTAATCCTGTAGTCTTTAAGTTTCTTTAAAAAGGGATTAAAAAAAATCAAAATATGACATCAAAGAAGTCACCATCACTTTCAAATGTTTTTAAATTCAAAAATAGTGGTTAAAATAATTAATTATTATATTTCGTGAATCTAAAGGTGCTTCATACATTTAACAAAGTACTGAGTTCTTTTAAATATTGTGATCATCATTGGAGTAATCATTCCACTTTTAATGCGAGTATCTAGTTATTATATTTACGTTAATGTTATCAATAAAAATGGGAGATAAGAAATAAAGAAGACGAGATGAGACCTTTACTTTACTTTTAGTGGACAAAAATTAATTTAATTTCACTTTAGTGTATCAAAAAAATAAATCACGAACGGGTTGGCTGAAAAACTCCTGGCTAGCTTCAAATTATATTTTATTTAAAAATTAACTGATGGAGTTAAAGAATAAATTTAATATCACTCGATAGTATGCAATCTGTAGAAAATGGAAACATTGGGTCGTCTTTTATTTTGCTTTTGGTTGGCAGGTATAAACAGGTATATTGATATATATGGACACTGGTCATGTTGACCCACATGTTTAGTAAATAAATCTTACATTTAAACGAGCGTTGTTTCATTGCGAATGACACAGGTTTGTCTGCTAAAAACATGGTTTGAATGGCGGTTGGCGAACAAAATATAGCTTGACCAGAAATTTTTCAGCCAACCCGTTAATTATTTATTTTAAATACACTAAAGTAGGAATAAAATTCTTTTTATCCATGATACTGATGGGTGAATATCGTGTCTAGTTCGAATCTTAGGCTATAAAAATGAAAATAAATATCACACTCCAAAATTGATTGCCACCGCGTTGGCGCAACGGTCACAGGATTGTACCTATTGAGTTAGCTGTTGCGGGTTCGATCCCCGCACATGACAAACATTTGTATTGGCCATACAGGTGTTTGTCGTGGTCTGGGTGTTTGTGCAGTCCTTGTGGGTCTCCCCACCGTGCCTCGGAGAGCACGTTAAGCCGTCAGTCCCGGTTGTTATCATGTACACCTGATAGCGATCGTTACTCATAGTAGGGAATATATCCGCCAACCCGCATTAGAGCAGCGTGGTGGATTAAGCTCTGATCCTTCTCCTACATGGGGAAAGAGGCTCATGCCCAGTAATGAGATATTACAGGCTGAAGAGTAAAACTGATTTTGATAAAACACGGCGTGTCAGAAATTTAAAACAACCCAAGCTGATACCTACCGGGTATAATTTTTGTTTCTCCATTTCCTCGAGGAACCAGCAACTCGACATGTACTGTTCGCAGATCTCGTCTTCCCTCTGCTTCACGATTGTTACATTACCATAACTACAAATATTCGCACCCACTGTAAAAAAAAGCGTGTGTGTCAGCTCTGACGCACGACTGGAGTTTACGCCTTCAGATCAACTGTCTAAATAGGCACAAAAAAGGCTTACTAGTCTAAGAAAAAGATTAATAAATAAAAAATAACGAGGTCATTTGTTCTGTACATTTTACTCCTCATATTTTTTTCATACCTCGGTATATATTATTACTAGCTGACCTGGCAAACTTCGTATCGCCTTATTTTTTTTCTTAAATATAATAATTACATATATCAAAACAAAATATACCCTATCTTTCAAGTTGGATCAAACTGCTCACGGTGTGCAAATTTGATTAAAATCGGTTAAGTAGTTTAAGAGTTCATCGCGGACAAACATTGTGACACGAGATTTATATATATTAAGATATACCGAGCCTTATATATATGCCTCATATGAAAATCGATTCTTAAGAAGTAACCTCCAAAAAAGTTTTTTGATTGGAATTATATTCTGTATCTTTATATATATGTATATATAACTATAGATACATACACTCTGATATAAATGTTAAACTAAAGTAATATTGATTTTATTTTATTATTTTTTATCTTATATTTCTTTTCATAAAATAACATAATATAATTTTCATATAATCTGTTATGAGAGTTGGAGGACATTAACTTATGACAGGAAAACAGTTTAGTTTTTAGAAAAAAATTTAACTAGTTTTAAAAATATTTTTGGCCAGTAGAGTTGAGGATTTTTCATTAAAAATAGTATGATGACTATTTTAATCGCATTACAATCTAGTCTTAACAACAACGTCCCACACTCTGTTTGTCTACCTGTTACGAAAATCGTAACCACTGTTTATCCAATTTTAATGAAACTCAACATGGCTATATGAAGCTTAAAAAAAGACAATTTTTAAGAAAAATTTAACTTTGACATTATTGTAAGTGTATATATGTATACTGTATACTTGGAGAGTAAGCGGCTTCGTCGTTAACAACAGCCAAATGGAGGTCCCTCGGATCGTGTCCTACCGCGAGGAAGAACGCCACCACTTGTATGATGGGGAATAGAACGGAGAATATTAAGCCGCTGAAAAAAATAAAGATCATTTTGTAACAGATTATACAAAAACGCTACGCTAATTCTAGTGGTGCCATCTAGTGGCACAATATTATAAACTACATACTTATAGCATTCAATAATAAAATTCATTATATTATATTTTTTATTCTTAAAAACGTAAACCTGAACCAAATGTAAGAGAAATATCTTTGGATCGACACTCATCAACTATCTTTACAACTACCGTGGCTTTAGCTAGAATCAATACTATTTTATGACAAAAAGTAGTTTGACATGCGTCAGTCTTTAATGAAAGCGAAGTTTGAATTTTGAACATGTTAATTAGTCTTTGGATTGCTACATTGTTATGTATATATAATATTGAATGTATTGTAATGTATTGATAATGACATTATTCTGACGACTTGTTCGAATGACATATTCTTATTGTTTTGACTCATTTAGCGACAATAGTGCCTTTTTGCGATATTTTCTGTAAATCAATTATAATAAAAGATCGCCCCAGTGATAGTTAAATTATCAAATTATATTCGTTTTGCATTCAAATAAATAAGGATAGTAATTTAGCAGTGATAAATAGTACTAATATTTTAAATTATTGATTTTAGACAAAGGCATTAATTACTCAATATTTTGTCAAATAGCAACCGAGAAGCGATAGTAACGGGAAACTAAAGTATTTTTCTAACATTAATAATTTTAATCCCCGTCTCTATATATTTTTACATATAAAATTAAATAATTAAGTATGTTCACTCAAAAGGTGTTCCTTTAAGTGGGGGCTTCTGTACGTGCTATAGATTACGTTCCATGTAAAAAAAAATCCTAGCTCTTTGTCAAATTTTACATTATCTTAATACATGTACAAGCTACTGTGGTAACACACTTCTGTATAACCGGTCAATAATATATTTTTTAGCTCTATTACGTCGATAAAGTGAAATATTAATACTAAATATCACACACAAATAAAGAGCTGCATATAAAAACAAATCGTTTTTCTCGTAGAATGTTTTTTACTGTAAATTATAGCTGTGTTTACGCGCTCACGAAAGGTATCGCGCGGAACGAGTCTAACAATGTAGCTCATCTATTTAAACAAAATCAAATTTAGAAATACACCTACAGAACCCCCCATTTGAAGGAACCTAGTTAGGAATCGAACGCTTATTATTACAATAAAAGACAATAGTCAGGAAGTTTCGTTAGTTAAATATAATTTTAGGAAGTCTTTCCGTTCACGTATAGATAATCGCATGGTCACGTTACACGCCATATTGGGGCCGGAATAAACCACGGCTGATAC
This sequence comes from Melitaea cinxia, assembly GCF_905220565.1. Lineage (NCBI taxonomy): Eukaryota > Metazoa > Arthropoda > Insecta > Lepidoptera > Nymphalidae > Melitaea > Melitaea cinxia. Next base: position 3,707,184 of record NC_059416.1, read on the forward strand.
AAAAATACGTGAATGTACTATAAAAATAAAAAGCAAAAATTATCATTGAAATATAAAGAAGAATGGAATCGTTGTTATCTAAAATTAGATTGGGGAAAGGATAAAAGATGGTAATTTTGTAATTAGCCTTAGACTTTCAGACTTAAAAGATTTATTTGAGTTCATGTCAATACTGTTAAAATAGTTAATTCTATAAATAAAAATGAATTGCCAATACGTCAGCACGCGTATAGCTCCCAAATGACTGGACCAAATAGGATCACCTTTTTTTTTGTTTTTATTATATTTAGTACAAGGCTTATACATACAAAAGAAAGTAAAAAAATCAACGCATTAACGTTAAAAATATGAGGTTCGCAGGTCAGCAATATAACTTGCTTCGTATATAATTGTAATCGTTATAGTTTGAATTTGAAGTTTTAAACTAACGCCTTACCCCGGATGTCTTGAAAATTGCTGTATACTCTTAATAAAAACCGCTTTATATCGTCCTCTTGACATTTTCTTCGCATATTCTTTTTCCTTAGTTGTTAATACCTGAAAATAGAAGATACATTTTGTATGTGCAAAACAATTTCGCTTATTATAGTCAATATTTTGCACGCGTTCTTACAAGAGTACAATTTACAGGCCGAATAAATCAATTAATTAATAATTATCTTGGTGTCTTCCCTGCTAATAGACAATTGATATACATATGTTATATTTGAATTTGGAATTCTGAATTTATCATTATGACTTTCTGTCACTACAAAACACTATTTAGGATTGAATGTGTTTTAAAGAGCTCACCAAAGAAAAAACGCATAGCTTCCATGGTCGCTGTCATCTATGTACGTCGATGACGAGGAATGTACTTTTTAATAAAACTAAGCGTAATTAAACGATGGTCGCCCAGTGGTCGAAATTTGACCATAATTAACAATTTAAATTAAAAAAAAATTATGATAATAAAGAACCTTTTTTAAAAAATTTCAATTTGACTACATACTTTGACAACCAACAAAAGAGTATATGTGTGTGTGTGCCAAATTCATGGTAGTGTGTGTTTTTTTAGTCATTTAATATATTTTTATGCATAATTAAAAAAAATTAGCATTCTGCACTTCTTCTCTATAAAAACTATAAGTGTACGAAATTTCATACTCCTACGTCCGCGCAATTTTCGTATCTTGGTACAAAGTTTTTGCTTCATATTAATATATGGATAAAACAGAGTCAATTATTATTTTACTTACATCTGTGCTACTGGTAACTACGCTAAAGTCTTCTCTGGAGGGATAACGGTTGTCGTTCACTATACTACTCTCGGGTATCACGTCGGGTGAAGAGGTGAGAGCTGGAACAAGAGGAAGTTATGATGACAGCACCTAAACACTAACTGAAAGTCTAAGAAAGTTCGTGTCTTCAACACGCGACAGGACTAATTAAGAACTTATTACTGTAATATTCCACAATTAAAGTTTAAAATTAATAAAACTCCAATACATTCGTACCATAAATGCCAATATAGGTACTATTTTACGTTTATTAATTTACATAAAAGCTACAAGCGCTTTAAAGCGTCAGTGTCACGTGTCAGTCGTGGCACATTATTTCATTGCCCATATTTGTTTCATACTGCACGCTTTATGCTGTTTCTTAAGGAGTTAGCTTCATAAATATATAAAGATCGTTCATTTTTCATATGCCAATCACTTATTTATCTAAATGTCATATTTATATTTATTATTTTATTTAGGTTACGATTCAACTATTACGTTTGCGGGATAGGTTTAATAATTATCAAATGACTTGTTTGACATTTCTCGAGACAGGATAACTTCTACAGATTTAGTTAGTTAGAAATAAAACCATTTTTATACCACTAGGTCGGCAAACAAGCATACGGATCATCTGATGGTTAGCGGATACTGTAGCATTATAGACATGTAAAAAATTTGTTTAACGTTTTTGATTATTGATTTTTCCTCCTTCATATGTGCACACTTCTAACCGCTGCTACTGTATCGTGTCCAGTACCCAAAGGTTATCTGGAAGAAATCGCTATTTAGCGATAAGATCGCCTTTGTACTACTTATATTGTATCCTTCTTTATATGTATCTGTATTTTGGTGTACATTAAGAATAAATAAGTAAAATAGACACTGAATAGATAATTACAAGTGCGTTACCCTATCATACCCCCTAACCCCCTTCGAAGTTCTGGCCACCTTACTCACCATAGGAATACAATGAGAGCAGTATTATTTATTTATTGAGGTACTACCCCAGTGGTGATCATATATGTAATAGTTACTCACTCGATCTTCGTCGGTGGGAATTTTCATGTTGTCGCATCGCCATTTTCAAAAAAGCGTTTTCGAGAGTATCACAGTCGTATCGTCGAAGGATTTCATCTGGAGAATCTTCGTCTAGAAGCTGACCGTCTCGAAGGAGACCAATCTGCAAGGAAATAAACAAAACTTAGTTTTTTTTTATTAATTGATTTTAAATAAAGCTTATAAGTATATTTTTTACGTATGTGTTACAGAGGGTAGCTATTTACACTCCAGAAATAAACAGACACACAGTCATACCCTCAAACACAAAACTTTTCCTATTTATCTTTTTAAAATATTATCGTCTCTTCAATTTCAAAACTGTCTACTATGTTTCCTTGACCATGTATTATGTAATCTTGTATATGATCTGAATCTCGGAAACGGCTCCAACGATTTTCATGAAATTTAGTATGCAGGGGATTTCGGGGAAGATAAATAAATCTAGCTAGGATTCATTTTTAGAAAATTTCCTTGTATCCCTGTTTTTAGACAATGAAAAAATGGCTACAATATCTTTATAATACGAAGGGAAATTGCGCATCTATCAATAAAGCTGTAATAGCTCAGGTGGGAAATCGGCCAGTCGCGATCGACTGAAAAGACCACGGTTCAAATCCCTGTCTCCAGATCGATTATTTTTTCTTTTTTTTTCTAATTGCACTCGTTATTTTTTATTTAAATAGCCAGTTCTCATTTTTTATTATTATGTCGGTAAAATCGAAAAATATTATTCATATTTTTAACCGACTTCCAAAAAAGGAGGAGGTTCTCAATTCGACTGTATTTTTTTTTATGTATGTTACTTCAGAACTTTTGACTGGGTGGACCGATTTCAACAATTTTTTTTTTAAATCGAAAGGTAGTGTGTCATTTGGTCCCACTTATTTGAGATCTAACAACAACTTTTGGAGTTATATCTAATAATATGTTTTTACTTGACTATTTTTTCGTCGACCAACGTAGGTAGGTGGGTATTATACCGTATAACTTTTTACAGGGTATACCGATTTTGATGATTTTTAATTTAATCGAAAGATGATGTCTATCGTGTGGTCATATTTAAATTTCATCGAGATCTGATAACAACTTTTGGAGTAATCTTTGATAATGCGTATTTATTTGACTAATTTTTCGTCTATCTACGTTGTATTACTTGTCGATGTAATTGAAGTCGGTTTTTTTCGTTTGCGAGCAAATACAATTATATCATTATTATTTTTTAATTATTTTTTTATTTTTGATTTTTTAATATTTATATGTTTTTTACTGTCAGTAAAAAAAATATTCTTCTTTTATAAATATGTAATTCGTATTTTAATATGATTTCCAAAAACCACGGTTTACTAAAAACACCAAGCTAAGCTCAGTCACCCAGGTACTACTTATACTTATCTAGCCCGAGACCACATTTAAATGCTTATTTATGTCCAAATTATTAAATTTATGTCAATGTGTGAAAAATATTGTGTTTGTAATAGTCTACTAATTACTAATAATCACATATATTATAATATAGATATAAAAAATATAGATATGTATATATGTATGTTATATGAGTAGGTACTTTTTAGTGTCAAGAACTGTTCGTGTAGCAACATAGATCTAGCATGAGTTCTCAAACTATTTTATATCAATACTGCTGCCAACTATCTGTTTTTGAGAACCCCTCCAAAGTAGAAATCGTTTTATAATTATTTGATTTTATCATTAAGTTTTATTTAAATTAAACCCCCGCAAATGACAACAACTTATCCGCCTACCCGCATTGGAGCTGCGTGGTGGATTAAGCTCTGATCTTTCTCTCGGGAAAAGAGGCCTTTGCCCAGCAGTGGGATATTACAGGCTGAAGCGACATATTTTGATAATTGACCCATATTAAAACATTTTTTTAAATAGGACCACTTTCACAAATATTAATTTTTATGTTTTTTTTTTCCGAGCTAAAATTGAGTTCCTGGGGTGAATATAAAGCACTTTGAGAATCACTTGTACATATGTTTTAAAGTACTAATATTTTAGGTAAATACGGTGTAAGATGATTGACGATCATTTACGTCGTTTGTTTATACTTATATTTGATAAGTTTTCATATTTAAGTGTGAAGTATTTCTTAAACTTTATATCAAACTATTGAGTACTTGCGATTTCGTTTGCGTCGAATTGTTGTTATGAATAATTAAATTTTTTTAATGATAATTCCTTATATGTCTCGCGGTCGTTCTTTTGCAAATAAATTAAAATAAACACAATTTTTTTAAACATATATAATTTAAAACGATACTCGAAAATTATTACTTTTCCATAGAATCTTGTAGTAATTATTATTTGACGTTTGTGAAGATGACGTTTTTCATTAAATATATATTTCTTCGGCTTGTGTATTTCAAAGCCGCTGCTGGATGGTTATCCCGCCATCTGTCAGCTTTTTAGGTTCCAAGGTGGTAGTGAAACTGTGTTATCCCTTAGTCGCATCTTACGACACCCACGGCAAGAGGGGGAGGCCATATTCTTTTCTACCGTAACAACACAGCAAACGAATTTGATAATAACACCTAATCTAGATAACTATACGTTCGTTTAGATGGTATTCTGATTCCAGGATTTATGATACACGTTTTTTATAACTTAGACTAATTTGACTCAGTAATAGAAACAATACAATGATGATAGCTGTATTAAATAAAGATCGAACCTGTGATAATTATATAAATGCTTAATTTACTACCAAGTCGGTACATTTTGAAGGAATAGTATATATATAACTCTCGCTCTTTTACCGCATATCTCCCGACCGTGTTTGATATTTTACGATTCTATGCCAAACGAACCTATGTAATATTCGGAATCTTTCTGCATCAGTGTCATTGCCATAATTCAGTAATTCTGATAGAGTGGCAAATATCCATTCGTTTATTACTTTACATGCCCCGCACCGTCCATTCCATTCAACAGTTTATACAGGATGAGATTCGATGGTTTTCAAATAAATTGGATAATATTCTTCGTACAACACAGCATTATATTCTGTAGTTTGCATCTGTTAAAATTAAGATGTTAAACATTTTTGAATATCATATCAAAAATTGACCGCTCCAGCGGGGTTCGAACCCGCGTCTCCGACTTACCGTGTCGACACGGTAAGTCGGAGACGCGGGTTCGAACCCCGCTGGAGCGGTCAATTTTTAATATGATATTCAAAAATGTTTAGAATTCCTAATGTGGGTAACACAAAAATAAAAATCTTAGATATTAAGATGTTAAACTAAATTAAGAAACAAAAATGATAAGAAGTTCTACAATATGACAAATCAGTAGAAATATACTTAGTTTCATCCTATTAGTTAAATGCTTACATTAATAATGTATATGTATAAACAAATATGTAGGCAATATTGCAAACTGCTCAGTGACAAATTATACCATTACATAAAGAAAATGACTATCACTCTTGATAGTGCATTGGCAATCTGAACTATTATAATATAGGGCGCTGTACGGTATAAAACGAGAGCGAGGCGAAGCAAAAATACGCGACCAAACTTAATATCATACTATTTTGATATTTGTTACGAGAAAGGAATGGATAAACGATGCAATTCGATGAAATGCAGTTTTACGCGACAAATACGTGACGTCATATATATTGTTGCGCCCGATCTTGTAGAATAACGGATATTGCTGTACAATTGTGGTTGGTACGCTGTTTACTTGTCAAGCAGGACAATGGGTAGGCGATATGATTTGACATAATGCGATAATAAGCGCGACCAATTCAAATGAATTCATATTTATTATGACTTATATTTTCTCATCGCGTTGTAGACAAATAAGACGATATGGCGTGTAACAAATTTAACGCAGTTTTTAAGCATAATTTTTAGATATTAGATTAACTTAAAAATAGCATTTAATTTGCAATATAACATTAAATAAGGACTCAATGAGTAGGTAATGTAAAGAATTATTTGCTATGATATGCATATTTGCTTTAAATTAAATGCTATGTTATAAATTGAAAAAAACATAGCAAATTCATGTGCATACAGCTTTAAATATCACCAGAAATGTTATGAAATATGCCTTACAATTCGATCAATTACAACGCGCGAACGAGAGCTATTTTGTAAGACTGAAGTAACAAGAAAAACGAAAAAAAAAACCGAAGGTTAATTGCACTTTGAACAATCTCGTGACACGCAAACGATTGATGGTAACAATGGCTTGCTTCAGCTAGGTCGGAGAATATTAATTAACAAAGGAAAATTAGTAATCCTGTGTTGAATTAAATGGCGTGTGTTAAATTACTATGCATCTTTTGCAAGATTTGAAATGACTCAGCGATTTTTATGTGGAAAATTCAATCATATTTATATTGCACCGCCAAATACTGTTTGATGAGTTTTATTGAGTGTAATGTTCCACACTGCCGGGCAAATATCTCTTCCTCCGTAATAAAGAAGGATAAATAATAAAATTTGAAGAGATAATTTAAGGAAACTTTTGTATCTCTAGAGAAATTTCAACGTGTATCTACGTAAACAACGTGTATCAACGTGTTTCGCTTAAACCGAAAATAAAAATCATCATATCAAGAATTTCGCTCTAGCGGGTACATCGTTCCATAGCTCAATTGGCTAGAGCGCCGACACGGTCAGTCGGAGACGTGGGTTCGAATCCCGCTGGAGCGGTCAATTTTTGATATGATATTCAAAAATATTTAGAATTTCTAATGTGTGGGTAACACAAAAATAAAATCGTACATATTAAAAATAGCATGGTGTCGTCTCCTGTCAAAGATTTTCATTGTAATATGAAACTTTGAATAGTTACGGGTCTCTGTAAAGAACTCACTATAGACGGCGCCACGGTTCGCTTAAACCGAAAATAAAAATCATCATATCAAAAATTTCGCTCTGGCGGGTACATCGTTCCATAGCTCAATTGGCTAGAGCGCCGACACGGTCAGTCGGAGACGCGGGTTCGAATCCCGCTGGAGCGGTCAATTTTTGATATGATATTCAAAAATGTGTATCTACGTGTTTGAGATCTTTAGTAAGGCAGTGTATATGTCTATACATGTGTGTGTAAAGTTGCAGGCTTCAGTTTAATTAAAGAGAATATTACAGTATACTTTATATTATAAATACGATGATGATAATGTAGGCTTTAAAATATTGTGCTATGACTTATCGTAGCCATAAATGTCAATGCGGTTATCGTTAGATCGTAGATCATTTACTTGCTTATAACTGTCAGAGACAGCTTATTTTTATTTCGTTCTTATGGCATTTTAGTAGCGATCCGCCCCGGCTTCGCGCGATTGCAAAAATTATCAGTATTCCTCAACTATACTATGCATGTTTTATACATATAAACCTTCCTCTGGAATCACTCTATTTAGTAAAGTAAACCGCATCAAAATCCGTTGCGTACATTTAAAGATCTATCCATACAGACAGTGGAAGCGACTTTGTTTTACACTATGTAATGATGTTGACGATTGACTATTTTTTGTAAAAAGAACTTTTAATAAAAAGGGTGTCATTTGACGTTGATTATATAATCCAGAACAAACAACCTTTATTTTGCAGTACAGTCTAATAATAAATGTACAGTAAAATAAATTTCCTTTAAAAAAGCCTAGCATTTTTATTTATATAATCACGACCTTCAAAGTACGAAAACGTTATTGATAAAACTTTTGTTTGTGATATTAAATTTTCAGTCCATTTTTGTTCTTGTTGTAATTTACCTTATGTGCTTGTTTCGTCTCGTCGATGTAGTGTGTTGTTATTATAACTGTTGTACCACCTCTCGCCAGTCCAGCCAGGTAATCCCAGATTCTGTAAAAAAAGGAAACTAATATAAATCGAACCAATAAAATAACAGAATAACAATATGAGAAGCAATAGGAGTTTTTAGCACATATTTACTATACAAAACCTTTACAATTACGAGAAAATAATCACGATTGCAAAGTTGCTACAGTTTAAGTGACCGTGCTTCGCACTTCAGGGTTTTGTTGGATTCAATTCCTGCCTAAATGTTTGTGTATTTATACGTCTTTCAGTCAGATGATTACATAAAACCCATGTTTTAGATTGCCAATCTTAGGAATGGATGATGGTGAGTATTATTGTAAAAAACAAATGGAACAGTTGCAAGAATGCTGTCAGCATTTCATCATTACATTGAATCGCGATTCAAAATATCTTAGAAATAAAATGAATCACTCCTGTCAACAGTTATGACTTCGTATTGTCCAGAAAACTCTAGAGTCTTTAAAAACTACATTTATCGATTTATAATAATTTTCAGCACGTTTACTTTGATAGCTAATTGTCTTAGACCTTTGAGTAAAAACACTTAAAAAATCTCATCATTAATTAATTTTCATTGAATATTAAAAAAATAAGGTATAAATAAATTCAATTATTCGGCTATCTACATACCGAGTTTTTTTTTTTTTGTAAATACTAGTTATTTTATCGTGAAAGAGTTATAAGCATTTTTCAAACTTTCTATTATGGGATATTATTTACTATTTATAAATTGATGAACTATTTTTATTTTCTTTTAAGAAACTTTAAAAAAACGAACGAAAAAAAAACCAATCGTGTGCAATAGTTCAGAAGTTATGCGTACACATTTTAAATAAAAATGAGAGGTTTAAAAATAAAAAGACTTACTACCTACTATATACGTTTAAAGAGTTCTGACTCATGGCTATTCCTATTATGTATTTAATGATATAAGTGTCGTATTGTAAACTGTAAATAATATATTAAACAACTTATACATATCCGTATGTACATTTCAAATTTGCTAATGTTTCCTTTCATTGAACACCAAATGTGATAAATTTATTATTAATTATATATTGACGATTTACGATTCTGCCTCTAACATATAACTGCTGGACTTAGGCCTCTTTCTCCGTGTTCCTACTAGGATTATATCTTGATCCACCACGTTGCTCTAATGCGCCTTTGGTGGATATGTTCCCTACTACGAGTATCAATTGCTATCTGGTATTTATGATTGTAACCGGGACCGACGGCTTAACGTGCTTTCCGAGGCACGGTGGGAGGACACAAGGAGAGACATCAAAACCGGAAAAAATATTTGCACTCATCTATAAAAAAAATAAAAAAATATGAAATCTATAATAAAATAAAATAATTCTTTATAACCCGCAGAGGGCGCCACTATGACATCATCTAGACTACCTAAAGAATTTGCATTTATCAAATTTTATATAGATTTAGTGCTACAAGCTTTACAATCAAGCGCGTGATCCAACTAATGGTAAGGTGTTAATGTAGTCTATGTACGCCCACAACCAAAAGCATCGCAAGCGTCGTATCGACTCCACCTTCCTTAACATAAAATATATGTTTTTAAGCTTTTACGGTCACTATGATCACTTTTGATGTTACGGGATTTACTGCTATTGTCATTTTGAACGGCTGAGTAGGTGACAATGGTATCTGCAACGTCGTCGAAACATTACGATAACGTAAATATTTCATCTCAATACTAAATGCTACTTCAGACCAGTATTAATTAGCTATGTATTAATTTAGTAGATACGTGGCAATGGAGATACACATACATTACATATGAACCCACGACCGCCAGAGTCAAGGCGACCTTCAACAAAATCTGTACTATCACACCAGAACGGCTGTCACGCCTTATTTCTAATATATTTCTAATAATTGGATACAAAATAAAACCCTCTTATTCATATTCTAACAGCTATTGAAAACTCTAAGTACCTATATACTTAACACACCCGACCTCCGCAGACCATTTTAAATGTACCAATGCAATTAAATTATAATATTTTTCCTATCAATATTTATCGAGTAGTAATAATAATTACCGTGCCGTAAGGTGATGCATAATTTAAAGTGCACAATACGGTAGGTATGGCTTTAACTGATTTTAAATAGAAGGAGTTTCTCAATCTGAGAGAGCAAGGGTTTTTTTGAAGAAATATTCATTAAAAGAGAGGCAGTTTTAACTATTACCAATAAATAATATTACTTAATTCACTTTTCGATTGATCTTATTCAATCAAAATATTAAAAAATTATTTGATTCCAGTAAATTTGATTAAAATCTCAGATTATGACCGCTGATTTTTCGAGCACAAGCTTAGAGTTTTGCTTTTCGAAATTTATGTTTTGGAGTGAAATCTTGAACGACGCGTGTCTATTTACTTATCCATAGAAGTGGATTATCGTGGATTAAGGTCAAATCCTTTCAGTACATAATGACCCCTAATCCATAAATTTACGTGACATGAATATCATCATTTTTGGTCCCTCCCACGCCCTTGTCACAGATGGGCACATAAGACATCACCCCAACCGGTCTGAAGTTACATATTTTGCAATTTTATACCTGTAAATTCTTATTTATTAAATTAAAACATCAGTTTCAACATATTTTTTTATATCCATTTAACTATCAATTATATTACATTTTAGTATGTAATGTCAAAAATTTCCCACACGCCGCTCCCAACCAACACAATGTCACACTTCGTCGACCCTTTACCCCCCCCCCCCCCTCATTAAAGTGTGACGTAATTTATGGATGGCACCTTACGCAACAACCATACATTTAAAATCATACAGCAAAGACGACATTTAAATCCAAAGTAAGACAACAAAAGCAAATAATGTATTTACTTTGGAAGACTATCAGACAATCATGATTGAAACTCTGATAAATCAGATGATTGAGATAGTCATACTCACGTAATTAATTTAAACAACAGCTTTTAGAATAGTTAGAACCTTATATAATCGATAGATAGATACAAAGATACGAGTAATGTATTATTGCACATCGCTTTAAAATGGTTAATAAAAATAAACGGCTCACACTCAACGGCTCCCAGAAGAAATTTCTCCTGTGTCGGGGTCCGGAAACACATACAATACACTAGCACAAATGTCCAGACCATGGCGAACATCTGTATGGCCAATAAAAGTGTTTGCCATGAGTAGGGATCACATCCGCGACCGCTAGCGGAACAGCCACCGGCCACCGCTTTGGCCTGTGATGGCTACACAATATAATTATTGTGTAGCCATCACAATATGTGATGATGGATGTGAACATGTTTGTATGTTATTTGTACAATAAAGTTACTTATTATTATTATTTTAACAACCAGCTTATATAGACACTTTTTATTAATTAATTGTCTCGACGAGTCCTTGTTTTATCTTCAAATTGAAATCGATTTTCTGTATAAATTAATCTATATTTCATTCCAAAATAATGCTAAAGTCAGTTTATTCACGCCATCGTTTTGACATTTTGATATTTATAATCTTGTATTCCTGTCAAATACCGACATTAAAATGATCATTTAAATAATTGTAAATAATAAATCGATTTACTACATAAAATAATTTGCAAAATGCTTATATTGCAAACGCGAAACTAATTTATTTCTAAAGAATAGATATTTTACGTAACAAGCAAAGCAACACTTCTCATTCATAGTAAAGAAGCTTTTGCGCAACTATGAGACATTTACAAGATTGATTATAAAAACAGACTTTTTTATAAAGAATTTTATTGGTCTCTTTATTTTTAACGATCATTTTTATTTGACTTCGTCTGTAAAGAAGCGTAAGGATCACCTATAATGGTAAGTGGTTTTCGCAGCTTATAGACGCCTGCAACACTAGATGCATAGAAAACGTGTTGCCGACCCTCATCTCACCCTACTCGCGACATTCCAGAGAAGCTCTGGTCACGTTAGTCACTACAGGAACACAACACTACTTGACAGTATTATTTAGCTGTGATTTCTTCTTAGTTTGAGGTAATTTCCCATAAATTCGAGACATACTCGATGCCTCAAAGGGAAACAATGCACATGTCTTAATGGGTGATGAGCTGATAGAGAATTAGTCATGTGACTATAAATATACTTCGATTACATAAGTATCCATTTATGTAAGGAATGCGTATATATAAATATATTCTTATATTGTTTAAACAAATCAAACATTCAATGAGTCTCTTCTTGTTAAGTGTTTCAACAAGTTTTGGTTTGCAAGAATAATTTATATTTCCCTGACATGATAATTACAAACGAGGTTTATTTCTCGACTTTGTTTATCTATACAAATAAATAAAATTGGAGTGTCTGTTTGTAATATTAAATTAAGCGCTTTTAACTAAATTCATATGTATGTATACACGGTACATTTACCAAAACAGCATTTTTTACAATTTTTGTGTTTGTCTGTCTGTCTATCTGTTTGTTCCGGGACTTTCTCTGGCACGTAGCTGATGTAATAACGAGTAACTTAGGCTACTTTTATTTTATATTTATTTTATTTTTTATAATTCTGCAAACTGAACAATAATTATTTTGTTAAATTCCACGCGGACAAAGTCACGGGCTAGTATGTATTATAATATTGAAACATATATATTTTGTTGTTATGTCTATTTTATTAAAAAAAAGATCTATAGCCCAAAAGAAAATTTACAAGTTAACAAGCAAAAAAAAAATTACAAAATAAATTGAAAATAACTATAACTATTTTCCAGACTTTCTAATAGAAAGTGACCATTCAGATAAAATTAATTCTGTCGTGGAATTCATACACAATCCATTTTTTTCTCATAGATCTCTAGAATTGTGTTCTCTTCACAACTGAGCAAACGTTTACCTATGTCTATTAAAATAAAGGATTTATTAATTTATTTGGTAGTTTTAATTTAATTTTATGTAAATTACTATTATAAGAAAAATGTCTTATAACCACTAAACAAACGTACAATTATATAGATAAAATCTGTCGAAGGTATAGATATAAATTATAATATATGCATTATATTAAATCATATAAGTCTTCGCCTTGACATCAAATCACATAATATTTAACATTAATTTTGTAATATGAAATTATCAATAATTGCTTATTTATTTATATAAAGTTTTTAACATAAAAAGCTTAATTTAGATATTATTATGTAAATAAAAATATATAAATAAATAAACGGTTCACATTGAACGTAGAATTTTTGTCTGGTGTCGGGGGTCCAGAAACAGGCACATGTAATTTCCTCATTCTTCCTAATCAACCCTATTTACTCTAAGCTCATAAGTTTTTTTTTTTTTATAAATAAATAAATAATAAATAAATAAATATCTACACAATACACACACGGTCGTCTGTTCCTAAAGTAAGCAACTTAATGCTTGTGTTATAGGTAACAGCCGACTAGTATATAGCTACCTATTTTTTTTTGGAAGGAGACTGCTTATTCTAAAACATTCATTCCAGTTCTATCGATTATGTTTCTCGTCCTTTCATTTTTCATACCGTTTCTTTCTGTCATTTACACCTTTCATTCTCTGCGTGGGTTCTTAACTACTCGAATCTGAATTCTAGGTTTTTATTTCATTTTATTTATTATCAGCATAGAAAATAAGAGAAAGACAGGGTGTATCTATAAAATTTTTTGGTAAAACTGCTTACAACTTTTCATTCTATTCTTTTGCTTATATATATTACAATTCCCGATTGCAACAGCTTTCATCTTAATATCTTTCTGTTGACAGCAAATAAGCACAAGATTGTTAGAGGCTGGATGAGGATTGCAGACAACAGCGGCTGAGCGGGAGTGGGAACAGGACCCAAATTCGCTCCCGAATCCGACCAAGCCAACCTGCCACCGTAACGCCGGACCAGCGGGTGATATACCGGGGGATTTATCGTCCGTATTTGACAGTCCCGCGGAGGGAGGCAACCTTAGTGTTCGAGGGAGCTTCTCGGAGGTCGCTTTTGGTGACGGGCCCTAATTGGGCAACACCGGCAGGATCGCGGAAGTGCTTAGCGTCCCCGTAATCCCACCCCAGGCGAGAGAAGGAACATCCCAGAAGTTTTAGTCCGTGTGAATTGGACATACCAGCTCCCCCGGGCTGGAGTCTTCTGAGTCAACAAAAAAACAAAAAAGGAATGCAGTCAACCGTAAATTTTTTGGACGAGCTTAGTGAGATCTATGACCAGGCTGAAGCGAAGCTAAGAGTTGGTACAAAGGTAATATTGTGTTTAGTTTGTTTCGAAACAACAAAGTAAGCTTAGTAGCTTGTTTTTATTAAAGAGTTTTGATTACAGAAAAACGATTAACAATAATTTTAGATAGTAATGATCTTGACAAATAGTAATAAAAAGTATATTTCACGTCAAACATGGCCTTGATGCAGTTAAATTTCTGATAACTATTGATGCAAAACAACTTTCGATTTTAACTTAAATCTTCAATATATATTATCTGTGTAGCATTCAAATTTTTCACTTTTACGTGAATCTTAATTTATTACACTGCATTTGCATCTGCGGTCACCATTCCATCTGCCCAGCATGGTGACTACGGGCAACACAGGAGTTCGCGCCATTTTTGCGCATTTTTGGCGAGAGCTTGTGGAGGCCTATGTCTAGCAGTGGACTGCGATAGGCTGAATTGAGTGAGTGATTCAGTGAGATTTAGTGGGTATTTTAAAGTTAACCCTTTAATAGTGAACCTTCATAAAAATTCTCAACGCGCTATGCTGTTGTCCTCATATGGTTTTTATTTTTTAAAGAAAATTGCATAAAGCCTGCAATTTTCGTCGTATTTTACGTCGTCGTAAGTATTTCCAAAACAACGCCTTCAAATGTATAAGCTATTGAGCTTTATGATCTTCGTAAAGGTAAATTGTCATTGTCATGAGATAAAAAGTCATTGCCTCTATACTAAATGTTTGACCGCATTAAACGGTACTGGATTTTCTATAAAGATTGTATTACTAAATTTACAGTTTTTTTTTTAAATAGGTTCTTTCTTCATAACCATTAATCATTATGAGAAGGTAACGAGATAATAGATCCATAAATATTATTACGAAATTACATAAATTATACATATACTAGATTTGTAATCGTTAAGCATTCAAAATTTGCATAGTTAAAGAGACTGCTAATCAAAATCGAAATCAATAATACGCTTTTTCAGGCAGATTGTAAAAGCTCTTATAAATATTTATTTAATAATTATTACTAATGATAATTAAGTAATACCATCCAGATTTTAATAAATAATCTGTTACGAAGATAAAGTAATTAAGAGTCCTAAATTCCATAGATATTTTAGCTAGAATAATGAAGTAGAAAATTACGGTAAGAACGAAAATAATATATGGACTAACTTCTATCTCCTACTATCTCAGCCTTCTCTAATTATAAAATGCGGCTGTTGTTGCTACATTTTCTATCCATATTTTAGTTCTGAACTGCACACATCATAAATGAAATGTACTCCAACACATAGTACCTAAATCAAGCCACAACAAAATTGCCACTAAAGCAAGGTGATAAAAAATCAGCCTATCATAAAGAACTCAAACGTTTTTGGCGTCTGTTTAAATTACTTCGATCCGGCTTTTTTTAAGGTCACCTTTATTTGATAAGCAATATTCGTTCTGTTTTGATACAAGACACGACAAATATTGGATCAACAAGAAACGGATTTGCAACGATGTAAAAATCATTCGTACTTGTCAAAGGTTCAAAATTTCCGCGTCGCTGTGATGTCACTCACTATAATTACATTATTATCATATTAAATACTTTATATAAATATCTAATATAAATTCCTTAAACTATATGTAAAATCATATTATAATAAAACTTTAATTTAGAATTATTAGACATTCTTAATAAATTTTATACATCGTTTTAATTTAATTCTAATACCGTGATAGAATATGTAAATATAAGTTATAGTTAAACATTTTAGTTATTTATTTTTAAATGAGTAGTCATATAGAAATGTAATAAAATATTTTTTAAGTTATAACTATTTTAAGAAAATCCGCCACCCAACCCGCATTGGAGCAGCGTGGTGAATTAAGCTCTGATCCTTCTCTTACATGGGGAAAGAGGCCTATACCCAGCAGTGTGGGATATTATAGGCTGAAAATATTATAGAAATATGCTTTGCGTTTTTTTTTAAATTAATATGTTATTTGTTTAAATATTAGTCATAGTTTTAACAGTCAGATAATATCTATTATGATTCAAAGTACTACTACGAGTATGTCTGCATCGTCATACGTAGGTTTCAATAAATTAATAAACGCTTCATATGGAACGGCCCTAGTAATATTTTCTCCTGTGTCGCGGGTCCGAAAACACAATACATAAGCACAAACGTCCAGACCACGACAAATATCTATATGGGAAATACAAATGTTTATCATGAGCGGGGATGACAAGACCGCAAGCGCAAAAGCCCGAAGAACTTTGATATAAAACAGATTCGTAGTTCAATACACTCATTAAAAATATATCATAACTTGATACAGCTTAGTAAACATGTATGGAATGTAAGGTGATATGGAATTTGGCAGCTCGCTTATTTATTTGATTACTAGCTGACCTGGCAGGCGTTGTCCTATCTTGCGAAACGACAGACTCGTGCAGTTGGAGTAGTCGTTTTATTTGAAGAAATTTTCAACAATTTTTATTAATTCTAATCGATTTTTTTTTTAGTTTCTCTACAAAAAAAAAACGATTCGAATTTACCTAGCCTTTCTTGAGCTTTGATATAATATATATTTAGCAATTCAATTTCAATTATAGAACTATAGATTTATTCACTTAAATTAACGGCTTTTATAAGTACTTAAATAGTACTAAAGTTTTTACCGAAGTCACGTGGAATGTATAAAAGTAGGTTCAACACACCTTACTTCTTCGATACATCGTTAATTGAAACAGTAAATAAAATCGTACTTTTCAAGGTATATAATGCTAATTAAATATTTAAGTTTACCATTTAGCGACTGCAAACGATCTTAGCGTTGATATTGTTCATTATGTTGATTTTAAAAAGGTTACAAAATTTTTATTTGCATAAATATTGCTAAGGTAATGTGCTCAAGTATTATGCTCATGATCCTACATTTTGTCATTAAAAATCTATATATAAAAAAAAAAAAACGAATGAGTGCACTGAACAAGGCACCAAATTAGCTTTTTTTTTATTTCCGTTACTCTTTGGACAAGATTTTTAATTGTAAAAATAATATGAAAAGAACAGAACAAGTGACTAGTTAATTACGGTTGAACTAAAGTTCAACAGTTTATCTATATATAGTCAGTCTATATAGTCAGTCAGTTCTAAAGTCCTCCGGCCCGTTGGACCGACGATCTACGTAAGATTGTCGGTGTAGGCTGGATGAGGATTGCGGAAAACTGCATCCCGGTGCATCTGGCGCGAACTTGGGGAGGCCTATGTCCAGCAGTGGACCGCAATAGGCTGAGCTGATAAAGTTCAACAAACAAATAATATATTTATTGAAACATAAGCCATGAAATAAATTAAATTTCATTTTAAAATTTAGATTTATAGAAAGATAAGCTAACTATCGAAGGTCTTCAAGTTAATTCTAAAGCTTCAATGTTAACGTACAACTAACCATTTCAAGCATGTTAATTTGCAAACATTCTCGTCGACCATGACTCAATTAAAATAAAAACAAGAAAGATAGGCTTGTTAGTGATTATTTTAATTCATAGCTCATGGGACAAGGTAAGTGTGTTTTTAAATAGTGTATCTACATTCTATATAAATAAAAATGAGTATCTAAATGTAGGTATTTTTGCGCAAAACTCGAGACAGGACAACTTCACTATTTTTTTACATTTTTAATCGTCATCGTGAATATTCTTCTGGAATGGAAAATTAAGAAGTTATTATATTATAACAAATAATATAATATGTAACGACTATACTAAGCAGAGGATATTACTTCACGAGTTTCACAATCACGAAAGAACGCGTTTCAGATCAGCTTTGAGTACGAGTACCTATATAAAAAGATACAAAATAATTGTGTTTGCTCGCAAACGAAAAAAACCTGTCTGTGTTTCCAGAAAATTATAACCTGGGGATCTTTAAGTCGCGAGTGAATAGGTTACTTCTAGGTAAGCGTGCTCCATCTTAGACCGCATTTTCACTTATCATCAGGTGAAATAGTGGTCAAACGCAAGCCTATCATTGTATAAAAAAAAAAAAAAAAAAAACCGACTTCAATTACATCGACAAGTAATACAACGTAGGTAGACGAAACAAATTAACAAATGCACTAGTCATCACTACGATTTTCGAGGGTTTCCCTCGATTTCTCTGGAATTCATCATCCATCATCGGGTCCTAGTTTCCTTATCATGGTACCACAGTTGGGATATCTCCTTTCCAACAAAAAAAGAATTATCAAAATCGGCTCATAAACGACGAAGTTATGAAGCTATTAAGTCGAATTAAGTAACCTCCTCCTTTTTAGAATTCGGCTAAATAAATAAACAAATACAGTTTACTGCTGGCAGCTATAACCGAGGTTTAACCAAATTAAGCTCTAATGCTTCTTTTGAGTAGATAAAAAGCTTTTGCCCAGGTTGGGACTTTTCCAGATTATTGTAGTTCAATTCGATGATTTTAAACTCGTTAGATGTTTTAACTTTAAATTAAATCAGTAATGACATTATCTCAATAAGTTATAGTTTGATCTACCTATAAGTGACATTAATTCTTTATAATGAAATTATTTAAAGGGTTAAGGCAATAAGTATCTTATAAAAATACTCAGATGAGAATTTTAATTCTTGATATCGTACTTATCTAACGATATTTATCTCATAATTGTTATATTATTCATTTTATTTCAAATTTTAAGAAATATTTAACACCTTAATATACATAATTATCTGTGGTACGCGTGTTTAAATTTTCCTATTATAATTAATTATCTAAAAGTTTTTTTTTTCTGATGTCATCGTGCAGGACTTATTATTTATTTATTTATTGGCTTACCAGCAGCTATTACACTAAAAAATATTACAAATCGGAACATACATTATGGTTAATCTTAGTGCACAACTCATGTAGGTAAACACCACACATAATTAAACACAGTTCAGTAGATAAACATTAAATCACTTATCCAAATAGTGGTTAAACGAATGCTACAAAACTTACATCAAGTACATGTCTAAACACAGCGACTAGTAGATGGTAAATCGAAAGCAAAATTAGTGACTTGGCTCCTAAAACTTTGAAATGTTGTGCCAAATATATTGTCCCTATTATCCCACCTATGAAAATATATTTTGTCGGTGGACATCGTGCTAATTTATTTGTTTGTTTATGACTCACCGACAGCATAACAAAAATTACATCACAATAAGTTATTCTGTATAATTTCAACATATAATGTATGTCAATGATTTTTATGGTAATATACTAAACAAAATGTGTATATTATATAGTAGCTTATGAATGGAAATAAGCAGTGAGATTTGTTTTCTAAGGCTGGATCATGAACAATAGGTATATCCCTATGATTGACGATATGAATCACTTGTTCCTTAATTTAATAATAAATAAATAAATATCTACACAATACACACACGGTCGTCTGTTCCTAAAGTAAGCAACTTAATGCTTGTGTTATAAGTAAGAGCCGACTGGTATAGCTACATTTTTTTTTTGTTAAACATACTAATAAATAATACATATATAAATATATAAATAAATATTTATATTACACCCAGACTCGGGGAGGGTATCAAACCCACAACGCTCGGAGCAGAAAGCAGGGTCACTACAAATTGCGCTAACGGGCTAGATATAATAAGATTATTGGTTCCAATGTAGTTATAGGTAATGTTTGAAAAATACAAAAACACGTTGTTCTACTCTAGCTATAAATGGTTGACTCACCGTTCCCTTAATACTGGATCCAAGCCAACAGTCGGCTCATCTAATATCAACAGTTCTGGATCATGAACCAAGGCTGCCGCCAGCGACACCCTTCTTTGTTGTCCTCCAGATAGCGACTTTATTAACCGGCTGCCGTCCGATAGATCTAGAAGATTCGAAAGGAAATCGAAACGTTCCTTCAGCTTCTGTTGCTTCATGCTGTATATTCTTCCGAAGTAGTAAACAGCGTCCCGTACAGTAAACTCGCCGACGAGGGCAATGTCCTTTGGAGAAGAGAAGAGATGATGAGAAAAAGATAACGTATTATGAAGATTTAATGGATTCATGACAACATAACTCACTACTGTTACTGTATCAGCTTAAAAATGCACAATTATCGGGCAATGCTTGCCACAGAACACATTTAAAGATACTTTTTTTTTTAAATTTAAATTTCATTCCATTCGTCGTCGTTGGTTCTTTAGGTACATTGAATATAAAAAAATATAAAAAAAAATAGTTTTATTTTTGGAATACGATGCCAGCTGCGGTTATCTCGCAAAACAACTACCTATTTATTTTTTCTCTTATTTCATCTCAACTTCACGTTCGCCATTTAACACACGCATTTGTATCCTATAAAAAAATCAGCGTCCCGAAGGTCAACTACTTTTAACTATCCCTTTTAAAAATATCTTAAAATAATTATTAAGTACATTAACGTTGTATTTATGTTTACAAAAATACGTTGTATTTAAAATGAATTAATGTTAGCATGTCTTTAACGTTTCAAATTTGAGAATTGAATAAAAGTAATTAACCTAAGAATTTATAAAAAAAGAAATGAAACCAATAATACATCTAAATAGATAAATACAAACGTACAATTTGTACATACATAATACAATATACATATAACATTACTTAACAAAAACGTTGATTTAATACTTTAACCAGGTTGCTTGGCGTGAACTTGGGGAAGCCCCTGTCCAGCCGACTACCGAGACATGACGCGAACACTGCGGTATTGGGTTGAATAAAAAAGTGTAACCTAGAGCTCGATTGTCCTTTGGTGCAAATATTAGTATTCTAAGTGTAATCGGTTTTATTCCAAACCCGTACCTGAATCAGCCTAAGAGATTCCCTCCCCCCCCCCCCCCCCGTGACCGCCAGTGTAAAGGCGCCGCCGACACGGCATACGCACCATTACACCAGAACGGTCAGTAATAATATAGGTATATTTTATTAAAAAAAATAGTTCTTCGTTGGAGAGAATGTTTATTATGAGGCATCAAACGATTCAATTAAATGGATTAATGATTAAAAACGCCAAACAGTTTGAGAAATATCAAGTTCTTGAAACAAAAAGAAGACGATTAATAGTACAATAATCATTAGTAAAATATTAAATAAATAAAATTATTATAAATGTTAACGATTCAATTTTAAGTTGATTGTAACAAAAACGAAAGAGGTAACCTTTTTTCTGTTTTCTCGATTTTATGTCGTTTACGAACAACATCCTCAATATAATGAAACAAAAAATAAAATAAAATTCTGGGTTTTAATTAAAGTTCACTTCCTAATATGACGAAAGCCTCTGTTTTAAATACGTTCTGCGTATTAATTTATAAAATTTAATTTTCGACGATTTTTTGCAATTATAATTACTTCAACATTAATTATTTCAATGTTAACGCATTACCTAAATTTTTAAACACTTTACAAGTCAATCCAAATAGTATATTTTCGACGTGGCATACAATAATTAACAATAAATTAGGATATCTCAGCTGTGGGACATTTAAGGACTGGATAGTACAATACAATATATGATTATTTATTATTATTATGATATAAGTGAATTTTCTTAAATGAAATATAATGAAATAAATTATATGATAATATACTTTGTCAACGATAATGTATGCTAAATGAAATGAAAAATAAAAGGCTTATTCATTTATATAGTACAACAGTGTATGAGCAATTTAACAGTTTTCTAGAAGAATTGGATAAAAATTTACATGGTAGGAGAGAGCATTAAAAATTAGTACTATTACCTAAAATACTGATAATATGTATGTGCTATTATAGTTACCTGAGGCATGTAACCAACTCTGGGCCCAGGCACCCCGCTCCCTTTCTCCCCCGGTTTCCCTCCAAGGACCCATACTTCTCCACTATCGAGTTTCCGTCTTCCGACGATACATGATAGTAACGTCGTCTTACCACAGCCAGAAGCTCCCAGAAGACCGTATCTGTAATAAAAAGTAATATTTAAAGTATATTCAAATTCTGATCAAAAATGGACTGGTACTTAGAGTGTGTAGAATTCTAACAAGAAATAGTTTGATACAATTACCAAACTTTTTGTTAAATTTATATTTTTTTTATGTCACTAGGTCGGCAAACAAGCGTACGGCTCACCTGATGGCAAGCGATTATTGTAGCTTATAGACACCTGCAACACCAGAAGCATCGCAAGCGCGTTGCCGACCCAATCCCCAATCCCCCCAGGAGCTCTGGTCACCTTACTCAACAACAGGAACACAATACTGCTTGAAAACAGTATTATTTTGCTGTGATCTTCTGTAAGGTCGAGGTACTACCCTTAGTCGGGCTGCTCCATATTTTGAGCAGGAAATTCCTGCTGTGTCCCTCGGTTAAATAAATAAACTTTATAAATATATACATAAACATATTAAGAAAAAGTTTTTTTTACAATATTGTATTTTTAAACCTTATTTGCTATTGGACTGTTAAACACATTAGAAATAATTAAGCCCTCTTTTGTAGTTACCATATAAAAATAATTAAAACTAGCTAATTATGTTGTTGTATGTGTGTGTAGTGATGCTTTTGTCGTAATCCATCAGACCAGCACGTGCTTGTGTATCAAGATCATAAAAAATTAAACAATATAATATACAATTTATATACAGAGATATTAAAACTATAAGTAAATACGTAATTAGCCATTTATTGAACAATGTTGATATGAAAACTGTTAGTATACCATAGCATTATATAGAACTTTACCTAAGTGAAAATAAATAGATGAAAAAGTTCTTTGACCAAAGCCTAATCGATAATAAAATGGTATAAAAATTGCATACTTATGAACGTTACTAACAAATATTATTTTATAAACAGAAACTATTTTCATATATTTAATATCATAATTTCAATATAATCTATAGCTTTTTTTTAATTATTTTTTAGCACTAGGTCAGCAAGCAAATGTACGGCCCACGTGGCGGTAAGCGATTACCATAGCATATAGACGCCTGCAACATCAGAAGCATCGCAAGCGCAAAACTGACCCTACCCCCGAAACCCCTACGGAGCTCTGGCAACTTTACTCACTTCAGAACACAAGTCTACTCGACAGCAGTGTTATTTAGCTGTGATCTTCTATTACATTAAGTTACTTGCCCAGTCGGGCTGCGCGAGATTTTGAGCTGGATATATCCCGCTGTACTCTACCTTAATAACCTACCGACCTAACCTAATAACCTAATTAACCTAATCTTAATTAAAATGTTCGTCTTATGTATACATATTTGTTATATATGATATATATAGCTGACTCAGCAAACCTTGTTTTACCGCTAAGCGCTATTTAAAAATAGGGGACGGTGGTAGAAGGGTGAAAATGTAGGGTTCTATGTATTTTTCAACGCCAAATTATAATAAAATTAAAAAAAAATATCTAAAAATTAAAAAAAAATAGGGGTGGACTACCCTTAACATTTAGGGGGATGAAAAATAGATGTTGTTCGATTCTCAGACCTACCCAATACGCACACAAAAATTTATGAGAATCGGTCGAGCCGTTTCGGAGGAGTTTAACTACAAACACCGCGACACGAGAATTTTATATATTAGATAGATGGTTTATGCTTACATAATCTAAGCGTACGTGTTTTTGACGTTTAGATAGGTTCTGAGGAAATGAGTGATAAACAAGAGCAACAACATTGTAACTGACTGACTCTCTGTAACAAAATTGTAAATGACCACAATGTTACGTGAGATAAACACACACGAGACAATATACTTAAATATTTCATTTGATATCGTTAATTTAAGATTTTTGATGCCCGACGTTTCGGATAAGATACAGCAACCATGGTTACGGAGGACAGTCCTCCCGAAAAAGTTGTTTCATTATATTGAGTGCAATTCGCGTAAACATTACACAACATTACTTATATTTTCTTATAAAAATGTCATTGTCTGTTTCTAAATAGTGACAAGAATTGTATAATTACAAAGAATTAAGGCCAAAATGTGGAGCGTGGAACATTTTTGATTTCGTAATATCAGTAGAAGTACAATATACAGTTTTTCAATTTAAAGAATACTTAAAAAATCTTTAATTAAAATATCTACAATATTACACCGTTGCAAATGATTACTTTTTTTTATATTTCATAACTTCGATTCTAAGTTGCCCATGCCATTTGTACTACATGAAATATTTGTTATCTTATCGGCGTGCGTTTTTTTTACAATAGTTTAACTTCAGACCAGCAGATCTAAAACTGTCTAGAATTGCTAGAATGGTCCGACATTGACAGCTTTTTGCTGTTATATATTAAATATGAAATTAAAATAGCTTTTGTTATAAATACTTTTTGTGTTAAAATGTGTTGGACCGAAGTACGTTATCTAAGTATCTGTCTAGTAAGTAGTTGTTAACAAATGTATTTAATTAAGAAGCTTAAAATAAAAATATATTTGAAGTCAATAATTTCTCGAATTAAATTATTTTCAGAAGCAATATTTTATTTTTAACAGGCAGTAAAATCACTTAAAACAGAAACACTCATAATTTAAAATTTATAATTCAGAAGTAAGATAAGTCAACAATAATTAAGTACATATCATTTTAATTTGAACTTTGAATTCACGTGTAAATGCGAATATTGGTGATTAACCTAATATACAAATATACTTCATTTATTAATCCTGATTTTTATTAAATACTATTTTCATATACTTTGTTAATGCTATATATGTTACTATATTTAGTTTTTAATTGTAAATCTAACGTCCTTTGCTGGCAGCATTTGTAAAGGTACGGAATGAAATGCAGCTATAAGCTGAGTCTACGACCTTTTCACCAGCATTATTTCTAAAATATCTGTAAATTAGACTTTAAGAAATCTTTTGTTTTTTTTTTATGCTTGGTAAATGTTAAACGTCTTTATTATTATTATTATAAGATGACTTGAAATTGCATTTTTGCAGGGCGTGTGACATTCAAAAGATTATTGCCAGTGGCGGAGCGTAAAGGCTGCCAGGGAGGCAATGGGCCCGGGTGGCATACGAAAGACCAACTCAACACGATTTTCTTAATTGACATAAAAATGATTCCAAACGTTGCAACGTCCGCAACGTTAAATACCTAAAAATACAGTAGAATTCAAAACAGTCAGATAGATTATGGTAATTTTTTTTATATTCATGTCATGTTTTTCGCTTCATTATATTTTTTTAAATTTATTTATTGTCATATAAAATTAACTAAAATATTGAGTATTTTTCGTATATAACAGTAAATAAATAAAAATAAAATATATTTAAGTAAAAAAACATAACATAAAACAAGGCTATATGGTCTTAGACCTTTGCCTTTACAGTTATTTAAACAAAAACAATGAATTTATGCTTACATTGCTTTAGAGCGAACCGTTAAGTGGCGCGCCATTTTTTTTTTAAAGCATCTATATCTCAGTCATTAAACATTAGTTGTATCGTTTGTTAAAAAACCGTGTGAAAACAATAACTTAACGTCTGAAATGTTAATATCAAGTGCGAAATGTGAATATAACATGTGAAAGCTACGGAACTAAGCATGGTTACCGCAAGTTGTATCGTTTGTTGATCTTGGAGTCAAGATCGTTTTTACGTACTCCTGTTCGAAAATAACTTGCGAAAAAAGTTGCGAAACGGCGCATGGGTGACACTCCCCATAGCGCCGGAGCTAAGGTGAAGTCAGACGCGGAGCTCAAAGGTATTATAATAGCTTTAAATTCTTCCTATAATCTCAAAACTTTAACCATGGATATCTCCATAACCATGGGGTTTCGAAGTGTGGCAGTGTTACCATGTATAGCTTCCCCTACACCCTCCGCTCTCCACCCCCAAAAACCCCATAATTCGGTTTTTCCTAGTCTAAAGCTTAGCCCAGGCTGCTTCTGGACAAGCTCGCTCCATCTTTGACTCGTCTCTGCTCTAGAGCTAGACTGGGATTAAGAGTAAGCCCATAATATAATAAAAAAAGGTACTTCCTTCGCTTGCTCATCGTATCAGTACGCTGATGACACTTGCTTCCTAATAGCATATTCAAATGTAAACAAAGAACTTAAAAAAACTGACCGTTATTTTAATTGGAAACCTCATTTAAGTACTGTATGTGACAAACTCAGAGCCTTCTCAGCTAATGTAGTTATAATTAAGAAGAAAATACCATTTAAAATTCTACTTATGCTTTAGAATGTGTTGGCTGATTCAATCATAAGGTCGTAAATCGTAACTCCTAAAATAAAAGAACAATATAAAAATGACAACAATAAACTTTTTAAGCATTGCAATGTGTTACTGGTAGAATATAAATTTTAAACGTAAAATATATATAAAAATAATATATAAAATATAAAAAATAGCGTATAAAGAAAACTTTTTTTTAATATGGACATACAGCATAGTTCACCATAAAATTAATACACGACGAATAACAAAACAAAACTCTTACTTACACACAATAACAAAACTAGACTTATAGCACCTGCTGCAACAAATAACGTATATGGTGAAAGGACTACGGAATATTTGACTCCTCGCTTGTTGAATGTATTAGATGTGGCATTTAAGAAAATAATCACTATAAAAAATATAAGAAATGAATTGAAGTCGTATTATCTGAACATCCTGTAACTGTTTGTAACAAACAGTTACATCCTGTAACTGTTTGTAACAAACCGAAACATTTACACTGAATTATTACATTTTATACTTACTTAAGTTTGTTGAACTACCCACCTTATTTTTAATGAACTGTATTCAAACTTAACACTACGGATAAATCCCTGCGATTTTTGCAGTGCATTACTGTAACTTTTTATGTAAAACGAGTTTAAATAATAAGTAAATAAAATAATATCAAAAAATTAGGCTGCTCCCTATTTAGCGAGGTTTTTCCTGTTAAACCCTAGCTTAATGTGCTTTGCCCTTCTTTAATGTTTTATAATAATCTGCCTCTTGTACTATCTCTCTGCTCTGCGAAACTTTCTCACAGGCATGAGTTGACTAAAATACCTATATCTCTATTAGAGATAATTTCACCTTTGCCATCAACCTTTGTGTGTAATACGTAATTAGATATTTTTTAATGTATATAATAATATAAGGTATAAGTTATAGATTAACAGCAACGGGAGCTTTGAAGTCGTTTTTTTGTCAATTTGAGTTTAAGATCTCATATCTCTTAGAATTTAGATTCTTAGATAAATTAAATTTTTTTAAAGAACTTCTTTGTAATGTGGTTTAACTTCAAATACAGCTATGGTTCAACGCGCTCATCTCAGAATTTATAGTTTTTTTTTAAGTATTTTACCTGCCTCACGAGCGTGTTTAATGAGGAAGATATAATGCGTTACACACCGTTTACTTCATATTCATTATGTGTAGAATAACATTAGTAGTATACCTACGTATACCACTTAATATGTAAAACTGTATGCCAGAAATATGTATGGAAAATCCATGAAATGAAATGTTTTAGATTAATTTTATGTATGTATCTGTAGGTGTAAAGTACAACAATTACAAGAAATAAATCTATTTCTTTAACTTTTTCTATAATGAGTAAATTTGTACTAATTGTAATGTTATTAAAGTTTTAGTTAAGCCTGCCACATACAGGTTCTGTTTCTCTGTTATTTTGCTGATAAAATTTATATCCCACAAAAGTTACTAATACATTGAATAAATTGATTAATTAATAAATGAATAAATGAAGGGTCGGAGTTAATTGTTTCTAAGCTGCTCCGCCGCGAATTGGCATATAATTTCCCTTTTACGAATACATTGATATCTCTTTCAGATATATATGATAACAAGCGGGATTCTAACCCGTGACCATTACGTACAAAAGCGCTTAATAGGTAAAGCGTATTGTTTGGTACAGGATCACATAGATGCATTCATACAAGATATTACTAATTTTGTACTAAAACACAGTTTATATATTATTACTAGCTGACTCGGCAAACATTGTCTTGCCGCTAAGACCTATTTAAAAATAGGGGTTGGTGGTAGAAGGGTGAAAATTTAGGGTTGTATATATTTTTCAACGCCAAATGACAATAAAATAAAAAATAATTTATCTAAAAATTAAAAAAAAAATTAGGAGTGGACTACCCTTAACATTTAGGGGGATGAAAAATAGATGTTGTTCTATTCGCAGACCTACCCAATATGCACACAAAATCTCATTTGAATCGGTCAAGCTGTTTCGGAGGGGTTTAACTACAAACACCGCGACACGAGAATTTTATATATAAGATTTTCAAAGAGTAACTGCGGAATTTTTTGTCGATTCTTCTCTGGAGAATCTACATTAGGAATCGGTGGTATCTTCAATTTTAAAAACAACTATCCCTTTTCAAATTTTAATTTGTAAAATGACGAATCGAAAGTGCTTTTGAAGCCTATTTGAATACAGTTGTTCTTGATTTTGATTTTTACCCGACTGCCAAGGAAGGGTTATGTTTTTCGCGCGTATCTTGTATGTGTATGTATGTAATATTCTTTACTACCTCATATTTCCAGAACCACTGAACGGATTTACATAATTGAGGTATCGTTAGGTTCGTCTTAGCTGCCCAAGTGTTCTTAGATAGGTGACATTAAAAAAAATCAAACATGGCAGCTGCGCGAGGCATTGTAGTTAATGAGAAAATATTTTTTATTCTCGAATACTACAATATGGATATCAAATTGAAGGGCACAATACAAGGATTTTAAAAAGGTATATCATGATTATTGACTCGGTCATTATTACTAAACATTACTTATTTATTTATTTATTTATTGACAGCCAGTAGCTAATACAGCAAATCTTATATCTAATACTAACACTAAATAACAAATAAGGTAGCTGTACAGCCTATGAAGGTGTCACAGCATGCAGCATTACGAAATAAAATATATCCATAGTTGGAAATAATTACTTTAATAATTATTTATTGAATTAAATATAAATAAATACTTTATTATGGACATTCTTATACCAGAGAATGCAATAATAATTCTACTAGAAAAATTCCTATCAGCCATACTCTAATTAGCAAAATGTATTATGTATGACAATTATAATTTAAAATTGTAATTACGTTACAGTAAGTCTTTATCCATCAGGTCAGAACACAGTAAGATCGTGTTAGGGAAATTTGCATCGTTATCGCCATGTGTACATGAGAATCTTTAATAAATAATTTATAACTAACCGACTTCCAAAAAAGGAGGAGGTTCTCAATTCGACTGTATTTTTTTTATTTTTTTGTTTTTTTTTTTATGTATGTTACATCAGAACTTTTGACCGATGATGGGATCCCAGAGAAATCGAGGGAAACTCTTGAAAATCCGCAATAACTTTTTACTGAGTGTACCGATTTTAATAATTTTTAATTTAGTCGAAAGCTGATGTTTGTCATGTGGTCACATATAAATTTTATTGAGATCTGATAACTACTTTTTGAGTATTCTTTGATAACGCGTAGTTATCAGTTATCAGTCAGTAGTTACTTGACTATTTTATCGTCGATCTACGTTGTATTACTCGTCGATGTAATTGAAGTCAGTTTTTTTCGTTTGCGAGCAAACAAAATTATTTTTAACCTTAATTTACCTTGTTTTACTAGTATTATGGACTAGATGACCTGTGTTGCTTTACCCGCTTTGACTTTAGTGGTTACAGTTCCGCTTACGTATCACAGCATCTTTATATAGACACATAGAAACACATTTGTGTATTTTCTATTGATCCATTAATAATAATAATATTTTTATGTACGATTTTATTTTTGTGTTACCCACACATTAGGAATTCTAAACATTTTTTAATATCATTTCAAAAATTGACCGTTCCAGCGGGGATCGAACCTGCGTCTCCGACTGACCGTGTCGGCGCTATATCCAATTAAGCTATGGAACGATGTATCCGCTAGATCGAAATTTTTTGATGTGATGATTTTATTTTCGGTTTAAGCGAACCGTGGCGCCGTCTATAGTGAGTTCTTTACAGAAACCCGTAACTATTCAAAGTTTCATATTAAAATGAAAATCTTTGACAGGAGACGACACCATGCTATTTTTAATATGTACGATTTCAATTTTGTGTTACCCACACATTAGGAATTCTAAACGTTTTTGAATATCATATCAAAAATTGACCGTTCGATCCCCGCTGGATCGAACCTGCGTCTCCGACTGACCGTGTCGGCGCTCTAGCCAATTAAATTAATTAATATTCTTTATTGTACACCATCGTAAGATACAAACAAAAGTAGTACAATTAGAAGATGTACAAAGGCGGTCTTATCGCTAAAAGAGCGATTTCTTCCAGACAACTTCTGGGTATAGGACAGGGCATAGAAAAGCGATTTAAAGCCTTTATAATGTTTTTTCGACTAGCCCTTTAGCGCAGTTTGTAGTGGCTCTGCTATCTACACTGGGGGTTATGGGTTCGATTCTCGCATGAGTCTGGCTGTTTTTTTGTATTTATTTATAAATGTATTATTTCTATATATTTTTATCACCAAAAAAAGCATTTTTCTATATCAGTCGGCTAGCTTACTGTAGGAACTGACGACCGTGTGTGTATGTTATACGATAATTATTTATTTATTTTTTCAATACATACATCGATTATATATATCGAATATATATATCGAATTATTTCGATATCGATTATATATATCGAATTATAAGTAGTTGATGTGTTTTTATATTGGCGGAACGGTTCTGAACGTTTTTTTTTTTTTTACTTCAACGCCAAGCACGAGTGCGTTTAATTTAAACACAAACGTAATATTCAACTTTTTTTGAAATACCGAACCGTATTATAGCGTGTTATTTTTGTAAGCTTCATAAATAAAATTAAATGTTTAGTCAGGTTAAAATATCTGAAATTTTCGACAAAAATTATGTGGACGACTGCTAAATGATGTTAATGTGAAGTAAAAAGAAAGCTAAATGAAAGTTTTTATTCTACAACTAAAGGCTTCATACATTTTAATATAGTAAATTAAGTAGATGCCGACGAATATGTTAATAAATATGTGATATTACTAAATAATTTACCTTATATACTCATTATATATATCACATGACTATCCCGTTGGCGCAGTTTTTTAGTGACCCTACTTTCTGTTTCGCGGGTGGGGATTTGATTCCCACTCTGATTCTTGGCGTAATATACATGTTGGCAAAACAACGTTTACGGGGTCAGCTAGTATGATATAAAAAGCGGATTTACGAGTTAGTACTCGTATTTACTTAGTTCGAATTTTTTTTAACTGAAATTCAACCAGATCAAAATATTTCATTTCCTTCTTTTTTTTCATATGTAGATTCAAAGTTGAGTTGCAAGATTCATCCCAACAAACATACACACATACATAAATTACAACTAAAATAAAAGCTTTTAAAAATGATAAAAATAAAAATAGGTAAAAAAACTTTTTAAGTTAAACGGTTTTATGTTAAACATACATTGCAATGTTTAAGATAAATGTACTAAAAACCAAAAAATAATAAAATAGATACAGTCGTGGGAATTATAAACATATGCATAGACTAGACTAAAATAAAACCGTGGGGCACGTCAATTGTCTACAATCGTTGATTAAAATGTTTGTTTTGTAATGTTACACTATAATTAGGCAGTTGTTCAACCGACAACGATGGACGTGTGATAAGTAGGGCTAGAATGTGGAAACAAGCTAGCAAGCTCGATTATAAGCGAGTTTTAGGGTTTCATAGTGGTGAGCGAGTAGTACTTTTATCATATGTTTTGTCGATTAAAGACAAACTACGAGCAGTGAAACGATTCCTCGCCAGCCAGCAGTGTGAATGTCCAACGATAAACTAGTTGAAACATCTCTTTTATTTACATGGAGTGTATAACTATTGGAATTTCCATGAGCAAGAAAATAGTAAGTAATTTCCTCACCGTCTGCGGGCCAACTGCCTATTTTAACGACGAATTAAACGATTCTTCTATCGCACATTAAGTCGATAATTTGTAGACAATTGACGTGCCCCACGGTTTTATTTTAGTCTAGTCTATGCATATGTTTATAATTCCCACGACTGTATCTATTTTATTATTTTTTGGTTTTTAGTACATTTATCTTAAACATTGCAATGTATGTTTAACATAAAACCGTTTAACTTAAAAAGTTTTTTTACCTATTTTTATTTTCTAGTTTTTAGTTTTTATTTCGCATTCTGTTTAATTCATTTAGTGCTTCATTATTGCAAGGCCCATCTTAAATATTGAGGTTGTATAGTGCACTGTATTCTTCTTGTCAAGCCCTTTTATTTGATACCCATATTGGTGGGATTGATAAAAAATTGTTATCAGACATTTGGTAGCGGCGGCCAGCTTAGATTTCAATTTTGCATAGTAAATTGTATTCTACTTGTTGAGACCTTTCATTTGATACCCATGTTGATGGGATTGATAAAACCTAAGTTATCCGCCATTTTGTAGAGGCCGCCATCTTGGATTTTAATTTTATATAGTACATTGATTATACTGGTTGAGCACTTTCATTTGATACCCATATTGATGGGATCGATAAAACCTACGTTATCCGCCATTTTGTAGTGGCCGCCATCTTGTATTTCAATTTTTTATAGTATATTGTATTCTGCTTGTTGAGCCCTTTCATTTGATACCCATATTGATGGGATTGATAAAACCTACGTTATCCACCATTTTGTAGCGGCCGCCATCTTGGATTTCAATTTTTTATAGTATATTGTATTCTGCTTGTTGAGCCCTTTCATTTGATACCCATATTGATGGGATTAATAAAACATAAATTATCCGCCATTTTGTAGCGGCGGCCATCTTGAATTTATAATGATAATGAATAAACATAATTGTATTGTCACCAAAATCCAAAGTGTATACAAAATTTCAGATTAATCGGTTGACAGGAAGAGGGTGAAATTTGAATTACTAAATTTGACCCAAGAATAAAAAATAAAACAAACGGGGTGAGCTAAATAAAACCGTTTAAAAAGATCAAACTATGTATACATATATATTACATCAATGTTTGTGTGTATGTCCTTTATATCCTAAACTATGCATTTGATCATGTCATGATCTTCAGCAAAGTGTTATGCATCAGCCGACAAAGGTTTCTGAGTTGGTACAACTTAAAAAAAGCGTAACAATGCGCGAAGGGTACAGCTAATTATAAATACAATAACTATTCGCTTCAACCTGTAATATCCCACTACTGGGCATAGGCCTCTTTCCCCATGTAGGAGAAGGATCAGAGCTTAATCCACCACGCTGCTCCAATGCGGGTTGGCGGATAATAACTATTAATAACTAACTTTTCACTCGCTTCTCACTTAATTTATATATATATTAATTATACTATCTTGGCTTTTCTGTTTTCTCCCGTGTAGCATTCTTTTGGTAAAATAATTTTAAAAATCTCGGTCACAATTGAAATGTATACAACAATGTAAGAATAATACCCAAATATTAATTTATAACAGAATTAGCATTGTAAATTATGTTTAATTACGGATTAAAAAAGGTTAATTTTATTTCAAATTAATTATATTATCGTACAAATCTATACTAATAGAGCTGGTTTATTGTTCGGTTATACCGCGAAAACTACTAAACCGATTGGAATAATACTTGTACCATAAAATGCAGCGTGTTTCGGAAAAGGTTTTAGTATATGACATGATCGCTGGTTTGTTTTATAAAGCTAAGGCTGTCTTCTTCTTCTTAAAGTGCCATCTTTTCACGAAGTTCGGCGATCATTCTGGCAACTTGTATCCTTGATACCGCAGCCCTGAATAACGAACGGGTGCTTTTCCCAAACCATTGGCGTGGCTAAGGCTGTATAAAACTAAAAAGAATGTAGATTTCTACTAATATTATAAATGTGAATGTAAGTTTATTTGTTATGCTTCCACGCGAAAACTACTTAACCGGTCATCATGAAACTTCGCACACGCTATGCTTGGAGGTATTAGAAGTAAAATAGGATACTTTTTATTAAAATTCAATGCGAGCGAAGCCGCGGGTAAAAGCTAGTTATAAATAAATAATACAAGTGCTAAAACAAACAGAAATTAATTTTGAATTTCGTAGTACTAATATAAAACCTTGTAACATGAACCCACCAAACCAAGTTTTTTTAAATTACTTACTATTTTTTTTCTGGTGTATTTTACGTATTTACTTTGAACCGCCAAAGAAAATTATACTACGTTTACATAAAAATTAATAATAAAAAACGTTAAAGGTACCTTCCCAATTAACCTATACCAAAATATTTTTCAAAATAGCTTTATTGTATAAGTATAGATTTGAATCTGTCCGACAACCCGCATTGGAACAGCGTGGTGGATTGATTAAGCTCTGATCATTCTTCTATATGGGGAAAGAGGCCTATGCCCAGCAGTGGGATATTACAGGCTAAAGCATTGGATCTGTTACAGTATTATATGTGTATATTATGTATTTAGACAAGCACGTTATATAAACTTACATAATGCCTTTTTCGACGGTCATGTCCAAGTGCTGTAGGACAGGTTTGTAGTCCGACCTGTTCTGCCTGCCATAGTACTTGCAGGCTCGCTTCACTACCACAGCTGGGGCGGCCATCTTTCTTGTTGTACAGCACTATATGTTCATTGTTTTTGATACCTGCAATAACAAAGTGGTAATTTAATTGTAAAGTTTCTTTTTTTAATTTTTCAATAACAACATTTATTACAGATATGACTTTAGTGGCTACTATACGCAATATTACACTTTCATATCCATAACGTACACATGAAAACGGTTTCCCGTTATGCTTTTTGTTTCTACCCCATGTTTAAATATTTCGTAGGCTATGGCAATCACAAAATTACAGCGAATCTAATGATACCTTGTATAAAACATATTTGCGTCATACGTTTAGATTACAAAACGTGCAAAAATAAGCTAAATATAAATTTCTATGTACATATCGAAATAAATATGTAGCTATATCAGCCGACTGTTACCTATAACACAAACATTAAAATTGCTGTGTGGTTACGCTAGTAAAGAATATAGCCACCCCCTCTCTTCCCGTCGGTGTCGTAAGAGGTGACTAAAGGATAATACAGTTCCACTACCTTGGAACTTGAAACCCGACCGATGGCGGGATAACCATCCAGCGGCTGGCTTTGAAATACACAGGCCGAAGACCGTCAGCAGCGTCTTCGGTGTGACAAAGCCAGCCTTGCGGTCACCAACCCGCCTACCCAGCGTAGTGACTATGGGCAACACACATGAGTTCACGCCATTTTTGGTGCGTACTTGTGGAGTCCTATGTCCAGAAGTGGACTGCCATAGGCTGAAGTGATGAGGATGGTAATGTACTTACCTATATATATATTTTTTTTAAACATAGTCAATTAGAATGTAGTGTTCATTTTGAGTCAAAATAAGCCATTCCGATGACGCTCTAATTAACTACGACCACATTCGTCAAGGGGTGCGGAGGGGTGAATAGATTATAGCTAATTAGCGCATGTGGCAAACTCTGCTTAATGCTCTAGGGTTGAGGGTTCGATCCCTATAAGAGTCTGAATATTTATTTATTTATTTTCATAAATATATAGTGGATGTACTAAGCATTCGTGTTTTAGTCGGCTTGTACCTAAAACAAAGGCATTAAATTGACAGCCTTAGGAATAGTTGACTGTATGTATGTTATACATATTTATATATTAATTTTTATTTATTTTATATGCTATAATCAAGGAAGTTCATTTTTATAATCTTATCAATTATTTATGGAGGCGATAAATACACTTAATGGCATTATGAAATTCATAGTATTGTATTATATTATATTGTATACGTATAATAAGAAATAAATATTTTAGAAAGGAATCTCTCGGCCTAATTGATTATTAATATCAGAATTATTAAAGAAATAAATAACATAGTTTTTAGCGTCGTACATGTTTGTAATTTATTAAAATATCTATATAAATATAAAAAGTACCACCTAAATGTATTAAATAAAGTCCGAATGGACATATCAAATTTGTTTTTTTTTTTTTTTGTTCGTTATTATCAGGGGAATGTTAGTATAAAGGGTAACTGAAAAAGGCGATAGAGTCATGAAAATATATAGCGATACGCGGTACGAAATTTGTTCTGTCAGATAATTTATTCGAAAATAACTTTACATAATTTTTCTCTCATTCTAATTAATAGTAGTTGTAAATCAAAAAAAAACGTGTACAGGTATCTGTCTTCTACCGTTACCGTTTTTTAACTGACTTCAAAAAATGAGGAGGTTATCAATTAGACTGTTCGTTGTATTTTTTTATTAAACTTATAAATTTCTACCTCTTAACTTCTTTTTTTTTAATTGAAAGTTGGTGTTTGTCGTGTTCGCCCATTTAAATTTTATCGAGACCTGATGAGTACTTTTTGAGTTATCCGTAATAATTCTTATAATTATGTTTGACGTTGTATGACGTAGTAACGTAGGTAACGTTGTAAAATACAACGTTGGAAGCTAAAAAAATATTATATTTTTGTATCCGAGCCAACGCACTTATTTCCAATTAAGTAAACGTTACACAATTAAGCATCAGACAATTAAGACAAGATTTTAACCCATTACCAAGTTAATCCTCGTATTATAAAAGATTAGAATGATAATGTAATGAAGGCCAAACTCATTTTGTTTTTTCATGTTGTAAAAAAATTGTTTTGTTGGTTTGGTTTTTAACCTTATCAGGCAAATATATTTTCTTTATGTATAAAACTGAATCGACGAAGTGAACGTACGCGCATAACTTCCGACAACATCAATTGAGATCATTCTTGTTTTTCGTATAAAATAAAAAGTACCTGGGTGACCGAGCCTAGCTCGGTATTTTTAGTAATTCGTGTTTTTTGGAATTCATATTTAAATTCGAATTACATATTTATAAAATATGAATAATATTTTTTTTAAAATAACGAGTGCAATTTAAAAAAAGGAAAAAAATAATTGATCAGGGACATTGGGATTTGAACCATGATCTCCTCGGTTGATCCCGACCGGCCGATTTCCCACCGAGCTATTACAACTTTAATGACAGTTGCGAAATTTACCTTCGTATTCTAACGATATTGTAGCTATTTTTTCACTCCCTAAAAACAGGGATAAAACGTCATTTCCTAAAAATGAATCCTAGTTAGATGGATTTATCTCCCCCGAAACCTCCTATATACTAAATTTTATGGAAATCGTTAGAACCGTTTCCGAGATTCAGATTATATATATATATACAAGAATTGCTCGTTTAATAGTATAAGATAAAAAAATCGAAACAGTCACGAAAAAAATTGGCAGAACAAAGTATACTTGGCTAGCTAGTATCGTATAACTTGACTTAATTTAGTTGTGGAAGCACTGTAAGACCTTTTTTTAAACTTTTGTTTATTATCTTTAATTTTTATTGTTTTTTATAGTAGTGTTGTTTTTATAAAAGATTATTCTCGAAGTTATTTTAATTTTGAATATTTAAAAAAAAAAAATAATTTATGTGTTATACGATAAAATAAAGTGTAAATTAATAATTTGTTTTTTTTCATTTATCCAGTAAATGAACTAATAAAAACTGTTTCTTCGTTAAAGTGGCCTTCCCTGAGTCCACTGACCTTAATTTATTTCACATGTAAATTAAATTTTATTATTAATTATATTTTTTAAGCAGTGTATTTGTCATTAATTACCCGAAATAAATATCTTATTATTGTAATTTTCTGAATAATTCTGATTGTCTGTTGATAGGCAAACATTTATAATATAATTAATTAGTACATAATCTATAATTTACACAGATAAATATATAGAGGGTTACGCCTCGAAAGGGAGATCACACGCCCAGAGGTTGAGCTGTTATTTAATTACTATTTTTTTGTATCAA
The DNA here is from genome assembly GCF_905220565.1 of Melitaea cinxia. Lineage (NCBI taxonomy): Eukaryota > Metazoa > Arthropoda > Insecta > Lepidoptera > Nymphalidae > Melitaea > Melitaea cinxia. The sequence continues at coordinate 3,745,544 of NC_059416.1, forward strand.
GTTTAATGTTCTTATGCAACACGCCATTAATTGATAAAAAACTACATAAACTGCTGGCTAAAGGGTGGAACTCTCTACCAGCGTCTGTATTTCCGGATGGCTACAATCTGGTGATCTTTAAGTCGCGAGTGAATAGGCTACTTCTAAGTAAGCGTGCTCTATCCTAGACCACATTCTCACTTAACATCAGATAAAATAGTGTTCAAACGCAAGCCTATCTAATTATAAAAAAAATGTAATTCACTTTTATTTATTTATCTAATATTTTATTGCACATTTCAAAAAAAATTAAAGATAATAATAATTTTGTAACTATTATATGCCTGTGAATTAATTTAATGTCTACTTTTGTGTATATATAGAGCACATTATGTTTTGTTTTTTTTTATTTTTTTATGCGAATAATCTGCACAGAAAAGATAATTTAAATATATTATAGATTTAAAGTGTGAATATATAAAAAGATAATAAGTATAAAATCACAATTTTCTCAGAAAATATAATAATTTATAACATTTTTTTTTTTTAATTTATCATGAATCTCGAAAAGCAGATAACGATGAAAATTATACCTAAAAGCCAGAATATAAGAAATAAATTACATTAAATATCCTGCAAATAACAAAAAAAAACTAGAATATGTTTGAAATTTTTTTCTCAAATTACTTTATACTTGTATTTTTTAACATTTAGCTGGCTAATATGCTACAGAATATGCTCGTTAAACCTTAAAAAGTTCTTATGTACCAAGAAAGTCATAACGTAATTATGACTATGTATATTTACATAGCGACATTTTCTATTTAATGTAATGATTACGTTGTTTAGGTATTAAAACTCATTGGTATTTAGATATATTGAACAGTCATAAAAAGATTTTGAAAGGAAGAACCTAAATTTGATTATTATTTTTTTGTGAGAAATTAAGGTCACACATTTTTGCCAAACGAAATTCAATTTTAACATTCATTATGAGTAGATAATTTAATTTTTATTTTAAGGAAGTTACTCAATAAATAAATTTTACATAATAATGTTAATAAATGTCAGTCAATTGAATTTATATAGCCAAAAAAAATATCCATTTTATTTAAAAAAAAATATTTCTTTTCAAAGGAAACTAACTATTTATTTTCCACAAAATGTATATCTAAAACTTATTACAGACTTATTAAGAAAAAAGCTTTTCTCCTTATACGCAGATATATAAAAGGATAAACAAAACACACTGACATCTAAAATATAAAATTGTAAACATAATATATTTACTAAGTAAGTAGGTTCTGCAAATATGATATATGCGCAGAATTATGTATTGAAACGAGGCCATCAAACCTGTTTCCACTGTCCCACTGAGCTTTCCCGCACTCACACGAGCTTGTGACGCGTCAACGCTTGTTTTATGTGTTATATTGTGATTGTCCATTGGGCACATCAGATCTAATGATACTGAAGTAATCTATATATATACAACTAAATAAAATTGAAGTATCTGTTTGTAATATTAAAATAACCGCTTTTTACTGAATGCATATGGATGGATACACAAATAACATTTTTTATAATTTTTGTCTGTCTGTTTATTCAGCTAATTTCTGAAACGACTGGACAGATTTTGATGGGACTTTTGCTGGCAGATAGCTAATGTAATAATGAGTAATTTATTATAGTATTTTATAATTTTTTCCTGCTCAAAATGTGGAGCAGCCCGACTGTGGAAGTACCTCGACCTTACAGAAGATCGAAGCTAAATAACACTGCTCTCAAGTAAAGTTGTGTTCCTATTGGTGAGTAAGGTGATCAGAGTCCTAAGGAAGATCGGGGTTAGGGTCGGCAATGCCTTTGGCGTGCTTCTAGTGTAGCAGGTATCTATAGGCTACAGTATCCGCCCATCAGGTAGAGCGCTGTGGTAGGTGCTATGTCTCAATACATTATTTACAAATAAACAACTCATTTAAATATCTGGTAATTGCAATATATGAATCGTGATAAAGTATTTAAATTTAGTCATATATTTATAAGAATTTAAATATTTTTTTAAATAATTACACGACATGGCGATAAAAATAAAATTATATCTAAACAATATTTTTTTAGATAAAAGGAATCCCGCTTAAGTTCAGGGTGGCAGTCTTGTACTAAAAATCATAAAAATAATCAAAACAGAAATCTATTCGTGAAATTATTATTAACATTAACTTAAATTTATTTTACTCTACAAAAAAGTTATATATATATATATATATATATATAGGTTACAGATATCGGCACCGATGGTCAAACACCGCTTGACGCAACTATTACGTGCTATCGGATGACCGGAACAGTGTGCTAACCTTAGTTACGTCACGCGTCGGGCCGGCGAAATTCTCGGTGCAAGTGGTAAATGACCTTAATCGAACGACCTCAGACTCGAACTTCGATTTTGATGTTCTATTGCCGCTGGTTTTTTTTTCAATGGTCGAAAATGACTTCTTGGACATTGTCTGTGGACGAAAGCCGTCTTTTCGTTTCTATCTTTTCCCCACTCCTTTTTCCTTGAAGATTGTAATTTATTTTTAAGATTCCTTAGAATCGTAAAATCAAAAAAGAAATTTCATTATTACAATCATCCCACTATTCTAGATCAATGATAAATAAATAGTTCCGTAATAATCAAATAATTATAACTTTTTATCACAAGTTTAATTCTATATTTAAAAAGTGTACCACGACTTTTTGTGATTACACCCCTTATATTTTTATAATCGTTGTAAGACCGAAGTGACGTTACGTTGTGAGGGTGGCTAGAATAGTAAATGAGAATTTTATTACCGGTTCTTCTCAGCATATCCTACATTCCAATCAATGGTAGTTCCACTCACATGAATTATAATTAATTTATTTATTTAAAATTTTTATACACTTTGTAATTTTGACGATTTAAAATGTTTCAGAGCCTACTGTAATTAGAAAATGTGGATTTGATTGAACCTTATAAAACTGTCTGCTTTTAGATTTGGATCTAAGAACAGGATATTTATAATATATTAGAGCCTCACAAGCTTACTACAGTAATCAATCATTACAGCCTATACAGTCCACTGCTGGACATAGGCCTCCACAAGTTTACGTCAAAAATAACGTGAACTCATGTGTTTTGCCCATAGTCACCACGCTGGGCAGGCGGGTTGGTGACCGCAGTACTGGCTTTGTCGCACCAAAGACGCTGCTGCCCGTCTTCGGCCTGTGTATTTCAAAGCCAGCAGTTGGATGGTAATCCCGCCATCGGTCGGCTTCTTAAGTTCCAAGATGGTTGTGAAACCTTGTTATCCCTTAGTCGCCTCTTACGACACCCACGGGAAGAGAGGGGGTGGCTAAATTCTTTAGTGCCGTAGCCACACAGCACTACAGTAATAATTACCATTAATATTTCCGTTAATATCTATTGAATAGAAATCATTACTTTACTTCATATAAGGAAATCAAAAGTAAATCCTCGCGATCGTTTAAAGTATAAAATAACAATAGATATTATCGTCCATCAGAGACCGTACTTGTAGACGTTTTTTAATAGCGTGATTCTAGGACAAAAACAACAGGTATTAAGTCAAACGTAAAACGTTAATGAGTTATTTAATTGTCACGCCAAAGATACATAACAAGCGATAGTTCTGTGTACGGTGTAATTCTTAGAAATAAGACTCAAAATATTTGTGTAAAAACTTAAGCCAAATAGTCTCAAAACCGTATCAATTTAATTAGTTTGTATAGGTGCCAATTGCTAACGATTATTTGAATTTACTTTGAAATCAGTAAGTTATAAAGGTTTATTTATAATAATACAATTGGCACATGGATTTGCAGGTTCGATCCCCGCAAGTGACAAGCATGTGTATTGGCCATACAGATGTTTGCCGTGGTCTGGATATTCGTGCATTCCTCGTGGGTCTCCCCACTGTGCCTCGGAGAGCACATTCAGCCGTCCGTCCCGGTTGTTATCATGTACACCTGATAGCGATCGTTAGTCATAGTAGGGAATGTATCCGCCAATCCGCGTCGGAGCAGCGTGGTGGATTAAGCTCTCCTTCTCCTACATGGGAAAAGAGGCCTATGCCCAGTAGTAGGATATTACAGGCTGAAGCGACATGGATATTATATAAGTTGATTTCGACGTGTTTGGTTAACTAATGATGGTGGAAGAAGTTATGAATACTGTTGCATATTAGTGAGACGGCAGTGATTGTTGGAATAATGTGTGAGTTGCTGAATTTCCTCGTGTTATTGTTTATTAACACTCACTCCTCACTAAAATTCGACATTTTCAATATTGTCTTTAATTGTTTTTTTTTTTCAAAAACTTTCTTCAATTTCGACTTTCTTGAAGTAAAAACTTTGACGTACTAGGGGACCATACTATTTAATATTTATCCTACCACCATCCTGGGCAAATAACCTTGATTTATTAGCTAACACTAATTTATTTCAAATACGTTTTGTACTACTGCCAAAATTATGTTAATTTTATTGCAACAACTGATTTGATTCATTACAATTGAAATTGCACACGGTTCAAGGTCATGCTACACACCATCAACATTAAAATCCTAGGGTCAGTAAGTACAGTTATATAACTATTTCACAGCTGGGCTGGGCATATGATATCCGTCTATGAAGGTGATGGATTGGAACTTAATCTATTTATATATGTATATGTAGTAATAAATGGGGAGCCGGTTTTTTGTTTGGTTATAGTGCGAAAATTACGGAACCGATCGGAATAATAATTATACTTTTAGACCCAGCGTGTTTCGGAGAAGGTTTTAGTATATTATATGTATAAGTATATATTATATTATATTATTTATGGTGTATAAAAATATTAGGACGGGCAGAGGTCGCTAGTTAAGCTATATTAGACATTTTCCTTAAATATAAAGATTCCGATACGGTTTTAATCATCACTTAACCTTACGTAAGATTGTATCCAAATAATAGATATAAAAAAAATAATACAGTAAAGTAGATAATGCTCTGAGGGAGTATCAAGAGTAGGGTCACCCTTGTAATGGCTCCAGATGTTGAAGGAGATCGCAGACTACGGTCGCTAACTTAGGCGCGTCGTACGCTAGTTTGCTACCACTGTGTAGTAAAACAGCTTTCCTTTAAGAATCTAAATTACCATTTAGATGTCCTACAATTGTGCAAAAACCTCGTCTTTATATAGGAGAAGGGTTAGAGCTTCAAGCACGAGATGAATTTTCAAAACAATTTTAACATTCCAAAAGCGCTTTTATCATAGCGGTGTTAGCTTTTAGTCTCTAAGTATTCCGCGTAAAACGTCGATATTTATGTGTTCTGTGTAATGGGATCTTTGGCTTTGGTTCTATTTCTACTTAGTAATTTAAATAAAGCCGCTTTAGGATCTTTAGATAAGTCTTAGTATCTGGCGGTTCAGTATAAAATTTATTTTACGTTGCTGTTAACGTCTGAACAGAGGCTTCTGTTTTTCCTCTGAATATTTTTCTTTAAGGGATTACTGGAGATTTATGTGTGTAATATAATATTCTTCAACATAAAAAAATCTAATACTTAGTATTACTTAGGTCAATACCTAGTATTACTTGGATAATATCCATTAACAATTGCCTACACACAATCTGTAAAGCTTAATTGGTATTTTAATTAATAATTAATTATACAGTGATCGCTAATTTCTCTGTCAATCAAAAATAATTACATTCTATTTGAGGTACTGGTAACCCTTTTATGGCAACGCCGTAGGTCATGACGTAACTTAAATGAATAATGCCTTTGATATTTTTTTATATATTTGATTTGATATTTTTATTAATTGATTTTGTAAAAAATAAAATAATCGATTGAGCGTCGTATGAAGTTACATAATTTAACCCTGCACTGGTTGCGCACAAAAAAGTTACCCGAGTGGCGCGTGGATTACGTATGTAATCCATTTTCAAATTATAAAAAAACAACACTTATTTTGACATAATATTTTTTATTAATTATATAGAGTATCATTGCTGCATCTTTTTTTTTTTTTTTTTTGATATCGCAGGGTAACCCATTTACGGGTGATATCCAGGATGCCCGGGTAGGCATTCCTAGACCGTATGTCGGCTTAGCACTTGGGGGTGCACTACCGACCAAAACCCCTGCGGGAGCCTTCAGCCGCTTTAATTGGAGGGTCCCGGAACTGCAAGCAACAGGATCCCTCCAGCGACAGGCTGGCCTCGGCGAAGAGACCAGACTTCTCCTCCATGGGACTGTCCGACTCACCTCTGAACAATCCCGACGACGCCATGTCTAGCAGGACCGGGTTCCCATCCCGGCCCGACATGGGCACAGGGGCGTTACTGGAAACGCATTAAGTAGCGCCTCCTACGCACCCCCGTTCGTCGCCTGCGGACGGAGGCCTCGTCGGCGACCCCCTCTCTCATCCGCTCGTCGTTCTCCTTCTGGGACATTACTGTCTCGCAGAAGGAGACCATCGCCTTCCAGGACTCGTCGTCACCGAGCATCGCGGTGATAACGCTCGGCAGTGACAAGTCCCCTCCGAGGACTGTCGTCAGATCGCGACGTAGCGCCGCCCATCTCGGGCACACCTCGAGGGTGTGCTGGGCAGAGTCCACCGCCGCGCCACAATCGTGACATTCAGTCGTCGGCTCCCTTTGGGCCGTCCGACACAAGTATTCACCAAAGCAGCCGTGCCCGGTGAGAACCTGCGTCAGACGGAAGGTGAGGGGTTTGCGCTTACGGCGCATCCACCGCTCAAGGACCGGGCGCAAGGCAGCCGTTACGCGTGTGCCATACGGCTGCTCCGCCAGGTCCTCCCCCCACCTCCGCATTAATGCTTCTTGCCCCATCCGGCGCACCCGTAGGATCCCGTCCAACGTGAGGTTCTCACCAAGAGCCCTCCTACCCGAGACGTATGAGTAGGTCTCGGCAAGGACCTCCGCCACGAGCTCCCACGGGGGGTCGCCAGCTAGAGCAGTAGCTGCAGCCCACGATACCGTACGATACCCCCGAATCACCCTCACCGCGATGATCTTCTGCGCCGACCGCAGTGCGGCCTTATTCTTCGCAGTGAGGCGATCCGCCCAAACCGGGGCACCGTACGTCGCCATACTCCGGTAGACTCCGGAATATAGCTGCCTGCAGGCGGCGCTGGGTCCTCCGAGGTTCGGGAGGAGTCTGCCCAGTGCACTCGCCACCTTCACGACCTTCGGTCCCACCATAGCGAAGTGTGGACCGAAGGTCCACCATCATTGCTGCATCTTTATGAAATATTATCAACGAGATCTTATTACAACATCTATTTTATAAATAATGAATATAAATTTTAAAAAATCAAAATTGACACAAAAAACACCCCTAACTCTAATTGCGATCACAATAGATAGTCAACAAACTTAGAAGCAATCCCTACATGTAATGTAAATGTATGTAAATTAGTAGCACGCAGTGAACATCTTTGGAGTGCTTTTACTGCGTGTTCTTTTACAGTCATCACAACGACGTATAATGTTATTCGATGTTGCTACCGAGGTACAGGAACGAGATTTTTTATCTGTGATGCTCAGAAAGATTTAATCTTGACTGTTAGAATACTGTGTAAATATATTTTTTTTAACTCCTTATGATCCAATGGTTTCATCCATGGTACAGACACACACATGGTAAATACTTTTTATTCACTGTGCATACAATTTTAAATTGCTATGTTTTGTTAAGGTGCTTATTTAAGCCCAGGAGTCACACATACTATGCACTGAACTTGTATAATTTTCTCTTCAGAGGGGTCCGTTTAGACCTTATCGTCCAGTCAGTGCAACGACGTCACTGAGACCGTTAATCACCTTTAGATCTTTCGTCTATTTCTGAACTGATAACACTCATTTTTTGTATTTGAAAAATGCCTGTATGTATGACGGCTGGTAACGTCTAACAAAAAAGTCTGCTGCGACTTATCTGGTATCTAAATATTAAAAGCTAAACTACTAAATATGAAGAAAGAACAAACTTTTCTGGACATTCCAATGTATGCCACGTCATCTTCGAGTTTCATTTGATTCGTCATCGATTTGAAATAATATTGTGGATAAGTAACAAAAATATTCCAAAATTCACGACAATTTGGAGTAGGGGAAAAGAACAAAAGAACGTGAAGAAAAAGGGTGTTCAACTAAATAAAATAATTATACAATTTATAGATGTAATATAATTATGTAACTTGCAATACGTCAAACTTATTCTAATATTGTCGTGTCATAAATGCAAATATGTGAGGATAATACGACGTTTTATGTGTATTAGTATTATCTATTATGAACACAGCATTCACCTTAGAAATATGGGAGTTAATAAATACCAAGAAAGGAGCGAAAAGTTTTAAGTATTTATGCATTCATTGCTTATTCTCGATAAAAATGTATTTATATACTTCAAAATATAAATACCTGATAAATAACTTGATAAATTACTAAGAAATACATAAGAAATAATTATTAAAAAAGTTTAACTTGTGACGAAACCAAAAACAGCGTTAAACGGCATCTAGCTATACGCCTAACTAATTATATAAGTAGAGTTTACTGATTCAGACTTGCCAATTCTTAGACGGCGTTAGTACGTCATAAATCATTTATAGATAACATTAAATGGATCTGCATTGTCACACTCCATATAATAACTTAATAATGGTGGCCCTTTGTCAATGAGACCTGTATGGTAAGCAAATATGACTTCAATTACAACATGTGACCCATGTGACATGGAATTGTGTAGAAAGATCTGGAATGTTGTATGACTTTAATATTTACTATAGTTGAGAGGACGGAATCAGAGGATATTGATGTTTATTAAAAAGAAAAGGTAGTAAAAATGTGTAATGTCTACGAGAACTAAAAAAGTTGAGACATATAGAATAATTATGGTCAACAACTTAAGTCGATGCGGTAAGAAAGTGACGTGTCAAAGTCAAAGAAATGACAGTAACAGATCCGCGATGCTAGAAAAATGACCACGTTGCGAGGCGTAGAGCATAGATAGAGGAAGTTCTACCAAAAAAAAAAAAACTTTAGAAGATTATCAAGAAGTTGGTATTTCTAGTGACGTCAGAATTACATGCCGCATGCCGGGGTCTATGTAAAGCAATGCCCAATAATCAATGACTTACGAAATGAAAATAAAAATAAAAACTTGAAGAAAAACGACGGTAACAAATACGATTTCTCTCACTTTTACTAAATCTACAAATCGTCAGCCTAATTATTCGTATTGTAAAAAGGCAATAAAAAGTTCTTTAATTTATAGTTTAAAGCTAAAGCAATTATTTTATTATTAGTTAATCTAAAGATAATATACATAAGAGTTTGTATTCCGCTTGAAATATGCATTTGGTGGTATTAAAACGAGTTTATTTTTGGAATTATAAAATCTGACAATTAGGTCAACCAAAATGTTAAATTGTAAACTGCAGCGATAAAAGCGCATTTTAAAATTAATTAGGGTAATCTTACAAATAAGATGATTTTATATACAAGTTGTTGCATCTGTATAAAAGCTGTACCGAACTAGAACATATGGAATAGTGCCGAAATATAATTAAATAAAATAATTGTAAATTGTAAATATGTATAATATTGTTAAATTTTAAATGAATTTGTTATATTATTTATAAGTAAAAAAAAATATATTTTAATTCACATTTTGAATATCGAAAAAATGAATATTCAAATCATTATGCTATAGACATGAATTGTTGGGTAACTCACAAACAGTTGCGAGTTGTAGTGACGTAACTTTTAAGTATTATGTCTGTTTGTATATCTTCATGTTTTATTAGTTTGTGCCATTAAGGTTTACAAACAAAAATATAGTTTAAATCCTTAATATACACACGGATTCATAAAAGAGTTTTTAAAAAAGTACAACTAAAACCTATAATTAATAGCTGTGTTTGCTGCCAAACGAAAAAAAATGTACAATTCAATTATAGAAAAAAATATTCAATTTAATACGCATTATTAGAGATAATTCAACTAGAACCAGTCAGATCTCAATCTATTCTATTGAGTAAACTTGATTACTAGAGTGTTACTGGTAAAGCTCTTCATCTCATTGCTTCATATCTAACCAATATAATTCAATATGTAGTAATAAACTAAACGAAGTCTTCTGGACCTGTTCTAAGCATGGACGTTCCACGGGATCGATTCTAAGTTCTTTTTTTTTAATATGTATAAATGATATGCCATTTTATGTTAAGGATACTTGTGTTTTATTTGCTGATGATACATCGCTTATTTTTAAAGTTGATATGCAAAAATTAATATTTGATGTAAGTTCCTTAGCACAAATTTAAGATGATTTTAAACAAACAACTTGGGTTTGAACGCTAAGAAAACTAAGTTGTGTTTGCGTTGGCCAATATAAGCATCCTAATTATAATTTGAAACTTCTCTGCAGAATCTACATTCCTTATCATTGGTAGCTTCGCTTTTAACGATAGTTGAAATTTTAATTAGTAAGATGACGATTCAAAGGTGTTATTTAAGCTTATTTGAATAAAGTTTTTTTTTTCATTTCAACACAAAAAAACTTGATGAAAGAGACCGCACCCACGAGGTTTCGAACAAAAAAGAATCTTCAAAATCGGTAAACACAACAAAAAGTAATGAGGTTACCACACATTAAAAAATATATTTGAATTTAGAACCTCCTCCTATTTGTAAATCCGGTTAAAAATACAATTCAAATAGTGACTATTACTATTACTATTTGTCATCGCCGTTACATAACTCACAGCAAAATTAAATATTTTTGTGACTAACCAATATTCTTAACGATATTGACGACGCCTTGGCCGTTGATTACGGATTAGGTTCCTGTGCATGGCAAATATTATATAGACCATATAAATGATTATCGTGGTCTGTGTGTTTGTGTTAGTGTTGTCTATATCCGAACTCCTGACACAGTTTTCGTATCATACACATTGTATGGGCATTGAGTGTGAAATGTTTATTATTATTAAAGACTAATTCCCAACTTTATCTTTATAAGATATACTATAGTACAATACAATACGAATAAAAATATACTTTATTTGTACACTAAAAGAGGACATTTTACATCGAAAAAAGGTACCTATAAACAAGAAGTGAAATGTATGAAGGAAAAATAAACAAACTCAGAAAAGTAAAAAAAAAGAATCGGGTGTGCTTTAGCCCACACGACTGAAGTACAGTATGTATCAAATACACACTTCTGGACAGTAGGCCTGCACTGTGTATTTGATATACGAAACGTAACTGGCTATGAGAGAAAGATAGAAGAAAAATTTGTGTTCGCACATCCTTCTCTGGCTCCGTTCGCCTCGCCCGATCACACTTTTCGTAACGCTCTAGTCACGCATACATTATCTCACTCCCAAGTTAAGCTTGCGTAAAAAAGTTTTACTTCAAAAATAAAATAAAAACATTTACAACTTCATACTTATCGTATCGTAAACGATACTTAATATGTAATGAAACAAATACTACCGTTATACGAGGGAATGAAAATTAGGTTATTATGCCATTCGTCCGTCGCGCTTCACAAATACGCAGGCTAGTAATTTAATTTTATATGTATACTTAACGTCTGTGACTATTTTAACCGCCTGTTATTACCGTCAAATTGACGATTAAGTTGAAATTTTTAATTACGTAATATTCAGCTCTTTTAAATGGTAGCGTAATGTTAAGCGTTACAAAGTTGGAACATATATCATGTTAAGGTACAACAAATGTTTATAAAACAAAGGTTTAACGTGTACCATTTTATTACCATTATATGGCCTAGTCATATGTAGCTAATATGATTTTCTGGTGATAAAAGAATTATTATCAAAATAAATAAAAGTGAATCCCTAATTGCACGTAAAGCGTAAACCAGAAAAGGGCCTGGAACAGTTCGGCAATTTTTTTCTTTGAGATTTCTTAAATCTTCTAGATGGTTCTTACGGAATAAAAAACCGAGCAAGTGCGAGTCGGACTCACGCACCGAGGGTTCCGTACAAACAAAAATTATAAAAAATACATATTTTTGGTGTTACCAAATATTTATGCTTTTCGCAATTTTTCCTTTATCTGTGTCATAAGACATTGCATCGTACCAAATTTTAAGATTTTGAGTTCAAGGGAATACCCTGTGTAGGTTTTGATTCCCTTGCGATTGTCAAATTTGCAGCATAAACTGCTGCATCTTTTGATTGCGTTGGCTTAGAAATTTAATTGTTTCACAGCTCCAAGGGACATTAGACCTGACTATTTGATATGAATTTCAGCTTGATACGCGTTTCTGAGAAAAGGGGTCTTGACAGACAGATGGACAACAAAGTTATCCAATAAGGGTTCCGTTTTTTTTTTCCTTTTGAGGTAACCCAAAAAATTAAGAAAATCGCGCAGAAAAATAAATTTGAAAAAGACAGAAAACTTAACGATTGTCTTAATTTCTCAGATAAGATGTTTTAAGGTAATAGTGAACCGTCGATGTCACTTAGCATCGCCACGCCCCGTGACCAATTAAATCGTTAATTAGAACGCCGTGATCAAATTGACCAGTTAAAATAATCGTAAAATAAATAAATAAATAATCGTAAAAATAATTCGTAAAAAATTGTTTGTATTTAAACTCCTCCGAAACGGCTTGACTGATTCCCATGAAATTTTGTGTGCATATTGGGTAGGTCTCAAAATCGAACAACATCTATTTTTTAACCCCCTAAATGTTAAGGGTAGTCCACCCCAATATTTTTTTTTAATTTTTAGATAAATTATAATTTTTTTATTTTATTATGATTTGGCGTTGAAAAATATATACAACCCTAAATTTTCACCCTTCTACCAACAACCCCTATTTTAAAAATAGCGTTTAGCGGCAAGACAACGTTTGCCGAGTCAGCTAGTAATAATATATAAACTGTGTTTTAGAACAAAATTGGTAATATCCTCCATTAAATACAGCGTCACTAAGTCCACACATCTTTATCATCTATGTGATCCTGTACCAAACAATACGCTTTACCTATTAAGTGCTTTTTTGGCGTTGAAAAATACATACAACCCTAAATTTTCAGCCTTCTACCACCAACGCCTATTTTTAAATAGCGTTTAGCGGCAAGACAACGTTTGCCGAGTCAACTAGTATATTAGATAAAAATATCAATTAATTAATTTGATAAACTAAAATATTTAATTTATGTAGAACGAATCAACTTTAATATTACATATTACTAGTATTTCCTCATATTAATACATTTATTAAACCTTTTGAGTATGAATTATTTATGATTAACGATAGTAATTGTTTTTTTTTTCTTTTTTATTTGTATGGATAGATATAATTAAATCTTTGTTTTATTATTGTTAACATTAGTTACGATGAATTACAATGGTTTATCTCTTACTCAGTAATAACCTAGATAAACAATAGATTATTATTCATAATTATTAAATATATTAATTTAAAAAAAAATTGTATACGCTGAGTTTTTTAATCATTTGAGGAACTTGGGAATTTTCCTACACGAAGCAACACATTATAAGATTATTTTAATTATGTTAAGCTTTTAAATGAGGTAGGGCACGGCAGGAAATATCCTGCTCAAAATATGAAGCAGCCCGACTGGAGTAGTATCTCGACCCTACTGAAGATCACAGCTAAATAATACTGCTTTCAAGCAGTGTTGTGTTCCTGATGGTGATTAGGGGGACCCGAGCTCCTGACCTGACTTGACGTCTAAAGGTTACGGTATTGGCTTACCATCAGGTGAGCCGTACGCTTGTTTGCTGTATATACATCAGCCATCGGAACAATGACGAATCAAAATATTTGCACCCAGAGGCACTCCTTTTGGGTTACGTAAGATGACAGCTTCGAGTCTTACGCCGAGTTGCACGAAACAAAATTAAAATTTAAGTAGAGATTAAACTAATTTAATCACAAGAATTTTATACAAATCTCGCGATTAAATTAGTTTAATCACTACTTAAATTTTAATTTATTTTCGTGCAACTCGGCGTTAGTTTCTATATAATAGTGAATATTAGAGTATTGTCGAATTTTAAAGGTACGAAATTATATTATTTATGTACCGCTGTACAAATAATATTTTATATTTATAATCGATCGAATTTTTGTGAAAGAAAATAAAGTTAACATAAAGCCAAACCACGACAAACTTAATTAGGATCAATGCAAAATATATGGTAAAAGCATACCGAAGACTGAGTGGACCTGTTTCTTGAGTTGAGTTACTGTGACTACACTAGTTACTACTACTAACCTCACCACTGTACCATTAACTATTATCTAATAAATTTTTTTCTATCTAATTGTTTCGTAAGAACAATGGGATACCATCCATGCCATTATATGCACAAACTGCGTTCTTGTCCGTGTTTACTATTCACACTGCCTGCTTAAAGTAATTATCTATTATTATAATAATTTCAATAGATATAAAAGTTATATATATTTTATTTATCAATAGTTCATTATGCTAATATAATGAAGGTTTTTTCTCATCTATTGTTCTCACAGTTCTACGTTATCAAAATCACGATAATCTAAAATTCCATAGGCTGTATAATATCACGCTACGACTTATACTAAATAAATAGTAATGTATATTAACGCATGAGAAATATGCGTCAGAATTTATACAGAGGTAAAGTTTTTAACTTTGTTTGTTTGTAGAGGGTAATCTTCGCAAATACTGATCCCATCATGAAAATTCTTTCACTAACAGAAAGCTACACTATTCAGGAATGATATAGGCTATATTTTATTGTTTTCAAGCAAAAAATTCAGTGAATAATAATTGTATACGTAAATCAAGCCGGGAAATGCGAGCGAGATGAAAACTTTACTATATATTTGCATCACAAAAATAATTAACTCCCAACGAAGTCGGCACAGGTCGCCTACTTTATTATATATAGACATATATTTTCTGTAATTAATACCATATACATTATTGCTTCTAGTGTAATAGAAATAATATAAGAAAAAAAAAAACAATTTGGAACAGCTACACTACTTAAATATGTAACTTAATAATAAAAGGTAATTTTACTTCTTCTTCTTTGGTATGGTTTAGTATATAATGGCTTGAAATAGTGCCAAGATAGTACAAATAATTTCACCAATGTCACGTAGCATGGAGAATACACGAAACAGATTGAGAGTTGACAGTAGAAAAAGATTATTTTAATTTTATTTGTTTTGTGGTACACATGTAAGTTGACCTTTAATTTCGAATCCAACGAGATAAAAATACACTTACAAAGAATTCCTTTATCGTTCCAATGCCAAAATACCTTTTACTTAAAATTAATTACTCGTAAAATGTCTTATTTTGCCACATTTAGTACATGAAAGTTCAATGACCTTACATTCACAACAATTTTTTTTTAAAACTATTGTTAGGTATTTTAACGTCAACGAACTTTTGACGTTTTCAGGAAACGCTGAATGCGGAAAATATTATTAGTTTTATTTTATTATTTTCTTGAATAATTAATTAATTGTAAATTATATGAGGCGTTGAACCTTAACTTCCTATAAAAATATAAAAAATATGTTTAAAATGCGTAGGTACACGTGAGAAGTAGGAAAACTTATAACTTAAAAAAATATATATGAAATTTAATTTATATTATATATTATTAAAATAATATTTTTGTAAAAAAATAAACTAAAAAAACATGCTTTTATAAATAAACCAAACTAAAAAGTAGAAAATCTTATCAAATTAGTGCATATTATTGTTATCGGTTCTCGATAAGTTTATAAAAAATCTCAACGTTTGAAGTAGGTCAAAATGAAGTCCAAAGGATAAACATACAAACATACAGGTAAGCTAATAAAGAGCGTGTAAAAAGGAGGAAACTATATTCAAATGTATTTTTTACTGGTGTTATGTTATAACATTTTGTTGGGAGTTCTGATTTTGATAGGTTTTTTATACGAAAACTGGTGCTAGTCGTGAGGCCCGAGTTAAATTTGATCGAGATTTGACGAATACTTTTTTGAGTTACTTATTATAATGAGTTTTTAATTAAATACTTAGTTGACTACCTCGTTGTATTACTTTTAGACTAGCCGACCCGTGCCCACTTAATTGGGCGTTAATTATTTTGGTGGTGCAAATATATAGTAGTTTTCATCTAGCTCGCATTTCTCCAACTTGATTTACATATACTATTATTGTTCACATTTTTTTTTCAATAACAGTAAAATGTAGCCTATATCAGTCCAGAATGCTAGCTTGTGTAGCTTTCTGTTAGTATAAAAAATTCATAATTGGATCAGTATTTGCGAAGATTACCCCCTACAAATAAACAAAGATAGAAACTTTACCTCTTTATAATTAGTACAGATATAATATAAAGTCGGTATTTTACGAGCAAGCACAATTATGTTATTCGTGAACGCTATTAGTCCTAATAATAATAACAGTAAAGATCAAAATACCGTGTCAATGAATATTGCTGACGATTTGGAAATTAATTGACAAGCGTAATTGGAGTTATAGTCAAACGCAAATGTCAATTTTTAAAATGACAATTTTTAAAATATATAACAAGTGGTCATTGCTGTAAAGTTGTTAACATTTTATCAATACGAGGCACATAGAATAGGACGTAGTAACTTGTTACATGTGTCAAGCCCATAAAAAGTAACATAATAATTAGTACTTAGCAATAATTTATTGATTATATACGACGCGTTGGCCCAACGGTCACAGCATTGGTTTGTGGTTGTTGCGCTGGCGGTTGCGGGTTCGGGTACGGGGACGCACACGACAAACATTTTGTATTGGCCATACAGTTTTTGGCCGTGGTCTGCAGTCCTTGTGGGTCTCCCCACCGTGCCTCGGAGAGCACGTTAAGCTGTCGGTCCTGGTTGTTATCATGTACACCTGTAAGCGATCGTTACTGATAGTAAGGAATATATCCACCAACCCGCATTGAAGCAGCGTGGTGGATTAAGCTCTGATCCTTCTCCTATATGAGGAAGAGGCTATGCCCAGTAGTGGGATTACAGCAGTAGCGGAATTTTATTTTTTGTGATAAAACGCTAAGAAAAATAACCATTAAAATTATATTTATACGTTAGGTCACCTTAATCATTGTTACAGATGCGGACGTGTATGTGTGTTAGATAAATCACGGAAACTGGGAAAGTGGACTTATGATGAAATATCATTTCCTCGCCTAGAACTATTTGCAATGATGTTTATTTCCTCAGGTGACTGTAAACTTACTTAATCTAGGTGAAAGGTTAAGTCACTTATTCTCTATTTAATAAGATCATCATCAGTCATTGTGTGTAAAAAAAAACCGACTTCAATTTACATAGACAAGTAATACTACGTAGATAGTCGAAAAATAGTCAATTAAATACGCATTATTTGGGATAGCTCAAAAAATATTCCTCAGATGTCGATAAAGTATAAATGGGAGAACACGACAACCACCAGCCTTCGATTAAAAAGATCATCAAAATCAACATCAAGAAAAATATTATGAGGTATCACACATGCAAGAGACAGTCGAATTGGAAGCCTCCTCCTTTTTATAAAGCAGTAATAAATTTATCTGGAGCTCATAGTAACGATTTACATAATCGATATTAAAGAAAACGTAATGAATAATTTGAACTAAATATAAATACTAAAATATAAGTGAAAAGGTTTCGATTGAGTATCGAAATACATAAAACACACAGACACGTAGTTCAATGACCTCTGTAGTATTTTTTCAATGTTACGTAACTGACTGAGATTTAGCTATCGTGTGTCAGGTTATGACTATGTCATTAGTTTCGCATGCATTTCATCTTATTGAATTCTCTTTTTAAATTCGAAGTTTCTTGCCGATTCTTCTCTGTAGAATCTACATTTGGCAACGGGGGTAGTTTCATTTTTATCCATAATTAATTAAAAGTGATAGAAATTTGTTTTTGTAAAATGACGATTCAAAAACGCTTTTGAGGATACGAAGCCTACTTAAATAAAGTAATTTTGATTTTGCACTGTAAATTTCAAGCCATATAATGACTTGTGATGATACTTGTAAGGAGTAACTTTTTATATATATTTTGGTATTTTACGTTGAATAAAGAATTAAGTTAAGTTTTAAAGACTAGTTTTAGATTATCTGGAAAAAAATCTCAGTAAATAGAAATTATTCGTATACAGGTTTCTATACAATACTAGCAGACCCGGCAGATGTTATTCTTCCCAGAAAAAAACCGTCGACAGCAGCGTCACCTACCGGGTCCGATTGTGTTTTCAAACCATTCATGAGTCAATTCCACAGTTAAAGTTTCAACTTAATCGCTTTTTCCGTTTAGGTGACAAACACACGTACAGAAGAATAAATAAATAAATATATATTTGTCGGAAATAATGATAGTGTAGCGATTCCGGAACGCCAGCGCCATCTGTTGGCGCTCGATAGAGTTAGTGTTGAAATGCACGGTTATAAAGTGGCCGAAGAACATCGACTCACTTTTCAGTTGGCGGTCGGCTGGTGCGGACGACACTTAAACTATCCCGCGTTTCCTGTCTGTTAAGTAATTCCTGTGTCATAATTAATTGGTGATATTATAAATTGTCTTTACTTGTGCCAACATTGACCACTGAAGCCCACAGTAGACCGAATACTCTGAGACGATGAGCGAGAGAGATCTACCTCATCCGACATATTTATTAAGATTAAACTATAGGCTCCGGTATCCCTACAAACAAATATTTGTAAAATACTATCGTATGACTTTTTACACTATTTGAATACCTACTATAATGTATCATTGATTTTTTATCAGAATATATACACGCAAGTAGTTTCTTGAAACGCGATAAAGGTCAAGAAAATATGAGACATCAATAAAAAAACATAACATGTGACTAGTAGGTAACATACAAACACACTTTCTGTGTTATATAAATGTAGTCATCTTGAATAATTATTTTATCAAACGAGTTTTAATAAATTTATGGAGGTTTAATAGAATTTTTGACGTAAACTTTTGTAGGGTTTCGAAGTGTTCATGGTTTTTAGTACCTACTTAGTTCTAGTGGACTGTGCGATGTTATATAGCCTGAAACTACTTATATTTATTATGATAGTTTTTAATGACTCCAAGTTTTAAAAATCAGACTGTAATATATATATATATATATATATATATATATATATATATATATATATATATATATATGTATATATATAACTACTAGATGTAACTTTAATTTTAAGATTTTTTTTAAACCTTTTCTTTTAATACTAAGAATGTATTGTAATGTAAAATTACAAAGTTAATTGATTGTCTTATGCTCGTTGTCAAAATTATTGTATCAAAACTATTTTTTAAATCATAAAATCGGAATCTTAACCCAGAGTCGTAAACTCTATTATCCAATGAATAATCAATACCAACATTTTTAAAATACCTTTTTTTTTATTATTATTACAGCCTATACAGTCCACTGCTGGACATAGGCCTCCACAAGTTTACGCCAAAAATAACGTGAACTCATGTGTTTTGCCCATAGTCACCACGCTGGGCAGGCGGGTTGGTGACCGCAGTACTGGCTTTGTCGCACCGAAGACGCTGCTGCCCGTCTTCGGCCTGTGTATTTCAAAGCCAGCAGTTGGATGGTTATCCCGCCATCGGTCGGCTTCTTAAGTTCCAAGGTGGTTGTGGAACTGTGTTATCCCTTAGTCGCCTCTTACGACACCCACGGGAAGAGAGGGGGTGGCTAAATTCTTTAGTGCCGTAGCCACACAGCAATACATAAAATACCTACATTCATTAAACTGGTAATAGTATCACAATGATTGAACAAATCCATCCCATATTTTCCTCATCCACGTCCTAATTTAACATTTTAAGAGTTTTACTAAAAAAAAATAAAAGCAATACTCTCATCATCACGTCATTATGATAATCGCCTCAGTGTATTATTATCATTGTAATACAATTATAACAGCAGACGCGTGTTCCAGGTCAATAAACTATCCCCTACCGCGGTATCGTGCATACGATTGCGTTTGCTATTCTTGCGGCACATTGGGTGAAATTAACCTTGCGTGTCTCATTCAAGTCACGCCCGAGATCGTAACTTGCCCTTGGTATCATTCGCTAAAATGCTAATATATATTCACTATGTGTCTGATAAAAATACATCTCACGCAATGATTTCCTAGCGACGAAATACTCGCGTGTTTCGTTGGGACAAAACTGTGTTTGATGGTTAGGTGGTACTGTCGCAACGAAAGTAATGCAAGAGAATATGAAATGAATTTGCAGATACAAGCATAAGAAATGGCTGTATTATATTCGACTATGAACTTCGTCGTTTGTAGATATCTTTTTATAATTTTATCTTTTGTGTACTCAATTTATTTTAGTAAATTTAATTATAAATTAAATTAATCGATACTAAATTTTCAAATAAATTTATCGATAACAAAACAACGGCTTTAAAAAAAAACTGAACACATTATTTAGGTTGTACCTCTATATGGAACATTAGTGTTGTTCAAAACGAAATCAAAGAAGTATAGTAGTAACCTATCCTTACAGAAGATTACAGCTAAATACATAATAATGTTATCAAGTAGTCTTGCCATGGTGAGTAAAGCCGTCAGGGCTCTTATGGCGGTGTGCTGACAGAGAGAGCAGTATCGTAACAGAATTGGTCTGAGGTTACGAGCATCAATAGGCCACGGTGAGCACTTATCATCAGGTGGACTGCATGCTTGTTGGCCACCAAATTCTTAGTTCTGCGTGTTTTTGATAACGCGCAATAGGTATTACTGTCAACAAAATAAATAGGCGATGTCGACCGAGACACTTTATCTATATATTGCATAACACTGGATACACTACCTAAGTTTGTAATGTATATAATGTTAATATTATACTGAAATTATTGAAGGTACTAAACCAAAGTGGTCGTCTAGGTATTTAACCTATCACGCCAACATGGTTGTAGATCGCAACTTGTAATTCTGACCAAAACAATAAAATATATTATAGAAATGACCTTTAAGTTAATATTTGGTTGTCGTGCGATAGTTGAATGAACTTTATAGATTCATAAATTAGAATTATAAACATATTGGGGCTAATTATATCGAGGTGCATAAAATCAATAATTAAAATAGCAAAATTATCGTACCTAATCGTAATAAATACTCTAGATGTATTCACAATGTATATTGTATCGTAAATATCTAAATAATAAATGCCTGAATTATAGTACATTTATGGTTCACGTGTATGATTAGCAGCAATCATTTAATGTTCAGCCATATAACTGTTACTGAGACTTTACTATCCGTCTGCCCGAAAATATCTTTGTAACTATAAAAGATCCATATGTTCAATGCGTGAAATATTCAAAGAATATTATATTGTAAAGTTTATAATAATATAAATAAATATCTACACAATACACACACGGTCGTCTGTTCCTAAAGTAAGCAACTTAATGCCTGTGTTATAGGTAACAGCCGACTGGTATAGCTACATATATTTTTTTTTCGATAAACATACTTATAAATAACACATATATAAATATATTTTTATATTACACCCAGACTCGTGGTGGGAATCGAGCCCACAACCCTCGGAGCAGAAAGCAAACAACAAAGTGCACCGACGGGCTAGTCATTTGCTGGCAAGTTTATGGTACTAAACATGCCGAAACATGTATTTTTAACCCAATATTACGTAGGTATAATATGTAGGATAGGTATAGTAGGGATAACAAGATGATGAATATGTAGGATACAAGCATATGTAGTTAAAAGTTGAGCAAGATATTCTTGCTCGAAATTTAGAGCGTTCCGACTTTGACAGTACCTTGAGGTACTGGTACTTCAAAAGAAAAATATCAAACAATACTGCTCTCAAGGATCGTTGTAGTTCACTTGTGAGTAAAGTGGCCAAAACGTTTCAGGATATGCTGTGTTGACGGCAGAGGTAGGATTGGCAATGTGCTTGCTATTCTCCTGGTATTACACGCTTCTATAGACTACGAAAATAGCTTGTCGTCAGGTAGTCTGTACTCTTGTTCGTAAACCTAGTGGTACGTACTTATAAAAAAAGTATGCAGGACTAACACGAAGTTATTAGATAGCTACCGTCGGCGCAAGAGCCAATCAATGTCACTGTATCAACGCTTTATCATAATACAAATACAGCGTGAAGTATTAATTTCATTCCCAGAGATTGATGCAATATATACCATACTAGAATTTAAATACGACGTTGTCTCAGCCACTCCTATTGAATAGAAAGAGAAGGGGTGATATTGATTCATAATTTTTTTTTTTTTTTTTTATATCACTAGGTCGGCAAACAAGCATACGGCTCACCTGATGGTAAGAGATTACCGTAGCTTATAGACGCCTGCAACACCAGAAGCATCGCAAGCGCGTTGCCGACCCAATCTCCAATCCCCCCAGGAGCTCTGGTCACCTTACTCACCAACAGGAACACAATACTGCTTGAAAACAGTATTATTTAGCTGTGGTCTTCTGTAAGGTCGAGGTACTGCCCCAGTCAGGCTGCTCCATATTTTGAGCAAGAAATTCCTGCTGTGCCCTACCTCAGTTAAAACAGGATACAGGATTTTCCTAGTTTATGGACTTATCCCTATTCACTCAAGACTATAGGCATTTATGGTATATAATAAGTTAAAATACTTATAAAAAACTACTAACTAACCCGACACTGTACCGCCATTATTTTTTCATATAAAACCCTTGTCCTGATAGTAACGAAAATTTTTTGGAGTCCTTCGTAAGTTGTAAGCGTTTAGATCTTTGCAGTTCATTTATATGTATATAGATAATATATACTATACTAGCGACCCGCCCCGGCTGCGCACGGCTGTAATGCTGATACTAAGTATAAAATAAATATAATATGTAATATATGCGCAAAAAATGTGTTTATTTACGACATCACATTAGAAACCCCTAAAACTATCAGTGTGCGTGCCTCTACTATATTATGCATGTATTATAAATATAAAACTTCCTCTGGAATTACTCTATTTACTAAAAAAAAACCCACATCAAAATCCGTTGCGTAGTTTTAAAGATTATTTTATACTATGTAGTGATGTATATTGCTAGGTATGTGTCTAAAGAGTCAACTTCCGGGAAAGTTTTGACATTTTATAGCTTCTCGGTTTTTCATATTTGACACATGCTTGTTGTACGGACACGTGTATAACATAATTAAGTGCACATGTTATTTACATATTTGTTATACATTGTCATGTTATATACCTCTACATGTATTTACTTTACTTGTAACTAGTGAAGTAAGATCAACATGAAAGTCGTTAAAAATCACGTTTCAAATATTTCCTTCAAAAGATAATAAAAAATAAAGTATCAATAAAATGAATAATGGTAACAAAGTAAATGTAGTCGTAAAAGTATGTTATAAAATACTTATTAAAAATATTATAGTCATAGAAATTTATTATTTATAACCTAGACCCGGTTAAGTATAATAGAAGTGTTTCTTTGTAACGAATTAGGTCTTAATTCTTCAATAGATTTTTAACAGAATGACTCATTTCATTAATTTACTTTATGGTTCAAATTATCGTCAAAAAGTGATAACAAAAAATTACCATGCTTCAAAAGTATTTTGGAATCGTTATTATAATATTTTTTATTAACTATTATAGTACATGGGAAGCTACTACTGTCTCTAACATTATTTTTTGCAGAACACTCAGCTAAGAAGAATTGACATGATTATTAACATTTGCACTTTTACCAACCATGCACATTGTATACTTAAATATTATTCTTTAGAAACCAACGTATCTTGCCACATATATAATATATTCATTAAAAAAAGTATGGTGGTACGAAATTCGACGGTTTATTTAAGCTACTTTTAAATAAATATTAAATATGAAAATTCTAGAACATTTCAAAATTCTGAAGGAAATTCATTAGAATATAGCTATTGAGAAAATTGCAATACTAGTAGTGCGTTGATTACTACATAGCCATTAATACTTCATAAAGGCGATAAGTTCAAGTACTCACAGTATATATGCAAGTTTTGACCTGATGATTACTTTTATCTTTCTTTTAATAGTGGAACTGAGGCAGGGTATAGCTGGAAATATCCCGCTCAAAATTTGAAGCAGCCCGACTGGAAAGTACGTCACCTTACAGAAGATCACAGCTAAATAATACTGCTTTCAAGCAGTGTTGCATTCTTGGTAGTAGGTACGGTGACCAGAGCTCCTGGGGGAATTGTGGAAGTTGTTAGCAAGGATTATGCAATGATTCTTGTATTGCAGGCGTTGCAGCTGGCAATCGCTTACCATTAGGTGTGCTGCACGCTAATCGACTTTAAAAAAATAGTATCCCAACTTACATCTATTAATTTATAATTGTAATAAAACTGCACTCGGTGTCTTTACATAAGAAATACTTAGAAAAATCGAATCGAACTGTTTGTCTTAGTATACCGAAAGCTAATACATAGTTATAACTGGATGCTGTTTTAATCATAATACACCGACTAGAGGTGAAGTTAGCAAAATTGTATTGAAGTCGACAAATTGCCTGACACAAATATTATTTTAGAATTATTTTTAAGAAACATAAAAAGAGGGCTGCAACTATTAAAGTCGAAACGGGTAAAACCGTATGTTGACTAGTGGACAATAAAATACATTGCAATATATTATTTTCTATAAGGATGACAACTTGATGAAATAGGTCATCTATTTAAAATAGGTCATAGGTCATCTTATATAAATCAAAGATATATGCAATGATTAAAATGATTTTGCAATAAATCATTGTCATTCATCTGTCACGTTAAGGCAGTCAAGATTTCTTTTGTATGAGTAAAAAATAACTTATTAATATGTGGGAAATTCATAATTTATTTATTTATGTATATTATATTTACATGTGTTACGCATAAAACACTCACACATATCACATATATTATCTATATACTATACTACTACTATTTTATTAAATCTAATATATAAAATTCTCGTGTCGCGGTGTTTGTAGTTAAACTCCTCCGAAACGGCTTGACCGATTCCCATGAAATTTTGTTTTGAGAATCGAACAACATCTATTTTTGATACCCCTAAGTTATAAGTAGGAGGGGGGGGGGTATAAGATGATTAATAAAATATTATGAGATTTTGTGCGCATATCGATAAGGTATGATAAATTACGTGTCTGAAAATGTATAAAAAAATTAAGCAATGTTTCTAGTTTTTGAAGACTCCTACTCCCTACCATAAAATGAATATGAGAAAAACCAAGACATAGAGGCATGGACATGGCAGTTAAAGGTTTTTATGTTATAAGAATATTTGATCTAGTGTCATTATCCAGCGAGGAAACACACGACACACAGGGAGGAAACGCAACACGTCGACCACGTTTGTATAGAGAAAGAGCCGGTATCCTTACCTCTTAGAGGTTTAAAACAAAAAAAAAATGATTTCTTAAATTTTTATTTACTATTACAACACTTTATAAGAACTATATTGCACAACAAAAAAACTTACAAAGAGAATTTAGATAGGGTACAACAGTAAATTAAAAAAACTGTTTTAGCGACGGTGCCATTGGACGGCCCAATTATCAAGAAAGATCATAATTAAAAATGTTACAAATTAATTACTTTAATTGGGTAATATATGAAATAATGTAAAAATCGATATGTGAGCGACTTAGCAATATAGTAAATACCAGTTATAAATTGTGGAAAATACTTAATATTATAAATTAAATAATTTCCAAACGGATTACTTTCTCGGCAAGTGCAGTACTTACTCTAACCCACTTTTAGAGGTCAATTTATGAATTAGTGCTACTAGTATTTTAAATATATACATATAACAAAATTGCATGTGACCGATGTTTACAAATAAGAAAAATTTAAACAAAATGATGTATTGATTGATTAGTATTATTGATTTCTCTGTCTACATGTTTATAGTGGCGACTGACAAAATCTGTTGCTCGTAATTTGATTTGGTATCCGCAGTATCCTGGAGATGTTATTAGTCATCAATACCGTATAATGATTTCTACTATGGATAAGGCAGTTTTTTTTTAAGTAAAAGTTCTTTATAATCGTTATGATTTAAAACTTGGTGAAACGAAAATGCATTATGATAAAATAAAAAAAACAAAGATATATGACACCTGACGGTAAGCGACCACCGTAGCTTATAAACGCCTGCAACATCAGAAGCATAGCAAGCGCTATATCGATCCTACCTATTTTTTTTATTTATTATCATTTTTTTTTTGGTATCGCAAGGGAACCCATTTACGGGTGATATCCAGGATGCCCGGCTAGGCATTCCTAGACCGTATGTCGACTTCAGCACTTAGGGGTGCAATACCGACCAAAACCCCTGCGGGAGCCTTCAGCCGCTTTAATTGGAGGGTCCCGGAACTGCATCCTACCTATATCCCCCAGGAGCTCTGGTCACCTTACTCACCACGGAAACACAACACTGCTTGAAAGCAATATTATTTAGTTGTAATCTTCTGTAAGGTCGAGGTAGTCGTTTTAGATCCCCAGTCGAGCTACTCCGTTTTTTGATCAGGAAATTTCCAGCTGCGCCGTACCTCAGTCGAAATCGTTACGTATCAAGAGTCCATAACTTTCTGTAATAAATTGATAAAGTTCTAGTCATTCTCCTTGATGGGAGATAAGGCATTTTCTATTATTATTATGCTGTATATTAATAATAGAAAATGCCTTATCTCCCATCAAGGACATTTATTAGTTATTACAATATTCATATTAATAATAATAATGAAGTAACATTAAACACATACACGATACAAAACGGTTAGATACTGCACATAATAAGTCTTTATATGTTTATGAAACAGCTATTTATATTTCCAATATGTTCCATAAATTATATTTGTTATATAGCTGATGTCGTAGTATAAAAGTGTATTGAAATAAAGCGGTTAACAGTATATTTAATAGGTAATTGGGTATGGTATGCGTCATACGGAGAGGTAAAGAGATTGCATACAAGTGACGTCATTGTACATAAGAAATGCATATATTATATGTTGAAATTTTAGTATAAGTATAGTTATAAGCTTCTGATAAGATATATCAGCGGGAGGTAAAACAGTTCCTTATTGTGTTAACTTTACTAATAAACTACAACATTTGCATATATTAAATATCTGACAGATAAAGTGAAGTTTCATGTTGAAGAGGGAAATTTATACAAATAAATTAAATTGAAGTGTCTGTTTGTAATATTAAAATAACCGCTTTTTACTAAATGCACATGGATGTATACATGACACGGTACACATACCAAAATAACATTTTTTATAATTTTTGTCTGTCTATCTGTCTACTGTCTGTTTGTTCCGGCTAATCTCTGAAACGGTTAGACCGATTTTGACGGGACTTTCACTGGCAGATAGCTGATGTAATAAGAAGTAAATTAGGCTACTTTTATATTAGAAATTTATTTATTTCATAATCCTGCTTACTGAACAATAACTTTTTCGTTAAATTCGACGCGGACGAAGTCACAGGCACAGTTAGTATTATAATAAAGGCTTTCAATATAAAATCATGTCATAATAATAACACTTAACCCAGAATGCAACATGATCAATGCACCATATGGCTGACAAACGTCAAACCATTCTAAATTAAGTTATAAATCATTTAAAAGAGAGTTGAAAATTGAATACGATCATTTGAAATGACTCTTGTTTGTGTGTTACTCTTGTACATTTGTATTTTCAAATTACTCTTGTTTTTATGTATGTATGTACTTTTGAACCGACTTCAAAAAAAGGGAAGGTTCTTATTTCAGCGGTTTTTTTTTTTGTATCTGTTACCTCATAACTTTTTAATGGATGTATCGCTTTTGATGATTCTTTTTTTAATCGATAGCTATTATTGAGATGTGTTTGTGTGGGGTCCCATACTTATCCCAGAGTTATCTCTTATAATGTGTATTTAACTTATTATTATTTTTTCAACTTCTTACGTTATATTACTTGTCGATGTCTAATAAAGTCGGTTTTGTTTCGTTTGCGAGCAAACACAATCTATACTGATTTTATAAAGCTGGCGAGTTTGTTCGAATAGATCAATTGTTTTTATCTTGGATAGTCAATTCGTCGGCAAAGGCTATATAATATTTTAACACGTTTTTTTCTCAAGCAAATGCGGATTGCGCTGGCAGTTGCGGGTTCGATCCCCGCACATGACAAACATTCGTATTGGACATGTTTGTCGTGGTCTGGATGTTTGTGCAGTTCTTGTGGGTCTCCTCACCGTGCCTCGGAAAGTACGTTAAGCCCATCGATCCCAGTTGTTATCATGTACACCTGATAGCTATCGTTACTCCTAGTAGGGAATATATCCGCCAACACGAAAAGCAGCGTGGTAGATTTAGCCCTGATTTTTCGCCTACATGGGGAAAGAGGCCCATGCTCAGCAGTGGGATATAACAGGCTGACGGTAAATACGGATGAAACCGCGCTACTACCTGCGTATTTACAAATCACTCTAGTTTATATGTGTGTGTATTTGTATACATGTGTTTGAATGTATGTAAAAGTGTGAGTGTAATTGTTTAATTGTTAGGGAAGGAAAAAAATTCTACTCACCTCGGAAGCATGGAGAAGGCTATTGTTAAAATTAAAACCGCGACCTAATTGCGAGCTTCTCAAGAATACATGTAATGAAATAAATAATGATCGTCGCGGTATTTTAAAGATATTTTAAAGATTAATCGTACGGTTCGTTAAGGTTTTGTAACGTAATCTGCAACCTGTTCAAGTTATAATTATGTTTTATGACAGGTAAAAATACATTTTGATATTATTGAGTGTTTCTCTGAAATCAATGTGTCATGCAGTTTTACAGCATAGATGCGTAATATTTTCTACAATTAGGTTCATGTTCCTCTTAAAGTGATACTATAGGCTTTTGTATATACTTTGGTTTTTTTTCTTATTCTATTCTTTATAAATCGTCAATTTTAGTTTACAATAAAGTATAGCTATTTACCTTTATCTTTATACCTAATATTTATATGAATTAGTTAATAAAGATGGCAAATAATTTACCTACCAACCAAAGGTGATTTTATTTTCAGACGCATAGACGCTAATGAGATTATTAAAACTTTTAAAACTTTAGACATTAAAATCACCTCTCACCACTGGGGTATGGGCACAATTGTTGTTATCATAGCACCCCACTCAGCGAGTATATTTAATGAATGTATTATAATGAGTAAAGCCAAGTGCTTTATCATTTTTAAATGAAATCTTTATTTTGAATGTATAACTTATGAATAATAGTGTAAGTACCGCCATCTACCAGCAAATAAATCCTTTCACTACAAGCATTTCCTATAACATATCAATAATATGAATTAGTTAAAGGACACGGTGGCATATATGACTGAAACATTCCATGCCAAGATGTTTGAATTTCAGTAAGATTTGCTGAGGACTTCTGTTCCCGCGCAAGCTGTGTGGCTATTGCAGTAAAGAATGTAGCCGTCCCCTCTCTTCCCGTGGGTGTCGCATGAGGCGACTAAGGGGTAAAAAAGTTCCACTAGCACCTTGGAACTTATAAAGCTGACCGATGGTGGACTATACATCGAACTGCTTGGAAATATACAGGCCGAAGACGGGCAGCAGCGTATTCGGTGCGACTAAGTAAGGCCTGCGGTCACCGACCAGCGTGGTGACTATGGGCAAAACAAACGAGTCCAGCACGATTAAAGCAATACAGTTACTGATAAATGTCGATATAACTAGATTATTTTATTTCAGCTACAACAGACACTTAGATTTAGTTTTCATTAAATATTTTGACTAAGTTAAGGTTGCTGGATAAAACTATGTATATTTAATGAAACAACTTTTTTCGGATTTTATCGCGGTTTATTATTAACTTTTGATTCCCGACGTTTCGGATACTTTACAGCAACCATGGTCACGGGAGGACTGAGGTGTCAGATGTCCCAACGTTTGTAACGTTTGTTTTACCACCTGCTTGGGACCCCATTATTAATATAATTAAATCAAAAACCAAGCATAATTTACCACAGATTAAAGATTCAATTAGCACATTCTGCGTAGATAGGACTATATAAGATATTGATGTATGTCGGGTAGTTTCGAATAACTTTGTAACGTTGGAACATCTGACACCTCAGTCCTCCCGTGACCATGGTTGCTGTAAAGTATCCGAAAGGTCGGGAATCAAAAGTTAATAATAAACCGCGATAAAATCCGAAAAAAGTTGTTTCATTAAATGAGTAAAATTCGCGTAAACATTAGAAAACTATGTATATTACCTAAGTTTGTAATGTACCTAATGTTAAATGTATTTTTTTTTAAATTGAATCGTGTTTTTGCTACCTTAAATTTGTATTTTATTTTATTTGTTTTTTTGTGAATGTAAATTTTTTAACCGACTTCCAAAAAAGGAGGAGGTTCTCAATTCGACTGTATTTTTTTTTTCTTTTCTTTTTTTTTATATATATGTTACATCAGAACTTTTGACTGGGTGGAGCGATTTCGACAAATTTTCTTTTAATCGAAAGGTGGTGTGTGCCAATTGGTCCCATTTAAATTTATTTGAGATCTAACAACTACTTTTCGAGCTATATCTAATAATGCTTTTTTACTTGACGCTTTTTTCGTCGACCTACGTTGTATTATACCACATAACTTTCTACTGGGTGTACCGATTTTGATAATTCTTTTTTTGTTGGAAAGGGGATATCCCTAGTTTGGTACCATGATAAGGAAACCAGGATCTGATTATGGGATCTCAGAGAAATCGAGAGAAACTCTTGAAAATCCGCAATAACTTTTTACTGGGTGTACCGATTTTAATAATTTTTAATTTAATCGAAAGCTGATGTTTGTCATGTGGTCACATATAAATTTTATTGAGATCTGATAACTACTTTTTGAGTAATCTTTGATAACGCGCAGTTACTTGACTATTTTTTCGTCGATCTACGTTGTACTACTCGTCGATGTAATTGAAGTCGGTTTTTTTTTTCGTTTGCGAGCAAACACAATTATTTTAACTTCGTTAAGTGTATATCCACCTTATGGCGAAAGAAATGTTTTCTATTCATTACCATGACTATATCTTTATAAGAGTACTAGTTGGACCCGCAAATGTTGGCTGATTCTCAGACCTACCCGATATGCACACAAAATTTCATAAAAATCGGTCCAGCTGTTTCGAAGGAGTATTTTAACATTGTGACACGAGATTGTGATTTTATATATATAAGATTTATTCAATTCAAGGTAAGAATGATCCAATTCCAAATTTAAAAATCCAGTTTTAACAATGTTTAACCAATGGTAAAACTGGGGGTATTTAAAAACAAAGTACGCTTTACCATCCACAAGACTCAGATACTTATCATAACGAAGAAATATAAGCTCGTGGCCCCTGTTTTTCGACTTAACGGCTGTGATTTGTCTGTATCTGATCATCTGCTTATGGCGTTACTCTGGACTCGTCCTTAAGCTTCAGAATACATCTTGATGAATAAGTCAAGACAATAAAACGATACCAAATGATTGCATGGGCGGCAAAGGCGAAATGCGCCTTACCAGTTTACGAAACTTTTAGGTTCAAAAGGGTAGGGTAGGTACACAAAACGCATTGAAAATTAATTGTGCAATTTAATAAAATCGCACTTAAACCACAAAGCATGAAAAATAGTGGTGAATACTTTCAGTGATTCATTACTGATGGTACAGCTTGACAAATATTTTATATATGTACACGAATTTCTCAACAACGTTGACCCACTTTGCAAAATAAAATCAGTAACTAAAGCAGATAGATGTACCTGAATTAGGTTAAAAATATCGTTTTTTTTTTTTTTTTGATATTGCTCACGTTTAAAATCACAAAAACGGTACAACTCTACTTATATCACTCATCACACGCGTCACAACATAACAACATATTTTTATTACAAATCTGTGCATTTATATAATGACTTATTTTTTAATCTTTGTCTGGTACTGGTAAGGCTGGTATTTGTGGCCATACAGCCTATCGTTGTTTTTTTTCTTATTTGTTATTGTCTTTAGTGAGAATGGTCGAAAGGAATACTGCCTCGACTCGTTAGTTTCAAATGAAATGTATACTTTTTTTAACTTTTTATTTAAATATTTTTTGCAGCTATTTTTAATTCGTTCTCATTATAGGTATTTTCTTTCGTTCATTGTAATGAAACATAACTTAGTAGTTACATGAATCGAAGATTTTTGAAACTTCTATTCATGTGACTACTGGTGACTACTAAGTTATATTTTCATGAACTACTAATTGTGTTTTCTTCTATGTGTCTCTCATATGAAGTTTTAAATTATTTATGTGTGTAGAATAATAGAATATATTTGACGATTTATTTTTTCAAATAATTACAATAATAACAGTTAAATATAATAACTACAGCCGTTGTATTATAATATTAACAAATATTTGATTTTGTAATACATTTCGTTTAATAAGGAGCATATTATTAATAAAATTATATAATTCTTACAACCGAAGCATATTAACAATATGAAAAAGATATTTTTTCAAAAGGAGAACGTTGGCAGTATGATAAGCACAACTCACCGAAAATTATTAACGTTTCACCTCCTTTTACTTTTGAACACGCACTGACACAAAATAAACTATAATAAAAAAATAGAAATTAAAAAACAGTCAATAAATAATCACTAAAGAAGTTGAAAATGGAACAACGAAATAAGTTCGAAAATGGCGCGCGATTTGACAGTTATTTTTTTAAATGGGAACGACTTACACACGACGCGATCGAATGTTAACTGCCAGATAGCGGCCGAGAGATCACTCTCTCCCATTGTGAATGCAGTGCTAAGAAACCTTGAGAGTCGGCAAATTGTGTTTCGTATGTTTTTTTATTGTCATAATTAAGCTTGAGTTAATTTTATATATGAATGTTTTTTAAGTAAAACTTTTTTACGCACTCTTGACTTGGGGAGTAAGCTAGTGAATGCGTGACGAGAGGGTTACGAATAATGTGATCGGGCGAGACGAACGGAAGTTGAGAGGGAGATATAAGTTAATGAAGACAGAAAAAGAGAGAATTTTGTATATTACTGTAGGAGCTAAAGAAGTTTTACTTCAGTCGTGTGGCATGTATTCAATAGGTACCATGAAAATTTACTTTCGAAAATTATATTTTTTTGTTTTATCTGCTTAAATCAATGTTGTATTTAGTCTGAAAATCTTTTTATAGATATGTGTTAAAAATGTCTTTCATAAGTAAATAAAATTTATCGGCTTTATTCCAAAAATATAAAGTTCAAGTCTGTGTATTACATCAAAATATTTACAAAGTTCTTGACCAGTCTCCCGTGATAACATGATATAGCGCATGACTTGAGTCCAACAAACTATACAAAATTATCACAAAAGTAAACGATAAACATTCATCCACATATATTTCCAAAATTATAACAATTAAAACTAATCGTTATAATTTAGAAACTAATATTTTAAAATCATTCAATAAATAACAAGGCAACTTTTTATAAACGTTTACTTTTGTTGGTACGTCACAACAGTTTAAATATCGCGGATAATGACATTAAAACATTGAGAAAGTTATTCATTTTATTGTTTTCGTGTTGAAAATATATTATTTCACTTTATCCCACTTTTATATATTAGTATCGTTATTATAATTTCAACGAAAATTTTAATTAATATATATTTATAATAAAAGAATCGATCCATGACTGTATTACTATAGATTAGTATATAATGAGTGTTTTATTAACATAACTTTCTATATTATTGCCAGCTAAATAATATTTTGTCAGGGTTGGCGACGTGATTGCAATGCGTTTGGTGTTGCAGGCGTCTATATGCTACAGTGTAGGCGCTACAGTAACCGCTTACCATCAGGCTGACCGTATGCTTGCTTACCACTCTTGTGACGTATAAAAGGTGTGTCAGCTACGACCCGCGACTGGAGTTTATATATATATATATATATATATATATATATATATAGTAATTATAATTAAAAGTCTAGAATCAAAACATACACAAACATTTCATTGCCTTTATTTTTTTCATGTCGTGGGTATAATATCGTTTCTTAATTATTTCAATTAATTTATGTTTTTGGGTAGTTTGATCTTTTTTATATTATTAGGTTGCTATCGCTATTAACCACCTTTCTAATATATAGGTTCTTTTAATGTTTATTAGTACTTTTGAAGTGAAAACTTTTTCTAATTTTTAACATTAGAATTTTTTTTTATAACTTTATGGAACAAAATTATATATAAATAAATATCATTATTTTGCCATCTCTATCAGTTCATAGTGCACGTCTAGGTCGTAGGTGACGTCACGCCGAATATGCCTTTCTTTTCTGTTATGATATCCGAGTGGACTGATTACCTTATTAACGAAATACGCTTATTTTAATGTTTAATACAAACTATTTGTAACGTAATATTATCTAACGTGTTTTTATATTGTCGATTTATTGTTTACTGCAATGTATTGTGTACGTGTATTTACTAATTGACGTTTCTTTTAATATTTTTTATTTAATACCTACTGATTAAATTGTAAATTGTAACAAAATTAAGAGCCTTTGAATTTAGTATTGTGACGCTGACGTTGCGTTAATAGGTTTGCAAGTTTTTTTTTTGTTTTTTATCTGTTCTGACGACCCTAACGTCGTAAAAAATAAGGCCACTATCAAATATTTATCATATTTTTTTTATGTTTATTTTACTTTTAGTTTATTTATTTTTATTTTTACTTATTGATTTTTTAATTTAATTTTGTTTTGTTATACTAACCCAATATGGACTTAAAATTTAGTCTGAAATAAAGTATTATTATTATTATTAAATATTATATACTTTTATTAAGAATTTGATATTTATTTGTATATATATATATATAATACTATATTTATTAAAGTAGAAAAGATTTTATAACAGTGAATCATTTTGGTACAACTCACAGGAGATAAAAGTAGAGTTATAGACGGCTATTAAAATAGTGTCAGAATAGTAAGTGGTCGATCAAACTTC
Organism: Melitaea cinxia; assembly: GCF_905220565.1. Taxonomy (NCBI): domain Eukaryota; kingdom Metazoa; phylum Arthropoda; class Insecta; order Lepidoptera; family Nymphalidae; genus Melitaea; species Melitaea cinxia. Next base: position 3,780,781 of record NC_059416.1, read on the forward strand.
GAATTTTATTCGTATTTTAATTCATTCGCATCCTAATAGTGTCATAATGTAGCGATAATGTTATCCTAATTGTATCGTAACGTTTTCATAATAGTATTATGATTTTTAATGTCAAAACAACGCCAAAAATTTGCAAAGAAGAACTCGTATACTAAATGTCCACTACCCATTGGAATCACTGTAAATATTGGCAGAGCAATGGCTTAAGCTAATATTTGTACCTATTTGCCCTACAAATGTTTGTCGTGGTCTTTGTGCTTGTTGTTGTTGTATGTGCTTTGTGTTTACGGACACAGAATTTTATTTAACTGAGCAATGTTGAGTCAAAAAGTGTATTTGTACACTTATGTTAGATATTCTATAACGAAGATTTATGGTTTACTATAGTATTAAACTAGCACAGACGATTTCAAGGATTGAGAAGACACGAAGAAAATTGCCGGTGCGGTCGAGATAACTAGCTCAATAGAATTTCAAAGACAGTACAAATAATAAGTGTTTTATGGCAAACCATTAACCTAGAACAATAGAGACATTAAATTACGTACTACTCATATTTTTACCATGATACGAGGTTTAGCTGTCATAATGACATAAGAAATGAACTTAATTATACATTTGTGTCCACGAGGCATGGGCTTACTTCAACAGTATGTTTTAATGTGTGACATAACTATTTATTTTGTATATGTTTGTACCTTATATTTCTAGTCCATTCTATGTCACTGTCACAATTTGAATTAAGTTTCGTGTATTCTTTAAGTAAGTCTTAAAGTTTTCGTGTATTCTTTGTAAGTACTTTGGAAATTTATAGGACTATTTTTTCTTCATCACATCACATCACTGCAGCCTATCGTAGTCAACTGCTGGACATAGGCCTCCACAGGTTCGCGCCAAAAATGGTGCGAACTCGTGTGTTTTGCCCATAGTCACGACGCTGGGCAGACGGGTTGGTGACCGCAGAGCTGGCTTTGTCGCACCGAAGACGCTGACTGTCGCACAGAAGACTATTTTTTCTTAATAAGACTTAATAGCTTTAGTAAGACAAACAATATTGCTCAAAATCTGGAGTACCTCACTACAAATAATACTGTTCTTAAGTAATGTTCTGTTCCTGTGGAGGCTAAGGTCGCTAGAACTCCTATTGTGCAGATAAAGCGCACGCTTGTTTCCCACTAATAATAACAATAACAATAATTACTCTTTATTTTACACCACAAAGAAACATTACAAAAAAAGTGATAAAGGCGGTCTTATCGCTAAGAGCGATTTCTTCCAGACTACCTTTGGGAATTGGATACGGCGTAGAAAAAGAGATGCGGTAGGGACGTATACAATGAGTTGATAAAGAATTGGCATATAGTTAACGAGCAATATGATATTAAAAGAAGTAAATATACATACATATATACATAACTAGTGGAATAAAACGATTCTACGTACTTATCGAGCTTCTATAACATCTTTGAGAACGCCTTAAATATATTTTTTTTCCATATCTAATTAATGGCTGTTTTTTTCCATCGAGCTATAGAGATAATATTTTACAGCATATGAAGTTTCTCAAGAAATCGGAGTTTAATCCTAAAGTATTTTAGCATTTTTTTAACAACCGCTTGGGTGTGTTGTGCATGACGTCGCCTTAAACCGACGGTTTGCGGGTTTGATTTCCAGTCGGGGTGAGTATTTGTACTTGTATAAATATTTCTTTTCTGTTTGGATGTCTATCCTTGTGGGTCTCCCCACCATGCCTCGAGAGCACGTTAAGCCGTCGATCCCAGTTGTTATCAAAATAATAAAAGAGGCCTATGTCTAGCTGTGGAATGTTACAGACTGAAGCACAAATAAAATTACAAAATTAGAAGTAGCGGAATTTTACAGGAAATATTATTTCTAGTACAAAATGTTTTATTATTAAAAACGCGATAAAACGCTAAAAAATAACCATTAAAAGCAGTTCAGCAGTGGGATGTAAAAGTCTCAATGAATGTGAATGTATTTTAAGTGATTACATGTTTATATCCTTTATGGAGGATTATTTCCGTGAAACAGACAAACAGATTAAAGTGTACGAGTAAAACGAAGGATAGTAAGGAAGAGAACAATCCACACTTTCAATATTGTAATAAAAAACATATTTTATTTTATGTCTCTAGGAAATGACAAGTACCAAAATACACTGCTACGTTTATCAAGTTAATTTAAAGGTCTTTCGAGAAACATTTATTTCCGGTAGTTTCGTGTGTCATTTTATTATTATGCATATTATAGAAAAAAATCATTCAACTTAATTTACTTCTATCTTTTTGAAGTTATACTTCTTTTAGCGCGTTAGGAAATAATTGTGTTTGCTCGCAAACGAAAAAAAAACCGACTTCAATTACATCGACGAGTAATACAACGTAGATCGACGAAAAAATAGTCAAGTAACTACGCGTTATCAAAGATTACTCAAAAAGTAGTAATCAGATCTCAATAAAATTTATATGTGACCACATGATAAACATCAACTTTCGATTAAATTAAGATTTATCAAAATCGGTACACCCAGTAAAAAGTTATTGCGAATTTTCGAGAGTTTCCCTCGATTTCTCTGGGATCCCATCATCAGATCTTGGTACCAAGCTAGAGATATCCCCTTTCTAACAAAAAAAGAATGATCAAAATCGGTACATCCAGTAGAAAGTTATGCGGTATAATACAACGTAGGTCGACGAAAAATGCGTCAAGTAAAAACGCATTATTAGATATAACTCGAAAAGTACTTGTTAGATCTCAAATAAATTTAAATGGGACTAAATGACATACACCACCTTTCGATAAAAAAAAATTGTCGAAATCGGTCCACACGGTCAAAAGTTCTGATGTAACATACATAAAAAAAATACAGTCGAATTGAGAACCTCCTCCTTTTTTGGAAGTCGGTTAAAAAATATGAGATTTTTTTACGACGCGTGCAGACCGTCATGGAAAAAACCGACACCCTGAAGTTAGCTAGTCAAGGAAGAAGATGTTAGCAACGTGAAGTAAGCTAGACAATGAAGTATAACTTCTTACGTGCGTACATAAGGACACACACACTTTATACTTATCGCTGACTAACCGCTCCTTTTGAAATAGCTTTTATTTATGCCTATATTTCTGTTTTGGCTTTTGTTTATTAACTATCAACAGTATTTCCTGTTTAATGATGTTAACAAAATGTTTAAGTATACCTCCTACATATATAATACAACAATTTGCATTGCAGGATATATCCTACTCGAAATCTTGAGCAGTCCGTCTGAAGTGGTACCTAACCTTAGAGAAGATCACACATAAATAGCTCTAAAATAGTATTGTATCCTGTATAGTGGAAGTAAGTATATTTTTTATACCCTAGGGTGCCAAACAAAACTACGACCTACCTTATAGTAAGCGATACATTACACTGCTGCAACATCAGAAGCATCGCAAGCGCGTTGCCGACCACTCCGTCTTCACCAGAAGCTCTGGCTACGTTACTACAGTAACATAACCGTATTTGAGAGCAATGTTATTTGGCTGTAATCATCCGTTAGGTTTAGGTACTTTCCCAGTCAGGCTGCTCGAGATATTAAGCAGGATATAGATAGTAGATATTTCCTGCTGTGTGCTATACATATAGCTTAATAAGTGTAATTGTATTTATATCTCGAAACATGAAAAGTCTATTCAATTTGTAGTAAATGGCTATCTCATATATGTATATATATATAAAAAGCGATCTTAATTTAGCTTTGATTTTTTTAGAAATAATTCAATTTTAATTTATTTAAAAGAAAATAATTATTGACAATTTATTAATACTAAAGATTGTCTGGAAGAGATCGCTCTTTCAGCGATAAGACCGCTTTTGTACATCTTTTATTTTATGTTTTTTATTTGTTGTTTCTTTTAATGGTGTACAATAAAGAGTATTATTATTATTATTATTATAATACTGTTACAAATTAACTAAATATAACATCACAATAGGATAGAGCAAGAGCCGCAAGAGGCATGTGATTTCCTTATCCAAATTTTAAGTAAATTTATTTCTATTATGGTGGCGCTATGATAGGATAGCGCCTTCAAAAATTATAAATTGGCTGCACTTATTGCTAAAAGATAAGCTGAATAAAGGTGACACCGTCCAGATGAACATTTCGTTAGCGCGATTTAACTGCGTACAGCGCCGTTTAATCTAGTTCGCCATATTAGAAACGTGAATGTTAACGAGAATTATTATACATTGTAGATGATTTAGATATTTTGATATTTTACTTTGTTAACCGATTTCAAAGAATTTCAATACTAATTTTTTTTTACAATGTCTACTACTCTCTTTTATACCGGTTTTCGCTTACTCTCTGCTCGTACTTGCCTTCCTATCCTTCCTATCTTGTCATACATCTAACTAACCATTATTTATTTATTTGTGTAATATTATAATGGTAAGTAATAAAAATAGAGTAAGGCGATTTTTACTTTTATGTTCCCCCATAGGGGTTATTAATTATATCGTTCTAAATTTTTGACTAGCCTGTTGGCGCAGTTTGTAGTGACCCTGCTTTCTGCTCCGAGGGTTGTGGGTTCGATTCCCACCCCGAGTTTGGGTGTAATATAAATATTTATTTATATATTTATAAGTATGTTTATCAAAAAAAATATACAGCTATATACCAGTCGCTGTTACCTATAACACAAGCATTAAGTTGCTTACTTTAGGAACAGACGACCGTGTGTGTATTGTGTAGATATTTATTTATTTATTTATTTATTCTGTTTATTTATTCTTTATCTACACATATGATCACATATTTACTGGACTCTAGGTTTCAATGAAAAACAATATTTTTGCTTTAACCAGTATTATTACTATTTAATTATTATTTAGCTATTACGATTTTTAATCTTATGAAATATCTTACACATATAAACTAGCATTATATTTTCTACTTACATTTGAATGTGACATTTAAGCCAAACTTGCAATTTTTATAACTACTAATAATACGATTTTATAAAATTATAAATCTTAAATTATGGTATTAAAATAATTGTGTTTGCTCGGAAACGAAAAAAAACCGACTTCAATTACATCGACGAGTAATACAATGTAGATCGACGAAAAAATAGTCAAGTCACCGCACCGTCACGCGTCACCAAAGATTACTCAAAAATTAGTTATCAGATCTGAATAAAATTTATATGTGACCACATGACAAACATCAGCTTTCGATTAAATTAAAAATTATTAAAATCGGTACACCCAGTAAAAAGGTATTGCGGATTTTCAAGAGTTTCCCTCGATTTATCTGGGATCCCATCATCAGATCCTAGTTTCCTTATCATGGTACTAAATTAAGGATATCTCCTTTCCAACAAAAAAAGAATTATCAAAATCGGTATATCCAGTAGAAAGTTATGCGGTATAATACAACGTAGGTCGACGAAAAAAGCGTCAAGTAAAAACGCATTATTAGATATAATTCGAAAAGTAGTTGTTAGATCTCAAATAAATTTAAATGGGACCAATTGACACACACCACCTTTCGATTAAAAAAAAATTTGTCGAAATCGGTCACACGGTCAAAAGTTCTGATGTAACATACATAAAAATAATTGTGTTTGCTTGCAAACGAAAAAAAAACCGACTTCAATTACATCGACAAGTAATACAACGTAGATCGACGAAAAAATAGTCAAGTAAATACGCGTTATCAAAGATTACTCAAAAAGTAGTTATCAGATCTCGATAAAATTTATATGTATAACCACATGATAAACATAAGCTTTCGATTAAATTAAAAATTATCAAAATCGGTACACCCAGTAAAAAGTTATTGCGGATTTTCGAGAGTTTCCCTCGATTTCTCTGGGATCCCATCATCAGATCCTGGTCTCCTTATCATGGTACCAAACTAGGGATATCCCCTTTCCAACAAAAAAAGAATTAGCAAAATCGGTACATCCAGTAGAAAGTTATGCGGTATAATACAACGTAGGTCGACGAAAAAAGCGTCAAGTAAAAACGCATTATTAGATATAACTCGAAAAGTAGTTGTTAGATCTCAAATAAATTTAAATGGGACCAATTGGCACACACCACCTTTCGATTAAAACAAAATTTGTCGAAATCGGTCTACCCGATCAAAAGTTCTGATGTAACATACATAAAAAAAAAAAAAAAAAAAAAATACAGTCGAATTGAGAACCTCCTCCTTTTTTGGAAGTCGGTTAAAAAATACAGTCGAATTGAGAACCTCCTCCTTTTTTGGAAGTCGGTTAATAATTTGAACAGACATTACTATTGATAATATTAGAAACTTATTTTTCGTCCCATATTTGCTACTAATTCCTATTTCTGCTAGCCGATTATATACTTGTGTAAGGCTTGTGTCATGTGTGGGTGTATAGTTGGTTGTGTTGTTCGGACCTCCTCGACCACGAGACCCGAATCTTCTGTTTCCAGTTTTATTGACCTTTATTCTTTCTTCGCTGAAAGGGCCGGCTGTTTCATGCGCCGGAAAATATATTCTACAACACGCTTACGACTACGCTTTTGTTGTAGGCCTTTATAGGTTACGGTAATCGCTTACCATCAGGCGAGCCGTACGGCTTTGCCGCCTAGTTGGCTACAAATATATATGTATATATAAAAAAAATATTTCTACTATGGTTATGGTCTCATTTTAGCACTTATCAATATAAATTTATGTCGTATTTTTTATTGTATGAGGACAAACACAAATATTTCATTATGCATTTTACCTCAGAACTTTTGACTGGGTGGACTGATTTCGATGATATTTTTTTTTAATCGAAAGGCGGTGTGATTTACGTGGTCCCCGTTGTCCGTGGTGGTGTGTGGTCAAATTTAATTAGGATCGAAAAAGTACTTTTCGAGCTATCTCTTATAATGCGTATACATACTTGACTTTTTTTTTTCGTCGACTTACGTAGTATTATACCCCATAACTTTTCAGTGAATCTACCGATTTTGATGATTCTTTTTAATTTTGGTTTGATTGAAAGCTGATGCTTGTTTTGTGATCCCATTTAAATGTGATTGAGATTTGATAATAATAAAAGATAATAATAAATTTATATCTCTTACTATTTCTTTTTTATCTTTATTTACTTGGCTATTTTTTCGCCTACCTACGTAGAGTTAAATGTCGATGTATTTAAATCCATTTTTTTTTTCGTTTGCGAGCAAAAAGGCAATTAATTATACGCGCCGCGTAATTATAGGCGCCGTTTTTATAAATTCAAGCGCTCTTCTACTTTTGTTTATTGGTAACATTTTAAAAGCTCAGAGAGGTAAACAAGCTTACTTAGACATGAAACTTACTTACTTAGACATGAAACTTATACTATACAGTTTATTACATTATTTTCGAAAGAGTAACTGTGGAGATCTTTTTCTTTCTTATTCTTCTCTGCAGAATCTACATTTCGAATCTGTGGTAGCTTTAATTTTAAATAATCACTTTAAATTTTCACTAAAAGTTTTGTTTGATTTCTCAATATACTTTTTTCTCATTATAATGCTTCGTACAAATTACACTAGGATACACTGCTTCACTTTTTAATATATCGATCTACTAGCTGGCCCCGCAAACGTTGTTTTGCCGTATATGTTATAAACCCCCTTAATCCTTCCCCCTCCCACCATAACTTAGGGATATGAAAAATAGATGTTGTTCGATTCTCAGACCTACCCAATATGCACACAAATTTTTTTGAGAATCGGTCAAGCCGTTTCGGAGGAGTTTAACTACAAACACCGCGACACGACAATTTTACATATTAAATTATCTTCGTACTATTAACATATACACAGAAAATATAAAAAATTTAAATTCCCAACTTTTTTTTATACTTCGTGACGACACTCGTTTTGTAACTCTCGATAAATCCATTTACACATACCGATGTAATGTTCTTTAGACCAGTGAGTAAAACATTAACATAACAACCTCAAGATCAACGATACAGACAAGTCGTTATATAACATTTTTTTTTCGCAATGCGATACCGGATCGGGTCGACATTAATAAGTTGATCTACTACTTCCGTAGAGAATTCTTTTATTTTTACCTTAAAAATGTAGGTTTAAGTGCAGATTTTTTTTTGTAAATATCCTTAAAATATGATACATATTAATGTGGATTGTACGAGTAATCATTTTCCTGTTTCCTAGAACTCTATTATCACGAATTTTAACAAAAAAAATTCATCTGTTTAAAAGCTAGGTACATATATATCCTTCCGGGTAGAGTTTCATGTGATGTAGTATAAGTACGAGTATATGATTGGGTGGAATCTTTGGAAAGGATAGGAGTTATTTATTTTATGGTAAAAGTCACATAATTACCGGTTAAATAGCTTAATATCAATTGGTCATAATTGGTCATCCTTAGCATTGGGCAAGCGACATATACCATAGTGACTTTTATAGTAAAACTAGCGACCCGCTCCGGCTTCGCACGGCTGCAAAAACTATCAGTGTTCCTTTACTATATTATGCATGTATTATGCATATACACCTTCCTCTGGAATCACTCTATTTACTAAAGAAAACCGCATCAATAACGACTTTGTTTTATACTGTGTAATGATTAATTAAAAAGAAATATAGAATTGTAGGTAAGATTTTCTCTTCCGACTCTCTTTCTTTCTCTTACTAAAGAGCAACTACAAGTAGTATTAGCTATTTGATATTCGATTGTAAATCAAATAAAGTAATTGGCCTTAGCGAAGTACTGTAAAAATTATACTGAACGATATTGGAAAGTTTTACATTATAAAACAGCCCGTTTTATTTGTCATATTAGAAGACAGCTTTAAAGTATTTCGTGTTCAAATTTCGCAGTGAGGTGTTTCTTTAAGTAATAGTTCAATTACCTTACAAGATACATATACCCTAAGCTTTGTAATATGGAAAAAAAATTAAGAAACATGCGGATATTGGCACTTTTTTTTTCAGATTTACAAATCTTAGCGGGAAAGCAATCGCAAGCAGCGAGATACTAATTGGTAGTGCTGATATAGTGCTTTTGGTGATAAGCGTTATTGAAATACGTTACTTGATATTTACAAAGTAATAAAATCAGTTATTAGCACGAATATTCAAAGACAGAATACAACTATGAAAGATAACTAATATATCATGGCCGCTTTTAGTCATTTACGCCTTAAGATGTCATAGTCTAATTGGTCGAATCGGTAAATTTGTTTTCAGGACTCTTAGTGTCTCGTCGTATAAACGAAATTACGATAATATCGGCGCTTTTAAAAATAGTAATATCAATATGGATGAGCTGTTTCTACCGGAAATTCAAGGCGACTTGTGTCAGTTTAGTATTCAATCTCTAAGTGACAATGACGAAGAAGACACTTCTTCACGCGGCGAGTCTTTTACTCCGCATCGGATTTATATTAGTAAAGATACGAACGTTGGCACAACGGTAACACCACTGGTTTGTGGCTGTTGCGCTGGCGGTTGCTGGTTCGATCTCCGCACATGACAAACAATTGTATTGTTTGTGCAGTCCTTGTGGGTCTCCCCACCATGCCTTGGAGAGCACGTTAAGCTATTTGTCCCGGTTGTTATCAGGTAGATACACCTGATAGCGATCGTTATTTATAGTAGGGAATATATCCGTCAACCCGCATCGGAGCAGCTCTGATCCCTCTCCAACATGGGGAAAGAGGCCTATGCCTAGCAATGGGACATTACAGGCTGAAGCGTAAGCGTAAAAAAATCACAGTAATTGGTTTCGGACTTGTTTAAATAATATCAGGGTAATTGGAAATCATATTTCGAAGTGATCTAATATTTTCGTTTTTAGTTATACTATAATCTGCTATATTAATATATTAAAATTAAAAACTTTTAAAAAGCAAACTTTTATTTAAATGTGCTAAAAAGAAAAAATATATATTTTCCTTCAATACTTCTGCTATCAACATATATAACGTCATTACACAATTTATATGATATGAAAGCTTATCACGAGATTTAAGTACTCGTATTATGTTCTTAATTTGAAAATTTTAAAATTTAAAACCAATCAGAAAATTTTATATAATTAACTTTTTTATCTACACAGGTAAAATAAAAGTATCTACAAAATTTCAGCTCAATCGGTTGAAATCTTGATCTACATATTATGTAGATGCTTCAACACTGAGTAGCAAGATTCGATTCGTAAGAAACGTAAACGTAACGTAAACTTATATACATTCCAAGTAAAATACAAGCTTCTTAAAATATGTTACGCCATGGTTATAATTTATTCATTTATATGGAAAACGAAATTTGTGATTCAAGGTTAATTGAGCAAAATTTGAGTTATTTGAAAGTAAGAATGTATAAAATAGCAGGCACAATATAAAATTAACCTCGAGTAAGTTAAATATAGGCAGGAAAATCAAATTGCGACTGCGACAGTAAAGCAAAACAGGTAGCAAAACTAACAGACAATCGAAACATAATATTTCTCACGCCTATATTTAACCGACTTTAAAATATATATATATATATATATATATATATATATATATATATATATATATGGCTCAGCAGTGGGATATTACAGGCTGAAGCAAGAGTTTATTAAAAATAGGTACAATAATATATTTACTAATCGAAATACATAATAGAAAAAATGTTCATTTTGCTGTCCTCTGGCGAAGGGACTCCAGACCTTCAAAATCGGCCCTGACAGCTACAAGACTTGAATATTACCAAAGTTAAAAATGTGTAACAACTTAAAATTACACTTTACGAGCCGGTTTCACTACTTGTAGATAACGGCTATTTGATGGATAGACTAGACAACACAAAAACAACAAAATACAAAGAGACTATGATAGTGGGAGGTACAAAAAATAGACAGTTAAATACAGTTTAATAGAAATAACTCAAAAAGTACTCTCCAGATCTCGCTCAAATTGAAATGAGACAATACGACAAACGCCACCTTTCGGATAAAAGAAGAATCACCAAAATCGGTACTCGTAGTTAAAGAAACATTTATAGCGAAAACCTAAATGCTTAGAAAGAAAAAGTATATTAACAATAATTTGTAAAGGCGATTGTAACATATTAAGCTCTAATTTCTATCTAATCCAGCTCTCTAAAAAGAAATGACACGCTTTTATATGTGTGGAAAGTTTACAGTTTTTTACTCACTTTTATAGACACACACAGACGATATAATTATGATCAAAATTTATTTATGATGAAGAAGATGAATGAATGAAAGTAAAAAAATATGCATAAAAACTCCATTACATTTATTTATTTTATTTCGTATTAGTGCCATCTCTTATTAGTCTTAAATACTACTTTAATATAACATGAGCATATTTAGGTACCTGTTATTGAAATGTGTCAATAGACAGCGCTAGTAGCTAAGTAATTCTGTATTAGCTTCAAAAACATATCGCTAGATGGCAGTTGTGTTCATAACGTGTTTTTAGAGAATTATTACTTTGCTTTCAAATCGCTTAAAAAAACTATTTCGAGTTTGGACTAAAATTACGAGTATATATTTGAAGGTGGAGAAACAACAATCATCACCTACTTATTGTTTTTTATTCTTCTGTTATCGTTTGCTCTTTTGTGTTTCTTACATATTCGGATTTTATAAATTAATATTATAATATTTGTTACGTCTAATATTATATTTATTGAAGTCGGTCTAAAATCTAATAAATTTCACATTATTTCTTAAGTATTTTTATTCGTAATACATGAGGAAATATAGACCTTCACAGCTGTTTTATACGGTTGATAAATAGTACGTGTAAGATGACATTTTCTTAGCAATCAATGAAAGAGTCCCTTCATCTATTATTCAAGGTACGTAAGTAAGCTTATACAAAAATATATATTTATTTATTAGTTTTTTTTTATGAAGGCTCTAAAATTGGTTTAGTAAATATCAAACTTATTAAGCAAATAATATTTAATATTATCAAACCCAAACACTTTACAAGCCACAAAAATTCAACCTCAGAACTTGAAGAATTTAGGCCAGCTGTAAGGTTCGCTTGACATCCTGTAATTATTGATATTTTATGAATGGTATACCTACTAAACACGCATTTTTTTAATACTTAAAGTAGAAAAGTTTGTCCGTTTAATTTTGATCTTAGAGCCTATGAGAAAATAATTATTTTAAATTCAGACAGCTTAATTACTAATTAGGAAGATTATTGAATAACAATGTACCGACAACCGTTTTTGTGTAGTGTGACTTAGTGTGTGTGTGTGTAGTTTTGGTGTTCGCGGATTCGATTGTCGCTGGGGGGATATTTGTATTTGTACAAGTATGATTCGGGCTTTATATATTTGTGGGTTCTCACCTAAGTGCTGTGGAGTTAGGCCGTGGCTATCACATGCTGATAGGCTTCTATAACAGATACCTGATAGCGATCGTTACTCTAGTCACCATGTCACAGAGAAAAAGCCTATGTTCAGCATTTAGGATTTGGATTTTACAATCAAAATCATTTAATGAATGTAACAAATAAGTCAGAAACTTGTAGATCGTAGTAATTTACTTTACATTAATGAATTTAGCGTCTTCGGTGCGACAAAGCCAGCTCTGCGGTCACCAACCCGTCTGCCCAGCGTGGTGACCATAGGTGGTGACTATGGGCAACACACATGAGTTCGCGCCATTTTTGGCGCGAACTTGTGGAGGCCTATGTCCAGCAGTGGACTGCAATAGGTTGAAATGATGATAATAGGCATTATCATCATTTCAATTTTTTTCAATAGGTAATTTTAAGGCAAATAATCAAAATCTCAACCTATTCAATTTAATAACTATTAAATTTCATTTTGAGTGAAACAGCCCGAGGTCTCTAGTCAAATATATAAAATGATGAAAAAATATAGTCGATTTAGTAGTAACAAGTATAGACGAAATGCGACGCCTTTAGAATTTATTAGTTCCATTATTTTACGTGACTCTCAACAAAGACGTGATGTATCATATGAAATAATGATACGAATATGTTTACAAAGATTACACAGCTAGAAAATTGAATAATTTGTCAAATTATTTGCATATATGTCTTTAGTTGCTGTTAGTAATCACGTAGTATTTTTAGGTATTCACGTATTTTCTGAATTCGAACTAAAATAAATAGTTATTGTATAAAACTATATTAATAGGCAAGAAGGAGTGCCTCCTTTATGATTTAGTGCACAAGCTTATCACTGACAGTCGATGGTTGAAGCACGCTGGAAAAACCTAGGTATTTGTATCAATATTTTTTGTCTAGACATGGGTTTTATGGATATCATAATGACTTTTCATTTAGGGGGCGTCCATAAATTACGTGAGGTGTTATTTTAAATTTTCTGTCCCTCCCTCCCTCCTGGTGAGATGTCGTGAGATTTTATTCAACCCCTCCCCCAATCTCACGTGAGATTTTTCAATATATGGGTTTCTTACGTGAATGCGTTGGATTGTTATTGAAATTATTTTCTTTCGAACGAATTAGTAAAATATGATCTTATCGTATTACGATCTTAAGCATGTACAATCTGGATTAAATGGACTAATATAGTATAATTTTATTTTGTTTCAATCAGGAAAAAAATTGCGTGATATTTGCCGAGGCCCTCTCTCCAACGTAAGATTAGATGAGATTTGACTCGACCCCCTCACCCCCTTAAACATCTCACGTATTTTATGAACGCCCCCTTAAAGGAAGTGAAGTTAACATTACCGAATTAATATAATATTAATAAATAAAAATGAATTTTGCTAAGCGTATTTTTTTTTGTATGTTCCTTAAGGCCCACGGAAAATTTTAATATAAAATAATAAAATAAAAAAATAAATATTTTTTTTTTACTACAACTTTTAACAGAACGAAGTCTGTCCGGGCAGCTAGTAATGAATACAGTTCATGTCTCCACTATCGAAAAAATATATATAATCTGAAAATTAAAAAAAAAATCTATACATTTTTAACTGAGGTAAGGCACAACAGGAATTTCCTGCTCAAAATATGGAGCAGCCCGACTGGGGTAGTATCTCGACCTTACAGAAGATCACAGCAAAATAAAACTGTTTTCAAGCAGTACTGTGTTCCTGTTGGTGAGTAAGGTGACCAGAGCTCCTGGGGGGATTGGGGATTGGGTTGGCAACGCGCGTCTATAAGCTACGGTAATCGCTTACCATCAGGTGAGCCGTACGCTTGTTTGCCGACCTAGTGACATAAAAAAAATCATCGCGTCAATCTCACTGTTGGGAAAGGGTTTTATCTTCTGTCAAAAAAAAAAACGAATAATAAAAAAACGACTGCCGAGATGTATAGGTTTGCCCATTTGTTTACAGGCCACGAGATCCTTTAAAAAAATATACAGCTTTTTTCCTTCCAAGTAAAACCTTATTGATTTTTCATCTAAATACGCAGATTTTTACTTTTAGGAAAAGAATTTATTGTTCTGAAAAGGTAATAGTGATCGAACCTTTATCGAACGAATCGCTGGAAAATTGTACTGTAAAATAAAATACCTAACAAATTATTTACTTCATTCTTCTGGTGTTGCAGACGTCTATCAGCTACGGTTATCGTTTACCATCAGGTATACTTCCCGACTAGAAAAAAGTCAGGCTCAACCAGATCATGTATCTGGATCGGATCAGGATAGAATGAGGCATGCCAGATCCGGCAAGCTCTATCAGCACCAGGTCTGGTCCAGACAAGGATAGCATGATGTAAAACATAATCAAGTATGGTAAGGCATACTGGATCAGGACCCGGTCCGGTCCAGATAAGAATAGCCTGATGTAGAATATAGTCAAATATGGTAAGGCAAAACTTCATCAGGACCAGGTCTGGTTCAGATCAGGAAAGAAATGATGCGAACTGAGCCTGTCTCGCGCTATCGACGTTTTTAGGCGCACTTAGTATACAATACAGTTATCAGGACAGTCTAGCAAGGAGTCTTTCTACACAGTGGAACAGTCGTAAGTAGTAGAAAGTAGTTAATTAGTAGTTAATGAATAGAAGTTAATAAATAAAATATAATTAGTAATAATAATTAATTAATAATATAAAAGCAAATAAAAATAATTGATATTTAAAGTAAAAACAAAGATAAATAATACATTGGAAAAAATAAACGGAAATAAATATAAAAATATTTATGTTAAGTAACATATTTATAATATCGATTGACTCTTTTTTTTATTGAACATTTTTTTTAAGAATATACTTTCGTGTTTTTTAAAAGGACCGGACCGGGCATACTCGACCCGAATCAGGCAAGGTATGTAACGCAGATGATTGATCTGGACCGGATCAGGAAATCTCATCTCATCCTGATCAGGTCCAGACAAGTCTTTTGCGTTACATACCTTATTCGGTCCAGATTGGGCATGCCCGGTCCGGTCCTGCTAAGGAACACGAAAAAATTGCTACTCGGGTTATCGCTTGTTTGTCAACCTTTAGAACTGAATTAAAAAAAAAACCTAAATTGTCACTCTACTGTGTAAACACCCAAAAAGGACAGATATCTAGATATTTTACTAGTAAAGGGTTAAAATAAGAGTTAAAGTTCAATTGTATTTTTAATGTTACACACAAGAAATTTCATATTTTTTACTATAGATTTAAAATGAAACTTATTTCAGCGTTTGTGGAAATTTAACGCCCAAGCGTAAAATAGAGGTTGTCAATTTATATTATTTTAGCGTGAAGTCCGTCATTTCTAGAGCTAGAAACATGGAACTTTGTTCATATCACAAAAAACTATGCACATCTTTGCGTAGCATTTTTTTTTTTTATTTTATCCCAATGGGTATAAAACGAGGTTTGACATTTTGTATAAAAGTGCATAATTTTTTCAAGATTTGATTACTTTTGAAATTTTAGTATTATAATTATACCTTTATAACATTAGTGGAAACAAACAATAACACTGAAACCGCGACGACGAAGGGCGACGACTATCTGGCTGCGTTCTAACTCACTTCCACATTGGCGTACGTCCAACGTTTATTTATATATTGTTTATTTACTGTGAATATTATATATTGTATTATATACCTACCTGACTGAAATAAATTAAATAAAAAATCATTCAAGGAATAATTACTAAGTAAAAGTTCAGTCGATGCAATTTACTGTAGCGTCAAAGGTTGTGTGGTTTTGGTTTCCATCTGTGACAAGTTACGTATTATTTCCCTGTTATACTGTAACAAAAAAAATATCCATACTGTTTGTGTGTGTGTGTGTGTGTTATTTAAGTAACTTGTCAATGCTGTTGATTATAAAATATTATATAATGTTTGTGTTTGATTGTTTGAGTGTTAGTTAGCATTTGAGTAAATGTAAAACATCCTATCACATCATCATCAACATCATCAGATCAGCATAATACAGTCCACTGCTGGACATAGGCCTCCACAAGTTCGCGCCAAAAATGGCGTGAACTCATGTGTTTTGCTCATAGTCACCACGCTGGGCAGGCGGGTTGGTGACCGCAGGGCTGGCTTTGTCGCACCAATCAAACATCCTATAACATAAATTAATTTTCGATGTAGGTACATAGGCAAAAATAATAAAAAAAGAAATGAAATAGCATTTCAATCGAAATGTTTTTTGTTTTGGATAACTATGGGCAACATACATGAGTTCTTTTTTTTTCTATAAATACATATATACTTAATATTTATGTATAAATAAATACACATCTATATCACACCCAGACTCGAGGCGGGAACCGAACCCACAACCCCCGGAGTAGAAAGCAGGATCACTATAAACTGCGCCAACCGCGCTAGTAAAAAAAAAAGATTGATAAGGATTGATGAAGATGACGTAGCTTTTAACCGACTTCCAAAAAAGGAAGAGGTTCTCAATTCGATTGTATTTTTTTTTATGTATGTTACCTCAGAGCTTTAGACTGGGTGAACCGATTTCAATGATTATTTTAATCGAAAATTGGTGCGTGTCATGTGGTCCCATTTAGATTTAATTGAGATCAGCCAATTACTTTTCGAGTTATATATAATAATGCGTATATACTTGACTATTTTTTCATCGATCTACGTTGTACTATACAGCATAACTTTTTACTGTGTGTACCGATTTCGATGATTTTAAACGAAAGCTGACGCTTGAATTTGACCGAGATCTAATGACTATTTTTTGAATAATTTTTGATGACGCCTATTTACTTGACTATTTTTTCATCTACTTACGTTGTATTACTTGTCGACGTAATTGAAGTCGGTTTTGCATTAATAATATATCGTTTGCGAGCAAACACAATTATTAAGAAAATTAATATGTATATCTCTTTGTTTACCACAAATTAGTGAGGTAAGAATATGTAACGTAGTAAATAATATAAACATAACATAGTGTTAGATTGGTAGAAACTTTATATCTCGTGATTTCTCGAGATCTTTACATTCGCAAAATTATACATATATATAATATGAAATTTTTAATATATATTATATTTAATTTAAATAATAATTTAGCAACACGAAGGTCTTTTGTCATAAACTGGCAAGAATATTACTCGGTCTGCGGTTATGATTGCTGCGGGTTTTAAATTGTAAGAGGATTCGTCACGAACATTTAAATGATTCATTTAATCAAAAATGTATGTTCTTAATATTCACAAATTGTATAAAATGCAGCTAAAGTTGATATAATATAAAAATTCGTGGTGTGATTGGTAAACCTACGTTATATATTATTCTTACGACGTATGTCGGCGTTCGGCTAAGTGGTCACAACATTGGACACGCTTGCAGTAACGGGTTCGATTCCCGGTCATGACAAACTTTTATATAAGGCATACAAATATTTGTCGTTATCTGGGCGTTTGCGCTTGCTTATGTATTGTGTGTTTCCGACCGCTCAACAGGGGCGAAAATCATACTGAGGCCCAGGCTTCCATTAATATTTATTAGTTTATAGAAAAATATATGTTTTAATAACCAATAAATTCTGACACTTTTACAGCAAAATTATTTATGTTTTATAAACTTATCCAACTGCTACAATCTACATATCTATATATTATGTAGATTGTAGTAGGTGTGGATAAGCTTGTAAACTTCACTCTACAATTCACTCTAATGTAATAGTAATTACAAAAAGTGTCACGCCGTTTAAATCAATCAAGCAATTTAACGAAAACTTGTTTAGAAGATAAACAAATTAAATTTATTATTTACTCTTTTAATATAAGATATTATTTAAGATATAATGTAATGTTTCTGTATTTATTTTTATGTGCAATTAAGTTTATATTTTAGTTGAATAAAATATATCTTAACAAGCTATAAGTTGCAAGCATACAGTATGTATCAATGAATATAATATGAACGTTATATATAAAATGCTTGGAAACAATATGCGTAATAGGTCCGTAGTCCAATAGCACCAATTAATTTAGTATTTTATGTGCAACAAGACTAACACATTACTCTAATACCACCTGTGTCCAGCAGTAGAAAATGTAGAGCATTTTTTGTTCATTCATTCAACTCACTAGAACTATATATGTATTTCAATCAATTGATTATATGTCAAGTGAAAGTTAATCGTTTACTCTGTAATATATAAATAAAGGTGTATACATAAAGCAATGGTTAAGCGGCAAAATATCCTGTAAATTGTAAAGTTCTTCCGCGGTGACACGAATCGATAAGGAAACGCAATTATTTATAATTTTTCATAATTTATTAAGAGCAGGAAGATAGAGCAAAGTAATAACATAAAGTTGTAAATGCCATTTCTTTTTTATATTCCTGACATTCTACCAAACGTGTTTTATGAACATTAATATAAATATACTAGCTGACGCGGCAAACGTTGTCTTGCCGCTAAACGCTATTTAAAAATAGGGGTTGGTGGTAGAAGAGTGAAAATTTAGGGTTGTATGTATTTTTCAACGCCAAATCATAGTGAAATAAAAAATAAACAATTTAACTAAAAATAAAAAAAATAAAATTTTAGGGGTGGACTACACTTAACATTTAGGGGGACATTTTTTTATAAAAAAAATAAAATAAAAAATAAAATAAAATCAAAAATTGCTTTTTTTAATTTCTACTATTAACTTTTGTCAGCTTGTACATAAATAAGTATACGTCGAACGTCAAATGTAACAGATGACGTCATCATAGATGTACACTACACACACTGTAGACTACACTAGAAGACTATACTATAAGTAAATAATAAACAGATAAAATGATAACAGGCAGCTTTGTGATGTATAGCTATGTAATTTAAATAAAATTAATCAATGAATCAAACTAATTAGTATGAAGACGACCGTGTATGTGTGTAAATTATAGATATTTTATTTATATATTTATGTTTACATATAAATTATAGTGTGACCATGAACAATTAAAAACTTATAGCAATCAAACTAGTCTTACACAAACCTCTGTTAATCTCTGCCAAAGTAAATTACTATCATGCACTTTTCATTGACATTAAAAAAAATCAAAATTACAATACTTCGATTTATTGAAGGAAGTTGTAAAGTAAAATGAGTCAATGGAATAAAATAGTATATCGAATCTACGTACTGTAAAAGTTTCCAAGCAATTCACTTCGTACTTCATACCTTTCTAAGAATATATAATAATTTTAAATCCTTAACTGTGTATATTATAAACTGTAGAATGTGACACAAACAAGATATATGTAAGAAACAAGCTTTAAAATAATTATCATGACGCGTTTAGGAATCCCCATCACATATTTACGTCATGCATCAAGAACTGGTTTAGTTTGTGCGTATTTTGTTTTTTTTTTTTGACGTTTTAAGTTAACCAAATGAAGTTTCTTGAGAAAAGTAACAAATATCATGGAAGTGTAATAATTGTGTTTGCTCGCAAACGAAAAAAAAACCTACTTCAATTACATCGACGAGTAATACAACGTAGATCGACGAAAAACTGGTCAAGTAACTAACTACGCGTTATCTAAGATTACTCAAAAAGTAGTTAGCAGATCTCAATAAAATTTATATGTGACCACATGATAAACATCAGCTTTCGATTAAATTAAAAATTATCAAAGTCGGTACACCCAGTAAAAAGTTATTGCGGATTTTCGAGAGTTTCCCTCGATTTATCTGGGATCCCATCATCAGATCCTGGTTTCCTTATCATGGTACCAAACAAGGGATATCCCCTTTCCAACAAAAAAAGAATTATCAAAATCGGTACATCCAGTAGAAAGTTATGCGGTATAATACAACGTAGGTCGACGAAAAAAGCGTCAAGTAAAAACGCATTATTAGATATAACTCGAAAAGTTGTTGTTAGATCTCAAATAAATTTAAATGGGACCAATTGGCACACACCAACTTTCGATTAAAACAAAATTTGTCGAAATCGCTCCACCCGGTCAAAAGTTCTGATGTAACATACATAAAAAAAAAAAAAATACAGTCGAATTGAGAACCTCCTCCTTTTTTGGAAGTCGGTTAAAAAACGACATCTAAGTCAATGTGGTTATTACGTCACAAGAGGCATGCATTGTCTTGACAAGCGTAATGTAACGCTGGCTATTTGGTTTGACGTTTACTTCTATTAAATAATAATAAGTAAAAAAAGCCTGTCATCTGGTAACTGAAATGATGCGTTTTTTTATCTTGTCATTATATTTATGCGTTGTTATAAGCATACGTTGGAGGATAGCTTCGCGGATGTAATCATCATGGTCACTAGATATTTCGACTTTTTTTACTTTTTGTAAATGTGTATAGTTAAAAAATAAGACTTTAGATTAACAACACTAAAATATTCTTAATTAACATTATTATACATTTATATATGAGTTATAAGCTTCCTTGTAGACTGACAGTATTCATTGCACTATTGCTGGTACTATTTTTATTGGACTTCAAAAAGGAGCACATTCTCAAATCGAATATATTTTAATTACCTCATTAAATTTTTACTGAGTCTACCGATTTTGATAATTATTTTTTTTTAATCGAATATTGATACCTACTTTTTGTGTAGTGCCGTTTTAATTTGGTCGGGATTGGGCAAATAATTTTTAAGTTATTCCTAATAATGACTATATAATTGACTATTTTTTCGACTACGTCTTACGTTGTATTGCTTGTTAGTGTGAACTGAAGTCATTTTTTTTTCGTTGTGAGCAAACATAATAATATATGTGTAAATAAATATATGTGTGTTAACTTTTATTAGTATCAATGGTTTATCGTTTTGTATGTTAACTTTATGACTAAAATCTATTGCGATATGAACATTAAAACTGATTTAGTGATTATACTTTCAAGATTTTTGTTATCCATATATTTCCGTGTTGTCATGTCAATATACAAACACGAACCTTGAATTTGGCCTTTGACTTCAATCTTAGCTCAAGAAAAACAAGATGAATATTAATTTTACTATAGAGTTTTACGTAATCATTTATGAATGTAGTGTTAGGACTGCTACCGTTGTCAGTACGCTGGATTATGAACAAATTAATCACGTCTTTAGCTTTGATGGAGGATGGAAAATTTTTGAGCTATATACAAAGTTTTGTCATGTTTATCTGTACTGAAGTTTAATGGATAAAGTTATTTTTCCAGTTTTTAACCTTCTTAGCAATTCAAAAGTTATCACAATGATTCCCTTTTATTCTTGTTTTCTTGTGTTTAAACTACACAAACCGAAAGAATATTTGAACTTAAATAACTTGATAAGTGTCAGTGTTTGCATTGAGCAAGAGTGATGTAACTTAGATCGAACAATAAAAAATAACCGAAAACATGTTTTTTATTATCTTTTACGTTGACTTAATTTTATTTTTATTATTCGTTATTACGAAAATAATTGTGACACGCGCTTTTAACAAATAGTTTTTATACAATGGATGGAAAAGACGAAATTCTGTAATTTTCTTGTAGCTGCAGTTGACAAGCTAAGGTACCCTAGTGATATAAAATAAATAATCGCTCTTTTTCATGTATCCCTATATCTACAAAATCCTAAATATAGTATATGAAAAATTTACAACTTGTTTCTATAATTTTTTATACATATATAAATAATTCGGAAAACAAGCGTACCGCTCACCTGATAGTGAGAGATTATCGTGGATTAATATTAAGGAGGAAGAACTCCTTTTCACCAAGGTTTCCCGCCTCGTTTAAAACAATGTAAAATTCTTAAACAATTGAAGAGAAAAAATCTTGAACCGCGTATACGTATGACTATAATTTGTTTTTGCTGCGTAATGTTATTCTTTGTATTGTAATTAGTACTTAACACGTAACATATAATCAGTTGAGATCTGCTATAGACAAATGGCGAATAGTCACTGTATATTTTGTTACGTATTACATTTTTATTTTTAACTAGCTGTACCTGCAACTTCGTCCGTGTTTTTGGGCATTTACATGTTCAACGTGATTCTTTAAATTGGCATAACTTTTTTATTTATGAACCGATTGACATAAAACAAACACTAAATGAAGCTTAGCACAATATATTAGTGAAACCCATAGCTTAATCGGATAAGCCATTACTGAGATAAGCGTGCATAAACGCAAAGACAAACAGACAAAATCATTGTTTTGGGTGCTATTTGGATTGATAAGGATCCCATAGTATTTTTCTCATATATCTTTCATGTAGAGACAGCGATGCGTTACATTTTTATTATATGTATTGACGATGATATATTATTTATTATTTGTAGACTAAATTGTTTTATTTTCTAATATTTGCGCGAATTTAACTCATTACAATAAAACATATTTTTTTTTCGGATTTTATCGCAGTTTATTAGGTGTTTCTTTCGAGAATTTATAAATAAATTACAAACTTATAGTCCTAAATGTAACAAACACAAAACACACACTGCAACATTGAAATGGTGCAGTCGCTCGGAAGTTATCGACGTCAAGAAGTCGTAGTCGTAGTAAGTTTACATTTCGGTGATTAACTTTTATTTTTATTTCTATGAAAATATAAACTTGTTGACGTATGTAGTCTGCAGTTTCCGTCCGAGCAAAGGATTGAAGTTCAGTACGGTTCAATTCGATTTTTTTTCACACTGTAGGAAAGAATTTTGTTTGTTCACCAACAAAAGAAAAACAACTTCATATACGCATTAGGGATAACTTACAAATTTCTCGTCTTATATAAATTAAAATAAATTTACACTAGATTCACCAGATTTTGAGTAAAAAATAATCATATCAATCATCAACATCGGCAGACCCAGTAAAATGTTATAAGGTAATAAATATTAAAATAAATACAATAATTTTTTTTTTATGTCACTAGGTCGGCAAACAAGCGTACGGCTCACCTGATGGTAAGCGATTACCGTAGCTTATAGACACCTGCAACACCAGAAGCATCGCAAGCGCGTTACCGACCCAATCCCCAATCCCCCCAGGAGCTCTGGTCACCTTACTCACCAACAGGAACACAATACTGCTTGAAAACAGTATTATTTTGCTTTGATCTTCTGTAAGGTCGAGGTACTACCCCAGTCGAGCTGCTCCATATTTTGAGCGGGAAATTCCTGCTGTGCCCTACCTCAGTTAAAAATTTAATAACTTCTTTTTTTAAGTCGATAAAATAATTAAAAAGAAGAACCCGTAAAAGACCATAAAGTAAACCCATCTGTTGTTGAAATCTTCAATTTCTAAAAATAAAACCAAGTAGCTAGGATTTAGAGGGCACATACTTATTGGATGGAGTAAAGGTTAACGCGGAGGTCAAGGTAAACGGCCAAATCTTCAACGCGGAAACCCTGTCATGATGGTTTCGATTCAAAGTGTAATGGGATTCTAGGGTATTTTTTGCGAAAAAGAAATATAACGGTCCATTTGTACATGAAATTGTATGAAATATATCATATACAGATAGTTCTGTGATGTTTAATATAAATATTTATTGAGTTAAGGAATACGTGCATAAAAGAAAAACATTATTTTATTGTTGTAAACGATACAAGCAATTTCGATTTCAATGTTTTGTATTTTTTATTGGTATTTAGAATTAGCTTTGACTATGTGATGTGAGCTGATATGCCATTAGTCTTTTTTTTTATGTCACTAGGTCGGCAAACAAGCGTACGGCTCACCTGATGGTAAGCGATTACCGTAGCTTATAGACGCCTGCAACACCAGAAGCATCGCAAGCGCGTTACCGACCCAATCCTCAATCCCCCCAGGAGCTCTGGTCACCTTACTCACCAACAGGAACACAAGACTGCTTGAAAACAGTATTTTTTATTTGTGGTCTTCTGTAAGGTCGAGGTACTACCCCAGTCAGGCTGCTCCATATTTTGAGTAGGAAATTCCTGCTGTGCCCTACCTCAGTTAAGGTTGGTCTTGGTTTTTGTCCTCGCTTCGTAAAGTATATACATTAGTAAATAGATAAAAAATACAACATCATCAAAAGATGAGATCATAAAAACCTGGTAGCTTTAGCGAACCTGCAGTACACCAGACTGTAGATGCGCAGTAGTATCTTTACTATGAGCCCACTGCCGTTTGGCGTGAATTTGGGAATTTAGCTTAATTAGTCTCCCTGCGGGATGTTTTTCATAATATAGACATATTAACAATTGCGCCACAAAATATTTATTAAAATATTGTTATGATATAAATAGTAATAATCGCAATATAAACACGAGAAGGATTAACAAAATTGTAACTCCAAGTTTCCGCGTGCGTAAAAGGTCTCCTTTTTGGGTTATGGTATTTGCTTGTATAATAAAATCCCACAAAAGATTTCGAAATTGTCTAAGAATAAAATTAAAATTTAAATTAAAAAGAAAATAGTTAAAGCTCTAATTCGGTACAGGGTCAAATTATAAGCATGTGTGGACTTGATGAGCTGTATTTCATGCAAGATATTACCAATTTTGTATTAAAACACAGTTTTTTTAAAGAGAGGTACTTCGGTATTTTATGCCGATTCTTCTCTGCCAAATTTACATTCCGGATCGGTGGTAACTTCACTTTTAATAACAATAAATTAAAAATTTGTAAGATAATAATTTGAAGATGCTTTTGAAGCCTATTTGAATAAAGCTGATAGATTTTGATTTAGCCAAAAAAGAAGACGCTTTTGGGTAGCAGGTTGTTTTGCAGGTTGACTAAGTTCAGTTTGAATTAAGTGCGTAACAGTTTTACTAACTTAACTAACACTGTATACTTAAAACTTAATACTAAAAAATAATACTTTAAACTTCTTAAACCTATTTGTAACAAAAACTAAACACTGATTTTATCTGTTTCTCTAAAGCGCGTTAAAAGTAAGAATCGGTTTTGATTTGTATTTCAATATTTGAAAGACTTTTTTGAATTTGATATATGGGAAATATTTGATATTATAAAAAAAAACAATGTGGTTGTTTAAATATGTTAATGTAATGCTAGTGTAGTAGGTATATAAAATAAGAAAATAAATTAAAATTCCTTTTTTCTTTGCATTAAATTAAATAATCTTAAACATATAATTAATATAACGAGAATATAAAATGTTATGATAAATATCTGCACAAAACGATTTTACAACAGTTTAATGGCTAGACTGTGTGGTTACGGCAGCAAAGAATATAGCCACCCCTTCTCTTCCCGTGGGTATCGTAAGAGGCGATTAAGGGATAACACAGTTCCACTACCACCTTGGAACTTAAAAAGCCGACCGATGGCGGGATAACCATCCAACTGCTGGCTTTGAATTACACAGGTCGAAGACGGGCAGCAGCGTCTTTGGTGCGACAAAGTCAGCCCTGCGGTCACCAACTCACCTGCCCAGCTTGGTGACTATGGGGAAAACACATGAGTTCACGCCATTTTTGGGACGAACTTGTGGAGGCCTATGTCCAACAGTGGACTATGATAGACTGAAATGATGATGATGATGATAATAAAACGTAACTCAACGAATAAATAGTCAAGTAAATACATATTATTATGTATAAATCAACAACCGCTCTGGTGTAGTGGTTGAGTAGTCGCTTAAGACACCGACAGTTTGCGGATTCGATTCTCGCTCGGGATGGTTATTTGTATTTGTACAAATATGTTTTCCAGTTTGGATGTCTGCCCTTGTGAGTCACCCCGCCATGCCTCGGAAAACGTTAAGCCGACGGTCCCAGTTGTTACTCATAGTATATCGTGTATAGAGAAAGAGGCCTATGCCAGCAGTGGGATAAAGCTGAAGCGTAAACCATTTCATCTGTAGTATTAAAGCTAAACTTAAATGCCCAACAGTGGGATGTTTCAGGCTGCATGTTTTTTTTTTTTGATTATATATAACTCGAAAAATACATCTCAGATCTCAATGAAATTTAAATGGGACTACGTAACACGCAGCTTTCGATCAAAAAAATCATCGAAATCGGTCCACCCATAAGCTCTAAGACATAAGACATATACATGAGTTTGGTAAAAAAAGAATATTGATTAGTGTTATTTTTACGCCAAAAACACAATGCAATTTCATTTACGAAATCCTGTCACGCACCTGTTTGATGATTTCACGTCAAAACTGTGACAATTAGGATATGGGTACATCAGGAATAAGACCTCGAATTGTTGGAAAATCCGCAAAATGAAGCAAATTCGTAGGCTGCTTAATAACTTATTGATCGATTATCATGAAGACAGTGAAGAACGAACCTTATTGTGAGAACCTTAAGGTTTATTTTTGGATGGAAGCAGCGAAGGCAACCATGTTTCAACGAAAGACGCTGCGCAAGACTCAAGTTCAGTGTTATGCGAGCGTTGCGCGCGCAGGTCGGTTATAACGTAATTAATTTTCGAATTTCGCGCTGTTTTGTGTTTGTGTTTTTTACATTATTTATCACATGGAAGTTTAGTGAATATTTTGTTTGATTAATATTAAAAGGTGAGGTTATTAATTTTGTATAATTTATTAATAACTAATAAATTATTATTTTTTGTTTTTATTATTTTTTTAAATTATATTAAGAGTATTTTCAAGGTGAATAACAAAATTGTACGTTGTTAATGAGTTGACCGATTAATATAATTTACATTGAGAAATGTGGTTGGCGTGCTGAGGTCGGAAAGGCCTTCGAGCTCATCGCAATTCCTTGTAGAGATGTAGAAATAATCGTTCTAAAATATTGTTATTACAAACATCATTAGCAATAAAAGAATAATATTAATAATTTAAAAAAAATTTAGTTGTCAACGCATTGCACAAAATTTTTGTCTTCGTTGGTGCAATGAGTAGGTACTTATGTCTAGTACAAAAACAGGCAACATAGAAAAACGTACGAACTGAAATATCTCCAATATTGTAATAATAACAACAATTTCAGCAGTCAAAATTAAATATGATAAAAATTCATAAATTTTAATTACATACTGTTGATGATGAATTTACACTTACAAAAAAATGGTTAATGTCTTATTTATAAAATAAAAAACCGCATTAATAAGTAATTTATATTATTCAAGGTTTCCGTTCATTCAAGAAGGTTTTATTTAATTAAAAATATGTTATTATTATTTAACGATAAAGAAAAAAACAAAAATCATATAACACAAGTAGTAAATAGTTATTTTTTTAACCGACTTCAAAAAGGAGGAGATTCTCAATTCGACTAAATGTTTTTTTTTTTTAAAATATCAAATCGCATTTATAATTTTTTTAACTTTTAAAAACTACAAAAAAATAGTAGATTTTGAATCAATACAAAATATGGGGTCTCTTATATCGAGGACAATGTACGTGACGAATTATAGACAAAAAATAATTAAATAAACATTATCTTAATAGCATCATTTGTATGTGTTTAAAATTTTGTGCATCGTTGAGGAAACTACTTGTCATTGTGAATAACATCGTCTAAACAAAGAGTAATATTAAATACTCGTGTAGCACACTAGATGACCCTCGCGTTTTTACTTGCTCACAATTTCAATAAATACGGATAATAATATATACGGATTATAGCCTACAATATTCTTAAAAAAAAGGCTTTTTGTTGCGAAAGCAATGTTATACATATGTTTGGTAATATCTGGTGATCGATGTCAAATAAAAAAAAAAAAACTCTTTTAAATGTAAGCTCTTAGAAATATATCATATCAATATTAATACTACGTGAAGTAAAAACTTTGTACCCCTTTTTACAAAAATTGCGCGCATGGAGGAATATGAAATTTTGTACACTTATAGTTTATATAGAGGAGTGCAGAATGCCAATATTTTTTGAAATTAGGTATGCGTAAAAATATATTAAATTAATAAATAAAAAAATACAAACACTTTTACCATATGATTACAGAAGTATTTTCTTTGACAACAGAACCTTAATAATGTTTAAGCTTATAATTTAAATTAATAATAGGCGAATTTCGACCACTGGGCGACCACTATGGGCGTATGATTTAATAAATTAATAAATGTATTGTAGAAAACATTTTTAACCAACTTTAAATTAGGTGGTTAACACTTCGAAATGCATGTACGCTATAATTTTGAACGTCGTGGTGCAATGGTCATTTGGATCTGGCTGTTGTGTTAATGATCCTAAATACAGTTTCCACGTATGATAACTATTTGTATGGTTCATACAGTGCTTATCAGGTTTTATCCTAATGGAGGGATTCGAATGGTGTAAAAGTAAAACAATCAGAATTCAAACAACTTCAAGTTACAATAAGTAGTGTTGTTTTAATTTAACTTAAATTAATATATAATAGTTAGAAAGATTTTGTAAAATTTAGTGTATTAAACAATAATATATTTTTTTATTTATTTTGTTTAATTTTGCATAATAATTTTCGCTTCGCTTAACAAAAACAAAATCTTGATACGATTTGATTAGGAATAATATTTTTGTTATTCTTTTAATTTTTGTCGTTTGCTTATTATTGTATAATAATTGTAGCAAGTTCATCCTTTGTCTAGATCAAGAATATTCTTAATCAGAATGCTTTCTAATAGGCGTAAACTGGTATCCACTAGTATAATTCGTACTACTTCTAATCATACACTAAGCACTTTGGAAAAAATTCTTTCACGTAATACTTACTAGCATGATAAATTGATCTATTTGTCACCCTAGCAAGTCCTCGCTAGTTTGTCTTGACTAGGGTTGCTTTATTATTACTCATTTTGGTAGTTTGGGAGAAATATTGTTCACGGATTGTGACACTACCAATCCCCTTCTGATAACCCATATGCAACGTACACATATTTAAAAATAAATCGCTAAACTAGAGGAATTTTTAAAAGGTTATTATGGAATAAAAATGTTGAGAAAATTGAACAATTGTCGTTTGAATTGGCCATACCGATGTTTGCCGTAGTCTGGGTGTTTGTACAGCCCTTTTGGGTCACCCCACCGTGGCTCGGAGAGCACATTAAGCCGGTCCTGGTTGTTATCATGTACATCTGATAGCGATCGCTGCTCATAATACCCATATATATCCGCCAACCCGCATTAGAGTAGCGTGGTAGATTTACCTCTGTTTCTTCTCCTACATGGGGAAAGAGGCCTATGCCCAGCAGTGGGATATTACAGGCTGAAGCAGTAATGCTAAAAAAATAACTAAGTAGTTAAAAAAATAGTAAAAAAAAGAATTTAAACAAACGCGTGGCAATACTGATTTTTTGATTCGATATCAACAAATATTAATTTTTGAAGCATTTCAACATTACTCTTTATTTTATTTCATTATGATATGAAGTTAAAGATTTCATATTTAAAAAGTACTTAAATTAAAAATTACAACAAAAACATTAAAATAAAACGATTGTCGATTCAAATTTATCTTTATTACAAATCTTTGCATCACGAGCACATGGCTCAACTCTTTGTTACTAATATTACAAAATGTAAATTATATAATAATAATAAATGTGTCTGCGTCCATTATTAATAGTATATTAACTTGTTTTTGCCTAATATAAAAGTAACGTAATTATGTCCGCATTTTCTTCTATTGAGGTAGGGCATGCAATAAATATCCTGCTTAAAACCTGGAGCAGCCCGACTTTTTTTTTTTATATCACTAGGTCGGCAAACAAGCGTACGGCTCACCTGATGGTAAGCGATTACCGTAGCTTATAGACGCCTGCAACACCAGAAGCATCACAAGCGCGTTGCCGACCCAATCCCCAATCCCCTCAGGAGACCGACTGGGAAAGTACCTCGACCTTACAGACGATCACAGCTAAATAATACTGCTTTCAAGCAGTGTTGTGTTCCTGTGGTGAGTAAGTTGACCAGAGCTCCTGGGGAGGATCGACAACGCGTTTGCAATGCTTCTAGTGTTCCAGGCATCTAAATGCTCTGTAACCGCTAAACTTAACGCGGACCGTACATTTGCTCGCCACCTTTATAGAAAAAAAATGCCTGGCTTTTTTATTTTATGTGGCGTTGAACTCATCTTGAACCATGACTATGTGTGCGTGTACAAATATACGATTTTGATTTTTGGACTCACATTTAGATCCAGTGGCGTAGCGAGGGGGGCGGGGCATCATGCCCCGGGCGCTACTCATAATGGGGCGCCAAATGGTCCGCAAAAGAATAAATTGCTGAACATATTATATGGTTTTCCAATTTTCGGGGTAAAAAAGGTTTGGTTCCCGGGCGTGAGTTAAGTTCGCTATGTCACTGCAAAGATCCACCATATAACAAATAGAACACAAGTTTGATTTTAGATTCTTACTCAAGAATAGGAGTTTGGAAGATAGCATATTACCGTATAATAATTAAAATACAAAATTGACTAATCTACAAGTATGTTTTATACAGCTTTATATTAAACGGTTTTTGTAAAGTTTTATGGATTAGATAATATGTAATAAATGTACTAAATACTTTGTGAGAACAGATTTTATTAGTTTAAAAGGCACGTTGTGACGGTAATATTAATTCAGACATGGCCAGACAGACAGTTAGATACCGGATTCAGAAGAAATAGTGCCTTCGTCTTTTTAGTTTTTTAGTTCCGTAAATTTACTGTTCAGATATTCGCATTATCGTGATGATTTACGCTATTTAGTTGTTTTTTTATTGCCAACTCAAAGCTGTTTATATTATTTTAATTAGATTTTTTACTAGGTTTAAGTTTTAACAGAACAAATTTTACAGATTTTTTGTCGGTAACTTTTTTTTAGTTCATAGCTGTGGGTAATGTCTTCATATAGTTCATAAGAAGAACCCAGTTGATGAACTGTAATTTGAATTTACCATAGATCCTATGTAATCTTGGTTATCAAATATAGCAAAAAAAAAAATTTGTTCTTAAATTAATACACATATCGGGAATTCGTCTCGCAGAACTAATTTCTTTAACATATTACAATTGATTTAATAGAACTAAGAGCGTCATATAATATCAAAAGTTGAAATAATATAAAAGTATAATATATCAAACAATAAAAAGAAGTGTTTTCGTAAAATCTATCAAATTTGATAATGTTGTCTTTTTCAAAAAATTTCGTTTTACGTACCTAATATTTGAGAAACACTGAACTCGCAAGATAACTAATGATTAATTATTAGTACTGGATTACTACTCGTGTTTAAATGGATCGTTTACCAAGATTACCAAGGTAAATCTATTTTTTAACTGATTAAAAAGAGGAGGTTCTTAATTCAACAGTATTTTTTATTGTATGCTACCTCAGTTTTGACTGGTTGGACCGATTTCGATGATTTTTTTTAAATCGAAACATGGCGCTTGACATGTGGTTCCATTTAAATTTGATTGAGATCTGACGAGTTATTTTTGAGTTGTTTTTTTTAATTTTCATTTGCGAGCAAACACAATTATCGTAAATATATCTTTCGATATGTACATAATTATCTTGTCCTGACATTGATGAACACAAAAATGGATTATCCAATTTGGTGCAGTAGTATAATATGCGCGTTTTCATTTACATACTCGTAGATATGGATTACGTAACATTATTTGCTAACATATTATTTTTGACTTGTATACTTTGTACATGATTCAATTCTCCTGTCTCGTGTGCAAGTTAGGACATTGACTTAACTGTTACCACGGACGGTCGGTTTGCATTTCATTTTTATTTAATGCCGAAATCAGAACGTTATGAACGCTGCTAAATGAACCGGTCCATGAACGTAACTATATTTCAATATGTTTGAGACGAGTGTAATAAATATCTTATTATATTTTATTAACCGACTTCAAAAAAGGAGGAAGGTACTCAATTTGACCGTACTTATACGTATATATATATTATGTATGTTCAGGGATAATTTCGCCTGTTATGAACCGAATTTGATAATTCTTTTTTAGTAGGAAAGGAGATATCCCTGGTGTAGTAGCACGATAAGGAAACCAGGATCTGATGGTGGGATCCCTGACAAATCGAGGGAAACTCGAAAATCCGCATAACTTTTCACTTGGTGTACCGATTTTGATAATTTTTAATTTAATCGAAAGCCGATGTTTATCATTTGGTCACATTTAAATTTCATAGAGACATGGTGTCAGATTTTGGAATAATCTTTGATAATGCGTATTTATTTGACTTATTTTTCGTCTACCTACGTTGTATTACTTGACGACATAATTGAAGTCGGTTTTTTTCATTTGCCTGCAAACACAATTATATACTAATAATAGTTTGAAAATTATGTAAACTTAATCGTCACGGTACGATTGGCAAATGCAGTGAGAATTTTTACAAAGGGCGCAGGCGCGCATGCGTCATTTACAAGTTCTGTTATAATTTCGAGTTTCATTGGTATCAAAAAGTAATTATGATATATTAATGGTGTAATTAAGGCGCTAATAAATTTGGCATATTTGACCAAATTTTGTAAAAATAACCATTTTAACGTTATTAATTAATCACTGTTTCGTTTGAAATACAAATAGTCGTAATATGCTAGTAAAACTTGTCAACTATTCTGATAATTATAAACACTCACAAACACACAACATCTGCTTAATAGATTAAATTAAATAATTATATTCTTTAGTGTGTTAAAGATAAATTTCGAAGGGGTTGGCCTGGAAAATTCCTGTCCAACTTTTATTTATACCGTTCAAACTATTTTTCAATTTTAAATTAAATATAGCCTTGCCAGGAATTTTTAGTCAACCCTTTCGCAATTGTTTTTCTAATATAGCTACTAAAATTAATATAAAATAATTTTCATCCATTAAGCAGATGGGTGAAGGTCGCGTGTCTAGTTCGTATCTTCTATTATTAATGGATAATGTAACGTCATAATGAAATTCAATCTCAAGTAATTTTGTGTTTCAAAAATATGAACTGAATTTTTATGACTATAAATTATGGAATAAAAATAAATAAATAATAAAATAGTTTTTATTTTGCTCAAATTATGTGGTTCACATAATCTAGAAGCCCTGCGACTCGTGCTACCTTAAATAAGCTGTGTAACAGGCCACAGTGTCTTCCCCAAAAATTAATTTATTGTTACATAATCAGACTTTGCGTTCAGATAGCGAGAACATAAATGAAACTAGTTTGTATACAAAGATGACAAC
This sequence comes from Melitaea cinxia, assembly GCF_905220565.1. NCBI lineage: Eukaryota > Metazoa > Arthropoda > Insecta > Lepidoptera > Nymphalidae > Melitaea > Melitaea cinxia. Next base: position 3,814,346 of record NC_059416.1, read on the forward strand.
AACACAATAATAAAACAAAAATTATAAATGCAAAACTTGAAAACAAAAAAAGGTTGACGATTATTAAAGTATAAAAAAAATAATAATATTTTTCATTAGTATGTGTTTAATTGTGATTGTGTGTGTGTGGGCGTGTGAGTGTGCGTGTGTGTATGTGTGTGCGTATGAGTATGTAAATATGTGTCTGCGTTTTGCTGTGATTTGGAGTGAGCTTGACCTATTATTTTATTGGTACGAATAGATTTTCAATATTTTCATAGTCTTGTGTTTTTAGCCAATTAGTTACCTACTATCTTTTTTAAATTACGGGATCCTAATTCTTTAATTTTAATTATATCATTTATAATGTTAAATAGTTTTAATAGTTTTTTTGTAATAAATTTAATTATTATCTTTAAGAGAGGTGTTTGGTAATACCGAAAAGTCGGACGCGAAAAAACAACTGATTGATTTATATGGGATTTAGTTTCAATTAATCAAGACTTACGGGGTGTGATACTATTTTAACGTTATGGAAAATTTCCTATAAGAATAATGTTAAATCTTCTATCATACAATCTTCCAAAATATATTCTTCTATTTTTTTTAATTAACTTTAAGGATTTAAAATACTTTTAAATATTAATCGTTTAGATGATAATGTCGTAGAGTACATTTTTTTATTTAGTTACGCCAACAAGATAAACACCAATACATCACAAAGAAATAGCTTGAATATAAAATATTTGAACTGAGGTAGGGCACAGCAGGAATTTCCTGCTCAAAATATGGAGCAGCCCGACTGGGGTAGTACCTCGACCTTACAGAAGATCACAGCAAAATAATACTGTTTTCAAGCAGTATTGTGTTCCTGTTGGTGAGTAAGGTGACCAAAGCTCTTGGGGGGATTGGGGATTGGGTCGGCAACGCGCTTGCGATGCTTCTGGTGTTGCAGGCGTCTATAAGCTACGGTAATCGCTTACCATCAGGTGAGCCGTACGCTTGTTTGTCGACCTAGTGGTATAAAAAAAAAAAAAAAAAAAAATATTTATGATTGAGTGTCACCTCAATTACAGGTGCAATCCACAATGCGAATCAGATAATTTTTACTTCAATTAAAAATACTAAGTAACAAACATTGAATTAAATTATAATTATTAGAATATATAAATTTGGATAACATTGATTAATACTTAATTTTCACACATTAGGAGATATTCAAAATTTCGAGAAGTCCGAATGGGGAAGGACTGAATAACTTACCATAAATAAGAGCACAGTCAAATAACGTTACTTTTAAGTAGTGTTGTGTTCAAGTGGTAAGTAAGGTAGCCAGAGCTCTGGGGATACTTATGTTGACAGCGGAGGTAAGGTTGGTAACGCGATTGTAACGCTCCTCGTGGACTGACTTAAATCACGGTTACCACTTACGCTCTTTAGTGATCATAGTGACATAAGCTACTATAGTTGTATTAAAAAAAAATCGGTTAAGCGTTTACCACATTTAATACAAAAAATATATTCCACAAAATTGTTTTGTCTATTTTCACAACATTGTTATTATGTTAATGACATCATATGATCAAATACATGATTTGTCTTTTTATTATAAAAACAAGTTCGTTGGAATTTATGTTGCGTTCTTTTTAAATTCATATTTCTTATCATAATGTGACACAACTAATTATTTAGTACAACTAAACTACTGAAAAGTTCGTATATATTCTACTACTAGATAAATTAAACATAAGAATGAAAAGGCTTGAAACTTACTGATAGGATTTTAACGTAATGGAAAATTTGGAACTTTGTAGGAGATTAAGTAGACTTTTATGTGTATATTTTAAAATTGTCTTGTCATTAAGACGTCTCAAACAGGCTTTACGAGACGTTCAAGTATCAAGATGTGCATACAGATGAAAAAAGATCTTATAAAAAGTTTTTATTAAAAAAAATAAGAAACATAATTGTTTAATGAGATTAATTACAAGGGGATTCCCACGAGTGCTCTGTTTTATTCCATACATGTGAAATGACGTCAAATTTTGCTTACGTTTTCTTTGAAACCTGTTTATGGGGCAGATGTTTTATAATGACCAAAAACCTACACATGAGTTTAAAATATATTTTTTTTAAATATTAACATAATTGATAACCGCTCTGGTGTAATGGTGCAAAGTCGCCTTAATTCCATTGGTTACGGATTAGATGTCTGGAGAGATATCTCTTTTATTACAAATATTTCTTTTTAGTTTGTATGCCCTTGTGGGTCTCTCACCTTGTCTCGGAGAGCACCTAAATGAGTCGGTACTGGTTGTTATAACAAACACCTAGCGATAATTACTTTTGCATAAATTATAAGTACACTAACCCGAAAAGAGAATTTTGGTGGATTAAGCTTTTACCATTCTCCTATATGGACAAGAGGCCTATGCCCAGCTGTGGGACCTTGAGGCTGATTTAATTCATTTCAATCAATGAGCACAATTTCATATGAATATATTTAGTTTCACGGATACTTTTATTTTAAAAAAAGTTACGATTTAAGAATTAACTATAAATTCTTATTTCATATTATGAGTCTTTCTTTGTTCTGCTAAATGCGTGTATTGAATTTACATATTTATTTTTAAGTATAAAAAAGTGGACCTTCAAAACTTGTTGTTTTTTTCTCAGTTAAGTACTGATATTCCAAGGTCTAATGCATATATGTATGTATTTATTTTTATTGCTACTTTGCTTGAGGCTATCTTTGATATGAATGCATGACGAAAACAGAAATAGTAGTTATATTTGGAACATATAATTTTTTATATACTCGAACGTATTTATTTATATATCTATATAAATAAAAATAAACCTCCAAAATGTACGCACATTCTCTCCGTACGACTGTACCAAATTGAATAATGCCTTTGTCTTTACTATGGTCAGAATAAAGATACAAACTTTATTTTAATTATAATAAAAGCCAAAAAAGTCGATATGTTCACGATAAAAAAAAACAAAGTTCATCGGGACAACTAATGATTATTCTTTTCTGGAATGTTCATAATAGTATTAATTACTAATCGACTTTAAAACAGATTAACATTTTTATGTGCCTTTTACGCGTAATCTCCGTAATTACGACGATAAACCTGTATTTATGTGTCCTAGAGTATGTCTTTATTTATAAAGTATATAAAAACGGAGACTTATTAGAATCGTATTTTGTCATTATATCGCGTTTTTTTTCAGAATAAAAATTCAAAATTAACCCATTAAATTGAGAATTATTTACTAAAATAAACGATGTGATGTTTAAATAAAAAAAAAAATCTTTTATATTATATTTAAAATTAACTAGACATTACCTGGAATCATCTGCTTTTGGTTTTAATATACAATTAGCTCTATATTTCGATTTTTTCAAGTTGTATAATTAAAGTAATGGTAGGTCAGTGATCCTCCAGCAAGTTCGTTATGTTTTATTTGATAATATTTTGTTACGGTTGGTTCATAAGTCTGTCCATACGTACGGTACGGTGACGTGTAATCACGTAAACTTGATAGTGATCGTTACTCATAGTAGGGAATATATACGCCAACCTGCATTGGAGCAGCGTGGTAAATTAAGCTCTGATGCTTCTCCTACATGGCGAAAGAATCCTAAGCCCAGCAGTGGGATATTACAGGCTGAGGCGTACTATCATAAATTACTTCACTAACCCTTTGGCGCAATTGGCACTTTTCACTCCTGTAATCTTGAGTTTGATTCCTATTGTCGCCTTGGTGTAACATTTATAATAACACTAGCTGACCTGGCGAACTTTGAGGTGCCTTATTTTTTTTCTCAAATATAATAATTACTTATATCAAAATAAAATAAAGCCTATCTTTTAAGTTGGATTAAAATGCACACGGTGTGCAAATTTAATTAAAATCGGTTAAGTAGTTTAGGAGTCCATCGCGGACAAACAACGTGACGCGTAATTTATATATATTAAGAATTACGCACTCAATAAAAAACTATATTAATTTGTATATCAATCAGCTCTTACCCTAAAACTAAGGCATTGCCTATCTTAAGTCAGTATCAACAGTCGACCGCGTGTAAATGAAAAACACGTATTTAAAATTGTCACAGGGGTGCTACAGATTAACATACAGACAAGTTTCCTTTTAAATGTGTATATAAAGCAATTCATTTAAGGATCGGACCAAGCAAAGATGTTGCGCCATAAATGAAGTTACGTTGGTATTATATGGGATTGTATTAGCATATGCATTTATGCAAATATATGCATGCGTATGGCGGATAACCGAAAAATATTACATTGTGTATTAATCTGTAGTTTGGAATGAAAGGGCTTTGTTTTATAATGATGGGTCAGTAGACCCATTTGACTGATATGTTTTTGTGCGATGGTCGTTGCAACTGACTGTCAAACTAACTTTAAGGGGTTCGATAAATGTTTGTAAAGGCAATTAGTCGTTGCCTGGTCACCGAATTACTTTCTGACAGAGGTCTTGGAGTGATTAGGCACAAATTTTGTCCAAATGAGGAATGATTTAAAGGATACAGTAACAATGTAAGTAAACAATATACGTATGAAATTGCGTTATAAAATATCTAAAAACTTCACAATGATAATATATGGTTCAATGTCATATTTAAGTTATTTAACTCCAATTTCATTTATTTCCAATTCAATATTCCGCTTCGAAAGTCGTAGCGTGATGTTTTATAGCCTAAAACCTTGCTGAATATACAAATTACATAACGGAAATAGGTTTTAAAAATCCTTCAAAAAGAGCAATGAAACGCCTTCAAAAGACTTTTTCATCAAACTTCAATTCCTAAACATTTATTCGTATAAGCACAGACATACATAGCCGTAAATAAAATCGAGTTATAATTATAACTCGACGAATAATCATTTAGTTTCTTAACATTTCTCAACACACAGGAAAATAAATTAGCACACTAACGAAATTACGACCGTGTAACATATTATATAATTGATATTACCGAGAAGAATATGATGATTGCGCATATAAAGACGTGGTATGTTTGTTTACTGTACTGTATTGTAACAGAGTGTATGCTTGCTGCACACGAGCAAAGGTCTTTTACTCCAAAATTAAATATTTAAAACTTTATTTACGACGTTTCTTTACTGTATATTGACGAAAATAATTAATCTCTAAGAATGTCTTCCAAAAATATGCATTTTACCGATTCCTTGTTACCGTTTGATTTTCTGTCAATTAATAGTCCATCACAGCTGTCATTCTGGTGATAATTTGTTAATTTAATTTATTTAAAATTTAGCATTAAAAATTTGATGCAAAGAGAACAAATTATATCACTTATTACAATGTTTTGTTAAATTAACAGACAAACAAATCTTTCCTCTCCGCAGTACTGTATTATTATATGTATAGGTACTGCATTAGTATAACATAAACTCACTTCGTCTAAAGAAACAGATAACGGAAAAACGAATGGAAAATTAAAATACTACAACTTCCGGTATAACCTCGAGCGAGCCTTGTACATTCCTAATCCATACTTAAACTAATACCACGGAGGTCAATGTGTTTGTCTATTGGAAATGAATAACTTGAAGGGCAGAGATAAACCATTATAGTTTTATAGAGTATATTACTCGGTTTTGTTCACTTATAAAATCAAAATAAAAAACTTACTATAAAAAGTTATATAAGTAAGCCTTCAAAGTTTTTCTAAATCCTTATTTTACAAATTTAAAATTGTATAAGGTGCTATGTAATTAATAATATTTCATATGAAGCTGCCACTGACTTGCAAATGTATATTCTGCAGAGAAGAATCGGCAAAAAGAACCGCCTTTGCTCGTACAAAAAAGCAATATGATGATAGTTGCCTAATTCTCATAAGTCGTAAGGTAATGTTTAAAGTATGGTTATAATGAAACATTTTTTTCGGATTTTATTTTTTATTTAAAAGTCTTTAACTGACTTCAAAAAAGGAGGAGGTTACTCAATTCGACCGTATATTATATATATATTTTAATGTATGTTCGGGGATAACTTCGTCGCTTATGAACCGATTTTGATAATTCTTTTTTTGTTGGAAAGGAAATATCCCTAGTGGGAGCGTGATAAGGAAACCAGGATCTGATGATGAAATCCCAGAGAAATCGAGGGAAACACTCGAAAATCGTAGTGACGACTAGTGCGTTTGTTAATTTTTTTCGTCTACTTACTTTGTGTTACTTGTCGATGTAATTGAAGTCGGTTTTTTTCGTTTGCGAGCAAACACAATTATTTAGATGTCCTCTTAGTCTTTTCATTTAAGCTATGGTCTCAAGGGATGAATAGGCTTTCCAAAATCGAAAGGCTATTTTTGAGATTTATTCGTTATTATAATAATAATTATCAGACGTTATCTGTTCATATATATATATATATATATGAGAATCGGCGTATATACGCGCAAAACTCGCAAACAACTGTATTAAATTGGACTCTTTTTTGTGTTCCTTGCTGTCAATATAAGGCTTGTATAAACGAAGAAAAAAAATTAACACATTAACAATTAATAATAAATTTGACAAAGCCGTACGAAGTTCGCTGCGACAGCTAGCAGCTATAATACTAATAAAATGCACAAAAATATAAACACTAGCATGTAATATCACACTATATGAATAATAAAAGCAATTATGATAAAAATTGCTCCGATTGAGGAGATTTTTAACTCAGTTTTTAAAGGTGTTCTCTGTTTATTGCACTCAACTTATACCAGTAAATGCCCTATTTATGGATGTAAATTGGAAACGCAATTATTTAATCAAATTGTTTTTTGAGACCACTATTTTTCGAGCATTTATATTGACGAATACAAAAAATCTGCATAGAAAAAAAAAATTACAAAAATTTGCTCAATTCTTTTCTTTTTCTTGTTGTCGTCGATGTTTTGGTAGCGTGATGGTAATATGGCCATAAAACTAGTTCTACTAATATTATAAATGTAAAGAATTACTGACTTAAGATGGGTAATGAATGATACACTACACTTCAGCCTATCACAGTCCACTGCTGGACATATGGCTCCCCAAGTTCGGATGGATAATAATAATAAATAAATATCTACACAATACACACACGGTCGTCTGTTCCTAAAGTAAGCAACTTAATGCTTGTGTTATAGGTAATAGCCGGCTGGTATATAGCTGCATTTTTTTCGATAAACATACTTATAAATAATACATATATAAATATATAAATAAATATTTATATTTCACCCAGACTCGGGGTGGGAATCGAATCCACAACCCTCGGAGCAGAAAGTAGGATCACTACATACTGCGCCAACGGGCTAGTCACGGATGGGTGTTTGTTAATTTTTAAACAAATACTACCAAACTAATTGTAATGGAACATGGTACACGGGATTAAAAATTACGCGGGTGGAACGGCGATGCGTAGCTTGTATATATAAGATTAAATTTAATATCTAAAGACACATTAGGTAAAATTATATTATATTCATATTTATTACCAAAAAATAAAAACAACCTTCGCAAAGTTTATTACTTGTGTTTTTTTAAAGAATAATACCTAGTTCTGAATTTATCAAATTGCCTGTACATAATCACGAGTAAGCGTTTTTAGTATAATCAACAAGGAAATGACTGCTATTGAGGTTTAATATTAGTGTTTATATTATTTTATTCGGCGTTATAAGTGCTTGAGTTGTTTTTATTGATTGTCTTTGTACGGGCTTTTGTCTTTATAGATATGTGATGGAGGTTCTGTTAATACATACAAAAATGCACCCAAAACTACGATTCCAAAGTTGACAGCCTTGTTATGACATGATATTACGTATTGTTAGTAATTTCTAGTAAAAAATTTCATGATATTGGCGGAATAAACTTAAAGTAAAAATTTTATTTTGCATTAGTTTTGAAAATAGGATTTTAGTATCGCTTCAGCCTGTAATATCCCACTACTACAAAAAAAAACCCTTACTAACAGTAACATAGGTTAAGTGTACATTGTAAGTAGAACATAAGTGTACATATATGATAACTAGCAAATAAGTGTAAATATAGACATAGATAAGAAAAATAATAATGTTAGAAATTAGAAAGGAATTATGTGTATACTTCTGCATAAACAGTATTTAGTAAGGAAAAAAAACCGTCAGCGTCGGACCACGTTTTAGTTTTACTAGGCAGTCACAGGATTGTTGATTTGTAGTAATAAAGACAAATCGTCTGTGGTATTATAATGCATGCATGATTAACAAAAGGCACGGGCATCAAAAATTTTAAATAAAAAAAAAATATCCCACTACTAGGCATAGGCCTCTTTTCCCATGTAGGAGAAGGATCAGAGCTTAATCCACCATGCTGCTCCAATGCGGGTTGGCGGATATATTCCCTACTATGAGTAACGATCGCTATCAGGTGTACATGATAACAACCGGGATTTTAGTAAATATTTATTACATATTTAAAACTAGCTGTGCCCGCAAGTTTGTCTGCGTTGTTTTAACGAAATACCTATTGTTCAGTTTGCAGAGTTATAAAATAAATAAAATTCTTAAATAAAATTAGCCTAAGTTACTCCTTATTATATCAGCTATCTGCCAATGGAAGTCCCGTCAAAATCGGTCCAGCCGTTTCAGAGATTAGCCTGAATAAACAGACAGACAGACAGACAAACATAAAAAAAATGTTTTGGTATATGTATCTTGTATACATCCATGTGCATTTAGTAAAAAGCGGCTATTTTAATATTACAAACAGATACTCCAATTTTATTTACTATATTTGTATGTGTAGATGTATAGATGAAATGTATAAATCATTTAATCTACTTAACATGGACGTACCTAGCAACGTTATAGTAAGACTGCAGTGTGTTGTTTAAACAATCTAAAGGTTCAATTTGGAGAAAAATGTGTGACAAAATAATATGTTAATCAATGAACAAAGATGGAAAATTTATATTCCGAAGTTTCAAAGGTAATGCAACACTCATGCCGCATTTGTTAATAGATATTCACCCTTGGGGAGTTCCAAAGGTAATGTCCGACGGTAGCTAGTCATTGTGGCGTGACTAATGTTAGACTTGTCAATGTTTACAAATGCATGTAAACACTTTCTGTGTCCTTGTTAAAAATTACATCTGCGTATGATGTAACAGTGTATACATGCACATTTTATAAATCTATACTATTTATACTAAAATTATAAATTTGAAAATTGTGTTTATTGCAGCGCGCTAATCTCATGAACTACTGGTTCGAAATGAAAAATTATTCTCGTGCTGGATAGTCCATTTACCGAGAAAGGCTAAAGGTTATATAATATTTTAGTGACTTTTTTTTCTCAATTTCATGCGCTTAAAACCGCGATGCACAGCTGGTCAATACTATTAAGAGGAAAAATATGTATTTCTAAATGTTTTAATGGATAGTTTAAATTCAAAAACTTCTACGATGAGAGAAAATGGACCAATATAGTGTAGTCAAAGAGGGTGAAGCCGTGGCGCATAAAGCTTGAAATACTTATTTTAACATACGCAAATCTGTCAATCATCTCGACAAAACATTAAAATTGTTGTAGTCCGTACTTATTCTAGAAGTATTTATTCTAGATGATGAATTTAATTTGATTTCAAGCCGTCTTTTACAAGAAATAGGTATGTTGGAAAAGTTAATTATGCAATGTGTGCAAATGCATGCAATTTTACTGTGCCATGCTCACTTCGTCATGATGATAATTTCCCGAGGTAGCTTTTGAACGCATTGGTCTTTCAAACAATTTCTATTTTTTTTTTGTACTAGGATGCCCTACCATAGACTTTACGGCTCGATGCATAATAGACGAAAGGCAGACATTTTCTTACGTTCATAAAAGGAAAATCTAGTTCCAACAATAATAATGATGTTTCTTTCTTATGTACGCAAATGATGGTAATGATACTAATTTTGGTAAATTAAATCTCCAAAATTAGAGTATGTACATTAGATACTTCAATATTTAGTTTTCTACTTATGGTCTTTTACTGTGCACGGCGGGATGTAGTATCGTCTATGACAAATATTTACTGTCATATTATTATGATTCAGTTATCTTGTAGGTGTTAATTTTACACTCAAATATGACCTTAGGGTTTTTAAGCTTGCAATACTAACATTGTTTCAGTGAAAGAATATATCATTAAGAGTACAGGAAAAAGTTGCTAACCAATGCTTGTGTTATAGGCCAAGGTAAAGGTAACGGCCAAGAGGTGGGGAAGTGTCTAAAAATTTTTGACATTAAATTTCGGTATAAAATATATCTCATTTTTATTTAAATTCAAATAAAAATAATATCGAAACTGATGTTTTAATTTAATAAATAGGAATTTATAGGTGTAAATTTGCAAAATATGAGACGTGACGCTACTAGGTAGGGAGGGAGTCGTCTTCGTTTAGGAAGAGGAGAGCGCAAGGTTTATTTATCTATCTATTATATTAATACGTGAAGCAAAACCTTTGGTAAAACCTTTGGTAAATAGATTAAAACAATAACAAAAAAAAAAATATATGACACACACTACCGTGTATTTGACACACTCGCTTATATACTCTTTTGTTTATTGTTAAAGTCTGTGGTAAAATTATGGTTAAATTTTGACCACTGGGTGACTACTAGTTTATTTACAATAAGAGCGTGTTATGACATTTCAGCTACTTCAATGATTATTTAAAGTTTTGTTCATTCACTATCTAACGGCACAATGATCACTTTAGTCGATGTGCAAAACTTCTTGGAACTGAATGAATGAGTTAAGTGAACGGAAATGTTTGAACATTTTGTAGTAGAATACATCATCATCATCATCATCATTTCAGCCTATTGCAGTCCACTGCTGGACATAGGCCTCCACAAGTTCGTGACAAAAATGGCGTGAACTCATGTGTTTTGCCTATAGTCACCACGCTGGGCTGGCGGGTTGGTGGTCACCAGGGCAGGGCTGGCTTTGTCGTACCTAAGACGCTGCTGCCCGTCTTCGGCCTGTGTATTTCGAAGCCAGCCGGTGGATGGTTATATCGTATATTTAATGCCGTAGTCACACAGCTAGTAGTATATACATACGGCTTAAATTGTTCTATTTAAATCTGACGCCTCGCTGGTATTTAAATTTACTTTAGACTAGAAAAACTTGTACATCTAAAAAGGATTAGGCTTCATATTGTTATTTGCAAAATACGTCACATTTGACCAAGTCTTATAATACTCCGAATGAATTGTTTAAAATTGTTTGCACAATGTGAAACAGCTATCGATACTTAAAACATTTATTGATAGCTATCGCTTCATAGTTCATAAAATAACAAAATTAACCATTATCAAATTCTTGCTTAATTTAATTTTAAAGCCAGTTTTGCATAATGGTAATTCTTATAGTAAATCACTTGTAGTACAGTAATATAAAAAAAATATAGCAAATTTTTATATCATTTACAAATTAAAATAATGATAGTACTCAACAATCAACCCACATTTCTTGCGTCGAAACTCGGTTTTGGCTCAATTTTATACTATCACAGTTGAGTCATATGTTTCTGACGGACCAATGAAATGAGCTAGTTTTGTAATTCGGAGCAGTTGTTGCAAACTGCGAAACGAGGCGACATTGCGTCAATTACTTAACTTGCTGTATAATTATATCCTGTTGTATACAAGGTTAAATAAATAATATCTATACTAATACTATAAAGGATAAGGGGACATCCCACTGCTGGGCTTATTTCGTTTACCTGTAGAGAGAGACCAATGCTCAGGAGTGGAATGTTACAGAATCTCGTATCGAGTTATATTATAATGACTTGATTTCCATTTTTTAGTTGTTGATCTACCTACTCAAAAATTACTGGACAGTTTTTTAAGATTCTATCACCAGGAGAATAACACATTATTCATGAGTTTTTTTGCTATTTATTTTATTAAAGAAACAATACTACAAAAAAAGGTATAACAATTTGAGTTAAACATTTAAATATCTGTTACATACACTTTATGAGGCTAACAACTATCTATCAAAAATTACAAAATGTTTTCTATTACTCGTGACAACATAAAATTAAAATATGACTACACATTATTTTATTGTGACATATTAATAGTAGAATCAGGTGTATATTTCTCGACTTATATACTTTATACTTATATATTACGAGACTTATTGAGTTAGTGTATACTTAGTCTAAAACTAGCAAACAGTTTTATGAGTATGTTATATACAATCTCAAAGTCTGTGTAAACTTAAAATTGCTTGATGGAGTCGAGGCACTTGCGTCATTGGGGACAATTTGCAGTAAAAAAATTTAAAATATATATTTATTTAAACAATATTTGCACAGGTTTTCATTGTTATTAAAAATTAAATAGATATTGTTTTAAATTATTAAAAAAGAAGGTTTATTGATGTTGGGCATAGCAGCAAGCATAATGTAAGTTCGGAGATAACTTCGTCGTTCATGAATCGATTTTGGTAATTCTTTTTTTGTTGGAAAGGAGATGCCCCAAGTATGGTACCATGATAAGGAAACCAGGATCTGATGATGGAATATCAGAGAAATCGAGGAAAACCCTTGAAAATCGTAGTGACAACTAGTGCATTTTTAATTTTTTTCGTTATTACTTGGATGTAATTGAAGTCGGTATTTTTCGTTTGCGAGCAAAGAAGATTATATATTTTAAAGAAAAGTGTCAATAAAGTTCATTACTGAAATGATAACACATACACACTTTTCGGTTTTAAATATCTAAAAATCTGTATGACCTTCATTATATAAAACATTTTAAGAGTAGATTTTTTTTATGATTATCAATAATTGTAGTCTCTTTGATATAGATACAAATATTTGTTGTGTAAAAAATAATAGTAATGTCGATTGTAATATTACAAAGAGGGGACACGTATAATGTATAAATAATTATTTAAATATATATGTGTATGTGTGTATATCTGTGTGCATGTATGAGTGTGAGTGTATGTACCACGTCCCAGCTTTACAAGGCACAGGACTTTCGATTTGTAGTATAAATAATAAATCGCCTGTGATATTATAATGCATGATGTTCAACAAAAGGCATGGGTATTTTGGAGCCCGTGGATGTTAATTTTAAATTAAAAAAAAGGGAAGATATGGAATATATTTTTTAGTTTCTCTGTAATGGATGAAATTAAAAACCAAGAGGACGATTTTAATTTTTTTCCAGAAGAACGTTGCTTTATCACTTAGCGATTGTGACTGTATTTTACTGGGAGAAAAATATCAATGGGATAATCGCAATAATTCGATCAACACGGGGCAAGTCGCTAGCGCAAAGCTATAATAAATAAAAAGTTACCTTGTTGACCCACGTATTCTCAGCAAACTTACGTATGAGTACATACGTGCAAACTTATTTACTTATATTAGATAAGTTGGATGTTAACGTGTGTTTCGAAACTAGATAACAAAATTCGAACGGAAATAAAAATATTTCCGCTCAGTAAAATAAATACTTAAGATAAAAATAAAACAGAAAAATTTCTTGTGAAAAATTTATCCTTGGCCAATTCCTTTACATTAAGAAATTAGATCCACGTAAAAAAAACGTTTTAACTTGAATCTAATTTACAATAAGTTTTACTGTAGCATTTTTATCCACTTGATAAAAGATATTTTATTTTTCTTGGAATATATAATAACGATAGAGAAAAAACACAAACGTACGCAAATTCGGTTTTTCTTCATTTTTTTTTATACGACTTTTACTTGTTCTTTACTTCAACCTTACCATACAAATAAGACAGGCAATTAACTGAGGTAGGGCATAGCAGGGAATACCCTGCTCAAAATTTGGAGCAGCCCGACTAGAGAAGTACCTCGAAAAATACGGATCTCAAACAGTGCTGTGCTTCTGTGGCGAGTAAGTGACCAGAATTCGTGGGGAAATTGGGGGTGTGGTTGCCAACGCGCTTGCGATGCTTTTGGTATTGCAGGGATCTATAAGCTACAAGTAAACGCTTACCGTCTGAATTGTACGCTTGTTTGCCGACCTAGTTGTATAAAAAGGCACACCATAGAAATTAGGTTTAACTTTTAAAAATCAAAGAGGACTTTGAACTCAGAGTGAGAGAGCTTGCTTAGAAATGTCTATTTACTCTTCTTTTGAAGGTTATTACCACGTTATAATATAATAAAACAAAAACAAATGCCGCTATCTTAATAGGATTGTACCTGGATGAGCAATGTCATATCAACTGTAAAGAGGCTATGATGTGTTGTTCTACGTATTGAGGTAATCGATAAAATAATTCGAGTGAGGGTACTTAATAACGACAAGTAGGCAATAAAAAAAGAAAGGTCATAGTGCATTTTTGAACGTTAATTATATAACCACTTACCTATTATTAACGATCTTTATTGTAGGAGTCAATTACCTTGACCATCGGCCCATCTGGACATAAAAAAGAACATTATTGATTTAATAATTACAAATTATTTATTAAGCAATTTCTTACAACAAGATCAATGATTGGATCCTCCTTTTAAGCATGTTAATGCCTGTGCTAGGAGACTACGCCCTTTCATTAAAACATTACATTAAAACCATAATAATCGTCAGCTTAAAAACATTTTGTAATACGGCCAGTTTTGGAGAGATTTATTATTGCACGAATTTCGATAAATTGATTATAATTCTTTCATTAATGATAGGTTTTTTTTACACGAATTCTGGTTTTTAATAAGTACATTGAAAGGTTGAGGACGAAAAAGTTTAATTAATTAATATTTTAACAAAGCAACCTTGGAAAATATTGCATTTTAGGACAGTAGGTTACAACCCTATACGGAATAAATAATTTTAAAAATAATAAACCTGTCTTGTAGTTATTGATCGGATTCTGTTTACGTAACGTTAAATATATGTGTGAAAAATTACAGTAAGCTGTTTGCATCATTATTGTCCATCTACATGTATTGTAAAAAAAAGTGTGTGTGTCAGCTGAGAAGCACGACTGGAGTTTACTTCTTTAAATCGACTGTCTAAATAGGCACAAAAAAGGTTTACTAGTCTAAGAAAAAAAAAATACCATATCAATTGGTAAATAAAAGAATCAAATAAAATAATAATTATTAGAAAACGTCGTCACCCCAACAGGATTAGTTAACAACAGTTACCCAATATCCGATGTTTCCGAGGTTCCGATAGATGGCGTTACGAGAAACGTAACGAGATCATTCGTTTAGTAGATTTTACTCCTCATATTTTTTGTATTTAGCCTTATATTAAAATCTATCCTTAAGGAGTTAACACCAAAAATGGTGCTAAGTAGCATGTATAGTTTTGTGTTTCAAAAGGTCTTTGTGAGGCAGGATACTGTAAGAAGAATGTTGCTCAAAATATGTAGTATTCTAATTAGAAAATTTTAGCCTCTAGTAGTAGGCGTTAAAAGTAAAAAGGGCACGGCAATACAGCCATGTAACGATATCAAATCTTTTCTAAAACACAAGAGAAACTACAGGGTTGTCTTGTTATTTCTTCAAGAGTACAAAATGTATGAACGTGAGAAATTAAGACCTAATTAAAGGTCATACCAGTAACACAATACACAAAAGGGTATCCGATAAGGCGGTTATCCTTCCGTCAGCATCTCAAACTTCCGATCTAAATATAATAATTATTATATAAGGTATTCTATCAATTATGTTATCCGAGTTTTAAAAAAGTAGGTCATTAGTTTGATTTATTTTTATATTTCAATATATCGACACCTAAAAGGAAAATTACGTTAACTGAATTATTTAAGAGCTTTCTATTTTTTAAATTATATTTCTGTAACTACTCCACATGTAATGAAAATTGTTAATTTGTTAAAATTATTATAGTAATGTAGCAATTATTGATTCTAAAGAAAAAGTAGACGATCCCCAGTAGGAAATGATTCTGTGTCGAGGATTTGGAAACACAATAAAATCAAATACGCCCAGAGAACGACAAATCTGTATGTTGTTGTTGTTGCAGTCCTATGGTACCCCGATGGTACAAAGGGCCCTCGTGAGACGTCTCCATCCGCTCTTGTCCTGTGCCTCAATCTGTATAGCCTATATAAAATATATTAAATTTTCATGAATGGAGTCGAACCAGTAATCATTAGCTCATCAGCCAGTTACCATTACATCAATGCGTGGAAAATGTTGAGATGTAATTGAAAACAATTTTTTGTAATGTTGTAACACTTAATGTCTTTAACGGTTTGTGGAAAATATCGTTAAGACATCTAATTAGCGTTTCATCATCTGCTACAACGAAAACATTAGTCACTGAACTTACTTATAGTTATATTATTCTAAAATGAGATAAATATTCTGTCTGTAAGTCTAGTTTTGAGAATGCTAAATATTATCTGAATTATTTTATAGATAATATATTTAATTTCAAAGCTGTCGTTTTATTTACAACTACAATCTTAAAAAAGTGTTTTTATAAAGATGAAAAATACCCGTGTAATACAATATGTTATTGTACTCTATATGTTTCTCTAATGGTATATTCATAATCTCTTATAGTTCAATTATAGCTTTGATATATTTTTATTTATTTATAGATTTAGCCTGTAGCATCCCACTACTGGGCATAATTTTTCCATGTAGGATAAGAACGATATGGAAATAATATATTATAATTATAAAAATTAATACATTTCAAATTATCGAAAATAAATTTAAATTGAATAGCGAAAATCCTTTTTAAGTTTAACTACTTTTATATAGAGTGCTGTGTGGCTACGGCACTAAAGAATTTAGCCACCCCCTCTCTTCCCGTGGGTGTCGTAAGAGGCGACTAAGGGATAACAAGGTTCCACAACCACCTCGGAACTTAAGAAGCCGACCGATGGCGGGATAACCATCCAACTGCTGGCTTTGAAATACACAGGCCGAAGACGGGCAGCAGCGTTTTCGGTGCGACAAAGCCAGTACTGCGGTCACCAACCCGCCTGCCCAGCGTGGTGACTATGGGCAAGACACATGGGTTCGCGTTATTTTTGGCGTCAACTTGTGGAGGCCTATGTCCAGCAGTGGACTGTATAGGCTGTAATGATATAGATTAAACAAGATTTTTATATTCCCCTCATTTATAAATCATGTAAAACAAAACATTGTAGAAAACGATCTGCGTAGATTTTAAGATAAATAATAAATCAATTAACACATTATGCGTTAATTTCCGTATTTTGCGGTCACGTTTCAATTTACGGATTAGTCTTTATGTCACGTTTGTTTTACCATTTTGTCACGTTATTATTTACGTACAATAGATGTATAATTACACGTGTCGCATTGACACACACACACACACACACACACACACACACACACACACACACACACACACACACACACACACACACATATATATATATATATATATATATATATATATATATATATATATATATATATATATATTATTGAAGCTGCGAAAAAATACTATATATACCAAAAATAGTGTCCATACATTTGCTTTTTATGTAATAATGAGAGATCGATTCGGCAATGAAAGTTCTCAGAACTGAGAAACAGACCTTGACACAGATATCCAAGCTCGTATAACTTTTTTTAAAACTGCACGCCAAAGATGCGCTCGCGGTGTTGTTTTAAGATTTTTTACACGTTCGTAATTTTTAATTTAATTTATAGTACATCACACACCAAAAATAGATGTGCTAAGGCGATCTTGTCGCTAAAATAGGATAAAACTTAAGGCTAAGCAACTCCCTTGTTAAAAACTGAGTATTGGACACAATATAGTAGCAGCTGTCAGGAAGTGTACAATAATATCTAATAGAAATATAAACTATAGCAGAAACGACGTAGTACTCAATAAAATAAAACGGAACAGACTTGGTTTTGCTTGCGTTGAAGCTCATAACGTGATAATGTTATATAAAAAATAGGTAAAAAAACTTTTTAAGTTAAACGGTTTTATGTTAAACATACATTGCAATGGTTAAGATAAATGTACTAAAAACCAAAAAATAATAAAATAGATACAGTCGTGGGAATTATAAACATATGCATAGACTAGACTAAAATAAAACCGTGGGGCACGTCAATTGTCTACAATCGTTGATCAAAATGTTTGTTTTGTAATGTTACACTATAATTAGGCAGTTGTTCAACCGACAACGATGGACGTGTGATAAGTAGGGCTAGAATGTGGAAACAAGCTAGCAAGCTCGATTATAAGCGAGTTTTAGGGTTTCATAGTGGTGAGCGAGTAGTACTTTTATCATATGTTTTGTCGATTAAAGACAAACTACGAGCAGTGAAACGATTCCTCGCCAGCCAGCAGTGTGAATGTCCAACGATAAACTAGTTGAAACATCTCTTTTATTTACATGGAGTGTATAACTATTGGAATTTCCATGAGCAAGAAAATAGTAAGTAATTTCCTCACCGTCTGCGGGCCAACTGCCTATTTTAACGACGAATTAAACGATTCTTCTATCGCACATTAAGCCGATAATTTGTAGACAATTGACGTGCCCCACGGTTTTATTTTAGTCTAGTCTATGCATATGTTTATAATTCCCACGACTGTATCTATTTTATTATTTTTTGGTTTTTAGTACATTTATCTTAAACATTGCAATGTATGTTTAACATAAAACCGTTTAACTTAAAAAGTTTTTTTACCTATTTTTATTTTCTAGTTTTTAGTTTTTATTTCGCATTCTGTTTAATTCATTTAGTGCTTCATTATTGCAAGGCCCATCTTAAATATTGAGGTTGTATAGTGCACTGTATTCTTCTTGTCAAGCCCTTTTATTTGATACCCATATTGGTGGGATTGATAAAAAATTGTTATCAGACATTTGGTAGCGGCGGCCAGCTTAGATTTCAGTTTTGCATAGTAAATTGTATTCTACTTGTTGAGACCTTTCATTTGATACCCATGTTGATGGGATTGATAAAACCTAAGTTATCCGCCATTTTGTAGAGGCCGCCATCTTGGATTTTAATTTTATATAGTACATTGATTATACTGGTTGAGCACTTTCATTTGATACCCATATTGATGGGATCGATAAAACCTACGTTATCCGCCATTTTGTAGCGGCCGCTATCTTGTATTTTAATTTTTTATAGTATATTGTATTCTGCTTGTTGAGCCCTTTCATTTGATACCCATATTGATGGGATTGATAAAACCTACGTTATCCGCCATTTTGTAGCGGCCGCCATCTTGGATTTCAATTTTTTATAGTTTAATGTATTCTGCTTGTTGAGCCCTTTCATTTGATACCCATATTGATGGGATTAATAAAACATAAATTATCCGCCATTTTGTAGCGGCGGCCATCTTGAATTTATAATGATAATGAATAAACATAATTGTATTGTCACCAAAATCCAAAGTGTATACAAAATTTCAGATTAATCGGTTGACAGGAAGAGGGTGAAATTTGAATTACTAAATTTGACCCAAGAATAAATAATAAAAAATAAAACAAACGGGGTGAGCTAAATAAAACCGTTTAATTACAGCCTAAACTAATCCACAATGAACACGCAAAAATGTATATATTCCACAATAAATATAAATTAGATCTAAATTTTACAATATTATGCATACTTATTTAAAATAAATAAATAAATCGACGTCGATGTATTAAGGCAACGGCAATATACATTATTCAACTTTTAATTTCATTTATTTATTAAAAAAATTGTCAACATATTTGTTTTAATTTTTTTACTACACTAATAAAAAGCAGCAATTTAAAGCACTAATATTTATCTTCTTAAAAAAAATTATTGCTTTTACGTATAAAATAAAATACTTCCATACAATTTTTCTCAAATATGAAAAATTTAAATAACAATTTTATTATAGGTGCTTAGTCATTATTATTTTTTTTTTTATAGTTTTTAAAAAAGCCATTCGCAAGGATGTGTTAACATCAAATCACGCAATTAGTTAAGATGCGTTATTAATAGCTGTAAATAATTTATATGTCTTTTTTATAGCTAGAACTTATTTTTTGTGATCGGTATTAAATTATAAATAGTTTTTATAACATGAACATATTGAAATAAAACGATTTATCTTCTTTAATCTATTAAAATGTATTATTACATACTACAATTAGCATTTTATATATTTTTTATAATAATAGTATTGTGCAAAGATATTTTAGTATCTATACGTACGTATCGAGATATAAGAAACAAATTTTAGACAAATTTTGCATTTGGGAAATCAGAAGTGCTAGTACTACTCCTGGTCAGTCAGTCAGTTCATCCTATTGCAGTCCACTGCTGGACATAGGCCTCCCCAAGTTCGCGCCATACATCCCGGTCTTCCGCAATCCTCATCCAGCCCACACCGGCAATCTTACGTAGACCGTCGGTTCAACGGACCGAAGCACATCCCACAATGCGTTTGCCAAGACGCGGTCTCCACTCCAGGACCCGTCTGCTCCAACGGCCATTATATCTGCTGCTGGTATAAAACAGCAAATATAATCATTAAAAGTAAGAGGATTTTGACCAACTATATAGAGCGGTGGTCAATTTCTATTATAATTATTCATGTATCAAAATATGTTAAGATGATCCTTACATCAATTCAGTTGACTTACCTTGAAATGTATATGAAAGTAAAAAAAAAGTAGTAAGTTTTTTGTTTGGGTATGTAAAGTTTTTTATGTTTATTTCTTGTAATTTACTCATGCTCCCGTTCCCCTAACTAACAGAGCATAAAATAAATCATTTAAATGGTACCTCTGCTATGGTTTACCAAAAGACCTTGCTAAGTCTCTCAAATTTCTGGCAAAGGGATACCTGAGGTCATTTACGTTTATTTATTGTTAATTACCATATGTTTGCGGAAAGATTCCGGTTTATCTTCAAGAGTTATATAGGTACCCTTTTTACCATATTGTTAGTAGATATTAACCGATTTGTAAACTGTATAAAGTCAGACAAGGGTGCTTAAGGATATATACTTAAGGTTTTTTAGTTGAGTGTAATTTATCTTAATATTATTATTATATCTATAGTTTGATAGATATATTTCATCAATAATATCGAATAAATAATCTAACGTAAATGTGTTCTGACAAGGGTTCAGTATTGAAAAGAAGTTATTTTATAAATACGATGGTAAAAAAAAATTATAATAAGCACAGACCATGCAACATTACAAATTTTGCCATAAGGGGGGATCGAACCTGCAATAACGTAATAAATAATTGACCTACAGATAATATAATTATTCTAATACATATTTTACGTTTTTCAGTAATTTTTGTTTTCTTGACATAATAAACTTTACAGCGCTATTACATGTATATTGTTACTGATTTGGTTTAGTAAATTTCTAAAAGATATTAGTAAAACTTAGATAAAGTATAATTAGCACTAACTAGCATTACTCGATGCAATAATTAGTTTCACCTAAATTCTAACCATGCGCAACATTGCCCTCTAGTTTTTATTGGATAAACCTCATCAGAAAAATCTTACCAGACATAATAAAAGAAATTTAAACTAGTTTTAAATAATTAAGAGACGATTTGAAATGATCTGAAGATTATATAACAAATTTCTAAATAAAATCTACGAAAACAAAAATCAAATAAGTATACGAAGATACAAAAAAGAAATTACTAAACGAAAAAAAAAGAACAAAAATAAAGTTCAGTTTTGTAGATTTTAAAAAATATTTTCGAATCATCATCATATCAGTAGATACACGGCATAAAATTTTCCACGCTCGTTTATCTATAACTTTATTTTTTACATTTTGTTTTAGATTTTTTTGCTGTCATGAAAAATCACAAAAATGTTCATAAATATAAATACTTTTCATATAACAGAGAATTGAGGTTTATTATTCAGAAAAGGACCCTAAGTTGACCCCTACGAAAATCCTATTTCATTTTGACAACAAGTCCAAAGAATGTCATCTAAATCATTACTGTTGAAAATTTTTGGAATAATGATAAATTGTGAAATTTTAAACAATACGAAATATGTTACGCTATTTGATAGTCACGTATTCAGATACAACATGGATTAATCTTGTAAGTGTTTATATGGTCAACATGCTCAAACATGCTTTAAAAATCTAATATAAATTGAACTTTGAATAATAAAATTTTTATTGTCAGTATATATAATAACCATAACAACCTTAAGAATTACAAAATAAGGTAATTGAAAAAAATACCAGATACTCCAAGGTAAAAACAAGCCTAAAATATCTTGAAATATTTTTTTGCTCTCTAATTACTTGTATTAATTATTGTAGTGTATTCAAAATACCAAAACCAATTAGCAAATACTAAATCATTTTATAACACTGTTGCAAACTGGTTTTATTATAATATTCATTGAACGGTCAGCGGTGATTTATCTTGACGTCATAAATATTTTCTACGTAATATTAATGAGTGCCTTTGTTCTGACGTGGTTTTTTTATCTCTTCAAAGAAATAGATTATTGAAATATCAAAGTTCATGTCTATGATTTTATTAATTATAAACATATTAGAATCATATATTGGAATCTACTTATCCTTTTTGAATAATCGTTTTTATATTTTCATATCTTCTAGCTAAAGGTTGTAAGTTCATGTGATCTATAATTTATGATGATACCGCTTATTATAGCAAATCTGTTACCATAAACGTCAGAGAAACGTGTACTGTGTGGCTACGGTACTAAAGAATATAGCCACCCCCTCTCTTCCCGTGGGTGTCGTAAGAGGCGACTAAGGGATAACACAGTTCCGCTACCACCTTGGAACTTAAGAAGCCGACCGATGGCGGGATAACCATCCAACTGCTGGCTTTGAAATACACAGGCCGAAGACGGGCAGCAGCGTCTTCGGTGCGACAAAGCCAGTACTACGGTCACCAACCCGTTTGCCCAGCGTGGTGACTATGGGCAAAACACATGAGTTCACGTTATTTTTGGCGTTAACTTGTGGAGGCCTATGTCCAGCAGTGGACTGTATAGGCTGTTATGATGATGATGTAATGATGAAACGTTAGAGACACCTTAAGAAAATACACATATTTGTTAGAGTATATCGTGCAAAATTAATTATTTCATAGCCGGGTTATAGGCATAGCTTTTTTAAAAGAATTTTTGTGTTTTAATTTTTATTGCTTTCCACTGCTTAAGGAGACATTGCAGGAAAGCCAGCTACATTTAAGTAAAATACAAAATTTGACAACGCGTTGGCGCAACGGTTACAGCGCTGGCAACAGCATTTTTAATTTACTGTACTACTAAAAAATTATAAAACGTAGAACTTGTAGCGGTAGATTTCCTACCTCTCAAGAATACTCGTGTATTAAATTGACGCATAATATAATAACTTTGTTTATTCAACATAGTAATTTAAACATTTTTAAATATCATATCAAAAATTGACCGCTCCAGCGGGATTCGAACCCGCGTCTTCGACATACCGTGTCGACGCTCTAGCCAATTAAGCTATGGAACGATATACTCGCCAGAGCGAAACTTTTGATATGATGATTTTTACTTTCGGTTTAAGCGAACCGTGGCGCCGTCTATAGTGAGTTCTTTACAGAGACTCGTAACTATTCAAAGTTTCATATTACAATGAAAATCTTTGACAGGAGACGACACCATGCTATTTTTAATATGTACGATTTTTATTTTTGTGTTACCCACAATTAGGAATTCTAAACATTTTTAAATATCATATCAAAAATTGACCGCTCCAGCGGGATTCGAACCCGCGTCTTCGACATACCGTGTCGACGCTCTAGCCAATTAAGCTATGGAACGATATACTCGCCAGAGCGAAACTTTTGATATGATGATTTTTACTTTCGGTTTAAGCGAACCGTGGCGCCGTCTATAGTGAGTTCTTTACAGAGACTCGTAACTATTCAAAGTTTCATATTACAATGAAAATCTTTGACAGGAGACGACACCATGCTATTTTTAATATGTACGATTTTTATTTTTGTGTCTAAACATTTTTAAATATCATATCAAAAATTGACCGCATTCATTGTAATATGAAACTTTGAATAGTTACGAGTCTCTGTAAAGAACTCACTATAGACGGCGCCACGGTTCGCTTAAACCGAAAGTAAAAATCATCATATCAAAAGTTTCGCTCTGGCGAGTATATCGTTCCATAGCTTAATTGGCTAGAGCGTCGACACGGTATGTCGAAGACGCGGGTTCGAATCCCGCTGGAGCGGTCAATTTTTGATATGATATTTAAAAATGTTTAGACACAAAAATAAAAATCGTACATATTAAAAATAGCATGGTGTCGTCTCCTGTCAAAGATTTTCATTGTAATATGAAACTTTGAATAGTTACGAGTCTCTGTAAAGAACTCACTATAGACGGCGCCACGGTTCGCTTAAACCGAAAGTAAAAATCATCATATCAAAAGTTTCGCTCTGGCGAGTATATCGTTCCATAGCTTAATTGGCTAGAGCGTCGACACGGTATGTCGAAGACGCGGGTTCGAATCCCGCTGGAGCGGTCAATTTTTGATATGATATTTAAAAATGTTTAGAATTCCTAATTGTGGGTAACACAAAAATAAAAATCGTACATATTAAAAATAGCATGGTGTCGTCTCCTGTCAAAGATTTTCATTGTAATATGAAACTTTGAATAGTTACGAGTCTCTGTAAAGAACTCACTATAGACGGCGCCACGGTTCGCTTAAACCGAAAGTAAAAATCATCATATCAAAAGTTTCGCTCTGGCGAGTATATCGTTCCATAGCTTAATTGGCTAGAGCGTCGACACGGTATGTCGAAGACGCGGGTTCGAATCCCGCTGGAGCGGTCAATTTTTGATATGATATTTAAAAATGTTTAGAATTCCTAATTGTGGGTAACACAAAAATAAAAATCGTACATATAGTAATTTAAATTTATAATGAGAAGATATTTTTGCTAATTACCTCACTGTAAATGTCACAATTACATACATAACCATCTTTTGTTTTGTCAAAAGTGTCAAATATAAAAAAAAGTCTACGAAATCACTAAAGATCCTACTGCAAAGATCAACGATACTTTAAACTAAAAGGTTTACTACTATGTTTACTACTATTCCTATTAAATTACTAATCATGTATTCAAAATATCGTTCACTTAGAAAATACGGTAGAATTTGCTTTACTCTAAGGTTGCCTGAAAGAGATCGATCTTTGTCGATAAGGCCGCCTTTTGTACTTATTTCTTTTTTATCTCTTGTAATAATTTTTATCCTACGACGCGTTGGCTGAACTGTCACAGTACTGGTTTGTTGGTGTTGCACTGGCGGTTACGGGTTTCATCCCCGTTTGTATTAGCCATACAGATGTTTGTCGTGGTCTGGGCGTTTGTGTATTGTGTATATTTTCAGACCCCCAACACCAAAAATAATCTTAATAGGAGCCGTTAAGTGTAAAGCGTTTTTTTTAATCTTGATGTACAATAAATAGTTATCTATATTTTCTAGGCACTCTTAGCACTGATTTGATGTACTGTTATGAAACACACATGAATAAGTAATATTGTGTGATTTAATAAAAACAGAACAAAGGTAAGCTTAGAGCCTCTTGATGTTCTTTTATAATAATAATAATAAAACACTCAAAAAGCGATAAACTGCTATTTGGCTACAAAAAATAATGTTATACCCAATAAAAGTAAAGCAGAAATAAGAGAATCCAAAACAACACTTCGTTGAGTTAGTCATCCTATGTATTATTATTTTACACTTGTAACGCTAATGTGTTTTTAATAACTTTAATAATTGCGACAAAACACTCTTGAACTTGATGTCAATTCAAGTCTGAGTCTTGTGTATTTTTCCGAAGGTGATTCGCTTTGTCTTTTTAAGCGTAAAGATAACTTTTTGTAATGTGCCTCTTTGAGTAATCTTTGCGTATTTACTTGAATATTTATTCATCTATCTACGTTGTATTACTCGTCGATGTAATTGAAGTCGGTTTTTTATTTAGTTTGCGAGCAAATGCAACTGTTTAATCTAACGGTGCTTGACATGTGGTTCCATTTAAATTTGACTGAAATATGACGAGTAATGTATCAGCCTAAAGTGATGATGATGATCCGAGTATTTTTTCGTCTACCTAAATTGTATTATTCTTGTATGTATGTATGCGGGTAAACTCAACTATCGTAAATATATCTTTTCTTAATATTTTTATATACAATCTGACAATAATAAACACAAATAAATGTGTTTTGTCGACTTTTATTTACATCGAAAAGTAGTACAACGTAAGTAGGCGAAAAATTAGTTAATTAAACACGAATTAGATAATTAAAAAAATACTCGACACATATTGATCTAATTGAATTAAAATGATACTTAAATTTAAATGATACCACAAGACAAGAACCAGCTTTCGTACACACAATAAAAAATAACGCAGTAAAAGACATAAAAAATACAGTCAAGTTGAGAATATTCTCATTTTTGAAGTAGGTAAAAAAAGGGTACAGGCACACCTGAGTCCTTGGATTTATATTAAAACAGTAAACCTGTTTATCCTGTTTCGTTAGTAAACTTATCTTGATGATGAACCAGTCAGAAGGTATTGTATGAGTACAGCTAAACATTTAGATCAATGTCTTATGATCATGTTGTTTTAATTTAACTTTAAAAGTCTTGTGTATCATAATAAAAATAATTTTCAAGCTAGTAAAATTACTCGTGATACTAGAAATACAATTTTCAAACAAATTTATGATAATACATTTAGGTAATCATGCAAACAGTATCATGTACACCTGATAGCGATCTTTACTCATAGTAGGGAATATATCTACAAACTCCAAGTGGAGGAGCGTGATGGATTATGCTACAATCCTTCTCCTATGCACTGGCTGTTGCGCTGGCGGTCGCAGGTTCGATCCCAGCTCACGACATTCATTTGTATTGGCTATATAGACTTTTGCCGTGGTCTGGGTGTTTGTGCAGTCCTCACCGTGCCTCGGAGAGCACTTTAAGCCGTCGGTTCCGGTTGTTATCATGTACACCTGATAACGATCGTTACTCATAGTAGGGAGTATATCCGCCAACCCACATTTGAGCATCGTGGTGGATTAAGCTCTGATCCTTCTCCTACATGGAGAAAGAAGCCTATGCCCAGCTGTGGGATGTTACATGCTGAATCAATCAAAAAATGCTATCAGTGAATGATTTAAACGTAAAATACAAATTTAACAGGCCGATGTTTATACATGATACATATTTAAGAAATTACGAACTGTATGGGTCTTTATTATAGCGATAGACGCTAAATTAATTAATTTAATTTTTTTAATCTGTGTCTCTATTTTATTTTTATCTGTGTGCTATGCATTACGCAAAATCGACAGCACGAAATTAGGTGTGATTTATCCAATAATGACTACGAAAGTCTAAAATAAGTCTGGTAAAGGTTTGATCTCGATACAGAATAGAAGTGGAGTTATTACTCTATAAACGATCGTAGTGAAATCGTAACAAAACCTTTTCGTACATGCATATGTCATGTGTATCAACTAATGCATAACAATTATGACATGTTTATAAATAGGTTGACTCGTTTGTTTACTACTTCGTTATTATGACCTGCAGTGATTTTATTTAGCCTACGACATATCTTTGCAAACAGGTTTTAAAGTAAGGAATGTTATTTTAAATGATCTTTTTCTGAGATGTTTTTATTATGTGAACTAGATGAGTCTGAAGGCTACAGTCGTAATTTTACCTATCACTAAGTTTCTCAGAGTATCTAACATGATTTTTGTAACCGTACATAGGTTATAACTTTAAGGTAAAGACCTATATTAGACAACAGACAGACAAGAAGCTCACAGTGTCTAAGAGAGTGGTCTAAGAATTAATACATTTTTAAATTTAATTAGTATATTATTTGTATTATATAATATATTTTTATATTTATATTATAAATTGTCTAAGACTAAGACCGTAGTTTGCTGTCCTTCGTAATTATTCCGCAACTCAAAAAGAGCATTTAACCTATGACTTCGTTTTTCAAAGTATATAATATTACTATTGTTTAAGTAACAATAGTTCAACTCAGCCGTCACAAACTTAACACTTCAGAAATATTTAATAGCTTTAAATCATAATAACAATAGCGCGGAAAATATATATTATTTTTATTTTCCTTTTAAATATTCTCAACGTGACATATGACCTTTTTACGACGTGTTTACACGGCCATACATTGGAAATTATGTTTTTTTTTTACTTTGTAGTAAATTATTTTAATTTTTCTTAGAATTAATATACGATTGATGATCCCCTTCAAATACAACCTTTTAAACTTTATTTTTGATAGGGTTTCTTATCCCACTCATGTGCAACAAGTAACTTTTGACAATCTTTTTAAACAGGATAATTTTTTTCATTAACGATTCAACTGTATTTAAATGGCTTTGATTGTCAACGATGTAAATAGTACCTTTAGTAGTACCTTTTTTTAATCGACTTAAAAAAAGGAGGAGGTTACTCAATTCGACCGTATTTATTATTATTTTTTTAAATGTATGTTCGGGGATAACTCCGACGTTTATGAACCGATTTTGATAAAAAAATTGTTGGAAAGGATATTCCTAGTTTGGTACCATGGTAAGGAAACCAGAATCTGATGATAGCATTCCAGAGAATTCGAGGGAAACTCTCGAAAATCCGCATACTGGATGTACCGATTTTAATGATTTTTAATTTAATCGAAATCCGATGTTTCATGTGGTCATTTAAATTCGTCATGATCGAGATCTGATTACAACTTTGGGAGTAATCTTTGATAACGCGTATTTACTTGACTATTTTTTCGTCTACCTACATTGTATTACTTGTCGATATAATTGAAGTCGGTTTTTCTTCGTTTGATGGTAAACACAATTATAGTTGAATGCAGCACTTACTATTAATATTTCACTTTACCAACGTTTTTAGGGATAAGATAAATAGTACTGGATGATTATGCAGAAGTAAGTTACAGAGTAATTCATATATTAAGACAAAATAAAATTTAAAAAGGGCTAAGGTTTTTTTTACGTGAAATGTTATCCATAACATATACATACACTTCTTATTTGAAGGAACACAATTAGGATTCGAACAACCTATATATAAAAACATTCATAAGTGCCTGCTCATACATATATGATAATACCTTCTTATCAGCCTAAAGTCATCATTCTATATATAAATAAATGTGTCATGAACAAATTTTAAACATTTGTTTTCCTCTTTGCAATATGTACAAGAATTTGCTAGGAGTTTAGTTTTTGTTTTGGACATTTATATAATTTTTACATTGGTTTGGTAAAATTTTTAAATAAAACTGCATTTTTTCAAATTTTTCTAAAACATTATTGTAAAATCTTGTCCTAATAAATAATAATAATAATAGTAAAAACTTTTTATTGTAAACCAAGAATGAGCAACATTACAAAAAAAGGAGATAATTACAAAAGGTGGCCTTATCGCTAGTGAGCTGTAAAAAAGTAATTTTTATTCCATTTCGAAGATATATGGCTCATGGTATTAACGTAAGTTAAATACTTTTACGATACTATTAAGTAATTAGACTGTAATTAAAATATCTTTTGCAGAAAAATGCCAGCCTACGACAACCAGGGCGCGACGATATCCTTAGAGGATGTTCGTGACCCAGAATTGAACGTTAGCACAATACATGAAGAAATAACGGAAAGAAGGAATCGGATGCTCAAGCCTCAGAAGTCCACATTGGCTTCTAGAAGAAAGCAAGCGGTCTGCGTTAGACGCGCTCACAAGAAGTACGGAACGACGAAAAATCCTAACGTCATTCTTGATGGCTTGAATATGACTGTGCCGAAGGGTGCCATGTAAGTATTTTTATCTTCAATAATTAGAAAAAAATACGTTTTCTACGTTTAGATTTATACGAAAAGGAGGGCGAAATTTTAAGTTTATTGATTGTTTTTAAATAATAAACAAGTCAAAATTTACTGGTTGGTATCCCTATGACGGGGTTCTCATCCACTGAGGCAATTGATTTGAATTAATATACATTTGGAATATTAAATTTTGTGTGTGTGTGTGTGTGTGTGTGTGTGTGTGTGTGTGTGTGTGAGTGTGCGCGCACGCGTGTGTGTGTGCGTATGTAAGAAACCCTGTAGATAAGATATGGTTAAATGAACATTTAAGAAAATTGTAATTAAAAAGATAGGCACATATGTACATTCCTTTACGAGAAGTGTATATGTTGCAGTCAGAACTCTTAACCAGTCAAAAGTACTATTGACTAGCGAAATTAGTCAAAAGTACTTTTGACTGGACAAGTTGGTCAAAAGTGGTTTTGACTGAAAATTATTGGTTATTAGTACTTTTGACTGCAAATTCGCGGTTAAAAATACTTTTGACTGACGCTCTCCGTCAAAAGTAGTTTTAACTGCAAAAAGCGTCAGTCAAAAGCACTATTAACTCGTTAGATGTGAATAAATTTAGTCAAATGATCCTGATAAACCATAATAAATTTATGCGCGCGATCTTCTTGCGACTGCACGTCAATCAGATCGACTTGGCAGCGGCTGTTCATTTCAGTGTGCAGGATCGGTTTCTAAACCTGACCCATCCTTTTCTTGCTTTACTTCCTTTGGCATACTTCGCACATTGATAAATATATATTAATCATTTATTTTGTAACATTAGCGTATTTTTTTGCCGTTTCATTCTTAAGTCTATCGCGACCAACATGCCCTATAAAAACATGAGCAGCATCAATAATGTCGTAGATTTCCTCAGCCGGCAAAAATATTTGACAGGTTCTGTGTTTGTAACTAATTTTTTTATACCACAAACTTCAATGTGTTAAAGCGTTGTAGTCTACTGTACTGTAATGGTGTTTCCTTTTCATTAAATTTCGCGTCTTCCACATCCATTGCAAACTTTTCAAATTTTTCTTTTGTCATCACATTGAAATGACTATCTTTCATATCTTCCATCGCTAAAATTCTTTGCAAAAAGCCTTCTTTCTTTTCGTAGTCACTCATTTTTGTTCTAATATCAGCACGTTCTCCACTAATAATGAGTAATATAAAAGTTTATATTACCGTTTGTCGTTAT
This sequence comes from Melitaea cinxia, assembly GCF_905220565.1. Lineage (NCBI taxonomy): Eukaryota > Metazoa > Arthropoda > Insecta > Lepidoptera > Nymphalidae > Melitaea > Melitaea cinxia. Next base: position 3,845,514 of record NC_059416.1, read on the forward strand.
TTTTATCGACCACCTTAATTTTTTAAGAGTTTTGACTGATACAACCAGTCAAAACCACTTTTGACGGAATCATTTAGTCAAAAGTACTTTTAACCAGCTCCATTGGGCAAAAGTACTTTTAACTGTTATTTTAGTCAAAAGTATTATTGACTAAAGCAAACGGTCAAAAGTACTTCTGACTGATTTTGCCAGTCAATAGTGCTTTTGACTGGTTAAGAGTTTTGACTGCAACATATATAAATCTTTCATACTGTCTGTTATCCTAATACACGCCGAATAAAATAAAAATTTCTATAAAGTAACAAACTAAAGAAGCGTTCAACGTTAATAAGGTTCTTAAGCTCATTTTTTTACCATCAATCTTAAGAGTCGATAATTTACTCATACATCAGTCTTAAAATAAAATAAAGTTATATTTAATTGCTTGCCACTCATTATTTTCATTTATTTCTAAGTTAATTTGTTTTAATCTTAGAATAAAAATAAAAGCTTGCAATTCTTTTGAACATTTTTTTGGTCGTAGCAACTCGAAAACCTTTGTATTGCATAGTTTACGATTTTATAAAGGACATACAGACAAACATTCATTATATATATCGATTAATGTGAAGCGTAACTTCAAAGCTTTAAAAACCTATCCTGCAAGAATATAACAGTCATAAAGAAGGCTCACTTCTGGAAACACTTCTCAACCTTGCAGTTTTATGTTCCCAAGAATAACGTGTGCTTATCTAAAAACTCAATAAAAAGAAACATTTACAAAGTCATTGTGAGTAACTTCATGCAAGGAAAACTTTCAAGTTAATCTAACTTTTAGTCGTTGCATATCTGAAGCGGTAATAATCGTTGAGTACGTGGTCTGATATAGAAATAGTACTTATTTTGTCTAAATCTTAAGAAACTGGCCTCTTGAGCCCTTTGGGGCAGTTTGCAGTGACCCTGCTATCTGTTCCAGGGTTGTGGGTACGATTCCCGCTCGAGTCCGGGTGTGATATTTAATTAGATATAAGTACGTTAATATGTAGCTGTAACAGTCGGCTGTCACTTATAACAAAATAATTAAATTCCTTACTGTAGCGTGTGGGTATGTTATACGATATTTATTTATTATTTATTTATTTACCGGTAAATTGTGTCTCTATTAATTCTTATTTTAAAAGCTTTTATTTTATATTTGTTAGGGCAGAATCTTGCAACTCAATTTTAAAGCATATATCTTTAACCGATTGAGCTGAAATTTTGTACACACGTTTAGTTTGAATGACAATGTATAGCTAGCTATGTGATGTCATTCTAAATCCAACATGGCGGAATACACAATAAGTCAGACTGGTTATTTTTAACAAGCTCCTACAATATGGGTATCAAATGAAAGGGGTTGATGAGAGAAACTTTAAAAAAAGTATTTTTTGAATTACTTTAGCGACAAACTTTTATATCAGATAAATTGTATAATAATATTATATGTTGATAGAAAGACTTATTAGGGGAAATAATATATTTTTTTAGCGCATTTAAATAAAAGACTGTTTTTAAAAACTTTTTATTTTAATTTTTATTATTTGTAACATACTATTGTTAATGGCAATGTCTTCAATTTAAGTATGATGGTATGACGATCTTTTTATATGTATTATATGATTTATAAATTAAATGTTACATGTTAAGGGTACATATAAACGACTGCTCTGGTGTATGGTTGTGTGTAGTCGGCTAAAAAACCGACGGTTTGCGGGTTCGATCTTCGCTCGGGATGGATATTTGTATTTGTATAAATATTTCTTCCCGGTTTGAATGTCTGTCCTTGTGGGTCTCCGCATTATGCCTCGGAGAGCATATTAAACCGTCGCTCCCGTTTGTTATTATAAATACCTGACACAATCGTTACTTAGTAGGGAACATATCAGCCAACCCGCATTGGAGCAGCGTGCTGGATTAAGCTCCAATCCTTCTCCTACATGAAGAAAGAGGCCTATGCCCAACAGTGGGGTGTTACAGGCTGAATGCGTGCAGAAGTACATAATTATACAATAAAATATGAGGACGTTTATATTTGTCTATCTAATAAATAAAATTCAAGTGTCTGTTTGTAATATTAAAATAACCGCTTTTTACTAAGTGCATATGGATGTATACACTGCACATATACCACAATAACATTTTTTACAATTTTTGTCTGTCTGTCTGTCTATCGGTCTGTCTGTTTATTCCAGCTAATCTCTGAAATGACTAAACCGATTTTGACGGGGCTTTCACTGGCAGATAGCTGTTGTAATAAGAAGTAACTTAGGCTACTTTTATGTTGGAAATTTACATATTTTATAACTCTACGAACTGAACAATAACTTTTTTGTTAAATTCCACACGAATGGAGTCGTGGGCACTGCTAGTTCTAAATAAAGTGAATACGGCGGGAAAGACTATCGCGTGTCTAATCTATAGCCAGACTTTCAAAAAATCTAAGAGAATACACTTTATTAAGAATATAAGTATATATAATAATATAGCCAGTCTTCCAAAGAAACTAAGAGAATACTCTTTATTTAAAATATATATCTATAATCAATATTTACTAATTTCAAAAGTGTATATTATACACGATTCACATTTTTCCATATCAAAAAGAACGATAATTCTGAATTGCAATTACAATTTATAATTTTATAGAGAATTATCACGAATGTAATCGAAAAATTGATACGTGAGAAGAAACGAATTATATACTAGTTGTGCCCGCAACTGTGTCCGCTTGGAAATAAACAAAATAAATATGGAAATATATTGAAATTGTAAAAAACAGAAGAGGTAAAATATATATATATATTTATGTATTGTGTTATTCTGAAGTGCCATGCCATATCCAGTCGTTTTTAATGCATGTTTTGTCCGCAAAGTACGAACTTTCGGTCACTGTTGCTGACATCTACCCACCAATAAGTTTTTTATTTTTATGTAATATCACTTTTTAATGGAATGCGATTTGTTGATCTTGTTAAGTTTTAATTTATTATGTGACAGTTTTTTTTTAATTTTTTTAAAATTATTTATAATGTTTTTTTATCTGTAATTTATGAAACGTGAAGAGTTGTCTTGTTGTTGTGTTTTGCTGTTCTTTTTTACTGTATGAAACTTATATTGCAATGATGATATTATGATGTGATTTGATGTAAGTCTGAAACTTTATTTGATATTGATTGATTATTACTTATTTACTGTATTAGATGATGCAACCATAATTTGTGTAAGTATAAGCTTACAACGAGTTAATTGTTGAATTTATTTAATTTTTTTTTGTTCTTGATGTACCTAAAGCATTTATATGCATTCTTTTATTTGATTTATATTATGTTCTTTTTTAATAAAGTTTTAATTTTACTTTATTGTCTTACTAAATGAAACTGTGATTTTTGCATGCGGTGTTTGCCTATAAGTGGTTGTTGCATTTATGTGTGATGTATTATTTCACAATGCTAAACATTTATGAATCGGTTTAAACAATTGTTGGCTGACCTAATAAATAAATAAATAAATAAATAAATTAATTAATTAATTATAAATTTATGAAAAAGCATTTATATTAATATTGCAAACAGACACTCCAATTTTATTTATTTGTATAGAAGTATAGATTATAACCTTTGAATATAAAATATACAATTACATTTACACCTCTAAGGAATATATATCAGATATAATTTTTTTTATATTTCAAGTCAACTTTGAATTTTACATAGAGTACATAACTATGTATATAATAACACGTTGTTCAATAATATAATGTCGTGCTCTTTTATGTAATTACATTTTATACTTTTTTATATTCATCACGTATTACATTAATATCCACATATATATGAGCTAGGCACGGGAGTAATAACATATAATATTTTTCTTCTAGCTATGGTCTCCTTGGAGCTTCTGGATGTGGAAAGACAACACTACTTTCATGCATAGTTGGGAGACGTCGTTTGAACTCTGGTGAAATATGGGTCCTGGGTGGAAGACCTGGGAGCCCTGGAAGCGGAGTTCCAGGTCCTAGGATAGGATATATGCCACAGGTATTTTTTCTTGTAGTTATAAATATGTAAAAGTATTATTGAACTAGGGCACAACTATGCGAAATTTCGAAAGTGCTCGACCCTAATTCAATCTTACTAAAGATCACAGCCAAATAATGCTGTCCTCAAGTCGTGTTTATACCTGTGGTGAGAAAAGTAGCCAGAGTCGGGGGTCTGTAACGCGCTTACTATACTCCTAGTATTGCAGACGTCGATAGGCTAACGATAGGGTATTCGTTTTTCATGAAGCGGACCAACATTTTTCTTGCCATCCAAGTTATATTATATAGCATAAAAGTTAGTTAAAATAAATATACAATAATAATAATAAAAATAATAAATATCATATAACATACACACACGGTCGTGTTCCTATGGTACGCAACTTAATGCTTGTGTTACAGGTAACAGCCGACTGTTATAACTATTTTTTTTTTGATAAATATACATAAAAATAATACATATATAAATATTACACCCAGACTCAGGTGGGAATCGAACCCGCAGCCCGCGGAATAGAAAGCAGGGCCACTACATACTGCGCCAACGGGCTAGTCAAAATATAAATTTAGCTCCCTGCACTCAAATCCAACTCTTGTTTGACCGGTTTCATATTTCATAGATGGATAAAATTAGTTTGAAAAAAAAAGGATTCTCTATGACAAATCAATTAAATATCTTCTTTTTTCAAAATAAGGTTATCCTTCTATTTAGTTGAAATGAAAAAAATAAGTAATATTGCCCGTAATCTGCAAAAGGAATCTTCTCGAATCCTCCTAAATCCAACGTAAATGTATTATCCGGATGTCCGCATATCGGGGTATTTTATCACGTTACAAAGAAAAGTATAATTATATTAGACGAGTATTTTTGTAGAGATCTGATCTTCCTTCGGTCTTGTTTTCTTATGTAACATTAACAAATTGGTTTTGGACTTTGTTATTTGATTACATATGTTGTAACATTTAGTTATTTTTATATTTGACTGTGATTATAAATAGATTATACACGAGCCGTCGGATGCGATTTTAGTGTTTTTTTTTTTATACTTGTCAGTTTATTATGAAATCAATATCATAATATATATATGGTTCCACTTCCACCTTGGAATTTAAAAAGCCGACTGTTGGAGGGATAACCATCCAGTTGGATGTTAAATACACAGGCCAAAGAGCGGGGCAGCAGCGTCTTCGGTGAGACAAAGCCAACCCTTCGGTCACCAACCCCAGCGTGGTGACTATGGGCAAAACAAATGAGTTCACGCCATTTTTGGCGTGAACTTGTGCATGAACTCCAGCAGTGGACTGCGATAGGCTGAATTGATTACTGATGATATATATGTCTGTGTGTGTGTGTGTGTGTGTGTGCGTGCGTGCGTGAGTGCGTATGTGTGTCGCGACTACGGGACATAATTAGACATAATCGTCGCCATTAATATAAAACAAAACATCATGATGTTCATCAGTGTCTCTGGACTTAAATATGTTAATACAATTCTAATTGCAGATCCCCTACCTCTTTATTATTATTTTTATAATTATATACGAGGTCCTTAACCAATGTTGAAATATCGTGCACCAGCTGTCTGACTGTGCGCTTATGACAAAATTATATTTAGTCGAAATAATAAAAAGTGTACACGTGCACGTAAATGACACATGCCAGTTATTACACACGAATGGAGTTTACGCATTAAGAATGATTACCGAGGGGCATAGCGGGAAATATCCTGCTCAAAATGTAGAGCAGCTCGACAGGAATAGACAGGGATGTCTAGCGTGAACTTGGGGTGGCCCATGTCCAGCAGTGAACTGCAATAGACTTAACTGACTGACTGAACTATGGCTAATATTAAATTCTTTTGTAGGGTACAATAAAAACGTAATAAGAAAAAATAAATAAATATAAAAACGCCAAAAATATTTCTCTACAAAAACAAATATAAACCTCACATAATTTACCAGCGTTAATATGTCAATGTCGTTCATATTCGTAACAAAACACCACAAGCCGAGAGGCGCTCAAACGAAAATTTAATATTCACCCTGCAGACTACAGACACCGTCCTGAGATGAAGATACTCTTTTTAACAACAAAAAAAAATTAGGTGGTCTATCTAATCTGTAGTGGCTTTATAATTTTACATTGCACAAGGTTGCACATAACACTGGGTACATTACCTAAGTTTGTAATGTACACGATGTTAAGATATAAATTTTTATTTTATTGCTTGATTTTATTTTGCTACCTTAACATTATTTTATTATTGTCGAGTATTTTTTAATTTTTATTTTTGTATTGTAAATGACACGATTTTGACTTTCGTTAAGTGTGTATATCACCTTATGACGAAATAAATGTTTTCATTTCATTTCATGTTATTAGGAAGCTAGCTACTTTTTATTTATTAAGGTTACTCTTTTTATTTTTTCAATAACGCTTCAGCCTGTGATATCCCACTGCTTGTTCATAAGTCTCTTTCTCCGTGTAGGAGAAGGATCAGAGATTAATCCACGACGCTGCTCCAATGCGGGTTGGCGGATATATTTCATACTATGAGTAACGATCGCTTTCAGGTGTATATATATTATTACAACCGGGACCGACTGCTTAACGTGCTCTCCGAGGCACGGTAGGGAGACTCATAAGAACTGCACAAACACCCAGACCACGACAAACATCTTTGTGGCCAATAAAAATGTTTGTCATGTGCGAGTATCGAACCCGCAACCGCCTGCGCAACAGCCAAAAACCAATGCTGTGACCGTTACGCTAGCGCGACGTCTTTTTCTATCTAGTGAAAAAAAATGCTAATTGTCTACCATGTTGCTCAATCCTCTGCACTTCATGAAAAGAAAGAAGTGCTATCATAGATGATAGATCCGCCATGTATACGATTGATTAAGAGTATTTTATTTTGTTCTAAACCTGTTTATAAGCATTTTTCTATTGGCTATAGTATATTTAATGAGTAATATCTGTTACTTGAGATAGTTTTGGTTACTTATGTAATCAGTAAATTTAATAATATATACAATGTCTAGTCTGCGGGAACTCTTATACTACGTTCAGACGATTCTGTTTTTTTCATGCGAAAATTAATCAAAAACAATGAACAGATTATTCATATTAAAAACCTGTATAACAATTTTTTACAATTAAATACTTCGCAATAAATTACATAATTATTTACTTATATACTTTTTTATTTATGCTTGGGAAACAATCAGATATACTAAAAAAATTCATTGATAAAATTTCAATAGTAAAAAAACCAAAGTTAACTAACGACCATACTTTACAGAAAGTAAAGTAATAATTTTAATACTAATAATAAATTAAAAAATAAAAAATAAACTTACTACAAAGTTATATTATGCAGGTGTATATATCACTTTAAGTAAGTCCTAATATTGACGTCTGTTTGAAGGTAAAGATTAATCGGGTCAACTAACGTCTCTTTAATTTTTTTTTTTCATTTTACATTGGTTCAATTCATAAAATTAACCGTATTCTCTGCAATACAGAATATCTGAGAAATCAGAAATCAATACATCGTCAAGTAAGACAACGTAGTCAGCAGTCAGCTCAGCCTATTGCAGTCCACTGCTGGACATAGGCCTCCCCCAGTTCGCGCCAGACATCCCGGTTTTCCGCAATCCTCATCCAGCCTACACCGGCAATCTTACGTAGATCGTCGGTCCAACGGACCGGAGGACGTCCCAGACTGCGTTTGCCAAGACGCGGTCTCCACTCCAGACCCGTCTGCTCCAACGGCCATCGGTCCTGCGACACAGATGACCAGCCCACTGCCACTTCAACTTGCTAATTCTGTGGGCTATGTCGGTTACTTTCGTTCTCTCGCGGATAGTCTCATTTTTAATCCTATCTTTGAGAGAAACCCCAAGCATAGCTCGTTGCATTGCTTGTTGAGCGACTTTAAGCTTGTGGACCAGTCCCTTCGTCAGTGACCACGTCTCGGCTCCGTGTGTTAGCACAGGCAGAACGCATTGCTCGAAGACTTTTGTCTTCAAGCATAACACAACGTAGGCAAACGAAAAAATAGTCATTTAAAAATTAATTATTCGAAGTTATTCAAAAAGTACTAGTGAGATTTCGATTAAATTTAGATGAAACCACACGATAAACACCAGTTTTTGATTACAATAATTGTGTTTGCTCGCAAACGAAAAAAAAACCGACTTCAATTACATCGACAAGTAATACAACGTAGATCGACGAAAAAATAGTCAAACAACTACGCGTTATCAAAGATTACTCAAAAAGTAGTTATCAGATCTCAATAAAATTTATATGTGACCACATGATAAACATCAGCTTTCGATTGAATTAAAAATTATCAAAATCGGTACACCCAGTAAAAAGTTATTGCGGATTTTCTAGAGTTTCCCTCGATTTCTCTGGGATCCCATCATCAGATCCTGGTTTCCTTATCACGGTACCAAACTAGAGATAACCCCTTTCCAACAAAAAAAGAATTATCAAAATCGGTACATCCAATAGAAAGTTATGCGGTATAATACAACGTAGGTCGACGAAAAAAGCGTCAAGTAAAAACGCATTATTAGATATAACGCGAAAAGCAGTTGTTAGATCTCAAATAAATTTAAATGGGACCAATTGGCACATACCACCTTTCAATTAAAGCAAAATTTGTCGAAATCGGTCTACCCGGTCAAAAGTTCTGATGTAACATACATAAAAAAAAAAAAAATAAAAAAAAATACAGTCAAATTGAGAACCTCCTCCTTTTTTGGAAGTCGGTTAAAAATAATATCAAAATCGGTACGTCAAATAAAAAATTTACAAGTATAATAACACACGTAAAAAATCCAGTCGAATTGTGAATTGCCTCATTTTTTAGAAGTCGATTAAAAATATATCTACCAGGGTCTCAACAACGTCCGCTAAGGAACGTCATCGCAAAATCTTGTTTTGCTGGTTTTTACTTAGTCATTACTTTTAAATATTTTATTATGATGCCCATTGACGTCAATGTGCAAAAAATACCTGCGAAAACTTGTAAATAATTACAAGAAGGTGACTTCAAACGTTGATGTATATATTTTTTTAAATTAATGCGTTTCATTTTTAGTAAGTTACGTATTTTTTTAATAAAAATAACAAAAATATTATATAAACATATAAAAAAAAACTGTATTCAATGAGAACTATATTAACAATGTAATAATAGTCCATAGGAGTTATTTGCTATTGGAATTTTCGCCTCGATTAAAAAGATCTTTCATTACATTTTGTAATCTGTGACACAAAAATAAGGTTCATATTATAGGGATGCGTTGTGAATAGTCTAAAACCTCATCATAGTAAAAAAAATATCAAATTATATACAATAATAAACTGAGTGTACGTTTAAATAAATCCATAGAAATTAATAGACAATAAGATCCTTCCTATACCTACTACTTTATCACATTATGAAATATTCCGATAGTTATAGAGAATGGGTAAAATGCCATTCAATCTTTTTCTAACAATGTTATTGTTCTATAATCTTTGCTTCATATTATTATGATTGCGTGTACTTATGTTACAATTGATACAATGATACAATGTAGAGGCAGTACATAAAGACATGTAAAATAAAATTAAACCCAAGAAATTATTAATTTGGTCGATTCTAGTACTGAAAATAAAACCTTAACTAATAAGTAGTCCTCCAACTTCACTTTAGCACTAAGTCGAAATAGAGAGAGAATAAATGCGTTTGATTATCATATCATATCAGCGTCTCTTTATTTTTCAGAAAAAATATTATTCCCATGAGGTTCCCGGTATGGAACCATATAAAAACGTAATAATCCATATGCTTATGTTTGTAGTTTATTATACTAAAGAATGCTATTCAAATCCGACCACTCCGTAAAAGGTTTTTTAATTATCATACACCCATACTCGTTTGATTGACCACACATTCTGCTAGCTTATAAAAGGTTAATCCACATAATAAACAGAAATATAGTTTCTGCAAAGTAACAGTGAATCATTGTATTTTTATGTGTATGCAAACTGGATAAAACTGTAAATTTTCCACTCCCGTGTCAACCTTTTCATTTGTCTAGGAGATGACATATGCTATTCTATATACATATGTATGTATATGCGACTTACTCCATCATATAATTTCTCAGAAATTGGCATTGTCTCAGCTCCACATGACCAATCGTCATTGGACTAAAGCATTGCCGTTGAAATATAAGACATAAATAATATACCATCGACCCGAATCTGCTTCTACCCTTGTACTATCAAGAAACTTTTAAAAATATAATGTAAGAGTCAAAATAAAAAATAATATAAATAATTAAGGCTACAGTTTATAACAAAAAACATTACAAATATTTTCAAAATCAAACTAATTTATCGGTCTAAATTATTTTTTGAGCAAGTCTTTGTAATCTTATTATCTTACTAGCATCCCGCCCCGGATTCGCACGGGTATTTAACAAAAAATTCAATATAATTTTTTCCTCTACTTTTTTGAAAATATAATATAGCCTATGTCACCCGCGGATAGTGTAGCTTCTCAACAGTGAAAGAATTTTTCAAATCGGTTCTTTAGTTTCGGAGCCTATTCAATGCAAACAAACAAACAATCAAATCTTTCCTCTTTATAATATTAGTATAGATGTATGTTTGCGTGTAGCAAAATTCTTATGTTCTTCAAATTTTTTGCAGGAAGTAGCGCTTTTTGGTGAATTTTCCATTCGTGAAACAATGATATATTTCGGTTGGATCGCCGGCATGTCAACGAAAGAAGTTGAAGAACGAATAGATTTTCTGATATCGCTACTACAACTACCAAACCATACGAGGTAAGAAATCTGTAAATTTTTACTATTGCTGTGCGAACCTTTGCGCTTAATAGTGCAAACTTTTGCACTGACAAACGACTTAGATGTAGTAATACTAAAGTATTATACGGTAAGTCGATATATGTTTCCTATATTTATATGAAACTAGCTGACCCGGCGAACTTCGTATCGCCTAACACAAACTTTATCGTATGGTATTAAAGTTCAAATTGACTTTTAAGTATTATCACAAATCTTTTTTATGGGAGTATAAAAGTGTTGTTTTTAGACTTTTTCAGGAAATTTAATTTTTTTTTTGAATTTTTCTCTCCGTAAGAACCATCCTCGTACTTCAAGGAATATTTTAAAAAAAGAATTAGCGAAATCGGCCCAACCGTTCTCGAGTTTTGCGCTTAGCAACACATTCAGCGACTCATTTTTATATTATAGACTAGGTATCTATATGCAAGTTTTTAAGCATGTATCAAAAATGTTTCAATAAATTCGTATTACAGACTTTAATAATATTTACGAGTGCATATATAAATGAAATCTTTGTCAATTGTATTTGCTTGTTGTGAATAAACAATCTGCAGTGGGTATTGTATGTACGATAAATTTTAATTGTCTATTTGTTTTAGTAAAATAATTTTGTAGCTTATAGCTTTTATTTGAAAATTTCATTTAGTTTTATTAGGATTTTTACCATGTAGGTTATGGTACTTACTATTAAGAACAAAATGAGTATCATTATAAAAGAAAAGTTTAGGTGAGAAATCATCTTACTATGACTCAATTGTCTACGCTTCAGCCTGTAATATCCCACAACTGGGCATAGGCCTCTTTCCCCATATAGGAGAAGGATCAGAGCTTAATCCACCACGCTGCTCCAAGCGGGTTGGCGGATATATTCCCTACTATGAGTAACGATCAGGTGTACATGATAACAACCGGGACCGACGGCTTAACATGCTCTCCGAGGCACGGTGGGGAGACCCACAAGGACTGCACAAACACCCAGATCACGGCAAACACCTGTATGGTCAATACAAATGTTTGTCACGTGCGGAGATCGAACCCGCAACCGCCAGCGCAACAGGTACAATCCATGGCTGTGACCGTTGCGCCAACGCGGCGTCATTTGTCTACTTTTATGAACATGTCAAACATGCCTAAGTATCTAATGTATAATTAAACTTATACTAAACCAAAAGGGTTCTAGTATTGTAAACAATCACGAAATATAAATTAATTTAAAAAAAGTCGAGTTTTTTCAAAAAAATATTATAATATCATGCAAACTCATAGGTCATAGGTGTGACTCGCATAAACTATTACATAACCGTAATTAATTAGCGCATTGCAATGTATTATTCGATTTAATCGGACCGATTCTCACATAAATTAGCAATATCACCAGATTAAATAAAATGGTAATACTATTTCATTACAATAAATCAAGTCATTTTAATCATTAAAAACAAATTTTAAGTTACTTTAATCCTCTTTTTTATAACAATAATAGCTGTGCCCGCGACTTCGTCCGCGTGAAATTTAACAAAGTTTTTGTTCAGTTCGCAGTCTTATAAAATAAATAAATTTAAAAACTAAAAGTAGCCTAAGTTACTTCTTATTACATCAGTTATCTGCTAGTGAAAACCCCGTCAAAATCGGTCCAGCTGTTTCAGAGATTAGGCGGAACATACAGACAGACAGATAGACTGACAGACAGACAAAAATTGTAAAAAATGTTATTTTGATATATGTACCGTGTATACATCCATATGCATTTGGTAAAAAGCTGTTATTTCAATATTACAAACAGACACTCCAATTTTATTTATTTTTATAGATATAGATTATATGATAGCAATTTTATTACTGCAGTTGCCTCAATCTCGGTAATATTAATAGGCAATTGTAATTCTATTTTTTTTTAATAGACCATTAACTATATAGATTTGCTATAATATCATCATTTACTTTTAACCTTTTATATAATAGTCTATAACAACTATGTACAATCAACATAATTAGAACTTAAATACAATGCGCAGTAGACAGAATACAAAGGAGGTGCTAGTGACATTTCATCGTAACTATTGATTCTGGTGAAGGTAAACAGAAAATCTACACGATTTAAAAAAAAAAAGTTCTTAGATATGTGTTTTCGGTAATTTACAGTAAAACAGTATGTGTGTGAAGTAGGAATCTTCTTGTTTCTAGAAGATTTTTTAGCAGTAAAACGTATAAAGATTATGTATATAAGATATTGTATTCCATTCTTGCAATATCTATGTTTTTATCAGATTTTTTGACGTTATTTTTAATAGTTCCGCTCTAAACAGTCATGCTACCTCAATAAACAAGCTTAGTGCAAAAAGGTGTTTAACATGAACTAGCAGACCTTCAGAGTAATGCGATGAGGAAGAAATTAAACTTTACGTATAAAACAAAGTATCTTATAAATCAAAGCAAAATATGCATTGCATAGATAAACTTAAAACAACATTTTGAACTTAAAAAGCGAACTGTTCAGATTTCATAAAAAAACTGATGTTGGTCAACTTCAACCAATGGCATAATGCTCGTAAGATCTAACTGTGTAGGATTTCAGACACTTAAAATCTGCCCGAGGCTCAGTCCAAAATGAATTAATGGAAGTCCTTGGAAAGTCTTAAATGTATCTGTTCTTGTTTTTCAGACAAGTGAAAAATCTGTCAGGAGGTCAGCAACGTCGTGTGTCTCTCGCAGCTGCCCTTATCCACGATCCTGAACTACTGATCCTTGACGAGCCCACAGTTGGTGTTGATCCTGTTTTGAGACAGAGGTATGAAATTAATTTTTGAAAGAAAGATGCTTATAATAATATATATTCTTCGCCAGTTATTCCAATACTAGCGACCCGCCCCGGCTTCGCATGGGTGCAATGCTGATACTAAATATACTACAGAATGTCTTTATTTATAGTGTGAAGCTAGCTTATAGCATGGTTATTAACATAATAACAACAACATTCAAATATGCGTCGTTAGATTACACGTTGTTACAGAATGCGTTGAAGAGATAAAGGTTCACTGCTCGTTCCCCGTAGGTGATAGCGTGATATTATGTAGCCTATATATTGACCCGACTTCTTAATAATATTCGTGCCAAATTTAAAGTAAATCCATGCAGTATTTTTCGAGTTCATCCCGGACATACATACAGACAAACAGACAAACAGACAAAATTCTAAAAACTATATTTTTGGCTTCGGTATCGATTGTAGATCACACCTCAAATATTCTTTTAAAAAAAATATTTAATGTACAGTTTTGACTTTCCTACCATTTTATAATATGTATATGGATATTTAGTTATGGAAAAATTTCAATAGATTGTGCATTGAACGAAGCCAAAAAATAGAGATGGCGCTGAGTACAGATGTTTTCTGTAGAGTCCAAAAGATTGGATTTAGGAGAGGATATAAATATGTAGATAATAATTAACACTAGATTTATAGACATGTCTTTACATTCGAAATAAAAAAAAATCAGTGATAATAGTGAAACAATTCTTGGAAAAACAAAAGAAATAGGCATATACAAAAATTGTTTTGTAGAACCACATTAGGGTTTGTCAATGTAGTTGAAGCCATTGTTGTTATCAACCCATATAGTAATGTTACAAAACTTTTAAGCTTTTATGGTTGCTAATAACCTGATTTATAGATAAAAGGATATATGTAGCGTATCCCGTGTTAATATTAATCATAGCTATTATTATTTAAAAGTTAATTCTAACAGCCGTATAAGAATTTTGACTTTAATATTCCCGGAAATGACGTAGGTATATTGTATTGGTTAACTTAAACATAAAAATGTCACACTCACGGAATATTATTCGTGCGTTGTTACTATCTCACTATTTGTTATCCGCATAATTTTATTTAAAACTATAAATGCGCACTTAGGGCATTCAATATTACAATTTTTATTTTTTATATCAGTACCATTTTACTAAAATTAAGTTATCATTGAATATTACTGCATATTATTTGTACAAATTTGCGTCTCCCCACCATGCCTCGGAGAACATGTTAAACTGTCGGTCCCGGTTATTTTCATAAACATCTGATAGCTATCATTTTTCATCGTAGGGAACATATCTGCCAACCCGCAGTCGAAAAGCGTGGTAGATTAAGCTCCAATCATGGAGAAAGAAGCCTATATTCAGTAGAATCAATCAATCAATGAACCCTATCTCATGCTGCATATTTTGCGTAATGCTCATAATAAACAGACAGTTTAAATCTATCAAAAATATTTTTTGCTGGCAATCGAAAAAAAACTAATTTCGATTACACCTCCAAGTAATACAATGTAGGTATACGAAAAAATAGTTCAGTAAATAAGTGTTATCAAAGATTACTTCAACAGTAATCCAGTCAAAAGTTATGAGGCATAATACAACGTAAGTCGACAAAAAATCGTCAAGTAAATACGTATTATTAGATAAAACTCGAAATGTGCTTATTAGATCTCAATCATATTTAAATGGGACACGCACCAACTTCCAATAAAAAAAATCGTTCCATCCAGTCAAAAGTTCTGATAACGCCAATAACAAAAAATACAATCGAATTGAGAACCTCCCCCGTTTTCAGAAGTCGGTTAAAAATACTGCGTATGATTCGTTATTTTTTTGATTGGCCTAAAATGCTGACTGAGAGAGAATGCTGTTAGGCATTAAATCAGCCCTTTGTTTCAATTATATTTCTTTAATAAAAAAATGCCTTTATGAAAGACGATAATTCTTTAATTGTTAATAATTCACTTTAATCGAAATCACTGTTTCATAATACTAATAACGAAACTTAGTTAAGATTTATTTAATACTAGCGACATCTGTCTGTCCATATTTTTTTTACTCGATGAGTAATCACCAACATATTATATATCCTTCATCAAAACAAAACAAAACAAAAGATCAAACAAACAAACAAACATCAAAATGAAAGCTGCATCTTATGGTATAAAGTATTGTTCCGATAGGTTCAGCAGTTTTCGAGGTATAACCGAACGAAAAAACCGGCTCTCTATTTGTTAGTATAGATAGAAGTTAGAAGGTAAATGGATTAAATTAACCAAGTATTGTACTCTGTAGATACAAAAAATTATGGATGAGCATTTTGTATAATAAAATTTTAAGATGTTGTAGTGTTATTACGTACATTGAACTTATGAAGTTTCAATGACCTCACGACGTACATAAAAGGCGTATCATCGCAGGGTCTACAAACATTTTCAAAATGTATTAAATTATTTTGTTTTTATATTTATTACTAATTAAATTGATCAGAAAAAGATTTATATCTCCATAAAGTAGTCAATGACATTCTTATTGAGTTGACTGGAACTTTTTAGTCGGCGGTGAATTGGGGGATTTTCAATTTACCAATTACATCTAATCGATGGCGACAGGGTTGCTAGATAAAAATTAAAGAGAGATAATTAAAATTATTGAGATTTTGGTTTGATCGTTGAGAGAGATGAAAATACTAGTAAAATAGTTGGAATTACTCGCAAATGTTAACGTTTAAATGGATATGTATAATACGGTACTTTTTAAGTTATTGATTTCTTTAGGTAATAAATGTGTGATGATATATACAAAATATATTAAATTTAAAAATATTGGCGTATAATAAACTATTATTATTTTATATTTTAGATATTCGTGTCAAGTATCTCTGTAGTATTTGTAAGTAAAGTTGTTTAACAAGGTAGTTTGTATTTTTACGGAATGGTGTCTGAACATAATCAAAATGATTTTTAAACTCGGGCGGATTTCGGCAATTTGCCAACCCTACCAATCGTAGTCGAATATCCATGTCTTCGGTGCTACAAAGCCAGCCCTGCGGTCAGCAACCTGCATGCCCAGCGTGGTGACTATAGGCAAAACAATAAGTTCACGTCATTTTTGACTCGAACTTGTGGAAGCCTATGTCCAGTAGTAGACTGTAATAGGCTGATGTGATGACCCATGTCTTACTGCATATTGAGATAGAGTTCACATATAACCAATTGACTATAGCTTTATACCCTACACACAAGAAAATCTGCCTGAAGTTAAAATGGATGAAATCTGACGGCACACGAGAGCACCAAAAACTAAAATCTTTCACACTTCTTTTTCTTTTAATCCGATTCATGTCTTAACACATTATAAACTATGAAACTTATTTAAAGTGCTCGAAGGAATTCAAAGTGTACCTTTTATCTTTTTCCTCTACTAAAAACTTTTCAGAAAAGATCGATGTTTTAGCGATAGTGCCGGGGAACAATTTATTATGGAACCGAAATTTCGAAGTGTATTTATTCGACATTATTAAATTTATAACGGTTTCGTAAAAGATTTGATGGTTTTTAAAAGAGTAACTAATCAGCTACTTGTCAATTCTTCTTAGAAGAATTTATATTCCTAATCGTGTGTGGTGACTTAACATCAAATATACATAAGCTTACAGAATATTCCAAATTTTTTTAAATGAATCAAAGGTATTTGAAACCCTAATCTTAATATATATAAATCTCGTGTCACAATGTTTGTCCTCAATGGACTCCTAAACCACTTAACCGATTATAATAAAATTCGCACACCATGTGCAGTTTGATCCAACTTGAAAGATAGGCTATATTTCATTTTGATATATGTAATTATTATATTTAAGAAAAAATTAGGCGGAACGAAGTTCGCCAGGTCAGCTAGTTGTATATAGGAATGTTTTGAGTGATTGATTGATAGATAGCTATAATAATGTTACATCATCTACTCCATAGTCATAACGCAGTTTTTTATTCTCTATAAAATAATAAAGACTTTTGGACCTAAAAATTATTTTCGAAGTAATTTAAAATATTCTAAGATTTAATAAACATATACAAATTAGATGTACAGAAAAGTTAATAGCCAGTGTCTGAACTGCACAAATTTCGTTATATGTGAACTACCCTTCAATCTCAGATAAAGTTCACAGCTGCGTGTATTCGAATTGATGAAACGATTATTTAATCAAAGTTTTATAAAGGAGTAAATATTCTACTTGACAAAGCATAAATTATTCAATGAAATTCATTATTGAATGCGCGAGTAACGGATAATTTTGAGTTTTATAGATGAAATTGTACACATTTTTTTTTTACTTTTCTTTTCTTTGGTTTAATTTGAAAATTAATTATATGATAGAATAATGAATTTACTTGATAAAACCGATACTATGATATGTATACGAGGTCTGATTGAGTAAATAATAATTCTGTTTAACAACTTCTTTTGTACTATAACAACATGATGTTGTGTAGTAGGTATATATATTCATTTAAATAATTAATATCCTAGTAAATATGCATACAATGTAGGTAAAAACTAATTATGTTCTATCCGTTACATAAAAATGCAATTATTTTAGTTATTATATGGTATAATTGTATAAAGTGGTTCTAATATTACAAAATCTTGAACAAGTATATACTTAGTACAATTTTAATATCTTTTTATAAAATAATTTAATTTTTTAAAAATTCAGAATTAGCAAACCTCAAATCAGTTAATGCTGAGGTTACTGCTATCAATGAAATCTACATTACGAATCATTAGTAACTTATATTTATTAAATGAAGACTCCAATCGTCTATAGACCCAATCAAATTAAAGAATATTGTGTGACTCGTTGATTAAAAACTCTTTTAATTAAAACAAAGAAAATAGAAATAATTCAATCACCGGATACTTTAAATTTTCTTTTTGTTGTCGTTTTCCTATTACAAACCATTTCTTTAAATGAAACGTATCAAATTTTACTTTATCAAACCAGATAAACTGTTTTCTTCATAAGTTTTGATCTAAAATAAACATATCATAAATATGGGTAATACCGGTCCCCGGTAGAATTTTTTTCCTCAGTCAGAGGTTTAGAAACACAATACACGACCGCAACCGCCGAGACCACAACCAAATGGCCAATACAAATGTTTGTAATGAGCGGGCATCGATACCGCGAGCTCAAGTGCAAAAGCCAATGCTGTGACCGCAGCGCCAACGCGTTTGAAGTATAAGAAGACTAATATATTTTTGTTTTTTTTTTTTTTCAGTATTTGGGATCACTTGGTTGATATAACTAAAGGCGGAAGAACAACAGTCATTATAACTACACATTATATTGATGAAACTAAACAAGCTAATATTGTAAGTATAAAAATGTGTACATATTTTTAAATATTAACTAAATTAAAGCCCCAAATTCTTATATTTACGCCATTAATGTTAGGAAAAATATTTCAAAGACTATCTCTGAAGTTATATTAAAACATAATGAAATAAATAACAATGTTAATGTTTCTTTTGATCTATAAAAAGGTATTAAGGAAGGATTTGAACAATAAAGTTTGTGGTCCCTTTGTGGCTCCGTAATTCCGACTTTCCCAAAATTTTTTTGATACCGTACACGTTTTCTTCTGGTATTTTCCTGGTCATTAGGACAAATGTATCTGTCACATATTTTGGCAATAAGACGTTAGTTTTTGTTCGTGATAGTTAATGACTCGTAAACAACAAAAATGTGGATTTACGTTCATTAGCTTTATTGGGAGATAACTGCGATTATTTGGAACAATTATTTAATGTTTTTATAACAGATCACTTTTGAACTACTTAAAAAAAAAGTGGGATGAGATTTAAAATGATGATCAGAGCATCAGGTTATATTTTTTAATACTTTAAAAACAGGCGTGTTTCACCAGTTTTTGATAACGCTATTTGAAAAATGACGATACTAATAGTCTTTAACAATGGGAGGTAGAGTTTTTCCCGTTTGTAGTTTAATTACAGAGAACTGTCAAACTAACCATTGCTTTGAGGCTTGTTAACTAGGTGACCCAGAGAAAAATATACTATTACAATTTTTTTGGGTATGTTTCGATTTATTTTTTATTTTGTCGTGCACACCACGATGAACACGTGAACAATTCAGTTAATTGCAGTCGTTCGGAAGTCAGTTGAGTTTAAATTTAGATAAAAGTATAAACGAGTACATACATACGTTCCGGCCATTCACTTTAATTTATCTAAATAGATAATTATAAAAATAAATAATTGTATTTGTTCGCAAACAAAAAAACCGACTTCAATTACATCGATAAGTAATACAACGTAAGAAGACGAAAAAAATTAAAAAAATGCACTAGTCGTCTCTACGATTTTCGAGGGTTTCCCTCAATTTATCTGCGATTCCATCATCAAATCCTGGTTTCCTTATCATGGTACTACACTTGGGATATCTCCTTTCCAACAAAAAAAGAATTATCAAAATCGGTTCATAAGCGACGACGTTATCCCCGAACGTTCATAAATATATGTATATACACGAGCGAATTGTGTAAGTGTAACCTCCTCCTTTTTTGAAGTTGGTTAAAAATACGAAATAAATTAACCTAAATCTATTTCTTAGATCGGCCTTATGCGTGGAGGAAGATTCTTAGCAGAAGAGTCTCCGAGTGAGCTCATCGCAAGATACCAGGCAGAAAGTCTTGAGGAGGTATTCTTGAAGTTATCAGTTCTACAGAACTTGGGCAAGAGAAGACGGTCCAGTATACTGGCTGATGTTGTGGAAAAAGTTGAAATACCTTCATTACCTGTAAGTAACTTAAATATCTAGGGATTTGTGATATTAATGACACTTAAATCTGTGAATTAAAAATAATTATAATCAATTCAAAAAGCTTTGCTAATTAGTGAAAATTGTTTTTTATTGTAATTATTTTATTCTTAAATTCACAATGTATCAAATCTTAAATCTACAAAAGTAAAATTGGACTACCACAAGACAAACACATAAGAAATAATACCTGATACACCGTATTTATTTGGTTAAGACTAGGCAACTTTGAAAATTTTGTTTAGTTGTGTAGTGTATTTTTATGATAGTTTTAACGCAGGATATTTTTGTGACCATTTATGAAAATCTAAATTATTCTTATTACATATTAACGTAACTGACCGAGTACCCTACAATATTTAAATAATACGTTATGTAAAAATAAAGCAAATTTTATTTCTCAACCAAAAACGTAATTGAATAATTTCGTATCGCCGAAAATTTGTGTCAAGTTTAAAAATGTAACAATATCTTCATTATTTTACAACTAACTATTCTTGAAAAGAAGCTTATGGCAATGGTACTTAGTATTTTATTTACCACTTGTACACACCATTGTATAATTACTAGGTAAATTATTTTCATTAAGTTTTCTTTTCAAACAATTTTCATTAATTTCTAATTGACACAAAATCTTGTACGAGTATTACCATATTTTTGAAATAATGCTTTAAATTTCAATATATATCTCTTGAAGCTTATTGAAATTGTAAACCTTCCAAATTTCAAGTATGTCAATTTTGATTTTAAGTTTTAATATTTATTGCTCCTTTCATTTTCGACAGATGAGAGGTCGTTTGTACCAAAACTTGACGAAAAGCTAATTTGCCATAAAGTAATTACTGAATGAACTATGTATTTCGTTTATTTATCTTATTCTATTTTTTTTGAAATCTCTAAAATCTAGGACCCAACCATTGATGTCGAAGATCCGGAAATTGGTGAAATTTCTGGAGAGTTTGGAGACAATGTGTCTATGAGTAGCAAGGGTCGAGGTATCGTCACTGAATCTGTTGCGGTGGTGGAGGCCTTACCACCAGAAGAAAAACCAACCATTAGATTCTTAGAGAGAATAAAACCCATGAAAGCTCACCACATGCAAGCATTGATTTGGAAGAATTTTTGGAGTCTGTTCAGGAATTTCGGGTAATATATTTTAACAGATAATCAAACAATATCAGCAGCAACAGAACTTAATTTATCTAATTTTGCGGCAAAAGCTAATGCATAATAATTAATAGCTGCAATAGCTTGCGTTAATATCGTATAATGAATAAAATGAATATTAGAATTCGCTTACAAATTTTATGCAAATTGAACGGCCTTTTTAATTAGGAACGAAAATAAATGGTTTCATTATTCTTTTACTCTTTAACTCACATTTATAAATGAGTGTAAACATATATCTTTACTACACTACTTTTATTTACCTACACGAAATGTTCATTAGAGCCTTTAAAGAACTCATGTAATATCAAATATCTTAAGTTCAAAGTCATTTGCTTCGTTGGCCAATTTGCGTGATGCCTTTAATATTTTCTCTACTGCTGCGCCTTTGCACTTTCTGAAATTAGAATATTGTTATTTTCTTCGTTGTTAATATTCTTAAATGTCATTCTAGTATCTTGATTAGACTTATTTCAATAACTCATGTTACAAAAGGTTGTTATATTTGCAGATTACTCTCTTTTATCGTCGGGTTACCAATTTCTCAAATGGTCCTCTTCTGCCTCGCTATTGGTCACTACCCTGTCAATCTACCCATCGGTGTTGTCAACTACGAATTAGAATCAAACGACACTGCCCTCTGTGACTATAACAAGTTTACCTGCCCACAAGATCGTGAAACTTGGGAATGGAATATTACGAATTTCAGCTGTCGCTATTTGGACTTCCTGTCTCAAAGGCAGCCTAACCTGGTAAGTTAATTATTTTTAATTACATTTCCTTATTGGCATAGTCAATAGTCTACTTACTTTCTGATTCAAGGTTATGCATTATAAATATTACACAAAAAAAATTTGTGTGTTAGTCGTCTGTTACCCAAAACATTCAGCGGCCTAACTTAAGAATGCTAACATATCATGTTTTAATGAGCCTTTATTGTACCAACCTTATATTTTTAAATATAAACAAGTAGGTCATACATGCATTGAAAAAAAAACACACACACACACACTCAAAAACTTTTTTGTGTGTAAATTAAATAAAATTCTAAAACGACAGGAGGATTAATTCAACTCAACTGAAAGTAGCTGGTTTATTGGTAAAGAAATTTTATGGAAAGAACCGTTCTATAGCTTTAATCTATATAATATCCTAAAAACTATGAAGAGGGTTTGACGTTATTTTTCAATTACAATATATATCGATGTGATACTACACAGCCTATATAGAAACTACCATATTGTTATTATATTATCATTATCTATTACTATTTATCATTTTGTCACAGTATTTACTATTTTTAAATAATATTTAAAATGTGTTTTAAAATTAACCGCGGTGCACGGTTTCATCCGCGCTATTATCAATCCAATGGAAATGTCGGGATAAAAAGTTATAATTATATTATTCTAGGTCGTTAGTTACCTACGTGTCAAGTTTAATCACAATTAGTTTAAGTAATTTTTGCTTTAGAGTGAACAAACATCCATCTACCCTCAATTTTAGCATTTATAATGTTAATCAATACATATAATAAAAATGTAACGGGGCGCTGTCATCACATTTAAGATATATGAAAAAAAAATATTAGGACCTTTAACAATGATTGTCAGAATTTTTTGTCTGTCTGTTTGTCAGTACGTTTGTATGCGCTAATCTCAGAAACGGCTTTTTCGATTTAGATGTCGTTTTTATTAATATATTGTGGCAAGCTTAGCTTAAAATTTAGTGTTTGTTTCATGTCAATCGGTTCATAAATAAAAATAATAATGCTATTTTAAAGAATCACGATGAACATGTAAAGTCACTATTCCACGTGGACAAAGTCGCGAGCACAGCTAGTAGAATAATGTAAATGTTTTATATAGTTGGTGAATTAGTATTCAAATTAACAAAGATGTGCTACGTTTTAGTAAGTAAGCGAGGAAATTAATATTATAGTTTACTTAAAACATAACAGCTTGTTATTTTTACGCTCTAGAGCAGATATAAAATAAATGAGACTTAACTTAAATTTAACTAAATAGTTTTAGTACACGTTGTGTAATTTTCGCAAATGAGTTTTTAAATTCCTTTGCGTTCTTAATTATTATTAAGAAGCGATTACCGTATTTTATAGTAATCTGCAATACCAGAAGCATCGCAATCGCGTTGCTGACCCTATCCCCAATTCCCCCCAGGAGCTCTGTTCACCTTACTCACCACAGGAACACAACACTGCTTGAAAACAGTGTTATTTAGCTGTAATCTTCTATAAAGTCGAGGCTGCTCCGTGTTTTAGGCAGGTTTCCTGCTGTGCCCTAACTCAGTTAAATAGAGTCAGTAGCTTTTCCAGCAGTTCTACCAAAAGTTTATACCTAGTTACATTATATAATAATAACAATAAAATTCTGATAAATAATCAAAATGACTGTACAATAAAATAAACCGTCACTAAATTTATTAACATTTAACGTAAGTACGAAATACAATCATGGAAACATTAATCAAAATGGAGATAACAATCTCTCTTTTATTACAAAATGGCTGATATAATTAACATCGTGAAATACAAAGCTCATTTACATTTCATGGGGAAGCTGAGGAACTTGTAAGCATTAAATTGTTTAATTACACAATCCTATTCGCTGAACGGAAACGAAACGGTACGGCGTTATTTATTAAAATTACCAAACAACATAGATATCTCTACGAAATTAACACGTGTGGGTTCTTTATAAGAACCATGAATTAATCTGTCTAGTATAACTTAGAAAGGCTTAATTTTAAAAATGGTAGACATCGTAAGCCTGCTCGAGCAGAGTTCTGTAATACTTATCAAGTATTTTTAGTTAATGGTTTATTGAATTTAGTTTTAATGATTGTAACTGGTTGATAAGAACAAGTTAGACATATTTTAAATTCAATTATACTATTAATTACATTACACGCTATTTATTTATTTGAAATACTAACTGAATTTAGTTACATAACATATAAAATGAAATTAGACATTATATACATACAGAGACGTTTTCACAATTAACACATTCTTAAGATAGGTACAACTGTGTGGGGATCTTTGCATACTAATTTATTAACTATAATATATACAAATATTTTCAAACTTTGTAACACACACATGCCATATTTGCAATATTTCTTACGTAACTCTACAAATCATACGAGCGGAGAACGCGTTAACTGTGTAAATAACCTACGATTCATTGTCGAAATATTACAAACAGCGATACAAAAATACTCATTTACTCGAGAAATCGTGTAATTTATCTTATTCCGAAGTCCTTTATCGCTTAAATTCCATTCGAAAAGCGTTGTGGAGATTCTAAAATGAATTAGCGATTCGCACCGACGTAATTCGTTCGTGAACTCTCTCGAAAGTTTCATCAATCAAATCGATTACTTATTTAAATGTAGCTAAAGTTTATTACGAAAATAAAGCAAATATTAAAGAAGCAAATTACAGGAGCCTGACACTTCTAAAATAATTAATTCAAAGTCTCATAACCTTCTCTGCTGATATCAAAGTTGGTGCATTTTGTCCAGACAATCGGATTTATGCCAAACGCGTCTATATATTAAAATAACCGCTTTTTACTAAATTCATATGGATACACGGTATACACGGTACATATACCAAATTACATTTTTTATAATTTTTGTCTGTCTGTCTATTGGTTTCTTCCGATTATTCACTGAAACGGCTCGATCGATTTTGACGGGACTTTCACTGGCAGATAGCTGATGTAATAAGGGGTAACTTAGGCTACTTTTATTTTAGTTTTTTTTTTTTATTATGCTATAACTGCGAACTAAAAAATAACTATTTTGTCAAATTCCACGCGGACAAAGTCGCGGTCACAGCTTATGTTCTATAAAATTTGATTTATGTACTTAAACCAGTACATACATCTATTACTACTAGTATTAATTACTAGTTCTTTGTATGTTACTATTTTTATTTTCAGTTTTTGTTTCTTTTAACAGTGTACAATAAAGAGTATTTATTATTATGGTAACCAATTAGTGAAACATACATTTTTAAAACAAAAATGCATCTCTTGTTAAAAGGTGTCCTTCCCAACAAAGGAAGTAGCGATGGCTGAATCAATAAAGGGAAAAGCTCGTGCCGTGCTCGTGTTCCCAGCGAACTTTTCAACGAACTTGCAGGAACGCGTGCGGGACCCGAGACACGCAGACGATTACACCGTCATACATTCAGAAATCGAAGTACATATGGATGATACAGGTATGAATCTATTGAGGCTTTATACAAACTTTTTCTTTTTGGCCAAATTTTTTTCAGCAAGAAGTCGCTTTAGCAAAAAGGTCGCAATAAGTTGTCGTTTTTATTACCTTTCCTCCAAAATTTTGTCAGAAAAAAATTGCTTTTTCAGCAAAAAGATTATAAAATTATAGTTTTTAATGTTGGTATTGCTGTGTGTTTGTGTATTCTTTCTTTCTATCCCAGTGAACTTCGTACCGTCATATTATGTTTTTTTTTTTTAACAACAAAACGAATTGTTTCGATTCATTCGTAAATGTTCTTGATGAATGAAAACTCTTTTGTTAAGCGGAAAATATTCTAGTTTTTATCGAGAATTCTAGAGAGTACGTTTCGAATCAAAATTGCAAATATCGTAGACGTCAGAGAACGCGCAGAAATAGTACAGTGCATTTTTTGGCAACTGTACGAAGATAAAAAAAAATAATACAGCCAACCTTTCACCGAATACAATAAATTTTAAAATCTAATTAATTAATACTAAATAAAACTAAAATTGTATATTAAATAAAAAAATAAAGTTAATCGAATTATGACTGTTTTTAAATAGCCTTGAAATTATAATATTTGCTTAAAGTCGTAACAGAATTGGACATTTGATTAAATTACAAGGTAAGGAAATCTGAAAAAATCTGTGTCCAAAGTTATGACAGAGGTGTTTATTGGCTTCCTGCTAAACAGAATTACGTTGCCCTGTTTCGCAAACTGACAAACGCGAGAAGTTGAAAATTTTTTAATTTTTCTGAAATTGTAGTTCCAATATTCTGTTTTTTTCTATTCCATAAAAACTATCAAAAAAATATAAGAATACTTCAGAATAAAATTCGAGTAGGAACTTAGTATTTGTTGTACAGTTCTCGAGTTTTGCCCTTAGCAACGCATTGGCATTTAGTGATTATTATTTTTTACATACAAGATCGCTTCTGTACTAGATGTCCCTAGTGATTTCACTGGCTTTAATATTATTGACTAACAGTAATTTATTTAAGTAATTTCAAATTAACATTGTTATTTTCATTACTAAAATATTTGAAACGGGATATTATTGAATCATTTAGCGGAGCTTGATATTTCGAGATTATCTACGAATGTCTTGTTCAAGAAACTGAGCTCGACAAAAAAAAAAATGGCTGCAATCCCGTTTTAAGTAATTTTATTAATGATTCGTAATACGTTATGTACATATTACATTTGGTGCAAGAATTAATAGTATAAAATCTGTTCAGGGATATAGTTTTAATTATTATATACCAACAAAATACATTTTATTTAACTTTAATTAATAACAAAACGCCGCAATCAATGGCTGTAACCGTTGACGCCGCGTTGGCGCAACGGTTACCATGGTTCGCACCTCTGTTGCGCTGGCGGTTGCGGGTTCGATCCCCGCACATGACAAACAATTGTATTGGCCATACAGGTGTTTGCCGTGGTCTGGGTGTTTGTGCAGTCCTTGTGGGTCTCCCCACCGTGCCTCGGAGAGGACGTTAAACCGTCGATCCCGGTTGTTATCATGTACACCTGATAGCGATCGTTACTCATAGTAGGAATATATACCATATGCGAATACCTGTAAATGGCTTAGTCGAAATGTACAATTTGTACTCATTTAATGTCTTATGTGCTGTTGGTGTTCCAAATAAAATAAATAAATAAATAAATATTCGCCAACCCGCATTGAAGCAGCGTGGTGGATTAAGCTCTGATCCTTCTCCTACATGGGGAAACAGGCCTATGCCCAGTAGTGGGATATTACAGGCTGAAGCGTAATAACAAAACAACTTTTCCGAATTTTTATCGTGGTTTTCGTGTGCAACACAGCTTTTAAAATAATCTCTATGCCATTTGTAATAACTACATAATCTGCAAAATCACATTCTTCACGTTTCGTCTACTACATGGTTTGAACTGCGAAATTCAAAAACATTTCAATATTTCACATTTTCCGCAACCAGACGTAGGCATTTTCCACAGCCAAATAGGCATTGGACAATGTAAAGAATTTAATAGCGAAATTTCTAAACGACAAACAATTTTCATTAGTTAAGTTTCAGCGTTTGTACAGAGACCGGGAATCTTTTTTGATAAAAGTACTTATTGGTCATTACACGGAAATGACCGAAAAAATACCACTTAATTTACATATAAAAAAAATGACTTATAACTATGTTTTTTTTTTTAAAGTGCAATAAAGAATATATAATAAATAACATTTTACAAAAATGCGCTCGTTCGTACATTGGGTCTTTTCTAAAGAATATAAGGAGCATTTTACTTAGTGCCGAATTAAACGTATTGAGTACGCAGAATGGAATAACAGTGGTTTTCAAATCGTGGTCATGTTTTTGTTTTTATTTTTTATTTTAATTGACCCGCGGTATCTGGTTGGTTTGTGTTTAATGATTTGTCTGTTATTATCTCCATTGATAATCTAAGTACGACAACGAATTTCTGTTAATTGTTTGTTTTTTTTTTTTTAAATTGTGTTCTCATGTAGCTGATGTAATTGTTTTTATGAGAATAAATCATCTTTAAACCTCAGTGCTGAATTAAACTCGTTAGTTAAGCAAAGAAAAAAAATTAATCAAATGAATGAACAAAAGACTATCAGGCCGTGCTTTTAGGGTCTTGCACTTAAGGCTGCTAATGGAAAAACCACCTATTTGTCTGTAAAAGGGCTATTCCATATTATCATCATTTAATCCAACCTACTTGTACCTACTTAGACTTTCCGACTGAAGAGCTCGACCTTAGAGGAGATCACAGCTAAATACTACTGCTTTCAAGCAGTGATGTGGGAAACAAGTTTGAAATGATTCTGACGTTACAGGCGTACATATAGTAGTCGCTTACCCTCGAGTGAGCCGTACGCTTGTTTGCCGACTTAGTTATAAACAAAAAATACATACGCATATAGTTTTCCGATGCTTGCTGTCAATATACATATTGTAACTTCTTGTGTAGACAAAATAATAACAAAAGAACTGACGCTTGTTATTTACCACAGAAAACAAATATTCGAATAACCACGATTACAAAAATATAGAAGAGGTAAATAAAAACTGGGTCCCATAAAAGCAATTTATTTTTCTATATTTTTAACTCGATCTTGAAAACCATTAAGTATTGAATATTTAATTATGGTACGGAATTTTTATTGTGGGTCCAATTCACACTTGGTCATTTTTTATGAATAAATCATTACAGCATTAGTTATATCCGCCGGCCGATAACATTTTATGTATATTATTATTCATTGAAAAGCATTCTTAGCAAATTTTGATTTTAAAGATAAAAGGGGAAGATATCCCCTTGGTATTTGTTTTTATTATGTATATTATTACTAAGTAGTTTCACTTTTAAAAATATCATAATCAATTAAAAAATTTTATTTGTACAAGAAGAAGAAGTCTACATAAACAGAAATAAATCCAAATGCATTTACGCGCTTAACTTTCGAACGTGTGCACGAATTGTACTATTCTTTTATTGTTTTTGTTATTGTCAGGACAATCAGTCAGTCAGTCAATTCAGCCTATTGCAGTCCACTGTAGGCCTCCCCAAGTTCGCGCCAGACATCCCGGTTTTTTCGCAATCCCCATCCAGCCTACATCGGCAATCTTACGTAGATCGTCGGTCAAATGTACCGAAAAGAAAATCGATATATTGACAAAAAAGAAAAACAGTGAAACGAAGTTGGCCGGGCTGGTAGTTAAAAAAAATGTGGTTTCTAATATTTTGTATAATATTTTTTCTCTACCTTTTTAAATTTGTCGTATTATCAATCTGACATAAAATCTTGAATATGTAAATCAATCCATTGATTTAATGATACTCATTTCATTACCATCGTCACGTCACGTCATAGCTTCACTTTGTCATGATTCTAAGTGACTCATTGACAGTTTGCTCTTCAGAATTTGAATAAATCTTGAAGAGATCTAAACGACGAAGCGCTTCGAGAAAAGATAGGTAGTGCTTTTCGTTTTTCTTTTTTTTTTGGCTCGTCTTGGCGGGGGCACTATCGTGCCCCCAGATTCTTAGTATTTTTAACTAATAATAAAACTTTAAATTGCTCATTCCTGTACAATAAGGATATTTATTTTTTTGGAGTGCATTAGACAATCTTTTCTGAAGGCAAAACTGCGTTTATTTTCTTTGAATTTTTGTCTGCCTGTCTGAGACTTTGCCTAGCATAACATGAAAACTATTTATTGAACTTGAATGAAACTTGGCATGATTAATTATACTTAAATATTATTTTGTAATTTATTCTTTTTTTTAGAGTTACATTAAAATTGTAATTTAAATTAAATTTTTTCTTTACTTTTTTTTATTGCCAATAAAGGCGTAGATTTCGCCCTTAAATTGGCCATCTTGATAAATTGATATAGCAGACATGCGCATCGCACAAATAGATGAAACATAAGCCTGACTTTTAAAAATAGGAATAAGACTTCTTGACACAATGTTTAATGGAAAATAATTTATAAAAAAAAAATCTTCTTAGCAACACTAACGACAATATTCCTCAAGGTGACTGATAAAAGGCTCAGCCGGATCCCTAATGCCCTAAAATTGCCTTTCGGTAATCTCGTTAAATCTTCCTTTTGATGCTTTTTCAACAAAATTTTATATTAACACTTCCGTTGAAGGGAAACGTTATATATCATTATAGAAATATTTTTTTATTTATTACGTTGACATCCTGACTAGACTTTGCAATATTATAAATAAATAATAATAAATAAACCATTCTCACGTAACTGTACGTCTGATGTGCTTGTCACGAGCAGGTGTAGAACCCGCGCCGCGATAGCAAGCGAAATAGTGCTGTGACTGTTGCGCTAGTGAGTCATCATTTGATTTTCATCGATTTGATTTCGTATTTTAAGACAACTTGATAAATGTCATAATCAGTATGACATTCTTTTTTTTTTCATTTATCTTTATGTGTGTTTTTAAGTTGTAACAGCTGTAAAAGCTTATGGAAATATTTGTGCTGAAGAATAAGGCAGAGTGGTGTATCCAACTATAAATAATTAATTAAAATATTTAAACATTTTTTGAACTTATACGTACTTCTATAAATTAATATACACAAAAGAACGCATATAACAAAACAAAGCCAAAGTCAAAGATCATTACCAAAGTTAAAAACAATTATTATTTATAAAATGGCAATTGAAGAGTACTATTGAAGCCTACTTGAATGAAACAATTTTTAACTTCAATTTTTTTTTGTTTTTGTGATCAAATCTGCATTATGATGTAATAACTTAATTGCAATCAAAAGACTGTAAAGTACATAATTTATTATTATACTAGCGACCCGCCCCGGCTTCGCACGGCTGCAAAAACTATCAGTGTTTATCAATGACACTAGCGCATCTTTTCCTTGTTCGGTGTGTGGTAGAGTCTGCCGCTCCCGTATCGGCTTGTGCAGCCATCAGAAAAAATGCTCTACATACACCGTTTAAATCGTCTGGAATAGACGTAAAGGCCCATGATGATACATATAACCTTCCTCTGAAATCATTCTATTTACTAAAGAAAACCGCATCAAAATCCGTTGCGTATTTTTAAGACAGCGGGAAGCGACTTTTTTATACTATGTAATGATAAAATTAATTTTATACTCATATTTTAATTAGAAATGTAAAAACATTTTCTAATGACAATTTCCGAATGATGAACTTTATGAATATACATATTGAAACTACTTTTGATTTGATTTATATTGAAAAAAAAATTAAAAATGTTTCTTTCATTCTTTCAGATAAACAAGTGGAGTGGATGTTGAACCGAGATATACAACTGGCGTTTATGGATGCAACGGAACACTTAAGTGAAATCTGTGGTCTGCCGAAGAGACTGCTATCTGTACCTGTTTCTGTGAGTAGTGTTTTTGGATTCATTGATTGATTCAATCACTTACCCTACTATAGCTAGCTATAGGTCTTTTATTCGATGTAGAAGAAGAAGCTATATAGTAAAATTTAATTTAAAAACTTGTAAAAGTGTTAGTAAAACTTGATTTTTAAATGATCGGATGAATTAAATAAAAAAAAATTGCGTGAATAGGCGCGCATTAAGCAAATTGTCGATAAACTTGAAGACAGTTTTCTACCAATCCTATGTCGAAAGCACTAGAAAACCAAATGTTGAGCAAAACGTATTTTGTAATCCATTGCCGTGGATTAGAAAAAAACCTAATGTCTACGATGGTAAGCGTATATGTTTACAATATCAAGACCGTAACAAGCTCTTTGTCAAGCCTACCCTGCTGTCAATACAGCGCCTTCCCAGGAGCTACATTACTCACCCAGGAACACAACACTACGTGAGAAAAGTATTATTTGAAGTATTACTTATGAGATTGACTACTATATTCATATTAAAAATAAATGTATCGTAATGTTTGCAAGAGAAAAATGCTCACAGCCCCTTTTGGCTGATCCAACTCTTACAGACAATATAATTCTGTAGCTATAAAGAACTTCGAAAAAAGTTGGCACGTATTTTTTTTTTTTTTTTTTTTAATTAAAGCTCCTTGATTTCGTTTGAGAACCTTATTATTTAATATATAAAAATATAAAGTAAGCTTCTAAATTTTATTTTATTTCGTCTTTCAACTTTAAATAGCGATACTCTAAGAAGTTAATACAATTAAATGGTAAAGGAAATTGAGAGATTTTATTGATGTTTTATATTAAAAAATAAGCTCTTTAAAAGGGTCGCTTTGTTCTTTTTAAACTAACTGACTTAGGGAACTTCGTATCAACACATTTTTTTAAAATGTCACGTTCCAATAAATTTTCTTGTATAAAAACCTTGCCCTGACAATAACGAACACAAAAAAAAAAAAGAAATTATCCGATTTGGTGCGGTCCTTTGGAAGTTATGCGCGACCTCTGTCCGTCCGTCCATATTAAAACCTTCTCCGAAACACGTTGCATTTTATGGTATAAGTATTATTCCGATTGGTTTAGTAGTTTCCGTAGTAAAACCGAACAAAAAAAACGGTTCTCTATTTATAAGTATAGATACAGATATCATATTATATAGAGCGGGCCTTAATAAATTTTCATTTTCAGTTCAACAAACCAATTTTCGGTCTTGAGGTACCGAATTTCACCGATTTTGCTGGTCCAGGCGTTATTCTCACGTAAGTTAATAATACTAAATTCCGTAAACTGTCACAATTTTCGAAACTCAAATAATTTTCAAGTGTTGTATGTGAAAGAGATTTCCTACACGGAAAAGAAAGCATTTTTGAGGGAATTGTAAACAAGGATTTTAAAATGTTCTGAATTTGAATTCCTCTATAAACAGTATTTGTAAAAGTAGATACTCGTAGTAATAAGCTAAGTAGTTTGTGGTGAGTATTATATATACACACACATAAACACACATACACACACCATACTGGGTAGTTTGTGTGACTAATAAATTATTTATTAGTACAGTTTTATTCGTTTTAGTGTGACTATGTATGACTTGTAGGTCTGTTTATACAGAATTGCTTAAATGTGTGTAATATTCAAGATTAAAAAAATGGCGTCACGCCTCATTGCCTTCTTTTGAAAGAGAGGTAGAGTGTGAGAGTGAGAAGATTTTGTTTGTTTGTCGTTTGTTGAATAATTCTTATTGTCCATTTACTGACAAAGGCTATAGGGTACATAATATTTCAGCACATTTTTCCTCAAAGTAACACCGGTGAATTGGAAAGTAAATTTGCATTCGTGGATTCAAGATTAATATTTTTAAATTTACAGGATCATATTCTTCTTGGCGGTCGCACTAACATCGGGTTCCATGCTGGCAGAAAGAAATGAAGGCATCTTAGAACGCTCTCTAGTCTCTGGGATTACAGGTAAATAACATGTATATATCACTTGTGACCATAATTATCTGTTTATAGAATTGACCTTTACCCATCATAATTGGTTTTTTGATGATTTTTCTGAATCTTTGATAAAAAAAATTGTACTGGTCTAAAAATACCAGTTCTACATATTTTTACATATTTTTGAAATGTCTGTCTGTACGTTTCAACACACATCGCAGCTAAAGTACTAAGGATGAAACTGTTCTATGCAATAAGGCCAGACTGTCTTTTGTACTTTTCTTGTTTTTGTATATATATTTTTTGGCATACAATAAAGTACATGCATCCATCCCATCAATCATCCTTTAAAAGTCCACTGCTGGACGTAGGTCTCCCTTAATGCTTGCCCCTCCGTTCGGTCCTGTGCCCTCTGAATTCCTCTTCCCGCTATTTTCTTTAGGTCGTCAGTCCACCTGGTTGGAGGGCGGCCTGTTCTTTTGCTGAGACGTGGTCGACATTTGAGAACCTTTCTTCTAATAAAGTTCATTTATTAATAATAATATTTTCAGAACATACAGGATAACACCAATTTTATCTGATATACCTAATTATCCCACCAGGTACAGAGATACTCTTCTCCCACGTGCTGGTTCAAATGCTCGTGATGATGGTACAGACCGGCACCGTCCTTATTCTGGGCTTTCTGGTCTTTGATCTGACTATCAAAGGATCTGTTCTATGGGTCCTGGTGCTGACCCTCATCAATGGTTTATGTGGAATGACTTTTGGTAAGTTTTTTTCATATAATTTTATATCATGTTATTTTTAGTTATTTAATATACTCATAAATAAATATATTTTCATTTTTTGATAGCACTTAAAACAATTGTAGTTTTTTTCATCCCTATTATATCTGAAAATATATTTTCCACGTTTCATTTTCAAATAAAAATAAAAAATGCTATGTAGTTTATTGAAATAATGCTTTTAATCCTACAAATGTTACGAAAAATTGTGAGGTATTGTGATTGGAAATTGATGGATGGATGGATGCATAAATTAATGTTTGTAAGCTTTTCACACAAAAATTACTGAACTGATTGTAATGTATACGTATTTAGCTAAATATCCAGAATAACACAAATCCCAGCTTGTTATATATGTTCAAAATAAAACCACAATTAGTTTAAATTACTCGATCAATTCGTAGAAACAGGTTGAACAACTTTTCATTACATTTAACGGTCCGATTAAAACTATTTCAATATTATATAAAACAAAGCTTTCTACCTAGACAAGTTTACGGGGGCGCGAAAGGGCTTTTTAAAAATATTACAATAATTACACTAAAACTATTTAATTAATAATTATCTAAAATTACAATAGACACGTCCGAACAGAATTACATGCTCTGGATTAATCCCCGATTTAATTCTAATAAAACTTTCCTAAGACATATGATCCCAAAGCATGAGACAACGTGAGAAATCATTTGTTATTCCTATTCCGCTGATTAAGCATTTACTTCTTTTGTTCTCATGCTTTGTTCTAACATAACTATGTCTGTTGAAATGATTCTTTGTAATGATTCCTGGAAATTAGATAGGAATAGGATTTTGAGATACATAGATACAGGATTTGGACATATTTGAGCGCTTAGCAGAAAATGTTCTACATAAAATTGTGAACATTCCGACTAGGGGCTCAAACTTACAGTAGAGCACAGCCAAATAGTAGTACTCTTAAACAAATTGTTTTACTGTGATGAGTAAGGAAGTCAGAGCTACTAGCGAAGATCGCGGGTCAGGTCGGTAACGCGCTTGGGATGCTTCTAGAGTTACAGGCGTAGGGTCGTATGCTTGTTTACTACCTTAAAAGAAAAAAATCAAAAAAAATTGTTGGTAAAAACGAAAGGCAGTCTTGTTTATAAATAAAATATTTATTTATAAATATCGTATAATGGACAGTTTGAGTTGGAAGCTAAGTATTGAAACTTTGGTAGAAATTTAATTCATCTCTATAAACTGTGGTCTTTCTAAACTTAAAACAAAATTATAAATTCCGAACAAAATCATAAAATATTCAAATTGATCTATTAAGGAAAGTTTACTGAAAATAGGTTACTGTATAAATAAATATAAATATATGATGACCTTATTTCTTACTAGCGGCCCGCTCCGGCTTTGCACGGGTATAAAATATATAGCCTATGTCATTCACTGAAAAAATGATTAAAATCGATCCAGTAGTTTTAATTTATTCATTACTGCCCGAGCATAAAATAAACGCGTTTGATCGCTGCTAAATTCAAAGTACTACAGGAAGAACCGCGGCCTCCGACGCGCTATTTATAGGCACGCTCCCGCCCACGCCGCCCCGGCAGGCCGGAACCGCCGCAAATGCTACGTCCCACAATTTTTAAATTTGTAATATTTTCGAAAATATTCATTTAAATCATGTGCTGTAAAGGGCCACATAGATCTATATTAAATCAACAATTATTTTAAGGTATTTAATTAGATAAGTATTAATGCTGTATTGGTTAAAATTGCTTCGAAAATTAGCCATTATTTGTCGTAAAAAGTAAATGACAAAAAAATGTTATTGTGGGATATCCATAAGAGATAGACATATACCGTAGCAGAGTTTTATGTAGAACTTTTCAATGTGTACAATACTTAGTACATTATTTTGATAAATCTCGTAGGGTTCAGCCTGCGTTTGCAATGTAAGCGGAAAAAATTGAATTATTTACGACATCACATTAGAAACCTCAAAAATAACAGTATTTCTCTACTATTTAATTTATGTTATTATACATACAAACCTTCTCCTTCTCTCTAACTCTATCTATTAAAAAAACCGCATCAAGATCCGTTGCGTAGTTTTAAAGATTTAAGGATACAAAGGGACATAGGGACATAGGGACAGAGAAAGCGACTTTGTTTTATACTATGTAGTGATTTACTTTCAGTATTACTATTAAGCATCAATGTTTTATTTGATAACTTTTCTTCATTCAATAATTTCTAACAACAGAAAAACGGTTATTGTAACCCAAGCAACTTATATAAAAACTAATCTATTAAATACATAATAATACATATATATTTTACATCTTGTAACAGATTAGAATAAACATGTGAATTATAAACACATATCTTTTAACACATGCGCTCGTTTATTCCTGAAATATGCAGCTTAATTCCTGTTATAAATAAAAACCAACTGATACAACTGATTTTTTCTTCTATGAATATAAAAAGATACATATTACACCAAGACTCAGGGTGGGAATGGCGTCCACAACCCCCAAAGCAGGAAGAAGGATTACTGCAACATACGTCAATAATTATTTAATAATATATTGAAAATGTGTCATCAATTTTAATTACATTTTTAATTAATCGGTATAATAATAAATTTTGTGTAATGTTTGTGTGTTAACAACTTATATAATTTAAATTATACGCTTTAAATTTCAATTTAATTTAATACGATTAACAAAAGTAATATTAATAACAAAATTACACATTAACGTAACGTAATATAGGTATACCATTTAATCCGTGTAACATGAAACATTACGCTTTCAAATAATATTAATCAATATGTGAGACTGTGAGCTAAAGGTTATCGAGCAAATAAGTTACGAATAGAATTTAACAGCAGGAGGTAGAATATGTCATCAGAGCCTGTTTCACCTCAATTAATAAACGACAACACTTAGAGAAAGAATTTAGCCACCCCCTCTCTTACCGTGGGTGTCGTAAGAGGCGACTAAGGGATAACAAGGTTCCAATACCACCTTGGAATTTAAAAAGCCGACCGATAGCGGGATAACCATCCATCTGCTGGCTTTGAAATACACAGGCCGAAGACGGGCAGCAGCGTCTTCGGTGCGACAAAGCCAGCCCTGCGGTCACCAACCCGCCTGCCCAGCGTGGTGATTATGGGCAAAACACATGAGTTCGCGCATTTTTGGCGCGAACTTGTGGAGGCCTATGTCCAGCAGTGGACTGCAATAGGCTGGAATGATGATGATGATGATGATGATGATGATGATGATGATGATGAACACTTAGGTACATCATTGCTAAAAAATATTCCACAAATAAATCGGAAATCGACAATGAAAAAGAAAAGTACTTCAATCAATTTTTATCAGTTGGATACCGCCATATGTCAAATTGCTATATCGGCAACCGGTAAAACGGGCCTCAGGGGTTTAATCAATGAAGAATGTAAACCTTGAAACTATTTATTACTAATTAACTTAAAATTGGAAACCATAATTCACTATGAAAGTTTAATTAGTTTTGCGACCCAAATCTGTTTAGAAAAAAGGAAAATTTGTCTCTTGATACATAATTAGCTTTTCGCTGAGACTAAACGATTTAGACTGTTACGAATTTTTTTTTGTTAAAATATAGCCTATGTCACTTAGAAATATGGCATTTGGACGGTGAAAAAACTTTGAAAATTGGTTCACCAGTTTTTTATTTTTTCGTTTGAAAAATCCAAATTAAAAAAAAAAAATTCTCTTTGCACAGATTCGGAAATTATAATGTAAATGTTTTACGAAATTATTCTAATTACTGGGGATTAAGAAGCCTATTATTAAAAGAAGACGCTTTGTTTTCGCTGTCTTTATTAGCATTTGTATTTATATTAATTTTTTCCTTAGACTACAGAAAGTTATTTATTTTAGACACAAAGAAAAATCTTAATATTGTCTGCTATTGACTTGAGATTATTTATTATTATTCAACAGTTCAACAATTTTAATTGTTATTTTTATATGCAGTATGATCAGAGTCTAATAATAAATGTCTAATATACTTAATTCTTCGGCTCATTCATTCAATTAGGAATACCGCAAAGCGGGATCCCGTAATCCCGCGGGATCCCGTATCTTGAAAACACGGATCCGCAGATGCCGCAAGTTTAAAAATTTGTGTTAAATCTTTCGGGTAACGTCAAGAGATAAAAAAAAATATAATAGTCTCTATAATTGGAGACAACTAGGAGTATGATAGGGACGATTTCGAAATAGTCCTACAGCCGGAACATCTGCAACTGACTCAGTTACTTAAATCCTGTTAAAGGAAGAATTATGGAAAGAGCTTCAGAACAAAAAAAAGAAATACTAAAAAAAAGAACAACAGAAGACGCCGCGTTGGCGCAACGGTCACAGCCTTGGATTGTACCTGTTTCGCTGGCGGTTGCGGGTTCGATCCCCGCACATGACTAACATTTGTATTGGCCATGCATGTGTTGCCGTGGTCTGGGTGTTTGTGCAGTCCTTGTGGGTCTCCCCACCCTGCCTCGGAGAGCTCGTTAAGCTGTCAGTCCAGGTTGTTATCATGTACACCTGATAACGATCGTTACTCATAGTAGGGAATATATCCGCAAACCCGCATTGGAGCTGCGTGGTGGATTAAGCTCTGATCCTTCTCCTACATGGGGAAAGAGGCCTATGCCCAGTAGTGGGATATTACAGGCTGAAGCGTATGAGAAGATTTGGAAAAATTAAAAGGCGTGCTGTGTCCGACGGAATCAGAGGACTGTAGCTGACGCTTGACTATGACGGTCCAACCTATGCGTAGAAGCCAAGAGACTACAACATACATAATACAACGTAGGTAGTTGAGAAAATATTCAATTTAATACGAATTATAAGGGATAACGTAAAAACTTTTCATCGGATCTCAATCAAATTTAAATGGGACCACATAACACACATTTTATGCCATAAATATCATCAAAATTTAGTTATATTCTAGACATACTTTAGGTTTTACCCTTAATTTTAAGCGTTTCTGATTGGCACGTAATTACGTCATTGGCCTGAAAACTCTGATTACTTGTACTTGATTATGATTTAATTATTATTTTTTTTAGGATATAAATCATGGTTGTTAAGTTATTATATGACATGTCAAATAAACGTTATTACAAACAGTATGATAGGTTAAACAAAAACCTGTAGTTTCAATAAGATTTTATAATATTGTTTTAAGAGTGTGGGATCCCGCGCGATTTAAAAAAAAGCTGCGGGTTTGAAACCCCTTCTCATGCCTCTCGTACAATTTCATATACTTGCTCTATCTTTTATACATTAGCATTTACACTTCGTGTGGGCTGAAGTCTGACGACGTCAAGTTTTCATAAGTTTTTAACGTAACTTTCAGTATCTTGAGTAGAGAGGTCTTTGTATGAGTTTTGAAAGTGCTTAATGTTTAAAGTGTCAACATTAGAAATACTCGTATGATGTTTATATTTGCCTTTTAATACAAGCAGTACGTAAAAAACATAAGTATAAACTTGAAAAAAATATATATGTTTTAACTTAATATTTTACCTCTGTTTATAGGTCTTTAAGTATCTAAACTATTTCTAATTTCTAAATTTTTCTGTTTGATAAATAATATTATTTTACTCGATAACCTTTAGAAAGTTTGGATAGCAAATCTTTTTGAAAAAAACTATTTCTAAGACCTTGACGTTGTATGAAGATAATTTGATATCTAGTCTTCTGTTTACGGGTATTTAAGTATTTAAACTATTTTTAATTTTCAAATTTTTCTATTTGTTAAATAATATTATTTCACCCGGTAACCTTTAAAAAGTTTGGATAGCAAATCTTTTTGAAAAAAACTATTTCTAAAAAATTCTAAAATAATTTTATATCTAGTCAAATTTAAGATCAAACACCACATTTTTTTTTTGTCTAAAATAATAATAATAAAATAAAACGGTAAATGAAATAAAAACACGATATCCTTATATATAGTTCATATTAGTCA
This sequence comes from Melitaea cinxia, assembly GCF_905220565.1. Classification (NCBI taxonomy): domain Eukaryota; kingdom Metazoa; phylum Arthropoda; class Insecta; order Lepidoptera; family Nymphalidae; genus Melitaea; species Melitaea cinxia. The sequence continues at coordinate 3,886,197 of NC_059416.1, forward strand.
AATTTAGTTATTACCAAAGACTGTACATAGTTACATACTATTACCATTTTAGGCTGATTCGGGAAAAGGGGAAATAAATAAAGTTAGTCTCTTGACGCGCTGTTCTACCATATACCAGCAGAGACACTGTAATATGTTAGAATATCATCAAGGGCTTAATTTTCTTGAGGACGTTTTCCTTAACCGCCATGACGATGATACCTTAATGCAGACACAGGAACTAACTGAAGCCCTAGTAGTTGCGGGGTCGACAATCACACATATAAATATTTTTATAGGTCGTACAAATATTTATCGTTGTCTGAGTGTTTGTGATTGAATTTTTTGTTTAAGTTCTTCGAAATATAATACACATCCTACACCCTTTGATTGAGAAGTGTTTATTTGTTTCATATTATTTATTTACAAAGCAAGGTATGAATTCGGAGCTACGGTATTGATAAAAGCACTTGAAGATCTATTTATAGTGGCCTTCCTTTTCTGTCGATTGAACCGTTTTTTCCTAGTATATCTTATATTTATAAATTCAAATATGTTTTGTTACAGGATTCGTCGTTTCATGCATATGTGACACGGAAAGAACAGCGACTTATCTTGCCCTGGGTTCTTTCCTGCCCATGATGTTGCTTTGTGGAATTATCTGGCCTGTTGAAGGTATGTGTATTTCATTGATTTCTAACCAAACTTTAAATAGAAGGTTCTTTATTGTAGTATGTCCTGAGTAGTTTATCTACTTACGTAATATATTGTTATTGATATGATATTATTTGCCAAAACTTTGTAAGAAATTCCAGTTTCGATGCTCAAAATAAATTTCGGATCTGGTCATCTAATCAATCAAATCAAAATAGAAAACAACTTTATTCAAATAGGCCCATGAGCACTTTCGAATCGTCATTTTACAAATTAAAACTTTAAAAATGATATTTATTTTTGTAAATGTAAAGCTACCATTGATTCGGATGTAGATTCTGCAGAGAAAAATCGGCAAGTAACTCCGCAGTTACTCTTTTGAAAAATAATATATAAACTGTGTTTTACTACAAAATCAGTAATATCTTGCATGAAATACAGCGTCACCTAAACTGAATTATTTTTATTTTTATGGGTTTTTGTCTACAATATAGGTAACAATTACTACATATATTTTCCTATATTTTCAGGTATGCACCAAATCCTCCAGTGGATAAGTTACGTGCTTCCACTCACTAAGTCAACGGAGTCACTCCGATCAATGCTCCAAAGAGGGTGGTCCATTAGTGTACCGACAGTGTATTCAGGGTTCATTTCTACCTCTGTCTGGATTATAGTATACCTTAGTGTTAGTATTCTCCTTATAAAGTTCAAGAAAGGCTGATAAGAATCCAAAGCCTTTAACATCAAATTGTTAACTAATATAATAATTATAACAATTATGCGTCAGTGCTTCTAGCTCTTTGCAAATATATTTGACAGGTTTTTAAGTTGACGTCGTTAATATATAACAAAATAATTAATAGAAATAAGTCTGTCTTACAAGTGACATAGTTTCGTGTTTGATTGATATTTGAATCTTTGATCGAACAAACATAAATATCAATTTTGCCGTTACTGTTATGTCAGTACATTATAGATTAGTTATCTAATATATAAAATTCTCGTGTCGCGGTGTTTGTAGTAAAACTCCTCCGAAACGGCTTGAAAGATTCTCATGAAATTTTGTGTGCATATTGGGTAGGTCTGAGAATCGAACAATATTTATTTTTCATCCCCCTAAATGTTAAGGGTAGTCCACCCCTATTTTTTTTTTAATTTTGAGATAAATTATTTATTCTTTATTTTATTAGGATTTGGCATTGAAAAATACATACAACCCTAAATTTTCACCCTTGTACCATCAACTCCTATTTTTAAATAGCGCTTAGCGGCAAGATAACGTTTGCCGAGTCAGCTAGTAATTTTATATTAAAATGTTTAAGAAATTGTTTAAATGCCAAACAGTAATCTTCAAATGCATACAATTTAATAATAATTAAATAATTGCTTTTCACAAAATCAAATCTTCACCTTTAATCTCACAAAAAAAAAACAATTTTCAAACTATGTTATTAAAAAAGATCAAAAAGAAAAGTAGTGTGACGACATATTTTCTTTTTGTAATAATAAATTTAAAACCTTGAAAAACCAATTCGAATCGTTGATACATTTACTACCATAACCTAGATTATGTATATTTTTTTTTAATATAAGCTGTAGGTTATAAACAGTACCTACTATCCAAAAATATCAAAAAGAAAACAAACGAAATAATTAAACATTAATCAGATTATATTAATAGATGATAAGTATTATAAAGTTTGGATAGTATGCAAACAGTTAACTATGTAATCACGAGGTATTAGTTTATAAATGTTACATAATGTGTGATTCATTTTTAACGGCTTAGGTTCACAAGTAATGTGATATTTTGTGATTTTTATTTAACATGACATTGTGATAGCGAAAAATAGTAATAAATTATTTTATCATATTTTATTTCTTCTCTTATCTTCATTATATTATATAGATTTTTTATAACTAAAAGTAATGGTGTATACTCGAAGCTACGTTGACATGTGTAATGTCACTATTATTTATTCACAGTATGTCATCGCACAGAATCTAAATATAGTTATATATTTTACGAGTATTCCGCGGGGTAGTAAAATATACCAATTAAGTACAGTTCATCGTATTTTGATGGATTAAGCAGCGCCTTTGTTATCTCTATCAGAGTAATATCTTATTTATTGGCTATTTGGTATAGTATTGTTTCTATTTTTGAAGTGGAACTTCTTTAGTAACCCATTGGCATATTGGGTTTGGTACAAAAATTTTATGAATAAAACGCAATAATAATCATATTAGCGTCACGAAATGTGCAACGTATTTGCAACAGAGCCACCTAGTGTGAACTATAGAAACTACAAAGGTAGTTAAATTTATATCGATAGTAATACATTCCAAACTAACTAGATGGCGCTGAAACGGAAACCTAAAGCTTTAGATTTGTATAATAAACGACTGACTAAATTAATGACTTAAAAATTAGTTTGCCAAGGAAGTTTCACTTCTGACATGTGTACTTTGTACGTATACACTTTTTTTTTGTATAAATTGAATTATTGGATGAATGTTTTATATTTAAATGGAATCCGGTTTGATAAAATTATATGTAAATACGAGTTAGTTTTTAATTGTCGGGAAATAATACTAAGTATAAGTGGTTTTGCTCAAAACATTACACATGATAATCATGTGTCAGTAATGTAATTTTAAAAATAATAAACTATTTAAACAACATAACATTTTTATTTATTATTGCTCAGATTTTATAAAATCTCGTAATCCGTGTAGGTGGTCTATAAATATAGTGGATAGTCTAGAATTCTAAGCATGAATAATATTTATGCGAAAGGCAATACATTTTTGTTGCCCCAGTGTGGCTGATATAGTAATTCCGGATCTGACTTCAACGGGTTAGGAAGAGATTTAACCACAACCACCTTTATACTAAAAAACTTAAAACCCCTTTGTAATTTTTATTTCTGTAATGTATTTATGCTTTTTCTCATCTTCTGAATTACAAATTCGTTACGCTATTTCTTCTGTGTTAGAAATATTCTTTTACCGATTTTAATAACTTTATGTGATTTGACAAACTGTAGGTAAGTATGGTAAATAAAAATAACCACAGGTAACACTATAGGATGAGGATTAAAGCATAAAAAGAAACAAATATTTCTAAAGCAGGGCTAAATTAGTACGTGGATAAAATAATACAGCTAGTCGGCATGTAAGCAGTAAATAATTAAGAATGAATTTTCTGTATATCATTAAATAAGTCTGAAAGTTCGAAAACATTATAATATCCCTTGTACTAATTTAAAACTATGCAAAATTTGTATAACCACTAATACCTATTAGGCTACAACTCATTCTAGTGGGACCTTATTTCTAGTACACGACAAACAGCAGAAAAACTGTTAAGTAAACTGTTACCGCTAACCCATAGCGGGATACTTTTATGTTGTTTTTATTTAATATATTATATGGCTACTACCTCATATATACTCTCATATATTTATTTATTTATTTTATTCATTTATTAATATACTTACAAATTTTGTTCTGACTTTACAAATTCGCCAAACTGTCAACACAGTTAACAATATACAATTTAAAATATATTATATTTAACTAAAAAGTACGTAAGACGGAGAAAGATTGATCGTCTTTGGCTCTTCGGCGTTAATTGGAATGAGCTTAAGTAAAGAAAAAGACAATTCTGTTTATTTTGAAAACTTGATTTTTAATTTCGCTTCTATGAGTCACTTATATAATAATAATAATAATAATAATAATAATAATAATTTATTTATTCACTCCTTTTAAAAAAACAATTTACAGTACGTTAAGTATTCACATTTTAAACAGAAACATATACAAATTAACGTTGGCAGCCGTAATAGTATAAACTGTGATACAGCTGCCTGCGTCTTCCACTGTCAGATATAAGACATAGCAAACATTACGTACATAACAGGTGCAAATATATACGCTTAATGTACAGATATTGACTAAGGTCTTTCAAGTTTACACCCATACACAGCAGCAAAAGATTCAGTAAGACGTAAATGACACGAAGCGGCGTTATTGTGAAAAGTTTTTTCCGCGACGCGCGCATGAGGATTGATGGCAACCTGAAAAAACACAAAATTGCTCTCGTTGTAATATATCACACATGAAGTGAACGTATAGAGTAAACGTAAGAGTAAATGTTCTGAATACATAGATCTATATGTAAAATCGTTATGTTACACTTATCATGAAATATCGAAACCGCTCGACGTATAAAAAGAAATTTGGCAGGAGAGAATGGTTATAATTAGTAGAGGTATTGTGATAGAGTCAGATTAAGGGAATCTAAGGGATCGCAAGTCTAATGAAAGTACGTATATAATTAGAGTAATCTAAGAAAGTTTTGTGATAAATAACACTTCTAAGGGGTGCAATGAGCAGGGATTGAAAGTTTATGTGGTAAGTTAAAGTCAAAAATATGAAACTTTTTTTGGAACTATTGATTTAGAATAAGTAAATACATATTATAGTATTTGTGGAAATTCTATACTTGTAGGTGTACAATAGGGGTTATAGAGTTGTACAGAAACTTTGTAATTTTTATAATAAAAAATAATAATAAGTAAGCACGTTGAAGCAACGGTTGAATTGATAAAAACGATGGTGTTGAGAAGTGAAACAGGGGGGTCATAGAGTAACAACGAAAAAAAAAAGAAACAACAAAAAAAACCTCCTCCTCAAAAAAAAAAAACCTTTAAAAACTATTATAGGTGAAATTCTGAATGGTAAAATAGGAGATTATTTCCTATTACTCAAATGACGCAAAGGAAGACTACTTTTCGCACGATTGTTATATGAACCCTGATCTAGAGCAAGGTCTGCGAGGAGTCTGGTAGTTCTTCACAGTCACGGCACAAACATTGTAAGTAAAATAAATAGATAAATATCTACATAATACACACACGGTCGTCTGTTCCTAAAGTAAGCAACTTAATGCTTGTGTTATAGGTAACAGCCGACTGGTATATAGCTACATTTTTTTTCGATAAACATACTTATGAATAATACATATATAAATATATAAATAAATATTTATATTACACCCAGACTCGGGGTGGGAATGGAACCCACAACCCTCGGAGCAGAAAACAGGGTCACTACAAACTGCGCCAACGGGCTAGTCTTGTGTATTGTTAACAAAGAGATCCTAAATGATTGTTCATATAATATTGAATACTTTAATACTTTTGCACCTCTTTGTAAAGTAATACAATTTTATTTATTAATTTACTCTTTATTATACACCAAAATATAAAAATACAAAATAATAATAATACAGACAATTTAAGAATGTGTAGTACAAGAGGCGGTCTTATGGCTAGTTAGCCATTTCTTCCAGACAACCCGAAATAGTTTTTTAATACTATTTATACAATCAATAAATACGCGAGTGAAGCCGTGGGAAACTGCTACTAATAAGTAAAAACCTCACACTCAATGGACCCACGTTGGATTTACTTCTGTGTGCTGCGACTGGGTTCCAGAAACATATACAACATAATTTAATGTTATTGTAATTACAACCGCCAAGATCACGACAAATGTCATTACTTATACAAATTTGGGCATCGAACCTGTGATCATCATCAGCAACAGCTAGCGCAGTATCAGTGCATCACTCTTAAATATAACTACTAAATATAAAATGTATTTGTTAAAGAAGCAAACATTCACTGACTGTTAAATTCTGATGATTCCCTATTTACAAAACTGCAATATATTTATAAAAAACAAATGTGTATTCAAAACTCCTGTATTTGTACCAGCGTATAGGCAATTTATCCACGCTTCAATTTCATACGATAAAATTTCCATCAGAAAAGGGAAACTAAACTAACGTGTACAAAGATAGAATAAAAATCGGAGTTTACTTTGAAAGTATAATCTCCAGGCGCTACGTCGGTTACATCCACCCACTGGCAGTCGATATTGTACTGGTACACGTCTGAACAGTTCACAGAAACTCCTGGAAGAAAATATATTTATAATAATATACTTATGTGAAATTGTTATAAGGGAAACGATTATTCCTAACTTAAGGTTTTACTTGGCTAATTATATTTGTTTACAATATTTTATTACAATGGCACATCATTTTTTAAGTATGAATCAAGTAAAAATTAATAAAGATTGGAACACTTTGAAAACATGACTTTCTCGTGGATAGAAAACCTCACAAAAAGCAAAGTTATCCTGAATTTAATGTCATATATCAGCCATAAATCAAACACCTTGATCGCCATAATTCTTGCACGAGAACTTTCTTTCAACGCCAGGGAGGCAAGTGTTGTCTTCTAAGCAAAATGACGCCTTATGTCCTTCGGCCACTCGCTTCTTATTGGCATCCAGAACATCAAACGTTGCGAATACTTCCATACTGTGGTAATGCCTGTAAAATTTTTAGAAATGTCTAATTGCTTTTTACCTCTTAATGAACCTTAATTTTTAACTGAGGTAGGGCACAGCAGGAATTTCCTGCTCAAAATATGGAGCAGCCCGACTGGGGTAGTACCTCGACCTTACAGAAGATCACAGCAAAATAATACTGTTTTCAAGCAGTATTGTGTTCCTGTTGGTGATTAAGGTGACCAGAGCTCCTGGGGGGATTGGGAATTGGGTCGGCAACGCGCTTGCGATGCTTCTGGTGTTGCAGGCGTCTATAAGCTACGGTAATCGCTTACCATCAGGTGAGCCGTACGCTTGTTTGTCGACCTAGTGACATAAAAAAAAACATGTGATGAGATTACCGTAACTATTGTGTATACATTTACAATACAATACAATATACATTTGGACATTTATTAGAATTGTTATAAATATGTTTATGTGGTAGGTATTTCTTATAAATCAATCAAGTCATAGATTAGCTTCTTGTAACTACTCTATTCTAGTCCTAGTTAATTCATTACAAGTGATTCAGTCATTTTAGCCTGTAATTTTCCACTGCTTAGGAATCTTTCTTCATGTAAGAGAAAGATAGGAGCTTACTCCACCACGCTGCTCCAATGCGGGTTGGCGGATAAATTCCCTACTATGAGTAACGATCGCTTTAAAATATACACGATAACAACTAAGGCCGACAGCTTAACATTCTCTCCGAGGCACGGTGGGGAGACCCACAAGATCTAACAACCAGCCCGGTAATAAATATTTGTATAAACACAAATTTCCACTCCGAGAGGGAATCAAACCCGCGACCGTCGGTGTTTAGGCGCCGCCGACACAGCACACGCACCTTTACACCAGTTCAGTAAAGTTAACATATTTCAAAAAAAAATTGTATAAAAATTATTATTTTCAGGTATTCAATACAGGATTTAAATGTGCAGAATAAAAGTTACGAAAATACATACATATGGCAAAGATGCCACTGCCACAAATGTTTTGGCAGATAGGGTCTGAATTCAGCGTTACCAATGTTTAATGAAGACGCCGTAAAGCGAAGTAATCTTCGGGTTTCGAACTGCCAGTTAGGGTTTGTGTTTTGAATCTGTTGAAAAAAGGAAAGTCTTAAGAATAATTTTTCTACTAATATTATAATTACCCAAAAAAAAACATATTTTGCTTTTTGTACTGGATTATTAACTATAAAAGTTTAATTAATTTTAATTAATTAATAAATTTAATTAATTAATAAAATAAAATTAATTAATTAGCTTATGTAAACGGTCCCATGATCTATTTAAATAGCTGTTTGCTATCAAACAAAACAAAAACTTAACAAAATGGCATCATCGTCAACGTGATAGCCGAAAAAAAGTCAAGTCAAGTACGCAGTGGGGATAGTTCAAACAATTTCTCGTCAGATTTTGCTTAAATTTAAATGGGACCATAGCGATTCAAGAAGGAAATGCTGCCAGCATTCTTGGCACGATTCCACGCGGACATGATTTATACCAAAACTATATGTAAATGTTTAGTTCTTAAGTTGTGAATTGTAAATATGTGTAATGTTTAGTAAACTATTGTTATACTTTTATAAAAAAAAAATGGGACCATACAACGAGCAACAGCTTTTAAATATCAAAAACTATCATTGAAAGCAATACACGCAGTAAAAAGGTATGAGACACACATTAAAAATACATTCGAATTGAGAATCTCCTCATTTTTTTAAAATTCGTTTGAAATTAGAAAGAACCGAAAAAATTACATGAATTATAGTTTGATATAAAAGTTATGAAAATATTAAGCTACAAATTATATTAACACTCATTTTAAAAGCAGCTTATTCATTATTAATCGTTAAATCTGTTTAAATTTTTAATAAATAAAATCTTATACTATTAAACGAACAATTCTTGTATATATATAATTTTATATATCTATATAATCTGAATCTCGGAAACGGCTCTAACGATTTTCATAAATTTGGTCTGCAGGGGATTTCGGGGGAGATAAATAAATCTAGCTAGGATTCATTTTTAGAAAATGTCGTTTTATCCCTGTTTTTAGGTAATGAAAAAATGGTTACAATATCGTTAGAAGAGGAAGGTAAATTTCTCAGCCATTAATAAAGTTATAATAGCTCATGGGAAATCAGCCGGTCGTGATCGACCGAAAAGTTCATAGTTCAAATCCTCATGTTTCCAAGATCGATTATGATTTTTTCTTTTTTTCTAATTGCACTCGTTATTTTTCATTTAAATAGCCAGTTCATATTTTTTATTATTATGTCGGTAAAAGCGAAAAATATTATTCGTATAATATAATCATTTTTTTTTTCATTATCGACGTTGTTTTATTTGTCATTTCTCTATTTATATAATTTGTCATCAAATTTCGATTTCAACAAAATTCGTGGCGAACATAAGTTGAGAGGGAGATATAAGTTAGTTAGGATAGAAAGAGAGAGATTTACGTTTCGTAAGTTTCACTACAGTCGTGTGGTCTAAAGCACACGTTTTTTTATCACATAAAAACTTTTTTTTTTAAATTTTCTTAAAAATCTTTATCACACACTTATTACTGTAGTACTAACCGAAAGTTTAAATAAAAGCACACAAACCTCATACGCAGATTTGCTCAGACAGTTCTCTTCCATCGCGCATTGCAGTTGATACATCGCTACATCTTGAAGATGAGCAGTATGTTCGATAGCTGAAGTGTCTAGATACAGATCAGCTAGATGCTGAGTGCATACAACAGCAGCCACGTGATCTGGAATAAAATACCAACTGCTTTTACTTTAGTTCTTTTGTATATCTCTACTAATAATTATTATTTATTATAAATGTGAATGTAAGTTTGTTTGTTACGCTTTCGCGCGAAAACTACTTAACCGAGCATTATAATACTTCGTATACATATTCTTGGAGGTATTAGAAGTAACATAGGATACTTTTTTAATAAAACACTTTTTTCGGATTTTATCGCGGTTTATTGTTAACTTTTGATTCCCGACGTTTCGGATACTTTACAGCAACCATGGTCACGGGAGGACTGAGGTGTCAGACGTCCCAACGTTACAAAGTTATTCGAAACTACCCGACATACATCAATATCTTATATAGTCCTATCTACGCAGAATGTGCTAATTGAGTCTTTAATCTGTGGTGAATTATGCTTGGTTTTTGATTTAATTATATTAATAATGGGGTCCCAAGCAGGTGGTAATTGCCAGCCATCTTCTCTATTGAAATTTGGATGTTTTTTAATTTCAATAGCCTCACGGATCATCCTTGGTTGGAATCGGTGTTCTTTTGCGAGGATCTGTGGTTTATCGAATCTAATATAATGGCTAGCTGTGTCTAGACTGTGTTCACAGATTGCAGACTTAGTATAGCGACGATGTTTTAAGTCAGCTATATGTTCTTAAACTTAAAACATCGTCGCTATACTAAGTCTGCAATCTGTGAACACAGTCTAGACACAGCTAGCCATTATATTAGATTCGATAAACCACAGATCCTCGCAAAAGAACACCGATTCCAACCAAGGATGATCCGTGAGGCTATTGAAATTAAAAAACATCCAAATTTCAATAGAGAAGATGGCTGGCAATTACCACCTGCTTGGGACCCCATTATTAATATAATTAAATCAAAAACCAAGCATAATTCACCACAGATTAAAGACTCAATTAGCACATTCTGCGTAGATAGGACTATATAAGATATTGATGTATGTCGGGTAGTTTCGAATAACTTTGTAACGTTGGGACGTCTGACACCTCAGTCCTCCCGTGACCATGGTTGCTGTAAAGTATCCGAAACGTCGGGAATCAAAAGTTAACAATAAACCGCGATAAAATCCGAAAAAAGTGTTTTATTAAATGAGTAAAATTCGCGTAAACATTAGAAAACAATAGGATACTTTTTATTAATAAAAATTCAATGCGAGTGAAGTCGCGGGTAAAAGCTAGTATTCTATAATTTGCGTTGGATGTTTGTTATTTATTTTCTTGTGCATACTCATGTAAGTCGTCGAATCGTAATTTTGTAAATTATTATTATATTATTGTTTGGTAAATTCATTATGGGTAATATGAAACTACATTCAATTCGGAACGAAGACTCGACAAGAAGCTACGCAATTACTCTTTAAAAAAAAACTATCTAATATCGTAAACTAGCAACCCGCCCTGGCTTCGTACGGGTGCAATGCTGATACTAAATAATATAAAATTATTAGTGTTTCTCTACCATATTATATATGTATAGCTATAGATATAAACCTTTCTCTTGAATCACTCTATCTATTAAAAAAACCGCATCAAAATCCGTTGCGAAGTTTTAAAGATCTAAGCCTACATAGGGACAGACAGCGGGAATCTACTTTGACTTATACTATGTAGTGATAAAACAAAAATAATCTATATTATTTAGGCAATAAAATTCTTATTTAATATGGGTTGCAACTTCCATAATTTATTTTAAATATCCATAACTTTCACCCGGCGACATTGTTTACTTGATCATTAATCAAGGATCCAACCTCACGACCCAGCTTGTTTGACACCGCGACTGCTAAGCAGTTTGTAAAGTTACTGCCGAAAATACATTTTGTGGTCGTGTAGTGTCACTGTTACAGGAATGTTTTATCGACTCAAAACTTTTGTACACAGGTATTTAGGTCACATTTAACCGACTTTAAAAAGGAAGATCTCCATGCGCCTGTATTTTTTTGTGTGTTAAAAGGAGTTTAATAAATTGATTATATGTACTTTTATTTTAATATGACTAGTGTTACCTCATAACTTTTAACTGAGTGAACCAATTTCGATGATTCTTTGTACTGTTTGAGTTAATGGGTATTTAATTGACTTATACTTTACGTTGTATTACTTGTTGAGAAAATTGAAGTCGGTTTTTTTCGTTCGCGAGCAAACACAATTACAGACAACAAACTAATATAACTAAGATAATGAACTCTATCAAGTACAGCAAAACATTAGGAGAGAGAAAGTTTTTACTCATCATAGAATCAATATAGAATATAATGCATTACGCTATGAATCATAATAGCAAAAGAGTAGGCATAAAAATATTTATATGCAAGCAAAATCGTGATGTGAGTCGCGCTCTCAGCATTTTAATATCTTCTATATATTTGTACCGTAGTTTTGGCTACCAAGAAACTGGTAGTTGATTTGCTAAACAATCTAGACAAATCAATGGCTTGATTTATATGGAAATCAGATAACCGCTATCAAGCATAAATCGTTTATAGTCTAACGCATAAATTATATACCTATCTATCTACCGATAGGGTCTTTGTGAACTTTTAGATTAAACATGGAACTTAATACAACGATTCATGAATATTATTCGATCTTATTTCATGAAAATATCATCACATCAACCGCTGGACACAGGCCTCCACAAGTTTGAGCCAAAAATGGCGTGAACTCAAGTGTTTTGCCCATGAACACATGAAACACATGAAAATGTAGTAATATTTATTTTTAGGACAACTAACAAAACAAACACTAATACAGATTATACAAAAATGTTTACAATAATTTGCTGAGTGTTGTTTTATTTGCAAGTTGTCACGGCGTGGTTAAGGACAGTTCCATCTAAGTAGTAATTATTTTATTAATATAATATAGTTATGTTTTTTATAACATGAAGGTAACAAGCGTCCGGCCTGCCTGGTGGTTAATGGCTACCGTAGCTACCTGCAACAACAGAAGCATCACAGGCGCGTTGCTGACCCCCCGATCCTCCCCAGGAGCCCTACTCGCCACACAAACACAACTCTGGTTGAAAGCAATATTATTCGGTTGTGATTTTCTGTAATGTTCTGGTGCTTACCCAGACGGGCTGCTCCAAATTTGGAGCAAGATATTTCCTACTATGCCCTACCTCATTAAATTTTAATGTTACGTATAATTCTGTTCTCCTATTACCAGTCAGGGGAAGTGAATTCCACCTTAAAAACAACACATATTGTATGTAAAGTAACACGTGGTTCAATAAGTCCAAAAAAAGGTCTTTTTTATAAAATTAATTTATATTCATCAACATAGTCTCCTCCAAGAGCGATACAGTCCCTCCAACGCTTTTCTAACTTTTCTTTCCCATGTGTGTAGAACGATTTGTCTTTGGCTTCAAAATAAGCCTCCGTTGCTGCGATAACTTCACTATTTGAGTCAAATTTCTTACCCTGAAGCATTTTTTTGAGGTCTGCAAACAGCCAGTAATCACTGGGGGCCAAGTCTGGCGAATAAGGGGGATGAGGAAGCAATTCGAAGCCCAATTCGTTAATTTTGGCCATCGTTCTAACGGACTTGTGACAAGGCGCGTTGTCCTGGTGAAACATCACTTTCTTATTGTTCATGTGAGGCCGTTTATCCGCAATTTCGTACTTCAATCGCTCTAATAAGCACATGTAATAGTCACTATTTATATTTTGCCCCTTTTCAAGGTAGTCGATGAAAAGTATTCCATGCGCATCCCAAAATATAGACGCCATAACCTTACCGGCCGATTTCTTTGGACGCTTCGGGCGGCTTTCACCAGCCGCTCTCCACTCCGCTGCCTGCCGATTGGATTCCGGAGTGAAATGGTATATCCAGGTTTCATCCATTGTTATATACCGACGTAAAAAATCCTTTTTATTATGATTCATCAGCGCCAAACATCGCTCTGAATCATTGATACGTTGTTCCTTTTGATTAGTTGTAAGCAAACGCGGCACCCACTTAGAAAAAAGCTTTTTCATGGCCAAATTTTTATGTAAAATAGTGAAAACACTACCAGCTGAAATCTTCACTATCTCTACTATCTCTCGAACTTTTACCTTCCGATCTTCCAATACGATTTTGAGGACTTGGTTAATATTTTGTTGAGTCACTGCTTTATTTGGACGACCTGAGCGTTCCCCATCATTGGTGTTCATGCGACCGCGTTTGAAGTCGGCATACCACCGACAAATGGTTGCTTTAGAGGGAGCTGATCCTGCATAACATTTTATAAGCCATTGCTGTGCTTCAACGGTATTTTTTCCCATTAAAAAACAATGTTTTATCAACACGCGAAACTCGTTTTTTTCCATTGTATCGAAATTACAACCGTAGCGTCACTTAAATGTTTCAAAATCAATAATTGTATGGTTCCATTTTTAAAAAATTGACAAATATTCTTGTATTGATAGCCAGTACTTTTTAAAAATCAAAAGAGTTTTTAATATATGCGCCATTTCCAGGTTAGTCTCGGGACTTATTGAACGATCTAGTAGTAGAAAAAAAAAAATTCAAATACAAGTAATTATTAACCAGAAATTGCTACTCAAATTTAAATTTAGACGCTAAAACCTCATTAGATTGATAATCTATATTATATGACTTTCTGTACGTACCAATTATAGAAATTGGACAGAAATGTTATTTATATAGCTTTTATTAAAATTTCATTCCACGCTATTACCAAAAAAGTCTAGAAAGTCAACGAAGTATCTAAGTAAAGTAACTTACCAAGTTCACCAGGACAAGTGACATCTCCCAAATCTTGATGTTTGCACATAAAAAGGTTTGTTTCATTTCCTGCACATTGTACTCCGCTCAATATTATCTTGGAATTTCCAAAATAATCTGTTTGTAATGCCTGTTCGGCAAACCCGAGGGCTAAGTGATGGCAAATTACAGATGCTTCATAGAGTGTCCAGCCGTCTGGACATATACTTCCCCAAATGCCATTATGGTAAATCTGTAAAACAAAGTCGTTTGATATCAAGATTTATAACTATGGTAAGTGTCATTTTAATTTTACCGTACTATTTATCAACACACTAAGAAGTTTAATAAAAAAGTTTATCACTTCAGTCTATGGCAGTCCACTACTGAACATAAGCCTCCCCAAGTTCGCGCCTGACATCCCGGTTTTCCGCAATCCTCATCCAGCCTACACCGGCAATCTTACGTAGATCGTCGGTCCAACGGGCCGGAGGACGTCCCACACTGCGTTTGCCAAGACGCGGTCTCCACTCCAGACCCGTCTGCTCCAACGGTCATCGGTCCTGTGACACAGATGACCAGCCCACTGCCACTTCAACTTGCTAATTCTGTGGGCTATGTCGGTTACTTTCGTTCTCTCGCGGATAGTCTCATTTTTAATCCTATCTTTGAGAGAAACCCCAAGCATAGCCCGTTCCATTGCACGTTGAGAAACTTTAAACTTGTGGACCAGTCCCTTCGTCAGTGTCCACGTCCCGGCTCCGTATGTTAACACAGGAAGGACGCATAGCTCGAAGACTTTTCATCATCATCGTCATCATCATTACAGCCTATACAGTCCACTGCTGGACATAGACCTCCACAAGTTTACGCCAAAAATAACGTGAACTCATGTGTTTTGCCCATAGTTACCACACTGGGCAGGCAGGTTGGTGACCTCAGGGCTGGCTTTGTCGCACCAAAGACGCTACTGCCCGTCTTCGGCCTATGTATTTCAAAGCCAGCAGTTGGATTATTATCCCATCATCGGTCGGCTTTTTAAGTTCCAAGGTGGGAGTGGAACGGTGTCATCCCTTACTCGCCTCTTACGCCATTCACGGGAAGAAAGGGGGTGGCTATATTCTTTACTTCCATAACCACACAGCGTACCAAACTTACTCTTCAGATTTCTTCTTTTTTAAGTGTATTGCCAACTAGCAAAGTTCAGCAGTTCTGCATAGTTTTTACTAGGCTGAACGCTTAGCAAGTAGTATATAAAGAACTTTTATATTTTTACAAGACTTACACATATATATGCTATATAATAACTAGTGAGGTAGAGCACAGCAGGAAATATCATCCTCAATAAGTGGAGCAACCCGACTGGGGATGTACCTCGACCTTATAGAAGATCACAACTAAATAATACTGCTTTCAAGCAGTGTTGTGTTCCTGTGGTCAGTAAAGTGACCAGAGCTCCTGAGGTGGATTGGCTGTAGGGACGACAACGCGCTTGTAATACTGCGGTATTGCAAGCGTCTAAAGACTACGGTAATCGCTTACCTTCAGGTTAGCCGTATGTTTGTTTGCCAACCCAATTGTATAATTTAAAATAAACATGTTTAAAACATGCTCACCTCGATTCGGCCTTCATTAACACTTCTACCTCCAACAAGTCTTAAGCTGGCTCTTCTTATATCAATAGCTTCATCTAGACGTTTATTTGATTTTCTTTTAATATTAACTGGTACAGTCTCAAAAATATTGTTACAAATAACCCCAGCCGCTTCACCTGGTTCACAATCAGATATACCCCAGCCAGTAAAAGTACATTGAGATAAATATTTTTCATTCCCTTCACACACTACATCATCCATCCAATATTTTTCTGTAAAAATTAGTGAATATATAATTTAGTTCATTAAATTTTATATAAAGTTTTATAACTGTGTTTTTTTTTTACAGATATATGATACGTTATGATGTGATATGTTATGAAATATCAATTATTACTCGTACATCAAATATTTTAATTCGTCATTTACATAAGTGAACAAATTATTGAAAAGTAAATACAAAAATTGCATTCTTAACCTTTTCGATTTAGAGGATGAAAAAGGAATTACGTGTAATTTTAATATCATATAATATCGATTTATATTTAGATTTTTTTTTAAATAATAAATAAATTTTATTAAACATTATAGGTACATATTTACAATTTACAACTTAAGAACTAAATATTTACAGATAAACTATTTAGTTAAAATATTTATTTTAGAAATCTAAATGGAGTTTCCATTACAAAATTTGCTATATATTTTTATAATAAAATTAACAAAGTGTATATAAAAAAAATAATTTACCGATAGCCTCTCCAAACTGACCACCGTGTGTAGCAATACCAGTTCGATTAAAAGCACCACATACCACTTGAGCAGCAGCATTGTCCCAAGAGTCATCACATATTGCACCCCATCGTCCAGCATGGTAAATGTACACATTACCTAGAAATAAAAAAATTACTTTACCTATTACTTCCTTCTCATAAAATAAGCTTAAGCGCAAAGTTACCCTATATTCTAAATGCCATGGATATTATCGTACCACTATCTTTAATAGTCACTAAGATAAAAAGACATGCTAAGAACACTTTTTCTGTAGACCTAATAATAATGTTCCCTTTTTTCGTTTAGGAGATCATATTCCTATTTAGAATATAAAAAAATATTCTCACCTTCAAATGTATCCGATCCTCCAAGGAGCTTAACTCTTGCTTCTAAATTTCTCTGTTTATTCAGAAGTCTTTGTATAAAGGCCGCGCGTGAAGCCCGTTCATTCTCACTCAAGTCTCTAGAGAATATTACGGCAAACTGTATAGAAATAATAAGAATCCTTCGAAACATTATATCCTTTAACTTCGTATATGTTTTCTAATAAAATTAATTATAATAGAAATATTAATACATCGGTTGTGATTTAGCTTTGTCCGAATTTTTTCTCTACAGTACTACTTATACAAATACCATTAAAGATCGTCTTATGCTTTTACTTTAAATGCTAAATTTACCATAATATTAAGTTTCTTATCAATTGATTTTGTATCGCAAATAAGGGACTAACGGTTTTCTTGGTACGGCGACACCAAGACAACTAAATATGTAGAGGCGTTTTTAATGAAGTGCATTATTCTAGTTCAATGTCAATAATATTGGTTGTGACGATGGTGTGTGATAATTTTAAGGGGAATATCATTTACGATGAAAGTTATTCGACAAAAATTTAATGACAAGAAACGTATATGATATTTAAGTCACTACATAACTTTCTGCGTTATAAAAATTAACTGGATCTAGCTAGCTATATTTCTTGATTTGTGGTCTCACGAATGGGTTTCGTTATTTAGGTAAAGTTAATCTTAGACGTCAGGGATTGGGATAAATTTTGAAGTGACCTGTCAACATGTAACTCTCTCAACAAGTACTTACTAAATAATGAAGTGACTGACTATATTACAGCCAACTGGTGGAATAACTATTTAATAAGCTATCCATTTTATTGAATAAGGCCATTAAATAAACACAATTTTGTTTTAAAATTAAAAAAGTATTTAAAACTGTTATAACTGAGGTAGGATACAGCAGAATCTGGGGCAGTTCGTCTAGGACCTTCCTCAGTTGGGCTACCTTGACCCTATTATAGAAGATCACAGCTGAAAATAGTGGACAGCAGTGAACTGTGCAGGCTGAAGTGAATCCGCTGTAAAGCTTAACTATTGTTTCTCTATTATGACGTCGATTCTTTTCTTTTTTTTTTTTCGTTTATTAATCGTTTCATGTTACGTTTTTAATTTTCTAAATCCATTCTATTCCAACTAAAATTTGATTTGACCGTAAACCTGTCACTGTCTGTATATATGTATTGATATTTTGTTATTAAAAAAGTGTATGTACATAAAAGTGAATGGCAGAAAATTTAACTTCAACCTTACCAACAGTTATATCTCTGGAGTAAAGTTGTTGAGATGAATTCGCCGATTTAGACAGTACGCATATAATATAGATAGAATACCTGTTAAAAATGAACGAAAAAAAAGGTACCTAAAAATAACTATCCATGCAATATTTATTGAACAACTTTTTTATTCATGTATTATAAAAATATATATTTTTTTTTTTATAAATATAATTAGATCGGCAAGCACGTGTACGGTTCACCTGATTGAGTACAATGACCTTAGCTTATAGACGCCTGCTACACCAGAACTGTAGCAAGTGCGTTGCCGAAATTCGGAGGTATTGTAACCCTCCCCAAGAGCTCTTGCCACCGACTTACCGCAGGAACACAACGCTGCCTGAGAGCAGTATTATTTAGCTGTAATCTTCTGTAACGTGAGATATTTCCTGCTGGTTCCTATCTCAATAAAACCTTAAGCTTCTTAGAAACTAGAATAAATCTCACGGTCATGTTTAATATTTTAAAAGGACAAACATACTTTATATATAATTTTCGCATTATATTATATATATTAAAATAATTAACGTAAAATAAAAGTTAACGAGTAAGGCGCGATAATAAGGCCTTCGCTTTAACAAAATATGCGTTGTGTTTGGAACATATTATGACCCAAATACAATCTACAACACATTCCTTAATTGAATCGCGCGTCACACAATCAAATGGAGGACCGCTTTTGTTGAGCAATTAACGTACAGAAACAAATGACAATAATATAATTTAAAAGTCGTTTTAATTTTATGTAAGGATATAGGTACATACAACGCTGAAATTTTCGTAACTTGTAACAAGTTTTATTTTAGAGATTAAAAATTTCCATTGAGACATACTATTATAACTACATATCTCCTTTAAAAAAGCACTAATATGATTTAGGCAGATACAGATATGTTTATAATTAAGAATCCGCTGCTAAACCCAATGATGTCAAAAATCGAAATCAAAAATTACTCTATTCAACAAATAACACAAGCAATATATATTACACATGAAGATTTTATTTTGTTAATAATAGTTTGCTCCATTACATTTCGCGTCTAATTTGTAATTAAATATAGATTCCTAGAGGCGAGAACTTTGTTATTCTGAGATACAGTTATCTAACTAGTTCAGATAACAGGTGCACTTTAATTGTAAATACATTTCTTTATACCATCTTAATTGTAAAGTGTGAATTGTACCTTTATTTGTTACCAATAAAATACCAATATTTTTTTTAAGTCTGTTTACGGACGATAATTTTACGTGATAACATGATAAAGAAACATTAATGAAAGATTGCATACTTTTATAAATTTAATTGAATTATCATCACTGAATATTTTCGAGCTGCTAGCTCTGACGTCAGGCGAAAATAGAGATAAATGTTTTACAAGCCAACGCTTGGGCCGATCGTGCCTCTCTCTCAGGCACAGACGGAACGGGACACTTTTTCGTGCGTGCAGCCAGTATTCATCGACTATAAGACGTTGTCACGTCAAAAAATATATATCAAAATAAATAACATCCACTGTTGGAATAAAGATCACAAATTCATAAGGCAAAAGTAACTACCTCCTTACTATTCGACGTTCAGATTAATTGTGTAACAGAAATTATAATATTGCATAGGCATGAAGAAGGAAATGTGCTGTGTGGCTACGGCACTAAAGAATTTAGCCACCCCCTCTCTTCCCGTGGGTGTCGTAAGAGGCGACTAAGGGATAACAAGGTTCCACAACCACCTTGGAACTTAAGAAGCCGACCGATGGCGGGATAACCATCCAACTGCTGGCTTTGAAATACACAGGCCGAAGACGGGCAGCAGCGTCTTCGGTGCGACAAAGCCAGTACTGCGGTCGCCAACCCGCCTGCCCAGCGTGGTGACTATGGGCAAAACACATGAGTTCACGTTATTTTTGGCGTCAACTTGTGGAGGCCTATGTCCAGCAGTGGACTGTATAGGCTGTAATGATGAAGAAGGAAATAGATTGACTTAGATTATTTTAATGTTATAGGTGACTGACTGTATGGAATAAGTGTTACTAAAATACTTAAATTTTTGTTATATTCCGACAGTGACGATCCAATAAAAAATTAAGATAGTTCACAACAATAAATTCAAATATTTGAGGGAAAATATAAGGCATTAACACAAAAGAAAAAAAAAAAAACAAAGTTCTAATTCGAAATCATTTAGTAGATACACAAAGGTATTTACAAGCCATATTCTACAGAGTGGCGTGCAATTTTATCACTTTTAAGTCATATATATGACAAAAAGAAATCATGTATATAATAAAAAATAAATTGTTATTATTATCACTTATGAATTATTATTTATAAAAGTATTCGCTTCAACCTGTAATATCCTAGAGCTGGGCTTAGGCCTCTTTCCCTATGTAGGAGAAGGATCAGCTAAATCCACCACGCTGCTCCAATACGGCTTGGCGGATATATTCCCTACTAGTATCGCTATCAGGTGTAAATGATAAAAACCGAGACCGAAGGCTTAACATGCTTTCCGAGGGACGATGGGGAGGCCCACAAGGACTGCACAAACACCCAGACCACGGCAAACATCTGCATCACCAGTACAAATGTTTGTCATGTGCGGGGATCGAACCCGAAACCGTCAGCGCAACTTTTTAATCAAAAGCTGATGCTTGTCATGGAGTCCCATTTAAATTCGATCAAGATTTAAAGAATATTTTTTGAGTTATTCTTTATAATGCGTATTAAATTTACCTTTTTACCGACTACCTGCGTCGTATTACTTGTCGATACAATTGAAGTAGTTTTTTTATTCTGTTTTCTACACAATTATTTGTGTACAATTTTTCAAAACATTACAATAAATTTTAAAATAAATAAATAAATATATAAATATAAAATATAATATATAAATATAAAACAATAGAACTTGAAAACAGTGGGTATGTGATGAAATCGACTTGTACAAAATTAATGTGGTAAAATACAAAAAGAACATTTTTCTGTATTATTTATTATCCGAGTTTACTGTCTTTTCTTCTCGGCCTACCAAAATTAAGTTCCGTCACATTTTATAAAATACGGCCTTTTGTTCATCTTCTATTGTGTTCACCGTCAATCACAGGCCTATCTTATCGTTTTGTGTCCAATTATATTATTAAAATGAAATATAAACATTAAAATTTTAATAATAGGTCTTTATCTATGAAATTTTCGTTTTTGATGAAATAAGTTAACGCACTTTTTTTCTATATTTTTTATTTTCATTATTCAAAATAATTACCCATGGAATCAATGCATTTTTGCCAACGTAGTGGTAACTTATTGATGCTTTTTTTGAAAAACTCTGCTAGACGGGTGGCAACAAACTCTTAAAAGGCATTTTGTATTGACTCTCGGGTATTGAATTTTTTTCCCGCCAAAAAGTTATCCGAATTCTGAAAAAGTGTAGGGGCAAGATCTATCCGTACTCACCGTATGGCGGAAGATGGAGAACTTCCAACCCTAGCTCTTGTAACTTGGAGACCATGTGCTGTGCAGTATGAACCAGAAGAAAAAATCTTTACCTTTTAAATACATATTATGTATATATAAAACGCATAATCGTTATTACCAAAATGCTAATTTCCACTTGGATAATGCATATGGTCAATTGCACACATCGATGGAGATAAAATCAGGGTAGGATTAATCTCCTCAGTATACAAATATGTGGCCCTTCCCCTGTAACTGTAAGTAATTAATTTTAATACCTTTTTTTACTGACGCAAAAATGTGTAGTAAGCAAGGAAGATACAATATTTGCGATTTTTATGTAAAGCTACTCGTTTGCCCAAAGAGCAAAGGGGAAGAACACAACAAATAAAACTAAATGAATTTTCTTTCAGGTCACTAGAAAAATTAGAAAAAATATTTGTGTCTAGTCACACGTAATTATACAACATTTATCACTAGTCTGGTGTATGTCCTTGTGTGTTTTCCCACCATATCTCGAAGAACACGTAAAGCTGTCGGTCGGTCGGTCCCGGTTGTTATCTTGGACACCTGATAACATGCAACACGTAGGAAAATTATCGACCAAACCACAGTGGAGCAGCGTGGTGGATTAAGCTTCAAACCTTCTTTTATCTATATATTAATACGTGAAGCAAAAACTTTGTACCCCTTTTTGCGAAAATTACGCAGACGGTGCAGTATGAAATTCCGCACACTTATAGTTTATATAAAGA
This sequence comes from Melitaea cinxia, assembly GCF_905220565.1. Lineage (NCBI taxonomy): Eukaryota > Metazoa > Arthropoda > Insecta > Lepidoptera > Nymphalidae > Melitaea > Melitaea cinxia. The sequence goes on from NC_059416.1 coordinate 3,908,952, forward strand.
AAAAGTGCAGAATGCTCATATTTTTTTTAAATTATGCATAAAAAGTAAATTAAATCAATTTAAAAAATATTACACACACTACCATGTATTTAACGCACACACAAAAATTATACTTTTTTGTTGACTATAGCCAAATTGAAAAATTTTAAAAGAGGTTCTTTATTTTTCATAATTTTTGATTATCTTTAATTTAAATTTTTAATTATGGTCGAATTTCGACCTCTAGGCGACCACTAGTATGGAGAAAAACGCCTTTATCCAAAAGTGGGGAGTTACAGGTTGAATAAGTCAATCCATAATTCTTAACATACTGGGTCGGGAAAAAGTTTCTTCAAAATGTTTACACTAATTATAATATATAGGTACCATTTTGTTCGATAGCTTGCCGCCATCTCATAGGTAGAGACAGTATTCCGTTGCTTTATATTGCTTACGTGCATATAGTTGCCTTGCCGTGAGGTGTCGGCCGTGTAGAATAGCATCATCCCCTTTCTTCCCGTGGGGGTCGTAAAAGACGACCGAGGGATAAACCTGGCTCAAAGTCGTCAGGGTCCTGAAGAAGGAAAAGTTTCCTAGGTGACACAGTGTCTGTCTGACACTGCCTAAATCATCTGCAATAGACTGACTAAGGCCAACGGTGATGCGTATAATATTGCTTACATTTTAGGACTTCTCATTAAAAAACCAGGACAAGTAGTTTTGACACTACTCTCTTGATGCTAACTTTACACTACCTAAAGAATTTTGAAGCGACCAAAACAGATGGAAATCTAAGGGTCCAAGATCGGGGCTATATGGTGGATGTCTTAAGACTTCGCAGTCAAACTCTCTCAATTTTTGTTGCGTGACTAAAAAGCTCGGGCGTTGTCGTGACGAACCTGAAATGTCACATTTTCTGTTGATTAATTCTGTCCGCTTATTCTCAATTTCAAGAAGTGAGAATAAGCGTTTCTTTACAACTAAGCTCTTCAAAAATGGTTCGATATCATTATATTTTAAGAGTGAATCACAAATAAATACATTGTCCATTAGGTTTCTTTCAGTGAGCTCATGTGCCACCCATGTATAGAGCTTTTTTGTATAGACTGTCTTTTTCAAATGGGTCCAAAACTGTTTTATAGTTAATTCTCAGACCTTCAGCTATATTGTAACTACTCAAATGTCGGTCTTACTCCACTTTTTCAATAATACCATCACGTTTATCCGTAAATGGGTGACCAGAGCGAAAAATATCTTTGTCATCTAAATTTCGTGACTGAAAACGGTTAACCAATTTTTTACTACTCTTACTAACATTGCAAAAGGTCTATAAACATCACAATTTTTTTTTCACGGCTTGAATAGCTTTGTTCCTTTTTTAAAGTAAAACTTTAAATATACCGAATTTTGACGTTGGTTTCGTCCATTTACTTTTTAATATTTTTTCTTTTATTTTGTAGATCTTTCTTTGTACATCTTTCATTTTATGTTTTTTTTTAATGGTGTACAATAAAGAGTATTATTATTATTATTATTATTTTAAAATGCCACCTTTACTTGGTATTAAAACCAGTCAGTTACAAACAATACAACCATAAAGATTTTACCGCAACTTGTAACTAGAAAATACGAAAAGACCTTTACCCTGACCTATTATAATCCTGCCCTGGATTACCCTATCACTCAGAGAGCCACAGCTATTGTATAGGAGAGTTTGAAAGCCTAATCAATAGATTACCGCAAGGAGACGGATTCGCCCTTTGACTGTAACATCAAAGACTTGTTGTCAATTGTGTTATGGAAGGCTATTATTTCAAAGATTATTAATTACAAAGTAAGGATGATAATATTTTTATTATTTTGAAAGGCAAGGTCTTTTCTTCAATTAGAAGGAAAAATTGGAGTGTAACGCTATTTTAATAATTTCCTTGAGAGATTTTACTCTGCGGAAACATGTAATCCTTACAAATATTTTTTCCATTTCTGTTTTAGTACCTGCATATTTTATTAAATGTTGTAATAATATGAAGAGTGATCATAAATTTACCCAACATCCGTGACTTGGGTCTTATGATAAATACTAGCTGCTGCCCGCGACCTCGTCTGCGTGAACGATATCCAGCACCAAAAATACCTACGATTATACCTTTTAAAATAACATTCATTTACCCGTTTCTTCTTTAAATTTCATGTCTACAGAAAAATCTCATAGATGGCGCTGCTTTAAAATTGTCTTGTTTACTTATATTCATTTAATTATGTTTATCGGCTTAGTTACTTATATTGCGTGATTTTTATAGTGTGAAGCTAGCTTCTATAGCATGGTTATTAACATAATAACAACAACATTCAAATAATTGTCGTTAGATTACACGTTGTTACAGAATACGTGGAGGAAATAAAGGTTCACTGCTCGTTCCCGGTAGATGATAGCATGATAATATGTAGCCTATATGTTGACCCGACTTCTTAATAATATTCTTGCCAAATTTGAGGTAAATCCATGCGGTACTTTTTGAGTTTATCCCGGACATACATACAGACAAACAGACAAAAATTCTAAAAACTACATTTTTGGCTTCGGTATCGATTTTAGATCACACCCCAAGTATTATTTTAAAAAATATTCAATGTACACTTTTGACTTTCCTACCATTTTATTATATGTACGTATAGATAAATATAATTAAACATTCATTTATATATATATAAATATAAATGAATGTTTGCCTGTATGTCCTTTATAGAATCATAAACTATGCATTTGATCATGCCACGATCTTCAGCAAAGTGTTGTGCATGAGCCCACAAGGGTTCTGAGTTGGTACGACCAAAAAATAAAAATAAAAAAAAAGCATAACGACGCGCGCGTGGTACAGCTAGTTATAAATATAATTAAATATGTTTAACATACAAGCATGGTCATTTTTTAAGGTACGCTACTTAATACCTGTGTTTTAAGTGACAGCCGACTAAAACACACAGGTTTTTATAAATATACATACAAATGTTACAGATATATCGAAACCACAACCCCTGGAGAAGAAAGCACGGATACTACAATATGTACTAACGATCTAGTCATTTTTTCTACTGCGCTAAATTGAATTTTTTCTTGATTGGTTACTTCAGATTATAGTAGGTGCTGAGAGAATATTATTTGATTAGCAATAATTGTACGTATGAAAATTTAAGAAGATTTATTTATTTATTTATTGCCACAAATATACTACCATTACAGGTTATTATTTGCCATTTTATAAATAATAATAATAATAATAATCTTTATTTCAGGACTAGCCCATATAGTGTAGTAGTAACAATCTAATGTTAATACAATTACATTTAAATAATTAAATAATTACATTTTAATAAATTTATTAAATTATTATTTATGAATAAATAAATAAAAAATACTGAGCGAAAGCTATTAAATACATATAGTTAAAGCAAGAAGCTTACTTAGCCTTAAAATGAAGTCTGAATTATTTCATTGGCAGTTTCACGTGAAAATTTTTATAGTGCCGTATCGTGACTTACAAAGATCAATACACAAGCAATAAGTATCGTCGTTGAAAGGTTTAGTAACCTTACAAACAAATGAACTTAACACATTAGTATGTGTCCTAGTACAATGCAGCTTAAAATCTTACAAGCATTTAAACTCAATGCGAAGAAAATTGCGCAAATATGCTAGTTATAAATAATGGTGAAGTTTTACCACACTTAAAATAGCACCACTTCAATGACTGTCATTTTGATAAAATGGCGTAATTACTCAACGCCGTCGGAAATTCAATTGCTCAGAAAACTGAGCATTCAAAGGTATTATAACTTTAGACGTACAATAAAAACAATTTGAAAGTTTTATTTCATTCATTTAACGGGATTCCGCAGCTTTTGAATTCCCTTATCTCATCTCTTTAAACGTCTATAATAATATAATAAAAACCCACAAACAATATTGCAATGATCTCAACATAAATTTAAAGTTTTTTAAAGAGAAATTAATAGATAAAGCTTATTATTCTGTGCAGGTTTATATAGTTGATAAAGATTTAGACTTAGTGACGCTGTATTTGATGAAAGATATTACTAATTTTCTACTAAAACACAGTTTTTATCTTATTTTCAAAGGAGTAACTGCGGAGTTTCTCTCCGATTTTTCTGTACAAAATCTACAAAGTAAGATTCGAAAGTGCTTTTGAAGCTACTTTGAATAAAGTTGTTTTTGATTTGATACGATTTGATTACTAAAACGAATATAGGTTCTATACAATACAATCAATACTTTTTGACACATTCTTCATATTATTGAATATAGCGTTAGCTTGTTTTTCTTTTTATTTATGTTAATGGCATTTCAGGGTGAACTTAAGCGAAAACTCCTTGATGAAATTAGATGTTGTTTGCCTAGATTTGTAACATAAAATCAGATACATACGTTTTGCCTTGATACACTGTCTAAAAGTGAATTATTATGATAGCGTAATAATATTGATACGTTATTTGAAATTCAATGCTCACAAAGTTGTGGGCAGAGGTTAGTGTTATATTTACCGTAATTAGGACGAGTTTGCCGTTGTTTACTTGTTTGTTTTAGTTTTGCATGTTTCTGTATTATCGCCACGTATGCTCTACGTTTATAGATTCGCAATATAGGCAAATTAGATTAGTCTATAAAGACCCAATATAAGCCATACGATTTAACGCGCGCGATAATTAAGTCTATTATGTCGGCACTAGCGCTGTCGTACGCAATTAGAAAGGAATTTATAAACAACAGATGCAGCGGTCGCGCCACCTAGCACATCGTTTGATAGTCACCTACCCTCATTCATTATATTACTTATGACGAGTATAAAACGAACGGTGCAAACCTCTGCTTAAGCAGTCTTGGCTCTGGCTTGGCACGATACACTTGTTGTATCCTGCTAGTAGCTTAACCTAGACTCTTTTAATAATTAATTTGTGCAAACGAATTAATTGTTACATATTAGAGCGGACAAGGGTGGCGTTGATACGTATCTCAAAGGGGGCCTCCTTAAACCTACACCTTGGTCGCAAGTTCTAGGCACTGTTCTGAGTTACTCCCTCTGCCACACGATGGACTCGGCACCCTCCACTCCGTTACCTAATAACTACCCAGCATTCAGCAGACTGAGTACTCTGAGACGATGAGGGACAGAAATATACCCTCATTTCCGACATATATTTTATTTATTGAGCTCCTAATAGTCTGTAGGTAGTTTGTTCCTAACGTAGGTAACTTATCGCCTTTGTTTTAGGTAACAGCCGGCATGTATACTTACATTTATTGCACCGATACGTAATTAATGTACAGGAAATTTCGAACCCAAAAGGAGCAGCCCGACTGGAATAGTACCTCAACCTTAGAGATCACAGCTAAATAATACTGTTTTCAAGCAGTTTTCTATTCCTGATGCTGAGTAAAGTGACCAGAACTCCTGGGGGAAGTTGGGGGTAGGGTCGACAAGGCGCTTGTAATGCTTCTGGTGTTGCAGACGTTTATAAGGTGTGGTAATTGATTAGCATCAGCTGAGCCGTACGACTGTTTGCCGACCTAGTTATATATATAAAAAAAAAACATATCTATACATATAATAAAATTGTAGGAAAGTCAAAACTTTACATTGAATATTTATTTAAAAGAATACTTGGGGTGTGATTTGCAATCGATACCGAAGCCAAAAATATAGTTTTTAGAATTTTTGTCTGTTTGTCTGTTTGTCTGTATGTATGTCCGGGAGAAACTCAAAAAGCACCGCATGGATTTACTTCAAATTTGGCACGAATAATATTAAGAAGTCGGGTCAACATATAGGCTACATATTATCATGCTATCACCTATAACAGGAACAAGCAGTGAACCTTTATTTCCTCAACGCATTCTGTAACAACGTGTAATCTAACGACGCATATTTGAATGTTGTTGTTATTATGTTAATAATCATGCTATATAAGCTAGCTTCACACTATAAAAATCACGCAATATAGGTAACTAAGCCGATAAAAATAATTAAATGAATATAAGTAGACAAGACAGTTTAAAAGCAGCGCCATCTATGAGATTTTTCTGTAGATATGAAATGTAAAGAAGAAACGGGTAAATGAATGTTATTTTAAAAGGTATAATCGTAGGTATTTTTGGTGCTGTATAGCGTTCACGCAGACGACGTCGCGGGCAGCAACTAATTTATAATAAAAATTCAAACAAATATTTATTACACCCAGACTCGGACGAGAGTCGAACCGACAACCCCTAAAAGCAGAAGGTACTGCAAACTACGCCATCGGGGAAATCCTTTTTAATTTAATTATAGAATTTAATTATAGAAACGCATCCAACATTCTCGTACTCCTTATAATCATACCCTAACCTTTAATAATTTCTTGAACATTTACCTTCAGATGAAAGGGGTGAACACCCGTTGTTTGGGGCGATACAACTATGAACATTTAGGTACAAATTAGAAGCTATTACCTATAATACACGTAAATGCACTTAAGGGTTTATAACACCATCTAAGGTCCGATTGGGCTTTAAATTGAAATATGGTTATCTAAATTGTTTCGATAATAAACAATACACTCTAAGACTACTTTATCCGGTTTATAACGGATAAAAGCGATGAAAACTGGCTATTTAATTTAAAATACTTGTCGTCATATAATAATTACTATAATATAATTTTAGATCAATCAAAATGCTTATTTATTATAAAAATTTTAATGTTTTACAACATAATATCATAATTAACCGATTTCTAAATTCTCAATTCAACTGTATTTTAGATCTCCTTATAACTTTTTACTCGGTGTAATGATTTTGATGATTCTTTTTTAACCGAATAATGTGGTAAATTTGTTAATTTTTTTAATTTGAACCAAATCAGATTAGTGATTTCTTGAGTCATCACTAATGCATATGAAATGCAAAATGAATGCGATGAAAATGATTATTTTTGTCGACTAACTACGTTGTATTACCTGCTTCTGTAAATCGAATTCTGTAATCGAAGTTGTTTTTTTTTGTTGTTTGTGAGCAAACACAATAATAAAAAATATATTACTAAACATTAAATTGATGGGAAACTTATTATTGTTCACCGTATTCGATTTGTGAAGTCACCTTGATCTGGTAGTCTCATGAATAATATTATAAGACTATAGACATACGCATACATATGTATTATATTATATTGCAGATGTATTTTCAGTTTCGTTTTACTATTCCCGAAAAATAGATAAATATTTCTTTTCTTTTGTACACTGAATCACTACAAGAAAGCGAGTTGGATTCTAAACAATCTTGTAAATATAATAATTATAACAATAGTGAAGGGAAAACTGTAAAAAACTAATATATACAAATAAATAAAATTGGAATGTATGTTTGTAATATTAAAATAAATAATTAATAGTTAAATATTAATAAAAACTAAATATATATATATAATAATTGTGTTTGCAGGCAAACGAAGAAAAACCCGACTTCAATTATAATTATCGACAAGTAATACAACGTAGGTAGACGAAAAAATAGTCAAGTAAATACGCATTATCAAAAATTACTCTAAAAGTTGTAATCAGATCTCGATGAAATTTAAATGTTACCACATGATAAACATCGGCTTTCGATTAAATTAAAAATCATTAAAATCGGTACACCCAGTAAAAAGTTATGCCGATTTTCACGAGTTTCCCTCGATTTCTCTGGGATCCCATCATCAGATATACGAGTATATATATACAGGGTTACAGGAAAAGTCGACCTAAATCCGTTAAGGGCGTATAGTACACACCATTTCTGAATGATTTCACTATGGAACCCCCCATCCTAAACTTAACCGTTTTCGAGATATTCGAGTTTTAATTTTTTTTAATGAAAATGCCCAATTTTTCGGCTATTGAATTGAATTTTTTGAATTTTTTTGACTCTTATGATTATTTTTTTGGTTTTTTACATGAAGAATGAGATGCTTAATGACCTCAATGACTAAAATTGCACGTAAGTTAACTAAATAGGTCGTTGTAGACGATCGAAACTTAAGAAATTAAGTACAAATTATAAAAAAATATTTTTCTTTTCTGGATATCTCAAAAAATTATTATGGCACTTGCTCTGCAAATGTGCTTAAGAACATCTACATTTTATCAGCTATCCAACGAGGTATAACAACCTAGGGTTGTATTTAAACTCATAGAAAAAAACATAGTTGAAAAGGTTCAGGTAGTAGGTCTAACGGGTCGGCTATTGTCCTTCAAGTTAATCCGGTGCATGTGAGCGAGACAAGTTAAGATTTATGCAGGTGAGAGTGAGAAATAATGTGCAAAAACAAGATCTGAATGGTGATACTTATGAAAATTTCTTAAGAGGTGACTTAAGTGACCTTCTAGATGATCTCCCATTAAAATTACTGCGGGACATGTGGTTTCAACATGATGGCTGCCCTGCTCATTTCAGAAGAAGCGTTAGGGAATGGTTGGACACTAACTATCCTAACAAATGGATTGGACGAGGTGGGCCTTTACCCTGACCAGCCAGATGTCCCGACCTGACCCCCATGGATTTTTATGTATGGGGGCACATGAAGAGCCTCGTTTACAGTGAGCCCAACCCCATATCGTCAGAGGAAGTTCTCAAAGAAAGGATAATTAATGCTGCTAACGACATAAGAAGAACATTAACCATTGGTGTAATGAAAAGTGGACTACGTGAAAGAATGAGAAAATGTGTGCGAAATAGAGGTGGACACGTGGAACATGAACTTCAAAAACATTAGGTGAATAAATGTTATTTTGAACTGATTTATTGTTTCATTTAGCTTACTACAATCACTGACGATCTTGTAATGATGATGCTGAACTTAAGTCAAATTAATTAAATAAGCGCTATTTATTTTGACTGCCATGTAGCCTTAGAAAGTAAGTTTCACCTTTGAGGTTAATAAATACCCTCGAGTGTTATACCTCGTTGGATAGCTGATAAAATTTAGATGTTTTTAAGCACATCTGCAGAGCAAGTGCCATAATAATTTTTTGAGATATCCAGAAAAGAAAAATATTTTTTTATAATTTGTACTTTTTTTCTTAAGTTTCGATCGTCTACAACGACCTATTTAGTTAACTTACGTGCAATTTTAGTCATTGAGATCATTAAGCATCTCATTCTTCATGTAAAAAACCAAAAAAATAATCATAAGAGTCAAAAAAATTCAAAATATTCAGTTCAATAGCCGAAAAATTGGGCATTTTCATAAAAAAAATTAAAACTCGAATATCTCGAAAACGGTTAAGTTTAAGATGGGGGGTTCCATAGTGAAATCATTCAAAAATGGTGTGTACTACACGCCCTTAACGGATCTAGGTCGACTTTTCCTATATATACGGTCGAATTGAGTAACCTTGTCCTTTTTTGAAGTCGGTTAAAAAAACCCTTACTAACAGTAACATAGGCTAAGTGTATAGTGTAAGTAGAACATAAGTGTAAATATATGGCAACTAGGAAATAAGTATACATATATATTAATTAACAAATAAGTGTCGATATAGACATTGATAAAAAAATGAATTAAATGTTCAGAAATTATGAATGAATGAATAATGAGTGATCAAAGAGTATTTGTAAGGAAAAAAAGCCGTCAGCGTCGGACCACGTCCTAGTTTTACTTAGACAGTCACAGGACTGTCGATCTGTAGTTTGTATGACAAATCGCCTGTGGTATTCGTATATAATGCATGTTTAACAAAAGGCATGGGCATTTTGAGCACGTGGATGTATTTTTTTTTTAAATTAAAAATATGTTTATATAACCGATATATAAATTTTTAATAAATGTAGACCCAAAGTAACATTGTTCACAATTTTGGTCTGTCTGTCTGTCTGTTTTTTCCGGATAATCTCTGTATTTAAAAATAAAAAATTATAATGTTAAAGCATAAAATATAATTGAGGTATTTTTTTTTCTTGAGAACTTTTTTACTATAGACAGACAAAAAATAAATACACTAATACTTTACAGTATAAATTTATGTTAGTAATCGATGAATTAAAAACCAATGGACCGATTTTAATGATTTCATAATCATAAGATAAAAAACAGATGAAGAGTGCAAAATATTAAACTATAAGTTTTTATAGAACACGAGAAACGGGTGAAATCGCTCCGAATATCCATACAAAACAGTTGTTTAAACAACAAACTCCACTTTTGTCTTCGTTTAAATTTAGACGCATAACTGTATTTCATTCATAAAGCCTACTCGCAACAGTTTAATACAAATGAAACGAGAAAATAATTATTACAAATGAACTCCCCTCTCCCTTCATACCCTTTAGTTAATGTGTAAAGTAATTACGTTGTACGCTTTAACGATAATTTTGTTTCTCTTATTGTCAAAACTGATAGCCAAACTTTTTGTTTTCCTGTGACAAAGAAAATATTACAAGTAGTAATAGAGTTATCTCAAACTTTTATTTAACTTATTTTATTATAATAATAAAACGAGGAACTACATGTAAGTTTATAAAACTTTGATTGAGGTTGAAGTTTGCATGATCGATTTATAACTAAATGTGTGTAAGAATTTAGAGGAGACTTCATCAAAATCAGCTTCAACTTGAGCCTGTAATATCCCACTGCTAGGATAGGCCTCTTTCCCCATGTAGGAGAAGGATCAGAGCACAACCCACCACGCTGATTCAATGTGGGTTGGCGGATATATTCCCTACTATGAGTAACGATTGCTATCAGGTGTACATGATAACAATCGGGACCGACGACTTAACGTGCTCTCCGAGGCACGGTGGGGAGACCCACAAGCACTGCAGAAACACCCAGACATGGTCAGTATGCAAACATCTGTATAGCCAACACAAATGTTTGTCATGTGCGGGAACGCAACCGCCAGCGCAACAGAAACAAACCAGTGCTGTGACCGTTGCGCCAACGCGATATTAACATACACGAAAATATTTTTTAAGACAAATTAAGAGGACGAGTGACGAATAAAATTGTTTTTTTTTATTTACCTTATAAGATCCCGATGCTGGATTAGCTTGTCCTAATCCAAACTCACTTCAGCCTACCGCAGTCCATATAGTCCTGCTGGACATAGGCCTCCCTGATTTCGTGCCAAAAATGGCGTGAACTCAAATGTGTTGCCTATAGTCACCACGCTGTGCAGGCGGATCGGTGACCGCAGGACTAGCTTTGTCGCACCGATGACTCTGCTGCCCGTCTTTGGTCTGTGTATTTCAAAGTCAGCAGTTGGATTGTTATCCTTCCATCGATCGACTTTATAAGTTCCAAGGTGGTGGTGGAACTTTGTTATCCATTAATCGACTCTTACGACACCCATGGGAAGAGAAGGGGTGGCTATATTATTTACTGCCTCAACCACACAGCATTAATCAAAAATGCTACATAAAAATTTAAGCCGAGATCTTATAAATAAAGTAAATATATATATAAATATTGCTAGCTACGCTCCGCAGTTTGACCTGCGTAACTTCTAATCTGTAAATGGCGGGATAATAAATAGCCTACGTGCTTTTCTGGACCTACAGCCGGTTTAGTAGTATTTGCCTTAAAGGGTTTTGCCTCTTTAAACATCCATCCTTCCACCCATCCGCATAAACTTTACATCTATAATATTCTTAAAGGATTAAGTAAGCAGGTGTTAACTGAATCAATTAATTCGATTTATTACTGTTTGATTAACTCACATTTCGAAATTGATACATTATTTTATCATAAGCAAGAATTCATATTTTTCATAAACCAATTTGTATCAATAATTCAGATAAAATTTTATATTTAAGCAGATTAAAATTATTGTAGTCTAATGACTATCGAACACGAGTTTTTCAAGCTCACTCTTGACTACCCCTTTTAATAAACGATTTACGACTCGTTCATTACGAATTATATGTAACGAAACATCTTCTAAACATGAAAATAAAAAATTTGTTCAGTCTTCATCTCAAGAGCTGTTAAAATAACGATTGAGTTCTTTCTATACACGTTTTTGTCTTTATAATTTTATTTACTCGAATACGAAAAAAGCCTTCTATAACACAATAACATCTTCAATTTGCATCGACGAGCAATACAAAGTAGGCAATCAAAAGTTTTTTATTAAATACACGTTATCAGGCATAAAATAATCAAAAATACTCGTCTGATATCAATCTATTTTTTTTTAGTGGGACACGACCAGCCACCAGTTTTCGATTAAAAAATAATCATCAAAATCAGTACACCCAGTAAGAAGTTACGAGGTATCACACAAAAAATGCAGGCTAATTGAGTACCTCCTCTTTTTTTTAACTTACAAACCTGTAAAATAATACAATAGGTTCCCGATACAATTTAGAAGAATCATTGTATAGCATTATGTATGAATAATGGATAAAATCTAAAATATGTATCTATGGATGTATGGAGAGGGATTGGAGTTAAATTTAAATATAATTTGTGATATATTCCCTACCACCGTCTACTGCCACCGTTATATCGATACACAATAATGAATAAATGATGAATCGTCTATGATAACAACTGTGACCGACAGGTTAACGTGCTCTCCGAGACACGGACTTTTCTCCTACATGAAAAGAGGCATATTTGCCAGTAGTTAATCAATCACTCAAAAAAATTATCTATGAATGTATTGTACGATAATCATGTTCACTGTTTAATTTTTGTCTAGCACTACTGCTATTTGCAGTAATATCATCTCTCATCACCATGGGCAGACTGATGGACTTCAGAGATAAGATCGCCCTTTCTGATATCACAAGTATTATAATATTTTTTTTAACGTAATAAAGTACATTAAAAGTTAAATTTATAACAGTTTGGAATCGTATCGATCAGTATTAACTAATTTTTTTATTTCTTCAATATACAGAATTGTAAAAAGACATTTTAATATATCACGAATATAGATGTAAGCTTACTAACTTGAATAGCTTATGCGTTTTATCCTATTTGCCTTAATTATAACTCGCCTTTCGATAAAACATCTCATAGACTCGTAATATTAAGCGATGTTGCAGTATTTAAGCTTTATAACGAGATGGCTCAGCTAATAAAACTTGCGAATAGACAGACGTTTACAGTTTTAAGTTGGAGTTAGTATCACTGAGCTTACAAATACAAATTAAAGAAAAATATTATATCCTGAGATATATGTTTTGATCAACCCATAATGAAACATGGCAAATTAAGCGTCAACACTAAGAAATGTAGGTTATATGAGATTCCTATGCCTAATACTAGCACGTTTATAGAATAGAAGATACCGGGACATGTAGCACAGTTGTATATGAGATATGTACAGCAGATATGGCGATATCATTCTTGTACCTACCGTAGCTAGGGAATAAATAAAAAATCAGTCTTTAAGATTCAAAACCATAACTTTAATTTATACTAATAATATTATAAAGCTGAAGAGTTTGTTTTTTTATTCAATAATTTTTCGTAATTCAATGATCATTGGTGACACTGACATGTATGTCATATGTTCTATTTCATTATTATTAATATCTATATAATAATAGATTTTATTAGCAACATATAATATAATAATAATAATTAGATAAATAACATTAAACTAAAAAAACCTTAAGTATATATATATACATAATATAATAATTAAAAAATATATTAAAAGGAGTCCCTTTAGGCAAGGTTCCGAAGATACTGGCAGCGTTCCCCCTTTGAATAGCTAGACTAATTCTTTGTCCGAAGTAGCTGCCAGCTCTTCGGTCTCCTGTGACGTCGAATAACCTTTTCGATATTTCCTTAAAAAGTGTTATAGCACTAGGACCCCACGGACCAAGGGTCTGTTTGTTTGTTTGAACGCGCTAATCTCAGAAACTACTCGTTCGATTTAAAAATTCTTTCAGTGATAGATAGCCCATTTATCGAGGAAAGCTATAGGCTATATAACATTACGCTATAATTAATAGGAGCGGAGCACTAATGAAGAATGTCTCAAATTCGGGGGGGTTTTTTCAAGTAACTTTTCACGCGGACGAAGTCGCCGGCAGAAGGTAGTATAATAATAATTGATGTGATCTATACATTATCAAAATTATAATCCCACCAACATAAACAAAGACCTATCTCCCTTCTAATTTAATAAACATTATTTACGATGTATAAATTATAAAAAAAAAAAAAAAAATTAACAAAAAAAAAAACGACTTCAAACAGGAAACTAAAAAGTGAAAAATAAATTTACTTAGTACAAAATAATTCGTATTTTGATTTAGTTAATCAGAAATGATTAAATAAATATTTTATAATTTTGAAGTCGGTGCCAAGTAAAACAATAACTACTCTAGTATCTACTCGTAAGTTGTATTCAGTTTTCTTTCATAATTTGTTTCATTGACTATTAGGTTGAATACTGTTATTATTCTGTTATTGTTTTGACATATCTAATAATATTTTTTGTACTTGTTTGTTGTGTGTGTGTTGTTTGTATTTGTTATTGTAGCCAGGTTGTTGTAGTAATTACTTGGCACCAACTTCAAAATTATAAAATATTTATTTAATCATTTCTGATTAACTAAATCAAAATACGAATTACTTTGTACTAAGTAAATTTATTTTTCACTTTTTAGCTTCCTGTTTGAAGTCGGTTTTTTTTTTGTTAAAAATTATTTTATTTTACAATTTTTAGTGATGGCTAGACCTAACAAGGATGCTTTTTCTCTTGTGTCGGGGGTCCGGAAACATACACAATACACAAGCACAAACACCCAGACAATGACAAACATCTATATGGCCAATACAAATGTCTGTCGTGCGCGGAGATTGAACCCACTAACGCCAGCGCAACAGCCGGTGCTGTGGCCGCTGCGCTAACGCGTCGACATACTATGAGTAAAGTTCGCTATCAGGTGTACGTAATAACAACCGGGACTGACAGCCTAGCGTGTTCTCCGAGGCTAGGTTGGGAGAACCACAAGGATTAACAACTAGCTCGAAAATAAATATTTGTATAAACATAAATATCCACTCCGAGCGGGAATAGAACACGCGACCGTCGGTGTTTAGGCGCCGCCGACACGGCACATGCACCATTATATCAAAGCGGTCGTCAAAAAGCAAAAGGTAACTGCTGTAAATTGTTGAGAAATTCCCTCGAGTGTTTATGGGCTCCATCATCAAACCTGATCCTGCGACACAGATGATCACACAGTAGGTAATTGCTATAAATCGTTGAAAAGTTCCCTCGACTATCTTTCGTCTCCATCATTAGACTGTAATGGCACTTGTAACTCATATAGGTGCAAAGTTCTCATCAATAGAAACGAATTAAGTTCAAACAGCAGGTAATTGCTATAAGTCGTTGAAGAATTCCCTCGACTATCTTTCGTCTCCATCATCAGACTGAAATAGCACTTATAACTCATACATATGCAAAGTTCTCATCAATAGAAACGAATTAAGTTCAAACAGCTGGTAATTGCTATAAATCGTTAAAGAGTTCCCTCGACTATCTTTTGTCTCCATCATCAGACTGTAATGGCACTTATAACTCATACAGGTGCAAAGTTCTCATGAATAGAAACGAATTAAGTTCAAAAAGCAGGTAATTGCTATAAATCGTTAAAGAGTTCCCTCGACTATCTTTCTTTTCCATCATCAGATCGACTCCAGACCTTTATTAAATAGTAATGCTTTATAGTACTTAATGAAAACATGATTAAATTTACTAGTCACCCTTACGATTTTTGAAAGTTTTCCTCGATTTCTCTGGGATCCCATCATCAGATCCTGGTTTCCTTATCATGGTACCAAACTATGGATATCTCCTTTTCAACAAAAAAAGAATTATCAAAATCGGTTCATAAACGAAGAAGTTATCTCCGAACATACATAAAAAAAATATATGTATATGTACGGTCGAATTGAGTAACCTCCTCCTTTTTTTGAAGTCGGTTAACAAAACAAAATCCAATTCAATTGTAACTTTACCGTAAAAACCTTACATTTGTATTTTCGAAGCAAACAAATGGATTTATAGGCATTTAC
This sequence comes from Melitaea cinxia, assembly GCF_905220565.1. Classification (NCBI taxonomy): domain Eukaryota; kingdom Metazoa; phylum Arthropoda; class Insecta; order Lepidoptera; family Nymphalidae; genus Melitaea; species Melitaea cinxia. Next base: position 3,925,013 of record NC_059416.1, read on the forward strand.
CGTAAACGATACTTGATTTATTTCGATGTCGATTTGAAATCAATATACATATAAAATTTGTTGTGTTTGTTTGAATCAGATAGAACAATATTTATATGATAATAATTTACAGAGTTACTTCAAAATGCTATTTGAATACTGTAACTGAAGTAAGGCACAGTTGAAATTTCCTGCTAAAAAGATGGAGCAGCCCGACTGGTGTAGTACCTCGACCTTACAGAAGATCACAGCAAAATAATATTGTTTTCAAGCAGTGTTGTGTTCCTATTGGTGAGTAAGGTGACCAGAGCTCCTGGGGGGAATTGGGTATGGGCTCGGCAACGCGCTTGCGATGCTTCTGGTGTTGCAGGCGTCTGTAAGCTACGGTAATCGCTTACCATCAAGTGAGTTAAATAATAAAATAATAAAAAAAATTACTTGTGTATATTTTTAATTGGTAAAATTTATAGGATGATCTAAGTTTCTAGGTTTATTTCATTTACGTGTATGTGTACTATAAATAATTTGGTGCAAAAAATACTGCTGTGTAGTTCAAAAAAGGACTGTATGTGTATAAAATGTAAAATTGAAATTAAAAGTAAGGAATAATTAGCTAAATTGAGAAATCCAAGTTGCGGAGCAAGCTAGTATTAAAGAAAATTCCTCGAGAATCCTACAACCAGATTGTTTTTATTTGTTTTTAGGAACGTTACGAATACCCTCGAAAGTTGGAGAATGTATCAAAAATACTTGTGCTGTTTAATGTTTATTAGTAAAAGAATGCTTGTTTAAATATTTCTATGTATTAGTATTTCTTTTTAACCGGTTTGAAAAATGGGGTTTTTTCAATTCGATTGTATTTTTAAACGGTTTTATTTAGCTCACCCCGTTTGTTTTATTTTTTATTTATTATTTATTCTTGGGTCAAATTTAGTAATTCAAATTTCACCCTCTTCCTGTCAACCGATTAATCTGAAATTTTGTATACACTTTGGATTTTGGTGACAATACAATTATGTTTATTCATTATCATTATAAATTCAAGATGGCCGCCGCTACAAAATGGCGGATAATTTATGTTTTATTAATCCCATCAATATGGGTATCAAATGAAAGGGCTCAACAAGCAGAATACAATATACTATAAAAAATTGAAATCCAAGATGGCGGCCGCTACAAAATGGCGGATAACGTAGGTTTTATCAATCCCATCAATATGGGTATCAAATGAAAGGGCTCAACAAGCAGAATACAATATACTATAAAAAATTGAAATACAAGATGGCGGCCACTACAAAATGGCGGATAACGTAGGTTTTATCGATCCCATCAATATGGGTATCAAATGAAAGTGCTCAACCAGTATAATCAATGTACTATATAAAATTAAAATCCAAGATGGCGGCCTCTACAAAATGGCGGATAACTTAGGTTTTATCAATCCCATCAACATGGGTATCAAATGAAAGGTCTCAACAAGTAGAATACAATTTACTATGCAAAATTGAAATCTAAGCTGGCCGCCGCTACCAAATGTCTGATAACAATTTTTTATCAATCCCACCAATATGGGTATCAAATAAAAGGGCTTGACAAGAAGAATACAGTGCACTATACAACCTCAATATTTAAGATGGGCCTTGCAATAATGAAGCACTAAATGAATTAAACAGAATGCGAAATAAAAACTAAAAACTAGAAAATAAAAATAGGTAAAAAAACTTTTTAAGTTAAACGGTTTTATGTTAAACATACATTGCAATGTTTAAGATAAATGTACTAAAAACGAAAAAATAATAAAATAGATACAGTCGTGGGAATTATAAACATATGCATAGACTAGACTAAAATAAAACCGTGGGGCACGTCAATTGTCTACAAATTATCGACTTAATGTGCGATAGAAGAATCGTTTAATTCGTCGTTAAAATAGGCAGTTGGCCCGCAGACGGTGAGGAAATTACTTACTATTTTCTTGCTCATGGAAATTCCAATAGTTATACACTCCATGTAAATAAAAGAGATGTTTCAACTAGTTTATCGTTGGACATTCACACTGCTGGCTGGCGAGGAATCGTTTCACTGCTCGTAGTTTGTTTTTAATCGACAAAACATATGATAAAAGTACTACTCGCTCACCACTATGAAACCCTAAAACTCGCTTATAATCGAGCTTGCTAGCTTGTTTCCACATTCTAGCCCTACTTATCACACGTCCATCGTTGTCGGTTGAACAACTGCCTAATTATAGTGTAACATTACAAAACAAACATTTTAATCAACGATTGTAGACAATTGACGTGCCCCACGGTTTTATTTTAGTCTAGTCTATGCATATGTTTATAATTCCCACGACTGTATCTATTTTATTATTTTTTCGTTTTTAGTACATTTATCTTAAACATTGCAATGTATGTTTAACATAAAACCGTTTAACTTAAAAAGTTTTTTTACCTATTTTTATTTATGTATGTTTTTTTATTTAATCGAAAGGTGTTGCGTATCTGTAGTTACATTTAATTTAAATAGAGATCTAACTAGTACTTTTCGAGTTTTTTTTTTCGTTTGCAAACAACACTATTATTAACGCAACGATTAGTAAAAAATGAAAAAAAAAATATTAAAAAAATACATACAGTAATTGCCTCTAATAGCATAAGAACCAGTATAGAATTCAGTAACACATACATACATAAATACATACAAATACAAATACTCAGAACACTGCTAATATTTGTAACCAAAATATATCTTAATTCTCTGATTCTTTAGATACTGATAATGGATCGCCCACTCATTACGTCGATTGCTTCAGCCGGCTAACATTTTGTTTAAATTATACCCATCGTGCATATTTGCAGCAACAGAGAGAAGACGTCAAGAAGAGAAACTCAAAGGAGAAAGAGCCAAGAGAAAGGAGATGCCACCATCAGATCCTGGTTTCCTGATCATGGTACCACCCTTGGGATATCTCCTTTCTAAAAAAATAATAATCTGTACGATTTTATTTTTGCGTTACCCACACACTAGGAAATTCTAAACATTTTTTAATATCATATCAAAAATCGACCGTTCCAGCGGGGATCGAACCTGCATCTTCGACTGCCCGTGTCGGCGCTCTAGCCAATTAAGCTATGGAACGATGTACTCGCTAGATCGAAATTTTCGATATGATGATTTTATATTCAGTCTATGCGGTCGCTTCTTTATCGGAACGGTCGATTTTTGATATCATATTAAAAAATGTTTAGAATTCCCTAATGTGTGGTGGGTAACACAAAAAAAAATCGTACAAATTAAAAATAGCATGGAGTCGTCGCCTGTCACAGATTTTCATTTATATATATATATATATATATATATATATATATATATATATATATATATACATAATTATAGTAATTATATTAATAATCCTTTCTGAACATATTTTTAGAAAGTGGAATAACATTAATTTATTACTCTATTAATAATTAAGTAACTACGTATATTTAAAAAACTAAAACGGGTCACAATTAAGGGTCGTTGTACTAAATCTATTGCAAATTTTGTTTGCAAAACATTTAACATTTTTATACAAAGAAATTTGTGATTATATGAAATTCTGTCGTATTTTTGTACGAAACGAAACAACACGTGATTATATGCTGACACGTTTGATACTAATAACTATGATTTGTTCCAGACTATGTTTGTAGCGAATATTTTGCAATAGAGCAAACTAGCCGATTGGTATAGTATATATATTTTTTTTTAGATTCGGTGTGGGAACGGACCCCACAACCCCCGAAGCAGAAAGCAGGGTACAAACTGCGCCAACGGGCTAGTCAAAATATGTGTTTAACAATTGAAATTGTTCTTTTTTAATATACATATAACTAGGTCGGCAAACACGCGTAAGGCTCACCTGATGGTAAGAGATTACCGTAGCTTATAGACATCTGCAACACTATAAGCATTGCAAGCGCGTTGCCGACCCTATCCCCAATTCCCCCCAGGAGCTTTGGTCACCTTACTCACCACAGGAACACAACACTGCTTGAAAGCAGTATTATTTAGCTGTGATCTCCTGTAAGGTCGGGGTCTACCTCAGTCGGGCTGCTCCATATTTTGAGCAGGAAATTTCCGGCTGTTCCCTACCTCAGTTAAATACAATTAAGTACTAGGTATGTACAGAGCGTTAAACACTGCTTCTCTTGATTCTGGTAGTCTAAACGAGTTTTAACAATCAAACAATGATGTAGTATCATTCAAATTTTTTTGTAAATTTATTACAATTTTACTAGTTTTATGTCATCAGAAAATTATTATGTCATAAGATGACATATTAGGTAAGGCATGGCTTGAAATTTCTTGTTAAAATTTTGGAGAAGCAAGCAAGAAGAGCTATGGAAAGCATCAATCAGAAAGACCGTATGCTATGTTGATATTTGATACCAGTTTGTTGTAGTTGTTTAAAAATGCAATAGTTCCAATTTTTCCTATGAATTCGATTCGTTAGCATTATCGAAAATACCTCAAGACGTTTTTATATCTAATAAAAACAAATATGGCATTCTCATAACGATCTTCACGTTGCCTTTATTCGTTAACATTTAGTTTCTAAATTAAAAAACATGTTGAAATAAAATTGCTTAAACATAAACGGGAATCTCTCAACCTGGTTTTATTATACGTAGAATCAAATAGTCGAGAATTGTTACGACTGATTTAATACATAACGGTCTAAACAGTCGTAACGTCGTAATAATTTCCGAGAATACAGTGTGGTATAGCGTGTCAGTACAGTCACATGAAAAATATCGCTAAAGTTGACGTGCCCTGTGACTTAACACGTTTCTTTGATGGTAGACAGACAGAGATATCTTTAAAAGATCACTATTAATGTAAGGCCGCCTTAGCACTTTTCATAAGTTACAATATTGTTATTTTTCTTATGTAATTTCAAATGTGCAATCAAGTTTAAATAATAATAATATAGTACTACTAGCTGACTCAGCAAACATTGTCTTGCCGCTAAATGCTATTTAAAAATAATGGTTGATCGTAGAGGGTTAAAAATTTAGGGTGGTATTTTTTAATGTTGTATCATAAAAAAATAAAAAATAATAATTTATCTAATAATTAAAAAAAAATTGGGGTGGACTACCCTTAACATTTAGGGGGATGAAAAATAAATGTTGTTCGATTCTCAGACCTACCTAATATGCACACAAAATTTCATGAGAATCGGTCAAGCCGTTTCGGAGGAGTTTAACTACAAACACCGTGACACGAGAATTTTATATATTAGATAACAATATGATATATATACACACATATACATTTATATATATTGCACTAGATATTAATATATTAATTTTTATATTCTTTATCGTAACCATAAATACATTAAAACAGATTGTATAATAGATACAATGGGCGGCTTTCTGTTCATTTAACCATTTATGACTTACGAGTCTGTATTTGATTCTGATATTTTTCTCACCCTGTCTCGGAGAACACACACACAAGTATTGATGGATGGTTCGATCGGGAAAAAAAATAAAGATATAAATATTACAAATATCAAATAAAATTGGATAAATTGCTAAATATAAGTTGACATTTGTATTTAATCGTAGCGCAGTAGTGAACTCGAGAATGAACTACTGCACTGAATTCAATCAGTTTGAGACTATTATCCACTTATAAAGTTTTGCTTTGTGGCAAATTTTAATTAAATTGTACAGTATGGAACAGTAACGGATATGGTAGTTAAAGGTCTGTATAGTGTAATAATAGTTTTAAACGTTGAGCAACTAGGTAATGATTATTTCATATCTATGTTGTATTTGAAATTATGTTTTCACTCACATTTATATTATCTGATAGGCTTTAAAAAGAGGTCGAATATATATTTTATTTGTCTTTGTATTTTTTTCCTTTCGGATAATATTTAAGTGGTAAAGTAAGCTTATATCGGTCTGGAGGAAAGCTATGCAAAAGTTTATAGACTTGAAAATATTTCACAAGAATCTTTAATTCTTTTCGAACCATTTTAGACTTCAGTACCTTCGTATTATTATAGCGACGTTTTGACGCAACGGTCACAGCACTGGTTTGTGGCTGTTGCGCTGACGGTTTCGGGTTCGATCCCCGCACATGACAAAGATTTGTATTGGCCATACAGATGTTTGCCGTGGTCTGGGTGTTTGTGCAGTCCTTGTGGGTCTCCCCACCGTGCCTTGGAAGGCAAGCCATTGGTCCCGGTTGTTATCATGTACACGTGATAGCGATCTCTGAATTCTGTAGCCAGAAAAATCTTTAACAAACTCAAACAATTATTACCCAATAACTGTGTTTATTACCAATGATTCGTAATCTAGCAATTTTAACCAGTTTTTATTAATATTTTGTTTTAATTTGTTTCCTTTAATTAAAAAATATCCCCTTAGACAGTGCTCACCATGATACTTTAAAAAATAATAATCAGACCGTCTCTGGTCTCCATATAAACTGGAACAAATCCGGCGAAACTTTCAAAGAAACGTTTTCTCTAACTTTTGCCTGGAACACTATATTATAAGGACATTCAAACGCTTTCAAAAGTTTCAATGCACGAGGAACCAAGTGCGTCCATTTAACGAAAAGAGAATCGTAAGCTAATTTAACTTTTATATTAATGCGGTACATATATACAACACGTTATTAAACTGGCGTCCTTCTGTATGGCCCTAAAGGGCTCATATTATAGTCGAAATTATGTGAGAAAAAAATTAAGCAGTAGTAGGTACAGCTCATTACTACGTAATCTCGACATGTTTGAAAAAAAATGTTAGAAAGTAATGTCACATTGGCTATAAATAACTGGGTAAATCCTTAGATTAGGGCCCGTCGATTTATGGGGTTTTGGGGGGTGGAGGGAGGAGCGGGAGCGGGTTTTTTTTTAAATTCTAAGCCTCCGATATATATGGTTGGAGCCTGTGTTTGCGTTGTACTCTTTCATTCCAGTTCTATCAATGATGCCTCTTGTACTTTCATGCCTCATATTAAGTTCTTTCTCGCATCCATCATCTTTCATACTCAGGGTGGGTTCCCAAGCTATATGCTTCCTAAGCTACACTATCTTACTTATATTTATCTCTTTATTAAACTTATCAGGGTAAAGATAACAAAACTTTACTGGTTGATATTCTGTTTTTTACAATTTGTGGGCCTATTGGTTTTATCTAGGTGACTTTCTTGAGATACTTCACTATCTCATAAAAGCTATTTTTCTACACTCATGCATTCTTAGTTATTTTTACAATTTTAAAATTCTACTTATCTCATTTATTTCTATTTATTTTATTTTTATTTATTTTATTTTATACTTTATTGTACACCACAAATATATTACAAACAAAGCATAAAGATAGTTACAGACAGTGAAGTACAATGGGCGGACTTATGGCTAATTAGCCATTTCTTCCAGATAACCCATGTTGGTGGCAAAGGCCATCACCACCTTCCTATCTTTCGCCTTTCGCACTCGTTCAACCTTCGTCCATCCTGCCTTTGCGTCAACCGCCTCCCTCAATCTGGTGAGGACTTCCTCCCCGGTAATTTGGTCGTCTTCCGATGATACCACCAGAGAGTGGAGAGCAGCCGGCGCTTTTGATGAGGGCCCGGATATTATTGCCTCTGCATAGGTTTTTTGCACATCTCCTGTGTCCTGCTGTTTTTTAATTTTTGTTGGATGCTTTTGACAATTTGGTGTGTTTCAAGCAGGAGACAAAATTGCTCCTCAACCTTATCTATGACAACCTTATTTTTTCATTTTTCCTGGTCTTCCAACTGGTTTTCTAAGATTTGCATCATCATCTCAAATGTGTCGTGGTAGTTATTTAGGACAAGTTCTAACGTTTCCCTAATCTCTTTTTTTAAATTTTTTGCCGATCCAAGGGCTTTTTTAGCCTCATCATGATTTTCTTTCTCTGACTCCCTGAATAATTTAGAGCTATTAAAATACCTTCGAGCTCCGCTCCTAACTCCACCTTAGCTCCGGCGCTGCGGGAAGTGAACTCATGCTCTGTTCCGCAGCTTTCACACGTTATTTTCAAACAGGAGTACGTAAAAACGATCTCGGCTAGACACTTTCAAACAAAATGGCGCGTCACTTGGCGTTTGTTCGAAAACAATTTAAGCGCCAATGCATTTTTTTTATATATATCAGCTTAAATTAATACTTTTGCACTGTAGGATACATTTGAATGACATAGCTCTAATCTAAAGACTAGCCAATAACTGACTTAAAACTTAACTGTAAAACTTAGGTGAGTGCCCGACTCACCGACTGACATGACACTGTATACGTTTGTACACAAATGTAGAAAATAACTGAAAACACTCAACGAAACACTTCTCACTTCTAATCTATAGTTATTTATTCACACTACACACTTTTAACGACATTGAATAAGTTATCATACTAATCAATTGTACACCACGTATCGAGCAGAAAGGTTAGCCGCACTTATTAAACAATAACTGCTTCTTCACTTACAAATTATCATATTAACAGTACAACAATCTCGCCAATACATGACAAAGATGGCGACTGACCAACCATTAAAATATTATTAACTATTGTAGCATATATTTTTATTAGCACGTAGTTTCGTTCCTGCTGATTTATAATAGCACAGTTATGCATTAGCGTTGCTATTTACTTTTTCTAGGCAATTGATTTAAATTTTTGGAATACCCTCGTATTGTATTACGTCGCGGTTCACCTTAGGGGGTAGTTGTGTCGCGACGCGCTGGGTTTGCTGTATATAAGCCTCAGGGCGAGTGTTGCGGCTTTTTTTTTGGGTTGGATTCTCTCGCCGACTTAAGATCTGGGTGCAATTTATTGTGGGTGAGTCATTGTAGTTTCTTATGGTATAAGCTTTGCATTAATGTAAGTTGATTTTGTGAGTTTTTGAAAAAAAGAAGATTGAGATTCTGGAGGATTTTTTTACTCTCTCTCTCTTGTAATCTCGTGTTAGGAATTGTGGGTGACTCTCTCTGGCCCAACAACCAATTTTTTTTAACACGTAGCACTATTCGGAAGATGATGTCTCCATTTTTATGCTCTTCCGAAAACTTCAACAAATAATAATCACATTGAGAACAATACAATCTTATAAAATTATTAGAAGTATAAATTTTAATGATATCAGTATTTATTTTCTAACTACCCTGCAAAAGAGACAACAAAGATACTGACTGACTAATCGTAATTGAATAGGTATTAACCGTGAAGATGGCGTCACCATCTTTAAATTATTCCAAATTTAAACGCTAACACTGCCGTAATTTTATAAATAAGATTTATTTTATAATTTTTTTTTTTAATCAAAGCGTTGGGGGCAAGTAAGTTGCATATTTAGGTTAAAATATCGATTTTTATATCACAGTGAAATGGAAAGACGCCAGTTCATTAACACGTTGTCTAAAGATATCTTTATACTATTATTTAATTACGTTTAGGAGCATTTGTAGACAGTACTAAAGCAAAACCAGACTTATTTAATTTCCAAGAAAAGTGTAACCCAGTAAATAGCTGTGTCACTCGAATGTAATTTCCAAGAAATGCGAGTCACGTCGAAAGAAAATATGTTACTTTTAATAGAACCTTTCCCTTACTTAGGTACTTACTGTACTGTACTAAATAAATAAATAAATATCTTATAACATACACACACGTCGTCTGTTCCTATGAAAAGCAACCTAATGTTTATGTTACAAGTAACATCTGACTGTTAGAACTATTTTTTTAATATACATACAAATAATACATATATAAATATATAAATACAAATATCACCTGCAACACGGTGCCTAAAGGCAACGGTATCTTTAGGCTTATCATAAGGTGGAGCGTATGCTCGTGACCTTTAAAGTATAAAAGATTCCACTGCTGGCTAAAATAATCATCTCTTAATAACATAATTTAATACTAAATCATCACGAGTTTCATTAAATCATAATCAAATTGAATTATGTTTATGCGGCTTTAAAGGTATGTTTGCTCTCTTACAAAATTATTTTACAGTCAGTAGCAGATTTTCGGACTGTTGTATATATAATAAATATATATAATTGAATACAATTTACTGCGACTTTTACTTCCCTAAATTTAATGTAATGTAATGTGTTACTATCGTAATGTGTGTGTAAGTTTGCCGTGTGGTTACGGCTTTAAGAATATAGCCACCTCCTCTCTTCCCGTGGGTGTCATAAGAGGCGACTAAGGGATAACATAGTTCCACTACGACCTTGTAACTTAAGAAGCCGACCGATGGCAGGATAACCACATACACAGGCCGAAGACGGGCAGCAGCGTCTTCGGTGCGACAAAGCCAGCTCTACGGTAACCAACCCGCCTGCCCAGCGTGGTGACTATGGGCAAAACACACGAGTTCACTCCATTTTTGGCGCGAACTTAGGGAGGCCTATGTTCAACAGTGGACTGTGATAGGCTGAAATGGTGATGATGAAATGATGACTATCGCAATAACCACTAACTTATTACTTAAAGTATTGAATATGCTTACAAAGTCGTCTAAATACAGTAATGAAGACAATTCCATAGTTTTCTCTGATCTGACAAGTCTTAATTAACAATTTTCCTATTTATCGCTTTGTGTAGCAATCGTGTTTTATTCGTGCTACTTAAGTAAGGGCTGCACTTGTAGGAAATTCAATTTTCATACATCCCCATCTTTACAATTTCTTCTTTTTTTTCTTGTTGTTTATTCCAAAATCTAAGTATTTTTTTTTTATTTCTTTTTTAAATAGCCCTGTTACAGATGGACGTCTCGAAGGCTTAGTAATAGCGTTGGTGTCCTTTGTGTGCGCTCTTCAGAGAAATACTCCAAACGACTTGTATTTAACGAAGCCTTAGGAAGGATTAAGGTATTTTTCATCGACATGAATTTTTGAGCGTTATCTGGAATATAGCATTAAATTAATATTGCTCGCAAATCGTGGGTCGTCATACAAAGTATCACCTGAAGCTTTGGAATATTTAAATTTAAATATTTCCACATTCTTTTTAAATTTTATAAATGTATACATAATAATTAATAATTCCATTAATTAAATAATTAATAATTCCATTAATATACAAAATGTACGTATGTTTAACGCATGGCTTCTCCAACGCTTACGCTGCACAACGCTCCTTCGCTCCTTAAAGACGGCGCTCAAGATTTGTTACAGATTGAAATCTGCGGAATGGATTCCGAGTTTACCGCGTTCATTTATTATACCAATAATTAAAATGTAATCAGTCAATATTATACCGCATAACTTTCTACTGGATGTACCGATTTTGAAAATTCTTTTTTTATTAGAAAGGGAATATCTCTAGTTTAGTACCGTGATAAGGAAACCAGGATCTGATGATGGTATCCCAGAGAAATCGATGGAAACTCTCGAAAATCCGCAATAACTTTTTACTGGGTGTACCGATTTTGATAATTTTTAATTTAATCGAAAGCTGATGTTTATCGTGTTGTCACGTATAAATTTTATCGAGATTTGATAATTATTTTTTAAGAAATCTTTGATAACGCGTAGTTACTTGACTATTTTTTCGTCGATCTACGTTGTATTACTCGTTGATGTAATTGAAGTCCGTTTTTTTTCGTTTGCGAGCAAATACAATTATCTATCTACTAAATAAAAATAAATTCACTTCACTTCATTTCGCTTCAGCCTATCGCAGTTCACTGCTCGCCAAGTTCTTCAATTTCTTAATTACCAAATGTTACTTCAATACACTATATTAAAAGATGGATAAGCACATTTTATATAAAATTTTATAACATGCCAAATGTAATGACAATCGTGATGAAAATCCTGTCACGTGAAATGGTGCCAAGAATTCAAGCAACATTTCCTTTGTAATCATATCATATTATTAAGTCTTACAACAAATATTTACACCATTTTCTTAAAAACGAAAAGGAAAATTAAATATCACGAGCGAATAAAAACTACTATGTCCTTGCTAAATTTGTTAAAAATAAATAAAATATTCCTTAAAGTTGTAAAATAAGGTACAATAACATCGTAATATAAATAATGTATTTTTTTTTTTAATAAATATCTTTAAGGTACACACGCCATCAGCTGTTCCTAAGAATGCTTGTGTTTTGCGTAACAGCCGATTGCTATAGCCAAATATTTTTTTTTATAAATGTACATATGAAAACACATATATAAATAAATATATTTATATATAACATCCAGACTCAGCGGGAATCGAACCCACGAACCCCGAAGCAGAAAGCAGGGTTACTACCAACGCCAACTGGCTAGTCAACTTCTTACGATTAGAGACACTTCTCAAAAGTACTACAAGATTAATAGGAATTGGTTTTAAATTATTCAGTTTAAAAAGAGAAATGTAGACTCAAGGTATAACATTGAGCTTTTTGAATTCTTAACCACTTTTTAAAAAAAGAAGGTTTTGTATTCTATTTTTTGTAAGTATTTTTTTATCTTTACTAATAATCTAATTTTCTGAACCTACTTTGTATTTTACTACATGTAACGCATACTTCATATGAAGTCGTGTTTACCAAGTTAGGAAGCTATTTTAAAATTTGGTCATCTCGATGATACCTACAACGAAATATTTACACTATTCACGCTTCATTCTGTAATATCCCACTGCTGGGCATAGGCCTCTTTCCCCGTGTCCTGCAGAAGGATCAGAGCTTAATCCACCACGCTACCAAAATGCAGGTTGGCGGATATATTCCCTACTATGACTAAAGATCGCTATCAGGTGTACATAATAACAATCGGAACCGACGGTTTAACGTGATCTCCGAGGAACCGTGGGGAGACTCACAAGGACTGCACAAACACCCAGATCACGGCAAACATTTGTATGGCCAATACAAATGTTTATCATGAGCATGGACCGAACCCGCAACCGCCAGCGCTATATTTGTTGTTGTTCAGTTGAGTTCTCGATGTTTCGGCACTACAAAAAGCTTCATAGCGTTGCATGGAGCTAGAAAACTTAAATAAATTATTTATTTATTAAAATTCTCAGTTAATAAATGTGAATTTATACAAAAAATTATATGTATTTATATAATATACAGATATGTAATATTAATGTATCTGTACTCGTACAAACAAAAGCTTATTTTATTGTTTACTAGCGGACCCGGCAGACGTTGTCCTGCCCGGAAAACAGCTACCAAATTTGATAGCTTACATACCGATAGCAGCGCCACCTAACGGGTCCAATTGAGATAAAAACTACTATATCTTCCAAGTTAGACAAAATTACAGATGCTTACAAAATTTGATAAAAATTGATTCAGTAGTTTCAGAACTACATACAGATAGCAGCGCCACCTACCGAGTCCAATTGAGATGAAAACTACCATATCTTCCAAATCAGACAACATTATAGATGGGTACAAAATTGAATAAAAATTGGTTCAGTAGTGTAGGAATTACATACTGATAGCAGCGCCACCTACCAGGTCCGATTAAGATAAAAACTAACCAAAAAAATTGGTTCAGTAATTTCGGAGTTACATACCTTTAAAATTTTCATTGTTAACGCCCATCCCCGTAATCCTTATAGGGCACAAGTTATTCTAAAATCCGCTCATCGATCATTTCTACACCACATATAGGAGATTCGTAGCAAATTTGGAGTCCATAGGAGCTATAGCTTAAAAACGGGAATTTTCTATTGTTAACGCCCCCGCAAGAATATAATAAGTAATGTGAAATAGCTAGTTAATACCATTTTTACTGTATGTAAATTAAATGCGGTCTACGATTAAGATCAATTTAATCATTAATATCTTACGAAAAGTGCGCCCTAATATATTATTTAACATGAACTTTATTGAATAGCAATGAAGTTCAAATTGACTCTACATTTTAGTTAGAACGTTTGTATAGGAAAAAGAAATGGGCTTTTTTTAGGGTTTTCGCGGAAAATATTCGAATTTTTCTCGCCGTAAAAACCATCCTTGGACTTCAACGAACATTTATAAAAAAAAATGGCAAAATTGGTCCAGGCGTTGTTGAGTTATACGCCTACAAACACATTTTACGATTCATTTTTATATATAAGAATTAAGGCCTATATTTTTTCAAAGTGATTCTGCGACATTAAGCGATTCACTTTTATGTTTACACGTTTCAATTTGTTTGCCTTGTCCAATGTGAAACAGAGAAGGAAAGCATACTATATCGCCCCTGAGGTCATGTTTTGAAATGAAATGAAGAGAAATGAAATGAAAAAAACCTTAATTTGAGGCACACACGCTGCTTTCGGGTAAGTATACATAATAGAGATGAGGCAAAGAAGGCGTCAAAATCCAAAATTATATATGTACATAACACAACACTCAAATTATACTCAAACTCATAAACACGAGCATTAATAAAGTTCGTATCCTCTCTCAGAACCTGCTAAATTATTGTACAACATTTGTATGCGACGACGTCTTAAAGCTGTATTATTTAGCTTTGATCTGCTGTAAGGTCAACGTACTTGCCCAGTCGGGCTGCTCCAAATTTTGAGCAGAAGATTTCCTGCTGTTCCTTACCTCAGATATATACATATAAAGCTTTAGATCTATTAGTTACATTAGTTAATACAGTTGGTAGGTAATCTACGGTAATCGTTTACCATAAGGTGAGCCGCACGCGTGTTGGCCGACCTAGTTATATAAAACAAACACGGTCCTTACGCTATGTACCTAACTTGGAACAGAAAAAAAGGGTTCAAGTTTTTAAAATAAATAAATTTACTTTTACCCATTACTATTATTAACCTTTTTACTATTGTATCGATATTTTTTAATTTTCTTTTATGTAGCACTAACGAACAAAAAAAACAATTATCAAATTTGGTGCGCGCGTTCAGAAGTGTTTTGCCCATAGTCACCACGCTGGGCAGGCGGGTTGGTGACCGCAGTACTGGCTTTGTCGCACCGAAGACGCTGCTGCCCGTCTTCGGCCTGTGAATTTCAAAGCCAGCAGTTGGATGGTTATCCCGCCATCGGTCGGCTTCTTAAGTTCCAAGATGGTTGTGGAACCTTGTTATCCCTTAGTCGCCTCTTACGACACCCACGGGAAGAGAGGGGGTGGCTAAATTCTTTAGTACCGTAGCCACACAGTACAGTAGTGGGCAAAACACATGAGTTCACGTTATTTTTGACGTAAACTTGTGGAGGCCTATGTCCAGCAGTGGACTGTATAGGCTGTAATGATGATGATGATGATGTTCAGAAGTACCCGATATTTGGCAATAGATTTGTATTTATCTATATACATGTAAAGTTAAATCACTTACGGTTTGCAGACAACATAATTTTATTTTCAGAATGCCCAAAACAACTTGAGCAAATGCTACAACAACTGTCAGATCAAAGCGCGATAGCAGGGCTTACAATAAACACAGCGAAAACAAAAATTATGACGAACACCTCACAGTCATATAACATTAGAGTCAATGCACAGGAAATAGAATACGTGGAAGAGTACGTATATCTAGGACAACTCGTAGCCGCAAGAGATACTATGCATAAGGAAATAGATAGAAGAATAGCTAACACATGGAAAAGATACTGGTCCCTTAGTGAAATAATGAAAAATGAAGACATGCCGCTTAAAGAGAAGAGAAAAGTATATAATATCTGCATTTTACCATGCTTAACATATGGTTGCCAAACATGGGCATTAACAGAAAAATTAATGAACAAAGTAAACGTATGTCAAAACGGAATAGAGAGAAGTGTAATTGGGGTAAAAAGATTGGATAAAATAACATTAGAAGAAATAAAAAATATTACTAAATTTAAGGAGGCAAAAAAGAAATGCAAGACTTTAAAATGGAGATGGACGGGACATATGATAAGAGATACAAACGAGAAATGGACAAAAATGATAACGGAGTGGTATCCTAGGAATGGAAAAAGAAATAAAGGGCGACAAATGAAACGTTGGGAAGATGACCTGAAGAAGGTGGCTGGTCCAGTGTGGATGAGAATAGCGAGAGACAGATCAATGTGGAAAAAATTAGAGGAGGCCTATGTCGAAGGACAAGCTGTTTGAAACCGATTGTCAATAACAAACTAATATAAAAAAAAAAAAAAAAAATATATTTTTCTATAAATTGTGGAACAGTAATAAAGGCTTATTTTATTTTTTATTTATTTTATTTTATATACATGTAATTCAAAGGAGGTATTAATTTTTTTTCCTATTAAATGAAAATAGTTTACGATTTGCTCTTGAAAGGTTTAAAGAATGCCGTCTACAATTCACCGCAGACACAATTCTTCTCCTTTGAACGGGAATGAAATACTATTTTCTCTGTTACTGCAGAATCAAATGAGGTTTCCGTGGTTTTTTTTTTTTTTTAGTTTTACCATCAACAAAATATAACTAAGGAACAAGAATTTTTTATCAAAGAAAATATTTCCATTGAAGTCGTAGCTGTTATAAATGTATATTAAACTTTTCTCATTATAATTTAATAAACAATCAACCCTTCTTCTACTTGGATAAAGAGACCTATATCCAGCAGTGCGATGTTTTGAATTTTCAATTAAATTGGTCATTAAAAACATTTTTTTTGTAAAATAAAAAATTAATTTATTTCGTTCACATACTGATTTTGGAGATGTCGTCCACATAAATATAATACGAACCTGATAAACGATCGATTGTTCGTCTATGTGTTTGTATATAAATACTAGCTGACTCGGCAAACGTTGTCTTGCCGTTATAAAGCTATTAAAATAGGGGTTGGTGGTAGAAAGGTGAAAATTTAGGGTTGTATGTATTTTTCAACGCCAAATCATAATAAAATAAAGAATAAATAATTTATCTAAAAATTAAAAAAAAAATTAGAAGTAGACTACCGTTAACATTTAGGGGGATGAAAAATAGATATTGTTCGATTCTCAGACCTACCAATATGCACACAAAATTTCATGAGAATCAGTCAAGCCGTTTCGGAAGAGTTTAACTACAAACACCGCGACACGAGAATTTTATATATTAGATATCTCAAATTAAATATTTGCATCTAAATGAAAGTAAGTTGTGTACAGTTTATATTAAAATTATCTTTTTTAGTATTTTTTTAAATTACGAAAAAATATCTTTACATTTGATACATATTAACCTACTTCAAAAAAGGAGGAGGTTCTAAATTCAACTGTGAATTTCTAAAACACTAGCTGTGCCCGTGACTTCATCCGCGTTTAATTTGTCAAAATAGATATTGTTTAGTTCCCAAAGTTATAAAATAAAAAAAAATCTAAAATAAAAATAGCCTAAGTTACTTCTTATTACATCAGCTATCTGCTAGTGAAATTCCCACCAAAATCGGTCCAGCTGTTTCAGAGAGTAGCCGGAACAAAAAGACAGACAGACAGACAGCCAAAAATTATAAAAAATGTTATTTTGGTATATGTACCGTGTATACATACATATGAAACCAAATGTGAGTATAGTAAAAAGCTGTTATTTTTAATATTACAAATAGACACTCTAATTTTATTTATTTCTATAGATATTTGTTTCTTTTACATATGGATTTCTTTTTCCGCAAATACAATTCAAACTTAATCATATTTTAATAGCTAACAGGTATCAGTATTGAAATAATAATTAAATCAAACTTTAAAAAACAAGCAAGTAAATTATTATATTTATAAATTGATTTCCTGCCAAATAAAATATTGAAGATTTATATTGGGTAAGTCCACTTCTACTTACATAATTTATTAGCCGACTAAAACGTATCTGAAATTTAAAACACGTTTCTCGTAATACCATTTCTACACGATTTCATATCTTGGGTTTTGATGAAATAATTAAATTTACTATTTCAAAATAAAAAATAAAAAAATATCTACTTTTTTTAAGTAGTCTTTTATGAAAGCGTTATTGAGCCGTCATTTTATAAATTACAATGTTATTTATTTCTTGCAAATTAGTTTTAGTAAGAGTGAAGCTACCACAAGTTCAGAATGAAGATTTTGCGGAGAAGCATACCCATTATATTTTATGGAAAAAAAATAACCTTTTTTTATAAATTCATCCATATCTCACATAAAATATAGCGCAACTAAACCCATACTTCTTATGCATCTTGGTCATTAATATAAACTTAAACTGAAACATCTTATTACAAACTCAATATTGAGACGACTATAAAAACCAGAAACATAGGCAAACATAGTATAATTCTAGCTTAGCTTTTGTTGTACAAGGTTTATTTATTGAGGTAGGATTATGGAGGGAGGTTAAACTATATTTATTGTGGCAGGGCACAGCAAAATAGTCCTCCCCTTAAGTATTGTTGTGTTCCTGTCGTGAGTAGGGTGACCAGAGCTCCTGGGAACGATTGAAGGTATGGTCCGCAATGTGATTGCGATGCTTCTGGTGTTTCAAGCATCTATAGGTTCAGGTAGTCCCTGCACTTGTTTGTCGACCTAGTTGTAGTATATACATCTAAAGAAAAAAGGTGACGATACATTCGATTTGCTATTAATATAAAAAAAAATAATAATCTACTTAACTAAGTTTTTGATCTCCACGGTCAGGTACTAAATTAGTCGCTACGTGACTGAGTGAACTAGGCTTAAGAGATCTATGAAAACAATTTTTCATAATATAAGCGAGAAAGAGATGGAATATAATAAAAATAATAATTATTTTTTATTGAGTTCACACCATTTTTATATTTAGGATCAGAATGTTATGAAGGATGAAATGATTCCATCAGTGAAGTGATGGGAATTTTATTACATTTTCATGGGCATTAACAATTTATTGAGGGTTCTTATTACAATTATATAATGTGTGAGTCATTTACTTTTTAAAATTATACTATTATTGCATTAATATTACAAAATGTTTTAACTTCGTTAGTTTTTAAAGATCTTGTGGCTAATTATAAAATAATAAGATAAAATGTATAAAGGCTTGAAATTCCTACAAAGATATAGTATATTATTACGAAGTCCGAAAACACAAGACATATGACAGTGTGTATATATATATGAATGTTTGTCTGTATGTCGCTTATAGAATCGTAAACTATGCATTTGATCATGTCATGATCTTCAGCAAAGTGTTGCTACGACCAAAAAAAAAGCGTAGCAACGCGCGCAGAGTACAGCTACTAGTTAATAAAAGCAATTGCGGAGATTTGCGGCAGTCAAATTCGTAACAACCCGAAGAAAATATGGTCATTAGTAAACACCCTAACAAACAATGTTGTAAAGTCTAGCTGTGTTCCTCCAAAACTGAAGCATTCAACCGGGCTTATTACTGAACCAGATCAAGTTTGTGAATGTTTTAATAACTTTTTTTCCACTGTAGGTTTAGAGTTAGCTAGGAATATTCCCTTTAAATTTCATCAAAATAATGTATGTATAGACTCCAACACTAGTAATCCTGAAAATAAGCTGGATAAATTTAGGCCCTGTACCGAGGATGAGGTAGTAAAAATTATTGGCAGACTTGATTGTAAAACTAGTGCGGGCATAGATGGTATCACTACTAAAGATATTAAATGTATAGGATATTCCATGGCTGGTCACTTCTCAAAATGTTTTAACCGGCTATTTATCGAAGGTAGATTTCCGGACGCGTTGAAAATTGCAAAAGTAAGTCCTATCTATAAGTCTGGCCAAAGAACTGATCCTAGTAATTACCGCCCAATTTCGGTGCTGCCAATAATTTCGAAAATATTAGAACGAATTATTTACTCTCGTTTAGACCAATATTTAACTTCTATACATTTTCTAACCGAGCGGCAATATGGTTTTAGGGCGGGTTTCAGTACATTAGCTGCTACAGTCGATCTTGTTACTAATATTAAAACGAGTATAGATCAAGGAAAGATCGTTCTGGGCATATTTATAGATCTTAAGAAAGCCTTTGATACTGTTAATCATGAGTTACTTGTTAAAAAAATTGTGAATATTGGTGTTATTGGTTCAGCTCTGGACATGCTAAAATCTTACCTAAGCAACAGACAGCAGATAACTAAAATTGGTGAATACAAGAGCAGCCCCAAAAGAGTGCCTTGCGGAGTTCCTCAGGGGTCGATTCTTGGGCCGTTGCTTTTCTTGATATACATAAATAACATATCTCATATAAAACTTAACGGTCAACTAACATTATATGCGGACGATACCTGTTTATTTTACCATGGTAACTGTATTCATGACATTATTAAACTAGCCCAGGAAGATCTCAATCTGCTGTTTAATTGGTTTCAATCTAATTTACTCACCATAAATGTATCTAAAACCTGCTATTGCATATTTAAAGCTAAAAATAAAATTATACCAACCTTCAATAAACTAACATTAGACAGTCAACCTTTGAACGAAAAAAACTCAGAAACGTACCTCGGCCTTGGAATCGACAAAAATTTAAATTGGAAAATACAGATAAATTATATAAAATCAAAGCTCTCATCTTTTTTGGGAGCAATAAGACATAGTATAGGATGTTTAACACGGGAAATTCGTTTTATGATCTACAATTCGTACGTAAAATCCCATTTTTCCTACCTTATTGAATTATGGGGAAGTGCACCCAAAACTAGACTTAAAGAATTGCAAGTACTTCAAAATAAAATAGTAAAGGTTCTCTTCAACTACGATTTCACTACTAGCACTGATATAATCTATAAGGAAACAAATATAATGAATATCTACCAATTGTATCATTTCAATACTCTTGTCTTGATTTATAAAATCCTTACTAAAAAAACTCACACTCAAATTAAATTTATTAGATACAATGAAATGCCAAGATACTCACTCAGACGACACAACAAGCTAGTCACACCTAAAACTAGAACCAATTATGGGAAAAGAGCAATAACATTTGAAGGAGCACAGCTATTCAATAACTTGCCAGATCATGTAAAGGTCGCAGACTCGATCACTGTTTTCAAACGGAGACTTAAGGAATACATCACACAAAACGATACGATTTGACTACGGATTTCTTTTATCATTATTTTATCTTTAATTCTTTCTCTTTTCGCCTTTTGCAATTTTTTACACGCGTTGGTTGTACGATTTAAAAAATCACAGACCAGGTCTGCCACCTACGTACTGGACTGTAACTAAATCTGTCATATAATGTTATTTCTCATGCAAATGACTGTATGGTTTTAAATGAGAAAATAAAGATCTTTAACCTTAACCACTAACACAATAAATAGCATGGTAAAACATGATAACCACTGCGTCAACCGATCGTCAAATATAATATCGCGTAGGATGGAAAAACGAAGAAGTGTCTTCAATAAGAAGTGTTTCAACCACCAAAAATTTTTATTATTAAAATAAATTATTAATCTCTTGATTTGATAGTGAACAAGCTTAAAAATAAACATCAAATTGCGATTTGCAATGATTAGTAAAATTTTCAGAACAGTTCATTACAATCCATTTAGGTAAGCATTAGGTAGGCATTTATAAGCTACGATAACCGGTTACATCAGGTGAGCCGGACGCATGTTTTCAGATCTAGTTGTATTAAAAAAAAATAGTTAAAGTGCAGTTGACATCTCTATCGGCAAAATTACGACAGCTTAACGCAAACGTATTAGATGTGGTATATAAGATTATTTACATCAATAGTTTATAATTCAGGAACGTAGTTTATTACATCATTAGCATCATTCACCATCATTTTATAAAGTAAACAGAAATAATTTACAGTTCATCATTTCAGCCTATTGCAGTCCACTGCTGGATGTAGGCCTCCACAAGCTCTCCACAAACTCATGTGTGTTGCCCATAGTCACCACGCTGGGCAAGCTCGCAGGGTTGGTGACCGCAGGGCTGGCTTTGTCGCACCGAAGACGCTGACCTGATTAAGCTGACTGAGTTTTGTAAATTCGAACCTTTCGAATTATAAAATGCTATCATTACAGCCTATACAGTCCACTGCTGGATATAGGTATCCACAAGTTTACGCCAAAAATAACGTGAACTCATGTGTTTTGCCCATAGTCACCACGCAGGCGGGTTGGTGACCGCAGTACTGGCTTTGTCGCACCGAAGACGCTGCTGCCCGTCTTCGGCCTATGTATTTCAAAGCCAGCAGTTGGATGGTTATCCCGCCATCGGTCGGCTTCTTAAGTTCCAAGGTGGTTGTGGAACCTTGTTATCCCTTAGTCGCCTCTTAGGACACCCACGAGAAGAGAGGGGGTGGCTAAATTCTTTAGTGCCGTAGCCACACAGCAATATATTATAAAATGCTACCATAATCCTTATAATTATAAATGTAATAAAAACCCGCTTCTGAAAAAAAAGGTATTTATTGAGCAACTGTGAGTGTCGTAAGAGGCGAATAAGGGATAACACAGTTCCGCTACCTTGTAACTTAAAAAGCGGGATAACCATCCAACTGCTGGCTTTGAAATACACAGGCCGAAGACGGGCAGCAGCGAACTTGAGGCCTATATCCAACAGTGGACTGCGATAGGCAGAAGTGATGATGAGTAATATGTCAGCTTAAATATTTAAGTAGTTATGTAATGTTGACGCTGCGTTGGCGCAACGGTCACAGCCATGGACTGTACCTGTTGCGCTGGCGGTTGCGGATTTGATCCCCGCACATGACAACCATTTGTGTTGGCTATACAGGTGTTTGCCATGGTCTGGGTGTTTGTGCAGTCCTTGTGGGTCTCCCCACTGTCCCTCGGAGAGCACGTTAAACCGACGGTCCCGGTTTTTATCATGTAGGTACACCTGATAGCGATCGTTACTCATAGTAGAGAATATATCCGCCAACTCGCATTTGAGCAGAGTGGTGGATTAAGCTCTGATCCTTCTCCCAAATAGGGAAAGAGGCCTATGCCCAGTAGTGGGATATTACAAGCTAAAGCAGGATGTAGTGTTATTGGCCTTAGTAGATCACGTTATGATTAATAACAAAGGAGAAGATTGAACAATTCTTTGATATGCTAAAATTTTAAGAGTGTAATGTCAAAAGTTTAAATAAAAATTTAAATGTATAATAATTATATTATTAATTTACTTAGAAATTATTATATTATAATTATATAATATAATAATTTCTAAGTCCCCTCGAGTTGCGGTTTAAGTATTTTTTACAACTGTTCTAGAAACCTAGAATTCTGATTTCTTGTTTATAATTTCTAGTTAATTCTGACCTCGTTAATCTTGTGTCTCATTAAAATTATGTAAAAAATTCATATAACGTTAAACATGCTAGAAGATTTTCAAATGGATGAGATGAGTGCGCTTTTTTTAAATGGCGATGGCTTTAAACTCTAGCGTTAGACGTGTACTAATTTTTTTTTTTTTAATATATATATATATATATATATTTAGAATAATCACAAATGAATTGCCTTAGATTCTGAACAGTGGCAAAATATTATATAATTAGTTTTTATTTTGTATTTGTTGTTGTTAGAACAAGATTTGTATAACTGAAATTAAAAAAAAAAACGATATCATATATATTAATATATCGTAGTTTCATACAAAACTGATATTCGCAAAATTAAAAAAGTAACTTTTAAAAGGTAACTTTTGAGAAGCTACAGATCGATTAATGTATTTTATTCCTAGAAGTTTTACGATATTATAAAAACTAATACCTGACTAAATTAATGATTTCCTAAATATAATATCTAGTTAGTACGTAACAGACCTTACTCCTGATTCCTGAAATTGTAGTAGGATTAATTCGTCAAGACCCTAATAATCTAATTCATATGCTTAAAATTCACCTGTGTACGATATTGAAGGTAATTTATGTGAGAAAACACAAACTGTTAGAACAAATTCTGTGAAATATATGTTTGGCTTGTGTTATGCATATCTATAACACAAACAGAAAATACACTCGATTTCAGAATACCTTAATCTGAGAATCACCGACAGCGTCTTTGCAATAATATTGTTGTCCTATTTATCTTTTATGTTGTTGTGCTTAAGTTCATCATCATCATCATCATCATTCCAGCCTATTACAGTCTACTGCTGGACATAGGCCTCCACAAATTCGCGACAAAAATGGAATGAACTCATGTGTTTTGCCCATAGTCACCACGCTGGGCAGGCGGGTTGGTGACTGCAGGTCTGTCTTTGTCGCGCCGAAGACGCTGCTGCCCGTCTTCGGCCTGTGTATTTCAAAGCTAGCAGTTGGATGGTTATCCCGCCATCGGTCGGCTTTTTAAGTTCCAAGGTGGAAGTGTGATAGTGCTTAAGTTATTTGTATAAATTTTATTGTTTAAAAATACTCTCAATAACATAAAACGCTCGAATAATTTCCAGTATAGTGATAATTTCAGTTAGCTTGTGAAGATTTGGTCAATCTTGACGACCGCGTCTACATAATACTGTTGTCAAGTGGTATGTTACTGTGGTGAAAAAGGTAGGAAGAGCTTCTGGGGATATACTGTGGGGATGAAAAGCGTTCGTTATGTTTCTAATGTTGCTAGCGAAAAAAGGCATCGATATTCGCGCACCATCGGGAATTTTGTATACGAAAATGTCGTGTGCGTGTGGATTTGAGCAGTTGTTCCGATCGTGAAATCGGAACACGCGGTAGTAATTTCATCACATTGGTATTGTCTGTTGACAAATGCTGTGAAGTCGAACACCTCTTGTCCTATAATCCTGGATTTCGTTGAATTAAATAACGCAGCACGATGCGATACGATGCGATGCGACGTAATACGAACCGATGTGACAGTATAACGCAAGTAACAATTTGATATTTTAACGCGGCTAGGTTATACAACATTACGCTATGAGCCTAGGTATGAATACATTTAACGAAAATCGTTAACCAATCAAGCAATCATCAATACTTTTCTAAGCAAATGTTAGCACTTGCTTAGAAAAAACTTTATAGAAGCACTTTATAGTAATGCATTTTTCCTACAACTTTTCCAAGACTCCTTACTACGACAACTCTACTGTTTTTTTAAATACAAACACATACAAATTAAAAATTAGAATTAAAAATACTATAAAACTGTCTGTAATATTACAAATAAACAGAGGTATATTATATGAATCTACTTTTTCTTAATTTCGTGTATGTTTTTTCATGCTACGAATATTTTCATTATTAGGTTTCAAAAGCTAACTTTACTTTAGTTTTTACTAGCAGTCGTATTAGAATATGTATTGTACATAATCAAGCATAGTAAAAGTGAGAATAAAGACTGCATTCCTTTGTATGTGCTGTTTAGGCCGATAAAATAAAACAAGTCAATGATAACGTAGAACTTCCGGTGAAATAATTTTTAAAATCAGTCCAGTGTTACGAGTTTATACGAGTTTATCCATTAGAAACAAACGAAAATTTTATTATATTTTACATTAGAACGGAAAAACAACATATAAATATAATGATCTCCATTAATACATAATTTTTTTTTAAATGTAATAGAACTTTGACCGTATAAGCTTAAACTTTATCATTTGTGTTGGTAAGCTACGGAATGAACCTCAGTGCTAACTTAACTGCGAACCGGATAGGACGTATCACATTTTGTGACGATAGCGCTTACAAAAACGAAAGTATTTGTTTAAAATTCATAAAAAAGTTTAATTGAAAAAAGTTTTTTAAATCAAATTTGAGTGACGTTATTTTAAGTCGGATTATTGTTCGATAAAAAATAATCTCAGACAAAAAAGTTCTGTCAGAAAGTGGATTGTGAAGTTTGTGAGTTTATTTATTTTAAATAACTGTAAGTATTTTTGAACATTTAAATTGTTACAGTTAAAGTTAAATAAGTTTCTTAACTTTGAACAGAAGCGAGCGCATAAATTAAAGTCACAGTTTATATTTAAGTTTCTAAAAGTTGTTTTTAGTTAACAAACAATTAAATTGAATTCATAAAATGATTTTTCCGTTTCTTAAATTATCAAATTATATAAAAGTTGATATTATATTGACGTATATAATAAATTATATTATAATTATTTATTAATATTTGTATATTGATACATGTGTGTTTTATATATAATATATTTATTAAACACTCGCAGTAACATTAAGTAAACATCTATAAAGTCAGCCAAAAAAGCTTATAATGAGATCTAAATCAAATTGATATTTACATGAAAAAGAAAAATAAATAAATTTAATGAGTAAGTATTTCGAAAAACAATAAAAAAATAAATATTATTTCATAGACAGATGAGATATCTATACAAATGAATAAAATTGTAGTGTCTGTTTGTAATATTAAAATACCCGCTTTTTATTAAATGTATATGAATGTATACACAGTACATATACCAAAATAACTCTTTTTACATATTTTGTCTATCTGTCTGTTTGTTCCAGCTAATCTTTGAAACGGCTAGGCCGATTTTGACGGGACTTTCACTAAAAGTAAAGTAACTTAGGCTACTTTTATTTTAGAAATTTATTTGTTTTTTAACTGATATGCGAACTGAACAATAATTTTTTTGTTAAATTCCACACGGACGAAGTCGCGGGTATAGCTAGTAAATAAATAAAAAGTATCAAGATTATTGAAATGTATACATCAGCGTTATCATATTTATTTCGAATCGCAGAGTCAAACATAATTTACTTCATATCAAGATAGCAGCAGATAGATAGCAGTACATGGATGACCGAGCTTTGCTCGGTATTTTACATAAATGTAAAAAAAATATAGAAATACGGCTACACACATCTGGACTCGAACCTGGGTTCCTGGGAACCTGGTTTCGGAACCACCTGAGCTATCATAATCTTGTAAAATTGTAAATGATGGCGAAATTTACTTTCGTATTCTAATGATATTGTAGCAGTTTTCCAATGCATGAAAACGCGGATAAAGCGAGATTTTCAAAAAATAAATCCTAGCTAGATCGAGATATCGCCCCCGAAACCCTCTGCATACTAAATTTCATGAAACCGTTGGAGCTGTTTCCGATATTCATATTTATATAATATGTTCAAGAATTGCTTACAAAAATTACTACTAATTTTATAAATGCGAAAATAACTTTGATACGAAATAACATCAGACTAACAGAAGGAGACAGAGAGAGAAAGACATCACTCTCTCTTTTTTGATTGTCTATCTTTCTGTCTGTTACGCTTTTAGTTTGCTTTTAATATTGAGTTCATTTAACATTTCAGTTTTTCAGGCTGTCTGAATTGATGAAGAAAACTCATACGCAATTTCGTATTTAAGTGAGTGTTATTATTTGTAAAATAATTTCAATAATACTAAATAATTAAAAATTCTATCCAAAGTAACTATGACGTCAACAGATGAAGTAGCACGCAAGTATTACTTACATTCTTATATATGACATATATGAGATATATGAGAAAACATATATGAGAACGTATTCAAATTTTCTGAAGCCGATATTTGAGAAAAAAAAATGTAAAATAGTTATATGTTTTGTGATAGTGTCAGCATAAAATTGTACTTTATGTTATGGTATCGTGTGTTGTACGGGATGCTTGAAATCAGGATTTGCAATATAACGGAAAAATTGTACAATAACATCGTCTGTATAATAGTGTGCTGTATTATTTGTGTGAAAAATTCTGAGTCGAGAAATTAATTTTAATTTGCGTACATATTACATAGGATACGATACAATAGTGGTAGAAAATGACTAAGAATTTTGCTTCAGCTCGTTATATCCCACTGCTGGGCATAGGCCTCTTTGCCCTTGTAGGAAAAGGATCAGAGCTTAATCCACCACGCTGAATAATGACAATAAACCTCGATAAGGCTATGTCCATAACCCACTTGGTCTATAGATATGACTATAATTATTGTGAACAGGTGGTATGTGGTGATTTTGGCAAATACGATTGGCTGTCTCGTTTTTGTTCTGATTTTATTTTACGGCCCGACTTTCGAGACTTTTATTTTGTATATATGACTTTACAATTAAAAAGAGTACCGACAGCGTTTTTCGTCTGCTGTTTTTCTTTCGGCCTGCACTAGGGACGTTATTTCAACTTTTTTTTTGTAATAATAAAGCCAAGGATTTATTAGGAAGGTTACATCTACCGAGAAACTAAGATTTAGTGACCCTTAAATATTGTAAGTTAGAGCCTGCATAGCACTAGGTACATTACCTAAGTTTGTAATATACCAGATGTTTAAATATTTAAACTTTTTAAATTAATAAACGCTTTTGCTACCTTTTCTTGTCGGTCTTTTTTTGAGAATGCATTTTTTTTTACGTTCATTAAAAGTTTATTTACACCTTATAGCGAAATAAAGATTTTAATTTCATATCATTTCACTAGTTTACACAATTTTGGCTATTCCATTTTATACCGTTAAAATATAGCCTATATCTTTCAGTGATAACGTAGCATTCTACTGGCGGAAAAATTTCCAATGTGCTTTACAAACGAAGAAGAAAATTTAATTTTTCATTTTTAATCGACTACATACAAAGGAGGAGTTTTTCAATTTGACTGTATTAAGTACTTATAGTTGTGTCAATCGATCAATCGATCACTTCAGCCTATCGCAGTCCACTGCTGGACATAGGCCTCTCCAAGTTCGCGTCAATAATCCCGGTTTTCCGTAGTCCTCATTAAGCCACCGCCAGAAATCTTACGTAGATCGTCGGTCAAGCGGGCCGGATGGTGTCCCGCACTGCGTTTTCCAACACGCAATATCCACTCCAGGACACGTCTGCTCCATCGGCCACCGGTTCTGCGACACAGGTGAGCAGCCTACTGCCACTTGAACTTGCTAATGATAATCGTCTAGGTTAGGCCTGTTCCCGTTTCTTCCATATTTTTTGTTGTTTTTTTTTAGTATTATATTATAACTTTTTACAGGGTGTACTGATTTAGCGATTTAGATAATTCTTTTTGTAGTCGAAAACTTGTGCTTGAGTGCTTGACCTCTGGCTTTATTTAAAGTTCAGCGAGATCTGACGAATAGCTTTTGAGTTATTCCCAATACTGTTTATTGTTTATTATCGATGTAAATAAATTGCAGTCGGTTTTTTTTCGGAGAATAAACAATTTGATAACATTATTATATACCTATAATCTATGTCAATATATATACAATACTCCATTACAATAGGCATAAAGGCATATTATTCGGTCCACGTACAAAAGTTTTTAATCAATCTGTGACTAGGCGTTCGTAAAACGAAGCAATTTCAAAACAGCTTTGAAATACACTCCCAGCTTTATTCCTAGTTTTAGTTTCGAATACTATACTGTCAACTGTAACGGAAATTATTTTCATTGAAATAAGTCGTCATAATATGACGCCGCGTTGGCGCAACGGTTACGGCCATGGATTGATTGTACTTGTTGCGCTGGCGGTTGCGGGTTCGATCCCCACACATGACAAACATTTGTATTGGCCATACAGGTGTTTGCCGTGGTCTGGGTATCTGTGCAGTCCTTGTGGGTCTCCCCACCGTGCCTCGGAGAGCACGTTAAGCCGTCGGTCCCGGTTGTTATCATGTACACCTGATAGCGATCGTTACTCATAGTAGGGAATATATCCGCCAACCCGCATTGGAGCAGCGTGATGGATTAAGCTCTGATCCTTTTCCTACATGGGGAAGGAGGCCTATGCCCAGTAGTGGGATATTACAGGCTGAAGCGACGATAGAAATGTTACGCAAGTTAAACTAAGAGGCAAATGATATACAATAAAATTGAGAGCAATGATGTCAATCAATGATATGTCAAATTATATTTAATGAATTCTTAACATTAGAAGAAACAGAATACTGAAACCGCGAGGGGTGTTTTGTCTATACTTACAGTTGTAAAAATGTACGTATTGCAGTGCAATACGTACATATCTTGACAAAAAATGTATCAAAAATTTTTTACACTATGATTCATACTAAAGCCAATTTTTTTTTTAAATTTATTTGCTTATATGTCTATAGCTCGAGGACCCTAGTCCTCGATGTTTAATATTCTGAAATCCCTTTAAAGAAGGACTTAATTCAAGAACGCATAGTCACTTTCCGCTTTTATTTTTTGTTAGGAAGGGAATAATAATACCTTCAGCTTAAACTAAGTGGGTACCAATTTGTCACTGTGATAAAAAGCAATTTAGTTCAGGTATCTTAAATAATAAAATTAACAAAAAATACAGTCGTGAAAACAATTTTTTCATCATTAACTATACCAGAAAAGGCTAGATGTTTGTCGTGGTTTAGGCGTTTGTACTTGTGTTTTGTGTGTGTTTCCGGACTCCTGACATACGAGAAAATTCTATTGGGGGCCGTTGAGTGTGAATCATTTATTTATTATTTATTCATTTATTTAATCCTCAGTATTACATTTATGAAGATAACGCGACTGTATATTGAGCAAATGTACCCTTGAATCTATGGAAATTAGTCTTCATTTGAATAATGTTGTAATGCATTATGTATGATTGATCGAATATAACGGGAATAAAATAGTGTTTGACAATAACACTACCCGCTTCTCGTCATTTCACTTGCTTTTAGTTCGTAATAACAGTGACGGTTTGTCTGGCTTATATTCTAGCTTCGTCAATAGATGATAAAGGTAGTATGTTTGATATACATATATAATATCCTTTCAACTCTAAGCTAATTTTAATTTTTTTTCCCGTAACGGATCTAGAATAGGTTTTCATATTCAACAAACTAAAATGTATATGTAGTGATTTACCGGAGAGTTTTGATCGATTCGAATATTTTGTTTGAATTTGTGTAATGATATAATAATACCCAACAGTTAAGTAAGAAAATATAGTGAAATGAATTATTTTTAGAACAATAAAAGTGATGGGAATTTTATTCTACAGTTTAATATCCGTCAGTGGTGACTTAAATGTCTGTGGCGCCGGGTGATTTGAAAACCGTGAATAACTTTTTAATTTAAAATAATTTTTAATGCGGTTTTTGGTTGTAGCCTTATTTTATGCTTTCATTGTCTACTCGACGTTAGCCTTGCAATTACTTATCATAGAATTTTAGCGACAACCCGCTGCGTGAAACCTGTGTCACCAACTATATCTCTCATCCATAAATTTGATCTATATAAGGTTTAAATTGTTGATATCACCTACCGATACATTTTTTTAATACACATAAAGTTTACTTTATAAAAGATACCATTATATTTGTATTTAAAAGTTTTAGAACAAATTTTGGTATACATTTGCTTATTAAAGCCAATTTTTTAAAAACAGTTTTTATGATTCTTTAACTATTAGGAATTTGCGTTAGTAAGTAACATAGTTTCTATAAACCTTTATTTTTTTATATAAAATATTGATATATTATTTTATATTACTGATCATTGTAAACAAAAGCTTCCGTATCCCGGAAACACCATCTGGCGGCTTTCGGCAATAAATGCATGTAGTTAATCACTTTAATGGCTAGCTTGTGAAAAAAGCGTGGTGTTAAGGAGAGCCGTGTAAGGTTAAAGGAATAATTTAGTAACATTTTTCTTATGTAATCGGTATATATAACTTGAGTGGTTGCCTTTAAGTAGCCTTTAGGGTACAAGTAAAATAGTAATTACTAAGACATCATAGAAATTATAAATTGGTTGCTACAGCAGTTATAATATTAACATAATTAAAATTAAGTTAAAACTTGTATGTAGTTTTATGAAACCAGGATACAATCGAAACTTACACTTTTCCTCTACTCTTCAGCCGAGTGTAACGCAGATAGACCAAAACATTTTGGTCGTCGGAGAAAAGTTTAACTTTAAAAAATATAATAACCCCCAATTCAAATAGCGTATTTATTTTCAATTATAACGTTTATTTATTAACTTACCAGTCGTATTAAGTATTGTCGAATTTTGATATGTTAAATAAAATAATGATAATAATAAAACCTACTACCAAAATTAGGTTAGTAGATTGTTACGGTTCATCAGCTTGGAACCTTAATTACTAGGATAGAATTGCTTTACCAGAAATAATGCGACTTATCGACTCTGTGTCTTTTACATATTTTAACGATGGTGAAACCCTACAAACATCTCTGAATGTCGGAAACGTTGGGCATTGATGACGGAGCCACGAAACAACTAGTCAAGGATCAATTTTGACTAGCCCGTTGGCGCAGTTTGTAGTGACCCTGCTTTCTGCCCCGAGTCTGGGTGTAATATAAATATTTATTTATATATTTATTTATGTATTATTTATAAGTATGTTTACCGAAAAAAAATATGAAGCTATATACCAGTCGGCTGTTGCCTATAACACAAGCATTAAGTTGCTTACTTTAGGAACAGACGACCGTGTGTGTATTGTGTAGATATTTATTTATTTATTTATTATTTAATTCTTCAGCTAGCTGAAGAAAGTTCGCAACAGATTTAATATGAATGCACCATCCTTGATCTTCTCTAATGAAATTATAAAAATCACAAAAATGAGGAGATCTTGGATTCTTAAACGTTAAAAACTTCATAATCATGTGGTGTATAACCTCATAGAGTTTTTTTTTAATCGTTAATAGCGAAATGCACAGGGATGTTGTTGCATTTGATAAGGGCTTAACTTTGCTATCCTAGGGCAGTGAGAAATGCTGTAAACATACATGAGTGATGAGGACCTACGACTACGTGGTAAAAAAAGTAGTACAAAAAAGAATTGGAAAGAATCAACGCTATTTCTTAAGGTGTTAAGAGGACTTGTGAATTTTTCGCTCAGAGAATCAGTACAGTGTTTTAATGAGGAATTTTCATCAGAATTAGTTCCTAATTTTTACATAGTAAATATACATATATTATATAAAAAAGGTAAAATCATTACATTAAAGTTACGTGTAGTAGCAATAAATATCTAATGTGTAACTCTTTATAAGAACATTACATAAAATATAATAAAATAATAATAAGATAATAAGTTTCCTTTTTATGTCTGGGTTGTCTGGAAGAAATGGCTAATTAGTCATAAGTCCGCCCATTGTACTTCACTATCTGTAACTATCTTTATGCTTTGTTTATAATATATTTGTGGTGTACAATAAAGTATAAAATAAATAAATAAAAACTCCAAACTAAACTAAGGCCGCCAACTAATTATCATTCTTGTACAGATTTATCGATATCTTTGGCAGTACCCATCAAATAACCTTTTGTAGTATGAGACGCATCAATCACTCTATGAGCTAAATTTCGGCTTCTACACGAATACTTAGAAACTAAAGCTCTTTTACTTCCAACTATGAAAGAGTTACGTAGTACGTTAACGTTAACATGCCGCAATAGGTAAGGTGACTTATTGTTTATATAATAATTTTTATACCTTAAACCGTACAACTTACCGCTATACTTTCGTGAAAATATCATTTCTTTAAGTTTTTTGTATACTTCATACAAACCTAGTCTTGACAATAACGCATATATGAAAAACAAAATCAGAGAATTTGGTGAAGTCATTTGAAAAATATGCAGTTATGGACGCCCATGTTTATGTTTCGGCATTTTATATACAAGACTAGCGATCCGCTCCGACTTCGCACGGGTGCAATGCTGATACTCAATTACTACAGAATGTCTTTATTTATAGTGTGAAGCTAACTTATGACATGGTTATTAACATAATAACAAAAACATTCAAATATGCGTCTTTAGATTACACGTTGTTACAGAATGCGTTGAAGAAATAAAGGTTCACTGCTCGTTCCCCGTAGGTGATAGCGTGACAATATGTAGCCTATATGTTGACCCGACTTCTTAATAATATTCGTGCCAAATTTGAAGTAAAGCCATGCAGTACTTTTTGAGTTTATCCCGGACATACATACAGACAAACAGACAAAAATTCTAAAAACTATATTTTTGGCTTCGGTATCGATGGTAGATCATATCCCAAGTATTCTTTTAAAAAAATATTCAATGTACAGTTTTGACTTTCCTACCATTTTATTATATGTATAGATATGCCGAAAAATGTGTTTAATGAGTTTAGTTAATACCGTTCATTTACTTCCCAACGCGTGACCGTATCACGTGCTGTCACTTACAGATATTTCTCTACGTTTAATCGTAAACGGCTCAACTAAAAGGACAACCTTTTCGATCACGTTTTCACAATCTTTTTTACATACGACCCAGTCCGTCGCACCTTAAACGGGTTATTTATATAGGATTTTAAAAG
Organism: Melitaea cinxia; assembly: GCF_905220565.1. Classification (NCBI taxonomy): domain Eukaryota; kingdom Metazoa; phylum Arthropoda; class Insecta; order Lepidoptera; family Nymphalidae; genus Melitaea; species Melitaea cinxia. The sequence continues at coordinate 3,959,172 of NC_059416.1, forward strand.
GTATAAATAAATAAAATCGAGTCGCTAAATTTGTTGGTTATTAAACTAAAATGACTGGACCAATTTAGGAAATTTTCTAGGTTTTGTAATATTTTTCAGGTTCTTGCAGAAATAAATAATAAAAAAGTGTGTATTTTGTTCTTTGTAATTGCGACTTTACATCCATACATATTTACAATCCACAACTTAAGAAAAAAATATTTATAAATTAAATTAAATGTATGTTATAACAAGCTTTTAAAGATTGGTAAGCTTTGTTTTTTTTTTTGACTTCACGTTTGCAATCCTTCATATATAAATCGTTGAGTTTATCATAATTGTATGAATCTCATGGGGAATGAAATATTTAAATATCGCATACAGGGAAAACGTTATGCAAAGCAACGAGATGAAAAACATTCTGGCGCATTGGTGACGAAAGTGTCATAAAAAGCAAAAATTTTCACATTTGCTTGCAGATTGGAATAGATATATATTTGTACTTGTAAAAATATTTCCTTGCGATTTGCATATTCACTATTTTAGATCCTTGAAGTTAGGGAGACTTTGGAGATGTTTTGTAAATCACTCGATCAGAATATAAGAAACAAAGTACCGAATTACTTTTGTTAGAACTTTAGCTACACTGTAATGGAGTAGCACAGTGGATTAAGTTCAACATTTGCTAAATTCGAGACATCACTAAGTTATGTAATCATATCTATACATAATTGCATGTTTTGTCCAATAAATAAGTAGCATTTTTATGGCATCAGGCACCTATAAAATATATAAACCTTCTAAGTTAGGGGGCGTTCATAAAATGCGTGAGATGTTTAAGGGAGGGGGTCGAGTCAAATCTAATCTTACGTTGGAGAGAGTGGCACGGCAACGGCAAATAACGGCAAATATCACGCAATTTTTTTCTGATTGAAACAAAAAAAATTATACTATTTTGGTCCATTTAATCCAGATTGTACATGCTTAAGATTTAATCTTAAGCGTATTCATAATACGATTAAGATTATTCACTAATTCGTTCGAAAGAAAATAATTTCATTCATACTTTGACCTTATATATCTACTGACTGTCAAACCGCCATATTTGCTTAATACCAAATAGCCCAATTTAACTAGTCTTAACTAGTAAATAAAAGCGCGAAGCAAATTTTTGTTTTCTTTTTACAATAACAATCCGACGATCCGAGATTGGGCGATGGGGGAGAGGGTTGAATAAAATCTCACGACATCTCTCTAGGGGGGAGGGAGGGACAAAAAATTTAAAAAAATACCTCACGTAATTTATGGACGTCCCCTTACTGCTAAAAAGATTAATTACCTAATCCCATCAAAATCCTAATAATCCACTGAATTTTTTCGTATAATTTAATATAAAATCAAATACCGATAAAGAGTAATTAGAAATTCACAAGAAATGCCTTTTATTATCTATCGTTAATTATAAAGCTAGAGTTTTTATTTGAAAATGAATGGAAGTTACTTTAATATCTTTAATTACTTTCAGCACGAAATAAAGACATGAAATTTTTTAATAATTTTTAATTGTTTTGAAATTTTAAAGGTTATCTAAGTGATAAGATTTCAAGTCATCAGTGTATCCTATCTAAATTGATACATGGTGAAGTCGTGTCTTTCAATTGGGCAAAGTGAATAATCAATGTTAAATTCTTCACATTCTTAATAGAAGATGCTTAGTAGTAGAGAACTTACGTATTATTTATTACAAAACAGAGATTGTTTTATTAATGGTAATATTTTGTTTTTGACGTGACAACGACTAATATATCGTTGAACGCCATCTGCATGCAAAAAGGATGACTTATTGTCCCGTTACGCTCATTGTACGCTTGCGCTGTATCTGTCTCTCTTCCACTCGATCGGCCTATGCGTCCGAGGAGATGTTTTATTATGACATTGTCACCTTAAACTATCGTCCGTGAACCAAATTTACAGATAACCATTTTTTTTTTCAATAAATACATAATGTATATTACAATCCGCTCATATTCGTAAAACACTTAACTTTTAGAGTTATCCCTAACGGTGCTTATTTAGAGTAAGTGATTATTTTTCGTCGACCTACGTTGTATCACTTGTTGAAGTAAATTAAAGGCGGTTTATTTTCGTTTGTTGGCAAACACACTTTTTAATTTAAAATTTTGTTTCGGCTAGAGAAGCGTTTTATGAACGTAATCAAGTTTGTTTTTCTTTAGAAATGTTGAAACAACGTTGAACTTGATTGAATGTTGACCTAGAGTTTCCACTTCGGGTACTATAATTTATTACCTTGCCCTGCATGTGATATAAATACAGCGAAAGTGGTGATGTCGAGTAGGCAGTAAATTTTTATACGAAGTCAAAAGGAGATTTTAAAGATCATCATATTTCGAGTTTTAAGGTTTTGTGTTTAATGTTTCTGGCTACGGAATTTTTATTAATTATATTTTTTTTTTATACAATTACTTTGTTTATTTTATTCGAAAACCAACAGCGTTACAATTAACATATATAATAAAATTAACATAATATTAACAATAATAAGGCCAATAATAGATGTTCCTATCTATACATCTTAGTACTGTTACAAAAGGGCAGTATTAAGAGCTGAACTGGCTGAACTGACTTTGGCAAACAAGCGTATGACGCATTGTAAGCGCGCTGCCGACCCTACCCCCAATCTCACAGATCTTCTGGTTACCTCACTCACCACAGTATAGTTTCAGCAGTATTATTTAGCTGCGACCTTCTATAGGGTTGAGGTACTTCCCTAGTCGGGCTGCTTCAGATTTGAACGGCCGTTTAGCGGGCCACCAGTAAGTAGGTCGATATAGCCTCCACCCAGCGCCTTCCTCCTAACCGGATTCATTCTAGCCCAAAGTGCGATCTCGTTAAGAGCATGCGGCAGCATACATATACCCATAGCACAAACGGACATCCCGAGCTTTCCTAAAGGGCTCACATTCTTCTTTGACGGCTGGGTCTCAGTACCCGACTACCCAACCCAGCGAAGCTGTCAAGGCCGACGAACAGTAATACTCACTTTGAAGAAAAAAAGATTACCAGAGCGAGAAGCCGACACTAGTCTACTCAACAATTATATTAGTTACTAGCAGCCCACCCCGGCTTCGCGCGGGTATTTAATAACAATTTCATGATTAACAATTATAATAGAAGGTTGTCTGGAAGAAATCGCTCTTTTAGCGATAAGACCGTCTTTGTACATCTTCCTCTAATTGTACTACTTTTGTTTGTATCTTTTAACGGTGTGCAATTAAGAATATTATTATTATTATTAATACACACACATAAACCCTTCGATTTATTTTTCGCAGGTTACTAAAAAAAGAAAATTATAAAAATAGTATGAATTTTATTATTTTAATAAACTTTTTGTTATTATTTTTATTTATACATCTTGGGTTATATTATTGGTGTTTTAGTAAGGATCACTAATTTTTTTAAAAACAATATAGCTCATATCACCCGCTCATATCAGACCAAGTAACATGTACAAACGTGCACATGTACGAACCTAGTTAAAAACTGATGTACTAAATTGTTTTCTATCTCATTCAGCACAAAAGTAATTAGATTTGAAGAGCAAATTGATTTCAAGAATTTTGTAATTTCGTTTCCAGACTGGTATTTAAATTAAGATTTTCTATTTCCTTTTTAATGTTTAAATATGTGGGAGCGACGACTTCACTTAGTTCGATCCCCTTCGATGAGCATCACAAAAAGGGACGGGTCAATAAACTTTGCTTTTTCGACTACATTACTCTTTTTACGATAGTTATTTCCACATTGATACAAATTTCTTGTGAAAGTCAAAAAAAAAATTTCAAATTTTTCTTCAGGATTTTATATATATTATATTTTTTAGAAATATATTTTGGAAATATATATTTTATGAAAAGTGTGTTGGAATTTTTTTTTAACTTATGTTAAATAATTGTGTTTGCTCGCAAACGAAAAAAAAACCGACTTCAATTACATCGACAAGTAATACAACGTAGATCGACAAAAAATAGTCAAGCAACTACGCGTTATCAAAGATTACTCAAAAAGTAGTTATCAGATCTCGATAAAATTTATATGTGACCATATGATAAACATCAGCTTTCGATTAAATTAAAAATTATTAAAATCGGTACACCTAGTAAAAAGTTATTGCGGATTTTTAAGAGTTTCCCTCGATTTCTCTGGTATCCCATCATCAGATCATAGTTTCCTTATCACGGTACTAAACTAGGGATATCCCCTTTCCAACAAAAAAAGAATTATCAAAATCGGTACATCCAGTAGAAAGTTATGCGGTATAATACAACGTAGGTCGACGTAAAAAGCGTCAAGTAAAAACGCATTATTAGATATAACTCGAAAAGTAGTTGTTAAATCTCAAATAAATTTAAATGGGACCAATTGGCACACACCACCTTTCGATTAAAACAAAATTTGTTGAAATCGGTCTACCCGGTCAAAAGTTCTGATGTAACATACATAAAAAAAAAAAAAAAAAAAAAAAAAATACAGTCGAATTGAGAACCTCCTCCTTTTTTGGAAGTCGGTTAAAAATAGACACAATTTGATTTATATATTTGAATGCTTCATCGTCGACAACCGCTAACGGTACGAACAAACTTAGCACTTAACTTTGTTACATTGAACAAAACTTAAATTAAATATTAAATTAATAATTTCCTGAAATAGCTACACCATTGATTTATTATTGAATGTTAACATAAAATTTACCTAACAAAGACCTATCTTTTTATAGTACAATATGCACAGATTTTATAGGCTTAGGCAATATTGACTTTTAGCGCGCGTTGCTACGTTTTGTTTTGTTTTTTTTTTTTTGTCGTACCAACTCAGAAACCTTTGTGGGCTCATGCACAACAATATGCTGTAAACCATAAAAGGATCAAATGCATAGTTTACGATTCTATAACGGTTTTATAAAATAAAAAAGGTGTATAGATAAACACGTAAGCAAAACAAACATATTAATATTATAATTAAATATAAAATTATCATAACATAAATATCTTCAATTATACATTTTTTGTTAGGCTTAGCTTGCTGAATACGTTAATATTCAGTTTTAAATTCGCATGCCGTGTTTACTTTGCTGATAAACGTACAAGTTATATTTTTATACAATCATATGTAATCCTTGAGTGTTACATTTAATTTGTGAACAGACTAAACAAAAAAATGTATCAAATGATTATCATAATATACGTGCCAACGTTAATGCAAACATCGATTACACACCTCGGTTGATCGTATCAATTGTACTAAGGTTGGCTATGTTCCAAATGTTGCAACTAAATCGTAATGTCCCTTGTAACTTACACCATTAATTGAGATTAAGGACATGGTAAGTGTTTGTAACTAAAAGTAATTTGTTAAAGTTCCCTGCATTATTTCCAAGTAGCACGAAAAAACGTCTGTTACAATATAGATCGCAGGGGAAAAGAATTCAAGTCTATACTATTCGACGATCAGATTTAGTGTGTATAAAGAAATTATAATACTCCACAGGAATGAATAATGATTGACTGATTGAATGGAATGATTTAAATGTATACAGGTGTCGGAATGGAATAGGTGATACCAAACATTCTTAGATTTTTGCTATATTACAATAGTCATTATGGCATCTCGCAGACTACTGACTAATTCACATTTTACCAACATTAGTTAATAAATAAGAAACAAATTACATTTATCTTAACGCCGAGTCAAAATAATATCCACATTGAAATATTCTTTAATTATTAAATTTATTATTAAGAGTTTTTAAATACAATCAAATAAATTAAGGTACTAAACTACATTATAAATTCAAAATCAAAAAAAAAATATATATTTATATTTTATTGAAGTCGGCTTTATTAAATACATCTTAAAAGACAATTACAAATAAATGATTTTATTTTTAAATTATATTAATTGCTGTGTGGTTACGGTAGTTAGAATATAGCTACCCCCTCTCATCCCGTGGGTGTCGTAAGAATCTACTAAGGGATAACACAGTTCCACTACTACCTTGGAACTTAAAAAGCCGACCGATGGCGGGATAACCATCCACCTGCTGGCTTTGAAATACACACTTCGAAGACGGGCAGCAGCGTCTTCGGTGCGACAAAGCCAGTCCTGCGGTCACCAACCCGCCTGCCCAGCGTGATGACTATGGGCAAAACACATAATTTCACGCCATTTTTGGTGCGAAATTGTGGAGGACTATTTCCAGCAGATGCCGCGTTGGCGCAATGGTTACAGGCATGGATTGTACACGTTGCGCTGGCGGTTGCGGGTTCGAACCCCGCACATGACAAACATTTGTATTGGCCATACAGGTGTTTGCCGTGGTCTGGGCGTTTGTGCAGTCCTTGTGGGTCTCCCCACCGTGCCTTGGAGAGCACGTTAAGCCGTCGGTCCTGGTTGTTATCATGTACACCTGATAGCGATCGTTACTCATAGTAGGGAATATATCCTCCAACCCGCATTAGAGCAGCGTGGTGGATTAAGCTCTGATCCTTACTCTTATTACTTGACTTTATAAATGGGGAAAGAGGCCTATGCCCAGTAGTGGGATATTACAGGCTGAAGCGTATGTCCAGCAGTAGACCGTATGAGGCTGAAGTGATAATTGATTAAAATTTTTACTATGAAGTATTTACTCTTACCTACAAAAAAAGCATATTGAATGCTCTATAAGTGGTTATTAGTTAAAATAAAAATACGAAAGAACATCATTAACGTGAATTAATGACTAACCAAATAGAATTATAAGTTACGGAAATGATCACCGTCTTTCTAATTCTGACTAATTGGAACTGAAGTTAATTGACATAATTATATTTATTCCATCGTAATTAAAATTCATTATACCTTGAAAATCTAATGACTTTTTTCACAATATTGACAGGAGATAATTCTGTAAGCTACTCATTGTAATTATATAACAGTGTTTGCTCGCAAACGAGAAAAAACCGACTTAAATTACAGGGACAAGTAATAAAAAACTTAGGTAGACGAAAAAATTGTTAAGTATATATGCATTATTAGATGACTATTGTTATCGAAAGTTGGTACTTGTCTTGTGGTTCCATTTTAATTTGATTGAAATCTGATGACTACTTATTGAGTAATATTGATAGCGCGTATTTACTTGACAATTTTTCATCTACCTACGTTATAATCCTTGTCAATGTAAATTGAAGTCGGGTTTTATATTGCTTTCGAGCAAAAACAATCAATGTATGATATATATTCATCTAATATTTTAATTTTTTAACCGACTTCCAAAAAAGAAGGAGGTTCTCAATTCGACTATATTTTTTTTTATGTATGTTACATCAGAACTTTTGACCGTGTGGACTGATTTCGACATTTTTTTTTTTTAATCTATAGCTGATGTTTATCATGTGGTCACATATAAATTTTATCGAGATCTGATAAATACTTTTTGAGTAATCTTTGATAACGCGTAGTTACTTGACTATTTTTTCGTCGATCTACGTTGTATTACTCGTCGATGTAATTCAAGTCGGTTTTTTTTTCGTTTGCAAGCAAACACAATTATTTTATCAGATGATTCTACTTACGGCCTAGAAGAAAGTCGTAATTTATTAATTCACATGAAACAGCCTTAATTATGTTTTTATCTCCTGCTGACAAAGCCTACCATAACGTATTAGCAAAAGTACTTCATTACAACTTGTAAATGGTTTATAATTTTAAGAACTTTTAAAAAAATCTATTTGCTTTTGTGATTTCAAAGCAAAGAGTGTTTTATAATTGCAAACAAAGGTACAGATTAAAAATGTAATTAGAATAATTATATTTTATTTGAAGTATTAATTTGATTTATAAAATACGGATTATTAATATTAAAGTTATTTTAGAATTTAAATTATTGACAGTATTTTATGGCTTATATATATATAATTATATATATATATATATATATATATATATTTATAAAGTTATGTCCACAGTCTTATAATGCCCATGCTTTTGTCATTCCGATTTTTGTTTTTGTTAGTGATCGTTTACTTGGTACACTACTGCAGCTTTCATTAAGAAAACTAATTATTCTATCTTAATATCCCTAATGCAGACGTGAGTCCACCGACCAAAATTATGCTTAAGCTTATATATTTATAATATATATACTGATTTAATTTAATCGTAGAGTTCATTTTAATATTTATTACACTCGTAAAGATACTTCTCAAGCATATCATCGCATCTCATCCTGCCTATCGCTGCCTTTATCCCACTTATGTAGGGTCGGCACAACCTGTTTTCCTCTTCCATTCATCTGTACTATTCGTCACTTTAGTGCTTATTTCTTTCTTTCTCAAGTCCATATTTTTCCTTTCATTCTCAAGCATATACTAATTTATAATTATACATTTGAGACAAAATATAAATAACGACATAAAAACTTATGGTAAAAGTTTAGTATAATTAAAATGATCAAATGATAATATAAAAATAGTAAAAGCTGCTTTTATTTTTACTGACCAAACTTGTTGTTTGATTTTTAAATTCGTATAATGGCTTTCAGTTTCGGCTTAAGTTTTTTTTTTAAATTATACATTGATCGGTGAAAGTGTACAAATTTTAAAATGACTGTAGTGACAATTGTACCTACCCCAAAATCAAACCTGTTACAAAATTATCACATTAATTAAATTTCATATATATATGAATTATTCCTTAATTAATACTTTTAAAGTGAAAATACTTAATTCGTATTTACTTTAAACCCTTAATTAACTATTTAATCATTGGTTAAGGCATTAGCTGTAGTCTGTACAATAATTCATTTCAAATGACTCTTCCTTCGGTGACAGTTTAGTGATTAAGTGATTGTGTTGCATTGTTAACAAAGTCCAGACTTAATTAAACCTAAACAAATGGCTGTAATATTACGTAATCAAAGATATTTATTTATTTATTTATTAGGGATGGTACGCAGCACAGAAAATTTTATAAAAGAATCAAGAATGACATACAATCATTAAGGCGAATTACGACCACCCATCTATTTAAAATTAAATTAACAAATGTGCAAATAAGAAAGGAAAAAAACAACAAAACAAACAATACGACAAAACCGAACAACAAATATATTATAGTAAATATTCAGAATTTTTTAAATAAGTGTAAAAAATGGTTTCAAGAATCGCAGTTGTAAGTAATGAGTTTGATATTTTATGTTTTCTTTTTTTTAACTATATAATTATTTTTTCGGAAAAAAACAATACAATAACACACAAAAAAAAATTAAAACTAAAACATAAACCAACAAGGTTTCGTTTTTTTTTTTTTTGGAAATTTATTTTTTGTAGAATTCAAATAAAATAAAAAATATGTTTCGAATTAAAAATAATTTCGAACTGCGAATACAGAGTTTTGTGGGTTCAATATCAAACTTTATATAGAACCCTTACATGTCCTTCGAGATTTGGCGGCTATTGTCACCACTTACCACAAATTTAAACAAAAGTACGTCACCAATTCACGAGCGAATTCGTGATAGCCTCTGTGACATTATATTCAGAACTTGTGTGAGATATCTCGTATAGCTCTTTATATATATATATATAAAGGATTATTTGTCTGTATGTCCTTTATGGAATCGTAAACTATGCATTTTATCATGTCATGATCTTCAGCAAAGTGTTTTGCACGAGCCCACAAAGGTTTCTGAGTTGGTACTACCATAAAAAAAAATAAAAAAGCGTAGCAACGCGCGCAGGGTACAGATAGTTTTTTATATAAAATTCTCGTGCTACAATGCTAGTTACCATACTCCTCCGAAACGGCTAAACCTATTTTTATAAAATTTTGTGTGCATATCGGCTAGACCTGAGAATCGGCCAACATCTATTTTTCATTTTTTTTAATAGGGGGATTAAGGCGGTTAATAACATATATGGCAAAACAACGTTTGCGGGGTAAGCTAGTAAATAGATAATTTTTCTAACGCCTAAAAGGATTAGAGATTAGAACTTCATAATTTTGAACGTGAATTTTGTGGATCGAGTGGAAAATTACCGACTACATATTTGTGATATCGATTAAATTTATACACAGATTCATCTTCAGTCTTCGCCTTCTCATAAAAAATTCAAATGGAAGAATCGTTTTAAATTTTTATGTGTTCACGTACGATGTGAAAATTATTTCAAATTTATTTCGAAAAAATTATGAAATATCTTTTGAAATTTTTAAAGTCAAATCTGTTTTTTAATGATAATCCGTTGACGTGATAATTGTTTAAACTTGGTATAAAAATTGTATTAGATGTACCAATAATACTTATATATATCTATCCAACCAATCTACCAATAATAAGTAATAGTAGTTCAAATGTAAGAAGTTTAAAACAAATAATTGCATAATATTAAAAAAAAATATTCAATTCAAACTTAATAGTTTCTATATACAATTTTTTTAATGGTTCACACTCAACTAGGATTATCTCCTATGTCGGGAGTCCATACAAACGCCCAGACCACGTCAAACAACTGTATGGTCAATATAAACGTTTGCCATGTGCGGGGATCGAACCCGCAACCGCCAGGGCAACAGCCACAAACCAGTGCTTTGACCTTTGCGCCAACACATCGTCATATTTTGATTCGATTGTAATGTCATTAGCAGATTTTGACAAATTTGCAACGAAAATGAAATTTTAATTATATTTTTTTATTTTTTATTTACTATTAATCTGTCTTTATGTTTACCAAGAGCAAAAGTTAAATAAAGGAAAATAAAACATAAATTTGTAAATTTTATTACATACCTTAAAAAAACAATTGCCTCCCGATCTCCTAATACAGAAATACCTAACTGTTCGATCAGTCTCCGAAGTGGGTAAAAACCTGGCGGTACGTGAAATGGCGAGACTCTCGATCCAATGCGAATCATTTCGATTTCTCGCTCCAATGCCTGTTTCGTTATTACTGTGCTTGGGGAAATTATCTTTTTACCTTACCAGCTGACCCGACATAACCTGACCTGCCTAACTTAATATATAAACTACATCTTATATAAACGTCAAATACATTTTTTTTTAATATGTAGACTAGCGCTTGACTGCGATCTCACCTGATGGCAAGTGAAGATGCAGCCTAAGGTGGTGCGCGCTTGCCTAGAAGATGCCTAGTCACTCTTGATTTAAAGATACCCAAATTATAGTTCGTTGGAAAAACGGAAGCCGGAAGGGCATTCCAAATTTTTGCGGTGCGTATTAAGAACGAGGAAGCGAATCGTTTAGTGCGAGATCGTGGGTGTATTTTAGAGAAACTCATATTTATGAAATACTAACTTCTGCCCGCGATTTCGTCCGCGTGGACTCCACTCTTATTAGTCTAAGCGTCGTAATATATATATATCATAAAGCCTTCCTCGATATATGGGTTATCTAACACTGAAAGAATTTTTCAAATCGGACCAGTAGTTTCTGAGAATAGCCCGTTCAAACGAACAAACAAACTCTCCAGCTTTATAATATTAGTATAGATCTCTATATTGAGAAACTCTTCATATTCAACTTCGAATGAGGTCACTTACCTATGTGCTTAATATGTCACGCTATAATGTACAGAAAAAAAAATTCAATACATAAGAAACATTTGGCTGTACATTCATTTACAAGATTTGACACACAAGTATTAACAAGACAGAAAAGACAAGCATAAAATGTCACAGATTAAAGATTCAGTGCGCCTTCCCAGCGTGGTGACTATGGGCAACACACATGAGTTCACGCCATTTTTGGCGCGAACTTGTGGAGGCCTATGTCCAGCAGTGGACTGCGATAGGCTGAAGTGATGATGATGATGAGTGATGAGAACCTTCTCCTTTTTGAAGTCGGTAAAAAAGTCCAGATGTTGACATGTTCACTGCATAGTAACAAGTTACAATTGACATTTATTTAAATAAATTAACATATTTTACTGTAATACAATAGAACATTATAATTGATTTATTGAGCTTGTATTGTTATATAATTTAAAAACTAATGTTTTGTCGTTGTTTTGTGCATATGGTTACTTATTGACGTTTTGTCGTGATGTAATTTCTCATTGTTTTGCTAAACTTAATACTTTTTATAATAACGTACAGTATATATTTATTTACATATTTATTACTTTATTTCACATTTAAAATTCCGTTAAGCAAAATAACAATATTTTAACTTTAAAAAGCGCAACGGTGGTTTTAGCACTAATTGATCTCTTACAGATAATCTCTTTTTAACCGACTTCAAAAAAGGAGGAGGCTACTCAATTCGACCGTATATATATATATATGTGTGTATGTGTGTGTATGTTCGGGGATAATTTCGTCGTTTATCAACCGATTTTGATATATTTTTTTTTGTTAGAAAGTAGATGCCCTAAGTGTGGTACCATGATAAGGAAACCAGGACCTGATGATGGGATCCTAGAGAAATCGAGGCAAACCCTCGAAAAGCCGCATAACTTTCTACTTGGTGTACCGATTTTGATGATTTTTAATTTAATCGCAAGCCGATGTTTATGATGTGGTCACATTTAAATTTCATCGAGATTTGATTACAACTTTTGGAGTAATCTTTGATAATGCGTATTAACTTAAATATTTTCTCTCTACCTACGTTGTATTACCTGTCAATGTAATTGAAGTCGGTTTTTTTTCGTATGCAGCAAACACAATTATTATTTGTAACGTGAAGATTCAAAAGTGCTTTATAGCCTACTTGAAGTCATTTTTTTATTTTGATTTTAATTAAGTTTATTTATAAATAAAAAATTAATATAAATTCAGTACGAATTGTGTCAGAATTCTATCGCCAATAAGCAATATCAGAAACGCCATTAAATTAGTCACAGAAGCCTGCTCAATATACGAGCTTAACTGGTGTATCATAATTATCATAATAAGGGTTTAAATTGACACATGAATTCATGTCATTTTTGGCGCGAACTTGTGGAGGCCTGTTTAGCAGTGGACTACGATAGGCTGAAGTGATGATGATGATGATGCTGATGCTGATGTTTAAATTGACTGACACTTATTTTCAACTACCCATCCAAAGTTTTTCATATTAGAGCTAAAAAAAATGTGTACCATTTCGCTATTTTCAACCAACTTGGTTTACTGGTGAAGAGTAGAGGTTATTGTACTTTGTCCTTATACGTTTCTTTGCCAGTTTTTTTTTTTTTAACTTTTGATACTTTTAACTTGATTTAAAAAATACCTACTTGAATTCTAATCCACAAAATAAATAGTTCTCCTCTAACATAAAATTAAGATATCACTGCCAAAAATATACCCTTTTCAAAAGTCTATTGGTAAGTTCAAAGGTCTAATATTAATTTTATATTTGAAGAAACGACCGCTCAAATATTTTTGCAAGTAAAGCATTTACAATTCAAAGGCGTTACTTGCAAAAAAATATATTTTTATACTTATAGGCGCGGCTACGTTTGCCTAATGGTCTGCCCAGAATAATATTCTAGAACATAAAATAAAACCTCTCAACGTAATGAAGAATTGCTTTAAAATTACTGCAAACTTGTATTCAATATATACTGTTTACAAAAAAATAGGCAATGTAATTACATCATCATATGCAAAGGCCAACACGCGGTCTCCACTCCACACAAGACACGGACACGTCTGCTCCGACAGCCATTGGTCCAAGGTCCATAGGTGACTGCCACTTCAACTTGCTAATTCTGTGGTTGTGGTATGTGGGACGTCCTCCGACCCGTTGGACCGATGATCTATGTAATATTTTGATGTGTGTAGGCTGGATGAGGCTTGCGGAAAACCGGGATGTCTTTTGCGAACATGGTCAGGCCTATGTCCAGGAGCGGACTGCGATAGGCTGAACTGACTGATGAAAAAATGTGTAAAATATAAATCATAAGATATATTTATTCAAATCAATAATATCAGTTGAGAGTATGCATTCTAAGATGATGTTATAGTGATTATGAGCGTGATTTGACTATTAAAACCCGAATCGAACTCGTAACCCGCGGCACAGAACTGCAAACTGCGCCAACGGGCTAGTCGACATTCCAGTCCAGAGAGTCGAAATTCTAGTTTGATCGAAATCGGTTCAGTAGTTCTTGCGTGAAAGAGTAACAAACACACATAAATATAGATACATCCATTTATTTTTCTTTATTATGATTAGTCATGGATTTGGTTTGTTGGTTTGGCACACATCTTTAATCACGAATAAAAAATTGAAAAAATAATAGGTCGCGAAAAAAGGTCTTTTTGTATTTTCTAGTAAAAATTTACAATAAAACCTTTATGGTTGTATTGTTTGTAACTGGATGGTTTTGATACAATGAAAAAATAACATTTTAAAAATGAAATTAAAAAGTAAAAAACAGTTATCCGCCATTTTATATTTGCTTTTCTGTCCGCCAAAATGGAAAAATCGAACGAAGAAATTCAGTACATTTTAAATTATAACTTTAAAAATGGGAAAAACACAACTCTAGCCGTGAATAAAAATGTGTGGTTTATGGAACTGATGCAGTATCAGTAGAAGTATCTCAAGATTGGTTTAAGCGTTTTCAGTCAGTAATGATTGATGTCAAAGATAAATTTCGTTCTGGTCACCCAGTTACGGATGAAGTTGACGACATTTTTGAAAAAGTGGAGCTAGATCGACATAGAGAATAGTTGCGAGTCGACACGTAAATATTTTCCATATGACTTTGCTAAACACTTCAATCACAATGCTTTCTATAAATATTATTAAATTTAATGCGCTACTATCGCTCTGGTGTAGTGGTGTGAAAAGTCGCCTAAGACATTGACAGTTTGTGGGTTCGATTCCCGCTCGGGATGGATTTCCTTGGTGCATTTCTTGGGTCTCCCCACCGCCGCGACGCGGAGTGTACGTTACAGCGTCGGTCCTAGTTGTTGTCATAAATACCTGATATTGATCGTTACTCATAGTAATGAACATATCCGCCAACCGCAGTGAAGCAGCGTGGTAGGTTAGGCTCCAATCCTTCTCATACATATGCCCAGCAGTGGGATGCTACAGGCTGAATTCTAATGAACTCTATATCAAGTGAATGTACTATGTACGAGTACGTACTAAGAAGTACGAATTAAGAAATTCATAAATTCAACTTAAATACGTTCGATGTTTAAAATATTAGCGAAATAGGCTGCAGGTTTCAGACGAAGTTCCGTGTAATCAATGTATATTTGTCAATCTGCAGAGGGCAGCTCGGAGTTTCAACCCTTCTCAGTTATTGGACACGTAACCTTTGCCCTGTAGGAAAATATATGACCAATTAGTTTGAGAAATAGCTACGATCGTTTATACGAATAAAATTGAATTGTTTTGCACTATTATATTATTATTTTTTTTTTTTTATATACTATATAACTTCTACTAAGGTTATACTGAGCTGATTCTATGAGGACTAATTTAGACTACTATTATTTTAGAAAACGTATTATGAAATTAGAAAATAAATGAAAAAAATATAACTTATGGAATATATTGATAATATTAATATGATAATTGCAGTTAAAAAATTAGCTTATTACTAACTAAATGTTTTATATAAAGCAGGCTGGACTGTATATAAAAATATTAGTATTGAGGAAATTTACCACTAAAATACCATATATTTAAAGTTCATTTTAATTTATTTACTCCTTTTTACTTAAATCGGTAGTCATTTTAAGTAATTATAAAGTAGACATATGAAAATGAATCGCAAAATTTTTGTTACATAGATTTTTTTTGTTGTAACAGTGAGGTTATGTTACAATGTCTATAAAAAACCCGATCACTAAGTTCTTGTAGCATTAATATTTGTTATATTTAGTAAAGACTGTTTGAAAACTCATTACAAATACTGATATACACTTGAAACCATAAATAAATATCAGGAATGGACTCAGAATGCATCGGAAAACAGTAAAGACGAAACGAGTGACGGACACAGTATTATTGTTAGCCAGCTGTCAAGGCTGTCATTAAAAATATGTTTTATTTTAAATCAATATGAAATTGATAATCATTTTGGGTTATCAGATATTAATTGATATTTTCGATATTAATGTAACTTTATTTGAAATGCACATTATTATTTACAGCTTTAATTGTGCATCTGAATATCTTGAGTTAATTAACTAGTGCAAACATTTTCTTTTTAAATTCTGTAATCGATTATAATTGAATCAATACCCAAATAATCTGATGAAAACTATCTTTCTCAATTTTCTCCGCTTCTAGATTCAGAATTGAGCTGATATTTTATATTTTAAAATAAAAAATATGACCAATTTTTTAAACCATATCTCTACTCATTACATTTTGGCCCAAAAGTCCCCATCTCCTTTACCAAAAAATAGCGATTCGTACGATTTATTTTTGTATTACATATTAGGGAATTCTAACCAATTTTTAATATCATAAGAAAAATCGACCGTTCCAGCGGGGATCCAACCTGCATCTCCGACTGACCGTGTCGGTCGCCAATTAGCTATGGAACGATGTACCCGTTAGATCGAAATTTTTGATATGATGATTTTATATTTGGTTCTAAGCGACCTTAATTGGCGGTTAGTCGGAGATACAGGTTCGATCCCCGCTAGAACGGTCGATTTTTGATATGATATTAAAAAATTGTTTAAAGTAGCGATTATTTTGAACATACGCATTTGACTGCACACAAGGCATAACCATGTCTATCTGGTCAACTAGTGTGTGGTATATTCCTCTTATTAAGTCTGATCCAAGAATTTTGATGTGAAATATTTATAGGCGAGGGTAAACCTGATTGTTGGTGAGGCGATACAGACCATGGCGGCGCATCGCCACGCTATATTATGGAATATATGTATTATACTATACTATATAGATTTTCAAGAAATTTTTGAATTAAAAGTTTCTGCCAGCCAAACTATGTGGCAAATAGCATAATTACCGTCCTATTAAATATTCGTGTAGTATTAAAATTATTTGTTAACAATGTCAACACATTACACGACACGTGCTTTGAGACACATATTTTAAACATAACACATGTTAGAGAAGTGCGTATCATACTTGCGATAATCACTTTATAATTACTCGATTTCAGAAGAGAATATTATGGAAATGTACCTACTATTTCACTTTATGTAGAGAAAAGTACAGGTGAAACTTAGGAGTATAGGGGAATGCGGGGGGATATTCAAGTACTTACTTGTTAATTGACTAAATTAGAAATGAAGCTTAGCCTAAAATAAGTCACTTGATATGCGTTGAATACATTTTGAATATTCTTGTAATCTTACATTCTTTATTGTATCCAAAAATATATTTTACTTAAATATTTGTTAGTCTATTTGTATCTGAATATATACACAATAATACAGTCTGAGAAAAACACAGTTTGTCTGAAGTTAGACTGTCTTTATTATACCTCAGAACTTAATTAACTCCAACTTAGCAAAATTCGTAGCCTAAATAAACGATCCAGCAGTCTTAATTTTGAGAAGCTCCGATCGCAGATGATAAGGAGTAAAACATATAAGTGAAAAACTTTTTTCTCGTAAGAAATTGTCATGTTGTTAATATAATATATGATTTTTCATCCTTAATTTGTGCACACTTCTAACCGCTGCTACTGTATCGTGTCCAGTACCCAAAGGTTATTTGGAAGAAATCGCTATTTAGCGATAAGATCGCCTTTGTATATCTTGTATTGTATCTTTCTTTATATGTGTCTGTATTTTGGTGTACATTAAGAATAAATAAATAAATAATTAAATCAATTCATCATTACAGCCTATACAGTCCACTGCTGGACATAGGCCTCCACAAGTTCACGCCAAAAATAACGTGAACTCATGTGTTTTGCCCATAGTCACCACGCTGGGCAGGCGGGTTGGTGACCGCAGTACTGGCTTTGTCGCACCGAAGACGCTGCTGCCCGTCTTCGGCCTGTGTATTTCAAAGTCAGCAGTTGGATGGTTATCCCGCCATCGGTCGGCTTCTTAAGTTCCAAGGTGGTTGTGGAACCTTGTTATCCCTTAGTCGCCTCTTACGACACCCACGGGAAGAGAGGGGGTGGCTAAATTCTTTAGTGCCGTAGCCACACAGCACAATTAAATCAATTACAAGTTTTTAATACATTAAACGTCATATTAAAAAATAAAATCAACTAAAAACTCCTTTCAAATTCCTTAAAGATAATAAAATATCTCGTTGTGACTTGAATGTTAAAGCGAGGGAAAAAATTACAATTTCGCATTGTGAATGACAGCGCGACTCTTTAGCGTAAGCGAGTGAATCGTTTTGTTTTTACATTTATTATAAACTAGCTGTGCCCGCGGCTTCGCCCGCGTTGAAATCAGTTTGTCACAAAGTTTTCCCGGCAAACTTCCAGAGAAACTCTCATCAAAATCGGCTTTGCCGTTCCGTAAACCTTCCTCTTGAAGCCCTCTCTCCATTTGTGAAACCGCATGAAAATCCGTTAAGTAGATTTTGAGGGAATCGGTCACATACGCTTTTGGGAACTTTGTTTTATGATACACTAACTATTGCCCGCGACTACGTCCGCGTGGTTATGAAGATATGCATTACTATTAAGATGCTTAACGCAAATTATTTTTTTATTTCAGTCACTTGAAATGCTTATCACTCTGAGTAACTTTTTCAAAGGCACAATTTAGTATAATTTAATAGTTATTTTTATAAAACCTCTCTATACACCACATTTTTAGTTTTATTTTCAGGCTGCAGTATGAATAACCTATCAGGCGAACTTGTTGCTACTGTATATGTTTTACAAACTATCAACCCCAATTAAACCCCCTTAGCGATGGAATATCGCAAAATCCGTTCTTAGCGGACGTCTACTAACTATAATCTACCTCCCTGCCAAATTTCATCTTTGTCCATCTTGGATGGATGGACCATCCAGCGGTTTTTGAGTTCTCGTGATGTCAATCAGTGAACTTTCTCTTTTATATATATAGATTACGATGTATTATTTGGACACTTCCTCGCCATCTATAGAGCATATATTTTAAATTTCAAGTCTCTTACCTTAATAACATATGACTTTCATATAAACTTCCAACCCCCGTTTTATCCCCTTATGGATCGAGTTTCGTAAAATCCGTTTTCAGCGGATGTTTACGCCCTATAAGAAACCTATCTGCAAAATTTCAAGTTTGTAGCTGTTATAGTTTCAGAGATTTCGTGATGAGTGAGTCAACCTACCATACCCCATTGTAACCCCAAAAGGGAGTTGATTTCTAAAGATACATTATTTGAACACCTTCTCAACATCTATAGAGCATACATTTTAAATTTCAAGTCTCTTTCTTCAAAAACACAGGACTTTCATACAAACTTCCAACCCCCGTTTTATTACCTTAGGGGTCGAGTTTCATAAAATTCGTTCTTAGCAAATGTATATGTCCTATAAGGAACCTACTTGTGAATTTTCAAATTTGTAGCTGTTATAGTTTCGGAGATTTCGTGATGAGTAAGTCAACCTACCATCCCCCGTTTTAACCCCAAAAGGGAGTTGATTTCTAAAGATACATTATTTGAACACCTTTTCACTGTATATAGAGCATACCTTTTAAATTTCAAGTCTGTTACTCCAAAAACATAGGACTTTCATACAAACTTCCAACCCCCGTTTTATCCCCTTAGGGGTAGAGTTTCATAAAATTCGTTCTTAGCAAATGTATACGCCCTATAAGAAACGTACCTGCCAAATTTCAAGTTTGTAGGTATTATACTTTCGGAGATTTCGTGATGAGTGAATCAACCTACCATCCCCCGTTTTAACCCCAAAAGGGAGTTGATTTCTAAATATACATTATTTGGACACCTTCTCACCATCTATAGAGCATACATTTTAAATTTCAAGTCTCTCACTTCAAAAACATAGGACTTTCATACAAACTTCCAAACCCCGTTTTACCCCCTTAGGGGTCGAGTTTTGTAAAACCCGTTCTTAGCGAATGTCTACGCCCTATAAGAAGTCTATCTGCCAAATTTCAAGTTTGTAGGTGTTATAGTTTCGGAGATTTCGTGATGAGTAAGTAAACCTACCATCCCCCGTTTTAACCCCAAAAGGGAGTTAATTTCTAAAGATTCATTATTTGAACACCTTCTCATCATCTATAAGGTATACATTTTAAATTTCAAGTCTCTTACTTCAAAAACATGGGACTTTCATACAAACTTCCAACCCCCTTTTTACCCCCTTAAGGGTCGAATTTTGTAAAATTCGTTCTTAGCGGATGTCTACGCCCTATGAGGAGCCTTTCTGCCAAATTTCAAGTTTGTAACTGTTATAGTTTCGGAGATTTCGTGTTCAGTGAGCCGACCTACTATCCCCCGTTTTAACCCCAAAAGGGAGTTAATTTCTAAAGATACATTATTTGGACACCTTTTCACCATCTATAGAGCTTACATTTTAAATTCCAAGTCTCTTACTTCAAAAACATAGGACTTTCATACAAACTTCCAACCCCCGTTTTACCCCCTTAGAGGTCGAGTTTCGTAAAATCCGTTCTTAGCGGATGCCTACGTCTTATAAGGAACCTACCTGTCAAATTTCAAGTTTGTAGGTGTTATAGTTTCGGAGATTTCGTGATGAGTGAGTGACCTTTCGCTTTTATATATATTAGAGATAAATGTCAACCGTAATAACTTGTTATTTTAAAAGGTTGAAATGGTAATGTATAAATATTATGGTTTAATTATATAGATAGCTGTTTATTAATAAATTTTATAACTTTTCGATTTTAGGTAAGTAATTTCATAAATTTTATGACTCCATTTAGAGTAATTAACTTATTTCTAAAGTTACACATATATAAACTATTTTTAAATTCAGCGGTCAAAGTGTTCATACTAGCACCACATTTCAGAACGTAATATTTTACACGCTCATATGATAGTTTGTTTTGTACAAAATATTAACTCGTCAATAAACATAAAGTTTTATTTACTTCAAAAAATTATTTTTCCTAGATATTATTTACAACATATAATCATGAACTGTAACATATTGTTTAAATATTAATATTTAACTTGTGTAGAATTTAAAAATTCAAATGTAAATTTTATAAAAGTACTGTCGTTATAACAATGCATGACGCCTGGACATATAAATGTCTAGTAAGTTTTAAGCCGGATGGCGAAAGTTTTTTTTGGTTGGATGTAGAGAAATAAGACCTTAAAGTTATTTATTTTTATGAATTTAATTTATTGTACTATCTGCAAATAAGTTATAACTGTAATAGCCATCACATCGGCTTTTGATTAAATTAACATCATTAAAATCACCCAGTACACCCAGTAAAAAGTTATGCGGATTTTCGAGTTTCCCTCGATTTCTCTGGGATCCCATCATGAGAACCTGGTTTCCTTATCATGGTACCAAACTAGGAATATCTCCTTTCCAAAAAATTTTTTAAGTCGGTTTAAAAAAAATTACCGACCGTCAATCATGTTGACGTTGTTTCAAAATATATTTCCGTCATATAAATAAATAAATAAATTAATTAATTTACAAAAACATACACAATAATCATTTTTTTAATTGTGGATCCCGGTAGAGCAAGCAAATTAAAAAAATGATATATAAGTTATGTGAAGTAATTGGGAGGTTTTTTCTATAAAGGGAGCCAAACATCTTAACCTTAACATATTAATAGGTATATATTATAATAAAAGTCAGTAATAAATGGTTTGTCGTTCAACAAATGTAAAACAGTAATAAGAGAAGGATCCTAATTACATTATTAATAGCGCTCTACATGTCACTGTCATGTAAATCTTGTCACACAAACAAGCTGGCAGTTACAACACGGCTACAATTTAAATAACGAAGTTATCTTTAAAGTTATACATATTATGACAACTGAAAAGTTTGCTGTCTAATTTTTTGACGAGCTTATCTCACAACTTACCTAGTATAAGCGTTGCTAGTACGTTTTAAGCATAAGCTGTATGCAAATAACACTACAGCCTTACAATATACGATTTTTACGATTACGATAGTCTTACGGTCAGTGTGTCTATTCATAACATTGGCGTATTCATATAGATATGTACTGTTACACGCTCATACTTAATATAAGAATTTAAAATATTTCAATATTACCATAAGGACTAAATACCGAACGATAGCGTAGTTATTGAAAAAAAAAGCCTCAGAAACTCAAACCACTAAATTTGAACATAAATCATAAGTAAATTGAATCAAAACCGTGAGTTTCATCTAGTATATGTAATATATTTACATTGTGCAAAAGATTTCTATACGGTATTATATTTACACATAAATATGTTTCAACTGATTGATGATGACGGGTGCATGACGTAATAAATCAACGCCTGCTTGTACAATTTTATAATGACGTGAAATGTTTTTAGGAGTAGACAACAATATATATATATATATATATATATATATATATATATATATATATATATATAAACTATTTCTTCCAACCTATCTAATTTGTTCGACATAGTTTCGGTACTTGTATTTTTTTGCTGATGATAAAATATTCCTCGAACAAGGGAAATTAGTTTTATCTGCTTAAGTGCCCTTAGTTTGAAAGAATAGGTCGGTCCGATAGTATTTCAAGGCCCTTTGTCTAAAGTGTTTTGTTGTATCTTGAAATCGATCATGATATCGTTTTATTCGTGATATAATACATACATATAAATACATACATATAAATACATATTTACACAATACACACACGGTCGTCTGTTCCTAAAGTAAGCAACTTAATGCTTGTGTTATAGGTAACAGCCGACTGGTATATAGCTACATATATATATATATATATATATATATATATATATATATATATATATATATATATATATTTTATATATAACTGTCTTTGTACGTCTTTATTCTAATGTTATTTCTACTTTTAATTTTGTCGTATTGATTCGAATGAGATGTGTTTATAAACATAACCCAACACTTAAGTATTCAATTTAAGTATTAAAATTAAAATCTTAAGCTGTTATTTTATAATTATGTTTGCTAGCAAATGAAAAAAATCGACTTCAATTATAAAACAAGTGATATAACGTAACTAGACGAAAAAATTAACAAACGCACTAGTCGTCACAACGATTTTCGAGGGTTCCCCTCGATTTCTCTGGGATTACATCATCAGATCCTGGTTTTCTTATCATAGTACTACCCTTGGGATATCTCCTTTCCAAAAAAAAAAAAGAATTTTCAAAATCGGTTCATAAATGACGAAGTTATCCCCGAACGCCGAAGCGAAGTCAATTAAAAACTTAAAATGTATAAAAATCAAGAGCATTATTTTTTCAAGCATAATTAACATCCACTTACTTTTAATTATATGGTTTACAGTTTCAGCCTCAAGATCTAAAGGAAAGGTTATCTTTACCCTAAAATTTTGTTGAAATTAAATTACACCCGTAATTATGCTGTATCAAATTACTTAGCAATTGTTGTCATATTCTCAGATAGACGTTTTTTATGGAACCTTTATTTGGTTTATTTGGAAAATATACTTCCAAAGGAAAGGAAACGATTAATATTGTTATAAAATATTTTTTGTTTAATTCTTTTCGTCTCGTTCTTTTTGTTTTAGATAACTTTTTTTCTTTTAAATCCGTTTTGGTCGAGAAGTAAAACAAAGAATAAACAAAAATAATAGTAATTGGAGCTTTCAAAAAGTAAAAATATCCATCCCGGAAGGGAATCAAATCAACGACCGATGATAATGTATTTTTTCAAGCCAATATCTGAATTGCAATTTCGATCAATAAACACAAAAATGGCCATCGAATTAACCATTCAATATTTTTAATAAAAGCTTGCAGTTTATTTTAAAATAAGAAAAAAAGCTTATAATTTTTTTTTAAATGAGACAATATGTTGTAATTAGGTATTTCTGTTTTTATTTACTTTTGACAACAAGTCTCAGATTTCAAATGTTTATAAAATCAGACACAACAAATCTCGACTCTCCCTGTAATTTGTTCTAACTTCACCCCAATTTTTATTCGAAATTTGAAACAAGGTATATTATTGATAGCTTTCAGGGTATTATATAGAAACACATTTAAATATGTTTGACATACAACCACGTTCAGCCGAAAAGGTGCAGCTAAAATTTGTGTAAATACAATAACACTCCCTACATATAGGCAAAACCTTCATTTGATTGATTGTTATCTTGAATGAAGTACAATTTTCTTACGGAGAAGTATAAAATTTCGCACATTTATAGTTTATATAAAACACATTAAATCAATAAAAAAAAAACATTACACACACTACCATGTATTTGACATACACACGCATATATACTATTTTTTATTATTATAGAAGTATAATCTTTGACAACTGAACCTTAATAATGTTCAAACTTACAATTTAAATTAATTATGGTCGAATTTTGACCACTGGGCGAAAGTTAGTTTTAATAAATGCTACTAACAGATCGTATAATAAACATTATTCAATAATATACGTACATTTGTGTCACACACAACACACACAGTGCTTTTATATAACAACGCCTAATAAATTCTTTAAAAAAAAAAACAGCAAATTATCGTATTATACATCACTTTTCTATCAATAATCGCGAACGTTCATAAATTCATAAGGAATCTTCATTCACATGTCTGTATATTTGTAGTCAGACAAGTTTGAAACCATTGAAATACAGTCAGACTCTAGCCTTTTAATGTTTTCACTCAAGTACCGATAGACAACACTGAAATTCAATCAAACTGCAGATGTTTACTTAAAGTTAGGCGGTTTGGTGTTTCTTTTCTCTTGTTCTAGGAAAATTCTCCACATAAAGCTGTGTGGTCGGTCTACTGGTTCAGTAATGTTACATAATTGTCTTAATAGAATAAATATTATAGTCTATTATAATTAAAAAAATTGTCTATTGTTAGTATTACTTACATTTTAATAATCCTATCCCGTTCAATGGACTCGTTGAAGTAAGCCATTTAGACTGGCGTACTAATTTACTACGATTTAATGGGTAAAGCGGCGTGGCTAAGGGAAGTCACACGAATTTTAAGATTTTTGGCTCTCTCCCCTGTCCTTGCTACAGATTGTCACATTTATGTGACACCTACTCAGTGACGTTACACATTTCGCAATTTTACACCTATAAATTCTTATTTATTAAATTATAACATCAGTTTTGACATTATTTTTCTCTCCATTTCACTATGAATTAAGTATATTATATTTCAAAATGTGATTTCACAAAAATTGGACCCGTCCCAACCCGTAGTCAAACATTGTCACACTTTATTGGACCCCGTACCTTAACCTGCTTACGTGTGACGTAATGGATGCCCCCTAAACTAAGTGACACATTGAGTAAAATTTTCGTAACGCGATTAGACGCATACGATACAAATGTGGCTAAACAGGAGTAATATCGTAATGTAACTAGAATAAATATTCCGAAACTAATTATCTAATATATAAAATTCTCGTGTCGCGGTGTTTTTAGTTAAACTCCTCCGAAACGGCTTGACCGATTCTCATGAAATTTTGTGTGCATACCGGGTAGGTCTGAGAATCGAACAACATCTATTTTTCATCCCCCTAAATTTTAAGGGTAGTCCACCCCAATTTTTTTTAATTTTTAGATAAATTATTTATTTTTTATTTTATTATGATTTGGCGTTAAAAAATACATACAACCCTAAATTTTCACCCTTTTACCACCAACCCATATTTTTAAAAAGCGTTTAGCGGCAAGACAATTTTTGCCGAGTCAGCTAGTATTTGTATAATATTCATGATATGTTACAAGGTTTGGAAGGCAAAGAATTATCTTAGTACTAATATCGCTTTTGTACCTTTACATATTGTATTATAAATGCGAAAGTTTATGACGATGGTATGTTTGTTTGTATATATGTTTGTTACTCTTTGGCGCAAAAAGCACTGGACCAATTTTAATGATACTTGGTACCAGATAGCTGGTGATCTAGTATAACACATAGGCTATTTTTATCCCGAAATTTTAACTTGAATTACGCGGGTAGTAAATAAGTAAATCGAATCGCCAAAGTCTAGAGATATAAATACTTGCCTCACTTTCATACATTTTCATTCGTTGACAAACGTTTGACCGACTATCGTGTAACCGTTTTGACCAGCTACGAAGGTTACATATAAAGGATAATAGGCTTTATATAAATTATGTATCTGTTATGTTTGGATTAGAACAATGAGCACAATTTAAACACATCCCGGGAAATTAGAACAATGGATAGGCATATATAATGGATATGCACGATTAGGTAAACGAAAACGAAATTTGGTTTTAATTTGTACAAAGTTTCTAGCTACCACTGGTTATTTGACATTTTATGGTATTTGTACACGCATGCACGCGCTCACGCATGCCCGTACGCACGCCTTCACTCACAAACACACACACACACATGGACATAATGTTCTTATAATATTCTATTCTATTCTATTCTATTCCATTCTATTCTATTCTATTCTATTCTATTCCATTCCATTCTATTCTATTCTATTCTATTCTATTCTATTCTATTCTATTCTATTCTAACCAAGACAAAAATGATTTTATCACCGACTTCAAAAAAGGAGGAGGTTACCCAACTCGACCGTGTTTATATATATATATTTCTTATATTAAACCAAAAATGAAACTTAAGTTTTAACGTGACATTGTTGTCTACTCCTAAAAACATTTCACGTCATTATAAAATTGTACAAGCAGGCGTTGATTTATTACGTCATGCACCCGTCATCATCAATCAGTTGAAACATATTTATGTGTAAATATAATACCGTATAGAAATCTTTTGCACAATGTAAATATATTACATATACTAGATGAAACTCACGGTTTTGATTCAATTTACTTATGATTTATGTTCAAATTTAGTGGTTTGAGTTTCTGAGGCTTTTTTTTTCAACATAGAAAGCTAGCAAACATAATTATAAAATAACAGCTTAAGATTTTAATTTTAATACTTAAATTGAATACTTAAGTGTTGGGTTATGTTTATAAACACATCTCATTCGAATCAATACGACAAAATTAAAAGTAGAAATAACATTAGAATAAAGACGTACAAAGACAGTTATATATAAAATATATATATATATATATATATATATATATATATATATATATATATATATATATGTAGCTATATACCAGTCGGCTGTTACCTATAACACAAGCATTAAGTTGCTTACTTTAGGAACAGACGACCGTGTGTGTATTGTGTAAATATGTATTTATATGTATGTATTTATATGTATGTATTATATCACGAATAAAACGATATCATGATCGATTTCAAGATACAACAAAACACTTTAGACAAAGGGCCTTGAAATACTATCGGACCGACCTATTCTTTCAAACTAAGGGCACTTAAGCAGATAAAACTAATTTCCCTTGTTCGAGGAATATTTTATCATCAGCAAAAAAATACAAGTACCGAAACTATGTCGAACAAATTAGATAGGTTGGAAGAAATAGTTTATATATATATATATATATATATATATATATATATATATATATATATATATATATATATATATATATATATATATATATATCAGCGTCTTCGGTGCGATAAAGCCAGCCCAGCAGGACCAGCGTGGACTGCGATAGGCTGAGCTGACTGACTGACGGCTCGGGACGGGAATCGAAACGACAATTACTGGAGCAGTAAGCAATGGCAGCCTGTGCCAACGGGCTATTCAATAATACTTTACTATTCATTTGAGCTTTTGAGCTTATATTGGTTAAAATAATTTCTAAAAGGAACAAAATCCGTTAATAAGTCAAAGGAGTTATCTATATTAATAAATTAATTAGTTTGGATGAAAGGCTTCCAAGCTATTATTTCTCTTAGATAAGATCAATGAAAAACGTGTCTAGTATAACCAGAAACGTCTTAATTATGAAAGTTCATTGTAATTGTTGAGTGCCAAAGGTCTGATAAAACCGTTTTATAAAGGTCATAATATGTTGGAATTCAGTTAGTTGGACCACAATTTGATAGTTGTTCCAATTTCGCTAAGGTTGACAAATCAGCGTTTAAAATAGTTTTATCTATTTCAAAAAATTAAAGTAGGTTACGCCAGTACTTTTATGAGGCACGACACCCTTCTGCGAATGTTCATAGTAGTTTTTATGATTGTTGAATGTACATTTAATTATTAGTAAATAGAACCAAACATAGATGGCGTTGGTTGTAAAATAGAATCGTGACTGATTAATAGTGTTATACTTGTTTAGCAGTCATTAAAGATTAATTCCTCACATTAAACACTGGTTGTTGTGTATTATGTATTATATATTTGTACATTTATTTTAAAAAAAAATATGTGTTATCAATAAGCAGAAAAAATATCCGATCAACCTATCAAGATTTATACTACAATAATAAATACGATATATAATAATTGTGTTTGCTCGCAAACGAAAAAAAACCGACTTCAATTACATCGACGAGTAATACAACGAAGATCGACGAAAAAATAGTCAAGTAACAACGCATTATCAAAGATTACTCAAAAAGTAGTTATCAGATCTCAATAAAATTTATATGTGACCACATGACAAACATCAGCTTTCGAATAAATTAAAAATTATTAAAATCGGTACACCTAATAAAAAGTTATTGCGGATTTTCAAGAAGTTCCCTCGATTTCTCTAAGATCCCATCATCAGATCCTGGTTTTCTTATCATGATACTAAACTAGGGATGTCTTCTTTCCAACAAAAAAAGAATTATCAAAATCGGTACACCTAGTAAAAAGTTATTACGGATTTTCAAGAGTTTCCCTCGATTTCTCTAAGATCCCATCATCAGATCCTGGTCTCATTATCATGGTAATAAACTTGGGATATTTACTTTCCAACAAAAAAAGAATTATCAAAATCGGTACATCCAGTAGAAAGTTATGCGGTATAATACAACGTAGGTCGGCGAAAAAAGCGTCAAGTAAAAACGCATTATTAGATATAGCTCGAAAAGTAGTTGTTAGATCTCAAATAAATTTAATTGGGACCAATTGGCACACACCACCTTTCGATTAAAAGAAAATTTGTCGAAGTCGCTCCACCCCGTCAAAAGTTCTGATGTAACATACATAAAAAAAAAAATACAGTCGAATTGAGAACCTCCTCCTTTTTTGGAAGTCGGTTAAAAATTGATACGTTGATCGGTAACCGCAATGCACGTACCAGATGCAAATTATTCTCAGAGTTTGATCTATTCTGCCTTTGTCACGTAGTTTTCAAAATTACGGGCTTCAATTTCGGTTTAAAGATAGAAGAAAATCATGTCATTTGATTTTTTAAATTTTGCATTTGAATTTTCTTCAGTTGATCTTTAGATCAAAGTTCTCTGTAATGTGACTTATGAATTAAAACTGAAATACGTAGGTTTTATGGCTTACTAATACTTCAACTAATTAAATATTAAAAAGTGTCTAAATAAAATTAGTCAAATAGTGTTGCAGGTTTATTTTTTACACAACTAGGTTGGCATACAAGCATACGACTCACCTGGTGTTAAATTATTACCATAGCTTATAGACGCCTGCTGCGTCGCCGATTCTATTTTAAGCAAAAGAGCTATGCGGTGAGCTCTGCGGTTGTTGTACTAAGTCCCCCGACTATCGGCCGGCGACCCCACTACTTACGAGGGATGGAGGAGGTGGGCAAACCGTTACTCCTTGCCCCCGTACGTCTGCGCCGGAGTGGGTCAGCGGAGACATCATTCTCCCTGGCCCGCTCTGCGGCCGAAGAGGTAATGACGCAGAAGGAGACCGCCGCCTGCCACGATCTCTCACTGTCAAGCATGGCTTTTACGACCCTCGGCAGTGAGAGATCCCGTCCGAGGACCGCCAAAAGCGCGCGCCGCTGCGACTCCCACGCGGCGCACACCTCCAGCGTGTGGAGCGCGCCGTATCTTCTGGCGCTCCACACTCGTGGTAGGCTGGAGTCGCCTCCCGTCTCGCGATTTGGTGCAGGTACTTACCGAAGCACCCATGTCCGGAAAATACCTGCACCAAATGGAAGGTCAGCGACCCGAACCGCCGCCTCACCCACTTTTGAAGGACCGGCCTGATCGCGTCCACCGTCCACTGTCCGGGGACCGGTGGAGCCAGGTCCTCCGTCCACCGCCGCAACAGGGTGTCCTGCGCCTGCCTCCGCATGCGTGCGACCTCCTCCAACGTTGAGGGCTCCCCCCGAGATCTCCTCGCTGCCACGAAGTGGTAAATTTCGACATAGTTCCGGTAACTGCGTATCGCCCTCATCGCGATGACGCGCTGCGGACGTCGCAGCAGGGTCTTGTTGGCGTGACCGAGGAATAAGGTTAAGATACTGCCCCAAGTGAGGTGCTCCGAAGTTTCGAGCAAAAATTCTTAATATGGGTATATATTCGTACCTACCTCATGAAAACTACAAACACACGGTTCTAGGACTGGTCTTCAAGGACGGATGGTTATAATAAGTAATCCTATTTATAACTTATGCATTGAAACGTATTCATGATATAAACATACATTTAAATGAAAATCAACTATTAAGGTACTCAAAAATAAATAAGGTCAACGAAAACTTATTTTCGTTTTTACTAGGAAAAAAAATAGGTAAAAAAACTTTTTAAGTTAAACGGTTTTATGTTAAACATACATTGCAATGTTTAAGATAAATGTACTAAAAACCAAAAAATAATAAAATAGATACAGTCGTGGGAATTATAAACATATGCATAGACTAGACTAAAATAAAACCGTGGGGCACGTCAATTGTCTACAATCGTTGATTAAAATGTTTGTTTTGTAATGTTACACTATAATTAGGCAGTTGTTCAACCGACAAAGATGGACGTGTGATAAGTAGGGCTAGAATGTGGAAACAAGCTAGCAAGCTCGATTATAAGAGAGTTTCAGTGAAACGATTCCTCGCCAGCCAGCAGTATGAATGTCCAACGATAAACTAGTTGAAACATCTCTTTTATTTACATGGAGTGTATAACTATTGGAATTTCCATGAGCAAGAAAATAGTAAGTAATTTCCTCACCGTCTGCGGGCCAACTGCCTATTTTAACGACGAATTAAACATTCTTCTATCGCACATTAAGTCGATAATTTGTAGACAATTGACGTGCCCCACGGTTTTATTTTAGTCTAGTCTATGCATATGTTTATAATTCCCACGACTGTATCTATTTTATTATTTTTTGGTTTTTAGTACATTTATCTTAAACATTGCAATGTATGTTTAACATAAAACCGTTTAACTTAAAAAGTTTTTTTACCTATTTTTATTTTCTAGTTTTTAGTTTTTATTTCGCATTCTGTTTAATTCATTTAGTGCTTCATTATTGCAAGGCCCATCTTAAATATTGAGGTTGTATAGTGCACTGTATTCTTCTTGTCAAGCCCTTTTATTTGATACCCATATTGGTGGGATTGATAAAAAATTGTTATCAGACATTTGGTAGCGGCGGCCAGCTTAGATTTCAATTTTGCATAGTAAATTGTATTCTACTTGTTGAGACCTTTCATTTGATACCCATGTTGATGGGATTGATAAAATCTAAGTTATCCGCCATTTTGTAGATGCCGCTATCTTGGATTTTAATTTTATATAGTACATTGATTATACTGGTTGAGCACTTTCATTTGATACCCATATTGATGGGATCGATAAAACCTACGTTATCCGCCATTTTGTAGCGGCCGCCATCTTGTATTTCAATTTTTTATAGTATATTGTATTCTGCTTGTTGAGCCCTTTCATTTGATACCCATATTTATGGGATTGATAAAACCTACGTTATCCGCCATTTTGTAGCGGCCGCCATCTTGGATTTCAATTTTTTATAGTATATTGTATTTTGCTTGTTGAGCCCTTTCATTTGATACCCATATTGATGGAATTAATAAAACATAAATTATCCGCCATTTTGTAGCGGCGGCCATCTTGAATTTATAATGATAATGAATAAACATAATTGTATTGTCACCAAAATCCAAAGTGTATACAAAATTTCAGATTAATCGGTTGACAGGAAGAGGGTGAAATTTGAATTACTAAATTTGACCCAAGAATAAATAATAAATAAAAAATAAAACAAACCGGGTGAGCTAAATAAAACCGTTTAAAAACTTTATTTCATAAAAAATAAAATATATACTCGTAAATATGCATGAAATGTTTTAATTAAAATACATTTCGCTGCAAATATTTCATTGTTTTTCAAAATGTACAATAATTATTTTTTGTTTTAAACATTTTTTTAAAAACGGCTTTATGTAAAACAATTGAGTTCGTACCATTTCAGACAAATTATGATCCCTCAAATCTTACAGTTGGAAGCGCTTCGACAATATCACGGTTATTATCAAGACCACTTAGAAACAAATGGCCCATTTATGTCTTTATTTCAGAGCAAATCACTTAGGTGTGTGAATTTGATTGTAGAGATCGTAAATAGTGGCAATTAAATTCAGGAAGCATATAGCACACTAGCTGTGTCCGCGACTTCGCCTACGTGTAATTTAACAAAAAAGTTATTATTCAGTTCTCAGAGTTATAAAATGAATAAATTTCTTAAATAAAAGTGATCTAAGTTACTCCTTACTATATCAGCTATCTGTTAGTGACAGCAGTGGCGTGTATAAAGTTTTTAGACAGGGTAGGCAATCAAAAAAGAAATTTGAACAGCCACACTGCACTTACTTTCTCGCAATTTTTTCCTAATTTACTTTCATTTTGTTGGGACTAGAGGCTTTTAGATGATTTCAGGACCAGACAAGTTAATTATTGCACACGTAAAGTGCATTTATACTAATAATGCAGGCATACAAATACACGTACAGCACCGTACAGCAACTGATACGTATTAGACTTGGGTAACTCAGTGATACAAATGACACATCAAACAAATCAGTTACTGGATAGACACAGTGACCTCATAAGGCCGGCACTCTGATAATTTCGTTTGTACCAAACGTAGGAAATCATTGAAAACACAATTAATTAGTTACGAAATTGTATTCTTAATGAAACTACTTGTTTATTTATTAATAAATGAAAAATTATAACGTCATTGTTATTTATGTGTTAAATCGATACGCCTGAACAATTTTTAATTTATCTGTAAAATCGAACGTGTTGAATTTCGATGCACTATTTACTTTCATCAAACACACGTCTCCGTTACATATTTCACTAGTAAACTTATTCATCACTAATATATTAATATTTTCACTAATAACAAGAACGCACAAACGAAAAATTCAAAGTGTCATAGTATGTCTTACTGTCATTGCTAACATTTATTATGCGATTATAGGCAGAAGTTTCATAAAAGGCCCGTCGTCGATGCGCATGAAGCGCTGATATCGCATATATGACGGCCGGTTTTTTTTTGAAGCGGATTTAAATTGCATTTTGATTTATGTCTTTTTCAAAAATATGTATTCAAAAATAATTGTAATTTTTATGTTTTATATATCATTTTTAGTGACATGCCAGGGTAGGCAGTGCCTTTCTGCCTATATGAAATGCACGCTACAGAGTGACAGTCCCGTCAAAATCGGTCCAGTCGTTTTAGAGATTAGCCGGAACAAACCGACAGATAGTCAGATAGACAACAAAAAATTGTGAAAAATGTTATTTTGGTATAATATCGAGTAAACATCTATATGCATTTAGTAAAAAGCTTTTATTAATATTACAAACGGACACTCCGATTTTATTTATCTAATATATAAAATTCTCATGACGCAGTGTTTGTAGTTAAACTCCTCCGAAACGACTTGACCGATTCTCATGAAATTTAGTGTGCTTATTGGGTAGGTCTGAGAATGGAACATCTATTTTTTATCTCCCTAAATGTTAAGGGTAGTCCACTCCTATTTTCTTTTAATTTTTAGATAAAATATTTATTTTTATATTATTATGATTTGGCGTTAAAAAATGCATACAGCCCTAAATTTTCACCCTTCTACCACCAACTCCTATTTTTAAATAGCGTTTAGCGGCATGACAACGTTTGCCGAGTCAACTAGTATTCTTACAATAAAGTACCTTTCAATAAATGACTTATATTATGTAATACAGGAGTCCTTAACAAGATACTTAATCCAAATGGGAATATTGTATTTCTGAGATATTACAGTAAAATCCTTTTTATATTATCTTTGAACTTTTTGTAGAAAAAAAGGATGACGATGCGATCGCATTACTGAGTATTTTCTGTCTATAGAAACGAGGGAGATAGTCTCCTCTATTAATCCTCCTAGTGCCTTTTTTACTACACTTTATACCAGAAGTAACATTTTTTTTTGTAATATTACTAGCCAGCTTAAAAAATATATGAACAATTTATGTTTAGAAAACGGTTTAAACAACAACTAATATTGTTAAGGCAGTACGAAAAAATAATGTGTAAAAAAAAGTACGACATTGTAACAGTTAAATACCGTCAGCATCTGATCACGTCCTTGCTTTACTAAGCAGTCACAGAATTATTGGTCTAAAGTCATAGCCAATAAATCGCCAGTGGGATAAGTGTATGACGTTTGTGTAAAAGCCACGGAAAATTTCGAACACGTGAATGATACTAATTTAAATTAAAATAATTGTATTTGCTCGCAAACGAAAAAAAACCGACTTCAATTACATCGACAAGTAATACAACGTAGATCTACGAAAAGATAGTCAAGTAACTACGCGTTATCAAAGATTACTCAAAAAGCAGTTATCAGATCTCGATAAGATTTAAATGTGACCAGATGATAAACATCAGCTTTCGATTAAATTAAAAATTATCAAAATCGGTACACCTAGTAAAAAGTTATGCGGATTTTCAAGAGTTTCCCTCGATTTCTCTGAGATCCCATCATCAAATCCTGGTTTCCTTATCATGGTACTAAACTAGGGATATTTCCTTTTCAACAAAGAAAGAATTATCAAAATCAGTACATCCAGTAAAAACTTATGTGGTATATATAATACAACGTAGGTCGACGAAAAAAGCGTCAAGTAAAATCGCATTATTAGATATAACTCAAAAATTAGTTGTTAGATCTCAAATAAATTAAAATAGGAACAAATGACGCACACCAACTTTCGATTAAAAACTTTTTTGTTGAAATCGGTCCACCCAGGCAAAAGTTCTGAAGTCACATACATAAAAAAAAATACAGTTGAATTGAGAACTTCCTCCTGTTTTGGAAGTTGGTTAAAAAGAAGCCAGTCTGCTTCAGCTTCGCTTTTGCAACATTTTTCATTGATGGCTCCGCTTCTATTAGTCGTAGTAGGTACTTAGCGTATAGCGTTTTTCTTAAATTGACTATCCAAACGTTAAAGTTTCTTTTTTTAAAATTAGAACTGTTAGTGATGTTAAAGTAGCCGCAGCAAATTAGCGTTAAATCCAACAAACTACAGAACACATGATCTTCAGCAAAGTGTTGTGCATGAGCCTTAAAGTTTTCTCAGTTAGTACGACCAAAATAAAAAATAAAAAAGCGTAGCAACGCGCGCCCTCATGGAACCCTAAACCACGCGATTTTTTACACAAAAACCAATCCAATTTTTTTTCTTTGTTTCAGAAAATGGGGTCGCAATATTGGAATCAACTACGAGAATAATTCATGATATCAACATCTGACTTCGAACCAATTGAAAATATATTAAAATGGAACAAGAGTCGACAGATCGAGACAGAAGTTGTAGAAAGTACAAAAGGAAAAGACCAAAATGCAACATACAATATTTACCATATAATGAAAGTAGCAGATGAAAAAGTATCGACATTCTTTTGTAATGAATCTGATGACATGTTGAACAATGGAACAGATTTAAGTGATATTTGTGTTTCGTTTGATGATTACGACGCTTTTGAAGCTACTGTTGTTGTAGTATTATTTCTTCTCATAGTGGTTACGGTTATAGGTAATACTTTAATTATATCAGCTGTGTTAACGACGAAAAGACTGAGGACGGTTACGAATTGCTTTGTAACGAGTCTCGCTGTTGCTGATCTGTTGGTCGGCATTTTCGTTATGCCACCAGCTATTGCAGTACATATAAGTGGTAAGAATTTTTATGTCTATATTTGTTACCAATAATAATCTTATTTGGTATCAAGTAAATGTTTAAGCATTCATATTTTTCACAACAATGTGAAAGATTTATACAGATTTTTTTTATATTGCTAATTGTAAATGTGCTTGACCTTTACAAAGACTTACATTATCTAGCCGCCCGCAAAATAAAAATACTAACTCACTATTTTTTTTAACTATAAAAAAATAAACAATATTTATTAATTATTTCATACCATTAAATACTATTGCTTGTAAAATTACAATTATGTGTGTTTTCGTAGGTATATATATTTTTTTCTCTAAATAATTTCTTACCTAAATAACAAGACTTTATTTAGATTTCTATCTCAAATAATAAAATGTATTGTAAATAAAATTACAATGCCATTCATATATATAATTACAGTCACAGATTAATAAACAAAAGGCAGATGGAGCGTGTGCAACAAAAAATATGAAGCCACTTTTTATTCATGTGTGCGTGGCGACTAGAAATGGCACTGTAGGAACACGTGCATCTATGTGTGTATAATGATACCATAAAAAGAAAAAAACTCCCTGCATTTTTTAAAATGTCCTTTTACGACAATAGGTTCTAAAGTTTTATTTGGATACATGAATTTATAACTAAATAAATACTTTAATAATAATAATAATATTAATAAAGGTTTCGTTAAAAATAACGAAAGAAATAGGTAATATGTCAAGATTTTTATAACTAGCGGTCCGTCCACACTTTGCTTCGGGTACTAATTTTGTTTTTGTTTAATAAGGTTTAAATGGACTTTACAATGTTTACAACTCTAGATAATAAAACTTTAGTGTTTTTCAGTAGTATCATATTTATTTCATTAGACAAATAAAAAAAACATACATAATTTAAAATATTTATTAATAATAATAATAATAATTATCATCGTGTATTCACACACACATACATCGATATACAGACAACTTAAAGACTAGACCAAAAGATTAGATAGTATTACAAATAATTACATTGGAATTTTTTTTTATCAACCTACGACATTTTGCGGTAAAGCATAAGCCATCCTCTTTAAAATGTAATGAACACACAACGCAAAATTTTGAAGTCTGCCAATTATTGTCTTGCCTGCTTTGGCGAATAATAGAAACCCATTCCTCGCGTAGAACAACATCTGTCGGCAATCTGCAAAAATCATTAAATAATAAAACTTGACACAACTTGATTACAATATGTATTCT
This sequence comes from Melitaea cinxia, assembly GCF_905220565.1. NCBI lineage: Eukaryota > Metazoa > Arthropoda > Insecta > Lepidoptera > Nymphalidae > Melitaea > Melitaea cinxia. The sequence goes on from NC_059416.1 coordinate 3,996,606, forward strand.
TTAAATATATCTAGCATCTTCCATTAATTCCACTAATATTATAATCTGGCTATTGCCCATAACTTAACAAAATATATATATGTAATATATATATGTAAATAACTTCATCATTATCATATATATATATATAAGGAACTAAATTAATAATTTTTATTTAAGCTCCTGCATTAGATATTAATGACCGAATCACAGTAAATGGTAATAACAGATAAAAATACATCTAAATTCGGAATAACTATTTAGGCGTGATATTACGTGTGGAAATCGAATACACGTCCGTACATTTAAAAGTCAGTCTCACTAACGCCTAGACCATCAGGTAGTTTCCCCAATTGAAGGGAAAAACATTTCGCCGAACACTGGCAACACAGTCGAATTAATGTCGAGGTTTTGTGTTCCGAGATAACCATAATAATAATAATAATAATAATAATAATATTTATTTAGATGAAGATTACATTATGAGGAAAATAAGTTATAAGTAATTTTTACACAAAGTTTTTTACACAAAGTTTGACAACACGATTAGCGAAGGACTGGTGCTCAAAAAAGGTATAAAATACCTGTACTATAAGTCACCAGGTCCCCCCCCCCCCCAAAGTTAAGAATACAGGATCATGTGCTCAACTTGTCCAAATGGAGACAAGCCTCGCAGATGAAGGTATATGTAAACTTGTTTTACCAATTTATAATAATTGCCAACAAAGACCCAAAAGGTCAACAAGAAAATTTAGGTAATTAGAAAGAAAAATAATAATAATAATAATAATAGTAATAATAAAATACAAACAATTATATACCCAGAGTCAGCTGCTAGTGAACAAGTAGGTTTTCGGTATCATCGTATGTGAAAGATTTGAGCCAGTTGGTAATAGTGAATTTACATTTCAGTCTTGGAAGGTGATAAATGGGTATACGGGAGTTAACCCTGTTATAAAGAAAGTTTCCCAAGTAATAGTACTGTCTCCGAGCTAGAGCCGTTGAAACCTTGATAGAGGGGCATACTTTGTTTTTACGTCTTTTGTCTTGATTAATTTTAGGGTCGAATGGGAGCTGAGAATGCTTTTTTAACAGAATATGAGTTATAAACAATTTCCTCACCGATAGGACATCCCAGGATTTATAAAGATCGTCGGTCGGATATCTAAAAGGAAGTGACGCTGCTGTTTTAAGGATTGCTCGCTGGGCTCTCTCTACACCAATAAGGGCTGACTTACACGAACCACCCCATACAGTGATGCAGTATGTTATAAGGGATTGGCAGAGCGCATAGTAGACAGATTTGATAGTATTCCGATCAGCTACATGTCTTAAGCTTTTGAAAATGTAGATGAGTTTCCTTAGTTTAGCTACGAGAGACAAAATATGGGGCTTGAAGGTGAACGCAGAGTCAATAATGACCCCCAAGTATCTGATATTGTCCACTCTTTCAAGAACCGGACATACACAACTGGTGTATGAAGCTGGGTTGCAAACATGTGCTCGAATGATGCCAAAAGATGGCCATATAATTTATTGAGTGAATAAATAATAAAATCAATTAAATAATTTATAATTACCTGTGAAATGAAATTCCATCCTCTTTTTTTTTATTTTTGGGAACAACTTTCACAATGTTTAATAACACAAGACGGCATTTTTTGACACAAAATAATGAATCACTCGAGACGTTTAAACAATACGACGCTATCTTTAGCACTGCTGCGACTTTGTATTCGCTTTTGATTTTGTATTCGCTTTGGTGGCTTCACTCGCATATTCGGCGCGCTCCATCTGCCTTTTGTTTATTAATCTGAGATTACAGTACATAATATAATTACCTTTACAAATACCTATTCTGTGAAACAACAGGGAGAAACCGAGTACTTCTAGCAGCATCTCCATCTTTAAATTCGAATCTCTTTCACAGATATTTCAAGTACCAATAAAATATGAAGCGTTATTGTTTGAGTGACTCCAATTCTATCAAAAATCGACCTTGAAATCCTGTTCTAAAGTTTGGAGCGCTCCAATTTATTTTTAAATTTATATGCTACGTGGACCGTATTTTTTTTACTGTCAGAACTGTTTTTATTTGGATTTTTATGTTCATATTTTTTAAATGACATAAAAAGGTAAAAGTAACTACTTTTAATACCTAATTTAAAACACAAAAAATTTCATAATTTTAATGAAATACGAAATCTAACTCCAACGACAAAAGTAGCATTCCATTATTTTTCTTTGGCGCCGAATCTTAAGTTATTGTTATTTTTTAAGATTAAACGCCTTTCTTCTCATTTTTCTCTTTATTTAAATGAGGTCTCATATTTTAATGATTTTAATTATGAAAAAACAAATATATATTAACTGAGGTATGGCATAGCAGGAAATATCCTGGTCAAATCTGGAGAAGCCTGACTGTAAGTCACAGTAAAAAAATATTCCTTTTAAGCAATATGCATCAGTATTATTGTGGTGAGTAAGGTGACCAGAGCTGCTGGGGGATCGGGGTAGGGTCAGCAACGCGCTTGCGATGCTTCCGTTGTTGCAGGCGTCTATAAGATACGGTAATCATATACCATCAGGCGAGCCGTACGCTTGTTTGGCGACCTAGTTGTATAAAAAATATATACATTACGCCCAGAGTCTATGTGGGAATCTAAGCCACAAACCTGGAGCGGTTACTTCAAACCGTTACTACCAACTACGCTGGGCTGGCAATGAATTATGTGACGCATAACTATTCGAATACGTATTATTTTTCATCAATGCGTCAGTCATAATAGCGGATGTGACCCAGTTTTTTGAAAGGAATGACATATTATATCATTATTATAATTTAATAACAAGACCTTTTTTTCTGAAAGAGCAAATGCGGTATTTTTAGCTGATTCTTCTCTGCAGAATCTGTGTACCGAATCGGTAGACTGTATAATTATATTATTGAAACAATTATAATTTTAATTTGTGAAATAACGACGCAAAATTGTTTTTAATGTCCACTTCAGTTAAGTAATTTTTGATTTTTGATTGAATCAGTTTGCGTATGCGATGCAATATCGAACTATTTTTAAGTTATATATCACGACATTATAACTTCTCTATTGCATTCCTATCAAATGCATGAAATCTAAAAAAAATTTATGATATCACTTCTTGAACTTCCAATAAACTGGAATATTGCGATGTATGCTTTCAATATCTGATAGGTATCAACTTTTGCTTTATGTTTTTGAATAACAACAAAATTACAGTTTTAGAGATATTGCCGATTCTCTAGACCAACCTAAACAGATTTTTCCTATCGGTCGATTACCTTTTATATCATATAAAATGTGTAATGACTTTATATGTTGATACCAAAAGTTTTAAATGAAAAGTTAGTTTAATAATTTTTAGCGCATTTTAAGTAAAAACTTTTTTTTAAGTTTTACTTTTAATGTTTTATGTGTTTGTGTTTTGGTATCTAATAATAATTATTGTATCTATGAAAAAATGAAATCTCTATACGTCTAGAACAAACACACAAAATAAATTACTTTTTTATTTCATTTGAAATAAAAAAAATAGCAATAATTAGTCACGCGTAAAAAGCTTAAGTACTAAGACAACATATTTTTCTCTTGAGATTTTATTTTCTTCATTTTTCTTATATTTTTCATTTAAAACTGTTTGTTTATTCATAAACACCTAAAAATCTACTATTAAAGTCTTAATTTCTTTTAAGAATTTTTAGCTAATAATTCATCTCTTAAGACAAGCGTGATGTTTGAAAAAAGGTACGGGCAGTACAGAATTAGTAGATTTCATATATTTACGTAAAAAAATATATCGCGTTCAGCCGTTAACGTCCCACTGCTGGGTATACGCCTCTTTCTGCATGTAGGAAAAGGATTGGAATTTAATGTACCACGCTGCTAGTAACTGCTGTAAGTTGCATATTTAGGTTGTAATATCGTCTTTGATATCGACAATCATAAGGACTCCAGTTCAATAACACGTTGTATAATATAAGCATACATGCAACGCTTTTTAATATTAGTCTGAAATTCAAGTATATGAAGTTAAATTCTAAGCTAGAGTTATCTTCCCTACCATATATTTCCTTTAAGCAAAGAATATCGATTTTCGGTAGGAGCGAGATTGCTTTCAAAAGTACTTTTTCTTTATAGAATAATCTCAAAAGAAAATTCAGTCTCGCTCATCATTTATAACGTTTCCTTTGTAAATAACGTAAAAACTAGACTCTCAAAGATTTTCATATTTGTTATATTCTTTGTTGTTCAAAATATTGTTACTGTCTTTTAAATCAATGACATTGTCTATACAGATAAAAAATTTAACCGTCTTCAAAAAAAGATGAAGATTCTCAATTCTATATTGATTATATATATATATATATATATATATATGTGTGTGTGTGTGTGTGTGTGTGTTCAGGGTCATAACTTCGTCGTTTATGAACCGATTTTGATAATTCTTTTTTTTTTTTTGGAATGCAGATATCCTAACGGTGGTACCATGATAAGGAAACCAGAATATGATGATTAAATCCTAGAGATATTGAGGGGAACCCTCAGAAATCACAGTGACGACTAGTGCACTTATTAATTGTTGTCTACTTTTAAGTCGGTTTTTTTTCGTTTACTAGCAAACACAATTATTATGTTTGTTACGTCATAACTTTTTACTGGGTGCACCGATTTTAAATATTCTTATTTAATTTTAAGCTGGTGCTTGCTATGTTGTCAAATTAATTTTATCAAGATCAATTGAGTACTCTTTGAGTTATGACTAATTATGCGTTTTAATTGACTTCGACTACATTTATGATGTTCACATTTTTAAACGGTTTTATTTAGCTCACCCCGTTTGTTTTATTTTTTATTATTCTTGGGTCAAATTTAGTAATTCAAATTTCACCCTCTTCCTGTCAACCGATTAATCTGAAATTTTGTATACACTTTGGATTTTGGTGACAATACAATTATGTTTATTCATTATCATTATAAATTCAAGATGGCCGCCGCTACAAAATGGCGGATAACGTAGGTTTTATCAATCCCATCAATATGGGTATCAAATGAAAGGGCTCAACAAGCAGAATATAATATACTATAAAAAATTGAAATACAAGATGGCGGCCGCTACAAAATGGCGGATAACTTAGGTTTTATCAATCCCATCAACATGGGTATCAAATGAAAGGTCTCAACAAGTAGAATACAATTTACTATGCAAAATTGAAATCTAAGATGTCCGCCGCTACCAAATGGCTGATAACAATTTTTTATCAATCCCACCAATATGGGTATCAAATAAAAGGGCTTGACAAGAAGAATACAGTGCACTATACAACCTCAATATTTAAGATGGGCCTTGCAATAATGAAGCACTAAATGAATTAAACAGAATGCGAAATAAAAACTAAAAACTAGAAAATAAAAATAGGTAAAAAAACTTTTTAAGTTAAACGGTTTTATGTTAAACATACATTGCAATGTTTAAGATAAATGTACTAAAAACCAAAAAATAATAAAATAGATACAGTCGTGGGAATTATAAACATATGCATAGACTAGACTAAAATAAAACCGTGGGGCACGTCAATTGTCTACAAATTATCGACTTAATGTGCGATAGAAGAATCGTTTAATTCGTCGTTAAAATAGGCAGTTGGCCCGCAGACGGTGAGGAAATTACTTACTATTTTCTTGCTCATGGAAATTCCAATAGTTATACACTCCATGTAAATAAAAGAGATGTTTCAACTAGTTTATCGTTGGACATTCACACTGCTGGCTGGCGAGGAATCGTTTCACTGCTCGTAGTTTGTCTTTAATCGACAAAACATATGATAAAAGTACTACTCGCTCACCACTATGAAACCCTAAAACTCGCTTATAATCGAGCTTGCTAGCTTGTTTCCACATTCTAGCCCTACTTATCACACGTCCATCGTTGTCGGTTGAACAACTGCCTAATTATAGTGTAACATTACAAAACAAACATTTTAATCAACGATTGTAGACAATTGACGTGCCCCACGGTTTTATTTTAGTCAAGTCTATGCATATGTTTATAATTCCCACGCCTGTATCTATTTTATTATTTTTTGGTTTTTGGTACATTTATCTTAAACATTGCAATGTATGTTTAACATAAAACCGTTTAACTTAAAAAGTTTTTTTACCTATTTTTATATTATTATAATTTTTTAAATACAACTAAGTCAGCAAACAAGCGTAGGACCCACCTGATGGTAAGCGATTACTATAGCTAACAGATACCTGCAACACCAGAAGCATCGCAAGTGCGTTGCCAACCCTACCTCCACAGAAGTTCTCAGGCTACCTTACTTACCACATGAATACAACACTGCTCGAGAGTATTATCATTTAGCTGTGTTTTTCTGTAAGGTTGGGGCATTATACGAAATTTTCTTTCACCACCAAGCTCGAGAAGAAAGTCTCTGATCGGGATGTTCCAGGTTTCGAGGACGATATTTCCTATTCTACCCTACCTTGATAGTAAATTGATTATTGTGGATGTTAGTTCAAGTCGTTTTTTTTTTTGTTTAAAAACTAACATAATTATCTATAATCTATAATCTATAATATATATAAAAGCGAAAGGTCACTCACTCATCACGAAATCTCCGAAACTATAACACCTACAAACTTGAAATTTGGCAGGTAGGTTCCTTATAAGACGTAGGCATCCGCTAAGAACGGATTTTACGAAACTCGACCCCTAAGGGGGTAAAACGGGGGTTGGAAGTTTGTATGAAAGTCCTATGTTTTTGAAGTAAGAGACTTGAAATTTAAAATGTAAGCTCTATAGATGGTGAAAAGGTGTCCAAATAATATATCATTAGAAATTAACTCCATTTTGGGGTTAAAACGGGGGATGGTAGGCTGACTCACTTATCGCGAAATCTCCGCAACTATAATAGCTACAAACTTGAAATTTGGCAGGTAGGCTCTTTATAGGACATTAACATCCGGTAAGAACGGATTTTACGAAACTCGGCCCCTAAGGGGGTAAAACGGGGGTTGGAATTTTGTATGAAAGTCCTATATTTTTGAAGTAAGAGACTTGAAATTTAAAATGTATGCTCTATAGATGGTGAGAAGGTGTCCAAATAATGTATCCTTAGAAATCAACTCCCTCTTGGGGTTAAAACGGGGGATGGTACGCTGACTCACTCATCGCGAAATCTCCGAAACTATAATAGCTACAAACTTGAAATTTGGCAGGAAGGCTTCTTATAGAGCGTAGACATCCGCTAAGAATATGGATTTTACAAAACTCAACCCCTAAGGGGGTAAAACTGGGGTTGGAAGTTTGTATGAAAGTCCTATGTTTTTGAAGTAAGAGACATGAAATTTAAAATGTATGCTCTATATATGGTGGGAAGGTGTCCAAATAATGTATCTTTAGAAATCAACTCCCTTTTGGGGTTAAAACGGGGGATGGTAGGTTGACTCACTCATCACGAAATCTCCGAAACTATAATAGCCAAAACTTGAAGTTTGGCAGGTAGGTTCCTTATAGGGTGTAAACATCTGTTAAGATCGGCTTTTACGAAACTTGACCCTTAAGGGGATAAAACGGGGGTTGGAAGTTTATATGAAAGTCCGATGTTTTTGAGTAAGAGACTTGAAATTTAAAATGTATGCTCAATAGATGGTGAGGAGGTGTCAAAATAATGTATCGTAATCTATATATAAAAGAGAAAGGTCACTTACTCACTCATCACGAGAATTCAAAAACCGTCCATCCAGCGTTTTTTAATCCATCTAGGATGGACAAAGGTGAAATTTGGCAGGGAGGTAGATTATAGTAAGTAGACATCCGCTAAGAACGGAGTTTGCGATATTCCACCGCTAATGGGGTTTAATTGGGATTGATAGTTTGTACGAAACATAAACAGCAGCTATAAGTTCGCCTGATAGGTTATTTATACTGCAGCCTGAAAATAAAGCTAAAAATGTGGTGTATAGAGAGGTTTTATAAAAATAACTATTAAATTATACTAAATTGTGCCTTTTAATAATTGTGTTTGCTCGCAAACGAAAAAAAAAACCGACTTCAATTACATCGACAAGTAATACAACGTAGATCGACGAAAAAATAGTCAAGCAACTACGCGTTATCAAAGATTACTCAAAAAGTAGTTATCAGATCTCGATAAAATTTATATGTGACCATATGATAAACATCAGCTTTCGATTAAATTAAAAATTATCAAAATCGGTACACCCAGTAAAAAGTTATTACGGATTTTCGAGAGTTTCCCTCGATTTCTCTGAGATCCCATCATCAGATCCTGGTTTCCTTATCACGGTACCAAACTAAGGATATCCCCTTTCCAACAAAAAAAGAATTATCAAAATCGGTACATCCAGTAGAAAGTTATGCGGTATAATACAACGTAGGTCGACGAAAAAAGCGTCAAGTAAAAACGTATTATTAGATATAACTCAAAAAGTAGTTGTTAGATCGCAAATAAATTTAAATGGGACCAATTGGCACACACCACCTTTCGATTAAAAGACAATTTGTCGAAATCGCTCCACCCAGTCAAAAGTTCTGATGTAACATACATTAAAAAAAAAAAAAAAAAAGTACAGTCGAATTGAGAACCTCCTCCTTTTTTGGAAGTCGGTTAAAAAAATACTCCGCGTAATAAGCATTTCAAGTCGCTGAAATAAAAAAATAGTTTGCGTTAAACATCTTAATAGTAATGCATATCTTCATAACCACGCGAACGTAGTCGCGGGCAACAGTTAGTGTATTATAAAACAAAGTCGCCAAAAGTGTATGTGATCGATTCCCTAAAAATCTACTGAACAGATTTTCATGCGGTTTCACCAATGGAGAGAGGGCTTCAAGAGGAAGGTTTACGGAACGGCTAAGCAGATTTTGATGAGAGTTTCATTGGAAGTTTGCCGGTAAAAGTTTGTGAAACACTGATTTCAACGCGGGCGCAGCCGCGGGCACCGCTAGTACTAATATATTATTGTAAGGATAGGTAAAGAAAACTCACAAAAAAAATTGAATAGTATTTTCATATTACCTTTGTTAACATCACACGCACACTTGGTTCAGTCGTAACGAATCTGCGTAGACTCTCGAACCGATAACAAACAATACAAGCGGTCAGACCGCAACACACACCCGCATGATCTATACCAATATTTGTTACGTATCAAACCCATTGTTACAGTTGAAGCTAAATGGGTCATTATTTATTTTTATTATTTTCATTCATTCCTTTAACAAAGATACAAATTTTATGCTGACTTTACAAATTCACCTAACTGTCAATACAGTTTGGGAGCGAAATGCACTCGGATTTTATAAATATTATTATACTAGCTGCCCGGACAGACTTCCTTCTGTCAAAAGTTAACATATATATATATATATATTTTTTTTTTTTTTTTTTAGTATTTAAACCTTCCGTGGGCCTTAAGTAACACACAAAAAAGTAATTTGTCGAATTGGTCGAGACATTCTCGAGATATGCTCTTAGCAACATTCATTTTTATTTATATAGATTATATAACTAGACAAGTAATATAAGCTGATTCTAGCAATTATAATAGCACAGATAGTGTATAATTAACTATACAGTTAATAATAATAATATTCAATTTACTATAGCGTTTATATTTGACGTTTTTTTATGAATTTTAACCCTAAATCAAAGTTTTTTATTTCAGACTTTTTAAAAAAGGAAAAAGTTCTGAATTTGACTAATTTTTTTTTAATGTGTGTTTTACCTCATAGATTTTTACTGGGGGTAACGATTTTGATATTTTTTTTTTTTTTTTTTATCAAAAGCTGATGCTTATCATGAAGTCTTATTCAAATTGAATCGAGATCTGACGACTGCTTTTTGGGTTATTCCTAATAATACTCATTGACGTTTATTACTGTAATTCAAGTCGTTTTTTTCTCATTTGAGAGCTAGCACAATAGCTAGCTAGAATAGTTAACTGTATATTTTAATATAACCAAGACTTGGACAAACTCGTTAAAAAACCTATCAAATTTTAGTAATTTCTATTGTCGCAATTGGCTGAAACTATATACACATGTTTGTATGTAATTTATGCGTATTTAAAAACCCTGTATAAAATACTCTTTCAAATTCTTTAAGTCATAAAGTGGTTTATTGACTTTTGAGTTCAACAGCACAAAAGCAAAATAATATCATCCTAAATATTATAATCCAATACTTTTAATATCTCTCACGCGTCTTTCGAAGCCTTTAAGATCAATGATCGATGTTCGAAATAAAAGCTTTCCCTAGTAATCACCATGAAATTCGGAGAAAGAAGACGAAGGAAAAGTTTGATTTATATTTAACAAATTTTATTTTTAACAAAATTAATTATTTTATATTGATAGCCTGTTTTATCGGTTGTGGATTTAGTTTATCCTGTGCATAAGTTATGAATATACTTTAAGAGCAGGATGTTAAGTAGACCATTAGGGACCTATTTCTAGTGGCGTAGCGAGCTTAACTCGCGCCCGAGACACAATACCTTATTCCCGATTCGAAAACCATATGATATCTCCAGCAATTTTTTGTGTTTTCTGTGTTTTGTTGGATTTTTTTGTGTTTTGTTGGACGTTTCTCGTAAAGGGGGACCATTTGGGGCCCCTTTACTAGAAACGCTTGGGGTATAATGCCCCTTCTTCTCCCCAAATAACTATCAAAATTGCTTTCAATCTACCTGTTTCATTATCTGAACAATCTAGACAGTTTGTGGTACATAAACTAATTTGTTAGCAAACAACAATATTACAGAGAGCTATAGCACTTCGTTGATTATGTTTGTGAACCTTGGAATATTGATATTGTTGCACTGTGTAACTTCTGGTTACGTTAGTTTACTTATAAGTTATGATAGTTTCGTCTTCTAGCTTAAGGTCATATTAAACTAGCTAACCCAGCGAACATCATCTCGTGAGACTTTTTTCGCCCAAGCGTTCTTGTAAACAAAGCTTGGGCTAGCCATAATGAATACAATAAAAAAAAACAATTATCTAATTTGGTGTACATCACTTCATCACTCATCACTTCAGCCTATCGCAGTCCACTGCTGGACATAGGCCTCCCCAAGTTCGCGCCACACATCCCGGTCTTCCGCAATCCTCATCCAGCCTACACCGGCAATCTTACGTAGATCGTCGGTCCAACGGGCCGAAGGACGTCCCACACTGCGTTTGCCAAGACGCGGTCTCCACTCTAGGACCCGTCTACTCCAACGGCCATCGGTCCTGCGACACAGATGACCAGCCCACTGCCACTTCAACTTGCTAATTCTGTGGGCTATGTCGGTTACTTTCGTTCTCCCGCGGATAGTCTCATTTCTAATCCTGTCTTTGAGAGAGACCCCAAGCATAGCCCGTTCCATTGCACGTTGAGCGACTTTAAACTTGTGGACCAGTCCCTTGGTCAGAGTCCACGTCTCGGCTCCGTATGTTAACACAGGCAGGACGCATTGCTCGAAAACTTTTGTCTTCAAGCATTGCGGAATCTTCGAAGTGAAGACTCGACGGAGTCTGCCAAACGCCGCCCAGCCCAACCGAATCCTCCTATCGGCCTCCTTCTCGAAGTTGTTGCGGCCTAGTTGGATAGTATGGCCTAGGTAAATATAATCCTGAACAACTTCGAGAAGGGTACCATCGACCGATACCGGTATCGGTATGACTTGGTTGTTAAACATAACTTTCGTCTTATCCAAGTTCATACAGAGACCGACACGTCGGGAGGACTCGTTTAGGCCGGCCAGCATTTGGCCTAACTCATCCAGCGTCTCCGCAAAGATGACAATATCGTCGGCGAAACGAAGGTGAGAGATGAATTCACCGTTGACGTTGATGCCCCGTTCCCCCCAATCCAAGGTCTTAAAAACATCCTCTAGCGCAGTGGTAAACAGTTTCGGTGATAATACGTCCCCCTGTCTTACCCCGCGCTGGAGGGAAATAGGTCTTGTTCTTTGGTCATTGACATGAACGGTCATCGTCGCCGCGTCGTACATATATTTTAGTACCTCGATATATCGCCAGTCGATATGACATCTCTGCAGAGAGTCCAGGACAGCCCAGGTCTCGACGGAGTCGAAGGCTTTCTCGTAGTCCACAAATGCCATACACAGCGGTTGATTATATTCTTCCGTCTTTTGGATAATCTGCCGAACAGTATGGATGTGGTCCACGGTGCTGTAGCCATTTCGAAACCCAGCCTGCTCTGGTGGTTGGAATTCGTCGAGTCTTCTGACGAGACGATTCGTAACAACCCTCGAAAACAGCTTATAGACGTGGCTCAGAAGTGAGATCGGTCTGTAATTCTTTAACAGAGACTTATCGCCTCTCTTAAAGAACAGCACCACCACACTCCTGGACCACGCCTCCGGCGTGGTACCTCGGTGGATGACGGCGTTAAATAGTCTTGCCAAGGCTTTCAGGACAGGTCGCCCTGCGGCTTTAAGGAGTTCAGTGGTAACTCCGTCATCCCCCGGGGCCCTTCCGTTTTTAAGCTGCCCGAGCGCTGCACCAATCTCATCCACTTCGAAGTCCGGGATACACTCCGAATAATGGCGCAACAATGGTGCCCGTGGATCTTCGGTGTCCCAAGTCGCAGGCTTGCGTGCGCTCGACGAGTACAGCTGTCCATAAAAATTCTCAACCTCTTCTCGGACCTGAGGGCGAGAGCAGACGGTTCTGCCATCTGCTGTTTTAAGCTTCGCAAGAAGGCTTCTCCCCAATGGTCTTTGGAAAACTTTGGACCCCCTATTCTGCTCAATCAGAGTAGCAACCTCTCTCGTATTTGAGCAGCGGAGGTCTCGGCGAATAATTTTCCGTACCCTCTTGGAAAGAGCCCTCTGTTCTGGCGAAGCAGCCGGCAACTCACGCCTCTGCCGCATCAGATCCAAGGCTTCGGGAGAAAGTTTGGACTGCTTCGTTGGCTTTGTTGGTGGAAAGTGCCTGCGACCCAGTGTACACACCGTCTTCACCACGTTGTCGGTTATCTCGTCCACGTCGCTAGTAGTTTCCAGCGAATCGAATCGATTTTGGAGTTCCAACTGAAACTGCTCGGAGCCACATAGTATTTGGGGCAGCGTAGGTCGGAGAGTAGATTTCATCAAGCGGGTCCGCTCCTTTCGGAGACATATATTCAGAGTGCCCCGTACTAGCCGGTGGTCGCTGCCGGTGTTAAACCTGTTAACCACTGAGACATCTCTGAATATATGCCTTTTATCCGCTATGATGAAATCTATCTCGTTCCTCGTCACAGTATCGGGGCTTTGCCATGTCCACCTCCTTTGGGGCTTCTTCTCAAAAAATGAGTTCATCAAGAAGAGCCCCTCCGATTCGAGGAAGTTGACAAGCGTCTGCCCCCTATGATTCCTGTGCCCCAATCCGTGTGGTCCGATGCTCGATCCGTCGCGGCCTTGTACTCCCACTTTAGCGTTGAAGTCTCCCATAACAACGCTGTAGAAGGTCGAAGTAGTGCCATGTATGGCCCTTGTGATATCTTCATACAAGGCTTCGACTTCATCGTCAGAGTGTGCCGAGGTCGGCGCATATACCTGTATCACTTTCAGGGAGTACCTGTCGGTGAGCTTAAGTACAAGGTACGCTACCCGGGTCGACACACTACTGACTTCCACAACGTTGTTAGTGAGAGTCTTGTGAACCAGAAAACCGACGCCACCTTGGGAAAGCCCATCACCTTCACGGAAGTAGAACAAGTGCCCGGAGTCCAGGATCATCGTGTCCTCTCCCTCTCTTCGGACTTCAGACAACCCCAGTATGCTCCACTTAATGTGACTAAGTTCTACCTCAAGTTCGGTGAGGTGATGGTCCAACCGTAGCGTGCGTCCATTATACGTAGCCAGGAATATTTTTCTATGGCAGCCTCCCGTACCCCGGTGATTCTTAGCACCCTCTACCCCACCGTTACCACGGCCGCTGCCGTAGCCGGGAATAGTGGGGCTGCCGGGAACTGAGGGCCTTATTTTTAGGTTCGAACTCATGGGGGTTTTTGCCCATAGTCACCACGCTGGGCAGGCGGGTTGGTGACCGCAGGGCTGACTTTGTCGCACCGGAGACGCTGCTGCCCGTCCTCGGTCTGTGCATTTAAAAAGCCAGCAGTTGGATGGCTATCCCGCCATCGGTCGGCCTTTTAAGTTCCAAGGTGGTAGTGGAACTGTGCTATCCCTTAGTCGCCTCTTACGACACCCACGGGAAGAGATGGGGTAATTTGGTGTAGTATGGAAGTTATTTTACGATTTAGCATTTTTATATTTATTTTTTAAGCTGAGACACAGGTTTCTTCTAGTTCAGTGACAGAGCTTAATTCAACAAAATTGGTAAAATCAAGAAAGAAAGGGATTTTTATATGTTATATATATATATATATATATATATATATATATATATATATATATATATATTAATATAGTTTTTAGATTTAAAAGTGTTTTTCTTTAACTTTAAGTTTATAATAAATAAACATTATAATTTTTATTATATACATAAATATATAGGAAAAAAATTAATCAATAATCAAAATTTTAAAGAATTTATATGCAAATTTAGGAAAATTCGGGGGAAATGTGTAAGAAAAATAAATTAATAAAATTACTAAACTGGATTAATAGCTATTTAAAAACCACATGATCGACTTTATTTGTTGTTTGACTAACCCTTTGGCGTAGTTAGCATATATGTAGCTGTACCAGTCGGCTGTTACCCCTAACACAAGCATTAAGTTGCTTACTTTAGGAACAGACGTGTGTGTATTGTGTAGATATAAAAAAATAATAATAAGATTTTTAAATAAAAACTACTATCAAAATGAGAAAATTTTAAAACACGTTGCTTATCTTAAAACAAACCACAATTCAAAACATTACCATAAAATACGAAAGAGGGAGTAAATGAAAAGAGGTATTTTTCTTTGTTCGTTTAAACCGTCATCAGATAAATTAAAACATTCGTAATTTTAAATCGCTTTACAAAAGTAGACGGTAAATAAAAAATGAAAATTGAAAACACATTTACATTTTATAATTTTGTTTTCATTGACGCGAACGATACCTTAATACGTGACGCCGCGTTGGCGCAACGGTCACAGCCATGGATTGTACCTTTTGCGCTGGCGGTTGCGGGTTCGATCCCCGCACACGACAAACATTTGTATTGGCCATACAGGTGTTTGCCGTGATCTGGGTGTTTGTGCAGTCCTTGCGGGCCTCCCCACCGTGCCTCGGAGAGCACGTTAAGCCGTCGGTCTCGGTTGTTATCATGTACACCTGATAGCGATCGATACTCATAGTAGGGAGTATATCCGCCAACCCGCATTTGAGCAGCGTGGTGGATTAAGCTCTGATCCTTCTCCTACATGGAGAAAGAGGCATATGCCCATCTGTGGGATGTTACATGCTGAATCAATCAAAAAATGCTATCAGTGAATGATTTAAACGTAAAATACAAAATTAAGGTATATATTCGCCAACCCGTGTTGGAGCAGCGCGGTGGATTAAGCTCTGATCCTTCTCTTACATGGGGAAAGAGGCCTATACCCAGTAATGGGATATTACAGGCTAAAGCGTATACCTTAATATGATTTATGCAACAGCTTCGTATACAACTTTGTTATTTATGCATATCGAAAAAATTACGATAAAAAATTGATTCCGCGATACTAAAAGACCCACGCGGCTTACGAGACATTTATTACGATAATATATGTTTCAATAGCAGATTTATTTTCTATAAACAATACAAGCTGTACTACTCTTATATAATATAACTTATCCGTTAGCTTACTAATTTTAAAATACTACGCTTCAGGCTGTTATATCCCACTGCTGGACATAGGCATCTTTCACCATTTAGGACAAGGATCGAAGCTTAATCCACCACGTCGCTCCAATGTGGGTTAGCAGATATTTTTCCTACTAAAAGTAATAATTGATATGAGGTGTACATGATAACAACCGGGACCGACGGCTTTACGTGCTCTCCGAGGCAATTGAAATTATAAATTAGGTATATCAAATCATTTAATTTAGAGTTTGTCGATCACAAATAAAATAAAATAAACGTCTTAATTTTTACAAAACAAATATAGATGTACGAACTAAAAACATTTCCTAATCTTATATTATTTAGTATAGAGTATTTGTATTTCGCTATTTTTTGTTCTCTCTCAAGAGAGAGACTCTTTTATTTATAGTTATTCAAAGAAGTGTTTTAGTTTGAAGTTTTCAGCCATGTTATTTTATTACATTACGGCTTTTGTATGTGTATTGATCTCAAACAGAAACCTTCAATATTTAACTTGGTATATCTTTAGAAACTCGCAATATATAATAGTAATAAGTAATATATCTTTCTTATATTTAAAGGTAGATGGGAGTTGGGCTGGATCTTTTGCGACATATGGATCAGCCTGGATATTCTACTCTGCACTGCGTCTATTCTCTCACTCTGCGCGATCAGCATAGATCGATATCTGGCCGTGACAAGGCCGCTATCTTATTCTAGAAGAAGAAGGTCAAAGAAATTGGCTCTGACAATGATCTTCTTTGTATGGATAGCAGCTGGTGCTATCACATGTCCACCTATGTTTGGATGGTAAGTACCTGTATACACTTTTAATATATAAAGCAACATAGGTTTTTGTACATCTTGTAATACATCACGTATTAATCCAAGATATTTGAAAGTTAAACTACATGTAATAGTCGTATACTTTTAACGTTTCGCACACTTGTAGGATAAACGTACTCTCTGAGGTCCTCTAAAGGGCTCACATTTGCTTCACGAGTACCCGCCTCCCTTACTAGTGGCGCAGTAAAGACCACTAGGGTCATCAGCAACATATAACAAAAAACAAAAATGTACAAAACAGCGGACTGTTTTGTATAGAACTGAGGTAGGGCACAGCAGGAAATTTCCTGCTCAAAATACGTAGCAGCCCGACTCGGGTAGTATTCTCGAAATTACGGAAGATCACAGCTAAATAATACTGTTTTTAAGCATTATTGTGTTCCTGTTGGTGAGTGAGGTGACCAGAGCTCCTTGATTGCGGATAGGGTCGGCAACGCGCTTGCAATGCTTCTAGTGTTGCAGACGTCTATAAGCTACGGCAATCGCTTACCATCAGGTGAGCCTTACCCTTGTTTGCCGACCCAGTTATATATAAAAAAGAACAATTTCAATTATCATACACATATTACGATAGCATTGTATTATTAAAAAGAAAAATATAAGAAATAGAAAACTTCACGATTTAAATACTGTTTTTTTCACCTCTGTTTATAAACTAATTGACTTCTTATTCTTAGGTACGAACCAGACCACAACCAAAATGGTGTATGCCGGTACAATCAGAACCCTGGCTACGTAGTATTTTCCGCAATGGGCTCTTTCTTCCTACCTATGATAGTGATGGTCTACGTTTACGCCAGAATATCTTGCGTTGTCGCGCGACGTCATCAACAACTCTCTAGCACTACGAAATACAACAAGGTTTGTATTGTAATTACATAGTTGTGGAGCTCTCTACCATTCCTTAGAGTGCGCTTCTTAATAAGCAAGTTTTGGATTTAAGCATTTTATTTTAAATAGTATGTTAAATGAATTGATTATGATTATTTTTATACAAATTATATTTATGTAATATTTTTTCAAACCATTTTTTTACATATATTCCATAAAACTATTGTTGTGAATATATTAATTATAAAAAAAAATTTGTCAGTCAGTTAAGCCTATCGCAGACCACAGCTGGACATAGGCCTCCACAAGTTTGCACCAAAAATGGCGTGAAGTCATGTGTTTTGCCCATAGTCACCACGCTGGGCAGGCGGGTTGGTGACCGCAGGGCTGGCTGTGTCGCACCGAAGACGCTGCTGCCCGTTTTCAGCCTATGTATTTCAAAGCCAGCAGTTGGATGGTTATCCCGCCATCGTCCGGCTTATTAAGTTCCAATAAAGTATTTTTTAATTTATGATTCCAAAATAATAAAAAAATATTGAATAAGATAAAAGTATTTCACAAATAATGTAGTATACAATACAAATTACAATTCAGCTTTTGTTACAGAGAAGCCACTTGTCCTGTATTCGAACAGAATCCGATTCTTGTTCGGACAAACTCTCGCTCCGTCAGAACGCTTCGAAACAACCATCGAAAACATCGACCCAACACAGCGAATGTTCAGCGCAAAGCGACCAGAAATGCCCTTGTTGTTTCCGTAGTGAAAAACGTCGACAATCGAAGTATAGATCGAACATTGAAAAAGAGTCCCGTTTCAATAATGACGTTACATTCAAATCCAACTTGAAGTATAAAGGCACTCGCAACAGGAGTTGCTCAGTCAAAGAACATATGGAGAATCGAGTGTCATCTTTGAGAAGGGAAACTAAAACTGCTCAAACGTTAAGCCTCGTTGTTGGCGGATTCATAGCTTGCTGGCTCCCTTTCTTTGTATACTATCTTTTGACTCCATTTATTCCTGACACGTATGTAAACTCGGTTTTAATGTACATCCTGACTTGGTTAGGCTGGTTCAATTCTGCGATAAATCCATTTATCTATGCTTTCTACTCACCGGACTTTAGAATGGCATTTTGGAGGCTCACGATTAAAAAATGTAAACGAAGCAAGCGCTAGTCTTTTAAACGTTTGAAAGTGCTTTTTGTACGTATCGGAAAGGTGATGACAGAAATAATTCTAAGTAGAAATACTCGTAGAGTAGGTTAAAGTTGTAAGTTAAAAAAATGAAAACTTAATAAATCATTAAATACGCATATTATGTTATTAACAATATGAACTTATCTCAAACTGTTTCAACTGCTAATTAAAAATCTTACATATTAAATTCTCGTGTCACAATGTACTCCTCAGAAACGGATGGCCCGATTATTATGAAATTTTATGTGCATATCGGATAAGTCTGAGAATCGGCCAACGTCTATTTTTCAAACCCCTAAGCTATAAAGGGGTGGAATAGAGGAGGTTAATAACATATATGGTAAAACAACGTTTGCGGGGTCAGCTAGGAATAATATAAATATTTTTCTCAAGGAATTATAATTATTAGTTCGACAAGAATATATGTGTATAAATGTCGGCATGTTTATTGACGACTGATTTCAAGTCTTATTTACTACAATTTTGTTACTAAAAATTTTCTGTTTGTGAACCCGTAACAATTCGAAAAGCGATCCCCACTCTCTCGCCGAGCACTCAATATCTGTGCCGATGTGGTTATAGGTATATTTAACACATCGCGTGACCGTAATAAGCGACAACTTAGACAATTTACAATTAGAACAATACATCAGTATCTCAATACATATGTACCTCAACCTTACACACACAGCCAATTAATACTGCTCACAAGTAAGGTACACATGGATTGTACCTGTGTTATGTAAGCTGGCCAGAGCTTCTGGGGAGCTTCTAATATCGCAGGCCTCTATAGGATACGGTAACCGCTTATCACCATGTGGGCCGAATACTTGTTTGCCACTTAGAAGTATAATAAAACGTGATGTAGTTTTATCACTATTAGCACTGTCGTCGTATACCTAATGAGATAATATTTGTAGTTTGTAGTACTTTACTTTCATTTTCCAATTTAGTTGCAATACTGAAAGAAATTCAACAGTTCGGGAATAATCCAAATAATTACCTACTTTATATTTTGTCTTGTATTATTGTGTCTTGTTGTTTAGATTTACTTTCAATGGCGTCGATAAAGTTTTTTTTTAACATTTTGTGTTCATATTATTAAATCTTATGTATTACAGGAACTTAATTCTAGTCAACAATATAAATTGTTATTTTCACATTAAATGTTGTTAAGTTGTTAATAAGTTGTTAACTTTTAGTATTGTGTAAGTTATTTTAATGATAAAATACCGTATTAAATAAATTAAATATGTATTTAATAATATAATAAGTTATTTTAATGATTAAAACACCGTATTAAATAAATTTAATATGTATTTAATAATATAATAATAAATGTACAAATTTTATTTAATAATTTATAGAACTCGATCTCATGATTTTAATTGTATATAAAAAAATTGTATAACAAATACGTAAGTTACGTAAAAATTAAAATATAAATATATAATGAAATATTCCACTCCAATTGTTGTTGTTTAATTTTATGCTAAACTTTATTATAATTAAATGAAAAAATATAAATAATTTACAGGAAACGTACCATAATAATAATAATAAATAAAGTACCATAGTACCAAGTATCTACGATAACTTATTGGGAAGACTCAGTGTAACTTATATTGTAAACAGATTTCATGAATAAAGATATTATTATTAAAAAAAAAATGAATGAACGGTCACAGCCATGGATTGTACCTGTTGCGCTGGCGGTTGCGGGTTCGACCCCCGCACATGACAAACATTTGTATTGGCCATACAGATGTTTGCCGTGGTCTGGGTGTTTGTGCAGTCCTCAACAGTTGTGCAGTTACTCATAGTAGGGAATATATCCGCCAACCCACATTGGAGCAGCGTGATAGATTAGGCTCTGATCCTTCTCCTACATGGGGAAAGAGGCCTATGACCAGTAGTGGGATATTACAGGCTGAAGCGAAGCGAAGCTGGATCATCTAATAATCAGATAAATAGAAGTTTGTATTATTCTATGATACTTTTGTTCTTAATATACTATCAAAGTCAATAAATATAATAAAAAACGGATGATTGATGATGATTTGTAAGGGATCGCTGTCTGTACATGGAAGATGAGAAAAAATGTTATTAGGACCTTTATCAACGCTAATAGCACCCAAAACAATGATTTTTAGATTTTTTTTTTAACAAAGCTACTCTTTTTATTTTACAAATTTTGTTCTAAAATTTGGAAGTGATATAAGTATAATAATGTGGTTAAATCTATTGCATCCCACTTGTGTAAACACGATATGAGCTTTAAAAATTGCTTGTTACATACTCTTTAAGTTACAACAGCTTAATAATTAATATTCATTGTAAACAATGTTATAATAATGTACTCGACATATAACTAACGAATTTTGCATTAATTTGCAACAATGTCAAGAAGCGCTTGACCCAACTTATAAATTGATAAATTAAATCGATGTTCGTATTATAACTTTATTGTTTTTTTTTTTGTTTTTTTTTTTTGACGATTTTGCATCTCTATTTTAAATATACTTTTTGAAATTTTTCTTATATTCATATATTGAGAGTACTTCATTGAACTCGTATTGTTTTTTTGAAGTTTTCATTATTTGATATAAACTTTCTTATAACTGATTTATAATTTTATTTTATTGATAATATTTTTAATACCTTTTTTTTACGTGGAGAAAATCCATCATAGATACCCTCTGGCGCCCCCGCGTTATGTCAGACTTCTACTGACTAAAAAACCACCAAGTGTGAGCAGTCGTCCGCCTGGGCTCAATATTTTTACTACCTAGGTCAGCCCTTTGTACACAACAGCTAAATCGAGTGTCGTTCCCTGTCTGCTGTGATAGCCCAGAAAAGTTTCAGAGGTGTTTACCGTTTAATTTTTTCATGCCCTCAAGTCAATTGATACACCTAATCTTTGATTTTCCTAAATCGTTGGGTCATCGAATTCTATTAACAGTACTTAAGGCAACTCCTCTGTCTCTAATTGATCTCTACGAAGGGCCGGCCATTCTATACATCGGACAACACTCATAGCACCATTAACTAGGTCGTGATTAACATTGATGCTACGGCGTAAAATTACTCGCGATCCAATCTCAATACATACGGTATTCATTACGGAACTATTTTTTTTTAATACGAGTATAATAACTGCACACACGCGTGTGATTCGGGTTCGAATCGTAATTTATTTTATTTTATTTATTTTATTTATTCAAGGCTCATCAACGCAAGGTACACAGCAAACTATCTAGCGTACGTACATTATGTTAAAATGTTCGTGTACCCGCAATTACAGATGGGCACAGCATTTACAATAATGACGCTCGAATAATCAATTAAATAGTAATACATATTTTTACAATCAGTCACGTTTGATTATGATTGTACAATAACGTTAGCAAAGTATCAAAACGTCGCATTTGTTAATTATATTAGCACAATAAAATTATTCTAGATTAAAAAGAATTTACAGTTGGGCTAACTTAATAATTTAACAATTTCTTAGATCTTTAAGACAATGATTTAAAAAAAAAAAAACAGTAATAATAATTATAAAAAATAGAGAACACAGAAAAGATCCAAAGTGCAACATAGTCGATACATGAACAACTGTAGTTTTTCGATTAGTAACAAAACAATAAACAACAAGAACAAATATCTAAAATCTCAGAATAAACTATAGTACATTATAAAATTAAGAGAGCCCCTCCATATGTCAATAGATATACATAATTATTATAAATTTCATAAAATCAAATAATAATAAAAACATTAAATTCACAATCGTAATATTTTCAAAATGTCACAACGTGTTCACAATAATTAATGACCAAAAATAAAAATAATTGAAGATTAAAAGAAGAAAAAAAAAAAAAAAAAACTTATTTACGGCTGATTTTCAATGATTTAGTCAATAGTACTAATTAAAAATAAATTTTAGAATTTGAGAAAAAGGAAACCATTTACATCTATTTTTTATCAAGTTATATAATAAATAAATAAAGTATACCTGCAATCATTTGTAATGTCGGCTTTTATGATAAGACTAAATTACAATGTCATTCTTTACAATTAATTAATATATTATAATATCATTACCAATAATTAGTTAAAATTAAATATAATTAATTAAAATTAAATAATTAATAACGTCACATTATTCTGACCATTTCAATTTAAATAGAGAATAAAACACAAATTAAATTATTACAGCTGATTTAAATCAAATATTAACTGTTCCGATTTATAATATTTCCATGCTTTAATCTTATCTTTTCAGTAATAGTAAAAAAAAAATAAAGAACTTAAAGTCGTCAATAAATGTAACTAACATTAATCAAGATTTAATATATAATAAAATTATACTACATCATTTGAGTCATTAATTTTAATTACTTTTTTGAATTTTGTCAACTTGTCACTAAATATATCAATTTCCAGAGTGGATGTAGCTAGTTTATTGTATTCTCGCACAAGTCTATTTATGGGAGAATTTGAACCTAGGTTAGTATAGCTGCGTTTCACTGCAAAAGGCTTGTATTTACCATGTCTCGGTATTCGAGTGGGTACATAAATATCTAACTTATTCAGAAGTTGAGGGCAATCAAGTACGCCGTTTATTAGTTTGTATAAAAATACTAAATCGTGCATACGCCGGCGATCCTCCAGCGAAGTCATTTTGAAATGTTCGAGCCTACTACGGTAATCTCGCAGATATCCAACATTCTGGCGATACGCCAGAATCCGTAAAAACTTTCTCTGGATTCGTTCGATTCGGTCTATGTGAACCCTGTAGCCTGGATTCCATACAACAGAACAATACTCCAGGGAACTTCGGACTAATGCGTTATATAGTAAAATAATAGTGTCACTCTGTTTAAATTCCCTTGTGTTTCTCAGAATGAATCCAAGCATTCTAAGAGCCTTAGCAGAAATGGCATTAAAATGCGTGTCAAAGCGCAAGCATCTATCCAGAGTGATTCCCAAATCACGTATAGTTTCAACCCTTTTAAGTGGAGCGTTGTTAATTCTATATTCATAATCATCACAGTCTTTCCTTAATCTATGCCTGGAGAACCTTATAACGCTACACTTGTTCACGTTTAATGTCATCCGATTTTTGTTGCACCAACTCGCCAAGCCATCCAAATCGAGATAGATATCTTTTTTTAATTGTTATTGTATATATATATTTTTTTTTTATTATAATTTAATGAGACATATCATGCAAGATATTAATATTTTGTACTAAAACATAGTTTATATTATTTTTAAAAGAGTTACTGCGGAGTTTCTTCCCGAATTACATTCCGAATCGGTGGTAGCTTCACTCTTAAAAATAATAATCAATTTAAAAAAATGTTTATTTGTACAATGACGATTTGAATACAATTATTGTTGATTTTGATTTTGAGATATTTCGCATCGCTTGCGCAATGACAGCGTAAGACATAGGAAAATTTGGATAATAAGCCCTACCCCCATTCCTCCCCGGGAGCTCTGGTTACCTTGCTCGCAACAGGAACACAACACTGCTTGAAAGCAGTATCATTTAGCTGTGATCTTCTGTAAAATAGAGGTTCCCCGGTCGGACTGCTCCAGATTTTGACCTGAATATTTCCTGCTATGCCCCTATCTCAGTTATAATCAAAAAACTTCAATACAGTCTAATCAAATATTAAAATGAGACAAGTGTTACAGTTTCAAATTAATTACAAAAAAAAAAGGATTCAGTGATTTTATGTCCATTTATTTGTTTAAAATACCAACCCTCAATCGTAAGCGAAAAATAACATCAATTGTTTTTAGTCCCTTCGCATTTTTACAATGAATAAAACGAATTAAGTCTTTCAGCGGTTTTAGACTAAGCGGCTTAACTGAACAGATGAACAAAGTCGATTTTAATCATCTAATCTTCTGGGTTAATTGTTAGCTCGTTGCTTAGTACGATTTATTATTAGGGCTTATTATCTGTCATCGTCAAATAAATACTGGAAATAATTTAAATTTATAAGTATTTTTTTTTATTATTGATCCACGGGCTCAAAATGCCCATGCCTTCTATTAATCATGCATGCATTATAATAATACCACAGGCGATTTTTCTTTATTACTACAGATCGACAGTCCTGTGACTGCCTAGTAAAACTAGGACGTGGTCCGACGCTGACGGTTTTTTTTTTCCTTACTAAATTCTGTTTATGGATAAGTATACACATAATTCCTTTCTACTTTCTAAACATTATTTTTCTTATCTATGTCTATATTTGCACTTATTTGCTAGTTATCACATATGTACACTTATTTCCTAGTTACCATATATGTACACTTATGTTCTACTTACAATGTACACTTAACCTAAGTTACTGTTAGTAAGTGATTTTTTTTCTTTTATATATTTTTTATATATAGTTATTATTTATATTTGTCTATTTATAATTTATCTATTTCTATTATTTACTTAAATTTCACTACATAATTATTTATTTATCTATTTATTTATTTTATTTTATTTTATTGGTACATCCACAGAATACATATAAAACATTAATTTATAAGTATTGGGCTAGTAGATCTTACTTAATGTAATTGTTAATTAACATTAAAATACTGTTTATTTTAAAAACATTCTAATAATCACAAACTATTTTATAATTACTTATTAATTATCTGTGATCACTGACGCTCTGAAAGAAGATGGTTATCACTAAAACAGCGTAAGACAGATCCTAACTAAAAGACGATATCATGAGCCAAATATATCGTATTTTCTTTGTTATTTTTACATGTGTTCTCTCCATAGTATGCGTAGAGATTAGTCATAATAGAAAATTCATTAATAATTTAATAAAGATCTCACCAATATCATGACTAAAATAAGAGTACTAAATAATAAATAAATAAATAAATAAAAATGTTTACAATATACAATACAAACTTTCTACGAAATTCGTTAAATTTTTGAACTGGAATTTTGAGATAATATTGTACGAACTAATTGTAAAGAAGAATGTAAATGAAAATTGACTTCATAAATAAAGTTCGTACGAGAAACTTTTTGCAGACCTCACAGATAAGAATTTCTTTTGGCCTCCAATTTATTATCAGAATGAACGATATTAATACGATATATAGATGATACGTATAAAACAATTAAATTATTGTTATTTTTAACAACTAGCGGGACAAATAAGGATATTGTGGTAATATGGAGCAGTAACCGTAACTGCATCATCACTACAACAATACATTTAATAAAAATTTCTCATGTATTATTAAGTAGGTACCTACCGAAGCTAATAACAAATAAAAATTAAAAAATCATAGTCGTAAATACAGCCAGAGACAAGCTGTGTATGTCAAGCGATCCGCTACACTTATTGTAAAGCCAAGAAATCGGAGAGATTAACCCGTTTGCAACTAAACTATTCTACGAAATTGTAATCTATACAAATAAATAAAATTGGAGTGTCTGTTTGTAATATTAAAATAACCGCTTTTTACTAAATGCATATGGATGTATACATGGCACATATACCAAAATGATATTCTGTCTGTCTGTCTGTTTGTTCCGGCTAATCTCTGAATCGGCTGAACAGATTTTGACGGGACTTTTACTAGCAGATAGCTGATGTAATAAGGAGTAACTTGTGGCAATTTTTTTCGTAATATTTTAATTTTGTAACTCTGTGAGCTGAACAATATTTTTGTTTTAATTCCACGCAGACGAAGTCGCGGAAACAGCTAATATAACATAAAACTGCAATACTCAAACAGTCGCTTACTTCAGTAAAAGTCACCTTCATTAATATTAGTCAAAATATCTATTAATATTATGTACGTAACATAAAGTAACTCTAGATATAATTACAGCTAAATTCTAATAAGCTAATTTTAAAATTGTTTACTTAAACTTTAGTCAATTAGAACTGCATACTTTGTGATAAAATTCAAAAATAAATAAATATTTTAATGTCGAATTTTGTTTTTATTCCTTTTAAAATACTTTGTTTATTAAGTAGCACAAATATTTAGACCAGTAAAAGTCGGGGAAAGTGAAAAAAATATAAGTAAGTAACTAAGTAGTAAATATTAAAGGGTTATATAAAAAAAAGAAATACGCAATGCAAAATAATTATTACCTAACACAAACATAAGTTGCCAACATTAGAAACAGGCGAAAGTGTGTGTATGTCAACTATATTTATATTCATATTTATTTATGTCCCTGATAGGTCGTACGAGACACTACATTTCTTCAAAATCACGGCCAGCCATTTTACATAAATACCTTATAAGCCTAATACGGTAATAACAATACTGTTATTATTATATTCTCGTGCAAAGTAGGGTAAGTGGAATTGTAATTAAATTAATAAATGTAATTAATTTCAAACACAAAAAAGGCTAAAAATTAGTAACAGACCTGACGACACAAATATTCGTCAACCGTTATCTAACCTGACCAAACTTTGCAAACGTGTAACAAAAATTGAAAAACAGACATCACCCACGCAACAAGGTTTCCTTAAAAATGTAATCTTTTTGACCATATTTTTAACCGACTTCAAAAAAAGGAGGATATTACTCAATTCAACCGTATATATATACGATTATATATATTTATGTATGTTCGGTGATAACTCCGTCGTTTATGAACCGATTTTGAGAAGTCTTTTTTTGTTGGAGAGGAGATATCCCTAGTTTGGTACCATGATAAGGAAACCAGGATCTGGTGATGGGATACCAGAGAAATCGAGGGAAACTCTCGAAAATCCGCATAACTTTTTGCTGGGTGTACCTATTTTGATGATTTTTAATTTAATCGAAAGCCGATGTTTATCATGTGGTCACATTTAAATTTCATCGAGATCTAATAACAACTTTTGGAGCAATCTTTGATAATTCGTATTTACTTGAAAATTTTTTCAGCTACCTACGTTGTATTACTTGTTACTGATTGATATAAATGAAGTCGGTTTTTCTTCGTTTGCCTGCAAACATAATTATATTAATACAATTTAAATCATTTCTTTTTTACATGCTACGAGATACATTTTTATAGTATTTAGGGAAGATATCTGCCAGCCTGTCATGGGGCAACGTTTTGGATTAAGGTACGACCCTTCTCCTACATAGAGAAAGAAGCCTATGCCTAGAAATGGGATGTTACAAGTTGAATCAATCAATAAATCAACGTTTTTTTCATACATTTTGTCATTTTTTTATCAAAATAAAGTAACGTATATTGGTAATTAATAAATGCAGTGAAACTGTCCTCAATCATGTGATATCTGGATGGTTGACTACAGAACACAGAAGCCTACTAATGTAATATAGATACGTATAATAGTAAAATAATTCGATCCGTCCACAAAAAGGTTGACCGTAAAGTTTTCTTTAAAATCAAGCTCATAGCTATTTTATCAACACTTGATAAAATTATTAATAATTGCTTTGCTCACAAATTCGAAAAAACCGTCTTCAATTACATCGACAAATAATATAACGTATGTCGACGAAAAAAAATTATAAAAAAAACTTTTTTGGAAATCGGTTAAAAACCAGTTTTTTTTAAGTAGCCATACTTCAACCAATTAATTTCTACTCCCTTTATGTACACACATAGTTATTCCTGCCTTTATTACAATCTTACAAACTTTAACTGTAAACGGATAGAAAATATTGATTATGTAACGTATCCAGGTGTTAAGATAGACGCTAAATTCTGTTGGACCTATTATATAGATTACACCTGTAAAAAAATTGTAAATGCTTCTATATAAATTATATTATTTATGTTGTAAAATACCAATTTCTGGTAAAGCACAACAACCGTACCAGCTCGGTGCCCGAGGGTAAATACGAAATACCTAAGGTAAAGAACTACTTTTGTATTAGAACCTTTGAAAAAAACTAATATCTGTTGAATAACTATGAATACTTGCTCAACGACCTCTCCAAGGATATCCGACCGGAGATATCATAGATTAGAGATATATCGATTTAATTATTTTTTTTTAATTATAGTAATTTTAGTTGTATAGTTTTAGGAAGAAATTATGTCCTATATAAATCTATAAATAATTTAAGAATAATTTATAAATAATTCAATGATAAATAATCTACAGTTAATGTTAAAAAATATATTGTATTGGACCACATTGATATTTAATATTTGCACACCGTAAGGTAGAACATGTTTGGACTACAATAATATTAATCTTATACAACTTCAACACCATGTTCTTAAAAATAAACAATTATTATTATTATTATTATTATTATTATTATTATTATTAGACAGGAGATATTTTAGATTTGTGCCTATTTCTGACTTAAAATACATAATGTATGGAAACCACTGACTCCGCAGTCAAACTGATTAAACAGTTTTGCGGAACTTTGTTGTATTCGTTATGATTTTATTAACTAAAATATATATATAACAATATGCGTATTTACAATATGTTGTAAATTATATAAATTTAACACAAATACCTGATTGTGGTGGGAAACGAACCCGCAACTTATGAGCGAAACGCTTTCCGCCCAATTCGCCCGTTTCAGTCACTGATAGCTGTGCCAAATGCCGTTCAATGAAATGACTTCTCATACTTTAGATTTTCTGAGCTTGTTGACTAACATATGATTTAAACAATTGTTTTAATGTTAATGTCTATAATTGAAATTGACTTACCGTGACAGTTTTTCAGATTTAGAAAAGCTATGGCACGCTTGTTTACAGTCTAATTTTTGCCGCCTTCCGGCCTCCTTGTGAAGCTTTATAAATAAATCAACTGTCATATTAACCTGTCAACTTGGAAAATGGATAAATGAAAATCTTCCTTGTGAGAAAAACTCCAAGTCTCTAGAGATCTCCATTATAGGTTTCACAGTAGCAGTATTTTTTAAAGGAACTTATAATAACTCATGTATTAAACAAACTTAACGTAGTAGGATCGTAGGATCCTAGATAAATCGAGGGAAACTTTGGGAAAATCCGCATAAATTTTTATTGGGTGTACCCCGCATAAATTTTTATTGGTGTGTGTGTTATGTGTATGTTTATCATGTAGTCACATTTCAATTTCATCGAGATCTGATTACAACTTTTGGAGTAATCTTTGATAATGCGAATTTACTTGACTATTTTTTCGTCTACCTACGTTTTATTACTTGTCGATATAATTGAAGTCGATTTTTCTTCGTTTGCCTGCAAACACAATTATTTTCGATACATTCCAATTACGATGATAAGTTTGTACCCACACTCTATTATTGTGGTCGACTATTTTGTAAAGGTTTCAGTTTTAAAAGTTTTTGTGTAACCTGTAAGTGAAAAACTATTTTATTGTTTATAAATCTGTATTTTCTATTATGGAAATGAGAGTAAGATTATATCTTATTTCTAATTTGGTTATTATATAACAAGTATAATTCAGACCATTTCAACAAACAGTGTAATTAAAATACTTTTTTCATATTCTAAAAGTGCCTTATGTTCAAAATTCTTTTTATAACCTTAAACGTCCATGTCAGCGTTTCGCTAAAGTGACATTTTTTTGCTAGCCGTTTTCAAGCTGAATAATGATTCGAAAGTACTTAAAAGAGCCTATTTGAACTCAGCGCAATTTGAATTCCCCTTTCTTTTGTCCCGGAAAATGAAATGGCCCTATTGAAAATATGACTAAATTAAAAGCCTCGTAAAGGTGAACAATAAATTTGGAACAACATAACCAAGCCGAGATAAGGTAATATAATATGTCAATTTAACTGTTGGTAGATTTAAATCTGGATTGGCGACTAAAGGAAATCTGAAATATGCACGTTTTTTAAATAACTTCTTAGCATGTGAATATTCATCATATCATCATCACTTCATCCTGTCGCAGTCCACTGCTGGAAATAGGCATCCATAAGTTTGCGCCAAAAATGGCGTGAAATCATGTATTTTGCCCATAGTCACCACGCTGGGCAGGCGGTTTGGTGACCGCAGGGCTGACTTTATCGCACCGAAAACGCTGCTGCCCGTCTTCGGCCTGTGTATTGTAAAGCCAGCAGCAGCATGTGAATATTAAATGTAATTAATAAATAAACATGTTTACATGTATATATTTGGCAACCAGCAATCAAAAAGCATAGCATACAATTCAACGCACATTCACACATACATATTCTCTAGACGTTACACTATATACCGTTAGCTATGTAATAAACGTCAATGAGACTGAATCGTAATGAAAAATCCAGTATTATTTTGTCTTCAATCTAAATTAAATACTTTCCCAATTATATTACTTTTACTTATAAAAAACCTCACTTTCACTTCACTTATAAAAAACTTATAAAAAACCTCGAACAGTATAAATTATCATAAATTTCATTACGGCAGCACGATCTTTGTGACTCGTAATTTGACTGGGATGCTGCTCTATACAACGGTGTATTATAGTAATATTAGTAATTTATATTAAATATATTAAAACAAGATGACTATCGCGATTTCGATATCGATTGGATTGATTTTATATTTTTATATTTTTTGTTGGGGGAGTATTTTATAGCGTATACAAGTGTATAATTTGGAAATCATTATTTTATTTAGTTATAATTGTTAGAATAGTTCTATAAAGTAAAACTAGATGGCGCTGCCCTGTGTTTAAACATGCTAACGTTTGGTTTTGTAAATTACATATAGTTTAAGAATTCTTTGACGGTTCGCAGGAAAATGGACACAAAGTGCCAATCAAACCACTAAATGCAAATTCATGCGACGTTTCGATCCTTTACCATCATCAGGCATCTAAAATACATACTAATATTGAAGAAAGTTATACAACATTAGTTAATCTATACACCAACAAAACAAATTTGATTGGCACCTTATGTCCACTTTCCTGCAACCGTCAAAGAATACTTATAACAAAATGGACACAACGATAAATAATAGTTTAAGAATGTTCTTAATAACGTTCTACACGTTTTCCGGGTATATGGTAGTTTCATTGCCCTGGCTCTATCGACTGAGAAACAACAAGTTTAAAATAAAAATTATATACCACAAGAAAGGCAAGCGAACGGCCACTTGATGTAACCTAAGGAACTCTAATTAGTAATTACCTTACTCACCACAGAAACAACAAAAAACGTCAAAGTAGAAGAAAAGTTATTAAAGCATACGTTTGTATGTAGAAATAGATCATTTTAATCAGTTCAGTCAATCAATCAGTTTAGGAGGTGCGGAGAAAAGGGAGGATCCTCCACCAGACGGATGTTGCGTCTGGCGGGCTTCTGGCCCCCGACGGTTGTTGTCGGGTTCTTGTATATATACTTAACTAGCTGTGCCCGCGGCTTCGCCCGCGTTGAAAATAGTATGTCACAAAGTTTTCCCGGCAAACTTCCAGTGAAACTCTCATTAAAATCGGCTCAGCCGTTCCGCAAACCTTCCTCTTGCCAATCATGGAGCCCTCTCTCCAATGGTGAAACCGCATGAAGTTGACGTTCAGTAGATTTTGAGCGAATCGATCACATACACTTTTGGGGACTTGGTTTTATAATACACTAACTGTTGCCCGCGACTATGTTCGCGTGGTTATTAAGATATGTATGCATTATAAAATATTTATTTAATTATTTCTGATAGTAAGTAAATTTATTTTTCACTTTTTAGTTTCCTGTTTGAAGTCGGGTTTTTTTGTTAAGATATTTAACGCAAATTGTTTTTTTTATTTCAGTCAATCGTTCAAGTTGAAATCAATCAGTTGAAATGCTTATCAAACTGAGTAACTTTTTAAAAGGCACAATTTAGTATAATTTAATAGTTATTTTTATAAAACCTCTCTATACACCACATTTTTAGTTTTATTTTCAGGCTGTATATGTTTTATACAAACTATCAACCCCAATTAAATCCCCTTAGCGGTGGAATATCGTAAAATCCGTTCTTAGCGGACGTCTGCTAACTATAATCTACCTCCCTGCCAAATTTTATCTTTGTGCAACCTGGATAGATAGACCATCTAGTAGTTTTTGAGTTCTCGTAATGAGTGAGTTAGTGACCTTTCTCTTTTATATATATAGATTACGATGCATTATTTGGACACCTCCTCACCATCAATAGAGCGTCATCATCTTCTTGCCCTTATCCCACTTATGTAGCGTCGGCACAACATGTTTTCCTCTTCCATTCCTCTCTATTATTCGTCACTTCACTGCTTACTCCTTTCTTTCTCATATCCTCACTCACACAATCCATCCATCGCTTTTTCGGTCTGCCGATCGCTCTTCGTCCTTCGACATTCATCCCTAACATTCTTTTATCGACATAGCGGTCATCCCTCCTCATTACATGCCCATACCACGCTAACCTATTGCTCCTCATTTTCTCTGTCACGGGTGCTACTTTCAAACTTCCCTTATATACTCATTTCTAATCCGATCTTTCCTCGCTACTCCACACATCCATCTTAGCATTCTCATCTCGGCTACGTGCACTCTTCTTTTGTTGCCCAACATTCTGATCCATACATTACGACATATATTTTAAATTTCAAGTCTATAGAGCATATATTTTAAATTTCAAGTCTCTTACTTCAAAAACATAAGACCCTCATACAAACTTCCAACCCCGCTTTATCCCCTTAGGGATCGAGTTTCGTAAAATCCGTTCTCGACGGATGTTTACGGCCTATAAGAAACTTATCTGCAAAATTTCAAGTTGCTGTTATAGTTTCTGAGATTTCGTGATGAGTGAGTCAACCTACCATCCCCCATTTTAACCCCAAAAGGGCGTTTATTTCTAAAGATACATTATTTAGGCACCTTTTCACCATCAATGGAGCATACATTTTAAATTTCAAGTCTCTTACTTCAAAAACATAGGACTTTCATACAAACTTCCAACCTCCGTTTTACCCCCTTAGGGGTCGAATTTCGTAAAATCCGTTCTTAGCGGTAGTTTACGCTGTATAAGGAACCTCCCTGCTAAATTTCAAGTTTGTAGGTGTTATAGTTTCGGAGATTTCGTGATCAGTGAGTCAACCTATGATCCCCCGTTTTAACCCCAAAAAGGGGTTGATTTCTAAATATTCATTATTTGATCACCTTTTCACCATCTATAGAGCTTACATTTTAAATTTTAAGTCTCTTACTTCAAAAACATAGGACTTTCATACAAACTTCCAACCCCCGTTTCACCCCTTTAGGGGTCGAGTTTCGTAAAATCCGTTCTTAGCGGATGCCTAAGTCTTATAAGGAGCCTACCTGCCAAATTTCAAGTTTGTAGGTGTTATAGTTTCGGAGATTTCGTGAAGAATGAGTGACCTTTCGCTTTTATATATATTATAGATTACTTTGAAAACTCTGATAGCGCGATGTAGCATACGTCAGTTTTTCTCTAATTACGTAGTTTGTAGTCGTTCGTATTTCGCGTGATAGATGTCGCCACATCCTTATTATTAACATAGAATTTAATTTCAAATTTATCAGTACAAAACAATATGTCCGTAATAGTTTCACATGTCGAGACGCTAATCTGATAATCTTAAACATTAGAGACGTTCGTAAATAGCAAATGTGTTATTTTCTAATTAACTAAGAATTATATTAAGAAAACCATTAAAACCGGTAGAAAATCTTGGTAATCCGACTAAGTCCTACTATCTTCAATTTATCCCAAATTAAATTGCTTGCTATCATATAACATAAACAAGAAACAGTAAGTTTAAGGCAAGTAATGGTTTCAAAAAGAAAGAAAAGTATGTTTGTGTCAGCTCCGACAGACTAGAGTTTTCTCCTTATGAACGATTATCATGTTATTTCAAAATTAAATGCCTGTATTACATGAATCAAATAAAAATTATTTAAAACAATAAAACTCTAAAATCAAAACGTAACAAATATGACATTAAACTCTTACGTATTTATTTATTGTTATTTTTAAGTTTTTTTATGCATTAAACAAATAAATAAATAAAAATAACTCATGTCTTGCATAAACGGCTAAAAGCTTCGCGAAGCGCCACTCTCAGTGCGCAACAGTTATTTACACAACTACACTCCCAATATTTTATTAATTTGTTAAGGAGTATGCTTCAAAAACTTGTATTGAGGCTAGACATGTAATAAAATTACGCTAGTATCTTCGTTCATTAGTAACTCAATGTAAAAACTCACGCCGAGGATTTATATTGACATTCACTCGTTAATCAAAATCGGGCAAAAAAGTTCAGATAATTTGTGAAGTACACTAGACCGCTTTCTTTATTTACAGTTTAAGCATAAAATTCGACAAATTAGGATAAAAATTATAAGAATATTTAGCACAATTTCAATAGAGTTATATATATATATATATATATATATATATAGTTGAATATTTTGGTATTGTTTTGCTACTGTAAGCGGTAGTACAACATTCTTCTGGAGAACGTCTCCTGATGGTTAGACTATTCCAAGGAATGCTGGTATAGCAATAAATCAGTTCACATATACGAAAATTTACTCTCTATTTATTTTATCAACTACTACGTCTAAATTTATCAACAGAACAAACAAAATTGAATGAAAATCATTCATTGAGGTAGGCCACAGCAAAAAAAATATCTCGCTCAGAGTGTGGAGCAGCCCATCTGAGGAAGTACATCCTTACAGAATATCTCACCTACATACTAGTGCTCTCGAGAAGTGTTGTGTTGAGGGTTAGGGTCAGCAATCCGTTTGAGATACTTCTAGTTATCTATAGGCTACGGTGACCACTTATTATCAGGTGGCACATACGCTCGTTTGCCGACCGAGTCGTAATTTTTTTTTCACTAGAAGTTAATTGAGCTTATAATGACAGAATATTTTATTACATTAAATAGAAGAACAACATTTAAATTTATAATAAAAAACAATTAATCTTACAATCGTAGCACTATGAACTTTTCAAGAGAATAATAAATAAATAAATAAATAAATTTTATTGTTTTCATTAAATGATCGCTGTATGCGGACAACGTAAATTTGATTTACATCGCTATTAGGGTGCGGTTATTATAAATGCCAACAAGTTTTATTCTACGCTTTATCCTAAGCTGCAATTTTGATTATTTATGTGATGAAATAGCTGTATGATTAAAATTTTCGGGCAAATTTTGTTGTGGTTATAACTTTCATCAACTACGATCAACTAAACAGACCCAGCATTGATGCTTGCGTTTAGTTTTAATATATATATTTTTTTTCTAAATATTGCCCACAAAAGAATGCAAACTCCGTGTCAGGGTTCCTGAAATGTGTACATATATGTGCCATATATAAAAACATACGCTCAGACCTTGAAAAATATTTGTATGGCGCGACTGCTCGGGTGACAGTCAGGTGCTATGTGTGACCACTTCACTAAGCAATAATTAAAAACAACCGACGACTTAACGTACTCTTCGAGGCACGGTGGGGAGATACATGTTGTCATGTGCGGGGATCGAACCCGCAACCGCCTGCGCAATAGCCACAAACCAGTGATGTGACCGTTGCTCCAACGCAGTCTCATCCTATATTATATTTAATTTTTAAATTTAATCTTGTTAATATCTTTACTGGTATTATTTAAATAACGCGATGAGTACGTTAACTAATTTCATATTATTTATTGAGCAATTAAATCTTTTTTCAGAACTTTTTTCTTTCATTTTCGTCAAGTAATATTATTCAAATAATTGACGTCATTAGCAAACGTCTATTTAAAGAAACAATAGTGCCAACTTTATTTCCAAACTTAAATAAAATTGAAAGTTTGAAAAAACTTTGAAAAACAATAGGTATAAATTTATTAGAGAAATATTTTATTAAATTGACCAACAACTCAGACAGAAACAGAAATAAAATTGAGTTTACGATATATAAATGTTTTGAGTTCTGTGGAATCAGTGTAGTGGGCCAGGGGACTGCTAGTCTTCTTTTCTTTAATTCTTATTATTTAATTTGTACGATTTTATTTTGTGTTACCCACACATTAGGGAATTCTAAGCATTTTTTTTAAATATCATATCAAAAAATCGTGTTCCAGCCGGTATCGAACCTACATCTCAGACTCACCGGGTCGGTGCTTTAGCCAATTAAGCTATGAAACAATGTACTCGCTAGGGCGAAATTTTTGATATGATGATTTTATATTCGGTTCTAAGCGACCGCGGCGCCGTCTATAGTGGGTCCTTTACTGCACTCGTAACTATTCAAAGTTTTATATTACAATTATAATTCTTCGACAGGAGACGACACCATGCTATTTTTAATTCTTATTATTTATCTTTGTGTTACCCACACATTAGGTAATTCTAGACATTTTTTTATCACCGCGGTCGTTCCATAGCTTAATTGGCTAAAGTATCGACACGGTGAGTCGGAGGTGCAGGTTCGGTCACGCTGGAACGGATTTTTGACATGATATTAAAAAATATTCTCTTCTTTAAGTATTATCTTCTCTTTTTAAAGGAGAAAAGGGTTTTACCCAGCTATGGCACATTTATGGATGGTACTTTATTTTAAGGCAAGTATAGCGCAACTAATAGTAACGCGACGAGTCGGCTTGCTTTTGAGCGCTGGCAGGTGAAACATGCGTTACACCATTCTCGGCGATTTTTCCGCATACAGGGTCATAGGAAACGTTGTGCTACGTCTACGAAAGTCGTCAAAGAGAGTATACTGATGTTATTTTGATATTTAAGAATAACTATGTATTTTTTATCTTTACTAGGTAAAAATTACAATAAAATATTCATTTTCAAGAAAAAGTACTAATGTTTCCTACTGAAGCATGCATGTATTTTCAATGGTATCAAATTTTTCTCGTTAGTATCAGTTATAAAAAATAGACACCCAATTTCCACATACCGACCCTAATCAATCTATACAACTCATGTAAATGAGGGTTGACAGGGCGACAAGTTATGACATGTCGTTTAATAGATTTCACTCTAAACACAATATTGTAAGGATTTATATGATGGATGGACTCTCACATTACAGTAAACAAAAGTAGGATTCAAGCTAGACTACATTTGATCTTACTAATCTTGATGATCGGATGATAAATGACGGTACTCTTCACACTTCTCTTCTCTTACACCAAGAACCAATTAGGTAATAAATAATTTGCAACAGAATATTTTCTTTCTCATATATTAGACAAGAATTAGGTTAGGTTAGGTATTGAGGTAGGGCACAGCAGACAGTATCCTGCTCAAAATCTGGAGCGGCCTGACTGGTGAAGTACCTCAACATTACAGAAGATCACAGCTGAATAATACATTCAAGCAGTGTTGTGTTCTTGAGGTGATTCAGGTGACCGGAGCTTCTGGGAGGGATTGGGACTAGTTTAAGTGCACGTAAAGAGAAAATCTAGTTAACAAATAATCAATAACAACGAAAGCACCATTAACGCAGACGGTTGCGGGTTCGATTCCATATTGGGGTACATATATGTATCTTATTCCAAATAGCGTTCCATGGTGCATCATAAGACCATTGTTACTCTTGTTAAAAAATATATCCGATAACCTACCATAGGGTAGCATGGCAGATTACATCACGCGAAATGATGCACGCAGAATGATGGTGCAATGACGTCGAGTTGCGGAAACCAGTCCGTGCTTACCATACCATACCATGGTAGATTACATTCTAACCCTACTCGAGTACAGATGTAGATCCAGAAAATGTTATTTATATAAAAGTCCGAAAATTTTATTAATTTTAAAATAATTAGAAGAATAAATAAAATAACTTTTTTTTTATATATCACTAGGTCGGCAAACAGGAACACAATACTGCTACAAACAATATTATTTGGCTGTGATCTTCTGTAAGGTCGAGGTACTACCCCCCCCCCCCCCCCCAGTCGGGCTGCTCCAGATTTTGAGCAGGAAATTCCAGCTGTGCCCTACCTCAGTTAAAATAGTATCTTAATTTTTAAAGATATTATGATGGCGATGATCGTCGATCGTGAATTATTTTAAAACCACATTAAAAAAATTACTTGTGGACTGCCAATCACGTAAATAACACCACAAAATTTAGTTCATTGGGTAATTAATATGTACGAATTTTCATGAATTTTCTTGTGGAGGCCTATGTCCTGCAGTTGACTGCGATAGGCTGAAGTGATGAATGATGATGAAATGTGAATTACATAATTGTATGCTAGACTAAAAAATTAGAGTAAAAAATATTTGTATTTAAAAATAGACTACAAAATAAAACACCGAATCCTAGAAAACAGAATCAAGAAGAAAATGTTACAACGAAACTTAGATAAAAATGTTTGTACAAATTACAAAACTAGTCATTAGTCTGATTATTTTTGGAAATCACTTAATCAATAAAATAAAAACGTTGACAAAAATTTATTTTTAAACATTTATATAACGACAACTGACGCCGCTCTGGTGCGTGCGCCGTGAGGGCGACTAAATACCCCGGTTGCGGGTTCGATATTGCTCGGGATGGATTTTTGTACATATATTTACTTTCGGTCTGGATGACTATCCTTGTGGGTCTCACCATCGTGTCATGGAGAGCACGTTAAGCTGTCAGTTAAGTTTCTTTTCCTACATGGAAAACGAGGCCTTTACCCAGCAGAAGGACGTTACAGGCTGAGTCAATTAATCAATATAGCAATAAAACACATTGTAGGCTAAACTTAAAATAACAAGCTGTGAGATCATATTGGACTTTTATAAGCATAAAAAGTAAAATGTATATTATAACCAATTTTACAACGGGATTGATGAGATCAAACAGACGAACCCATTTTGATTCCTATGGGATAAGAATGCCGCAAGATTTCATTTCAATTTCCAGACACGTTTATATATAAAAAGTAATATCTTTTATTTTATATTATTTTTCAAAGACTCGTAAAGTCGTAGAAAAAATTAAGGAATAAATAAACTGCTCAAAAAAAACTTCTAAGCCAATTCTCGGAATTTTAAACCGACTTCAAAACAGGAGTAGGTTACTCAATTCGACCGTATATATTAATGTATTTTCGGGGATAACTTCTTTGCTTATGAACCGATTTTGATAACTCTTTTTTTTGGAAAGGAGATATCCCAAATGGGGTATCATGATAAGGAATCCAGGATCTGACGATGGAATCCTAAAGAAATGGAGGGAAACCCTCGAAAATCGTAGTGACGACTAGTGCGTTTGTTTTAATCTTTTTTTTTTTTTTTTTTTTTTTTTTTTTTTTTTTTTTTTTTTTTTTTTTTTTTTTTTTTTTTTTATGTCACTAGGTCGGCAAACAAGCGTACGGCTCACCTGATGGTAAGCGATTACCGTAGCTTATAGACACCTGCAACACCAGAAGCATCGCAAGCGCGTTGCCGACCCAATCCCCAATCCCCCAGGAGCTCTGGTCACCTTACTCACCAACAGGAACACAATACTGCTTGAAAACAGTATTATTTTGCTGTGATCTTCTGTAAGGTCGAGGTACTACCCCAGTCGGGCTGCTCCATATTTTGAGCAGGAAATTCCTGCTGTGCCCTACCTCAGTTAAGTTTCATCTACTTACGTTGTATTACTTGTATATGTAATTAAAGTCGGTTTTTTTTTTCGTTTGCAAGCAAATACAATTATTTACCAATAGAAAGCGATACTATTCAGAAGTAACATCTTATATATAAAATTCTCGTGTCACAATGTTAGTTAAAATACCCCTCCGAAACAGCTGAACCGATTTTTATGAAATTTCGTGTGCATATCGGGTAGGTCTGAGTCTGGTCTCGGCCAAAATCTATTTTTTATACCCCTAAGTTATAAGGGGGGAGGGTTAGTTTAGGTTAGGGTAGACAAATAAAATCTAAATTCTCTCCTAATGATTGTATGTAATTCTATAACAAAGATATTTTATCGCTAAAACATTTTTAGTAAGTAGACTAACGGAGGATTTAAGGATACCAAATATAAAGAAAATGTAAGCAATGTATGAGCTCTAAGATTAGTTAGGAAAGAACGCTTTTAGCACTAAGCCCTTCTACTATATAATTTACACTAAATAATTAAATACCTGCATTCTGTCTGGCTGACGTTGTACTATCTTGTAAACTGCCAAATTATTTTAGTTGAAACAAATACAGATTTTTTTTATTTTCCAATTTTTTTATTCCATAACAAATTGTACAAAGCCAGTTAACCACAATGGTTTTCGAGTTTTGCGCTGGTAGGGCTAATAAGTCTGGGGAAGCACATCAACACCACAAAAAATTACAGATTAATAATACTACTCTCAACCAGTTTTGTGTTTTTGTGGTAAGTAAGGTGACCAGAGCAGCTGGAGAGGGTTAGAGGTAGGATCAGCAACGCGCTTGCGATGCTTCTAGTGTTACAGGCTTCTGTACGCTACGGTAACCACCATGGTAGTCAGGTAGACCGACGGTTGTTTGCCGACCTACTCGTGTAAAAATAAGTAACACATTAGCGGTAAATTTTATTCATAGGTAAATTAAAAAAAAATAGTTTCTTTATTCGACTGTAATTTATTAATATTATTTTTTTTTTTTTTTTTTTTTTGGGTATTATCTCATAACTTTTTCTTTGGCGTATACGAAATATTTAAATTTTGTCGATATCTAAAGAGTAATTTTTACGATATTTTTAATAATGCCTAAGTAATCAACTATCTACGTTGTATTAATTGTCAATGTAAATTAATATCGTTTTTTTTTTCTTAATTTGCGAGCAAACACAATTTTAAGGACCATATTTCAAAGATATTTTTTTTATATTTAAAAGAATATATGTTAACGAGCTTAAAGTACTGTAAACATCATCATTCTTGAGTCTGACCAAACCGGGATATAGATGATATAATTAAGATAAATCATTAGAGACTGAACTCCGTTTGTCGCACTCTCCCTAGAGTAATGTTAGCTGCGATATTAAGGAATAGCAGTACAATTTAATAATACGAGTACAAGGTCAATAAATCACAGATCTATACCAAAACATATATACATAAATTGACATTTTATTTCAGCATTAAAATTGTCAGTTTTTTAATAATAACAATAATAAACGTGCTGTGTGGCTACGGCACCAAAGAATTTAGCCACCCCCTCTCTTCCCGTGGGTGTCGTAAGAGGCGACTAAGGGATAACAAGGTTCCACAACCACCTTGGAACTTAAGAAGCCGACCGATGGCGGGATAACCATCCAACTGCTGGCTTTGAAATACACAGGCCGAAGACGGGCAGCAGCGTCTTCGGTGCGACAAAGCCAGTACTGCGGTCACCAACCCGCCTGCCCAGCGTGGTTACTAAGGGCAAAACACATGAGTTCACGTTATTTTTGGCGTAAACTTGTGGAGGCCTATGTCCAGCAGTGGACTGTATAGGCTGTAATGATGAACAATAATAATAATTTTATTTCAGACAAAGTTCATACAATCAAACAGCAGTATACAAAAATAATTAATGAAGAAACAGAGAAAAAAAAATAAACATAGGAAAATAATATATATATATAATTTTTAAGAGTTGCGACAGAATTTCTGCAGATTTTTCTCTCCATAATTTACGTTTTAAATCGTAGATGAATAATAAAAAATAAACGCTAAGTGTATTAAAAACAAGCGCTGAAGCGCTTTTTTCACTCAACGGCTCCCTGTAGGATTTTCTCCTTTGTCGGTGGTCTGGACACACACAATTGATTAACACTGATTAAATTATTATTAACAAGTTGACACTTTTCTAAGTCTGTATTTGTAATCTATATAAATAAAAATGAATATTGCTAAGCGCATAACTAGAGAACGGCCCACGGAAGGTTTTAATCCTAAAAAAAAAATACTAAGTTATTAACTTTTGAAAGAACGAAGTTTGCCCGGGTAGTTAGTTTTAAATAAACTTACCATAATTCGAGGTGATTTATTACATATTTTTATTTTTCTACCTATTTTACATACTTTGTAAAAATAAAAATGGAAGCTGAAAATGGAACAACGAGAACTAGCTTTACATAGTTTTCAAACCACGGAATTACCCAGATCAGAAACAAATGCTTCTACAAATACAAAAATCCTTTCCGAGCTAAATTCGACCATCTACGTCAGTATGACTAGAGATTTCTAACTAAAAAAAGTATAGGCATTGTAATGAGTACGATGACGTAATTTTAACGTATGAGATAGAAGTGAAATCGATACGTAATGGGTAGGGATTTACGTATAAAAATACGTATTTATATGTTATCGTGATACTCACGCACTTTGTCACACACGCGATGACTTTATGCGTTAACAAGACACAAAAACCGACTTGTGCAGTGTATCTATATATAATTACTAGCTGACCTCGCCAACGCTGTTTTGCCGTATATGCTATTAACCGCCTTAAATCCTCCCTTATAACTTATGGGTATGAAAAATAGGTATTGGCCGATTCTCAGACCTACCCAATATGCACACAAAATTTCATAAAATCGTTCTAGCCGTTTCGGAGGAGTTCATTAACTAACATTGTGACACGAGAATTTTATATAAGATATATATATCTTGGTGTGTATAGCACTCACTTATTCTTTTAACTATTTTGAATTTATAGATATAATTATTTTAGTACCTGGGTGACCGAGCTAAGCTCGGTATTTTTAGTAAATCGTGAAGGATTGGTAGTAGAAGAGAGAGTTAAAATGATTCGCTGCCGGTTTGGATGAAGTCTTTTTTAACCGACTTTAAAAAAGGAGGAGGTTACTCAATTCGGCTGAAGGAAACTTATTATATATATACCGTACTTTCGGTGCAACAAAGTTGTGACTTTTTTTCATTTTCATTCAGGACACTTTTTTTGTTGTGTCTTTTATTAGGACTTTTTGATAATCAATACATATAATAAAATGGTAGCAAAGTCAAAACTGTACATTGAATATTTTTTTAAGAGAATACTTGGGGTGTGATCTACAATCGATACCGAAGCCAAAAATATTAGATAATATTAGAATTTTTGTCTGTTACTCTAAAGTTAACGCGTGCGGGCCACGGGCAGTAATGAATAAATCAAAACTACTGGATCGATTTTAATCATTTTTCAGTGAATGTCATAGGCTATAATTATATTTTATATCCGTGCGAAGCCGGAGCGGGTCACTAGTATATATATATTTTAATGTATG
Source organism: Melitaea cinxia (assembly GCF_905220565.1). Lineage (NCBI taxonomy): Eukaryota > Metazoa > Arthropoda > Insecta > Lepidoptera > Nymphalidae > Melitaea > Melitaea cinxia. The sequence goes on from NC_059416.1 coordinate 4,040,484, forward strand.
TTCGGGGATAACTTTGTCGTTTATGAAAATATTTTGATAATTCTTTTTTGTTGGAAATGAGATATCCCTGGTGTGGTAGCATGATAAGGAAACCAAGATCTGATGATGGGATCCTAGAGAAATCGAGGGAAACTCTCGAAAATCCGCATAACTTTACATTAACTATATAATACTTAACATACTACTGAGTGTACTGATTTTGATGATTTTTAACTTAATCGAAAGCCGATGTTTATCATGTGGTCATATTTCATCGAGATCTGATTACAACTTTTGGAGTAATCTTTGATAATGCGTATTTCTTGACTATTTTTTCGTGTACCTACATTGTATGACTTGTCGATGTAATTGAAGTCGATTTTTTTTCGTTTGCCTCCAAACACAATTATTAATAATGAATTAACGCAAAATAAAAATAAAAAATAACGATAAATTAAAAATTGATACAAAATACACAATTACAAAGCTTCAGCCTGTAATATCCCACTACTGGGCATAGGCCTCTTTCTCCATCTAGGAGGAGGATCAGAGCTTAATCCACCACTCTGCTCCAATGCGGGTTGGCGGATATATTCCCTACTAAGCGAGTAACGATCGCTATCAGGTGTACATGATAACAACCGGGGCCGACGGCTTAACGTGCTCTCCGAGGCATGGTGGGGAGACCCATAAGGACTGCACAAATACCTAGACCACGGCAAACACCTGTATGGCCAATACAAATGTTTGTCACGTGCGGGGATCGAACCCGCAACCGCCAGCGCAACAGGTACAATCCATGGCGTAACCGTTGCGCCAACGCGTGTCACACACAATTACAAGATTGAGAGTAATTGCTTCTCAAAACTGATAGGCGCTCCAACAAATCGTGTTTTTTTGAAAATCATATTTACGAATGACATATTTATAAAATATGAATAATATTTTTTTTACCGTCAATAATAAAAAATATAAATAAAAATAAAAAATCAAAAATAAAAAATAATTAAAAAATAATAATGATAAAATATGAATAATATTTTTTGATTTTACTATCATAATAATAAAAAATAAGAACTGCCTATTTAAATAAAAAATAATGAGTGCGATTAGAAAAAAAAAGAAAAAATAATTGATCAGGGACATGGGGATTTGAACCATGATCTTCTCGGTTGATCCCGACCGGCCCATTTCCCACCGAGCTATTGCAACTAACTTGAAAGATGCGAAATTTACCTTCGTATTCTAACGATATTTTTTTCACTCCCTAAAAACAGGGATAAAACGACATTTTATGAAAATGAATCCTAGCTAGATTGATTTATCTCCCCCGAAACCCCCTATATACTAAATTTTATGAAAATCGTTGGAGCCGTTTCCGAGATCCAGATTATATATATATATATACAAGAATTGCTCGTTTAATAGTATAAGATTTTATAAAACAGCTTATTTTTAAAATTTCGTGTGTCTATTTGACCTACCTACCTACTCGTACAAGTGATAATGCTGTAATAAGTACTATAAAGCTGATATTATATTACATGCATACATTCTGTTTGTCTTGTTTGTTGTAGCTTAATTTGAATTATATAATTAGATTTTAAGCCAACGTTTTTGTTTTTAAGTTTATTTTTTATATATTTCAAAAAGTATGTTTAAAATGCAATGGAACATTAATAAGCAATATTATGAAGTTGCGTGTAAATGAAAGACATTTAAATAAAAAATATTAACTTCTGAAAAAGATAAATAACTCAGCGAGTCACGAGATAAATCTCCATTTAAAGTAAAAACAGCTGAGTATTCCAGTCGTTTCGTGTCCTTAATCTCTGAAGTTTTTTTATCAGAAAGACGGCACTAACTTAAGGAAGCAAAAAATTGGACTTTGTCTGTCAAATAAGTACAAATTTTTAAAAATAAAGACCGAAGACTAAAAGAAATATAAAATTTAAATTGGAAATGAAAATAATTGCAAACATTTACGGAAAATATAATTCGACAAATACTTGAATGAGAGTTTGCTTAGACATATCATACATAGTACTAGATTAGTAATCAATATTTCAAACAATGACTAATTGTTTTAAAAATATTGATGTACTTAAGTATGTTAATTTGTGACATAATTATTTATTTATTACAGCCTACAGGAACAGTCCCATCCTACTGCTGGGCATAGGGCTGTTCTTCTATGTAGGAGAACGGTCCAGCTTAATCTTTATCTGATGCAACATAATGTTTTAATGACAACAACAATTATCTACAATGAATTTCGGGACGTATAATTGTTTGGCGACTTCTGACAGTAACAATGATATAATTATGGGTTTAAACAATTTACAAAGTAGCATATTTACGCGTAGGCAAATATTGATAACTGAATTAAATAGTTCAGCAATAAATAAACTACTTTTGTACATCAAAATGTACATATGATTTTTTTTTATTGTTTAGAAAGTCAAAACTATAAGTAAATTATTATACCTTAAAAAATGACAAAATCAAACATTGTTAACCAGACTAAATTAAAACGTTAATTAACATAACATTACCGATTGGAACGAAAGTAAGCGAAAAATGTGTTTGCTCGCAAACGTAAAAAACGATTTTGATTTACATCGACAATTACAATAATACAGTATAGCTTCACACCATTTTTGGCGCGAACTTGTGGAGGCCTATGTCCAGCAGTGGAATGTATTAGGCTGAAGTGAGAGTGAAGTGAGTGTTTTAGGTAGACGAAAAAATATTCAATTAAATACGCATTATTAGGTATAACCCAAAAAGTTCTAGTAAGATCACGATCAAATGTAAATAACATCACATAACAAGTACCATCTTTCTATAAGAATCATCGAAATCAGTACACCCAGTAAAAAGTCATCCGGTAACACATAATAAAATTGTCACAGTCGAATTGAGAATCTCCTCCTTTTTTATGTTGACTTGAATAACCATCAAAATAGTTAAAGAATAATATTCCTGATGTCGTTGTATTTACATAACTTAGCAAACGCTTGAATACACAAGTTTTGTTTTAATATTACAATTTGGTATGTTAAAACTCTAATCCGTCACATCACTATTTGATGGCACTATCCCACAACATAATTAGGTTGTCATGTTCATAACGTCATAACAACTGACCAATTGAAGATTAATTGATTTATAATTACTATTAATATATGCTTTAAAGCTGTTGTTCGCTAATTTACTCTTGTATATTTTTTTCTGTATACATACATACATATAATCACGCCTCTTTCCCGTAGAGGTAGGCAGATATCACTTTTTTCCACTTACGACGATCCTTACATACTTGTTCCGCTTCGTCCACTTTATTTTTTCCCTTCATACATGCTCTTCGGTTTAGGGTACTCTTGACCTGGCCTTTTCTCAAGACGTCCCTTATTTGGTCTCGGAACGTCCGCCTAGGTCTACCCCTTCCAACCCTTCCTTTCACACTCACCTTATACACTTTTTTCGTCAATCGTTCTTCACTCATTCTCTCGAACTGGCCATTTTCTGTATGTCACTAAAAATTAAGAGTTCATTGAAAGGTTCTGACATGATTCAGCTTTTATGATTCTACTGCTGAGCCTGGGCCTCTTTCTCCACGTATAAGAAGGGTCAAAGCCTAATCCACCACGCTGCTCAACCGTGTAATAATCGCTATCAGGTATCTGTGATAGCAACCGGGACCGACTGCTTAACGTTCTCTCCGAGGCAGGCAGACCAACAAAGTTACCTGAAGGAAATTGCTCAGTGTGCTAAAGCCGCCTTTTTTACTTTACTGGTTTTTGTAGTTCTGTAAATTATTTTATTTTTTTACTATATAAAAAAGTGAAAGTTTAAAAAATACAGAATTGTCAATTTTTTTGTACTAACATAAATTTGTCACCCTAAGGCTAAGTTTACCTCATTCTAGTTTTATTAAATGTCTAAATGATGGGACTTTCGTATGAAATGTAATCCCTCTTTCAACCCTTGAGAGAAACCCTTAAAGAAACATTTAATGAAACTATTTCTATTATATGTTTTACAAAATGACACTAACTAAAGTACAAGCATCTAGCTTCAAGAGCTTTCCTTAGCGATGAATCAATACACAAGGACAAGTTATGTTATGATTGAATTATAGAAAGAAGAGAATAGTTTTATTACTACTTTTTATTATATATTATTTACTGTACACCACAAACACATTACAAACAAAACTTAAAGATAGTTACTAAACAAAAAGGAAAAGCTAAAATAGTTCAATATTATATTTATACAATTCCTGAATATGTTGTATCAATTGAAACATAATTTTATTGTTCTTCTCTTAATTTAATAAATTATACTAGCGACCCGCTCCAGCTTCGCACGGATATAAAATATAATTATAGCCTATGCCATTCACTGAAAAAATGATTAAAATCGATCCAGTAGTTTTGATTTATTCATTACTGCCCGTAGCCTGCACGCATTAGCTTTAGAGTAAAAGCCGGCCGGAACCGCCGCAAACGCTACGTACCGAAATTTTTAAATCTGTAATATCTTCGAAAATATTCATTTAAATCATATGCTGTAAAGGGCCATATAAATTTATATTAAATCAATAATGTATTTTAGGTATTTAATTAGATAAGAAATAATGCTGTATTGGTTAAAATCGCTTTGAAATTAGCCATTATTGTCGTAAAAAGTAAATGACAAAAAAATGTTATTGTGGGATATCCATAAGAGATAGACATATACCTAGCGAAGTTTTCTGTAGACCTTTTCAATATGTACGATACTTAGTACACTATTTTGATAAATCTCGTAGGGTTCAGGCTGCGTTTGCAATGTAAGCGGAAAAAATGTATGTATTTACGACATCACATTAAAAACCTCAAAAATAACAGTATTTCTCCACTGTTTAATGGATGTTATTATACATATAAACCTTCCTCTTCAATAACTTTAACTATTGAAAAAACCGCATCAAAATCCGTTGCGTAGTTTTAAAGATTTAAGCATACATAGGGACATAGGGACAGAGAAAGCGACTTTGTTTTATACTACTTGTTATATTCACATATCGATCTCGAAAGATACAAAGATATGATTAACCACAGTTTATACACCTATATATGATCCTCACCTATACAGTTAATTAAGCTGACCGAAATAAATTATATGATCGATTACTTAGGTCATTGACGTTGATTCAGTCAGTCAGTCAGTCAGTCAGTCAGTTCAGCCTATCGCAGTCCACTGCTGGACATAGGCCTCCACAAGTTCGCGCCAAAAATGGCGTGAGCTCATGTGTTTTGCCCATAGTCACCACGCTGGGCAAGCGGGTTGGTGACCGCAGGGCTGGCTTTGTCGCACCGAAGACGCTGCTGCCCGTCTTCGGACTGTGTATTTTAAAGCCAGCAGGTGGATGGTTATCCCGCCATCGGTCGGCTTATTAAGTTACAAGGAAGGAACTCTGTTGTCCCTTAGTCGCCTCTTACGACACCCACGGGAAGAAAGGGGATTTCTATATTCTTTAGTACCGTAGCCACACAGTAAGTTTTAATTACTTAACTTTTATTAAACTTAAATTAACTTCTTATAGTTTCTTACAAAAAATGAATGAAGGAATTAAAAATATACTATTCCTAGTACCTAATTGTAAATTTAAAACCTTTGTCTTCACCGGGGGAAGTTCCTTGTCCTCTCGTTCCTTCTTTTCGCACGCTTCCCTTTTCGCTTTGCTTTCGTCTCTATATTCTTTAATGCCGTAACCACGCAGCAAAGCGACGTTGATTAGAAGGGGTTAATTTATTGTTTAACATTAACACCCACAAGCTCTAAATAGCATATGCCTTGTGTTAGACATGTGCATTATGCTTATCGATTATTAATTACTACAACGATATATTACTTAAGACTTCAGATTGACCGTCCTGTTTTTGCCTTGTGAAGCTTAGATGCTGTCCGAAGCTGACGGTATTTCTTTTTTACAATTTCTTAAGTTTTGTTTCGTCAGTAATTTTTTTTTTTTTTTATAGCCTAAGCAATATAAACGGGTGGCAAGTACACTCGTATAGTAGGAGATGTGAAGTAGGGATATTAATATTGTATATTAGAAAAATAATCGCAGAAGGGTTGACTAAAAACAGGTATATTGTTTTCTGATGTTTACGCGAATGTCACTCATTATAATGAAACAACTTTATCGGATTTTATCGTGGTTTATTAGGACAGATCAGGTCTTTCCGTGACCATGGCTGCTATAAAGTATACGTCGAACATGTATAAAACCTAGGAGAAAATTCGAAATCATAGAAAATACAGGAAGAAAATTGATCTTCAGTATAATTATTAAATTACTGCCCTTATTTCATAAGGATACTTTTGATTATGCGTAAGATGAACAAAAATTATAATAAAAATGTTCCAAATATATCTTAATACAAATCTACTTCATTCCCTTTAAAGATTGCTTTATTGAATAAAGAGAGTAAAATCGAAACAGCAGCTGACAAAATTTGATAAAATATTCGCTCAATCCATTCGTTAATAAAACTCTATTGGTTTATTTTTAGATGTTTATTTCAATCAAGCTGAAATATGAAAAACAATTATTGGATGGAAATAAATTTACGTATTAAAGTAATTACGTACTAAAGTAAATAAATACTTGGATTAATTTTATGTTAATCATCTATTTGTAAAACAATATTGACAAATATAAATACTTTTTCGTTTCAGCCTGTAATATCCCACTACTGGGCATAGGCCTCTTTCCCCATGTAGGAGAAGGATCAGATTCTTATCCACCACGCTGCTCCAATGCGGGTTGGCGGATATATTTCCTACTATGAGTAACGATCGCTATCAAGTGTACATGATAACAAGTGGGATCGACGGCTTAACGTACTCTTCGAGGTACGGTGGGGAGACCCACAAGGACTGCAAAAACACCCAGACCACGGCAAACATCTGTATAACCAATACAAATGTTTGTCACGTGCGGGATCGAACCCGCAACCGCCAGCGCAACAGGCACAATCCATATCTGTGACCGTTGCGCCAACGCGGCGTCATAGTCGTCATTGCGTCGTTTGTATTATATATACTATTCGTATTAATAATGACTAAGGATTCAATATTGCATGAAGATAATTATACAATTAATTTGCCTGAGAACCATGGTAACTTTAAATTAATAGAAAAAACTTACGATAAAGAAACACATTTAGAAGAAGAAAGAGAATAGAAACGTATGTTACATGCAGTAGACGAAAACAAAGAGAATGGCAAGAAGTAACTGAACATGTTGAGAAAAAAGTGAAGGTTATATATATATTAGTTATATAAAATTCTCGTGTCACAATGTTAGTTACAATACTCCTCCGAAACGGCTATACTGATTTTTAAGAAATTCTGTGTACATATCGGGTAGGTCTGAGAATCGGCCAACATTTATTTTTCATACAGCTACGTTATAAGGGGGGGGGGGGGGGGCAATTAAGGGGGTTTAATAACATATGGCAAAAAAACTTTTGCAGGGTCAGCTAATATTTTATAAAAAGGAACTTCGTTCCCATATCAAAATATTTCACTTTCGCCAACAAAAAACTTTGTCAAGTGGTTCTGGCGTTACTTTGCTATCATCCGTACATCCAAAAAGTTGACGTCGTTTCATCGATTATTTTTAATATAATGGTATTTAAAAAAAACATCAAACGATATTAATAGATTAATTATAGTTTGATATGTATTCTGTGTAAAAGTGTGTATTTTATAGTATATTAAAACACTGTTATTAAAATATATAAGTTTAAGAGTAAGCGCCTTCCGTATTTTTCATTTTTTGAGAGAAAGCACAACCTCCTCACCACGTGCAATAAATAAAATATATACATTTGACACACTGATATATAAAAGGTATACATAACTAGCTGACCTAGCGAGCTCCATACCACCCTATTTTTTCCACGATAGTAATAATATATAGCTTTTAGTTAATTTTCCTTTAATCAAGTCTTGCCTTGACAGTAAAGGCCACAAAGAAAAGAATTATTCAGTTTAATGCAGTCGCTTGGAAATTATGCACGTACATACATCTCGGCAATTCATTTCTATTTATTTAGATAGTTATACATGTAACAAGACAATTAACAGAGGTTTAAAGTTTCTTAACAAAAAAAAACATGCCGGAAAGCCGCATCCAACATCCTCAGAGAATAAAGGCATATACTGTGGTACGGAAACACGCATAATAAAAACGTACGCTCAGATCATGATAAATATGTATGTGTGGAGATTGACATATCCGTTAGCGCAACAGATTACTGAAACTAATGTACTTATTGGCGATTGTTATCACAACAAAAAATTCAAAAAAATGTGTTATTCATATAGAATAATTTTTAGATATTCAAAAAGCTCCAGAGAATCTGTCAGTCGTTTAAAAATGTTGGAGGTTACTCCTCATAAAATAGTATAAGGCTCGTCACTTTATATCACAGAACGAATCAGCAGTGACGATGAGAGGGTCGCACTACAGGGATTTTAGCTGTAGCATAAGATGGGTTTAAATAACTATAGTATAACAAGCATTTACTGTACCATACGTACCTATATTAAACGTGAATTTATATATTCATTTCAAAGTTATTTTTTATAATTAATTGTCATTAGATTTATTTAACAGTAGACCGTACATGTAGGTAAATATTTGAAATATAGTATTAATCGTTCTTTAAGAGTGAAGTCACGTGTCGGAGCTGTTAAACATAGTCTAAAAAACCCGTTAAATAATGACATTGCATCATTAACCTACAGAAAAATAATTTATAGCAATCGCTTAATATATGGGTAGTTTCTCTTTACAAATTTGTAATAACTAATATTCGCCCAGAGGTCGAAATCCGACAATAAGAACGTTTTTTTTTAATTTTTAATTTGACTACAGACTTCAACAATCAACAAAAAGTACAATATCAGTGTGTGTCAAATACATGGTAATGTGTGTAATGTTTTTTTATTGATTTTTCGAATTTACATACTCCTCCGTCTGCTCAATTTTCGTAAAATGGGGTACAAAGTTTTTGCTTCACGTATTTAATAAATTCTTTTATTATTTTAGTCTACATAATTTTTTAATTCCTGTAATTACCCTTAAATGTGTTGTTACGTTAGATATAGTTTGCAATTTCGACATAGAGTGTCATTAATTATGTTTAATTTTTTAAGGTATTGAAAAAAAGTAATTACACTGTACTTTATTCTACCTGTAATATAAAATAGAAAATTAGACACTAGGACCAATTTTTTTGACAAAAATTATTTTATCAACGGTATATATTAATTGCGAGAGAGATTTAGAAGCGACAGAATGACAATGAATGCTTACATACATATACATAAAACTCTATCAACTAGGTCAAACGCTTAGAAATACGCGTAAAATATTGACCTGAAAAAAAGGTATCTTAAGTGTATAACATCCATTCATATACAGCACCTACCATTCATCATCTACTTTATCAAGCATTAGTCAGCCTTTGTGCTGCTTTAAATATTACTCTCACAATGACATTTAAGCGGTTTATCGACCTCCTTAGTGACAAGAGGACCTTTCATGTAATGAAACATTCCTGTCTGTACATAAAAGACCTTAAAAAGACTTATGTAGAATATATTATTGAAAGACACGAAAAAAAATTTTTTTTACGCCAGAAGAAATCGGATAAATCAGATCGAAGATTGAGACAGGAGGTACTTCATCGTTCATTTAACAAATACGATATTTTATTTTCACATCTTATGGAGATGCTTTAACACGTCATGATGTTATGGATGGTATTTGTAATCTAGAACGTAAAATGCAGTGCTAAATTTTTTTAAAAGGTTTTACTCCTCGTCTTATTACCTCTACAAGTGACAAAGGGACCATCATTTTTTGCCAAGAGAATTGACATAGCGATACAACGGGGAAATGCCGCCAGCATTCTTGGCACAATTCCACGCGGACATATTTTATACTGCAACTATCTATAAATATTTTCTTTTTAAGTTGTGAATTGTAAATATGTATCTAATATTCAAAAAATCGAAATAAATCTGTTCGGCAGATTATACAAAAAAGAGTGAAGAGTATAGTCAGCCACTGTGTGTGGTATTTGTTGACTACAAAGCCTTTGTACTCTCTAGAGACCAGGGTTCTCCTGGATTCTTTACAGAAATATTATATTGATTAGCGATACATATCTGACTGTCCATATCCGGTACCAGCGAACAAGACCCATTTTCCATCGTTCCGGGATAAGACGGCGGGACGTAATATCGCCGAAACTGTTTACCACTGCGCTGGAGAATATTTTTTAGACATTGGATTGGGGGACGAAGTATGAACATCAAGGGCGACATGGCGGACACGGGTGCATAGCATACACGCCACTACACCAGAGCGCTTGTCACACCAGAGCGATTGTCAATTTTAATAACTACTACTTAATACTTAGGCGAGGAAATAGACATTTACGTACTAACGTGCATTTTTATGACAATATTTTTACGGAAGGTTACTATCATCTTATGAAATTTGTGTTTAAGAAATTTCACACTAATCTTCTTTATTTTCATTTTATGACAACACTACTAACTAACTAGCAATGTTCCTCTACTATATAATGCATGTATTATACATATAAACCTTCCTTAAAATCACTCAATTTACTAAAGAAAACCGCAGCAAAACCCGTTGCGTAGTTTTAAAGATATAAGCATACAGAGAGCGGTAAGTGACTTTGTTTTATACTATGTAATGATTATTAAAATATAAATAATAATTACAAGTATCAATATTTCAATCTTCAAACAATAATTTCTAAAGTTTATCTAATGACGTAGAATCGAATTAAATCAAAGTTTACTTAATGCAAATAGATCTGAGAGCGCAAACATTTACTTTGAGATTTCCAAAACTATTGAATAACAATTTTATTTATTGTTGTTGTTTATTAGAAATACACCGTCGATTTATCACAATAACTCAGAAGATATTGAACAGTATCTACCCTTATCGATCCATATACATGAGAAATAATCATTGAAATTTATGTACAGCGCATAACTAAGGTAGTAGGGCACAGCAGGAAATTTTCTGCTCAAAATCTGGAACAGCCCGACTGGGGTAGCACCTCGACCTTGCAGAAGATCACAGCTAAATAATACTGCTTTCAAGCAGTGTTGTGTTCCTAATGGTGAGTAAGGTGACCAGAGCTCCTGGAGGAATTTGGGATGGAGTCAGCAACGCGCTTGCGATGCTTCTTGTGTTTCAGAAGTCTATAAGTCAATAAAATAAAATAAAAAATACCCAAATGAATGCACCACATCGGATAATAACTTATTATTTTTTTCTTTTTTTTTTTGTTAATATCATAATAAGGTTAGTTAAAAAAAATTAAAACAATCGTTGTTTTTGTCTATGATTGTGCGTGCTTTAAAATAAGGGATTTAAGGTTAAAAAATGAAAGACCTAGTGTTGTCGCTGTTATTACTGCTAGAAGTATGATTAATTTGAATTTACCGTCACTATCTAACAAACCTTAAAGTCCCTTACAAAATTTAACGGAATTTCTTTTCATTAGTAAATATTACGCTTCAGACTGTAATATCTGTAGAAAAGGATCAGAGCTTAATCAACCACGCTGCTCCAATGCGGGTTAGCGGATATATTCCCTACTATGAGTAACGATCGCTATCAGGTGTACATGATAACAACCGTGACTGACGGCTTAACGTGTACTCCGAGGCACGGTGGGGAGACCCACAAGGACCGCACGTTACACCCAGACCACGGCAAATACCTGTATGGCCAATACAAATGTTTATCATGTGCGGGGATCGAACCCGCAACTGCCAGCGCAACAGGTACAATCCATGGCTGTAACCGTTGCGCCGACGCGGCGTCGTAGCGGCGTAGTAAATTTTATTTAAACTTAAATTAAGCTCAAGATTAGCAAAAATAAACACCAATAATGATCTACCAGGACTTTGTTATATTTTAACTCGAAAACCATTAAAAAAACTTATAAATTAAAATTAAAAGTATGAATCAGTAATGTCTGTTGTATATGCGACAACAGTCAATATGTGTAGATTTTAATTTATGTCATTATTTCCACCGGATCACGTTCATTGTCCTGTGAGTCACTGTAAAGGTTAAATCAGTATCGCTCTGGCTATTATTTGTTTACTTTAATCAGTGAACCGAGGAAGAATATACGTGTGAGCACTTGTCTGAGCAATTATGTAGCGCTTCCTTTTTGTACATGACAGCCTTGCACTTGAAAACCTTATATATCGCCACGAGCGCTAAAATATTTTATGTTTGAGTTATTTGCTTAATAGTACCTTTTGTCTCTTCTGTTAAGGTTATACCGTAAATCATGGGATGTTAACAGCCCTAGTAAATCATTTAGTAATTACCTTACATGTGGTGTCGCACGAATTGTATAATTATTACCTACTACTCTCTCTATAGTCTTTACCTAGTATTTAAATGTTCAATTTACTATTAAACCAACTAAACGCAATACTGGTCGAAAGTAACTAAAAAAATTTAAAAAAAAAATCTTTAAAAAAAAAGATTTTATTTGAATGCGCTAAAAAAAATAAAAAAAAAATTTACGTTAAAACTTTTATAATCTACTACTCTTTTAAAAATTTAATAGTTAAAATCGATCACATCAAGTTATTTAATTTATTTGTTTATCTAGACAAGTAAATCTCGCGACAAGCTGTTAACCCGTGCTGTGACCGCTGCGTCAACTCATCTTTTAAACTTTAAAGATAACGAGAGACTGTAAACCAGCTTTTTAAAGGAATATTTTTGTCTAGAGATTTTACTTATCTGCAGTGTGAATAGTTTAATTTCGGTGCAAAATATTTTATCTTTTCTCTGAGAATTATTCGAAAAAGGAAAGTGCATTTTATTTTACACAAAGTAAAGATAGAAGGGATTCAAACGTAATGTAAGTGTAAAAAATATAGTTTATATGTGGTCTAGTTTTAGCTCAAAGCTCAATCTGCATAAATCTATATGAATAAAAATGAATGTTGCTAAGCGCATAACTCGAGAATGGCTCGACCAATTCGGCTAATATTTTTTATATTTGGTAAAACCGGGAGAGATGCCGCAGTGGGATAGATGCCTCATGTTCTAAAAACCTAACATCCCGAACTCACAAATAAAAATTAATCGCATAAGTAGGAGTCGAAGACACCCCGTACCTCAGATATCCACAGATATTCGTGTGGCAAGGACGTGTTTGGCTCGTGTGTGAAATTGTCTCAGTGGCGAAATTTACAAACACGACAAAGTTTTAAAGGTTAGTATTTAAGGTTGTATAATTTTATAAATAGTAATAAATTCCGTTATATTTTTTATCACGTCTGTATACTGGGTCATTGAGTCTGCATATAGTTGTAATTAGATGCTATTTTGTTTATAATTTATTTAAAAAATACGTGGGCATCTATCCCAATCACAGAGGATAGTTGCCCTGATTTTTTTAAGGTATAGGTTAGGGGCATCTATCCCCTCATTCACCATATACAGAGTAAGTTTATATGTATAATTTTTTTTGTGTCTGTTATATTTTTTATGTATTTAGGTATATTTATGTTTGGATGTTTTACTGATTCTAGCAGAACTATGCCACGAAAATATAAAAGAAAGGAAGAAATGCGAGCTCGAGTATGTTCTTGGACTATAGAAAACCTACAGTCAGCTTTCGATGAGAAAGTATGATTGTGCAATGTGCATGTAGACACTTAATATGAATATTTTAGACCAACGATTAAGAATTTATACTTTTGTTGAATAAATGCTTGTAAAATTTAAGTAAATTTATATATATATATATATATATATATATATATAGTAATCTGTATTATATAAAAATTATATTCTAATTACAACAATTAAAAGATATAAAAAAAACACAATTTTTTTTTCATTGCTATGGCTCATGTTTCTTGGAGACAATCGATGTTTTGGGAGTAGCCTAACCTAACATTTGGTTTTTGGTTTTTCGTTTACACAGTTTAAAGGGCATCTATCCTACTCACTATTTTCATGGTGAGGCAACTATCCATATAGGTAGGCATCTATCCTCAAAAAAAGGGGTTCACGAAAAGCTAATTTCTCCTTAATCTGCATTGGCTAGGTTGAAAAAAAATAGTCATAATTCAACATAAAGGATTGAGCTAGCTACATTAATAAAAATTATTCGTATAAAAATCATATTTTTAAAATTAGGTGGCTATTTCAAAAAGTGAGGCATCCCGGTTTTACTGTTATTTAAGGCCCACGGAAGGTTTAACTATAACTAATACTTTTTAACTAATACTTAAAAAAAAACTATTAAATTTTGACAGACGAAGTCTGTTCGGGCGGCTAGTACCTTATAAAGGTATTTATGGTACGTAAGCAAGTTCACATTACAATAGGCATTTGAGTGAGTTTTCATTAGTGTTTAATTTATTCATTTTGACTGAACTTTGGCGTAGTTTTCAGTGACCCTACTGTCTGCTCCGGGGTTCTGGATTCGTCTCGCAGCCCGAGTCTATATTTCATTTGTATGTTATACTAAAAAATTTAGCTATGTCGCCCAACTTTTACCTAAAGCAGATATATTAAATCATCGTTATGCGTATTAGAAACGCCATCATAGACGACCACGCTACAACTATGTATTTATTTATGACTAGCTGTGCTCGCGATTTCGTCCGTGTGGTATTTAACAAAAAGTTATTGTTCAGTTCGCAGTTTTATTTTTGTGATACCCACACATTAGGAATTCTAAACATTTTTTAATATCATATCAAAAATCGACCGTTCCAGCGGGGATCGAACCTGCATCTCCGACTGACCGTGTCGGCGCTCTAGCCAATTAAGCTATGGAACGCTGTACCCGTTAGATCGAAATTTTTGATATGATGATTTTTATATTCGGTTTCCTTTAGTTAAGAACTGAAAAAAAGGGTATTTCTCTCGTATTTCTCTTTTTATGTGTGTTACATCATAACTTTTTACTGGATATTTGATCACGGTCGGTCACGGTTTTTTAATTATACCTAACAATGTGTACTACACTATAATTTTCAATTTAAATTGAAGTTCCTTTTTTGTTTTGTAACAAACACAATTATATTTTAACTTATAGTATTTCGTATATAAATTATTTATGTAAATTAATATGAATCGCTAATAATTTACATACTCGTACGTAACAGTGCTATTCATAAAACGGTACATGATACTGTGAGACAATTAATTGATTTCAATAAAACAACGTATTTTGTGAACTTTGTAATTTTCAATACATCGTCAATTATTCATTTTCATTTTTATACTTTTATTCTGCTATAAATAATGATACCAACTTAAAAACTTGCGTACAGTTGGCGTAAATGAGCAAATTTATTTACAAAAATTAAATGTTTTATATATATACTAGCTGACCCGGCGAACTTCGTATCGCCTAACACAAACTTTATCGTATGGTATTAAAGTTCAAATTGACTTTTAAGTATTATCACAAATCTTTTTTATGGGAGTATAGAAAAGTGTTGTTTTTAGACTTTTTCAGAAAATTTTAATTTTTTTTTTTTTTAGAATTTTTCTCTCCGTAAGAACCATCCTCGTACTTCAAGGAACATTTTAAAAAAAGAATTAGCGAAATCGGTCCAACCGTTCTCGAGTTTTGCGCTTAGCAACACATTTTGCGATTCATTTTTATATATAAGATATATATGTGTGTGTGTGTGTGTGTGTGTGTGTCGATCATACATCGGTCACATCGATCGATCGGTAGTGTAGAGTGAGATGAAATCTAAATATGTCGAAAAAATTCTGAAATAACATTTTATTAATCTGAAATTGAATTAATTATCTTTTGATTAAGCCTCTTTTACCCCACAGCTGGCAATAGGCTTCTTCCTTCGTGTAGATAAAGTGGCGGAGCTTAATTCTCCACGCGTATATTCCCTACTATGAACTAACGATCACTATCGTGTATCTATTATATAACAAGCAGTAGTTCCTTAGGAGAACCAGGGTAACCGACATTTCTCGAAGGATCGCACAGCTCAAGTGGCAATGGACAGGGCACATAGCACAAGAACCGATGACCGATGGGGCGGAAAGGTTTTCGAGTGGGGACCGCGTACCAGGCGCCGCAGCGTTAGCAGGCCCCTCACGAGGCGGACCGACGATCTGGTCAGGGTCGCGGGAAGCCGCTGGATGCGTGCTGCGTAGGACCGATCGTCGTGGAAAACATTAGGGATGGCTTATGCTCAGCAGTGGGCGTCCGTGAGCTGATATGATGAAACAAGATTAACACCTTAGGTGATCTCCGAGGTACGGTGGGCAGATCTATAATGCAACCACCCAGACTGAAAACAGATATATGTAAAAATACAAATTTAGTTTTCTAATGTTTACGTGAATTTCACTCATTACAACAAAACAACTTTTTTGGACTTTATCGCCGGCTTATTAGATTTTTTACTCTCTAGATAAAATCTGAAAAAGTTAAGACATTATAATAAATACAAATATTTATCATGAACCGGAATAAAACCGACAATCGTTGATATTTACTAGATATACGGCCCTCGCACCACTACACCAGAGCGGTCGTCGATTAGCTTATAATTCTTTTATTATAAGAAAAACGGTTGTGCAGTATTTAGAAACTGATTTAACTTATATAAATAATAAATAAATAAATATTTACAACATACACACATGATCATCTGTTCCTAAAGTAAGCAACTTAATGGTTGTGTTATAGGTAATAGCCGCCTTTTATAGCAAATTTTTTTTTTCGATAAACATAAATAATACACATATAAATAAACATATACATTACACCCAGACTCGGGGTGGGAATCGAATCCACAAACCCCGGAGCAGAAAGCAGGGTAACTGCGCCAACTGGCTAGTCATCTCGTAAGTATGTTTATTCAATATTGAATCTCGGGTTTTGAATATTCAGATCTATGAGTTAGAGTTTTGCAAGTTCAAACTTAGGTCTTGCAGTAGCCGTGAGCGCTGACCAATTGTTAATTTAATAATAACTTACTCTTAGCTACCGTTTACATTTAACATTAATATGTTAAATGTAGTTATTTTCATTTTAAAGAGAGTTTTATATATAAAATTTTCTCATCGTTCGTCCTGTTATAATTCTCGAAAGAATAGAATGCTTTAAAAATATACTGCCTTCATAAAATCTTCCTTTCATTGGTACCTGCTTAGAAACCTGTTCAGCTGTTTAAAAGCGGGTAATTTAAATTTAATGAAACATATTTTTAAAATTAAATAAAAAAACTTAGACTGCCCTCTACAGTTAAACTAATAATTAATAATAATAAAAATAATAATTAATAATAATAAAAATAATAATTAATAAAGGCTTCACACTCAACGGATTAGGATTTTCTCCTATGTCGGGGGTCCGGAAACACACACAATACACAAACACAACGCCCAGACCACGACTAACATCTATATGGTCGATACATATGTCTGTCGTGAGCGGGAACCGAACCCGCGACCGCCAGCGCAATAGCCAGTGCTATGACCACTGCGCCAACGCGTCGTCAAAACTATCTCATTACTACGAGTACACTATTAAATAAAATGACTTAACTTAGAACAAAATCCAATATTTATGTCGAGTCTTTCACGTTATAAAAATGACGAAATTGCTACTTTTTCTAACATACATACGTACAAAGTGCTAAATTACATAAATATACAAATAAATATATTTTCCATAAGAACAGATGATCCTTTTATTTTTAAATTTAAATAAAAGGATCATCTGTTCTTATGGGAGGTAACTTATTGTCTGTGTTATGGGTTACAGCCGAATGGCATATTAATTATCTATACCAATAAATAAAATTCGAGTGTTGGTAATATTAAAATAACCGCTTTTTACTAAATGCGTATGAATTTATACACGGTACATATACTAAAATAACATATTTTTTTACCCGACTGCTAAGGAAGGGTTATGTTTTTCGCGCGTATCTTGTATGTATGTATATTTGTATGTAATATTCTTTACTACCTCATATTTCCAGAACCACTGAACGGATTTACATAAATGAGGTATCGTTAGGTTCGTCTTAGCTGCCCAAGTGTTCTTAGATAGGTGACATTAAAAAAAATCAAATATGGCGGTTGCGCGAAGCCATTGTAGTTAATGAAAAAAAAATTTTTTTCTCGAATACTACAATATGGGTATCAAATTGAAGGGCACAATACAAGGATTTTAAAAAGGTATATCATGATTATTATTACCGTAATACTAATAAAGAAATACAATATTAAAGTTTAAAAAATGTGGACTTTGCTCTTTCCCACGCCTATGCCATGCCAAATTCGTCTCCTAGGTGACGATCAACTTCGGGGTGTAGCCTTTCTAATAAAATACAATGGTTTAAAAAAACATACAATTAAAATGACAAATGAAAATTAATGAATGTCACACTAATTTACAATTACATTAATAAAATCAATAACAAATACATAAAACCAAATACAAACAAATAATTTTAATAATAATTTCATTATATTAAAACTAATAGTTGTTAACTTAAGCAGTTAACTATTTGCTAAAGGTCAGGCTTACGTTGCTTTGAGCAGAGTGAGATCTTTCTCCAGGCTTGCTATCAGTTCTCTTGACCCTAAAAAATTACTTAATCAACCACATGATGTAAACTGTTTTAATGAATTGAACCGATTACGTAATTTGTCTGACTAAAAAGACATAAATAAAATAATAATAAAAAAAAAAAAACAATAAACCCGCCTGCGTGAAGAACAACTAATAGAAAATCAACTGAAAAAGCTGGAACAAGATAAAAATTCAATATGCACACAAAGTCAGCGAAATAAATAGAAACAATATCAAACATTTTGTGCTGTACATTTAAAATATATTAATACGGTAGTCCTTCGAAACTTTATGCAACGTCGTAGATAATATGCAGTCGGAGGCATGAAATTGAAGGATAAGTCAAATCATTCTCTCTTTGTGCATGTCTCCGACTGCATGTTATGTACGACGTTGCATAAAGTTTCGAAGGACTACCGTATTAATATATTTTAAATGTACAGCACAAAATGTTTGATATTGTTTCTATTTATTTCGCTGACTTTGTGTGCATATTGAATTTTTATCTTGTTCCAGCTTTTTCAGTTGATTTTCTATTAGTTGTTCTTCACGCAGGCGGGTTTATTGTTTTTTTTTTAATTATTATTTTATTTTACAATTTTTGTCCGTCTTTCTGTCTGTCTGTTTGTTCCTGCTTATCTCTGAAATGGCTGAACTGGTTTTAACGAGACTTTTAATGAGAGATAGTTGGTGTAGTAAGGAGTAACTTAGGCAACTTTTTTGTTGGATTCCATGCGGACGAAGTCGCGGGAACAGCTAGTTATAAATAAAAGATATATTATATGAACTCGAGGTAAAAAACGAAACTCTCGGAGCAAAAAATTGAGTCACACCAAAGACCAAACTGCGTGAAAGAGCTATTCAAATTTACTTACTTTAAATATACAGTCGACTGTCTTTAATTCAAACCTGCGATAATTCGAACCTCTATAATTCAAAGTCATCACGAGTTCCCTACAAAATCTCTTTATATTTCGAACTAAATCAATACATTTTAATACACTTGGTAATTCGAACGAAAAAATCATTGCTACGCAACAAACAACGCGTGGATTCGAACTCATCGGCGTCAAACACTCGTCAATTCAAAGTTGCAGGGAGAAAGAAACAGAAAGCTTGTAAGTACATTTCGAGACAAAAAAAAATCAAACTTGTACACACATGTATCATCGTACACGAGTCTTTGTTTTTATTATGATTAGTTTGACACACACTTCCGCACGAATCTGTTTGTTTAGTTATGTTTCAGTTACTGTTACTATTTCGTTGTATACAGATTGAAAGTTTGTGTTAGTTATCAGTCCTAAAAAGTATGAATCCTTGACGATTGCTGTAAAGAAGAAGTTAATCGAAAAACTGGAGGGAGGTGTGAAGAAAGTTGAATTTGTCATTGTTAAAGAATAGCAGTTAATAAATCTGTATGTAATATGATCAACACTTAAAAATTCGAAGTTTTATTTATTTACTTTCAAAAATTACGAACCATTTGATATTTCAAACACTCGATAATTCGTAATATTTGTTACTTTTATAATTTTACTTTCAGTCAAATTTATTGAGTTAGCGTCCAGCAAGAAATATCTTGCTCAAAATTTGGAACAGTTGGACTGGTGAAGTACCTTACAGAAGATAAGTAGATACTGTTGTGTTCCTGTGATGAGTAAGGTCGGCAATGCGCTGGTAATGCTCTCGGTATTAAAGTTTCTATAGGGTACGTCATCCGCTTGCTACTAGGCTGACCCTATTATTAACCGACTTCAAAAAAAGGAGGAGGTTACTCAATTCGACCGTATATATTTTGTTTTTTTTTTTAAAGTATGTTCGGGGATAACTACGTCGTTTATAAACCGATTTTGATCATTCTTTTTTTGTTGGAAAGGAGATATCCCTAGTTTGATATCATGATAAGGAAACCAGGATCTGATGATGGGAGCCCAGAGAAATCGAGGGAAACTCTTGAAAATCCGCATAACTTTTTACTGGGTGTACCGATTTTAATGATTTTTAATTTAATCGAAAGCCGATGTTTATCATGTGGCCACATTTAAATTTCATCGAGATCTGATTACAACTTTTGGAGTAGTCTTTGATAATGCGTATTTACTTGACTAGTTTTTCGTCTACCTACGTTGTACCTATTACTTTGTCGATATAATTGACGTCGGTTTTTCTTCGTTTGCCTGCAGACACAATTATGTTACCACGTTTTTACTTTAAAAATGTATATATTAGTAATATTATTTATTTAATATTTTATTGTATACTTTAAAAGGCGATCCGTTTCTACATAGTGAACCAGTTTATTGAGAGGCTGGTGTAAGCCTTCGCTCATCGTAAATACACTTAACACTTTAAAGACCGTAAGCGTTCATAAAAACCTAAAATCATAAATAAATAAAAACTATATAACGGGAAGATCGAATTTCAAACAAAAAAAAATCGTATTCTGTTTTATCACTAAATAGCCCCTTAAGCAAATCAAGGGTAAACTGCGCCAGCGGGCTAGTCATAATATGTAGATTTTGTTTCCCCGACCCGACCCGACTTCGCACTTCGCAACCGTGACTCCGTAAAGGCCACTAGGGCAAAAAGCTACTGCAACTAACTGTGCTAAATATTCAAGATCCTTACAGGCTAGTCAAGATAATCAGTACATGTATATCAAATCAGACAAAACCAAACTACGGGAACAGTATAATTTGTCCTTAATTATAAATTCCATGAAAGCCGCGCGCCGCTTCAGTGATTACTATTTATCAAGTAGGTACGTAATTAATTTGAATTATCGTTAGTTAGTGACACATTCTATTAAACCAGCTTATAATTCGAGAGCTCGACCAATTAAAACAAGACCAACATTGTTTATCTATACTTAGCAAGTTCTGTCTAAATGTATATTTTACTTTTTTTACACCACAAGATGGCAAGCAAGTTTAAGATCCGCCTTATGGTAAACAGTTACCATAAATTATTGACTTTTCTAATATCAGAAGCATTGCAAGCGCATTGCCGACCCTACAATCGAACCTTCCCAGGAGCTCTGACAATTTTACTCACCACAGGAACTCAGCACAACATCAGAGTTCAGATCGGTGACATTTGATTGTAATATTCTGTAAAGGTAAGCTACTTTCCCAGTTAGGCTGCATTAAATTTTAAGCAAATAATTTCGATTTAATAAATATTCAGAATAATTTAGTTAAAAGAAAAAATAAATACTATAGAATCATCATTACAGCCTATACAGTCCACTGCTGGGCATAGGCCTCCACAAGTTTACGCCAAAAATAACGTGAACTCATGCATTTTGCCCATAGTCACCACGCTGGGCAGGCGGGTTGGAGACCGCAGGGCTGGCTTTGTCGCACCGAAGACGCTGCTGCCCGTCTTCGGCCTGTGTATTTTAAAGCCAGCAGTTGGATGGTTATCCCGCCACCGGTCGGCTTTTTAAGTTCCAAGGGGTAGTGGAATTGTGTTATCCTTTAGTCGCCTCTTACGACACCCACAGGAAGAGAGGGGTGGCTATATTCTTTAGTACCGTAACCACACAGTACAAATACTAAACAATAAATACTATAGAATAGACACTTTAAATGTAATAGGTAGATACTATGGCTATGTGGGAAGCATATTCCTTTATTATAAATATCAGGAAGGAAGCATATTCCTATATTATTTTTATCAGTGTTACCTACAAATAAAGGCAGAAATATAGATAGGAATTTCAGATAGACAAACGATAATATCTTCTATCACACATAATTGTGTTTGCTCGCAAACGAAAAAAAAACCGCCTTTAATTACATCGACGCGTAATACAACGTAGATCGACGAAAAAATAGTCAAGTAACTACGCGTTATCAAAGATTACTCAAAAAATAATTATCAGATCTCGATGAAATTTAAATGTGACAACACGATAAACATCGGCTTTCGATTAAATTAAAAATTATCAAAATCGGTACACCCAGTAAAAAGTTATTGCGGATTTTCGAGAGTTTCCCTCGATTTCTCTGGGATCCCATCATCAGATCCTGGTTTCCTTATCATGGTACCAAACTAGGGATATCTCCTTTCCAAAAAAAAGAAATATTAAAATCGGTACATCCAGTAGAAAGTTATGCGGTATAATACAACGTAGGTCGACGAAAAAAGCGTCAAGTAAAAACGCATTATTAGATATAACTCGAAAACTAATTGTTAGATCTCAAATAAATTTAAATGAGACCAATTGGCACACACCACCTGTCGATTAAAAAAAAATTGTCGAAATCGGTCCACCCGGTCAAAAGTTCTGATGTAACATACATAAAAAAAAAATACAGTCGAATTGAGAACCTCCTCCTTTTTTGGAACTCGGTTAAAAATAAGAAATATTTATCAAAAGAGGACCGATAAAATTGATAAATTCGCTATAAAGAATTGAACACAATCACACGAGTAAGGGAAACGGTTAATAACGCAGATTTATATTTATTTTTCCTATCGTGAACAATCTCAAACTAAAGTTATAATTTTATTATTAAGGTACATACTATAGTAGATATAAGCTCTTAGTAATGTCCAGGCATCATTATTAAGCCGTTGTTCATAGAAAATGTCAATATACTAACTATACGAGTACTCTGCTATCTTTAAACTCATATTTATTTCGCCAATACTTTATCTAAATCAATACCGAAAAAGGAAATAACTTGGTTCTAACTTTAAAAGCCAGTAAAAAATTAAGACTTTTAAAAAAGCCTTTTAAGGTAAGAATTTAAGAAAAACTTTAATACAGTTGATTCAGTGGTAAAATAAACTTGGATTTTATTTTAAATTCACCGTTTTAAATTCTTGTTTTATTTAACGATCCTACTGATACTGATACTGATACTGATACTGTAACGCCGCGTTGGCGCAACGGCCACAGCCATAGGTTGTACCTGTTGCGCTGGTGGTTGCGGGTTCGATCCCCGCACATGACAAACATTTGTCTTGGCCATACAGGTGTTTTCTGTGGTCTAGGTGTTTGTGCAGTCCTTGTGGGTCTTCCCACCGTGCCTCGAATAGCGCGTTAAGCCGTCGGTCCCGGTTGTTATCGTGTACACCTGATAACGATCGTTACTCATAGTAGGGAATATATCCGCCAACCCGCATTGGAGCAGCGTGGTGGATTAAGCTCTGATCCTTCTCCTACACGGAGAAAGAGGCCTATGCCCAGTAGTGGGATATTACAGGCTGAAGCGATAACGATACTAAATTGGGGCGATGTGGGAGATTTACAAAAAAGGTTAGTAATAAAGCTATCTGAAGTATGAGTATCCAACAGGGAAAAGTAAATGATACATATCTCTTTTTTCACTTTACAATTCAATTTTATCTGTCAAATGAGTTATAATATTTTGTAAATCCAAAAACTTATTATTTAAGATGAAACAAGTTTAATAAAACTATTTTATCTGTTGCTAAAAAACCTAACATCACTTAAACACACAGTAAAACATAATATAACACAAAAAAAAATGTTTAATTATATGTATAAAAGTGAAAATAGATCAGCTAAAGACTTACCCGAGACAAAATAAACACCGTACGAAAATTGCTGCAAAGGAAACTACAGTTTAAAGAAAGTACTTAGATTTAAACGTTGGCAGGATTGAAACGAACTGAGTAAATGTTTATCCGAGCCAAGAGTTTACTTTGATCATAAGGTGTATAAATATCCCAGTTTGGCATCACCGTTTGACATTATGAAAACAAATTGAATATGAATTATGAAATTTTTTGAAAATGAAATTTAAAAAGTAAATAATTCATTATTCTTTTTGCTAGCAAACGAAAATAACCGACTTTAATTAGATCGACAAGTAATACAATATAGGTAAACGAAAAAAATCAACAAACGCACTAGTCGCCACAAAGATTTTCGAAGGTTCCCCTCGATTATCTTGGGACACCATCATCAGATCCTGGTTTTCTTATCATGGTATCACCTTGGGATATCTCCTTTAAACAAAAAAAACATCAATATCACATAAAAAAATACATACACGATCGAATTTAGTAACCTAACCTAACCTCCTCCTTTTTTGAAGTCGGTTAAAAATAGAAATGTTCTCATTATAATCTAATTATAATAAAAGATGTTTATATAATATGCTCTTACATCCCATCGTAGCAGTATAACAGGTTAAGCTGTAAGCCTTTGTTCTACTTGGTAGCATTAACAGAATTTTAGAAGATGATAAAATACTAACTACTTTCGTTGAGGATTTCCGACAAAAATTTGATTCCTTAACCCGAAAGTCTGCTGTTGCAATTGGTCATTATGATAACAACTACTGACCGTCTATTATGAGTTTATCCTGTATGCGTCAGATTGATCGTGAAACTGTCTTTTTTATTACATATGCAGACGTAAAATAACGTTAGTTTTGACAAAAAAAGAATCCGTGAACATGTTATGTAGCAGAATAGTAAATTAGGATCCAATGCTTCTTTTATATGAGTCAAGGGCCTTAACTCCGTAACAAAATATTTTAAGGCTGTTTCAGTTCACTTCGGCTCAGATATAAATAAAAAAGCCCATTATTTTTTGCAACGAGTACAATTTAATGGGTCGATTATAATAACTGCAAAACTTATGTTCTTATGTTCTAACAACTCACTAACAACTGATCAGTATGAAAAATTCGCAATAGATACCTACTGTGTCCATTAAGGAAATGGGATTTTCAAAATAAGGTTTTCTTTCACGGGGCTCGTCTCGAAACGTTCAAAGAAATATAATTTTCCGTTTAAATATTTCCAAAACAAACAAGGGATATATTTTGTAGATCGACGTTTAAAGAGATTGCTTGAGAATTACCTCGTTCTAAAGATTTATATAACAGCCGTTTCGCGCTGAGTAAGATAGCTATTCTTATAATCGGATATTTTGAACGATTTTTTATTATATTTTATTAGATTATATATTAAAAATTGTAATATCATTCGTGTTCATTTTTATCGATTCATTCATACTTTATTATACTTTATCCTAGGTTTTATCTAAATTCCGTAAATTGTAGTGTTAAATATCAATTAACGAAATATTTATAGTCTAATTTCTTATATTAAAATACAAGTGAAACATTATATTGCGAGACAGGCGATCTTCGTGTCCAATATCCAAAGGATGTCTAATATATATATATATCGCTCGTCTAACGATGAGAGTTGAGACCCCCTTTGCACATATCTAATATTACTGTTTCAGACTTATTTTAATGATATACAATAAAGAGTATTGTTGTTGAAGTTCACTCCTAAAGAAACAGTATAAGGCGCGCGATATGGAATAATATGGGGAGCGAGAAATTGTGTGAAACAACAAAACAGTGCTTACGCTGAGAGTAACGCGTAACAGACCTTTTAAATGTATATGTGACATATAGGATTAATATATTTTTATAAAAAACACACAGGGCGCATATACCATTAATATCTGACGCGCTCGAGTTTCAATTTTCTTGTGACTGAATACTCCACTGAAAAGGCATACATTATTGAATCTTTTTTTCTTTTGAGCATTAATCTTCACAATCCAATAGGTCGCTACGACGCTCAAGTAAATCTATAAGTAGCTTAATATCCTCCACTACCATAATAAATATGTCTGAGACAGTCTTAATGCGGACGAAAAAGGAAGTATGGTACGGCATTCTGAGGCTGGCAGCACTGTCGGGCAATTTGGTCCAAATAGCGAGACAACAACCACGCACGATTGAAAAGAATTTTGCGAAAATTATTAAAACGAAGATTACCATTTACGACGTAGTTTCTTTGCTCGATTATTCCACTATTCGTCAAACCAGGCAGGCGCAGTGAGGCGCATTATTCGAAGACTTTTATCTTCAAGCATTGCGGAATCTTCGAAATGACCGCTCGGCGTAATATAACATTTTTATTTTTATTATTATTATAATTGTAATAATACATAATTTTTTCTCGTGTTTCCAGTAGTTGTGTATTTTATGACTTACCCCGTTAGCGCAGTGTGTAGTAGCCCTGCTTTCTGCTCCGGGGGTGGTGAGTTCGATTCCCACCACGAACAGAACGAGCCTAATTACGATTATATTTAATGTACGCTTTGACTACCAAACAGAAAACAAATTTTGAAACACAATCATATTTTAGCACAGAATTTTAATCGGCGATTTTTTGTTAATTCCACTCTTTATACCTTGAGCGTTGAAAATGTTGTCCTTAATTTTCGTTGTAATAGATGTACTAATTATTGTTATTACTTTGTGAAAATGAAACCTATTCACGGCCAAATATGAATGTTATAAACTAAATCAAGTCAATATATATTAGTAATTTTGTTCTGAAAGCTTAATAATAAATTTAATTTGTAACAAGATTATTATTGATTTGAAACATGCTTAATCCGAAGAGGAAAGAAAGTACATATGTATATTTCAAATCAATGAATAAGCATATGCTGATGACTTTGTACATTAATAAGAGTTAAATTTATTTTTATTTATTATACTAATGTATTCATTCTTAAAACAAGCGAAAGCTTAATGATGCTTAAGCTATGCTTGGAACTGTAACAAACACTTAAAACACCGGAACTTCCCACTCAGTCACTCGATGTTTTCCATTAAATACTTACTCGATTTTCTTAGAAAATATTATTTGCTTCAACACCCATTAACATCGACAAGTAACATAATGAGAAATCAAATGTGTATTACTAGCTGTGTCCCGCGATTTCACCCGAGGCAATTTGAGAAAAAGAAGTTAGTACCTGACCAAAATATAATAAAGCCTTCCTCGGGAAATGGACTATCCGACATAAAAAAAAAACGAATTCAAACTAATAGTTCTATCTGAGATTAGAGCGTTCACACAAAATACATTTATTTCTTCAGCATCTGGGCATAGGCCTCTTTCTCCACGTAGGAAAAGGGTTGGAGCTTAATCCGCCACGCTGCTCCACTGCGGGTTTGCGGATATAATGCATAAATAACATTAAATATACACAAGAAATATGTTGTAAAGACAAATCATATCATCAGACTGGATGTGTCGGTAGTGAACGCGGCGTTGGGATGCGACGAGCGCGTGTACCTAGCACGCTTTGCTCTAGCAGACATCACAGACATGTCTTGCACGCTCGTGCGGCGATCAGTTGGACAGCACGGAATCAAGCCTTATATCGTCAAAGATTGTCGTCACACACTTGAGGAGCCTCTGCTGCATGTGTTTAATGTCTGCCTGGCTAATGCTACCTTTCCTGATAGGTGAAAACTCACCCGAGTGGCACCAGTGCCAAAGGAAAAGGTTGGACTGGAGCCGCGTGACTACAGACTGTTGAATATCCCATGTGTAATGACCAAGGTGTTCGTGTCGATTATCCACCATGCGTTGTATGCGCAGGCCAGGGTCCGGTTGTCTGACGCCTAGTACAGATTTTGTTCCTGGACGGAAGATTACTATAAAATGACAAAGTGACAAACCGACAAGTAACAAACGGGAAGCTTTACCACCTTTTCAGCTTTGTATGCCTTATACAGGGCCTTGGTGAAGAGTCATTTGAAATTTAATTCAGTTATATTGTTTGCGAGTGAGATCACGTATAAACTTATGATGGAACAGGTCCTCTTGCTAAATACCTGATAAAGGTATTGCGCGGTGAGTTAAACGGCATGCCAAAGATCTATTCAGTTGCAACTAAAGAAATTTCACAGACTTCATAAAATAATATTAAATTATTAACCTTCTTATTTATAAAAAAGGTTATATGGAGTAGGTGCCTACACGTTTTAATTTTATGTTTCAAGGTTATACCTACTGGAGAGGTGAATGTGAAGGGAAGTCCCTCTATTTTCTATATAATTAATCCGACCCTGTAAACAATTTAATCAAATACAAATTAAACGAGTAACTTTGATTAATATCGATCGAAGTTTTAGTGATTAGTCATAAAGAACCCTTTAGACTTTAAACGACAAATTGAAAGCGATTTAGATTAATTTAATTTCTATACATTAAAAACTACAGCCTTGTCGAAGAAATTAAATCCTGTGTCATGCTTTCTGGTTCCGTGCTCATCAAAGACTTACGTTGTAATATATATTTTTTTTTTGTTATAGTAATGGTTCTTTTTAGTTTTGAATCTTCTTTTTCATCTTGATTTACAAATAAGGTCGAGTTTTTTATCGTTTATCAAATGTTTTAGATATTTCAAGGAATTGACTAATAAGTGAGACGTTTAATAAGCATAAGTAAGATAGAAGAGTACGCTTCCGTCTGTAATATCCCACTACTGGGCATAGGCCTCTTTCTCCATGTAGGAAAAGGATCAGAGCTTAATCCAGCACGCTAATCCAATGCGGGTTGGCGGATATATTCCCCTACTATGAGTAACGATCGCTATCAGGTGTAAATTATAACAACCGGGACCGACGGCTTAACGTGCTCTTCGAGGCACGGTGGGGAGACCCACAAGACTGCACAAACACCCAGACCACGGCAAACACCTGTATGGCCAAAACAAATGTTTTTCATGTGCGGGGATCGAACCCGCAACCGCCAGCGCAACAGGTCCATGGCTGTAACCGTTGCGCTAACGCGGCGTCACGACGATAGAAGAGTAAAACATTAATATTTTACATAGCCCTAAAAAAAGTTGGTGAATGAAATATTAATACTTACTGCCGCATATAACTAAAAAGCCGTATACGGATACGAATTTTATTTTCTCGTTGAGTGTGTTTCATTGTAAATTATAGCCGGGCTTATATATATACTTTATTGTACTGAAAAAAAATTCGGGTCCGATCCAATCCGAGTGGGAATCGAATCCGCAAACCGTCGTCGGTGTCTTAAGCGACTATACACACCACTTCACCAGGGTGGTTGTTGGACCTTATGGTAAGGGGTTAGTAAAATACAAGACTTGTAAAATTGGGCTAGCCCTTTGGCGCAGTTTATAAATAAAATAAATAAATATCATATAACATACACACACGGTCGTCTGTATAACAGCCGGCTGATTTAACTTTTTTTTTTGATAAACATACATAGGAATAAAAAATATATAAATATATAAATACAAATATTATATTACACCCAGACTCAGGCGGGAATCGAACCTGAAGAACAGAAAGCAAGGCCACTACTAACTGCGCCAACCAGTTTGTAGTAACCCTGCTTTCTGCTTCGCGCTTCTGCTTTCTGCTTCTGGCAGTTGCGCTTTCTATTCCTGTCTGTCTGGGTGTAATATTTGTATTTATATATGTATTATTTCTATGTTTATTTATCAAAAACATATGTAGCTATACCAGTCGGCTGTTATCTATAACACAAGCATTAATTTACTTACCATAGGAACAGACGACTGAGTGTGTATGTTATAAGATATTTATTTATATATTACTAGCTGACCCAGCAAACTTTGTTTTGCCATATAATATATTATTAACCCCCTTAATCCGCCGCTCTGTAACTTAAGGGTATGAAAAATAAATATTGGCCGATTCTCAGACCTACCCGATATGCACACAAAACTTCGTAAAAATCTGTCCAGCCGTTTCGGAGTTGTATGGTAACTAACATTATGACACCACAATTTTATATATAAGATTTATTTATTTAGTAAATTAAAATAGGAAAATGTACTAAAATAAATATGTAAGATAGTTATCTCAATCCTCAATTATATAAAATACATATTTGCATATTTATGACATAAACAAAGCAAGGAATATTAGCAATATTTTTCCAGTATACAAAGAGTATTGCGATAAACAAACAATTAATTGCTAAAGACGGAGCGGGTTAACGAGACACTCGGCTTGCCAGTAATTACTCGGAATCTACATTAGAATAGACTTGAGTAAATTTCAGATCGCTTGAGATAATTGTCGAGCAAGTCCTTTGTAACGTATGCTAATATTAAATTAAAACGTTTGTTACTACACGAATACACGAAAATCTTCGCACGCGCCGAACCGGTTTTAAAAATGTATTTGTGTTTTCAGACTTTCCAGTGAACTTTTTACTAAGGAAAGCTTCATGCGAAATTATCACTCTTCTAATATATCATTTTTTTTTTTTGGAAATTACTCCTCAACAAACAATATACCTAACCATGCAGATGTTTGCCGTGGTCTGGGTGTTTGTGCAGTCCTTATGGGTCCTCCCTACCATATCACGGTGATCGCGTTAAGCCGTCGGTCCCGGTTGATATAATGTACAGCTGATAGATAATACATCCGCCAACCCGCATTGGAGCAGCGTGGTGGATTAAGCTCTGATCCTTCTCCTACATGGGGAAAGAGGCATATACTCAGCACTGGGATATTACAGGCTGAAGCACAAGCACGCTATCAATTTACGAGATTTCTACAATTACAAAGCAACATTTAATTTAAAAATTCAATTTATCCATATCCAAGAATGAATAAACCAGGTTACTATTAATAAAATACTCCACGGTAATATTAACTCTTTGCTAAACATATATGACATATTTAATAACACTGGATATTACTTTTAAAGTACAATATTAAAAAAACGTTGTTATCATAGAGCAGCCTTTTGAAAATGTGTTTTAAGCGTGCTTTTATTATTTTGTGCCTTTTTACAATATTTTTTTTCGTAACTTGAACTTCCTTATCAGTTTGTTTATATTTCGAAAACATTAAATTAAAATATTTAATTTAATTTTTTCGAAAATAAAATACATAAAGAACCTTTTTGCGAAAATAAATTTAATGGTCTAAAACTGATGATGAGATCAGATTGTGACATAGTTTGACATTTAAACTCCACGAATAGTAATTAAAGCGTTTTTGCAATTATTTCCATGTATCAATACTTATAATAAAAATGTAACGGGGTCGCTGTCTGTACATTCAAGCTGTATGCGAAAAAATATTATTGGGACCTTTATCAAATAGCACCCAAAACAATGATTGTCAGAATTTTTGTCTGTTTGTCTGTGTCTGTTTTTACTAATATATTATGGCAAACTTAACTTAATATTTAATGTTTGTTTCATGTCAATCGGTTCATAAATAAAAAAGTTATAAACATTTTTGAATATCATATCAAAAATTGACCGCTCCAGCGGGGTTCGAACCCGCGCCTCCGACATACCGTGTCGGCGCTCTAGCCAATTAAGCTATGGAACGATGCACCCGCTCGAGCGAAATTTTCGATATGATAATTTTTAATTTCGGTTTAAGTGAACCGTGGCGCCGTCTATAGTGAGCTCTTTACAGAAACCCGTAACTATTCAAAGTTTCATATTACAATGAAAATCTTTGACAGGAGACGACACCGTGCTATTTTTAATATCTAAGATTTTTTTTTTTTTTTTTGTGTTACCCACATTAGGAATTCTAAACATTTTTGAATATCATATCAAAAATTGACCGCTCCAGCGGGGTTCGAACCCGCGCCTCCAACATACCGTGTCGGCGCTCTAGCCAATTAAGCTATGGAACGATGCACCCGCTCGAGCGAAATTTTCGATATGATAATTTTTAATTTCGGTTTAAGCGAACCGTGGCGCCGTCTATAGTGAGCTCTTTACAGAAACCCGTAACTATTCAAAGTTTCATATTACAATGAAAATCTTTGACAGGAGACGACACCGTGCTATTTTTAATATCTAAGATTTTTTTTTTTTTTTCGGCGAAATGTTTTTCCCTTCAATTGGGGAAACTACCAGATGGTCTAGGCGTTAGTGAGACTGACTTTTAAATGTACGGACGTGTATTCGATTTCCACACGTAATATCTCGCCTAAATAGTTATTACGAATTTAGATGTATTTTTATCTGTTATTACCATTTACTGTGATTCGATCATTAATATCTAATGCAGGAGCTTAAATAAAAATGTATATGGTTATTAATTTAGTTCCTTATATATATATATATATATATATATATATATATATATATATATATATATATATATATACATATACATATATATATATATATATATATATATATATATATATATATATATATATATATATATACATATACATATATATATATATATATATATATATAGTTGATAATGATGAAGTTATTTACATATATGGTAATACGGAGCAGCCCGACTGGGGTAGTACCTCGACCTTACAGAAGATCACAGCAAAATAATACTGTTTTCAAGCAGTATTGTGTTCCTGTTGGTGAGTAAGGTGACCAGAGCTCCTGGGGGGATTGGGGATTGGGTCGGCAACGCGCTTGCGATGCTTCTGGTGTTGCAGGTGTCTATAGGCCACGGTAATCGCTTACCATCAGGTGAGCCGTAAGCTTGTTTGCAGACCTAGTGACATATATAAAAAAAAATTTTGTAAGTTGTGGGCAATAGCCAGATTATAATATTAGTGGAATTAATGGAAGATGCTAGATATATTTAAAGAATATATATTGTAATCAGTGTCAAGTTTTATTATTTAATGATTTTTGCAGATTGCCGACAGATGTTGATCTACGCGAGGAATGGGTTTCTATTATTCGCCAAAGCAGGCAAGACAATAATTGGCAGGCTTCAAAATTTTGCGTTGTGTGTTCATTACATTTTAAAGAAGATGGCTTATGCTTTACCGAAAAATGTCGTAGCTTGAAAAAAAAATTTCCAATGTAATTATTTGTAATACTATCTAATCTTTTGGTCTAGTCTTTAAGTTGTCTATATATCGATGTATGTGTGTGTGTGTGTGTGTGAATAAATGATGATGATGATTATTATTATTATTATTAATAAATATTTTAAATTATGTATGCTTTTTTTTAATTTGTCTAATGAAATAAATATGATACTACTGAAAAACACTAAAGTTTTATTATCTAGAGTTGTAAACATTGTAAAGTCCATTTAAACCTTATTAAACAAAAACAAAATTAATACCCGAAGCAAAGTGTGGACGGACCGCTAGTTATAAAAATCTTGACATATTACCTATTTCTTTCGTTATTTTTAACGAAACCTTTATTAATATTATTATTATTATTAAAGTTTTTATTTAGTTATAAATTCATGTATCCAAATACAACTTTAGAACCTATTGTCGTAAAACATTTTAAAAAATGCAGGGAGTTTTTTTCTTTTTATGGTATCATTATACACACATAGATGCACGTGTTCCTACAGTGCCATTTCTAGTCGCCACGCACACATGAATAAAAAGTGGCTTCATACTTTTTGTTGCACACACTCCATCTGCCTTTTGTTTATTAATCTGTGTCTTAGATATTAAAAAAGTTATTCCAATTTAAAAAATCACGTTGAACATGTAACGTCACTATTCCACGCAGCCGAAGTCGCGAGCACAACTAGTTATAAATAAACAATTAGTAAAATTAGACATTGTTATTTTCTAATTTGACAATTATTTGTTAAATTTAATGTTATTTGTATACAAAAATCTGTAGATAGATGTAGAATTTGTGATCAACTGAACTAACGCATTGGGTTCACTGTATGATTGGTTTTAAGTTTATTATAAATAAATAAATAAATAATTAAATTTAAATTTACTTATACAAAAATAAAAATAATAATTTATAAACTGTATTCTTCCTGTCTAGATTCATGTATTTTTTTTTTTCTTTACGACTAGGTCAGCAAACGTAACGGCTCACATGATGGTTTGCGGTTACCGTAGCTTATTGACGCCTGCGGTTAACGTAGCTTATAACAGACGCATCATAAGCGTGTTGCCGACCGTACCCTGACCCTCCCCAAGAACCCTCTCCACCTTACTGCCACAGGTATACAACACTACTCGAAAACAGTCTTATTCAACCGCAATCTTCTGTAAGGTTAAGTGCATCTCCGGACGTTCTGCTCCAAATTTTAAATAAGATTTATCCTGTTGTGTTCTACTTAAATAGAATGAAGATGAAGATGAGATATATCGAAATCTACATAAAGTTAAAATGTAATATTATACTGTATTCTGGTAATATTCTAGAAATACAGTATTGTTAAAATATTAATTGTTTTCATTGCATTGTTTAGCAAATTATGATTTATTTAAATTTCAGTAGGACCACATGATATGCGCCATCTTTCGATTAAAACAAGAATCATCAAAATCGGTCATAAGTTCTGAGGTAACATCCTTTTCACCCGACCTCGAAAAAATGAGGAGGTTCTCAATTCGACTGTATTTTATTATGTGTGTTACTTCAGAACTTCTGACTGGATGGACCGATTTCGACATAATTTTTTTTAATCGAAAGGTAGTGCGTGTTATTTGGTCCCATTTAGATGTATTTGAGATCTATTTACTACTTCTTTTCGAGTTATATCTAATAATGCGTTTTTACTTCACTATTTTTTCGTCGACCTACGTTGTATTATACCGCATAACTTTTTACTGGGTGTACCGATTTTGATGATTTTTAATTTAATCGAAAGCTAATGTTTATCATGTCACATTTAAATTTCATCGAGATTTGACAATAAATTTTTGAGTAATTTTTGGTAACACGTATTTACTGGACTGTATTTTCGTCTACCTACGTTTTATTACTAGTTATCGTTAGTTTGCGAGCAAATACAATTATTTGCAAATCGGTTAAAAGGTTATTTACTAGATCCTGTCACATTCGTACATAGTTGCACACCAGTGGAGTGAATGTAACGTCGAAAACACATTATATACAGATTTATGAGGAATTAACGCCAACCCAAATGGGATTGTTGTTTAGGTGTGAACTCACCGTTTTTCACCGTCAATCACAGACCGTAAATCGTGGACTTCAAATTGAAGAAATTGATTTTACTATGTAACGTCAAACTTTGTGAGACTGTACAGCATTCTTGTTAATAATATGCCTTGACATTGAACTCACTTTTAAAGATATACGAGAAGTGAGCCACCCCTACTATGTTCTGATCAACTACTGAACCAATCTTTATCAAATTTTGTAAGCATCTATAATTAGGTCCAACTGGTTGGTGGTAGTTTTTATTTCAATTGGACCCGGTAGGTGGCACTGCTATCGGTATGTAAGCATTCAAATTTGATAGCTGTTTTCCGGGCAGGACAACGTCTGCCGGGTCCGCTAGTATTATTATATAGCCCTGTTACGGCGATTTTTTTTTACCTTTTTCCTCTTAAGCGGCTAGGTTAAAAATTAAAACTTGATAAACTGAATCCAAAGTTATGCATTTGTTTAAACTGAGTAAATGGTGATATAAAAATACAAAATTAAATAACTTTTATGATATATTTTACATTTGTAATCATAAAAGAAATACCTATACGTAATTGCTAGAATGCTAAAAAAGTAGTAAATGAAGTTTACTGCCATTAATCTAAGGTTCCTAGAAGAGATTGCTGTTTTAACAATGAGACAGTCTCTCTTGAATCTCTTCTTTTTGTAGCTATGTAAAACTATTTGTGTGCAGAATGAAGAATATACAAATAAATAAAAAAAAGGGGTGTACCGCCAATGTTGAATATCGCCGATTCGTTCCTTACAATTTATACAATAATGTTATTCCTGTCTGTGTTGTGGGTTTTTCTGGAGAATTAGTACCTCGGCCACTGTGCTACTGTTCGTTGAGTGTGACATAATAATTTACTATTACTGACTAAAGATTCCAGTGACGGACTAAGTATTAAGATTTAAGATACAATTTACCCTTTGCCCACTGAACCCTACAAAGACATTTCAGTTTGCACAGCTGTGGGTGTAACCTGTCAGTTGATTCCAATCCCTTTATTTGATCGTAGGTGTTACGATCTTTTATTTATAGCTCGAATGCATTTAATTTTCAGTATTTTATAGGAAGGCTTTATGGCGTCATAAACACGTTAAAGAATTAATTTCTATTTAATGTGTAATTTATTTCCGGTTCGACGGTTGAATAGGCGTTCCTCAACGGAAATCAATTACAAAGACAAAGTAATATAAAATTTGAATTTTTGTTGGTTTTATTTTGTATTTTTAATTATCTTGATGTCTACTTTGTTGTCTGTATTACCGTTAATTGTTATTTTTTTACTTTGTTTTATTATTATTTCATTGTATTTATCTTTTTGTTCAAAAACTGTCTACGATTTGTGTGATCCGAATAAAAGTGTTTCTTTCTTTTATTCTAATTGGCCCGTGTTTTAAGAATTTAAGCGCTTCGAGTGCTCTACTTATTCGATTCTACTTATCCAACTTGGTCCAATAAACGTTATCTTAACACCTTTAGCAATTTATCAACATACTTCTATATTTATTAGTATTTAAGTCATCCAACTAAATGATCTTTTCAATAAATTAAAATTTAAAATGTAACGTTAACTATTTGTGCCGATATATTGTGACTGGCTGAGGGACTACATAATCCGTGAAGGCGTACTACTCTGGATCGTCGGATATATACAAAATATTGGATCTTATCCTAGAAATCAGTATGTCTAATAATCAATGTTATTCCCTATCAATGACCTACATTCTACATAAGTTATATTTTGTCTCTTCCATACCCTCATTTTCTCATGTACAACACAAAGATCAAATATCATAAAACTCAGAACTACTGTTTTTAACTTTGCTTATTTCGCAAGTTCTGAGAAAGTTTCATTGTTTTGTCACAATATACACGAAACTTGACAAACGTATGCCGAGAATCGGAAATGACCATGCCGAGAATTGGAAATGTCATACGAAATAGCAATCACTCGTTTTCTATTTTGAATATGAAAATCTGTATTATAGTTTCGACTTTTACATATATGTATATTTTACAATAAAGAATAGCAGTTGCCCGCGGCTTTGCTCGCGTAAGAATTGATTACATTTACATAGAGGTGATAAAATAGTGCATAATCATAATATTGCAATAATAATTCATGACCTCTTTGTACCACATTTTTACATACCTTTCACGTGTTAGCACGTTAACACACTGCTCCCAAAACTTGCTCTCAAACACGCTTCATAAAATAGTCGTACGATGAACAAGTCTTCGTTCGTCTTAAGTTCCTCAAGCCATAATTTTTTTTTTATGTCACTAGGTCGGCAAACAAGCGTACGGCTCACCTGGTGGTAAGCGATTGCCGTAGCTTATAGACGCCTGCAACACCAGAAGCATCGCAAGCGCGTTGCCGACCCAATCCCCAATCCCCCCAGGAGCTCTGGTCACCTTACTCACCAACAGGAACACAATACTGCTTGAAAACAGTATTATTTTGCTGTGATCTTCTGTAAGGTCGAGGTAAGACTACCCCAGTCGGGCTGCTCCATATTTTGAGCAGAAAATTCCTGCTGTGCCCTACCTCAGTTCAAATTTATATATATAATTTCAGTAATATGAACTAATCTCCTATTTTAACATACAGAATTACTGTAAACGCTGTGATACTAAATTATGCTATATGTAATCAAAACACGAAAAAGTTCTTTCATTATAATAAAATCAATTTGCGTAAAGATTAGAAAATAATACAAAACTCTAAAAATAAAATTTTTTGCTTCTAAAATTTTTACTTCCAATATGATAAAAAAACATTTAAGGAAACGGTATTGCGGCGTAAAAATTAAATGAAGACCAAAATAATTACATTTGATTATTTTTTTTTACGACGACGGTCGTAAATTTGATTCCTGCTCGGGGCAGATATTCGTATTTGTTCAAATATAATATTTATTTCTGATATAGACGTCCTTGTCTATGACTTTTAAAAATTAGAAAATATATGAAAAAAATTAATTCATAAATTTGTTCTAAGTCTCTTATTCACTTGCAAAATAATATTAATTTTTGTACTAATTATATTCAAACTTGATTCCGTATAATTTGAATAGTTACGTGATTCTTAATCAAATACTTTTTTATCGTACCCTACCTAACTACAGCATATTTGAATAATTTCTCACAAAATGAAATTCACAGTTTGCTTTAAAATATAGGATAATTTTTTTGGGGTTCCGTACGCAAATATTATTGAAAAGATTCTGTTCTACTGAAAATAACTTAGTCACTTAACCTTTTCTATTTTTGTCCCTCTATTACAGAGCTCTGTCTCAGAACCTTATGTATTTGCTCAATACTTTGTTGCACAGATAGTAATACCAACTTTTACAAGATTTACAACAAATGTGCAATGACGGCCTTATCACCAAAATAAATTTCTTTCAAAAATGTGAGTAGACAAGTTATTTCTTACAGATATATAGCAGAACGTTGGGTACAGAAATTACTTCCAATAAGAAAAAAGTAGCCAGTTGTGGACACTTAATTTTGAAAGTAATTACAATCCTATTAAGATTCATTACTCTCGGTAAATTTACTGTTTGTAAAAATACAATACACTATTCGAAGCATTCTGAAAGAAGACTAACGAAGAGAAAATCATATCCTTAAAAGACTTACTTCATTTGTTTGTCATAACGCTGTTAAATATAGTATCGCAATAGACAGAATTTTTAAATGTTTACGTAAGCGTACGAGTACACATTGACGTTTTAAAGGCTAACAGTAAAAACAAAATAAATCCTGAAAAGAAATATACGCAATTCTACGGAACACTCTAAGGGAATTGTGGATTCAAACTAAGAAGGTTTTTTATCCTATTTAAGTGCAGCTCAGGCATAATTAATTTAGCTCGCTACGATTTTATAACAGTGACTTATATAAATCGTGACTATAATTTCGTTAATGTAACAAAAACCGCAACAATCTACCGCCCAAAATCAGGGCTACTAGTATACGCACATATTTGTTGAGGTCCAATGGAAGAAATAGGTAAATAATGAGTTACTGCTTGACAAAACCTGGACTGGACAGCGATGAATTTATAATTGGTCAAAAGAAGTAACAATTAATTTAAAGGGAATTATGATATCGAAGCGTCCTGCAATGACGATGAGGGCACCACTGGGCTGGGTATTCTGTCTCGTTCTATCCCTGGCGAGAACCTAGAGCCGAGAGTATAAAAAAATGATGAACTATTTACCTCCAAAAATCAAAAATCATAACATGTGAGCTTGATTTTCAGATTTTATAGTTTATTTCAACCATGTCTCGAAAGAACGCTAAATCGTGGTTTTTACGTATTTCTCTTAATAAATATCCCAGCTTTGATAATTAAATCAGAGGAAAATTTACAAAAAAAATGGCTGAAAATTAAAGAGCTGCTTTTAAATTTAGACCACTCTAACATATTGTGTTTCCCTGGTTTTTAGGAACAAAAGTACTTCATGGCAATACTTAGTTCATTTTAAAATTTGTTTTATTACTTTGATCATTAGTATTGAAATATGTAACCTGTAACGATGACCCAATTTTGTGATATTTTTCTCTGTGAATTAACCTAAAGGATAAGCAAGCTATAAACGTAACATTTTAATTTTTTGCCATCTTCAATTAAAAACAGTCGAGATTAATTCGCCACGCTGATCCTCAGAAATATGGTGATTGGATTTATTTCTTTGTAATAATTAAAGGAAGAAATCACAAAGAAGGAAGAATTTTATATATGTTTTTAAATTTAATACATTTCTTGAGACAAATTTTAACACTGCGTTTTCAAGGTTCGTTATTATTATTTGCACCATTTAGCTAATTTGGCCGTTTCCTATAGATCCACAGAAGCTATATATCACATCCGTTCCTCCATCGAATGACCATCAATCCATTAGATCCCTAGCCGTTATTACAAATAAATTCAAATGAAAAATATACAACATAGACGGTTCTTTTAATAATTTGTAATATTAGTGGTACAGCGTACATAATATATTCCTAAAAGAGTACGTATTCTGAAAGAATTAACCACCATTCTGCACTATTTGTACTATAACAATTTTCATTTTTCTTGAAATACGTTTCGACAGCTATTGATTTTTTTTTATTTACTATAGACAATACAGTCGTTGTTTGGCCACTTCTACACAGTTCACATCTATAAAATATATTTAATTAATTCACAAACAAAATACAAAAGAACCTCATCCAATTTATATTCAATGAATATTTTAAAAATAAGAACCAGATAATAAAAAAGGTAAATTTAAATTTTTTATTGAAAAAGTAAAATATGAAACAATAGGGTATTTTGTTTCTGTAAAGATGTACACGGTATAATTCTTGAGTTTATTTTCATACTAACTTTAAGTATGATCCTTATTGTTAAAATAAGGATGCCGTCACACAAGAAAAAAATAACATTCACAATTCAAAAATAAATAGATATCAAAGAAGACGCTTTTTCGAAGTGAAACTTCTTTAGGCAAATAGGGGTAAAATTTTTACGGATCAAACGGCGTCACAAGTCACGAATTTTTAAACGTCCATACCGCGTTAAATACTGCGGTTCTCGTCCGATCACCGAAATTAAGCAACGTCGGGCGCCGTTAGTACTTGGATGGGTGGCCGCCTGGGAACACCGAGTGACATTAGCTTTTTGTTTGTTTTTTTTTTAATTCGTTTTTTTATTGGTTTTTTTCAATCAGTTTGCCAAAGAAGTTTCACTTCTGATATGTGTACTTTGTACGCACGTAATTTTTTAACATTGAAAGCAATTACACCACAAAGGTTGTTAATTATTATTTTATAGATATTTTGATCTGCTTAAATTAAAAAAAAAAAAACATATTTTTAAATATCATCAAAAATTATTTGAATAAATGAATGATTATTTTTTAATCTTAATAAATTCATTCCTTTAGCTGTCTGTAATTTGTCAAATGCTGGCCAAAGTCGTATCCAACGCCAAATATATCAAAGAGAAGAATTGGAAAATAATTCGACAACACTAAAAAATTAAATATATATTCATAACTCATAAATCTAATTTTTGTTGCTATAAGACATCTATATATATTTTTTTTTTTTTTTATCCAAATAAACTTCATTATAAACACAGCCCTAGATAATCTTAGCGAACGTGAAGTTATAAAAAGTTCGTAACGTATTTGAAACTTTACCTAATGTAAACAAATCGCGCTTTACTGGAAAAGTTTTGCGGTAACGATTGAACTTTTTCATCACTGTTTTATGAGTATTCAAAACATATTGCGCGTACTCATAAAATATCAACTAGAAAAAAGGAGTTTCTATGTTTATTAACATTTTTAGAAGCAATCGAAAAGAATTTATCTTTTGTTCGTTACATTTTGTTTCTAACCGACTTCAAAAAAGGAGGAGGTTACTTAATTTGACCGTATGTATATATATATATATATATATAGCATATATATATATATATATATATATATATATATATATATATATATATATACTCCCGAGGCGCTTTGCACCGCGGCGGGCCCGCAAGGGCAAGCGCCGGTGGGGTTTGCGGAAGCCTGCTACAACGTCCTCGCGACCCCGACCACATAGGCGCCTAGGCGGACACTCGTGGCGGTTTTTATTCAGTAAGAGTCTAAATCCCCTCCGGAGCCCCCGCGACGGAGGGTGTCCATGAGGATTTTCCACGCTAAAAAAACAGTGCAAATTTGGATATAAATGAAAATACCGTTTTATTTAAAGATAAAATACGTTTAAGAAAAGTATATTTAGACAAAAATAAACATTAAATTATTTATGCTAAATACAAAGTTATGTTATTAAACTCGGCTTTCTAGACAGTAAGTAAACGTCAACAAAACGAAATAACTTAGATCAATACTTTTAAATAAATATAACTTTTACTCAACAAACGTGCATTAACCTCGTCAGTTGATGTCTGAAACGTAAGAAATCACAGTTGACAAAAATATTCTTAGTCAAGTTGAAAACTGAAGAAGAGTGTGTTAAGAACGTCTACTGGACTAAATGTAAAATCTTGGATAATCCAACTCCTGTTTAAAAACAAAGATCGACATCTAAATATTAATATGTGAATCAAAAACTTGGTACCCCTTTTTAACACTTATATTTTATATATTCACACAATTCTAATATTATGCTTATGCTTAAAAAAGACATTAAATCAATAAAAAAAACATTACACACACTACCATTTATTCGACCCACACACGCATATATACTCTTTTGTTTATTATTATAGAATTATAGTCTTTGACAACGGAACCTTAATAAGCCATAGGACTCTTGAAAGTGGAATTCTCAATATATCAAACATAAGATTCAACTAAGAACTTATTACCTCACGACATTTATAGTTTCTTAAAAAAGTTGTCCTATTAAGTTATCTTTTATGAAATTATCTAAACAAATAAATAAATTTGTAGTGTCTGTTTGTAATATTAAAGTTACCGCTTTTACTAAATGCATATGGATGTATACATGGTACATATACCATAGCCACTGCCTTGTTAAATTCAATCATTTGACATCTGTGTATTCATGGATTATAAGTATAATTATTACAAGCTTCGTTTACGATTACATGAAATATATATATTTTTTTTTTCATAAAAAATATATTTGGGATCTCAACTACAAACATTAATCGTGCTTTAGCGTCAATTATTTAAGTACGTCACTAGAAAACGATTTGTCTTCGAGAACCGAGATGAAATCTCTATTATTATATTTATTGAAAGTAATGAGATAAATCGTGTTCATGTCAGAAAGGAGTGAAAGATTTTTGTTAATCCGAACGCTTCACCCTAACCCGCTAATCCGATGAAATATTTTGTTAATGAAAGTATTGTACGGAGTGACAGTGGAGGTATTTCGTTCATCCACTACGTCATTTATTACGTGTTGTTGCTATTTTTGAGGACACTGTATATTCTTTCCTTCTCCTCCATGGAGAAAGTGACGTATAACCAACAGTAGGATGTAAAAGACTGAATAAAACAATCAACCAATAAATATATTCTATAAATCGAGCGAACTGTCAAACGCATGTATGCATGTAACTTGAAATATTAATATTTATAGATCAAAAGCCGAGGGCCAGACTTTCGTCACTTCATAAAAGCTGAAAATTTCTCAGCGCATTCTCCCAACACTGGTGGAAGCAATGGCCAAATATGAAGTTGAACTCATAGTGATTTTTTTCAGACACCAGCGATTAAAACACAATGTGCCAAACACAAAGCGTGTCGTAAAGCGTACGCTCCACTTGGTGATAAACGGTTATCACAGCCTCTAGACGCATGCAACATCAGAAATATCGCAAACGCGTTGCTGACCCCGACCCCCCCCCAAAAACCTGAAAGCAGTTATTTAGCTGTAATCTTTTGTAAGTTACTGACGCAGTCAGGCTGTTCCAGATTTTGAACAGCATATTTCGTGCTGTATATTTCAATTAAATAATATTGTGTAGAATTTTAATTCGATTTGCAATAACATAAAATAATATAACAGGTTAATTTAATTAATTTAACACAAATTAATTTGTTTTGTATTATATAATTTAAACCAAGTTGAAGTGGTAATTTTTTAATTTAGTATCGGTTTCGTTACAGATATAATAAGTAAGTAACACGTAAGAGTTTGATTGAAATTGTAAAAAATGATGTACTTGAGCTTGTTCGCATATTGAACAAATGTTGTCTATAGGCCCCAGTATAATGACAATTAATTTTTAATATCTTATTACATTCTTAGCTATGTTACACAGAACTGGATATTAAATTCATGGTTATGTTATTCACTATGTACTCGCATGAATAAGGGAAAAACAAATACTAAAAAAAATTTAAATGTGACCACATGATAAACATCGGCTTTCAATTAAATTAGAAATCATTAAAATCGGTACGCCCAGTAAAAAGTTATGCAGATTTTTCGAGCATTACCCTC
The DNA here is from genome assembly GCF_905220565.1 of Melitaea cinxia. Taxonomy (NCBI): domain Eukaryota; kingdom Metazoa; phylum Arthropoda; class Insecta; order Lepidoptera; family Nymphalidae; genus Melitaea; species Melitaea cinxia. Next base: position 4,084,924 of record NC_059416.1, read on the forward strand.
GATTTCTCCGGGATCCCTTCATCAGATCCTGTTTTCCTTAACATGGTACCACACCGGGGATATCTTCTTTCCAACAAAAAAAGAATTATCAAAATCGGTTCATTAACGACGAAGTTATCCCCGAACATACATACATATATATATATGTGTGTGTGTGTGTGTGTGTGTGTGTATAATATATACGGTCGAATTGACAACCTCCTCCTTTTATTTGAAGTCAGTTAAAATTTTATAGTGTTTTTAATAAATTAAAAACATTTGAAGTGTCGTTACCACCGATTAGGAGTATAGTTTTTAGGAAGTCTTTCTTGTACTTCTTAAAGCTAATAATATTATTGTGCAGTTTACGCGTGGCTAGCCCAGTGGATGCACGTGTAGCACTGCGGCGCTCGATTTAACCAATATCTACGTAACAGTCGGTGTTGTTTTACGTAAACGAGTTATAGCATTAGCGTTTTATAATATAAGTCTGTTACTAAGTGTTAATAAGGGCACTCCTGGCAACAGGAGTGCCTTAGTGTAACAATGTCTCAACCCAATCAAGATTTTCAACCCACCGCTATATCTCAATCCACCGTTATGTCTCAACCCACCGCACAATTACAACCAGCACCTAAACTCACAAGTTACGCCAACGTGACGTCGTCATTATCGTTTCCAAGAAAAGACCAGGCAATTATATTAGACTCCATTGATGGGATAACGATAAGAGAATATCTTGTTTCGCTGTCATCCTTGATACCTGCTTCGTCAATAAGATTTATATCAAGAATATCGAATGCAAGGATTTGTATCTATTTAGACTCCAAAAAAACCGCAGATAACCTTATTGATGAGAAAAAGAAAATAATGATTAAGAATATTACATTAGAAATAAAACCACTAGTTACTCGAAATAAGCGCATAGTTTTATCCAACGTTTGTCCAGTGATCCCTAATTATGTAATAGAAGAAAAGTTTAAAGAGCTTAAAATAAAAATTGTATCCCCTATTTCATTTGTTAAAATTGGAGTTCCTGATCCTGGTTTCTCACACATATTAAGTTTCAGAAGACAACTTTATATAAGTCCCGAAGATGAAAAGCACCTCCCAGAATTCTTCCAGGTAAACTTTGATGGTACGAACTACTGGATTTATATATCATCAGATTCTCTTAAATGTTTTTCATGCAATACTAGTGGTCATATCGCAAAAAATTGTCCAAAAACTGGACCTACTTCTTCAATTACACCCCAAGACATGGAAGAAGAAAAAACAATTGATACTCAAAGCATTATTGTTAATAATAACAATTTAGAATCTACACCTATACTAAGCCCTACCGCAGTTGTTACCCAGCCACCAGCTGATCAAAAACGAACTAAACGCATACATTCACCTACCACGAGTGAGTCTTCAAAAACTGAAACTGTAAAACCTTCCCGTCTTCAGAATATGCCAACTGAAATTCTAGAGACAGATGATGATACACTCAGTACAACGTCACTTGAAGACACAGAAATAAGAAGGAAAATAAAAAAGAAACTAAAAAAGACAGACACAAGAACCGATGAAGATACTTGGAAAGAGATAAAAAATAATCTTATAGAATCAGAAAAAGAAGTATTTCCAATAGATGTGGACAGGTTTATAAGTTTATTAGATAATACCAGAGGAAAGAAAAATATTAAGGAAATAGTATATTCTTATACAGATAATATTAGAGATTTAATTAAAATGTGTAATATACTACATATAAAACTAAACACAAGCCTAAAGAATAGATGTTCACGACTGTCGAGAAAATTACATGAAATTTTGGATACAATCTCTACACTAAGTACTTAATTAATTTTGTTAAAACACATAATATTTTATATTATATACTTGTTTCGGACTTAAGATGAATATTTTGCAATGGAATGTAAATAGTTATTACAAAAGATTAGAAAATATTAAACTACTTATGAATGAGTTAGATCCAACCTGCATTTGTATACAGGAAACAAATTTTTCTGCTAATTACAATGCCGTCATAAAGGGATTCAATTGCTTTTATAAAAATCGTACACATAATAACAGAGCTAGTCGTGGCGTTGCTATTTATATTAAACCATATACTCTTCCTGAACTAATTAATATCAACACAAATTTAGAAGTAATAACCATAAAAATAAAATTTCCGTTTACATTTACATTATGTAACGTTTATCGTCCAAATAGTACCTCATTTACTAAAAATGACCTTAATGATCTTATTAAACAACTACCAGCACCGTTTCTTATTCTGGGCGACTTTAACAGTCATCATTTTTACTGGGGGTCTGAAAAATGTGATACTCGGGGCAAAATAATAGTAGATTGGCTAGAAGACCATGACAACATAGTAATCTTGAATACCGGTAAACCAACACATTTTGACAGTAACACTGGCCGCACCAGCAACATAGATTTGACTTTAGCTTCACAAAATATTGCAACATATTTTGAATGGAATGCTTTAGACGATTTATACGATAGTGACCATTTTCCTATTTTCATACAAACCTATTCACGACAAACAATTCCAAAAAAGATTCAAGTCCCCAAAAAATGGATTTTTGATAAAGCAGACTGGTCTTTATTTCAGGACGAAGTTAATAAAAATATTTCCAACTTATTTGACTTAGATAATTTAAACTGTAATATGACTTCTATAGATGAAATAATTCTTAGATTAAATAATTTAATAATTGATGCAGCTAATAAATCGATACCAAAAACTTCAGGAAGCTTCAACACTAATAACGTGCCCTGGTGGAATGATGACTGTAAAATAGCTGTAAAAGAATCTAAAAAAGCCTTCAGAAATTTTAAGAAACATGCGAAAGCCGACCCTGATTCCAAGTATAAAATAGAGTACAAAAAGAAAAGAGCATTTTGTAGAAGAGTTTTAAAGGAAAGCAAAAATAGATATTGGCAAAAATGGACGTCCTCAATCAATAATAATGTACCTATTAGTGAAGTATGGAAAAAAATTAAGAAAATCAACAAAACAAATTGTGGCTTTTCTACAATTGTACTTAAGAACAGCGATGATTCGCTTACAGCCAATCCAAAAGAAACCTCTAACCTACTTGCCAATAACTTTGCAGCAAACTCAAGTAGTCAAAATTATGATCACCAATTCAAAATATATAAATTGACTGAAGAAAATAAAGCAAACTATGAATTTAGTACTAATACCGATCCAATTAACAAAGAAATTTCTATGCACGAATTATTGTCAGTACTATCGCAAAGCAGCAATTCTAGTCCTGGTCCGGATAATATTCCAAACAACCTCATAAAAAATCTTCCTATCAGCGGACTTAAATATTTATTAAAATTGTATAATTACATGTGGCAAAAACAGTTATTTCCAAACATTTGGCGAGAAGCCCTAGTAATTCCAATACTTAAGCCTGGAAAAATAGCTAATATATCAGCAAGTTACAGACCCATAGCATTAACTTGTAATTTGTGTAAATTATTTGAAAAAATTATAAGCAAGAGGATTAAGTGGTATTTAGAAATAAATAACCATTTATCAAATTACCAGTACGGGTTTCGACAATTCAGGTCGACTTCTGATCACTTGATGAATATAGAAAGCGAAATTTTAGATTCTTTAGCAGACAACAATTATTTGGTTTTGGTAGCACTTGACATTGAGAAAGCATACGAAATGGTCTGGAAACATAGAGTAATTGACATTTTACAAGGCTTAAATATTAAAGGAAACATACTTGCATTTATTAAAAACTTTTTGACCCATAGAACTATTAAAGTGAGAATTAATAATACACTATCAGATCAAGTTATCATTGAAAATGGTTTGCCGCAAGGATCAGTTTTAAGTGTTATCCTATTTCTACTGGCCATTAATGATGTAATTTCGTATATAGACAAACCTGTGAAAAGTTTCTTATTTGCGGATGACTTGACTATTACTTGCGGTGGCAAAACCTTGGAGCCTACATTAACACTTATTCAAAATACACTTAATAATCTCCAAGAATGGTCTAAAAAGTCCGGATTTAAGTTTTCAAAAAGTAAAACAGAATACATAATATTTAACAGAAAAAAGAAAAAAAATAAACATTTACAATTGTCTCTAAATGAACACAAAATCAAAGAAGTAAAGAATATTAAAATATTAGGACTAACATTTGACACTAGAATGACTTGGAACATACATATAAATAAATTAAAAACTGAATGTAATAAAAGATTAAATGTAATAAAAGTGTTGTCATCACTATCCTGGGGTGCTGATAAAAATTGTTTGATTAATACATACAAAGCTCTTATTAGACAAAAATTAGATTATGGTTCTATATTCTATGATTCTGCTAAACAACGTAGCTTAAAATGTTTAGAAAGTATTCATAACAATGCTTTAAGACTAAGTATTGGTGCATTTAAGACAAGCCCAATCATGAGTATTTTGGCAGAATCGGGGGAAATGCCACTTTATTTGAGAAGAAAACAACTCATATTAATATATACCGTAAACATAATTTCCCAACAATCCAGTCCAATATATGATTATTTTACTAAATCCTCATCTAAAGCTGTGTACGAGATTCGCCCAAACCTTACACAACCATTACACATCCGAGCTGAAAAATACTTGAAAGAATTGAATCTGTGCCTTCCATCGGTTTTCCAAAAAAAAATACCGTCCTACGGCCCGTGGGACATTTGTGAATTTCCTATCAATCTAGAACTGACACATTTTTTTAAAGATAACACCCCACCATCCGTGTATAAAAATTTATTTAATGAAATTATCTATAAAAATAAGGAAAGCAAGCAGTTTTATACAGATGGTTCGGTGATAAATAACAAATCAGGATGTGCCGTAGTCTCTCACAATAATACCTTGCTTTACAAACTTTTAGATTTCCACAAGATTTTCAGTTGTGAAGCTATTGCTATTCTCAAAGCTTTAGAAATAATACAATATAATAGTAATTTAGATAGATTCATAGTTTTTTCTGATTCAAAATCATGTTTACAAGCATTACAAAACAATAACAATAAAGAACCACTTATATTAGAAATTAAAGAAGTAATGGCAAATTTAATTAACAATAAATATATATTTGAAATAATCTGGATCCCTAGTCATATAGGTATTATAGGTAACGAGAAAGCCGATTTAGAAGCTAAAAAAGCAGCAAACTTGAACTCAATAGATTTTTCTATTAAGGCAAACGCGACTGATTTCAAGAACCATATTAAATATAAAATAAAAACTCTATGGGATACACTTTGGAAGAATAACAATACAAGTAAATTATATGAGATCAGAAATTCTATTTTTGATAAGTTTTCTTCATCGTTTAATAATAGGAAAGATCAAACCATTATTACTAGGCTCCGTATTGGTCACACAAACATGACCCATGTATACATTATGAAAAAGATCAGTAAACCAAAATGTAAATGCGGGATGGATCTAACAGTAAAACATATTCTAGTAGATTGTCAGGCCTATAATAGAGATAAATCAACATGTAACCTACCTAATAACTTAAAAGATTGTTTAACTGAAAATGGCCTTATACAGACAGTTAACTTTTTAAAAAAGATAAATATGTACAAGACTATATAAATGTTACTATTGTAGTCGCTAATGACCTTAGTTGTTAAAAAGCGACTTAAAATAAATAAATAAAAAAAAAAAAAAATATTATTGTAAAACCCGTCTAATTTAATGCTGGAGACATAAATTTTACACAGTCAATTTTATCTTTAGTAGACTAAGGTCAATTATAGAGCGATAGATAACTACGATGTTTATCGAACGGTCCGTGATTGGCTTAGACCGTCGATAAACAAATGTTCGATATAATGAAAACGTGACAAAATAAATGTATAATTGTATATATGTAACATTGATCGGTGAGAAAATATCGTTACTCATTGTTAGAAAATATCGTTACTCATTGTTAGAAATATAATATATAAATTGAGTATTGTAGATTCATCTCAGACCCTTCTCCTAACTAAAAAAGAGGTCTACGCCCAGCAGAAGGATGTTACAGGCAGATTCAAAATAAAATAGAATTCACATAATATATATTCACTTGACTTGACGGTATCGCGTATTAATTGGAACCTGATTAAAAAAACAGGTTGACAATTGTTTACATGATTCAATAAAAGCTTTTCGTCTAATAATATCTCAATAGTCTCAATTAATATTACTCTAAAGCGGTGTCGCGTACCTGTGGTGAGTAATATTGTCAGAGATTCCGGCGGATCGTCGGGATTTAGGGTATTTAACTAACTTATGATGCTTCTGATATTGTAAGCGTCTTTAGACTTTGGTAGCAACTTACTATCAGATGAATTGCTCACTTAATTGCAACTTTAGATGTAAAAAATAATTGTGTTTTCTCGCAAACGAAAAAACCGACTTCAATTACATCGACAAGTGTACAACCAAAATAGACGCAATTAACAAACGCACTAGTCCCTACGACTTTCAAAGGTTTTTCTCGAACATACATATATATATATATATATATATATATATATATATATATATATATATATATATATATATATATATATATATATATATATATATATATATATACAGGGTGTCCCAAAAAGTAGTGATAAGCGGAATTCCAGAGATAGGGCACCCCTTGGGGTATCCGAATCACCCCTATGTATGTTCAGAGATTTTGCATAGTTTTCGAGTTATGAATTTTTTTATATGTTTTTGAGAATTTTCCACCTGAACAACTTTAAAAATTTCTAAAAAAAAAATTGAAGACTTTTCAGAATTTTTGTTTTTGTGTCTAAATAGTCATGAGCTGTAGCTTCCCGCTTAAAAGATTCAGCTTCTTAACTTTGATGGAAATTGTGAAAATCTAAGTGTAAAGTGAAAATTTTACGTTTTGAGAACTATGACTTCAATTTTCAACTTAGAATTAAAAATCTAAACAGGTGATTTTATGGTTTCTAATTAGGCTTAAAAACTTTTCCAGAGTCTCAGCTTTTATAATCATAAATAAAAAGTTGTACTTAATGGGGCTACTTTTGCTAAAATTTGCCTTCAAAGACATCAAGGTGGAAAATTCTTAAAATTACTAATTTGAATAAAAAAAATTTTTTTGCTCAATTTATTATTCCTTTAAGGTTAAATAGTTTTGTCGGCGCTCTAGCTGGGTCATACGTATAGGATTCGTGCGGAGGAAAATGATAAATCCGTAGACTGAGTGATATGGTTCCAAAACGATGGTGCTCCATGCCACTTTGCAAGAATAGTTAGACAACATTTAACAGAAAGATTTAGAGACAGATGGATCGGCCGTGGAGGGCCCATTACATGGCCGCCGCGGTCCCCAGACTTGAATCCAATCGATTTCTTTGTCTGGGGATATTATAAAGAAATAGTTTACGCTAAAAACATTAGCAACGTAGCGGAGTTAAGACGAAAATTGAGACAGGCAGAAGAAACAGTTAAAAACAAAAGAATAGCATTCGTAAGAGTTAATTAGTCTGTTAACCAACCAAAAGATTGTAAGAAAACTAAGATCGAAGATTTAATAAACATTTGGAGGTTATTTAGGTTTAATTAATAAAACGAAAAGTAATCGTCTTAAGATTATTTACTATAAAAAGTTTTCAATATGTCGACCTTCGTGCTCGATACATGTTCTAAATCGTCTTAAAAAGTCTTCTTTGAGTCTTACGAATGCTATTCTGTTGTTTTTAATTCTAATTAAGTACAACTTTTTATTTATGATTATGAAAGCTGAGACTCTGGAGAAGTTTTTAAGCCTAATTAGAAACCATAAAATCGCCTGTTTATATTTTTAATTCTAAGTTGAAAATTGAAGTCATAGTTCTCAAAACGTAAAATTTTCACTTTACACTTAGATTTTCACAATTTCCATCAAAGTTAAGAAGCTGAATCTTTTAAGCGGGAAGCTACAGCTCATGACTATTTAGACACAAAAACAAAAATTCTGAAAAGTCTTCAATTTTTTTTTAGAAATTTTTAAAGTTGTTCAGGTGGAAAATTCTCAAAAACATATAAAAAAATTCATAACTCGAAAACTATGCAAAATCGCTGAACATACATAGAGGTGATTCGGATACCCCAAGGGGTGCCCTATCTCTGGAATTCCGCTTATCACTACTTTTTGGGACACCCTGTATATATATATATATATATATATATATATATTTATATATATTAAACGGTCGAATTGAGTAACCTCCTCATTTTTTTAAGGTCAGTTAAAAAGATGGAAAAAAACGCCTTCCAATTCATAATTGACGAAGAATATTCCTCCTTTCTTCTGAATACCTGGCATGTATAAATTACGACGATCAATTCAATGTTTATAACTCATTCCTCTACTGCAAAATTAGATAAACGATTACATTTACGACCTAACTTAATATCTGAGCAAATAAATTTTAGTTGTACTCCGAAATTTCAATACACTTAAAGGACACTTTCGAGATTACTCCTTAAATGGATTTTGTCTAACTTGTTTTGTTATACTGAGTATTTGTGATGACACGTTGGCGCAACGGTCACAACACTGGTTTGTGGCTGTTGCGCTGAAGGTTGCGGGTTCGATACCCGCACATAACAAACATTTGTACTGACCATACAGATGTTTGCCGTAGTCTAGGTGTTTGTGCAGTCCTTGTGAGTTTCCCTACCGTGTCTCGAAGAGCACATTAAGCTATCGGTCCCGGTTGTTATCATGTACACCTGATAGCGATATGTACGCTAACCCGCATTGGAGCAGCGTGGTGGAATAAGCTCTGATCTGAGTACATATGAACGAATACTAGCTGACTCAACAGAGCCTATCCTGTCTAGGTAACTATCAAGAGCGTAAATTGCAATAATTGTTACGTTTTCACCAATTTTACAATCTAAGGATTAAAAAGTATTCAAATCTAGCGATTTTAGCGATTCATTTTAATTTATAATGTTATAATGTCTAACAAATGATTCAGCAATATTGACCTCCTACGCGTAGTTTTAACTTAGTACTTGTAATCAAAATTTATATTTGTGCTGTATAGTCTAACATAGTTATATTGACACAACCCCATATTACTAAATAATATTAAGTTCCGACTTTATGCGTACACGGGAGGATTCCTGTATACTTGTTCAACTTTGTCTAAGTTCGCAATTAATACCCTTCTCGTAAGTGTTATTTTACGCAGATATTTTATAACTATGTATTATCATGTACTTGCTACGGTCCATGAAACGCAATGGTAAGGTAGTTTTTGTATTTACATCTTTATAAATAACTAGCCGATCCGTGCCCTCTTCATTGGGGGTTAATTATTATTTTTATGATGCAAAAATATAGAAAATTTTTCATATCTACGATTTTATTTTTGTATTACCCACACATTGGGAATTCTAAACATTTTTTTTTTTTGAATATATCAAAAATTGACCGCTCCAACGGGGTTCGAACCCGCGTCTCCGGCTGACCGTGTCGGCGCTCTAGCCAATTAAGCTATGAAACGATGTACCCGCTAGATCGAAATTTTTGATATGATAATTTTTATGTTCGGTTTAAGCGAACTGTGGCGAAAATTTTTCATCGCTCTAGCATTTCTCCGACTTGATTTACATATACTATAATTTTTCACTGAATTTTTTGTTCAATAAAAATAAAATACAGCATATATCACTCCTGAATAGTGTAGCTTTCTGTTAGTGAAAGAATTTTCATGATCGTATCAGTATTTGCAAAGATTACCTCCTACAAACAAACAAAGTTAAAAACTTTACCTCTTTATAATATGAGTATTATATGTTCTTAACAAAATACCGACTTCAATCTACATTAACAAGTGTAGTGCAAGATATGTTATTAAAACCGATACACCCAGTAAAATGTATGACATACCTAACACATATATATCTTATTAAGTCTGATACAAGAATTTTGATGTGAAACAGCTATAGACGAGGGTACTAAGGGTAACGACGAGGTTTTTACAAGCCCGTTGGCGCAGTGTGGGTTCGATTCCCACCCCGAGTCTGGGTATAATATAAATATTTATTTATATATTTATATATGTATTATTTATAAGTATGTTTATCAAAAAAAATGTAGCTATATACCAGTCGGCTGTTACCTATAACACAAGCATTAAGTTACTTGCTTTAGGAACAGATGACCGTGTGTGTATTGTGTAGATATTTATTTATTTAAACCTGATTGTAGGCGTGGCGATACAGGCCGTGGCGACGCTTCGCCACGTTATATGACTGAATATATGTATTATACTATATATAGTAATTGAGTTGTCGCGATTTCAAAGAAATTTTTGAACTAAAATTTTTTGTATATAAATAAAACACAACTTTTTTGTCATATGTTTGCAGCGATACTAATATAAAAAAAAATTGAAGTAAAACTTCTTTACGCACGCTTGACTTGGGGCTTGAGCTGGTGAATGCGTGACGAGAGCGATACGAAAAGTGTGGTTGAGTGAGGCGATCGAAGCAAGAGAGAGAGCTGCGAGCACACATATTCTTTCTCTCACGTTTCGTATATCTAAGACACAGTGCAGGCCTATTGTGCAAGCCTATTGCTAAAAAAGCTTTACTTCAGTTGTGTGGTCTAAAGCAAAGCACACTCATTTTTTTTTTGTCTTAACATTATTAAAAATAATTTGCAGCATATACAATAGATTACTCATTGCATACATGATTATTATGTGCATGCAGGATTGTTGAAAAACGTTCAATAAATGTACTGGAAAAGTCGGAACGGTATTTTTGTATACTTATTGAATTTTTTTGTGAAAACGGTGATTTTTCAAAGTGAGTTTCAAGCTGAATATTCTAATATTCAGCTGTAACGAATGACAGCCGCATGTTTTTCTGACAACTTTGTTTCACAACAACAATAAATCGTAAAAATAAAAATATTTAAAGATTGAGAAAGACGGACAATTGTGGAAGGTGCCTAAAGATACCCATGATACATGATACTTTATGGCAGGCTTTCAGAAAAACACGTGCCGCTTGGCATTCCAATTTCAAGCAACACTTTTGCAGGATTTGAAATTAAAATAAAAATCAAAAATGACTTTATAAATTAATTTAGTTTTTAATAAATTAATTATAGTTAAATTTCACTTTTCTACCACAAATTAAGAATGTAGATTCTACAAGAAGAATCGAGAAGAAACCCGCATTATTCTTTTGAAAAACCTGATTAAAATATTCGTAGGTGAAAAAACAGAAGACTTAAAAATATTCGCTACTTTCCACAATTTTCGATTTCCATAAGACGCTCTATACTTTTATTCGAAGTTTTAAAAACTCTCGATGCAATTCAAATATCTTCGTGACGGCTTAACGTTTACATCTCGGATTCATTTGCGATTCGGAATAGTTGCTAAAAGACTAGAGTGCTGAAAATTTATCGTACTTTAAATTGGTACATTATTTGAATCATTAAATTCTGTTGCTATGAAATATATCGTGATATACGGCCTAACATTTTTTTTTATATTTTAACCTTTAGGAGGACAGATAAGCATATAGCTGCTTGAACCGTAAAATTGAAGTCTAAGCAGGTGCCGAAACCGTAACCGTTGAAATATAAACCGGAAGAAAATATTTCCAATTACTATATATACTTAATATTTCCATCCCAAGTGGGAATCTACCACGCAAACCGCCGGTGTTTAGACGCCCGCACAGTACGCGCTCCACCACACCAGAGCGGTTGTTACATACATACGTATCACTTAATAATGTTTTTATTTACATGATAATATTTGTCTGATTCTTTTTATTACGACGCTGCGTATTTGCATTCATTATAAGCTCAGAACGCAAAGATAAAACTTACGTTATAAAGATTGTAGCCACCTTTTTAGCCCAATTTATACTTATCTAAATGTTTTTTCTGGCGATTTCCATTAATAAGACAAATATTTGTCAATTTATTGCTGAAAAATCATTAGTATACCAAAAAAAAAAACGGTACTTATATATTCTGATCGTTTCTAGTTTAATTGTTTTATAACACTAATTAATTTCACCGGCTAGTTTTGGCTCGACGTATTTGAGAGCGAAAATTGAGCACATTAACCTAAATGAGTGATTTATACTAATTTGGCATTTATAAAAGCTTATATGCTAACCAAATCTAAAATTATATATAAAAATAAATAATAATTAACACAAATTTGCGTTATAGTTATTTTTATATTATTTTTATATATATTTATTAATATACTTTTATATTTATATTTATTTGCTAAATATAATTTCCTTATAAAACTTATTTGTATGTACATAGAGCTCAGTAAGTACTTTCGTTTTGACGTACTTTTCCGCGGTCCCATTGCTATTTGGCATTTTATTTATCTTTTACTATCAATCATAATTATAAGCCAATTGAAACCCAGAGTGACTTATGATTTGAATTTGATAAAATGGCAGCGAGATAAATATATCGCTTATAATTTTAAAGATTGTAATAGATTGGATTGTGTGGAATTAAAAAAAAAAGGCAAAAAATAATTTTAGTTCAATTTTAAGCAGTATTCTTCGAAGTCGGTCCTCTAAAATAAAAAGTTAAAAAATAACATAATTGAGTAAAAAGTATTTTAATAAAACAAATACATTACAAGGTAGAAGTATTTATGAATCAGTTTAACGGATAATATTTTTCTCTGCTTTCACTGTTTATCCGGCCTCCCATCTCTTTGCCTTTATTTGATATTTTTCCACTTGATTTATGATATTCGGAGACGGTGTATTTAACTGATTAAGTTTATTTAGTATCAACTTTAACCTCAATATCTTTCGTAACACTAACTTGTGAAAATAATGCGAAAAGAATTTTGTGTTTTTTTTTTTTGTTCCTTTTTAGAATGTAACAGGAGCAAACTTATTGATACAAATTCATATATCACATGTATGACATTCCTACATATACATCATATAATTTTTCCAAAAACATATGCATTTCTTCAGAGTGTATTAGAGACTGTTCTCATTACATCATAATATTAATTATGGAACTAGAGCACAGTAGGAAATAAATTGCTAAAATTTGGAACATCCCGACCGGGGAAGAATAACGGAATTTACTTTCCATCAGGCTGACCAATATGCTTGGTTGCCATCTTTGTAACGTAAAAATAAACTTTATTTATTTTTAGAGAGTTTAATTCTTATTAAGGAAATCAATAAATTGTAATTGAAGAAAAAACTAAAAAACCACACTTTTATAGCTAATCGATCTAAAAAGTAGAAAATAATTTTTAATAACAAAGAGTTTATATTACAGTAGTAGAAGATCGAACAATCAATCGTAATTAATTACTCCAAAATAAAATTATAATAAAATTTAAGTTTTTAAGAGATTCAATTCAGAGTAGAGAACCCAAGCTAATAAAAACGTGGTAGAAAAATACGTATAAAATATAATTACGCATTAAAAACATTAAGAAATGAGAGAGATTTCAGAAGATGAGCTTTTAATATATTTTATATTTCAATAAATTTTCACAGCAATACTGTAATTATTAACTCAGTGTAATATTTTGATGATGATGTAGAGACTAAGATTTGCGATCACCGAAGATAAAATAGGAGATATTTATTATTATTGAAGTAAAACTTTTTTACCACGCTTGACTTGAGGAGTAAGCTGGAAAGTGCGTGACGAGAGTGTTACGCAAAATGTGATCGGGTGAGGTGAAGTTAAGAGGGAGATATAAGTTAGTGAAGAAATGCTTTTAGACATTTTAAGACTGGTTATTAAGGCTTCTAGGATTCTAAAGTTGCGGTGAAGTACCGATGCATCTTAAAAAATAATAATAATAATATATGGAATAACAAAAGCACGGGCATAATATCATCATTACAGCCTTTACAGTCCACTACTGGACATAGGCCTCCATAAGTTTACGCCAAAAATAACGTGAACTCATGTGTTTTGCTCATAGTCACCACGCTGGGCAGGCGGGTTGGTGACCGCAGGGCTGGCTTTGTCGCACCGAAGACGCTTCTGCCCGTCTTCGGCCTGTATATTTCAAAGTCAGCAGTTTGATGGTTATCCCGCCATCGGTCGGCTTTTCAAGTTCCAAGGTGGTAGCAGAACTATCTTATCCCTTAGTCGCCTCTTACGACACCCACGGGAAGAGAGGGGGTGGCTATATTCTTTAGTACCGTAGCCACACAGTACATAATAAGCCTGTGGATATATCACATAACTATAAAAAAAAGCGCATAACTCAAGAATGGCTCGACCAATTCGGCTAATTTATTTTTTTTGTGTTTCATAAAGCCCACAGAAGGTTTTAATACTAAAAAAATAATAATATTTTTTTAATTAATTTTTACTATGAACTTTTGATAGAAATAAGTCTGTCCGGGCAGCTAGTAAAGTATATAAATATATATTACTAATTCTTTCATATCCTAGCCTACGTGCATAATCCATGGAGCTTTTTAATCGTAACAGGGTCTAATCTGTTGATATCCATTAGTTAAATTTATAACATACATAAAAATTTATCGCTAGATTAAAGACTATGATATTAACGATCCATAGTCTAAAATGATATAAGTTTTACGCGTGTCTGCTAGTAACTCTGTATTAGTCTAATGACTTCAAAAAAATTTGAAAAGAAAACTTAACTAAACTTACAAGTTTAAAATCAACTAAAGTTTACAAACTTAAAACTAAAAAAAAAATTTTTGCCGAACTCTTTAAGTAATTCAGTTTTCCTTTGACGAAACCTTTTGATTTGTATCGATTTGATATTTAAAGCTTACATATTGGACACAAAAAAAAATTTAATACGATGGCAATTATTTTATTAATTAAAGTTAAATAACTGATAAAATTTATCTGGATCTACAAAAATAACATTACTTTCCACTCCACTTTATACACAAACAAATATATATAATAATAGCTAATAGGGCTATAGAAGTCTCAATATAATTATATTGATGATATAAATATACAATGTAACATAACATAATAATACACTTTATTGTACACCAAAACAGAAATAATGCATATTAGATTGATTGATGATACATATGACACAAAGTATCACATAAAGTACATAGAGCGGTCTTATCGCTGAAAATCGATCTCATCCAGGCAGCCAAGGGTCCGAGGATGTACATAGTATTGTCATTACAATCACATTCTAAACAAAGCACTAAAAGGCAGAGCAAAAAAAATAACTTACTATCATTTTTCATATTTCATAATAATATTTTATCGCCCAATAACAATAATCTTATCGAGAGCAGATCAGAGAAAAAAATATAACATATAATCAAGTATATATAAATCTATTTCCCAGCCATATGTTTTTGGATTTCCAAGAGACTCTTGGCTTTTGTTTCAGGGATAAAAAATATTGTGAACAATAACGCACAAGTGCAGGTACAAGTGAAAAACCAGAACATAACGTGACCACCGATAACCTCAATCAATGAACCAAACGCAGTTGTAACCAGAAATCCAGCTAACCAAGCGCAAGTCAGAGCAACAGCTGATCCCTTACTTCTTACGTTACAGGTGAACATCTCGCCTATGAGAACATTTGGCACTATTCCCAATCCTGTAACAAAGATTAAATGTTTCACCGTATAAACATATATAATTTTACATTGCTATAAAATTTTCTTACCAAAATCATATCCAATAAAGAATACTATGAGAATAACCAAAGGTAACCATTGCACGTTAATTATTCCAGGTGCTCCTACGTGGTCCAAGTAAAAGTACAGGCCTAGCGAAAACTGAAATTAACAAAAGCTGATGTTAATAAAAAAATTATTACGTGTATCTCTTTGAAAATACTTAGGAGGTATGTATACAAAACGATATAATTAGACCTAGCTGCAGCCGATAAACTGTGTCTGTATGCTCGACCAGGGTTATCATAGCTTTCCTATAAAATTTGCGTAAAATGACAATGCAGCAGTATTTGCACGGTGCGAAGAAAACCGAAAGAAATTTTTTTTTGTTAGCGTAGCCTATGGACGCCTGATACACCAGAAGTATGGCAACCCCACTGCCTACTCCCACACTTTCTAGAAGCTTAGGCAACCCTGCTCACTACAGGAACATAATACTAATTGAGAGTTTTATTAGGTGGCTGTGAAGCTCTGTAAGATTGAGCAAAGTCTTCAGTCAAAACTTAAGAAGAATGTTTCTTGCTATGGCCTACTTGAAATTATTTGTATACCTGTACATCTGTTCTATATAAATCCTATCCTTAACTCCTTTATTTTCTCAAACGAGTGATGCATTTACATTTTATGTACATAGTTCTAAGGTTAGTCAGTGGTGACAATTATTACTTTACATCTAGTGAACCTACTGCGTGTTTTTTATAAAAACTATTTTATTAAAAATTATCTTAATATATATAAATCTCGTGTCACAATGTTTGTCCTCAATGGACTCCTAAACTACTTAACCGATTTTAGTCAAATTTGCACACCGTGTGCAGTTTGATCCAACTTAAAAGATAGGCTATATTTTATTTTGATATATTATGTTATTATTATATTTCAGAAAAAAATAAGGTGATACGAAGTTCGCTAGGTCAGCTAGTCCTTTTATATATTTATGTCTATAGTAATAAAGAAATGTAAATACTGTTGGCTATTTTGCCATACAAACGTTTGCCGTGGCCTGGGTGTTTGTGCAATCCTTATGGGTTGCCTCATTGTGTCTCGGAGAGCACTTTTAGCCGTCGGTCCCGGTTGTTATCATGTACACCTGATAGCGATCGTTACTCATAGTAGGGAATATATCCGCCAACCCGCATTGGAGTAGCGTGGTGGATTAAGGTCTGATCCTTCTCCTACATGGGGCAAGAGGCCTATCAGTGAGATATTACAAGTTAAAGCGTATAGATGAGATTACGCTTCAATTTTGCCATAAATATTAATTGATTGTGGTAGAAAGTCGATACAGATCAATGATTAAGTTATAGAGCAGTGAAGCCTTGGTCCAAATATTTGTTAGGACAACTGAATTTTTTGAAAACTGAAGTTAAAGTTGAAACTGTCATTAAGAAACCTATGTGTGTCAAGCAGAACTTACCATACTGATAGCGCATACAATAGTAGATATTATTAAAAGCGTTCTTCGTCCTAACCTTTCGATGAAGAAAGATGATACAACACTACCGAATAGTTCAAAACCTCCAATTATTATCATAGATACACTCGCGCTAATAGATGAACCCGCCATTTCAAATATAGATGCAGAAAAGAAGAAAACAGCCATAACACCACTTCCGTGTTGTAAAATATTTATAGTAACAACAATAAAAAGTGCACGCCTGTTTGTTTTTAGTGTGAACAATTCTCTCCAGTCCATTTTAGTATTGGTCGATTTGAACTCTTTTTTAACTTCATATAGATTATCCTTGTCTTCTAATCTTCCCAATATCTTTAGAACTTTAACGAGTGATTCTTCATCATCTAAGATAATAAAAATATTAAGAAAGAACGTTAGAAAGTTGTTAAAATTATGAATTAATAATTCATTATTCATTATCTCAGAAAATGTCTTTAATAACAAAAGTTTTGGAAAGTATTTTATACTTACTTTTTAATACGTGAAAAATAGGAGATTCTGGCAACAGCAATACACATGCCGTAAAAATTATGGACATTGTTAAAATAACGTATGTCGATGTATGGTAAGAAAAAAATGGTCCAACAGACAACAATAAAATTGCACCAATAGTTGTAAAAACTCCCATAGCTGTTAAGAGAAATCCTCTTATAGACGTGGATCTGCAACAAAAAGATAAAATATACAATTAATTTAATATAAATTGAGAAATATACGTTATTACGCAAATCTTTTTAATTTAGTTTTTATAAGTAATAAGCAAATTTGAATAAACATGAGAGAGATAAGAAACAACTTAAATTCGTAACGAATTATTGAAAAATTGGGCTAAAATGTACTAACGCTATTTCTCCAATGTAAACTACATTGATCAAGGATATAATTCCAATCCCAGCACCAGCTATGATTCTTCCGAAATACAGCATGGCTAAATTCTCGCTTATAGACAAAATGATATTAGCCATTACTGACAGCATGCCGCCAAGAATCAGACAAGGCTTCCTTCCTTTAGAATTCGATAGCCATCCCATTATATATGGGCCTGAAAATATAAAACAGTTTAATTTCATTTATTTTTTTAAATGAGATACTAATTTAACGAACATCTATTTGTTTTTAACCGACTTCCAAAAAAGGAGGAGGTTCTCAATTCGACTTTTTTTTTTTTTTTTTATGTATGTTACATCAGAACTTTTGACCGGGTAGACCGATTTCGACAAATTTTGTTTTAATCGAAAGGTGGTGTGTGCCAATTGGTCCCATTTAAATTTATTTGAGATCTAACAACTACTTTTCGAGTTATATCTAATAATGCGTTTTTACTTGACGCTTTTTTCGTCGACCTACGTTGTATTATACCGCGTAACTTTCTACTGGATGTACCGATTTTGATAATTCTTTTTTTGTTGGAAAGGGGATATCCCTAGTTTGGTACCGTGATAAGGAAACCAGGATTTGATGATGGAATCCTAGAGAAATCGAGGGAAACTCTCGAAAATCCGTAATAACTTTTTATTGGGTGTACCGATTTTGATAATTTTTAATTTAATCGAAAGCTGATGTTTATTATGTGGTTATATATAAATTTTATCAAGATCTGATAACTACTTTTTGAGTTATCTTTGATAACGCGTAGTTACTTGACTATTTTTTCGTCGATCTACGTTGTATTACTCGTCGATGAAATTGAAGTCGGTTTTTTTTTTCGTTTGTGAGCAAACATAATTTATTATACGGAACTTTTTTATTTTATACAAGTTAAAGGAGGAAGCATCATTTTTTTGTACAAAAAACTATTTATAGAGATATGAATAAATAATAATAAAAAATAAAAATCTTAAGTAACGGTCTCCTAACTTGAGCAAACGTAGGAAATAACTAAATAATAATGAAATCAGCAATACAAGAACAAACAAACCTGTCACGGGCGATCGAAACTGCAATGTCTAACGCATTTTTATAATGACTTAGCCGGTAAACAATCTTATCACCTGATGAAAAGCGGTTAACGAAACCTATAGATGCTTGCAACACTCGAAGAATCACAAACGTGTTGTAAGCCCTATTCCCGATCTTCCCCAGGAGTTCTGGCCATCTTGCTCGCGAGAGAAGCACACAACATTGATTGAGAACAATATTATGTAGCTATGGTCTTCTGTAGGGTACTTCCCCAGAGGGGCTGCTCCAGATTTTGAACAGGACAAATCCTACTGTGCGCTACCTCCGTGAACGCATCAACCCATGTGACCACGTTTTATATTATAAACCAAAACTGAAACTTTTTTACTTAAACTGAATTGGTCTTTTCTTAACTTTTTTATAATCTTTTTAATTATTTAATTCCTTAGCTTAATTTATTTGCATTTATAAGTTACTGTGTCAGTTACGATAATTATATTTAGCATTATGTACCAGTAATTTGTGTAAAGGATCACACAGTTTAGACTGATTATCTCACTAATCTCAACGTATAATTGTTGTAGTCTAAATAATTTTGTATAAATATTGTGCGTTACCTGGTATAGCCCCAATGTACATTATAGAAGCTATAAGCGAAATTTCCGCTTCCGATGGCAAATAGCGTAGTGGTGATTGATCGGGATCTCGGAGTTTTGGTATGATCGGACCCGTCCAAGTAATTGTGTATCCTAGGACCATTTGTCCTAAATATACTGAAATTAATACAACACTTAATGATGTATTCCTACACTTCCTTTCATTTTTCTTTGAAGTATATATATACTCTTAAGCATTTTAATATTTTTGTACCACACTCAATTTCCTTATACTAATACACTGGCACTAAAAACTTAATACGGCACTATATTTATACAACGTTTGAAATACGTACGGCAAGCCGATATTAATATTTGATTTTTTATTCCAGACGTTTTATTAAAGAACATTTTAATAGATGTTTATTGAATTACACTTTATCGCGTATTAGTTGTATCCACAAAGTGATATCTCGTCACAAAAAACGTTGTCAATATGAGGTATATAAAGTGATTGTATTATTATATACTAAGTGACTATATTTGACAGCTTGATAAATTAGTTAATGAAAAACAGCTTGTATAGAAAAGTTTTAGTTCACAAAGAGAACATACAAGAGACAAGCACTTGTAAAAACTAACTAGCTTGTCAAAAGATTACTAAATATATAGTGAACTTTTTTGGATTTTATCGCGGTTTATTAGGTTTTTTACATGCCCGACGTTTCGGACACTTTACAACAATCTCAATCTTGATCACGAAAGGACTATATCTAATACTATTAAACGAGCAATTCTTGTATATGTATATATTATATATATAGAATCTGAATCTCGGAAACGGCTCCAACGATTTTCATAAGATTTAGTATATAGGAGGTTTCGGGGGAAATAAATTCGTCTAGCTAGGATTCATTTTTAGAAAATGTCGTTTTATCCCTGTTTTTAGGGAGTGAAAAAATGTCGTTAAAATACGAAGGTAAATTTAATAAAATAATAATAAAGTTGTAATAGCTCGGTGGGAAATCGGCCGGTCGCGATCAACTGAGAAGATCATGGTTCAAATCGCCATGCCCCCTGATCAAGTATTTTTTTTCTTTTTTTTTCTAATTGCTCTCGATTTTTATTTAAATAGGCAGTTCTTATTTTTTATTATTATGCCGGTATAATCGAAAAAAAGTACTGTGTGGCTACGGTACTAAAGAATATAGCCACCCCCTCTCTTCCCGTGGGTGTCGTAAGAGGCGACTAAGGGATAACACAGTTCCGCTACCACCTTGGAACTTAAAAAGCCGACTTGTGGCGGAATAACCATCCAACTGCTGGCTTTGAAATACACAGGCCGAAGACGGGCAGCAGCGTCTTCGGTGCGACAAAGTTAGTACTGCGGTTACCAACCCGCCTGCCCAGCGTGGTGACTATGGGCAAAACACATGAGTTCACGTTATTTTTGGCGTTAACTTGTGGAGGCCTATGTAGAGCAGTGGACTGTATAGGCTGTAATGATGATGATGATAATGATGATAATCGAAAAATATCATTCATATTTTATCATTATTATTTTTTTTATTATTGTTGATTTTTTATTTTTTATATTTATAAAATATATATATATTTTTAAAAATACAAATTTTTTATTATTGTCGTTAAAAAAATTATTCATATTTTATAAATATGTAATTTGTATATATTATTATGACTTCCAAAAAACACGATTTTTTGGAGCGCCTATCAGTTTTTGAGAATCAATTACTCTCAATCTTGTAATTGTGTAATTTGTATCAATTTTCAATTTATCGTCATTTCTTATTTTTATTTTATACATTGTCTTTGTTATACATCGTGCGTTAATTCATTATTAATAATTGTGTTTGCAGGCAAACGAAAAAAAAAAACCGACTTCAATTATATCGACAAGTAATACAACGTAGGAATACGAAAAAATAGTCAAGAAATACGCATTATCAAAGATTACTCAAAAAGTTGTAATCAGATATCGATGAAATGTGACCACATGATAAACATCGGCTTTCGATTAAGTTAAAAATCACCAAAATCGGTACACCCAGCAAAAAAGTTATGCGAATTTTCGAGAGTTTCCCTCGATTTCTCTGGGATCCCATCATCAGATCCTGGTTTCCTTATTATGGTACCACACCAGGGGTATCTTTTTTCCAAGAAAAAAAGAATTATCAAAAACTTTTCATAAACGACGAAGTAAAACGAAAATATACGGTCGAATTGAGTAACCTCCTTTTTTTTTGAAGTCGATTAAAAAACACTTCATCCAAACCGGCACTGAATCATTTTAACTATCTCTTCTACTAATCCTTCACGATTTACTAAAAATACCGAGCTGAGCTCGGTCACTAAGGTACTAGTAATTAAAACATAAAACATTCCCTTTAGCATAATCCACTTTATATTATTTTTAGCTACAATATTAACTCTTTATTGATCATAATCCTTAAAAATATACTTTATATCTATTAGTTTTTTTATTTATTGTTTTGTTATGTCATAAATTATATAAATTTGTTGACATAGATAAATTTTATAAAATTCTTAGTTCACCGATAAGAGTTAATCATAATCTTATTAAGCCTACAGTTATTTCTTAAATAAGTAAGATAAAAAAGTGGTTTGTATGGTATTTTTAAAAACAAAAATAATTTATGAGCATATATTTGACTAGCCCTTTGGCGCAGTTTGTAGTGATCCTGTTATCTGCTCCGAAGGTACAGGGGGTGGGGGGGTGTTAACAGTATAAATTAATCAAAAACTAAGTCACACTAATCAAAGTGCAAAAGAATCAAATTTAAAATCATTTTCAAGTTTACTTTGTCATCGGAGCATGTTAAATAATAATTTTCAAATCGCAATTGGCATCCACAGGAAAGGCTTGCCTAATGTTGCTGGATGTCAGCAACTTTAACAGTCTTGATTTTGAACCTTACTGACTACTTCTTGTTTATGTTATATGATAGCAAGCAATGTAACTAGGGATATAATGAGGATAGTAGGACTTGGTTGGATTAGCAAGAATTCGACAGGTTTTTTAAATATATCTCTTAGTTAATTAGAAAAACACGTTTGCTATTTTATGAACGTCTCTAATATTTAAGATTATCAGATTAGCATCTCGACTTGTGAAACAATTACGGACATATATTTTTGTGCTGACAAGTTCTGAAAATCAAATTTGCATGTCAGAGCTGACACATACATTTCACTCCAAAATATGTCGATACACACTCGTGTAAAAAATTAAAAAATAATAATATGAAAAATATTGGTTTAATATTTAAAAGATAATTGGATTATTCTCACTTGAGAACTTAAACCTATTTAATACCTAATTCTTTAATCATCTATTGGCATTATTTATATTTTGTAATGCGTGTCGTCATGAAATAAAAGAAACAAAACATAAATTATTATTTAACCTATGTATATCCAAAAGACTTTGCTTTTGTTGCAGGAATGAAGAATATTGTGAACAAAAGTGCACAGGCGCACGTACTTGAGTAAATCCAAAAACACCATAAGCACCTAAGCTCTCCAACGTGCTATTAAAAACCGAGGTAACCACAAATCCTGCTAACCATGCTGTGGTCATCGCGACTGAGGAACCAATACTTCTCGCTTCACTCGAGAACATCTCACCAATAAGGACATTCTGAACTATTCCTATTCCTAAAATAAAGAAAAATGATGTAAAATTAATCGATAGTGAATGTTAAAAGAAAATTATCAAGGAGGTAGAGGCGCCAAATGACTTCCTTCAAATCTGGAACATATCGATTAAGGACGCACCTTTACTGTACTAAACATCACCAAATAACACTCTTGATTAGTGTTTTGATCCTTTGAGCAATGTAGGCAGTAAGCTCCTGGAGAAGTACTCGACGACGGGTTAAAAAAATTTCCTTATATTGCCAGTGTTCATAAGTTGCGGTAACCGCTTATCATCAGGCGCTACACGCACGCTTGCTGCACACCCAAAAAATGTTTAAAAAATCTTACCAGAATCGTATCCAATAAAAAAAAAAACATTATTTTATTTTTTATTTTTTTACCGTATATAATAGATAATAATAAATGCTTCAAACTCAAATGACCCTACAGTAGGATATTCTCCTGTCTTGGGGGCCCGAAAACACACAAAATACACATACACAACGGTCGATACACACGTGTCACATGTCTGTCGTGAGCGGGAATCGAACCCGCGACCGCCAGCGCAACAGCCAGTGCTATGACCGCTGCGCCAACGCGTCGTGGTCTTGTTTTCCTATCGTAAGAAACTTAATGCTTGTGTTATAAGCAACAGCCGACAGTTATAGCTATTTTTTATATAAAAATATACATAGAATATAAAATATAATATATATACAAATCTTATACAATACAGGCGGGAATCGAAGCCACAGCTAGGGTCATTACAAACCGCGCCAACGGGCTAGCCAAACGACGAATCTAAAGATTGTTTACTACCATTGTATTAAAAAAAAAACGAACCAACATGTTAGACATTTTAATAAAAACTATTGCTTACCATACTGAGAGAGCATATAGTAGTCGATATTATCAGAAGCGTTTTTCTTCCTAATCTTTCAACTAAAAATAGTTATTAAATGGTTCTGATTCAAATTACATATAGTTTGACCAGTACGTTTGGAGAAATATGATTAATATTTTTATTAATATTACCTTTTAATACATAAAATATAGGAGATTCTGGTATGAAAAGTAACATATAACGTAAAAACTATTGCTAAACCTAAACCAAAAATATGTTGATGCATGGTATGATAGAAATCCTCCTATAGCAAATAATAAGATTGCTTCGCAAGTCATGGAAATTCCAACAACGCTTAAAAGAATTCCTCTTATTGACGAAGACTTGCAAAAGTATGTACTTTATTTTTTCATGTTAAACTACAAAAATGTTCGAGAAAATCAATATATGTTCATTTAAAGGTAAGCAACATCTTGCCCAAAATCTCTAGCCTGACTAGGGAAGTACAAACAATGTTTTTTTTATGTTGATAGTTTATTATAAAAACAAAATATACTGACTAAGATCATCATTGCAGCCTATACAGTCCACTGCTGGACATAGGCCTCCACAAGTTTACGCCAAAAATAACGTGAACTCATGTGTTTTGCCCATAGTCACCACGCTGGGCAGGCGGGTTGATGACCGCAGTACTGGCTTTTGGCTTGTCGCACCGAAGACGCTGCTGCCCGTCTTCGGCCTGTGTATTTCAAAGCCAGCAGTTGGATGGTTATCCCGCCATCGGTCGGCTTTTTAATTTCCAAGGTGGTAAAGGAACTGTGTTATCCCTTAGACTTGACTAAGATATGTTAATGTTAAATTGTAATTCTTGAAAAAAAAAATACTAGCATTACCTGGAATTATTCCAACGTACAAAAGAGTCGCAATGAGATTAATGGTGATTAATTCTGATCTCGCAATTTCGGCAAAATAGGTCCTGACCAAGATATTGTGTATCCTATTAGTGCTTGCCCCAAATATACTAAAATAAAATAAAATTCGATCAAGTCTCGCAGTACCGCTCAAAGCTCGGATGGCTCCCGATAAAGCACCGTCGTAACCTCCATGTCGTAACTCTCCTTTATTCCATACTTCTTCCCCGCTATACCTTAAAGAGCGCTTTTCTTTCCTGGGTAACCCTACTTTTCACCTAAATCTTCGCTCTCTAAATGATAATAAGTTAAGTTTACCTACATATAAACACGAGCTTATATTCCAGTTCTTTCTCGCTAAAGGCTGTAAGACTGTGGAATTCCTTCTAAAATCCGTCAATCCCCTACTATATCTGTCTTCAAAAATCGAGTTAAGAACTTTTACAAAACTATGACTTAATTTCTTACACGCATATATTCGCCATTATTTTCTCAAAACGACTTATATTTGTACCAATTAAGCATATTTTTTATTTTATTTTTTTAAATTACTTCTTTATTATTTATATATAATATTATTATTTATTTATTATATTATATATTTCATTATTATTTATTTATTTATACTCTTTAATACTGTGAGTATTGCGCATGTGTAGATATTTGTATGTATTTATATGGATTGTATATATTATATAATTGTAGATTATATTATATTCTAAAGCTGCACAAGCCCCTTATATTCAACAAGCTCCTATCTGGTGAGTAGTCTGGAAGAGATCACTACCTAGTGATAAGACCGCCCGTTGCATGCGATGTAATTATTATTTTCCCTTTAAGCTTTATTCTTATGTAATTGTTATATGTTACTGTGTGCAATAAAGTTATTTATTATTATTATTAAATTTAATGAATAGAATTTATCGGAATCGCTGAAGATTTTGAAATACACCTTAAAGAAATTTTCGTTATACTTCTTCGAATTAACAAAAATGAATTATTAATTTGCATAGATTAAAATATATTTATACGGTAGACTGTATTTTACCTCTCGTATTTTTGTCAAATGATTTTAGAGGAAAACTTGAAAGCAAAAAAATATTAAAAACAGTGCGACGTATAAAAGCATACAAAAGAAACTTAATCAAGCAACACTACAATAAAAAGGATAATAAAATAAAAACATGAATAAAAATTAACATGTTCTTGTGTTTTTAAATAGGTACTCACTGCATGTCGATGATATTATTTGATTTAAAATTCCATTATTTCTAAAGAACATTTTTGTTACTTCACGTCCTAACAATTTGAGAAAAGTGCACTAACAATTAATTATCTCTTTGATAAAGCAGTAACACAATTTATTGCAGCGGTTACACTAAGGTGATATCGTTGTTTGATTGTAGATGTGTTTAATATTTTTCTACTTCCAAATACTAACCAATTATTGTTGATAAACGACTTTTATTGTACACTTCGCTGATCTTGCATCATCTCGTTAATCTGAACTGTTAATCTATGGAAACATGGGATCGAAAGAGAAGAAGATATCACTTTAGCCTATCGCATTCACTGCTGGACATAACTGGGCTTTCAAAGTTTGCGCCAAACTTCTCGATTATTGCAATGCTTTCTTTTTTTTTTCAAATTTTTCGCAACTCTCAAATACAGCCTTCACCGGAATTTTTACGATACGGCATGATAGCGATTTCGAAATCGGTTATAATAAATTTAAGTCTAATATAAAATATAAGTCAAAATATCTCAAAAAACTTGTCATTAAAGCCACGGCAAACGCATAGTAGGTAATACAACTTTTACATACTTTTTTATCAAATTTAATTGTCTATTGACTGTTATCACAATAACAACATTTTTTCACGTTTAAATTTTATCAATTGCAACAATATTTATTTATGGATATTTTAGGGAAAATAGGTACTTATCATACCCGTGTTTCAAGATTTATAGGCGACGATTAGTTTTTATAGATGAATTTAAATTTAAAACAAAATGTAACTAATCCTACTTTTTATTAATATGTTAATGTCTGGTGTTTTGATGAGTCCGTTGGCGCAGTTTGTAGTGACCCTGCTTTCTGGTCCGGGGGTGGTGGCTATTCCCACCCTGAGTCTGGGTGTAATATATATTTTTTATATATGTATTATTTGTATGCATATTTATCAAAAAAAAATACATATGTAGCTATATCAGTCGGCTGTTCCCTATAACACAAGCATTTAGTTGCTTACCGTGGGAACAAACAACCGTGTGTGTTGTAAGTATTTATTGTTATTCTCATTGTTATTGTTGTTGTTTGTTGCACGGTGTTATTTCACAAACTCCGATGTTATCTTAAGGTAAGATTTTAAGACATATAATATAATACAAGACATATATAGGTATTGATTATTATACTTCGAACTGTTCATCTATAATTTTTAGCAACAGTTCATGACACGAGTTAATAAAAAAGGAATAATTATTAATTATTTATTTATTACATATTAATACAATAATTATCATATAACTAATGACTGCTTTAGTCGAAGTGGGACTAAAGAGTGATCAAAATAATATTACAATTATAAAGTTAGTAATTAAAACAATGGGGCATTGAAAGGCTAATACGATGAACTCGTGAGGTGGTCGCCTGGGAAGCTCCCATCAGTTTGGTATGTCAGCATATTCGTGGGATTGGGTTACGTAGCTCACGTTAAATTTACTTACAGTAAATAAATAGCACTTTGTTGACAACCGCTCTGGTGTAATGGTGTGTGTTCCGTGTTCGCGGCGCCTAAACATCGATGGTCGCGAGTTCGATTTCCGCCCGTAGTGGATATCTGTGCTTATACAAATATTTATTTCCGGTATGGTCGTTAGTCCTCATGATCTCCTCACCAGCCTCAGAGCACGTTAAGCTGTCGGTCCTGGTTGTTATCATGTACACCTGATCGGAAAGAGGCATATGCCCAGCAGTGGGCTATTACAAACTAAATCAATGATATTAAACAAAAAATATAAACATCTCAGTTTATTTCAAATGTACATACGATTATTATTATCTGTGCGAACAAAGCAACAGATAACAGCTAATACGAGACGACATAAGTGTTTTAAGAAAGATTAGGCGTATGTTTACTTACTTCTTTACAAAAAATTATATTTGTCTTCATTTGAGCCGGATTACTTGACCTTCGTTTGTTAGCCCTTTTTATCCTTAGCTCAAACAGAACATACTACTTCAAGACATAGTATATGAAACGCACATTTTCATTTTTTTTTTCGTCTTATTTATTTTCAATGACAAACAACAAAATGAAACAACGTTTTTCTATTTCGGAAATTAACGCTTAAAATTACATAGAAATAATTGTTATAGTTATTTTTAATGAAATCAGTATGCAAAAGTGTTTTACAAAAAAAAATGTTATTTATAAATCGTAAAAAATTAGTAAGCTGAACATATTATCAAATTCACAAATGTGGATCTACAGTACATTTATTCTGAACACTAAAAAGTTCATCCCTTAATCACGTGAGTTCCGAAAAACACGAATATCACGAGAAAGCAGGGGGTTGTAATGAGATATCACATGTACGTCACGTAAAAAAAAAAAGAAAATCATCGACAACGTTTGCCCTTGATTGGTGTACGCCTATTCCTACTTCTTTCATTATTATTGTCTTTCTTGAGCTATTCTCGACCACATATTATCCGCAACCACATTGATATCCACACCGTGTTCCCACCTTTTGTCAATAAACTACACCTGATTTTTGGGTATGGGCGGCAGTCTAAAACCTCACCTATTCACCAAGGGTAGTGGAATTAAAAAGCTACTAAAAACATCACCTTAATTTTAAGAAATTGAAAAAAATAAATTTAAATTAGATTATTGGATGACCCCTAACACTTAATATAAAGTCTTAAGAAATTAAATTAGATCTTTCTAATCTGAATTTTTTACTTCTAAGCTGCATTTGAGATATTCAAAATAAGACAATATAGTTTGTACATTTATTTATTTTCTAATATCTCTTGAACCTCTAGCAAACTCTTTCCTTTTGTTTCCGGGACAAAAAATACTGTAAACAAACACGCGATAAAACTAGTGCAAGAGAAAAACCAGAACGCTGCGTATATGCCGATATTATCTGTTATTGCTCCAAAAGCAATCGTCACCAGAAAACCTGACAACCACGACAAAGACACAGCTACGGCTGAACCTTTACTTCTCACATTGGTTGTAAACATCTCACCGACGAGGACATTTGGAATAACACTTAAACCTAAAAGAAAAAAAAAAGAAATCAATGAAAAACTAGATAATATTCAAAATATTGTTTGGACTAAAGTGACTAAACCAATAAATATGTTACTTAAAATTGACGGTTCAATCAAGAACCGAAGACTACTTGGTCAAAAAAAACGTCTCCGCTCTAAGCATTATCAAAGTGAGTTATTATCAAAACTGACCAATCTAAAATATATAATTCAGATATTCTATCGTCAATTTAATAAATTATTATTTCTATTGAATGATTAGATAACCTAAGATATAATATTAAATAAATAATTTAAGTTACTTAATTTATATTACTTTAATTCTACGAAATAATACATATACATACTATCGGAATCAAAAAGAAGCGTTTACTGCCCGACAAATTTAAAAGCCTATTAGCTTATGAATTCGACAAGTAGACAACAGCGTCATCTATCGAGTTCTATGGTGAATCTTACTAGTCAGTTATTAGTATATTATACAAAAAATAAACACACACACACAGTTATTACATACAAATCAATACATATTCACGAACGGTTTGTTGTAATATAATATTATTAAAGTTTTGGTTTGTTTGAATACTATTATTAATGGGAATTTTTGACTAGACTGTTTTTTTCTACTTTCAAAACATATCGCTATATGTATAAAGTCGATACAGATTCTGATAAATTTTCGACGTGTTTGTAATACTACGCTTCATGTAATAAAGTATGAAATATTTAATACATTTTCCGTCCAACTTACCAGCATCATATCCAATAACAAATACAATGAGAATAAGAAGCGGCAACCATTTTACATTTTTCAATGCAGCATATTGTATGTGATCCAAATAAAAGTAAACTCCAAGTAATAACTAGTTAGAAAAAAAAATCATTATCTTAAAAATAGTTTAACATCAGTATAAGAGACTTATAAATATATTTAATAAGTATCATAATTAAATATCGGTATTTAGTTAAAAATTTATAAGTGATTATGAATCTCACCATACTCAGAAAACATGCAACACAAGATAAAAATAATAGCATTTTCCTCCCATTTCTTTCAACAAAAAACGGTGCTGATGCGCTTCCAGTTACTTGAAATAAGCCAATTATCAACATAGATATGTTCGGGCTTATTGATGATCCAGACATTGCAAATATTGATCCAGAGTATGCTAATATAGCAAAAATGCCACTACAGTGTTGCAAAATGTTCAATGTGAACACGATGAACATTGCTCTCTTATTACTTCTCAGTGTTATAAGTTCAACCCAATCTTTTTTAGTCGTTTTATTCGTAAAGTTGTTCTTGGTCTCCAATATGTTTTCTATGTCACCTTCTCTGCCTAAATCGTTTAATGTTTTTCTAACTTCATCAACATTATCTGAAAAAATCATTGCTTGAATGAATTGAATTATTAAAATGTATTTTCTAGTTTTACCTAATTCATTTGAGACATTTTGAATTCGTAGACATTATATTCTCATATATCTATTAGACATAATATTTTTAAAATACGCATCACACTGTAAATTTTATGTTAGTGGGATGCCACTGCTAGGCGTAGGAGAAGGCACGTTGCTCCTGTGTATTTTAGTGAATAAGTTTCCTATTATGAGTAACGATCGACATCAGGTATTTATGATAACATTCGAGACCGACGGCTTAACGTGCTCTCCGAGACACGGTGGGAAGACCCACAAGGACAGACGTCCAAACCGGAAATAATATTTGTACAAATACAACTAAACTAACTAGCGGGAATCAAACCCACAAACCGTGGATTTTTCAGACGACTACTCGCACCACGCGCGTATAACATTTTCAATATGCAAACACATAACTATAGGCATACCTTTTAATACAAAAAATATTGGTGATTCTGGTATAAATAAAGTAAGTAGTGTGAACGCTAGACTTAAAGCCAAGCCAACAGACGTTGCTATTTTATATGAAAAGTACGGTCCAACAGCAAACACCAGTATAGATCCACATGTTGTAAATATGCCAATAATCGTTAAAAGTATACCCCTGATATTTGAAGATCTGTTGACAGACAGGAAAGATTAGCGAAACTAAACAAAGTGATGATAATAATAAAAATCTTATTTTCTATCAATAATATACTAACGCTATTTCACCGATATGTACTAGGTTCATCACAGCAATTATACCTATTGCTAAACCTGCTAATAATCTGGCACAGTATAACATGGCTAAACTTTGAGCCCACACTAGCACACTGTACGCCAAGCAACACACTACGCCTCCCATTATTATGCAAGGTTTCCTGCCATGTACATTTGATAACCAACTCGTTATAAAAGGACCTAAAATGATAAGAAAATTACAGTTATAAGTCTTTTCTAGTCTAATTCTAGTCAAGATTATTTTTAAGGGTACAAACCCCAAATAAATAGAATTAACAAACACTAAAAAAAAAAAAATATTTGATATTTTAATTGGATACGTAACTCGTGGATAGCAGAAAAAAAAATACTGATGGTTTTATATGCTGTCAAATAGTTTTAACTTTAAGCATATGACTTACTTTTTGCCTATTATTGACACTAAAACTATTATGCAATGTATTTTGACACAATTCAATGTATATGATATAACAGTATTTGTAGCTTAAAATACTAAATATTTTATACTTATAATTATGTTCTCCTACCAGGAATACCTCCAACGTATAACAGAGATGCAATTAGAGATAGCTCTGTTTCTGTTGGTAAATATGACAACGGCGATAGAGCAGGATCACGAATTTTCAGAAAAATAGGTCCTGTCCAACTTATCGTGAACCCTACTAGCAGTTGCCCTATGTAAACTGAAAAGATTAGTAAAAACACGTTTTTGAATATTAGTATTGATAAACATAATGTGAACACTTCGTAAAATATTTGTTTCTTTTATCGATATATAGACAATGAACAAGCGGATGGAATAAGCTTACGGTCGACCTGATGTTAAGCTAATAGCGTAGTCAATGAATAACTGCAACGGCAGGAGTAGTTACAAGTGCATTGCCGACTCTACCCTCAATCCTCCCCTAGAGTTCTTGTTACCCTACTCCCCACACGAACAAAACACTATTGGCGTTCTACAGAGTTCAATTCTCGGTCCTTTACTTTTTTTAATATACACAGATAAACGATATGCAATTTTATGTTAAGAGTATTTGGGATATAGTGATATTAAAAAAGTCAATAACGATGACGTGAATAGTTCTTTATCGCAAAATCAAAATTGGTTTAAAACAAACAACTTGGTTTTTGAACGCCAAGAAAACTAAGTGCGTTAATGTGTTTGCATTGCCCAATGTCATCCGAATTATAATTTGGAAATAAATAACGAGAGGCTTATTGTCAGTGATACTACAGTTTTCTTGTATAGTGTAAGTAAATAAATAAACAGTTAATTAATTAATTTTAGATAATTAATAATTTAATTTTAGTTAATTAACTTAAAAAATAACGATGTGCGTGATTGAGCTTAAAAAAAAATATCCCGTTTTGTGTCAAAAAATTTGTTCACGTTAGTTATAAGGGACTATCAAAGAACCAAATATTCAAAAATTATACTCACGACTCGCAGATATTAGAACTTGTCTCTTGATTCCTGTTATTTTGAAATACATTTTGGTGGAGTTTACAGTTTTGTAAAATTAATTTATTAAAAAGAAATAATACAAAACCTCACGGTAAGAAACCTTAACCATAATAACATCTGCAACAAACTGGCATTTAATAAAATTAAATTAAAAATCATATATTTTTACTTTGTTACTTATAAAAAAAAACACAATCAATTAATATGTACCAACTTTACTTTGCCTATTAAACTCTTTAGTATTTCTCAATTGTTTCACATATGCACTATTTAATTACAATTTCACACATATGTTTGTTTTCATCAACCGTACTTGTATTCCAAATCAAAATTAGTCGAAGGCTAATGACCCCAAAGACGAATTTTGCACAACATTAAATACATAAAAAAAAAACTAAATCTCAACAGATAGTTTACACAAATAAAAATGTAGTACTGTTAATGAATATCTGAGATGAAACGAATACAAACCCGCTTCATCTTTGTATTTATCTACGAACAATGTAATAGTGAGACAATCCATGTTTTAAGATAAGATAGCAATGGCGAAAATCTTAATCTCATCCAATATGGCTTACATGAAGATGTGCACAGGCGCAAAACTAATATTTAAATAAATCAAACCTAGTTATCTACTATTTTGATAACCGATTAAACCGTTACATACTCGGAAACGTGACTTTGCTCTCGATAAGTCTGCGTTAATAATTTTCTTCGAGTAAAGTTGATGTCATTGTGAAAATTCATAAGAAATTTTGCACATATTTTTATTATTTTATCCTGATATCGTAACAGCCCTACCATTAGTGTCACAACTCCGACCAAATCTATACTTTTATTACTTTTAGCGTTACAGAACGTAGTACTAGGAAAACAACCAGACAACAAAATACAAAATAACACAAACAACATTAAGAAATCAGAACAATTCAAAGAAAATTTACTTAAGCACCTGGGGTATGTCACCCCCCTTGCCCCCTCAACGCAACGGCCATTATATTATTGTCGACAGTATAAAATTACATAAATAATTTTAAAAAAGTTTACTAGTAATATTTTAGTTTTACAAACGTCATATTATACAGTC
This sequence comes from Melitaea cinxia, assembly GCF_905220565.1. Taxonomy (NCBI): domain Eukaryota; kingdom Metazoa; phylum Arthropoda; class Insecta; order Lepidoptera; family Nymphalidae; genus Melitaea; species Melitaea cinxia. The sequence continues at coordinate 4,119,002 of NC_059416.1, forward strand.
GTGTGTCTGATATTACGTCACTTCCGTTATATATTTTTCGGTTCGGTCGCCCAGCCAAATGTCAACCCTGCCGTAAGGAATTTCGTTCCAAGAAAAAATAAATAATTTATCTAAAAATTTAAAAAAAATTAGGGGTGGACTACCCTTAACATTTAGGAGGATGAAAAATAGATGTTGTTCGTTTTTCAGACATACCCAATATTCACACAAAATTTCATGAGAATCGGTCAAGCCGTTTCGGAGTAGTTTAACTACAAACACCGCGACACGAGAATTTTATATATTAGATTATAATTAGTTTGTGATCATACCACGTAATGACAGCTGTCTTCATTTCTATTTATAGATTCTGACGTGGTTACTAACAGTGTTACCACAATAATAAATAACATATTTGCGATAAAAACTGGAGACAAATTCAATGATGGTATTTGAAAACAAATAATACAATTGACTGTTCAAACGTGTTTTATTTATTTATTTATTTATTTAAACTTTATCACACAACTCCAAAAAAAAAACAACAACATAACAACACATCAAGATAACACGTTGCGCAAAAGGCGGACTTAAGGCCGTACAGCCTTATCTACCAGTCAACCTTAAGGCGTTAAAAAATAGTAAAAGTAAGTGTTGAGGTAGGTCTATGAAACAATATAAGCAAAATAAAAATACGCATATAAATACATAAATATACTTATATATATACATATATACATTATACTACAAACAAAATATATAAAAAATGTTTTGTCTTACTTGTTGAGACGATTATGACCTAACGCAATAAACAGCACTCACTTTTTGCAATATAATATTTACAGTAGGTTTATATTTTACTTACTACTTTAATTTGTAGTATAACAACGTAACAACCGGTCTGGTGATACCGCCGGTGGTGCGAGTGCCTAAAACACCGATGGTTGCGGGTGGATATTTGTATTTGTACAAATATTTCTTTCCGGCTTAGATGTCTGTCCTTGTAGGTCTCGGAGACCACGTTAAGCCTTCGGTTCCGACTGTTATCAAAAGTACATACATACATAACCGCCAACCCGCACTGGAGAAAGAGACCTATGCAGCAGTGGAATGTTACAGACTGAATGCGAAGTGACGCTGAGAGCAATATTTTACAGCGATTTAGCGCTAGAATAGCAAGCGTCAATTTGTCTTTTGATTTTATAATTTTATTTTAATTAATTATTATTCGATTAATTTAATGAATACGAGTATTAATTTTTAAATTTCACGATCATCGTTTCCGTGTAGTAAACTCCAGTTCGGTGTCGGAGCTAACACACAAGCGTAAATACTATTTTTAAACAAAAGTATAAAATATATTTGCAAATTTTTAGCGATCGGTAAAATTCGGAACGTCGTCGTCGTCGTTACGTTGCTTGTAAGAACAACTTAGAATAATGTAATATGATAGATTACATTTTAAAACTGTAATTGTTGAATGACTAATTATTTCCTTTATATAAACCTTGTCTTGATAATAACGAACAATAAAAAAAGAATCATCCAAAGTGGTCCAGTTATTCGAAAGTTATATTCGTACAGACATTACAGCGATTTACTTTTATCTATAAAACCTAGCTGTGCCCACGACTTCGTCTGCGTCGAATTTAACAAAATAGTTATTGTGCAGTTCGCAGAGTTATAAAACAAATAAATATCTAAAATAAAAGTAGCCTAAGTTACTCCTTATTACATCAGCTATCTGCAAAAGTAAAAGTTCCGTCAAAACCGGTATGTATGTATATGTTACGCTCAAAGATCGAAAACGCTCATTGAGCGGAAAAATAGCTCACAACGCGATGTGGTCACAGTAAAACATCCACATAGCGAAATTCGTGTTATGGCTCTAATAAAAACGCACACGACGCGTTGTGGCAAACAAAGAAAGACCAAATAGCGAATTTCGTGTCACAGAGCTTACAAGTTACATTTGCTCCAAATCCTTCGTTCTCATTGCTTTCTCTGCAGATAACGTGTACATATTCATGACAGACTAAGCACTTGTGAGCCCCTATGTTGTGATATGGTTAACACAATGAATGCTCAGAACGCGTCATGGTTTTTCTTCATTGCCACAACGCGTTGAGATCGAATAGCATGTAAGCCACGACACGAATTTCGCTATTTGGTCTTTCTTTGATTGCCACGACGCGTCGTGCGCGTTTTCATTAGAGCCATAACGCGAATTTCGCTATGTGGATGTTTTACTGTGACCACATCGCGTTGTGAGCTATTTTTCCGCTCAATGAGCGTTTTCGATCTTTGAGCGTAACATATACATAAATATGAATTTAGTAAAAAACGGTTATTTTTATATTACACACAACTCCAGTTTTATTTATTTTGTATAGATGTATACCTAAATATAGATGTATAGATTATGTCGATACTATTTAAGTTAACACTGAAATCACGTTTATTTGCTAACTACCACAATATAAAATAATCTTCATTTTACTTGGCCATATAACTGAGTTTAAGAATTCAGTTAATTCTGATTAACGATTATTTTAAGATATTTATAATACACTAGCTGACCCGGCGAACTTCGTATCGCCTAACACAAACTTTATCGTATGGTATTAAAGTTCAAATTGACTTTTAAGTATTATCACAAATCTTTTGAATGGGAGTATAGAAAAGTGTTGTCTTTAGACTTTTTCAGAAAATTTTAAATTTTTTTTTTTTAGAATTTTTCTCTCCGTAAGAACCATCCTCGTACTTCAAGGAATATTTTAAAAAAAGAATTAGCGAAATCGGTCCAACCGTTCTCGAGTTTTGCGCTTAGCAACACATTCAGCGACTCATTTTTATATTATAGATAACCTTATAAAATGATATGATAAAGTGATAAGGTATATTTAGGTTTAATCTTTTTGTATCTCAGTGTTCTCACATACATTATATCTAAAAAAATATAAGTAAGGCTACCACGTCAACGATTCAAAGCAACCGGATACAAAAAACATATGTTTCATGTCCAAGACTCTGGTATACTGGAGACGAACGAGACGTGCCAACAGTATTTATATATAATGCAGTATTTATATAAAATGTTTGTAAATAATAATTTTTTACATGTTATTATATGAGTTCACGCCATTTTTGGCGCGAACTTGTGGAGGCCCATGTCCAGCGGTGGACTGCTATAAGCTGGAGTGAGTATGCTACGTGGACTAAAGCTTTACATATAAGACAGTAAATTTTAGATTTTCTTAGTACCCTAACTAAAATTAAGTTTTAAATGACTTTTTATGAGCACACAATGGCTCAGCACGATAAGATAAAACAATATTACGCCTGTAAATGAGGTTGGATTGCTTAATCATATATAAGATTTTCTTAACATTAAAAGCCTAAACTAACAATGAAAACACGTGATTATTCGTGATTTTATTTATTTTCTGGATATTTGTCGATCGAAGAGTTTTTATTAAGTTGCAAATCTAATAGCTAGTCTAATTGTCATAGTAACTACTATGAGTTGACGGACTAGTTGCCAGACTATTTGCTAGTGTCTTCTTCTTCTTCAGGGTTAATGGCTTTCAATAGTGCCAAATGAACACAGATGATTTCGCCAATGTTACGTAGAATGGAGAATACAGAGTGTCTATAATACATAAACAAGTCTAAAAAAATATCCTTAACACACATTCATACTGCGCCAACGGGTTTTTTATATATAAAATATAAAAAAAAATCTGCTTTCTAAGTACGATACGAATGAAAAAAAAAAATACATCTTTGGCTTCATTGGTCTTACAGAGAGCCCTTCAAAAGAATTTTTCATAAATATTTTCATTTCCAAATACTGCATTTTTAACCGACTTCTAAAAGGACGAGGTTACTCAATTCGACCGTATATTTTTTATGTATGTTCGTGGATAACTTCGTCGTATATGAACCGATTTTGATACTTCTTTCTTGTTGGAAAAGAGATATCCCAAGGGTGATACTATGATAAGGAAACCAGGATTTGATGATGGAATCCTAGATAAATCGAGGGGAATCCATCCAATCTACTTACGTTGTATTACTTTTCGATATAATTGCATTCGGTTTTTTTTTTTCGTTTGCTAGCAAACACTATTATATAACTAGATATACAATACTTTACAAAAAGAAATTATCTACAAATTTAAATGAAAAGAAGAATGAAACTTTGAATTTTTAAAGCCTTTGATAAAAATATTGCATATTCTGAATTTACCGTTAACTTTCTGTTATGTATTTTATTTTATTTTTAATTTGAAGCTTAAGCTATATAGTAAAACTTTATTCAGCTTGCTTAAATTTTTTATATACCTTTTATACAGATGAATGAACCTGTTAATCTGTAGATTGAAAAATATTTTAGTTTAAAACAAACGCGATGGAAAAAAAACGTTTTCATCATAGAACTTTGTATAAGGCTATACAAAGTTCTATGATGAAAACGTTTTAATATCTACGTTTTAATGTCTATAATGAATAAAAAATTATATAAAACTAGTGCTCTACACTCACGGCTCGCGAGGAAGCAGCACAAAATGTCTAAATTAATTAATTTATTGTTATTTATTTTGTTCATAAATTCAATATTACCCAAGAAAAATTACAATGCTTGTTAATTGTATGTTTCTTCGATATACTTCGTAAAGTAATGTATTACTGATCCCGATCCTGAGAGGCCCACGTCTTATTTTCACATCCACCCTAGCCAAGAGCTCCTGGGGAAATTGGGAGTAGAATCATCAACGCGCTTGCAATGTTACTAGTGTTGCAGGCATCTCCACTACGATAATAGCTTACCATCAGGTACCCTTGCTTGCCGACCGAGTGGTAAAAATAAAATTCTTTCTCTACACTGTCACCAACTCTGAATCATATATTTATCATTTTGTGTAACTTCATACCATTACTTATACCATTCCGTGCCATCACATCATCATCATATCAGTCATCATATATTTTTTTGTTAACTTTTAAGTTATTTCAATATGATCAGTATGCAATACAATATTAAAAGTATTTTTAATAAGGCCTAACAAGATAAAACGTTTACGATAATGGTATTATGTATGCTAAAGGACTAACGTATAAAGAGCGTATAATCAAAGTTAAAATATATATAATTGAGTTTTCAATAAGAAAAAAAAACTCCTTCAAAAGTTCAAAACAATTATTATATAAATTCAACTTATATTGAAATCAGTCTTAATTACTTCGATAAGAAATTACAATCCTATAATTAAATTAGAAAGGCGAAACCAAGCACTGTTAACTAAAAGTTATGTCCTAATTTTGAATCACTTAATATTCAACCCACGCGAATTGAAAATTCTTAAAAATTAAATAAGAAAGGGATTTCGATTGATAATTTGAATACTATTTGTATTTGGTAATAGAGTCAACAAATGGGCCACAGCTGGGCGAAAACGTTATTTTCAACTACCACAACTACTTAAATTTTTACCAAGCTGTAAGGCTCCGGATTTATATCATGTTTCAGTTCTTACGAGCATCTCAAACCTTATGATTTTTTCCGCTGTCAACGAATACGAGATCGTTATATATTATTAGATTTTTTCGTTTTATAAACAAATTTAGAAACGTAGGCGAAGCCTGACCTTTTTATCGCGTAAATTACATTTGAGCCACGCCGAAATCAGCTGTACCAAGGTTATGAACCCAAAATTTAGTACATGTGTAGGCAGAGGCGGCTCGTCCAAAATAGCGCTGGTGTAGTGCACTCCCACAAAAATTACATAGATAATCTTAAATCTATATTTCTTTATATTACATACTATCCTTACATCACATTCTTTCTTTTCTACTATGCCTATACAATAGTACGTACATTTGGTAATAATTTGTAACGAGTGGAGCGCCAATAATTGCATTCTTATTAACCGAACTTTAGTACGATTACTAATACGGTATTCAATAAATACGATAGAGACAGGCCGACGCGTATAATAATAGATTTCATATGAGAAATCAGCCTAATCTGAAGCACTGCTCACGGTTACGTTGCTATGCAGCAGGTTCGGCCGTGCGGCGTGTGACCACGGGGATAACTTGTTAAATAAATAAATAATAAATAAACCCTTCACACTCAACAGCCCTCAGTAGGATTTTCTCCTGTGTCGGAGGTCCGGAAACACACACAATACACAAGCACAAACGGCCAGACCACGATAAACATCTATATACGCTTCAGCCTGTAATATCCCACTACTGAGCATAGGCCTCTTTCCCCATTGTAGGAGAAGGATCAGAGCTTAATCCACCACGCTTCTCCAATGCGGGTTGGCGGTTATATTCCCTACTATGAGTAACGATCGCTATCAGGTGTACATGATAACAACCGGGACCGACGGCTTAACGTGCTCTCCGAGGCACGGTGGGGAGACCCACAAGGACTGCACAAACACCCAGACCAGGGCAAACACCTGTATGGCCAAAACAAATGTTTGTCATGTGCGGGGATCGAACCCGCAACCGCCAGCGCAACAGGTAAAATCCATGGCTGTAACCGTTGCGCCAACGCGTATCATAAACGTGTGATAAACATCTATATGGCCAATACAAATATCTGTCGTAAGCAGGGATATATTTTTAATACGCATATTTTAAGGTTTCGGTTACGGTTACGGAGCTCCAAAATTCCTAGTATTTACGACCTACTTCCTATATACTAACTGAAACATCGCAACTTGTTACAATAAAAATTAGATGTAAGTAAAACATTATTAATGGAAAATTTATATCTTATTCTGTTGAGTTCGTTCATAGAAGTTATTGACCTTTAAAAAAATGAGAATTTTTTTAATTAAATCCTATCGGAGTGGGCGGAGGTCTTAATCACAATCTCTTTTCAAAGAAGCAAAGCATGCAGCTACATTGCCAACTAATTAGTTAGGCTTTACAATGGAAATGCTAGAATTGTTGAAAAAAAGATTATTTCGATTAATACATATACATAATTATATTGAAAGTATCTACATTAATCTTTTGTAATTATCGAGCGCTTTATTTATTCCACTTTTACGAAAATGACTATTTATTATTTAAGAAAAATTATCTAGTATATAAATATGTATATAGATGTCTAAATGTGTAATGTTTTATTTACAAATTATACAGATAGTTGCGCTGCTGCACCTACCTTTTCAATTCATATTTTCCTATTTCTAAAGGTTGTCTGGAATAGATCGCTACTAAGCGATAAGACCGCCTTTGTACATTACTATCTCTATATGTAAATAACTGTTTTATGTAAAAAAATCCGAGTGGTGTGCAATAAAGTTTATTCTATTCTATTCTAAATGTGTTGCTAAGCGCTGAACTCGAGAACGACCTGTCTATTTCTAGACACTTTTAAGTGTTATACATACATTATAGAAGGTTTTTACTAATCAATTATTACAATTTTAATAAATAAATAAACGTCTCACACTCAACGACCCCCAGTAGGATCTTCTTTGTCGGGGGTGCGGAAACACACATAATACACAAGCACAAACGCCCAGACCAGGGCAAAGATCTGTATGGCCAATACAAACGATTACCATGTGCAGGGATCTATGCCGCAACCGCCAGCGCAACCAGTGCTGCGACCGTTGCGCCAACGCGTCGTCAATTAGGTACTTAATTACTCAATTAAATTTACTGAAATTTTTCGATTTTATGCACAATATATTAAGAAAATTGTGCACAAAATCGGAAAATTTTTAGTAAACATAACGATTTTTTCACCTTCGTGTGTTTGACAACTCGAAAAACAAAATCGCATTTGTCGACTCAGGTAGTAAATACATTGAAAACGCGAATTGCAAATATGAACTTTTATTATTATTTATTTGAATGTATGATTTATGTATATTTAATACCTAAGCATATAACTCGCTGTAGTTTTTTAAAACTTTTAATATTTTTGATGGTTTGTATTAAATAAATAAATTAATTATTTGCATAGGTAATGTTAGTACTACTATTAAATTAATCTATTTACTATTAAATCTATCGTTGTATTCAAATCTATACGTAGTACATCAAGTAGAACAGAACAACACTACATGAATGATATCTCTTTTTTCCATTCTCAACACATTTTTACCTTTATCTGTATACTGAAAAATAGAGACTAGAAAATAAAGGGAAGTTATTATCCCATTCATGAAAAAAACATTACCTAATTATCCATTATGGTGTTTCGTGAAATAAATATGAGTGTAATAAATGTGGTTAATAAATTGTTGTCATGTGATTTAAACGTAAAAAAGTGTATTTATACCAATAAGTATATCCGATAAAACTATACAGCTCGCGTAATATCCGATCCCGTGGGAATGCGGAAAAGTGAACTACGTGTTCTTCTGAACCACTGTATTAGAATTATTATTGTAACTAGAGTAGTATTAATCATAATAAGAGTAAATCCGACATTGTTTTCATTATTTATATTTAAATCTATGTGCACTAGTCATTGTAGTGAATATAACAAAAGTGAATATAATAAGAGTAGTAGATAGTAGTGAATGTTCTATTAATATATTGTGTTTACTAAATATGTCATAATATGTTTATTAATAAGTGTCCTTAGTTATTAAAAATTAGTTATTAAAAAATCCCTATTAGATGACATCTTACATAATTTTTTAAATTCCAACTTATAGGTACGTATTGTAAATTTTACTTATTCACTTTACCAATAAAAATTGAAATCTAATATAATATTTGTAAAGAAATAATACTTCGATTTTAATTACACAAGTTTAATAGAATTAAAGAATATCGCCCATTCAATACCAACAATTAAACACCCACACTTGATGAAACAAAAAAAAATAAAGGTTAAAAGAAATCCCGTCACGTCTCGAAATATATTTTTGGTTAATAAAAAAGAGCGTAAAAAGAAATATATCATAGTCACGCTATTTCTCCGACGTATACGATATTGCTAACAGTTACCGTTCCCTTAACCTAAGCCACTTGTTATTCGAAACGGGAAAACAGTTCATACATTTTTGGTACAAATATGAGGGTTATTGTTGTCAAATTGAGAAAACGCGCTACAAAATAGGTGTAGCTTCTTGCCTTCGTATTTAATAGGCAATTCGGGATACATATGAGATATCACGATCACGATCAGGATTCAGCCTGTACATCACACTGCTGGGCATAATTCTCTTCCTCCATTTAGAGAAGGATATATTTGATGTGTAACGTGTAATTCGGAAAATTTTGTGAAAATAATTGTGTTTGCTCACAAACGAAAAAAAACCGACTTCAATTACATCGAAGAGTAATACAACGTAGATCGACGAAAAAATAGTCAAGTAACTACGCGTTATCAAAGATTACTCAAAAAGTAGTTATCAGATCTCGATAAAATTTATATGTGACCACATGATAAACATCTCCTTTTGATTAAATTAAAAATTATCAAAATCGGTATACCCAGTAAAGAGTTATTGCGAATTTTCGAGAGTTTCCCCCGATTTCTCTGTGATTCCATCATCAGATTCTGGTTTCCTTATCATGGTACCAAACTAGGGATATCCCCTTCCAACAAAAAAAGAATTATCAAAATCGGTACATCCAGTAGAAAGTTATGCGGTATATACAACGTAGGTCGACGAAAAAAGCGTCTAGTAAAAACGCATTAGATATAACTCGAAAAGTAGTTGTTAGATCTCAAATAAATTTAAATGGGACCAATTGACACACACCACCTTTCGATTTAAAAAAAATTGTCGAAATCGGTCCACCCGGTCAAAAGTTCTGATGTAACATACATAAAAAAAATACAGTCGAATTGAGAACCTCCTCCTTTTTAGAAAATCGGTTAAAAAGGACAATAAAAAATTGTATCAAGCTTATCTTCCTTTTTAATCTTATGTCCTTTAATTAATATAGATCTACTGAGGTAGGGTACAGAAGGGACTATCCTGCTCAAAATCTGTAGCAGCCCAATTAGGGAAGAAGAACCTTTTGCATTCCAAAGATTTTAATACAAAAAGTTCGTACACTTCTCGCTGTCGGATATTTTAAATTTTCTTTAATCAGATTATTGGAAGTCATACTCATAAGGGTGACTTCCTTGTGTCGGGGCCAGATTATTGTAAAGATACACTTTATTAACAAAACTTTGTTCGTTTCATTCCAGAGACTTATTTTAAATTATATAAGATCTACAGCTCGCAAGCTTAGAACTTGAGACTCAAAACTTTTAATTGCCTATTAGGCATGCGATGAAATCGAAGGATTTGTGTATTATTGATGTATTATGAGAAACTCTATATAATGTACTCTAAACATTGTATACACTATCTACATATTAAACTACTACTTGCGCTTACATTATTTTTTGAAGTGAAACTTGTTTAGGCTAACAATAATATTAGCGTCATGTAGATGTGCACCGTTTTCGTCAAACATCAGAACCACCTAGCGTGTACTATAGAAACTACAAAGATTGTTATATTAATATCGATAGTATTACATTGCAAATTAACTAGATGGCGCATAAACGGAAATTTAAAGATTTTTAAATATAAACGAGACGCCGCGTAGGCGCAACGGCTACAGCCATGGATTGTACCTGTTGCGCTGGCGGTTGCGGGTTCGATCCCCGCACATGACAAACATTTGTATTGGCCATACAGGTGTTTGCCGTGGTCTGGGTGTTTATGCAGTCCTTGTGGGTCTCCCCACCGTGCCTCGGAGAGCACGTTAAGCCGTCGGTCCCAGTTGTTATCATGTGCACCTGATAGCGATCGTTACTCATAGTAGGGAATATATCCGCCAACCCGCATTGGAGCAGCGCGGTATATTAAGCTCTGATCCTTCCATCCTCCTACATGGGGAAAGAGGCATATGCCCAGTGGTGGGATATTACAGTCCGAAGCGTAAACGAGACTTAAAAATTAGTTTACCAAAAAAGTTTTACTTCTGACATGTGTACTTTGTACGCATACACTTTTTTTAATATTTTGTTCTACACAAATCAATAAATAATTTATCTCAATCATCATACAAACCATATTTTTATGGGTAATAATACCCATTTTCACCACATAAGAACTTTAAATACTGCTATTTTGTGCTCAAAAAGAAAATGCTCTTCAATTTACATTACTTTTTTATTATGGTAGGTAGGTATGGTGCAAGAAATATTTTGCTCAAAAACTATTAATTATTTTCCTGTATCTCTGAAACTATGCGTCCAAAAACATTTTAATTAAGAGTATACGATGGTATTGAAGATGAAGTAACGTATATATATCCATAAGGATTAACAGGCAATGCTTAAATAAATTGATGCTCATAAATTTAGTTTTGTTCCGCTAAAGACTAACGTTCTTGTAGTACATTGTTTTTACATATCACTTACCATAATATTAGCACAAGCCGATAAAATGTTGCAGTAGTGCTTTTCCTTCTAACTTGTTTTGAAATTGTTAGTTTTTTCTGACATAGAACTTATTGATACGAAAACACTCAGAATTAATGTAGCTTCCTACTGATCAAAGAATCTTCAAAATCGTTTCAGTAATTCCAAATATTATTAACTTTATATTTGTTACATTAGTATTAGATGACCTTCTTTGAAGTCGCTTTTCCCACCTAATATAATAATTACCCTAGAGATGCCATAACATATGAATATATTTGACCTGACGAAATCCTAAAACATCAATATATTTAATTTCACGCGTCAATAAAAGTCGATTATGTTTAAAATATATATAAATTGGTCAAACCCCTGGAGATCACAATATCTTCATTACAAAATGAGTTTGTCAAACTCTATCTATCAGAGGAAAATATTATATTTTATTATAATATTATTATAGCTAAATGTAACATTTAAATTTTTTTTTATGTCACTAGATCGGCAAACAAGCGTACTGCTCACCTGATGGTAAGCGATTACCGTAGCTTATAGACGCCTGCAACACCAGAAGCATCCCAAGCGCATTGCCGACCCCATCCCCAATCCCCCCTCTAGGAGCTCTGGTCACCTTACTCACCAGCAGGAACACAATACTGCTTGAAAACAGTATTATTTTGCTGTGATCTTCTGTAAGGTCGAGTTACTACCCCAGTCGGGCTGCTCCAGATTTTGAGCAGGAAATTCCTGCTGTGCCCTACCTCAGTTACATTACATACATCAAATACATAGATCAAATATATCATCACCTGTAGTCTTAACAAGTTCAAAAACGTGTTAAATAGAGATAGAGCTCCTACAAATATGAGCACTAGCTAATTCGATCTGGAATAATGTGAAAAAAATCGTCGGCAGCATTTGCAGCACGCAAAAAATTGCAAAAGTTATTAACAAATTAAGTTGCAAAAAAAGGGGATTTCGTCTTTTGTTAATAACTCTGAAACTATAAGCATATAGATTATATTATTATAAATTAAAATATATATATATATACAATATATATATAACATATATATATATATATATAACATATATATATATATATTATTTAAAAAAAAAGCTATTTAAAGAGAAGGAAATTTTCAATTATCAGAAAGTCACGGAATTTTATGTCTATTATTTATAATTTTAATTTGACCGCCAAGTCATGCGCGTGCCGCCGCCAAAACAAGTAGGTTCTACAAAATATTTTATTTGAGTATTAAATAATAATCGAAAAATTAAAAAAATGGCGTATTCTAAACACTTGAATAGACATTTTGTTTTTGAATGGAAAAGTTTTAAATAATTGTGTATTTTGTTTATAATATAATTTTTAGAGTTTACTCCTTAAGAAGCGATTTTCATATAATAGTATGAAATAAATATGAGGAGTAAAATCTACAAAACGAATGACCTCGTTACGTTTCTCGTAACGCCATCATCTAGACGACGACGTTTTCCAATAACGTCATCTATAGATGGCGTTATTTGATTCGTTTATTTACCATTTGATATGGTATTAATCTTTTTCATAGACTAGTAAGCCTGTTTGAGCCTAGTTAGACACTCGATCTAGTGAGTAAACTCCAGTTGTGCACCGGAGCTGATACACACGCTTTTTTTAACAATTTTTAAATGCTCTTCATTTTTCACGAATTTCGTAACAGAATTGTATAACTTTACAAAAACAATATTTCCATTACTATAGCAGATAGAAAAACGTGAATTAGACAAAAAAAAATCTCTCAACTCAACTTATTCAACAACTCTTCGCTTATCTATCACAGGAGGCACAGAAATAAAATTAAATAGCGAATTGTTCTCATAATGTATTTTCTAAATAATCTTAATTTGAAATAGATGGCACTGTTAAGTTTTATAAAACTGATTGTAATAAAAACTTAACACAATTGTGTTAAACAAAGAATACAAAATAAGAAAGAGTTTTGTGTATTGATTGGTATAAGACGTTATATTCTTCGTCCTGGATTTTCAGGGCAAAAACATGGTTTAGGGCACAAAGATTTTGGCCCTTTTTGAGAACAACCACCACCATTTTTTTCTTTTGCCGCTTGCTGCATTTTAGCCATTAAATTATTGATTTGGTTGGTCAACTGACCAACAGTGTTGCACATTTGTTCTAATGTACCTAAAGACGGAATAGTTGGACTGGTTTGCCTTCCAAAATCACCTGGGACATCAGTTGCAGAAGCACATCCAGAAGGACAAGGGGGCTTAAAATCTAAACAAGCATCCTTAGAACCTGACGAAGATACGGCCGTTGAATATTTCGGGGGTGCACATGGTTTTACGAGGGGAGGCTGTGACGAATCAGGTAAACGTGGATGGCTGTATGTCTTACACGTTTTCTTGCCACATTTATCCAAAGCACAACCTGCAGATGTAGGAAGTCGTTCACCACTTGTTCCGTTATTAGTTGGGCATGCTACGTTCCCACATTTAGGTGTTTGATTCGCTGGACATTGGGTGTTGTTGCAACTAAACGGTTCATCTGTGCGGTATTCTTTTGGTAATGTGGTCTTGCAGTCTGGACAAGGGCATGTAACTTTAATGATGCCGGCTTTTATATCCTTGATTTTACCAGGTGTATAATTTAAGCAGCCGTAATGTACCCACGTCTGACAGGCACCTTGACATTGCAAGCCTGTCTTGTCAGTAACTGGTCCTAAACATATCTTGCATGGTTTCTTTGTTTTATTGCATTTTGGCATGTTCGTATTTGGGTGGACCTTATTCCAACATGGTAACTGTAATTGCGACTGTAATTAAATCATATTGACATGATAGATTTTTAAAAACTCAATCACTAGTCAAGGTGACGGATAAAGTTATTTTTTTCTTTTTTCCTTTTTAATATGTGCTAGATACGGATTTTATTATATTTCTATATATATATATATATATATATATATATATATATATATATATATATATATAATTATAATTATAATTATATTATTTTAAATTAATGTTTGTATGTATGTCATTTTGTGTTTGAACATGTCATGGTCTTCGGGAAAGTGTTGTGCATGAGCCCACAAAGGTTTCTGAATTGATACGACAAAAAAAATTAAAAAAAGCTTAGCTACACGCGCAGGATACAGCTAGAATATTTATAAAAAATTAAATGAAGACGTAGACCAAACAAAATAATTCCACGTTAGTGAGCTGATAAATAATAATCGAATAAGAATAACGAAGAGTTTCGACCAACACCATAATAAACTCTCGCTTGACTGTTGGATCAAGGATCGTATTCCAACGGCAGTCTTGCTTTGGACGACCCTGATTATTAAAAGTTTTCTCAGCCTGGAGCCTTAATTACCAGCGGCTTTTACTTCAACCGGCCACCGAAACACCGGAGGTTTTTATGTTATTAAATATTTTAGTCTGTCTTTATATATATATATATATATATATATATATAACTAGCTGTGCCCACGACTTCGTCCGCATGGAATTTAACAAAAAAGTTATTTTTCAGTTCACAAAGTTATAAAGTTATTTTAATATTACAAACAGACACTCCAATTTTATTTATTTGTATAGATATAGATTTATAATAGGTTAAAATATTGAAATAAAAGAAATCAAATCAAAAGTTCCTTATTTATTGTATATTATTGTCTAATATTCGTTAATAGTTATAGTCGATATCGTATTACTATTTCCACTCAAATTCTTTACCAAAAAATTAAAATCTGTAAGTAGATTAAAGTAAAACAATTATTTATTTATTTTTATAATAATATAGTACTAATAGGTACTCTCATACAATATCCATTTCAAAGATTATCCCGTCTCATTTATTAAGCCATGTTTTGTTTCAACTTGCACATAAGTTCCCTGAGTTGAACAGATAGTTCACCCACAGTATTGCACAAAGTTTCGATTGCAGTGTACAACATTTTATGATCAACACCAATATTCAGCACTTCAGAATCCGATGAAATTGTACGTAAATTTTCACATTTTTTCCCTGCAACATTTTTTTTTAATGTAACTAGGTTGCCAAACAATCGTACGGCTCCACCTGATGGTAAGTAATTACCGTAGCTTATGCCCGCTTATGGACGCCTGCAACACCAGAAGCATCCCAAGCGCATTGCCGACCCCATCCCCAATCCCCCCCTCTAGGAGCTCTGGTCACCTTACTCACCAACAGGAACACAATACTGCTTGAAAACAGTGTTATTTAGCTGTGGTCTTCTGTAAGGTCGAAATATTTCCCTAGTCGGGCTGTTCCATATTTTGAGCAGAAAATTCCTGCTGTGCCCTACTTCAGTTGAAACATATTTATCATTTTAATCTGAAAATAAGTATTATAAATTTTGACTCATTTATGCTGTTTGTTTTTTATTCTCTAAACTCAATTATCAGATGAACTTAAAAGTACATACCTAAATAAGGTTATTTTATCTGAAGTATTTACTGAACTTCTTACAACTAACTACAATATATAAAAGACAAAGTCAACTTTCTTACCAGTAAAACTCGAACTATTTGATAAATTTGAACAAGACTTAGATTGTTTAGGCGAGCAAGTTTTGTTTCTTGGTTTACTTAATAACTGTTGCGATGGACAAAATGTTGGACATGGCGCTGAACATTTTTGAGGATTTTTACGCGAAGGACTAGCAGACGTAGACCGATTTGCAGTATGTGGATCGCATTTAAAAGACTGTTTACATTTTGTTTTCAAATTGGGTGGCGAGGAAGTTTTATTGAGAGTACATTTTGTTGGACAAAGTAGACTCGAAGAACGTTGTGGTGATGATGCAGGACTGTATTCAAAAGGAGGAGGTGGGTATGTAGGTATTGGATTATCGTTACTCGGACATTCAACTGACTTACAAACTGGTAATTTATTCGCTGGACATTCTTTATTTGTGCATGTAAATGGAGGATTTACCAGTTTTTCCTTCGGTTGTGCTGTATTACAGTCTGGACATGGACAAGTAACTTCTATTAAGCCAGCTTTAATATCTTGAATTTTTCCGGGCGTAAAGTTTAAGCATTTGTAGTGCGCCCATTTCTGGCATGCTCCTTGGCATTGTATTCCACTTTTCTTACTTACGGATTCGAAACATATTTTACAAGGATTTTTTACTTTACGACATTTCATTGTTTCATGTTAGATTTACTTTATATTTATATGATGTTCAGTTTTAGATTACGTTCATCTATATAGAATCCATTATTTATTTTATTATGAATATTACCTACGTAATTGTATGTGATACGTAATATAACAGAAAATATCCACCCGATAGATTTTAAAACAGTGATATAATGACAAATAGAATTGACAATTTAATTCTAATTGACTGAGCTATAAGCCATGAAAAGAAGAATTGAATGAGAACTGACAAGAGTTGTTTTCTCCGATTTTACTATCAAGGCTAAAATTATTGTCAAATGTTTAAGAACGCAAACACTGCGCATGTCAGTCAAATGTCCAAATGTAGATAACGTCATTGTCATTTATGACATGAGTATTGGCCTATCCGTTTGTGGCGCAAAATATTTTGAGGTTATTCGTTAAATCTAATAAAAACACACAAAATGCCTTTCATGAAAGGTAGAGCACCTATCAGACGTACGTTGAATTATCTAAACGCTGGAAAACTAGTATTTAAAGACAAATTAAGAATATTCTCCATAGGTTACAACATTCACGGTCAGAACAACACGGGTGCGAAAGAGTTCGTTTTCTGGTATTTACCACAAATACAGTATAAAAATCCGGATGTTCAAGTTGCTACATTAAAGAACCTGACACCTTCGCCGTTTGTAAAGTGCTATTTTGAAGACGGAAGACGAATTTTGGTTGATATTGACAATAAAACTAAGGAAGATATTTTGGAGCACTTAATCAAAACTGTTGGTAAATCAAAAGAGATTCTGGAGGCTGAAGCTGTAGCTGCTGAGAAAAAAGACAACCCAGCTAATTTCGGCATTGGTTGTGAGAGACCTTGTATATGTGAAGTGTATGGTCAAGTGCCTTGCCCTGGAGTTGTTCCTTTACCTAAGGTTATGCGGGGTAAATACATTAATGCAAAAGATTAGTTTATATATTATATCTTATAATTAAAAAGTTTTGGGTGTGTAAATGAAAGTAATTAGTTATATGTAAAAGAGGGTTTTATTTTTAAAATTTCTCATTGATAACTGTAACTCTTATGTTACTTACTTTTGAAACAATGTTTTGCTTCTTACTTATGTAAGAAGCAAAACATTGGAATAGTTTTATATTTTATTCATGGCAAATTTTAAAAATTGGCATACATGTCTAGAAAATAAAATATACATTAAATTATTTAAAAAACATTACAAATTGTTTAAATAATAAACGGAGATTTTTTTTTACAAAATTAAAAAACCTTTCTCAAAATTTATGATCCTTTATCACATAAGCCAGTAACGCAGCTGATATGTAGTGAAAATTTTCAAAAGCATCAAATGTTCTAGAATTTTGGTGTGAAAATAAATTGTCTTCAACTTCATTTCCACGGGGACCAGTATGGTAAAATATCCACTTATTCTTTGTATTTGACTCTATATCCTGCAAAGAAAAGAAATTTTTTTTATACTACTAACGTGGCAAACAAGCTTACAGTTTGTCTACTGGTAAGTAGATACCATAGCCTACAATATTAAGAGCAAGCATGTTGCCATATGTATAACGAAACCCCAGAAATGAATTTACAACAGACATAAAATAAATTTATAACTTATTTCAAATATAACTTAATAGTTAAAGCAAATTATTTAATTAAGATTTCTTGAAAGAGTAATTGCAGAGTATCTTCCTGGTTCATCTCTGCAGAAACTAAATTACAAATCGGTGGTAGATTCAAAATTTAAAATTTATTATTAAACAATTAATTTACTAAAGATAAATATAATTTTAATTTGTAAAATAAGAAGAAGATGACTAAGAGTAAACATTTGTCTCAAGTACTCATAATAACAACAGGGAGCGATGACTATACATGCTCTTTAAGGCATGATTGAGTAACACAAAGACAGGACTTCGTCCACTATTCCAACTCTGGGTTGGAAGATAAAAACAATTTAAAATAGATAGAAATAGTATGCATTATTCTTGCTTCTTTCATCAATATAAAACATAATAAATAAGAAAACTTTTGTCTTCCTTTTTTAACCGACTTCAAAAAAGAAGGAGGTTACTCAATTCGACTGTATATATATATATATATATATATATATATATATTTTATGTATATTCGGGGATAACTCCGTCGTTTATGAACCGATTTTGATAATTCTTTTTTTGTTGGAAAGGAAATATCCCTAGTTTGGTACCATGATAAGGAAACCAGGATCTGATGATGGGATTCCAGATAAATCGAGGGAAACTCTCGAAAATCCGCATAACTTTTTACTGTGTGTACCGATTTTGATAATTTTTAATTTAATCGAAAGCCGTTGTTTATCATGTGGCCACATTTAAATTTCATCGAGATCTGATTACAACTTTTGGAGTAATCTTTGATAATGCGTATTTACTTGACTATTTTTTCGTCTACTTACGTTGTATTACTTGTCGATATAATTGTAGTCGGTTTTTCTTCGTTTTCCTGCAAACACAATTATATGCAGGTCTACTTAGTTTTTAAAATAAAAGTCTAATACAAATTATATGTCTTTAGTTAATATAATTATAGGTTTTAAATGATAATGGTTTCTTTTTTTATTATTTTTAACTGATTTTTAATATTTTTTAAAACTATGTCAAATCTGCTTGAAAAAAACACTTTGGTATTTTTTTCAAGCAGATTTGACATAGTCTAAAAAATTCATCTAGAGATACTTTGATAGTAAATTTTACTTTTGCTTTAAATTTTATCAATCAGCCTTAACTTCAAATATTTATAACCATTTCAATACATATTATACATTATTATTTTTTATTGCCTGGAATATTTTATGTATTCTTATCATAAGTGGCTCATTGAAATAACCTATGGTTTTTATTAGTGTATGTGTGTGTGATTTTAAATAACTATATTTTTTGTGCGTATTGGAAGCCAAACTTTCGAAAAAGTAATACAATAATTGTGTTTGCTCGCAAACGAAAAAAAAAACGACTTCAATTACATCGACGAGTAATATAACGTAGATCGACGAAAAAATAGTCAAGTAACTACGCGTTATCAAAGATTACTCAAAAAGCAGTTATCAGATCACAATAAAATAATAATAATGTGACCACATGACAAACATCAGCTTTCGATTAAATTAAAAATTATTAAAATCGGTACACCCAGTAGAGTTATTGCGGATTTTCAAGAACTTCCCTTGATTTCTCTGGGATCCCATCATCAGATCCTGGTTTCCTTATCATGGTACTAAACTAGGGATATCTTCTTTCCAACAAAAAAAGAATTATCAAATTCGGTACACCCAGTAAAAAATTATTGCGGATTTTCAAAAGTTTAACTCGATTTCTCTGGGATCCCATCATCAGATCCTGGTTTCCTTATCATGGTACTAAACTTGGGATATTTCCTTTCCAACAAAAAAAGAATTATCAAAATCGGTACATCCAGTAGAAAGTTATGCGGTATAATACAACGTAGGTCGACGAAAAAAGCGTCAATTAAAAACGCATTATTAGATATAACTCGAAAAGTAGTTGTTAGATCTCAAATAAATTTAAATGGGACCAATTGACATACACCACTTTTCGATTACAAAAAAAAATTGTCGAAATCGGTCCACACGGTCAAAAGTTCTGAAGTTAACATACATTAAAAAAAATACAGTCGAATTGAGAACCTCCTCCTTTTTTGGAAGTCGGTTAAAAAGGGAACAGTAAGAATAACGCGAATGAAACCATACGTGGAGTATCATTCATTTACCGAAACATGTAGTTTAAACTCGTGAACTTTCTTCGCATCGGCTGGACCCCCGATG
Source organism: Melitaea cinxia (assembly GCF_905220565.1). NCBI lineage: Eukaryota > Metazoa > Arthropoda > Insecta > Lepidoptera > Nymphalidae > Melitaea > Melitaea cinxia. The sequence continues at coordinate 4,139,409 of NC_059416.1, forward strand.
ATGACACTTGCATCTTTCAGAACTTGATCTTTCGATAAGCATTCCTTTAGACCTGTTTTAGTTCGCGTGGTCATATCTTCACTCGCCTTGAAGAGCAGTGGACTTACGGGGCATTTCTACAGAATTTAAACCATATATGATCATTCTCTTAATCTTTTTTTTTATGAATGGAACAAATGAAGGTGGTCCTTCAATAAAATCAATTATTTGTTTACACATTTTGTAATATCATGTTATCTTATCGCTGTTGACAGTGGCTCTATTTTACTCTCCAGGATGGTGGGTTCGATTCCCGTATCTGGATGATAGATAAATAGTATAGAGGACGTTAGGTAGATAGAGACTTCCCTTTCCTAAAAAAATATTTTAAGTCTTTTTCCAGAAAAAGAATATTTTAAGTCAAATACATAAATAACTTCATTGAATCCAAGAAAATCTTTACACAATATTTATTTGTATTTCATACCTTACAACAACATTTGAACTTTATATTAGCTCCAAGCATTGGACACAGAAGTAGGTAGGAGTTCAAAACCGGATGAGGCGATCCACAGTAAGCAAAATTTAAATCCCTTAGTGAACCAAATTCCTCCTTTATTTAACATAAAATATTATTTGTATATGTAATACCTAGGTAGGGGAACACCGGGCAAGATGGGGTAGTTAAGGTTTAAAGCTCCAGAAATCGTAGGGGTTCATGGTTTCATAATCATATTTATTCTTAATCAGGCTTGTAGTTATCAATCTTACATATTAAATTTAAATCAGGAACACAGCACCATAGAATTGTTAATAATATAACAAAATGTAAAATATGACATATCACCCCATCATGCCCGATAGGTCGGGTAAGACGGGGTGGGCCTAATGGGCAAGATGGGGTATAGCCATTCTCTCGACTATTCCGGAGTGCAGAACTCGCAAATGAATGTTGCTTCGACATCATTATCATCCACCCCTGCGCAGCCATAATGTAACCATTTACCACAAGAAGAATAAGCAATCCAACCTTTCTTGGAGTCGAAATATAAACCTGTAGAGTATAGGCATGGAGTGTTTTCGGTTTCAACATCACTCTTTTCAGAAGACGACTGTCTAATACGTTTTTTGGATTATATTTCTTTGTGGCTTTAGTCTTGAAATAGGTTTTGTTTCTCTTCCTTTTTCTGTTTTCGCTCCTTTTTTCTCTGTCTGATTTCCTTTTTTTGCTTTTTTAACTTTTCTGTCACATTTTTTTAAATAAATTCTTCTAGCTTAACTCTAACAACTTCTGTTTATAGGGTAAAGAGGTTATGATAGTAGTTTTACCGCGTTTTTCGTCACTTTTAATGTCTTCTTGGTCACTGGAAGAGGCAATAGTTGCTTTGGGCTGACTAATGCACTAAATTAGGCTAATAAGAAAATCTAGGGGAAGGACTCAAATTTAAATATGTGTTAATTTTAGTTGTACTAGTTGTCACAGCTGTTGAAGTAGCAGGATCTGTAACAACAACTGCAGTGCTCGTTGCTGTTGTTGTAAGAGGTGCTGCCACAGTATCTAAAGTAAAAAAAAAAAACCGCTTTCTATGTCTAGTAAATAATCCATTAAGCTCATCCTCTTCTTCTTCTTTTTGCGAGAATACTGGGACCCAAAGGCTTACATTCTTTTTTAACCTTTTTTACCTTTCATTCCAATGTAGTTTGTGGGACTAAGAAAGATTTTGCAGCCAACATATATCCCATTTCTCGCTTCAAAACAACTTCTATCGCCTTATTAAGTGCTCCCCTTGACCGTTTTCCTCTTCCTCAGTTTCTTTTATAAACATATATGACTTTTTTTAAATATAAAACATCCTAAAACAATATATAAAAAAATATAAATAATCAAAATCGTGTCAGGCAAGATGGAGTATCAGATACCCCATCTTGCCCGTTGATTCGTTTCAAAAATAATATTCAAACAAAAAAAATTGACTAATGTTTCATAACAAAACAAGTTATTACCTGTTACTGCAGTGTACTGTAGATAAGATTAACCGAGGTGCCGCTTAAAATTCACCAAATACAAGTTTCATGCACTACGAAACGTATATATAAGAAATTTTAATACGAACAAACGAAATCTACTTTTCGACGATAACTAAAATAAATGAATAGCCGCCGTGTTAGTACTCGTGTGACTAAGAGCTGTCGTGGTGGCCAGTAGCGAGATGGCAGAGCGAATGAGATTGATCAATTTAAATCACCTGAAAAGCCTGATGCCCCGTCTTGCCCACCACCCCGTCTTGCCCGGTGTTCCCCTACATCTTATATATAAAATTCTCGTGTCATGGTGTTAAACATTGAACTCCTCCGAAACGGCTCGACCGATTTTAATAAAATTTTGTGGGTATATCGGGTAGGTCTGAGAATCGGCCAACATCTATTTTTCATACCCCTAAGTTATAAGAGGGGGGGGGGATTAAGCGGGTTAATAACATATATGGCAAAACAACTTTTGCGGGATCAGCTAGTCTTATATACATATAAAATTCTCGTGGCACAATGTTAGTTACATATATCTACTACTCCAAAACGGCTGGAGGGATTTTTATGAAATTCGATGTGCTTTTAGGGTTGGTCTGAGAATCGACCAACATCTATTTTTCATAGCCCTAAGTTGTAGGGGGGGGGGGTTTAGGAGAGGTTAATAACATATATGGCAAAACAACTTTTGCGAGATCAGCTAGTCTTATATGTAAAATTTTCGTGTCACAATGTTAGTTAAAATACTCCTCCGAAACGGCTGGACCGATTTTAATGAAATTTTGTATACATATCGGGTAGGTCTGAGTATCGGCCAACATCTTTTTCATACCCCTAAATTATAAGGGATTAGGGGGTTTAATAACATATATGGCAAAACTACGTTTGCGTGGTCAGCTAGTACCTATAGGTATGTATAAAGATATCGTATGTCTGTTTATTTGTCGTTAATCAGGTATTAGTAATTTCAATCCCCACATATAGTTAAGGTCAAACGTTAAGAGAAGGGAAGGGGGTCGACGAAGTGTGACAAGGGGTCGGAAGGGGTCCAAAATTTTGTGACATCACATTTAAAATATAATTTATCTAAATGCAATTTAAAATGAAACAAAAATAATGTCTGTACGGGTTAACGCACATTGAGCAATATGATTGTTTTGCTAATTAGTAACCTCTTTAATTTAGCTGATTTATTACGAAATTGTTATTTTTCTTATGCAGATTTCTAATAAAATTGATATTTGTTTGCTACGAATGACGTCAAATGACGTCTGTACTTCTGCATATATATACTCAAAATAATCTTAATAAATTTAGTGTTTGATCGACTTTCATTAGGTTTGGTTTCTCTCATAACCTTCCCTCACATGTCATCTCTCACTCAACCATAGACTGTACCATACAATGTCATAACTGATATTTTAATTTAATAAATAAAATTTTATACGTGTTAAATTGCAAAATATGTGAGATCACACTATGTTGTTTTCATAAATTGAAATTTGTATGCCATAATTTACGGATTAACGGACAATTCTTTTTTAATCAATTAAAATTAACTTAATCAGTGTTTATATATTTAAAGACAACCAACGTTCCAAGTTTGGTCAAGTTGAAATTTTTTACGTCAGACAAATACTAAAACAATAGTATATAATAAGGTACAAGTTAAATTAAATCAACCTTCGATTGAGGTTACACATGCTCAAATCACATATTGATTATTTAAATCACGACTAAAAAAATATCCCGTAAAATTGTCATGGAAAAAAACGTGACCAATTACCATCAGTTAGAAGAGGACGAATCTCGGGGCCCTTGCCTTCGAAACGAGATATTTTAACGCCCTATATTTCTTATTTGTTAGTATTCCGCACGCGATTCAAAGAAAATTACTTTACTTGAAACATGAGATAAAGTCAACTGTAAAAGAATATATGTTGACTTTTTAGTAACAAGGTTGATTAATATTAATAGAATGACTGATTTCGCAGAAATACGAGTATGTGTATGCGAATAACTTTCGAACGACAGCAGCAAATTGGATAACTCTTTTTTCTCATTATAGTCAGGGCAAGGGTCTTATACAAAAAAAAAAATGCCAGTTATAGGAGACTGCCTATAGAAGTGAAAACTTAGAACTTTTAGTCTTAAAATTTAAAATTTAATTATGTTTGAATTAAAATTATGTCTATATTGTTGCACAATACATCAGCTGTGTGGCTACAAATATATTGCTATAAACATGTCGGTGACACAAACGCACGAGATCTCATGGTTACGTAGGTATTTGATGCCGTGACTCTTTAAACCATATTATTCTATTTCTCATCTTTTAAAAATTTGTAAGAAAATTATTTATATATACTAACAATGATAGACATAATCGTAGCCAAAGCTTGTATACTAGCGTGAGTCCTAGAACGCATGCACAGAACTGGCACTGTTGATTGATTTGCGAACCTCTGCACGCACATATGCGTCATAGTTGCAACGAATATAACATCCGCCATGTAGGAAAATATCCTGAAAGGTTTTGGATTACATCTACTTGGGAGTTTCGAGCAAAATATAGCCTTTATCTTTTTATTGCAAAGAGTTTATATCATTGTGAAAAAAAATAAAAAAAAACGAGTGTGCTGTAGACCACAAGACTGAATTAAAACTTGACGCACGCTTGACTTTGGGACTGGACTTTGGGGAGTAAGCTGGTGAATGCGTAACGAGAGAGACATGGTCGTCTTGTCCTCTGAAAGGCAATTTAATACCTATCTTTCAGGTAGCGGCCGTCTGATACAGCTGATACCTTCCTATATATAGGTATATATTTTTGTAATAAATGTACAAACACATAAAAATATTTAGGTACATCCAGGCTCCGCTTGGCAATCGAATCTACAAACTAGACCGTAAAAAGCAAGATCACTATCAACTACGCTAATGAAATTTAGTCAGTGCTTGTAGCCACAATGCCAAAATTAAAAGTAAAAATTAAGTATTTTAATTTATTGATTTTCTTCTAACATCCCACTGCTAGACAGCGGCCTCATTATTCATATAAGAGTCAAATCTAAATCCATCATTAATTATTTCTAAGATAATTAAAATAAAATACCTGCCCACGTAATCTTGTTCCCAAACTAAATTGTCCGTAATATTGACATCGTAAGCACCGAGCAATGTAGCGGCTTTCGAGACAGCCATGTTTAGAAACGGCTCATTTACTTCTTGCAATATCATTACTTTTGAACCAGCCAGAACATTCTAACATAAAAAGAAAATATAGGAGTTTCAAAATTAACAATCATTATCTTTGGACAATCGTTCTCATTGAGTAATGTGAGTGCCGCCGTATCCCCGGCGTATTTTTTTTTATCACTAGGTCGGCAATCAAGCGTACGGCTCACCTGATGGTAAGAGATTACTGTACCTTACAGACGCCTGCAACACCAGAAGCATCGCAAGCGCATTGCCGACCCAGTCTCCAAAGGGAGATCTGGTCACCATACTTACCAATAGGAACACAATACTTGAAAACAGTATTACTAACTTATAAGGATAGTTACTAAAATTTGATAACTTACAATTCAAAACACATTGAATTTGAATAAAAAGCCAGCTAAAAATTATACACCTAGGGGACATCCATTAATTACGTGAGCTCAGAATGGGGGGGGGGGGGGGGATCCAATGAAATCTCACAAAAACTCATTTAAAACGAGGAGGGTATAATCGAAAATCTCACATCAACTTCAAAAAATATAAAATACTAAGAGCTATGCCCGCGAATTCGTCCGCGTGGAATTTAACAAAAAAGTTATTTTTCAGTTCGCCAAGTTACAAAACAAATAAAATTCTAAAATAAAAGAAACCTAAGTTAAGCCGGAATAAATAGACAGACAGACAGACAAAAATTGTAAAAAATGTCATTTTGGTACATGTACCTTATATCTCTATGCATTTAGTAAAAAGCGGTGATTTTAATATTACACACAGACACTTTAATTTTATTTATTTGTATAGATTACAGATAAAACAGAAAATATATATATTTTGAGTGTTCATTTGTCCGCTAAAATCTATCTCATGGCTTATTAAAATCATTTAGTTTTCGCATTGAATTTTATTTAATTTAAATAAATTAGGTATAGTATACCGAAACAGTTTATTATTTCCCACCAATCTCTATTTATATTCGGCGACAATAGGTGTGTTTAAACTGATCGAAAAATAGCTCACGTAATTAATGGATGCCCCTAGCCTAACTATACACCTAAAATATAAACAGAGTATACTTACTAATCGTTTACAATGCGTATCTCTTACGCAACATTTTAAATTTAAAGCGCTTCCTAAAACATCCATAACCATGTCATGGGTCCAGTTTTTAAAACATATTAAATGTTTTGGATATCTGGTGTAATTTAATATGGATTGATTAATGATTATGAAGGACAAGCACCGAATAAGTCATCTGGTGACTATATATTAAATGCAATAGATGTTCGCCAAGGTTTATACGTCTACTGTTTATAATTTTAATATTTGGGGGCCATCCATATATCACGTCATATTCGATTCACAGTCGAATTTTACGATTTTGACCCCTCTCCGTCCCACAATCACAATTGGTCACATTTTTATCGTATATTTCATCTATTGCCTTCCCAAATAAAAAAACTATACGCCAAGGAAATATCTTTAAAATCAGAATTTTTACCGAGTTCTAGTATAAACAATAAACACTACAAAATACAAAAAAAAAAACAACTCACGAACAGCTCTGCTGACTTTTAAATCGTTTTATAAAAATATTTTTTAAGAACTTCATTTTAGTTAAAAGTTGTCGTTTATCTGCAAGAATATTATAGGTATTCACTAAATTTTAAAAATAAAAGGTGTTAATAAAGAGGCACCTAATTACCTATGCTTTTGAAAATGTTATTAGGCAAGAGTCACTATTCCATGTGGACAGTTTTTACCATACAATCAAAAACATTTCTCTATACTTGAAATAAAAACAGTTTAAAATAAAACCGTTAAAGCTCTCGGGCCAATCATCTCAACTTTAAACGAACTGTCGAACTCACCTTGTCATTCAAAAACTTCGTTCAAAGTTTCAAACTGTTTTTTAATCATTTTATTTTCTAAATTCCACGGAATTTTTAACAGGTTTCATCGAAATTTTTCCGCGAAATTATTTTAAAACGTTTTACAAAGCAAAGCAGCAAATTTTATACAATAAATGCCTTCGATTTATATATTATACCTACATGTACGTCAGTTAAAAGTTGACGTTTTTATTTGATCAAATATCAATCTCCTTTGTCTTCTCCATTTTACGTGACAAAGCGAAATATAGATTCTAGACTATAACACACAATAAAGCCGTTATTTGTAATAGTAGGAGATCCGAACTAGAGATGAACTTCACCCATCTGTATAATAGATAAAAATTATTTAAAAGCTTTAATTTTACTTGCTATGTACGTATGTATGTACGTGTGTATGTATGTATGCATGTAAGTATGTACGTACGTATGTATGTATATACGTATGTATGTATGTCCGTATGTACGTATGTATGCATGTACATATGTATGCATGTACGTATGTATGTCCGTATGTACGTATGTATGCATGTACATATGTATGCATGTACGCATGTATGTATGTACGTATGTGGGGTAGAATCTTGCAACTACATTTTTGATTGAGCAGAAATTTTGTATATACGTTAAGTTTGGATGACAATGCATGTTTAGCTATGTAACGTCATCTGAAATCCAACATGGCATCCATACCCGAGACAGCGGATTGTAGTGTGTAAGTAGACGCTTTATACTAATATAGCATAGTACCTCGTGTAAAATATATATAAAAGATATGTGACGATATACTAATATAGATATTACTTATTACTAAATACTTTTAAGATACATAATATTAGGCGACAGTAAAATTTAGTGTGCTGTGTGGCTACGGCACTAAAGAATTTAGCCACCCCCTCTCTTCCCGTGGGTGTCGTAAGAGGCGACTAAGGGATAACAAGGTTCCACAACCACCTTGGAACTTAAGAAGCCGACCGATGGCGGGATAACCATCCAACTGCTGGCTTTGAAATACACAGGCCGAAGACGGGCAGCAGCGTCTTCGGTGCGACAAAGCCAGTACTGCGGTCACCAACCCGCCTGCCCAGCGTGGTGACTATGGGCAAAACACATGAGTTCACGTCATTTTTGGCGTAAACTTGTGGAGGCCTATGTCCAGCAGTGGACTGTATAGGCTGTAATAATGATGAAAATTTAATAATTAATAAACCAGACGTGAAACAATAAACTTATTTTAATAAACATCCCGAGCTCCCCACCTTACAGGATCAGGAAGTTTTAATGCACTTCTACAACATGGGTATCAAATAAGAGGGCTTACTGAGAATGGCTCGAAACATGAAGTGATATCACTCTAAATCCAATGTGGCAGAACATTAATTTTAAAGCGCTCCTACTGTATGGGTACTAAACGAAAGGGCATGCTAAGAGTAAAAACAAAGTGACGTTTGAACAAGATCATGTCTAGTTCAGATCATTAACTATAATTAATAATTATTATACAAATATAGATTGTTATCAATGACTGGAAAATTTATAACCCAAGACCTGGTGAGGCCGGACCTTTATTTTATAAAAGCTGAAAGTTTCTCAGCACATGCTCCCAACACAGGTTGCAGCAATGGCCGAATATGAAGTTTAACTCACGGTTACTTTGGCAGATACCAAGTATCAAAGGCGTACAAAGTGGCAACTAACTTACGTTACGTTATTTCCTAATGCGTAATTTTTTAATATTATGTTCGAAGTAATATTAGATATCGCGTTAACCAGAGCCACAAACTTTAGTAGCTAAAGTTGTCATAGTATAGAACTGAACTTCATACGTGTCACTTGGGTACCCTATTAGAAGATTTTTCTTCAGTAGCTGGTCAATTTCGATAGCTTCAATCCCGACCTAGACAATCGTTTGGTTTGGCCGTGGATGCGATTGAGAAGTAATTTTTTTACGCCTTTGATACCTAGTATCTGCCAAAGTAACGATGATTTAAACTTACTGTTACATTATTATAATCCTTACTGCATTTTTTCGTACCTCTCTCCACTCTCTAGTACCTTACAATAGATACTAAGAGTACATCTGTAATTATAAGTAATCGGAATAAAAACATTTTCAAAATATTTTTTGACATGTCACTATATTTACAATAGACTAAGCTATATCGCACGTCTTAACAACTCTATGTAAGTCATAGTCCGTAAATTATAAAATGCGATAACCAAAGATTTTTTAAATCTTCTACAGAATTTTTTAATATGTGGCCAAACTAAAAGGTACAAGGTTAATAATGAAACAAGCCGTCAGATATAAAAATTTATATTATAGGAAATATTTTGGATTCAACAACAACTCCCGCACAACACGCTCGCGCCCTCGTCTTGATACATGGCACATTATTCATACATATATCAACACCAAAAAATAAAAATAAACTAATTACGTTATTAAAACGGAAACAATTAAATTGTCAAAAAATGCGGACAGATTTTTGCTACTGTTAAATAATACAAGCTTTAATTTTGTTTCATCTTGTTCGTGGATCAAAAATTTTGATTACAACAGTTTCCCAAATGGATATCTAAATATCTTTTGACACATACATCCTAAGATACCATACAAAAACATGACTGATATAAAAGCGTCAAGGCGAAGGCGCGACACCCGACCGGCAGCCAATGATTTTCGTTGTCAACAATCGCGTTTCGAGGTACCTCACAAACTTTCATACATTTTGTCCGTTTATCACACAACGCCCATATCACAAAGCGACCTGTTGATCCCTCGATGCAGGAAAGAAAAACTGATTTATTTTTTTTTATTCACTGTTTTGCGTTCACAGTATTTTTTTGCCTAACTATAACCTAGACTTAAATTAAGACGTACACACTTCTCTTTCACTCACCGACTACATGTCTTTGCTTTATACTACAAAGCTCATTTTTACACTGATACATGGGGTCTTAGTCAATTCCAAAATTGCTTTCAAAGCAACAACTTAGCTGCGAAAGCAATTTTATATTTATTTACTTTTTTCCGATAAATATCACACATTTATCACTATTATTTCTATCGGCCAATAAAACAGCAGACAGCGTCGATTTGTGTTTGCTTAAACTAACGCGTGGGGAATTGACCGGAACCCTCACAATGATACCTAATTTGAGATACCTATACAAAACTGATCAACATAAGAAAAATTATTAGGGATTCATTCACAAGCTATGGAAGTGCCTTATTCTATTTTATATGCTTCATGAGACAGTCAATAATATACACTATTTAGGACCTTGTCAGTTGTAAAACAAAAATTTAAGATTTTTACTAAATGGAATTCTAAAGTTATTCATTATGATATGGTACCAAGATTATATATATTATTGACGTCAACCGAACGTCCACTCGACCGTCTCAACGGACGATCCCATTTGTTTACATTCAATAAAAACATATTAAAAACATTTCATTTAATATTCGGAGAACATAATTTTTTTAAGAAAGCTTTACAAAAAGTACAATATATGTATAACTGTACAATAATACAAGTGTTGTGACATAGTATCCTATATTTATATTGTTCAGGCCTCCTTACATACACTTATTTACATTTTTTGTTTGCATCAATTACATATACCATTCAAGCTTCCTTATAAATAAATACATTTAAATGAATAACTAAATCACATAAAACTGTTTACTATGTACTGTAAGTAATGTATGCCCAATTAATCCCTAATGAACTTTTAATTCTAGCGTTACCGACATTTTTACTTGAATTTATTACCTTGTTCTTTAGACTTAATTACATGAATACAGTCGTTCAGTATGTCTGATACCTTTATCGATATACAATCCAGAACATTTTGTTTTCTGCCCTCAAATATTACGGGATAACAAGTCTTATAACAACGGCTTAAGGCATTCTATTTGATAGCAACTTATATAACACCTAAAGCACGCAATTCACAGCCCGACTACAGCTTTAGAAATTGTTTTATGTCACATTTTGTCGCTACTCAGAATTAAACTTCTATTACCGGCTTATAAATGAAAACACATCAAAACTCTACATATAAATATTTGCAAGTTTTAAGAATTTACAGTCCACGTTTAGTAAAAAAGCGTTCTATACATGTTATATTTAAAGAATTTCCATATAAATTTACATTCATCTACATATAAGAGGGCAGAGTCTCAGTAACATTCTTTAACATTGAGCTAGTACTAACATAAGGTATGTGAACCCTGAATCAAGTAAAAACAATCACAAATACAAAAAAAATATGTAATAAATAAAAGAACGACAAATAACAAAAAACACTGCGTTCAGTGTAAGGCACGGGTAAAAAAATTAAAAATAAAAAAACCCGACTGTAAACTTAGGCGTTTTATATTACGTATAAGATCCACATTATAAATTCACATAGCATAATTTTCTACCACTTCGGACAAGACATCGAATGGTACAGAACTCAAGTCATACTAAGTGAACTAATAATATTTACGACTATAGAATTCATACAAAATTGATTTTTTTCTTTACATAATTCTTTGAGATGATATTGGTTCTATGGCTGTAGATTTCCAATGTATTATGGAAAAACGACACTATAAACGGAAATTATAATACCAATTATTTGGACTGTTAACACTGACGTATGAAATATAGGCGACTCATTATCTGTGTAAGATGTCATAGATTTGACACGTCAGTATCTATTTGATAATTCTAACTAATCTCATCCGTACGGTCGAAGCGACAACCCATGTAGTTTTACCATTGTTAAAACAATAAATACTTAATTAACGCTTAGAACCTTAAGTATGAAAAGCGTATAAATTATATCAATGTTTTGAATAACGGCCTTAGTACCTATCTAGCGATATCAGGTTGTATGTTTGTTGTCTTATAATGTTTAAATAACACGAAAGCTGTGATAAAATGGACTATTTATTCTTTATAATTGATTAAAGTGGCAACATTGTTTTGTATTAAAATTTAGCAAAGTATATATATTTTTTTTCTTTTTACCTGTCATTTGAACTCCAATCAACGTTAATATTGTTATAAATATCAACATTAGATACAAAAACAAATCTGGATCAGTCCTCGTTATTTTACATTTGATATGAAACGGTGGTACATATTTCTTATTTCAGCACAACAAACATACAAACGGATAAATTCATTTACGTTTCTATAGATAATTGTCAGTAGTATTTTATTTTTGTAGTGATTTAATGTGATGCATTAAACATTTTTTTTTATGTGGACATGTGATCCCTTATGTACGGCCAAAGAAATTAGTTCTAAAGATATATTCTTATTTATTTATTTATTGTACACCAAACAAATAAAATAAACAAGCAACATTAGCAATAATTTGGAGAAAAAAAAAATGTACAAAAGGCGGCCTTATTGCTTAAAAGCAATCTCTTCCAGGCAACCTTAGGGCAAAGGATATATTCTTTCAAAATTTGTATAAATAATTCTTTTTAACTGACAATTACCTTTGTAACATGATTAAAATTAAGACTAGCCTATGGCAAGGAGGACATTTCATAACATTTTCAAATAAATTAAAACATTTTTTAGCCTATATCTATTCTATGGACTTTTTTGTATTATTGTTATATGGCCTATTCTTTATTTTGCTTATTTCTTTTATATCTAGAAGCCTTTATTTTTACATAATGTAAATCGTTTTATAATATTTCCACTTTAACATATCAACTTAAGCTTTACTTTATGCAATGAAATTGTTTCAATATTTATACTCTGTTTTACAACCATGTTTTAAAAGATTATTTAGTTCAATTTTAAATTTATTCTCTTTTTAATAACTTTTCTGCTAACGAAATCTACTTTTCCATATTTTTCAACCTCATCTTTAAGCATTTCTCAAGTATTTTAATTCTAATTATTGCTTGCATTGCCTTCTATTATGAAAATGAAAAGCAGCATAAAGAAGTTTTTAGAAGTTGCCAATTATTGTATATTTTTAATGATTCCAGCATAAAATTGAATTACTGTTGTCAATCAAACATTATGAACCAAAATTATTTACATGTACAACCATTTATGTGTATGACCACTTCTAAAAAAACCCATACCAATGTTATTTATACGTCCTCTCTCACCTGAGGCTAAACTAAGGTACCCGCTAGAATTTGTCTTGGAATATAAATAGGTTGTTTGTTGCCGCTACTGCTATGATACTTTCGTGGGGATGCCATGCCGTATGAAGTATTTTCTTATTGAAGTCCAAACAGTCTACGCTTATTTCGTCCTGTAGAGAATGAAAAAGAAAAACATTAATATCGACACATTTTAGCTTATATATTTTTTTTAATTTCTAATTTAAAAGTTATAATTTATAATTGTGTTATTTTTCTGAATATCTTTTCTCATTGAGGAATTGTTGTCCGCTTCAGCCTGTAATATCCTATAGCTGGGTATAGGCCTCTTTCACATAAAGAAGACGAATCAGATCTTAATCCACCACGCTGCTCCAATGCGGGTTGGCGGATATATTTCCTCCTATCAGTAACGATCGCTATCAGGTGTACATGATAACAACCGGGACCGACGGCTTAACCTGCTCTCCGAGACACGGTGGGGAGACCCACAAGAACTGCACAAACACCTAGACCACGGCAAACATCTGTATGGCCATTACAAATGTTTGTCATGTGCGGGGTTCGAACCCGCAAACGCCAGCGAAACAGTCACAAACCAGTGCTGTGACCGTTGGGCCAACGCGGTGTCTATTTTGTTAGTTATTATTTACCTACAAATAGGTAATTCCGGTAGATTTCAATTTAATTGGTGATATGTCACATTCAATTATAATAATATTCAAAGATTTCCATGAATATAATTGTAAAAAAATGAGAACCACACACCACAGCCAAGAACAGGCCTCTCCGTGTACGAGGAGTAAAGTATGCTATATTAATCTAGTGGAACTCGTGTAATTTATTTGTTTATTTATTTATTCGGGATGGTACACAGCACAGAAAAAGTTTTAAAAAACAAGAATCAAATATAATCAATCATAAAGACCAATTACGACTATTCAAAAAGGAAAAACAAACAAGATAATATAACGAAACAAAAACAAAAAAAAAACTTATTTTCATGTTAAACTAATAAGTACCCTTGGGAAAATATTTTTTTTTTTTTTAATAAAATTGTTTAAATTACAAACAATTAACGATATCGTCGAGGATAGTGCAAAACCGCGTAACTAGCATTGGTTAATACCGCAAATCTGACAAATGTAGCTAATTTAAGTTTTCGCGTGCAATTAACGCAAAATCTTGATTTACCGCCACCACTTTGATGTGAGTTTATTTCGACCGATAGAAAGCCAGAAATCGCTAAATAAAATACCGCGCATCTTCGGCCGGCAAGCGTCGATACCGCGTAAGTGATCTGATGACACCGGAAGCGCGTTTGTGGTTTATTTTTGCTATAAAACTCTGTACATTTTTAAGGAATATGCCCATAATGCTTTCTGACTACTGCAGAAAAGAAAGTACGAAATTATATTTAGAACCAATAATATAATCTAAACGTGAACTATACCGTATCTATGTTGAAAAGGTAACAAAAAAGTCAGGGAGTGGCTTCCAGAAAACTTTTTGAAGATGTTCTCAAAGGTACATAGCTTTGTTTCAACCGAAAAGAGATGCATGTGATCTATGTTGTTCATGTAAAGTATCAGTTCATATATTACTAAAGAAGAGTATCAGCAAGATCTATCATGAAAACATTTAACGTTGTTTGTACTCTTCGCAAATATTGATCAAAGCTACACTTTTCAGGAGTGATATAGGCTATATTTTATTGTTATTGAAGAAAAATTTCAGTGAAAAATAATAGTATATGTAAATCAAGTCGGAGATATGCGAGCGAGATGAAAACTTTACTATATATTTGCTACACAAAAATAATAATTAACGCCCAACGCCACGCCACGCCAGGGGTCGGTTAGTATATATATGTAAATAAACATACGCATTAAAATAATGTACTTATAAACGAAATACATATAATATAGATAAATGCATAGAATACATATTACAAGTGTAGCAATACTCATACATGATATAATGCAGAGATATTAAAAATAATTATAATGTATTAAGTGAGAAATAGTGCGCCTTGATGTATTTTTGAAGCAAGACAGGGATTGGGTTTGATTTATAGGAAGTAGAGCATTCCAAAGTTGAACAGCTTTAACTTAAAGAGTTCGGAGTAAAAAGAAGTAGTGTGAGCTGGAGTTTCGAGCATCAAAGTAGACTCGGATCTAAGGGTGCAGTCGTGCGTATTACAAAGATACTTGAAACGCTACTTATCGTACAGAGGTGTATCAGAATGAAAAAGTATAAAATATAGTAACCAGAGTATGTGAGTATTCTTGCGAAAGCGTATCGGGGGCCACTTGAGACGATTGCAAAATTCGGAAACAATGGTCATTTTCGCGAGGACCAAATATGAACCGTGTGCAAAAATTGTGAAGACTTTCAAGCTTATTTAATTGCTCCTCTTTAAGATCACGATAGCAAGTGGCAGCATAGTCAAGAATTGGTAGGAGTGACTGTGCTAAAGTAATTTTGGTAGACAAAGGGAGGAAATATTGCAGTTGTCGCAGTGATCCGATAGCTGCAAATAGTTATCTCACTCAGCTGAGGTGCCCAAGGAAGATGTCTATCGAAGATAACTCCGAGATTTTTCACATTGTAACTGATTACAACGTTTTTATAAACGACTGGTAATAAGCGACCAGTCTATTCGACACAACAAATTTAGGACTACTGATAATAATGACTTGACATTTTGTGGAAGTAATGTTAAATCCGCGGGAGTTATTCCATCTATAAGTTCTTTAAGTCATTTTTAAATTGTTTATTGATGTAGGTAAATCTGTCAGTTGCGTGTGAGAATAAATTTGAAGATCATTTTTACAAGGGCCGTAGCCGTACCTTTACGGAAACCGGACTGAAAAGGATTTAGGATGTCATTAGAGGAAAGAAATGAAGTTAGCTGTTGCTAGGCAAGACTCTCTAAAACTTTGGACAGGAAAGGGAGAATGGCGATATGGGGCAAAGACCGAAAAACGTAGAGGAATTAGATTTTTAGTTAGTTTTGTTTCATTTCAAAACCGCGTAACTTACTCTTAGGTTCCAATGTTGCTCAAATCAAATCTGCGTAATTGACGTAGGGCTTAAATGATTTACTTTAAAGGAATACTTTTCCTACCAAGAGATAGAACACATAAATAATTACTCTCTGTCTAAAAATGAGCTCAAAATTCGTTTTAAATAAAAAACTTATTCAGTTTTAACCTTCCCCTGTAAAGTTACATTGAGTGGCATATACGCGCTCCTATCTGTAGCAGATACGCGGATTTGCACTATCCCCGACGATATATTTTGAATATGGTTATATAAATATTTATATAGTATATACAAATAATATGCTGTGTGGTTATGGTAGTAAGAATATAGCCACCCCCTCTCTTCCCGTGGATGTCGTAAGAGGCGACTAAGGGATAACACAGTTCCACTATCACCTTGAAACTTAAAAAGCCGACCGGTGGCGGGATAATCATCCAACTGCTGGCTTTGAAATACACAGGCCGAAGACGGACAGCAGCGTCTTCGGGGTGATAAAGTCAGCCCTGCGGTCACCGACCCGCCTGCCCAGCGTGGTGACTATGGGTAAAACACAAGAGTTCACACCATTTTTGGCACGAACTTGTGGAGGCCTATGTTCAGCGGTGGACTGCATCAGGCTGAACTGATGATACAAACTATATATATTTCAGTAGTTATCTTGAATATTTTTCGTGAGGTTTGGTGAGGTGAGTGGAGTACCTTCTTCCGCTTGGAGGTGGCGGCGACGCGGCGCGCGCGCAGCGGCTGGCGCGGGCGCGCCGCGGCGTCTCGAGAGGCCTCCAGCGTCAGCTCGCCGCGCCGCGCGCCGCCGGCGGCCCCCGCCCCGCCCGAGCCCGCGCCCCCTCGCTCGAATATCCTGGAGATTATGTTTACTTCTATACTACTGACACGCGTTGGCGCAACGGTTACAGCCATGGATTGTAGCTGTTGCGCTGGCGGTTGCGGGTTCGATCCCCGCACATGACAAACATTTGTATTGGCCATACAGGCGTTTGCCCTGGTCTGGGTGTTTGTGCAGTCCTTGTGGGTCTCCCCACCGTGCCTCGGAGAGCACGTTAAGCCGTCGGTCCCGGTTGTTATCATGTAAACTTGATAGCGATCGTTACTCATAGTATGGAATATATTCGCCAACCCGCATTAGAGCAGTATGGTGGATTAAGCTCTGATCCTTCTCCTAGATGGGGAAAGAGGCCTATACCCAGTAGTGGGAATATTACAGGCTAAAGCGTTATACTACTAGGGTGGCAGACAAACGTAAGGTCCACCAGATTATGTGCGGTTACTGAAGCCTATGGGCGCCTGCGACACCGGATATAGCTTTTTAATTAATCGTATTTAATTTTTACCGACCTTTTTCCAAAAAAATATTGTAATCGACAGATAGCCTAAAATCGTAATATTTATTTTTCTTTATTCTCGTTAAATTAACATAAGACGAAAAAAAAACTACATTTATAATATTTTAAATATAACAAATTTATAACCAATATCTAATATTAAAACGTTATAAAGAGTAATTAGAGGAAAAAAAAACCTTTTTTACTTAAAAAACATTACCTAAAGAATCCATTATAAGATCCGGTCATAAGTCGCTGATCGTCTCCACTCCAGCAACATTCAAACTTATCAAAGATACAATCGTTCTCGTACAATGAGCATAGTTTTGAGCGTAGATACTCATGTACCTGAAAAATAATATTTATTTACATTTTCTAATTTAAACAACACATAATTTGTCTTTAAAAATACATAATTATCTAAAACCATAATGTCATTAATAGAAAGATTTGTTTTAATTATAAATATAATGTGAAAACACGAACAAAAATACCATATTCAAAAACTACTTCAGTATTAAAAAAAACTTGTAGATAATTTAATTTTCCATGGATTAGTACTACAGATAGGTGATTTAATTTTTACTTACTGGATATGTTTCTACAGGCTTAGTTTCCATTCTAAGATCCCATACTTTTAAACCTAAGTAATCTCTAGACATCATGTATCTGAAATATAAAGAGAAAAAAAATAGAATGTACTACAGATTTCAATACTTCAAGTGATTAATACAGCCTATAACATTCCACTGCTAGAAAAACTGCACAGGCCCCTTTTTCCATCTAGACGATCCACTGCAGATTGGTAAAATTTCTCTACTACAATCTACATCAGTTGCTAATTAATGATATGATAACATGTGGGTCTGGACTTTCCTGCTGTGTCCTACCTCAGTTAAAGAGGTGTGAGACGTAAGAGGTGGAAAAGATGGGCTGAGGTGAAGCGGGTAGGCGAGGAAGAAGAAGTACGAGATATAGGAGAGAGAGAAGAGGTAGGTGAGGTGGGTGAGGTGAGCGGGGTGGGCGAGATAGATGAGGTAGGCGAGGTAGCAGTGAGAGAGGCAGAGGTGGCCGCACCTGCCCGAGTTGCTGAGCTTGACGTCGCTGATGGAGGAGATGATCTCGGAGAAGAAGGAGCGCGCGTGCGGGTCCTCCGGCTCCTCGAACAGCTTGGCGTGCCGGTCGCACAGCGCCGCCGCGCGCATGTCGCACAGCCGTATCGTGCCTGACAAACAACCGGGTCACTCTTACATATATACATAATATGTTAAAAATATTGTATTGCTCATTAATATTTAATATTTGCGCACCGTAAGGTAGAATATGTTTGGATTAATAAATAAATGATTATTTATTATTATATTTCTAAGGGAGTTTAGAACGGGCTTCGAAGCTCAGCCGTATTGTCCCTAATGAAAAGACCGTATTACACTAATGTTTCACTCGACTTAGGAAGCCTAAGGAGATTAAGCAACTTTTATTATAACAATAACTAGCACTTGTGCACTCTACGCATTGAAACATCAACACCAAGTTATTCTTACAATAATTTTGAAAGGAAAAAGCAAGCATTTTGTACAGACGTCGCTTAACTGACATGAATAATAAACATTTATACAACTTTCATTTAACATTGAAATTAACGAACATTCTTTATTTTCATGTTAAAAATATTTCCCAAACATTGAAAATGTTTTTAAATTGTATTAAATAAATCAACTTACCCTTACTACTAGAATATACAAAGAGATTGCATTCAGATGGGTGGAACTCCGCTGCTGTAATTACCTAAAATAAATTTAAACTATTAATAATTCTAGACTATTTGAAATAAAAATTGCATATAGTAGGAGTGGCCATCTATTTTTGTTTTTATTTAATTGATTCCTAACATTTACTTTATTTTAAGTTGTTAGTAATTAGAATGCTGACATATCTGTTTGATAAAAAAAACTCTTAAAACAGATAAAAAACAGTTGAAATTTTATATAAGTTAAGCTATTTTTACTTTAGAAAAAATAGTTTATGAGTGAAATTATCGAGTTCCATATAAACAAAATCCTGAACAGCAAGTTACACTGGTCTAAATCACTGACGACATTAGATTGGCCATGGACACACAAAATCTCCCGGCGTTGAGCCTGCTGTACTTTAACAATACGTTTAATAATATGGATTTTGATATACTGCTGGCTATCTTTTGTTCTCTTGACATAATTATCTCCAACAGCAATTGGCTGGTTTCATAGTTACGTGGGCGGACGGCGGCAGCGTTTGCGTGTCGAAGATTCATATTCAGACTGATCAAACGTAATTGCTGGCGTTCCACAGGGTAGCGTGTCATCTACTCTCCTATTTTCGATCTTCATAAACTCTCTCGGTCCTCACATATCTTCCATCTACCACCTGTATGCAGACGATCTCCAAATTTATTCCCATGCAAAATTGGTTGACTTACCGATCTCCATAAAGAAGTTAAATAATGACTTGAACTAGATTCAGTTGGGAGTAAATCATACGGTCTAAACGTTAATCCTTCTAAGTGTCAAGTCATTATCATCGGTAGTTCAAAACTAGTGTCTCGAATTGACTGGTCACTTATCCACCTGTAATTTGTAATAACGCTGTGATTAATTACAGCGAAAAATAAAAAAAGTTGGTGTAATATTTGACAGTCACCTGTCGAGGATACATCAACTGAGTGAGTTAAGTCGCAAATTATTCGCAGCTACCGGATCTCATCGCCAGCTTCAATATTTCTTTCCTATGCCTACCAAAATTGCGTCAGCACGGTCACTCTTACTACTAATTCTTGACTATGCTGATCCTAGATCTTAAAGAGGAGCAGTTAAATATGCTTGAGCGCCTCCAGAATCTCTGCATACAGCTCTTATTTGGTCTTCGCAAATATGACCATGACTCCGATTTTCGTAATTAACTCAAGTGGCTCGCCATCCGCTTTCACAGGAATAATCATATCCTATCTTTACTTTATTGTGTACTTTTTCATCCAAATGCTCCCCTTTACTTAAAAAATCGCTTTGAGTTTCTCTGTGATACTTATGAGCGTTCCCTCAGGTCATCTTCAACCTGAACACTCAAAACTCCTTCCGATACTACTTCCTTTTATTCAAACTTCTTTTCTGTTAAAGCTCTATCTTGTTTTAAAAAAATATATTGAAAGGTGCAGTTTTTGTCACTAAGTATCTCATAAATATCAGCATCATATATGACTAGCTGACCTCGTACACGTTGTTTTGCCAAATATGTTATACACCCCCCCCCCCCATATAGATGTTGGCCGATTCTCGGAGGAGTATTGTATGTAAAATTGTAACACAAGAATTTTATATATACAATTTTTCACCGAATTTTCCGTTCAATCACAATAAAATATATAGCCTATGTAACTCCTGAATATATATATATATATATATATATATAATATTTACTTCTTGTTATATCATATTGCTTGTAAACTCCATGCCAATTCTTCATCATATTACTGTACACTTTCCTACTGTTTCACCGTAGGTTGTCTGGAAGAGATCGCTCTTAGCGATAATCTGCCAGAGATAAGACTGCCTTTGTACATTTTTCTTTGTATCACTTATTATTAGACCGTATAGTTTTGATTAGTTATCTGACTTACAAGAATTGTATGAAATTCTTGTGATTAAATTAGTTTAATCTCTACTTAAATTTTAATGTTGTTTCGTGCAACTCGGCGATAGTAGTATAAGATAGTAGGTTCTTAATCACAATTATTTTAAGATGATAATTTTATTTTGTTACCTCGGTGAGTTCCTCCATATTGGCGGGTTTAATATCAACGATGTTAAAGCTCTGGTCCGTTATTTCGAGATGCCACAGGTTGATGCGAAGGTCGTCCGCAGACAGGTAAGTCTCTTGATCCGAATTCAGTGAGATCGAGTTTATGTGGTATGTGTGTGCGTTAGCAAATATCCGCCTGGAAAAAAGAAATTAAAATAAGTTTTTTTTACACCAAAAGTGGGAATCAAGCTTGTAGTCCTGCCTAATTGAAAGTGGACAACGCCTTTGCAAGCATGTTGACCCTATCCCTGACCCTTTCTAAGAGCTTTCCTACGTTAAGGCTACCTTACTCACCACAGGAATGCAACACTATTTGTGTGCATTGTTATTTGGATGTGACTTTATGTAAGGTTGAGGTACTTTTCCACCTGGACTGCTCAAAATTTTGAGCAAGACATTTTCTGCTATACAGTACTTTTACAAGCACTTCTGAACCATCAATTTAGTTCAAAGTGAAGTTAACACTTGATTGGTATATAGTTTTATCATTTTGAGTATTGACAAATAACTGAGCATTTTAAAATTTGTGTAATTATACATTTTCAACTTTGTACAATATTACTACCAATGTCATTTGTCCTTGACTACATAATCAAAATGTATAAAAATTATACCAACACACAATAAGTCATATCTATTTTAAATTTCCATATATTTAGTATTATATACGAAAAGAAAGTGCGTGCGTACAAAGTACACGTCAGAAGTGAAACTTCAATGGCAAAATAATTTTTGTCTTTTATAGGTATATAAACAAATATAAAGCTTCAGATTTCCATTCCAGCGCCATCGACAAAAACGTTGCCGTTTCATCCGAAGTTTCAAAAAAAATTGTCAATCACTAAAAAATCAGTCCCATTGTACATACAGGACAACAAAGCCTGCACAAAATTATTCATATGTACATAGTCACGTGTTGTCTGTTCATAATAAAAGCTACAGTAATCGTGTCAAGTGGATAAACAAACACTCGATAGTTAAATTAACGCCATATCTGAATAAGCAAATATACGCACTTCATGTTGTCACGATACATAGATAACGCAAAATAAATTAAATATTGTCGGAATATCTGGCAATATGGTATGTTATTGCACATATTATAAACAATATTGTTACATCGTAAATTCAACTACATTGATATTGGAATGAAGTTAGTTTTATAATTTTAAAGAAATTTGTGCAGAATATATGGTATTTATCCTTCATTACTTTATTAAAGCCAGTGTGGCAGTTAATGAAGTAATGAAGGTTTTTTAAAAGAATAACAGCTGATTGTTCAAGCGGATCTAGATTTCGAAACGGTGGTATCTTTCCATAAACTATAATTTACAGTTTAAAAATACATATTACATACTCTGTACAATGATGATTCATATAAGCTTTTAAACTGTACTTGCATGAAGAAATATTCGAATAGATTCGAACTCAAAACATGAGGTTAAAGTTTGAAAGAAACTGAGTTGTCTTTAATGTTACGGATTTTTATTATGGTAGTGGAGGAAGAAAAAAAACTGTCGATTTAGTCGAGCCCGTGGAGAACTAAATTATTGTAAAGATTAGAGGCTAGAAAGAAATAATTGTTTGCTCGCAAACGAAAAAAAAAACGACTTCAATTACATCGACGAGTAGTACAACGTAGATCGACGATAAAATAGTCAAGTAACTACGCGTTATCAAAGATTACTCAAAAACTAGTTATCGGATCTCAATAAAATTTATATGTGACAACATGACAAACATCAGCTTTCGATTAAATTAAAAATTATTAAAATCGGTACACCCTTTAAAAAGTTATTGCGGATTTTCAAGAGTTTCCCTCGATTTCTCTGGGATCCCATCATCAGATCCTGGTTTCCTTATCATGGTACTAAACTAGGCATATCTCCTTTCCAACAAAAAAAGAATTATTAAAATCGGTACATCCAGTAGAAAGTTATGCGGTATAATACAACATAGGTCGACGAAAAAAGCGTCAAGTAAAAACGCATTATTAGATATAACTCGAAAAGTAGTTGTTAGATCTTAAATAAATTTAAATAGGACCAATTGACACACACCACCTTTCGATTAAAAAAAATTGTTGAAATCTGTCCACACGGTCAAGTTCTGATGTAACATACATACAAAAAAAAATACAGTCGAATTGAGAACCTCCTCCTTTTTTGGAAGTCGGTTAAAAAGGGTCATATGTCTGCCCTTACAGCGCAGATGGGAAGAGCGTGTCACTCGTAGTTAGATGTCGAGTCTGTATGACATAATAATCTGACACGCTCGAGTTATTCTAAAAACCTTTTTTTTTTTTGCTAATCTGATCAGCTGCCCTAGACATTCGATACAATATAAAGAGCTCAAGATGGTTGGTAGCTACACAAGGAGTAAGGTTACCCCCATTAGGTTTAGCGCTCGAGTAATTCCCTAAATCCCCCGTCATCATCATCATCCATGGACTCTTAGTTGCCCACGCCATTTTTACTACATAAAATATTTGTTTGTTTACGGCGTGCGTTATATTTTTTTCTACCTCTCCTACCATTAAGGTCGGGTGGTATATAAAGCGGTAGGGCACCTGGGCGAGGCCTCCACCATGAGGTCGGCGGGGCGCACGGTGGGCACCCGCAGCGACGTCACGCGCGCCGGGTCCCGCGGCCGCCCGCCCTCCTCTCTCGTGTTGTAGCCCGTCACTCGCTTATCGCGCTCTGACACCTGCCGTGCAAATATCGACATGTTCAATAATCAATAAATAAGTATCTACAACATACACACACGGTCGTCTGTTCTTAAACTGAGCGGCTTAATGCTGATGTAGGTAACAGACGACTGGTATAGCTACATTTTTTTAATTCAATAAACATATATACAGGGTTATTTGTAAAACACCAGCATCCTTGCAGGACAAGATAGCTAACATTATGTACAACAACATTTGTTCTACGACTTTTGACATAACTCAATACATTAATTAAAAATGATTTTTTAAGCTTTTACTGTACTGTCCTAACATTTGTAAGTCTATGTTTCATTGATTCATTCATTATCGAAAGGACGACGCGACGCTCGCGCGCGCATGCACTGCTAATAATAATAATAAATAACACTTTCTCTGCCCGATAATTCTAGTTAATAAAATAATTCAAGTTAATAATATAAATTGCTTGGTGGGTTTGTAAGCAGTATCACAGTATGTATGTCGCAGTGACTTAGGTAAATGTGTATGTAAGTTAGCTATCTGAATTCTGAACATCCAAAATATGTGAAAATTATTAACTTAGCTTATTATTATTCTTTACCGTTTACTAAAGTTTAATTAAACCAAATTAATATTAAATATTGGTAGCTGGGTATTATTCACTTTTCATTGTTTAATGCAGGCGAATTAAAAAAGTGGAATCAGCGTATTTACAATAATTAAAAATAAAAAAATAATTGACAATAAAATAATATTTACAAACTAAATTCCTATTACCTCTACATCGCGCACATAGCGTTCAAAATAGTCACCATCACAACCAACACACAGACCACACCTAAAAATCAGCTGTTCACAAACACGTGCTAACACTTCCGAATTCGTTTTCATTTGATAATAATCATCCTCACCATTTCCGTGTATTCGACATTAGAATAGCAGTACGCCATGGTTATAAAATTACTTTAGTACAGATGCAATACATCGATCGATACGAGTAAAATAAATACGAGTGGCACACAAAATCATATGACGCGGGCGCATCAGAGTCGCCGCACCGACTGCTTCGGCTAGCGAAATAGTTCAAGTTCAAGGGCACTAGCGCCGCTCCGGCCCTTCCTTCCCCCCTCACATTCACGCCCGCAAGTAGTAACTGTTTACCTAATATTTGGGATGCGCGTAGAGTTTATAACATTCAAACGGGAAATTAAATTAATATTTTTTTTTGTATGAAAGTAAAATCTAACAAATTATCAAAAGTCATAGAACAAATGTTGTTACTTATGATGTTAGCTATCTTGTCCTGCAAGGATGCTGGTGTTTTACAAATAACCCTGTATAAATAAATTATATAGATATATATATATATTAAAAACGAAAAATTAAGCACATTCACTACAAACTGCGCTAACAGGATAGACTATGTTGATAATGATAATTAAATTTTATTTAAAACTAGCTGCGCCCTATTATTTAAACCACGTTAATTTGAAGTAAAAACATACTTAAATATTATGTAGCTACAGCCTTCCTCGATAGATGACCTATCCAACACAAAAAGCGCATTCAAGCAAACTTTTCTGCTTTATAATATTAGTTACAAATAACGTCAACAAATAAGTTGAGTCCACCTGATGTTAATCAGAGCCTGGTCGCAAGCACGTTGCCAAGCCGACCCTCCCCATGAGCTCTGGCCACCTTACTCACCACAGAACACAACTGTTATTTCCAGATATGCTCCTCAGATTTTAAAGAGGATATATCCTGCTGTACCCTACCTCCATAGCTCTCAGAGTAACAAACATATTTACCATATCACCAAAATTCTACAGGTGAGCGCAAAGCAAACATATTATTCAAAAAAACTTTTGTCAATCCAAAAGACGGATATTATGAAAGTTGGAAGCTTACGCGACTATTTTTTTTACTGATAAAAATGTAGAAATATGAACATTGGCCCTCGTAAACATTTTCGTAACTTATCATCTCAGACATCTTTTTATATTGGCAATTTTAACGAACGTTTTTCGTTCAAACATTGGGGCGCTACGCCAATGCTTTTGATGTTGGTCAAACAGGATGCTTCTTTAATCTTCATTGAAATTGTCAAAAAATAGAATAGAAACTAAATTTAGCATAACTTTGTCTATTATTAAACAGAGACGAACACTTGTATATAAACTAAAGTAAGCATTGAGTTTGACAAGCACAAGAAGTTGGTTTTATTGAGGCACTTTGCCATAGACATCCCACTCATCCATTTATATTCATTTCGTTTCCATATTCCATTACCAGGTTTGGTTAAAATGGCTATCCAGAGAACATCGATCTACTGACAAATATTAGGAGCGGAACAAATTGCAAGCGTTTAACAATCTTTTCGACAAACTCGGCTTTGATATTTGGTTAAGTCAACACATCATGAATACTATATAGTAGAATTAGTCGTTTGGCCAGACATCCCGCCCAGTTTTTACGTTTACCTTTATGACTATAGCCAACAATTGTTCGCTAAGGAATGTGATGCTGTACATGCCTATGTCCAGTCAGTAATTAACGAATTTATTACTCAATAAAACACTATTTGTTGTTTATAATACCAGTACCTATTATTGAATGGCTCTTAATAAGCCTTTATTATCTTTAATTATTTTAATTGAATGACATTTCTTGATAAACAACTGCCAATTACATACTGGAAAAAACGTTAGCTAACGAAATACTACAACAAAGATGCAAAATCAAAAAATTACCTTCCATAACTTAATGGTTTTGTCATTAGTTGACAACAGGAAATGTGCCTGGTTCTTTCTTTTGAGCCACCTAATTTTATTTATTTTTTCCTCAATCTCCAACGATTTAAGGTAGTCGAACTCTGGCTCGTGTGACTGGAACGTCGAATATACATTGTACTCGCCCTTCTTAGGCACACATTGCTTTGATGCTGGGTCCCTCTGAAACAGAATTAGAATGGATCAATACATAATAAAAGTCACAAGAGTATGTATTAAACTATTAGTAAAAACAGACTTGATAAATTACGTCTCGAAAAGTTCACTTTACCAAGTTTCGTGTCTTATGAATACCAAAAGATGCTTCTTTCCAAAGGTATTTTTGTTGCCAAAGATAGGCATGTCAACGTAATTGTAATTGATCGTGGTTAATAAACATTTACAGCTTCAATGGGGTGTTTGCTGTGTTACCACATAACTGTTTTGATCTTTCGCTTTTTTAATGGAAACCTAATAATAATAATTATCCGGTATATATAACCGGTTACTGCAATAGTTATATCCATTTTACTATTGTAATAATTAAATTTAAACAAAATGGTCAGTGAATAAAGGTTTTATTTATTTATTTATTTATTTGTTTATTTATTATACTTATTATGCTTAATAATGCGTATTTAAATGACTAAGTTACCTACATCGTATTATTTTTCGATGTAATTGTATGTCGTTTTTTTCGTATTTTTTTAGTATTATTTTTAAGTTAGATTAATATCTCGTCCCCTTACCTGAAATATAACAACTCTGCCCCCCTTATCGCCGGTGGCAAGTAGCTCGCCATCGTGATTAAACTCTACACATGATATAAGGTCGGCCTCGGTGACGTCGTCCTCCAACGTGCCCTTCACCTGGCTGAAACACCATGTCGTCTCCCCACCATTGCCTGTAATTTTTAATTATAATTCTAATATATGTACACGCGCCTTACTCAGAGTTTGTCCTTGCCTGATCTTTGAGAAATTTTGGATTAATTAAGCCTGTGTTGTTTGGAAGAGTTTTTAGCCACTTCAATGTCTAGCTTTACAATGATTCAGTAGGTTTAGTGTATACCTAACATAATATTATATAAAATTAATTTCGTCCTTTGTTAAATAATAGAAAGATTAACGTGTAATATCAAATGCATTTTTAACTTGAAAACACAAACGCGTCATAATTTTGTACTTTTTCTGAACTCTTTCGTTAGTCCCGTAGACGTAAGATTTCAAAAATTAATTAATTTAACATATATATTAAGCAATAAACCCTATTCATTACGTTTATATGTTCCACAATGACCTCAATACCTAAATACCAAATGATCACAACGAACTCTATTAAGACTCAGTATTCATTATATGAAATGACTATTTTATTCAGATCTCAAATACACAACTCTCATTTACACATCTAATTTACAAACATCATGTACAACATATTACAAGATATAAACACAAGTTTTACATATTTTTTAAATTGAATTTGTAAACCTTTTTTAATAAACCTATTTGAAAAGGTACAAATGAAAGTCATCCGCTACAAGTTTAATAAAATGTATTTGAACTTAAAAAAGTATTTTGTTAAAAATTGTAAAATGGTTTCATGGGGAGAGTGTAAACTTTTAATAAAAATTTAAAAAATATTATTGTAATGGTAACAAAAATGTATAAAAGTTTTTATATACACGATTTTAGAGACTAAATATTAAGATGTAATTTCTTCAGATCAAAGCAATTACAAATCCTAACTGATCACAATTACAACCAACTTAATTTAAGCATTCTTTAGAGCGCCCTTACGTCGCAATTTTGCTAATTTCGCGAATACGTTTTTGTCTTTACCCGAATGCCTTAGAAAGAAGGGAGGATTTTTTTACTATTATTTTCGATTAATAAATCACTTTAATGAATTTTAATATGAGGTCATTGGATTATTCGTAATTTTTGATACACAAATCTTCTAAACCTTTTATATTTATTAACTATACATATATAGCTCTCGATCTTTAGAATTTTTATTTATAAAAATTTTAAAGATCGAGATTTTTAATTTTTTTTTTTAATACAAATTGAATAATTTACAATTTTATTTAATTTACTTTCTGTACACATACATAATTTAAATTGAAAACAAAAATAATTTCACCAATAACTTGAAATATTCGAGACATATTGAAGTGCACAAAACAAAAACGGAAGTAATATCATGTACACAGTAAAAGGGCACATTTTAGGATAGTAAAGATCAAGATAAATTTATATACAAAATTAGATTCACCATCCAAAGCAACAGTTAGTTACTAGCAAGGAAAAACACCAAAGAATAAACACGAGAGAAAAAAAAATCAATGTATTAGAAAAGAGAAAATCGTAAATGCAATGTACTCTACAAGAGTAGGAGGTCTACATACAAAATTATTTAAGACTCACGCAATGGTTTTTTGTAGTAATCATCTCCATTATGCATTAATTATAATAACTATTATTAAATCAGATTTTCTATTATTCTGGATATTATACTAAATTTCAAGACCTAGTCATGAATAATTGACTTTATTTAAATATTGTATTAAAAAAACTGATATCAGTTTACAAATATATATACATAAACAGTACTCAAAATTTTTGTAAATTGCTGATAAAGAAATTACACAAAATAACAATATAATATAATTTTAGTACATACTAGGTCTTGAAATCAGTAAATAAGCTTGTATATAGGTAATAATACTACAGAATGTGGATCATATGTGGTACTTGTACATGCCAAACATAAAATTAGCAATTTAAATTAGAGACTCATCTTGGTATGTACGTACAATCACATGGAGTATTCCAGTGTAAACGACACAATTGTTGCCTCCAATTAGTAAAATTATCCTGAACTCTGATTCTGTTATTCGAGTGCCACGGCTCCTTCTTTTTTAACATCGCTATTTAAATCACATTAAATATTACACAATCTTTTTCAAACTTTACCCAACTTGCTTATAACATTAATATTGTAAATATTTATTAAAAAAATTGGTAAATCAAAAAAAAAAAAATTCAACAGAAAACACACTCTCACTGAAAGGTTTCTGGAATAAGAATGTAAAACAAAAAGCTTCCAAACCTGTTCCGAGTTGAAAGAGATATTTAATACTTATGAATAGATCATGTAATGTCATTCAATATGACAGCTTTGTGATACATCAAGAACAATAAAAACCACTTGATGTCATGGTATAGGAAGTACGTGGCTATGTACTTTGTGTATATATTCTTGTAATATAAATAGGTGGACTATGTCAGTGATAATTGTCTAGCCTGTAGCTGCATTAGGGGAACACATCCCATTCCAGTATACAGATTATAATTAAAATTATTTTGGTCAGCTGTCACTATAATAAACAATTTATACAAATATAATAGTTATAATTTTCATTGAATATATTATTCTAATTAATACTTTTCTTCTTCTCCTACATGGCGACAGACACCTATGTCAACAAGTGGGATGTTATAGGCTGAATCAATCAACTAATATGTGTAAAATGATATTTATAAATATATTAATACTAGCTGACCCCCCAAACGCTGTTTTGCCTGGGGTAACTGACATTGTGACACGAGAATTTTATAAGATATAACAGGAAAAAGTTATTTATGATAGAAATAGAAAAAAACAGTTACACATTCTAGTAATTATTAAGTTTATTAACTGGTAAATATGTAGCAAATGAAGTAATATTTTTAGATTGATACAGGCCTTAAATAAATAAATTTGTGGTAAAAATGGTTAAAGAAAATAATAATCATGTTCATGGCAGGATCAAGTATGAAATATATAATAAATAAATATACTTAAAATTAGTTTTTAATATGATCATAGTTTTAAAACATAAATAATAAATTCATACAAATATGTAATGCGTAAGACTTTTCAAACTATAATATTCTACGGATCCCTATAAAAAGATATAATATCATCAGTTTCATTTTGATTACAAATTCCTACAAAATTAATAACAAATTTAGATGGAGTTAATTAATTACATTTAATTAATTTATCTTGCGTGTTTTTTTTTTTGCTATAATTAATCTCATTTTAATTTAACATTAAAATGATAAAATATAATGTAAAAGTGAATTATGATAATATTTAATAGTTTTATAATATGTTATTAGTATTAATGTTATTGTTTTACACATGTCTCAATTTGATATTAACCTACAATAGAGATGCATTCATATTTTTTAATCACATTGTTGTTTATAGAATGATATAAAATCTATATTTGTAAGAAAGGCGTCAATGATAAAATTGTTTGTTCATAATGTATACTCGCACAAAATTGTTTTCATTAATTATTTTCTTTCTTAAAACACAATTATGTAGAAATGATACAATTTATAAATTGTTACATCTCATCAACAAAACAAAATTTTCATCACGAAACAAAATTTTTGTACAAGAAATAATAGGTTTTGTTGATAATTATAAATGTAGTTTATTTACAATTGATTAAATTTACTTTTTATTTACACTACTTAGTCGTTCTTGTCTTTGATAATTGACCGTAATGCATTGTTAAATAATTTCTTCTGTTCATATTTTTGGCTGTTTCAAAGGTATATGAAATATTTTTTTCCTTAAAAATAATCCATTCTTATTACTAAAAGACAAGGAATAAGAAAATGGTTCATTTTAATTTGTTTAAACTAGTAAAATTTAGATTGATTTTTACTCGTCTTATATATAAAATTCTCGTAACACAATGTTAGTTACCCCCCCGAAACGGCTAAACCGATAATTATGAAATTTTGTGTGCATATCGTGTAGGCATTAGAATCGGGTAACATCTATTTTTCATACCCCTAACTTATAAAAGGTGGGAGATTAAGAGGTTAAATAGCATATATGGCAAAACAATGTTTGCGGGGTCAGCTATTATGTACTTAAGAATCAAATACAAGTAACATTAAATTCATTCCCAAAAATATTTTTTTATTCATATTAGATGTATTGATAGAATCTTTAAGAAAAGAATCCTCAGTATAAAATTGCTTGTAAGAATTTATGGCAAATAATGTCTCGTGTTCTTAATGCTTTCAAATGAATTAATAAATATATATAACACATCTATCAAATCTATACATTCTTATGTTTATAATCTCTAAAATTTATAGTGCTTAACACTTATGAACAATAAATTCAACTAAAAAACATTGTTTATTTATAAGGTCAGACTATGAAACAATTATAATTGTAGTTTAAGAAAGAATTAATTATTTTATCATTAGGCTTTAAATGTATGTGAGAGAAACAGCGTTGTGTGGTTATATTCATTAATGTTATATGTTTGAAAGTGACCCCTAAATAAAATTTAACACAGTATATGAAATTATATTGCCTTGTAACAGAATATTATCAAAAACTGTATTCATCTAAAAATACCCCAGAAATGAACGAAATGAACGTAGACATCGAAGGTGACCCTGAAGAAATACCCCAAATTCTAGAAAGAGAAGTTCAGTATGCAATAATGTCACAGAAAAACGAGAAGGCCCCAGGAACTGACAACATAACCAACGAGATGATGAAAGCGAATCTGCCAAAAACAATAACTAGACTGACCAACTTATTCAACCTTATCCTAGACACTGAAAATATACCAATGCAATGGACAACAAGCTCTATAATTCTTATTCACAAGAAAGGAGATAGAGCAGAAATAAACAACTATTGTCCGATAAGCTTAATGTCGAACATATATAAAGTGTTTTCAAAAATATTACTTAAACGCATTACCAAAACCTTGGACGAATCACAACCACGAGAACAGGCTGGCTTTAGATCGAGTTATTCCACAATTGATCATATACATGTAATAAAAGAGCTCATAGAAAAATGTCAAGAAGTATAATGGACCACTGTATATGGCATTTGTGGATTATAACAAGGCATTAGACTCCGTAGAACACCATTGCATATGGGAAGCTCTAAAAACTCAAGGAGTTGATAATAAATATATAAGGCTTATAAAAAATGTATACTCAAACAGTATAGGAAGAATAAAGCTAGAAACAGAAGGGAAGATGTTCCCTATACGCAGAGGCGTGAGACAGGGGGACCCACTCTCACCAAAGCTTTTCTCATCTGTATTAGAGGAGGTCTTCAGGAAGCTAGAATGGGACCATTTTGGAATTAACATCAGTGGAACGTACTTGAACCACCTAAGATTCGCTGACGACATAGTACTCATATGTGATAACCCAGAAAATCTGCAGACCATGCTCCGAGATCTGGCCCAAGAGAGTAAAAAGGTAGGACTAACAATGAATAAAACAAAGACCAAAATAATATCAAATAGATCCCGAATAAACATCAAAATAGAGGAGGAAGAAATAGAATATGTAAATTCCTATATTTACTTGGGCCAAATTATTGCATTTAACGACCAAATGGACTCTGAGATAGAAAGACGGATTACCAACTCATGGAAGAGATTCTGGAACACAAGAAGTGTTGAAAGGCAAACACTATAACATGGCCATAAAAAGAAAAACATACAACATCTGTATTCTACCAATACTCACTTACGGGTGCCAAACATGGGCAACAACACAAAAACAAGGCCAAAAACTCGTTACTTGTCAGAGGGCTATGGAACGAAGCATAATGGGTTACACTAAACGAGATCGCAAAAGGGCGGAGGACATAAGAAAAATAACAAAGGTGGAAGATGTTATATTAAAAACAAAAACCCTGAAATGGAGGTGGGTAGGCCACATGCTCAGAGACACTGGGAATAAATGGACGAGGGATGTGTCCCTGTGGACCCCTCGATTTCACACCAGAAGAAAGAGAGAAAGACAAAGGAAGCGATGGTCAGACGAGATCAGAAGAGTTGCAGGCCCATTATGGCAGAGGGCTGCATTGTCCCGAGAGAAATGGAAGGAGTTGGAGGAGGTCTTTGTGTCCCAAAGACACGCAGATATACTTTAGCATGTACCCTTTTTGTAATATAGTCGATCAATATGAATTGTAAGAAAAATTGTTAACTATATCCGCCATAAAGGTTTAATAATAATAATAATAATAATGAAATTATATAATTATTATATAGTAAGCATTACGTTAACTAAATATTACTTTATGAATTGAAGTTGTCGCTACATTAGTTTCCATGTGCAAACAATTACAGACTGCTTTTTACTTCTAGTAGTACTTCTAGTAGTTTTTACTTCTAGTAGTTCTACTCTTTATTACTGTGACTATTTGATCATGATTTTTTATATTAATTTGGTACTAACCAAATCAATAGTAGAAGAATTTACTTGGTTTAACTAAATTTTCTTTCAAGATGTTACTAATACTCTACTATAAATTTTGTTTGTACCTACCACAATTACTAGTAGTAGAAAGTTACATAAATCATAAATTTGTGATTTTTAGCAAAAAAAAAAAATTGGAAAAATATAATGTTACATGATACAAACTATGAATTCCCAATACTTATCTACAAAATTAACTGACAATATTGATACAATATATTATTATTTATAATATATGTCTATCAATATTATGCATATCAGTTTGTTTATATTAATATGACCTATTTGAACTGTAAACTAAGTGCACACAAAGAAGCTTGAGGTATATCACTTAACATTAGATGTTCTGAAACACTATTCCTAGTATGAAATTTTAATAAACTGGACTACATAGTAAGCGTCTCAATTGTCGCCATTGATGTTTTTAGCGTGCTGTATTTTAAAACTGGTTTCATTGATGTGGGTATATAAAAAAGAACTCTCACCTGTATGAAGCCTCATTTCAAAGGGAATTCCTTGTACACGCTACGTAATACAGAACAACAGTTTGAAAATGTTTCAATGGTAATTCTAATACTGAAAATCTGTTAACCATAGCGGCCTGACCTTCGGTTCGCAATCAACAAATGCAATCATCTGATCACACAAACAATTAATGTTTTACGCTATTCTATGTAACGAGGACGTCGATATATGCAAGTATCATCCGTAAAACCATTGCGAGAACCTTCTTTTCACTACTTTTTAGCGTAACAGCGAAAAAGGTGTAGAATGTTAAAAAACTATCGGCTTTATACATAATCCAAACACTTCCCACTCAAATATACATAATCACAATATGTAAACACTAAAAACTAAAAACCACACTAAGTACAAGAACATTGCATTTACCGTCGGAGTTCGAACGATAAAACATCTTCGACTTATGCGATTTCCGATTCCGATTCGCCCTTGTCTAGCGGGCGCTAAAAGTCAGCACTTACCGGCCATGACAAAGCCCAGCACAAAAACTAAAGAAATTCGATAGTTTTAGTACACAATCACTTCAGTATTTTGCTAAAACATTACACAGAATTCCTGATGAAAACTGATTAAAATCATTTCAACGTTACATCGGTAAAAAGCAATGGCGTTCAGAAAATTCAGAAATACATACAATAATTACTGCAGAAGTCAGTGTTGCCACTTTAAAGATAAGAAAACTACCATTCTACTGCATCTTTTGTAACGACTAAAAATTCAAATTTAACTATTCATCCGTATAAAAATTGTATATATTTACGTTAGTTCTTTTTAATTTATTTATGAACAAAACTTTTTTACCTAGTTTTTCATACAAATTTTATAAATTGTATAGCATTTTAAGAAAATAAATTTTACATATTTTTACATTGGTGAAGGTTTTATATTAATAATTTAGTAATAATTGATTATAACCACTAATAAAATATAAACGTTTTTTATTTATTTTTAAACCTGAACATTTTTTTTTAAGTTTCTACTACTATGGTAGTTTTTACAGAAATCCGACATAACAACTTTACTGCAAAGTAGTCACGCAAAAGCGCGTATTTATTAGGAACTTTAATATTGCGTTATTTTAGTTTGGTAGTTTTTGATCAAAAATTAAATTATTCTTCAAATAAAATTAATATTAGTTAAATTATTGTTTGTGCTGTGTGGCTACGGCACTAAAGAATTTAGCCACCTCCTCTCTTCCCGTGGGTGTCGTAAGAGGCGACTAAGGGATAACAAGGTTCCACAACCACCTTGGAACTTAAGAAGCCGACCAATGGCGGGATAACCATCCAACTGCTGGGTTTGAAATACACAGGCCGAAGACGGGCAGCAGCGTCTTCGGTGCGACAAAGCCAGTACTGCGGTCACCAACCCGCTTGCCCAGCGTGGTGACTATGGGTAAAACACATGAGTTCACGTTATTTTTGGCGTAAACTTGTGGAGGCCTATGTCCAGCAGTGGACTGTATAGGCTGTAATGATGAAATTATTGTTTATTAAAAAAACGACTGTGAAAGTACTTAATTAAGTCTTCTAATATTAACGAATAATTTTTAATGGTAGGGTTAAACCTTTTATAAAACCATGATTGTTTATTTTTATTCAAAATACCCTTCTACAATTCGGTCAGATACTACATGTATAAATTAATTTTTTGATTAATAAAAGTTTATAGAAAAATGCATTTGATATCAATTATTAAATTAAAGTAACTTGTATGTATTATAATTATTTTTTGCTTGTCTCTAAGTTTGTCTATTTTAATTTATGACTTAAAATAATTATAAACAACTCGATAAAATTAAAGTAAGTATGAAAAAGTATTCTAAAACACTATTATTTACTTTCGCCTGACTATACGAGTGTAAAAGTTAAAGTTTTGCAAGACATTAAAAACATTATTACTTATGTTTCTGGCATTTTTCATTTATTTTTTATATTCGTACAATTATTTTTTAGTAACCCATAATTATGTTTATTTACTAAAAGTATTTTAATATACCTAATATCTAAACGTAATGATTATTCTTGTAGCATCCACTATTTCCCATTAGGGGTCTCTTAATGCAGATAGATAGAGCCACTCCTCAGATTAATAAACAAAAGGAGCCACTCCTACAAAATCATTAAAACAATTTCAACTCCTTATCAAATCAATACAAGATATTTATGTTAGACGCTAATGTAACTGAATTGTTTGTCAAATATAGTTAGAGAGGTAAATATAAAAGCCATATTTTAATTTAATTTTACTAACAAAATGTTTGACGTGATTCTAAGGATCGTAACAAATAAACCAATGCTAACTCAATGTAAATTTTCGACACAGTTTAAGTTTTCCTGTTGTGTGATAAATGTTTTCGCAGGTGGAATTGTGGTATGTAAAATGGACATGACTAGTTTAGAAAATTACCTTCTAAATTGCACTTACCATTCTTATGTCCATGGTCGAATATCACACTCAGCTTCTGTAGACTATTCTGCCTGGCTTCAGCGAACAGTCTGCGTTTGTTTTTAGGTGTCGGCTGCATGGCTAACGGTGATACCACCATAGTTGTAGTCGCCATATTGCGTTACAGTTTATTTACACCATTACCTGTAAAAATCATTGTTTACGTCAAATATTTTGCGATGACATTGTTATATTCAAGACATTATTGTAGACATCAGACTTTATTTGTAGAAGAACTTGTTATATCGGCCAAATCTTTTTCTAATTTAGGACCTTTTCATCGGTTGTGGATAACGTTATTTGACGAATAACGGTATCCAACACGTAAAAGTTTATTATGTATTATTCGACTATATTTATGAGATATTTATATGACTATATATATGATACTTTGAATCTAAAATCTTCGCTTCAGCCTGCAACATCCCGTTGCTGGGCACAGGCATCTTGTCACGTTTCACATTAGTGACCCGCATTAGCCGGTTGGCGGATAATCTAAATTTTGGAGTTTATTAATTGATAATAAATAGGTCCCAATAGCCTATCTACCCCCTATTACCTCCTATACGCCTATTCTACCTAGTTTCGCAACTTATGTAGAAGATGACAAACTTTATCTGGTAAAACCGGGCCTTAAGATACTATGCCGAACCATTTAAGCTAAACGAATGAGATTAATAATGGTTTCGCCTATAAAAATCTGATTAAGACCTCATTGGCCCTGTAGGTACAGGTCTGATTAGACTTTAGATTGATTTGTACACCCACAATTTTTTTAAAATAGGTAAGCTTTTTAGAAAGTCATTTTCGTAAAAAAATAAGCCTTTTACTGCTGCAAATACAGAAAAACTTATATTTATGTCTTTAATATTTTCATTCAAGATTTAATAGCATGTTATTCTTTTTTAACTTACTTCTTATGTAACTATAGTTTTGTACATGTTTTCATTTATTTACAATTATATTCATGGAAATCTTATTAAAATCTAACAGAGTTACCTATTTGTAGGTAAATAATTACCAACAAGAATAGACACCGCGTTGGCGCAGCGGTCACAGCACTGGTTTGTAACTGTTTCGCTGGCGTTTGTGGGTTCGAACCCC
This sequence comes from Melitaea cinxia, assembly GCF_905220565.1. NCBI lineage: Eukaryota > Metazoa > Arthropoda > Insecta > Lepidoptera > Nymphalidae > Melitaea > Melitaea cinxia. Next base: position 4,177,732 of record NC_059416.1, read on the forward strand.
GCACATGACAAACATTTGTATTGGCCATACAGATGTTTGCCGTGGTCTAGATGTTTGTGCAGTTCTTGTGGGTCTCCCCACCGTGCCTCGGAGAGCACGTTATGCCGTCGGTCCCGGTTGTTATCATGTACACCTGATAGCGATCGATACTCATAGTAGTGAATATAGCCGCCAACCCGCATTGGAGCGGCGTGGTGGATTAAGGTCTGATTCGTCTCCTTTATGTGAAAGAGGCCTATAACCAGCAATGGAATATTACAGGCTGACGCGTTGGTAAATAATTAGGACTTATGTTATGAAATAAAAAAAAATTGTTAAAAAAATCGCAATTTTAAGTTAACGAGACAAATACCTATTTAAGACGTAAATATTAAGTAAAATTAAAATTATTAAGTATTTAAGACAAAATACTTAACAATTTTGTTTTTTAAACGGTTTTATTAACATTAGAACGGATGTTTTAAGATTGTTTGTTAGACGTGACTGTCGCTTAGCAGTTACTCGCGAAACCAATATGAAATATACAAATACTGTATTATGACATTTATATTAACTACACACGACTGCAAATACATAAATAACACAAATAATTAATTAAACAAAGATATTATAATTGAATAAACTACGACATTCATTCAATACAATTATTGTCTTCAATAATAATAATAATAGTTATTCAAAAATTTAAAGTTGATTTCGATAAACTATCGCTTTATTAACGCCATGTGTATTTTTTCTTTCATTTATTAATATATGGCTTATATAGTTCGTTCAAAATTATATTCAGCATGCATTAATTCCTTTATTATTTAATTGCATCGTGAATTCGTGAACGATACCATAAAATAAAGAACTCATTCATTTGTTCATATTATCAGCATGAATTAATCAATGAATTAATTAATTTATTTATTTGCTCCCTAATATACATTAATTTATTTTGTTTAACGACTTTTAACGATACCGCAAATAGAAACAACGCAGCTGTAAAATGCTTTCTGTTAACCTGATTTTTGAAAGTTGGTGTCTAAGACAAAATATGCTACTTCTACGTATAAAAATACATAAAAATTCTTGGGGTAACTGCGATTACATGCATGCATAGATGATGTGATTACCGTCATTTTTCGCGTAATAACGTTACTAAATTGTTGTTTATTAAGTTCGTAAAATTTCGTAAGTTAAGTCATCAAAAACAGATCACCATAAATCGTAATAGCCCGAACGTATAAAACACCATTATTGTCAAACCATAAACGCTATATGCTATTGTTACTATAAAAAGTAATAAAACACTACGTGTTCTTTACATTTTTACGACGGTACATATCATAGTGTATTGTAAGGTTGTATAGGTCTTTTACTAGATCTTCCGTGCAGTTCTACCTGTCTTTTTATACATCCACTGCGTGTACTCCATAAATCGCATCAAAATGTTTTAGGGCCTGTATCCACCGGTTGCCCATAACGCTATTTTACAAATGACGGTATCCAACGGATAAAAGTTTTACATGTTATTCTTTTTCATTATTAAATTCTCCTGTGTTTATGGCACATTTCTGTTCCCAATTGTGAATCTAAAAGTTTTAGTTTCTTAATTGGGGTTAAACAGGCCCGATAAAATTGTCCCTATTCTAATCTCTGCTGTTTCACGGCTCTAAGCATTATAATACAAATTAATTTACTTATTCATTTATTTTATTTTATTCTATAAAATCGACAGCGCTTACATTATACAGTACTGTTTTTAGTTTTAAATCACAAACCACAATACATTACACCATAAAACACAATACATTACTGTAGGAAATTTACTTACTATGTTACTAAGGTATACTCGTAATAACTTAGTTGTTTCCAAACGAAGGTAGGGACTGACTCCTAACTAGAATCCCGTGTTTAGGATATATGATAAAAGAATAGGAACTTATGTAAAGTAGTCTCTTCTACCTCGCCATCATCATTATGAGGCTACGACAGTGAGGATGAAAACGTAGGCTTTCTATAAAATGTGTAGGTAATTTAAAGCTTAAAAATACGCAAAATGTATTTGGGCTACCTTTTATCTAAAAGTTTATTACATTTTTAAATATTTATCTAGCCCGTTGACGCAGTTTGTAGTGACCCTACTTTCTGCTCCGAGGGTTGTGGGTTCGATTCCCTATCCCGAGTCTAGTTTTAATTGTAATATTTATTTTTATATGTATTATTTATAAGTATGTTTATCGAAAAAAAAGGTAGTTCCAGTCGGCTGTTACCTATAACACAAGTATTAAGTTGCTTACTTTAGGAACAGATGACCGTGTGTGTGTGTTGTAGATATATATATATATATATATATATATATATATATATATATATATATATATATATATATATATATATATAACGTGAAACTCGTTTATTCGTATTCCTAGTAAATCACTCATAATGAAATATTTCTGTTGCACTTTTTTTTAATACAACATTGGCCTCTTCTTACTTGTATTGGGAGGATCGCTGCTCCACTGCGGGCTGGCAAATATATTTCCCTACTATACCATAAAATATTGTTAACTTTGTTTGATTGTTAATGTTTTGTTATTTTTTTTTTTTTGTATGAGTATGTAATCTTAGCAAAACTATTCATAGAATATCTATACAGGTACCACACTACCAACAAGTTAACTTTTAACAATTGCTGTAATATATTTATTTTTAGTTACTGAAATAGACTTTAAACATATAAATACGATCATTTGTTCAATTAATCATTTTGTACGAAGCCTATATTAATTGCTACAGTGTCTTGTAACGTTAATAAAAGGAATGAAAACCGATTCAGACCGATTTCGAGCGATTTAGTGCAGAATAAAATTGACTAACGCTTGCCTGGTCGGTCAAGCATTTTTTATTTTTAAATTAAGATAATAATTTTGTTCTTATTTCTGGAAATTCTATTCTATTTAAAACAAGCGACCCGCCCCTGCTTCGCACGGGTGCAATGCTGATACTAAATACTATCTACAACGTTAACCTCTAAAATTATCAGTGTTTCTCTACCATATTATGCATGTATTATAGATATAAACCTAACTCTTGAATCACTCTATCTATTAAAAACAAACCCGCATCAAAATCCGTTGCGTAATTTTAAAGTTCATACATAGAGACTTTGTTGTATACTATGTAGTGATTACCTAAATATAAAAAATACATATTTCTTAAAATGGTCAAATCTAAATGTACTAAGTATGATGAAGCATCTGTTATTTATTTTTATATTTAATACTTTATTGAAAACTAAAAAGCACATGGAAGAAAAAAAATACGAACTTACCTAATAGAATGTATCAATGTGTACAAGCGGTCATAACACTTATTCTTTCTTACGGACAACCCCAGTCTATATAAAGTCAACATTAGTAACATGCATGCATGACAGACGGTGTCTGAAAATGTAAACTTTCATAATCCATACATTAAAATATGGCCAGTATAAAATATGTTGTGCCTCATATTATGAGAACATATAAGAAGTATAATATCATATTACCTATAATGAAGAACAAGAAAAAAAGATCCGTCTGCTACAATTATAATTTTTGAAATATATGTATATTGTATGCAGACAGTTTTTAAAATATAGTAAAAAGCAATTTATTATAATAAATGTCAGTAAAACTGCGTGGGTCTTCAATTTAAACATGACAAGTCCAATTTTAATAAGCAACAGTAAATTCTAACGAATTTGCGTAAATATGATTTTGTCCAACAAAGATCAAATAGTATAAACCATCACATCATCACGTCTGATGTAAACGTTAGATGTTTATTTAAAATTCATGAAACTATAAATCATAACCAGATATTGATACAACGCAATAATATTTTGGCAATATTCCTAAAACTACGTGCCCTCGATTTCGTTTACTATCATATGTATTGTATTAGACGACCCATACAATTTCACCTGCTTTAACACCATATTGAACTTTCACGAAGTATCTTCTATCATCTAATAACCTAACTGGGGTAGGGCACAGCAGGAATTTCCTGCTCAAAATATGAAGCAGCCCGACTGGGGTAGTACTTCGACCTTACAGAAGATCACAGCTAAATAATACTGTTTTCAAGCAGTATTGTGTTCCTGTTGGTGAGTAAGGTGAACAGAGTTCCTGGGGGGGATTGGGGATTGGGTCGGCAACGCGCTTGCGATGCTTCTGGTGTTGCAGGCGTCTATAAACTACGATAATCTCTTACTATCAGGTGAGCCGTACGCTTGTTTGCCGACCTAGTGATATAAAAAAAAATTCATCTACTAGTTGGTCGCCAGCGGTCGAAATTCTACCATAATTAAGGTTCTGTTGTCAAATACAATACTTTATATAAATAATAAAAGAGTATAGGTATATGCGTGGGTGTGTCAAATACATGGTAGTGTGCGTAATGTTTTTAACCGACTTCCAAAAAACGAGGAGGTTTTTTTTATGTATGTTACATCAGAACTTTTGACCGGGTGGACCGATTTCGACAATTTTTTTTTAATCGAAAGGTGGTGTGTGTCAATTGGTCCCATTTAAATTTATTTGAGATATAACAACTACTTTTCGAGTTATATCTAATAATGCGTTTTTACTTGACGCTTTTTTCGTCGACCTACGTTGTATTTATACCGCATAACTTAGTATTTGATGATGGGATCCCAGAGAAATTGACGGAAACTCTCGAAAATCCGCATAACTTTTTACTGGGTGTACCGATTTTGATAATTTTTAATTTAATCAAAAGCTGATGTTTATCATGTGGTCACTTTTAAATTTTATCGAGATCTGATAACTACTTTTTGAGTAATCTTTGATAACGCGTAGTTACTTGAGTATTTTTTCGTCGATCTACGTTGTATTACTTGTCGATGTAATTGAAGTCGTTTGTTTTTTCGTTTGCGAGCAAACATAATTATATACTCCTTCGTTCGCACAATTTTCGTAAAAAGGGTACAAAGTTTTTGCTACAAGTATTAATATATAGATATTAACGTTACTTAAATAATAAACTGAACTTTGTTTGTTCATTTTGAGCTAATGGTGACATGGATCCTTCCCGTTTAGTTGCTACCACAAAGCATTAATATAAATAATACTATCAACGTGACAACTGTCTCTTCTCTTATAACCAACCACCCTGCGAAATCGATCACATTCAGCCCGTAATCACGTCTGTTCGTAGTGTGTATAAAAATTAGAATATCAAGTATTTTTACGGTAGGTACCTTACTCTGTTAACTTTTACCCCGCTTCAGAAAGGAGGTTCACAATTTGACTATATTTTTACCCGACTGCCAAGGAAGGGTTATGTTTTTCGCGCGTATCTTGTATGTATGTATGTATATTTGTATGTAATATTCTTTACTACCTCATATTTCCAGAACCACTGAACGGATTTACATAATTGAGGTATCGTTAGGTTCGTCTTAGTTGCCCAAGTGTTCTTAGATAGGTGACATTAAAAAAAAATCAAACGTGGCGGCTGCGCGAGGCCATTGTAGTTAATGAAAAAAAATTTTTTTCTCGAATACTACAATATGGGTATCAAATTGAAGGGCACAATACAAGGATTTTAAAAAGGTATATCATGATTATTATTACCGTAATACTAATAAAGAAATACAATAATAAAGTTTAAAAAATGTGGATTTTGCTCTTTCCCACGCCTATACCATGCCAAACTCGCCTCCTAGGCGACGATCAACTTCGGGGTGTAGCCTTTCTAATAAAATACAATGGTTAAAAAAAACATACAATTAAAATTACAAATAAAAAATAATAAATTTCCCACCAATTTACAATTACATTAATAAAATCAATAACAAATACATAATACCAAATACAAACAAATAATTTTAATAATAATTTCATTATATTAAAACTAATAGTTGTTGACTTAAGCAGTCACCTATTTGCTAAAAGTCAGGCTTACGTTGCTTTGAGCAGAGTGAGATCTTTCTCCGGGCTTGCTATCAGTTCTCTTGACCCTAAAAAATTACTTAATCAACCACATGGTGTAAACTGTTTTAACGAATTGAACCGATTACGTAATTTGTCTGACTAAAAAGACGAAAAATAAAATAATAATTAAAAAAAAAAAAACAAAAAACCCGCCTGCGTGAAGAACAACTAATAGAAAATCAACTGAAAAAGCTGAAACAAGATAAAAATTCAATATGCACACAAAGTCAGCGAAATAAATAGAAACAATATCAAACATTTTGTGCTGTACATTTAAAATATATTAATACGGTAGTCCTTCGAAACTTTATGCAACGTCGTAGATAATATGCAGTCGGAGGCATGAAATTGAAGGATAAGTCAAATCATTCTCTCTTTGTGCATGTCTCCGACTGCATGTTATGTACGACGTTGCATAAAGTTTCGAAGGACTACCGTATTAATATATTTTAAATGTACAGCACAAAATGTTTGATGAATTTTTATCTTGTTTCAGCTTTTTCAGTTGATTTACTATTAGTTGTTCTTCACGCAGGCGGGTTTTGTGTTTTTTTTTTTTTAATTATTATTTTATTTATATTTGTCATCATAACTTTTTACTGGGTGTACCCATTTTGATGATTCTTTTTGTAAGAGAAATCTGGTGCTTGTGATGTAGGAACTTCTTCTTAAATTTTATCGAGATTTAAGAGTACTTTTTGTGTCAATCCTAATAATGCATATTTTTGACACAATAAAATAAATACTTATTTTTCATATTTACATTGCAGGCCAGTTTTTTTTTAGACTGTGTAATATATAGACACACCTCCATTATGGATACCAAATAGAAATCAAAATAAAGTATTATAATTATTACAATAAACTTATGCATCACGTTTCGAATATATTAAATTACCTATATAATAAATAATGTAATATGTATATATTTATTTGTGTATTTATTATTATGATAAAACATAATGTAATTGGTATGTATTATTTGTGTATCTGTTTATTTATTAATTAATTAATTTATATGTTTATTATTTATTTATTATATTATTAGATAGTAGGATTCACTTTTTTGTCTTTTTGATGACCCTACTCAGTTTTGTTTTAAAATCTCCTCTTCCCCAAGGTTGTCTGGAAAAAATCGCTTACCTAGCGATAAGACTGCCTTTGTGCATATTATTATTTTGTAAGTTTTTATTTCTTTAAGATACCTATATACTTTAACTTTTATGCACAATAAAGTATATTACTTCTTCTTATTCTATATTAAATAATCGTATTTATTTCACTGACGTAGCTTCTATACGAAATAAATACAGATATTTGAAGCCGTCTGTCTGGTTTTTATGTCACGTACTAGGGAAGGGAACAAGCGTAAGATCCATCTAATCGTAAGCATCTCGGATTGGATCCGTCAAAATCTTTATCAGCCCTACTGGGGAAGTACCTCGACTTTACAGAACACAGCTAAATAATAATAACTAAAAATAATACTAATTTCAAGTAGTGCTTTTTTCTGTGGCGAGTAAGGTGACTAGAGCTCCTGAATAGGGACAGGGTCGGCAACTCGCTTGCGATGCTTTTGGTGATGCAGGTCTATAAGCTATACGGTTACCACTTACCATCATGTAAGTCTTACTCTTGTTTGCCGAACTAGTTGTGTAAAAAAAAAAAGCGTATAGCAGTATTATTTCACTGTGATCCACTCTTCTGTTGAAGTATTTCCTCATTTGTGTTTACTCAGATTTTGAGCAACGTATTGCATGCAGTGCCCTTTCTCAAGTAATGTCTAAAAGCATGTTTTAACAAACAATATCTTTGACTGTTGTATATCTTATATTACTATTAATGTCTTTGTACATGAATGGAGCAACACTGATAAAACGTAACAAAAAATTTAACTTCTCATTGCTTGCGAAGGACTGTTTTAGCAAACCTAAACTTACAAAATCAATAAAAAATAATCTGATTTTTTTTAACATACTATATAACTAATCATTATTGACTTCAATTACAGTAACGTTGATGACAATAAGCTTCGTAGGCACGTAATAACATGGACTAGTTTAAAGCGGATAAAACCGGTAAACTTGACTTTAAATTTTATGAACAAAACTGAACTTAACAAAATACGTAACTTTAAATGTGTTCTATTGTTTGTTGGTAACATCTTTTCTCCGTCGGACATAAAAATATTGATCAACGTATGTTGCTATATAAATGTATATATACATATAACACATACATAGAATTTCATACAATTCTTGCGATTAAATTATTTTAATCTCTACTTAAATTTTAATTTTGTTTCGTGCAACTCGGCGTTAGTGTACCAACAGTAACTATAAATACTAATGCAGATAGATACGTATGTATGTTTCGATTTCTTTTTGAATAATACGGGGGGGGGAACAGGCAGACAATGTCACCTAATGTTAAATATTCACTGCTACCCTTTTTTTACGTGGAGAAAATCCATCATGGATACCCTTCGACGCGGGGGTGCCAAAGGGTTATGTCAGACTCATACTGACTAAAAACCCACCACGTTTGAGCAGTCTGAACTGTCAAAATAGATCACGAGGCCCGAGAATTCAGTGATTTTAATCCCTAGATTATAAAACCTTATCATATACAGATAAGATAAACATCTTAATAAACTTAGTAAATAACTAATTTTTATTACATCATAAAAGCACAAAGAAGTAAAACGAATTAGCATTAATTATATTGTTTTTAAACAAACATTGCTTATTTTATCTACTTCGTCGTTTATGAAAACAGTGTAAAACGTGGTTAATTGCAAATGTCGATAACAGAAAAATAATTGTTATAAAACAAAAACTAAACCATATTGGCTGCTGAATTCTAAATGTTTGTTATGTATTTATAGGAACCTGCAAACGTTGGTACACACTTCAGCCTATCACAGTCCACTGCTGGACATAGGCCTCCCCAAATTCGCGCCACACATCCCGGTCTTCCGCAATCCTCATCCAGCCTACACCGGCAATCTTACGTAGATCGTTGGTCCAACGGGCCGGAGGACACCCCACACTGCGTTTGCCAAGACGCGGTCTCCACTCTAGGACCCGTCTGCTCCAACGGCCATCGGTCCTGGGACACAGATGACCAGCCCACTGCCACTTCAACTTGCTAATTCTGTGGGCTATATCGGTTACTTTCGTTCTCTCGCGGATAGTCTCATTTCTAATCCTGTCTTTGAGAGAGACCCCAAGCATAGCCCGTTCCATTCCACGTTGAGCGACTAATTTTGGTTAATTTAATGTTGGTAATCCTACATTAAATATAGTGTACACATATTAAGTTTTCGTAGAATCAATTAAGTCATGTTAATTTTGTTATAATAAACTCGTACTGAATCATGCTTAAAAATAAGTATTCTCACGACCACGCCCGACCTTACGTATTTGGCCACTCAGCAAAACTTGACAGAGTTTGTCTGGAAGGTCTTAATGCATTCACCATATAGCCCCGATTTTACATCCTCAGATTTCCATCCGCTATGGAGTCTTCAAAATTGTTTAGATAGTGTAAAGTTAACATTAAGAGAAGACTATTAATGCTACTTGTCGCGGTTTTTTAGTTTGAAATCCCAAAATTTCTACAGCAACGAAATCCCATCACTACCTGCAAGATGGTGGCAAGTTTTGGTACATATATATTATAATTAATGCAAATAAATTTAGGAAAATCTTACCTTGAATTTCTCTACAAAATACGAAGAAACTTTTTCCCCGACCCAAATACAACTATATAAACAAATATAATTAATACAACGGTGGGCAACTTTTTTTCGTTTCATTGTTGTCTTTTTGTATCAATAGTGTTAAATCTTTACATTTTGTTTTAAATCCCGGGACTAAACATATAATCTCAAGATTGCTAACTTTAATTATTACAACCCCCATTTAAGGAATCGTTCGGGTTTAAAATAACACGACTACGATGGCAAACCAGCATACAGCCCTTACCGTAGCCCCCAGCAGAAGCGGTTACCGTAGCCTATAGACGTCTGCGACACCAAAAATATCGCAAGCGCTTTGCCGACCTTATCCGAAATTCTCACCAAGGAACACAGGAACACAGCTATGATCATTTATAAAGTCTAGGAACTATCCCAGTTGGGCTGCTCCATATTTTGAGCAGGAAATTTCGAAACCACCCCAACCATGGTGGCAAAAGCTATGGGGAGGCCCAAAGCTCTGGCCACCTTTCAAAATCTCATTAATATGATTACTTATTATCTAGGACACAATTACGTGTGGATATATTAATAATACATATTTAACTAATGACTTAATTGTTTTAAAATCGACTTCATTAAGCATTCGCGTGTCTACGTGACTGATATGTCGTATTCCTAATGCAACACGTAACAGATACCTAATTAGATTCATATAATTGATAGGAACTATTTGGTTCATTTTGTAACGCTACGTGGTAATTGCTAAAATAAATTACAACTATAGGACTGAGCAAACGTTCAGTAGATTTATTTATTTATTCTATTTCACAGCCATAAAGTTAGTTAAAAAGCATTTCCTTAATACTGAGGGCGATTCCAATTAAATTTATTCATTTATTTTATTTATTAACTTTTTTAATTTTTAATTTTTACGGCGAAAATGAATTTAAGTGCTGTGAGATACTGTTGTTATAATATATTACCTTGGAACTTAAGAAGCCGACCGATGGCGGGATAACCATCCAACTGCTGGCTTTGAAATACACAGGCCGAAGACGGGCAGCAGCGTCTTCGGTGCGACAAAGCCAGTACTGCGGTCACCAACCCGCCTGCCCAGCGTGGTGACTATGGGCAAAACACATGAGTTCACGTTATTTTTGGCGTAAACTTGTGGAGGCCTATGTCCAGCAGTGGACTGTATAGGCTGTAATAATGAATATATTATATTATTGTAATGTATATATGTATTGCTTGTAAGTATTAATGTATAGATATTGTATGTAAGTTTATAATAATATAATTGCACCGCCTACCCGATCTTCAAATAAATAATAGGTACTCAATCCTATTTCGGGTTGTCTGGAAGAAATGGCTAATTAGTCATAAGACCGCCTCTTGTACTACACATTCTTAAGTTGTCTCATCATCATCATTCATCACGGGAAGAGAGGGGGTGGCTAAATTCTTTAGTGCCGTAGCCACACAGTATAAGTTAACACTTAAGTTGTCTGTATTATTATTATTTTGTATTTGGATATTGTGGTGTACAATAAAGAGTAAATAAATTAATAAATAAATAAATAAACCATAATTTGATGCGATTGAGATGATAATAGCAGATACTGACGATGAAAAAGACTTAGAAAAACATTTAGGTGAGTTTCTCATAAACAAGAAGAACCATAATTTACACTGTCCTTATAAAAAATTCAAAAGACAATTATGGACTCCGCACGAAATATTAAGGTAGAGAGGAAGCGCCTTATTATATGTATATAATAATATATAATAATATCATTAAACAAATTACCATTTAAATTATCTTCAATATATGTATATGTATAGTACGTGCAACTATTGTTTATCATTAAAATATTGGCCTATATCATAGTAACATTATTTTAGTAATTAATTACTTCTTTACAGTATTAATTTATTTATAATCACATTCTTCTTTAACCCACTCTTTAGGTAGCTTAATTAATTAAATAGTAAGTTGTCACACGTAGAGATAAATCATACTGTATTTTTTTAAATTTATTAATCAAGTAAATAGCTAAAACACACATTCACATTTTATAAAGGTAAAAAACAATATACCTATGTAAAAATTGAAAGGATAGTGACTATATATAATATATATTTAATTTAATTTTGAATATGGATTAACTTCTAAAATAAATTATATATATACATACATACATATACATATGTATATACCTGTTATTTAAAATACTATCTACGGTCACATACAATAATACTTGCTTTATAGGTAATTTAGTTTCAACGTAAGTTGATGATTATGTAGGAAAATGGGTAAGATTTGAAATATTGAAAGGAATGAATGAGAAGAGGAGGGTACTAAGGGTTAGCATAGTTTTAGAGGAGACGATTTTGACCCTCTCATTGACCACATGAAAGTAGACAGCCATGTAGTAACCAGTGAGTTATAGGTAGCTCAATAACCTACACTCAGGCTCTATCATAATAAAAAGCTTAAATGTATTTATTTTGTTCTATTAGTTTGAAAAGTCATGCACATTCAATGAGTCGTCATCGACAACAATGATCGATTGACCTCCCAGTACAAGCTTATAAGAGGTAAGCAGATATGGTGTGTACCCGAGTACGCTCTACGTACAAAAAATACCATAAACAAAGAGCCACCTACATCAAAAATAAAACCCATCCATCACCATCAATTAACAAAACATCTCCATTTGACGGCGGAAGCGATTTACTTAATTGATCCCTATTATCTGATCTACGAATACGATATTGATCATCTATCAAAAAATATATTTTTTTAACATCTGCAAAGCAATTCTTTCAATTTTTATTTGGAAGAAAAGGTTTTTTAGCAATAAGACTTCTTGATTGTAGCTTATAATACCCTTATGACATTTAACTTGATGACCTTTAACTTTGTTTCTTATTTTGGTGTAGAAAAAAGTATAAGGACTATTATCAGTATTCTGCTAATACAATAAATTCGAAACCTTGTGAGGATGGATGGACAGTTGTTTCACTTTTTCACGTAAAAAGTACTGAACTAATTGTAATGAAACGTGGTACGTAGATAGCTGGAGGCCTAGGCTACTTTTTATCCTAACATTCCCACGGGATAAGAAATTATGCGTGTGAAACCATTAATTATTCATGTAAGACAAAAAAGAATTATGAAACTTAAATGATAATTTATAAAGGATCTTACTAAATATCAACATAATACGTAATACCAAGAATCCAATTAAAGTTGGTTTCGATTTAGAAGAAAAAAAAAAGCTTAATAATCAGTGGATGTCCTATATTGACTAATGAGTCAGAGTTTCCGGTATCGATACTTACAACAACAAACCCTAATACCTCCATTTACAAGGCTTCGCAGTGCAATGTTCTTTTATTTTATATTATAAAGTTACTAATAATATATAAGCTATTACACTAATCCTTGCTTAAATAACTTGTTGGAAAGATCTGCAGATTCAAGAGCTCCAGTACAAATTAAATATATCACTAGTTTTTTTAAGCGCCATCCCCAAGCGTTAATTTCTGACTTATCAAAAACTATAACCCTATTCTATTAGAAACAACGTTAAATAATATTTTAATTTCTATAGGTACATTATAAAACTTAAATCGTTTAATATTAGGTCTTTACCTATGAAATGAAAAAAAAAAAAAATATAATTAGATATTTGTTTAATGGATAGCGTTCTGTTTACATCGCATTTGTACTTTTTTCCTCATCATGGATATGTTAAAAATTAGAGTGATTATGGAGTATGAGTTCCGTCGTGGTAGCAAAGCTGCAGAAGTGGCTCGCAACATCAACGACGTTTACGGTCCGAAAACTACTAACGATCGTACCGCCCGTTGTTGGTTTGCTCGCTTTCGTTCTGGAAATTGACCTCAGAAATGAACCACGTGGTCAGCCGAAAATGTTGGTTGACAATGACGAATTAAAGGCGATTGTGAAGGCTGAGGATTCTCAAACTACAGCTGAATTAGCAGCAGCTTTCGAAGTCAGCACTAATCAATATTGGTCCATTTGCGTCAAACTAACAAGTAAAGAAGCTCGACAAATGGGTGCCTCATGAATTGAATGAATGCTGGCGCAAAATACGCGTCGAGACGTGCCTTGCACTGCTTAACAGACACACAAACGAAGGTAGGTAGGTATATTGATTCGCATTGTTACTTGTGTCGAAAAATGGATTCTATTCGACAATCGCAAGCGCTCAGCTAGTTGGTTAGATCCTGGTTAGAACCTAAACAATGCCCTAAACGAAAAATGACCCCTGAGTATACCATAGTTTAATTTAATAAGCAAGAAGTTGCTTGTTATTATCTCAGATAGGTCGTAGCAGGAAATATCCAGCTCGAAATCTGCAGCAGCCCGACTGGGGAAGTACGTCAACCTTACAAAAGATCACAGCTAAATACTTTCTACTACTTTCAAGCAGTGTTGTGTTCCTGTGGTCAGCACGATGACTAGAGCTCCTGCAATTGGGGGTAGGGTTCTCAAAGCGCTTGCGATGCGTCTAGTGTTGCAGAGGTCTATAAGGTACGATAATCAGGTGAGCCGAACGCTTGTTTTCGACCTAGTTGTATAAAAAAATCCACACGGTATATACATATATAATAGTTGTGGATTTTATTTTGCAAAAGAAGCCAACGCGTAATTAATAACGCAATTGTAAATCGAAATTAATTTTATAATAAAGTGAAAGGATCATCAAAAACACCGTTTAACTCCAGAGACATTTAAAAGCGACTGCTACTGATACTTAATGCATTTAATTTGTTATTTCATTTCATATTAACCAACATAATTTGAACCGGAAACTGTTTCGTGCTCAATTTTCTTTGAAATTATTTTAAAGAATTTAAATAATAATAAAAAACAAGGTTGAATGTCCGAAATAATATTGCATTTTAAGCTTTTCTATTTTTATGAAATACTATAAGACTTATGTAGTTTCACTTTTGTTTACGTTTACTATATATTAATTACTGCTTGTGTAATAGAATTAATTTGTCTGATTAGAAGCGTCTCGATGCGAGTGGAATTGTATCATACTATTAAATATTTTATTTTTCGATATTTTACAATATTAAATTTTTTACGACGCGTTTGTTAGCACCAACAACCGGTCACAGCACTGGTTTATGGCTGTTGCGCTGGCGGTTGCGGGTTCAATCCCCGCATATGACAAACATTTGTATTGACCATACAGATGTTTGCCATTGTCTGGATGTTTGTGTAGTCCATGTGGGTCTCCCCACCGTGTCTCGGAGAGCACGTTAAGCCGTCGATACCTGTTGTTATCAACCTACCTGTTGCTAACCTGATAGCGATTGTTACTCATAGTTGGGAATATATCAGCCAACCCGCATTGGAACAGCGTGATGGATTAAGCTCTTGTTCTTCTCCTATATATGGGGAAAGAGACCTATGCCAAGAAGTAGGATATTACAGGCGGCGTACATATTTACAATTTACAACTTAAGAATACACGGTTCTAGCGATTGCTTCTACATCGGATAATTGCTGTAAACTTTATGGTAGGCACTACTTACTACCTATACCTGGTATGTCCAATGTCCAATGTCATGGCCAATCTATATATATAATAAAATGGTAGGTAAGTCAAAACTGTACATTGAATATTTTTTCAAAAGAATACTTGGGGTGTGATCTACAATCGATACCGAAACCAAAAATATAGTTTTTAGAATTTTTGTCTGTTTGTCTGTATGTATGTCCGCGATAAACTCAAAAAGTACTGCATGGATTTACTTCAAATTTGGCACGAATATTATTAAAAAGTCGGGCCAACATATAGGCTACAAATTATCACGCTATCACCTACGGGGAACGAGCAATGAACTTTTATTTCTTCAACACATTCTGTAACAACGTGTAATCTAACGACGCATATTTGAATGTTGTTGTTATTATGTTAATAGCCATGTCATAAGCTAGCTTCACACTATAAATAAATACATTCTGTAGTATATTTAGTATCAGCCTTGCAGCCAAACCGGGGCGGGTCGCTAGTGACAAATAGATTTTTATATATAAATAAAAATGAATGTTCCTAAGCGCATAAATCAAGAATGGTTCGACCAATTCGGCAATTTTTTTTTTGTATGTCCCTTTAAGGTCCACGGATGGTTTTAATAATAAAAAAAAATATATATATTTTTTTTTTAATTTTTACTATTAACTTTTGACAGAACCACATGGTATTTGTGTGGTCTGTGGACAGAAGAAGTCTGTCCGGGCAGCTAATTATACGAATAAAATTGTTTTAAAAATAGATATTATTGACATAATAGGAATAATAGGATTTATAATTTAGGTGTATACTATTTGTTTCAGTAAATGATATTTGATATTGAAAATTGACTTTAGACATTTTGGCCAGAGTAACGTAGAGGTACCTAACGTATAAGAAATAAGTATAGAAAGAGAAATTTAACTACATTTCTATAATACGGAAATATAGACAAAGGACAAAACTAGAAGGAAAAACTTCTTCATAATAAACTAGAATTACAATTGAGAATGTCTTGTTCATTACATATATATTTTATATTTATACAAGTATATATATCAATTGCTTCAACGTTATTTATTTATTTATTTATTTATTTTATAGGTACATCCAGAGAATACATACAAAACATTATATATGAATCATTACTACATTATTATCTAATATGTATCCCATTACGGAGTACACAACATTCTACCATATATTAATGTCATGAAGCAAGTATAATTAAGATAACATCACATAAAAAATTTTAAAGTAAAAAGTAAAAATCCTACTCATTAACAATAAAATTCATTTTAAAATATCAATAATCAAATTTATATAAGAGGTAAGTCAAGAGAATATTAATAATCAAATATAACTAGAATTCAATAATAATAAATTCAATGATAAATAGATAAATAGATAACTAAAATTTAAATAATTATTTGTTATACATAACAAAATCTCATGATTGATGTATAATATGGAATGTATTACTTACCTTACCTTTATATTT
This sequence comes from Melitaea cinxia, assembly GCF_905220565.1. Taxonomy (NCBI): domain Eukaryota; kingdom Metazoa; phylum Arthropoda; class Insecta; order Lepidoptera; family Nymphalidae; genus Melitaea; species Melitaea cinxia. The sequence goes on from NC_059416.1 coordinate 4,194,487, forward strand.
TATTTATAATTTATATATATTTATATACCCATCTAGAAAGTTAAGGGAAGGATTTGAAGCGTTTAGTTGTGATTGAAAAAACTGATAGTGTTTACAACACTCATGTTACTGGGTTTCAATAGCAGCAGGTGAGCCACAGATGGTTTCGCCAACGCTGAATGGAAGAGAAACAAAGGACATTGATCGATGCGGTTGAGGTTATAAGGCTTTTATGAACTGAGGAATATAGAAGTAATTAAGTTCGTCACCCATAGCTTAAAAAAGATGTTGATTATATCGATGCAAGAAAAAAGACCACAAATGAAGGCATTCAATTCCGACTACTGTAGTGTCAGCACTGATAACATATCCTAAATTAGAATGTAGGTACCATATTTTATGTACCTAAGTAATGTTTAATAGATCAAGCTATCAACAACAAAGGAATATTCTCCTCGGACCAAAATAGCTGTATTCGTTGGTCTAGTGATTGTGTGAGTGAGAGACGACATATAAGGGAAGGGTAATGAGGTAAATCAAACCCAATGAAAGTCGATCTAACACTAAAGTTATTAAGATTATTTTGAGTATATATAGGTGCAGATGTCATCCGCATTAAGCAAACAGAAATTTCGTAAGAAATACCGTTAATTAAAGGAGGTTATTAGATTAAAATAATTGTGTTTGCTTGCAAACGAAAAAAAAAACCGACTTCAATTACATTGACGAGTAATACAACGTAGATCGACGAAAAAATAGTCAAGTAACTACGCGTTATCAAAGATTACTCAAAAAGTAGTTATCAGATCTCAATAAAATTTATATGTGACCACATGACAAACATCAGCTTTCGATTAAATTAAAAATTGTTAAAATCGGTACACCCAGTAAAAAGTTATTGCGGATTTTCAAGAAGTTCCCTCGATTTCTCTGGGATTCCATCATCAGATCCTGGTTTTCTTATCATGGTACCAAACTAAGGATATCTCCTTTTCAACAAAAAAAGCATTATTAAAATCGGTACATTCAGTAGAAAGTTATGCGGTATAATACAACGTAGGTCGACGAAAAAAGCGTCAAGTAAAAACGCATTATTAGATATAACTCGAAAAGTAGTTGTTAGATCTCAATGTTCTCTCAATGATCTCTGATGTAACATACATTAAAAAAAAATACAGTCGAATTGAGAACCTCCTCCTTTTTTGGAAGTCGGTTAAAAAGCCAATCACATTGCTGGATGTGCGGTAGCCCGTACTCTAGTATTGATTTAGTTTAAATTAACAAACTACATATATAGAACAGCTAAAAACATATTTATTTTAATTAATGGCAAATTAAGACATTATATTCTATGTCTCCACTCGTAATAGGAAGGCTGTTGCGTTTTGTTATTTAACGAATTGGAAATGCGGAATTATTTAATGGAGAAATGTTGATAGCATTCTTGTCACTTAGCAAGTACTTAGATAAATTATATTATTCACTAGCGCCGTCGTTGTGCTGTGTGGCTACGGCACTAAAGAATTTAGCCACCCTCTCTCTTCCCGTGGGTGTCGTAAGAGGCGACTAAGGGATAACAAGGTTCCACAACCACCTTGGAACTTAAGAAGCCGACCGATGGCGGGATAACCATCCAAATGCTGGCTTTGAAATACACAGGCCGAAGACGGGCAGCAGCGTCTTCAGTGCGACAAAGCCCGTACTGCGGTCACCAACCCGCCTGCCCAGCGTGGTGACTATGGGCAAAACACATGAGTTCAAGTTATTTTTGGCGTGAACTTGTGGAGGCCTATGCCCAGCAGTGGACTGTATAGGCTGTAATGATGACTAGCCCGTTGGCGCAGTTTGTAGTAACCCTGCTTTCTGTTCCGCGGGTTGCGGGTTCGATTCCCGCCTGAGTCTGGGTGTAATATGTGTATTTATATATTTATATATGTATATTTATCAAAAAAAAATATTTCGCTGTAACGGTCGGCTGTTACCAAGTTTGTTACCACACAAGCATTATGCTGCTTAACATGGGAACAGACAGGCCGTGTGTGTATGTTATAAGATATTTATATATTTGTTTATATTGCCGTGGACTTATGCTAACTTAAATTGGTAGATATTATAGGAAACGTTTACCTTCTAAAATTTTAAAAACCTACTAGTACATTATTTGTCTGAAGATTGACCAGTCCCGGATTAGCTTATAAATTATTTAAGCAATTGCTTAGGGTATCCCGTCTAGGGGGGGGGGGGGCGACCAGACACGACCGAGAAAAAAAAACGAACACACAAAAGTTAAAGCAATTTCAATGAATTCTTTGTAGTTCACTTAAGGATCGGGGGGCATCAAGTTACCTTAATCCGGCACTGACATTGACGCAGTACCTAATCATAACAGCTGGGTATTGCACAATACCTGCTTATGTAAAATATTAATATATTTCTTAAAGATATTTGTCATCCTCTCGGAACATGGTTTATATGTTTGCGCTGTTTGTATATATGTATGGTGTATATGTGTGTGTGTGTTTCCGACAACACTTTTGTACTGGGGTCCGGTAAGCGTGAGACATTTACTCGTATTTATTTATCTAACAATTGTGAGAAAATATATTTATAATTTTGTAAGCGAATCGATTTTATACGGATACATTGTATAGCGGAAGAAGAAAGATTTCCTTGTTATACGATTTCCGCAAAACTAATCCAATAGTGCACGTGAGAGAAATACAATACATAAATTATTAAATGCTTTACATTCAACGATAAGTATTTTAATCATACTAAGTATTATGAAGGAAATTCTATATTGGGGAATTCGAAATCAGAATTAAAACAAACAATTATTATAAGCGGGGAACGAATTTATGGTCATTAGTGCAACAATCCCTTACCTGTTTCCATAGTGTCTGAAATTATGAGGGTAAGATCGTGATCCTCAGCTACCATTTATAGCTACTTTTAAAATGTCAAACGAATCACATAAAAAATGAAAAAATATTATTTAAATTTATTTTTAAATATAATAGATTCAAGATTTAATTTTAAATAAACATACATATATAAAGTTTACTGGTTTATAATTAAAGTTTGTTTAATTAAAGGCATTAATATTAAAAACTACTGGAAAATGTCGGCCCAAGTATCGAAGAAGGCTATACGAACCATCACTATATGACTAATAGGAGGGGAACATCAAAGCAAAATGTTGCACAAAACTTTTAATACTATAATAGGTATATGGGATAGTATTAAAATTTTAATACGAACAAAGTCGCAGGGAACAGCTAGTAATAACTAATTAGAATAAAAACCTTCGTTTTAATTGAATCATATAATAAATATATATTTGTAAGAGATCTCCACTTTTGGTAATAAAACTAATTTGTTGATAGCAAATGTTAAGTTTTGATTTTCCGGATTCCACGTGTTGTATAATATAAATAAAGCCGGCCTTACATTTTTAAATTAACTTTGAAGACATTGTCTATACTAATATTGTAAAGGTCGTTGATTGATCATGTGATGCTGAAGGCTTCGAAAAACATCACGAAATATCACAAAGATTTCTATGCTTAATTTATAAAACTTATTGATATTATATCCACCTGTATTTAAACAATATTCTGAAAATCTCAATTTATTTTTGTCCGAAAAAAATACAAATGATTTGTGGGAATGGGGGTAAGGAGTAGTTTAAAACCTTACCAAACATCACCGAGGGGGTCATAATGTTTCCAAAAAGCATTACGTGATTAATGGTCGACCCCAAAGTGGAAAGATTCGTTTTTTTTTTTTTTTTGTAATGGATAAACTCAAAAACCACTAGACCGATTATGAAAATTATTTCACCAGTAGAACGTTACGTTATTACTGAGTGGACAATCTATATTTTAACAGAAAAAAAAATGTAACAGTCAAAATCGTGTAGTCCACGCGTGCGAAGCCGCGGGCGGATAGCTAGTGAGTTAATTTTACCTCACCATTTCTTTTAATATTTGTAAATTTTTCTGACCTTTAAAGTGTACGATGACGAAATTTATATTCAAGTATAATATTCGTATAATTATGATCTTCGCCTTACTTGAAAAAGCAGAAAAAGTCTGCAGAAAATTTAGTGCTGGCTAAGAATCTAAAATTCTAGATTTTAGGCAGTCATAATTGTTGTGACACTACTCAAGATGGATGGCTTGCACAATATTCAAAATAAAACAAATTAAAAAATAGCATTGATACATTATTTTCATAATAAATTTAGTAGTATAGGAAGTGCAACATAACCCCTTTTTTGTTTATGAGTTTATAAGGCTTCCAGTGAACGAAACCACACAATCTATTGATTACCAGGATTATGTGAAATGACAAAGAAAATCCGACTAGCACATCTCATTTAAATAAATATAAATAATGAACAAACACATGTGGTAGTTCGTTCCTAAGGTTGGCAATATAATACCTGTGTTTTAGACAACATCTAAATTATAAAAAAATTTGTTACTTTAAACCACCTTCATTTTATTTACGCAAATATGCTAACGCCTATGCTATATAACGTCTATATTTGAACAGCATATTTTTAATAAAGGCTCGAAAGATAACTTATTTAAAACAAGCCAAGAGAGTAGGCTCTCCCCAGGCCATCCGGCTACTAACACACTTACACTTAAGCATTATTTTATCTCCCTAGTCCACAGAAACTCAATGACCTAATCGTAGTGTTGTCAGTTTCAATAATGAGTACTTTTATCTTAAAATCAATAAAGCCTTAAATAACCTTGCAATTCACTACAGACTGTCGAATTTCGACGACAAGCGTTGGTAACGTTTTCTATGTTTAAAAATTAATCTGCCAGAGTATAAATAGCATAGAATTTTTGGAAAAAATATTTCAGAGAGGTCTTATTTATTTATTTATTTTATACTTTATTGTACACCACAAATATATTACAAACAAAGCATAAAGATAGTTACAGACAGTGAAGTACAATGGGCAAACTTATGGCTAATTAGCCATTTCTTCCAGACAACCCAGTATTTTTACGTCGTACAGTTATTTTGTACGTCGTAGAATTCAATAAAGCCTGGATACCTACATACACATATTAGTCTCAGTTGAATAGTCTGGTCTGAATTAGGTTACGATAGGACTGGCGTGTTTTGGTATAAAAGTACCTAAATTAAATGAAACGGAAAAATAATTGTGTTTGCTCGCAAACGAAAAAAAAACCGACTTCAATTACATCGAAGAGTAATACAACGTAGATCGACGAAAAAATAGTAATACTTTGTTCGTATTCCATATAACGCGACATTATAAAATTGTAGAATTATATAATGTTCTACTGTTATTTCTAACATTTTGTTAGCGATTGTAGGCAGAAATTTCATAAAAGGCCCGTCGTCGATTCGCGCGAAGCGCTGACATCGCTTATTACGGCGGGTTTTTTAGTTGAAGCGGATTTATATTGAATTACGGTTTGTCTTTTTTATTAAAAATATGTAATGTTCATGTTTTCACACAGCTCCGATGCACGACTGGAGTTTACCCCTTCAGATCAACTGTCTAAATAGGCACAAAAAGGCTTACTAGTCTAAGGAATATATTATTACTATATCAAATTGTAAATAAATGAATGCAATAACGCCATCTATCGGAACCTAATTGCGTTATTAGAAAACGTCTGAACGCCATCTCTAACAAGGTCATTCGTTCAGTAGATTTTACTGTTCAATTTTTTCATTCCGGGGCCTTAAATGAAAATCGATTCTTAAGGAGAAAACTCCAAAAACAGTCAAGTAAATACGCCATATCAGATATAGCTCAAAAAGTTCGAGTCAAATCTCAATTATATTTAAATGGGACCACATGACAAGCACCACCTATCGATTAAAAAAAGAATCATCGATATCGGTCCACCCAGTAAAATAGTAATGAGGTTAATATAACGTTGGTCGACGTAAAATAGCCAAGTAAATACCCAGTATTAGCGATAACTCAAAAATTAAAAGCTCAAATATATTTATAACGAATAAACTGCTACTCTCTACTCTAGTGGAATATTGTAATTTGATCGATAGTGAACGAAGTAATTTCATTACATTTTGATAGATGGCGTTGTGGCAAAGTATTGAACATGACCACAGTCGTCTTAACATCGTCATGTAAATACGTGTCATCAAAGATTACTCAAAAATTGCTCATTATATCTCAATCATATTTAAAACGGACGACATGACAAGTATTAGCTTTTGATTTATACAAAAAAGATCAAAATCAGTGCACCCAGTAAAAAGATATAACGTATAATACAACGTAGGGTGACGAAAAAACCGTCAAGTAAATACGCAATATTAGATATAACTCACAAATTACTAATCAAATCTCAATTAAATTTGAATGGGACCACGTGACAAATAGTAGCTTTTAATTTATATAAGAAACGTCAAAATCGGTGCACCCAGTAAAAAGTTATGGGGTATAATCAACGTAAGGTGACGAAAAAATAGTCGAGTAAATACGCATTATCAAAGATTACTCCAAAAGTTGTAATCAGATCTCGATGAAATTTAAATGTGGCCACACGATAAACAGCGGCTTTCGATTAAATTAAAAATTATCAAAATCGATACACCCAGTAAAAAGTTATTGCGGATTTTCAAGAGTTTCTCTCGATTTCTCTGGGATCCCATCATCAGATCCTGGTTTCCTTATCATGGTACCAAACTAGGGATATCCCCTTTCCAACAAAAAAAGAATTATCAAAATCGGTACACCCAGTAGAAAGTTATGTGGTATAATACAACGTAGGTCGACGAAAAAAGCGTCAAGTAAAAACGCATTATTAGATATAACTCGAAAAGTAGTTGTTAGATCTCAAATAAATTTAAATGGGACCAATCGGCACACACCACCTTTCGATTAAAACAAAATTCGTCGAAATCGGTCTACCTGGTCAAAAGTTCTGATGTAACATACATAAAAAAAAAAAAAAAAAAAAAAAAAAAAAAAAAAAAATACAGTCGAATTGAGAACCTCCTCCTTTTTTGGAAGTCGGTTAAAAAATAACAAAATGATTCTTTTATAAACCATTGTGAATAATGATTTGTTCATTTCGGTATTTGTAATTTTAATATGTTTGACTACTTTTATATGTTTTGTAATTAATTCTTTTAAAATATGTAATATTTAATACTAATTACAATTTAATAATTTTAGTGTGGTTTGGAATCAGCGCTGTATGAATGGCATTAGCATTACATATAATTAGTATCAAACATAATGAATTTTAATAAAATTATAGGGAATAAGGCTTCAAAATTCTATGTACTTATTGTTTAATTTGTTTAGTCTTGAATCTTGACACATGCGATACTTTAAGCCTTCCACCTTTATAAAATACAAAAACAACATTACAAATGTGTGTTAAGGAAAAATACGGAAACAGAGTGAAAGTTCAATTCTGAATCCGGTTTACTGATTTTAAGCAAAACATGTATTGAAAAATACGCAGAAATTATTTGAACTGCATAAACTGCCTAAACTTCAAATAGTTTATTACATTCCCACTATTATATATTTATATTTTATGGCCACTTTTTTGTCCATTATAAGCCAGTATGAATCCACCCATTGTGAGCTAGTTTTTCAATAGATACAATTATTAATTATTGGTAATAGTAGTTCGAGCTATCTATCTAGTTAGTCTAATTTTGTTTTTGTATCAAAACAGCATCCTAATTATAGGTCCGTCTATGTCTAAGTGGCAATATTCATTGTAGGTCATACAGATAATTGAATCACTGCTTTTTACCCATAAAACCCCTTGCGATGGAGGTCATTGACACAGATTTGGAAATGTCGCAGTATTGCTTACACACGCGCATCCGACTACCCTTGTAATTTTCCATACTGTTTTATAGATAATATTTTATGATATAATTATATTATATGGATATGATTATATTATATGGGCTTAAGTTCTATATGATTTATAATTAATACAACGATAACTTAATACAACGAATTGAAAAGCTACAACTTTCATCACAACATTATCAATCAATCAACATAACAATCAATCAAAATAACCATGGCTGACGTGACTGAAATTTAAATTAGAAATCAACTAAATTGGAACAGATATTGTTTCAGCTTTTATAACTAAAACATCGCTCATATTGATCGCCTTGATGGCTTGTTTTAACGACGTCGCATTATATCCCATACTCTACTTTTTAGATAAAATGACATTAACTTTTTAAAGCTTGATATTGAGACTGGCGTTCAAACGATCACACCCCTGAAATCTACGTACATAACTTATTTTAATAGAGATAAAATAAAATGGTAACTAGGTCATATTTAAACATTCAGTGTATTAAAAAGATTTATCATATGACGCTATTGTTATGAGATGCATTAAAATATTTTATTTATATTAACATACTCAAATATGAGAGTATTTTGAGACTTTCGTTTTTACTATAAATAAATCATATATATTGAACATCGTTTATACATTTTTCTGGTAATTTTACCGATACGAATTCTTAAAAACCTGAGAATTCTAAATTTATTACTCATTACTTTTTATACGAAGGTTATTTTGAGTTTTGCCAAGAAAAAGTTATTTTAAAAATAGCGCAGATCTATGTAATAAAGTGTACGACGAACGACGAATGTCTGACCGTATTCGCAATCAGGCAATGACCCACATATTAATTCAGTGTAAAGAGAGCAAGACAAATTAAATATAGTTGTTATAAGAAACGGTATTAAGTGATTTCTTGTGTATTGAGAATTCTTTTCAGAGATATATTTCTTACACATTTCGCTTTACTATTTAATCGATTTCAAGGAGGTTCTCACTTCAACTGTTTGTTTTTTTTTATGACTTTTTACTGGGCTAAGTTGACGTTTTTTGTATGGCCCATTTAATTTGAGCGAGATCAGACGATTAGTTCGGAGTTATAGCTAATAATGCGTTTTTAATTGATTTCGACTACGTTTAATTCGTTCTCGACTATTACTTGTCGTTTGTAAATTGAAATCTGTTTTTTACTCATCAAATATTAATGTAGCTACTTATTTGTATATATAAAAGTTTGCGTGTCCTTATGTACGCACGTAAGAAGTTATACTTCATTGGCTAGCTAACTTCACGTTGCTAACTTCTTCGTTGACTCTAGCTCTTCAGGGTGTCGGTTCTTTGTGACGGTGTGCGCGCGCATCGTAAAAATTTACTGTCATCATTTTTCCCTAGCACGTCAAAAGAAGTATAACTTCAATAAGTCATTTCAAACCTGCATCACTATAATTTTTTGAGTGCACTAACGTGTGGGACATCATTCCGTTATTAAAGCAACGTTATAGGCTATAAAAAGTCACGCTACGGCTCGGAGGAGTGGAACGATAACACTTATAGCGCGGAAATTCATGTGGAGCTTCTTATATAAACTGTATATATCAGTTAATTTTTTAGTCTAAACAATGTTACTTTACATAAAGTTACATTAAATAAAAAGATTTTAGTGAAATTGTGAAGCTGTACTCGACTTACATTCGTGATTATGTATCGTTTCTTTCAATTAATTCAAACGTCTAACAATAGCCTAAACTAACTAAAGTATATATTTTTTTTCATTAAAAATATTCATTTATTAAAAAAGAGTCGACGAACTACAATTTTACTGCTTCAAATGGGTATTCTACAAACTGCTCTAACACGCTTTAAAAAATAAATAAATAAATTTAATTACCTCATAAAATTTTAAAATATGTTAATATCATTGATTACTATTTATTAGCATATTTTAACATCTTTATATTTTTTGTTCCGATTAATATAATATCGAGACGACGAAAAAGGTGTATTGCGTAACTAAAACGAAATAAACATGGTTATGAAGTTTTTACAGCGACAAATAAGACGTAATAGTTTTACTAAATGAAACAAAATATAAATAAATTGAATTTCAACAAAAGTATTTCAACCAAAAATATATATCAATAATTTAAAGATTGATTCTGATCCCACGAGAAGGGAGTTAGTGCGTTTATTGTTACGTTATTTACAGAATAGTCCCAATTAACTGAAATATTCACTGATTGTTTTCCACACTCGTTCTTTATTTACGGAGATCTAAATTGCAGAAGCTTAGTCTTCGAATATTTTTAATGCCGATATCTTGTGTTTTAAATCACTTTAAAAGTTTTTTCAGTTTACTCACACAAGGTTTTTTTTTATAAACAGCAAGTCACAAGTTTATCCTGCAAGTTACGAATAGACGAACAACAGGATGATTAGGTTATTAAGGCCTGTTTTTCCTCATTTAATAAACTAAAACATTTAGATTCCTAATTACGAATACAAATATCTCATACATATAGGCGAATTCGATGGTACAAAAGAATGATATATCAAAAAATGTTAACTGTCGGATACCGTTATTCACAACAATCCAAATGTTTGCAACACACGAGTTCGATTTGCTCTTAGTATTAAAAAAGACGCTTTATTTTATTTTAGCCATACGACTTTCCGTTTGCATGTGAATTAAAATACCTAATAAATATCTAATTGAATTTTAACAAAAGAAACGTAATTCTTAAGAAGGTTTCAGATAGCAGAAATGCAACAAAATACGATTTTCTTATCAAATTGTAACAGTTTTTCATTCAAGCGGAATTACACACAACATTAACTTAACCTAGAATTTAAAATTCCAACTTTACACAATGATTGCTATCTAACCTTTGCAGAGCATTCAGGGTGAACTGCTCATGCGTGCACTCGCGTCCATCAACAAAAAATATTTGCGATTAATCTTTACTTACCGTTTTACTGGCATATTATGTACATTTATATAATTGTGATTGATAAAAATAATTGGATGTACATAAAAATTAATACCTATTAACCGTTAGTCACCAACCCGCCTCCCCAGCGTGGTGACTATGGGCAAAACACATGAGTTCACGCTATTTTTGGCATGGGCTTGTGGGGGCCTATGTCCAGCAGTGGACTGTATAGGTTGTAATGAACCGTTAATCTGTACCCCTGATCCATTACTTGAGAATGACTAACGATTTCATTCTTTTTTGATTTTAAGTTTTCTAATACTCTGTAAAAGATTCTTACGGAATGATTTACTGGAATGGTCTGTAAAGGACTAAAATATCGGTATAAAAAGTAATTTTAAACAAATTTAAAAATAATAATCTTTTATTTTAAACGAGCTAAAACATAAAATAAGCTTTCCTTTAAAACTACAAACAACGTCATCAAAAAACGAGTTCGTTTTCAAATATTAACGATCAGAGACATCAATTTATTTAAAAAAAAATGAAGAAGTAATGAATTGAGATATTGAAATTATTTTATTGAATTTTGGGGAATACAAAAGAAATGAGGGGAACAAAATGATAAAAATTGTTATTATAATTGGGCAGTTTCATCCCCGTTCCTCGGGGACATCTAATACCTTTGATATTTTAATTAATCACTCAACTAACAATTCTTAATCAAATATTAATAAAAAATGATTTTTTTTATACAATGATAGGCTTGCGTTTGACCACTATTTCACCTGATGATAAGTGAAAATGCGGTCTAAGATGGAGCACGCTTACCTAGAAGTAACCTATTCACTCGCGACTTAAAGATCCCCAGGTTATAATTTTCTGGAAACACAATGATTTTTCGTATTAGCTATAAGTCCTTAAATAACAGGGGTACATAACTCGTGTGTGAGATGTCAAATACAGATAATTGCTTATTTATTTATAGTTTGTCAAAGAAATGCTTTTATTTTTGTTCACTTTAAATATCATCACTCATATATGGGTAGAAAGAATTTAGCCACCCCCTCTCTTCCCGTGGGTGTCGTAAGAGGCGACTAAGGGATAACAAGGTTCCACAACCACCTTGGAACTTAAGAAACCGACCGATGGCGGGATAACCATCCAACTGCTGGCTTTGAAATACACAGGCCGAAGACGGGCAGCAGCATCTTCGGTGCGACAAAGCCAGTACTGCGGTCACCAACCCGCCTGCCCAGCGTGGTGACTATGGGCAAAACACATGAGTTCACGTTATTTCTGGCGTAAACTTGTGGAGGCCTATGTCCAGCAGTGGACTGTATAGGCTGTAATGATGATATATGGGTAGATGTGTCGATAGAAGACAAAATTAACAATTTAATATAATATCAAGGTTCTGTCTTACTAGTTGTGGATAACGCTATTTGAGGGATGACGATACAAATAGACTTTGACAGAGGGGGTTCGAATAGGCCAGAAGGACTGTTTCTCCTCAATCAATAAACTACAACTATAAGATTCATATATGCTAATAGAAATATCTCATAAACATTACTGGTGAAAACGACTAAAGAACGAATAAAGAATCAAAAACTTTTTATTGTTGGATACTGTCATCCGTCAAGTAGGGTCCCTACCCTATATTACACGGAGAAATTCACATTCATATAATGTAATGTAAAGCCATTCCTCTTGATATGCTGTCTCGTCCCTTCAAATATAGGGCACGTGGCGGTCGCCTAATTCTCTTATATCGGCGGACCGGCCCTGAACTAGATGCCTTTGGATTCCTAAGTGTCCCGACCGCTTTACGACGTCACATGATAAATATGGCTGATTATAAAGTGGAAGGTTTTATATAAAACGTGCTTTTCTCGTTAGTTTTTTTTTCCAAAACATAGTTATAGCTTAATAGAGTATTATAAATAAATTATATTATTATTATATTTTAAAAGTTAATTTTATTATTCGATTCTCAAGTGTCATTTTAATGTAAATTCTGTCCAACTTCATTTAAAGTTTATCATGCGGTTTTGGACAGTCTACATAATAATTTCTTATTTATATTACCAAATTAGCTGTACCCGCGACTTCGTGGAATTTACCAAAAAAAGTTATTCTTCAGTTTGCAGAGTTATAAAATACATCATTTCCAAAATAAAAGTAGCCTATGTTACTCCTTATTACGTCAGCTATCTGCCATTTAAAGTCCCGTCAAAATCAGTCCAGCCGTTTCAGATATTAGCCGGAGTAAACAGACAGACAGACAAAAATCGTAAAAAAAATTAGGTTGCTATATGTACCATGTATACATCCATATGCATTTGGTTAAAAGCGGTTATTTTATTATTACAAACAGACACTCCAATTTTATTTATTTGTATAGATAACAGTAAATATTTTTAAACAAAACAGTTAATGTTAATTTACTTCAGACATTATCATAATTATATTAAACAGAGATCAATGAAATACTTAACATTCGATAATTAATATTTTATTAATAATTTTTTAATTCATTTAATTAATATTTTCTCAAACATCACGGTGTCAACCAGATAAAGTAAGTAGAATATTAATCATGTGCGAAATACTAAATGTTTTGTTAAATAATAGGTATATGTATTTTTTCTTAATAGTCATTTAAAAAAAAAAACAATTTTTATATAGTCATAAACTAAGACCTCGAAACTTACTAAGTTTTTGTAGCCTTTGAAAGTTAACAAGAAGCAATTGTATCTAAAAAGCAACAATTTAAAAAAATATTTCTTATATAAGTTGACAAAAAAGGTTCGATGAGTATCACACTATAAAGAGAATCGGAGAGGTCGCGAATAGGATAGCCATATTTATCACTAGAACAGGACAAAACATTTAATCTGGACTATAATTAAAAAAAACCAGATATGCAAAAATACATTACAATTTATGATTATTTGAAGTTATCCTTTCAACAGGTGTTCATAATTCCGAACATCTTGTACTGGAAACTACACCTGCTTACAAACCTTATGAGATCTTATCGTAATAGGCAGGCGATTTATTTTTACAGCCTGTTTAGCCTTGGCCATTAGTAAAATAAAAGAAAATATATTAAGAGGACAGTACCTATATTAAAAAATACTTATTTTCTTTTGAGTGTTTCATAATTTTCATACGATTTCAACAAACTAAATATTTTATGTGTAAACCTTAATTATAATTTTATTTTGCTCTTCGGTCTGGTTGTTTGTCTGTGTAAGTTTCCATACAATGAATTATGAGTAAAGCACATGAATAACATATTGTATATTATTTATAAAGGCGCAATAAAGATCTTACACTTGGTAGGTAAATTATTCATAATGATTAATGGTGCACAGCCGACATAAGCGGCTCCAGCCCTTATCCCATATTGTTGGCCCAACAGTGGACATATAGAGATAATTTTGATTCCATTCAGTTAGTTCACAAAACTACAAAATAGTTATTTTGACAAAAGTCAAAACTGTTAGTATATTCGAATAAATTATTGTTGGTAAGAAAGCGAATGCTTGCTATAACGGCAGCCTAAAGGTATAAGTATGAAATATAGTATCTATATAAGAAATACAACATACCTATACAAAAGCTATTTACACTAAAAAAAACATCTCAAAATCTTTTAAATAAAGCTATAGAATAAATAATATACTACTAGACTAGCGCGTTGGCGCAGTTTGTAGTGACTCTGCTTTCTGCTCCGCGGGTTGTGGGTTCGATTCCCACGCCGAGTCTGGGTGAAATATATATTTATATGTGTACTATTATATGTATCCATGCCAGTCGGCGGCTACCTATAACACAAGCATTAAGTTGCTTACTTTAGAAACAGACGACCGTGTGTGTATTGCGTAGATATTTATTTATTATTTATTTATAATAATTGAAATTCAAATTCAGACTATACTTATTATATTTAATGTTAAATAATCCGAGAAACCCTAAAAAGATGGCATCTTGAATCAAAAGTAATGTCAAGAGTACGCTCAATGCCAATATGTTTAGATATCTCGCGTTGCAACTAGTTGGGATTCCAAACAGGGTCATGACAATATAAGGAAACTAAACAATATAAGTGATAAATATTATTAGTTTTCTAAATAATACTGTGACGACGCAGTGGCGCAACCGTCACAGCACTGTTTTGTGGCTGTTGCGCTGGCGGTTGCGAGTTCGATCCCCGCACATGACAAACATTTGTATACAGATGTTTTCCCTGGTCTGGGTGTTTCTGCAGTCCTTGTGGGTCTTCCCACCGTGCTTCGAAGAGCACGTTAAGCCACCGGTCCCGGTTGTTATCATGTACACCTGATAGCGATCGTTACTCATGGTAAGGAATATGGTATACGCCTACCCGCATTGGAGCAGCGTGGTGGATTAAGCTCTGATCCTTCTCCTACATGGGGAAAAAAGCCTATGCCTATCAGTGAGATATTAAAGGCTGATGCGAAATAATACTAAACAACTTACTAATCTGGTGTTAAGTTTGTATAAATAATGTGATTATTGTGTTAGTAACTGCCTGTGATTTTTCTAAAAATCTGTCAAACGAAAACCGTATATTTTTGCCGGGACAAAAAGCTTTAGGCTACTCCAGACTGTAACCAATCTCTGTACCAAAAACCTTCCAGAAAAGAACGTTCACGTAGAGAATTAGTGCTAGTGTGATTGAGTAGCAAATATCGATTAATCAAAATTTTCCTATTTATAAATAGTAAGGGAAGTGCTGTGTGGCTACGGCACTAAAGAATTTAGCCACCCCCTCTCTTCCCGTGGGTGTCGTAAGAGGCGACTAAGGGATAACAAGGTTCCACAACCACCTTGGAACTTAAGAATCCGACCGATGGCGGGATAACCATCCAACTGCTGGCTTTGAAATACACAGACGGAAGACGGGCAGCAGCGTCTTCGGTGCGACAAAGCCAGTACTGCAGTCACCAACCCGCCTGCCCAGCGTGGTGACTATAGGCAAAACACATGAGTTCACGTTATTTTTGGCGTAAACTTGTGGAGGCCTATGTCCAGCAGTGGACTGTATAGGCTATAATGATGATGATGAAGGGAAATAAACATCTCACATCTGATGGTACGGACGGTAGGGGAATGAAAATAAAAATCCTGTATCTAGTATACAAAATAAACAAACGCCCAGACCATGATCAAACATTCGTATTTATTTCATACAAATTTATTTACATTATGTTGTGTGTGTAAAACGTATGTGTACCTACCGAAACTTTAGTACTTTTGCTACAAGTAATAGGTAGTTTGATATGAGAACGAAATCGTGTTAACAAACAACTACTCGTAATACAATATAAAATTCTTACTATCACAAAACGCGTTAGCCGTATTTCTCTTCAGAAAAGGCTCAGACTAGTGACAAAAGAACTGCCAAGTCTGAAAAAGCCAGTAGGTATATGCCTCTTTTGTTACATCAAGGTTACTGTTCCTCACTTAGCAAAGAAAGATACCACCAATTAAACTAATTCAGCGTCCAGGAATACCGGCTCTAACCGGTAGATTACTTTTATGATGTAGGTATTATACCTATATCACCGAAGTAATAAGCCTATAGACATCCAGGTTTTAAGGTCATACTAACGTTTTCACTTTATATCTAAGAATTTAATTTAAACAAAATTTTTGCAATATACGAATTGAAAATGTAAGTACAACGTAACGAACGAGCATCTCGTAAATTACTAGATTACCGTTGCGGCTTCGCAAGTGTGTACCTACTGCACGATTTTGACTTTTTAGTTTTCTCCCGTTTAAGTATAGCCTATGTCACTCAGTGATAAGATTTTACTAGTGAAAAAGTTTTTAAAATCGCTCTAGCAGTCTTTGATTTTATCCATTACAAACAAATAAAACTCAGATGTCACCTTTTTCTATAATATTTTAATTATTATAGATTTAAAAATCTTAATATTAATTTACAAATAGTTGTTTGTCCGCGATGGACTCCTAAACAACTTAACCAATTTCAATCAAATATGCACACCGTGAGCATTTTGATTAGGCTTGAAAGATAGGCTATATTTTATTTTGATAATTGTAATTATTATATTTAAGAAAAAAAAATAAGGTGGTACAAAGTTCGCCAGGTCAGTCAAAATATTCGCATATGGGAATCAATGGGCATTAATCGAGTCTATTGTGACGCGGGCACTTGCGTAGACACGTTTAAGGCTCAGAATATTGAGAGTATAATCTCAGGCAACATGAAATAGTACAGCTAAACGCTAATTGATCTAGTTAGGTAAAAATTAATTGGTCTAGTTAGGAGTTTCTAGATGCAGGAAATTGTTTGCAGCAGTAGGTACGTTTTGTGCAAAACTTCTAAACAATATTTAAAGCAATTTCTAAACTTCTGTCAAATTATTTATGGAAAAACATTAATTTTTTGGTAATAAATATAAGGTCAGCTCCTTAATTATTTATTCTTATAACAATTATACTTTCAAAAAAAGGGTACGTTATCGAATAATGTTTTACTGGACATCATAAGGGACAATTTTTTGTTTTGGGTAAGAATCTTCAGCAGTACTTCATAAAAAAGAAGTCTTCGGGCAGCGCATGTTGTCAGCATGCTCAAGTATAGAACTTCGAAAAGAGGAATTTATAAGAAAAGTCAGGGTCACTCCAGAGTAACAGTTAAACACGTCGCTAACCCAAAGTGTAGAGGGAATAAAATATGAAAAAAAATCTGGAAGCCATTAAAACGGAGTCTTAGTAATTAATGGTCTAAGTAATTATTGAATATGTGAATGTGAAAAATAGCTTGTACAAAAAAACCGAATTTAATTACATCGACAAGTAATACAACGTAAGTGGACGAAAAAATATGCGCTATCAAAGATTACTAAAAAAGTAGTTATCAAATCTCGATCAAATATAAACCTGACCTCAAGACAAGCATCTGCTTTCGATTAAAGTAAAAATTATCAAAATCGAAAAACCCAGTAAAAAGTTATACGACTTAATACAACGCAGGTCGACGAAAAAATAGTAAAGTACAAGCATAAAGCATTATTAGATATCTAACTCTAAAAGTACTTGTCAGATTTCAATTTAATTTAAATGGGACTGAACAGAACAACATGCAACACCTTTCAATTAAAACAAAATTCATCGAAATCGGTGACCCAGTCAAAAGTTCTGATGTAACATACATAAAAAAATACGAATGAATTGAGAACCTACTCCTTTTTTGGAAGTCGGTTAACAACGTTAGGTATCGCCCTCAGGCAGTTAGCTAAGAACATATTGTTCATATGATCATACAATGTCTGCCCGTAATCCAAGCCTCGGGTGCTACTAGCGTGAATTAATCTGTCTGTCGAAAATTGGAAATTTTAAAAAATGTCCATAATATATTTATTATACCATGACATTTAAAGAGGCCAAGGATAAACCTTGGAGTTTATTTGTGTTGCTTAAGGAGTAACAATGAAAGAACGACTATTTCGCCTGTTTCAAAATTAAATTGAGACTGTACTCTCAACCTCAGCGATCAATCTCCTTCGTGTCTTCTCCAACGCGCTTTTAAGCACGCGTTGGCTAGCGAATGTTGAATTTAATTAATTTAAATATAAAATATTACTTTATTTATTTAATATTAGTAGCCCAGAGCCGTCAATAGCAACAAAACTTCCCGCGTAAGGATATAAACGAGTACTTCTTGAAAACTGGCGCGCCCGGCAAAAATTTTGTCCCCTAAATTGAGACCATTCGTTCAACATTACATTCGGAGTCATTATGTTCGTGATCTGTACTTCGTGAACCTACCAATTAATCCTTGGAATAATATATGCATGAGTTTTGATATTACTAAAAAATTGCTCATTTTGTCTTAAATGATACTTTTAGAGTTAGTATTAACAAATGCTTTTAAGTCAAATTAATTTTTTTATATCTTCCGAGATTAATAATGTACAGGTTTTTGTTGATTAAGTTTTAAGTTCCTTATTATATAAGCTAATGTATCTCATTATTAGTCAAATTTTTTAAAACACACCTTGAAATCGTGGAAACTCCATTAACGCAAAAAATCTTTTTTTTTTTTGTCGTGTACAAACAAAGTTTTCAATGAACACTTGTGATTATAATAGATGTTAGTGGTTTGTTTGAACGCGCTAATAAATATGTGAACAAAATTTGAAACAGTATTGAGGAAAACTGTATATTATACGAGTTACATTACTCTACTGACTTGCTCTACTGTCAAGGCGAGTACAACGAGCGTTAAGTAAAACAGAAGTAACAAAAAACCGTGTGTATGTGTAAACAGTACATAACGTATATATTTATTAAAATTGTAATTAGAATACTGTTATCTACACAAATAAATTAGGCCGTTCACACACTAAAAAAATATCAAATTAGATGATTTAAAATATGTTACGTTACATGAATTTCTTTGCAATGTAAACAAGTCTTTAAAGTGTGGCCTTATTTCAAGGTGATCGTGTCAGTGTTACACTTTATACTGTAATCGCTGGTCGGTTAAAGATCATATGTGTTACTAGACATTTCTCGCACTTCCACACTTTTTATACCACTAGAGTGCCAAATGAACGCCTGCAACACCTTGAAGCTTTACAGGCGCATTTTATGTTCTGAATTAAACGTTTAGTAGACAATATGATTGCTTTTTGAATACCTATAGATATCGGGCTTATGGCGCCAAATGTATGGACCGCTTGTCCTTAGCGCCAAGAGTTTACCGTAGCTACTACGAGTATGTACTGCAACACTGTGTTGTAAGTATGAGGTACTCTACCTCATCTGACAACAACGCGCTTACTCACCACAGGAACATAAGACTATCTCAGTTTATTATTATATGGATGTAATCTTTGTAAGGTTGAGGTACTTCCCCAGTTCGAGCTGTTCCAGATTTTGACCAAAATATTTCCTGCTGCGCGCTACCTCATAATTTTAAGCTACAATGCGTAATTGCCCGAACTTTTCAATGCTATGTTACGCTTGAAGTTAAGTTAAAGTTATTAAAGGTTAAGTCTCATTTTGTGACTATATGACTGTATGTGTATGTTATAGATATTTTCGACTATTGATTTATTATCTTCTATATAAATAAAAATGAATGTTGCTAAGCGCATAATTCGAGAATGTCTCAACCAAATCGGCTAATTTATTTTTTTGTATGTTTTTAAGGGCCACGGAAGGTTTTAATACTAATTTTTTTTTAAATCTATATAAGTAAAACTCTATTAATTTTTAACAGAACGAAGTCTGTCCGGGCAGCTTGTTATTTAATATTTTAACTGTTTCCTACTTAAAAAAATGTGGTATGCCAAGGCAAACCTAATAAGGGTTTAATGGCATTGTTACTGTTGAAATAAAAATATATGTATATATAAATAAATAAATAAAAGTAATATTAGTTTTTTTTAATCAAAACTAGAAGTGGGACCCTAGCTAAAATTTTGGCTATTTGAAAGCAAGATTTAAACCAGATTTGAGTACACCCATTCACCATTCTTTTTCAAGATCCTAGGTGGGAAAGATTCGCGTGAAAAATTTTGATGAGAAAAAACTACGAGCTTGTAGAATGTCGACCAAGTAAAGAAGCCATTACTTATAGTGCCATATTTCTCAAAAAAGTTACTAGGACGTTTTTGAAAGGTTATCCGGATAGGCTATAAACCAATAAGAGGAGCTATCAACTAGTCTGAGAAAAGATATCGTTTAAGAAATAAAATTTAAATAAATATAACAATAGCCGTACAAAATGAACATTTGATTAAACGAAAACTCTAACCAAAACAAAATGACCTTCGCCTTATATAGAAATACAAACGACAGAAAGGCCAAGTTGTGCGTTCATTCTATTGATTAAAATCGTTAATAACGTTTTTTAGTACTAGCCAGCAACTTAAAATGATTAAATTTTCATAGCGTAGAATTAAATCTCTTTATTTCTGAATAAAGTAAATTTAACAAAAAAAAAAAAAAAACAATTATAATCGTTAAGTAGCTTAAGAATTGTTTCAAAATATTACAAGGAAAAAAAATCAACTAAGTTAATAAAAAAAAACAATTATATGTACTATCAATTAATAAAAAAAATAATTAAAAAAACATTAATCACAATAACAGGTAACCAGAAGTAGAGCAGCGTGATGGATTAAATCCTTAGTAGCGACCCTTCGACAAGAGCAATAAGCGTAGGCCCAGCAGTAGGATGTGACAAATCAAATGAAAAATCACTTAATTCGAGTAGGCTTATAATTATATTTGTTTTTAATGATTAATTATAATTAAAATGAAGGTACCACCGATTCGGAATGTACATTCTGCAGAGAAGAAACGGCAAGAAACTTTACACTTAGTA
The DNA here is from genome assembly GCF_905220565.1 of Melitaea cinxia. Taxonomy (NCBI): domain Eukaryota; kingdom Metazoa; phylum Arthropoda; class Insecta; order Lepidoptera; family Nymphalidae; genus Melitaea; species Melitaea cinxia. Next base: position 4,215,663 of record NC_059416.1, read on the forward strand.
TTATAATTTATCAATTCAAATAGGTAAATATTTAATATTATTGGTTGTGATTTATGGGGTATTGTACCTATAAATCAATTTTGTCATGCAAACATTACCTGTTGTATGTAACATTAACGTGGCAATATTCAAGGCTCATGCGAGGTCACTCGGGTTAAACATAAATACATACATACATGGTTATTTTTATCACTAATCCTCTCTCAAAAATTTTAATATGATTATAAATATAATAAATCAGATATAATACAAGCACATAACCATATTTGCATACAAGCACACATAAAACAAAAATACTCACAGTACGAGTATACGTAAAATATTTTCCACATTCAGTACAGATATCAAAATAATAACATCAATAATGTTTTACGTTATTTGGAACAATCCTATAATTTTTCCTTTAATATAGCCACCCGTTGCAGACGGTAACCGCTAGACCGTACACGTTTGCCTGCCACCTTTATAAAATAAAAATTTAAAAAAATAATCAATTTATACGACCTAAAAAAAATCATTGAAAAAAAAATATATGTACACTAATATGGATTTAACTATTTGATCCCAGAACTCAAATTATTTTTTGATTAAAGTTTTATGTTATATATTTTTCTTTGGAATAATCCTCAACAAATACCTATATAAAGTTATAAACAACATAAATTAACTGTATTTTACAAATTATTATACCACGCAAGCGTAATAATTACGAACTTGTTTTTGCCAGAATCAAATTACTGTTTTTTTTTTTTTAAACACTAGCTGACCCGAGAAACTTCGTTCCAGCATAATTATTTTTCCTAAAAATTTGTTTTCTTTTTTTTTATATGTATATAATATACCTTGTCCTTAACCAACAAAAAAAACATTCAATTTAGTGCAGTCGATCGGAAGTTAAATACCTAAATACGTTCTGATTCATTTCAATTTATACATATTAATAGATATCAAGTGGCAATTGATACGCAGCCGAGACGTGAACGCTGACGAAGGGACTGGTCCACAAGTTTAAAGTCGCTCAACGTGAAATAAAACGGGCTATGCTTGGGGTTTCTCTCAAAGATAGGATTAGAAATGAGACTAACCGCGAGAGAACAAAAGTAACCGACATCGAATGAGCATCGACACAGAATGAGCAAGTTGAAGTGGCAGTGGGCTGGTCATCTGGAGTTCCTGACCTGGAGTGGAGACCGCGTCTTGGTAAACACAGCCTCCTCCAGCCCGTTGGACCTACGATCTATTTACGTAAGATTGATGGTGTGGGCTCGATGAAAATTGCGGAAAACCGGTTATTTCTGTTGCGAACTTGGGGAGGCCTATGTCCAGCAGTAGACTGCACTAGGCTGAACTGACTGAGCAATTGATAGTGAAAAAGAAAAATATATCATAAAATGTTATCTGTTGAATACCGTTATACACCAGATCGTTTTATCAATAACCGGTGAAACAGCAATAGAATTCCCTTGGCACACTTTGAATTCTAATTCCGTATTCCATCAAAATATTCGTCATGATCATGAACGTTATCTTGAGTGTAGGACAATGGAGAAATTAATTTGTTTATATTAAAGTAAAATATGTAAAATAAATATTACATTTTTTTAAAATATACATAGGTGATATATTCATTAAGTTAATAGTAAGTCATCGCTATTATTTTAACACCAATAAATCGTAAACCGCAAAATTTTAAAATGTCACCTTTTCGATATTTTTTTTTTCTTTACGGGCGGTTTATATCATCGATCGGGTTTCTTATAGATCAATGCATTCAACCAACCAATCAGTCAATCAATCAATCTATACATCAATGCATCGATCACAAATATTATTAATCGAAGATTTTATTAAACTATATAAAATCACCACTCTAGTCAGCTCTAATTTTTGTTCCTAAATACGAAAATTTGTAATACAAAGTGTAACATAGAAAAAAAACTGGTAGGTAACTACAATAAAGTTACCATCTTTTTATTTTATTTTATATGATAATAAATCTTTATACATTTTCATTCAAGACATAAATATCGTAAAAGAAAGAAACAATAATGATACTTACCAATAAAAAATCACAAAAATATTTTAGCAGTCACTAACAATTCATCGTCTACACAAAACTGTAAATACGAACACTGTATTTTCACAACTAGAAGTGCAATATTAATCCAAGTAGCGACGTGCGACCACGTTGAACGAAAACGCAACAATGAGAATGTATGTAAACATTCAGTTGTTGCTGCGATGGCGCGAAAGTGACGTTTGTTATCATAGAGGCTATTGAACGGTGAACGCTGATAAACTCAGAGTTGAAGAAATAAGAAATGGCAGAAGCGTTCATTCTACCAAACTTTAAAAATATTGTATACGGTATGAAGTTTATACAATAGAAGATACGGGTACTTATAAATGAAATATGCAGTCTCAGTCTTAATTTTTTTCTGTACAAAAATGTGTTAAAAAAAATTAAGATATTGTAAATAAGACATATACAGTCTTTTGGCCATGTCTTATTATTAGCTTCACTAGATAGTCATAGGACGGTCCATCTGCAAGTAATTCCTAATAATTTGCCATGGATTGTAACAATTGCCAGTCATTATCAAAATATTGACACACAAAAATAATCTTACTACCAAACGCGATCAAATGTAGTATATCTCGACATCCCAATGTAGTGTATATATAAACATAGATAATAATGACAATAATAATGAAAGTAAGGCACAATATAATAAAAAAAATAAAAATATTTTTTTTTAAAGCCAATGTCTTTAAGCATGTAAGATATCAATTAAGTTAGCATAATTTTGGTCGGTAGACACACGTCTGCATTAGGGATATTAAGATAGAATAATTAGTTCTCTTAATGTAAGCTGCAGTAGTGTACCAAGTAAACGATCACTAACAAAATTAAAAATTGGAATAACAAAAGCACGGGCATTATAAACCTGTGGACATAACTTTATATAAAAAATAAATAAAAATAAAAACATAAAATTCTCGTGTCGCGTGTTTGTTGCCAAACTCCTCCAAAACAGCTGGACCAATTTTTATGAAATTTTGTGTGCATATTGGGTAGATCTGAGAACCGGCCAACATCTATTTTTTATATCCCTAAATGATAAAGGCGACCCAGCCCCAAATATATTTTTTTATTTTTTTTACAAATTTTATATTTTTATTTAATCTAAAATGTATTGGATGAGTTGTTTCGCGTCGTTGCCCTGCTGAAAATTCCAAATAAAAAACGACGATTTGAATGGGAAGTTATTGTAAACTATTGTGTGTTTGAAACAGGGATTCCACAATTTTTATGAAATTTTCATACAATTTTTGTCTGGGCTATCTGGTTCCAGATAGATCTATCTGGAATCCAGATCCTGATTTGGAATTTACAGCAGGGTGATAGAGTCTAGTGAATTAAATTGTAAAAGCTGAAGTTCTTCATATAATTCGAAGAGCTGTGTGTCACTGTTATCGCCTTCAAAATATTTGAGAAAATCCTCTTTTCGTTTAGATTTCAAATAATTGATATTATAAATAAAACCAAATTGCTCAAAATATTCATTGAGCGATTTAAATCGAAATTCGGCGTCGACTATTAGGTATACCATCTAATACTGTGTTAAAAAAGTTGCCTCTGAACTGCATTTCAGGACATTCAACTACATAGTTCATCAGGATTTTCGTAACTGAATATTCATTTTTTCCTGACTATTCTTTTTCCTTAAACTGAGACTGAATTTCGTAAGTACAGTTTTATAACTTCGTATGCATCGGACGCTCATAATGAAGAGCACACACACACACACACACACACACACACACACATTATGTTTGTATGAGTGCTATACATGTAAACGCACATAAAATTTAAGGTCTGTGTAAACCCACGAATGCAATAAGTAAATAAATAATAAATGTCTGTATGTTATATGATATATATTTATTTATTTATGTCAATACAAAAATTTTCACCTAGTACAGATATCGCCGGAGGCCTACGTCCAGCAGTGGACTACGATAGGCTGAAGTGATGATGATGATATCCCCTACCACTGGACATCGTGATTCGCGCTTTATAAAGACTTTTCTATAACTAATTCACATTTAGGCGTAATATTAGCATCGCATTGACTTTTTAATTTGATAAAAACTATCCTATGCTACTTATAATACCTCCATGAATACGTGTACAAAGTTTCATGATGAACGGCTAAGTAGTTTTCACGTGAAAGCGTAACAAACAAACTTACATTCACATTTATAATATTAGTAGGGATTTACTCACGCCTATAAGTAAGGTTTCATAGTATACTTTTCTTAACCATAAATCTTTTTTAAAATCAGTAGACTAGGAATAAATCATCAGATTTTTCAGGAATTTTTTCGTAATGAAAACAAAATATGGCAATAATTTTTTATTAAGTAATAAATCATTATTGTTGCTTTACATAGTTGCAATGATTTAAGATTAATAATAAATTATAGAACGTCCACATTGTTATTAAATTATACAAACCCTCAAGAAGCTCAAAAGCAGAACAGAATATTCGATAAAAATATAGTTATTGCAAATGAAGTTATTGTAACAAATTAAATAATAATCAACTCTAGTAAATATACATGTGTCAGTCTTTATTTAAAAATATAATTAAAACGTTCTATATAAATATTATGTTACAATTTATTAACAACAAAAAAATAATTGTGTTTGCTCGCAAACGAAAAAAACCGACTTCAATTACATCGACAAGTAATACAACGTAGATCGACGAAAACATAGTCAAACTACTACGCGTTATCAAAGATTACTCAAAAAGTAGTTATCAGATCTCAATAAAATTTATATGTGACCACATAATAAACATCAGCTTTCGATTAAATTAAAAATTATCAAAATCGGTACACCCAGTAAAAAGTTATTGCGGATTTTCGAGAGTTTCCCTCGATTTATCTGGGATCCCATCATCAGATCCTGGTTTTCTTATCATGGTACCAAACTAGGGATATCCCCTTTCCAACAAAAAAAGAATTATCAAAATCGGTATATCCAGTAGAAAGTTATGCGGTATAATACAACGTAGGTCGACGAAAAAAGCATCAAGTAAAAACGCATTATTAGATATAACTCGAAAAGTAGTAGTTAGAACTCAAATAAATTTAAATGGGACCAATTGGCACACACAACCTTTCGATTAAAACAAAATTTGTCGAAATCGGTCTACCCGGTCAAAAGTTCTGATGTAACATACATAAAAAAAAAAAAAAAAAAAAAAAAAAAAAAAAAAAAAAATACAGTCGAATTGAGAACCTCCTCCTTTTTTGGAAGTCGGTTAAAAAGCTAAAATAGCACTTTGTTATAAAACTATTATAGTATTTCGCTAACAATCATATCTAAAAAATTGTTGTTTTTTTTTTGTCAACGAATATTGAGTAGTTGTTGTTCCTGTTTAAATAACAATAGGCGGAAGCATAAGGACCTGAAAACCGGTTATTACATAGCTCTAGGATATATGTACAATATCCTAGTTACGAATACATATAATAGTTACGAATAGGCTTTATAGAAGAAGGACGTAAAACAGACTAGATTAAAGCCTGCTACACCTCAATAGAAATGTTCCATCAATAAAATGGAATTAGATTGTGCAAAATAATAATTGACCTACAACAAATTTTTATCCGTTGGATTCCGTCATCTGTCGAATAGTGTTACTGGCGATCGGTGAAAGAGGGTTATAAACTAATGAAATAGCAGTCATTTACTAGCAAGTTATTACAAAAAAAAAAACCATTTAAGTACCTCATTGAAAGATATTAGTTAATCTGTAACCATATTTTAATAATACTTGGTCATTTGTCACTTAACATTAATATACCTAGACACATAGATAATATCTTTTTAATTTAATCTACTCTTAAAATGAACAGTTATTATTGACTTAATATAGTTGGAAAATATACCTTTCTTACTTAATGTTGTTATTCTTTCAGTACCATAGAGCATATTAAATTAATTCATTCATTTATTAAATAATTTATTAATAGTGCTATTGTGTTAATATTCAAAAATAAATTATGATAAATTTCTAAATGATAGTATTTTAGCCATACAGTCTTTAGCATATATTGTTTGAAAAGCACTTTTGACAATTAATGGTTGGTACAGATGAAGGCGCCATGACGCGATTCCCTTGCATTCGTTATGGTTCACAGAATTTAGATGAGTTTCAATGTCGTCCATAGATTCGACTACATTACAGTAACCACAGTGAATGTATCCAGGTCGTATCTAAAAATAACCAAATGGATCATTTAAAATATTAACCAAATAGAAATTTACATAAACATCTATTCGATTTTTATCGATGCTAGAGCACAGCAGGAAATATCTGGGCCAAATTCAGAGCAGCATAACTGGGCCAGCTGCTTAATTTTACGCAAGATCACAGTTAAGTAACACTGCTCTGAAGTTGTGCTGTGTTCCTGTAAGATAGTCAGAGCTTCAAAGGAAGTTCGGAGATTGGATCGTCAACGTTCTGGCAATGCTCCTGGCATCCATAAGCTACAGTATTCACTTACCGTCCGGCGGACTATAAGTTTGTTTTTCTCCCATGAAACAAAAAAAATGCAAAAGTGAATAGAAGAACTCAAAAAAAAGAAGTGATACTTTGATTGTGAAGTTACGTAACATTACTTAAAAATTTTGAATTTATGTTTGCATATTTCTCATACTTTGCGAAACACAAGTCTACGTCCTCTGCTTTTCGAGTATTTCGTTACTGCTAAGCATGAGAAGAAAAATATACAGTAGCCTGGATTTTTTTTCTACCACGGGTAACGGTTCCTATCAGGTATACATTTGTACCACCTTGCATTTCATCTCGATTAATAAACTACGGTTTTTCAATGTACAGATAGAAATATTTGGTGAGTGAGAAGTGGCGATTGAAGGTGAAAAAAACACAAATTTATCTGTTGGATACTCTTATACATCAGATATCTTTATCAGAAACCTCTACCCGGTTACACAAGACTTCAATTTTAAACGCAAGGTGATGCATTGCGATGTTTATGTTAGCGATGCAAAGGTTATTAGAAAATTTGAAATTGTTTACCTTACATATGACAATGGACACAACATTTGTTTAAAAAAAGGGGGAGTTTTTCGATTCGATTGTATTTTTAGTTTAATTTTACTGGGTGTACCGATATTGATGATTTCTTTTTATTTCGAAAGCTTTTTGGTCTCTTTTAATTTTAGCGAGATTTGAGAACACCGATAGAAGCAATGGCCAAATATGAAATTTAACTCATGGTTACTTTGGCAGATACCAGGTATCAAAGGCGTATAAAATTACTTCTCACTCGCAACCACGGACAACCTAAATGTTTGTCTAGGTCAGGATTGAAGCTATCGAAATTGACCGAATATAGAAGAAAAATCTTGTAATAGGTACCCAAGTGAAACGTATGAAGTTCAGTTTTATACTATGACGTAAGTTTAGTTACAAATTACAAAGGATTGTGGCTCTGGTTAACGTGATATCTAATATTATTTTGAACAGAATATTAAAAAATTACGCATTAAGAAATGACGTAAGTGAGTTGTCACTTTGTACGCCTTTTATACCTGGTATCTGCCAAAGTAACCGTAAGTTAAACTTCATATTCGGCCATTGCTGCAACCTGTGTTGGGAGCATGTGCTGAGAAACTTTCAGCTTTTATAAAATGACGAAGGTCTAGCCCTCACGGGCTCTTGGGTTATAATTTAAGTTAGTTTATTTTGTTGGAGAACAATTATTATAATTCCTGATAAAGGTGCGAAAAAATTTAAAATTACCTCTCTAATAAATTCGGAAACGTATTCTACAAGGACTGGTGTGTCTCTCATTGCCACATCGTGTTTGGTCGACATAAAGTGTTCATGAACCCTGTACACTGTGAAGCTTTCATCACAGGCATGACATTTGAAGCAATTACGGCAATCAGTAACAAATGTAAACGAGGTGAAATGGACATAAATATTATTGTTAATAATTACATCGCAGAAAGTAACACCTTGCATGGAATTTTTGGCAAAGATAAGATAATCAATAAAAGAATTAGTTGGTTTCTTATCAATTTTAGAAAGCAATTTTTTTATCTGTTCGAGTATAAATCTTTTTTCAACTTTTTCTATATAAATTTCTTGTTCATTTGTGATAATTCTCGAATCTGAATCGTTTTCTGTTATGTTGTCAATTTCAACAGATTCGTTACCATTTATTTTTGATGTATTTGCTATATCATTATCTTCTGACAATAACGAACTTGAAAATAAAGTTTCAAACATTTCAGGATCTCTTTTTACTGAAAATATTATTGAGTCCTCTTCTATACTTGTGTCTTTTTGATGATGTTCAAGGATGTGTCTTTTTACGCTATTATCGTCATAATACAGATTAACTGAACATTTTTTACAAAAGGCTGATTTAATTCCTAAACTTATTTCGACAACATTATTGCTTTTAGGATTCAAAATCTTCTCACGATAATCAATGTCATTGTTTTTTGTACAAATTTTTGTGTTTGCACATTTTTTTCTATTTATTTTTGCTTTTTGACGTTTATGGTGTCGAACACACCAGGAGTTATTATTTTCTTTCAAAGTTCTACAATCACCTATTGTCTTAACTTTTAATAATTCATTTTTACATAGATCACTAAATTCAAAAACATTTTTTATTGTATCTTCTGCTTCATCTTTCGAACCATCTTTACTGTTTGTTTCAATATTTTCGTCATTTAGTTCTAATTCAATAATTTCAGGAATTTTTTGTTCTGTTTCTGCAGGACGTTCTATATCTACCTGATTATTTAAAGGTGGACACAAATCAACTTGTTCACTAGATTTATTAAAGTCATCTTTAGGTTCAGAATTTGATTTCACACAAACTTTTTCTTCCAAAAATATATTTATTTCTTCCTCGCATATATCACCAAATGTGTACTCAAAAACATTTTTCGTTGTTTTTTCCACTGTATCTTCCGACTCATCTCTACTGTTTTTTTCAATATTTTCCTCGTTTGGTCCTAATTTATCAGTTTCAGGATTATTGTATTTAGTTTCGGCAGGATTTAATATGTCTTCTTGATTCTTTGAAAGTAGGTATACGTCAGTTTGTGCATCAGATTTATTAATGCTATCTTTGGGTTCACCATTTAATTTCGAACTATCTGTTTCCATATTATCCTCGTTTAGTTCACAATTTAATTTCGAATTATCTGTTTCCATATTATCCTCGTTTGGTTCTAATTCAGTAGTTCCAGGGATGTTTTGTACTATTTCTGCTGGACTTTCTATATCTTCCTGATTCTTTGAAAGTAGGCATACGGCAGTTTGTGCATCAGATTTATTAATGCTATCTTTGGGTTCACCATTTAATTTCGAACTATCTGTTTCCATATTATCCTCGTTTAGTTCACAATTTAATTTCGGATTATCTTTTTCCATATTATCCTCGTTTGGTTCTAATTCAGTATTTCCAGGGATGTTTTGTACTATTTCTGCTGGACTTTCTATATCTTCATGATTCTTTGAAAGTAGGCATACGTCAGTTTGTGCATCAGATTTATTAATGCTATCTTTGGGTTCACCATTTAATTTCGAACTATCTGTTTCCATATTATCCTTGTTTAGTTCACAATTTAATTTCGAATTATCTGTTTCAATATTATCTTCGTTTGGTTCTAATTCAGTAGTTCCAGGGATGTTTTGTACTATTTCTGTTGGACTTTCTATATCTTCCTGATTCTTTGAAAGTAGGCATACGTTAGTTTGTGCATCAGATTTATTAATGCTATCTTTGGGTTCACCATTTAATTTTGAACTATCTGTTTCCATATTATCCTCGTTTGGGTCTAATTCAGTAGTTCCAGGGATGTTTTGTACTATTTCTGCTGGACTTTCTATATTTACCTGATTATTTGAAAATAAGCATACATCAGATTGTTTATCGGATTTGTTAACACCATTGTTGTGTTCGAAATTTGATTTCAAACTATCTATACTATTCGTTTCAATTTTTTCTTCGTTCGGTTCTATTTTACCAATTTCAATAATATTTTGTTTGGTTTCAGCAGGATTTTCTATATCCACCTGATTATTTGAATGTAAACGTACGTCAGTTTGTTCATCAGATTTGTTAACATTATCTTTCGCTTCCCAGTTTGATTTCGAATCTTTACTTTTTGATTCAATATTTTCGTCATTTGCTTCTAATTTCATAGGTTTCGGAATGTTTTTTTCGGTTTCTGCACGATTTTCTGTATCAAATTGATTATTTAAATGTAGACATATGTCAGTTTGTTCGTCAGATTTGTGAACACTATCTTTGGATTTGCAATTTGACTTCGAACTATCTGTACTACTTGTTTCAATATTTTCATCATTTGGTTCTAATTCAATAGTTTTAGGGATTTTTTGTTCTATTTCTGTTCTAAATATGCATACATCAGATTGTTTATTAGATTTGTTAACACCATTATTGTGTTCTAAATTTGTTTTCAAACTATCTATACTATTTGTTTCAATATTTCTCTCGTTTGGTTCTAATACAATAGTTTCAAGATTATTGTGTTCGGTTTCTACAGGATTTTCTATGTCTGCCTGATTCATTGAAGATAGACATAGGCAAGGTTCATGACATTTGTTAACACTATCTTTGGCTTCCCAGTTCGATTTCGTACAATTTTTTAGTTTAAATTTTTTAAATAATTCTTCTTTACATATATCACCAAATGTGTACTCATCAACTCTTTTTGTCATTTCGTCAGCTTCATGATTTGAACCATCTTTACTATTTATTTCAGCATTTTTTTCGCTTGATTCTAATTTAATAGTATACGGAATATTTTGTTCACTTTCAGCAGGATTTTTTACATGTGACTCATTATTTAAAAGTAAACATACATCAGATTGTTTAACTGGTTTGTTAGAAGTATCTTGGAGTGCACAATTTGATTTTGTACAAGCTTTTACTTTCAAAATTTTACATAGTTCTTCGTCACATATATCACCAAATGTGTACTTGCATATTTCATTTTGTTCAACAGATATGGTAACATTATTTTTGGGTTTGCAATTTGATTTCCTACAAGCTTTTACTTTAAAAATTTCAAATAGTTCTTCTTCACATATATCACCAAATGTGTACTTGAATACATTTTTTATTGCTTCTGTAGGATTTTTTAGATGTGCCTGATTATTTAAATGTAGAAATATATCAGTTTGATCAACAGATTCGTTCACATGATCTTTGGGTTTACAATTTAATTTCGTACAAACTTTTGATAGGTCAAAAGTTTCATATGCGATTTCTAGTAAATTTTGGTGTGCAGGAGAGTCAAAATGATTTGTGATATCCTTTATATTCTGCATTACATTGCAAGTTAAGCACTGGAAAGAAAATTCGTCAATCTGAAAAAATTAATTAACTATTAGTAACTTAAAAACAATTTTATTTTTATTTGAGTTTGTATAAGTAATAAATTTGAAAAACTTAGTAAAACAGCGTGTTCTTCAATTCTTACGAAAAGAATGGGGTATGAGGTGGGAAAGTTAGTTTTTTTTTATAACTATTTAAAAATATTTCAAATGGCATTTATATACATGGTGTCCCAGAAAGAATGAATAATCCTGGAGCGCCTAACAGCGCTATCAGGCACTCTAATAAAAATATTCTAAGTGGTGCAAAAAATGAGATTTTGTAAAAAAAAATACGATTTTATTGACTTAACTGCACTTTCATTTACACCGCGTCCGCTAATTAATGAAATTTGTCGTGTTTTTGGTGTTATCTTTCTGTAAACTGCATTTCTAATAACATAGTCTGTGAGGAGAAAGATAACATAAACAGTATAAATAAAATAATAAAATAAAAATAAAATAAAATAAAAAACTTTTATTCCATGCAAAAAGTAGAATACATACATAGTTTAAGAAAAAAAAGAACAAGACAAGAAAAATAATGATGTTATTTACACGTATTTCACTTATTTTAGAAAAATGTTTAAATCTAGGATATAATATAAAAGTTTTTTTTTCATGAACCCCTCCTCAAGTGAGGGTGAAGGCCTCTAAAGAGCTAAGTTCGATAAAATTCTGACGTTGTAAGTTACTATATATAGAGCTGATCTTTCTTCTTTTTAGTTAAGTATTTCTTGGGTTTGTGTCTCTTTTCTTATTATTGAAGAAGTTTGAGATGGCTTCTTTAGAGGGTTTTGGTCTTAATCTTCCACGGTGACCAGCCGGATTGGAAGATGGTTTTCGTTGCTTAGTTAAAATTGATTGAATGCTGTATCTTTGAAGTAGGGGGTATGTTGGTTGCTATGAATGTAAATTAATAGTTGTATTGTCGTTGGCTTGTTTATATGCTTTATTGACGTTATTTGTTTATTAAGTAGCGTAGAATGCTTGGTTTTAGAACTCCTTCTGAGACACTGTTTGATCTGAGTATAGATGGGTTTGACTCTTGACTTCTTGTTGGGTCTTGTTGTACTATTAATAACTAGTGCTTGAGAATTGGGATCCGACTCTGGTGAAGTCATCAGTATTCTTTTGTTGTTTGATTTGAATATAAAAAGTTTATCGTATTTTATCGTGACTTTATTTCCTTTCTCGCGCTCTCTATTTGCTTCTTCCTGTAGTTCTTTCCTTTTTCCTAATATGTACTTAGGATAATCTTCGTTTAAATATTATTGGGTGTCTTTTAATAATCTTCTTTGCTTGAGAATACTGATCTTTGAACCAAGGATAGATAAAGTTACAATTACTGGTCGCGGTTTCTCACCTATTTCCCCACTCTCTTTATTTCCTGAATATCTCTACAATCCAATTTTAAGAACAATTTTTCACTTATTGATTTGCAATATATTGTTCTCCAAGTTATGGTAGGATGTCTCGCTCTCTTCAATACCGAAGAAAATTATGTTTCTTTTCTTAGTTTGTTTTTCCATAAATTGAATTCTTTTTTCTTGTTGTTCAACATTTTCTTTCAAGGTTTGATGTTTTTCTTCCAATATGGTAAATTTCTCTTTAACTAATTTGTTAGTTATGTTGAGTGTTACTTGTTCTGTCACCTTTTCGCCCCTTTTCTGAATTTCTCTTTTTTGAACTTTCAGTTATTTTTGAATATTTTGTAAGGCTATCATAATTTCCTCCATAGTGTCTGCTTTGTTTTGGTACTCGTTGCGCCCTCTAGTAAAATTGGATATTATTGTTTCGTATTATGCGTAAGTCGAACGTAGTGTGCTTCTTTTATAACAGATGGCGCTATTTCACAGTTTATTTTACTATGAAATTGCACTAATTAAGATGTGAGGTTATGTTTTTCCAAAATAGGGATAGCTTGGCGATTTTTCATTTATTTGCACTCCGGCACCTTCATAGATTAATACTAGTTCAATTTAAGTTCCTGGATTCGCGAGTATAGACTTGAAAAAAAAATCGTAGATTGTTGTTTGTTTACACTTCACTTAATTAGGTTTTTTTTGTATTATTCGCTAACTTAGCACCTTGTCTTCTCTATATAGTCATATACACTAGTTTATTGTCACTTGTACGATTTTCATCACTAAATTCACTTTAAATATATTTTTAAATAACTTTTTCATACGAACTATGTTATTACCGCGTCTCAGTACCGCCTACCCTCCAATATATCCATAAAGAGTATGCTTACAAAATAATGGTTGTGCTGCATATTATGGTGCAAATGTCCGTGTCTATTTAAATTCCACGTATACAAATAAATGGATTGGTCGTTTGGGTCCCATTTTGTGGCCTCCGCCATCCACGGACTTAAATCCACTAGTTTTTTTTTTACTGGAACTGTCTAAAAGAACAGGCTTTCTTCAAGCTTATTTCAAGTTAAGAGGAATTACGCAGTTGCGTGCAGGAGGCCGCTTCAAAAATAGGCTGAACGGTGCTACGCACGACTTCTTTGAAGAGCATTTATTAGAAGATGTTGAGCTTGTATCAGAGTAGGTGGCAGACATTTCGAACACCTGTTATGAAATAAAGATTGATTTATGTACAACTTAATTTAAGACGAGATTATTTTTTTCCTTCTTCAGTCGAGTTTACACTTTTTGCTTCTTAACGTTAAATAAAATAATGATTTATACCATTTTGTAATCTGTATTAACTGCGCATATTTTTTAAATAGTTGGCCGCTTAGGTCTTCATAGTTTTTTTTTCACGAAAGGCTCTCAAACATTCTCAAAATTATTTTTTTATGTAATATCATGCTAAAAATTGAAGTTGACATTTTTTTCCAAAAAAATACCTACAATAGATACTCATACTCTTTACTGCATTTCTAATAGTATAGTCTATGAGGAAAATAATTGTGTTTGCTCGCAAACGAAAAAACCGTCTTCAATTACATCGACAAGTAATACAACGTAGATCGACGAAAAAATAGTCAAGCAACTACGCGTTATCAAAGATTACTCAAAAAGTAGTTATCAGATCTCGATAAAATTTATATGTGACCACATGATAAACATCAGCTTTCGATTAAATTAAAAATTATCAAAATCGGTACACCCAGTAAAAAGTTATTACGGATTTTCGAGAGTTTCCCTCGATTTCTCTGGGATCCCATCATCAGATCCTAGTTTCCTTATCACGGTACTAAACTAGGGATATCCCCTTTCATACAAAAAAAGAATTATCAAAATCGGTACATCCAGTAGAAAGTTATGCGGTATAATACAACGTAGGTCGACGGAAAAAGCGTCAAGTAAAAACGCATTATTAGATATAACTCGAAAAATAGTTGTTAGATCTCAAATAAATTTAAATGGGACCAATTGGCACACACCACCTTTCGATTAAAACAAAATTTTCGAATTCGGTCTACCCGGTCAAAAGTTCTGATGTAACATACATAAAAAAATACAGTCGAATTGAGAACCTCCTCCTTTTTTGGAAGTCGGTTAAAAACACAGCAAATTTCATAAATTTGCGGCCATGGTGTAAGAGAAAGTACAGCAAGGTCCATATAAACATTTTTTTTTAATTTGGTTTATTTTTTTGTGTATTTTTATTAGAGTACCTGATAGCCATGGTATTAGGCACTGCAGGATTATCTATTCTTTCTGGGATACCCGATATATTGACTATTTTATGTTTGAATTACAGAAAATAGTTACATACAAATGCCAGTTTCCCACCTCATACCTCTCCTTGTAATTCATATAAAAAGAGCTATTTATTATTTATGTAGATAAAGCATACAATATTATTACGCTTCGACCTGTAATATCCCACTACTGGGCATAAGGCTCTTTCCCCGTGTAGGAGAAGGATCAGAGCTTAATCCACCACGCTGCTCCAATGCGGGTTGGCGGATATATTCCCTACTATGAGTAACGATCGCTATCAGGTGTACATGATAACAACCGGGACCGACGACTTAACGTGCTCTCCGAGGCACGGTGGGGAGACCCACAAGGACTGCACAAACACCCAGACCACGGCAAACACCTGTATGGCCAATACAAATGTTTTTCATGTGCGGGGATCGAACCCTCAACCGCCAGCGCAACAGGTACAATCCATGGCTGTACCCGCAGCGCCAACGCGTTCGACAATCTTATTAACTTTTATTTAAATTAACTTAAAATATTATTAGAAAAAATATTTCTTACTTTTCTATAAATATTTTTATCCTTGTCAAAATCTACTTTCATTTGAAGTAAATTTAATATGTGACTTGGTAGTTTTTTGTGTATGTCATTATTGTTATATTCAGTATTGCAAATAATACATGATTTGTCTGATAATCCATGCCACGCTGTATCGTCTATCACTAATTTGTCGAAAGCGACAATAGCACCATCAACTCTTTTAAGCCAACCAATATTCTTGTTATCTATATGTTTTGGGTCTTTTACGTGAAGCCTAACTCGCGGTAATACAGTGAAGAGTTTATTACACAATTCACAGAAATACATATTTTTTATCTGAAAGAAAATATTTTTAGTGTAATTAATTTTTTCATAATGTTTAAACTTCTTATTATTACATACTAGTCAAGTCGATTCAGCCTGTAACATACCACTGTGAGGCATAGGTCTACTTCTCCATGCAGGAGAAGGATCAGAGCTCAATCTACCACACTGCTCCATTGCGAGTTGATGAAAAGTAATATTTCCATATTGCATTTGTTATAAAAAAAGCAGTGCCTAACAAATACTAATAAAACATTCATAAGTAATTTTTAGGAATAGTTTACATGGTAATAAAAAAAAATTAAGTTTTTTATTAGTATAGTAATAATAAAAAACTAAGTGAGACTTCCTGTTATTTGTTTAAATATTACAAATGTAATGTTTGGGTAAAATAATATTTACCCTACGTAAAAGTAATATGTCTTTAATAAGTACATAACCATGTAAAATTAATGTTTAGAAATACGTTTACCTCAATTTATGAGAATATTTTTACATACAGATTTTTTTTTAATAATAACCAAACCTTTCTTATGCAATCTTCTTTAAATTGTTCATAATATGCAGTGGTTGAAAAATTTTTCTCATGTTCTGCTGTATACATATGTGCTTCACATTCACCTGTACTTAAGATGTTTGTCTCGCAGACCAAACAAAAGAAATCTATGACACCTCGTATTATCCCATTTTTACTAAAGTTTGTAGCCATCTCTGCAAAAAACATTTTTTACTTTTTCAATTATTATTTTTAAAAGATCAACATTGTAATGCATATTATATATATTTTATTTTAGTTCACAAATTAATAGGCAATCATTGTCTTTTAATGCTTAATATTCATTTAATCAAAAAACAAAAAACAACTCGAAATATAAAACTTACTTATACACTGATATAAAATATATGTTATATATAATGAATAAGTTAAACAAATATGAAATTAAATACGCAAATAGTTCACTCAAACTTTAACGTTATTGTTATGCACTGTTCAAAGTGATTAATTCGTGTTAATCACAAGAGTCATTTATTTCTAAGAATACCCTCCAGCTGCGGTATTTTATATAAGACCGGTTGATTCGTAAAAACAAATTGCGAGTCCCATTACCGTACAATATAGACCCAAAAACCTAGTCGAAATATGTTGTAGTGTTGTATTTTATATCATTATAAAAAAAAAACATAGGCGTAGGTACCTTAAAAATAGCTAACATTTTATCAATGTAGGTAATACGAAATTTAAAAGTTCCTGCCTTAAACTGTATATATGTTTTATATATGTAACCTCTAACGACACGCAAACCCTTAAATAGATGATAATGAATAATTGTGTTTGCAGGCAAACGAAGAAAAACCGCCTTCAATTATATCGACAAGTAATACAACGTAGGTAAACAAAAAAATTGTCGAGTAAATACGCATTATCAAAGATTACTCCAAAAGTTGTGATCAGATCTCGATGAAATTTAAATGTGACCGCATGATAAACATCGGCTTTCGATTAAATTAAAAATCATCAAAATCAGTACACCCAGTAAAAAGTTATGCGGCTTTTCGAGAGTTTCCCTCGATTTTTCTGGGATCCCATCATCAGATCCTGGTTTCCTTATCATGGTACCAAACTAGAGATATCTCCTTTCCAACGAAACAAGAATTATCAAAATCGGTTCATAAACGATGGAGTTATCCCCGAACATACATATATATATATATCTACTAGCTGAGCCGGCGAACTTCGTATCGCCTAACAGTCGATTCTTTAATTTTATTAATTTTTTTTTTTTAGAATTTTTCTCTCCGTAAGAACCATCCTCGTACTTCAAGGAATATTTTAAAAAAAGAATTAGCGAAATCGATCCAACCGTTCTCGAGTTTTGCGCTTAGCAACACATTCAGCGACTCATTTTTATATTATAGATAGTCTAAGAAGTCTGTTAAAAACTAAAAGATACCTTCGTCTTTTTGAAGAACATGTTATACAGTTGCTATTGAGATTGAAGGACTTCTTTCCATTTATACAGGGTGACTGGTGAATTACAATCAATATTTACAGAGGATACTCGGTACATGATTCTCATTCGAATTATGTAAAAAAAAGTAGGTACTTAATTTTTGACAAAATTCCCACACATTTCAATTTAAATAAATGAAATGTAGACACATTAATTTTCAGCCATAATGGCGGCGCGTGCGGCCTTGGCATTGTACTGTGCCGCTTGCCGCCGCCCGCCGCAACCCCCGCCAATTCTAATTCCCCCCTAAATTCGATTAGTAGGTCACTAGGTCAGTTGGGCGAGCGTCGCCATAAGGTTTGTACGCTAGAGTATGTCTATCTTCCCGCGCGCGCGCCTAGTGATCGATCTTACGCGTATACCTAATATGTCTCGTGTGAATGTGACCTGTCATAAGTAATTAGGTATGGCTTATCAATACACAAATGCAGAGTACTTAAAAGTGACCCGTTCGTGTTATATCGTGTAAAAGACAATAAGTATGGTTCATTTATTACGTAAGACGATTTAGGGGGAGAGGGGGTCGATCATGTATTTAGTCTCGATAGTTCTTAGGTAAAATTACAAAAATGCGCAAAGTGAAAATACCTTGAAAAATCGCGGGCAACCGCGCGAGTGCCGACTAGTTGTCACTTGCTTTCGTAAACAACATTCGTTATTTCGTTGATAAATTTTAATATTGTAGTTGAATATGTAGTTTTTTATTTTATTTTTTGTTAAGCCTCTGGACTGAAAATCTTATGTCGGTAAAGATCATAATTAAAACCAGTTTATTACTAACAAAAAATAAAAATTATTAGTACCTACCTAAAGTACAAATAAAAATAAACATTGAAACAAACCAAACGTGTATTCATTTTTTCGTTTAGATTCTTACGTAATAAATTAATATTTATCAAATTATCAAGGGGAAGGGGGTCGGCCTATTCTTATCTTGGTATTTTTGCCTGTCCTAAGCCAAAATTAAACTATGAAGGGGGATTGGATCATACTGGTAGATCAAAAGTAGCCTGCTACCCTGTTAACACTTGGTGGTGTTTGGACGTAGATAAACGACCGCGCGATAACTTAATGTACCTATACCTACACACCTGCTTTGTGACGACTGCGCAGCTAGGGCGTCCAGACGACGCGTAATTAGCGAGATAACTGTTGGTTAACTTTACTTAGAAGTTTATGAATATTTATTTTATATGTAATTTTTTTTCGTCATATATGATCCTCAAATAACACGTCCTCAAATATTGATAGTAATTCACCAGTCACCCTGTATATGCCATGTACGTACATATACTTATTTTTATTGTTTATTTGTATAAATATATTGTATGTGTTTAGATGATGATGATGATGAATGATGATGTGTTTAGATAAAAGTGTTCACCTAAACCATCTACATATATACCATTTCCTCTGCCCAAAGGTTGCCTGGAAGAGATCGCTCATTAGCGATAAGGCCGCCTTTTGTACTTATCTCCTGTTTTTATTTTTGTAATTTTGCTCACTCTTGGTCTACAATAAAGAGTTATTATTATTATCCCCAAAATACTTTTTTTCGGGTTGTCTGGCCCTATCGGACTTTAAAGCGTCACCGGTGAGAGGGGGCCGAATACTATAGACACCGGCCGCGAAGGAAGATGGGGAGCTCTCTAGGAGGGCTAGGGGGCTCGTCCTAAGGGTGTCACCTAGTGAGATCGTACCTCGGCTAAGGACGAAGTCGGTGTGGGTCCCCAAAATACTTGTCAACTTGCATGCTTTAAGCATTTCTACATCTGTATTAGGGTTGAGTAATACATATCGATATTTACAGATTTCGATTATTTGCGTAGTAAATATTGAGATCAAAATAATAACGGCTTCTCTATTGTAATGGTGCACAGTGGCTTAGCATGGGGGGTGCTAGGTGGGCCATGGCCCCGGGTGGTACACGAAAGGGAGGCGGAAAAATCATCATGATTTTTCTATTGACAAAAAAATCCATATAGCGTCCGCAATGTAACACATAAAATGCAGTAGTTTTTTTATTAAATTAAAAATTAACATTTTTTTAAAACATGCGTATAACATAATACCACAGCCGTTTTATCATTTAAACTATAAATCGACACTGCTGTGACTGCCTGGTAAAACTACGACGCAGACGGTTTTTTTTACATCCTCGTATGTCACATCCGCTCGACCAATCGATACGACATCGGGTATGTTCAAGTGAAACGTGTGGGATTTAAATGTACAGTGAAAGGCAGAATTTCACCTGAACATTGTGAAAAGTAAGCCTTAGGAAACATACCCACACAACGTGACCCGTTCAGGGAGAAAAAAGTTTTGAAAATACCACACTTGGTCACTGTTGGGGTGGTCTTAGGTTTTCATCACGTAGTCAATAATCTCTACAAAAATCTCACGATTTTCGAGCTATATTCAAATAAAGCGCATTTTAAAGTCACGAGTGGCAGCACTGATGCACATATGCCAGGACGTTAGCTGATTAAAAACTGACAGTATACCGAGCAGTATGTTTAAAAAAACGTGCGTGCTTCAGACCACACGACTGAACTAAAACTTCTTTAACTCGATCTAACTTATATCTCCTTTTCAACTTCCGTTCGTCTCAACCGATCACACTTTAGGTAACGCTCTCGTCACGCATTCACCAGCTTACTCCCCACGTCAAGCGTGCGTAAAGAAGTTTTACTTCAAAAATTATTTTAACCATAATTTTGAATTACTGCGTGAAAACTCGAGGGGGATCAGGGGGGCGGGGTTTTAGCAAATACAACGGGTGGTCACTAAGTTGAACCCGTAAATAAATTCGATTTTTACAGTACTTACATAGATACATAATATAAAGTTAATAACAAATACATTTACATAAATTATATAGTTTTTTTACTGAATAAGTTATTCCGAACCTACTCACAACTCAACAGAAATAAGCAGCTATTATTAGTAGTCAGCTATCAATAGTAGTTTGCTGTGTGGCTACAGCAGTAAAGAATATAGCCACCCCCTCTCTTCCCGTGGGTGTCGTAAGAGGCGACTAAGGGATAACACAGTTCTACTACCAGCTTGGAATTTAAAAAACCGATCGATGGCGGGATAACCATGGAGGCCTATGTCCAGCAGTGGACTGCGATAGGCTGAAGTGAGTGAAGTGAATAATAGTTACTTATACCTCAGAGTACATTGAGTATACGGGGTACTTATACCAAAATGATCTTCACACTAATATTTAGTTCTAATAAGGCCAATTAAATGACGCTTTATTAATTTGCACCACTTTCTCTTTGTTGTTATACAACGTGCTACAAAATACCCCGTAAAAAAATTATATTAAATATCAAAGCCAAAAATTTTGTCAACCCTAGTAAGCTGTTATGTCAGGGAACCAGATTATTTAACAGAAAGGCCTACGAACCTACCTATTTTACCTAATAATTGTCTACTTTAATGGTTTTTCTGTTTTTCATTCACAAATGTTTGCTACCTCAATACAAGGATGTCATTATACTCAAGTACAAGTCAAGTTGGAAAAGAAAATATGTTGTAAAATCAATTTCAAATCTTGTAATCGATATCTGGAAGTTGAGTTCCACGGCGACCCGGAATAAGATTGGACAAACCATGTTGCGGTTTGGCGAATTCTTCGTGACTCACCCTTATCACGATCGCCGTACACAGGAGCTGACACCCTCCGATTTTGCACATAGGAGGAACTTCTTTTAAAATTTCAAACGTGCATCGCGTAACAACTTACAAGCCGTTTAATATTCCATCCTCAGATACAAACCTCCAACAGAATAGTGTACTTATTAGAGTTTGTCAGGCATGTAATCAAATTAAAGTTATGACTTATTTCATGGGAGTATCAGTGCCATAAAAATGGCGATTGTTAGATCTATATTGGAATCTGTGCACACTGGTAACTATTCTTGTTCAGCATTATATAGATTTTTTTAGTGTCTATATGTAGTAGCTTGTTACCACGCAAAATAGGTGCACTGAGACGTCGAGTTGTGGAGAATAGCCCGTGAAAACTCATGTAGTAGCTTATTAGCTTTTTTTATTTTTAATCTATATTAGTTATAATAAGCTGTAAGCTATCCTAATAAAATAAAAAAAAATTAAAATAAAAAAATATAGATTACAGAAAAATGAAAATAAGTCATATTAGTCCTTAGAAAATGTTTTAGTAAAAGGATACTATTGCACATGAGTTTTAAATACCATATTTCTACGGGTGTAATAAGGCGTTTAGCAAATAAAACAAATGGTTATTGATAATTATTTATTACACTATGAAATTTACGTTGGAATTTTGTTATTTTTAATTTATATCACCAGGTTATCATTAGATGACATGTAAAAAGGTATAAAATTCTGGTTTTCACAAGTATTGTTGGTAGTTATTAATTAAATTTATATTAAAATTTAATGTTTAGAGTTAATTTTATCAAACTTATATTAAGCTTTTTATCTTTGAGGTTGTTTCAGAAGTTTATTTTCCTGCAGCAGTTGCGAGTGGATTTCTTAAAACTAAAATGACTGAATCTCCACGGAGGAACATTTTTGAGATAAATTTGTCCTTGTTTACAGCTTTGCCCTGAAAACAATGTTTATAATTTAAGTAAATCGCTTTTAAATATTTTAGTACCTTTTAAAAGTTAATTATAATGTATTTATTTCTAGTAAAGTTTTATTGTAAAAAATGGTATTCTTGTACGCTGCACGCGCTTCAGCCTGTAATATCCCACTACTAGGCATAGGCCTCTTTCCCCATGTAGAAGAAGGATCAGAACTTAATGCACCGCGCTACTCCAATGCGGGTTGGCGGATATATTCCCTACTATGAGTAACGATTGCTATCAGGTGTACATGATAACAACCGGTACCGACAGCTTAACATACTCTCCGAGGCACGGTGGAGAGACCCACACAAGGACTGCACAAACACCCAGACCACGGCAAACACCTGTATGGCCAATGCAAATGTCTGTCATGTGCGGGGATCGAACCTACAACTGCCAGCGCAACAGGTACAATCCATGGCTGTGACCGTTGCGCCAACGCGGCGGTATTCTTGTAATAGATTATTATTAGTTTTCTATGACTTTAATTTTTATATTTACTATTACTATGTAAGGGTTATAGATAACTTAAGATTTAGGTTAGCACAATTTTGATTGGAAGGACTATTAATCCTACAATGCTTATAAGACAACAAGTACATTTGAGTGCAATTTGTATGTTCTGTATGTGTATATTGTGTTTCTTTTAAGAAACTAGCCAGTGTAATTATATTTAAATAATAACAGTTTTGAGGTTATTTTCACTTAAAGCAAATATTTGGTTCGAAGCCCTCTTTAAATTTACCTTTTTTCCTTTACCCGTCCTCGGTACCTCTGTCCACATCTCTTTGACGTTTTCCAAAACCATGTTACAATGCCGGTCAAAAGCCTTCACACGGCCTAGAAGTTTCTTATTGTTTCGACAGTTTATCAAAACTTGTGTATTATTTTTCACTGATTGTGTAAGTACTGAAAGGGGACCGGTACTAAATTCTTCTTCTTCAATTTTAGATAACTCATCTAAAGTCATTTCCGAGCGTGGCTTCACTGTAGACGTCCTGCGAATGTTTTCGTTTAACATGAACAAACTAAAGTTTATGCTCATTCCAGATATTAATATTATACTTACATTTTGGTATAGTGTTATAATACGACGCAATATAAAGTTTATAAGGATGATAAACCGCTTTTTTCAACCAAAAAAAACAGTTCCACAAACGAGGACAGAATACAATTTACCGCTTTTAAACTACAGGTCTACAGAGTCTACACAATACAGATAGCATCATAGCATATTTTTTAACAGTCACCATAGATTAAAAACATTTTTGGTTTATAACTTATACAAAAGTATAAGACATAAGCATAATCTACACAATCAATCAACAAAAATATAAATATATCTATTAAGAATAGTTAGAATATAATTATTATAAATATCAAAATTCAGAAAAAATACCGTAAAAGTAGTAATCAGGAATGACTAATATTAATTTTTTTGTCTTGTAAAATCTTATAGTTTGTATTGCGTGTATAAGTATAATTATAAAAATAGAATATATATATATATATACATATATATATACTATTATCCTATATACTGTTTTATAGTATCCTTTGTCATTGGTTACGCAAATAAATCTATTGAAATATATATAGGGCTGAACAATTTAACCGGTCAAGCCAGCTAAAAAAGTTAGCTAAGTTAATTACATAGCTAATTGATAGGCTTAGCTAATTTAACCGGTTAACTTAATTAGCTCATCTTATTACCGGCTATACGGCTAATTGTTTTTTAAGCAAAGAATTCGCAAGTTCCTACGTTCACGGATTGATAGCCATTTAAAAAGAGATCTATAACGGGAAATATAATCATACTCACGCAAACCGAAAATGAAAAGAATGCAGGTGTTGTTAAAATTGACTTTATTGAAGTCCAAACAATATACATGAACGTAGTCAATTATGGCAAAAGTAAGGTATTTACCATGTGGAGCTTAGTTGGTAAGAAATACTTAAAGTGTAGTAAGGGATGCAATATTGAGCAGAATTTACGCGAAAATTCATTTACTTGATCAGATCAGGAAAGAAACTTGACAATAATAATGCCCAGATCCTTATCATTTCTAGTTAATGTGTATTGTAGTATTGTGTATCTATCGAAAATCAAGTTCGGCAAAGAATTTGTTTCAATCAAGGCCAGAGTTGGGGCCAGTGCCCTGTGCCGTAATGGTTAGGGAAAACTGGTACCCGATGCTGGTTAATGAAGTGGACTGTATTTTTTTTTGTATCGTATATTGTTGTTTAAAATATAAAAATATATAAAACTATGGACGGCTTGGCGTCGCGGATAAAGAAAATATTAATGTTGACGGCTCGGCGTCGCGGATGACGGCTTAATTCGTCGGCGCTACGCTCGCATCGTCGCCGGCACTCCCCGCCCCTTGCGTCGCCCGCGCCCCACGCGATCATCAGGCGCGCGCGTACTCAAACAGCCAGTTACCGAGAACTACCCACAATAATCGCTTGTCACTTAGCAGCATTGACAGCAACACTATAATTCAATGACCTGTTGTGTATACGCATTAGATATTGATTTATAAGACGATTAGTAGAATGTAGTACTCTAATCTTTGTCTGTTTATAAAGCTGCAAGTCATAAGCATAAAGGCATTTTAATTATGATGTAATTTGAATTAATAAAAAGAGAAAATAATAAAGGAATAATATACCGCCTTGAGGAACACCAGCACCCACTTCGCACTAATCAGAGTTACCATCATCGCTACTACATACTAATACCCCCTACGCCAAGATATGAAGAAAACCACTTGATGGCGGGAGCCAAGATAGATTAACGAGTCAAAAATGCTAGAAGCAGATCGTGATCGACAGCGTTAAGTGCATTGCTCAAATCTATTAGGACTAAAACAGTCACAAATTTTTATTCCATACCCTATTATATCTTCAGCGATCTTTAAAAGAGCTGTTGATGTAAGAAATAATTATTATACGTTGAATGAAGAACACAAGCCAACAGAGGCAAGTAATTTGAGATTTTATTGAGTTTTATCTACTTCATTAATAACATTCCCAAGGGTCCAAGGGAACGTCTCTCAGTACCTTAGAAAATTCCAACAGGGAATTTCTTACTACAACGCTAAAATTTTTAATCTAAATTCATCCCTAAGAAATCAATTACAACAAGATATTGGTTATTCATTTTTAATAACAACTAGCTGACCCGGCGAACTTCGCATCGCCTAACACAAACTTTATCGTATGGTATTAAAGTTCAAATTGACTTTTAAGTATTATCACAAATCTTTTGTATGGGAGTATAGAAAAGTGTTGTTTTTAAACTTTTTCAGGAAATTAAAATTTTTTTTTTTTAGAATTTTTCTCTCCGTAAGAACCATCCTCGTACTTCAAGGAATATTTAAAAAAAAAAGAATTAGCGAAATCGGTCCAACCGTTCTCGAGTTTTGCGCGTAGCAACACATTCAGCGACTCATTTTTATATTATAGATTGGAATGTTACTTATAATATCACATAATGTAAAGACAACACATTTGGTGTTCTTCCTAGTCTTTATGTTCCTAGTACACACATAAAACATCTTCAAGACGAAGCGTTGGTGCAGGCGTCACAGTACTGGCTGTTGAGTTGGCGATTACCATTTTGTTCGACTTAGGTTTGATTCTACTGATTTCCACTTCCCTTCACGACAGACATTTGTATTGGTACTTTTGTATTGTTTCCGGATCGGCGACACAGAAAAAAAACCTACTGTGGGTCGTGAGTGTGAAGCGTGTATTTATTTAAAAAAAAATCTTTATAAAGTTTTTAAATTGATTTTAAAAACATCATTTCTACTGCATTCGTTATGATATTTTCGTTATAAGGGACAGATTATGAAAAATAATTTCCTTCTATGTGTCAGGTTTCACATATAAAGTTACTAAATGTATAGCTGGTACTTTTAATTACTTAATTATAATTTTAATTCGCTATTTACTTTTCATCAATCATGGTCGTCTCCTTCTCCTACTGGCTACATGGAAAAAGAGACCTATGCCCAGCAGTGGCATGTTACAGGCTGAATCGTTCAAAATAAAGTTAATCATATAAAAAGATATTTTTCCCCATCAAATACAAACAATATATTGACATTCGAAAAAGGATAAAATAAAAAACATCAGTTTTAGCAAATAGTATTTAATCATACGCAAATAAAATATCGTCATGTTCATTTAATAAGCTATAATTAAATCCCTTATTCGATACATTTTTATATTTTAGCTAAGAACAAAAAGTTCTGACGAAATGCAGTTTACGACGAAAATTAAAGACTATTTTTTCCTTCAATAGAAATACCCACGCAATACATTCATTCAAATTAAACGTCGAATATTTCTAATAATAAATTTTCTTTGGTACTATTTACAATAATAATTGATTAATGTACTTCCTGAACTCACTTTCATGTATGCATCATATCACAAAGTTATATGACATCAGTGGCGTAGCGTGGGGAGGGGGTCATGATGGCAAATCACCACAATAAAAAAAATCCCGCCTATCAACAGCGTAAAAATAGGCAAGAGAGGAAGCGAGACGAACTCGAGAACTTTCGAAGTGCAGGACCAATTGTGCTTTCTCACTAATAGTAATTAGTTTAAACTTTAATACAAAAGTTACCAAAAATGGGCACAGCGTGATCAGATTAATCTCTATCACAGAGTATATCGGCAATATCGGCCAGGCATTTTAGGGTGGATATTTTTATTCAAAAAGTTAGTACACGATCTTTATACTATGAACTATGCAGTTGTTGTCTGGAAAAATTTACTTAACTCGTAAACATTTTTTAATATAATATCAAAAATCGACCGGACCATTCCCGTTCCGTCCGTCCGTCCATAGTCGATCGTTTCGTCCGAGTCGGAGATGCAGGTTCGATCCCCGCTGGAACGGTCGATTTTTGATATGATATTAAAAAATGTTTAGAATTTCCTAATGTGTGGCTAACACAAAAATAAAATCATACTAATTACTTAACTCGTATTTACAGGCAACTTGACTAATACTAGATTGTTGTGTTTTTATAAATAAATCAGTTTGTTAAGCTCGTTGGCCATTGATCTAATAAATCTAATGGTAAATAACAAAACGAAATGTTAAAACACAGCATGGCAGCAAATTTGGCCTAATTGTTTTTTGTTTTAGAGAAATAAATCAAAAAAAAAAATAGGTAATACACAGTATATACATCCAGAAAAAAAAACTCGAAAATTCAACAAAAATGTATTTAAGTACTGTCGAATAAAAATTACCACATGCTCTGTCAAATATGATTTTGACGAATTTTAAAAACGATTTTAAAGATCAGGGGATTCATCTTTTAAATGCACATCAATCTGTAATATAAGTACAATATGAAGTTATTAAAAATGTAGCCTAGAGAAGAAAATTGAAGAAAATTGTAAAAAACAATAATGACAGAATGGGGAGGCAAATTTTTGTAGGGCCCCGGGCAGCAAAAACCTACGCTACGCCACTGCATGACATTAAAGGATGAAAAATTACTGAGATTATTACTTTTATCACTTTTTTAAAATCGTATCTAACTACACGGGAACTTAAATAATTTTACTATCACGTTAATAGATGTCGTAAATCTACTTCAAATAAACAATTAAATGTAAGAACGTATAAACCATTTGCATGAATTTTCATATTTATACATTATATTACACACTTTAGTGAAAAAAAAAAAATACTGATAAATAATTGTCAATCAATATTTTTTTTTTATTTGAAATTTTTAGGAGATTAGCAACATTCTGTCTGAACATTTGAAATAATATTCAAAATGACTTGATAAATCAATTCGATGTGGTATATAGTACGGACGAAAATTCAAACGCTTCTGGGATGACAAATATCTAATTAAAAATCATTTATTGTTTGTTAATATTTGCCAATCTCAGAACCTACACGATAATTATATTTTACCTGCTTAAGCTTATAATAAACTGTCTTCTTACTGTCATAAAATATTGCGTTTGCGACGAATCAGCACCGTATATTTGTACCAAGCTGGCAGTGAATATATAATGGACGATTAGCAGTCTGTATTATTAATAAATTTATTGCATTGAAACAATCACGGGCATTATTGAGTTAATATATACTTTAATATATGTTCAGTGACTTAAATTATAATACTATGTTGAAAAAAAAGTATAATATATTAACAGTAACGTAGCGAGCTTAACTCGCGCCCGTGGAACAATTTTTTATCCCCCCCCCCATTCGAAAACCATATAATATGTCCATAAATTTTTTGTTTTACGGACCATTTGGCACCCCCTTTGTAAGTAGCGCCCGGGGCATGATGCCCCCCTTCCCCCACTCGCTACGCCACTGTATATTAAATGAGATAAAGGTATAACTACGATGATAACCTTTTCCATCAGTGAGATGTCTACACATACTTAATATTAATTGCACTTTAATTCCTTTTAAAATATGAAAACTATGCAATGACATAACAGCTATAACATTTGTATGTGAAGAGTTGTAAAGTATTACTATCTTTCATATTATGATATATCCTCAATAATGCCACGAACATTATCTGTAACAAAACAAGCGGCACACAATATCACACCCTATGTCTAGCACCATTAGCGGAATATTACATTTTCACGAGAACATACGTTTTGTATACATCGGCAATCGCTCATTTATTCATTACCAATGATTAAATATTATCTATAATCTTTATAAAAATACAAATTAATTTTCACTATTTACGTTAAGACACTTGATCGATTTAACTAATTATAAAGGTAATATTTACAAAAAAAGCTTTAAAATATATGTCCTTAACGAAACTTATTAATAAAATACGTCTTATTTTCATCTAGATTATTTACACTAAATTATCTAAACGTAAACTTTTCACGGATCAAAATGCTTTTCCATACTAAATTATGAACACTAAAATTTGATAAATTAATCTTAATTTTACACTTTGTGTTCTTTCATCACCAATGATCAAGATTGGAGCATTAGATCAACATTCATAGACAACCAAAATTAATCAAAAAAGAAAAAAAAATTAAAATAACTCTACTCATATAAGAATTAAAAATTAAAACAAAATTATTCTTTAGTCATCCTTCAATATAAGCTAAATCAATTTCTCATAATAAATTATAATAATAGCTTGTATATTAAAGTTCCTTGCATGGTTTAATCAATTGAAATTTAAGTAGTACAGTAATTACTTTTTTCTCTGTATCAAACGTTGTCTATGGTCTTCGTTAACTATTTCATGTAATTTATTATAATAATCTACACATAAATGAACTGTTTTAAAAGTTAATCGACTAGATCTTAGATTTTGTATACATATACAGCTGCACTTTTTCTAGCTATAAATTAAGCATTGTATTCAATAATCATCCAGAAAATACCATTTCATACTCTCAATACTAAACGTCATCTAACTACAATCACAATAAAGTCGTCGTAAAAACTAAATTTTACTGTTGTTATTCTTTTCCCTATAACTCTTTATAAGAAGTAATGTGCAGTAAGTTACCTTATTTAAAAGTTTATAAAACTCATTTTTTTGCAGTAACTTCTTTTCCTAAAGATTTCCTATTTTCGAATTTCTGTTGCAAGCTTGCGACATTTGATGGCTTCGCGGACAATTTAGTTGCGTTTGTTTTTACATTCGAATCAGTCTTCTGAGTTATCGTACTCGGTTTTGGCACGATTTTGGGTCGATTTTTATTTAAGCTATCCGCTATCGCCTTTACGTTTGAATCCGTTTTTGAATTTGTACGATTTATGGTCGGATTTTTATCTATTTTGTTAATATTCGATGAGGAATTGACGGGTTTTAATACAGGCGTCGTTTTAGTTGTCGGTTTTTTATCGACAGATGGCGCCGGTCTTAATGGAGGACGGTTGTCGATAGGTTTCGCCATTGTACTGGGCTTTGTCGCGTGTATTTTTGGTACTTCTGCGGATTTATTATTATTAATTACATCTGGCGCTTTAACATTTTTCATATCTGTGACAGCACAGCTCGATACTAAGTCTGGACTATTGGGTATTGTTTTGAGGGTAGTTGTAGTTTTCGCCACAGATTTAGGAGATTGCGGGACCGTCTTAAAGGTCGATGTAGTCCTAAGACCTGGTGGAGTCACTTGTCTTGTGAAAGTCGGTATCTTCGAGTTAACTTTTAAAGTCGGCGACGGGGGTTTTTCGATTTCTGGCTTCATTTCCTCTTGTTTCTTCATATAAGTCGGTACGTTTACTGCAGAAGGGTGCAAGTAGCCGCTACTAGTGGTAGAAGCGGCGCTAGATTTCACTTCAGAGTTATACACACTTTCTGGCCTTTTATAGTCTGTGTTCATGTAAGTACTATCTCTACTGTTCTCTGAATTCTTCCGACCTTCCTTTTCCTTCTTTCTTGCTAATGTAGACGCTGAATAAATAGATTCGAAGTTTCGAT
This sequence comes from Melitaea cinxia, assembly GCF_905220565.1. Taxonomy (NCBI): domain Eukaryota; kingdom Metazoa; phylum Arthropoda; class Insecta; order Lepidoptera; family Nymphalidae; genus Melitaea; species Melitaea cinxia. The sequence goes on from NC_059416.1 coordinate 4,246,786, forward strand.
TTTGAATTTCATTAACTATTTCACCGAGCAGACCCATGCTTTCAGTACTTCCCGAATTAGAAGTAATGGGTTTCGGTACATTGTACTCTTCTATTGGAGCCGTTATTGTTTTAGGAGGTAAGCCGAGGAGAGGCTTGCAGTGTTTCTCGGGACTTTCTTCGATAATCGCATATATGTTGTCACCTGATTCTTCATCGATATGTGCGAGGGCAGCAGGTTTCTCCTCAATACAATCGACGTAATCTGTAGATTTTATTTCAGTTTGAATTTTAGGGTTTTGGTATATAGGAGTTTTGTTCTCGTTTTTCATTTGATTAGGCAAAGGGGGAGGGGGAGCTGTAGGTCTACCTACACAAGATAAAGGTCTCGGTACTCCGGGCGCTTGCCTCATTGAACCAAAGCTCTGTAATACTGGTTTTGGTACCGAAGGCGTTCTCATGCTTTGAGCTCTATTCACAAAGGCCTTCTGATCATCAACTTCTTCTGAATCGGAAACCACGGGCACAGTATTTACGGGAAGTTCGATTTCTTTTTGCAGAATAGGGTTCGATATCTGCAAATTCCTTAAGGCAACCTTATCGACTTTCGCAATTTTCAACTGATTGTTTGCGTTCTTCGGCAAAGAGTGACTTCTTTCGACGGGATTACGTTCTTTCTCTTTAGGCTTTTCATGTTTTAAGAATGAAGCAATTCTGTTGAGTGAAATACCCTTCTTAGGTTCTTCTGGAAGAGGTTTTGTCGGAACGTTGCCACCTGAATGCATACTTAAAGGTCTCTTTGGTAAGTCTGGTGAAAAACTAGGAACAGTAGGGGCTGCTCGTACAGGGCCTAAAGTTTTAGACCCTTGAAGGGGCGAAATTAATTCTTTGGCAGTACAAGTTGAAGCTTCCAGAATCGGACTCGAAATAACTGGCCTCGGTGCCGAATTTGACTGAACGGGAATTTCCTCTGTTTTATCAGACCCCATTAGAGCTTTTATCCTATTTTGTACTGAACTGTTTGTTCTTTTTATAGACGGACTACTTTTTGGACTCGATTTAGTCGTTGCTGGAACAATAGGTAACGGTGGCGCGGATCTTAAAACTGGTTTCAATGCACTCTGGCTAAGATTTTGGCTATTACTCGAACTTCTATGTACTGGAGTTATTTTAGCACTTTTTGGTACATTTTCTATCTTATTATCTTTATCGATTTGAGGTTGATTTTTATCCACGGGCGTTAGAGAGAACCCTTTGAAATTTCCGAAGAAGTTTCCTGATGGGTTGATATTGCCTGCTGGACTTCGATCAGAGTCGCTCCTTAGGAGACTCGAGCTCATGTCGTCTGGATTGGAAAGTGTGTGTACGTTGACTGGTTGAGCGTTGTTCTGAGCGTTGCTTTGGAAGTTAGCAGCAAATTTATTTGCACTACGCGTTAGGCGACGTTGCAAACTATTTTTATTCGGAGACTGGATCCTGTAATGATTAATAAATAATTTTATTAAATATCACATAAAAATCGTTGCTTCCTATACATAAAATTGGAACTTAGTATTTTAGTGGAATTCTATTTTATGCCATTAGAGCTATAAATATATTTCTACATAGTCTTTAATTGAAAACACTAATATTGATAATTTATAATTTAGTTCCAACTTTACGATAGGTTCAAAAATGCGAATGTCTATTAAACAAATATATGCACTTATGAACTGTTAACAAATATATGAAGATAAATGAAAGAGATACATTCATAATATTATAATTATGTTTATCCATGCTTGCATGCATGTTATTTCACGGCTAAAAATCATACCAATAGCATGCAAATAATTATAGATTTAGGTTAACGAAAACAAATGCATGGATTAAACAATCTCATGCTAAGCGTAAGAATAACCCAATGTTGCAACTCACCAAAAAATCTTGAATAAAAGCATACGCCAGCTTCGAAACTAACGATACGCAAGTATTGGCCAGACATTATATTAAGTATGAAATGAAAAATGAAACAGAGAGTAAAGAAGATTTATTAATAAAAACAAACTAAAATAGAAAATAGTTTTATGTTAAAATACAAAGAAAAGATGGAAGACAAAGAAAGATGTGCAAATATAAACTACTAATTAGTGAATTTGGTTTACATTCTGTGATTAAAAATGGATAATAAGGTTTAAGATGGCAGTTTGTTATTTTTAAATTATATTATATATACGAATTCATAAGTACATACAATTACTATTTCCGATAACGCCATTTTTATGTATGTGTGAAGACATTATAAAATATATAAATCAAATTCACTACTACGTGTTAACATGCAATAAATTAAATTACATGTTTATTTTTTAATAACTAAAATTTTGATATCAATCAATTATAGGCCAAAGACAATCATCGAAATTTTCCCAAAACCAATTAAAGTTCGATATGACTGTTGTACAGTAAAGTGTCAAGAACAGGTAATTCAATTAAATTTATAATGATTTTTTGAACAAGTCGATTATTTCTTTGGTACAATTTGGCTCAATCTATAATTCAACCAAATATCATCCATACAAAATGCTGTAAAAACTATAATTATACGTACTTAATATCTACTGAGTATTAAAAATAATTACATCTACAGCCAAATTTAAGTCAAAATTAATTAAACTAAAATATTAAGTCACCAACACCAAATAATACATAACCAAAACAACATTGCCAAACTTATAGCCAAAAACAATAAACAAAAGCTTATTAGATGAAAAATTTACATAATTTTTTGGATTTCACTCCTTAAGAAATAATATAAGGCCACGGTATGAAAAAAAAAATATATCATACACATATAATCGTGTGAGGCAGTAACGCTACTTTGAATGTGACCGCGCAACGTCTCTTGCAAAAAAGACATTTATATAATTTTTAATATCACAGTAATCTCTCTGAAAGAGTAAACTCCAGTCGCGTATCGGTGCTGACACACGTGTTTTTTATTCAGACTATTTATTATACATTTTAAATTAGTTTCAAAGTTATGTACAGATGTCGTATGTTAAGAATACTAATTTTAGTATTCCAAGTTTTATATTCAGACCTAATATAGAGTATTCAATGAAATTTGAATATGTCACAAATATCTGATTTGCTAAATATCTTTTACTCGCAAATAATGACGCATCTTTTTGAAATTCAAATTTTTCTTGATTATTTAGTCCAATATTTTTTCCCTATCCATCTTTTTCTAGTTCATATTAAATTAACACTCTAATGTAAAAATTAATATAAGTAGAATCATTAAAAATAGTTTTTATTTCAAATTTTCATTAACATTTCGGCGGTTTTAAATTAATTGTAACTTAAGATTGGTTAAATTTATTTTGTAAATCTTTAAAATTAGTTCTTTGATTTTCTGTATCGTTATTTAATTTACTTTTTATATTACTAACCTTTATATTATTATTAGTTGTTGAAGATAAACCGGCGTTAACAATTACTAAGTTATTTTTATTTTTTATACTATTATGTACTTTTGATGTTTCTTGATATTTAATTAGATTATTATCAATTTTGTTGTTTGTTGGTTTTAAATCAATTTTGTTTATATTTTTGTTTGTGGTTGACGCTAAGCCAGTATTTATTATAACAATATCATTTTTCTTTAAATCACTTTTAGCTTCCATTTTAGTATTTAACGCAAATTCATCATCGCACGCTACTTTAATGTCTTCTTTGTTTATTTTCCTGTGAATCTTTTTAACTGTATCTTTCTTTTGGCCATCTTTGTGTACAAAATTGACTGTTTTACTATCTTTCACTTTACTTTTATTTAAATTAACATCAAAATCGACACTTCCATTATCGTTATCATAATTTTCATCACACTCGGAATATGTCTTATTAATTTTATCCTTATTTTTGCTACGTTTGAAACTTAATAGTCTTATAAATGAGCTAGAACTCGAGAAACTCGATAGGTTAAAGCGAAAGTTACTTTTAGTTTTAGGGTCTCTATTGAAAATGCGATTTTTGAAGATATTCGGTACGTACGTTTTCCTGGGTGTCTTCCACCATGAGACGACGTTGTGCTTCGAGTAGTACATCAGGAACATTATCAATAGGATCGATGGTAAGATCCCGAGGAATATGACGTACATCGCAACCATGAAGTTTCTTTGAACTGAAATTCATAATACACTTATTAATATATACAGATTTAGACATCAAATTAGACTTTTAAAAAAATAATGGCGCAGCACTTTAACAATAGCACTTTTATCGAAAAAACAACCCACTGTAAGACGTTACAAATCTTTCAGAAATGCTACAATTTCTTAGCCAAAAAAACAAAATACTGGTATTATATAATAATTTCTACATTTGGTTGTAGCCCCTTAAATTATACAGATATCTAAAAATTTCCTAAGAATTAAATCTAAATATTTCCTTACAGCTAAGTCAAAGCTTTACGCATTATGTTTTTGTTTAATTTTCAGTTTTTAAATTAGATTTTTTTAGAAACATGTTAATTTAATGAATAATGTCAATGACAAAAATAATAATACAAATGAAGAATGGCGATAATTAGGGTATAATAGGGAACCTATTGAGGTAGGGCACACCAGGATATCTCCGGCTCAAAATCTGAACCAGCACGACTATGAAAGCAATTCGACCTTACAGAAGATCACAGCTAAATGATACTGCTCTTGAGTAATTTTGTGTTCCTGTGGTGAGTAAAGTGAAGATTGCTATAATTCTGGAGTTACAGGCGTCTATGAGCTACAGTAATCGCTTAGCATCAGATAATTAGTACACTTGTTTGTCGTCTTAGTTGTATATAAAAAGACTTACCGCTGGAGTCGGTAGCCGGGCCGGAGTCCACGGATCCTCCAGCTCCAGGTAAGGCACAGAGTGGGGGGGCGAACCCTGCTTCACAGTGACAGTGGCCTGCACAGCAAAAATATTCATATAGACAAGCCCGTTGGCAATTAACAATGACACTAATTTCTGCACCTGAGATGTTGGTTTGACTTCCAACCTGAGTGTACAATGTATTTTTATTGGTATGTCTTATTTATATGCACAGTTATAACTCAAAAACATATGTATTTATATCAGCCAGCTGTTAGTTAAAACACAGGCCTTAAATTGTCTACCTTAGGAATAGACAACAATGTGTGTATATTAAAACAAATATTTTACACACGGACAGACATACTGACTAAAATAATACACATTAGTTTATAATAATGTGTTTTACAGAATGAATATAAACGAGATTCTTTAAACTAAACTACATACAGTACTTAACGTTTATACATATTTATTACACAAAGTGGTATGGATATGTGTATCAGTACTAACTGAGGAACTGTCCTACCTTCCTAAAACATGGGTATTGTATTGTCTACAGTACCAATAACACAATGCTATAAAAGATGAACTTATGTGTCAATAATACATATGACAATGATGTAATGTTTGATTTTTCTTATGAAAAACATTAAGCAATAATGTAAAATAATAACACATTTAACTTATTACAAAAATATTCAAATATGTATACAATATTAATAGGTACATACCTTCAGAGTTACAGATACCATGCCCTGAACAGTTAGACGGACAGACAGATGTAGGTTTTTGAGCTACATCTTGCATGAAGCTCGCCACCGGTACACACTTCTGATTGTAACACATCTGAAATTAAATAATAAGCATACTATTACCATAAAAATATGATGTTCGTATTTCATTCTTTTTTTTTTTTTGTTCACACCAGTGTTGTAAATCCCAGTTAGTCGTAAACACTAGTCAGTCGTAACCCCCCAGTCAGTTTTACAACTGTCAGTCGCAGTGGCGTAGCGAGGTTAACACGCGCCCCGGGGAACGATACCTTTTTAACCCTCCCCCCCCCCTCCCCATATGATAGTATAAGGGGCACCGCCTTTTGTGAGTAGCGTCCAGGGCATGATACCCCCCTTAACCCCCTTCGCTACGCCACTGGTCAGTCGTAAGCTCCAGTCAGTTGTTAACCCCAGTTTTATTATTTTTTATTTTATTAATTTGATTATTTCATAGAAAATTTTAATTTAAAATGACAACGGTAATCGTCTTTAAAGAGTAAACTCCATTCGCGTGTATACTCATAACTAATAGTCATAACTGATAATAGAAGTTTATTACCTTCTCGTCACCACATTTGGCTCCGTCTGGCACCATCCCTGGATCAACTTCAGACAGGCCAAGGTCGATCATGGCTGTGCGGCAAGTCAGGATCGTACCTAGAGAAGAGACACATAAATTATAATTAAATGACTGACCCGTTTGTGTAGATTGCAGTGTCCTTGTCTTCTGCTCCTGGGGATTGTGAATTCAATTCAGTATTTTGTAGGCTTAGGCTTCAGTCTGTAACATCCCATTGCTGGGCATACACTCTTTCCCCACGTAGGAGAAGGATCGGAGCTTAAACCACGACGCTGGTCCAATGCGAGTTGGCAGATATTTTTCCTACTATGAGTAATGATCGTTATGAGGTGTTCATGATAACAACCGGGACCGACAGAATAGATGTAACTTTAATTGAGGTATGGTATAGCAGGGACTGGGTAAGTACACCAACCTTACAGGACCTCACAGCTAAAATAATACTGCTACAAGTATTTAGTTCTTGAGATAAGTAAAATTGTCAGAGCAGCAAGATTCTTCAGGCGAGTACCTAACGGGAGAATGAGCGCTGTAGTAGTGTAACGTGTAGCACTGTGACCTGTAGTCATGTGACGTGTAGTGGTGTGACGTGCAGCGATGTGACGTTTGGTAGTGTGACGGGCAGTGATGTAACGTGTAGTGATGTGACGTGTAGTGGTGTGACGTGTAGTGGTGTGACGTGTAGTGGTGTGACGTGTAGTGGTGTGACATGTAGTGGTGTGACGTGTAGTGGTGTGACGTGTAGTGGTATGGCGTGTAGTAGTGTGAGGTGTACTCGTGTGACGTGCAGTAGTGTGACGGGCAGTGGTGTAACGTGTAGTGGTGTGACGTGTAATGGTGTGTCGTGTACTCGTGTGACGTGCAGTAGTGTGACGGGCAGTGGTGTAACGTGTAGTGGTGTGGCGTGTAAAGGTGTGTCGTGTACTCGTGTGACGTGCAGTAGTGTGACGGGCAGTGGTGTAACGTGTAGTTGTGTGGCATGTAGTGGTGTGGCATGTAGTGGTGTGACGTGTAGTGGCGTGGCGTGTTCTCGTGTGACGTGCAGTAGTGTGACGAGCAGTTGTATGGCGCGTACCGTTGTTGTTGATGAAGACGGCGGACAGCGTGGACACGGACTCCATGCCGAACTCCAGGCGCTCGTTGAGGTGCTTGCACTGCAGCAGGCCGCACAGCGCGTCCTCGGGCGGGCAGCGCGCGAACACGGGCTGCTCGCCGCGCTGGTAGCCGCAGTTGCCCTTCCTGGGGACGCGACTGGTTACTGCGGCGTTGCAGGGTGGGGGCTTTCAAGGGGGCTGCGGAGGGCCATAGCGGCGAGAGTCATACGTGGATACCATGCGGTTTCAGGGACGCTCAGGTAAGGGGGCTGCAGAGGGCCATAGCGGTGAGAGTCATACGTGGATACCATGCGGTTTCAGGGACGCTGTAAGGGGGCTGCAGAGGGCCATAGCGGTGAGAGTCATACGTGGATACCATGCGGTTTCAGGGACGCTCAGGTAAGGGGGCTGCAGAGGGCCATAGCGGCGAGAGTCATACGTGGGTACCATGCGGTTTCAGGGACGCTCAGGTAAGGGGGCTGCAGAGGGCCATAGCGGTGAGAGTCATACGTGGATACCATGCGGCTTCGGGGACGGCGGCGATACTTCTCTCGAACGATCCGCTTTGGGAACCACAGGCGCAAGTGATCGAGGACAAATTTCGAGTGTGGACCAGGTACGTAGGATCGGGACTCAGGCTTAAAGCCCTGCTTGATTGATGAACAATATCATCATTTACGCCATTGAACGCCACGTCCTCATCTTCGTCGCTGGGTCAGCTGGTCACTGATAGAGGTGCTTACCGGGCATGGCTGCTCCGATAAGTACGAGTACCCGCATAAGCTTACGGGTAGGGAGGCCAACTCGGCCTGTCACGAGTATGGCGGTCCGATAGGTACGGCACGACACACTCGTTACACATGACGGCGAGAGCGCCGCTGGTTTTCGAGTGTGGACCAGGTACGTAGGATCGGGACTCAGGCTTAAAGCCCTGCTTGATTGATGAACAATATCATCATTTACGCCATTGAACGCCACGTCCTCATCTTCGTCGCTGGGTCAGCTGGTCACTGATAGAGGTGCTTACCGGGCATGGCTGCTCCGATAAGTACGAGTACCCGCATAAGCTTACGGGTAGGGAGGCCAACTCGGCCTGTCACGAGTATGGCGGTCCGATAGGTACGGCACGACACACTCGTTACACATGACGGCGAGAGCGCCGCTGGTTTTAGTGGGTTAATCTGGCATGTTCAGAACATGTCGGAAGCCACACTTCCCTGTTGAAATCGGCAGCGGGATCAGTGCGTACGTGCATTTCCCAGCGTCAAAAAGGGGTCAAGCTATCACGAAATGATAAGGTTACCTATACATTTTTTACCTGTCCTTGTTTGTATTATTACAAGACGCCAGAAAAAAAATTCTATCCTACCCTCCTAAAGAACATTGAATGTATTTATATATAGGAGAGAAAATTACTTACTTATCGCCTTTAACGTTTGACGAGGTGTAACATCTGATATCGGACATCGAACCCGTGGAGCCCCACAGTAGCCGGCACTGGTCCGTATGAGTGCGACAAGACCCTCGGACACAGTATGCCTGTAAAAAAAACCATATAAATATTAATCGAAGGTTTTTTAAGACTAGTTTGCATTGACGCAATTGGCAGTGACCAGGGTAACCTTCCACTTAAGGATCGAGGTATTAAGGTGCCTACCTAATAATACACACATTACGTTGCCATTTTTAACGACAGACGAACGTGTGTATATATTAAACATAAACCTATTTGTCTTCAGTTTTTAAAGGTGTAAATTCTAACACCACTGAATTGCTTTAAATATGTTATTTATCGTCTGAAAGATTACCGAGTAATACAGGCTACGAATTTACGCTATGATTTAATTTATTTTATTAATTTGGTCTAACAACAAATCAATTTCCATACTAAGCATGCCGCCATTGTTTAGGAATTTTAAAAAACGCTCAATATGCGGAATCTATTGGAAGATTTCTGTACGTTAAAAGAGTAACTGCGGAGTTTCTTGTCAATGCTTCAATAAATATATATTTAAGGTAATGATCAAAAAGTGCCTTTGAGGCCTATTTGAATAAAGTAATTTTTGATTTTGATTTTGCGTGGATATTAATCATAATTATAAAGAATATAGCCAAAGCCTCTCTTCTCGTGGGTATCGTAAGAGGCGACTAAGGAATAACTCAAATCCACTACTACCTTGGAACTTAAAAAACCGATCGATGGCGAGATAACCATCCAACCGCTGGCTTTGAAATACACAGGCCGAAGACGGGCAGCAGCGTGTTCGGTGCGACAAAGCCAGCCCTGCGGTCACCAACCCGCCTGCCCAGCGTGGTGACTATGGGCAACACATATGAGTTCACGTTATTTTTGGCGTAAACTTGTGGAGGCCTATGTCCAGCAGTGGACTGCGGTAGGCTGAAGTGGTGATGATGATGATAATTAGTGATTAATCATATTTACAAGAAAAGGAAAATTAAATAAAACCTCGTTATTAGAGCAGGGCGTGGCGTCCATCTTATGTACATCCCTTGGGCAAAACTCGGAATACCCGCTGCAATACTCAGGCAGGTCGCATTCACGATCAGCCGACCGACACACTGTCCCCGCTGACTTCGGTCGACATGTCTGAAATATACACGGCTAAATTATACCAAACTCTTTTATTTTCTTTTTAACCGACTTCAAAAAAGGAGGAGGTTACTCAATTCGACCGTATATATATATATATATATATATATATATATATATATATATATATATATATTATGTATGTTCGAGGATAACTTCGTGGTTTATGAACCGATTTTGATAATTATATTTTTGTTGGAAAGGAGAGTTTCACTCGATTTCTCTGGGATCCCATCATCAGATCCTGGTTTCCTTATCATGGTACCAAACTAAGGATATCCCCTTTCCAACAAAAAAAGAAATATCAAAATCGGTACATCCAGTAGAAAGTTATGCGGTATAATACAACGTAGGTCGACGAAAAAAGCGTCAAGTAAAAACGCATAATTAGATATAACTCGAAAACTAGTTATTAGATCTCAAATAAATAATAAATGGGACCAATTGGCACACACCACCTTTCGATTAAAACAAAATTTGTCAAAATCGGTCCACCCGGTCAAAAGTTTATCCCTGGTGTGGTACCATGATAAGGAAACCAGGATCTGATGATGGGATCCCAGAGAAATCGAGGACTCGAAAATCTGCATAACTTTTTACTGGGTGTACCGATATTGATAATTTTTCATTTAATCGAAAGCCGATGTTTATCATGTGGTCACATTTAAATTTCATCGAGATCTGATTACAACTTTTGGAGTAATCTTTGATAATGCGTATTTACTCGACTATATTTTCATCTACCTACGTTGTATTACTTGTCGGTATAATTGAAGTCGGTTGTTTCTTCGTTTGCCTGCAAACACAATTATCATTTCATTAGTGTAGCAAACAAGCGTACGCCCTTGATGGTAAGCGGATACCGTAGCTTATAGAAGTTTGCAACACCAGGGTCATCTAAAGCGCATTGCCAACCCTGACTCTCCCCACCTCCCCGCCTCAAGCAGAAGCTCGGAGCGCTGGCTCCTTAACTCATCACAGGAGCACAACTTATTTGACTGTGATTTTCTATAAGGTTAAGATCATTCCTCAGTCAATATTTCCAGATGTTGCAATTAAGTTTTAAGGTCACATAGAACATGCCGATACATGTCTATGACTTCAAAGAAAGCTCTATTACTGTTTTCAGATCTAATCTTGGATCATCCAGAAGATTTTAATTTTTTAGTATTAATTTTAATTTTATTGCATTGATTATTTTTTGCCTTGGATCCATTTTATGTTTTGGAATGAAATACGTATAAGTAAGCTGTATGTGCCTATAATTGAGGTAATACTCGATTTGTTTGTACCCTGGTGTTATTTATTGTGAATGTTTTTGTGTCTACCTCACCATTATTGGAAATCTAATATATAAAATTCTCGTGTCATGGTGTTAAACATTGAACTCCTCCGAAACGGCTCGACCTATTTTAATAAAATTTTGTGGGCATATCGGGTAGGTCTGAGAATCGGCCAACATCTATTTTTCATACCCCTAAGTTATAAGGGGGGGGGGGGGATTAAGGGTGTTAATAACATATATGGCAAAACAACGTTTGCGGGGTCAGCTAGTAAATAAATAGAATTTCCGTCTAACCTGAGGGTCACAACACTCTCCAACAGCACAGGTAGCGTTATACCGCAAAACACAATCTTCACAACAAGCAAGGCAGGCTGGACTACCGTTTATCCCACAGTCACACTGCTCCCCTGGTTCTACGAAACCATTGCCACATGTTGGTGAATCGAAGAGTCTCTTGGGTTTGTTCCTGTCAACAAATACATTGATTGTTTCAGCACTGTAAATGTAGTATGTTAAAATGAGCTTGCCAACTGGGGACAAACAGGCAGCTAGCTGTTCCATCATACGATACAGATAACAAGAAAGCATACAGATAATATTATACAAATAAATTACAGATAATATATAACAAGCCTGTAATATCCCCTTGCTGGGTTTAGTTTTTTTCCACGTAGAAGAACTTCTGTGAATTTACCAAAACTTTTGTAAAGCATGTAGTTGGTAGAGCCTACATTGATTGATTAATTAGGCCTGTAACATCCCATTTTTAGGCATATATGCCTCTTTCTCCATGTAGGAGAAGGGAAACAGAGATATACTTATGTGAAACTGTCAGAATTCACACTATGGAATTGGAAGAGCAAAAAAACCAATTTATTTACTTTTTGGTTACCTTGGTTTGTAAAAGTGGTGACACTTTAATTGTATTCGTTAATCAACAGAGTTAAAGAAATAGATCTAGTTAAAAGAAAAAAATCGTGCTGTCTTTGTCATCATTTATATATTATCAATATACATTTTAATATTTAAGGATATACATATCTATGTAACTGATATGAAGAGTATATTATTTTATTCGTAAGTATGGTCTTCAAACCTTTCCTTTGTGTAATTTTACCTCATTTCACTTCCACCTGTAATTATTTTTGGAAGTGCACAGTCTCTTTTAGGGACAAGCATATTCATGTGTTTCAATAACTTGTTACTTTTAATTTTCGCAGGTATAAAAAGTTGTAAATAAAAGGTCCTCACCGTAAACAATAGTCCATGCCTCTTTCAAAAGAAAGCGCCAAAGAACGTAGACTGCAAGAAGACCAATGTGTGGGCGTTACTGAAGTACTAGACGGGCTCATGATACACTTATCATCTGGGCAAGTACAGTCCGTTTCCGTATCGTGCTCCATACCGAAGTTGTGGCCCATTTCGTGAGCTATAGTAGTGGCTACTAGACCTATCACCTCGGAGTGATTTGTTGCAACACCGCCAGAAAACTGGTATGTACACATCGGACCCTTTAACGCTTTGCCCACAACTCCACCATTAAATTTTTGGCGTCTGAAAAATAAAAATCATAAATAAAAGAAAGGAATATAAAGCGATTTTTTTTTTCTTTAAAATTGTAGTTTTACCCTATTGGCACAATTTTCAGGGGCCCTGCTTTCTGCTCAGGGATATGTGGGTACGATGCCTGCTTCCTTAATTATATATTAAAAGCTTATATATTAAAAGATAATATGGATATTTATTTTTAACTCACGTCAACAAATGCGCGTTGTCATTAGGTATGATTTGTAGCAGTCTATTTCTTCTGTAATGCAAAAAGTGTGTTAGCGTTTTGTCCCCGTCTTCTTCTAATACAATTTCATCTCTCTCGGTCCATATAACAACGCCGACAAGTGCTATAAATATATTTAAGGGGGCGTATACCTATAAAATAAAAAATATATGAGACCAAGAAAATAAAAACAAATATACATATATTCCAATACTAATTATTTCAACATTAAACAAGAACGGAGAGAAAATGTATGAAAAATTGGTGTAAATTTTTATTCATCGAGTGAACTCTAAATAACATTTAAATAGATATACATAGGTAAAACGTAAATAAAATTACAAATCATATAACATAATAATGATTCAACGTCCAATACGCTCTATATAATAACGCTCTATTATAACTAATTTTTAAATGCGAAAGATAATATACTCACCGAATTAATAATGTTAGCGACGTCCTTCATACTTCGATGTATGGTGGTGATGCTCTCGCCGTTTTCCCTATATTCCCTGTTATCAGCCACTAGGACCAGTTCTACGTATCGAGATAACTTGTTCGCGTTGAAAGGTCCCCGCAGTTCTGTATCGTCAGCGCTGCGTTTATACTGCAAATGTAATATAATACATTAATTTTACATTAAAACAATCGGTTAAGGAAGAATTATTTACATATATAAGTTTCTAAACTTTCTCGGTAACTATGAACACTTCAGATTCTACGGGTTACGGCGTACGACGCCGATATAACAGTTTTAAAATATTAACCGCGGTAAGTCCCGGAGAATCCAAAGTATTTCCATATACTAATATAAATAACGGAAGATGTCCCAAAATTGTAATAAAATACTTTTATGCTAGGAAGTGGAAAATAGTTCCTATAGGCCCATCACCCAGCGTGTATAACTAACGACTTGTGGTAGGTATGTATTATTCACATGCAATTGATTGCATTCGTTTCGAATTGTATAAACATTTTTCAAGTAAAACTTCTTGACACACGCTTGACTTGGTGAGTAAGCCGGTGAATGCGTGACGAGAGCGTTACGAAAGGTGTGATCGGGCGAAGCGAACGGAAGTTGAGAGGGAGATAGATATAAGTTAGTGAAGATAGAATGAGGAAAAATAACGTTTCGTAAGTTTTACTTCAGTCGTGTGGTCTAAAGCACACTCGTGTTTTTATTTCACAAAAAAAATTCTAGACATTTAAAAGTAAAAATAGAGAAACGCAATAACATTACCTAAACATATTTGGTTGAACGTGCTAATCTCAGGGATAATCTCACACTACTGGATCAATCGAAATGAAATGAAATGAATGAAAATGGAATGAATGAAACTAGAAGTTTGAACAATCTAAAAATTGCACCAAAAAAAAAAACAAGTAATGCCAAAGTACTTACTCGACTAACCCTACTATTTTTTCTACTTTTCTCGTTTTGATATTCCTTCATGAGATCACGATCGTAATCTGTATTGTTGGTGACGCCGCCGCTGTAACCGCAGTGGAAGTCAGTGTTGAGATCAGAGTGGTCGTAGACGTAGTGCTTTTCATCTATTTTGTTTCCTGAAAAATATTTAGTTAACATTTCATATACATTTTTGTTACTTTAATGAGGTAGAACACATCAGGAAGTAGAGTAATCTAATTTTTTAAATCATCACATATTTATACAAACATTATTTATTTGCTCATGTATATACTAAGCCAATAACTTTACTTTATATTTCCTCCCTTTCTTTCTTCTTCTTTATCTGAATTTTACTAATACCCGATTTTGCACACCTACAAACCTCTGCTCTTTCTTGTACGTCCTAAGGTTGGCTGGTAGAGAATGCTTTCAGCAAGCCCGCCTTTTGTACAATTCTTTAATGTATTATGCAATAAAGTATTAATAAATAAATAAATCACATCATCACAGCAGCCTTTCGCAGTCCACTACTGGACATAGGCCTCCACAAGTTCACGCCAAAAATGGCGTGAACTCATGTGTTTTGCCCATAGTCACCACGCTGAGCAGGCGGGTTGGTGACCAATTGTGATTTTTTAAATAAATAATAGATATGTTTAATTAATGTAGGGCCAAAGCAGGAGATATTCTGCTCAAATCTGGGGTACAGCTTGACCTGAGAAACACCTCGACCTTACAGAAAATAGCAATTAAATAAACTGTTATTAAGTAGTGTTGTATTCCTGTAGAGCAAGTCCACGCCTCCTGGCGAGGGTAGTAGGAAGAAACGGCTTCCCCAGGCTACAGTTACCGCTTACCGCCACGTGACAAACACGCTTGTTTGTTACCTTTGTGGCGTAAAAAACACTTTCACAAATATGACGTATGAAACCCTGTTGTTTTTGTAATTATTATCTGTATTATCTTCTCATGTGTGTGTGTTTTTTATTTTTCCTAAATGTGATAATGAGAAAAATATTGCAGTAAGATTTGCTTACAACTTGTATCGTACATTGTATTATAATAAGACGTAATTTACCTTGTGGTTCGATATATCTCATTTGTTTTCCATCGTGTATAATACCCCTAACACCGTTACACGTAGAAACCGCTACCCAAGATTCTTTCTTCCCTCTTACTTTGCCAGAATACTGACAAATGTCAAGCTCCTGGAATAGAACCATTGTAAGTCTTATATTGTTTCTTCTCTTTGCAAATTATCAAATGTGTTAATGAGCAGAGACGATAATTACTCGGTCTTTGAAAAAAAATTATATATATATATATATATATATATATATATATATATATATATATATATTGGTATTAGTTCTCCACTAATGAACTATATATTATACTTTGAACACTTAAAGTCCAGCAGGCGCCGAATATTTTTTTTTCAGTGCAATTATGGGACAGATAAATAATTAATCACCAGCTGATTTTTTATAAGCAGCTTAGTAAAAATATTTGTATAATGAAATGGATACATAGTACAAACTCAGTTGTACGTTTTCCTAGTTCTACGCTTAGCAGATTTTTAAACCTATGCACTACAATACCTACCCGAATCGAGAATATTCGAAAAGAAAAAAGATAGCGTTTAGCTATGTGCTATTTAGCTACCTAATAAAATATTAATATTTATTATTACTAATCTCGTCGAACTGAACTTACAAAGCTGCACACTGCCTCTTATTAATCATTAAAGAAATATTTGGCGGCTGCGGGACTATTAGCATTAAACAAGCATTTTCTAACTGAGTTTTAGTATTTATTATTATTATATTATATTATATATTATTATATTTATTTATTATTATATATTTTAGTTTTAGTATATAATAAAAGATTACTGCATTACGATTTTTAATCTCATAACTACTCACTACTTTACTATGGAATTGTCAACTTACTTCTATATTAGGTTTATGTAGCACCGTCTCTCCATCTTTCTGGTAGCTGACGACGTGGTCGCCTGCCACCAGATCTTTGTTGAGCCGAAGATCAAGAATATGGTCTTCACCGTTTATTTTTATGGTCATCGTCACCTCCGCTTGGTGCAGACCTTCCTGTAATGAAAAAGTTGTTGAGGTAAGGTGAATGTACGTTTGTTACTCTTTCAAGTAACAGCTACTGAACTGATTGTAATGAAACTTGGTACGTAAATGATAAATGGAGATTCAAAATAAAACATGGCTAATTTTTATCCCGATATTCCCACAGGATCGGAAATTACGCGGGCGAATAGTGAGGTGCGGCTAGTTTTTAAATTCGTTAAGGAAGCGCATGTGGTCGTCTGTTCCTAAGGTAGGCAACTTAGTGCATGTTTTAGGTAACAGACGGCTAATAATATCTAGCTAATATGTATATACATATTTTTTGGATGTACATAAAAAATGGTTTTATATATAAAATTCTCGTGTCACAATGTTAGTTACCATACTCCTCCGAAACGGCTAGACCGATTTTTATGAAATTTTGTGTGCATATCGGGTAGGTCTGAGAATCGGCCAATATATATTTTGCATGCTTTTAAATGATAAGGGTGACCCCCCTCCCTATAAATAATAATAATTTTTTGTTTTTTTGAAAAAAAAATTATATTTTTATTTTATTCTGATTCGGCATTGAAAAACACCCCAATTATCACTCTTCTACCACTAACCCCTATTATTTAATAGTGTTTAGTGGTAAGACGTTTGCCGGATCAGGTAGTACATATATATAAATATATGTTACATCCAGACTCTGGGCGAGAATCGACCCCAAAAATCACGGAGCAGAAAACAGAAACAGTGAAAATTATGCCAAGGGGCATTACGAGTAGCTATTGAAAATTAGTACGTAGACTAGAATATTCGGATTATTAACATTGAGGATTTATTTGCAATCGTTCCTTTTCGGAAGCGTTGATAGCAAATATCTACTACAAATAAGTATACTTTATAGTTGCAATTAAATGGCATATAATTGAGTGTATATATTTATTTTTGTATACATAACAAAGTGCTAAATCAAAAAGGTGTAAAGTACTTATAATCCCGAAACTCTTATTACATCACAATGGCCAAAAATGCATAACTATTAATTATAATGAATTCATGTCATAAGTGAATTAAAAAGGGGACTGCAAACCAGCGCCGCATCTAATAGTTGCTGCACTAAAGTTGGGGTAACATACTCAGTGAGACCCATTTTAGGACGCTCTCAACAGATGTGAACGTAATGTAAAATAAAAATTGTAATCGTTAATTAATAAATTAAGTTCGCGATCCACTTTTTGTACTTTTTTATTTACTTTAACTTTTCTATTTTGTTAGAACTAAAGAAAGAAATAATTTATTCATTTAAAAATAGTAAGTTTTAAAAAAGTAAATGTTTCAATACTACTATTATAATAATCTAGAAAGATAGTTTAAACGCAGTGTAACGTTGGTCTAATGTGTGCATTTATAGACAATGTTGAAGTCGATTCGTTCAACACAATTGCAAGAAATAGGAAACTGTTTTATTAGTACCGTCGACTGTAATTACTCACGTAATAACAACAACGTTAGTGCATTGCGTCGGCAAACCTTGTAATTATATCAATTGCCTCTCTTCTAGTTTCCCATTGACTATATGTTACCGCTTAAGACTTTTCAATCAAATCTCTCTAATATATTCACTTACAGCATCGTTTCATTGCACATTGGAATGATTTTAACTGCGAATCACTGCTAAATAAGCTATCGGGAGCTATCAAACTATCCAGATCTATCGACTGGTTTGGGGATAGAATCGGCAACGCGCTTGCAATGCTTCAAGTTTTGCAGCCACTCTATAAGCTACGGTAATCGTTTACCATCAGGTTAGTCGAACGCTTGTTTGCCGATCTAGTGGTATAAAAAAATGATTTTTTTTGACATTTTCTTGAGTTTTATTCATTTTTTAAAAGCGGAAAATATGAAATGGTGTTTTTAGTTTTAGTTTCTACTTAAGTAAAATATTTAAACAAAAGTATTCAAACATTAATCTAGTTCCCAGCTACGCAAAAAAAATGACAATGTCTTGTTGAGTAGATAGATATAAAAGTAACATTGTTAGTGTTATTCATTTTTTTCTCTCGTCACCCGAATACTACAAAAAGGGGTTAATACACAAAGCCTAATAGATTACCAATCTTATACTTTTACCCTTTCTATACAGTACAAGCAAAATCCAACAAAGATGGAAGCTGGCCTCTCTTATGCAGCAGCTGGGGGCACTTGCCTTAACCACTTAGTTAGGACCTCGCTTTTAATGAGGCCCCTAATTTCTGGCACTCCGGAACAGATAACCAATTTTGACAACTTAATAATGTACGCAAAAATCAAATTATGATCACTGACTGTATTAGACGGTAGTGAGTTCCCCATTATTCTATTTAGCCCAGGGTCTCTAACGTGTTTTAGTGCTCAGAGTTCTTTGTGAGATTCTGACAGAACAAGTAAATAAACATTGAAAATTAAAATATAATTATTGACTCTTTACGTAAATCACACTGTAGGAGTACCTAAGTCAAACTTACCTATTTTCACCGCTTTCAAAAAATAAGGATATTCACATATTAGATTACACTTTTTATATGTATGTATACCTCATAAATGTTTACTGGGTGTATCGATTTTGATGGATCTTTTCTTATTCGAAAGCTGGTGCTTGTTGAGTGGTCCTATTTAAGTTTCAACGAGTTTTGAAGTTATTGAGTTATCTCTAATGTTTGTTGTACTTTACTTGTCAATGTAATTTGAAGTCGGTTTGTTTTTTGTTTGAAAACAAACAATGTTATTTTATCCAGTGTTTGACGGACAAAGTTCCCTGGACCAAAGGTCAAACACCTTGGACCCAAGTCCTTATTTGTAGCTTTATATTATGTAAGGTATCAAGAAATAGTATCAAGCTAGGACGCCTTCATGAGTGATTGGAATGTAGCCGGATATGTTCTTAGATGCGCTCGCCCAGACGACTTGTTTATCGAACCATTTTTGGAAACCTGGCAAAGGTTACTGATGCTGCATTGTTGATTAGTAACAGCTGAACAAATTGATTTGTGTAAAATACACTACTGGAATTTAGTCCTCAATGTTTTTAATAAATAGATTTAAGAGCACATTGCAATTTTTCAATTATCATGGTGTTCGTCGTGTATATATATATATATATATATATATATATATATATATATTTACCATACTTTCTATACTACTTACTATAACAATGACATAATGTGAGATTTGTAGTTGATCAATAAATTTATAATGATCGTTTAGACATGTTGATAGATTACTTGTTCAAGCGTGTTATAATAAATGTAACAGTGACATACCAACCTCCTACGTGTCTTCTTCTTTCTACGTGACGTTGACGATATTATCAGCGTCAAAAAAAAATGCCAAAAGGCGCTATTGAAAGCCGTGCCATCGTACAGTTTTTTAACCGACTTCCAAAAAAGGAGGAGGTTCTCAATTCGACTGTATTTTTTTTTTATGTGTGTTACATCAGAACTTTTGACCGTGTGGACCGATTTCGACAAAAAATTTTTAATCGAAAGGTGGTGTGTGTCAATTGGTCCCATTTAAATTTGTTTGAGATCTAACAACTACTTTTCGAGTTATATCTAATAATGCGTTTTTACTTGACGCTTTTTTCGTCGACCTACGTTGTATTATACCGCATAACTTTCTACTGGATGTACCGATTTTGATAATTCTTTTTTTGTTGGAAAGGAGATAACTCTAGTTTAGTACCATGATAAGGAAACCAGGATCTGATGATGGGATCCCAGAGAAATCGAGGGAAACTCTCGAAAATCCGTAATAACTTTTTACTGGGTGTACCGATTTTGATAATTTTTAATTTAATCGAAAGCTGATGTTTATGATGTGGTCACATATAAATTTCATCGAGATCTGATAACTACTTTTTGAGTAATCTTTAATAACGCGTAGTTACTTGACTATTTTTTCGTCGATCTACGTTGTATTACTCGTCGGTGTAATTGAAGTCGGTTTTTTTTCGTTTGCGAGCAAACACAATTATTTACAAAAGTTTTTACATTATTATTATTTTGACATCGACTTTAAAATTATTTATAACAATAATAATAATAGTTTCTTTATTTCAGATAACTAATAATGACCCCATAATACACTCTTTTGTTCTTGTTTACGTAATAATATTTACAATTAAAATAAGAAAAGAAAAACAGAATAAGGATCAAGTCACGATAAAATTACGATTGCAAAAAAATAATATTAATATTAATTAATACATTTATTAACTGAGTTGCCTTATGGTTCTAAATAATTTAAAACTTATTTTTATATTTTTACCAGCTGACCCTGTAGAAGTCGTTTTGCCATATAGATATGTTATTAACCCCCTTAATGCCCCTCTTATAACTAAGGGGTATGAAAAATGCAGACCTACCCGATATGCACACAAAATTTCATAAAAATAGATCCAGCCGTTTCGGAGGAGTATGTTAACTAACATTGTGACACGAGAATTTTATACTTAAGATTACTTGATGTAGCCAGAGTTAGTGAATATTCAAAGTATCTATTACTGGTCCGAAAATTTTATATACTCATAACAATTTAATAAATGAATACGAGTATCTTGCTGCATTATGACTACGGAACCTAAAAATTATAGAACTATGGCAACGCAATACAAAATATGATCCATTTTCCTTATTTCGAAAACGTGCGTGAATTCGACTTAACAGATAATAAAGCTTTACATAAGCTTTCGTAAAATTCATTGTTCCTTTAAAGGACTGGTTTTAAATGAAGCACCCATTGTATTCGGTTTTTTCTGCTTTCTTTTATTAAATCCTATGCTTTGTCATTTTTTGGGTTGCGTCTCGTTTATTTATTTGTTGCGGGATAGTGTCCCTATTGTAGTAGCTGTGAGTACAGACCGATAGGCGATCTTATGCATATACAGAGTGCTAATGCGAGACGTGATATATTACACCTACAGAACTCCCCATTTGAAGTAACGCAGTTATGACTCGAACACCCTGTATTATACAATTAGGAACAGCAAAACATGTCGTGAACAAAATAACATTTTTATCCTTTCCGTAAAAGAAACTTATTCAATTTTTAAATCATGTTCAGTCTTAAAACTGTTACACAGCAGGAAATGTTTAAAACCGTAACCTATCCTACTGGTATAAAAACATTTTCTAGTAAAAATTTTCATGTATTATTAATCAATTATATTTTAAAAGTTATTTTTGTGAGAGTTTGCGCAGTGGTCGCAATACTGGTTGTATGCCAGCGATTGCAGTTTTATTCCCCGGTCATGATAAAACATTTATATAAGCTACAAATGTTGTCGTGGATTGGCCGTTTGTATTTTTGTGGTGTTTGTTTCCGGACCCCTACCTCGCTATTTAATATTCAAATATATACTAAAGTTAGGTATAGTTCAAAATTATTGTTCATAATTTTATATATAACTTCATATTTTTTTACATTAGGTATAAATGAACGTTTATGCACGTTTTGTTAATTTTTCAAACAAAACTTATTTGATATGTACTTATTTATTAATAGGTATAAACACGAGACGAGAGAGAGATAATAGGTACACACTATATGTTAAGGTATACATAAAACAAGGTCAATGGCGCTCATGCCATATAAGTGGGTATATAAGCACTGCTTACTCTGTGATACACGGCGTATTTGACGTTTGAATGCAGTTTACAACCGACCGTCTGGAAAAGAGTGTTAAGTGTTTCATTATGTGTCGGTGATATTTCTATTACATGAATCCTATACTGATTTAGAGATATTATAAAAAGTTATTAAATAAAGGTCAAAAAGAAAAATATATATAAAAACATTTTAAATAATATTGACCAATTCACGAAGAAAGCGCCCAAACGCACAGCTGACCATATCGACAAACGATTTCGTATCATTGATCTGGCCAAGGCACATCACGATGTAACCAATGGACAGTGAAATGCGACCATTTCATAAAATACTCAGTCATTTCATAATGTGACCAGTTTTATGACATGACCACAACATATAGCGTACGCTCATCATACTCGAACAACTGCATCTAAATTAGCTATTGTTTCTTTTGGGTTCGCTTCTGTCAGGATGAGGTTGGTATAAAAAAAAAACTGATATTATCATAAATAACGGTCGACAAAGTGGTCATAGCAGTTGACTGTTACCAATCGCGGGTTGCATCCTCGCTCCTCCTTACCTTTATCGCGATCTAGGGGTTTGTATTTGCATAGCATTGTGGACCCCAGAGAGAGACGAGTCGAGTTCGCACTTAAAATAACATTTTTCATTCTAGGGAAAAGACTAATAAAGTTGTGAGGCGTTTATGTTTTCTGATGTGCCTAATTGTATCCCAAATTTAAAGTAATGGTAAAGACGTATTGGAACCATGCGTGACGCAGTTTAATTGTTAGCACCTACTAAGGTTAAAGAACGTGGAATGTACAGAAAATATGAGGAAAATAATTTGCGGTTTTATAAATTCTATGGATAAACCGAAATAATTTCACTCAATATATAACCACAATTCTTAATAGGGAAAACCGATATAATGCATATTATTTGTCCCGGTTTTTCCGTTAAGCTGTTGTACTTGTAAATAACGATATAAATAATATGTGTTGTTGTTTTTTAGCTAGCTGAAACATTTAAATAAAGATAGGTCAGAAAGATTAATCGAATAGGTGCTTTTTGTGTAAATATAATATTAATTCTTCGTTTTTATTATATTACTAACTGACTCGTCAAACGTTGTCTTGCCGCTAAACGCTATTTAAAAATAGGGGTTGGTAGTAGAAGGTTGAAAATTTAAGATTATATGTATTTTTCAACGGCAAATCGTAATAAAATAAAAAATAAATAATTTATCTAAAAATTAAAAAAAAAAATGGGTGGACTACCCTTAACATTTAGGGGGATGAAAAATAGATGTTGTTCGATTCTCAGATCTACCCAATAGGCACACAAAATTTCATGAGAATCGGTCAAGCCGTTTCGGAGGAGTTTAACTACAAACACCGCGACACGAGAATTTTATATATTAGATAATAAATATATGATAAACATGAAAAGTTTATTTCGTAAGTGTACGACGTCAAGAACCTTTTAGTAGATATATTGTGTTTAAAAGTAGTTGACTTTTAAACACAATCATGAAATGATTCATAATCATAAACCATTTTTAAAATGGTAAGTACGAGTATGTAACTATTGCGAAGTACGACATTTAGTAAAATGATATCGTGGTATGTATTTTTATTATCGACGTATATATAAAAGGCGATATATCCTTAACCTACCGACTGATATATGAGTGTTCAATCTAACCTTGCTAATATTAGAATTTCCCAATTTTGAAGAAAAGGATTTTAAAAATATTGTTAATAGCTCTGTCATTTTTAATTTGAAATGAATAAAATGAGGCTTTTAGCGTAGTTGAAAAACCTTTTCGACGTTATGCTAAAAAAAAGTGCTCCAGATTATTGTACCAAATTTTAAACATACACTTTTAATAACGAGGATAAAACATTAAAATGTTAGAATTCTTATAATTAATTACACAAACTATGTCAAACCTATAAAAAAGACACTCCTTCTCCTTTTCGTTCGATTACTGTTTATTTAATTTAATGGTACTTTTTTCGTAATAATAATTTATTATGGTAATAATCCTCCACGGGCCATATTCATGGGTTGATTGTCTTCATAATTATATATTTTATAAACTATCTACGTGTCGCGGTTTCACCCGTGTCATTTCCTATCCCATGGAAATGTCGGGATAGAAAGTAGCATATGTTCTTCCGAATCTCCAGCTGTCTACGTACCAAGTTTCATTACAATCAGTTCAGTAGTTTTTGCGTGAAAGAGAGACTCTCTTAACAAATATCCATCTCTTCTCTTAAATTTCATTTTCCCGTACTGGTAGGATATACATACATACATTTATTTAAAAAAAAAATACATATAAAAATGTACATGAATCATCTCTTAATTACAGGAATTAAGTTATCTACCCATTTTGAAGAAATTACACGAACTCAGACTACGGCTTAGAACTGTGTGTTAGCTCCGAGCTCCGAACTCCGAACTTAGACTTCGAACTCAGGCTTAGAACTGTGTGTCAGCTCCGATACGCGGTTGAAGTTTACTCCTTAAAACCCGATCCACATTACAGTGCTGATCACAGTTCGTTCTCGATCCGATCACGATCCGGTAAATAAGAAACAACGGACGGATTCTTGCTGGAGTGTTATTTGATCGGACCTTGACTGTTAGAGATAGTAGAATACAGTCATTGTTTCTTGTTTGACAATATTTTACCAGGTCGAGATCGGACCGAGAACGAACTGCAGAGATCAGCACTGTAATGTGGATCGGACCTATGAACGATACCGTACCGTGATATATAAAGATATATTTATTGGAAGAGACGTTTTGCGGTAGTGTCTTTGGATACATGTCAGCGATACTGGTTCACACAATTTCACCCTCCATATTCGTTCACATCACGAGCCTTATACCATTTCTTAAGGAAACCATCCTCCAATAAGCCCTCAACACGAGACAAACCTAGCGAGTCACCTAGTATAGACACACGTTGTTTGTTTGAATCTACCTTCAAAAACATTACTTCTGGAATATTCGATAATGAACCAAATAAATAATATTGAAGGTCTAGTTACTTATGAAACAGTAGCCGGAAACTTACTCGTTAAAATAACATTATTAATACAGATGGTATCATTGACCTCGAGGTTTTTAACTGATTGAATATCGGTCTAATTAAAAGGCCAAAGCGCCCGCAGCCTTAAAAATATTCTGTACGAATATTTTAACTACATATTCACACAATTTGAAGATAAAATTTTCGGTAAACCCCTAAACATTCATTTTATCTAAGTAAGTTTAAATCCTATCTTTCGTTAAGCCCTTAAAGAAGAAAATGTAGGTAAGTAGATCGTATATTTTTGTACTGTACCGTAGACGAAAAAAAAAAACTTTGTAATAACTAAAGATCTTTTAATTAAATAAGAAGTAAAAGAGGAAAAACTTAAGACCCACCTAATGGTAACTAGTTATTACCGTAGAGCTATAGAAGCCTGCAACACCAGAAGAACCAGAAGCACATTGGTGACCCCTTAGACTCCCCCAGAACTCTGGCTACCTTACTCTGCATAGGAACACATTACTTGAGAGCAATATTATTTAGCTGCGAGCTTCTGTAATGTTAAGGCTCTTAACCTGGCGGGCTGCTCCAGATTTTGAGCAGGATGTATCCTGCTATGCCCTACCTCAAATCAAATATAGTTAGTTATTCAATATTACAATAAGGTTTCCCTAGAAGAGATAGCTATAAGCGATAAGGTGCAACCCTTGCATACTTATTTATATTTTTGTAATGATTCTTACTTAAATCCGATAATAAATGAATAAATATACCGTATGCCTAGTCGACGTGATCTCCCTTTTCGTCCTCGCATGTTGAATCACGGGCGTGACGATGCTGTGCTTATTGAACTCTGGTGCAGGACTTCCTATAACAATGGAAAAATATAAGTTAGTAAACATAAAACTGACTGTCTGCAAAAATCACTATTATATAGTGAATAAGACCGCCTTTTCATGCCGCCTTCTTTTTTCGTACATTTTTAAAGTGGAATAAATATTCAAAAAATAACAAAAAGTATAGCATCGATTTTATACGATAATAATCCAGATAAAAAATAAACATGTTTTTTTTTTTATTTAAAATATCAAGCTAAGGAATAAACTGCACCTTAAAATCACACAACCGTGTATGACGTAAAACAAAACCGCATTCAGTTAAATGGATTTGAAGCCTTATCGCTGTGTTCATGTGCAAGACAATAATTATAATACCACAAATAATCTGGAAAACAATACAGGAAATATAATTTACAGCGTCATTTACAGAATGAGATGGTAGCCGCGACGTTGTCTGCGTTTTTTTTTTAAGTTAGTAGCATACAAGTTTTCATCACCTATTTGAACCCATTTAAGCGTTTTTTTTCGCAATACCTAGTAGTTGGTGCATTTCATCAAAATCCATTCAGTGTATCAGGCGTATAAGCGTAACTGACAGAATATTAGTATGGTTAACATTTAAGCTTCAAACATACAGAAAATAAACAGTTAATGTTGGGCAGTGAAGTTTAGAAATCTATACAGGTAAAGAGAATTGGAGTGTCTGTTTGTTGTTATATATCTAATATGTAAATAGTAATAGATAATCTAATGTACTAATATTTTATTACGTTTTGTGTAGCAAAAGAAATTGACACAGAATATATCCGACATATTACATTATTTGACATAAGAAAGCAAGTTAGTCTATTTCCGTTTCGCTGAGCTCTGAAAGTCGCACTGAATAGTGATGTCTAACATTTGTAATATTACAATAACCGCTTTTTAATAAATGCATATGAATGTTTACACGGTACGTATAACAAAATAACATTTTTTTTAATTTTTGTCTGTCAGTCTTTCTGTTTGTTCCGGCTGATCTCTGAAACGGCTGGGCCGATTTTGATGAGTTCACTGGCAGATAGTTGATGTAATAAGGAGTAACTAAGGATACTTTTATTTTAGAAATTTATTTTATAACTCTGCGAACTGAACAATAACTTTTTTGTTAGATCCACGCGGACGAAGTCGCGAGCACAGCTAGTAATAACATTAAGGTCTTTGGTTCTTCGTTGGTTTGGTTCGTAACTTGAAACATTATTATATAATTATTTTATTTCAATCCATCAATAAAATTATAATAGTGAAATTAAAGTTTTGTTTTTATTTATTTATATTATTAATTGCAAGCATACAAAGTCACAAGCAATACGTAGTCAACAACAAGGTCAATTAATTTATGCACATGGTCACAAAAGTTCATACGTCAGAACCATATTATGTACTGTAACTGAAAAATAACTTTTGTTATATGTGTTATAACTAACAACTAATAACGTCAAAATAATAATGAATTTTCTTCAAATCATGGAAAATAAAGAGTTTAAGTAAAAAAGGAACATAATTAATGGAACATACCTAATAAATGGAATATTTAAAATAACGGTTTTATATTATACTAGCTGACCCCGCAAACGTTGTTTTTTATATGTATATGCTCCCCCCCCTATAACTTAGCTGCATGAAAAATAGATGTTGGCTGATTCTCAGACCTACCCGATATGCACAAAAAATTTCATGAAAATCAGTCCAGCCGTTTCGGAGGAGTATTGTAATTAACATTGTGACACGAGAATTTTATATACAATATTTTTCACTGAATTTTTTGTTTAATCACAATAAAGTAATATAATAATAGCCTATGTCACTCCTGAATAGTGTAGCTTTCTGTTAGTGAAAGAATTTTCGTGATCGTATCAGCATTTGCGAAGATTACCCCCTACAAACAAACAAAGTTAGAAACTTTACCTCTTTATAATATTAGTATAGATAATTAAGGCAAGTTTAACTTGCAGTCACACAACCATATTAAAAATACGAATTAAATTTATTTTAATTATTACTACTAAAAAAAATAAAAAATAAAAATTAATTAAAGTTCCGCTTCTAAGCACGGTCGTCGACCTGTCTTTCATTTAAATTATAACAAAAAAAAACTAATATATGACAGGCTTTAAAAAATATTTTAGCTCGTTATAATAAATAATACTTGAATCGTAGCATAATACTGTTAAAGTACTTAAATTATAATTTTTTCGAACAATTTTTAGACTTATTACAATAACAAGGGGTTTCCTCATCACTGAACGAAACTACAGTTATATGCGTAGCGGCTGCATATACTAGTAAATTGGTATCTAGGTAATGTTAGGTTATGATTAGATAAGTTAATGGGTTTTTTTTTTAAATTTTATTATTTCTACTTTTTAACTATAAAGTGCACGCTTTACATATTCATTACCAATCACTTCATCACTTCAGCCTATCGCAGTCCACTGCTGAACATAGGCCTCCCCGAGTTCGCGCCAGACATCCCGGTTTTCCGTAATAATTAAAGGATAAACTTGGTGAGGCCTATATGTCCAGCAGTGGACTGCAATAGGCTGAACTGATACTGATCTAATATCAAAAGTGTAATATCATAAGTG
This sequence comes from Melitaea cinxia, assembly GCF_905220565.1. Lineage (NCBI taxonomy): Eukaryota > Metazoa > Arthropoda > Insecta > Lepidoptera > Nymphalidae > Melitaea > Melitaea cinxia. The sequence goes on from NC_059416.1 coordinate 4,275,370, forward strand.
TGTTTCTGATATCACCATAAAGTTCATATAAAAATAATCGAAGTTTTCATAAGTGTTCTTGGCGTTTTATTTACGCAGGCTACGGGTTTTTACAATGTAAAACTTGAAATTCCTACCTAGAATTATTATTTAAAATATATATTTTTAAAAGAGAAAATTCCAACACTAGTTTGTAGACTCAGCTTACAACCATTGCCTAGATTCAGATCGATGACCTAACAATTGCGGCTTAATTTATCTCATCAGAATGGACGCTCATTGGATGATCGCTGTAACAGCATGTGGTGTACATTTCGGATAATTTGGTGACAAAATGTTCGAGGACTTTTATTATTACATACTATTATTTATATCTAATATAACTACGTATCTATATGCCGTTTCATTCTTTTTCATGTCCTTTTCTAGATATTGTATGAAAGTGTACGCTAGAATAAACCCGGATTAAGAGTTTGCTACGAAAGAGCTTTTAATGCGGGTTTTATTTTCCAAAAAAAAACGTATCGTTTTGCTTACGAACCGTTAAATTTAGATAGGATTGTCTGTGTTAAAATTTAACGCTTAATAAGACAAACGAATCGGTTTCTGAATATAGTAATCGGGCGTTAGTAATATGATCGACATTTGTTAATTTAATTTTCTATTTTAACTTAAAAATCCGAGCAATGGCTGCTGGCTTTGAAATATGTGGCCGAAGACACGCAGCAGCGTCTTCGGTGCGACAAAGCCAGCCCTGCGGTCACCAACCCGCCTGCCCAGTGTGGTGACTATGGGCAAAACACATGAGTTCACGCCATTTTTGGCGTGAACTTGTGGAGGCCTATGTCCAGCAGTGGACTGTGATAGGCTGTAATGATGATGATGATGATTTTCTATATTTAATGGGTTTTTGGAACAAAGTTCCCTACCGGTACCCTAGCCGGCAAGAAACTTCCGTAACGTTAAAAAAAGCGTAAGATTTTTATGAATAGTCATGTATAATTGACTATACAGTGTCCAATATATAGTCTACGTGAAGACTGTTTTTATTATTCCAGTTTGCTATTATTATTATTATTATTATTTCATTCGATAATTATTATATATTTTTATAAATCATTATAAATAAAATAAAAATGTTAAGATGATTTTGTAAATTAGTTTTTTTTTTAATGTATACCCAAGTAATCATTTTCTTTATACCTCGAATAGAACTTGAAATTAATCTTAATATATATAAATCTCGTGTCACAATGTTTGTCCGCGATGAACTCTTAAACTACTTAACCGATTTTAATCAAATTTGCACACCGTGTGCAGTTTGATCCAACTTGAAAGATAGGGTATATTTTGTTTTGATATATGTAATTATTATATTTAAGAGAAAAAATAAGGCGATACGAAGTTTGCCAGGTCAGCTAGTATTTATAATAAGGAACTTCGTTCCTATCTGGTGTCCCACGACACCACACAGATTTTTTGTACAAAAATTTTAAATCGCTTATTAATTAATAGGTATATTTATCTATATTTCTACCTACACATTACAGGCTACAATACACAACACACACACACACACACATATAACCGAAGTATAACAGCAAACAAACACAAATAATTCCACGTGAGTAATCAAGTCTTAACAATAATACAGCTATCATTAACGGTAATTAAGTTATGGGTAATATAATAATAAACATAAAATAGGTAAATATATTGTATTACCACATCATGTTTGTTAGACTTAAAATTTAATTTAAAAAAATAGGTAAAAGAACAACAAATGTTTGTATTTAATATTTATGTACATATATCAGACTAGCTGCACTTCGGTTTTACCAGAATTATTTCCAACTAGCTTTCTCGATAAATGGGCTATCTAACACTGAAATAATTTTTAAAATTGGACCAGTACCTTGTTCCTGAGATTAGGGCGTTCAAGCAAACAAACAAACAAACTCTTCAGCTTAATAATATAAGTATAGATGTAATAAAAAAAGCTCGGGATAAAGTGTATTCAAAGTGTAACTATGTAGTGTTGAGGGATTCTAGCTATCTACGTACTAAGTTTTATTACGATCAGTGGTGTATTTTACATGAATGACGTAGTTACAAACATACATTTATGTATTATCATAAGCTTTCGCATTTTTAAAATAAGATCTTATTGTTTTAAAATAGACTACAATGTTTTGAAGATTTTCAGTTTTATAATTCACTATATTCTATTAAGCACGAAACGTAAAGTGCACCACCACACGCGTGGCTTTTCGGTACATTTACGTAATGGTCCACTTAAAGGCTATTTATAGCAAGTTTTTGCGTATTGTTAAATCATTACTTTGCTCCCACGGACGATTATATGTTACACGCTTATATTTAATCTGAAATGTTAGATAACTGTAATAATTTGATGAACGTAATGAACATTAAAATTCAAGATTTAAAAATCAAATCTATCTAAAATATTTTATTTTTAAAGTCAAAACTTAATGTACCCAATACTCATTAATTATAATTAAGTTAATAAAAAAATAATATAAATAAAATTTGTCAAATGACCATTCAAAAGTCATTTTGAAGCCAACTTGAACGAATAATTTTTTGACTTTGAATGAAAATTATAAATAACGTGAATTTAAATATTCGAGTACCAGGAAGTCATAAGTTCGTAAGGTAGTTCAAGTTGTGTAACGACCGCGTCGTTTTAAAATCGACAGGAAAACGTGGGCCGTGTCAAAACTAACCCGAATACTGTGCTATTTATACCCTATCTTACATAAAATAAGATGCAAGTAAGATAATGAGGTTATGCTCATAGCAGTAGCTTCTTAGGGTTCCGTACCTCAAAAGGAAAAAACGGAACCCTTATAGGATCACTTTGTTCTTAGGAACGCGTGAAGGTATCAAGCTGATATTCATATCAAGTAATCAGTTCCACTGTCCCTTGGAGCTGTGAAAAAATTCAAATCAAAAGAATAAATTTTTAGTTACATCACATAATAAAAATATTTTTTAATAATTTTGTTTGTACGGGAATGCGCGATGCGCGAGTCTAACTCGAACTTGGCCAGTTTTTTATTTAATGTTTATTTAGTAGGTAAGAAAACGCCATACACGGAGACGAATAAATATTATTATTTCAGACGTTTTTGAGACTCCGAATTTTGTTTGCGTTATTATCTTGCAGACCGTTCGTGATAGACATACATAATATACATACATATATATGTACGTATATAAGACATCAAACTCTAAACTTGTTAGTATTGTCACGCATACTATAAAAACAAGCGCTGATATAATTAACAGTTATGATGTATGTTTTATATTTTTACTACATAATTAACACACTTAACAAAGTAAATATATGTGATATTGCTTGTATTAATATATTTTATTTATTTAATAAATGTTCTATTCTTCTTCAGCTTCAATAGTGTTAGCTTAAAGCGTAACCAAAGGTTTTCGATAAATTAATCATTCTTTCGAGTAAATTTAATATATAATAGAATTATGAAAAACGCAGTAAATAATGTAAGAAAGCTACAGAATGCGGTTAGGTGAAACATTTTCAAGAGATAAAACGATAACACGTAATTTATAGCGTTTGTAACGGGTTAGGTTTTATCTTAACGGGATTTCTGAGATAGGTTTAGCGCTGTTGAGACAAACGGTATGAATCATCTTCATTAAATCGTAAAACGTATTATAATGACGAAGTATTTTCCTCTAATAGTACTATTTTGATAATTCGCCAATTATTTATGTTCGTAAGGTGGGTAATTTGATACCTGTCTTAGGTAACAGTCAACTACGCTTCACGCTTTACCCTATTATATTCCACTGCAGGGCATAGCCCTCTTTCCCCATGTAGGAGAAGTAGAGTCAACTAACATATAATGAAATGATATAAAAATCTATATAAACGTATTAAAAATATCACATCCAAACTCGAGGCGGATATCTATTCCACAAACTGGGAGTAGAAACCAGGGTCACTATAATCATGATGAATATTATGCGTACTCTATACTTTTTATAATAAATAATTCTGTATTTAGTCGATGAATTCTAAGCCTACTGCAATAGATTTAAAATTTTACTATTTAATGTTACATAATAAAAAATTAACAAATTAATAATAATACCTAAGTCAGTTAATAATATTAAAAAGTTAAAGTTAAGTTATAAAAAGTATTGCGAAGCTCGCATTTTGAAACTGCGAACAAGAGCTGAGCTTCGCAAGTCGTAAAGCTTGAACTACAGTTGTTTAAGCTTCAGTTACTTGGAACTCAGAAACATCAACATTATAGCTATGCATTCTACAAGTTGTTTGTTTTGTTGTGATTGGGTAAGTTGTAATTATAGCGACTAGAGATAGCTTTTAGAGATATCACAGTCGGGAGTTCAACGACAATATGAGTCATTTGACGCTCAGTAAAGTAAAGAGGTGAAAAAAATCGTTTTGTACCACATTTTTTTTCTTAATTGCTCTTAACAAAGTACTAGAGTATCTATTTCAATTAAATCGTTTCATTATTTTTACAAATATGTCTTGATAAAATTGTCTTAAAAGAATATTTTTCTTTTGTTAATATTTAACACATATTAAATGGATTTATTTACATCTCACTATCTCATCTACTTGGTAGTGATTTTACTTACTAGAGATAGCATTTTACCAAATTTCTTAAGTTTTATCATAATTCTACCTCTAATAAGCAAAAATTTCAGATGGGTGCAGCAGAGAGTGATTGATATTTTTGATAAGCAAATTAAATGTAGACATTAAAAAGTGATCATTCGATTAGTGTTTTTCTTAAAACAAAAAAGGTCAAAGAGTAACGAAATTAGAAGTAAGCAGTAGGTATATAGTGATTAGGTGCTCATTCACAAAATGTGTTTAGTTTAAAAAAAAATTGGTCGAAGAGTGAATAACACGAGTTCTAAAATTATTTTTTTATAAATGTGTCCGCTCGTAAAATATCCGGTTTATAAATTGAACACATCACACGTGTCGCTTATTAAACATACAACGCATAAATATAATAAATAAACATTTAACTTTATACGTTTGTGGAATTTTATTGAATATGTTTACGGAAGATCGAAGCCGCTATGACTAAATTCGTAATAATTGCATGTATGATACGTTAATGAGTCCACAGAATACTAACAAGGTCAAAATGATGCGATTTCTAAGAAGGAGTTCTAAGGAAATAAATTCTGCCTCAACGATTACTGAAAAAGGAAATCCCACCAAAAACATTTTCATGTAAAATGTTGCCAAGACGAGATCATATGGCTCGCACTGTCAAAAAGTTATCAGATCTCACGTAGAGCCAAGCTTCTAACTCTACACGCCCTAACTCTACAAGCCCTAATTTCACAAACTCTACACCTTAGTCAAAATATGTGGCTTGGCCGTTTCGTTACTACCGGCCGCTGTTGTAGATTACAACTGCTGGTAAGGTGGACTACTGCTGCTGGCAATTCTGCCCCCTGCCTCTTCATTTTGGCCCCGTCGCGGGACAGCATGGATGGTAAGTTGGTAACGGCCAAGCCACATATTTTGACTAAGGTGTAGAGTTTGTGAAATTAGGGCTTGTAGAGTTAGGGCGTGTAGAGTTAGAAGCTTGGCTCTACGTGAGATCTGATAACTTTTTGACAGTGCGAGCCATATGATCTCGTCTTGGCAACATTTTACATGAAAATGTTTTTGGTGGGATTTCACTTCTTTTTGTAAGTTGCTTATGACAATATTATAGTTGCATTTTACCTCCGAGACATTTTATACCATAAATATTATCCAATCTTCACCATATTCGGTTTAAGCACGCTGTTTTAAATTTTATGTTGAACTGATATGCAAACGGTGATCTCCGCCAAAACTTAAATACCAAAATTACAAAATGTAAATTTTCGACATAAACTAATAACCGATATTTATTTTTTATGTATTTTATTATTATTATTAATAACAAGGTGTCCCTATATCAATTTTCAGACCTCTAGCATCAAAATTTGCGGAAGTCTCATACAAACTTCCATCCCCTAGTTTAAGGGGTTGGAGGGTAAAAGTTCCAAGTTTTAGAATTTTTTTGTTGTTTGTGTACTAATGCTAGCTTACATACCAAATTTCAGCTTTCTGGGACTTCAGGAAGTACTCTATGAATTTTGATGATCATCAGTGAGTGACGAAATCGGGGTTTTTTAGATATCAATAAAATCTAAAGTATAAGAGCTATGCAATTGAAACTTTACATGTTTAATAAGTCCACTATTGACACCATATTCCCAGAATTTTGTTTATCTGGTATAATCCAAACCCAACTTATGAGGGTTCAAAAAAACGACGAAGCACTTCGAGAAAAGATAGGTAGTGCTTTTCGTTTTTTTTTTTTTTTTTTTTTTTGGTTCGTCTTGGCGGGGGCACTACCGTGCCCCCAGATTATAATTTACAGAGTCAGTATGTTGTTCCCCGTTTCCAAAAGAGGTTTTAGCTTAATTCAAAGCCTATCCATTCCCATCATCGGCCTTATCCGTCACACTGTGTCGCCTAGGACACTCTTCAGGAAAACGCAGAGTTGCCTAAGCTCTGCGCCACCCTCTCGACCTCACTGGCTAGGCCCACGGGAACGACGCGACGAGTCGATACGTGTGGAGCCAGTACGGCTGCAGGAGTCTTTCGCATTTTAGAGCTATGTCACGATTACTTGACGGAGACTCCATTCCAGGTTTCAAATGAAGTTTTCCTTCTCCAGGAATCTGATGATTTTAAGCCAGGTTTAACCCTCGGTCGCTTTTTACGACCCCCACGGGAAGAAAGGGGGTGGTGCTATTCTACTCGGCCGAGACCACACGGCATACCCACCATTCCCATATACACACGCAAATATAAACAAAATCAAATGGCAACAATATCGATACCACTATAAACTTCCTCGTTTAACAAGAAAAGCTCAAGCAAACAATTTTAAAACAAATATGGCCGGTGCATATATTTTGATACCGCGTTCAAACAGACAAACTTATTTCTGCAATATTAGATGGGTATCGAAGGTAAATTAAATAGTAGTAAAAACAAACCAGCTGAGAATAACTATACCAGTTGACTCATAGGCACTTTGGAATCCAGGCCCAAAACGAAATAAAGGTGTATGATTAATGGACATAGTGAAACCCTTTGTCTGTTTCAAGAGTCTCGGTTTAAATTATAGTTTAACAGAGTATATACATGCGAGAGTAATTAAATTAAAACAGGTATATAATAACGTTTCTAATCTTTGTACAAAAAAATCAATTAAATGGTAACAGACAAAATTCAGCGCTAAACGTAGCTTTTGTCTTAATATCACTCACATGGAACCAAGAAGTAAGGAAAGGAAGGATGGAAGCATGGAAGGAAGAAGAATTGTTAAGTTTTCAGTTTCAATTTATCTTGGCTACTCTGCAATGGATCAGCGTCGCGAGTTAAGTTCTTTCATAACAGGAAAAGTCGTACCTACCCAGCTGTGGTACATTTGCACTTATTGTACGCTACAGTAGGTAACATCACAAACAAGAATTAACTTTGTACAGAGCAGAAAAGGCTACAGTAGATCAAATATTACTTTTGAGATTAAAACTTTATATCTAATAAAATAATTATTTAGCTAACTAATTATTGTTATATAACTTGAAATGCATTGTGTGAAATTTTTAACATAATAAAAGCGAGGATTCCCTGAGCCATGAACATTCAAATTAGGGCTGCCATCACTTTATTTAAATGAAGATGACACAATTAGCCGTAACTAAAAAGGTAAACGTTATTACATATAAATTTAATATTAGACACTTCGCTTTATCTAATAATAAACTTTGAGAGCCATGAGATTATTTTCATATACACAAATAGACAACACCCCGTAATGTTAATCGTTAGTGCCAATCATTTGAATCCTAGCTAGCTTTGGCTATCTCCCTCACCAGAGAAACACAACACTACTTAAAATAGTATTATTTAGCTGTGATCTTCTGTAGGTTCGTGATACTGCCCCAGACTGGTTGCTTCAAATCGAGCAAAATATTTCTGCTATTTCCTACCTCAACATAGCATTGTTTAATAATAAAATCACCATAATATGATGAATAAGGAAAATTAATTATTAAATGAAATTTAATAATAGTAATAAATGAATTTCCCGGTTGGGAATAACAATATTATGAACAAAAATGGAGACATTTAATAACATAAATTGCTTAGTGACAAGATGTATGTGGTCCATTTATGGAATAAAACTATAAGCGTATATAATATATAATAAGCATATATAAACTTCTATATCAAGTGAATATGTGTTTTATTTCGTTATTTAAGGCTATTACGTATATAGGAAATTTAGATATGTAAGTAGAACATATACATATTTACGAGTTAACAATTATATTATGAATCTGTTATGTAGAAATGTTAACAAAATATATATCTATATACATATAATAAAATGGTAGGAAAGTCAAAACTGTACATTGAATATTTTTTTAAAAGAATACTTGGGGTGTGATCTACAATCGATACCGAAGCCAATAATATAGTTTTTAGAATTTTTGTCTGTTTGTTTGTCTGTATGTATGTCCGAGATAAACTCAAAAAGTACTGCATGGATTTACTTCAAATTTGGCACGAATATTATTAAGAAGTCGGGCAACATATAGGCTACATATTATCACGCTATCACCTACGGGAACGAGCAGTAAAACTTTATTTCTTCAACGCATTCTGTAACAACGTGTAATCTAACGACGTATATTTGAATGTTGTTGTTATTATGTTATTAACCATGCTATAAGCTAGCTTCAGACTATAAAAATGACGCAATATAAGTAACTTAGGCCGATAAACATAATTAAATGAATATAAGTAGTATCAAGACAATTTTTAAGCAGCGCCGTCTATTATTTTTTTAGCCATTATATTCATTATTTTCTCAACCTGCTTCAGTCACAACTTGTGACTTAATTAAGCAGAATCACCATAAAGTCGTTTATTCAAAGGAAACTGAAATAATAATGTTAGAAATTAGAAAGCAATTATGTGTATACTTCTGCATAAACAGTATTTAGTAAGAAAAAAAAAAAAAACCGTCGGCGTCGGACCACGTCCTAGTTTTACTAGGCAGTCACAGGACTGTCGATCTGTAGTATAATAAGTAGAAAAATCGCCTGTAGTATTATAATGCATGCCTGATAAACAAAGGCACGGGCATTTTGAGCCCGTGGATCAAAATTTATAAATAAAAAAAAAAAAAAAAAAAAAAGGAAGCTGAAAATAAGCCCTTTTTGAAGGACAATTTTACAAAAGACAGTCTCCTCTGTTACTGCACTTTCTGTAGATATGAAATGTAAAGAAGAAACAGGTAAATGAATGTTATTTTAAAAGGTATCATCGTAGGTTTTAACTGAGGTAGGGCACAGCAGGAATTTCTTGCTCAAAATATGGAGCAGCCCGACTGGGGTAGTACCTCGACCTTACAGAAGATCACAGCGAAATAATACTGTTTTCAAGCAGTATTGTGTTCCTGTTGGTGAGTAAGGTGACCAAAGCTCCTGGGGGGGATTGGGGATTTGGTCGGCAACGCGCTTGCGATGCTTCTGGTGTTGCAGGCGTCTATAAGCTACGGTAATCTCTTACCATCAGGTGAGCCGTACGCTTGTTTGCCGACCTAGTGATATAAGGTATTTTTAGTGCTGTATAGCGTTTACGAAGAAGACGTCGCGGGCAGCAGCTAGCGCATATAATAAAACTGTAAAAGAGATAGGTACTGTTTTCTTTTTTTTCTGTCTATACCCTTAGTCGCACTTTAATCCTGCAGTGGTCGCGTGGATTACAAATGTAATCCAGCTACGTGTGCTTCCGAATAAATAACATAACATTTTATTTTTATATAAAAGCTATAGACAGAATTTTTATAGATGTAGGGCCCAGCAGACAATATTTTGCTCAAGAACTGGAGTACTGATTGGGAAAGCACCTCTACCTTACAGAAGATCACAGCTGAATAAAGAATTAATAATAATAAATAAACGGCTCAACTCATCAGCCCCCACTAGAATTTACTCCTGTGTCGAGGGTCCGAAAACGCACACAATTCAAAAACACAAACGCCCAGAGTAGGGAAAACATCTGTACAGCAGATACAAATTTTGGAGGCGTGCGAGGATCGAAATCGCAACCGCCACCGCAACGGCTAATGGGATTTCTATGACCGCTGCGCTAAGGTGTTGTCAAAACTATTTAAAATAAAGCGTTAATTTAGCACTCAAGTAGTGTTACGTCCCTGTGGTAAGACTGACCATTAGGAGGAGCTGTAAGCTTGTTTGTCACCTTTAAAGTATAAAAAAGACAGACAGTTGTAATTTCTTGTCGATTTTATAAAATAATACGAAGTGATTTAAACGATTTTTAAATAAATAAATATTTTAACGACATCGGTATATGCTTGCGGCATCCCTATTCCTATTTCATTATAATGCATTCGTTTATTGTCATGTATATTGTACCGAAGTTTAGATTAACCGACCGTAACGAAAAAGTCAATTATTGTTCATTGAGTTATAGCTCTTATTCCTTTACAATTAAACGTTTATTTCGCTTGACAAATATTTTGTTTCGGTGTTATGTTATCATTTTCACATGTGAGGGAAAAGACAAATAGAATTTTATTTATATTTGTATGTATGTAGTTAACTATGGAGGAACGTGAGTGGTTTAGGTCGAGCAAAATTTCACGTAATTTTTTCCACAAGAAAAACTATAAAAATAGGAGAAGCCTGGGTTTAAATTAAATAAAAAATCATTCTACTAATTATATTATTAGATAAATATAGTAATTTTTCCTCTACTAAAATATAGCTAATACATACATAATAATATTCGTTACGGTTTAATTACGCACTGCTAGAAGAATATATTACCTATAAATAAATTCATTTCATTCATTCATTGATTATTAATAAATATTTATAAATAGCAAATTCGAAAAAACCGCCACAAATCTCTTACGTAATTAATGGATCGCGGGTATGAATACTCTAATTAAATTTCCTCAGAGATTCAAAAATAAATTAATTACTTTTAATATACCTTTAAATCTTTTTTATTTTATATAGCTTATAAATTTAATGTAAATTATTTAGTAACGCTCAAGAGCCTTTAAAATTTTGTGTTATTAAAGCAGCTATTTCAAAATAATAAATTTTAATTATTTCCATTTAAGCACCAAAAACTTTTCTCTTCTTATTATCATTTTACATATTACATGTGTTGATATATAAAAAGGTGACTTATCAACTGTTAGCATATAAATACACTTTACCTACATATATAAATAACATATTATATTTCGATTCATCTGTGAAGCGTTTTATATTTATTTATTCAATGTTTTATTGTCCTCTTATACGTGTCATCAAATACAAACAATTATTGATTTTTTTTTTTTTCTATTTTTACTTCTAATATTTGTACGTAAACTTGCGAATTATTCGTATATAACAATTACAAGTACCATTTAAAAAATTGAGGTGTTTTATTTGCTACAAGAATACTGCTATGGAGTAAGTGTAAGTTGTACTGTTTTAAATAAGATAGACAGAATTCCTGGATGTGATGTGATGGTGTTGCGAGCGTTTATATGCTATGGTGACCGCTTACCATCAGGTGAACACAATGTGGTACAAAAATATATTTAACACCGTAGCATTTATTAAAGAGGTATCTCACGGATTTATTAGAGTCGACATGTATGTACGGTTAAGCAATTAAAACTATGAGTTAAAACGTAATCTTACTTCTCGATAACGTAAATATTAAATATAATATCTACCAGTGAAAGAATTATGAAGCCGGTAGTGCAATATTAATATTGATTACACAACAAAGTTTCCTTTTCGACGTAACAGTTTGAATTAACTAAACAACGAAGCGATAAACTCTTTCATTGCTTGACAGATGATAGTTCTTTATTACGACTTTAGATTATTAATTTGTTTTATCGTATTTTTTTTGCTTATTGTTTATTTTAATAGGAATATTTTTTTCTCCTCTTAGTTTTTATGTAACAAATAACTTACTTAAACTGTTCGGGAATATGCTTTGTTTTACAGACAAAATAAAATATTTTAAGAAATTTATATCATATAAGGTACTTCGTTTTAAAGGAATTAAATACAATTCAATACTCAGTAGGAGCAAATAATAATTATTTAAAAAAAAATATTTGAAATAATCACTATTGAAATATTACTTCTGAAATAGCTTTCCCGAAATCATGTACACCATTTTCGCAATATTGAAAGCCATTAATCTAAAATGTATGAACAAATGAAAGGTCGATTGTGTATCTATTAAATAAAAACTAGTTGTCGCCCAGTGGTCAAGATTCGACCATAATTATAAGTTTGAACATTATTAAAATTCTGTTGTCAAAAACTGTCCCTCTATATACTCTATAATAATAAACAAAAGAGTATAATATGCGTGTGTGTGTCAAATACATGGTAGTGTGTGTAATGGTTTTTTTTTATTGATGTAATGTATTTTTTTATGCATAATTAAAAAATATATATTAGCATTCTGCACTCCGTATCTATATAAACTATAAGTGTGTGTAATTTCAGACTACTCCGTCCGCAATATTTTCGTAAAAAAGGATACATAGTTTTTGCTTCACGTATTAATATAATTAGATTAGATTAAATATTTCGTTCCACGCATAATATAAACACACGATTAACTTCAAAACGGAAAGAACGTCATATCACGCGCCCCAAAGCGTCGAAGTTAAAAAAAGGTCGTCCCTTTTTTTATTTTTTCACGTACCCATGACGCACTGCGACTTCCTCCCATTGTGAGAATATCGTGAACGCGACTTAGCTGTTATGTGGATGCGGTGAACGTCCTCTATAGAGTTTGAGATATTTTTAATATAAAAATTAATTGATTATTTATTTGAAAAAACACCAATTAAGAATACAGTTCTGTATTCTTTTCAACTCGATTTAACAAAAATGTCCAGAATTGCATTACTTAAGTAACTAAAACAGATATAGCATTATGTATTATGACATTTGATGACATTTTCCATAGTCATATTTACATTCGCAGAGATGAAAAATACGTCTTCACAAATCGACGATCAGATTTACTGTGCAACAGAAATTACAATTTATATAGGACTTAATAATGATTGACTGCTGTTTTCAATACTATATATTTTGTATGGAGCTTACGTCAAAATTCTATCTATAGTAAGCAAATTCAAATATAGAATATTGAAACTGGCCGTTATTGGCGTGGATGATTTTAATGTATACAAGTAACTGTAACAGTAAACAATATCCCACCAAAAACATTTTCATGTAAAATGTTGCCAAGACGAGATCATATGGCTCGCACTGTCAAAAAGTTATCAGATCTCTTGTAGAGCCAAGCTTCTAACTCTACACGCCCTAACTCTACAAACCCTAACCTCACAAACTCTATACCTTAGTCAAAATATGTGGCTTGGCCGTTTCGCTACCGTCACGTGGGCGTAAGGTGAAATTTTTTTCACTGTTTTTTACTTTTCTGTCATACAATAGTTCTATTAAAGAAAAATTAAAAAGAAGAAGAGTAATTGATATACATATAATACAAATAAAAATAAAAAGAGAAAATATATTTATATGAATGAGACAGGAAAGTCGTCATCTACAACATCGGCAGCCGGTAGTAACGAAACGGCCAAGCCACATATTTTGACTAAGGTATAGAGTTTGTAAGGTTAGGGTTTGTAGAGTTAGGGCGTGTAGAGTTAGAAGCTTGGCTCTACAAGAGATCTGATAACTTTTTGACAGTGCGAGCCATATGATCTCGTCTTGGCAACATTTTACATGAAAATGTTTTTGGTGGGATTTCACTTCTTTTTGTAAGTTGCTCATGACAATATTATAGTTGCATTTTACCTCCGACACATTTTATACCATAAATTTCATCCAATCTTCACCATATTCGGTTTAAGCACGCTGTTTTTGATTTTATGTTGAACTGATATGCAAACGGTGATCTCCGCCAAAACTTAAATACCAAAATTACAAAATGTAAATTTTCGACATAAACTAATAACCAATTTTTATTTTTTATGTATTTTATTATTATTATTAATAACAAGGAGTCCCTATATCAATTTTCAGACCTCTAGCATCAAAATTTGCGGAAGTCTCATACAAACTTCCATCCCCTAGTTTAAGGGGTTGGGGGGTAAAAGTTCCAGGTTTTAGAATTTTTTTGTTGTTTGTGTACTAATACTAGCTTACATACCAAATTTCAGCTTTCTGGGACTTCAGGAAGTACTCTAAGAATTTTGATGATCATCAGTGAGTGACGAAATCGGGGTTTTTTAGATATCAATAAAATCTAAAGTATAAGAGCTATGCAGTTGAAACTTTATATGTTTAATAAGTTCACTATTGACATCATATCCCCAGAATTTTGTTTATCTAGTATAATCCAAACCCAAGTTATGAGGGTTCAAAAAAACGACGAAGCACTTCGAGAAAAGATAGGTAGTGCTTTTCGGTTTTTTTTTTGTTTTTTTTTTTGGTTCGTCTTGGCGGGGGCACTACCGTGCCCCCAGATAGTATGAAATAACAAGTTTTTAAAATTAATAAAAAAGTTTATTGATAATAAAACTTCGTGACAAGCACAATTTCTTTAATTAAATAAATAAAATACAAAATCAAGTTAATTCGTAGCAAGACTGCTGCCATTAAACTAATTTTATGGCTTCGGCGTAGTTTAATTGTGACATTAAACACTAAATGTGTTTAAGACGAACTTTTAAGCTTATACAAAATGCCAGACTATGTATTCTGAATTATTATTTATTTATATTATTAATTATTATTTTTATTATTATTATTTTTTTTTATTTTTCAATTGAATGTTGTGATAAAATTGTTTGGTATATTTGGCGCAAAAGTACGGAAAATACCTATTATTATTTACATTTTTGATTTACATCTTTAACCGAAAACTTTAAATCTTAAATCGATTTTATAAAGTATCAAAATTCATTTTATTATTTTAGCATATAAAATTTGATTTTAGACTCTTACCTTGGCCCCTAAACCTTGAATATCAAACCGAAAAAAAAATTAAAGACTTTTCTACAACTCGAAACAAAATACTGCGGTTTTAGTGAACAAAAAACCTACCGAACGACTAACCGTTTTTTCTTTATCTGGTCCACAGCGTGACCTGTTGCGAACCTGCATTTAAACACCTTATAAATCTAGCTCGAACGGCAGGTAAATTTTAAGAACTTACATACCGAAGGTCGGTTACTTGGTGAACTGCTTTCTCTCATTACGAAAATTATGCGCTCGCGTATACTTTAAGCAAGGCAGTAACTAACAATAATCATAACGTTCCTTCAGACCGTTTACTATTAAATTATAGGGCGTTTGTATTTTACAAATGTATACTCAGTAACACAGTAATTCTCGTGCTACCGAAGGTTTACGAAGGTAACTATGAAGGATAGAAAAAGTAGTGTTAGAATTAATTTTTCAGTTCTGCTTTTTAAATGTAATATATTATTTTATAAAAAGGATGAGTTTTTTGCCGATTCTCCTCAGCTGAATCTACATTCCGAATCGGTGGAATCTTCATATTTAACCATAAATAATTTAATAAAGTTTAATACTAATTATAATTTGTAATATGATAATTCAAAAACGCTTATGAAACCTACTTCTATACAGCTATTTTTGAGTTTTTTCTTTATTAATATCAAACATCATCCTGAGATAAGCACGTTGATATAAACAAACAAACAACCAAACGGGTATAGATAAAAATTGACACGTAAACGAGAACACGAATACAAGAAAATAGTAAGAAAAAGAAACAGGATAAAAATAGCAAATATTTGTCCAACGTGTGACTAACGCAAACAAGCTCCCGATGATAACTCAGGATGAGACGAATAGGAATAAAATGCGTTATCGAAATCTTTACTTATAAGTTATTTGTTGAGTTTATAGGCTATAGACATCATGCGTCGACGCATAAAAAGAGATTTATGACTAAAAAAGTAAATCAATAAGTGTTAGTAAAAGCGCCAGTCTTACTAATCACAAACAAAGACCAAATTTTAAAATCGTAAAATAAGCGTCGTTAAAGTACATTTCTTGCATATATGTTTGGTCTCGCTATTTGTGAACGAAAACCTCTCGAAAATCTGGCTCAAAATACATATCTACTAACTAAAATGCTAAAAACACGTCTTCTATTTTAGGACAACCTTTTAATTTTACTACTCAATTACACTTCACGCCAATTGTAAAAATACCGGAATAGATTGATTGCACCTTTGGCTACGGAAAAATAAAAATAAAAATTATAACAAAAATTAAACGATTGCTTAAAAGAAATTAAAATGTAAGTCGGCATTTCAATCAAGATCGACGAAGTGTAGAAGACAAACAAGAAAACTCTAAATATAGACAGTAACATTCCGTAAATTCTGTAAGGTCATTAAAAAAAAAAAACGGAATTTAGAGTCCTTTTTAGTAGAAATTCACGCCAAAATACTTACAATTACGTCTTGAAAAAGATTTTAAATACATCGGCATTTATCAAGAGGGTTTAACAGAGGTATTGGATACATCAACTACAAGCCTACTGTTACTAAATTATTAATAAAGTTATGTTGATATGACATTGTCATGAGGATACTTCCCCAGTAGCCGGACAGTTTTAACAGTTCCAACTCTAGACAAACATTTAGGTTGGCCGTTGGTGCGAGCACGAAGCAATTTTGTACGCCTTCGGTACCTGCTGTCTGCCAAAGCCACTATGAGTTAAACTTCATATTTGGCCATTGCTTCTACCTGTGTTGGGAGCATGCGCTGAGAAACCTTCAGCTTAAAATCTATAAAATGACCAAAACTTTTGGGCTAGTAATAGGTTTTACTTTATGTCACATGTGTACTGTCTGTAAGAGATCGCTCTTCTATCAATAAATATCACCTTCATACATCTTGTTTATTTGTATAAATTATTTATTACTAGCGACCCGCCCCGGTTTCGTACGGTTGCAAAAACTATCAGTGTTCCTATACTATATTATGCATGCATTATACATATAAACCTTCCTCTGGGCACCGGGAAGTAACTTTGTTTTATACTATGTAATAAGGTAAGTAAAGGAAGGTCATGTTTAAAAAAAACAAAAATTTGTTTGTTTACTGTCAATAAGTAATCCAAGTATAGAAGTAATTTAAATAATTATTTAAATCACTTCTATACTTGATCAAAAACAGGTTTTTGGTACAAAAAGTCTCAAATTCAGGAGTTACTTAGAACAACATCAAACTACTGCTCAAAGTATCAAGTAAAGAAAGTAAATATCAAAGCACGGAAATGATGTAGTGTAAAGTAAAAAGTCTTAAAATTTCTAAAACTTAACATAACTTGTTAATTATATGTAATAATTGTGTTTGCTCGCAAACGAAAAAAAAACCGACTTCAATTACATCGAAGAGTAATACAACGTAGATCGACGAAAAAATAGTAATACTTTGTTCGTATTCCATATAACGCGACATTATAAAATTGTAGAATTATATAATGTTCTACTGTTATTTCTAACATTTTGTTAGCGATTGTAGGCAGAAATTTCATAAAAGGCCCGTCGTCGATTCGCGCGAAGCGCTGACATCGCTTATTACGGCGGGTTTTTTAGTTGAAGCGGATTTATATTGAATTACGGTTTATGTCTTTTTTATTAAAAATATGTAATGTTCATGTTTTCACACAGCTCCGATGCACGACTGGAGTTTACCCCTTCAGATCAACTGTCTAAATAGGCACAAAAAGGCTTACTAGTCTAAGAAATATATTATTACTATATCAAAT
Organism: Melitaea cinxia; assembly: GCF_905220565.1. NCBI lineage: Eukaryota > Metazoa > Arthropoda > Insecta > Lepidoptera > Nymphalidae > Melitaea > Melitaea cinxia. The sequence continues at coordinate 4,293,299 of NC_059416.1, forward strand.
TGTAAATAAATGAATGCAATAACGCCATCTATCGAAACCTAATTGCGTTATTAGAAAACGTCTGAACGCCATCTCTAACAAGGTCATTCGTTCAGTAGATTTTACTGTTCAATTTTTTCATTCCGGGGCCTTAAATGAAAATCGATTCTTAAGGGGAAAACTCCAAAAACAGTCAAGTAAATACGCCATATCAGATATAGCTCAAAAAGTTCGAGTCAAATCTCAATTATATTTAAATGGGACCACATGACAAGCACCACCTATCGATTAAAAAAAGAATCATCGATATCGGTCCACCCAGTAAAATAGTAATAAGGTTAATATAACGTTGGTCGACGTAAAATAGCCAAGTAAATACCCAGTATTAGCGATAACTCAAAAATTAAAAGCTCAAATATATTTATAACGAATAAACTGCTACTCTCTACTCTAGTGGAATATTGTAATTTGATCGATAGTGAACGAAGTAATTTCATTACATTTTGATAGATGGCGTTGTGGCAAAGTATTGAACATGACCACAGTCGTCTTAACATCGTCATGTAAATTACGTGTCATCAAAGATTACTCAAAAATTGCTCATTATATCTCAATCATATTTAAAACGGACGACATGACAAGTATTAGTTTTTGATTTATACAAAAAAGATCAAAATCAGTGCACCCAGTAAAAAGATATAACGTATAATACAACGTAGGGTGACGAAAAAACCGTCAAGTAAATACGCAATATTAGATATAACTCACAAATTACTAATCAAATCTCAATTAAATTTGAATGGGACCACGTGACGAATAGTAGCTTTTAATTTATATAAGAAACGTCAAAATCGGTGCACCCAGTAAAAAGTTATGAGGTATAATACAACGTAAGGTGACGAAAATAATGTCAAGTAAATACGCGTTATCAAAGATTAATCAAAAAGTAGTTATCAGATCTCGATAAAATTTATATGTGACCACATGATAAACATCAGCTTTCGATTAAAGTAAAAATTATCAAAATCGATACGCCCAGTAAAAAGTAATTGCGGATTTTCAAGAGTTTCTCTCGATTTCTCTGGGATTCCATCATCAGATCCTGGTTTCCTTATCATGGTACCAAACTAGGGATATCCCCTTTCCAACAAAAAAAGAATTATCAAAATCGGTACACCCAGTAGAAAGTTATGTGGTATAATACAACGTAGGTCGACGAAAAAAGCGTCAAGTAAAAACGCATTATTAGATATAATTCGAAAAGTAGTTGTTAGATCTCAAATAAATTGAAATGGGACCAATCGGCACACACCACCTTTCGATTAAAACAAAATTTGTCGAAATCGGTCTACCTGGTCAAAAGTTCTGATGTAACATACATAAAAAAAAAAAAAAAAAAATACAGTCGAATTGAGAACCTCCTCCTTTTTTGGAAGTCGGTTAAAAAGAAAGCTTGTTTTCGACGATATAATTTTTTATATCTTAAAAGCATCTTTCGGTTTTTTTATACATACACATACCTACATATTTAAATAAGTTTGGGTAAGGTAAGTATAGAAATAAAAGACATTTTTTATCAGTACATATTATTACAAATTTATGCTTAATTTTACTAATTTTATTTAGATAAAACGAGTTTATATAAACAAATTTTTTACGTGTTTAATTTGTTAATAAATTTTATTTAAATAACAAAATAACTATTTGTTGACATAAAAAATTCAAATGATTGGAATACAGTTATAATTTTCTCATTAAGATAATATGTTTTTTTTATAATTTTTTTGTCACGAATATATTTTGATCAATATCTTAAGTCGCTTTCTGCATAAAGATTTTTTAACCGACTTCAAAAAAAAGGAGAAGGTTACTCAATTCGACCGTGTGTATATATATATAATATACGGTCGAATTGAGTAACCTACTCAACATACATAAATAAAAAATATATATATATATATATATATATATATATATATATATATATATATATATATATATATATATATATATATTTAAGTATGTTCGGGGATAACTCCGTCGTTTATGAACCGATTTTGATAATTCTTTTTTTGTTAGAAAGGAGATATCCCTAGTTTGGTACCATGGTAAGGAAACCAAGATCTGATGATGGGTCCCAGAGAAATCGAGGGAAACTCGAAAATCCGCATAACTTTTTACTGGGTGTACCGATTTTGATGATTTTTAATTTAATCGAAAGCCGATGTTTATCATGTGGTCACATTTAAATTTCATCGAAATTTGAATACAACTTTTGGAGTAATCTTTGATAATGCATATTTACTTGAAAATTTTTTCGTCGGTCTACGTTGTATTACTTGTCGATATAATTGATGTCGGTTTTTCTTCGTTGGCCTGCATACACAAGTATATCATTAACTTTTATATTTTATATAACTGAACTAGGTATACGCTGCGATTTCATTTAAACTTTTATAATGTTCATTTATAGATAATTCATAGTTTCATGTTACTTAAGGAATGATGACATGATCATCAGATGACAGTTACCTATCTTAATATATATAAATCTCGTGTCACAATGTTTGTCCTCAATGGACTCCTAAACCACTTAACCGATTATAATAAAATTCGCACACCATGTGCAGTTCGATCCAACTTGAGAGATAGGCTATATTTTATTTTGATATATTAATTATTATATTTAAGAAAAAAATAAAGAAGGCGGTACAAAGTTCGCCAGGTCAGCTAGTTTCATTATAAATTTATAGGTAGGATTAGACTATCCTTAATGATTACTCCATGTTAATACCTATATATTTCAAAATAATGTTTAAAACCACATTTTATTTACAAACACACGCACTACGATTTTCGTATATGATAAAGATACTATTATAAATTAAAAATGATATAAATATTACTAGGAGATAAGGAAACCAAGATATCCATATCACAGAATCTAAAATGCGCTATTATGCTATTAATCAATTCTACGCTCTAAAAGAGAAGAAAATACAACACTTTTTAGAATGAGACAGAATATATTTACGTATTCAGATGACGAAAAGCCTTAACAAACATTCGTCGACCAGACGTCGGTGAGCAGTTAGAAGCGTGGTATTACGACTTAACCGTAATATTGGAGCATTACGAATTCCACTCAATCTGGGACATTGCTTAAGAATCAACTTTGAAATGAGATAACAAAAATTGCTTTTAGTCTAATGTAGATGAAATTATGTACCAGTCACAGTATAGTAGAGAGTAATAGATGATACATATGTATTAGACATCATAATATTATAATGCACTATAAAATATATGTATGTTATGTGGCAGATGGGTATCATGAGAGATGATGTAGGAGACGATGATTTAGATCACAGCAAAATAATACTGTTTTCAAGCAGTATTGTGTTCCTGTTGGTGAGTAAGGTGACCAGAGCTCCTGGGGGGATTGGGTCGGCAACGCGCTTGCGATGCTTCTGGTGTTGCAGGCGTCTATAAGCTACGGTAATCGCTTACCATCAGGTGAGCCGTACGCTTGTTTGCCGACCTAGTGACATAAAAAAAAAGACAGCAGGGAAGTACCTCAACCTTGCAGAAGGTCATAGCCAAATAATACTGCTCTCAAATTGTATTCTTAGTTATAAAAACAAGAATAAGCCATATACAGTTTTTGTTTCATAACTTAATCTTTAATAAAACGCCTCATACTTAACGCCCGTCAGTAGGAATTTCCCCTGTGTCGGGGGTCCGGGAACACACAATACACAAGCATAAACATCCAGACCATAGCAAACATATGTATGGCCAAAATAAGTTTTTGCCATGAGCGGGGATGGAACATGCGACGTTCAACATACCAGCCAGAGCTATGACCTATGATCACTAAGCCAACATATCGTCAAAAGCAAAGGTTCACATCACTGTTTTGGATTAAGGACTAGAAATAGAAATTTAACACAGCTTGTATGAAAGGTGGTCAAAATTCTATTCAAAATTATATAGTTAACAAAATCAAAGATAAGAAGATCGTAAAAGGATAATTTGAATCCTTTCGAGTCGATGGGTTTTTATTGAAAACAAATTCTTGTGCAAAATTTTAAGTTTCTTGTTTTACCGGTTCGTAATGTGCGTTGTTTGTCAGACAATTCATGTTATTACAATTATATTGCTTAAACTATTTTTTTTAAATATTTTATCTTTTTGAACCAGAGGTCGAAATTAGACCATAATTAAGAATTTAAATTAAAGAAAACCAAAAAATCATGAAAATAAAGAATCTTTTTTTTTTCAGAGTTGGGTTTTCTGCAGATCATCTTGGTGACAGCACCAGGTCAACATTCACGTTTGATTAATTCAAACGGTTCAAAGTTTTTTATTTTTTTATTTAACTACTTTTTTATATCTGAACTACCTAATACTGCGATTTCATCTAAACCCATATGGAGTTCGTTTATACGAGTAGATACCTAAATTATAGCTTCTTATAATACTTGGTCAAAGGTAAAAGTTCACAGTTTAAACAAGAATGAGTATTTAGCACGTTTTGTAACCAAATGAGTTCAAAGAAAGCGTCGTTGACGCGTGACGGAGTCCTCAAACAACGCAACCGTGACTGTCCGGCTGTCATGCACTGTGCGCCCGGTGGGGTATCGAATTAATCGGGTACTCCTTTTAATTATTCATTACTAGCTGATAACCGTGATTTCGTCTGAATTGCAGTAACAACTAGATGGCATCCAGTGAAACTAAATTAGTCTTTTTGCGTATGAGGTAGTAAAATTCATATAAATAAACATGAATGTGTTAATATGTTGCTATAAGCGCAAAACTTGAAAATAGCTGGACTAATTATAACGGATCTTTTAAAATACTTCTAATACTTTGAAGAAGGTCTTATGAACGAAGAAGGTTCTTATAAATGTAAATTACGCTGAAAATTAGAAAATTTCCGAAAACAACGATTGTTATCAGGACAGAGTCTAACGGATCAACTGGGTTCTAATAAAAATTTACTTCTACATCTCTTCTCATCTAAATTTACTATTTCTTATGTGGGCAAACGAGCAGACCATCTGATTTTTAATGTCTTCTGTCGCTCATTGACATCTCTAACATTAGAGGAACCAAATTATTATTATTGAGGAAATTCTCTCATGTTTACGCGAATTTCATTCATTATAATTAAACATCTTTTTCCGATTTTATCGCGGTTTATTAGGTTTTTTACATTCCCGACGTTTCGGATACTTTACAGCAACCATGGTCACGGGAGTCCTTCCCGTACCTCATAACTCCTAAACCAAATAAACTACGATAAAATTCAAAAAAAATGTTTAATTATATTAAGGAAATTGTCTACCATTGATAATTTTGTTAATGAATTTTCAGTGAAACCCGAAGTGAGTCGCAATTCTAGAATATTCATAATCAGTTCTTCTGCTTAGTTATAAATATGGAAGGCTCGATAACCCATTTCACGCACACATTGACATGCATATCTCGAAGATACTTTATAGTCTACTCAGATCTCAGAAAATAGAGTCGAGTCTGAAATTGTTCAGATTATACAAATTCAGAACACACTGTAAAAACTGGAGCACTATTTAAATGTCGCGAGCATTTGTAACAGATAAGAGAACCGTATTACAAACTGTACGTGGACGAAAACCGGTTCAAACAAGTAATTATATTTGACAACTTGGAACTGAAGTTAATTAGCCAGTAATTTTCTCATCATTTAAATTAATCCACAAACAACACAAAGACTTAGAGGATTTTGTGGGTAAGAGCTCGGGTGGAAAGAAATTCAAAGAATAAAATAAACACGTACAGGTTATTAAAATATATGATCTAAGTAAGAAATGGATTGATCTTAAATTAGTTTTTTTTTTTTTTTTTCGTAATAAAGTTTTGTTCTAGTTTGATTTACTAAGGCAACGTATTTTGTAATTTTATTTGGTGTAATCTTCTCGCTTGTGAGCAAAACCTCGTCATCAAATAGAAGATAGCTTGATCTTCATGTACCACGTTTTTCTACCACAGGTTGGCAGAAATGTTTTCTTTATTTAAATTTTTTGTTAGAACTTAAGAAGGCATGTATTTGAAATAGGCAGCTTAAAGCTATATCACAAATTTTTACATGACATATCAACGCAAATATTTTGAAGCAAAAGTCTATTACTTTACATTGTTAATGAACAGTTCTAATATTTAAGGATTTGACAATAACATTTCTTTAAATGATTAAATAAGTAAATATCTATAACATACACACACGGTCGTCTGTTCCCATGTTAAGCAACTTAATGCTTGTGTTACAGATAACAGCCAGCTGATACAGCTATATACTTTTTTATGATAAAATACATAGAAATATTGTATATATTGTATATATAAATAAATAAAACAAATATTACACCCAGACTCAGGCAGAAATCGAACCCGCAACCCGCGGAGCAGAAAGCAGGGCGACTACAAACTGCGCCAACGATCAGTCTTCTATTACGAGTTTATAGAAGTTTTAGAGGTTAATCCACCACGTAGAGCAAATTGGCGGATACACGTTTCTCTGAATTTATCCTATCATTTAGTTTTACCCATCGCGACCGAACCTGCGACTTTCTTTGCAATTGTACGTAAATTTGTATTATTTGCTTTGTTAGTAACCTAAATAAATAACCAAGATTGAACTTGACTTGACGTTTACAAAGATATCTGATCGGAAGCGGATCATGAAACACAAACAGACGTGTTAATTGTAAGTGCAATCACAATGGTGCACGTAACAAGTGACTCACAATTCTCACAACCATTACATCTTATATTGTAGTGTAAAGGTGTGATAAATTTATATGTAAATAAATTATTATCATGACTCAGATAGTCAGATTGTGTCTGTGTTTATTAAGAGATTCGGAGGCGTTAAGTTCGAAAACCTTATATTTGACCATGAAAAAAAAATGCAATTTTTCTTTTATTAATACAGAAAAATGTAAAATATTTCTGTTAAAATAATTAATTAATTTATCTTACTAAAAATATTATTAATAGTATTCATTGATACATAGAGGGCAGTATTGCTTAAAATACTCGTATGTATAATGTATACTTAAGTCTTAATAGTCTTTAGGTATTCCTACTTCTAACAATAATTCAAAAAATATGTTATTTTAATTTTATTCCCATCCAGTTTTACATATAATAGTCAATAAGATTCAAATTCTTTTTCTATGATAATAAAATACGCCAAGAAGATTTAAAATGTACCGATACGTGAATTTTACTCATTATAGTAAAACAACTTTTTCGGATTTTATTGCAGTCCTTCCGTGAGCATGGTTGCTGTAAAGTATCCGAAACGTCGGGCATCTAAAAACCTTAGTAAGCCGCGATACATACCTAGGAAAAGAAAAGCCGATGAGATGAAAAACGATATTCCGACTTAAAAACTATGTGAAATAAAAATACAAAAAACAAAGGCATTGATTATCATAAAACCGGATTTAGACGATTGTTCCATTGTGTTACAAGGTAAATAACCAACGATACATATTATTTTATATATTTTATAAATATTATAAATGCGAAAATAACTGTTTGTTTGTTTGAAGACATTTGATAGGGATATTGTGAACCCTTTGTTTGCGAAAATAGTTAGTCTAGACCTCTTTTATTGCAACAAAAGGCTCGAAAAGGTTAAAATAGAGGATTAAAATTTGTATGATAGTTTTTCATAATCGAAGAAGAGTAACTTGAGTGTTTTACTGGAAAATTAAGCATGATAAATCATTTAAAATGCTACCCAAAGTAGCTATTTATGTCCACTCGTTACTACCTACATTTTATTATTATGTACGAAAAAAAAAGAGGTAGTTTGTGAAAAATGTTGTAATATTACGCCATTAAAAATGTAGTGTCGATTGAAGGTTATATCTGTTATCTGAGGATTTCCCTAATATAAAAGATTAATAAAAAAAATGATTTACAATTACATAATAGTATTAAAAAATAACTTTATATTTAAATATTCACAGATTTATGAGTAAAAACCCAAATGATTGTGGTATTTACTGCCTATGATATTTATGATTATCCCATTGGCGCAGTTTACAATGCCCCAGTGTGCTTTAAGTTTCAGGGGTAGTGGCTTCGATTCCCGCTGAAAGTCTGGGTGAAGTATATGTATTTATTTTTTTATGCATTATTATCAAAAATATGTAACTTATTGACTACATAAGTTGACTGAAACAGTTGATCAGTTTGTATATCTTATATATGTTTATATAAATCAATTGCCGATCGTTTGGCTTGCTAAAACTCGAGAATGGCTGGACCGCTTCGGTTAATTTTAATCTTAAAATATTTGTGGAAGTTCGTGGACGGTTTAAACGGTGATAAACATAAATAATAAGTAACGGAAAATACTAAACAACACAATTTCATTTTCCCATACAAAATATTCCTAGTTGGGAAACATCTTCGTCTTTTGTCAAAAAAAAAATTATCACTTAGCAAATATTTAATAGGTGAGTTTAGAAAGTGTTTTATCCATATTTTTCCCATATATAATAATATGTAGATGATACGAGGATCATCGGGTTATCTAGTTAGTACATATTTATTAGGTATATTTATAGCAATATTTTTGAACCCATTAGTTATTCTTTAAACTGTAGAAACTACTTCTTTTAAAAGACATAAAAAATATTTAACTTTTAAATTAAATTAAGTTTCGGCAACTAAAAAAAAAAAGAAATATAATACCCTAAAAGTGCATTAGTTACTCACACCTGCCTTTTCGCATTTAGTTCCGCGCTGACTCACTCTGTAGATACAGCTGCTTGCTCCGAGTGGGCGCTGTTACGAAAACTATTAAAACCATTCTAAAATACAATGCATATCAAATACAAATACTATTGTTTGCTTTAGGCGCGCTTTTAGCTAATTTATTTATTTTTACAATACTATTAACATAAATCTATACATCTGATAGGTATATTACGTGAAACAAAAACTTTGTATCCATTTTTACGAAAATTACGCGGACGGAGGAGTATGAAGTTTCGCACACTTATAGTTTATATAGAGAAGGTGCAGAATGGTAATTTTTTTTAAATTAATGCATAAAAAAATACATAAAATCGATAAAATAAAAATTGCACACACTACCATGTATTTGACACACACACACACACACACGCCTATATACTCTTTTGTTTATTATTACGGCGAATTACTTGATGATGTAAATTAAAATTGTTTTTTTTTTCTTTCAAGTGGTAGCCAGATTTACGCGATATTTAATACCGCATTGTACGCCTTATTTATTGCAATTAGCGTAATATTAACCTTAGTGTAGCCGTGGCGTAATAACGACCGCATTAAGGCCACGAGCTCTACTTTCATATTTAAGAAAAAGAATAGAAAAACGAAACAATAATTATGTTCGTTCAAAAAAAAACCGCCTTCTGATTACATCCACAAGTAAGCGACAAAAATGCACTATCCGTTTTAACTCAAATACTCGCGATCTCGTTCAAATTTAAAATCAATTTAAAATTTAAATGGGACTCCGCAACAACACCAGCTTTCAAATAAAACAAGAATAACCAAAATCCGTACAACCAGCAAAAAGTAATGACATAAGACAGATAAAAAATAAAATAAAAATAAAGCCGAATTGAATTAAAAAGGTCAAAGGTAAAAGGTTTGAATTAAAAATCTGTAATGCTGAACATACAGCAAACAAGCCCCTTTACTCTTTTAAATTGCACGCGTCTGTTTAAGTGTTAGCACTCATACCTAAGGCTCGCTTAGAGAATTCTAAACGAAGCAGGTGCACACAGGCGGACGTGGCACTTGACACTTAAAAGAATTTTTAGCGACATCTGGCGACAGACCTTTTATGCTTTTGTTCCTGCTGAGATGTAAAATATTTTAGTGAGTTTAATTAGGAACGTAATACTTTTTATAATGACGTGCAATTATCATAATAATAATTTTTGACAATAGTCGAATTACCATTGCTACTACAACTGTTTCGAACGCGCTAATTTAAACATCCACAAAATACAAAATATCTCAATAGCCAGGATTAATACCTGTATTTAAATAACAGCTGACAGATATATACAAATGTGATAAATAATACACATGTAAAATAAAAAAATATATTACATACTGGACTAACTGGCCAATCAAAATACATAATTAAATAACACAACCATAATATAATTGTACTTAATGTAAGTATTTTAAATATTTTATAACGATCTAGTAAATATGCGCATTTGCAGTTTGCACGTGTTCAAACTATAAGAGCTATTTCATAACAATAGGAGCTTAGACTTTTTTCCGATGCCCAATTTAGGAAAGTTGCCGAGATATCTAATACGTCATTATCAAAGTGGACCAAACGTTCAAGGACACACGTTGAAAAATAAACTTGTCTCTCTAACTATTAATTTCACGCGTTTAACAATTCTAAGGCAGAACGGATTAGCTAGTAGGTTATAAATTTTGTGTGCAAGTTCCATAAACACCAAACATGCACACACATTATGTATGTGTACACAAGCACAAACGCCCAGACTTCAAAAATCAATAATAATATGTATTATATATTGGTCGTGTGCATGAATCATGAGTCTGAGTTGCAAGTTTACAGTTGACCTCAAAATCATTAATAAACAAAAGCGATTAACGTAATAGATACACCTTTTATTGAATTTGTAAAGTAAACTAAATACAGATAGTAACAATAATCTTATTGTGATAACGTGCTATAATTTATTGTTTTGACGCGACATCAAATATTACACCATATGGCAATGGTAACTCTTCGAAAGTACATAATAAATATTATTACCCCGTAATATTTTTTCTTTTATTTGATACATGATTTTGACATTATATGCTTTGTGGTTATGGCAGTAAAAAATATAGCCACCCTCTCTCTTCCCGCGGGTGTCGTAAGATATATTTCCGTGCTGATTTATTTTCCTTGTTTGAAGTGAAAAAAAACCATCAGTTGGATTCCTTAATTAAGCAAATTAACTTCAGTTCTTTCTCCTAACTCCTACTCTTATAACTTATTCACCAATATAGATTGATGGTATTATAATTGTTTTGTAAATGACATTTCCCATATATGTACTTTTTGTAATTTTACAAGTCAGTCAATCAGTCAGTTCAGCCTATCGCAGTCCACAGCTGGACATAGGCCTTTCCAAGTTCGCGCCAGACATCCAGGTTTTCCGCAATCCTTTTTTTTACGTGGGGAAATCCATCATGGATACCACTATATCGATATCACGGTTATGTCACACTCCTACCTTGGTGGGGCGAGAAAGGGTCACGCTAGCATTCGCCATCTCGCCCCGGATTTCCGCAGTCCTCATCCAGCCTACACCGGCAATCTTACGTAGATCGTTGGTCCAGCGGGCCGGAGGACGTCCCACACTGCGTTTGCCTAGATGCGGTCTCCACTCGACACGTCTACTCAAACGGTCATCGGCACGCGACACGGGTGACCAGCCTACTGCCACTTCAACTTGCTAATTCAGTGGGCTATGTGCGAAAAACAATAAACAAAACAAATCTACTGTTGTCCATTAATTACGATACATTCTCTCAATACGAACGTTGTAGCTTGTAACTAATTGTGGCCACACATCTTGTTTTTCCTATATTTACAATCAAGTATCAGTGAAAGGTCAACTTTGTTTTCAGTCCGATAGAGTTTATATTTAATTATAGTTAAGTACTACATATGTTGTTATGTGTTTGATAAGTAAAAGTGAGTCAGCCGCTCAATACGACTAGACGCAAGTTCTTGACCTCGTGTTATTGTAAGTGCATCGCTGATATGGTTGCCAACAGCTAAAATGATAACAGCTAATTTTCTAAGACTCCGAAAATATGGATAAAATTCAGTTGTTTCTGAGGAGTTGAGGACATATTATTTATATTTATAGGAAAGGTAATATTCAGTTAATTAAATTAATTTGTATGTAACGTTATCTTTAATATTTTATAAGTATATCTAACGATATAACGAAAAGAAAACTAGAAAGTCTACTTCCGGTCTCACAAGCGTACCCGCGGGGCGAGGTAAGATGGGACATTAGCCCCACTCTGACTCTAAGCTAATATAATTTATATTTTAGACTTTGATAAGAAAATCTTAGGTAGATTTAACTAAAAAATTCGCAAATTAGTATTGATAGTGAAAATAAATGAAAAGTTGCAATCAATAAAAGAATGTAATTTTCTACTACTTACCAAATTAGCATAAATCCTAAAACAAAAAATAATTGCCAGCCCTAATAGCTCAGAATCTCGTAAAAACTATACACAAGTGTGAAATGTATAATATTAGCGAAGAGAGAGTGAGACAGCACTACTTTTGGTGATGTACGCTATCTCTTTCTATCTTACATTGTACTTGTTTTTGTTTCTGGGAACATTATCGGACTCCACATAATCATTGACATAGGTCAGGTTATTTATGTATGGAACTTATAATGAATTTTATATTTAAATTAACAGTGATTTGAAATATATTGTATGAACACAAAATTTAAGGGGTATAAAAGCAAAACGGACAGAAATTATTTTGTTTCAACCGACATCAAAAAAAGGAGGAGGTTATCAGTACGACTATACTTTTTGTGTGTTACCCCATAACATTTAATCGGATTTTGAAGATTTTATTTGAAATCTGGTGCTTGTCACATGACTAAACCTCATCCATCAAGGTCCCAATTATATTTGAACGAGATATGAAGAAGAGTTTTTTGCTGTAGTTTAAACAATGTCTTTATTTTTATTTTTACAATTTACAGCGTCTTCGGTGCGACAAAGCCAGCCATGCGGTTACCAACCCTACTGCCCAGCGTGGTGACTATGGGTAAATTACATGAGTTCGCGCCAAGGCCGCAGCCTATTAGCAGCAGTTGACTGCAATTCTATGACAGGGGGGGGGGGGGTTTAAAAAAATGGTTATAAACTGTAATATAATAACAATTGCCAAATATAACTATTTAAAAAGTGTATGAACTGATGTGGTGACTTATACATTTTATAAGCACTATATAACCTATCTTGTTTATTATTCTTTAAGTCAATGGTTATTTATTTATATTATTTTATTGTTACTTTATCAGTTTTATTGTTACGTCTGCAATAAGAAGCGTCAATATGTTTACACTTAGAAAGTGAATGAAGACATCGAGTGGCTCATTTATTTCGTTTCGTTGCGTACGAGACGGTTCACTTTCGAAATACATATTTTATGATTGAGAACAATAATATAATTAGCCGAAACTGTGCCAGTATTATATTTTACTTGCTAACTCGCTCGACTTTACTTACGTCTACAATATCATTATTATAATTATGTTATAATCTTTTATCTTTTTTTAATCTCCTTATGAATTAGATCTCAATGTATGCACATAAATTTAAGCCGTCGGTTCCGGTTTTTATCATGTACACCTGACAGCGATCGTTACTCATAGTAGGAAACAAATCCGCAAACCCGCATTGGAGCAGCGTGGTGGATTAGGCTCTGATCCTTCTCCTACATGGGGAAGGAGGCTTAAGCCCAGCAGATATTACAGGCTGAAAAGTAGCGTAGCGTGTGTACATAAATAATTATGTATTATGTTCTTTTTATGTATTATTCAATTAGTTTTGCAGTACTGTGCCCCGCTGTAACATCATCTCTCATCACTGTCGGTAGACTGGTAGAGAGCTTTTTTTAGCGCCAATTGTCGCTAATCAGATTACCCTTGCCAACTTTCTTTTATAATTACAATTTGTAACAATTGTTTTATAATTACAATTTGTAACAATTGTTTTATAATTACAATTTGTAACTATGTTTTAAAGTGCAATAAAGAATATACATATTTATATTATAATTTTACACTGCCCAAGTAGTTATTTACTTTCACTAAATATTGTCTGGTTGTAATTGCTATACCTAATAGCAATGCCTTGTGCTTTTACCTTCTGTATATTTTGTGTTTTTTTATTATTATTTACTGTGATAGGATTATGCTATAGCATATCATAGACTTTGACTAGGGCGTTAGCGCAGTTTGTAGTGGTTATATTTTCTATTCCGCGGGTTGCAGGTTCGATTCCCGCCTGGACCTGGGTGTAATATTTGTATTTATATATGTATTATATCTGTACATTTATAAATAAAAATAGTTATTAACAGGCGGCTGTTACCTTTAAAACAAGCATTAAGTTACTAACCATAGTAACAGAGTACGACCGTGTGTATGTTATAAGATATTAATATAATTATTTATAGTTTTAATCTTTTTATACATATATTATAATTCTTTATTTCTATAAAGTTTATCACTGTTCCGATAGTTTTTGGAACAATTCTTCTAAATATAACGATATCTAAGCCAGAATGATCCCTCTTCGATAACATACTGATTTATGTTGTTATTAGTAGACCATAATGACCGAATGAATTTATTTATGTACACTCAAAGGACAAAATAAATGTTTTCAAAAGCTAAAATGTTAAAAGTGTTGATATCTCTACTCTAATAATGATAATTTCAACTTCCGATTTGAAATTCGAATGTCACGTTAATACTTTCACTTCCATTCTTTATTTCATTCCTTCAGTGAATTAAAAAAAAACCTGATAACAATAGCGGTCAAATTGGATCGAATGATTTGATTATAGAAACTACTTTTCTAGACATGTAATAAGCCATTTTAAATTATATATACAGCACAAATTGCTATTAGGTACGTTAAAGATTCTAAAAATGCTTTCGAGGGCAGACAGCATAGAACTTTGAAACGAGGAAAATTTAAAAAACGAATAGATATACTACCGAACACAGTAACTTGTTTGTAGATGTTACATTATTAAAAAGTTAGTTGTTAAACTTCAACAAACAAATAAGACTAGTGTTTTTGTAGCTATATTAGTTGAAACTTGTAACATTGTTTGTTATGTACAAGTCGAAATTATTTTGTTAACACGATACAAAAGCGTCCTTTGTGTCAATATGTCATTCGCTACTTGATCTCTAACTATATACATTGTCTTTTAGTGCTTCCGTAAAGATGAATAAATAAGTAATTACTTGTAACAACATATTTGGCCACATTAATTCACACTCATTCGACGACCGAGCAAATTGTTTTGTTTTTTTTTTCTCTATTGGTATACTAAACTAATATATTTACGGAATATGAAATGTTAATTATATTATATACTTTTTGAATACCTAGAGTAATATTTCGTATAATTATCTATTGATTACCTAACAAAAAGTAGTCGATTTATATTCAATACACTTAGTTAATGACATGGCAGGCTTCAATATTGAATATAATACACATTTCATATTTGACGACCACATTAGCATGTAAATTCTATGTGGGGTCCGGTAACACATAACACAAAAACCAACGCCCAAACCACGAAAAACAATAACCAAGAATGATAAAGTTAATTTCGTAGCCTGTGGAAGCCTTGTAATATTAGGAACGCCGCAAGCGCGTTGCCGACCCTACCTCTTGCCCTTTTCCCAGGATCTGTCTACCTTACTCACCACAGAGACACAATACAACTTGAGAGCATTATTAGCCTGTGATGTACTTTAAGATTGAGGTACAGCCCCAGTTCATTACGACACCCCAGACGACGGTTACATTCGTTGCTACGAATTTTTTGAAAGATTTTTTCCTGCTGCGCTCTACGACGAATACGAGATATTAGAAAATGAGATGAAGTATAAATATTGTGACTTTAAGAAAACGCCTACGAAGAACATACGAATCTGTAGGTACTAGCATTGTAGCTTAGTTATTTTAATAGGACAAATATATTTCACGTGTTAGCAATTTCGACCGGCAATCGCCAGCAATTTAAACAATTGAATGCTTGAAGTGTCATTATTAAATTGTCACACAGAGCCATTACGATGACACATTAAGGCGCCTGGCGCTTGTTTCGATAAGAATATATTCAAGGAATACACACACACATAAAAAATTAAAAACGTTGTATTTATACTTCTGGCATGAGTTGTACTTAATTGTACTCCAAACGGAATGCATCCAACGTGGGTCACAAACATTACTCAACGCGTATAACTTATAGCCTACCAGTAGTTAAGAGATTAACGATATCATCGGTGCCCATATTAAAAGCCTTCGGCGAAATACGGAGAGGCTTTGCAGGACCATATCGAGAATCCTGCCTGAGAGTAACCTTTAATGAACTCATTAAAATGTTAATTCATAAAAAATTGTATTCAAACTTTCCTTTTTAAAAAATATTATTATTTTCATTAACTACAAATCATTTTTTATCCACACAAATAAATAAAATTGGATCGTCTGTTTGTAATATTAAAGTAATCGCTTTTTACTAAATGCATGTGGATGTATACATGGTACATATACCAAAATAACATTTTTTACAATTTTTGTCTGTCTGTCTGTCTGTTGTCTGTCTGTCTGTTTGTCTGCACGGTTTTGACGAGACTTTCTGAACAATAACTTTGTTGTTAAATTCTACACGGACGAAGTCACGGGCACAGCCAGTTAATTATAAAGCACTACTAAATAACGTATTCAATTCCATTTATACTAGAGCTAATCTCGCGAAATAAATTCTTTTCGTGTTTTTAAATAATAACCTACCTGTACTTACTACTGACCTACGTATCTCCTTTTGAACTCCGTTGATTTTCTACTTAAATCAATTTTGATGGAACAAAAAAAAAACCTTTTAGGGTTAGAAAGTACATTTTAAACATTAATTTATTTTAGAATATCAGATTATATTTTAAAATATGAGGCTACTTACAACCAAACTATGACTCACAGGAGCATAGTAGAAACTAAAAATGTTAACCAATCAGACATATTCCTAAACTATACGATGGAACTACTCGAGATGTCCAGCATAATTGTACTGTCAGTCATTAGACCTATCTATGAAAGCCTCCGGAAAGTACGCATAAGTGAACTCGAAATCCATTAAGAGCTTTCCAAGATCAACCGCTACACATTAAAAATCAATCTATATTTCATTAAGAATCGTCATTAAATTCTACTAATTGTCATTAATGTTTAAGTGTTGAATATCTTTTTACATTTATAGGTATTATGTGTGTTTAAAAAGCTAATGTAGAAACTTAACGTAAGTTAAAGTTAGGTATGTTATGTCAATTTAAAAGCATAATATTTACATATTATAACCAATAAAAATAAATCTAAAAATGTATTACAAAGCTATATTAGGGAACGGCTCAACCGAATAAGCTATTTTTAAAATTAATCTAATACTTTGAAGGTTCAAAATTAAAAAAAATAACCAAAAAATTGGATTTTTTTTAAACGTAACGGTTGATTCAACTCATCACGCCTTTGACAATTTTTAAGATATGATTTGACAAATTGTTACATGTTAAAGATTTACTGCATTGCTTCTATGAGCTATGAAATGATGTTTTATAGCCTAAGTTCTCTTGTTAAATAGGCTTTTAGACGCAAAATTTAAAACATTTTTTTTAGAAATTAGAATAAATTTAGAATTTCGTCTGGCCGCATCTAGTTAGTATTTGTGTTTCGTCGCTTATCCTTTTGTTACTTTTTTTTTTCTGCATAGTGACCGGTCTTACCATCAATATATAGTACTTTTCTACCCTCATTTTTTTGCTTTTTGTGCCGATATCATATAGTGAACTGTTGTGTATTAACGACACGCTCGACTAGAATTATTTGAAACTTATAGCTATTTAAAAATGTATATGTATAATGTGTTCTTTCTAATGTGTTTCTCATATAAGTGAATTGTGTAATTCTTATGAGAATAACCATCTTAGGCCTAAAGACCCTACAAACAGACAGACGACATATTTTTAAATAATTTGTGTCTTAGTATCGAGTAAATAACTATATGCACTTGCAAAAACAGTTATTTTAAAATCATAGATAGACGCTACAATTTTATTAATATGTAAAGATGTATCAGATAATTAACATTAATTACGCAATGAAGTAACTTGTTAATAAGTATGATTAAGGAAGCGCGCAGATCGATTTAACGATACTGTGATCGGTATGGATAATTGATAATAATTTATAGGTGAATTAATTTAAGATTAAATCAAACCTAAGACTGTTTAGTTTACGAAACTGTGAATAACAAAAAATTGACTCGCATTAGGTTTCTTTGATCTTACTTAGTTATTACGAAATGATTAAAACTTTATATTCAATTAGTCTAATTACCTATTTTTTTTTTTACCAAAAAAAAAAAAAAAAAAAAAGAAAATAAAGAGGAGGTTCTCAATTCGACTGTATTTTTTATGTATGTTAACTCAGAAGTTTTGACTGGGTGGACCGGACCGATTTTGATATTTTTTTTTATCAAAAGGTGGTGCGTGTCATGTGGTCCCATTTAAATTTAATTGATATCTAAAAAATACTCTTCAAATTATTATTCTATCTGTTTTGTTTTCGTTTGCGAGCAAACACAATTATAACTTAATTGATTCTTCGCCTAAATGGAGAAAGAGGCCAATACCAGTAGTGCGATATTACAGGCTGAAGTAATCAATCAAAGTTAATCCCTTTAAATCCCTTCCCAAAAAAACTGTTAAAGAGAGTAAAGATTAAGTCAATATAAAAATATCAATACTTGTGTAACATAGACTAGAACGCAACAGGCGTATGAGAAAAATAACACAAATATTTCCCAGATTGCCTAACAGTTACGAGAGATACCGGTTGACGAGTTAAGTGCTCGGATAAAACCTAACTAGATCGATATCAGCTATCTCGGCAGCTAATTAAACTGACTGTTACCATAACAACTTTTAATTACACCGTTGACATCACCGATAGTTCAGACAATCAGCTCATTATCTTATAATATTATAAATAAAATTCTCGTGTCACAATGTTAGTTACAATACTCCTCCGAAACGGCTTGAACGATTTTTATGAAATTTTGTGTGCATATCGGGTTGGTCTGAGAATCAGCCCACATCTATTTTTCTAAACCCTAAGTAATAAGTGGGGATTAAGGGGGTTAATAATATATATGGCAAAACAACGTTTGTGGGGTCAGCTAGTAATATTATTAAAACGAAAGTTCGTGTGGATGTTTCACGAAATACTCACTCAAAATTTCTGTGCGATCTCGAATAAAGCCAGTAAAATGCTGCAATAAAGCTAGTATATTTTATATAATAAAAATTTGAATAGTAGTTTGAATTGAACAAGGCGATCTTAAGATTTACTGCTCCAATTAAAAAATCTAAATTACGAGTATATTGCCTGTTTATTAAGGAAAATTACAGGCTTTTTAATATCACGGCATCTTAAAATGCCTATTATGTTATTTAGTACAAACTTGTTTAAAAAGATAAGCTTATATTTAATATGTATATTACATTATATATTATTACATAACTTACCATTTTAAAAGAATACGTTTCATTACTTAAATATTGTATCATTATTTTAATAAAAAAAATATATTCATTTATTCTAAACTAAAACAAATTCATTTATGAAGTCAAAAAAATGAAATAAAGAGTAGTAATAATAATTACAACAAAATTTTTTTATGTAATTAATACCATACAGGATTGTTTATCGTTGCAATGCGACCTTAATAATTTATATAACTTTTATACAGATTATAATATAACAGTCAACGCTGGCAAGTGTGAATGCATCTCATTTACGCGGAAACCAAAGCCTATTCTATATAGCTATCATTATAATGGCGAAAAAATTAACAGAAAACAAAGTTTGAGAGATTTGGGGGTCTACTTTGATCAAAAAATGATACTATCAGATCATATAGAAAATGTACTAATGAAAGCATATAAAAACCTGGAATTTGTTCTTCGCGTGTGTAAACCGTTTACAAATATATCAGCTGTTAAGTGTGTTTATTTTGCTTATGTACGGAGCATTTTGGAGTATGCTAGCCCTATATGGTCACCTCAATACCGCATTTATCAGAACCGCCTAGAACATATACAAAAAAAAATCATAAAACATTTAAACTTTCGGTGTCGTAAATTTTGTGAGAGTTATGAAGATGGTTGCGCGGAACATGAAATGCTTTCGTTGGAGCAGAGACGTATTCTTTTGGATACGGGTTTACTCTATGATATAATAAATAATAAGCTTGATTGCCCACACCTAGTATCTAAAATGGGTTTCCGAGTTCCTAAATATCGTACCCGTAATACATCTATGTTAGAAGTTCCTCAACATTATTCGAATTATTTAAAAGACTCGCTGTTACTGAGACTCCCTCATACGTTTAACACATTATTTAAAAACGTCGACATCTTCACAAAGTCTAAAAGGATATTTAAACGAAAAACCAATATAATAAAAATACTATCTGAGTCACCGTAACAATGTATAAACTATAAGTATATATTATGTATCTGTATATGTATGATGTGTAGCTCTATATATATATGCCTCTTTTATTATGTATTTTTATATATGTATATTGTTAAGTGTTAGTTAACTGCATCTCAACATAGAAATTCTCTTATAAGCATTTTTTGTGTATCAGAATGTACTGATTGACTGTTGTTTTCTATTTTGTCAACGATATCTCCAAAATACCAATTTGTTAACTTTAGGGAAACCTGTTATTGGCTTGATTATTTGTTATATGCTTAATGATAAGAATAGTATATAAGAAGCTGTTGGTTTTCTGAATAAATAAATAAATTACTAAAAATATTTATTTCTGATTGTTTTTAAAAAAAAAAAAATAAATACATAACGCATTCTTTTCACACTACAATCGGGTATAAAATAATTGTCTGAAACCAATACGTAAATTAAACACAAAGTGGTAAGTCACCATACGTTTCCCACGCTGCAATGTACCAACAACTTAACAGTTACCATATAAAGGAAAAAATTTAAGGTCCGGTTTCACCAGTTGTGGATAACGTTATTTGACGGATGACGGTATCCAACAGATAAAAAAAATCATATACTATTCGTTTTTTATCATCTAAGCCCACAATATTCTTGAAACATTGCTTGCTATTCGTAAATGTGAATCTGAACATTGTAGTTTATTCATTGATGAGAAACAGGTCCGGCCTGACGGTCGGGTAACGTCCTATTCTACCTCCTGCTACTTTATTCACAACTGACTAAAACCGGCGCTAAATCACCTCGAACAGTTTTCAAATCTATTGAAGGTCGAACGAAATGCAGCGAATATAAATATTATATTATGATGTATTGAGAGTTGAAGGAAAAGTGCATTTTTATTAAAAAGAAGAAGTATTCTATATTTCCGGACGTTATTACTTATGACTGTTAGTTCTGTTGCTAAGGAAACTCTTTTTTGTTCGATGGGGAACGTAAAACGGTTATGCGTTTAACTTATTTTTTATTTTGTTATGTTATTCATAGACCAGAAGTTAATAAAAGTTTTTTGTTATTCATTCTAACACATTTCCGAATAAAATTGTTAAAACCTGTGTAATTTTGTTTATACTATTCTATTAATATAATTACGACCTGTTTAACCAGTTGTGAATAAAGGTTATCCTGCAAATAAGTTGTGATTAAACTTTAACAGCTGGATATAGAATAAGCCAATGTACCTGTTTCACCTCAATTAATAAATAACTAAATAACAAACGCTTTTCACACTCAACGGCCCCTAGTAGGATTTTCTCCTGTGTTGGGGGTTCGGAAACAATATACACAATACACATGCACAATAGCCCAGACCACGACAAACATGTATATGGCCAATACAAACATCTGTCGTGAGCGGGGATCAAACCCGCGACCGCCAGCGCAACAGTCAGTACTGTGACCGCTGCGCCAACACGTCGTAATAAAGAACAAGTTTTTGATACCTATTTGCCGAATAGAAATATCTCATAAATACAGTAGAATTCGATGGTGAAAATTAATGGCACACTAAAATTTTTGACCCGCTTGACATAAATAGCGTCATCAACATCTGGTGAAGCAGGATAAGGATATAGAATTAAGGATAATATACATAACCCTACAATTATAGATAAGATAGACAAAGAATTTAAGAGAAAGAAACCTTTTCTTTAAGGAGTATTTCGTGCTACCATTCTTTCGTCAACTAGATAATTATATTCTATCATAACCATATTATTACTCTTGTATACCTATTTTTATTTTAAATTTTACACAAATCCGGTCCAGTTGGTATTTGATTATTATACTCATAGGTACAAAATTATACCCAACAATTATAAAACAAATTGAATAAATTCCTTCGGAGATTCGATTCAATTGACTATGTGTTATACGAGTGTAGCCGACATAGATCTGCTAAAATGAGGACATGCAATAAAACAAGCCATGATTCGATTGATATTATTAACCAATTCTCAGCGGCGCCATCCGAACTTCATATTTCTATTTAATTTTCGTTGATATATGTACAATATTATTTTAAGTAACTTAATTACTTTATTTATTTTTAAAAGCAAAAATAAATTTTTGACTTTACAAAAGTTAAAAAATTAAACAATTATCTCAACTTTATTGTTTTGAAACAATTATAAATAAAACAATATCGCAGTATCGCGCTGTATCCATGCAATAAAAAAAGCAAAAAGCCATTTGTCACACATTGACATAAACGACGGTTTCTAGGCACGCTAGGTCCCATGACATGTATATCGTTATTGATTATTTTATGTGCTATATAACACTAAATACGTGAGCTTTTAGAAACCTTTCAGAGAAATTACTAATTCTTAATTAATAAGCTACATTTTTATAGTCGCAGCGAATGGCTTTACGCTTATCGTTAACATAGATAAGGTTAAAAAAAATTTTTTTTACTTTATTTAACAGGGATTTACAACAATTTATTATTAATCAGCTAATCCGGCGAATTTCGCACCGCCATCTTATTATTTGTGAAAAAAACTGGTTTTTTTTTTAATTTCTTTTTTACAAACTTGGTATTGGCAATAACGTACTTACATAAAAAAAAAGATTTGTATAATACGGTTCAGTCGTTCGTATGCTATGTCCGTTCATACATTAGGGCGATAATTTTTCTTTACGTAAATAAACAATACCTTGGTACAGCTGTCATACCACGTATAAAGTTTGTTAGTTTTATAAGGTTATTAGAAAACCGGTTTAAAATATCTTGTCTATACACGTAGTACTACGAACACAAAGAAAAATCCAACAGGTGTGATTATAAAGATCAACATACAAGCTCCGTAGTATGAGACCGAGTAACTAAACTCGGTAGAGCTCGCTTATTATCGTATTGTAGTAAATTGAGATTTTCCTGCCCTAGTTTCTATATTACATCAAGGGCCACTCGTCAGCACTTGTATTGTCAAGTCTTACTAAATCTTTGTAATCGTGAAAAATCTTTTACAAAAAATCGTATGTTATTGAGGGTTATTTTATTCGAATGTTGCATTGAAAGTGTAATTCTTTTTAAGTATGTACTTTGAATGCATATTGTCGACCTAATTATAAATATAAAAAAAAAAATAAGTAAATAAAATAAAATAAATAAATATCGAAATCAAAATGAATTATTTAATTGTAAAATGTTCTTAACATATTTATTTTTAAAATAAAATACCTGACATTATTATTGATAAATAAATATAATACAATATTCTTTTGATCGATTCATGAAAACCTATAGCTTCAGTAACTTGAATATCAAATTAGAAAAACCATTTTCTTTTTATCATATACGTAGACTATTTTTTACGACTTTATATTGTGTTCTACTATTATTTTATTTACTATCCTAGATCATTATCATTTTTAACAACATAAAAAGTAAACTACATTTTTGTTCTAGCCTTTGTAAGTCAAAATGGTTTAATTAGTTTTGAATGTTAACATTTGATATTAATTAGTAATAAAGCAACAGCAAATTATTTTATATGGACAACATATTTAAATTATATCAAAAATATTTTCTACATTTTTGCCAATATGAGCAAATAATAATTTTAACTTTTAGGGTAAACACAACATTTCTTAGAATTACTCATATCGTTTAGTTATACGGCGACGGTTCTCATTGTATTGAATTGGTTGTAATTGTAGTAACGAGCTGTCGCCAACTGGCACATTCCTTGGAGATTTACTGTCAACTAAAAATGAAAAATGCTTCTTGTTATTCACTGTGTAAATAATTTTACTAGCGGACGCGGGTCTCCAAATTTCCTCCTCATAGGCCCATATACAAGAACGAAGACGAAGTTATCCACGAACATAAATAAAAAATATATATATATTTCTATATATACGGCCGAATTAAGTAACCTCCTCCTTTTTTGAAGTCGGTTAAAAATGTGCGTTAGTCGTAACACATCTTTACGTTATGGTGACTATATGACGGTATGGCGTCATGGTGCAACGGGACACGGTGCATCTGTTGTCTTTATTTACACGAAACGTAATGACGGTTCAACTTTTTTTATATAACCAGATGTGTATACCGTTTACACATTTAGACGAACAAATAATAACTTTATTTGGTATAGACATTTTTATATAGTCTTATTTTGGTCAGATTTATGTGAACGTGTTTATTATTAAAGAAATTCAAAAATATATTCTATGTTTATCTCAGTAATAATATTTTGTATTAGCTATATATGGTGTTTAATTTGAAATATAAAATTAAATATTTTTCGATGTATCAAATGTGTAAACATTATATACAGAGTTAGTAAAAGTTTTTTTTTAATAATTATATACTATTACTTAATACTATAGTTTACTATTGAATAGTGTATGTGAACTTTATCACATTATCTAGGTTTCCAAACATTGAAATAAATAATGTTTATAACTTACTATTACACCGTGTTTATAAGAAAAAAATTGTATATCAAGTATGAACACGTAACACAAAACAAAATAAAAAACTGATAAATAGTAAAATGTTTAGTCTTTTTTTTTATCGTTGACAGTTGCGATATCATTGTCTTAATTTTCTATTTATAGCTTTTCCTTATTTTTACTAGCACGTTGGCGTAGTTGGCAGTGACTGCTTTGAGCAGAAATCCTGGAGCACCAGAATTGTGGATTCGACACCCGTCTGAGTCTGGGTGTATTATTTATTTCTGTATGACATTAACTTTATAAATATGTATACGTCCAACTTTTACCTAAAACACAAGCATTCAATTGCCTTTGTTTGTTGAAAGAGTCAACAGTGTGTGTATAATAAATATATGTACTTATATACAGTAAGAGCAAATAAATAGTTTAACAATCTAGGTCACCGTTTGCCATAACAAAGGCAGGTGTGTCTTATCATGAAGGATTTATTGACGAGCTTATATGTCTAAATATCTATATAGACTGATATGCTAAAATCTATTACATTACTTAATTTTGCTTTATATCCTAGCTTCTTTCTTGTGGCAAGGTAGTTTTGTAGGAATCTAGAAAAGGTCACTATTAAGACTAATATTTAAATGTTAAATTTGAGACATTTTGACGGGTGTTCTTATAGTTAATTTTCTTATAACTAACTATAAGACCACTTGTTGCAGGCTCTGTTCTTTATTTTATGTTTTGCTGTATACTTTTTGTATGTTACTGTGTGCAATAAAGTTATTTATTATAGATATATAGGTAGGTACTGTTCCGGTACAAATCCTAACAACAATTAAGCAAATTAAAAATATTTAAAAAAAGTCAGCAAAACATTAAAACCTTCTTGGATTAATTATATTGGAACAGATAATCAACGGATTAGGATAGCTTCGTTCAGTTTCATTTATCCAAAATGCAATCTTGTCTCGCACCGGGATGCTCAGACGCAGTACGCGGCCACAAATATAGACTGCGCTTCTGACATCTCGACGTTTTAAATTTAGAACTTCGAAACTTCTTTCTTAAATGTTACAGACCTTTTGAACATAATTATTCTGAGATCTTATATATGTAAACTTTTGTATAAGAACATGCATATGTGATATATTTATAAGATAAGATAATAGATAAGTTATTAACGTCCGATTTTAAATTTGAACGAATCGTTTTATTTATTTTTTTAAATATAGAAATTGGACTTAAGTTAATTCGATATATTTTTATCATCACAATTATAATTAAATAATGTAATTTTGTAACGCTTTTATTTTTGGTGCACAAAAAAAAATATTTTTTTTTTTGTATTCAAACCCATCATTTTCTTTCATTGTACAATTTTATATATAACAAGCTGACTCGCCAAACGTTTTCTTGCCGCTAAACGCTATTTAAAACTTGTGGTAGAAGGGTGAAAATTTAGGGTTGTATGAATTTTTCAATACCAGATTATAATAAAATAAAAAATAAATAATTTATCTAAAAATTAAAAAAAAAAGTTGGGGTGGACTACCCTAAACATTTAGGGGGATGAAAAATAGATGTTGTTCGATTCTCAGACCTACCCAATATGCACACAAAATTTCGTGTGAATCGGTCTAGCCGTTTCGGAGGAGTTTAACTACAAACACCGCGACACGAGAATTTTATATATGAGAAGATTATAAGAAATGTCGCGCGATCCAGATTAGATTATTATTTATATTTAGGGCTAGTTTCACATGATAAAGTTTATCCTGCAAATAACTAACGAATAGAATTTATCTCCCGTGATGTAAAATTATTAGGACCTGTTTCTCCTCAATTAACAAACTACAACTTTTGATTCATATTTGCATTCATAAAATGAATATATCAAAAACAATTATCTATAATAGTGCATATCGTCATCCGTCAAATAGCGTTATACACAAACGGTGAAACAGGCCCCTACTCACGCTGTTCTAAGTGACAGCAATGAATCCCTATTTTGTAAATATGAACAGACTACATGCTATATTTTCGTCTACTATACCACCTTGATGAATTCTACATAGACTTAAAATGATATAATACCTAGCTCCAAATCACAAGTGTAGATAATTAGCACAATGAACGGACAATACCTACATACAAAATGTCAGTGGCCTTGTACATACTGTGTTATGTATACATGCGTAATACGTTATGTATTATCGCATAGATAAATATAGCTACGATACTATTTTGATTTTTTTTTTTTTTGTTTATATATTCCGATAAACTTATCTTTACGGTGACATTGACCTCTTAAAGTAATGTGTGTTTTTATTTAACTGTTTACTAGCTGTACCTTGCGCGCGTTGCTACGCTTTTTTTTGGTCATGCCAACTCGGAAACCTTTGTGGGCTTATGCACAATATTTTGCTGAAGATCATAACATGATCAAATGCATAGTTTACGATTCTATAAAGTACATACAGACAAAAATTCATTTTTATATACATATGAATTATAACGCTTCTATGATAATAATAGACAGGACTAGACTCACATTAACTCGGATTCTTATCTCGATGTTATATAGCCTATACTATGTCTCAAACGCTAATGCAAGGAGTATTAGCAATAACATACTTTTCCGGTTTAAAACATTATTTAAAAAAATTGACAACAATCTACGACGTCAGTTTTTATTAAAGCATTTGACATTTACGTTTTTTTTTTGCTCTGGTTGTTGTTCCTGTTTTTTTTTAACAGTAGATATAACTATCAAAGTAAGACTATTTACAAGTATGTATAGATAACACCATAAACTACACTAAATTCACAGACATTAAATAACATAGCCACATCATATGTCATGACCAATCATCCATATTAATTTAAATGTCAATGTAAGTGTCAATGTCGTGTACATTCATTTAAAAAGTTAAAATTTAAAAAAATAACCGTGGTTTTACGCGCGTACTGTCAATCCCGTGGGAATATCGGGAAAAAAGTATATATGTTAATTCATCTCAAGCTATCCATTTACCGATTCCAAAGTATTTGCGTTAAACAGGTACAAACACCCATACTAACTGTCCCATCGATAAAACTAGATGTGCCTCGCACTTTCACTCGAGTAACTTTCGATCCCGTGGGAATACCTGGATAAAAGATAGTCTATGTTGTAATCTGGATCTCCAGATAGTACATCCACTTAGTACCAAGTTTCAGTACAGTGGTTTTATGTGTGACAGATTAACAAACATCCACCCATACTAACAAACCTCTGCATTTAAATATTAGTAGAATTACAAATGCATAGATATATATTGCTGCCCAGCGTGGTGACTATGGGCAAAACACATGAGTTCACGCCATTTTTGGCGCGAACTTGTGGAGGTCTATGTCCAGCAGTGAACTGCGATAGGCTGAAGTGAGTGTGTGAGGTATATATTTTGACTTTCATTAATGCCAAAAAGAATGAATCCGCCAATGTCACGTACAATGTAGAAAACACGTAGAAGATTGATCGAAGGTCTTCAACTTAAAACTCATTTGAATACAAAATATATTATACTAAACTGTTCACGTTATACATAGACCGTAGAGGTCATTGAATACTGAAATACATTTACCGTTTTCTTATTTAATGGACAGTGAACGGAAAAACAATAAAGTCACGAGGCTTCGCTACAAAATAGTCACAGTACTTAAAAAGCCGTTAACGTTTCGAACGAACGCTTCTGACGCCGTAATACAGTAAACCATTAGGCAAACGAAAAAAAAAAACTGACTTCAATTTCATCGACAAGTAATACAACGTAAGTAGACGAACAAAATGAACAAACGCACTAGTCGTCACTACAATTTTCGAGGGTTCCCCTCGATTTCTCTGGGATGTTATCATCCGTGTCTAGTTTCCTTATCATGGTACCACCGCTAGGATATATCTCCTTCGGCCTTCCCAACAAAAAAAAAACAATCATCAGAATCGGTTCACCAATAACGAAATTATCCGCAAACACACATAAAAAAGATTTTAAGTTTAAAAATAGACCCGTTTATTGCTATCCCATTCACTCAAGCGTTTAATTTGATAAATTATTTAATTCATTCTTCAATGAAGAAAAGTTTTCTCCAATTTACTCAACGTTGTCGCCTATTAGTTAAAATCCACTCAATTCAATTAAAAAAAACTCAATTAAGGAATATAAAATATAAGAAATAAAAGTTATTAAAGTAATGAGTGTCCACATACCATTACAACCCGTCTTCTTAATAAACAACATAAGCTACTTTCGTACAATTACAAAAATCCACAACAATATTATTATTACAGGCAGAAGGCACAGACAGCTACGGTCAAAACTTTTTACTGAACAGTTAAGTATATCAACTCTTTCACTTATTTCCATAAAAAAATTAAAAAAAAAAACACCCCAATATTCTGACCAGTAATCACACCCATAATTGACGTCAAATAATGCCAACCAGTTTCTTAAGGTGTCATTAGAATTCGACGCAACACCAAAAAGCATTAAGTACCAAATATCGATCTTATTACATACACAATATACAATTTGTAAAAATATCTCGCTGATATCGTGACTAATGGGTTTCGACCGGAAGTTGACTGCTAGCAATGCAATGAACGCTCTCATTGTTTCTTGGTGTGAATATTTAATAAGATCGGGTCGCACTGAAAACGAACCATGATTAGATTTATAGTACAGACACTAAATTATGTGTGTTTAATTATAAAAAAAAGAAATACATATCAACCGGCTGTTATCCAAAGCACAGGCAACAAGTTCCCTACTAGCATATTTATTTCTTTCTTTATTTATGTATGAATTTATGCATTATTGTGTATTGATATCATTTTTATTTTATACTAGCTGTGCTGTGCCTTGGCTTCACTCGCGTGAAAAATTAAAATTATTTTAATATTGTACAGTAGTCTATAGCCAAGCCAGCCCTGCGGTCACCAACCCGCCTGCCCAGCGTGGTGACTATGGGCAAAACACATGAGTTCACACCATTTTTGGCGCGAAATTTTGGAGGCCTATGTCCAGCAGTGGACTGCGATAGGCTGAAGTGATGATGATGATGGTAGTCTATAGCCTTTTCGGTAGATGAACTTTTTAATACAAAAATAATTTTTCAATTCGAACCAGAAGTTTCTGAAATTAGCGCGTTCAAACTAACAAACTTTTCATCTTTATAATATTAATACTAGTAGCCCGGACAGACTTCGTTCTGTCAAAAATTTATAGTATTTTTTTTTTTTCTTTTAGTGTTAAAAGCTTCGGTGGCCCTTAAGGAACATACAAAAAATAAATTAGCCGAATTGGTCGAGCCATTCTCGAGTTATGCGCTTAGCAACATTCATCTTTATTTATATAGATTTTAAGTTATTTTTATTTTGTATATACTTTATTGGACGTTATAAGATTGACTTAATTGTAGATAAAGCTAAAATAAAAATAAAAATAATGATTTAGAAAAAACGAGCTGTCGTCAACAAGCTGTCAATCAGCTTTGAGTATGCCTTTTACTCAAAATATCATTCGATTTTCGCATAATTCTTTATATAGTAAAATAAAAACTGCGGTAAATGAAAGTCGTTGCGTTACTCCTCAGCGAGTCTCGACACGGGTTGAATAGGGTTTCTTTGTCCTGCTTTAATTAACCCGACCTTAATCGAATAAGGTTTCTTGTTCATCCCACGTAGGGTCAAACGGTTACTTCAATTTGTCACATTAAGCGTGTCACTAATAAACTTTCTTCATTTAATGCTGTTAATTGTTTTCCTTCCTATTTCTAGAACAATTTTGGTATATTTACTGATATTATATCTGAATTTGTTTAATCTTTTCCTAATTTGATGGGTCGCTTTGGTTTACTCTAGTAGGCACTTATTAAAATTTGTATTCCATACTAGCTGCCCGGACAGACTTCGTTCTGTCAAAAGTTAATAGTATTTTTTTTGGTATTAAAACCTTCCGTGGACCTTAAGGATTAAGTATACAAAAAAAATTAGCCGAATTGGTCGAGCCATTCTCGAGTTATGCGCTTAGCAACATTCACTTTTATTTAAATATAAGAAGACTATCTGACCAGTCGAATTTCATACCGACACATTCTTTTCCGTGCATATGTCGATTTTTGACGTGACAACGTCTCATAAACTGATGAACGCCGGCTACATGCACGGAAAAGGATGACTCGTTGTTCCGTTACGCTCATTGTTCCGTTGCGCTCATTGTACGCTTGCGTAGCATCTATCTTTCTTCCACTCGATTGGTTTATGCGTCCGAGGAGATGTTTTGTTATGACGTTGTCACGTTAAACTATCATCGTCCGTAAACCAACGTTACAACGTAACAACCAATTTTTAACCAAACTTTGTCCTGACAATATCGAACAATAAAAAATAATTATACTAAGTATTTAGTGCTGTCTTCTGGAAGTTATACTCGTACATATATTTCGACGGCTACTCTTATTTATGTATCTAGAATTCTAGATTAAAGACTTTACTAATGTTTCACCAACACGTCTTCATACCAAGATTCATCCAAAGCCTTTCTGCCATTCTGTCATTATTGAATGACAAATGTCCATACCAACTTTCGCACATACAATATTATTAAAATTTTAATCTGAAATCAATGAACTGAATATTTAAACATCAAACAAGAAGCCTCTGTCTGCTTTTTATCATATTGCATCGAAATACATGACCTATATATATTTTTTATTTGTATATTTCGCGATACCGGTGTAAGAGCGTTGAACCTGCTTTTGTTTATATTGAAAACAATGTATAGGCAGTTGAATGTGATGTGGCATCATGCCAACACGTATTACTATTACTGTTCAATTTTATATTAATTAGAAATATTTTTACTCTTTATTACGTATGACATGATGATTATTGGAGAGACGACAAATCTGTCTTAAGAATGTCGTACGACTGTAACGTCGGCATTAAAACTAAAAAAGGCGTTTATGTATTTATTTTCCTTACGAACACTTTTTCGTTATGTAAACTAAACATTTTTTTAACGTTTCATTTTTTAACTTTAATTAGGATACTTATTTCAATAAAGAAAATGATACAATTATATTTGTCATTACATTACATACAATCATACATCTACATACAATTATATGTTGTGTGGAAATTTAAACGATTGTAGATGCTGGATGCGTATTACTATCTATTCGTGTAGATCTACGTGTACATACATATATGTACATATATATTTTTTCTATTCAATTACCTTTCAAAATAATTTTTGAAACATCATTTTAAACAGTAATTTTTCATTGTGAATGTGAAGCCGACCGATATATGATGATATTCTGCTAAGAACAACTGATAAGAGTCTCAACAATTACTCTTTTAAACGTTTTATACTTATTTCTAATATATACAAATTCAAACGTTTATAAACATACTGGTCAACAGTTTTCGGCTCTATATTAACAGCGTCCATTAGTCATCGCGAACATAAAATCGATTTTCGTGCAAATTTAATTTTAGCATAACTCTTGAAAACAATTCGTGTTTTACAAATTTTTATACAAATCGTGATTCAAAATTACTATCGAGCAACGTTAACGGTAAAAATATCAGTCATATTCAATAAGATTATCAGCAATATTTACATAAATTAATACTTTATTTTCTTTGACCTTTTTTTAAACATAGATGTGATGAAAAAGCCTGTAATTATTAAGTATTGGGTATTATATTGTACACAAGACAAATTTATCCTATGACAGATATTTCATCTAATTTATCTCAACTAGGTACATTTCTAACTACAAACATTAAATCACAATAATGCTCTGTATTAAACGTCAATACTAGATACAAGCGAAACAATTCATTAGAGCACAAACAAATAAACGTCAATTAACTTTCGCTCCCAATGATTATACTCGTAGCGGTAAATAACTCTCGAAGTGACAGAGTCGCGTGCTAAATATTAGTTCATCTACGACGCGCCCAGCGCGGCCCTACTTACAAATCAGGTCAATTTACGTAGTATCCATTCAGTTTTAATTACACGTAATAAATAAATTGTGTCTTAACGGTCATTAGGATACAACCGTGCCTCCAGTACAAACAAGCCAATTTTATTAAGGTAATACACAGCTAGAAATATATAAGACAAAATCTGGAGCAGCTCGACTGGGGAAGTACCTCAACCTTCCAGAAAATCACAGTTAAACAGCACTAATAATCTCCAGTAGTGTTGTAAAAAAACAAAAAAAAAGACAAACGCACAGATTAAAAAAAATCTGCATGGCCTACATTTATATGCTTCGAAGGTAGAGCATGTTGCTGTGATCACCTGACCAACCCTTTGTCTAAACAATCTTTACGAATAATAATAATAAAAAAAACTATCTGTGCGGATGTTCTAACCACAAATCATAATTAAATCAAAAAAGTAATTCGATATTGGGTTAAAAGGCAAAGAAACTTCTTAAACCTTTACAAAGATCATTTATCTGAAAAATCCGTTAGTGTTAGTGTACGCAGTCGTGTAATAAATACGTGATTAAACTAAAAATATATTCAATTTTGTTTTGGTATACCTCTAGCGCTCATTAGGGCATTCGGAAATCCTTAACGTTTGCTTATCTGCAATCAAAAAATTCGCATATTTTCGAGCGCTATTAGCCGAACTGTGCAATAACCACGTGACCGGGTAAAGTTACCATAACAAATTAATTATAATAAAACGTGAAGTTTTGTTATATAAATAATTAAATGTTATATAAATAATGTTACTAATGTTATTAGCATTAACTTGGGTGTCTGACTTTGCAATAATGTTATGTTTTAGTTGTCATTTCGAAATTATCCTTCTTCTATATGGAGAAAAAGGCCTCTACCCAGCAGTGGGATATTACAGGCTGAATGCTTGCTTCTTGAAATTAAGAAATCTTAATTTTAACCCCCTTTTCTGATATTTCTTGTAGTTTTCGTTAAAATCAAAGAGAAAAAGAAAAAAAAAATTATATTTTCTCAAAAAGAATATATTTATTTGATTAATTATTTAACTTTCTCAAATCAGGCAAAATATGTACATGCAATTGAAAACCATTACTCTCGTTATATTGCAATTAGACAATACATATATTAACATTTTATGGGAATATTCTTTGATGGCTAATAGTTAAACAATCTTTATCGTTGCCAGCGACTGCGATTGTCCGATAAGGGCGATAATAGCGCAATAACTGAACAATTATTTCGCACGTGCTAGTCGGAGTTATTCGATTACTTCAAAAAATTATATGCCTTAAGCTTATTTACATAATATACGTAACTGTATTTGTTAGTGTATTTTATATACAAAGATCTTTGTTTTTTTTTTAACATGCACATTTTTCAATCGTCTATTATTCTATTAAATAGTACATAAATAATTTTTTTCTACAAGTATTCGTGATTTAAATTTCGATTGCTCTGCTTTCTGCTCCGGGGGTTGTGGGTTCGATTCCCACCTGGACCTAATATGGATGATCTTGATGTAATATATATATCTTCATCATCATCATTTCAGCCTATTACAGGCCACTGCTGGACATAGGCCTCCACAAATTCGCGCCAAATAATGGAGTGAACTCGTGTATTATTATAAGTATGTATATACAATATATTATTGTTATTATTATATTAATTTATTTTATATTCAATTACGATGAATCTTGGTATGTAGACAGCTGGGCATCCAGAATAACACATATATTTTCAATTTTTTTTCAGACATTTCTTCGTGATCTTACGTTAAGTGGCTAATTATAAAACCAAAACTTTCCAATATTAATATCAGTATTATAAGTTATTTAGTTTATGAGAAGATACCAATGGGAATGAACAGCAAATGTAACTCATTAGCTATTATATTTTATTAAATGTTTATTAGAGAAAAATATAGGTATTAGCGTGCTTCAGCTCGTAATGGTTAGCGTCCATTTCACGCGATATAACAAACGAGGGCAGATACTTTGTAATTTTATATTTAATTTTTATTTTCCGTTTACACGCACATAGAAGTATATTCTATTAATATAACGCTTTATGTTTTCTTAGTACATATTTCAATTATATTTAATTTGTATATTTATGTACTTCTAGCAATGGAAATTTACTTCTAAATGTAGGTACATAATTATCATAAATAAATAAATATCTACAACATACATATACGGTTGTCTGTTCCTAAGATAAGCAACTTAATGCTTGTGCTATAGGTAACAGCCGGCTGATATAGCTAAATACTTTTTTATAAATATACATACAAATACTATTATATATAAATATATAAATACAAATATTACATCCAGAGGCTAGACTCGGGCGGGAATCGAACTCACAACCCGCGGAGCAGAAAGCAGGGCCACTACAAACTGCGCCAACGAGCTAGTCAACTTAGTAAAGTACAAAGTCAGCAGCTTGTGTACGTGTATAAATGAATAAAGCAAATGTGAGTAATACTCTGTTAGTTAAATAATATTATTTCCTGTTTTTGCATTGTCAACATATAAAAGTTTCCTTATATATGTCATAAATAAACTTACGTCTTTATAATTTATACTAAGAATGAATAATAGCGTGAACAATATTTGCTAACATGAACTTTCATACATACCGCCAATACAATATGTTCCTTTAGTGTATATAATTTGTTAACCAAACGAAAACATTATTGTAAAATAAACAATATAACATTTCACAGACAGTATGCGTAAACAAATACAGAAACAAATAAAAAAAAATCTTACAATTCATTTGTTCATCAACTCATTGCTAAGTTTAATTATAAACTGTAAAATCAGCTGATCGTATCTTTAAAAGAAAAACACGTGCGAATAATACGAGATAAGCGTGAAAGTAAGTGAATATTAAGATCGTTTAAATCTAATTAAAAAGTAATAGGACGTGACGTCATGAGGAAACGCACCGTGCGGCGGGGAAGTCATCATTCCCATACCCACAAAACATATCCAGAAATAAAACCGCCACTCTTAAATGAACTCTCGCACGGACCGGACGCGCGTAAAGATGGAAGGGAAAGAGATCATATTAAAATAGTCAATCTAAAAACAGCTGTTGACGAAGTGGATGCGTTCAGCGTTGCCTTTCCGATGTCTTCTGATTTTTATTGTAGTCTGTAATTATTAGTAGGTTATTGTACTGTAATTATTCTAGACACTGTTGCGTGGAAATTTATCATTTTTAATTACTTTATGTAGTTCATCGCATATAGTATGTATCTATACAGATATATATATATATATACATATATAATATATATATATATAAGTATCCAGAAGTGGCAAATGCTGTGAAACAGAACATTATGACTTATAATAAATAACGGAACAGTAGAATATATAGCTAAGGAAACTGCAAATGACGTCCGGTATTTTAAAAAAAAAGAAAATAAGTAATTATTTAATATTTTTTACTCAACTGTTACATAAAAACTTAAAACTATGCATTTTTCGTCTAAAAAAGGAATTATATTTTTACGGAATTTAATAAATATAAAACTAACATTGAAAAATATTGCGTTTCCGTTTTATTATTGATAAAAAAAAAACTACATTATGAACTTTCTAAATTAAGTGCCCAATTTTTAGATTATGACTGGCTTTTTACTTTTTTTTTTGTCAAAGTCTTGAAGGATTCATTTTGTACGATATTATAAGAACAAAGACAGAATCGAGTAACATAAAAATCACATAAATGTTTCTAGCGACCAATAACTATAAAAGAGATGTAAATAAAGAAAGACGGCACATGTGTTCAATGAATGTGTCCACAAACGAATGTTTCATCTCTATTACACTTACAAATACGAGAGTATAGACACTTTTAAAAAATACATTTAAGGACTAAACTTCATAATTTTTAACGTAATAACGAATGACACGGATATAACTGTTATGGTATATTTTTATATACTTATTTACTTAAGATTTCACATTGTACACAAAATTGGATAAGTATAAATCTTAATATATATAAATCTCGTGTCACAATGTTTGTCCTCAATGGACTCTTAAACCACTTAACCGATTATAATAAAATTCGCACACCATGTGCAGTTCGATCCAACTTAAAAGATAGGCTATATTTTATTTTGATATATTATGTTATTATTATATTTCAGGAAAAAATAAGGTGATACGAAGTTCGCCAGGTCAGCTAGTAGGTTTATTAAAATTACAAATACATACCTAATAATAAGTAAAAATGTCATAAATAAACTGAAAGAAATGTAAATGTGTAACGTATGCGCAACTTCCAACCGAATGCACTAAATTGGATAATTCTTTTTTTTGTCTTCGTTATATTAAGAGCAAAATTTATAGAAAAAAAATCGAATCACGAAAAAAAAATCATGGCGGTACGAAGTTCGCTGGGTCATCTTGTTTTATTATAAAAATGTTGAACCATCGATGACAAATCAATCAGTACTGATTTCCGACGAACGGATGTAACTACTGACTGACTCATGCCATCATTATGCTAAATAGTATAGTTGCGACGGCCTGAGGAAT
The DNA here is from genome assembly GCF_905220565.1 of Melitaea cinxia. Classification (NCBI taxonomy): domain Eukaryota; kingdom Metazoa; phylum Arthropoda; class Insecta; order Lepidoptera; family Nymphalidae; genus Melitaea; species Melitaea cinxia. Next base: position 4,330,745 of record NC_059416.1, read on the forward strand.
CACGTTATTCGTGATACGCATTGAAATAATATTGACTGCGAGCTTATGAAACAGTTTTTCAACAAGTCGAGCTAAAATTGTTACTAGTCCTTACGCTTTTTAGATCATAGGTTGCCTGGGAGAGGTAGCTGTCTTAGCGATTAGGCTGCCTATTAATCGCATCTGATAAAAATTGATTATTATACACGATAATAGTCGTACGGGGGGGGTGGAAACCCAAATCATCCCCTTTCCCCGATTTTGTATAGAATAGCCAATTAATCAAACATACTATTAAGATCATTTCTTCCAGACAACAACATCATTTCTTAATTCATTACAGTACCAAAATACACAACAATACGACAAGTGGCGACCAGAGTATAGTAGAATATAATATACGTGGTAGAATATTCTAAAATGCTCAATAAATTTTCTCAATGTTAATCATTGTGCTAATTAGGAATATGACGGCCAGAAAAAGTATTAAAAGAACTTTGTTTATGCAAAAGAGTTGTTCACTAAGGAGGCGCTTTGCATACTTAACCTTAGTTCGAAGGGAAGTCCTTAACGCTATAAAAGTTTGTGATTGGCAGACAGACGAGGAAGTAATGTTCAATGGTAAAATGGTCTTGACCCCTTTATTGGTAGGAACTGAACTGTTACAGATAGTATAAGATTCATCATATTATAATAAAATTATATAATATTAAGAATTTGCAACGCAATTTGTCTAAATTTTTTTTCTGTGTGTTATCTGATGACTATTTACAGGGCTTACCGATTTTGATAATTCTTTTTTTGTTCGAAAGCTTGTGCTTGTCGTATGGTCTTATTTAAGAGTTGATCCATTTAAGAGTCAGTCCAAGTATCATTTTAAGCAAGATCAAACGTCAATAGAGAGTAGGTTTTGAGTTATTCGTAAATTCAATACTTTATATTATACTCTCCTTGACGATGTAAATTTAAGACTTTTTTGTTTTAGAACATACATAATTATGTTTTTCTATAATATTCGATAGAGTTTTGACCACATCCATCATTCTCCTTCGAGTCTCGTCCATCCTACACGAGATTGAAGAAATCGCCGGTGCCCCTCACAACTGAAAGCTTTCTCTTTCCATTTTGAACCGATTTCAAAAAAAGGAATTTCAAATTCTTTTCGTCATTCGACTGTATAATTTTTTTATCTAATTTATCACTTCAGAACTTTTGACTGGGTGGACCGATTTCGATGATTCTTTCTTTAATAGAAAGGTGGTGAATGTCATGTGGTCCAATTTAAATTTTATTAAGATCTGAGAAGTACTTTTTGAGTTATCGCTAATAATCTATTAAAATCGTGTATTTACTTGATTACAACCTACGTTGTATTGTACCACGTAACTTTTTATTGGGTGTACCGATTTTGATAATACTTGTTTTAGTCGAAAGCTGATGCTTGTCTTGTAGTCGCACTTAAATTTAATCGCGATCTGATAACAATTATTTCAGTAATGTTTGATAACGCGTATTTACTTGACTATTGTTTCCTCTACCTACGTTGCGTCTGGTCCATCTAATTAAAGCTATTTTTTCTCCGTTTGCAAGCAAACACAATTATAGCACAAAGAAAATAGTTTTAGTATGAAATCGGGATAATAAAATAAGATATAGCGTATTTTTTTTTTTTTTTTTTTTTGTTATATTACGTTTTATCAATATTATTCAGTTGAGGGTCAGCGCAATGGCGGACGCTAACGGGCGGACATCCGGTGATATCGAGCTTTTACCATGCCAGTTAGTCTATTTAGTGCACATTTAACTGTGCTAATTTTACTTAAGGACAATGAAAATTATATTTTTATTTACTATTCATTATATATCCCCGAAAATCACTCTGTGGCTGTACCAGTCCGTCATCAGGCCAATTATCAGCTACGGCGCAGTGGTTTGGTGGCCGAGAACCAAACTAATCACCGGCGAAGCAAAGCTACAACGACTTCAAAGGCTAGCTTGCATGGCGACTACGGGCTGCATGAGGACCACCCCGACTGCGGCCCTGGAAGCCCTACTGAACTTGCCGCCGCTGCATCTGTTTATCCAACAGGAGGCGGGAGCGGCCGCGGTAAGACTCAGGAAGCTAAACCTATGGAGAAACGTAAAAGTAACACATACAGGTATACTTGGAGTACTGGCGAACAGGGAACCGCTCATCGAAGCGGTCACCGACAGAATACCCAAACAGTACGTATTCGACAAAAAATATAGAATACAATTACATGAAGACCCAGGGGAAGGCATCAACCCCAGGGAGTTGAGAATCTTCACAGACGGGTCGAAAACATCAACAGGTACAGGTTCTGGGGTTTACTCAGAAGACCTGAATATCAACATGTCATCGCCATTGGGAATCCACAACACCGTCTTTCAGGCGGAATGTATGGGAATCATAATGGCTGTAACAGCGATCACGGCTAGAGAGGTACAGGGTTTTCCAATCCGTATTCTTTCCGATAGCAGATCGGTCCTGCAAGCCCTACAGAGCGACACCATGACATCGGGGCTAATATACGAGTGCCATCGAGCTCTGACGAAGGTAAGTGAAACAAACACCATTATCCTCCAATGGATAAAGGGCCACAGTGGATCGCGAGGCAACGACGCGGCTGACCGACTGGCGAGGAATGGATCGGAGATGAGGGTCTACGGACCCGAACCCATTCTACCCCTGCCTTTCGGATGGCTGCGCAGCCAGCTGCGACACAACACCAAGGTAATGCACCAAGAATATTGGACAAACCTAACCACCTGCAGGCAGACCAAGGAAGCTCTTCCGACGATCAACCCAGGATTGTCCCGCAAACTTCGCGGCTTTGGGAGAGCCCAGCTCCGACTACTGGTCGGGGCTGTTACCGGACATGCCTTGCTCAACAAACACTTACACAATTTAGGTGTTACAGACAGCCCCCTATGCAGAGCGTGCATGGAGGCAGAAGAAACGGCCACACACATCCTGCTGGAATGCGGTAGTGTGGCGAACTACAGGGCGACACACCTCGGGACACCGAGGTCGCTCCGGGAAGTCGTCGGCAACGCAAGGGGTCTGCTAGGCTTCCTCAAGGAGCTAGGCTGGCATGAATGAAGCCCCCAGCCTACCACGCAAAATAGGCGCACTAAGTCGTCGAGTTGCGGAGAATAGCCCGTTGAAAATCAAATCAAATCAAATCAATACTATTCATTATTATTGTTGCGTACCTTTTTAAAGCAAAGAGTGGAAATTGTAATGATACAAGCGGAAATGGTATATTGATGGTGTAGAGTTTACGTATACAGCATGCTTTTATTATAAGTATTGAATGTAAGTGGTCGGAATAATAAAGCCTACACAACACAACTTGTGAGCAATGTTATTAAGATGTAATCTTCTGGAAGGTTGAGGTACTTCCTCAGTCAGGCTGCTCTAGAATTCGAGCAAGACATTTCCTTCCGTGCCCTACCTATGATATAGCTAAGTAATGTGAGATAAAGCTGTATAATCAACAAAAAACCGTGGTTTGAAAATAGTGGCAAAGTTGACCCTTTTGCCTCTTTATGTTGCTAGTGTATATAAATAATGGCATTTATAACACAGAAGCGTAAATAAAGTTAAAAACTATTAAAATAATATTTAACATAAATTACAAGTGATTTATTGTGTAATTGAATTTACATGATATTTTATATTGTTTGATTCTTAAAATAAAACTTAATCGTAAATGGCTCTGGTGACCTCCTGGCCTTTCATTTAATAAAATTTATATGTATGGATCATCTAGCTGATAGCTGAGGTTACTATACAAAAACAAATATGACTCATTAAGACCATCTTAAGGGTAATAACTAATAAGTAAGAGTAAAGGTAAAATGCCAAAAACTTAAAATAAAAAAAAATATAAACAAAATACAGTCAATCGGGGTAACTTTGAAAGATCATTACTATATTTTTTTACCTAACTTTGACAATGTGAAATATGAGACACAAGAGTTAACTTAATATGTGCTCTCAGGTTGGTTTTCATACTCTCAAGTTATTGCAATTTGTTGGCAATTTGTTGTGTGTCAAAGTTACAACCCCTTTATGAGTAACTTTGGCACAGATCAGATTTTAAAATACACATATTAAAGGTTCTTCTTCTTCTTCTTGAGGGTTAATGGCTTTCAAAGTGCCAAATGATTACAGATGATTTCGCTAATGTCATGTAGAAACTATTAAAGGTGTATTATATTTTTACATATCTTGATAGTAACAAAACTGTTGAGCTATCAAAAAAGTTTACCACTGAAAAAAATATAAAAATTGCGCACCGAACTTTTAGCAGTTTTTGACATAAACTTTGTTTAAAAGCTTCTTTTTTGCAGAGAGTTCATTTAAGCAGTTTGTTAAGTAAACAAATTTTGTAAATGTAATGTTACACACTAAATGTGGACAACGTAAAAAATAAAAAATAATGTTGCGATTTGACTGTCCAAGTTACCTGGTCAATCAAAGTTACCCCGAGTGACTGTAAAGTTAAATGGCAAAACTATGTACAAATAAAATAATGTGTTGTCATTTATTTATCTCTATTGGAAAAATATTATTGAACTGTAGAAAAAATGGGCCTAATAATCAAAACCTTTTATACCATCTTATTATTACCAGTTTTCAACACACAGTTTTTTTTTTTTTATAATAAGAATGGGGGCAAACGAGCAAACGAAGCCATCTGATTTTTAACGGCTACCGTTGCCCATGGACATCTGCAAGATAAGAGGAGTTGCAGGTGCGTTGCCGGCCTTGTTTACAGTTTTAAAAAGAATAATAATTGCATAGAAACATAATTTGAGAAAAAAAATATGCTTTATATTTTACTAAGTGTAAGTACCACTCTGCCATTATATAATATGGGATACTGATAAATGCAACTTTAGAACACCTTTTTACAATTTTTTAAAAAACTGCCCATATATAAATTAGAAAAACATCATCATCATCATCGTTTCAGCCTGTCGCAGTCCACTGCTGGACATAGGCCTCCATAAGTTCACTCCGTTCTCTCCCTCTGTGCCAAAAATGGCGTGAACTCATGTGTGTTGCCCATAGTCACCACGCTGGGCAGGCGGGTTGGTGAACGCAGTGCTGGTTTTGTCGCACTAAAGACTCTGCTACCCGTCTTCAGCTTGTGTATTTCAAAGCCAGCAGTCGGATGGTTATCCCGCCATCTGTCGGCTTTATAAGTTCCAAGGTGGTAGTGGACCTGTGTTATCCCTTAGTCGCCTCTTACGACAGCCATGGGAAGAAAGGGGGTGGCTATATTCTTTACTGCCATAGTTCCATTAAGTCATTTAACATAAAAGACATAATAAATAAATTTGGTAATAGCTAGTGTTCAGAAAAAAATATTGCTTCGGTATTCAAAGAATAAAAAGGTATAAAATATAAATGCACATTAGTAAAATTTCGTAATGGTTTTTGATCACAAACAAAAAAAAAAATTCCATTACATATAAAATACAGTGGAATTGAGAACCTTAGTGTTTAAATTTTTTCACAAATTTTTAAATCTATTTCATACCATAACTTAAGATTTAAATAATCATTCAATCAAACAAGTATTCCGAAAATTATACTATGATAATAAACATAATTTATTTTAATCAACATTTCAATGAAATACAAAATTTAATACAATAAAATTATTTATTATTTTGTGTCTTATATTTTTAATATATAACTTTAAAGGATTTTTAACTGTTCGATTTTTTCAGTCCGGAATAAACGCTATAATATGTTTTCTACTAAATAAATTAATTGTAAAATTTTATTTAGTCTAATAACTTTGTTATTAATGGTTAAAAATACATATAATTCTTGATTTAAATTTAACAGTACATTAAAATTAAAGTATTTAATATAAGTTAAAAAATCGATAAATGCAAACTTACGTATTTCTTGAGCATCTGCGCTATCCTTTGTCAGGGCTAATAAAATTAAGTAAAACACAAGCCAGCACAAAACACTTAAACGACTACACACAAACATTTTATCACTAAAAGTCTTTTGTGACATTTTACACCTACATAAATAAATTTGTTTTCAAACTAAAGGATTACACATGTTAAGGAAGAAAACAAATACGATATTACTTTTACCGACAAAACACTACAAACAGATATGACATGACGCCGACCACTGGCGTACTGGAAAATTGACAATAAAAGACTGACGTTTGATACGAAATTTAGTGATTTGACATAAAGGGAAACGTCTAGGAACTGTCATTTTAATGTCGACAGACTAAAATTATTGAAAATCTCGTCGTTTTTTAAAATCTTTGAAAAATAATTCAAATATTTTAAAGCCTATTATTTTTTTTTTCAATATATAAACATGTTAACCATGAGTTTGAGACAAAAAAAAACGAGTGTGCTTGCACACGATTGAAGTAAAACTCACGAAACGTAACTCTCTCTCTTTCTATTTTCACTAACTTATACATATCTCCCTTTCAACTTCCGTTCGTGTCATCCGATCACACTATTCTTAACGCTCTCGTCACGCATTAGTTTACTAGCCAAGTCAAGCGTACGTAGAGAAGTTTTACTTTAAAAATCATGTACATTACCAATTAATAAACTGCAACTTTTAGATTTATCACCAACCCGCCTGCCCAGCGTAGTGATTATGGGCAAAACACATGAGTGCGCGCCATTTCTTGGCGTGAACTTGTGGAGGCCTATGTCCACAGTAAACTGTGATAGGCTGAAGTGATGATGATGATGAACTTTTTGATTCATGTACCTTCATGGCCCATGTGTTTAATGAAAATAACACAAATATTGATAAATATCTCATAGGGGGCCCTTTTTTATGTAACTAGATCGACAAACAAGTGTACGGCTCATCTGATGGTAAGCGATTACCATAGTTTATAGACGTCTGCAACACCAGAAGCATCGCAAACGCGATACCGACCCCATCCTCAGTTTCCCCTAGGAACTCTAATCACCTTAATCAACATAGGAACACAACACTGCTTGAAAACAATGTTATTTAGCTGTGATCTTCTGTAAGGTCGAAGACCCCAGTTCCATATTTTGAGCAGGAAATTTCCTACTGTGCCCTACCTCCGTTAAATCCCGCCAAGACCACATTAATTAATTCATGTAGTAAATTTATTAAAAAGGTAAGCTAATTCTACATAAATCCCTTCTCTTCTTCTTCTTTTATCTCAGTTTGATTGTAACTAAAACTTATCTCACACACCCTATGAAAAGAATCTCATAAACTTAAACTTCATAAAAATACGAAAGAGGAGAAAACTAAATTCTCGTAACTAAGTTATGAGAGGCTATGAGATCTGTTATAAATTATAATGCATTTGTCCATGTTTATATTTGGTTTTTATCAAAGTTTTGATTACGTTTAGATTTTTTCCACATGGCACTATTTCAAAAATTTTGGTTAGTACTTTTACAGAATGGCCAAAATACCCTTGGAATCTTATTAGTCCATAAATCTGACAGTAAGCAGAAGGAAAGACTACAATACACTGCATAGTGCACCACATTATAATCGAAAGTTAATATACATATTTTTGTTGAAGGGGAATGCAGATGGGGAGGCAAGGGAACATGCTATCGTTGGTGAGAAATTCGGATTCCTATACGACACGAAAAATGATATAATCTGAATTCTTAACTATCTGCCACATTAATGCGCATTGATATATTTTTATGCTACTTTAACTTTATTGCAATCAGCAATATAGTATAAGTGAATTATCTATGATGTAGACGTCAAGTATTATCATCTATGATTATCATCTATCAATATTATCAAAATGTATTTTGAATATTTAAAATAGAAAAAAACTTTATTTCGTCTTATTAAATCTTCTATCTAAACAATATAATTTGTATGTCGTTATTGTGCTTGTCGCTTCGGCTGTTACTTGTTACTATGACTTACTTAGGTTTTTCCCTAGTATCTTTCTGATTTTGATATGATGATAAAACATTCACAATAAATACTTATGTGTTATGACTAATATTCACGCTGGCATTTAGCCTTTACGTTTTATAGTTGAGTATTTGGCCATAAATATTGTTAATGAAATGGATAATTTTCCAAATTTTCAAACTATTTCTTGGTGAGTTTTATATTATTTGTTGCAGAATTTGTGAAGTCATATGCACCACAGTCGTTTAATTTAAAATAGTAATTGTGTTTGCTCGTTAACAACTTCGATTCCAAAAAATTATGAATTAAATACACATTAAGGACATATAAAATATACATATAAACTATAAATTATGAAAATTATATTAAGGACACATAAAAAACTACCCGTCAGATCACAATCAAATTTAAATGAGATTCCATGACAAACTCCAGCTTTCGATTAACAAAAGTAAGAGCTGAAAAGCTAACATACATTAAAAAAGCAGTTGAATTGAGAACCTTCTCCTTTTTTAAGTCCGTTAAAATAAAATTAATTGCTCCTAATCATGATTAATTACCTACCTAAACAAAAACTTGAATTTTTTTTAACCCTCACAAAGAACATCAAATATGTATTATATGTTAAAAAAGGTATTTAATACTCAAATGATATGTATGTTTTTTTTTGTGTCGTAGGTGTAAACAATATTGGGAATTATCTAACACGACAGAGCAGGATAAGATATTGCATCAACAATGTACAACCTTAACAAAATTGAAATTATCTGATGATATCAATGAAGTCATCAAAATGAGCAAAGCCTTTCCAATAGCATTTCTGATACAAACTGTTAGGTGGGTATTTACATTTTATGTGTGTTCGTCTACACTGTTAAATTCTTTTTATACAGCTAGGTTGGCAAACACAGCCTACGTAAGCAGGTAACCATAGCTTATAGATGCCTGCAACACTGAGGCATCTCAAGTTGGTTAGTGACCTTACTCCTCACCCTTCCCAAAAGCTTTGGTCACCTTATTCACCACAGGAGCAACTGTAGTCTTCTGTAAGATAGAGTGACTTCCCTAGACTGCCTCAGATATTAACCAGAAAATACCCTACTGTGCCCTTCCTCAGAAAGTAAACTATAGTAATAATGTGACAGTTATACTATAATAATAAGTGATGATGATAATGATGATGATGATAGTAATAATTAGAGATGCCACGAATATTCGGCAATTATTCGGTATTCGGCTATTCGGCCCCTTTTTTTCGCTATTCGGTATTCGGCCGAATATGGTTAACCATTTGGCCGAATACCGAATAGCAATTTTTTTATTTCCTACTAACTGTTTTTCCGCGATTCGCGTAAGTTATAGCCCATGTCCTTTCGAAGGCAATAGAGTATCTGTGTACCAAATTTCATTTAAATCGATTCAGTCGTTTGGGCGTGAAATCGTGATAAACAGATTTACTTCCTTATTTATGATAAAATACAGTGAGGATTACCAAATAAATTATGAAAAAACTCAAAATATTACTCACAAAGATATTTATTTAACCAAAAAAGAACTAAGAAATTAATATTTGAAATCTACCAGTGGTAAGAAACAAACACAACAAACAAACTGCCAGTTTGTTGTCATCACTATAAATTTCATAATAGTTCCAAATAGGCGATTTCTTATTAAATTGATTCATTTTGCTTTTCTCGAACAAACGGTGATATTTCTTATGGTAATCAATCACATTAAATGGTATATTTTAGTATACAGTACGTACGATGTACCAACGATCATCAAATAAAGCAGGTTGTGACGCGACCGTGACCTAATCACAAATGAAATTATGAAACAAAACCGCCCGCGCCTACCAAACGTATTAGGTACTCCAGCGATGCAAGTTTAAACTCGTACGGTGACGAATTGTGTCTTATCGCCCGCGAAAAGAACTAAGTGTGGCCGAATATTCGGCTGCCGAATGTTCGGCGCTTCGGCCAAGAGCCTCGCCGAACATTCGGTATTCGGTATTCGGCCAAATTACTATTCGTGGCATCTCTAGTAATAATACTATATACCTCAATTGTAATATTTTCTGACAAGTGCTTTTTGAGTTATCCCTCATAATGTCTATTTACTTGACTATTTTTCGTCTAAGTTGTATTTCTTGTCGATGTAATTGTAGTCAGTTTTTTTTTTTTTCGTTTATGAGCAAACACAATTTTCGTTTTGTTTTTTGGAAGTAAAACTTCTTTACGCACGCTTGACTTGGGGAGTAAACTGGTGAATGCGTGAAGAGAGCGTTACGAAAAGTGTGACAGGGCAAGGCGAACGAAAGTTAAGAGGGAGATATAAGTTGGTGAAAATAGAGAGAGAGAGTTACGTTTCACAAGTTTTTCTTCAGTCGTGTGGTCTAAAGCACATTCGTTTTTTTTAAACTATACATTGCTCTATTTTCAGGTCTTGGTTTGTGGATGATATCAAAACGTCAGCGAGATATCGACGTTTGGATATTTTTGGAGAGAATCATTTCTTAATAATGATATGTTAAATCACGTCACTGGTATAAACTAAGCAGATATAAAGCTATACGCTTCTAACGTTGTTGGTGAGTAAACGAATAAAAGAGTGTAAGATTATGTTTTTCGCTTTTCTTTTTATTTAGTACTAGCTCTGATAATATTTACAAGAAACTATTTATTGTGTTTTTAAATTTAATTTCAGATATGTTTCAAAAATCTAATGAAGGGACTGCAACAAGAGCAAAAATGTTTCTTAAAAGTGGAAAAAATCCTAAAAGTAAGTTAATGTAATCAAAGTTTTTATAAATAAAACTTACACATTTAAATCTTGCATGGTACAGATAGAGGACCACTCGTCCGAAATATGTTGTTAATATCGTCTGTTTTACTGAAGTTATTGCTATGAAAAAGTATTGTTTGCTAAGCTTGTATTATATTACATTATTTTATATTACAAAATATTATTACTAAGTTGCTTTCCTAAGCTGTGTGGCTACAGTAGTAAAGAATATAGCCACCCCCACTCTTCCCCTGGGTGTCGTAAGAGGCGCCTAAGGGATAACTCACCTTGGAACTTATAAAGCCAACCGATTGCAGGATAGCCATCCAACTGCTGGCTTTGAAATACACAGGCTGAAGACGTGCAGCAGCGTTCTTTGGTGCGACAAAGCCAGCCCTGCGGTCACCAACCTGCCTGCCCAGCGTGGTGACTATGGGCAACACACATGAGTTCACGCCATTTTTGATGCGAACTTGTGGAGGCTTATGTTTAGCAGTGGACTGGTCGAAGTGAAGTTGCTTTCCTTAGGAATAGATCACCAAGTTTATGTTATAGATATTTATTTATTTATATAGAGTTACTCTGAAATTTCTATCTCCAAATTATTTCTCCAAAATATGTTGCGGTAGTGAGATGTATACCTCAAACCAGCAGTAACTATTCACATTTTTAGGTGGTATAAACGTGTACATGGAGAACAGGGAACCGTCTGCTCGTTTAACAGAAGAGCACAAGGGCAAGCTGAAGGTCTTGACGTACCCCGTGGGATAGCAACGCTCATCCGGGAAATGAGTTTTGGTAAGTTATTTTGAAGTAAATCTTTACGTACGCTTGACTTGGGGAGTAAGCTGGTGAATGCGTGACGAGAGCGTTACGAAAAGTGTGATCGGGCGGAAGATAGAAAGAGTTACGTTTCGTAAGTTTTACTTCAGTCGTGTGGTCTCAAACGCACTCGTATTTTTTATGCTAAGAAAGTGGCAAACAAGCGTTCGGCCCACCTGCCGGTAAGCGATTACTACCCCCGATCATTACCCCTACTCACCTGTCCTGTGGCAATAACAGTGCTTGAAAGCAATAGTATTATTCCGTTTTGTTATTTCAGGTATGACTAATTACACACATCAGGTGATCCAGCAGCTGCGTGTTTCACCCAAGTGTCGGAGTTACACAACGCGCACATCAACCCGCAGTGAGCGCGGACCACGTCGCGGGACGCAGCGGTCTGAAGACGCTCTCCGAGCACTGTCTCGCTCTCACTGCGTACGAGTGAGCGAGATAGATAGAGAGATTTTACAATTACATAGACAAGTAGTAGACGCAAAATAGTTAAGTAAATCTGTAATAAACGATCAAATTTAAATGGGACCACATGGCAACATCAACATCAGCTTTCGATTAAAACAAAAAGTAAAATAAAAAATAAACTTAAATCATCAAAATTATTTATGAAGAACAAAATGCTACTGCACTATAGTGGATAATATATCTCACTGCGTTATAGACGATCGATAGTGCGAACCGAAGTAGTTTTAGTAAATGCCATAGATGGCGTCGCGAGTACGCACAGTCACATAATTACGCGTCGTCAAAGATTACAAAAAAAGTAGTCGTTATGTCTCGATCAAATTTAAATGAGACTACAAGACAAGTATCAGCTTTCGATTAAAATAAGAATCATCAGAATCGGTATACACGGTGAAAAGTTATGCGATATAATACAACGTAGGTCGACGAAAAATAGTCAAGCAAATAGGCATTATTACATGTAACTCAAAAAATACTTGTTAGATATTAATTAAATTTAAATGAGACTATATGACATGCATCACCTTACGATTAAAATAAAACTCATTAAAATCGGTTCACGCAATCAAAAGTTCTGGGGTAATATACATAATAATACCATCAAATTGAGAACTTCCTCCATTTTTGGAAGTCGGTCAACAAAGTTTAAAAGTGTGTTTAGCTACTGAATTAATTGTAATTATAAGTTAATATAGTAATTTTCTATTGTTATTTTGAAAACAAATGTTAATTTCTTTTTGTTAAAGACAATAAACAAATTTAATCACCTATATTATCGACTTGAATCACCTTTATTATCGATTTATACCGTTGCGCCAACGCGGCATAAAGGATAAAATACCTACAATTATAAAGATGTGTTTTATATTGAAAACTTCTTGCTGAGCACGATCTGCCGCTTTCCATCATATACCATTTACCAGGAACACCTCAAACAAACCGTGCGGCATCGTACGTGCAGTTCTACCTTCTCCAACAGCAGTTCCAGTACATAGTACCTATACTCAGAACATTCATTTTATGACATCTTATTGTATACCTATTTGTGGTTTTTCACGTTTGAAAAAAATCTCACAACCCTTATAAAAACATGGAAAAATGCAGACCAAAATCTTATAGTCTCTTATAATAATAATAATAATAATAAAATAAAATAAATAAATAAAAGCCGTGTGGTTCCCGGCAGAGTAAAATAGGGCCACCCCTTCCTACGCCTAGGGTGTCGTAAAAGGCGACTAAGGGCAACAAAAGCTGCATAACACCTGCGCAGCCTCGGAGTGCGTGAGTGCCTCTCCGAGTGAGTATATTAGCACTCATAAATAAATAAAAATGATGGAGGATAATTTAGAAAGGCGCATAGGGCCGCTGCCTGGGGGACGCCAGGGCGCGTCTGGAGCTGGCGCTGGACGTGGCAGCATGCGGGCCGCCAGCTAACCCCGCCGACCGGCACCACCACCTGACCGGTCGGCTTATCCACCATCCCCACCAGTTGGCTTGGCGACGACAGTCCCAAGGGACTCAGCATTCGTTGCCCGCCGCTGGTGGAGTACGTCGCATGAGATGGACACCGAAGATGAATGAGAATAGCGTACGTACTATAGGGCTGTAGGACGAGAGACCGGCGCGGGGTAAGACAGGGGGATGTAATATCACCGAAACTGTTTACCACTGCGCTAGAGGATGTTTTTAAGACCTTGGATTGGGGGGAACGGGGCATCAACGTCAACGGTGAATTCATCTCTCACCTTCGTTTCGCCGACGATATTGTCATCTTTGCGGAGACGCTGGATCAGTTAGGCCAAATGCTGGCCGGCCTAAACGAGTCCTCCCGACGTGTCGGTCTCTGTATGAACTTGGATAAGACGAAAGTTATGTTTAACAACCAAGTCATACCGGTATCGGTCGATGGTACCCTTCTCGAAGTTGTTCAGGATTATATTTACCTAGGCCATACTATCCAACTAGGCCGCAACAACTTCGAGAAGGAGGCCGATAGGAGGATTCGGTTGGGCTGGGCGGCGTTTGGCAGACTCCGTCGAGTCTTCACTTCGAAGATTCCGCAATGCTTGAAGACAAAAGTTTTCGAGCAATGCGTCCTGCCTGTGTTAACATACGGAGCCGAGACGTGGACACTGACCAAGGGACTGGTCCACAAGTTTAAAGTCGCTCAACGTGCAATGGAACGGGCTATGCTTGGGGTCTCTCTCAAAGACAGGATTAGAAATGAGACTATCCGCGGGAGAACGAAAGTAACCGACATAGCCCACAGAATTAGCAAGTTGAAGTGGCAGTGGGCTGGTCATCTGTGTCGCAGGACCGATGGCCGTTGGAGTAGACGGGTCCTAGAGTGGAGACCGCGTCTTGGCAAACGCAGTGTGGGACGTCCTCCGGCCCGTTGGACCGACGATCTACGTAAGATTGCCGGTGTAGGCTGGATGAGGATTGCGGAAGACCGGGATGTGTGGCGCGAACTTGGGGAGGCCTATGTCCAGCAGTGGACTGCGATAGGCTGAAGTGGACGAGAGACCGGGCGGACTGGCTACCGGGCAGTAATGCATCGCGAGTTCCTACTGCTTGAGCCTACGCTAACTGTTACAGAACAGAACCTGGCAGATCGAGCTCGGTACATCCAACGAAAGGGCATATTTGACGCCGCCGAGCTCGAACGATTTCGACGTGAGGCTGCTCCTGAAGTCGAACCCGTGTCCACGGTGCGCAACGAAGTGTCAGCGCAACAAGAAGGCGTTCGTAGCGAAGCGCCTGTGGAGGCGATCACTGAGGGAACAGTCGCCCAAAAAGTAGAACAGATGAGAGGGATCTTGCAAGAGGCGATTTCCGAGACTCGAGGCACTCCTCTGGAAATGAGACCGCGACTCTCTCGCCTCCCCCTCAATGCCGCGACGCGGAATGCCATTGAGGCAGCCAACAGACTGTTGCCTCCCTATTTGGAAGGCAGCCTCAGCTTGGAGGATACGGTTTCTATTCTCTTCGGCGCCGCTCTAGCGGTGCACCGCCTTGTCGGAGCCAAGACCCAGGAGTCTGGACGCGCTACTCATAAGAATAGCGACGTACCAGCCTGGAAGAGGAGAATAGAACGCCGTATCAACCTGGCCAGGGCCCTCATTGGTAGGCTGCTAGCTTTCAGGTCGGGCAACACAAGGCCAAGGATTGTGCGCTCTGTTAGAATGGCCTTCAACGGGCTAGGCATCAGCCTCGATCAGCCTGACATAGCCGATAAACTAACGGAGCGCATCGACGGCCTGAGGCAGAGAATCGCGGCATGGGGAAAGCGCATTCGCAGGTACTCTGAGAGAGTTGAGCGCTTTCGACAAAATTGCCTCTTCGTGAGTGATCAGAAAAGGTTCTATAGAAAGCTGGAGAACCCGATATCGGGCGCTGCTTCCCTAAAACCGAGTACGGTTGACCTCGTCGCCTTCTGGCGCAACATATGGTCAGGGGAGGTGGAGCACGAGGAGGGCCCTTGGATTGCGGCGGTTCAGGACGCATGTGCTAAAATCGAACCGATGAACCCAATCGCCATCTCTACGGAGGACGTCAGTGGTGAGGTCCGGCGGGCTCCGAACTGGAAAAGTCCGGGGGCCGACGGTCTGCATCACTACTGGCTGAAAGGGCTCTCGGTCTGCCATGCGACCTTGGCTCGACAATACCAAGAGGCAATAGATCGGAAGACACTCCCGAACCTTTTCACTACCGGGATCACTCACTTAGCTCCTAAGTCCACCAACACCGCAGATCCCACCAACTACCGCCCCATAACGTGTCTGACCTCCATCTACAAGACACTGACGTCCGTTCTGAGCTGTAAGATCTCACGACATATTGGTGAGTTTAATATCTTGTCTGCAGCTCAGAACGGATGTCGTGGAGGCGGTCGCGGTACAAAGGAGCTCCTTCTCATCGACTCTGTGGCGGGCCAGCTTGTCAGACGCAACCGTCGGAACTTTTCGGCCGCCTGGATCGACTACAAAAAGGCTTTCGACTCGGTGCCTCCTGAGGGTCCTCGAGCTGTACAAGATTGACCAGGCAGTTCGAGACTTCCTCGGAGTATGTATGGGGCAATAGAGCACGATCCTATGTCTCCAGGGTGAGCGACTGACGGGTGCGGATGACCCAATCAGGATACGGAGGGGTATTTTCCAGGGTGATTGCCTGAGTCCACTATGGTTCTGCTTGTCCTTGAACCCTCTAAGCACCCTGCTGGAGCGTTCGGGGACAGGCTTTCAGTTTCGGAGAGGAGGTACTAAAGTCTCCCACCTTCTCTACATGGACGACCTCAAATTGCTGGCACCTTTTTTTTTTTTTTTTTTTTTTTTTTTATATGTCACTAGGTCGGCAAACAAGCTTACGGCTCACCTGATGGTAAGCGATTACCGTAGCCTATAGACACCTGCAACACCAGAAGCATCGCAAGCGCGTTGCCGACCCAATCCCCAATCCCCCCAGGAGCTCTGGTCACCTTACTCACCAACAGGAACACAATACTGCTTGAAAACAGTATTATTTTGCTGTGATCTTCTGTAAGGTCGAGGTACTACCCCAGTCGGGCTGCTCCGTATTTTGAGCAGGAAATTCCTGCTGTGCCCTACCTCAGTTAATAACCTGTGCCTAACCTAACCTAACGCTGCACGCCTGCAGGAACTGCTGAAAATCACTACGGAGTTCAGCAGTTCCATCAGGATGCAGCTTGGAGTGGATAAGTGTGCGGTCGTGCATGTGGACAGGGGTCAGGTGACTCAATCGTCGCAGCTTAGTCTCGAATTAACATCATTCAAGACCCTTTCCGAAGCTGAATCTTACCGGTATCTGGGCATGTCACAATGCATAGGGGTGAAGGAAGTGGACATGAAACAGGCAGTTTGTGAAATCTTTTTTGGACGGCTGACAAAAGTTCTTCGGAGCTACTTGTCTGGAGCCAACAAGGTCCGAGCCTATAACGCCTGGGTCATGCCCACTCTCTTGTACACCTTTGGCATACTCAGATGGACTCAGACCGAACTTGACGCCCTGGACAGAAGAGTCCGCACAACTATGACGTACCATCGCGTGCATCACCCTAAGTCGTCGGTCATGAGACTGTACATCCCGCGGAAGTGTGGTGGTCGAGGCATGTTAAGCGCTAAGACCATGCATAACCGCGAGGTGTGCAGCCTCAGGGCCTACTTTGAGACGAGACGGGACAGCACTTGGTATGGCGACGTTTCAATGTGTGACAAAGGACTAACCCCCCTAGCCTTGGCCAAAGAGAACTGGCAGAAACCGGTCGTACTGAGCACCTCTGACCGGGAGACCGTATGGATGGAGAAGGAACTGCATGGACGGTTCTACAAGGCGCTTCACGCGCCTCACGTGGACAGTAAGGCCTCCGTGCAGTGGCTGCGATTCGGCGACCTCTTTGGGGAAACCGAAGGTTTTGTCTGTGCAATACAAGATCAGGTGGTCAAGACGAACAACTACCGAAAGCACGTCCTGAAGGATGGCACTCCCGACTTCTGTCGAGCCTGTCGTCATCCCGGTGAGTCACTCAGGCATGTGCTTTCGGGTTGTTCCGCGCTTGCTAATACTGAGTACTTGCACAGACACAACCAAGTGGCCAAGATTCTCCACCAAGAGCTTGCTCTTATGTACGGTCTCCTGGAACAGAGGATGCCGTATTACCAATACTCACCGGTGCCAGTACTCGAACGCGGCGGAGTCCGGCTCTACTGGGACCTGCCTGTCGCCACAGACAGGACGATACTGGCGAACAAGCCTGATATCGTGGTGATGGACAGGGCACGGTCGAGGGTATTTTTAGTGGACATCACCGTCCCGCATGACGAGAACCTCGTGAAAGCCGAGACTGAGAAAAAACGTAAATATCTGGATCTGGCGCACGAGATTGTCGACATGTGGGGTGTGGGGTCTGCTGAAATAATCCCTATCGTAATATCTGCCAATGGTTTGATCCCGGTTAGCCTCGCTCACCATCTGAGGCAACTGGGGATCCGGGACGGTTCGCTCGCAGCCAGGATGCAGAAGGCGGTGTTACTTGACTCGGCTAGGATTGTCCGCCGGTTTCTCGGCCTACAGCCCTAACCCCCGGCCGTTTGATTTCCCTGCCGGGGCGTATTCCTCCACCCGCTTATATAATATGTATGTAAGTATAAGTAAATTTACTATATAATTATATAAGTAGTTATTATAATATATGTATCTATTATGTATTGGGCGGGCGGAGTGACATTCAGTACAATAATAATAATACTTTATTTCAGACTAGATTTTAAGTCCATATTGGGTTAGTACAACAAAACAACATTTAGAATAAAAAAACAAAACAAAACAAAATTAAATTAAAAATCAATAAGTAAAAATAAAATTAAATAAAGTAAAAGTAAAATCAAAAATCAAAAAATTCAAAAATTCAAAAATTCAAAATTCAAATAACTTAAAAAAATTAAAAAAATTAAAAGTGATGTTAGTAGACAAAAAAAAAATGATAGCTTGGTATGATATGATATGACATTACACTAGGAGTGCATGATATAAATCGATATTTCGTAAAATATCGATATATTTACGCGATATATCGACGCAACCCGATATTAACGAATCATCTAGGTTCGATACGCGTATCGATATACCTATTTCATTCGGTAAAATAATTATCGAGAGAAATTAAAAGCACATTTTTCAGGCCACAGTGCCGGGAGCGTCCGTAACGAGGGTTGCGCGACTCCAAATGGGGACGCTTCGCCAGAAGGGGGGGGGGCAATCGTACCGGACGCGCGTCACGGTAATCGTGTGGTACACGACCGGAGGTGATTTTGATTGGCCACGCGGGGGCAGAGGGGACGAGTGGGACACAAAGGTGCGGGAGTCAACCCAAGGCCCGCTTTCATACCCGCCTGTAGGGCTGCGCGCCGAACCATGTCGGCGATCAACGGCAGCACAGTCTGCGCGGCGGGAGGAGGTGAGCCGGACTCCAAACTGTGGGGCTGTTCCCGGCGTCCGTCCACATACCCGCCCGACCCCGCGTGGTCGCGACGGCCATTCGCGTTAGCGCACAGCACTTTCAGGTGCAGCCCTCCACAAATAGGACATGGGTGCTTGTCCCCTAGGCAGGAGAAACACCAGCCTCGGGCCTGGGCAATCCGCCTACGAGCGGCCACGTGCAGCGCTACAAAGTCCGGGCATTGCGCCGTTCGGTGCCCCTGGGACTTACAAAAACGGCAGTCCGGTCGCACGGCCTGAGCGACAGCAAAGCGGGGCGACGCCTTTCTCTTTTGCACGATTTGGGCGGTACGCCATTGGATGGTGGGCCTGGGGCTTGATGTTCCCATCGACGTATCGGTGACCATAACGTCACCCATGCGACACTCATCCTCTAGGAAAGTCAGGAGCTGGTCAAAGGTAGGGAGAGGAGATGCCTCAACTCTAGCGTGCCCCTGTTCGGGGTTTTTCGATTCCCGCCGCAGTCTGGGTGTAATATAATATTTCTATATATGTATTATTTTTATGTATGTATATGAAAAAAAAAATATTTCCAACAGTCAGCTGTTATCTGTAACACAAACATTAAGTTGCTTACCATAAGAACAGACGACCGTGTGTGTATGTTATATGATAATTATTTATTTATTTAATTAATTCTCACCTCCTCCTTATATAGCTGTATGAGAAATAGATGTTTGCCGATTCTCAGACCTACCCGGTATACACACAAAGTTTCATAAAAATCAGTCCAGCCGTTTCGTTGGAGTATTTTAGCTAACATTGTGACACGAGAATTATATAAAATTATATGATTTTTCACTGAATTTTTTGTTCAATTACAATAAAATATAGCCCACGTCACTCCTGTATAGTGTAGCTTTCTGTTAGAGACAGAATTTTCATTATCGGATCAGTATTTGCGAAGATTACCTTATAATATTAGATAATATAGATTATACCTATTATTAAGTTGTTCGCAATAACCATGCAATAACAAAACGCAAAGATACGAAATTCTTCTATTCACCGTGAGGGCAGCACTAGTAGTAATTTATAATCTGTATGATGTGTCTGTGGCTGTGTTGCCTGCCCCAAGAAGCTAATAAACAGCAGCTCACCAATAAAAAAACAGGTGAAAATAGTAGGTAAAGTAAAAAAAGGCAGATTTCATACTTTCCTCGTATAATTAAAATATTTTTTTTTTTTGTTATCAGGACTCACACACATTGTTATATTTTATTTACCACAATATAATAAAAAACAAAAATGAAAGTAATATTATTTTCCACTTTCATCCTCAATTGCCTCATCTTTAGTATTTACAGACTCATTTTCCTTTTTAAAATCATACATATTGATGTTAAATTTCTTTATGTGCCTTTTTGTGCCTTCAAATGAGTAGCAATCAGTTATTTCGGACTTAACCGATTGCTACTCATTTGAAGGCTTAGTGTTTAAGTTTAAGCATTAAAGTCGCTATTTTGATGCGTAGTTTAGTT
The DNA here is from genome assembly GCF_905220565.1 of Melitaea cinxia. NCBI lineage: Eukaryota > Metazoa > Arthropoda > Insecta > Lepidoptera > Nymphalidae > Melitaea > Melitaea cinxia. The sequence continues at coordinate 4,351,271 of NC_059416.1, forward strand.
TTCATAATATTTATAGCACAAAATAATCTTTCCACGGTGGCCTTGCAAGTAAGCAGTAAGCACAAAAGTTTCTTCAGCAATTCACACAAAGGTTACATTTGTGAATGCTTGTAATGTTTTAAAATATTCGAAAAATATGTTTTGGAGAATTTTGTACATGGTTAATTTTGTACAAATTTTATACATGATTTCCCCGTGTATAAAATATGAATGTCAATAGTATAAAACTGGTCAGGGAATTCCCTCGAATCCCAACAAGAGTAGATCCTGCCATCTGGTATCATTGTGTATTATTATTTAGTGGTCATTAAAACATATTACATAGTGATAACGCTGAACGCTAATTGAATAATTGTGTTTGCTCGCAAACGAAAAAAAAACCGACTTCAATTACATCGACAAGTAATACAACGTAGATCGACAAAAAAATAGTCAAGCAACTACGCGTTATCAAAGTTTACTCAAAAAGTAGTTATCGGATCTCGATAAAATTTATATGTGACCACACGATAAACATCAGCTTTCGATTAAATTATAAATTATCAAAATCGGTACACCCAGTAAAAATTTATTGCGGATTTTCGAGAGTTTCCCTCGATTTCTCTGGGATCCCATCATCAGATCCTGGTTTCCTTATCACGGTACCAAACTAGGGATATCCCCTTTCCAACAAAAAAGAAAAAGAATTATCAAAATCGGTACATCCAGTAGAAAGTTATGCGGTATAATACAACGTAGGTCGACGAAAGAAGCGTCAAGTAAAAACGCATTATTAGATATAGCTCGAAAAGTAGTTGTTAGATCTCAAATAAATTTAAATGGGACCAATTGGCACACACCACCTTTCGATTAAAACAAAATTTGTCGAAATCGGTCTACCCGGTCAAAAGTTCTGATGTAACATACATTAAAAAAAAAAAACAGTCGAATTGAGAACCTCCTCCTTTTTTGGAAGTCGGTTAAAAAGTAAAAATTAGGAATGAAACAGAAAACAGGGTCATCAATGTAAAAACAGCAAATATACTGTTAAAACAGTAGGGTTGGTAGCACTGATCTGTGGATTCGCAGGGTTCACTGATTTTGCCCCCCCCCCTCTTTTTTTTCGAGTTTTGAACTTTTTTTACGTTTAATTGTTTGTTCGTTAACGTTCGAATGTAAAATTGTTTGTTTATATTTTATTTATTTATAATTAATTAAACAAATGTTCACCCTTTAGTTGGCCTCCTTAACTAGATATTGTGATTTTTGTCGCTCAAATTAATTAATTTTGAATTATTATCGTTTGTTCGAGCATTATTAATGATTGTTCGAACATAAAAACAGTTAAATTCTTAATTATTATTTTTGAAAAATCGTTTTGTGTATTGAAATATCATCCCGTGACGTCTCCGGCGCTTCGGAAGGTGCAGCCCCTTCACCCTTGCGTAACAAAATGCAGACCCAGGTGAGCCGGAACAGCTGAGGCTAGTCGCCGAAGACGACCAAAAAGCCGAAGCTGCGGAGGGGAAGTGAAAATTCCTTAGGCGCATGAGGGGTAAAATTAGAGCGATCGGTAGCGCGGCAGCGCCAGGGACGATCAGTAATTGTTGTAGATGGGTGTCCAGTGTTGCAAAAGTGTAAAATAAAAAATCGGAATTTTTGGCTCCGAAAAATCGGTAGAAATCGGTAGATTTTTACTCGGAGTAAAACAAAAGTATTTTAAGTCAATAATGCGTTCATTTATGTTCATGTTCCGTTAAATTAAATCAAATTCTTTATTTGCATGAATATAGTTAATACATAAGGTGTTATTATTTAGAATGTCTCATATAATCTACCTTAAACAGCGTGCAAATTTTTGTTCCATTTATAATTATAATTATTTTACATTACAGAAAAAGAAAGTACTCAAAAGCGTATACGTTTTATCACTAAGAAACATTAATTATAGAAGTAGTTCATACAAGCATCATAAATACAAACAAATCAAAGAAAATAATTGCATAATTTCATTCTTCGCAGCAACTGCTAAATTGCTAATAATTAAACAGATTATTAGTATTCCCGACTTCCCGTGGGTGCAACAGAATAGCACATTGCTGTGAAAGAAGTATAAATTAGCGATGAATTCGCTTAACACTTCACAAAATTGCGCAACTACATTTAATTTGTTAAATGCGAATTGAATCTTCCCATGTCAATAACTAATCCGAATACTAATCCTAATCCATCGATATAATCCAAAAATAATCCATCACTAGTCCTATACCTAATTCAAGAAACAAACCCGAAGAAAGTTATCTTCAGGGATTTTCCCTTGTATACTCACCAGACAATAATAAACTCTATTATATGACGTGTTAGTACAATTTGTTTTAACACACCGCGAATTTGAACGGTCATATTCGACGTGGTGGGAAGAATTTCGGGAAGTCCCCGTGCATTGATTTTGTGTTACCGTTTTCTTTTAGTGTTACCGTATTAAGAATATTATTTTACCTTTTTTTTTAGAACATTATTTTACATTAGTTGAAAATTCAAAAATTCGGTAGATAGCACTGCTAAATCGGTATATCAGTAGACAAGGGCCAAAATCGGTAGATCTACCGATAAATCGGTAGCTTTTGCAACGCTGTGGGTGTCAGCCTGGGAAAACCGCGTGAGGATGCGCGCGTTGGATTTGTTCTTTTTTTATTTTTTTTTTTATTTTCAATTAATAATTAATTATTAATTGAAAATTGTTGAATTGTCCCAAAGTTATTAAATGTAGCATTTAGATATTTAACAATGGTGGCTAGCTCTGTTCCATCTGAGGGACTTTTCTCAAAAACCGCACAGGTTTTTACTCAGCAGAGAAGCCGACTGCAAACCAAAAGAGTAAATAATTTTTTTTTGCAAGGTCTAGAGAAAATGTTACCGAATTTTTATCGGTATTTCAAGCCCTACAGTTACACTACAAGGGTACAAAATGCAAACATATGTTTTTTAATCGGATAGCATTTCTAATTTATTAGAGAATACTATTACCAACTACCATTATTTATAAGTATTGTAGAAAAATTGAATAAAGAATTTAGTGAAAATTTTTAGAGGAAGTGATTAATAAAATTGCTGCAAAATGCAAATTGCAATATTAACTTATACTGGCAGCACTGATTATCATATTCAGGGAATACCGAGATTATCAAAAACTGCAAAGCTGTGTTGTTCGATGGTTGTTCGTTAGTAAACTATATGAATCAAAGTTAACGTTCTTCTTACTACATTACGTATTGAAGCTCTTTACTTTCAAGTCGTTCAAGTTGCTGCTCTTCTCTCTTGTCCGAGCTAATAAAAATATTGCAAAATAAAGTGTAAGTTAATTTTGTTTATTTGGTTAAAGATGCCTTTTCCATCGTGGATATTATTAATTTGAAATATTTAACTATATTTTCAGTCCATAATAAGTACAATGATATAGAAAATTTTACTATATTATATAATTATAAAGTACAATTTTTTAATCAACGTAATATTGTTTTGTCGTTTAGGACATGGAGCGGAAATTCAACGAAAACGGTGTTTTCACCGGGATTGCAGATTCGTTTTGCCTTACTTGCAAGAAGTATCTCAAGTTAAATCAAGTAAGCGAGCATATTATTGAACCCGATCATCAGAAGTCCTTTCAGTCTTCGGATTATGTTGTTAAATATAAAGAAGATAGCATCAGAAAGGTAACTATAATCTAATTGTTACGTTATGTTGAGTATTTTAAACTGATACTAATAATTTTAATACGCTGGTTGAAGGAACTACCTATATAACATATTGTTCTTTATTGTTGAAGTATTCATTACGTTAATTACGTTTATGTGACTTGCATAATTTAAATTGTGTTAATAACATTTGAGAGAATATTAAAACCAACAAAGTTATCAACCATTGCCGCCCATTTTGAAGTACCTATCTTGCAACTTTTGTCCTATCTTTATAACGTTTTTATGAGCATTGTTAATTCGCTCAACACATTTAGGTTCAAGTATTTATTGTAAATAAATAAATAAATTGCGATCGAATGGCGAGCAAAATTCATGTCTATGTATGCGTGTACATGTTTACTTATACTGCAGATGAAGAAAATTTAATTAATACAATGTCTCCATGATTCACTGGAAAAAAGAACTTACTAGTAAGACGCGCTTTATGAATATAAATCGTATAAGTTAAAGTACTGGATTTCAAATTTTTTAACTACATCAACTCGCTAAACACGGTAGTCGCGCCATGTTATGGATACTCTCTATTGTATACGTTTAACGGATGAGATAATTTTATCAAATTTTATTCGCCGGACGTGTACACATACATACTTCTCAACCGCGATAACCGCTCTGGTGTAATGGTTCGTGTAAGTGGCTAAACTCGGCAGTCGGGTGTTCGATTCCCGCTCAGGGTGGATATTCGCCTCGGATACTCGTAAAGCTGTCGGTCCTAGTTGTTCTCATAGGTACCTGATAGCTATAGTTACTTATATTAGTTAATATATCTGTCAACCTGTATGTGACCAATCTTGTGGAATTAGCTTCAATCTTTCTCATATTTGGAAAATGATGTTTATGCCTAGTAGTGAGATGTAACAACCTGAATCAATATATCTAAGCTTTGATAAATATTGCATAATAATTGGTGTATTTTCATGATTTACCCTATTGTAGTAAGTAGTATTAGTAAAAAGTGGTTATTTTAATATTACATACTGACACTCCAATTTTATTTATTTCTGTAGATTTCTATTTTTTGCATGGTATAAAATAATGTGCTCAAAAGGTTTACTTCTATTTATTAATGACTAGCTGACCCGTGCCCACTTCGTTGGGCGTTAATTATTATTATATTAACCAAATAACATACTTTAAAGAACAAATTTTATAGCGATTAAATAAATAATATGTTGCTCCCGTGTATTTATTATTTTAAATTACAGAACCAAATAACATTAAAAAACAAAATTTTATAGCACTTAAATAAATAATATGTTGGTCCAACGCCATCTATTAAAAATCAAGAAAACGTCGTCGATAGACTAAAACAAGACTATATTAATAACGTCGAAAGACTAATAAATTGTTTTCTAAGTGGCGATAGATGGCGATAGTTTAATTACCATTTTGATATTATATTTTAATCTTTTTCTTATTTACTGAATTTTTTGTTCAATTACAATAAAATATAGCCTATGCCACTCCTGAATAGTGTAGCTTTCTGTTCGTAAAAGAATTTTCATGATCAGATCAGTATTTGCGACTATTATCCCCTACATATAAACAAAGTTATAAACTATACCTCTTTATAATATTAGTATAGATAAACATAGTTATTTTACAGGTGGAAGTGGGATATTATTGTGAAATGTGCAATGTTATGATGCAGAACTTAGCACGAGTTGGTATTCATATCTATGAAACGACTCACGTGGACAATAAAATCAAGCAACAACTAAAAGAGTCCGATGCTGGTGTTATAGTATTTGATGACATTTTGATAGAAAATAATGCTTGGAATGGCATGGCCAATGGTTCCTGTTTCTTATGTAATGTGGATTACTCAAATGCAGATGACCATAGAAATGAACCAGCCCACATATTGAAACTTATCCAAAGTAAATTTGAATTGCTTAAGGATAAATTTATATATAGAAAGGTAAGTTTGGATTCGCAGGCTACCATTGTCAACATGTTTGAATTATTTTTTTAAATCGTATGTGGTAATCCTACTAGGAATAGTTGATTTAATTTAGAATGTCAATTACCTTTTTGATACTTCTTCCTAGTAGACCTCTCCTTTCTCTATAGATGTAGTCCTATATGAGCAACGATATGAGATGATGTACATTTGGGCACAATGCGACAAAACACTTTTGAAATATATGTTATTGGTATAGAATTAAATTAACTTTGATTATATTGACTGATTGATTGCCTTTTCTGCAACAAGACTGCCTTTTTTATATATTTCTAATGATTCTTGTTAATTTTACTTATTTTTCCTGGTACCTATACAATAGTGTTATTATTATATTGGTTGCTGTTTCTTTTTTTTTAATACTATAAAGAAGTTTTTACATTTAGTAATCTTCATCATTCAGGACTTGTTTACCATTAATTTAAAATGTTGTAAGGTTTAGTTGCAATTCTGATATTCCAGTTATATGGTTTATTTTAGACTTATAAAAAAATTAAAAAAAAAATCAGTTATTTTTACAATACAATGTTTACTTCTATTTATTATCAATAAGAAAGTAGCTCTTTATACTATAAATTAATTAATGCCATGTTCATTTATAGATTGATGATGATTCTATCAACTGTCTGATTTGTAATACAATATTTATGGAAATATTTAAAGAAACTCACACAAATGAGTCAGAACACCAAAAGAATTACATAAAATGTCAAATGACTAAAGAGAGTAAAACGAAAACAGGCAATTGCTATAATAACAACAACAACATTGATAAGGACATAAAAGAAAGTGACACTTCTAATGATGCTGTGGCAGAATCAATAGATACTAAAAATGATCCAGTAAAAAGTGAAGAACTTACAAGTGATATATCTAAAACCCAAATTGTTGTATTTAATAAAAATGTTGTTGAAGAAGCAGAAAATAAAAATGAAGATGAACTACTACCGCCTGCCGAGGCTATTAAAAGGGCGATGAAATTTGCTAAAGACAATGGCTTAAAGTACAAAAGAAATAGCACCTATTGTAATCTGTGTGATGTACAAATGTCCTCTTCTTTAAAAATGATGAAGGAGCATGTTGCTGAATCATTACATAAAGAGAAAGCTTTGAATAAAACAACTAGAAAAATGAATAAAGTACCCCTGGGCTGTTTTGTTGAAAATATTACAACAGTTAAAAGTCCTTTCGTAAATGACATAGTTATCAATGATGAGATTTGTATAGAAAAACAAAGTTTTCTTTTAATCGGCATACATAACGGTGTCTTAAAATGTCAGGTTTGTGAAGTTAATTTGAACTTTGGAAATATTGATGAACATTTACATGAACATAAACATACTAAAGCTATGGATACGATGAATGTCCTTACTGACTTTGACTCAGAATTTGTGAGAGAGGTAATTATTCTTTTGATTTATATTTCTTATCTATTATTGTTAACCTTGAAAGTTTGCTTGGACAAACCCCCTAATCTCCAGATCTTATAGTTGAGTCAAAATTATTTTAATGTTGATTAACCTGTATATGGAGAAAGGCTGCAGACCACATAATATCACGCTACATGTAGGATAGGAGCAAGAATAACAATGTTGCAAACACTGTAAAACTTTTTTTTTTTAACCGACTTCCAAAAAAGGAGGAGGTTCTCAATTCGACTGTATTTTTTTTTTTCTTTTTTTTTTTTTTTTTATGTATGTTACATCAGAACTTTTGGCTGGGTGGAGCGATTTCGACAAATTTTCTTTTAATCGAAAGGTGGTGTGTGCCAATTGGTCCCATTTAAATTTATTTGAAATCTAACAACTACTTTTCGAGCTATATCTAATAATGCGTTTTTACTTGACCCTTTTTTCGTCGACCTACGTTGTATTATACCGCATAACTTTCTACTGGATGTACCGATTTTGATAATTCTTTTTTTGTTGGAAAGGAGATATCCCAAGTTTAGTACCATGATGAGGAAACCAGGATCTGATGATGGAATCCTAGAGAAATCGAGGGAAACTCTTGAAAATCCGCAATAACTTTTTACTAGGTGTACCGATTTTGATAATTCTTTTTTTGTTGGAAAGAAGATATCCCTAGTTTAGTACCATGATAAGGAAACCAGGATCTGATGATGGGATCCCAGAAAAATCGAGGGAACTTCTTGAAAATCCGCAATAACTTTTTATTAGGTGTACCGATTTTAATGATTTTTAATTTAATCGAAAGCCGATGTTTATCATGTGGTCACATTTAAATTTCATCGAGATCTGATAACTACTTTTTGAGTAATCTTTGATAATGCGTTGTTACTTGACTATTTTTTCGTCGATCTACGTTGTATTACTCGTCGATGTAATTGAAGTCGGTTTTTTTTTCGTTTGCGAGCAAACACAATTATTTTGATAGTAAATATAATTATGGAAAATGTTGATGAATTTCGAAATCGTGGCAGTAGTTAGTGGATATATAAGGAAATGTTTTGATTTGTGTTATAGGTAAGACCCCGAGTATATCATTGTGGTTACTGCAATTTTATTGAAGCGAGCTTGAACAGCTTAAAAAGCCATTTGAAATCGATCAATCATCTTACAAAAAAAAATCAAGCCAAAATCCGTCTTGGAAGTCATCTGCATGCTATGGCCGAAGATAGGAGAAGAAGGGAGTTTTTAAATTTTATGGGAATGTTTAATTTACCATTTTTCCATTAAATTAATATAATTGTAACTTCATTTAAAATATTTTATAATAAAAAAATGACCGTTATTCTAATTTCGTATATTATTAATCAATGTTAACATATTTGTGGGGAGATATTTTTTTTTTAGTTTGATTGATATTTTTACCTATGCTGATAATAGTAATTAAGTTACGAATTAATGTTACGTTATAAAATGCATGTATACTCTACGAACGTCTATAAATGTTCAAATTTGTATTTCTATATATAAAAAAAAAAAAAAATGTATATATAAGGGACTCTTTTATTTCACTCATTTCATATTATAACATGTTCAATTGTTTATACAAATTTTACATTTTTATTTATAATAAAAATAATATTACATTGCCTATACACATCATTTTATACCTAGATAGATATGTATTTGCAAAAGAGCTTGAAGCACAAAGCTAACAATCGCTCTGGTCTAGTGTTGCGAGTAGTCACCTCAAATACCGACGGCGTGGGGGTTTGATTCCTGCTCGGGAAGGGATATTTCATTTAATACTTCTTTCCGGTTTAGATGTTTGCATTTGTGGGTCTACCCACTGTGCCTTGCAGAGCACGTTAAGCCGTCGGTCTCGGTTGTTATCATAAATGTCTAATAGCGATCGTTACTTATAGCAGGGACCATATTTGCAAACCCGCAATGGAGCAGCGTGGTGGATTAAGCTCCAATCCTTCTCCAACATGGAGAAAGACCCATACCCAACAGTGGGATATTACAGGATTAATGCTTATGCAGTTCCAAGTTGGAGATTTATCAGGCTTTGGCTACAGGAACAGATGCGGGGGGTCCACAGGCTGCCTCTAGGTCTTGCAGTTAGTAAATCGAGCAAAGTTCAAATACATTCGTGGAATTGGCAAGATTGAGCTTTTCAACTGGAACCCGTGCCTTTTGGTCCCTTGTCAAAGCTGTCGAAAGTAACTTCTAGCAGTCTTCACTACCATCATTGTGCGAATCTAAAGGCTCACAGGCGCATTTTGCGAGAGAGAAAGCGAAACTTCTTCGCACTCTTGGCATCGAATTCAACTCTTGACGATCAGTGAAAAGCACCACCGACCATCCCTTGGTGCGCGGGCCCGCCATGCGTAACGTGCGCTTTGAGTAAATTTTCGTTCGCCGTGTTTTGCATTCCCTCAAGAAATCGGTCATTAGACTTAACTCTGTTGAAAAATTCATTGTCGAATATCGATATTGTTAAGTTGTACCCCTTCGTCAGTAATCAATCAGTCGTATGTATTCAACACTATATTCCGTGCTTTGTGATTTAAAGGCAGTTGTATTTTATTTCACACAAGCTGTGCCCGCGGTTTCACACGCGTCAATTTGAGGAAATTAATAGCCGTTACCTTCCTCGACAAATGAGCTATCTAACACAACAAGAATTTCTTAATTCAAACCACTACTTCCCGAGATTAGCGCGTTTAAACAAACAAACGAACTTTTCAGCTTTATGATATTAATATAAATTAAATTTTTAGTACATTTTCGTGAATATTGATGTCTCTAGAGTTGTCGCCCTTTGACCCTAAAACTTACGTAAACACATAAACATGTCAAATTCAAGTTAATTGTGTGAACGTGTGCAAAACACGAGTTCACACCATTTTTGACGCGATCTTGCGGAGGCCTTTGTCCAGCTGTGGACTACAATAGGCTGAAGTGTGAAGTGATTTGAATAGGTGGGCAAGTGATAACAAAAAAAAATTAGGAATCTTCTGATTTTCCGATTATTATTAGTTATATCTGTATCTTTTGTTTGAGGAACATTACGCTAGGATCATTTTTTAGAGTTTATACAAAGAAGTTATAGATGTAAAGTAACTCTGACTTATTAAACCATATCCCTGCTGAAAATTCCAAATAAAAATTGATTTGTATGGGAAGTTAAGTTTAAGTATATTTTAAGGATTGTGCTAGATAGAAATGCCATTCAGGTTGCCTTTAAAAAAAAAAGGAAATATTTAAAAATTTGTGGTCATGGTAGTGAAAATGATCATAAGAGGTCTAAATCTATGAAGAATTTCGTTTTTATTAACTTAAAAAAAATGGAGGTAAGTACTTATTTGTTTTTTTCTTTTTTCCCCAAGTAGTTATGGGCAGGTCTTATCCTTCAGTGTCGGCTTATTGTTGAATTTTGGGACACGTTGTATATATCTCTTGGATACTTCAAGTAATTTTATCAGCAAGCAGAGAAACGTGTCATAAATATTATATCCATAAACATATGCGAAGTTTTTAGGTACTACACCAATATTGTTTTGCTTAAATCTTTTCTAAATTAAGTTTCAGTGTGGAACCTAAGATGTTGGTCAACACATTGCCTTTCTATGCTCTAACTAGTACTCTCCAGGATTTAGGTGCGCTAAATAATGACCGTATATCATTTTGTGCTGTGCATATCTCCAGAGATCCAGGTAGAGTCCAGAGTGGAGCTCACAACTTCAGAAAATTCGTGAAGCAGGATAAAGATATAGAATTAAGGATAATATACATACATAACACTGCAAAAATATATAAGATAGACAAAGAATTTGCGAGAAATAAACCTTTTCTTTAAGGAGTATTTCGTGCTACCGTTCATTCGTCAACTAGATAGGTAATTATATTCTATTATAATCATATTATGTTATTTTACTCTTGTATACCTATTTTTATTTTAAATTTTACACAAATCCGGTAAGCAGTTGGTGTTTGAATATACTCATAGCTACAAAATTATACCCAGCAATTATAAATAAATTGAATAAATTCCTTCGGAGATTCGATTCAATTGACTATGTGTTATATGAATGTAGCCGACATAGATCTGCTAAAATGAGGACATAAATAAAACAAGCCACGGTTCGATTGATATTATTAACCAATTCTCAGCGGCGCCATCCGAACTTCATATTTTTATTTAAATTCTGTTGATATATGTACAATATTATTTTAAGTAACTTAATTACTTTATTTATTTTTTAATCCGTCCGTCAAAATAGGTCCAGCCGTTTCAGAGATTAGCCAGAAAAAACAGACAGACAGACAAAAATTGTAAAAAATGTCATTTTGTTTATTTATTTATCCCATCATACATCTAACATTACAGGATATTATCCTAATGCGTTAGTGTCGTTGTCGTATTAAATACATGTCATAGGCAGATAAAAATACAAAAATGTGTTTGCTCGCAAACGAAAAAAAACCGACTTTAGTTACATCGAAGAGTAATACAACGTAGATCGACGAAAAAATAGTCAAGTAACTACGCGTTATCAAAGATTACTCAAAAAGTAGTTATCAGATATCGATAAAATTTAAATGTGATCACATGATAAACATTGGCTTTCGATTAAATTAAAAGTTATCAAAATCGGTACACCCAGTAAAAAGTTATTGCGGATTTTCGAGAGTTTCCCTCGATTTCTCTGGGATCCCATCATCAGATCCTGGTTTCCTTATCATGGTACTAAACTTGGGATATCTCCTTTCCAACAAAAATTATCAAAATCGGTACATCCAGTAGAAAGTTATGTGGTATAATACAACGTAGGTCGACGAAAAAAGCGTCAAGTAAAAACGCATTATTAGATATAGCTCGAAAAGTAGTTGTTAGATCTCAAATAATTTTAAATGGGACCAATTGGCACACACCACCTTTCTATTAAAAGAAAATTTGTCGAAATCGCTCCACCCAGTCAAAAGTTCTGATGTAACATACATAAAAAAAAAATACAGTCGAATTGAAAACTTCTCCTTTTTTGGAAGTCGGTTAAAAATTGATATCACATTCAATTCCATTATTTCATTTAACAAAACAAAACTAAGTTATTACTAAAAATTCACAATAGGTACATAGTTCACATAAATTCAAATTACATAATCTATATTAATAAAAATTATAATAATTTCGTCAATTCAATAATTTTCATTAAAAATAAAATAAATTAAAACTAATAAATAAATTTAAACCTAGTCAATAAAAATAAAATCCAATTAAATACATGATAAAAATGCAATTAATACAATAAAATAAAATATCAAAATATACAAATTTAAAACCATAGTCAATAAAACATAATTAAAATCACTTAACTCATAAAAAATGAAATTCGTCGAACTATAAAAGGAAAGTATAATATAAATGTCAAAACAAATAAAACCGATTTCAATTTAATTCGTATGAGACGACTCCAGTTACGATCCTCGTGAACTCGTTCAGTGTGCAACTGAATAAGTCAATTCTGTGGGCCACTATGTTAAGCGTGCGTATAGCTCGTGTTAGCGGGGCGTCACGCAACAAGTTGGTGCGCGCCCGGGGTAGTGCCAGGAGGCTGGGGCGTCGTCTCCGCTGCACCGCGTTGTCCACCGCGCACAGCCTGAGTTCTTTGAGAATAGCTGGATTGTTTGTTTCACCGCGTAGAACCTTCCACATGTAAGTAGCAAGGGAGACTTCGCACCTGGTTTCCAACTTGCTGTACCCCACCATGTCTAAAACGAACAAGGTAGGGTACAGCAACGGATAACCAGGGTATACCCCATATAACTTCCGGTATAGAACTCGAGCAAATTTGTTCTGTATCCGCTCTACCATTGCTTTATATTTGATCTCACTCGGGGCCCACACAACCGAGCTACACTCCAAATGACTCTTCATCAAGGCCTCATACAAGGCCCGGAGAGCTTTGTTGCCCGAAGTTGTCAAAGCCGACCGATTGCCGTAATATGAAGCCAAGATTCCGGTACGCTTTTTTTGCATACCTCGACTATATGTTCCCGAAAGTTGAGATCAGCGGTGAACCGGACACCCAGATCCTTAACCTCGGAGACGCGCTGCAGTGGCTCGCCTTCAATGTGGTACGGGTGATGTCGCGGACATCGCGCGCGGCTGAAAGACAACACGGAGCACTTAGCCACGTTAAAGTATAATTTGTTGTCGTGGCTCCACCTTACAACCCTGTCTATATCCCGCTGCAATTTGATGTGATCCGAGGTGTCGCCCACTTCGCGTACTAATTTCAGGTCGTCAGCAAATAAAAGGCACGTCGACTCATGGATCACCTCCGGTAGATCGTCACTACATAGTATAAAACAAAGTCGCTTTCTCTGTCCCTGCACATGTATGTACGCTTAGATCTTTAAAACTACGCAACGGATTTTGATGCGGTTTTTTTTAATAGATAGATTGATTCAAGAGGAAGGTTTATATGTATAATAACATCCATTAAATAGTGGAGAAATACTGTTATTTTTGAGTTTTCTAATGTTATGTCGTAAATAATTATTTTTTTTTTTTCGCTTAAATTGCAAACGCAGGCTGAACCTTACGAGATTTATCAAAATAATGTACTAAGTATTGTACACATTGAAAAGGTCTACAGAAAACTCCGCGATGGTATATACCTATCTCTTATGGATATCCCACAATAACATTTTTTTGTCATTTACTTTTTACGACAAATAATGGCTAATTTTCGAAGCGATTTTAACCAATACAGCATTAATCTTTAGGGACTATTGTAGTGTCGTAATAAAAGTCTTCTCAGAAGGTGTCGATCGAATATATTTAAACAAAAAATGGTAATATTTATATAAAATAATTAACAATAAAAAGTAAGTATCACAATAGTTGATAAGTTTTTATGACCAATCGCAGATGATTATTGGTTAAGCCTTGCGTCTCTTTCTCGCGCGTGGCTCTCTTTTCCCGCGCGTGCCGCTGTCGATTACTCATGCGCTTCGTCGCGAGTCGGAGGCACGGTAGCGCGGAGCGATATCTATAAATAGATCATACGTTCCCGCTTCTCGCCCTTTTCGGCGGCGATCGGCGCGGCGAACGGATCTCTGACGTGTACTTCACTCGGCGGCGGCGTGATTGTGCTTCGTGAAGATATACATCAAGAATACGTGCGAGTTAGCTTGAAGACTTCTGTGAAGATCTGTGCATGTGATTGCTGGTGCATCCGCTTGCATGGTGTGCTGTGCTATTTTCCAACAGTTCTTTTCAGAGCTAACAATCTTGTTTCACGAACATTAAAACAGCTCTTTTCAGAGCTATGTGCTTTCTGTTTCACGGACACGTCAATGTATCTTGGTAACGGTAATGGTTAAGGTTATGAACGGTGAAGGTATTTTTGAGGTAAAGGTATCGGTAAGGTTAAATGGTAAAGGTATCAGGTAAGTAATCTTGTAGTAGCCTCATTGAATTACTATTACTACTTATGTAATAATAGTTCGATGTGGTAGCCACAAATCCTTATCCAATTAAATACCTTAAATACATTGTTGATTTAATATAGATCTATATGGCCCTTTACATTTTTCAGTAAATGACATAGGCTATAATTTTATTTTATACCCGTGCGAAGCCGGTTGCTAGTATATATATATATTTTAATGTATGTTCGGGGATAACTTCGTCGTTCATGAAAAGTTTTTATAAGTAATTCTTTTTTTGGTGGAAAGGAGATATCCCTGGTATGGTAGCATGATAAAGAAATCAGGATCTGATGATGGGATCCTAGACAAATCGAGGGAAACTCTCGAAAATCCACATAACTTTACATTAACTACATAATACTTAACATAGGTACTACTGGGTGTACTGATTTTGATGATTTTTAACTTAATCGAAAGCCGATGTTTATCATGTCATGGTCATATTTCATCGAGATCTGATTACAACTTTTGGATTAATCTTTGATTATGCGTATTTCTTGACTATTTTTTCGTATACCTACGTTGTATTACTTGTCGATATAATTGAAGTCGGTTTTTTTTTCGTTTGCCTGCAAACACAATTATAAATAATTAATTAACCCAAAATAAAAATAAAAAATAACGATAAATTAAAAATTGATACAAAATACACAATTACAACGCTTCAGCATGTAATATCCCACTACTGGGCATAGGTCCCTTTCCCCATGTAGGAGAAGGAGCTTAATCTACCACCCTGCTCCAATGCGGGTTGGCGGATATATTCCCTACTAAGCGAGTAACGATCGCTATCAGATGTACATGATAACAACCGGGGCCGACGGCTTAACGTGCTCTCCGAGGCACGGTGGGGAGACCCACAAGGACTGCACAAACACCCAGACCACGGCAAAAACCTGTATGGCCAAAACAAATGTTTGTCACGTGCGGGGATCAAACCCGCAACCGCCAGCGCAACATACAATCCATGGCGTAACCGTTGCGTTATTATCGCTATATATTAGCCTATTTAAATTAAAAAAAAAAAAAACGAGTGCAATTAGAAAAAGAAAAAGAAAAAATAATTGATCAGGGACGTGGGGATTTGAACCATGATCTTCTTGGTTGATCCCGACTGGCCGATTTCCCACCGAGCTATTGCAACTAAACTAACAAATGCAAAATTTACCTTCGTATTCTAACGATATTTTTTTCACTCCCTAAAAACAGGGATAAAAAGACATTTTCTGAAAATGAATCCTAGCTAGATAGATTTATCTTCCCCGAAACCCCCTATATACTCGTTGGAGCCGTTCCCGAGATTCAGATTATATATATACAAGAATTGCTCGTTTAATAGTATGAGATAGATATAATACTAGCCAGCTACGCGTTGCTGTGGCTCAGTAATTATAATAAAATATTTGTAAATTCTATATTCAAACGCGCCATCTATAATCTAGAAAGAGAAATACGGCGTCATCTACCGGATATCTGTGCAACTTAGATGCCAAACTGCCATCTATTAGGATTTTATAGAACTAACCAATAAAAAAACACATCAGTCGTTTAATAAACTTTTTTTTTTGGTATCGCAGGAAAATCCCTTTACAAGTGATATCCAGGATGCCCGGGTAGGCATTCCTAGACCGTATGTTGGCCTCAGCACTTGGGGGTGCAATACCGACCAAAAACCCTGCCATGGATGAACGAGTATTGATCAGGGAGCCTTCAGCCGCTTTAATTGGAGGGTCCCGGATCTGCAGGCAACAGAATCCCTCCAGCGTCAGGCTGGCCTCGGTGAAAAGGCCAGACTTCTCCTCCATGGGGACTGTCCGGCTCACCTCTGAACAATCCCGACGACGAGATATCTCTTGACGAGAGAGAGAGATAATGTCTACATCGAGTATTTTCTCGATTACCCTAACATGCGCACTACGAGAGACAAAATTCTCTTCCGAAGACTTCGCCTTGTCGAGTAGAGAAACATTATCAACCATAATCACAACTGAATATCATTCTTATTTCTTATGTCGTAAAGTTGAATTTACAAGGTTATTGACCAATCGTGCCAAACCGGGATGAGCCAACGTTTGTATAATTTCACACGAGTGACACATGTTTTATTTAACAATGTTCTCGGCCTTTTGGCTAAGATAAAAAGTGTATATCTAATTTAAAAAATCTAATATGGAAAATAAAACGGCGTAAGTAAATGAATTTAATTATATATGTAAAACAATATGCTCGTGTTGTGCTTAGAGAATATCTTGTTGCACATTAGATAATTGTAATTCTATCACGCATTGTTTTTTTTTTTTTTAATTTTTAAAATTTTTTGAATTTTTGATTTTTTTTTTTTTTGATTATTGATTTTACTTTTATTCTATTTAATTTTATTTTTACTTATTGATTATGGACTTATACTTTGGTCTGAAATAAAGTATTATTATTATTATTATTTAGAATAAGAAGCAACAGGGCGCAAATACGTTTTTTGTGTCATTATATGGCACACTTCACTCGACTTTTCGCATTTCCCGCTCTTCGTATACCGAAATTATATAATTATAATAGGGAAACGGCATGGTATACAAAAAATAGGCACCCGGTTTTATTTATTTTTTATTTATCGTCTTTCTCGTCGATAATATTGAAAACGAGAAGTTTCTCTTCCTAAAACGACAAAATTCGACAAAATTACGATGTCATGTTAGCTTCCTTAGAGATAAATATCACAGATCACTAAAATTTAATGATTATCTCTTCTATTGACGTAACGAGAAGAGTATCGCGTGCACGCATGTTAGCTACTGTAGACATAGAGAGATAATACGAGAAAAGGGGTAGACAAAATTTTGTCGTGGCGCGCATGCTAGGCCTGCAAGTCCCGTGGTCGGCGACTTCCTCTCTCATCCGCTCGTCATTCTTCTTCTGGGACATTACTGTCTCGCAGAAGGAGACCATCGCCTTCCAGGACTCGTTATCGCTGAGGATCGCGGTGATGACGCTCGGCAGTGACAAGTCCCCTCTGAGGACTGTCGTCAGATCGCGACGCAGCGCCGCCCATCTCGGGCACACCTCGAGGGTGTTCTGGGTAGAGTCCATCGCCGCGCCACAATCGTGACATCCAGTTGCCGGCTCCCTTTAGGCCGTCCGACACAAGTATTCACCAAAGCATAATAAACATTTAATTTGATATAACAAATTTTGAGATCAATAATTGAGATAAAAAACAATACCCTATCTACCAAGTTGGACCACATTACAGATGCTTACACAATTTGATAAAAACTGGTTCGGTAGTTTCGGAGTTTATCGCAAACATACATCGACACGAAATTTTTATATAAACACTAGCTGCCCGGACAGACTTCGTTCTGTCAAAAGTTAAGTTGTTTTATTTTTTTATTTTTCTAGTATTAAAACCTTCCGTGGGTCTTAGGAACATACAAAAAAAACAAAAATTAACCGAATTGGTCGAGCCATTTTCGAGTCAAGATTTTTCATTATTTTATTAATTTTACTTACTTTTGTTGACTTTGGTAAAAGTGGCGTCACTATCTGTCTCACTCACTCATGGCAAACATGTCCACTATGCATCTTTCTCATCATTTTGTCGTAAAATTAAGAAACTACCAAGAGCTTGTGCGAATAAAAAACATTTGAACTGAGTAAAGTGGGTTAACAAAAATCGGGTTACTTGTGGTTTTTATTTTTTACTATTTTTTTTGCATGAAACTAACAAGTATTGTACCATTTTACAATCCTGATTAAATGCGCAAACTTTTAATGGTACTTGCCAAGGCACATAAGTACATTTTTTTTTTAAAGGAGGGCCTTTCAGTCAACAAATTTTGAAAATTTTAAATTCATAGTTCAACAAATAGTCCTAATTCTAGAAAACTTGGGGCAATTGTCTCATTATTTTTTTTTTCATGTATATTAGCAACGGATGGAGCGAAATAAAATTACGAAAAAAGCGAATTAAATTGACGAAATTATTATAGTTTTTATTAATATAGATTATGAAATTTGACTATGTATTGTGAATTTTTAATAATAACTTAGTTTTATTTTGTTAAATGAAATAATGGAATTAAATGTGATGTCAATTTTTATATTTGTATCTTCATATAACATGTATTTAATACGACAACGACACTAACGCATTAGGATAATATCCTGTAATGTTAGATGTATGATGGAATAAATAAATAAAAGGTTATAACCAGCAGGCCTAGCAGGCGCGCCACGACAAAATTTTGTCTACCCCTTTTCTCGTATTAACTTTTTTGACGAGAAAGACGATAAATAAAAAATAAATAAAACCGGGTGCCTATTTTTTGTATACCATGGCGTTTCCCTATTATAATTATATAATTTCGGTATACGAAGAACGGGAAACGCGAAAAGTCGAGTGAAGTGTGCCATATAATGACACAAAAAACGTATTTGCGCCCTGTTGCTTCTTATTCTAAAACAATGCGTGATAGAATTACAATTATCTAATGTGCGACAAGATATTCTCTAAGCACAACACGAGCATATTGTTTTACATATATAATTAAATTCATTTACTTACGCCGTTTTATTTTCCATATTAGATTTTTTAAATTAGATATACACTTTTTATCTTAGCCAAAAGGCCGAGAACATTGTCATAAAAATGTCATTGTCATAAAACATGTGTCACTCCGCACTCGTTTGAAATTAAACAAACGTTGGCTCATCCCGGTTTGGCACGATTGGTCAATAACCTTGTAAATTCAACTTTACGACATAAGAAATAAGAATGATATTCAGTTGTGATTATGGTTGATAATGTTTAATTTTTGAAATTCCTTCTTTAATAAAATTTCATAATCGAACGAATTACAAAGTGTTTTGAATTTTGGAAGTGATAGGCGAAATTTTAAGATTCTTGTATTTCTTGTTTTTTAAATTAGTTTTAATAGTTAGTTAGTGTTGTTAGTTAGTAATATTTAGTTAGTGTTTTTATTAATTGTATATATAGTTTAGATTTCGATTAAAAATAGTGTATAGTTAGTTTGTTTTCTTATTATTTGTTAGGACTTAGATTTAGGTGTACAATTTTTATCTCTTTAGGCATAAAAATATCTTTCAATAAAAAAGTGAGTGAAACATCGGAATCGGTCTACCCAGTGAAAAGTTTTGAGGTAATACATTTAAAAAAAATACACTCGAATTGAGAACCTCCTCCTTTTTTGGAAGTCGATTGATAAAGGGAATTGTTTAGTTTACAATTTACAAAAACAAAATTCGTTTATCCGCATAAACTTAAATAATAGGTTGTTATTTTAAAACAGGTATTGATATCTGTTATTTTTCTATAACAGTAACAGATATAACAGGAAACATGTTTCACATGTTATAACCCACGTCTAATGCTGACAAGTGTCAATTAATACTCGATCAAAGTACTCAATAAAAAATTAAATATAATAAAACGTAGTGTAAATTTAAAATGATACCAGTGTTGCATTATAAAAAAAAATGGTATATTGTTTTTGTAAGGGCAGCACAAGTTTCTCTACTCGACAAGGCGAAGTCTTCGGAAGAGAATTTTGTCTCTCGTAGTGCGCATGTTAGGGTAATCGAGAAAATACTCGATATAGACATTATCTCTCTCTCGCGTCAAGAGATATCTCGTTGTACGCATGCTAGGCCTGCAGGGGTGTGAAACTCGCCTACATTATCGTAATTCAGAAATAGTCATACAAACTAACGTCATCTCTTGGACGAGGAGGGTGAGTTCGGGGTGATATATTAATGTGTCGAAAATAGATGGCAGTAGCAGCATTAGAGTCGAGAATTTTTGCAAACATAATTAATTTAAATAATCATTCAAACATGATTTGTATGATTCATAGGTATAAAAAGATATATTATAAAATATAAATGTATTTTAATTTATCTCCAATATTTTTCGCCGTGGCAATATTATTGAGGCCCATCGTTCGTTAGTCGGCCATGTTTGAATTTTGAATTACTCCTCGTTTTTCTGACCTACTCCACCCCAACCTGCAAATTAATGATACTTGTAATAAAAAAAATACTAATCCATAGATTTTCAATAGCTCAATTCAACTACGTTGTCCTTTTAAATTGCTCACCTTAAACTATTTAATTAAAAATCAATAAAATCGTTGAAAAAAAAATATTTATCAATATTTTCAAACTCCTATATCTTTTGATGTATACAATATTTTAAATTGCTCAAAGTGTTAAAGAACTGCTCAAGTTACATTTATAATTGCTCAAGTACAGTTTGAAACAGCTTCACTTCTCTTAATTTTTAAATAAATATTTAAATAGTTCGAACAAATTTAACGTTTATATCATAAGCCAGGTGAGCGCTGCTGATACGCAGGCATATCCTATCCGCCAAACGGGGGATGCGCCCAGTAGAAGATACAGCAACTTCTGTGGGTTAATATTTATAATATTTCCTACCTGCTTTTACCTGAATTAACTGAAACAATAACATGGATTATTCACTAATATTGTAAAGAAATAATGAGCAAATATGGAGTGTTGGAATGTGACCTAATAGAAGTATTTACAGCATTTTTTTTGTTTCATACAATCCTGTCACTTCTGCAGAAGCTGAAAGACCATTTAGCGAATTAAAAATTATAAAAAACTATGTGAGGAAAACTATGGGCCAAGCTTAATAATCGTATTTTGAGTTATTTGTATTTTTAATGTTTAAATTTGTAAAGAGCTCCTTAATGTCGCATCAACACTTATTCGCAGTCTTTAGTTTATAAAGTTAATTAGGTACTTTTGCTAAAGGCCTATTCTCCATTTTTCTGTTGAAGTCTTATTGTAACTTATTACTTAATATAGTTTATAACCTTATATACTCTTTGGTTATAACTTATATTATTAGTATAATATAACGTATTCACCTGTGTGGTTACGACAGTAAAGAATATAGCCTCCCCCTTTCTTCCTTTGGGTATCGTAAGAGGCGACTAAGGAATAACACAGTTCCACTCCACCTTGGAACTTAAAAAGGCGACCGATGGCGGGATAACCATCTAACTGCTGGCTTTGAAATACACAGGTCGAAGACGGGCAGCGGCGTCTTTGGTGTGACATAGCCAGCTCTGCGGTCACCAACCCGCATGCCCAACGTGTTGACTATGGGCACACATAATTTGTGGAGGCATATGTCCAGCAGTGGACTGCGATAGGCTGAAGTGTGAATATAACGTATTATTAGTTTATTTAGCAAAATAAACTATATCCACAACTGCTAAAACCGACCCTTAGAAAGTTAGAATTTTTAATTTTTTAATGGGATACCATTTCTAATTTATTAGAAACTACCATTATTAAAAAGTTTTGTAGCAAAAAAATTGAATAAACAATATAAAGAAAAATTTCAGAGGAAATTATTATAATTTAATAACATCTGCGATATTAGGTTATGCTGGCAACACACACACTATCGAATTCTGGGAATACTGAAATTATCAGAAACTGGAAATGCAAAGCTGTGGTTCGTTAGTAAAATAAACATGTCCAAACATGATCCAAACATGTCGAGTAAAGTTGTCGTTCATGTTTCAGTATTAAAGATTGAGACTACTTTCAAGACGTACTCTTTAATTCGTTGTTCTTCTCCTGACTCTTGTTCGAGCTATTAAAACATATTGAAAACTGTTCAGTGGTATGAGTTAATTCAGTTTATTTGGTTGAACATACTGATGAATTAATGATAATGTGATTATAATTAGTTTGAAATATTTAACTATATATTCAGTGCATAATAATTAAGTGCAATGATATAGTCAATTTTACTATATTCTTATATCATTATATAGTATAATTTTTTAGTCAATAATATTTTTTTGTCGTTTAGGACATGGAGCGGAAATTCAACGAAAACGGTATTTTCACCGGGATTGCAGATTCGTTTTGCCTTACTTGCAAGAAGTATCTCAAGTTAAATCAAGTAAGCGAGCATATTATTGAACCCGATCATCAGAAGTCCTTTCAGTCTTCGGATTATGTTGTTAAATATAAAGAAGATAGCATCAGAAAGGTAACTATAATCTAATTGTTACGTTATGTTGAGTATTTATAAACTGATACTAATAATTTTAATACGGTGGTTGAAGGAACTACCTAAGTATATAACTTATTGTTCTTTATTGTTGAAGTATTCATTACGTTTTAACGTTAAAAACATGTATGTGACTTGTTTAATTTAAATTGTGTTAATAACATTTGAGAGAATATTAAAACCAACAAAGTTATCAACAATTGCCGTGCATTTTGAAGTACCTATCTTGCAACTTTTGTCCTCTCTTTATAACGTTGTCGATGATGAACGTTGTTATGAGCATTGTTAATTCGCACAACACATTTAGGTACAAGTATTTATTGTAAATAAATAAATAAATTGCGATCGAATGGCGAGCAATGGCTAGTCGTGCAAGTGGTGTGACCGTTGCTCCAACGCGTGCGCTGCATTCTTGAAAAAGACATGCTTTATGTATACTTATGAATAGTAGAAGTTAAAGTACCTATGTATTGGATTTTAAATTACAAATTAAAGTTTTTTAACTACATCACCGCACCGAACGCGGCACTGGCTCTATGTTATGGGTATTCGCTATTATATACGTTTAACGGATAAAATACAATAATCTCCCGTCAGACGTGTATATTGTATGATGTACCTAGTACATACTTCTAAGCTCAACCGCGATAACCGCTCTGGTGTAGTGTTTCGTGTAGGCGCCTAAAACGGGCAGTCGGGTGTTCGATTCCCGCTCGGGATGGATACCTGATAGCTATAGTTACTTAAATTAGATAATATATCTGTCAACCTGTAAGTGAGCAGTCTTGTGGATTAAGCTCCAACCTTTCTCATATTTGGAAAATGATGTCTATACCTAGTAATGAGATGTAACAAACTGAATCAATTTAACTAAACTTCGAGAAATATTTCATAACAGTTGGTGAATTTTCATGATTCACCACCCTATTGTAGTGACACAGTACTTCTGTAATATATGTAATATAATAAACTACCTGTACCCTGCACTCATTCAGTCTGTCAGTCAGTCTGCTCAGCCTATTGCAGTCCACTGCTGGACATAGGCCTCCCCAAGTTCGCGCCAGACATCCCGGTTTTCTGCTATCCTCATCTAGTCTACACCGGCAATCCTACATAGATCGTCGGTCCAACGGGCCGAAGGACGTCCCACACTGCACTCATTGCTACGCAAATTTTTTTGGAACGAAGTTCCTTACGGCAGGCCTAAAATTTGCCTGGGCGAGCGAAATGAAAAAAATGTGATACTAAAACCGTAAGAAAAATATATAACGGAAGTGACGTAATATCAGTCACACGACTGTATAATATGACGTTTGTAAAACTAAAATATTACTAGTAAACTTTCTTTAAATGCACTGTTTAGTCTTATATTATAGATTAAATTACTTAGTGGTAACTTAGTGGTAAATTGGTAATGGTTG
Source organism: Melitaea cinxia (assembly GCF_905220565.1). Classification (NCBI taxonomy): domain Eukaryota; kingdom Metazoa; phylum Arthropoda; class Insecta; order Lepidoptera; family Nymphalidae; genus Melitaea; species Melitaea cinxia. The sequence goes on from NC_059416.1 coordinate 4,375,384, forward strand.
GTACTAGTGGTAAATTAGTAAGTAACACCACCAAGTGGTGCCTGTGACTTCGTCAGCGTAGAATTTAACAAAACAGTTATTGTTCAGTTTGCAAAGTTATAAAATATATAAATTTCTAAAATAGAAGTCACCTAAGTTACTCCTCATTACAAAATCCTGTCAAAATCGGTCCAGCCGTTTCAGAGATTTACCGGAACAAACAGACAGACAGACAAAAAATGTTATTTTGGTATATGTACCATGTATAATATTACAAACAGACACTCCAATTTTATTTATTTCTATAGATTTCTATTTTTTGCATTCCATAAAAAAATGGGCTCAAAAGGTTACTTCTATTTATTAATGATAAACATACTTATTTTACAGGTGGAAGTGGGATATTATTGTGAAATGTGCAATGTTATGATGCAGAACTTAGCACGAGTTGGTATTCATATCTATGAAAAGACTCACGTGGACAATAAAATCAAGCAACAACTAAAAGAGTCCGATGCTGGTGTTATAGTATTTGATGACATTTTGATAGAAAATAATGCTTGGAATGGCATGGCCAATGGTTCCTGTTTCTTATGTAATGTGGATTACACAAATGCAGATAATCATAGAAATGAGCCAGCCCACATATTGAAACTTATCCAAAGTAAATTTGAATTGCTCGAGGATAAATTTATATATAGAAAGGTAAGTTTGGATTCGCAGGCTACCATCGTCAACATATTTGAATTATTTTTTTAAATCATATGTGGTAATCCTACTAGGAATAGTTGATTTAATTTAGAATTTCAATTACCTTTTTGATACTTCTTCCTAGTAGAACTCTCCTTTCTCTATAGATGTAGTCCTATATGAGCAACGAAATGAGATAATGTACATTCGGGCACAATGCGACAAAACACTTTTGTAATATATGTTATTGGTGTAGAATTAATTTAACTTTGTTTAAATTGACTGATTGATTGATGGCCTTTTCTGCAACAAGACTGCCTTTTGTACATATTTCTAATGATTCTTGTTAATTTTACTTATTTTTCCTGGTACCTTTACAATAGTGTTATTATTATATTGGTTGCTGTTTGCTGGTTGTGTTTAAAAAAAAAATACCAAGAAGTTTTTACATTTAGTAATCTTCATCATTCAGGACTTGTTTACCATTAATTTGAAATGTTGTAAGCTTTAGTTGCAATTCTGATATTCCAATTATATGGTTTATTTTAGACTTATAAAAAAATTAAAAAAAAATTCAGTCTTATTTTTACAATACAATGTTTGCTTCTATTTATTGTCAATAAGAAACTAGCTCTTTATACTATAAATTAATTAATGCCATGTTCATTTATAGATTGATGATGATTCTATCAACTGTCTGATTTGTAATACAATATTTATGCAAATATTTAAAGAAACTCACACAAATGAGTTAGAACACCAAAAGAATTACGTAAAATGTCAAATGACTAAAGAGAATAAAACAACAACAGGTAATTACCATAACAACAACAACATTGATAAGGACATAAAAGGAAGTGTCACTTCTAATGATGCTGTGGCAGAATCAATAGATAATAAAAATGATCCAGTCAAAAGTGAAGAACTTACAAGTGATACATCTAAAACCCAAATTGTTGTATTTAATAAAAATGTTGTTGAAGAAACAGAAAATAAAAATGAAGATGAACTACTACCGCCTGCCGAGGCTATTAAAAGGGCGATGAAATTTGCTAAAGACAATGGCTTAAAATACAAAAGATATAGCACCTATTGTAATCTGTGTGATGTACAAATGTCCTCTTCTTTAAAAATGCTGAAGGAGCATGTTGCTGAATCATCACATAAAGAGAAAGCTGGAAATAAAATAACCAGAAAAATTAATAAAGTACCCCTGATTCATTTTGTTAAAAGCTGTACACTCAATAATAGTTTAGTGGACGAGATAGTCCTCAATGATGAAATTTGTGTAGACCAATTCAGTTTTCTTTTACTCAGCATACATAACGGTGTTCTAAAATGTCAAGCTTGTGAAGTTTCCTTATTGAACATTGAAGATACTGTTAAACATATAGGAAATGAAAAACATATGAAAACTACGGGTATGATGAATGTTGTTACTGATTTTGAATCGGAATTTGTGAGAGAGGTAATTATTCATCTTTTTGGTATTATTCCTTATATCATATTGTTAACCTTCAAAGTGTTTGCTTGGATAAACCCTCTAATCTACGGACCTTATAGTTGGGGTTAAAAATTCTTTTAATGTTGATTAGCCTATTAATCGAGGAAGGCTGCTTTAGGCGACTACTCGCACCACTACACCAGAGCAGTTTACAATATTCCATTAATATAACAGTTAATATAAATTAGCTAGTTAATGTAATTTTACGTACATAATGTAGCAGCTGAAATAATATCTTTACTGTATATACTAATAACATAACAACATAATGATACACTTTATTGTACACCAAAACAGAAATAATACATATTATGGACTTAAACAGAGTATCATCAGGCACAAAGGGCGGCCTAAAAAGCGATCTCTTTCAGGCAACCTAGGGGCAGAGGAGATGGTATTGTGTCAGTGTAGGTGTACAAATTGAGACATAAACGTTTGAATATATTTACTTATTTACATACATACATACACACATAAACAGATTCATAAATACATACATATATACATAAATACAAATATACATAAACATACATACAAACATACATACATACATACGTATATATATATAATTTATTTTTGTATTTGTATTTGTATTTGTGTTGGGCTCGATTTTCCGCATTTAGACGCAAAGGTGGTCCATTATGCGTGAAAAGTGGGCTGACTAGTTCAGCCAGCCCAGCTCCTTCCAGAAGCTCAGAAGCCTCCTGGGGCGTTCACAGGCTTCTCGGAGCGTCCTTATATCCTTAAGGATGGTAGCCCGGTGTGCGGCCACTCCCTCGCATTCCAGGATTACGTGGGCGGCTGTTTCTTCAGCAGCCAGACAGCCCCTGCAAAGAGGGCTGTCTGTTGCATTCATGATGAATAGTTGGTGGTTGAGTGCCATGTGGCCGGTAATCGTGCCAACAACTATTCTGATGTCCAGGCGGTTGAGACTGAGCAGTCGGCACGCTAGGTGCGGTGATACTTCCGTGAGTATCAATTTGGACTGTCTACAGCCGGTTTGGTTTGCCCAAAGGGCATTGTGATTTGCACGTGTACGTTGCCTTACCCACGAGCGCAGTTGTCCAAAAGGTAGCGGCAATAGGATGGTTGGGCCGGCAACCTTTGTACTGGACCCCTGTCTTGCAAGCTCGTCGGCAGCATCGTTTCCGTGCGATCCACTATGTCCTTTTATCCACTGGAGGATTACCTCATTGTGTGAGGCTAATACTTCCAGGGTTTGATGACATTCGTATATAAGACTAGAGTTAGTCGAACTGCTCTCTAGCGCTTTAAGTACGGCCATGCTGTCCGACAGAATACGGATATTGCATTCCCTAATGCCTTTTGACAGGACGGCGGTGGCTGCATGGGTTATCGCAACACACTCACATTGAAAGATGGAGCTGTGTTGGCCCAGCGTTAGTGATAAGTTGATATTGAGGTCTTGTGAGTACACTCCGGCACCGGTGCCAGACCCCATTTTGGAGCCATCCGTGTAGATGCGGACCTCGCGTATGCCGGATTGGTCTCTTTCAGCCTCAAACGGTTGTATATGGTACTTTCTTTCGAAAATATGTTGTTTGGGAATCCTATCACAAGGAGCAGCAAGTAGTGGCTCATAGCTCACAAGGTTGCTCCAAAGTCTATTGTGTGGACCCTCCTGGTTGCACCACAAGCCCAAGTGTTTCAGCCTGATAGCTGACATAGCCGCCTCCTGTTGTATGAACAAGTCAAGCGGTGCCAGGTCAAGCATAACCTCAAGAGCTGCTGTGGGGGCGGTACGCATACAGCCAGTGATTGCAGAGCATGCTATTCTCTGAAACCGCTGGAGTTTGTTTCTAACGGTTGTAAGTTCTGTTCTCTGCCACCAGATTACCGCACCGTAGGTGATTATAGGCCTGACAATTGTTTTGTAAAGCCATAGAGTAATTTTAGGTGATATGCCCCAGCTTTTGCCGAGGAGCCTTTTGCATTGGCAGAGGATTATGCTGGCTTTGTTGATTTTTGAGTCTAAATGCCTGTTCCAAAGAAGCTTACTATCTAGGATTACTCCAAGATATTTGACCTCCTTGGTTAGGGCAAGACTGGTGCCAAATAATTTAGGGAGTTTAAGGTTTCCTAAATTCCGTTTATTTGTGAACATCACAAGTTCCGTCTTTGCGGGGTTCACTGTTAGTTCGTGGTCCGTACACCACTGTTCAACGACTTTTAGTGCGGCCCTCATTTGGTCGCAGACTGTCCTCTCAGATGGTCCACTGATGAGTACAGTTAAGTCGTCTGCATAGCCCACTGTTAGAAATCTGCGGTCGTTGAGCAAGGTGATCAGTTCGTCGATCACTATGTTCCACAGAAGTGGGGAAAGGACCCCCCCCTGCGGACACCCCCTCGCTACAACGCCTCTAGTTATTTCATTCACAGTGAATTGGATAGCCCTGTACTTCAGCATGCTGTCAATCCACCCGGCAATCGTGTTATTGACTCCATGCTTGGTCAGGGCACGGCTTATGCTGGTGAACTTAGTTTTATCAAAGGCCCCTTCAATATCAATAAAGGCGCCTAAGGTTGATATTTTGTGATGGAGATTGCCCTCTATATAGGATATAACCTTGTGTAGGGCAGAGTCCGTTGATTTGCCCATTGAGTAGGCATGTTGGTTGGGATTCAGGGGTTGCTCAACCAGAGTTGTGCTCCTCAGCTCCCGATCTATTAGCCTTTCCAAAACTTTCAATAGAAAGGAGGTAAGGCTAATAGGTCTGAATGATTTTGGTTGTGAGTAGTCTCCTTTGCCGGGTTTAGGTATGAAGACTACCTTAACTTCCCTCCATAACTTTGGAGTGTAGCAATAAGCTAAGCAACTCCTATATATGGAGACAAGGTGGTCGATAAGTTTCCTATCACTCCATCTTAGCAGACCTGGAAACACCTTATCCAGTCCTGCCGACTTGTATGGTAAGAAACTGTTGATGGCCCATTTTACTTTGTCATGTGTGACAATTTTCTTGGCGGTGATCCAGTCCACCATTACAGGTGTCTTCTTTGGCTCTTCCTCCCATGCCGCAATTCTTTCGATTTGGCATCCTGGGAAGTGTGTAGTTATTAACAGTTCTGAAGTTTCCAGATCCGTTTTGGTGTATGTTCCATCCGGTTTTTTCAGGTTACCCAGGTTGTGCACCGGTTCGCTGCACAATATATTCTTAACTCTGTTCGCCTGATTGTTCGTTTCTATGTTGGTACAAAAGCGCCTCCAGCACTCCTTCTTCCTTATTCTGATGCGCCTTTTGTAGTGATATTGGGCCTGCTTGTAGGCATCCCAGTGGTGTTCTAGACGAGTATTCTTTGCTCTGTTGAACAACTTCCTCACCCTGCGTCGTAGCTTTTCGAGCTCCGGTCCCCACCAGTGCCCTTTGCAGAACTGTCGCGCTCTAGGTGATGAAAGTGGGCATGTTTGTTCAAAGCTGGTGATTAGGCAGTCAGTTATCTGGTTGATATGATTATCAATGTCCTCCGTGCCTTCATGGTTATCGGGTAATTCGACGCCTTTGAGTTTCTCCGCTGTCAGAAGCTCATACCTGCCGCGGTCCATCCTCCGAGGGTTACGGCGGGGTGCAGGTGACGTCAGCGTGACTTCTAGGTTGTATTTGATCCACCGGTGATCAGAGCACGACACGTCGTCAGACACATGCCAATCTGAAATATATTCGGACACATGCTCTGTCGCCAGAGTTAGATCAATGATGGTTTGGGATCTCGAAGTTACAAAAGTTGGTTCCGATCCTTTATTAATTACATTAAGCTTAGTTGCGAGTAGAAAAGAAACAAAATCCTCACCTCGCTGGTTGTTGTCCTTGCTGCCCCATAGCGCATGGTGCGCATTGGAGTCAGCGGATATGATGAGCTCCAGACCCTGGCGCTCGCAGTACTCAGCAAGCGCGGCCAGCTCCGGAGTAAGTAGTAGTAGTATATATAATTTACTAATATTACTATATTTTGTCCTTTAAACAATAAAAATGGTCAGAATTGCCTGGGATCTTACACTATAAGAAGTATAAGATGATAGATCTGTCCTGTATAAGCAAGTTATTATACTCTTTGGATCTGTCTACTATTACAATGTACTCTGTGGTCAGATACAACGCTCCACGCACTTGAAATAAGCCAATTGCCTCTTTCTAAAGAGCCATGTGCATAATTTATTACTGGGTACTGTAATCACAAATGGTACCAATCACAGTCTTATACATAGGTCAGAATACGTTAAGCCCAATTTTAATGGTGAGAGATTAGTATGGTAAAGTCATAACTTTTCGTTCGCTTCAACACTGCTATACTTCACTGCTATTGCTGTGTACGGTCACGCTAGCGACGCTTCATTGTAATTGATTATATTCAGTGACGTTCGTCATTGTAATTGGTTATATTGTAGAACATAAATGCGTGACGTGTCATAGAAAAAGAGACAGAATGCTATTCTGTCTTCATTGCACAGCACACTAAGCGATCGCCATGCCTCTGGTGGCTTTTAACCATTAAGCCGACGTATCCCCATCACTTCAGTTTCCCGACATGTGTATAAGATAAAAAATTTTTTGGAGTTTATGGCCTGGTATCTAGACCTTTAGGCCAAGTGTATAAGATAACCTAAATGGGAATATTGCCAGATCATACAACGTCACGTTACGACATCTTGGATAGGAGCAAGAATAATAATGTTGCAAACACTGAAAAACCTTTTTTTTATAGTATAAATATGGAAAATTATGATATTAATGATGCAACCGAAGCCCGCTGTTAGTAGATGTATAAGGAAATGTTTTGTTGTGTTATAGGTAAGACCCCGAGTATATCATTGTGGTTACTGCAATATTATTGAAGCGAGCTTGAATAGCATAAAAAACCATTTGAAATCAACCAATCATCTTTCTCAAAAAAAGAAAGCCCAAATCCGTTGTCAAAGTCATCTGCATGATTCTGGCAAAGATACGAGAAGAATGAAGTTCACCGGTTTTACGGGAATAATGTTTAATTTACCAATTTTCCAATAAATTAAAATATAACGTTATATAGTGTATGACTTTGTTTAAAATTTTAACTACTTATAATAAAGAAAATACCCTTTTTCTAATTTCTGATATTATAACATTAATCAATATTAACATGGTTATATTTGTGTTGACATTTGAGGGACGATAATTTGATTTTTTTGTTTTTTATTTTTTTGATATTTTTTATATGCTTATGTTGATAATAGTACTTATAAGTTACAAATTAATGTTACGCTTTAAAATGCATGTATACTCTACAACACCAAATTCAAATTTATTATGTATTTCTATATATAAAATAAAAATTATATATAAGAGAATTCTTTTATTTCACTCTTTTCTAGATTATTATAATATGTACATAGAAATGAAATACGGAATAAATATAAATATAACATTGCCTATACACATCACTATAGATACATAATATATATTTGCAAAAGAGCTTGCAGCACCAAGCTGGACAGTTATCGGGCTTAGCCTGCATGAATAGATGCGGGGAATCCATAAGCTGCCTCCAGGTCTTACAGGAAGTTCAAACACATTCACAGAATTGACGAGATTGGGCTTTCTAACTGAAACCCGCGCCTTTTGGTTTCTTGCCAAAGCTGTCGAAGGTAATTTCTTTCAGTCTTCACTTATCATTATGCGAGAGGAAAACGAAACTGCACACTTTTGATATCGAATTCAGAACTTGATGATGAGGGAATAGCACCACCAAGCATCTTTTGGTTTGCGGTAACGCGAAGCATAATGTGCGCTTTGAGCAAAGTGCCGTACGTCCTGTTCTGCATTCTCTCGACGTCAAGAAATCCTGTGGTCTTGATAGTATTTCGGGCCTCGTGCCTAAGAAGGGAATTCCCAAACTGACTTCGGTTCTAATCCGTTTATTCTCACTCTTACACCACCGGTGTAGTCTTTGTGGAAAATTGCACTTGTGCACGATCCCCAAGAAGGGTACTGTTACACTTCTTGGGGATAGCGTGCATAATTGCATGCACAGATCCATCTAATTACTGGCCAACTGTGATAACCTCCTTGCTCTTGGGTGACGTCTTTTGATCGACAACGTTGAGTAAGTGTTATGATGCGTATAACGAGGAATACGCGCCCTTCTCGATTCCGGTAGTTTATCTTGTTTAATGACCGAAGGATGATTTTTTATGCCATATTTTGGCTACTATAAAGGGCAGCGTTCCCGCTAGGCATATACCTGTAGATAATATACCGTCTAAAATACAGGTGGCGGATTCATAGTTCAATACACCAGCTGAAATAGACATTATAATTGGAGGTGATGTATTTTATTGGAGTTTCGGATAAAGTTATATTAGTGATATGAAAAACCAACGTTAGGTATGTCAAACCAGACTCGGTTGGATAGTTAGTGGCCCAGTTAACGGCGGCTATTTAATATGTCGTCATCTCAATTCCCCCAACTTCATTGTAATTTTACAAAGTTTTAAATTGAAGGAAATTCTTCAACTTCTGTTGAGTGGGATGATATTTAAAACCAACTTACGCATTGTCGGCGACGAAACCCTAAGTGAAGTCATTGATACAAGTAAAAGACATGTCACGACAGGTCAAGACAAGTAAGGAAACTGATTAGTGGCGAGTGTGACGGTTCCAATTTTAAAATTTTATAAATTCAGCCAAAGGAAACTTTGAAATCTACTAAAAAATTTAGTTTAAGAAAGAAAGAAAGAAAAATATTTTATTGTTCACTATAATAAAAATCAATACAATACAAATACGGTTTCACAGATATTACGAACAACACAGGCAGCCACTCGGCACTTGCCATTGCAACAATGGTGAGACGCTGATTTTCAGTGACTTCTCATCGTCACTCGCTTGGAGCGACATTACTGACAGCACCCAACCAAACACACACACAAATTATAGCTCACTTAGACCACCCACTTAACCGACACCGACATACACCACTACTACCCTGCACATATCAGAAAAACATAAACATCCACAACTGCCACACACCACCTACACCAACAAAAAGAGAACAGCACATCCACACTGAAAATAAATATACATAGCAATTAGCATACACATAAATATGCACACACACACACACACAGACACGCACAACACACACACACACAGACATACACACATACATATGTCAAAATCAAAATCAAAAACAGCTTTATTCAAATAGGCTCCAAGAGTACTTTCGAATCGTCATTTTACAAATTAAAACTAAAAATAAATTTTTATATTTGTAGAAGTAAAGCTACCACCGATTCGGAATGTAGATTCTGCAGAGAAGAATCGACAAGAAACTCCGCAGTTACTCTTTTGAAAAATCTATACTAATATTATAAAGAGTTAAAGTTAATAACTTTGTTTGTATGTAGGGGGTAATCTTCGCAAATACTGATCGGATCATAAAAATTGCTTTCACTTACAGAAAGCTACACTATTCAGGAGTGACATAGGCTATATTTTATTGTAATTGAAAAAATATTTTAATATATATCTGTTTGACGGAGAAAAACATAAATCATAATCAAAGCTTTTAGCACTTAGCGACGTTTCCCGATGCTCTGAAATTTATGTTTATTTATAGCTTAGATACTCTTGAAAAACATATCAAAAAATCAGCTGCACTTATTAGCTCATAACGAAGATAAATGAAAAAATGTAAGTAACACGAGTCTGGGAACGGAAATCGATATCAATTGCAGTTTCCCAATTTTATTTTGATCAGTACCTTGTGGTATACTTATCAACTAATTGTATTTTACTTTTATAACTTTACTGATATTTTTTTTTTTATTATTCTTATCATTTTATGTGGGAAAAAAGATATTAAAAAGAATCATACGTTTTAAAACAGTATAAAAAGCGCTGTAACAATATATTTCTCCAATACAAATTCTGTTGTAGTTCCGTCAAGAACCTAACGACAATTTTGTCATTTAAAATGTCTACTTTTAATTGTTCTAAACGTGAGTTAATAGTGTCATACATAGAAGGTGGAAAAACAACTGCGGCACTAGCAACATTTTAAGAGATAGGGAATAGTAATGATGGAAATACAGCAAGAAGGTTTTTTTTACAATGCGGCCTGTACTGCTTAAATCACAGGAGTTGACATTGATTCATTTAAACGATTATACGTAATTCTGCAAGCTTTGTCTTCTCTCTGATATAATGATAGATAGCAAAAAAATTGGTAAATATGCTTTGAAAACTGTGAAATGATTTGTGAATGTGTGAAATGTGTGATGTTTGGTATTACATACCATCTTAGTCATGGGATACTCATCCCAATTACCTGTCCGGTAGTTGTGGTATTGTATACGGGTATGTGACCCCGGATTCTCTAGCTATTACCTATCCTATCCCTTACCCTCTGGACGGTAATATCCTACATTTCCTATTCCCCACACCAACTTACCAATCTTCCTTTTCACACCACCTATCCTTCCCTTTCCCTATTCCTACCCTCTCCGCCAATCCAACGTCTGCCGCGGATGCGTGGCTAGAGGCAAGAGGCCTAGTTATTAGCGTACCACTCTGCCCTGGGACCGGATGACTTAGAATTAGGCCAGCCCTTACCCTGGCATGCGGGGCTCTGCTGAGGTGGACAAACCTTTCCCTTGCTATTCGTGGGAACGCAATGGTCAAAAACAATTGAAATAACCAAAATGGCAGCGATGTGGTTCGCCACCCATCACGTCTCGTTTCTCGCGGAGGCGAAAAGTGGCCCATGGAGAGCCACTTGGCTACGTTGAATGTAAGAGGAGAAATGGATGGTAAGGTAGATGAAGTATGTCAGATGATGGAATAACGATGTATAGATGTTCTATGCGTGAATGAAACTAAGAGGAAGGGATGTGACACCACAGTATATGGTCCCTACATGGCATACTCCAGGCATAAGCAGCCGAGGCTGTCAAGGAGTGGCTGTCAGGGAATCTTATTCAATTTAATTTAATACGTACATTTTAAGTAATTATTAGTATTGCAGATAATTACGGGGGTTTTTTTGTCTTTGAAATGAAAGAAATAGGAGTCAGGTATTTTCTGGTATATAATTTATTTTTTGGTTGTTTATACATTAGCAGGTTTTATTTTGAATATGAGGACAATAAATCAAATTTATAGTTTTCTTGGACTTATTTAAAGAATGGCTTTAGAACATACAAATTGTGTATTATGATCAAAAATCGTTACTATAGCACGGACGCGGAGCACGAAGAATTTCGTACATTGACCCCTCATCGTTTGTCTTTGTCGCTCGCGTATAAACATATTGCCGTTGCGCTCACACAGGTGTAGTGACAGCCGTATTCACAGATTGTCAACCTTTTTACTTTTATTTTTTTTTTACCAAATTGAAGTCACAAGATTCATCGTTTTTATTTTTAATTTAACTCAAAAGTTTACAATACTTATATTAAATGCGAATGTGTGTTTATTGGTGTCTTTTTTCACACAGCAACTGCTCTAAGATTTTTTGCATATACAAAGTATAGCCACCAAATTGTACACATAGTAATAATATATATAAAGTTCTTTTCTATGATTAAACAAAAAATATTTTATTCTGTGACTAGACCGATCCATGGACAGACAGCGTAGTAGTATTTAGTATAGTTTGCAAAAAAACGAGTTCCCTAAGACATCTCAAATTCTAAACTCTACCGATTTTTTAAAACTTTGTACTTTATATAAAATTTTGAGAACCACAGGCAGTAGGCAAAAAGGTCATTGTACGAAATTCTTCGTGCTCCGCGTCCGTGCTATAGCCGTGTGAGGGAAACATATATCCTAACAAATTATATTGACAAAAACCTAAAACATACTACAATTTACTCCGAAAACTGATAATAGGTATATAGATATAATAATTCAAACAGCTTAAAATGACATTTTTATTTCTATGTCGAAAAGCATTCTCTTGACTGTTCTTTGCACATCATGTACACATCATATAGGATAGATATAGGTAATTATATACAGAATGATATATCGTAGACAATGGTTACGTATTTTATACATGTCTTAATATAGATCACAAAATCACCATAACCGTCATATCATTGGAGGATTGTAACATACCCAGTTAAAAAACTTCTAGGCACATTGAAAAAGTAAAGTTTTTAAACAACATGGTCACAATACTCCTGTAAACTGGTCCTTTAATTAACAGTTTCAGTAAATCATAAATCTGTTTAATATACTATTTCCTACTTTAATGAGGATACACTGACAATTTGTACAGTTTTTATATCAAACATTTTTTTTAGTAAACAAAATCAAGGACAGATTATTGAGATCGGCTGTTAAATTTGATGACCACTTGAGAAAGCTTTGGCTTCTGTGATAAGTGATATTAATCGAATTATATTACCCTTATTGTGATGTGATTACAGGCATTATCAAAGAAAAATAATCGATTTTTTTGGACTAACTCACGTTCTTCCATAGTTGGGGAAATATTTTTGTAACATATAATATCGATATTTGTCAAATTGTAACAAAAAAATATAGGTCTATCTTATTATTATTAGTTAAATCTGTACCTTTTGTTTAAGGAACATTATACCAAGATAATTTTTTTAAAAGGAGTTACAAAAACAAGTTATGGGTGTAATTTAAATGTATTATATACAAGTATAATACATCACATAATTTTAGCACTTAAAAATTGTGGAAAAATGTACAACTGAGATTTCGTAAATTACTTTTATAATAAAATATTTACTAAATAAACTAATATATAGAAAGATAATGTTTTACTCTAGAAAATATTGAATCCAGTCCAATTAGTCCATGAACAAGATTTTTTTAGCCATGTTTTTGCTCTCCTGTAAAGACTGTAAAGTGATTATTTTCGACTTGTATAACTTTTTACAGGAGGCACAGATATCATTTCTACCTTCTCAGCTTTCAGTTGTAAATTAATATTAAATGTTATACAATTTTTTAAATTTAACTTTGTTAATAGATTATTAACTTCAACTTCAGATTTAAAAATGAAAATATATATTCTGAGATATAGATAGAAAATACCATTTCAATTGATAATATGCTAAGAAAATTTTTGTCAATATAATATATTGATGGATCCCAAGAACAAAATCTTGTACAAATGTTACAACGAAATCCATTTTACTTTTATTTATATACATACATTAATTAGTTAGGCTCTTATATAATAAATATAGCATAATTTAATTTCAGTCGTTGATTATATTTCCACAAAATTTCTAAGCTTCGTGACAATTGCTAAGATTAGATTTTAATCTTGAGACCCGTCCATATCTCGTTTTCCGAGTTGATTGCTATAGAATATGTGACTAAATAAATGCAACATATGTAAGATTCCTTTGTCCATACGTATACAATATTGCAATTGTTCAATTTAATTCACTTTAAAACATAAATCTATCACCCTTAAATTAATAAAAAGTAAACTAGTTTTTAACTAAAGCACTCAAACATTCACAGCTCATATTCAATGTGCCAAAACTGGGAGTCAATTGTTGAACATTGCTGTTTGCAATAACATCGAATCGCTATCGCAAACTTTGATACAAAGTAGTTAACTATCGACTACCATAACATATTGGTTAAAAATAATGTGTAATAAAATTATAACATAAGTTACATTTCAAATAACAAAAGATATCAACATGATCGTTTTACTAAAGCTTTGTTATCCTTTTGTTCTCCTATCTGTCAAATAGGCAGTTAATTTGCATAATTGAATATGATATAAGGTTTAATAAAGTAACAGAGAAATAACTTTTGTTTTCTATAGCGCTATGTATGTATCTGACAGATGACAGCTAGCGATAGCGATCCACTAGCAATAGCAACAACTTCCACCAATCACTTCGTCATATTAAAGGACTAAAAAAACACTTCACTTATAACTTAATCAACGGCGTGTCCATATTAAACTTGTGTATATTAGCACAGATATTGTCTAAATTACTCTTATCGTCGTAAGGCGTACATATTCGTACTTTTCTCTCACGATTGTCCGTATATAATTCTACAACGCCCCATTGGCGTAACAGCCTCAGACAATTCCTTATAGCGTCTGTTGAAACTGCTTCACCTGAAAATTATTATTCTAATATTATAAGAGTAATCTAAATAAATAAAAATAAATAACGCTCAAATGTTGGTAAGCGCGCAAAATTCGACAACGTCTTATGCTAGTATAGTTTTCTTATACTTTGTAGTTCTTATGTAATGAAAAATTAGGAAAATAGTACAGGCAGTTTAAAAATTTCTTGTATTTCACAGTTTACAAGACAAGACAACGTCTGTTTATGTAGTATTACATTGTATGTGCTCAAATTATATGGTGGAATTTATAATTCGTTCGTTTGAATGGTCAATTTTAAAAAATATTATAGGCTATAAAACATCCTGTTATGAATCTCATTACCGCTAACAAATGTCAATGTTGGAAGTTATCTAGTAAAAATAATAAATAATAAACACCAATGCATGAGGAGAAACAACCTGTTGGTAATATTCACAGTTTAATATATTCACACACACATATATATATAGCAAACAGAAACGTGTCCTTACTGTTTTATATTTTACGTAAATATTATATACATTTATGTGAAGTTTTTAGGTACTAAACGTATTCGTGTTTTGCTTAAATTTTTTCTAAATTTAGTTCTTGTCAACAACACAAAATCTTGGCACTATTTACGAAAAAAGCCTTTATTTCGGTAATAAACTTAAGTTTAAGGAAGTGTAAAGTATTTTTCTAATATTTTTTTCAAATAGTGTGCCAAAACGGCTGCAGGTATCATGGCGTCGGCTCTGACGTCACGCTTAGGTAAACATGTCATTGTGTCTAAGAACAAAACAGTGAATTAGCGTATTGAGAGCGGTGTTTACCTAAGCTTGACCTCAGGCGCCGTTATTCATGTTTCAATCAAAATGGCCGATTGCAGTATTTTAATGTTTTATTTTATTGAAAATCATAATAATCTGATTTTTTTAAAATAAAAATAAACCAGTATTTTTAACATTTTTAACATGAATGTTGCCATAAAATTATGTAATTGACGATTTTTTGATACTGTCGTCATGCCTATTCTCTAGGATTTAGGTGCGCTAGATACTGACCGTAAATCATTTTGTTCTGTGCATATCTATCCAGTAGAGAGTCCAGAGTGGAGCCCACAACTTCCTTTTGTGACGCGTCGCGAATATTTCGACAAGTCTCCGAATAAGCCTCTAATAGCGGCCGGATCGTTTGCACTAGCCGACGTCTGAAATCATTACAATTATATAAGATCTAAATGTAGTTACAAACAATTTTTTCATATGATTTATATGTGCAACCGGAATTATACTCGTCGAGAGGAACTCAAAAAGTCGTTTGAAATATAAATAATTGTATAACTGAGGATGTGAGTTTAACCTTACAATTTATTTTTAAACAGACAAAAGGTAATCTTTTTAAAAAATTTGTCGTTGGTTCAAAACTGACTAGGCCCAATTACAACTCAATATTTAAGTTTTGAAGTTATTATTGTTAGGAATAACAAAGCGCATTAAACTTCAACCTTGCTCTTTCATAGGAAAAAAAAGAAAGAAAGTCATCCAACTTTGGCGTTTAATTAGCTGGTTGGTAGTTGGTACATATATGACATTTGTATGTATAAGCCTGTTATAGACACACATTTGACACATATAATGATTTGCTAGCAATGGCAATGACATTCATAGGTCATACATATTTTGTTCGTGTATTGCACGTTTCTGGCCCCTTAACAAAGTAGGAAATCATCATTAGTGGTTTGGACATTTATCTTTTATTGAGGAAAGATTCTCCAAATCCGAATCAGCTTGACAGAGCAAGTACCTTACAAAGGATCACAGCCAAATAACACTGCTCTCGACCAGTAATAGAAATCTCCTGGGGAGAATCTCGGGTAGAGTAGGCTACGCGCTTGCGATATTTGGTGTTGCAGACGTTTATAAGCTGCGGTAATCGCTTGCCATCAGGTGGGTCGCTTGTTTGTCACCTGGTAGTATAAAACAAAAGTAAGTTACCGCTCAGCGAGGGCTTCTGGTGTGTTGGCCACCTTGTACTTAAGGGCGGAGGTGGGGTCTCGAGGCTCGTCTTCATCATCGTCAAAAGTCTTCGCAAAGCGACGTGACCAGCGCTGCTCTTCTAACGCGTCAGGGGTCTGAAATAACATTATTTCATTATTATAATGAAACAAGTTTTTCGGATTTTATCGCGGTTTATTAAGTTATTTAGATGCCAGACGTTTCGGATACTTTACAAGTGTAAATATTTTTACTTTAAGTAAAAAATAAAACTAATTATATTTAATTTAACTTAAAAAAAAAACACATTGAGTAAAATACCAATGTCAGATTTGAACCCAGAACACCAGCGTGTTAGGTATGTAACTTATTAGACACATAGCTGTTAATGTTAACCGTAAAAAAAAATCTATTTTAAGGATGTGTGATAATTTTAAAGGAGTATTTCTCCAGAACTCTTTGACCATTCGACGGAAATATTTGGAAGAGTAGGTAAACATCCTAATGGAGTACTACATTTATACAAGGTCTCATCTCAAAGTACCATTCCGTAGAAATTAAAAAATTTGTGGAAGCGTTGGCGCAGCGGCAACAGCAATGGTTGTTGCACTAACAGTCACTGGTTTGATCCCCGCTCTCGGCAAACGTTTGTTATTGTGTATTATTGGTATTCCGGACTGGATGAGGGGGGGGATTGAGAGTTTATGTTTAAAGCAAATACCTCTGTATCTAAGAGTATATCCTGCGCACGAAGGTCCCCCAAGGCTTCCAATAACCTCTCTTCTATCCTCGTACACGGCGCACACAGTATGAACTCCTGGCTCAATATCTCGCTCAACTGGAGCGCCGCCTCCATTAGCTCGGAATGTCGCACCGTATCGTCTTCAACGTTTTGATTGTACATAATACTTTCTAAGGCCGTTGCTGTAAAATAAGTTTATTGAATTAATTTTAGTTGTTTCGTTTTATGGCCAGTTTATGATAACTGAAGTTATTAGTCATTTTACGATAAAAAAAAACAGTATAATGGATGTCATCGTGCTACTGAATTTAGGGTTAATTTCCGCTCAGCTTCAGCTTGAGCGTGAGTGTGTACGTGTCTGCGTGTGTACGTGTCTGCGTGTGTACGTGTCTGCGTGTGTGCGTGTGGCGTGTGCGTGTGGTGTGGGCGTGTGGTGTGTGCGTGTGGTGTGTGCGTGTGGTGTGTGCGTGTGGTGTGTGCGTGTGTGCGTATGGTGTGTGCGTGTGGTGTGTGCGTGTGGGCGTGTGGTGTGTGCGTGTGGTGTGTGCGTGTGGTGTGTGCGTGTGGTGTGTGCGTGTGGTGTGTGCGTGTGGTGTGTGCGTGTGGTGTGTGCGTGTGGTGTGTGCGTGTGGTGTGTGCGTGTGGTGTGTGCGTGTGGTGTGTGCGTGTGGTGTGTGCGTGTGGTGTGTGCGTGTGTGCGTATGGTGTGTGCGTGTGGTGTGTGCGTGTGGGCGTGTGGTGTGTGCGTGTGGTGTGTGCGTGTGGTGTGTGCGTGTGGTGTGTGCGTGTGGTGTGTGCGTGTGGTGTGTGCGTGTGGTGTGTGCGTGTGGTGTGTGCGTGTGGTGTGTGCGTGTGGTGTGGGCGTGTGGTGTGGGCGTGTGGTGTGGGCGTGTGGTGTGGGCGTGTGGTGTGGGCGTGTGGTGTGGGCGTGTGGTGTGGGCGTGTGGTGTGGGCGTGTGGTGTGGGCGTGTGGTGTGGGCGTGTGGTGTGGGCGTGTGGTGTGGGCGTGTGGTGTGTGCGTGTGGTGTGTGCGTGTGGTGTGTGCGTGTGTGCGTGTGGTGTGTGCGTGTGGTGTGTGCGTGTGGTGTGTGCGTGTGGTGTGTGCGTGTGGTGTGTGCGTGTGGTGTGTGCGTGTGGTGTGTGCGTGTGGTGTGTGTGTGTGGGCGTGTGGTGTGTGCGTGTGGTGTGTGCGTGTGGTGTGTGCGTGTGGTGTGTGCGTGTGGTGTGTGCGTGTGGTGTGTGCGTGTGTGCGTGTGGTGTGTGCGTGTGGTGTGTGCGTGTGGTGTGTGCGTGTGGTGTGTGCGTGTGGTGTGTGCGTGTGGTGTGTGCGTGTGGTGTGTGCGTGTGGTGTGTGCGTGTGGTGTGGGCGTGTGGTGTGGGCGTGTGGTGTGGGCGTGTGGTGTGTGCGTGTGGTGTGTGCGTGTGGTGTGTGCGTGTGTGCGTGTGGTGTGTGCGTGTGGTGTGTGCGTGTGGTGTGTGCGTGTGGTGTGTGCGTGTGGTATGTGCGTGTGGTGTGTGCGTGTGGTGTGTGCGTGTGGTGTGTGCGTGTGGTGTGTGCGTGTGGTGTGTGCGTGTGGGCGTGTGGTGTGTGCGTGTGGTGTGTGCGTGTGGGCGTGTGGTGTGTGCGTGTGGTGTGTGCGTGTGGCGTGTGCGTGTGGTGTGTGCGTGTGGTGTGTGCGTGTGGTGTGTGCGTGTGGTGTGTGCGTGTGGTGTGTGCGTGTGGTGTGTGCGTGTGGTGTGTGCGTGTGGGCGTGTGGTGTGTGCGTGTGGTGTATGCGTGTGGGCGTGTGGTGTGTGCGTGTGGGCGTGTGATGTATGCATGTGGGCGTGTAGTGTGTGCGTGTGGTGTGTGCGTGTGGGCGTGTAGTGTGTGCGTGTGGTGTGTGCGTGTGTGCGGGAGGCCGGCACGCACCGAGTACGGCGGGCGCGGCGTAGTGCGCCACGAGCGCGTTGGCGTAGTAGGCGAGCTCGAGCGCGGCGGCCACCGAGCGTTGCGCACACACTCGTCTTGCGTTATCCGTTCGGACCAGCGCACTCCCCAGCGTCTCTAGCTGGGGACAGATGGCGATACGTTACATACACCAAACTACTCTTGTTATAGGCTTTACCAAATATTGAAAAAAAAAATTAAATATACACAGAAGTGCGAATAAAGCACTTAATTTATAAAGGCATCTTCCGCTTTACTGAAAGCACGTAAGATTGTGATTTGGCCCTTCGAGCCTAATAAAATTTATCATCTTTTCTCAGAAGAAGTATTTAGTTTTAAAAAAGTACTTACAGCTCTCTTTACTACGAGGTGCGGTTCACCCGTGTAACCGAGATCTCTTCCGGCTATCTTCAGTGCCTTGCCTCTCGCATCCACACTTGCTTGCAAGGCAGATAAACTACAACCTTTCCTCTGTTCAGTCAGAAGCACGTATGACACCACATTTGTACACATAAGCGCCGTTGATTGAGCTGCGTCTGTAAATGGAAATTATCCAAGTTGAAAAATATCTGTTTTTTTTTATAATAGAGCTATTTTGGACTTTTTAAGTAGGGCATAAAACTTTTGAGGTAGGGCGAAACAGGATGCTCGTAAATCTTGCTCAAAATTTAATGCAGCCCAAGTGGGGAAGTACCTTAACCTTTCATAAGACCATAGCTGCTATCAATTTTGATTGCAATGGCTGATAACAATACTGCTCTGAAGAAGTGTTGTGTTGCTACGGTAATAGCTTACCATAAAGTGGGCCTTGCGCTTGCAAGCCTACTTAGTGATATAAAATCAATGGGGGATGGAGCGTGCTATGTTTTAGCCTAGGTAACTGAATAACGTAGTTTTTGTGTGTTTAATCTTTATCCTACAAACAAACAAACACACACACACACACACACACACATACACACACTCGTACCCAGAAAAAAAAAGACGTACCGAATCTCTTATAAACACAAAGAAAATAAATTAAAAATAGTTTTTCAGACTTACCATAAACTAGGTGTCTCCCGATCGCTTCTACCATCATTTTTTGCTCGGTACTGACGTCAGCTCCGAACAAACTACTGTGACTGTGATTGTACAGTATCTGTCTGTCGAGATTCACCGCTAAATCATTTTGAGGTGTGAATGTCGTTTCTGTTGGGGCTTTCAGATAATTATACTTTTGAAACGACGTTACTAATTCCTGGAAATATAAATTAATTGAGTTAAATGATCGAGAGAACAGTGCAAGTAGACTAACTAAAGTTGGCACGTGCTATACATATGGTTTGCTTGGGTAGTGTCTGTGTATGGGGCGGTGTGACGTCATATTACTGACATTCATACTATCTTCCTATTATCTTAGGACCGTGACAGATTGATATTTTTTTTATTTGATCATAGTTACTAAACCTTTTTAATATTTAAAATCTGCACTCTAGGGATAATTTCGTTTTAAAATTTCTTAATTTTATTGGTTTTCTAGTTTAGACAAATATATGAAATATAAATTGCATAATCTAGACAAAAAAAAAAAATGGTAGGAAAGTCAAAACTGTACATTAAATATTTTTTTAAAAGAATACTTGGGGTGTGATCTACAATCGATACCGATGACAAAAATATAGTTTTTAGAATTTTAGTCTGTTTGTCTGAATGTATGTCTGGGATAAACTCAAAAAGTACTGCATGGATTTACTTCAAATTTGGCACGAATATTATTAAGAAGTTGGGTCAACATATAGGCTACATATTATCACGCTATCACCTACGGGGAACGAGCAGTGAACCTTTATTTCTTCAACGCATTCTGTAACAACCTATTCAGGATTGAAACCTATTCAGGATTGAGGTGCTAGCAGTTGAGCAGTAAGAAAAAATTTTGAGACTAATGTTTATAAATTCATGTCTTTACCTTAAGAGATATAGGTTGATTGAAATCCACTCTAATACCACCGTGGTTTGTATTTAAGGTCCTCCAAATACCGCGAAGGGCCGACCAGAATGTTTCCATTTGTTTTGGCATTCCCAACTGTTCCCTTACAAAATTACCATCCACCAATTTATCATAGTTTAGCGTCACGGGCACTAGCAACGCGTCGTCGATTGTACCGTCAAGATACGCGTCTAATATCACAGAGAGAATGCCAGCTGAAAAAAACATTCAAAAAAATAAATAAATAAAAATATTTATTTCCAATCTTAAGTTACATAAATTAAGGTCCACTCTTCCTTGAAGTAAAGATACAGCACATAATTTAGAAATTAAGTAAATATCAATACTATAAAAATACATAATAATAGTCATGTATTTGTGAGAATGACTGTATGTGAGAGTTGGAGTGCAAATGACTTGTTGAAGAACTATATGAACTTATTTGTTTAATAATTGTTACAGTTCAACGAAGAAAATAATAGTTTCATCTTGGCTTTGTATTTCTAATCACCATTGCTATATCTAGCACTAACTCAGTTTGATATTTAAAAAAAATGATATTTGGATCAACTTTGGGACCAAGATATCAATACGATACGCTATATCGAAATATCGATACAGCACTATACGATATTATAAGCCTTACGATTCCTTGCGATATATCGTATTCTTATTAAAATATCGTATCTACGTATCACATCAAACTATGAAAATACTTTGTTTAAAGTTAAATTTATGTAGATCGCAATACTAAACCTCTCCGACCTATATTATTTAAATGTGACGAATGAGTAGTATTACTAAACATTGTTATTATAATGCTTATGATGTAACTAAATATGAATTTTTTAAATTTTTTGAGATCTTTACAAGGTCGTATGTGTCGTATCGATATTTCAATATATCGTATCGTGTTGGGCATTTCTGTTATCGATAAAAAAAGGATTCGATAATATGGCATGCGATACATTACGATGCGATATATCGATACAAATTACTTTTTTAAAGTTTATTCCTTTTTTTTTGTTTCTATAAAATACTTACCCACCTGGTACATATCCTCCTTTATGTTTGCAAGAAATAAAGAGCAAAAGTTTATTACATTTATAATATTATGTACTTATCGAGCAACGCCTCAAAATCAAGCTTGGTTAAGTTTGACCAGTAGAGATCTTTTATTGCCAAAAAAACTAAACAAGAAAGAAAGTTCGAGATACGCTTTCTCTTAGGAGGTGAAAGAAGAGATAAATTTATGTCCACTACTACTTTTTACCTTTTTTGTACGTGTAGTAGTACATATTTCAAAAATATTATCACGTGTTTTAACATTCTTGTCTCGAAAGAGATTTTTTGAGTAAAAGTCAAATATCCAGATTCGAGCAACATTGTGATACAAATATTAAGTTAGGCTATTACACATAAAGTAACTAATATCATACCTTTTGGCAGCTGAGGTTTTCCTGTCCTCGTGCGTCCACCTTCGATGAAGAATTCTAGATTATTGTTAGCTGCTAGACTATTTAGGATATATGCCCTGTAAATGAATTTTTCTATTTAAATTTATTTGCCTAAGACTGTTTTGTACAGTATAAAATAATTTATTATTTAATAGAAAGTGCATATCGTTTTTTTACTAATATAGCTAGAAAAGAAGTTTTTTTTTTACAAAAATGATAAAGGATAAGGAATAAACATTTGAAAATAGATTTTGATTAAGTACCTTAGAGCAGATTTATATATTGGGTCGCCGTGGTGTTCAGACCCGTCAACTCGTCGTCTAATGAAGAAAGCACCACAGCAACGTAGGAACCATCTAAAATTAGAAATTAGCTTGGATATTATGGGAACCTTTCTGGTGAGTACTATGATCCAATGACTACTGGAGATGGCAGATTCGATTACCACATGAATATATTTCTTTATAATGTTTTTTTTTTAGATTTGGATGTATTTTCTTGTAGGTGTCACCACCGTGTGTCTGTTAGCACGTAACGCTGTCGGCCCTAGTTGTTATCTATAAATGCCTAATAACTTCTATGGAGAAGCGTGGCGAATTAAGGCTTAACATTTCCATTATGGTGAGAAAGTCATTGGCTAGCAGTAAGTCGGTTACAGTCTGTTTCATTTTGTTTGAGAGTGTAACAGAACAATATAGTCTAATAATAGGAAAAATCGAGACCCTGCTTTTTGCTCTAGGTGTTGTGTGTTCGATTCTATGAACATTTATTACAAAAAAATATATGTCTATATAAGCCAACTGTTACCTAATTGTTAGCACAGTCATTAACTTGCCAATCTTAGGAACAGACGATGTCAAACACATTTAACTATATTTACCTTTTTGATTCTAGGGAACTTACTGCGATTATCGTTTTGAAACTCCCGATATTTTGGCGACCATGCATACCCCATGGTCCAGTGTAACACGGATATATATATGTCACCCAGGACCATGGCGTCTAAGTCTCCTAGAATCAAAAGTTTTCATAATGACCGTAAAAGTTTAAAAATTTATATTTAATAGTAATTCACCCAAAGAAAGGTATCCTCATGTTGTCTCCAGCCGCTACTAAGGGCGGTCGGAGACCAGTCAGGTACAGTGTGAAAGTGACCAGGATGTAGTCGAAGTGAGACCGATGTAACGGTACAAACACTAGCGGTAGGCCCGCGGCCTTAGCCCTCCGAAGCCTTTCTACACAAGCAGACCGGGTTCCGCACCCTCCACCGGCAATACGGCGAACCGCCTTGTGGCATAACCATGCCACCAGTCTGTCAAAAAAGGGGGGAGGGTTAAATAAGATATACAGTGTTAAATAACTATATCATTAATAAAACTAATTTATTAATAAATTAGTTATTATTGTTTTTAAAAGCAAATAAAATTTTGTTGAGTAAAACGACGATTCAAAAGTGCATCCGAAGTCTACGTAAATGAAGTATTTTTTCTTTGATTTTGAATTTTATGTTTATTTATTTTCGACACAACTTGGCTTCTAGTAATCTGTATATTTTGTTTATTCATATATTTTGTTGGATCTCATTGAAAAACACCGTTTTTGTATTCAAATGAATATTTTTTATCGCAGTTCATATAGACATTACAAATCATATGAATGGTAAAATTTAATGGTTATATCTGGCGGTCGTTAATTTTTTTGTAGATGTAATTTACGTCAAACTGTTAAACTTAATGCAAATAAATACATATTAAAAAATATTAACCTTTAAAAATCTTAACTAATTTAAATTTAATTAAAACAATAAAAATATTTTTTGCTAACAATAATATATAAAATAGAAACTTCGAGTGGGAATCAGAATAATTAGGAAAATCCTTGGATTTTGATTGTTATTTTTCATAATTTGTTACTCATAAAATTAATGAAAACTGTTTGATTTGAGAACAATTAAGATTGTCACATTTTCTTAAAATATTTTTATGTATGTATATTGTTTTTTCTATTGGTAAATTATTTTTGGCAGCCTTCTCTTTTGAGAGTTTTCTGATAGGTAAAGAAAAACTTCTTTCTAATACAAATCATTCTATCAAGTAAAATACGTTAAGCTACTATCACGCGGACTGTACGCTTGTTGGGTACCTTGCGCTATACCTACATGTAATTAGTCGTCTAGTGAAAATCTTACTTTGAAAATCTGTAATCACTCTAATGCCTTCTACAGCAAGTCTTTTAGTATTGAGGCTGCACGGTGATGGAATACTTTACCATTACATATTAGACGTGCAACATCACTGGAATCTTTTAAAAAGATGATTAATTTGTATATATTTATATATTCTTATTTGTTCTACGACAGTTGCATAATAGTATTAAGTTATATATAATATTAGCTGACTCGGCAAACGTTGTCTTGCTGCTAAACGCTATTTCAAAATAGGAGTTAACCGTAGATGGTTGATAATTTAGGCTTTTTTATGTAATTTTTAATTTTGTATCATAAAA
The DNA here is from genome assembly GCF_905220565.1 of Melitaea cinxia. Classification (NCBI taxonomy): domain Eukaryota; kingdom Metazoa; phylum Arthropoda; class Insecta; order Lepidoptera; family Nymphalidae; genus Melitaea; species Melitaea cinxia. Next base: position 4,400,256 of record NC_059416.1, read on the forward strand.
AATAATAAAATAATAATTTATCTAAAAATTAAAAAAAAATTAGGTGTTGACTACCCTTAACATTTAGGGGGATGAAAAATAGATGTTGTTCGCTTCTCAGACCTACCCGATGTGCACACGAAATTTCATGAGAATCGGTCAAGCCGTTTCGGAGGAGTTTAACTACAAACATCGCGACACGAAAATTTTATATATTAGATTATGTATGTATGTGTGTCGTTTCGGAGGAGTTTAACTACAAACATCGCGACACGAGAATTTTATAAATTAGATTATGTATGTATGTGTGTACTCGTATGTATGTTTGTATGTATATGTGTATATATTTATATGCGTAGTGTATTTACATCTTACTATGTAATACCATCTGTAATTTTTTGTAGAGTTAATATTGTTTATAATATGTGTATGTATGTACGCATGTATGTGTGTATATTTGGTTTTATGCCTGTTTGTTTCATTTAAATCTGTACACCCTTTCCGCTTTTTCACATATCTCCTCCAAGCTGGTTGTGTGAAAGATATCACTGTTTAGCGATAAGACCGCCTGTTGTACATTTCTTTTTGTGAATTGTTTTATAAATTGTAAACTTCTTTTTATGTGTACAATAAAGAGTAAATTAAATTAAATTAATTTACCCTAGTATATATAGATATGTAGTTGTATAAAAATGTTTTGTGTCCGTTATGTTTCCAACAGCTAAGGTAAGCTGTTGAACAGGTAACCCTGACCTGAGTAATTTATCAAACTGACCTGAGTCAATAATCAACATCAAAAATTACTTTATTAAGCATTCAAAAGCACTTTTGAATTGTCATTATACAAAACTACATATATTAAAAGTATAAAATTTAAGTTTGTTTGTTTGTTCATTTAAACGCGCAATCTCGGGAATTACTGGTTTGAATTGAATTTTGTGATATTAAAATGGAGTGGGATGATAAAGAGAACCGAATCGCTGTGATTGCATTACACAAAGTAAGTATGGAACCAAATACAATTTTTAGAACTCTTCATACGCTTGCTATTAGTCAAATGTTTGTGTACCGGGCTATTGATAGGTCCAATGAGACCTTCCTATATTTGTGACAGAAAAAGATCTGGCCGTAAACGTAGTGTTCTTACGAAAGAGGCGATCAAAGCAGTGAAATCTCGATCCACCCAATCTTGGTCAGAAACCAACGTTCCGGGCTTCATCATAGCTGCAGTCTGGCCATTACCTAGTCCCGACCTTAATCCCCTGGATTATGATTTATGGTCAGTTTTAGAGTAAGGCTTGTATATGCCATGACAATTTGGATTTCCTAATACAATCCATGCGATTGGCAGTGAAGGATTTTTCCATGGAAAGAGTGCGTGCTTCTATTGATAACTGTCCTCTACGTTTAAAGGATTGTATTGCAGCCAATGGAGACCACTTCGAATCACGCTTCAGCCTGTAATATCCCACTACTGGGCATAGGCCTCTTTCCCTATGTGGGAGAAGAATCAGAGCTTAATCCACCACGCTGCTGCAAACATCTGCATGGCCAATACAAATGTTTGTCATGTTATGGGGATCGAACCCGCAATTGCCAGCGCAACAGCCACAAACCAGTGCTGTAACCGTTGCGCCAACGCGGCGTCTTCGAATAAGCTTTATTTAATATATTTTTAACTGGTTTATATTAATTTATTAATCTAATACACTGTTATGGTAATATAATATGTTACGTGCAATAGAAAAAAATGTTTTTTTCGTTGTAACAATATTTAGGGCAAGACTCTAATCTTAAACCAAATAATATACTATAATATATAATATAGGTATTAATTTTTTATTAACAAAAGATTTTAATTTTGTTTACCAAGCTGACCTGAGCAGTTTACCAGACTGACCTGAGCACATTATTCGACATGGACGACGAAATATCGTGAAGCACTTTCATCGCTCGTTCTTCAACGCGTTTCCTCACACTTGCGTATGTCTTCTCCATGTTTTTGTCTTTTCCGTGCTCTTCGCTATGTTTTTCTTTAGCTATCGTTTTGAGTTCTTCACGGGTCGTATCTTCAATTGCGCGTTGGAAATGTTCGTCCTTTATCACCTGAAACGAAAAGAAACATTATCTACACTTAACAGTAAAACTGAAAGAGTTTGTTGTATTATTACTGAGATAACATCAGGGTTATCTTAATGTTTAAATATATATAAAACTGTATGTATCTTAATAATGAAATATAATTATAAAATTATTTTTATGTTTATAAATTATATATTTATAATGAAAGCAAACTACTGAATGATGATTTTTTATTGTTTGTCAGGACGTTTAAAAGGTTATTTTTTTTAATATATTGAAATTTATTTTTAGGGTAAAGCTTTAGATTAGGTAAAACCGAATTTCGGGACCGGGGGGGGGGGGGGGGGGGAGGGGGTGGGGAACGCTACCCCTGGTACCACTGTCACACCTCGGAACCCCATGGTTATGGAGATATCCATGGTTAAAGTTTTGAGGTTAGAAGAAGAATTTCGAAAGTTAGAGGGAACGCTTGGCTCCGGCGCTGCGGGAAGTGCAGCCCTTCCGCCCTTGCGTGCGAAAGCACGCTCACTCATGCTTCGTTCCGCAGCGGAGCGGCCTCAGCCGCTCCTCTACGCATTCGTTCGCGCGCTTTCGCACGGCGGTCGAGGGCTGCCCTCCCTCCGCGCCTCCGCGGCACAAAAAAAAACAATCTAGGGGTAGGACAGACCAAGACCACGTGGACAGTGGGGTGCTCCGATTCGGTTTTGGGTATTTTTCGAATTTCTAAACCTATATTCTAGCACGCAATGTTACTAATTTTATTAGAATATTATGTCTGACGCGTTATTTTGTTTAAAAATGTCGATTTGTCAGTCGTTAAGCGTCAGTTCGTATCGTTTGTTGATCTTGCAATCGAGATCGTTTTTACGTAAATTTGTTCGAAAACCCGCTGCACCGGAGTTAAGGTGGAGTCAGACACGGAGCTCTAAGGTATTGTAATATCTCTGAATCACGTAAAGTTAACCCCAAAACTTCAAACACGATATCTTCGAAACCACGGGGTTTACGCGAAACGCACACTACGGGGGGCTAAAAAACCTACCCTCCCCACCACCCTTTACCCTCCCACCCCCATTTCACCCCATAAATTGGAGGCCACTTAACTAACGAATGACCAATTCTTCTTCTAACCTCAAAACTTTAACCATCGATATCTCCATAACCATGGGGTTCCGAGGTGTGATAGTGGTACCAGGGGTAGTATTCCCCACCCTCCCCTCCCCCATCCCCCCACGGTCCCGAAATTCGGTTTTACCTAATCTAGATCTTAGCCATTTTTAGTTTTCGTTTACCATAGCTACTGTGTTAAGTATAGAAAAAACCAACCACTTAATATACAGTCATTTTTAAGGTTAAAGATCATTTATTTCTCCAAAGAATACAATTAACTTACATGAGAAATTACAAACACAAAAATTTTTAAGTGTCATTTACTTGTTTTCTTCATACGAATACAAATACTCACACTGGGTAAAATTTCCCTGTAGTCATAATTGATAAGGTACACACATTGTGCTAAGTCGCATAGATAGCGGGAGACCACACCGCCGTTGGCGAATGTTTGTCTGCCAATGTTTAGTATGTTGATGACCGCCCCTGATTCCTCGGTCTTAGAGTCTTTCCAGGATTCCTGTGAACAAATATGAATTTTATATTTACGGGCAAAGACTAAGGTAATAAGGTAAAGTATATTTATTGAGTTAGGGAACAGCAGCATATCGATACCTCGGGGCTCAAAGGGCGTAACCGCCATTTTGGCGAAATTGACTTTTTAATGCAGCCCTACTTATTTTTTTCTCCTCTATCGATCTGTATATTTAAAGTCTTCCTATTTGCCAAAAAGTGACCTATTTTTTGTAGAAAATAAAACATATTTTTTTCAGTTTTTGTGTCGTAACAGCAATCATTGTTAATAATCATAAACGTGATGGGAGTAAACGACACCGTAGATGATACGAATATTCTTACGTGGTGCTTAAGCCCGAACATAACCTACCGAAATTTCTAAAGAACCAACTTACCAGATACACCCTTAAACATTTATGTACTCTAAAATAAAATGACACATACGTCTAACAATTATCCCTTAATTGGTCAACCATATCTACCTATATATTATGTGATTGCGAGAGCTTTGCTTGTGATTATGATTTCTTGATTAAGGGTCATTAATGTTTAAGTTAAACGTTATAGTGTGATAATATTTTTAACCAAATTTAATATTTCTAGTTTTGTAAGTGCAGGTACCTAAGTTTTGGTCATTTTATTAAATGTATGTGTAATGTTAATGGTTCCACAGTCTATTATTGACTAAAATTGTTTCAATACTATGTAACGCAGGTGACGCAAAAATTATTGAATTTATCATTGTCCCTGAATCCTATTCAGAAATTTATTTTGTTTATGCACTTATTTTTCTCATTGTAAGATAGATTTTTAATAGTAGCAGTTGTTTTATTAGCCTCACAAATTATTTGTTTATAATCAATATGTTTCTCAAACATTCGTTATTCAAGGATGGTCAAATTTTAATGAGTCTGCTGTTTTAGTAGGTAGGAATACTTAAGATTACCTAATAACTTTTACCAAAAGACTTCATAAATAATATATAATTGATCTCAAGAGTTCCTTGTATTTTCTATACATTTTAAACAGAAGATTAGACACTAGCGCAAAATTTTGTAACGATACCTAAGTACTTGCCATTTCAGTACAATTTAGTTTTAATCGTTCATTCTACTTTACGTTAATAAGATGTTTCGTTACAACTGAAATTATATAAAAATATGAGTATTTTTCTAACTTTGTTTAAAAAAACAATATTTCCAATAACAAGTGAATTTTATTTATCATTTTTTTTTATAATAAATGAGTTTTGGAATAGGTTTTAGATAGGTTAGGCTATTAAGTATAGATAAAATCAATAATTAGGTATTTGTATAATTAATTAGTTATCTGAGTCGATAAATGGTAATAAAATCTATAAAAAGGTTAATAAAGTACATAATTATATACAAAAGTTAATAAAGTTCATAAAAATTGCACTTAAATCGATTACCTAAATGAAGAAAACAAAGCAGCTGTCTACAAACTGATAGAAATAGTGAGAAAATTGACCGTTACAACAATAGATTGTACACTTATATACGGTTACAACCATCACTAATCAAATATCCATTGATTTTTCGGGCGTACACGCCCCAATCATTCGATTTTCCGAGGCGTATAGACAAGCTATTTTTGTTACTTTTAAATTTATTTGAAATATAATTATACAAAGTTCTGCATCAAAAAAAAAAAAAATCTTTTGGTCCTAGAATGGTTTATTTAGGACAATAATCGAGAAAGTTATGTCGAAAATATTTTTTTGTTTTTTGTTTTTTGGCTCTCCTGTAAAATCGAGTTTTGGTGCTTACGCCCTTTGAGCCCCGAGGTATCGATATATTTTGCTCGGAATTTAGAGCAGCCTGGAGAAGTGGAGTTACGGAAATAAAGTGGAGACACAAGAACAGCTAAATAATATTCTTCTCAAGTAGTGTTGATGACATAGAGCTCGTGGGGAGCGTATAGGGCAACGCGTTCACAATACTCCTAGAGTTGCAGGTGTCTATAGGCTACGGTATCCGCTTAACATTAGGTCGACCGTATAATACCGACAAAAATACTGATGACATAGTATGGTACATAAATAATAGGCAATAACATTGTATGTATAATGCATGCATTTATTATGTATATTAACTTGATTACTATTGTAATGTGCGACGCAGAATCAGTTTTATTTCACGCTATTGTGTTAGTTTCTTCGCATAATTATACTAACCAATGGTCGAAATTCAACCATAATTAAATCCAATTACAAGTTGAAATATGTATATATATTAGCTTATTATGTTTGATATTCAGTAAAGATAAACAATATTAATCTCATAATCTATTCTCAATTTGATTGACGCGTGTGTGTCAAATATATGGTAGTGTGTGTAATGTTTTTTTTATTGATTTAATGTATTTCTTATGCATAATTAAAAAAAATATTAGCATTCTGAACACCTCTTTTATATAATCTATAAGTGTGCGAAATGTCATACATAGGTACACCTCCGTCCGTACAATTTTCGTAAAAAGGGGTAAAAAGTTTTTGCTTCACGTAATAATAATTATATAGATTTAAAAAAAGTAGATATATTCTTAAATTTACAAAGAAATAAAAATAATCATCCTATCCTTTATTCACGTATATTTGCTTTAATACTTAATATTTTTATTTCGTTAACATTAGTCAACTAGTCAATTTCAAAAACAATAAAGTGGTACGAACCTTTGTGGCGTATCTAGCCGCAGCCATCTTGGTTTTTTTTTTTCAAAATTTCCGAGCACGGTAAAAGTGCGATCATTGAAAATCGAGTAATTACGCGTGTATGTGCATTCCATTGTCTCCAAATTTTAGTTTGTACCTAACTACCTATCTATGTACAAAAGGGAGGTATCGGCAAACATCTGCAAACTACATAGGTACTATGGATATTATAATAAAATGCGTATACACATGCGTATTTACTTATTTTGTTTATAACAATCAATATTTTTATATGTAGTTACAAACATATTAATAGCTAAATATACTTGGAGGCTGCTAATATTTTAATGATCTGGTATATCTGTAACTCGATTTTCAATGATCGTTTTTGAACACAAATGGCGATCTTTACTTCCAAATATCTCGGAAACGTGGCACTTTAGGATACCATGGTATATAACATTTTTTGTTTGTATAAGTGTCCTCTATCCAAATATACCACTTTTATCGCTCGGAAATTTCGAAAAAAAAAATCAAGATGGCGACGGCTAGATATGCCAGGCTCCATACAAAAATGTTTGAACCCATTTTCATATTTTTACATACGATATGCAGTCAAAAAAAAAAACATTTTCTGATCTAATTTTTTACTTATATTTCTACAATCTTTTTCATTGATGCTCCGCTATTATTGATTGTAGCGAGATGTTATATAATCTATAGCTTTTCTCGATAAATGGGCTATGTAACACTAAAATAATTTTCCAATTCGAGTCATATAGTTCCTGACATTAGTTCGTTCAACAAAACAAACTATTATATCGACATAATAGATTACCCGGCGAAATTTTAACTGCCATATTTTTTTTCGTAAATATATAAAAATACTTTTCGATTACAAAAAAAAAAGAATAGCCCAATTCAGTGCGGTCGTTCAAAACTTAACGCGTACGTACATTTTGGCGTTTAAGTTTATTTACATAATTATTAAAGATCATAATTTACGACTACCGTGCAGTAATTAATGCATTGCATACACACATCACGTATGACACATGTATGCTACGTGTATGCCTAGGTGAGTAAGGTCGTCGTACCGCGGCGCGCGTTGGTTGGCTGGCTCGTATCACGCCATCGCAAAGTTAAATTTGGATTACCGTCCAAACGTTGTCAATTGACATGTGTTGTGGATAACGCTATTTGACGGATAACGGTAGCCAACAGATAATAGTTTTATTTATTTACTTATTTATTTATTACGGATGGTACACAACATAGAAAAAAGACTTATAAGAAACAAGAATGAAATATAATCATGAAGGCCAATTACGACCAACCATTCATTTATAATTTAATTAACAAACGCAAGACGATAAAACCGAACAAAAAAAAACAAACTTATTTTTTCATATTACACTAATGAATATCCTTGGAAGTTTAAATTACAAACAATTAACGATAGGTATATTTGGAAGGTAAGTATAATATATATAAAAATGATAATAATAAATATTACATAAATATTTATGAAATATTATAAAAATAATATATATTTTAGCTATTGTTTTGATTATGTTTGTTAAAGAACTGTCGTTTGTTTTATTTTGAAATATATTTTGGAGCCATTGAGAATATCTACGTGAAGGGTTGTACAGAATAATATGCGTTCAGCCAGCTCCGGACAGTAAGCGGCCACGAATTATATCATACACTAGCTGTCCCCGCGACTTTGTCCGCGTGGAATTTAACAAAAAAGTTATCGTTCAGTTCGCAGAGTCATAAAATAAATTACTAAAATAAAAGTAGCCATTACTCATTACTACATCAGCTATCTGCCAGTGAAAGTCCCGTCAAAATTGGTCCAGCCGCTTCAGAGATTAGCCGGAACAAACAGACAGATACTACAATTGAAATTAAAAATAACGCTAATCTATAATTAGCGTAGATTATTTATAGTTTTATCATCGAATCGTAATATATTTATAAGATACTAATTTTTACCAGCGGCTTCGCTCGAATTGAATTTTGTTTTTTATAAAAAGTATCCTATGTTACTTCTGATGCCTCCAAGAATACTTTTTATATCAAGAATAGTTTTCGCGTGAAAGCGTAACAAACAAACTTACATTCACATTTATAATATTACTCGCTGACCCCGCAGACGTTGTTTTGCCATATATCGATACCTCGGGGCTCAATGGGCGTAACCGCCATTTTGGCGAAATTGACTTTTTAATGCAGCCCTACTTATTTTTTTCTCCTCTATCGATCTGTATATTTAAAGTCTTCCTATTTGCCAAAAAGTGACCTATTTTTTGTAGAAAATAAAACATATTTTTTCAGTTTTTGTGTCGTAACAGCAATCATTGTTAATAATCATAAACGTGATGGGAGTAAACGACACCGTAGATGATACGAATATTCTTACGTGGTGCTTAAGCCCGAACATAACCATTTCTAAAGAATCAACTTACCAGATACACCCTTAAACATTTATGTACTCTAAAATAAAATGACACATACGTCTAACAATTATCCCTTAATTGGTCAACCATATCTACCTATATATTATGTGATTGCGAGAGCTTTGCTTGTGATTATGATTTCTTGATTAAGGGTCATTAATGTTTAAGTTAAACGTTATAGTGTGATAATATTTTTAACCAAATTTAATATTTCTAGTTTTGTAAGTGCAGGTACCTAAGTTTTGGTCATTTTATTAAATGTATGTGTAATGTTAATGGTTCCACAGTCTATTATTGACTAAAATTGTTTCAATACTATGTAACGCAGGTGACGCAAAAATTATTGAATTTATCATTGTCCCTGAATCCTATTCAGAAATTTATTTTGTTTATGCACTTATTTTTCTCATTGTAAGATAGATTTTTAATAGTAGCAGTTGTTTTATTAGCCTCACAGATTATTTGTTTATAATCAATATGTTTGTCAAACATTCGTTATTCAAGGATGGTCAAATTTTAATGAGTCTGCTGTTTTAGTAGGTAGGAATACTTAAGATTACCTAATAACTTTTACCAAAAGACTTCATAAATAATATATAATTGATCTCAAGAGTTCCTTGTATTTTCTATACATTTTAAACAGAAGATTAGACATTAGCGCAAAATTTTGTAGCGATACCTAAGTACTTGCCATTTCAGTACAATTTAGTTTTAATCGTTCATTCTGCTTTACGTTAATAAGATGTTTCGTTACAACTGAAATTATATAAAAATAAGAGTCTTTTTCTTACTTTGTTTAATAAACAATATTTTCAATAACAAGTGAATTTTATTTATCATTTTTTTTTTTATAATAAATGAGTTTTGGAATAGGTTTTAGATAGGTTAGGCTATTAAGTATAGATAAAATCAATAATTAGGTATTTGTATAATTAATTAGTTATCTGAGTCGATAAATGGTAATAAAATCTATAAAAAGGTTAATAAAGTACATAATTATATACAAAAGTTAATAAAGTTCATAAAAATTGCACTTAAATCGATTACCTAAATGAAGAAAACAAAGCAGCTGTCTACAAACTGATAGAAATAGTGAGAAAATTGACCGTTACAACCATAGATTATACACTTATATAGGGTTATAACCATCACTAATCACATATCCATTGATTTTTCGGGCGTACACGCCCCAATCATTCGATTTTCCGAGGCGTATAGACAAGCTATTTTTGTTACTTTTAAATTTATTTGAAATATAATTATACAAAGTTCTGCATCAAAAGAAAATAAAACTTTTGGTCCTAGAATGGTTTATTTAGGACAATAATCGAGAAAGTTATGTCGAAAATATTTTTTTTTTTTTAGTTTTTTGGCTCTCCTGTAAAATCGAGTTTTGGTGCTTACGCCCTTTGAGCCCCGAGGTATCGATATGTTATTAACCTCCTTAATCCCCGTCCCTTATAACTTAGAGGTATGAAAAATAGATGTTGTTCGGTTCTCAGACCTACCCAATATGCACACAAAATTTCATGAGAATCGGTCAAGCAGTTTCGGAGGAGTTTAACTACAAATACCGCGAGACGAGAATTTTATACATATATTAGATAAGATTAGGGATTAAGTATTAGGGATTTCTATTCGCAATTGTGAATCTAAAAGTTATATTTTTTTTTCATCGGTAAGAAAGAATCCTTAATGGCCTGCTGTTAAAGTCTAATCGTAACTTATGTGCAGGATAACCTTTACCCACAACCGGTGACGACAACAGTGCTTACTTCACGATGTTAAATATTTTGATGTATTGGATGTGTAGATAATTTCATTAGCTACTAAATTTGTTTTCATAGAGACGTAAAATAAAATGTTGCATCTAACCTATTATTGTAACCATATTGGTTGTACTTTTGGCAATTATTCAACATAAGAAACGTATTGAGTTACATTCACGACAGTAGCAACTAAATACCAAGATACATCAACAAGGGAGATTCTTTAAATAAATAGAACTGAAATAGATAGAACATAATACTGAATATATATTTGTGTATTTAAACCAAAATTCACACATAATAACTTATGACATAACATTTAAATGATATTAGTTATAAAGTTTCCGACAAATACGAATAACATTTTCTACGGTCGTTTTCAATACACTTATCTGTCTCTGGTTTTGCTTTCTACTGATAGCTATTTGACACACATTGTATGGAGCTTACATCGAAATTCTATCTCTAGTAAGCAATTCAGACATAGAATATTGAAACTGGCCGTAAATGATTTTACTAACATACGGTCATTTGGTTTGGTAGTTTTTTTAATAACAGGCTTATTTTTATCATTTGAAGGGATTGTGTTTCGAATGCCGTGAAATGTATGTCAAAATATGGTATAATAAAGCATGCCTAACTATTCTTAAAAGTACCTATTTATCAACTACCCATGGAATCTAAATGCAAAATTAATTTTATATTTTTTCATTTAATAAATATTGATAATTTAAAAGTTATTTATCTATTTGTAAACAATATGTACGATAGTTACCGAATATACAAGAGTTATGTAAACTTAGTTTTTATCAGTCTGATTAGGTACCTCCTTCCGTGAACCATAAAAATCAATTATTATCAAAATCAAAGGACTTTGGCCTGCTGGACGATTACATAATAGAAAGATAATTTATATATCTCGTCACAGATTTTATTTCCTTATTTATTATTATTAATTACTTGGACAAGTGGTGATGTAACGGTCATGATAATAAAAATAATTGTAATTGCTCGTAAACTAAATAAGTCGAAATAAATTTACATCGACAAATAATACAACATAGGAAAACGAAAAAATAGTCAACTAAATACGCGTTATTAGAGATAACTCAAAAAGTAGTCGTCAGATCACGTTAAATTTAAATGGAACCACATGACAAGTACTAGCTTTCTTCAAAACTTTTACTATCAACATAGGTATAATGTCATGAAACAATTTACATGTTTTTTTTTTTAAGTTTTTTATTTGAATTAACTTTAACTTTTTAGTTTTCGTCAAACAAATTTCTCAGTCTGTTATTCACAGTAACGTCACTTTGTTTTTTGAGTTATTTTACGCAAACCATTTGTTTAAGCGATAATAAACCATAAAAAATTACTAATCGGCCATCTTGGGCGTTCCGCATTTGAAATGAAGTCACACGGCTAACCAAGCGTTGTCCTCCATTGTGTTTGCTCGCAAACGAAAAAAAAAACCGACTTCAATTACATCGACAAGTAATACAACGTAGATCGACGAAAAAATAGTCAAGCAACTACGCGTTATCAAAGATTACTCAAAAAGTAGTTATCAGATCTCGATAAAATTTATATGTGACCACATGATAAACATCAACTTTCGATTAAATTAAAAATTATCAAAATCGGTACACCCAGTAAAAAGTTATTACGGATTTTCGAGAGTTTCCCTCGATTTCTCTGGGATCCCATCATCAGATCCTGGTTTTCTTATCACGGTACCAAACTAGGGATATCCCCTTTTCAACAAAAAAAAGAATTATCAAAATCGGTACATCCAGTAGAAAGTTATGCGGTATAATACAACGTAGGTCGACGAAAAAAGCGTCAAGTAAAAACGCATTATTAGATATAACTCGAAAAGTAGTTGTTAGATCTCAAATAAATTTAAATGGGACCAATTGGCACACACCACCTTTTGATTAAAACAAAATTTGTCGAAATCGGTCTACCCGATCAAAAGTTCTGATGTAACATACATACAGTCGAATTGAGAACCTCCTCCTTTTTTGGAAGTCGGTTAAAAATTTCAACTCAATCAAATAAAGATAAATACTTCAGATGCAAGATTTCACCTTACCAAACATACATACTTAATTACTTACACACATTGCAAGTTAAATAAAAATCTTTAAATAGGTAGGTATTTTTAGTTTTTAAAGTAACTCTTTTCATTGAATATAATCCCATTTATAATTATACATCCTACTTACTATATAACGAATTTGTTAATAGCTCACACCTCGTGTTTTCTGTTCTCTCCATATACGTAACGAAATATCATCATAGCCCATAATTTTCATCACTAAGCAGGCTAAAAAAAATCAACCGGTCGAGAAGATACCGAGGTTACAGCGATCCAACAAAAAATCTTTATAACAAATTATGCATAAGTATATGTGCAAAGTCTTTCTTATTATATACGAGAATATAAATTACAACGAATCGCAGAAATATATGTACCTATAGCTTCCGATCGACTCCATCCAATTTAATAATTCACATTTTTTTTTTTTGTTCGGTGGACAAAGTTTCATACAAAAGCAAAATTTAAAAAATCCACACATTCACGAAAAATAAAAAATACGGGTATGAAATTTATCAGGTTTTAGTTTATACTGAAAACAATATAAGTGTTTTTTTTTAAATAACAAATATTACGTCAAAGACCAATACGTATCGTTACACCTAACTGAATTTTTAAAAGTATAAAAAAATATATTAAGTTAAATATTGCGAAGCAGGAAACTTTTAGATGAATGAAAATTGATATTGAAATTTTCATTAATGTTTTTCATTAACTGTATAACATTAAAATGCTATAAAAAATACAAAGTAAAGTCTTGGTAAAAATCAATAAATACAGTATTGTAACCATAGATCAAGTAAAAAAAGGTAGATAACGCACCTAGAACAGAAAACTGAAGCCACTTTTTTAAAGATGTGTGAGTGAGTGAAGTGTTGACACCTTTTAAAAAAAGTCCCTAAAATTTTTATTAAACAATTAATTTAATATAGGTAAAATGGGTATGTGAAAATAAAAACCTGTTTATAGTTTTAAATAAATTTACGAAAAATAAAACAAAAAATCGGTAGAATAATAAAAAAATATATTCGTAAGATAATCGTATGAATGGACACTTCCTATCCCCTCTGTTTATCTCTTTTCAGTTTGCAGTCGGTTTTTTTTTTTTACTATTTTTCTTAAACCTAGAATCCTTTATGTTGTATAAGTTTTTTAAATTTTTGTCGCTTAGAACTCAGAGTCATCGTCATTGTTTGCATTTTACTAATATGATGTAGTCTTATGATTAAATATTTTTCAATCACTAATCGTATTAAATTGACTTTATGCGCATGGCCAGCATAATCGTGGTCATTTTCTCAGTCTTACAGCCGCTACCCATTCACCTCTTATTAAAATATTCGTTGGAAACCTAAAACCATGAAATTTGATAGTAAAATATGGGTACCTAGTTTACTCAAAAATTGTAAAAAGTTAAAACATAAAACAAACGAGTAAATAATTCATAAATATATTTTGATTTTTTTATTTTCAATTTATGTAACATAAAATAACACGAGAAAAAAAAACAATAACTATGTCTACTTTTTACTTAATTATTTTTCTGATTGCGTACAATTAACTTACCCACATTTTGGGGTATTGAAAAAAAGAACTACTGGCAACACTCCCGTGGTACGTCATTTCGTGACATTGAAATTATAAGTTCCGAATAACCTCAATATTATTTTGGAATAACAATAAATTTAAAGTTTTATATGTACTTACGTGTGAAACGATATTCCTTCAGATTTTTTGTTTACTTTGGTATTGTTTTTGCACCATTTAATCACACAAGACGGCATTTTATAAGCAAAGTTACTGTATGAAGCCTCGTGACATACTAACGAAAATGAGCGTAGTTTGATGCATATGTGTGCGTGAGCGCGTGTATTTACTTGAAGGAGCCGAGTTTTGTGGCTTCACTAACAACAAAGGCCGCGCATTATCTACTTTTTTTACTATATCTATGATTGTAACTAGATTGTATCAGCAGACCGTGATTCAGGTAACTTAGAGTCAAGAGTCCGTACCTTGAAATAGGGTATGTGCACAATCCCACACGTATACAACAAATAACAATTGTTCCATAGACAAGGAAAACAAGCCACAAGAATTTATCCCAAGGCGGTCAAACGTACGGTTCGTGAATACATATAAACTGACCCTGACCCGTCCTTGGATCAATGACGGCGCAATGGACAGCTAATGAAGACATTTAAATTTAATATCGCTACTTATCCGTAAGTTGACTGTAATGGAAATAAACAATTTATTACTCTGTAAAAACGTTTTTAACTCGAGTATTTATATTAAAGAATTTCAAAGCGAACGCACATCGATCCAAGGAAAGAAAGCGACCGCTTATTCAATTTTCATTTAGTTAATAAGTTTAGTACGATACAGATACGTTATAAGTTAAGTACGTTATAACAGTAGGAATGATGTATGTAATTGCGCACAATATAAATACTAGAATGACCGGTACGTCGATATTTTAACGGAGTACATAATTACGTTTGAACTTGAACTACGAACACTTTTTGAAGCCTTATTGTTAGATTAGTTTAAGTAGATGCTTGGCGCGGTTTTACCCAATTGGTATTATTGGATGCTGTTTCGTTACAATACGTTAAATAATGACGTTTTGACAATTCAAAGTGTTGTTATTAGTAGAGGTTTCGCGCGGTTTTAGATGCGTTGGGCATCATGGCTACTGTTCCGTAGCAATAGGAAAAATTGGGGTGTTTTGTACCCTAAAGCCTAAACACCTAAAAAATGCAGTTTTAATTAAAAAATGAAATTAAAATGCATTAAAGTTCGTACGATAAAAATCCCGCTACGGTTACAGCCTATAATATCCCTAAATAATGCACATCTTAGTAGAAAAAAAAACATAAGAATGAAAATAATTGTGTTTGCTCGCAAACGAAAAAAAACCGACTTCAATTACATCGACGAGTAATACAACGTAGATCGACGAAAAAATAGTCAAGTAACTGCGCATTATCAAAGATTACTCAAAAAGTAGTTATCAGATCTCAATAAAATTTTTATGTGACCACATGACAAACATCAGCTTTCGATTAAATTAAAAATTATTAAAATCGGTACACCCAGTAAAAAGTTATTGCGGATTTTCAAGAATTTCCATCAATTTCTCTGGGATCCCATCATCAGATCCTGGTTTCCTTATCATGGTACTAAACTTGAGATATCTCCTTTCCAACAAAAAAAGAATTATCAACATCGGTACATCCAGTAGAAAGTTATGCGGTATAATACAACGTAAGTCGACGAAAAAAGCGTCAAGTAAAAACGCATTATTAGATATAGCTCGAAAAGTAGTAGTTAGATCTCAAATAAATTTAAATGGGACCAATTGGCACACACCACCTTTCGATTAAAAGAAAATTTGTCTAAATCGCTCCACCCAGTCAAAAGTTCTGATGTAACATACATAAAAAAAAAATACAGTCGAATTGAGAACCTCCTCCTTTTTTGGAAGTCGGTTAAAAAATTATGTATAATTGTGTATTACAATAGTATCGATTGTATTTTCACACACTTAGCGATATTTTAATAAGCTGTTTCATAGGCCGGTAGTCGAAAAAACTATCGGCCGATAAAAATAGTTTATTTCTGCAGAATTGTTCAAGTGTATTGTAATAATACGTTATCGTACATACTTTCACGTTTCTGGTTAATCATTAACCGTTACACGATTCCGCCTACTATTTGCTATTTCGTGCAACGACCTTACAAATGACGCTTACGATTCTTAATAATTGTGACAAGCGTAGAAATAGATAGAATAGTAAAAAATAAAATATTATTTCTATATTCACTTTTAGTTTTTTATTAGTTCTCATAGCTTAGATATAAATACAGCATCACGGGTTTTTTTTGTTAATATTTTGTTAACCCATGCGTCTGTAATGATGTAAATTTTTCAATTCAAGCTTTAAGACAATTTAGATAATTAAATCTTAATTGTTTTATAACAGAAATTATAAAATTGCTTTATAGGCTCATGCACAACACTTTGCTGAAGATCATGACATGACCAAATGCATAGTTTACAATTTTATAAAGGACTTATAGACAAACATTCATTTTCATATACAAATATAAGTTTTCACCGATTATTTTGTTATAGTACAAGTACAGACAAAATCATAAAATATTTATGAAGCAATGGATGTTATACTCGTAATATACGACGTATCTACGACGGCAGTTCTTCAACTTTAAAGGAAGTTAGCTGCTCGTAAACTACACCTAATGCGGAACAGAGACAATAGCCCCGAATTTTGAGTGACATAATCTAGGTATATACATAAATAAAATTGAAGTATCTGTCTGTGATTTCAAACACTATACTAAGATACAAACAAACGATTTAAAAAAATTGTCTGTCTGTCTGTCATTCTGTCTTTTAGTTTGTCCGTTCCTTAGAAGATTTTGAAGAAGATTGTGGGGCAACATAGAGACTACATTTTATATATAAATATAAAAGTACCACCTGTATTAAATAAGCAAACATTATTCTATTAAATAACGTTTTATTTTTTGCGCGCAAAACAACTAAAATTCCAAAATATTACCTTGCTTTGGGAATCAGGATCACGTAAAAGGCTTAATATATAAAAAATATACATATAAAATATACAAATAGAAAAAACAAATAAAATTAAAATACTACATCCATAACATACTAAGGAAATCACTGTTTTGTAGTCTTTATGGTTATTTTTTTATTTATATGATAAATTAAATACGTTTTTAAATGTTTGTCTATATTCTGTACCACATATAGGTACTTTTATCCCATAATTCCCACAAGATCAGAATCAGGCCGTTAAATAATGAGTATGAAAATATGAGAGATGAATGCTCCGACGTATTGCTTTTAACCCATCTGAAAAATACGTTTTCTAGAGGTCTGCAAAGTAGACCTCCGTAGCCGCGCTAACCTTCTCATTTGACTGAGGTTTCTACCCGGCAAGTGCCTTATCAAGTTTGGAAACAAAAAGTAGTCGCACGGAGTCAGTCAAACTTTAGAATTCGGTGGATGAGGAAGTAGTTTGTAGTCTAATTCGACCAATTTGACCGTGGCGATGGCGGAGGTGAGTGGTGTGATTATATTATTATTTTTTCTACATAGCTTTTATAATTTGTAAACTAAAATATATATAGTAAAAAAGTTTTCTTTTCCTTTGACACCTTGTGAATCCCCGAAAACGGTTGCCTTCGCCTTTCCGGCCGATAGGACAGTCTTTGGCTTTTTCGGAGCACGTTCGCCGGGTAAAGTGCACTATTTCGATTGTTTTTTGGCTTCTAGTGTGTACCAGTGGTTCCATGTTTTGTCGCCGGCACGAAATGATGCAGAAACTTTTTCGTATTGCGCTTAAAAAGCGTCAAACACTGCTCTGAAATGGCATTCCAACGCTCTGTGAGTTCGCTGCGCGATTTCCCTTTTAAAAAACTATAATGGAATCGCAGATCGATATTGCTCGTTTACCATTTTTCTAAACTTCACTTACAGGCCCACTTCCACACGCAGTTAAAACAAAACTACAATTCTGAACAGGCTAAAATTTTGACCGTAGCCCTCTAAAACAATATTTTTAACCGACTCCAAAAAAGGAGGAGGTTCTCAATTCGACTGTATTTTTTTTTAATGTATGTTACATCAGAACTTTTGACTGGGTGGAGCGATTTCGTCAAATTTTCTTTTAATCGAAAGGTGGTGTGTGCCAATTGGTCCCATTTAAATTTATTTGAGATCTAACAACTACTTTTCGAGCTATATCTAATAATGCGTTTTTACTTGACGCTTTTTTCGTCGACCTACGTTGTATTATACCGCATAACTTTCTACTGGATGTACCGATTTTGATAATTCTTTTTTTGTTGGAAAGGAGATATCTCAAGTTTAGTACCATAATAAGGAAACCAGGATCTGATGATGGGATCTTAGAGAAATCGAGGGAAACTCTTGAAAATCCGCAATAACTTTTTACTGGGTGTACCGATTTTGATAATTCTTTTTTTGTTGGAAAGTAGATATCTCAAGTTTAGTACCATAATAAGGAAAACAGGATCTGATGATGGGATCCCAGAAAAATCGAGAGAACTTCTTGAAAATCCGCAATAACTTTTTACTGGGTGTACCGATTTTAATGATTTTTAATTTAATCGAAAGCCGATGTTTATCATGTGGTCACATTTAAATTTAATCGATTTCTGATGAGTACTTGTTGAGTATCTTTGATAACGCGTATTTACTTGACTATTTTTTCGTCGATCTACGTTGTATTATACGATGATATATATATACGATGTAATTGAAGTCGGTTTTTTTTTCGTTTGCGGGCAAACACAATTATATACGATAGTATATATTTCTTGCGATAGAGGCGCCATCGGGCAGTGAAACTAAGTACTTATCAGACCACCCTTGTAGTTATATAAACGTGATTAAAGTTCATAAAAATAAAAAATAAAATGTTTAATCAAATCATAGTTGATTTGGTTAATATCATATTGGTTCATGATGCATGCATGCAAAAGAATGTCAACATCAATTTATTATAAGAATTAAAAAACCTTATGAATATACCCATATAAATGAACGCGGCATGCACAGTAGTATACTTTACTCAGATTGTTTAAACTATTTCATCGAAATCTGTTCAAATGTTCTTTTCTATTTTAATAGCAGTGTGCGTCTTATGTGTCTTCAGTGTAGTACTTTATCATTATCGTGATCATCATCACTTCAGTCTATCGCATTCCACTGCTGGACATAGACCTCCACAAGTTGGCGCCAAAAATGGCGTGAACTCATGTGTTGCCCTTAGTCACCACGCTGGCAGGCGGGTTGGTGACCGTGTAGTATTTGAAAAACATTAATTACATAATTAATATAAATATATATCTTGTATTAATTGACAAATTTTAACAATGATAGGTATGCACGATATTTTTCTTATAAAATAATATAATATAATGAATTATACATATAGCAAACTAAAATAAAAAGTAACACTAGTTTGGACAAATCAATTTTTCATTATATGAATTTTAGCTTGACAGACACAGTTTGACTGAACGCAATAACTAGCTTGACAGAAAACAGAAAGTCTTTGTCAGAACAGTATTAACATTCATGACAATAAAACCACACATGCGTATGAATACATTTAACGTTATTGCACAAAGTGAATAACGAAATATAGGACATATATACATAATCCATTGAAACAAAGTCGGTCAATGAACTCCGTAATCTTCAGTATAAAAAAGTAAAAAGACAAAAGATCATTGAAATCTTAAAAACAAACAGACAAGTCGTGATGCACGCAATGCGCAACGACAAACGTGAAAACAAAGAACTACATGCAAAATGACCTCTGTTTATGAATCAACACACCAATGTGGCCTTGTGCGCTATTTATATAGGTTATAGAAAATATATAATATTAACATGATGATATTAAATTCTTTGGTTAAAGATTGATGTCACGTCGATATTGATTACGATAAAATATTCCTCTGGCCTTATTCACATACACTGTTTAAAAAACGAAATAAAATAACAAAAAAAAAGATATCTCTTGCATAGTTACGGTTACTGGATCAATACCGACTCAATATTATGTGTTTTGTGCAACAAATAATATTGTTATTATTTGCTAGAAATATATGGCGCCCGTTGCAACATTTAACTGTGTATTTTACTAGTTAAATGATATCATTAGAATTAAACATTAGAACTAATTTCAGTCTATTTATTTATTTTTATGGGAAGCCAACATGGTATTTAGTGGTTTTTATCAATCGTACATAGTAAGGCATAGAATATCCTACACTTATACATCAGCTAACAATAAATATTTATCTTATGACAAATTAACTCAATAATAAAAATGCAAAAAAAAAAAACTATAAAAAGCAGTACAATTAAAACCCGTGCTAAAGCAGTAAAAAATATTTAAAAGAAAAAATTAAAAATATGTGGGTATATGTAAAAAAAAAAACGAGAGAAGAATTTCAAACAATATCATAAAACTTAAAACAGTAATACATCGCGAAATCTGTAAATATATATATAAAAATTAAAATGTAATTTATCCATAAGTAAAAGTGGTTTGAGGCATAAGAAAGCAGTTGATATGAGCTATAAAGTATAATGATATGTGTGTTCGTAACTTCATACAGTAGGTAGCTAATTTAATACAATAAATAGTTTAATCTATTCTAATAGCGTTTTTGTTGATTGTTTCAAATTCTTTTCATAAGGTTGAAGAAGCTATGTAGCGTTTTGCGAATTTTTTTTGTTGACAAGTAAAATATACAAAAAAAATATATAAGCACATATACATTCTGCGGTAGACTTTAAAATCTAATATATAAAATTCTCGTGTCGCGGTCTTTGTAGTTAAACTCCTCCGAAACGGCTTGACCGATTCTAATGAAATTGTGTGCATATTAGGTAGGTCTGAGAATCGAACAACATCTATTTTTCATCCCCCTAACAGTTAAGGGTAGTCTACACCTATTTTTTTTTAAATTTTTTGATAAACTATATATTTTTTATTTTATTATGATTTGGCGTTGAAAAATACATACAACCCTAAATTTTCAGCCTTCCACCAGCCTTCAGCCAACCCCTATTTTTAAATAACGTTTACCGGCAAGACAATGTTTGCCGAGTCAGCTAGTATAAAATAAAGATGTTTTTAATTGGACAACAAAAAGATCCATAAATCTTAGTAACCATGAAACCTTAATAACTAGTTAGTACTTAATAACTAGAAGAGACCTAGTAATGGTACACATGTGCTCGATTAGCGGCCAGTCCCCCCTATCGGCGATGTCCTTCAATACTTTGTTTAAGCATACCATCTCATTTATCTCAGTAGTGCATCAATCGTTAAATCATTTTATGTATGGGGTCGAGCTGTAATATCGCTCTAATATTGTGTGCCAAAGGCAAGACGTAAGGCCCGGTAGTGTGCGTCAGGAAACAGTGGCCACGTGGGCATCGCGTTTGAAGTTCAAAGTCGAACAAGATTATTTGTTGTTGTCAAAAAAAAAACCGATACCAATCGGCGCTGATAATTAATCTGTGATTGGCGAAGATATAATAAATGACATATTAGATTTATTTTTAACCATTTTGGCGTAGTGGTGTTTGTTTACAATTTGAGATTTAAGAGGTCAACGACTGTAGGGTTATTTTACTAAACGCTACGTAGTTCA
Organism: Melitaea cinxia; assembly: GCF_905220565.1. NCBI lineage: Eukaryota > Metazoa > Arthropoda > Insecta > Lepidoptera > Nymphalidae > Melitaea > Melitaea cinxia. The sequence continues at coordinate 4,422,204 of NC_059416.1, forward strand.
TATCATTACCGCTTACAAACAAAATAAGCAGAATTCAATTTTCTTCGAAGCTAAGAGGGAGATAATAAGTTAATGAAGATAGAAAGAGAGAGTTACAGTTCGTACATTACTGTAGGGGTAACTAAAGTTTTACTTCAGTCGTGTGGTCTAAGGCACACTCGTTTTTATTATTATTATTAGCTTAACAAAATAAATAATTTTAAAGAATTTAATTTAAATATGGCATTAGGATTACAACCTGACAAATTATTGTCAAATACACTATAAAAACAAAAAAAAAATCCATTCACTGAATAGTGTACCAGTGTACTAAGTAGATTAGCAGACATGTTTAAAAAAGGCACCTGATGTACGCAAGGTATATAACAACAATTAGCATTATTACTAAGACTATTTCAAGAGAGCAGGTGACCTGGCCAAATATGGCTTACAGTAAAACACGTATCAAACATTTGAGTTATTGTGTGTATTTGTCTTTTTAGTATTTTTAACGTTATTTTATAAACGGGTTAACAGAAGTTTTCCAACGTACTATGACTCGCACGAAGGTATCAGTATAAAGTTACAACAAAGTACAATTTCAGGTAAAATAAACTCAAATGGAAAATTCGAACTAATACTTTATTTAACTCCCTGAAAACTTGCGGAAAAATCGCATCAAAAGTGCGTAGTAATTTTAAACTATTGCTTGTTTCACTGGTTCACTTTATCAGCAGATAAAGTTTACCTCGCACATGTAGGCTTTATCAGCAAGGAAAAAAAACCGGACTACTACGACAAGTTTTAGAATCAGAGATTGCAGAGTTTGATGCTGAAAACGAAAAATATATGATAAAGTTTGGTAAGTTGGAAACCGGTCCTATTGGAGATGACGTTACTATGGGTTTGTGTGTTTTACAACGTTACTTACCCTTGACAGTGGGGCACATCTGGAGCAAGCTAGGCCGGCCGGCGGTCGCGTTTCGGGTTGGGGGGAAGGTACTTGCGGGCTCTCTTTAAGACGATACAGCGCTGAAGTTCTTGTCTGTGGACAAACATACCTCATAAATATCTTTGTTTATATATTAACGCTCCGGCTTCGCACGGTTGCAAAAACTATCAGTGTTGCTCTACTATATTATTCACATATTTTATATATAAACCTTCCTCTGGAATCACTCTATTACAGAAAACCGAATCAAAATCCGTTGTGTAGTTTTAAAGATCTTAGCATACAGATAGCGGTAAGCGACTTTGTTTTATACTGTGAAATGACACAAGGAAGAAAATTTTGTTTTTAAATCGAAAGGTTCCAAAATATGCGCATGTATGAGCTATTTTTAATGTTTTTTAACCCTTACGAAAGAATATTTGCCTAATTTAGTCTTTCTCTTGTAAATAACTATATCATAACGAATAGAAATAAGTTAGGAGATTAAATATCACTTTACGACAAATTATAGGAGATAAATAGCTTTAAACCTAACCGCAGGTTGAACCACGAAGGTCATCTATCTAGTCTTTAATGATTTTTATTGAGTAATCTCAAGAGTAGCTAGACTAATCTAAAACTATCGTGTATAAAATAATATCAATATAAACGTCATCCTTAGATTAACAACAGCGGACACGAAACTCTAATTAATATGAAACAATGACACATTATCAATTGAGACGCGTGAACAGGTGTTCTCAAAACATATAAAACAAAAAGAACGCACCATACCCACATACACAAGAAAGCGCCAGGTATAGAATTATAATGAATGCTATGATATTGTTTTTGAGACAATAGTATCTTATTAGATTGTCATGCTTCTCGTTTCCTTTCTTAATAAGTGAGTTATAGTTCTATAAAACACTACACGAATTTTCTATCTTACGACAAAATAAATATAAACCCTCTGGAATAACTCCACCAGCTCGCTTTTATAGAGTTAAGGTATCACTGTAATATTTTTAATTTATTTTATCATCCAATCCAACAACGTTATACTGCAAACATAATGTTCCCCATTTATACCGAATACATTAAAAACCACTCACTAAACGGTCCCTAGTAGAATTTACTCCTTTGTCGGGGGCCCAGAAACTTACAAAACACAAACGCCCAGACCACGGCAAAGATCTTTATGGCCTATACAAATGTCTTCCATCAACGTGGATCGAACGTGACTGCGGTGCCAATTAGTCGTCACCTTACATATTTTGAACTACGAAGTAGATATAATTGTCGACAAAATACGCGATTGATTAATAGAAACAATAAAAGAAAGTGGAACTGTTGCGATTTGGTATTGTTTTCGACTCTGCATTTAAAATTAAACGTAATGTAAGACTGTGACCTAGAAAAAAAAATCTAAGGAAACTAAGGAAGAAGGCTAAACGTAGTTAATTCGAATCGAATCGACCGAATCTTTTCAGCTCGTTTGAATAAATGTGTCTTCGTATTCTCCTGGGGTGAATTGGGGATAAGGTCGACAACACACTTGCAATGCTTCTGGTGTTGCATACGTCTATAAGCTACGGTAATCGTTTATTATCAGGTGATCCGCTTGTTTGCCGACCTAGTTATATAAAAAAAGACTAGACTGAATGTTTAGCGATATGACCGTATTTTGTGTCTTTAGTCTCTTGATTTACTTCGAACTCTTTTGCTCAGGTATACATATATTATGATATGCAGTATGGGCTATTAATACGTGTATGTATATTTAAAACGATGAACGTCGAAAATATATATAAACTCAGTAATATACTTTTTATATCAGTAGTAAAAGGTATGGCTATTAAGGTCGTTCCTAAAGAGTCGACCGCGATTCATTTGCAACTGGAATGTGAGCCGCCTCTGCAATCCCTCCTTACATTACATCTATTATTATACACAAATTATAATTACTAACGCTCTTACCTGATTGTGTATGTGAGTAGCATTATGTAATTCGTCACAGTGTTTCACAAACGGTGCAAACATTGCGACAGGCATTCCTATCACGCTCATGTGCCTGCACATCTTTGATATGAATTAGTTTGAAGTTACACTTCTAAATAATTATTGGATTATTTTGCAACTGTCTCAACATAAATTTAATAATAATAATAATAATAATAATACACTTTATTGTACACCAAAAACAGAAATAATACATATCAAAGAAAGAAAAAAAATATTATTATTTAAATTTAAAGTTTTTATTAAAAAGAAATTAATAGATAAAGCGTATTTATTCGGTGCAGCATTACATTGATACAGATGTGTGGACTTAATGGCGTTGTATTTCGTGCAAGATATTACTAATTTTGTACTAAAACACATTTTATATATGATTTTTAAAGAAGAAACTGCGGAGTTTTTTTGCGGGTTTTTCTCTGCAAAATCTACATTTCGAATCGGTGATAGCTTTACTTTTAAAAAAATAATAATAATCAATATAAAATTCTTATTTGCAAAATGACGGTTCGAAAGTGCTTTTGGAGCCTATTTGAATTTTGTTTTTGATTTTGATTTCTACAAGATATTAGCGAATTAATCAAAGGAATGAAAATACTTACAGCAAGTTCAGCGTCGAGTTTGGCATAAACATCTGCATTGGCACGTCTACGAGCGCGCATCGCTTGTCGCAGCGAGCTAGTCTCCCGAACACCGCCGCACCACCCACCCACTCTCTCCCCTACCACTTCCAACATGTCTGCTACGCGACTGGAACAATAAAAATATAATAATTAGAGTTTAGAACAATCTATTTCTTTGTTAATATTTTAACCTGCTTTTTAGCATTAAATCTTAATATCACAGGTTAGCTGGAAGAGATCCCTCCTAGAGATAAGTTCAGCGTTGCTAACTAAAATTCTATACGATTTACTGTATAAAACTGTAAGCGCATTAAAGAATATAATAAAAGCTTCTTTTATTTTTAAATTTGCCTTTAATTATAACACAATATTTACAATCTCTGGAAACTGTTTTGGTGAGGATTTTTGAAATATGTGCTATTTATAAAAAAAAATTATATACTGTTTGTTTCTACAAAAATAAATAAATAAAATAAATTCATAGCAGGATATTTATTTCAAGTGTAATTTGTATTTTTAGATTAGTTTGTGCTATCATAGCATGAATTTAAGTCTTATTTTGAATTAAGAGTGACAGAAAAAAGAGGATAGAGTAGCTGTTATATATATTTTTTGTGTGCGTGTGTATGTCACTGAACTCCTCCTAGACGGCTGGACCGATTTTGATGAAATTTTTTGTGTGAGTTCAAGGGGATTCGAGGATGGCTTAGATTCACAATTTGGTCAACTGGAAAATGTTTATTTAACTAATTTTTCATTTATAAATAGCTGTTAATTTTGGAATGTTTTAAATTGGATCCGGTAGACTGCGCTACCATCGCAGCATCAAATATTAAATTTATTATTCTATTTTAACTTCAGTTTGTCCCGACAGTTGGTGCTGCGATCAAATTGAGAAAAATATTTGAAATTTTGTGTTATGGTAAAACAACGTTTGCGGGGTCAGCTAGTATATATATATATGTATATATATATATATAGTATATATATATATATATATATATATATATATATATATATATATATATATATATATATATATATATATATATATATATATATATATATATATATATATGTCAACAAACCAAAATTTTATCTCTGATTAGTAAGTTGAAATCAATTATGAAAAATAAATCTGTACCTACATTATTAATATAATATAATATTGTCATTATATTGCAATTTTATAGCCTCTATAAAAACCTATTATAGCCCGTGAAAGAAAGAAAATTAATATTAAAAAATCAATTATAAAGCGGTGAGATGTAAAGTCGTTGAGAATCAATTTTAAATTATACTTTTTTTAAACACTTTTTCAATGTCAATTACCAAAACCAATTTCTGCTGATTTTGTTTTTAAATTGGTCAGGGTGAAATAAATATATTACTGAAAGAAAAAAAATCTTCATTGAAACGATCTTCTGACATACAAAGTAAACATTATTATGCCGTTAATTTTGAACTATTTTTGAACACTGTATTGTGTGTTTTTGAATACTGTATGTGTATCGGAATCTAATGGTGCGACATTAAAAATATCTTAGCGCGTTAGTTAACCGTCTTTTCATTGATAAAATCTACAAAACATTAGGGCCCATAAAACTGGCGTAGTAAACAAAATCTCAGTCAAAGCCTCGAGCGATGTTTAATACATCATAATTTATAAATCTTCGGAAGCAATATACAGACGTAGATTACGTAGTTACAATTTAATGGTGTTGTAGCCATGACCTTATACCTACATACTTACGAGTATAAAAACAGAAATCGGAATGAAAATTCAACGTCAAGGCCAGTCTCGTTCTAAAACAGGTTTAAAAATACACGTATTGAAAATAGTTTTATTATAAAATGCAGAAAACTGAGATAATATTTTCGTACACAAAATATATACCTAGTACAATAAATATAAATTGTATAATGTTAACATTGTTATACGTATAAAAATTTTAAGTTTTACTCATAATATGTTTGTTATATTTTTTTATGTTAAATAAATAAAAGAATGAAAAGATCTTAAATATAATTCAAGCATTTACTAATAAAAAATATTGTACGAATGCTTTGATCGACCCGTTTTAATAATTAAATAACCAAGAAAGTATATATTATTAAAGTATTTGTGTAATATTTTGAAAAAAAAAAAAATTAGCTCTCTACTTTTACTCTATCTATGCCCTGTAAGAAAAACGTTAAGTTATTTATTTATGTTGAGATCAATTAATATTGTTGACATCCCTTTTTATATATTCAAATATATCAATTAATATTGTTGATATCCCTTTCTATATACTTAAATATATCAATTAAAAAAAAAAACAAATCACTCCAAACGTCTATCAGAAAGTGATAAAAATATAAACACAAAACCTCCATCTTAACCTCTAATGTCAAAATAATTAACACGTTAATTATGAACGATATGTGTGTGATTCACTCGCGCTAAGATTCCAGTCGTATTTCCAGACACAACAAAATTTCCGTAACGTTTATTGAAGTAAAACTTCTTTACGCACGCTTGACTTGAAGAGTAAGCTGGTGAATGCGCGACGAGAGCGTTACGAAAAGTGTGATCGGGCGCGGCGAACGGAATTTTAGAGGGAGATATAAGTCAGTGAAGTTAGAAAGAGAAAGAGTTAAGTTTCGTAAGTTTTACTTCAGTCACTCGTTTTTTTTTTTTAATTATACGCTAACTACCCGCGACTTCGTTCGCGTGCGAGATTCTATCCGGATACTCATAATTTTTGAAGTGAAAACTTCTGTAGCCGCGTTGGGCACTTTTTGTTAGGGAAAAATCTTATGGTTTCGCGTCACCGACATGCTCATGACTGGCACACGCGCAGCGGCGTGTGCTGTGCGCCTTAGACGCTTTTTATTTGGGTGAAATCTCGTGCGTACGCGTCACCGACATGCAAATTTTAACACTAAGAGTACCAAATTTTTTACTTTTATCGACAGTCTCTTTAACTACCAATTTTTTAACGGCGTAATCCTGATCATGCGCGAGTTATGTGATAAAAAAAATTGTTGCCAGTACAGAGACAGTTTTACAGACATATAATACATAAATAAATACCTTTTGAAGTATCACATAAATAAAAAATAACTATAAAGACTTGACAAAACAGTAAATTTTATTTTATATTTTAAACCTTTTGGGATTTTAGTTGTTTTTGCGCGCATCAATTTTCGTATTTAATAGATAAATAAATAATACCCTGAAATATATATATATATATATATATATATATATATATATATATATATATATTATATTTATATATTATTAGCGCGTTCAAACAAACAAACAAACTCTTCAAAAAATAAATGGTATAGAAAATTCCACTAAATATTTTAACATATATAAGTATGTCATTTACAGACGCTAAAAGAATTTTTTTCCAGAGTTATTCTTCTATTCCCTTCTATCGCTTTCTATTCGCTTCAATTCCACTTACGAAGTGTCGAAGCATTTTCCAATAGCCTAAGCACAAAATAATAATAATACTATGTTCTTTTACGAAATTAATTTTTACTGTTATAACTGCTGGTAAACCCAATAATAATAAGTGTAAAGAGTAGTTACGGGGTCCAAAGTATTTCAACTATTGGAAAATACCGCATCGCATCGTATGTTTACCGCAAGATTAATTTGATAGCCTTTTTATAACCTTAATCATATTTAATTTGCAGTTCTAACATTAATAATTGTAAAATTAACAGTGGTAAATATTTAATAGTAGTTTATGACCGGATACAAAATAAAAATTAACATTCAATGGCAAATCGTCTTTGAATCGTGGGAGATCATCAATCTTTAAGATGTTTTTCATTTAAATACGAATATTTTTTAAGTTTAGGTAGTGTGGCAGGCATACTCTCATGCAAAATTAAACTGGAGTCTAAAACTGCATAAGCAATTTAGTAAAGGCAACAAATCTAATTCTTAAAGTTTCATAGAAACTAAATATTAATTTCTTTAAGAATAGTTAGAAACTTGTTAAACTAATATTTTATTTCATAAATTATTGAGTTTAACGACCCCTAATATTTATTCGCTCATATAAAAAGCGGACATCCGTAGGCGGAAGCGAAATGCAGGCGATGTATTAGTCACTCACGAATCGCGACTTCTTTTTACTTAATTTGGTTACAAAAATTAAAATGACAACTGGAGAGGAATATCTTAATATATATAAATTACACTTCACATTGTTTGTCCGCAATGGACTCCTTAAATACTTAACCGATTTGAATCAAATTTGCACACCGTATGCAGTTTGATCCAACTTGAAAGATAGTCTATATTTTATTTTGATATATGTAATTATTATATTTATGAAAAAAAGGCGATACGAAGTTCGCCAGGTCAGCTAGTTATTCTATATATTAAAAACACATTATTTCGATTAAAAAATTATTATAAAAAATATAATATACTTTTTAACTTACTCTCTAAAAATATAATATACCTTCTATAATAATATATTTCTAAGTGTCTGTCTGTGATTACAAAATAAAGTCTTGAGAACTGAACAGATGGAGCAGCAATCGGAGGCTTGAAAATCTCCAACTTACGTTATGCGGAGGATGCCACCCTATTCGCGACTAGTATCTGCCATATGGAAGAACTTCTCCAAAGGATGGAATCCATAAGTCTAGAATTCGGCCTCAAGATCAACCGCAGCAAGACCAAAGTCATGATTGTCGACCGAATTAACAACAACTTGCCAGAAGTGATACAAATAGCGAACTGTGAGGCGGTGCAATCTTATGTCTATTTAGGGGTTAGCGTTGATCTCGAACAACAGAGGCTGTATAGACGAAATCAAACGACGCATGGCGATATCCAGATCAGCTATGGATAAGCTGCAAAAAATATGGAGGAATCCTAACATCACCAAGGCAACTAAGACTCGGCTAGTAAGAGCGCTAGTATTCTCCATATTCCTCTACGCTTCGGAGACGTGGATCCTGCGAGAAAGTGAGAAGAAGAAAATAGACGTTCTCGAGATGTGGGACTAGAGAAAAATATTGAGAGTGTCCTGGAATCAATTCCGAACCAACAAGTTCATAGTCACCACGCTGGGCAGGCGGGTTGGTGACCGCAGGGCTGGCTTTGTCGCACCGAAGACGCTGCTGCCCGTCTTCGCCCTGTGCATTTCAAAGCCAGCAGTTGGATGGTTATCCCGCCACCGGTCGGCTTTTTAAGTTCCAAGGTGGTAGCGGAACCGTGTTATCCCTCAGTCGCCTCTTACGACACCCACGGGAAAAGAGGGGGTGGCCATATTCTTTAGTACCGTAGCCACACAGGTCGATGGTCGCTATATAGCAGAAGAAGCTTGTAGCAGACTCAGAGATGAAACAATGATGTCCTTGACACTTCGAGGTATATTTTTCTATTAAATACGACAATTTTTACGAGCAAAACAATTAAAATCTCAAAGTAAGATAAATATCAGGATCACGCTGTTATAAAATAATGAGTATCCTAGTATAATATACTATCGAAAATATAAAATTTCGTAATAGAAGATAATTTAAGCCTACATATATTTATTTTTTTGAATATCTTAATACGAGTTAATTGAAACAGCGTGTATTAAATAACATTTGAAAAAAATATTTGAAAAAATACATTTACAAACATTAATTTTGAAATTAATAAAAAAAACAAAAACGTACGAAATATCATATAATATATACTGCCTTCTTTTTAAAAAAAAAACTACTAAAAACAAAATAAATATTACAAACCTCGAAGTAAAGAACCAATACAGTATAGCGGTGAAGATAACCAGCTCTACGGCGCTGCTGGCCACACGGACCTGCTCCACCACGGTCCACACGTTTATCATCGTCTCCATATCTCCAAACCTCACATCACCAGTCCAATTCAATACACTTAGACGCTCAATTTTGAACGAAATATAAGACACAAGTCACAAGTGTACGAAAACGAAATATTAAGTCATTTAAGAATGAAGTGTTGAAAATCAACAGTCACTGAAATTTAAATTTAAAACTAACTCATTAATTCAGACTTCAATATAAATTTAATTTATTACGATAACAAAGAATACTACAATAATTGTTAGGACGTGTCGATGCCTTGATGATCGTAAGTCGACTGATCGAAGATGGTCGCTTACGTTTGTAAACTAAGCTTGACCCTATCACCCTGGAGGAGCTAGCGTGTTAGATAAAACAAGCGCAAACTCATGATAACGCAATGAAAACAATAACTGGAACGACCTAAATGATCGGTGATAAACTAAGAACCGTTGCACTCAGTTCACGTGGAGCTTACCCCGCTGTGGGTAGGCATGGTAGCAACAAAGACATTATACCTATCAATACGATCAAAGTACATTAACAAAACATCTTTTATTTATTAACGATTACAGGAAGATTAGACGCACGTAATAGTTTTACAAATCGGAAAATCGTATTTATCATATCGATTAATCAATAAAAAATACGATTTACCGATAAATCACAAACATTAAATTAATAATAAATAATTAGAGATCGTTATTTTGTATTGCGTTTACGGGTTAACGCGCAACACGCGTTTAACGCAAAATGTACTAAAAGTAACATTAAAATAAAATAATTAACGCAATAAAATTGTTAAATATTTAAATGTCCTTGCAATTCGATATCAGCTAACACACAAATAATTAAATGTATATATTTTATAGCAACACGAAGATAACGACAATTAACCCTATAACAGTTACATATGTAATAATAAATATCACGCCGGCACATATTATAATTAATATATGATTAAGTTCATAGTTCAGATATTGCGTGATCGTGGAGTGAGAGAAGTTCAAAAATTTCCAAGAACGCATTAAAAGTTCATCAAGAGATTATTTATTTCATACTTTATTGCACATTTAAAATTTAAATCAAATATAATAACAACATTTTTAGTTAACAAGTGACAAGCGATCTTTAGAATATTAATTTTTTACAGGTAATCCTTCTTAATAAATAGAGCAAGTATCTTAGAATCTTAGCTATTAAATATAATTAAGTACGAAATTTACGATCGTTACTCATAGTAGGGAATATATGCTCCAACCGGCATTGGAGCAGCATGGTGGATTAAGCTCTGATCCTTCTCCTACATGGGCAAAGAGACCTATGCCCAGTAGTGGGATATTACAGGCTGAAGCGAAGAACGAAATTTAACGATCTAAACTACATTTTATACACAACATCTTAAAGATCTTGTGAGTGTCTCAGCCGGTGAAGCTGGCAGGGCTCTCTTGAATGACATAACCAATCTTTGTAATTTCATGTTATCTGGCAAGATATCTTCATCTTTTTTGTCTCATATTTACGGTGCAAGACTATGTGCCTTTAGCAAAAAAGACTGTAGTATCCGTTCAATTGCTATTTGGACCACATTTCGCCGTCTGGCGTCTAAATTGGCATGTAGGCACATAGTCTCCAGCCTAAAAACAAAATTTCAACCAATACAAGTGGGCTTTGAAAGCCAAGGAGGCTGTGAAGCAGCAGTTCACGCGGCTCGTACTTCTTTTAAAAGTAATGAGGCTGAAGTTCTGCTGAAAGTTGATGTAAAGAATGCTTTTAATTCTTTAGACAGAGCAACCTTGAATAACGAAGTTTCATTACATCTTCCTGAAATTTACCCTTATGTTTGGCAATGTTACAGTTCACCATCAAAACTACTTTTTGGCGAAAATACAATTTTTTCTAATGTCGGCGTTCAGCAAGGAGACCCACTAGGTCCGGCTATTTTTTAGTCTAGGTATCCACAAATGTATCTCAAATTTAAAATCAAAATTGAACATATGGTACCTAGATGATGGAACCATAGGAGGTAAAGTGAGCGATGTCGTTGAAGACTTAATCAAAATTAAAAACGAGTTTGATAAAATTGGTCCCAAATTAAATTTTTCAAAATGTGATTTTTTTTCACAGATTTTTTATAACTTTCCAAAATTAATTTGGCAACGGAATTATTTAATAATATTGCTCCTAATTTAAAAATACTTCAAAGAAGTACACTTTTTCTTCTAGGTGCACCACTTTTTGATGAAGGCATACAATACAGTACAATGCAATTTTGGATAATAAAATTAAAATATTTGTTGAAAACACTGATTGGGCACTCTAAATTCTCATATTGCCTACACTATATTAAAATATTGTCTATTTGTCTCAAAATTAATGTATATTTTACGCGCAAGGCCAATTTGGAAATTTCCTGGAATGACCGAAAAACTTGATGCCACTTTAAAAAATTCATTAGAAAAAATTCTAAATTTATCTTTTGATGAAAATTCGTGGACCCAAGCTACTTTACTAATTAGAGATGGTGTCATCGGCGTAAGAAAAATTTCTAGTGTCGCTCTTCCTGCGTTTCTTGCTTCTGTGCATAGTATCAAGGGTATATGTTCTGACATCTTAAAATCTAATTTAATACAAATTACAGATGCTACAGATGCAATAGAAAACTGGAAGTTACTGTGTCCTAATGGCGATACCCCGAAGGACGTTACAAAACAAAAACTTTGGGATATGCCAATAGTTCACAATACTTATATAAGTTTGACACAAAATCTTACAAGTGACAAAAATCGTGCCAGGCTTTTAGCTGTGTCAAATAAAGAGTCAGGTCACTGGTTACACGCAATGCCGTCAAAAAATCTTGGGACACTTTTAGACAGTGAAAGTTTTAGAATTGCTCTCGGCCTCCGGTTGGGAGCTCCACTCTGCTTTGAACACAGATGTCCGTGCGAAAAAGAGGTCGATTCTTTCGGACTACACGGCCTTTCCTGTAACAAGAGTTCAGGTAGGTTTTCCCGCCACGATTCCCTAAACTATACCATAAAAAGAGCTCTTGCCACCATCGACGTTCCTGCACTTATCGAGCCTGCTGGAATTAGTCGCAATGATGGCAAGAGACCCAATGGATTGACGTTGGTTCCCTGGGAAAAGGGACGGGCGCTTTTGTGGGACGCAACCTGCGTTGATACACTTGCTTCGTCTCATGTCAGGGAAACAGCCTTAAAAGCGGGAGCCGCAGCGGAAAAAGCTGAAACGATTAAACGGCACAAATATTCGTCACTAATTCCAAATTACATCTTTGTGCCGTTTGCAGTCGAAACACTTGGACCTTGGAGTAGCAGTGCTAAAAATTTTTTAAATGAGATAACTCCTCGCCTTATTGCCTCCACTGGTGACAAGAGGGCTGGTGCATTTTTTACCCAGAGAATCGGCATAGCGATTCAATGGGGAAATGCTGCCAGCATTCTTGGCACGATTCCATGCGGACATGATTTATACCAAAACTATCTGTAAATATTTAGTTCTTAAGTTGTGAATTGTAAATATGTATAATGTTCAAAGATAATTGGTTTTTTCCGTATTTTGAGTATTAGATAAGTTATAAACAGTGTAGCTTAGTTTTTTTTTTACACTACTGCATATAAAGTAAACATTACGGTCACGTAGTTTTGAAATGTACCAAACAATCTATACAAATTAATGTTTTATTCAATCAATTAACGTTAAATAAAAAATATATTATATTAGAAAACGTGTTATGTATAGGTCGATAAACTCATTTTAAAAATAATTTCAAAGATAATCGAGTTGATTCAAAATAGTACGTCACGCATTTAATAAGTCGCAAAAGAGACTTTGTCCAATAAACATATCTTAATATGAAGTGTAATTTGTTCTGATATAAACGGTTATTGTCTTCCTGGAAAGATAAAGAATATTATGTTTTTGTTTATATCGATACATTACAAACGGAGGAAATTAGCCGCTCAGGATCCTATAAAGATTTCTTAAAAGTGTTATTGCGTTTGTTCTTAAACATAGAAAAACGACCTTAAATTTATATCGACAAAGTATAATATAATATACAGTATGGGAACATCCATTCAGTTTAGACGCCTTAAGCCACCTAAAGGGGGCCCTTAAGTGAGATTTGCCTGGACCCCCCTGCCGTTACGTGAGAGTGACGCTAAATATAATAGAGATTGATGGGACATAATAAACTATTCAAGTACATATACTACAATTAATTTATTTAAATTAAATTAAATTCAAAGCAAAAACTAAATGATTTTAATAGCCATAGGATTTATTTTAGCAGACAAAATGAACACTCAAAATGTTTTTTTTTTTTAAATATCTGTAAGATTTTATGAAGTCGATGTGAGATTTTCGATTATCTCCCCCTCGGCTTAAATGAGATTTGGTGAGATTTCCTTAGACCCCTCTCCCCTCATTCTGAGCTCACGTAATTAATGGATGTCTCCTGTTAAGAATAACTCATAAACTACTCTTGAGATCTCGCTCGATAATTGGATGACAAAACATAAAAAGCGCCACCTTTCGAATAAAAAAATACAATCGAAATGAGAACCGAGAATTTGGAACGATGGAAAATGAGAATTGAGAATTTTTTGAAAGTCGGTTAAAAAGTGAGAGAAAATAAGTAAATTAACTGAACTGAAGGGGCCTTTGTAATTTTATTTTAAGAAATCGGCGTATTTATCTATTCACTATTAATAATATGACGCAAAATGTTCAGAATGTTTTTCATTACTTATACATCTAATCTTTATGGAATACTAGCTGACCCCGCAAACGTTGTTTTACCAAATATTTTATTAACTTTCTCTCCCCCCCCCCCCCCCCTTATAACTTAGGGGTATGAAAAATAGATGTTGGCCGATTCTTAGACCTACCCGATATGCCCACAAAATTTTATTAAAATCGGTCGAGCCGTTTCGGAGGAGTTCAATGTTTTTGACACCATGACACGAGAATTTTATATATTAAAAGAATTTATGTAAAATTAGATTATACAAATATGTATCTCAAATTAAAAGATAAATTATAGAGTAATCGATTGTATTTAAGAGATTATTTTAATTTAAGCAAGATAAAAACAAAAACGTAACTAGAAAACATGTGCTTTGAAGGCATAGGAGGTATAGTTATTGATAACATATTATTGTTACTAACCGGCTTCATAAAACGAGGTTCTAAATACACCTGTATTTATTTATGTGTATTTGCTAGATTATTTTTTCGTCTACCTATGACGTATTACTGGTCGATGTATGTCGGTTTTTTTTTCGTTCATAATTATTGTACTTATTATATATATTAAGGTTGATCTATTTTTTTTTCATCATCATCATCATCATTTCAGCCTATTGCAGTCCACTGCTGGCTATAGGCCTCCACAAGTTCGCGCCAAAAATGGCGTGAACTCATGTGTGGTGCCTATAGTCCCCACGCTGGGCAGGCGGGTTGGTGACCTATTTTTTTTTATACAGCCGAATTAATAACCTCCTCTCTTTTTGAGGTCGATTAATAAAGTAGACAAAACAAGCTTTTTCCGTCGTATGTGTCTATTGTTTCACCCTCTGTTGTGATGGTTTATAGTTTATATCTTCTGCACAATTTCTCCGAACAACCTTTGTATAGACCGTAAGTCTGTTACGCATGTTTCTAAATATCTTATACAAGATTTTAAATTTCAAACCTTCATGTGAATCTTTGAGTATGAAGTAAAGTACCCGGTCATAAATAATCCACATCGACTTTTGACAAGAGACTATCGGCTAATTTCAACTTCTAGAGCGTTCGTTGTCTCTGACGCACTTTACCTATGTGACTATGTATACTTTATTATTATTTACTAGCTGCGTCGACAGACTTACCTATGTCTGAATCTTGAATTATTATGAATAATCAAATACATACGTAAAGTGTTCTGTAATTTTTCAATTTTCTTCGAAAAATCATCATATCTCATTCCGTTAAGAAAAATTTGCCAAATTAATCTAGCCAATAAAATGAAACAACTTTGCGGATTTTATCGCCGTCTATTAGGTTTTTTATGTTGTCAATCACAGGAGTCACAGGTTGCTGTAAAGTATCCGAAACGTCGGGAATGTAAAAAACCTGATAAAACGCGATAAAACCCGAATCCGAATTTGTTTCATTATAATGAGTGAAATTCGCGTAAACATTTGGAAAATAACCCAATTACACATTTGGCGATTCCATTTTATTTATATTTGTTTGCAATTCAATATACATATTGATTTTCTATATCCACAAGAAAGAAAGGCATTAGCTACTTCGCATAAAACCTCTACTCTTCGATTTCAGCTGTAATACGATCGAGCCTTACACAATAGCGTATCACGTGTCCTGACCGTACAATACCACGTAGCTATTGTAAGCTAATGAATCATTTCAGATTAGCGTTACACAATCATTGTTGATTGTTTGTTGATTGTAATTAGTCTAATAGAATAATTATTTATAGAAGACCTCTTTTAAAATTTCCGAAAACAATGAAACTCTTGCGTTAACTTAACGCCTAGGTTTTTAATGTGAAATAGTAGAATGGTGAACTACTTGTAATTTGGTCGTGTTTATTGGCGTTTACTTCTTAAGAAAGTATAGTAGCCTATACAGTCCACTGCTGGACATAGGCCTCTACAAGTTTACGCCAAAAATAGCGTGAACTCATGTGTTTTCCCCATATTCACCACGCTGGGCAGGCGGGTTGGCTTTGTCGCACCAAAGAATGCATGAAATGTGTATGGACATGAAATTATGTGAAACAACTGACGCTGATGTTCAGTGACACTTAAGCTTAGTGAAACTGACACTAGCTTTTTCCGAACTAAATTTGAAAAAATCTGTTCATAATGGAAACTAAAGTAAAACATAATATCAATTTATACATTATCTCCAAATTTTATACTCTATCATGAATGTTTTAAACTATGTATTACTCTATAGTACATTAGTATGTCAGTATAGACTTTGCCTTTATAAATCGTTATCATCGTCGTATTTGTTTGAATTTTAGTTACTTACACAGATGTTATTACGTTGTGTTCTATACTGATGATTAAAAGTGATTGCTCTATTGTAGAAAGAATTTTTGTAGGTACCTTTTTGAAATTAATGATACACAATAAGGTAACTTTAAATTTTTAGAAAATATCAATTAACTTTTAGTAACGTAAACAAAGAGTTTGTTTAAATGCGCTAATCTCATAAACTACTGATCTGATTTTTAAGTCTTAAAATAGAAAGGTACAATGACATTTAGATAAGAAAAATTTAGGTTAAAAAATATTGTATGCTTTAAAATATCAGACTGTTTCATAGATGATTTTTTACGCCAATACGGTAGCAAACACGTCCGTCTGATGGTAAGCGGACACCTTATCTTATGGACAAAACGTCAGCTTCGTCACAAGTGCGTTGCAGACCCTGGCCCCGACCCACCCTAGGAACTTTAGCTTTACAGCAGAAACACAACACCATTTGCGAGCGATATTATTTTGTTATTATCTTCTGTGAGATTGGAGGTATTGCCTTAATCGGACTGCTCTAGACTTTGAGAACGACATTGCCTGCTGTACTCTTTCTCTTTCATAGCTCTAATGTGCACACGGCCTTCATTGTTTCCAAAGTAAAAAAAGTAAGTTTTACCATTTAAATATTAGCTAAGTCAATATTTCATTGATACCTGGTTATTACAATCGAGTTTTAAATGTTTATTTTATCAAATTCTAATTAATTTTGGCTTTGATTGGTAATAATGAAATAAAAATAAGTACTGTAGTTTTAGAAAATATACATGTACTAAATACTTTACTTCTTTTAAATTTAACAGAGTAAAACTAGCTTATATCTTTTTGCGAATACGAATTTAAGCACGATGGCAATCAACGACCTTAAAAAGCCGATTATCTCGAATTATAATTTATAATCTTCATTTCAATTGCGAGTTTTTAAAATATTAAAAGAGTAACAAAAAATACAAGCAACATAAATAAAGCAAGAAAAAAAGAGGTTATAATTATATAATAATCGCATAATAGTAATAATCGCAGTATAAACACGAGAAGGAATAACAAAATAGTAACTCCAAGTTTCCGACTGCGCAAAGTAAACGTCTCCTTTCTGGGTTATGGTATTCGCATGTATAATAAAATCCCACAAACAATTTTGGAATTATTTGAACGTGAATTTAAAGTTTGTATTAAAAAGAGATTAAAAGATAAAGCGTATTATTTGGTGCAGGATAACATAGTTAATAAAGATGTTCGGACTTAGTGACGCTGTATCTCATGCAAGATATTACTAATTTTGTACTAAAAAACAGTTTATATATTATTTTCAAAAGAGTAACTGCGGAGTTTCTTGCCGATTCCTTTCTGCAGACTCTACATTCCGAATCGGTGGTAGCTTTACTTTTACAAAAATAACACTCACTTAAAAAGGTTTTAATTTGTAAAATGACGATTCGAAAGTGCTCGTGGGGTCTATGTAAATAGTTGTTTTTGATTTTGAATAGTATATAGGTAATGCACCCTGTGGTTTCTAATAACATTTAATCTGCCGGTTTGCGTGGTGGGTGTAACCTTACGAAGGGATAGAAAAACCAAAAGTTTTTAAACCGTCAGATTAAGAGATTTCCTTCACATAATTGTCAAATTATGGATCAGTAAGTACTACGAGAACATCACGAAGAAGCATTTTATAGCATAATAATCTGATCCACTCGAGTTTTTCTAACAGAGTAAGCTGGTGAATGCCTGAAGAGAGCGATACGAAAAGTGGGATCGGGCGAGGCAAACGGAGCAAGAGAGAGAGGTTCAAGCCCACATTTTCTTTTTATCTTTCTCTCATAGCTAGTTTTGCGTTTGTGCAGGCCTATTATTGTGCAGAAGTTTTACTTCAGTCGTGTGATCTACAGCACTCGTTTTATTTATTCTTTTTTGTTGTTTCAATCTTATAATTAATCAATTTGTTTTCTTTATGTTTAATTTAATTTGTGTTTTCTCTATATTTCGCTGTATTTGCCTATGATTGAATAAAATATACATGAATAAGAGAATTTAAAGGTTTTTCGTTATTAAACTCCCGATATTTCGGCGTCGCTGCACGTTTGTTTTCAAAAGCTTTTTTTTATTGAACTTGCAGTGTATGTAAGTATGCATGTATCTTGCAACTCAATTTTGAACTATATATTGTTAACCGATTGAGTTAAAATTTTGTATACACCTTCAGTTTGGATGACAACGCATGATTAGCCGACTGAAGTCATTTTAAATCTAACAGCGATGCACCCATGATGCCGGAGTAGTTATTTTAATGCACTCCTACAATATTGGTTATCAAATTCCTACATTATGGGTATCAAATGAAAGGATTTACTGTGAATACCAGAACTGCCCGACATAGAAACCTGTCCAGCAATAAAGAAAAAGCAAAAATAAATCATAAATAGACAACTTTCAAAAAAAGTTTTTTTTTCTTAGTAGATAAAAAGAATAAAATAAACTTTTCCATTAAAGTTTTCTATCAACATAAAACATAATTACACAATTTATATATTTTATTGCAAAAAAAAAAAGTTTTTAATTTATTTATTATTAACTTAAGTGTACACTAGTACTTGCCGTTGGTGTTTTAAAATAAAAATAAATAAATAAACAATTTCTTTTTTTATATTTAAAAATGTATCTCTCATGCTTTTCGTCAGTTTAGGTCAATGACGAACACTTATATTCAAGGTATAATAAAAATCTATCTCAACAACTAAATTTAGAATAGTGTTGGGGTTCGATTTAGAATCGTTTGGCACGTATTTAAGGGCAAAAGGTGGTGAAAGGGGTTGGAGGGGGTCCCCCATAAACCCCCATACGTCAGAGAAGACGCAAAACGAAATTATGCCGATGAACTGTCAAATTTTGAGGTTAGGTCTATGAGATTTCTTTTTCTATTCTTACAAGAATGGTGCATTATGTACCTTGTATTGCTAGTAGTATGGGGGGTTGGGGAGGACCCACCCTTCCTTCCTCACTCCCCCCTCGCCTTCTCGCCATCCCCTCTCGCCCTTAAATTCGTCTTAAACGATTCTAAATTTCAACCTAGTATTGTTTTGTTAATATTACCTAATAATATTTTGATCATATAAAAGCAAGCACAGAAAGGCAAGTTCTCAGATATAACACAATCAAAACGTAATGAAAACGGTACCGAATTTACAACAAGCCGAGAACGACGAAGACGGAGCAATCAAAATTCAGTAGCTTCATGAATTAATCACAAATCGTAATATTCGGACCGCGACCGACTGTCGTGTACGTACGATACAAAGTTACGTTTAAATCTAAACGTAATCATCTGATGAAATTTTTACGAAACGTAACAAACAGCTAGTCATAACACTCATAAGTCATAGACGCCAGGTTTACCATCGATGAATCAAATTGGGGTGTATCGCGTGAATGGTCAGAGAAATCGTCGCGCAAACGTGTTTTCAATTCATTTGTCTTTGCAGTAAATTCCGTTTGTATTTCAAACTATCTAATAAGTGTCGATTTTGATATTTACCTCACTATTTTTGACTATACTATTGATGTTTCACGTTTTATTAAGATAAGTATCGTAGTCATGGAATGATTTAGAAATGCACTTTAAACTAATGTTAATAGAAGAAAAAACAGTAGCAAGGTGTAAATTTGGTTTTTTTTTTTTTATATAACAACGCGACGTCAATCGAAGTATTTCGCGACGACGGGCGACGTCTGCCCACGCGCACGGTCGTAATGTAACTGAATTACTGAACCGACACGCCATGGCATACAGGGCTGCCAGGTGCAAAAAAAGTGTGTTCGTACGCCAACTACAAAAAAAAGTCGTATTCCAAGGAAATTTTGAAATAAAAATATCGTACAGCCTTTTAAAACTAAGAACTAATTTTTTATTATAAATTATAAAAATTCGTTTAGTCTCAGAAAATAAATGCAATAACACTATTTGTTACACTCATACAAAATTTTTTGTGGTCATATTATTTAACAAAAGAATTTGTTGGCTTAAACCTCGTATAATTTTGCATTTCTTCTTATTAATTGCTTGACAAATAATATGCCCTTAATTGTATCACTGGATAAACTGTTTCTAAGTTTTGTTCTCATTAAATTAACTTCGCTGAATGCTCGTTCACAATCTGCACTGTTATGGGAAAAACATAACAAATTTAAAGCAAATAGAGCCAGTGTTATAATTTTCAAATTGTTTTTTATTTAAAAATGTGTTTTTTTTTCAAGTCACAATTATTACCAAAAAAGAAATTATAAGTTTCGTTAGAAAGCAAACAAATACATTATATGATTTTTCAAATTTTTCAGACGCCGCGTTGGCGCAACGGTCACAGCCATGGATTGTAGCTGTTGCGCTGGCGGTTGCGGGTTCGATCCCAGCACATGATAAACATTTGTATTGGCCATACAGATGTTTGCCGTGGTCTGGGTGTTTGTGCAGTCCTTGTGGGTCTCTCCACCGTGCCTCGGAGAGCACGTTAAGCCGTCGGTCCCGGTTGTTATCATGTACACCTGATAGCGATCGTTACTCATAGTAGGGAATATATCCGCCAACCCGCATTGGAGCAGCGTGGTGGATTAAGCTCTGATCCTTCTCCTACATGGGGAAAGAAGCCTATGCCCAGTAGTGGGATATTACAGGCTGAAGCGTATAGATAAGTATACAGATAAGAGTTCAAGTAAAAGATCTAGGCACGCGTTAGTTAGTTGGGGAATTCAACAAATTCATGGTTGGCGGAGGATAACGAAATTCATGGTTGCCGGGGGATAACGAAATTCATGGTTGCCGGGGGATAACGAAATTCATGGTTGCCGGGGGATGACGTTTCTTTACTTATGAAATGCTTCCAGGTAATAGGAATATAAAAATCGTACATTTTGCGTACGATCTTGGTCTAGCGATTGTACATGAGTAAAAAAAAATCGTATGAGTACGATTAAAATCGTACATCTGGCAGCCCTGATAGCATGCAATCGTTCACGTTCGCTGCAACACACGCTAATGCAGCCAACAAAAAGAAATGGTAGACATTTCTTGGCGCAGTTGGCAGCATTCGGCTTAATGAGGCGTTACGATCATTACTATTTCTATATTTCCTATTACCTTATTGTGTATGGATTTTAAACATCTTAAACATAATTGTGTTTGCCGGCAGATGAAAAAAAAGTCGAGTAAATAAGTATTATAAGAATTCGATCAAATATGAATGGAACCGCACGACTAGCACTAGCTTTCGATTAAAAATAAATCGAATGGAGAACCTCCTCCTTTCTTTGAAGTGGGTTAAAGGTGTTAAGAGTATTCCAATTATTTTAGTTATGAGAGTACATTATAATCTTTAGATTAGTATATTTTGAAGTTTTTATATAGGTAAACTTTTAGTTTGTGATTCGTGTGTGCACATAGCGTTATTAACATTAGTACTTCCTACTCGCCAGCCAATTCTATAGGTCGAAGTACCGATGACAAGGCCGAAGGGACAAAAATATCAATATTCATGAGATCAATTGTGTAAACCTCTGAATAGAGCTAACGGGTACTATAGGTATAGACAAAACGTAATCTTTTATTTTAGTCAACATAACTATGATGCATGGTCATTTGATATGTTCAAAACTGCTGATAACGAAAAAACAAAAATGCAATTAATTGTACAATATTCAAGATATTATACATGTAAACAAACATTATACAGACATATTACTCTGCACTTTGCTCACCACAATTACTTAATTACTTTAGTTTTTTTGTCCAATACATAATAAATAGGAGTTTTTTGGCGCGAAATTGGGGAGACCTATGTCCAGCAGTGGACTGCAATAGGCTGAGCTGACTGACTGACATAATAAATACATTATATTTTTAAAATTTAAGTAGCACGAAAAGCTCGCAGTTTTATTTGGGTACAGAAAAAAAAAAATATAAAAATAAAATAGATCATCACATTTAAAAAAGCAATTCTTTATCTTAAAGAAACTAAAAATAACATAATTCATGCAAGTTTTATATTAAAGAGCTACGTTTGAACAAAGCCGCAACCTTTTAAAACATATTATATTTCGTAGGGCAATAGGCTATAAATGACACAATTGTGACTGCCCGACCGACAATTGCTTAACACTGGTAATTGATAGCTCTCGAACGATGTCACGCAACATGAGAGGTTACTTCCAACCTAAACCAACACATTTCAAAACTTTACAAATGTTTTAAGAAACGACTAAAACACAACAGACATGAATAGCAAGAAAAGCTTTATCAATTTAAGTTATTTATCTACTGGTCACTAACACTAGGATTTAGCTATCCTTCAAAGAAGGAGGAGGTTCATAATTCGGCTGTAGTTTTTTTTGGGTGTTCGAAATTTTTTACGAACGCTTCGATTTGTTTTTTTTTTTTTTTTAATAAAAGTCGGTGCATATCATGTGCTCCTTAGGTTGTGGTCCTATTTAAATTTGGTCGAGATCCGAAGAGTCTGTACTTTTTGAGCTGTACATAACAATGAGTATTTTTTACTTGAAAACATTTTTTTCGTCGACCTCCGTTGTATTAGTAGTCGAAATTGACGTCGTTTTTCTTTCGTTTGCTAGCAAACACAATTGTGTGACATAAAATTGCATATTCGTCATTTTTGTACCTGATCAATCAAAAGCGTCGGAAAAATATAACATATCACAAGGATATATTATATAATTATCTATCTATAATCTATCTATAATCTATAATATATATAAACGCGAAAGGTCACTCATCACGAAATCTCCAAAACTATAACACCTGAAAACTTGAAATTTGGCAGATAGGCTCCTTATAAGACGTAGGCATCCGCTAAGAACGGATTTTACAAAATTCGACCCCTAAGGGGGTAAAACGGGGGTTGGAAGTTTGTATGAAAGTCCTATGTTTTAGAAGTAAGAGACTTGAAATTTAAAATGTATGCTCTATAGATGGTGAGAAGGTGTCCAAATAATGTATCTTTAGAAATCAACTCCCTTTTGGGGTTAAAACGGGGGATGGTAGGTTGACTCACTCATCACGAAATCTCCGAAACTATAACACCTAAAAACTTGAATTTTATCTATATCTATAATCTATAATATATATAAAAGCGAAAGGTCACTCATCACGAAATCTCCGAAACTATTAGACCTACAAACTTGAAATTTGGCAGTTAGGCTCCTTATAAAACGTAGGCATCCGCTAAGAACGGATTTTACGAAAATCGACCCCTAAGGGGGTAAAACGGGGGTTGGAAGTTTGTACGAAAGTCCTATGTTTTGAAGTAAGAGACTTGAAATTTAAAATGTATGCTCTATAGATGGTGAGAAGGTGTCCAAATAATGTATCTTTAGAAATCAATTCCCTTTTGGGGTTAAAACGGGGTATGGTAGGTTGGCTCACTCATCACGAAATCTCCGAAACTATAACACCTAAAAACTTGAAATTTAGCAGATAGGCTCCTTATAGGTCGTAGACATCTGCTAAGAACGGATTTTACGAAATTTGACCCCTAAAGGGATAAAACGGGGGTTGGAAGTTTGTATGAAAGTCCTATGTTTTTGAAGTAAGAGACTTGAAATTTAAAATGTATGCTCTATAGATGGCGAGAAGGTGTCCAAATAATGTATCTTTACAAATCAACTCCCTTTTAGGGTTAAAACGGGGGATGGTAGGTTGACTCACTCATCACGATATCTCCGAAACTATAACAGCTACAAACTTGAAATTTGGCAGGCAGGTTCCTTATAGGACGTAGACATCTGCTAAGAACGGATTTTACGAAATTCGATCCCTAAGGGGGTAAATTGGGGGTTGGAAGTTTGTACAAAAGTCTCATGTCTATGAACTTATGAAGTAAGAGACTTGAAATTTAAAATGTATGCTCTATAGATGGTGAGAAGATATCCGAATAATGTATCTTTAGAGATCAACTCCTTTTTGGGAATAAAACGGGTATTGGAAGTTTGTATGAAATTCTATGTTTTTGAAGTAAGAGACTTGAAATTTAAAATGTATGCTCTATAGATGATGAGGAGGTTTCCAAATAATGCATCGTAATCTATATATATAAAACAGAAAAGTCACTGACTCAGTCATCACGAGAACTCAAAAACCGCTGGATGGTCTATCCATTCAGGATGGACAAAGATGAAATTTGGCAGGGAGGTAGATTATAGTTATTAGACGTCCGCTAAGAACAGATTTTGCGATATTCCACCGCTAAGGGGGTTTAATTGGGGTTGATAGTTTGTATGAAACATATACAGCAGCTATAAGTTCGCCTGATAGGTTATTTATACTGCAGCCTGAAAATAAAACTAAAAATGTGGTGTACAGAGAGGTTTTATAAAAACAACTAATAAATTATACCAAATTGTGCTTTTTAAAAAGTTATTCAGTGTGATAAGCATTTCAAGTGACTGAAATAAAAAAATAATTTGCGTTAAACATCTTAATAGTAATGTATATCTTCATAACCACGCGGACGTAATCGCGGGCAATAGTTAGTATATTAAGAAAGTCCCCAAAAGTGTATGTGATCGATTCCCTCAAAATCTGCTGAACGGATTTTCATGCGGTTTTACCAATGGAGACAGGGCTTCAAGAGGAAGGTTTACGGAACGGCTAAGCCGATGAGAGTTTCAGTTTCAGTTTGCCGGGGAAAATTTGTGACACACTGATTTCAACGCGGGCGAAGCCGCGGGCACAGCTAGTATTTATATATAAAAGAAAAACACCAACAAACACCTTTCAATAAGGTTGCCTGTCTATAAATTTGTTTCACGAAGCTTAATTTTCCGAAATTTAATCTATTATATCTTATATATAAAATTCTTATGTCACAATGTTAGTTACAATACTCCTCCGAAACGGCTGGACCGATTTTTATGAAATTATGTGTGCCTATCGGGTAGGTCTGAGAATCGGCCAACACCTATTTTTCATAGTCCTAAGTTATAAGAGGAGAGGAGAAGGGTTAAGGGGTTAATAAAATATATGGCAAAACAAAGTTTGCGGGATCACCTAGTAATTATATAAAATCGTCAGGCCATTGAACCATTACGAAATCTCAAAAACCGCTGGACGCATAAAGGTGAAATTTGACATAATAATACCAACAAATAGGGTCTCAGCAATATTTTATCAAGATTTAGAAACGTAATAAAAAAATTATAAACTGAAAAAAAAATGTACCTACTAAAAATACCAATCTTGATTTTTTTATTTTAAGTAAAATTTTTAATATTATAACACAAAATTAATAAAATATATTATACGATAATACAGAGACGTCAAAGCATTAGTTTTGATAAGAAACTGCCCATTAAAAATTAAAAATAAATATAGAAAAAAACTTTTATAATTTCCGCCTTCGGAGCAAAACAATGACAGCAATTAGTAAACTAAGTTCAATAAACTTATACCGTTAAGGTCAATTTACTCAATGTACCTAGCATATAAATAATTAAAAAGTTATACTTTATTTCAAAAATTATGCGTTAAGATGTGATTAGATTTTGCGGTGATAAAAATTATTACACTCTTATTTACTTTATTAGGAAGCAAACACAATGAACAGAATTAAAAATATAAAAAATTATATAATTAATAGTATAAATAATGGCCATTATATATTAAAAATACGAGTTAACGCAACACATGTATGGAACTTAATGTATAAATAAAAAAAAAGAGAAAAAAATACGTTCATAACTTCATACATATTCAATATTCTAACTATTAATTATCTAAATAAAAATAAAATAATTAATTTATTTTTTACTTATATGTTAGGTTGTTAAAATAAAAAGTAAATCGAGCTGTGAGCTTTCGTCTTGATAATAATATTCATATCATCATCATCGTTTCAGCCTATCACAGTCCACTGCTAGACATGAGCCGAACAGTCCCCATGGAGAAGTCTGGCCTTTTCGCCGAGGCCAGCCTGTCGTTGGAGGGATCCTGTTGCATGCAGATCCGGGACCCTCCAATTAATCATCCAATCAAAATCCCAGGGGTTTAGTACGGTATTGTATCCCCCAAGTGTTGAGTCCGACATACGGTCTAGGACTGCGTATCCGTGCGTCCTGGATATCACCCGTAAATGGGTTCCCCTGCGATACCAAAAATAAACAAAAAAAGTCCACTGCTACACATAGGCCTCCCCAAGTATGACCCAAAACATCCCGTTTTTACGCAAACCTCATCCAGCCTCCACCGACAAATATGTATATCGTCGGTCCAGCAGCGGGTTGGAGGACGGTAATAATATTACTTTTTATATATTTTTGTACAATTACGATTTAAACAAGAATGTTCTGCAGTAGAGATGATCGATGCTATCGCAATGTGCTGGAAATACGCTTCCCCAAGTTCGCATCAAAGTTCCAAAAAATCTTAATGTTCCGATATATTTTTGTAAATCCAACTCACACGACAATCCGAGGTAGGTGTAGAAGGTATAATTACCTTAAACCACCCGCCTCGTTACTACCACGGCAGAAATTTTAAGCCCACCGTGTCACGAGAGAGATGAAGTGGCAATATCAAGGGTGTCATTAAAGTATGGTTGCCATCCGTCTGGGTTGCTTTCAGTTTGTCATAGTTGAAGCAAATATAAAAAATAACGTGTTTTCTTTAACATACGTTGTTTAGAAAATGAAACTGAAGTGAAAATGCCTGTTAATGCTCCACAAAACCTCTTTCCTATCCTACATTGGAGTGACCAAAAAATTGGGAGTTCACTTATCTTATTATCCAAATCTATAAGATTATTTGGTAGCAAATAAATAAATAAAAACGATAAATCAGTTAGATTTTTTCAAGGAGTGTTGTTGACAAAACGAAACTGAACTAAAAAATAAACCTGTTAATGCTGAAAAAAAGCCTCTTTTCCATATAGAAGAAAGAAAGCCGAAGAGAAAAAGCCAATGAACTCAAACTACCGCTTTTACTCGAAAGATTGTTCATAATTATAAAGATATTATTATTTAATGAAGGATTGTTTGGTTTTGGGAAGTAGTGGCAGCCCTACATTAGCGCATCCGGTGCAGTTGCAGTGCATGATCATTAATCTTTTTTTATCATAAAAAGGGAATGCAATTTGTAGCGTAACTATATTAATTCACGAGATAATGAATAAAGGCATAATATTAATTCCTATGGGAGATATCTTAACATACATAACAAATAAATTAAAGAAGTTAAAAGTGTATCAACCATTAAGTTGTTAAATGGGTCAAGTGAATAATATTAATGGTACTAAAATACAATATGTAATTAAAATAACATTTTTAAGACTTGGTCTTAAACAACATACTTTTATTTTGACGCGTTATCATGACTTTAGTTAAATATATCTAGTATTATGATTCCTACTACTACTACTACTACTACAATACGGTACTACTTGAATATGTTGGTACTCTAAAATCGTCTTCAAAGGAATTTATTTTTTTATACCATCCGATTACGTCTGATGTTAATCAGATACAGTAGCCTATGAACGCTTGCAGTACCAGAAGTATTAAGTGCCTCAGGAGTCAGGAGTTCTGGCTACTACATCACCACAAGAACACAACTCTACTTCAGAGCATTATTATTTGTCTATGATCTTCTGTGAGGTTGAGATATTTAACTAGTTGATTTGCTCCAGACTTTGAGCAAGATATTTTCTGCTGTGCCGTCACTCGTAATGTGTAATTAAAACGTTATGCTGAACACAAGTTGCATAGCGAACCGACAGAAGTGATTACTACATGACAGCGTCCGGAGGATTTGCAACACAGCAAACCTCACCGTGTATTTGTGTGTTGTATACATGGCGAAATAGATAAACGTTAAGATACAGTTAAACCTGTGTTGATAAAAATAAACAATACTGAAGGATGCCAAAACATAATTTAGAATTTTTTATATCTTATGGACCATCTAATATATAAAATTCTCGTGTCGTGGTGTTTCTAGTTAAACTCGTCCGAAACGGCTTGACCGATTCTCATAAAATTTTGTGTGTATATTGGGTAGGTCTGAGAATCGAACAACATCTATTTTTCATACCCCTAAATGTTAAGGGTAGTCCACCCCTAATTTTTTTCATTTTTAGATAAATTATTTATTTTTAATTTTTTTATGATACAGCATTAAAAGATACATACAACCCTAAATTTTCAACCCTCTACGATCAACCCCTATATTTAATTTGTTAATTATAAACTTTAATTTTTTTGGCAAGATTTTTATTTTTATTTTTATTTTGTCATGACTTAGAATAAAAAAATTATTTAGTCTTAATTTTCCACCTCTCTACGATCAATCCCTATTTTCTATTAAGTAAATTCCCGCACACTTATAGTAGATAGTTTATTGGCAAAACAACGTTTGCCGGGTCAGGTAGTAAATGTATAAATAACTTGAATATTTAAAACGTAAATATCTTTAACTAAAGCTTATATAGCGAACTTAGCACTAAAATTTAAAACAATCTCATTCACCATTTATTTACTTATTTATAAACAAAAATCCTGTGATAGATGACCTAGATTATCTTTAATTCAAATCCTCTAATTAACCTTAAAAACCTTTACGAAAGTTTAGTTAACGAAATGAAGAAAACTTCTGTGTAATATATTTTTAAATCTACTGTTTTTGCATTTGCTCGTTAAGTGCTAATATTATTATTACAATTAGTACAAGTAAATAAACATGTCAATGTAATACATGTACATACACTACCGTCCAAAAGTTTGGAAGCAACAAGATAAAATCAAATAAAATAAAAGTAAGCCATCTTAAATTTTTTTTATTGATACAGAATTAAAAAAATAGACAAAACACACTTCTACAACAATGAAATTAAATAAGTAATATAAAAATTAAATTAAATTTTAGCTTCATCGAAGTGTCCACCCCTCTCTTTAATTACCTTCTCGCATATTCTAGGCATCCTACTAATTAATTTCATAAAATACTGTTCATCTAACTTCTTCCATTCGCTCTGTAATAGTTGCCACAAATGTTCTGAGCTCGTAGGAGATTGATTTTTCACCCTTCTATCTAGTTCATCCCAAACAAGTTCAATGGGAGAAAGGTCAGGTGATTGAGACGGCCACTGCATGATTTTCACATCTTTTTTCTTCCTTAAAAAGTTCTGGCACAGTTTGGACGAATGTTTCGGGTCGTTATCTTGCTGAAAAACGAACCCAGGACCAATAAGATTCAGTCCACCGGGTATGGCGAAATCCTTAAGAATTTTCAAATAGCGTTCCTTGTTTAGTTTTTCGGTTATCCTCACAAGACTTCCGGGTTTATTGTTGCCGAAACACCCCCAAACCATGACATTACCACCACCATGTTTGATAGTAGGCACTGTACAAGCTTCTGAAGCTCTCTCTCCTTTAGATCGGCGCACAAAAACACGTCTATTGGACCCGAAAATCTGAAACTTCGATTCGTCACTCCAAAGAACTTTTTTCCATTGGTTTATTGTCCAGTTTTTATGTTCCTTTGCCCATTCTAGTCTGTTTTTCTTATGCCGAATTGTTAGTTTTGGTTTTTTAACTGCAACACAACCTCTTAGCCCCGCAGACAGTAGTCGTCTTTTAACTGTTGTTATTGACACGGGTGTTCCTCGCGTTTCATTCAGAGATGCGGTAATTTGTGGTGCAGTTAAGCGACGATTCCGTTTAGAAAGAACTCTGATGAAGTTATCCTCTTGACTTGTAGTGGATTTGGGCCTACCAGACCTTTTTCTATCTTCATTTTTGCCAGTTTCTTTTTTTCTAGCGAGGGTGTAGTGGACACCTTTACAAGAAATTCCGAGTTTTTTTGCGATTTGGCGTTCACTGTAGCCTTCCTCACGCAGAGTACAAATAGCGCTTCGCTGTTCAAGTGTGATTTGCTTGCGTTTTGCCATTTTCAATAAAAAAAAAAGACGGTCAAGGAAGTAGTCGAAATCTTTTGAATACAGACGATGTTAATATCACAACCTTCGCGTTCTAATGCTCAAGTGTGACTAAATAAGGTCCAAAAAAGATATAAACTACAAAATATTTTCAATAAAACCGCATCAATGCATGAAAGAAAGTCCCCGGCGGATGAAGTAATAAAACACGTGTTTCGTCAAAATCCAGGAATTTGTTAAAACTCAAGGAATATGCACTAGTAGTCCTTTTGTTTTGTGTTAAAAAATCACAAAAGGTCATAAAACTTTATTTTATTGCTATTATTTACCGCAGGGAGTCGGCAATCTTTTGTTTTGTTTGAAATCAGGTGTGCTTCCAAACTTTTGGACGGTAGTGTATATCTAAGTAAACAAATAATGTTTATACATATGTACACATATCGGTCACAGTAACTGGTCCGTGAGACGTCATAGAAATCTATTGGGGTTGATAAAGCTTAGGAGCCTTCCACAGCGAGTATTGCGCGTCAATACAAACTCGATAAACTTTGACATATAAAATATGCAAATTATTGTATGATAATATTATTATATTTGATCTGGACGTTGAGATGTAGTGCTATTAATAATTCTATCTATTTATTAAATAACAAACATATGTAAAGGTTGTAGGAAGTAAGAAAAAAATGATCAAATAAAGGTTTGCCCTTAGTAAAATTGAATTTTTTATATTGTAGGTGAATTGGATACGTTTACAACAAGTATAAGGTGTCATATATTAAAATAGTTTTTTTTTTTTTTTTTTATATCTTTATTTATTTATAGAGGGTTTATTCATACACTGAATATGTCACCCTCATAGGGGCTTATATTAAACTTATCTACGCCTTATTACTAGTTTGTACAAGTTATACATCATTACAGCCTCTGCTGACAATGGATTGCTCAAAATCACATTACACAGACCCAAATCGAACAAGTTAATATTATATTTAATATAAAAATCCCACCTCTCCGACTCAACGCGAATACATTCGATCAGAACATGGTATACGTCTTCAATTACATTACATTCTAAACATTTTGGGGTTGGAGACTTGCCAACTAAATATGCAAAACCATTTAAGGGAATGTGTCCAGATCGGAGTCGGAGAGCCACAACAAGATTATTTCTATTAATTTTTATGCCTGTGAACCATGGTGTATGAGGAAGTGACGGTTGAATGGTTTTATACCATATGCCCTTACTGAGTGACCTAGCATCAAAGTATTCCTTCCAGCTATCAGTACATCTTCTTTTAACTAAACTAAATAACTCACTGAAATATGGAAGAACCGAATGTGTTATACCATCTGAACATGCTTCGTTTGCAAGCCGGTCTACTTCCTCATTTCCAGGTATTCCTACATGTGAGGGAATCCATTGAAGTTTTAAAACTTTACCTGTAGACTGAATAATTTGAATGGATTTAATAATTTCATAAGCGATAGGTGCGCCTCGACATATAGTTGTACATTTCAAAATATGTTGAAGGGCACTTTTTGAATCAGACAAAATTACATAATTTTTCGGTTCTAATGAATCAATATATGCTATTGCTTTTGCTATCGCTGTTAATTCCATATGCATGATCGACACAAACTCCGAATTTATTTTAAATTTAGCTGACATCCCTGTTTGCAAATCGAAAAAAGCCATACCAGATACATTTTTTCCTTTACATCCGTCCGTATAAATTTTATAATAGTTTTTATATTTAATATTAACATAATTTACACATATATCTTTTAACACACAGGCATTATAACTTTTCTTAGAATTATCCACTCCAGTAATATTAAATTCAATTATATTGGTTAAATTCACATTGTTGACCCAAGTATCTAACGAGAAACATTCTAAATTTAAACTTCTACAGAAACTAATAGATTTATACTGGTCGTGTGTAATTGCTAATAAGGGTTTCTTTTTTCGTCTCCAAGATCTAGTTTGACAAACATGGCTTAATTCATTTAACAGTAATGAAAAATTGTTTTGTAAAAATGACATATGTTTAAACCAATATTTTCCAGCAAGAAATTGTCTCCTTACACTCAAGGGTTGAAGGCAAAGCTCATATTCCATTACATGAATGGGTGTAGTTTTTATAAAACCACCAATAATCCGCATAAATTGATTTTGTATACGGTCTAATTTGTTCAATTGAGTATTGCTACTGTTTGCATATAAGAAACTGCCATAATCCAAACGACTACGTACCACCGATAAATAAAGACATCTCAAATATGTTTGATGTACACCCCAACCAGAACCTACTAACACTTTAAACATTTTAAATATATTACAACATTTCTCTTTTATTTCATTTATATGCCTATTCCAGAGTAACGAGCGATCTAACCATAATCCCAAATATTTAATACAATCAACTTGCTGGAGAGCTAATCCATCGACATATATATTTACTATTTCATTTCTATTTTTTGTACTAAAAACACAAATTTTAGATTTGCTTGAAGATACCCAAAGTCCTAACTGTAAAGCGGAATTAACGAATTTTTCAATTTCTATTTGGAGTTGTTGCGTACCTCTCTCAACGTTCTCACAAGTTATATATAATGCAAAGTCGTCTGCATATTGGGATATAGCTATAGAATTATTATAAAAAATTTTACATAGTTCGAGGGTCGCAATATTAAAAAGTAAGGGCGAGAAAGGATCTCCTTGAGCTAAACCGTTACTGGATCTTCTACTAATAAACTCATTATCTATATTAATTTTTAATAATCTATCATTTAGAAAATTCCACAAATACCGACACATTCTACTACCCACGTTCAAGTTATCCATCTTTTTTAAGAGTACCGATATATTGATGTTGTTATACGCATCCTTTAAGTCCAAAAAACAACCTATAGTGCTTAATCTTCTCGAGAAACCGACTTGAATAGCAGTAACGAGTAAAGACAAATTATCTAACGCGGAGCGACATTTCCGAAAACCAGTAGTTGATGATAATAGAAAGTTATTTTTTTCTATGAACCACTCTAATCTTTTTATTAAAATGGCATGAAAAATTTTGCATATACAGGATATCATCGATATCGGTCTCAGCGACGAATCAGAATTCGGGTTTCTATCTGGTTTCGGTATGGCCACTATAGTTATCTCTTTCCATTGTTTAGGTACGAACCCACTAGAATAAAATAAATTATACAATTTTAAAAGGATAAATTTCGCGTTTAATGGAAGTTTTTTGATCATGGAATAAGATATATTGTCACTGCCCGGGGTAGTGTCTTTATTTTTGATGCAACTGTTTAGTTCATGAAGGGAAATCTCTGTTTCTAAAATAGAATTATGTGACGAAAAACTTGGCATAGCAGGAGATACATAGTCGGGTGCAAGATTTTTAAGAAGATTAATTACTTTCTCCCTATTAACGTAATTACTTGGCATTCTTTTGCCCTTAAACCATCTCAATTTATACCACATTTCACTTTGGTTTGACGACTCGCTTAAAGAATCACAAAATGTGTGCCAAGATTCGTCTCTCGCTTTGCGAAAAGATCTTTGCGCTTCGCGAACTTTATCTCTCAAATTATCCAGATTTCGAGGTATAGGATTACGTCTCAACTTGGCTAAGGCTAATCTACGTTCTGCCACCTTTTTAGAAAGGGCAGCATTCCAGTATGGCAGAGGACGAAACTTACTAGTAGGATTTAAACTCATTTTTATGTAAGGTATAAATTGGTCTGCTGCTATGTTTAAAAATTTTGTAAAGTTATCGTAACATATTTGTAGATTTTCATTAAAATTAAAGTCCATAAACAATGATTCCACGAAATTTGTGTACGACTCCCAATCTGCTATTTTATAGTTACGCCTATGAACAATACTAGGTAAAACATTTATTTCGGAAGAAATTTTTATCAATAGGTGATCACTACCTAACGTTTCATTTATAGTGTTCCAGATAAGTTTTAAAAATATGTCGGTTGAAGCGAGAGATATATCAGGAGCAGACTGTTGGAGAGCGCCATTGACTAAACGTATCCGAGTTGGGCTACCATCGTTCAAGGGAGTAAATGGATGATCAATAAGTGCCTCAAAAATTTGCGACCCTCTTGTATCGGTTTTATTGGACCAATTCGTATGGTGACCATTAAAGTCGCCAAGAATAAGAGACTTTTTATTTAATTTACAAAACAGGTTTTCCCACATTTGCTGTGTTGTACAAGCCGAAGGAGGACAATATACTGATATAACATTATTAATTACATCACAATTAAATAATTTTATACCGACCATCTCTATAGAAGAATCCAAATCGTTAAGAACCATTTGTTCTGCTTTAATTGACCTGTGTACAAACAATGCAACACCTCCATAAGAATCAGACCTATCAGCTCGAAAAATATTGTAATCCTTAAGTTTTAAAATTGTATTCGAATCAAGCCACGTTTCACTAACAGCAGCAATATGTACCTTTTCCTGAATAAGGATATTTTGAAATGACAATATCTTAGATTTGATGCTTTGAGCATTCCATTGAATGATGTTTAGTTTTAGATTTCTACTGTTTTTATCCATTGTTATTTACAAAAAAATCATAAACTAGCTTAAATAAAGATCTTTCCGATATAAATTCTGTAGCTAACAATATTAACCATTCCAAACAACATTTCACTGACATGTATATTTTTTCCTGAATAGATATTTCCTTAATAAATATAATATCCTTTAATCTAGTAAAAAGTTCTTTAAATTTTACTTTGTTATCTGGTTGTTGTTCCTTTTCAGTTTCCATTGAATCTAATAAAATGTCGCCTGTAAATTCACTTCTCTCACTTTCTATATTTCTTCTTTTTTTAGTTCTTGAATGTTTCGTTTTGTTGACAGTATTGTTTTCAGGTAAAATAATCGTATCATCAATTCTATGAAAATCAGCTTCCACTTTAAGGATTTCAGCATAAGTCGGCGTGTCATGCGTTTCTTTGTTTTTTTCGTTGATATTCGATGGGTTATTATCAAATAACCTTCTTTCCGTATTAGATTCATTTTTTTTCATCGAAAATTTAAAAAAGTCAAATTCAGGTTTAGGTTCCACTACATCAGGGGTTGGAGGTACATAGACAGTAAGAGCTTTTTTGTATGTACAATTATATTCTGCCATTAATTCCCTTAATTTCTTCTCCTTTAAAAAAACTGGACACCGTTTTGATAGGGCCATATGATCGCCTTGACAGTTAATACATTTAAACACTGTCGTTTCGCAATTGGCATGCATACCACCACATTTAGGGCAAACAATTTTAGTGTATGGGCATCTTTTGGCCATATGACCTAATTTCCAGCATTTCGAGCACTGAGAAACAGGAAATACGTAAGGGTTTACTTTTATTTTTAAACCATCTACAGAAACAGACGAAGGTAAATAGCTACCTCTAAAACCCAAACGAACACACTCACTCGGAATCCACCCACTTTCACTTGAAGATCCACGTCGCTTAAGACGAAGAACGGATACTATTTCGACGTTATTTTGGCATGACAAATTTTGCACTATCTCATCTTCTGACAATTCTAAGTCAACATTTTTAATGACACCGTATGAAATATCTTTTTCCATTGCTTTGTATATTCTCCAACCTTTATCAATAAAAACTTTACAATTTTTAATTTTTTCAACATTAATTTCATTTAATACATCCAAACGTATTTTATAGGGACTAATGTGTTTAACGTTTTCTATGCCAATAATATTATTTTCTTTTAGTAATTTTGCTATCGCGAATTGTTTCGGTAGAATTTCTGAGCTAGTGATATATACTTCAATTTTATCGATCGAAGCTTTTGCCTTTTTTTTCTTTCTAATTACTGTAGACCATACCTCTCTTTCATCCTCTATTCTCATTCTCTTTTCTGCCCTTAAATTTATCTCCTCTGTATTCTCCGACAAATATTCCATAATTCCGTCTTCTTGGTATAAGTTCTCATCCATTATTGGTAGCAAATCATTTACTGGACTACTACAAATCTCCGTTGTATTGATCATGTCATTCTCATTAGTAACGTTTGTGTCCGGATTCATTGTAAACAACTATTATTTATTATCGCCGCTACGCACCGGCCGCCAGGTAGAAAACCCGACGATGACCCGGACCGCACGGCGATAACTATTATTATTCAATTCGTTTGTAAACAATTTTAAACAAAAACACGACTACTTCACACGAATACCGTGAAATGACTCATATATTAAAATAGTTGTTTTATATGGATGTAGGCTTACGTGATAAATATAATCTGTTTTCGATATCAATCTTCAAACTATTAGGATTATGGATTAAACATAAGTAGAAAAATGGAAATCATAATGACGAAAAATAGATTTCATTAAATATTTTCCTTTCAATATATTTATATAATATTATTTTAAAATTCGATTTTATGTTGATCGTTAAGTGTGGTGTACAATAGTGTTAAATAAAAGTAAACGAAATAAAAAGTCTGTACCGAAATAATTAAGAGGAAACATTTGATTATTTCTTTTTTTGTAATCGATAAACACCACTCCTATCTACATTTTAACAGAAGAAAACAGAATAGTCAAAATCGTGCAGTGCACGTGGGTGAAGCTACAGCGAAAAGCTCAAAAGCAGTCGTATGTATAATATATATAAAACCGTTTTGGTAAAAACTACGAACTAGCGAGTCTTCGTTTTCCAACATTTATTTTATAGGATTTCGCATTAAAGGCGGACCCATCGCATTAAATAGAACATGACATAAAATAAAAAAATATATATTTTACAAGATAAAAGAAAGAAAATAATAGAAATAATCATTAGAAATATGTGTTATCTGTTATTAAACAAATAACCGTATTACTTTTTTATCATTTAGTAAGTGAATAATATTATTATAATTAAAAAAAAAAACATGTAGTTGTAAGTGGCCATTTTTTTATTCTTATGTTGACGAATCTGTATTAAAGCTATTCATTACAAAAATAACTTTACATATATATTTATTTTATAATATATATGTAGCAATATAACAAAATTTGTATTTGTTGGATTATCTGTAGCATTTGTTAACTGTCAATCAAATAATAATAATAATAATAATAAAGCCTTTTATTCCACGAAAAAAAAAAAAAAAAAAGTAAATACGCATTATCAAAGATTACTCCAAAAGTTGTAATCAGATCTCGATGAAATTTAAATGTGACCACATCACAAACATGGGCTTTCGATTAAATTAAAAATCATCAAAATACCCAGTAAAAAGTTATGCGGATTTTCGAGGGTTTTCCTCGATTTCTCTGGGATCCCATCATCAGATCCTGGTTACCTTCTCATGGTACCAAACTATCTTCTTACCAACAAAAAAAAAGAATTATCAAAATCGGTTCATAAACGACGAATTTATCCCCGAACATACATAATATACATATAATAATCCTATAATATAGGGTAACAGCACCAGTGGCCAGCCAGGAACCAGTGGTCAGCCTTTTACGTCGTTTATTGGTCATAAATATTGCTACAATAAGAATAAACGAATCACGTGTACCTAAATAGAAACTTTGATTCCTTATTGAATAATATGTCACACGATAGATGCGTTAGGGGATCAAGGGGGAGAATTAAACTCGTTCTTACAAGTGACGGCGGTTGAAAAGAGCAGTAGTGTCATATCCGCCATATTTTTTACTTCGCGTGGTGTTCTCTTAAAAGGTAAGAAAAAACATGTGTTATTATTAAATGTGATAGTCTTTTATGCAATTTGACATTGTGTATAACTTCACGTATTGAATTATATTAAATTTGAATAAAAATATCGCTGATTTACGTAAATATTGTAGGGGCTGACCATTGGGTACTACTTTTTTATAAAAGTTCCAATGGTCGGCCCCCCGGGGCTGTTCACTGGGTTTTTGAATTATTTTTAAAATTGCGAGAAAAGGCGTCATTAGAACCGTTAAATTAAAATTTTCAAATTTAGTAAGGCATGTTCTTTCATATTCCACAAAAAACCCAGTGGTCAGCCGCATTAAACATTTTATTTTTACGCGGCTGGCCACTAGGTGTTGCTGATCCAGTATTCAGCCCCGATAGACTACATTTTAGTTTTACCTCAAATAGTTATAAAATGTATTTAGGTAGTTTGTATTTCAGTAATTAAGAAGATATTTTTAGCCCAAAATGCCGCCAAGACAAACTCATCCTCCAGAGAAGCTCTCTTCCACCATCGAAGCCATACGAAACGGAATGCCGATAAGAGAGGCTAGTAGAACGTTTGGAATTCTTGGAGGCACACTACAAGATCGGCTCCATCTACGTGTCCCAGAAGTCCCAAGAAAAATGGGTCCAGATTCCATTTTAAATAAAGCAGAAGAAGCTGCACTGGTAGATTTGTGTCCAAAATTAACAAAATGTGGGTTTCCTTTAAAGACTGACAAT
Organism: Melitaea cinxia; assembly: GCF_905220565.1. Taxonomy (NCBI): domain Eukaryota; kingdom Metazoa; phylum Arthropoda; class Insecta; order Lepidoptera; family Nymphalidae; genus Melitaea; species Melitaea cinxia. Next base: position 4,461,067 of record NC_059416.1, read on the forward strand.
TTATTAAATACGGTCCAAGCAATAGTAAAGGCCGATGGAAGACCTAATCCTTTCCTAAATGACAGACCATAAAAAAATGGCTTAAATCCTTTTTTCGAAGAAACCCTTCTTTATCTATACGAACAGCTGAAAAAATTTCTAAGGGACGAGCAGTAATAACAGAAGAATATATAAGAAAGTGGTTTCAAGACTTGACAGAGTTCTTAAAAAAACACGATGCTCTGGATATACTGGATATATGAGAAATGAGAATATTTAATGGTGATGAAACAAGTTTTACAATTTGCCCCAAAACTGGAAAAGTGATTGCTCTATCTTAGAAAGAAAATTAAAACGGGAAATGATAAAAAAAGAACACGCAGAAAAAAAAGCAGCCAAACGAAGTCAAAAAGTAAGCGTGAGCAGTAGTAAAGTAAATAAAAAGTGAACAAGGAAAAGGAAAATAGATCTTTCGTCTGTTTCGCCTCATTTCATCAGATAGTGATTCAGTTCCTACTGACGAAACCCTATCCAAAGAAAATAAAAAAAGTGTGGTAAAAAATCTAAGTGTATAGGGTACCGGGAAATAATGAATATCTTAATTACAAGTAACAGTTCAGATGATTAGATAGATATGAGTACAAGATAGATATCTTCGTTGATATATAAGAGAGTTGAGACATATAAAAATAGGAAGATTATGGCTGTGATTATTTGATTGTAAATAGATTTTACTAGATACTATTAGTAGATTTGCTAGTGACCTTTTTCTCTTTCATGTTATGCATATTAAACCTAAAAGAAATATTTACATAGTATATAAGTATGCATAGATACTAATGTCGTTGATTATTTTATAAATAAATATTAATGTTTTAATGATGAAGTTCTCAAAAATAAGAACACAAATAAGTACTGTGATTGTTTACTTGCAATAATATTTCGGTCAGTTGAGATTTTTTTTGTTCTGATAATTTAGCTGTAAGAAATAAGAGAGACATAAATAATATTGTTGATTTTGATATAAATAATACACATTTTGATCTCATGCTTATTCATAGGTATAAGGGCTGAATACTGGATTCATCAAGGCTGATTACTGGATTTTAGAGGCTGACCACTGGCAAAAAGTCCCATATTTTGTTTGAATTGATATATATATTTTATAAAGAGAAAGGTTGTTTTTGAAATATGTTGTTTAAAAACTATAATAAACAATTAATTCAATCATGTACTACGTTTCATTATCCGACGAATCCTGTAAAAATGCCAGCTTTCCAAACTTCAAAAAGTTGTTATGAGGCTGACCACTGGTGCCTTTACCCTATATATCGGTCGAATTGAGTAACCTCCTTCTTTTTTGAAGTCGGCTAAGAACTGAATTGCTCTTTAATTTACCCCTAACCTTTTACAGTATTCTATTTTAATATAAACTTAGAAAATAATATAAAACACAAATATTAAAAACAAGACATAAAATACACTCGAATTGAGAACCTCCTCCTTTTTTAGAAGTCGGTTAAAAATTTTAAGAACATCTTCAATTATTCATTGTAACTAAGTTTCATAACTAAAAATTTAAGATTTATTTAGTTATGGAAAATAAGACTACATTTCGCGGAGGATTGGAGTCGAGTAGAAAAAGAAACAGAAGGATACTGATATATAATATATACCTAAAAAGTTACGGGTAAGAGGTAGCGTATTTATAATTACGTCTAAATATTATGTATATAGTGCTGTGTGGCTACGGGTGCTGTGTGGCTACGGCACTAAAGAATTTAGCCACCCCCTCTCTTCCCGTGGGTGTCGTAAGAGGCGACTAAGGGATAACAAGGTTCCACAACCACCTTGGAACTTAAAAAGCCGACCGATGGCGGAATAGCCATCCAACTGCTGGCATTGAAATACACAGGCAGAAGACGGGCAGCAGCGTCTTCGGTGCGACAAAGCCAGTACTGCGGTCACCAACCCGCCTGCCCAGCGTGGTGACTATGGGCAAAACACATGAGTTCACGTTATTTTTGGCGTAAACTTGTGGAGGCCTATGTCCAGCAGTGGACTGAATAGGCTGTAATGATGATTATGTATATTCATAAACAACGACAGATTTATTTTGATACTTTTCAAGGACAATAGAGCGATAGTTAAATCTTTCATCATACTTGCACTTTTTAACTCCAGTATGATGAAATATTTGAACTGATTAAACAAATATAGGTCACTGTGTATGATTGTCATATGTACGCAAAAAAATTATCTTTCATTAAGGACCAGTCACACAAGTATACAAAGATAACTATTAAATTAAAAATAAATTTAAAAATACTTCTACGCAAATATAATATAAATTTAAAAAAGTAATTCCATTTTGCTGTGTGGTCACGGCAGTAAGAATATAGCCACCCGTCTTCCGTCTTCCCGTGGAAGTCGTAAGAGGCGAGTAAGGGATAACACCACCTTGGAACTTAAAAAGCCGACCGATGCGATGGCGGGATAACCATCCAACTGCTGGCTTTGAAATACATGCGACAAAGCCAGCCCTGCGGTCACCAACCCGTCTGCCCAGCGTGGTGACTATGAGCAAAACACATGATTTTCTGCGCGAACTTTTGGAGACCTATGTCCAGCAGTGGACTAGGGTGAAGCAATGAGCGAGCGATGAATTCCATTTTACGCCGCAAAATTCATTCATTAGGAACGAATTATTATGCATTCTTCACTAACAGAATTCATGTGAAGGGTTTAGACATATTATCTGTTACACTTTTATGTAAATTAGTTAGAAATTAGTCAAATTGTTATTTTTTTAAATAGTTTCTACACAATGCGCCTCTTATCATAATAAATATATTATACTTAAATTTTTTGGTACAGTGTCTAATATAGATTGTCCAGCAAAACATTTTCCCCGTCACACTTTTATTAGAAGTGTAAATTAATAGTACATAAATTAGGTATATATTACAAATGAAAACTTACATGGTAACGGACTGGAAATCGACCCGAGTGCCGTGAGGACAGTTCGGAGAATTTTCTTCGCTTACCCGCTTTTCAATAATAAATAATAATTTAAGTATAGCCGTGAATATATATATATATATATATATATATATATATATATATATATATATATATATATATATATATGTTTATATATAGCTAATTTATATATGATTCATATAATAATATACGAGTATATAAACTCTGCACTGTAACTTTGGTGTTTTTTCTCTGTATTATTTTGTTCTACAATTAATCATACATTATATTTTGTATTTACACTATCTTCGTTGTCATTATAATTACAATATCACACCTAAAATAAATACGATTTATAAGTATTACATACATATTCATATACGCTTATTTTAATACCCTCTCAATATCTTTACAATATACAAAAATAAAATTCTATTTTTATTTATTTACAAAGACGATCTACACGTGGAACGCACGCGATAAAAATATATATAGAACCCAGTGTCTTACAATACACTATGTTTTTTTTCGGCGGGTAGACACGAAAGTGAATAGACGTATTTTTATGTGCTCTTAGTTATTTTCGTTTTAAAACTGTTTTAAATATATATGTACAAAATTTAAGTTAACATAGTGTAAGTTGACTATCTCCACACACTTTCCCACAAAATATTAAACTTAAACCTTCAAGATGAACAGTTCAGTAGAGCATCTTCAGAAAACTATGGAAGAACTCTCTGCAAGTATTAATAACAGGATGGACGAATTTGAGAAGAACCTTAATTTACCGAGTACTGCAACTTCCACTGTTAAATCCCTGGCAGCGGACTTCTCTACGTTTAAATCCTTAGTATGGAAGACTCTTGGCTTGCTTAAGTCCCAAATTGAACTGGTGGTTCTAGGCATGGATCAACTGGAGACACGGGCCCGTAGAAAGCTTCTTCTTGTCCATGGGATCAAGGAGGATAAGGATGAGGATGTGCGGAAGAGTGTCATTGCATTGTTATCCAACCAGATGAAGATACCTGATATAAGATCAGAACATCTTAGTTCTTGCCACAGACTGGGTGCAAAAAGAGATTCTGCTCGCCCCATACTTGTTCGTTTTTCTGATTTGGAACTTCGCTCTAGAGCATGGAAAGCCAAAACTAGCTTGAGGGGGACTAAAATCACAATATCAGAATTTTTAACAAAACCCCGACAGGAGATCTTTGTGGCGGCACGCAGTCATTTCGGTATGAAGAAATGCTGGACAGCTGATGGTGTTATTGTTATTTTGCTACCAGATAAGTCCCGAAAGAAAATAACCAGTTTATCGGAGTTGAAACAAATCATTTCGCAGCATCCAAACAGTGAGCAGTCTTGCAATAATATTAAATAATTATCTTGTATATTATGCATAGTTCATACAGTCTAATATCGATATCACTTTTGTAAATTTAAGTATTGGGTAATCGTAACATTTTTTCTTGTCTTTGTTCTTTGTTACCTTGCTATTTCTTATTTTAATTTAAATTCACCGCACGAAATTATAAATAAAAACAAACACAAAATTGTAAACTGTCATCTGTCATTTGCCAAAATAGTCTAAGGTAACGTCATGCAAATTACGTTTCGTTCCACTGTAAATCTTTTGTTGCTTCTGTACATTTAAATTTTTTTTTTGTTTGTATAACTTTTTTTTTTAATGAGTGTTTTTATTAATCTTATAGTTAATATTTAATCGTCTAGTCAACTTATACATGAGAAATAGTGCTATTTGTAGTTTTGATTTTTTTTTAAATTTTTTTTTTTCATCTGTATTATTATTAATTTTTTATTTATATAATATATAAAAATAAGATACATATATATTATTTATTTATTGATATTATTAATATAACCTTATTTTAAGTTATTTATTTATATATTTATAGATACATTTTATTACTTTACAATTAATATTTTTAGTATTTATTATGTTTGACGATGATTATATAACTTGCTCCTCAGATGAATATGCAAGTGCTGAAAGTAGTATTAGCTCTTCGCTATCTGATTCGGATCTACTCGAAGAGAAGCTATCTAAAGTTTTTCTTAATGACCTTAACTCCCTCTCTTTTGTGCATATCAATGCGCAGAGCATTTTAGCTCATTACTCGGATCTTCTCACATCATTTAGCACCGGCATAGTCGACGGTGTCCTCGTTTCTGAAACTTGGCTCAAACCCTCAATCCCATCCACATACTGTTCTCTTCCGGGTTACCAACTATACCGAAATGACCGTGCTGATCGGGGTGGTGGTGGTGTGGGCATTTACCTGCGCAGCCATATTCGCGCTACTGTTGTTTGCGCATCTAGCCCTCAGGCTGCTGGCTCTCTGGAATATCTGTTCCTAGAATTGATTACCCGTCACAAAAAAATACTGCTTGGCGTTCTGTACTGTCCTAGTGACAAAATTAATTATTTTGACACACTCGAAGATATTCTAGAGAGACTAGTACCCATATACGATCATGTGATTTGCATGGGTGATCTCAATACATGCCTACTAAAAAATGATATGAGAACTAACACCTTGAATTCCATCTTATCATCATTGAACCTGCAGACTCTTAATTTTACCGCACCTACACATTACTTTCCCAACTGTAGACCTTCACTCATCGACCTCATCTTTATCTCTAACCCTAACCTTGCTATCTCTCATGGGCAAATGACAGCCCCCTTTTCTCACCACGACCTTATTTTTCTTGCATATAAAGTACGCCCACCCAAGGTTAGAGGTAAAGTTCTTTTTCAGCGAAATTTTAAGCATATGGATTTAGAACGCTTGAGAGAGGACATTAAAAACACTGATTGGTCCACTACACTCGCGGCAAGCAATATCAATGATATGGTCACCTCATTTACTGCTGAACTAATTAGAATTTACGACACACATGCACCTGTAAAACCTGTACGTATTAAACATCTTCCTGCTCCCTGGTTAACACCTGTTATCAAAAGGACAATGGCCAAACGCGATAGAGCGAAAATGAAAAACAAAAAAAATCCAACGGAGGAAAACTTGAACGTGTACAAAAAGCTTCGTAACATCTGCAACAGATTGTGCAGGGATGCTAAACGCCGTTACATCCACTCTTCAATTCAGAATCTCTGCCAAGCGCAAGCTTGGAGATTCTTAAGGTCATTAGGTGTGGGCAAATCCACGGTAACTTGCAAAAGTTCCGTTGATCTCAACTCTTTAAATACTTACTTTACTACCCCTCCTATAATTGTGGATTCTAATACAAAATTTTCTACTCTTTCATTTTTATCTACTCTTGTTCCACCAGACCTACCTCTCTTTTCTTTCGAAACAGTCTCACAAGAAACTATCAAGAAGCATGTCCGTTCCATATCAACAAAGGCTATTGGTAGCGATAGCCTCAGCCTCGACATGATTCTTCCTGTGTTGGAGGACATTGCACCTGTAATAACACACATTATTAACTTTTCACTTACATGCAATGTCTTTCCATCACTATGGAAGAAAGCCCTAGTCATACCCCTTCCTAAAACCGCCAATCCTACTAATCCTTCTCAATTTCGTCCTATTTCTATTCTTCCTCTACTCTCCAAAGTCCTAGAATCCGTCGTGCATAGTCAAATTTACAGCCATTTTTCCTCTCACAACCTCATATGTCCTTTTCAATCCGGTTTCCGTCCATCCCACAGCACTGTGGGAGCGCTGCTGAATGTTTCGGAGGATGTGCGGTGTGCGATGGATCAAACCAAGCTCACTGCCATGATTCTGCTGGACTTCAGCAGTGCCTTTAACTCTGTTGACTACGACATTCTTCTTGGTACCTTGCGAGCTGTTAATATTTCACCCACAGCTATTGATTGGTTTCACTCTTATCTTTCTGGACGCCAGCAGTGTGTGACTCTCGATGATAGCTCGTCGTATTGGATGGACCTCACTGCTGGCGTTCCACAAGGTGGCGTATTATCTCCTTTACTGTTTTCTGTCTTTATTAATAATGTTTCCCGTGTTATCACTTCTCCCTTCCATCTGTATGCAGATGATCTACAAATATACCGACACTTCAGCTTGACGGAGTTGGATGAGGCTGTTGGAATTTTAAATAATGATCTTGCTGCTGTTCAGGTCTGGGCTGAGTCTTTTGGTCTGCTAGTAAATCCTGCAAAATCACAAGCCATCATTATTGGTAGCAGTCGGTTAAGAGGCAGACTTGACTGGGAGTTGGTACCTAAAATCTGTTACTCTGGGGTCCCAATCCCTTACTCTGATAAGGTTAGAAATTTGGGCCTTATTATGGACTGCAACCTGTCTTGGAAAGCTCACATTAACGAAATCAGCAAGAGAATACATTACTCGATTCACTCTCTCAAGCGTCTCCAGTATTTTCTTCCCTTCAAAACCAAATATATGCTCGCGCAATCCCTTCTACTACCTATCCTTGACTATGCCGATGTATGCTATCTGGATGTGACAGAGGAGCTGCTTAGAAAGTTGGAGCGACTTCAGAATCTCGCAGTACGCTTCATTTTTGGCTTGCGAAAGTTTGATCGTATTTCTCACTTCCGTGCTCAGATCAAATGGCTCCCTATTCGCCTTCGCCGTGATATGCATATCCTATCTACTCTCTATAATATCCTACGTGATCCAAACTCTCCTTCTTATCTTCGATCCCGTTTTCACTTCCTACCCTCTCCTAATCGTTCTAGGCGCCCTGGCATTACAACAAAGCTGGATGTACCAAAGTGCAATACAAAATTCAAACTTAATTCATTTACGGTACGCGCCTCTATACTGTGGAACAAACTCCCAGAAAGTATCCAAAAAAGTCCTTCCCTTGTCTCCTTCAAACGAAAATTAAAGGAGCACTTTATTTCTCAAGTCAATTTACAATCATAAGTATATAATTACCTTTCTATTATGTTATGTATTTGTATGTATTTATGTGTGTATGTATATATATATGTATATGTATGTATGTATAAATGTAAGGTATGTATATATATGTATGATATGTCCGTGTGTATGTATTTATACTTATAAGTTTGTAATACATTACAGTTATTCAACTATTTTCTCAATATTGTTATTTCTTGCACTGTGTCCCCCGCTATATGACACTCTCTCTCATGACCATTGGTTGACTGGAAGAGATCTCTTCTAGGGATAAGTCCACCTTTGCCATCAACTATATATGTAATTTTCTGTATATTCTATTCTTAAGTGCAATAAAGTATATAATATTATTATGTATTATTGCTGCTAGCGTCCAGTTGAAGTATTGTTACAGTTGAGTATACAAATATTAACATATCTATACAAATAAAATTGGAGTCTGTTTGTAATATTAAAATAACCGCTTATAACTAAATTCATATTATGTATGTATACACGCTACATATACCAAAATAACATTTTTTATAAGTTTTGTCTGTCTGTTTGTTCCGGTTAATCTCTGAAACGGCTGGACCGATTTTGACGGGACTTTCACTGGCAGATGGCTGAGGTAATAAGTAACTTAGGCTACTTTTATTTTAGTTTTTTTTTATAACTGCGAACTAAACAATAATTATTTTGTTAAATTCCACGCGGACGTAGTCGCGGGCACACGTAGTTGTCAACAAATTATAACACCTGTAAGTATATCTATTATTTTAGTTACATATTTACGATAGTTGTATTATATTATAATGTGTTTCGAAACAGATGTCTTTTAGTTATATTTACGTGAGGCAAAAACTTTGTACTCCTTTTTACGAAAGATCTGACGATATAAACGATATATAGATCAGATCTGACGATGTCATACCTTAAGATTGCCTTAACGTTCAGTACTTTAATATAAAGTAAAATAAATTGTAATTTGCCGATGCCTGTGCATAAGAAATATGGAGGAGGACAAGCAGATAACTATCCCTTGACATGTACTCGTTTAAAAAAATATGGTTAAAAGCACGAAATAACTTTGAAATCATAAATAAATACCTTCAAGACAATATCGGTATGTATGTTGGAGGACAAAAAGGTAAAACTGTACCGTAATAATAGACTTTCCATTATTTCAAGAATGTTCTTTAATAAAAATAAACCAAAACAAATCCTATATATATTTACGTATAAGAATCCATGACGATAATTAAAACATAATACAATTATGATATACAAATGAGATTGTTGACGAGGGCCAAAGTCCCTTTCCTGCAAAACATGATACAATAATAATATGTGTATCAGTTATTTGCAGATATAATTAACAAGCGTGTCCCGCGATTTCACCCGCGGTCATTTGAATTTTTTCTAAGTAGTTCCTGAGATTAGCGCGTGCAAACAAAAAAACAAACTTTTCAGTTTTGTAATATATCGGTATAATATATAGGTCGGGGAAAAAGTCTTTTCGTATTTTTTAGTAAAAAGTTGCGATAAAATCTTTTTACTTGAATTGTAACTCGCTGATCATTTGTAAAATGTCACCTGTTCATGGTACCAATGGTAACAGTGCCAAGTAAAAAACAGTTTCCCGCTACTTTTCCTTTCTTTCTGTCCGCCAAAATAGATGAATCCAACGAAGAAATTAAGTACATTTTAAAGTTTTACTTCAAAAAAGGGAAAATGTGACTCAAGCCGCGAAAAATTTTGTGACGTTTATGGAACTAATTGATTTCGCTCTGGTCGCCCAGTTACGAAATTTGTGAACATTTGGAGCTAGCTCTTTTCAATCATTTGTGTAGTTACGATATAGCTGAAGATCTGAGAATCGACTATAAAACAGTTTTGACCATTTGAAAAGTCTGGCTATACAAAAATCCCAAATACATGGATGCCACATGAACTCACTGAAAGAAACCTAATGGACCGTGTTTGCGATTGTCTTGTCTTGCGACGTATTGACATCAAACCATTTTCGAAGAGATTGATCACTGGTGATGAAAAATGGTTCACCCACGATAAGAATGTACGAAAGAGATCATGGTCAAAAGTCAGTCAAGCTGTACAGACTATCGCGCTATTCGGGTTGACGCAAAATAATGTGATGTCGAGTGTATGGTGGGATTGGAAGGGCATCTCTGAGATTTTACTACCGGCCAAAACGATCGATTTGGATTTCAACTGTCAACAGATGATGAGAGTGTGAGACTCAAAAAAAAATTGAGAATAAACGGTCAAGATTGATCAACAGAAAAGGTGGTTGTTTCATCACGACAACGCCCGACCACATACGTTTTTAGCCAGTAACAAAATTGAGAATGTTTTGCTGGGAAGTCTTAATGCATTCATACACCCTTATCTAGAATATATTTGATATTAAAAGTTTTAATATACTGCAAAAAAAGGAGGAGGTTCCCAATTCAACTGTATTTTTAAACTGACTGACTGAACTTTTTACTAAGTGTCATCTTGCTCGGCATATAAGCGTACGGCTCACATGATGGTAAGCTATTACCGTAGCTTATAGACGGCTGCAACACCAGAAGCGTCGCAAGCGCATTGCCGACCCTACTTCCAACCCCGCAAGAGCTCTCTAGTCATCTTACCTACCACAGTCACACGACACCTTGAATGCAATGTTATTTAGCTGTGATATTCTGTAAGGTCGATGTACTTCTCCCGTCGGGCTGTTCTAGATTTTTAGTAGGATATTTCTAGCTGCGCCCTACCTCAGCTAAATTTGATCGAGATCTGACGAGTGGTTTTGAGTTATTCCTAAAAATGCGTATTTTACTGACTATTTAGTTGTTACCCCCCCCCCTCCCCACCGGCTATTTAGTTGTATTACTTTTCGATTTAATTTTCGTTTACGAATATACAAAATTATGCTTATCAATTTGACTGCCTCCGTTGAGTCAGTTGCAACACTGCTGTTTAATATTCTCCAGGAGTTCCATCTTTTCCGGTTATTCGACTTAATAAGACATTGACTGGTAACGTGGTAACTTTTTTCTTTTATATTTATTAACTATAACTAAAATTAATATAAAGATATTTTACAACAAATAAAGTGCACTACACAGACAATGAAACCTTGATACAAATTATTTCTTTTGCTTTTAATTTAGTGGATTATTTAAAGTGACTTATTTTCACACGTTTTTGTTTTAGTAAAATTTTGCTGGGTATGAGAGGAAAAAATCGAAAAGTTGTCCGAAGTGTAAAAAAGAACAACAGAAATTGCTTAATTTATGCAAGTCTATTATAGGTACTTGCTAACTCGAGAGATCAAAAACAAACGCAGGATATATTATAAATCTAAAGGTATACTTCAAAAAGGCGAAATGTAGGTATGCACGCGCATTTTTATAATTCTTTTTTCTGTCTACTAAAAATAAATAAAATAAAATAAATAAAATAAAATAAAATGAGCCTTTATTGCTGTTAGATTTAAACTTATTGACTAAACATTTTTGTCTACTAAGAAAATTTAAATCATAAGTCTCTTCTACTATATTAATATGAAAGTTAAAATGAGTTGTAATAGAGCTATCTACGATCTCGCGTGTCATTACAGTGTTGCGCAGTGTCGGTCGTCTGACACGGTATTGAAAATCAAACACCGCAATGGTAAAGCTTTAGATTAGGTAAAACCGAATTTCGGGACCGTGGGGGGATGGGGGGGAGAGGGTGGGGAACGCTACCCCTGGTACCACTGTCACACCTCGGAACCCCATGGTTATGGAGATATCCATGGTTAAAGTTTTGAGGTTAGAAGAAGAATTTCGAAAGTTAGAGGAACGCTTGGCTCCGGCGCTACGGGAAGTGCAGCCCTTCCGCCCTTGCGTGCGAAAGCACGCTCACTCATGCTCCGTTCCGCAGCGGAGGCTGGTCGCCTTCGGCGACCAGCCTCAGCCGCTCCTCTACGCATTCGTTCGCGCGCTTTCGCACGGCGGGCGAGGGCAGCCCTCCCTTCGCGCCTCCGCGGCACAAAAAAAACACTCTAGGGGTAGGACAGACCAAGACCACGTGGACAGTGGGGTGCTCCGATTCGGTTTTGGGTATTTTTCGAATTTCTAAACCTATATTCTAGCACGCAATGTTACTAATTTTATTAGAATATTATGTCTGACGCGTTATTTTGTTTAAAAGTGTCGATTTGTCACACAATGCAAACAGTACGAGCTCAAAGGTATTATAATAGCTTTAAATTCTTCTTCTAACCTCAAAAATTTAACCATGGATATCTCCATAACCATGGGTTTTGAGGTATGACAGTGTTACCTTGTATAGATTCCCCTACACCCTCCACCCTCCACACCCAAAAACCCCATAATTCGGTTTTTTTTGTACGGAGCATGAGTGAGCGTGCTTTCGCACGCAAGGGCTGCACTTCCCGTAGCACCGGAGCCAAGCGTTCCTCTAACTTTCGAAATTCTTCTTCTAACCTCAAAACTTTAACCATGGATATCTCCATAACCATGGGGTTCCGAGGTGTGACAGTGGTACCAGGGGTAGCGTTCCCCACCCTCTCCCCCCCCATCCCCCCACGGTCCCGAAATTCGGTTTTACCTAATCTAGATCTTAGCCCAGTAGTCAAATTGGGTATTTCATAGAATTCAAAAGTTTAAATTCTTATAATATATTTTTTTTTATATAAAATATTGGTAATAGTTGACTCATGAAAGCGAGGACTTCGCGACGGTAGAACTAAGAAATATTTATTTAAAAACTTACTTAGATTTATTTCCAAATAATATTCTCTAAATCAGATATATACTAAGCATATTAAAGAAAAAAACAAAAAAATGCTAAGCTTTATCCTTCTTATAATGGCATTACAAAGATGTAACACAAAAAAAATGACATCTCGTCGATCGTAATATGCAGAAGAAAAAAAAAACAATCTGACACATATTCAAAGATAAAGTGAATAAATTGATTCACAAAGGAGCGATCAATCGACAATGACGGTTGAACCTCGCGTCTTGTATATAATGTACTAGGGCAATAAACTTATTTACTGTACTGGAGGGTACTATATTATGACTTGTCAAAAGCTTCCAAAGCAACAATAGCTGTGAGATGACGATGCATTATTTGATTTAGTGTAAATATAACATTTTCAATGATTTTTTTTTTAATGACTAGAACGACAAACAAGCGTACAGCCCACTTGATGATAAGTTGTTACCATAGCTTTAGACACCTGCAAGACCTAGCAGCTAAGCAAGAAGAAGAAGAAGCTAAGGAAGCGTGGTGCCGGCTAACCCAACCCTCCCCAGGAGCTCTGGCTCTCCTTACTCAGCACATGAACAAAACACTATTTGATAGCAGTGTTATTTAGCTGTGATGTTTTGTAAATTTGAGATACTTCCTCAGTCCAGTTACTCCAAATTTTGAGCAGCATATATCCTGCTGTGGAAGCAGGAAATACCTCAATTATGTTATCAGTTTGAATTTTAAATTTTAAAAATAAATCTGTATTTATCTTTTAATGTTAACAGGGGGATTAATGCGAACAAAATTTTAAGGTAAAATATATTAACTTGGGGCCTGACGTTTCGGCCAGGTTACACCAGCCGTGATCGCAGGCAGACTGATCCTGCGATGTCACGACTCCGCCGTCAGGGTAGATGTTTCTTCATCCACCCTCAACTCGTGATTATTGTAAGTTTTACCGCGACGCACAACACGTATTACGTCCCTAATCTGTAAGTCATCCGGAAGGTGCCTATTCTGATATTTAGCCAACTGTGAACTAAAACGAGGTTGTGTAATTTTAATCACTGGGTTCCATGTTGGGGATAGTTTGAATCCATCTTCGCGATTGAATGTTTTATGTTTCTTAATTTCAATTGCTTCTCGCACTACTCTTGAAAAGTGACGATCTGTGGAGAGGATTTCCGTGCGATGAAATCCGATCCAGTGATTAATACCCGGTTGTAATATATGTTCGGCTATCGCAGATTTATTCGTTTGTCGGTTTTTTACAGCGGCGATATGTTCTTTGACCTTTTCAGCTATCGTCCGCTTAGTCTGGCCTATGTAAGAACTGCCGCAGCTGCAATTTATCTTATAGAAACCTGGTGTTTGTAACGGAAAAACATCCTTCGGTGTGCCCACTATGTTGGTAACCTTTGCCCCCGGCGTAAAAACAGTGGATATTGAATATTTCTTCAATAGACCGCCGATCTTATCTGTCACTCCTCTCACATAGGGCATGTAGGCCGGTTGTCGTTTAACTTCCGGATGTTTGTGTCTTTTTGTCGGTTGCCTGGTTTATTCACTTGATATCCATTGTTCACAAGTACCTCCTGATGGTTCAGCTCCTGCTCCAAATGTTCAAGGTCATAGAGATCCTGAGCTCTGTTCTTTAATGAGGTTACAACGGACTGTAAGTGACGAGGATGGTGGTGTGACGACGCGTGCAGGTACCTATCGGTGTGTGTCAGTTTGCGGTATACAGTAGGTTGCGGTTCGCGTTAATCCCCGTATGAACATTAAAAGATAATAATGCAACGCGAAAGTTTAAAAGTTGTTAAATCTATATTTCAATACAACAATTAAAATATATTAAAATTGTAATATATATTTTATGACTAATTGAATTTGAATTGAATGACACAAATTGTTTAATTAGCTAGCAACATTAGCAATAATTTCTTCCAACTCCGGTTAACATTTAAACCGGCCACTTGATTTCTCTAACTTTACTCAAAACTAAATTTTAAAAGCCTTTAAAAAGATAATAATTGTGTTTGCTCGCAAACGAAAAAAAAAAACCGACTTCAATTACATTGACGTGTAATACAACGTAGATCGACGAAAAAATAGTCAAGTAACGACGCGTTATCAAAGATTACTCAAAAAGTAGTTATCATATCTTAATAAAATTTATATGTGACCACATGACAAACATCAGCTTTCGATTAAATTAAAAATTATTAAAATCGGTACACCCAGTAAAAAGTTATTGCGGATTTTCAAGAAGTTCCTTCGATTTCCCTGGGATCCCATCATCAGATCCTGGTTTCCTTATCACGGTACTAAACTTGGGATATCTCCTTTCCAACAAAAAAAGAATTATCAAAATCCGTACATCCAGTAGAAAGTTATGCGGTATAATACAACTCAGGTCGACGAAAAAAGCGTCAAGTAAAAACGCATTATTAGATGTAGCTCAAAAAGTAGTTGTTAGATCTCAAATAAATTTAAATGGGACCAATTGGCACACACCACCTTTCGATTAAAAGAAAATTTGTCGAAATCGCTCCACCCGGTCAAAAGTTCTGATGTAACATACATAAAAAAAAAAAAAAAAAAAAAAAAAAAAATACAGTCGAATTGAGAACCTCCTCCTTTTTTGGAAGTCGGTTAAAAAAAGAGCGTGCTTTAGACGAAGAAACGTAACTCTCTTTCTATCTTCACCAACTTATATCCCCTCTCAATTTTTGTTCGCCTCGCCCAATTACACTTATCGTAACACTCTTTTCATGCATTCACCAGGTTCAACCCAAGTCAAGCGTGTATAAAAAAGTTTTACTTCAGTATAGCTTATCATTGAAAATACATTATTTAAAACATAAAAAAATCAATACCGACCTTGAAAATTGCTCGAATAGTTCCAATGTATTATTCATACAAATCAAAAAAGAAAAACTCGCACAAGATGAAGCAATATTTGGCACATGTTTCAATAGTTTGTCGAAAATAAGCTGATTGGAGTTTTCACCTACCCTATGCATTGAGTTACTATTCATTTCATTACAGCCTATACAGTCCACTGCTGGACATAGGCCTCCACAAGTTTACGCCAAAAAAAACGTGAACTCATGTGTTTTGCCCATAGTCACCACTATGACGCAATTATATTTATAGTTACTATTACTAGAGTAATAATAGTTCAATGAGCCAATGCTTTTTTATTGAATGAAATAGTTACAAAACAAATGGTTTATCATATAATATGTATTTTAAGTGAAAATATTAGATTAACAATAACTATTACTTCTAAAAATTTCTTTTTAAAATTTTTTTGTATTCGTGTTTTATAGTAGATAATTTTCTTTAGCATCTTGTGTTCACCATAACAATAATATTTTTTTTTTTAAATCTCAAGGCTGAGAATAATAATGTTCCGCAACCACCATATTTATATGTGATATTATTATTAAAGAAGTATTTAATGTATATTCGCGCTTTGCTAAACCGAAGGCATATTTAATAATACATATTTCTACGTTTCATTCATTTGAAAATGAAAAAATGTTTTTTTTAAAGTAACGAATTTATATCGAAGTTTCACCTTTATAAACTATCAAATTGCTAATTAGATTATAGTAAACAAAATAAAACGTAATACATAACAAAAATCACTTACGTGCTTTCTGGATACAGAATCAAGTACAATGGTTTCGTAAAACGTATTTATGAAAAGAAAACTAAACTAATATTTAAAAGAAAACGAAAATTAATTTAAAAAAAGAGAAACTTTTCTGACACATTTCTGTACGTAACCGGTATATGACACATGACACTATGAGATGTTGTTGTTTTAAAGTTTATCCCCAATAGGGAAAGGCAAAGGACTATAATCCATACAGCCTGACACTATGAGATTTTTTAACTTTTATTCGAACCACAGACTCAAGCAGACGAACTTTTGAGTTGAGGTGAGGTGAGAAATATTTAGTTTTGTAGAACTTTAGTTTATTAAACATTATATTGTAAATACTTATTTACAATTCACAACTTAAGAACTAAATAATTAAAGATAGTTTTGGTACAAACCATGTCCTCGTGGAATTGTGCCAAGAATGCTGGCAGCATTTCCCCGTTGAATCACTGTGCCGATTCTTTGGGCAAAAATGCACCAGCCCTCTGCCCACTTGTCACCAGTGGAGGCTATAAGGCGAGGAGTTATCTCATTTAAAAAAAAATTAACACTGCTACTGCAAAGTCCAAATGACTGCTAACGGCACAAAGATGTAATTTGGAATTTAGTATTTGAGTATCGTTTCAGCTTTTTTCGCTATCATTACAGCCTATACAGTCCACTACTGGACATAGGCCTCCACAAGTTTACGTCAAAAATAACGTGAACTCATGTGTTTTGCCCATAGTCACCACGCTGGGCAGGCGGGTTGGTGACCGCAGTTTTCGCTATAGTCATATTTAATTAGTTATAATTATTATATTATTGAGTCCAACTATGAAAAAAAGAGAATAAAAAATGTATCATGCAACATATTATTACGAAAACAGGTCAAAAGTAAGCTCATGAAAAATTCCTTTACTTTAACTTTTTTGCATCCGATGATGATCGACTGGATAGGTAACATGCTCAGAAAAAGAGTCATCAAACTTACATCAACTGAGGCACAACATGCACTGGTAGCCAGAGGATGTCCACAAGGAGGGGTGCTTTCCCCACTACTGTGGAACCTAGTGGTAAACGACCTTATAACCAGACTGAACCAGCACAACTACTTCACGATCGGGTACGCTGATGATATCGCCATCCTAATCAGCGGCAGAGTCAGCAGTACCGTGTGCAGTGTCACACAGCAGGCGCTACGAATTGTGGAGAGATGGTGCATAGATAACGAACTCACCGTCAATCCTGGAAAGACGGAACAGGTAATGTTCACTAACAAACGGCAATTGGGGAGCTACAAACCCCCTAGACTGTTCGGTACGGAGCTACAGTTCAGCTCGGAGGTAAAGTATCTAGGAATTATTCTAGATAGCAAACTGAACTGGAGCAAGCATCTCAACAGCAAAATTGACAAGGCTACAATAGCCTTCTGGCAGTGCCGCAGAATGATAGGTAAGAAATGGGGTCTATCCCCAAAAGTCACTCTGTGGCTGTACCAGTCCGTCATCAGGCCAATTATCAGCTACGGTGCTGTGGTTTGGTGGCCGAGAACCAGACTAATCACCGGAGAAGCAAAACTACAACGACTTCAAAGGCTAGCTTGCATGGCGACTACGGGCTGCATGAGGACTACTCCGACAGCCGCCCTGGAAACCCTACTGAACCTGCCGCCGCTGCACCTGTTTATCCAACAGGAGGCGGGAGCGGCTGCGGTAAGACTCAGGAAGCTAAACCTTTGGAGGAACGTAAAGGTAGCACATACAGGAATACTTGGCGAACTGGCAAACAGGGAACCGCTCGTCGAAGCGGTTACCGACAGGATACCCAAACAGTACGTATTCGACAAAAGATACAGAATACAATTACACGAAGACCCAGGTGAAGGCCTCAACCCTAGGGAGTTAAGAATCTTCACAGACGGGTCGAAAACATCAACAGGTACAGGTTCTGGGGTCTACTCAGAAGACCTGAATATCCACATCTCATCGCCATTAGGAATCCACAACACCGTCTTCCAGGCGGAATGTATGGGAATCATAATGGCAGCAACAGCGATCAAGTCTAGAGAGGTACAGGGTTTTCCAATCCGTATACTTTCCGACAGCAGATCGGTCCTGCAAGCCCTACAGAGCGACATTATGACATCAGGGCTAATATACGAGTGCCATCGAGCTCTGACGAAGGTAAGTGAAACAAACACCATTACCCTTCAATGGATAAAGGGACACAGTGGATCGCGAGGCAATGACGCGGCCGACCGACTGGCGAGGAATGGATCGGAGATGAGGGTCTACGGACCCGAACCCATTCTGCCTCTGCCATTCGGATGGCTGCGCAGCCAGCTGCGACACAACACCAAGGTAATGCACCAAGAATATTGGACAAACCTAACTACCTGCAGGCAGACCAAGGAAGCTCTTCCGACGATCAACCCAGGATTGTCCCGCAAACTTCGCGGTTATGGAAGAGCCCAGCTCCGACTACTGGTCGGGGCGCTTACGGGACATGCCTTGCTTAACAAGCACTTACACAATCTAGGTGTTACAGACAGCCCCCTGTGCAGAGCGTGCCTGGAGGCAGAGGAAACGGCCTCACATATCCTGCTGGAATGCGGTGGTGTGGCGAACTACAGGGCACTACACCTTGGGACACCGAGGTTGCTCCAGGAAGTCGTCGGCAACGTGAAGGGTCTGCTAGGCTTCCTCAAGGAGCTTGGCTGGCACGAATAGTGCCCACCAGCCGATCACGCAAAAAAGGCGCATCAAGACGTCGAGTTGCGGAAAATAGCCCGTGTACAACAACAACAACAACAACAACTTTTTTGCATGAGCGTATCTTTTTAATTAGGTTTATATCATGGTATTAGTGTAATAAGTAATAAAACCGTGATTTATATTTATAATGCAATTTTAGATTCTCTGTAGAAATAGTTTATTGAGAAATTATATTCTGTCTATGACCCAATGAGGTCATCGCTGATTTTTTAATGTCAATGCCAAACAGCCAAAAGTGTTATTATTGTCAAAACATCAGATAAATTTTTAAGTATTTCTTGGTATTTCTTTTTAATAAAAATAAAAATGGGTATATTTGGAAAATCTTCCGATCGAAATCCTAAAGAAATGGTATACTAAAATATTTTGTCTAGTATAATTAGTTAATTTTTCAAAATTTTAATTTTTGATCGCCTTTTCTTTTATTATAGGTGAACGAATGGTCCCATAAAATACGAAAGGAAGGATATAATTTGGATCGACAAATAAGAGGTACGTCGTTATGTTTAAGCCGAAATAGTCATTACATATTAAATCCTAAAGATGATGGAGAATTAATCCTAAAACACACCTTCCATATTTGCATTTTTTTTTTCAAGCTATTCAAAGGGAAGAGGATAAAATTAAAAAGTCCCTTAAAGAAGCCGCCGCAAAGAATGACAAGCAAGTTTGTACTATATTAGCGAAGGAGATTATTAGATCAAGAAAAACAATTAGTAAAATTTACACGAGCAAAGCGCATCTTAATTCAATACAAATGCAAATGAAAAATCAATTGGGTAAGTCATTAACACTAATTTTTGTTTAGAACTAGATAACTGTTTTCATAATGTACTTATAAGGATTAGATTATATGACAAAGGTAAATCTTATTTCTCATTTGCTTATATTTAATACATAACTAACAATATTAAAATCGAAACTAATTTTTTGCAAAAAAATGTCAAGAAAACAAAGAAATTCAAGGTGCAGTTCGTATCATTATCCTATAAATGACTTAATTTAAACATATTTAAAATTTTCTATTCCAGCGACATTGAGGGTAGCAGGTTCACTACAAAAGTCAACAGAGGTATGAAAAATTGCATACATTTAATGTAAAATATTATAATTTACCTTAATTTTTCGCAATGTTAAGTTAACATTTGATTTGTTGTAATTGTTCTTTGTTCTACATCAGCGGCAAATTAACACAATTCAAAGATATCAATCCTTCTCTTAAATAAAGAAAAGTGTCCTATGCCCAGAAGTTGATGTTACGGGCTGAATCATCATAATTGTAAAGATACCGAATGTTCATAGTATCTATACTCCTCAGTGCTTAGGTAAAAGACAGTTAAAGTATAACTATTCAAATGTAAGAAAAAAAGTGCAAACTTTTGGTATTGTTTTAATAAATAAATGGCATTATAATATTATTAACTAGCTGTGCCCCACAAGTTCATCTTAATTTTAGTAAAAGACTTACTCAAATACTATATAACCTTCCTATATGGACTATTCAAAACAAAAATAATTGTGTTTGCTCATAAACGAAAAAAAAAAATTGCCTTAATTTACATAGACTTAAAAGAAGATTATTCAAAAAGCAGTTATCAGATCTTGATCAAATTTAAATGGTACCGTAAAACAAGCATCAGCTTTCGCTTACACACGAATTAAGAAACTCCTCCTTTTTCTAAGACGGTTAAAAAAAATAATCAATTTGAACCAATAATTCCTTAGAATAGACTGTTTAAGCAAACAAACAAACTCTTTAGCTTTATAATATTAATATAGATGTAGCTTTGATAAAGTAAGCTAAGAGATATATATTGGATAACTGTAATCATAAAAGGGTGTTAAAATTTTACAAAAGCTGTAAAAATGTTACTGCTTTTTACCTAATGGCGGTATTAGCTACATATCCTATGTTGTCATAAATTAATTATGTAAAGCATTGATTGTGATAGGTCATTTATTGTAGAGGTTAAGGGTTATTAATTTAATTACTACTATTTCCTATACTTTTATAATGCTCAACTGAGTTAGGGCACAGCAGGAAATTTCCTGCTCAAAATATGGAGCAGCCAAACTAGTGTATTACCTCGACCAAGCAGTGTTATATTCCTGTTGGTGAGTAAGGTGACCAGAGCTCTTGCAGGGAATTGGGGATATAGGGTCAGCAATGTGCTTGCAATGGTTCTAGTGTTGCAGACGTCTATAAGCTACAGTAATCGCTTACCATCAGGTGAGCCATATGTATATTTGCCGACCTAGTTGTATATAAAACAAAACACTACTTAAGGTTATAATTTTGATAACACCAATTAATCTCCTTCATATTTCTCCATGCATATGAATTGACGAACATCTTTTATTATTAACAAACTCGTCTATGCTCTCTTGGAACCATTACACTAAATAAATAAACGAAAGTGACAATACTATTTACTTTGTCACTAACATTAGGTATGTAAATAATTAATAGAAGAGACTAATGAGTCACCTTAATTATCTTTAAATAAGTTTCATAACAACGGATATTTCTAATTATTACTCTACTAATGATTTCTGGATAGTGTAACTTGTAATAACACGTAACAAAATTCAACGATCATTGGAAAGCTTAAGGGCCTTAGTATGCCACCAGTGGCTAAGAGATGGCGCCACTAGTATTTTAAATCACGTTATCATTGTGTTTCACTGAATGAATAACCCCTCGTCAAATATTTTGGTTTTGTATCGAATCGTAGGGACCTATAAAGCGCCTAACTAACTTGCTTTCAAGCCGTTGAACGAGTTACTAAGCACTTTATAAGTAATCAATAAATACATTCAGCGTTCAAATTAAATTGGAACTGTATGTGTTGGTAAAGTCGTTTACTGTATAAACAGCTGATATAGTCGAATACATCCTTATTCCATACACGCCTTATTCTTGCTTCTCGCCATCACCCCGTCGTCATCCGTCCCAACACAACCTCAACTATCTACAGTGGCGACCAACAGTGGGCCTCGGAGAACGACTACCTTCGTCGTTACAAGAGCAGGACGAAAAGCGACGGCGACGTGCCCGACTGGGAAGAAGAGGAATACTTCGAGTACTTCGGCTATGTCTGTCACACTAAGTGAAGAGCAGTTCCAGCAGCTTTTATCCAGAGTTGGAACTTCACCACGTCACGGTTCGATGACTACGTGCAAGGCTACGTACAACGGCCTAAAGGACCGTGAAACCGTCGAGGCCTTCCTCACCGCCGTAAATGTATTCAAGCATTTGGAACATATCACGGATGAGGATGCGCTGACGAGCTTACCTATGCTTCTGAAGGATGATGCAGCGAAATGGTGGCAAGGCGCCAAGTGTTCTGTCACACGGTGGGCTGACTTTGAAGACGCACTCAGAGCGGCTTTCGCGCCGAAGAAGCCAGAATATGTTATATACATGGAGATCTATGGTGAAAAGCAGACACCGGACATACCTACTGACACATTTGTAACCACCAAGCGTTTGTTGTTTGCGGAGCTGCCAAAGCACGAACAACTTACAGAGAAGCAACAGTTAGACATCGTTTATGGACTTCTAAACCTACACATTCGGGATAAAGTACCTAGAGACGGGATAACATCATTTGACGATCTACTACACCAAGCATTGGGCGTCGAAGTATTGGCCAAAGAGAAGAACATAACACAACGGGATAATATTGGGAACGCAACATCAACAGCACCCAACCCTCGCAGCACTAACAATAAGAAACCGAGGTGCAACTTCTGCAAGAAATTAGGCCATGTCTTCGATAACTGTAGGAAGCGACAGCGGATTATGGACGGCAACAAACCCGCAGTAGCTACAACCACAGCTGCGGCTCCAGGTACCTCTTCCGCTTCTGATGTCAAGTTCTCCTGTTATGGTTGCGGTACTCCAGGTGTATATAGAAGCAATTGCAAACTATGCTCTGCAAAACCAGTGGACACAAGCAATAAGAAAGGCAACCTGGGCTTCTGCTCTATAAACATCCAAAGAGAAAACCATTCAAGGCCAATGGTATTCCTCAAAGTAAATGGTCACGATGGAAAGGCATACATAGATACAGGTGCCAAATTAAATGTGGCATCATTTGAGTTATTTCAGACTCTAAAGGCAGCAGGTCAAACTTTCAACGAAGAGGAGGTGAACATAACCTTAGCGGATGGAGTCGTGAGAAGGCAAAAGTCCTATTCTTCTCCGCTAATGTTGAATTATGTGGACGGACGACCGAAACAACATTCATTGTTCTTCCACAGTCAACCGAAAATAGGACTCTACTAGGAATCAATTTTCTACAGCGGGCAGGCATTGTCCTCAATATAGCACAATACACGTGGCACTACCTGGGCGCGCCAGAGGAGTACGAGCTGTACCCGGAGCAGTTTGTCATCTTCAAAGATGCACAGGAGCCATGGACTCCACCAGGGAGGTATGATGAACTAACGCGACCACAAATAGACGTCGCGCCGATCGGCTTGAAACCATTTAAGAGAAAACTGCAATCCTCTACAACAGTTGATAAAGAGAACGCTGTATCATCAACCTATAAGTTGGTTCCCATCGATCTTCCTCCAAAACTTAGCAACACCGAGAGGCGAATTTTATTTGATGGCCACTCACCGAGGTTCGACTACATGATGCAGGATGCCATACAAAGTGTGGATTCAGCCGAGGTCGAGTTGTCACCCCACGCAAGGTCGCTCTTCGATGATGTAGGACTCATGACCATAGACATCACTGAGTCAATACTCAATGAAGATCAGCAGCAAGCACTACAAGCTTTGTTGAACCAGTACTCAGACCTGTTCACGCCAAACAAGGAACCAGTCAAAGGAGTGGAACACCGTATAGATACTGGCGATCACACTCCTATTGCGGTTCCTCCTTACCGTATGTCTCCGCAACGCAAAGAGATACTGAAAAGAGAAGTAGAGAAGATGTTGAAAGATGGCGTTATAGTACCATCTAATTCTCCTTGGGCCGCTCCAGTTGTAATGGTTCCGAAACCTGACGGACAATTCAGAGTATGTATTGATTACAGACGATTAAACTCAATAACCATACCAGACGTCTACCCTCTTCCACGTATAGACGATCTCTTGCATGAAGCCAAAGCCACTAAGTACATGACAGCGCTGGACTTGAAGGCTGGCTACTGGCAAATAATGGTTAAGGAAAGCGACCAGGACAAGACCGCATTCATCACTCCTTTTGGAATATATAAATTTTTGAGAATGCCTTTCGGGCTGAGAAACGCTCCTTCCACTTTTCAGAGAATAATCGACAGATTTCGAGTTGGCCTCAGCCATGTGAAGATGCTGGCGTATCTGGATGACCTGATAATTTTCTCGTCCACATTTGCGCAACACACGAGTGATTTAAGAGATGTGTTCCAAAGGATGAGAGATCACAACTTCATCATTAACAAAGAGAAGTGCAGATTCGGCTGTGCGAAGATCAAATATCTTGGGCATCTTATTACGCCTAACGGACTAGAAATGGACCCTGAGAAGATAGATGCTATAGTAAAACGTCCGCCGCCCACAAGCTTAAAGCACTTGACATCATTTCTACAAGCTTGCTCTTGGTATCGTAGATTCATTCAAGGGTTTTCCGACATAGCCGAACCACTTACTCGACTCACTAAGAAGAATGCTACATGGGTATGGAATACAGAGCAAAACGACGCCTATAAAACTTTAAAGGCTCGACTTACCACAGCTCCAATTCTTAAACAAGCAGACCACACAAAGCCATACATCATCAAGACTGATGCAAGTAATTACGCGTTGGGGGCAGTACTTGTACAAGGAGAGGATTCTGATGAGCATCCTATAGAATACGCCAGCAGGCTGCTGACACAAGCTGAGCGAAATTACTCCACTACAGAGAAAGAAGCTCTAGCTGTCGTTTGGGCAGTCTCAAAATTCGCTGGATATATAGAAGGATCTCCGATTACCGTTCTGACGGATCATCAAGCACTTAAGTGGCTTATGTCGTTGAAATCACCTTCCGGAAGATTGGCAAGATGGGCACTACAATTGCAAGCGTATAATATCACGGTCAAATATACCCCTGGAAGAGTAAATGTGGTGGCAGACACATTGTCCAGACCACCGTGTTCGGAAGACAATAAACCTGATTGTGGTATTTGCAGTATATCCTCTGACTTACCTCCCCGGAGTCCGGCAGATGTAAGAGCTGAACAGTTGAAAGATGGCAAGCTAGCTACGATTATCAAAGCTCTGGAAACCTTAAGTGAAGAAGAAAATGCCAAGTATTGGAGTAACAAGGGTTACGTAATGAATAATGGACTCTTGTACAGACATGGCCCCGACTCCAACACTGATGAGGCTCAACTTATGGTACCCGAACATGAATGGGCCAACGTTCTAAAAATTTATCACGATGATGCCACTGCAGGTCACTATGGTGTAGAGAAAACATATCAAGCTATATCGCGGCGATATCATTGGGCTGGTATGAGAAAGTACGTTGAGAGCTACATTAAAAACTGCGTTGAGTGTCAGCGATATAAGCCTAGCAATCGAAAACCAGCGGGTCTTCTACAAACACATCCTTTGAGCCAGCGTTTTGAAGTGATATCCTTTGATCTCTTCGGTCCTTTGCCTGTCTCTAAAGAAGGAAAATCCTGGGTTTTCATAGTGGAGGATATCAATTCGCGTTGGATTGAACTTTTCGCACTGGAGGATGCGACAGCCGAAAGATGTACGACTACCTTAATCAATGAAATATTCCTACGCTACGGTTTTCCACGCAGAATCATCAGCGACAATGGGCCCCAATTCGTTAGTGCAATAATGCAACAGGTCACCTATTGTCTCAAAATAAAACATGGGTATACCCCGGTCTACCACCCTGAAGCAAACCCGGTAGAACGCCGCAACAGAGATTTGAAAACTCAATTGGCAATCATTTTAGGAGATAATCACCAAAACTGGCCTGAACATTTACCGAGTATCAGATTCGCTATGAATACCGCTGTCTGCAAGTCAACTAAATACACTCCAGCCTTTATTACCTTCGGCAGGGAACTGAAGACTTTGGATGATCATCTGCACGACTATCGTCAAATCATTCTTTCGGAAAATTTTATACCGGAAATCACTCCCAGGCTACTACAATTGGTCTCAGTGTTCGAAAAGACTAGAGAAGTAGCTGAAATGGAAGAAGAAAGAAGAAAAGAATACGCAGATCAGAAGCGGAGAGCGAGTCCATCTTACTCAGAAGGAGATTTAGTCATGGTGACGCTACATCCTCTCAGTCAAGCCAGTAAAGGGTTAAGTGCCAAGTTTGCACCTCGAAGGGATGGACCATACTTAATCAAACAGAAACATGGCACTTCGTCGTATGAAGTGGCTAACCCATCAAATCCAGATGTGAGTCTCGGATTATATCACTCCTCAGCCATAACTCCATATGTGGGATCCAAGCAAGGTGTCCCCGATCCGGCACGACCATTGAGGAAACGAGGAAGACCACGAAAGACTACGACTCCCCAATTGTCTCAACGTCCTACCAGACCTAAAAGGAAGTAACCCTCGTTGGGACAACTTCGGATTTTAAAGGAGGAGAGTGTAATAACACGTAACAAAATTCAACGATCATTGGAAAGCTTAAGGGCCTTAGTATGCCACCAGTGGCTAAGAGATGGCGCCACTAGTATTTTAAATCACGTTATCATTGTGTTTCACTGAATGAATAACCCCTCGTCAAATATTTTGGTTTTGTATCGAATCGTAGGGACCTATAAAGCGCCTAACTAACTTGCTTTCAAGCCGTTGAACGAGTTACTAAGCACTTTATAAGTAATCAATAAATACATTCAGCGTTCAAATTAAATTGGAACTGTATGTGTTGGTAAAGTCGTTTACTGTATAAACAGCTGATATAGTCGAATACATCCTTATTCCATACACGCCTTATTCTTGCTTCTCGCCATCACCCCGTCGTCATCCGTCCCAACACAACCTCAACTATCTACAAACTTGAAATTCATGCTAAAAAGTCATTTAAAATTTGCTTGGTATAAAGTAGAAAGTCAAACAGGTCTGGACTATATTGAAGAAAAGCAAATCGTAACCTCATTATAATATTTATAATATGAAAAGTAAATAACTAATAATTGATCATGTAAACATACTACTAATGTTTTTTCTGTGTAGCATATCTAGACATCTATACAAATAAATAAAATTGGAATCTATTTGTGATATTAAAATAACCGCTTTTTACTAAATGCATATGGGTGTATAAACAGTCCATATACCAAAATAACATTTTTTTACAATTGTCTGTCTGTCTGTTGGTTCCGGCTAATCTCTGAAACGGCTGGACCGAATTTGACGGGACTCACTGGCAGATATCTGATTTAGTAAGGAGTAACTTAGGCTACTTTTATTTTAGAAATTGATTTATTTAATAACTCTGCAAAATGTACAATCGCTTTTTTGTTAAATTCTACGAAGATAAAGTCACGGAAACATATATATTTTGAAATATATAGATGTCAATATATTTCAAAAAAATTATTTTCTCAATGATCTTCATCTGATCTTATCTCCTACCTGGGAAATAAGGTCTATACCGAGTATATATATATATATATATATATATATATATATATATATATATATATATATATATATATATATTACAAGTTGAAGTGAAGTGAAATGATCTTCATATTTATATTAAAAATTTTAGGTCATGCAAGCAATGCAAGCATTGGTTCGTCTCCCAGAAATAGCGCAAACCATGCAAGAATTAAGTAAAGAGATGATGAAGGCTGGTATCATTGAAGAAATGTTAGACGAGACCATGTCCGGTATGGAGGATGAAGAGGAAATGGAGGAAGCTGCTCAGAGTGAGGTTGATAAGGTAAGAAAATTAAAAGTATTACTACAGTTTATTAAATCAAAATATATAACTTTTTGTCCAGATGGTCTTGAACGGCAATAGTCTGGTTTTTGATACAATTTAAAGTTCGAATTATTTTAATTTATTACAACTATAAACTTTTCAACTCAGTTATTGCAAATTGTTACCATAAAAAAAATCTTTTAATCAAGTTAACTAGTGTCAATATTAAACATAATATTATGTAATAAGAGCAAATGTAGCTGTGTAGTTGGGGTGTTTTATTTGAATTGTCTCCCAAAATATGACGTCACTTATTTTGTAATGTGCTAACTCTTAACCGTAAAAGAAGTAATCCTAAAATTAATTTGGTGCTACAATAATTATGACTAGGGACTCATTCAAGTACATAAGCAGAATTTTAGTAATTTTTAACCCGTTCCTTTCGTGGCAGCAAAAGTCAGCGAAACCATCCTATGCTTATGTAAACATTGGTATTTGTATTTTTAATCTATTCAGAAATTGTAAATAAATATTACTGAAGTAACCATCATCTAGACCCCCCGGGCCCTGTGTCATCGATAATGAGCAAAACAAAGAGACTTTCGACCCAGGGGGGGTTGGAGGTCTCTTTGTTTACGTAATACTTGAATGATCTCTAAGCCTACATCACATAATAATTAGTTTCTAGATTTTTCCACTAACTATAGTGTTTATTCGTAGGTGCTCTGGGAATTAACCCAGGGTAAGTTAGGCGAGGCGCCTGCGCCCCCCACAGCTGTGGGAGCGCCCTCCACCAGCAAAGAGCCCGAGCCAGAGGTGCAAGAGGTTGATGAGAGCGAGTTAGATGAAATGCAGTCAAGATTACAGTCACTACGGTCTTAGGATTGGCTTGATATGGTAAGTGTGCAAATTTTGTAGATGTTATTTATTATTAGTCCATACATATATAGCTTTGCTTCAGACACAAGTAGTTTGATAGAAAAAAAAAAATACAATAATTGAAATTTAGAATTTATAATGTCCATAAAAATATATTGGGTGTCAGTTGATTAAATATTAAAAGATTTGAATTAAATAAATAAAATTAAATTAATTAAATTAAATTAAATTTTTTGAAATGATGTTTCTAAAAATACATTAGTGTCAGATTAGATGTCATAAAAAATTCAAATGTTGCACTATTGAAAGCCATTTTAACCTGAAGAAGAAGAAGAAATTCAAATGTCAAAAAGAGACAATCATGAAAAAAACTTGAAAGAAAAGCAACGTATAGTTTAAAATTGTACTAACTCTCCCTAAAATGTTTTTGTTGGCAGATTAACTAGGAGTCGTCGTATCACGTAGTGCGAAGATACAAAAATGCCTTTAACTAATTTTATAAATGTTACAATTGTCTTCACTATATGATTAACGTTGTGAATATACATATATTTGTATTAAGTTTTATTAAGGTATGTTCATAGTGTTTTCAGATGAATTATATATTAAATTATTGAATAAAATTAAGAAGTTAAAAAGTGTAAGTCAATAATCTTTAATCAGTCAAGTCAATAATTTTTTTATATTGCTATGAAATTACAAGTATTTACTATTTGGACATTACAGCTGTTAATAGTGTCAGAGATAGGTATTGTTTTATTTAGGAATAAATAGTTTATTTAGAACATCTTGATGTGTGGCAAAGAAACATAAATAAATAAATAAAATAGAGGGCAAAATTTAATTAAAGTACATAGACAATGTGTATTTTTTTTTATTTCCAATGAAAAATTTATATAAAGAACTAGCTTCGCTACGTGGTTTTACCCGCGTAATTTCCGATCCCGTGGAAATGTTGGGATAAAAAGTAGCCTGCATGTTATTCTCTATCTCCAGATATCTACATACCAGGTTTCATTAAAATTGGTCGGAAGTTTTTACGGGAAAGACTAACAAACATACATCCATCATCACAATCTTTCGCATTTATAATAATTATTAGGATTAATTTAACATAAACTGTAAAAACAAATCAATGATTGAAATCAAAAATAATACTATCTTCTATTCTTCTATATCAGAGGGTTCCCACACTTATTTTGTCTACTGCCCACTAAGAGAATAACCCCTTTGAGCAATATTTTAATGAATATTAGTTGATGTTCACAAGTTGTAGTCGAGAGTCCTTATAGATTAAATGAGAAATCGCTCCCCAAGCCTCTACACAACGCCACCATTTTTTTTCTAGGTCTCACCTTTAGTACTGCAGCGTCCACAAGGGGGCTTTATTGCCCACTTTAAGAAACACTGTTCTATATAAATAAAAATGAATGTTGCTAAGCGCATAACTCGAGAATGGCTTGATCAATTCGGCTAATTTACTTTTGTATGTTCCTTAAGGCCCACAATAGCTTTTAATAAAAAAAAGAAAAAGAATTTAAAAACGAGATATAATTAATGGGATCACTCGGAAAACGTTACATTTATTTAATTACAAAACGAAATCTGTCCTGGCAGCTAATACTAAAATAAAAATTAATAAGATTTAAGTATTTGATATATTTATATTCATTAAATATCTACAGCTAAATGCATAAAATTACGATGCTATTAGTGTTGGGAGTAGTTATTTCCTGTCAAGGTCAAAAAACCAAAAAAAAATTTTTTTTGAATAATTCCTAATTGGTACCAAAAGGTTTAGCGCCCCTGAAGCAAAGGAAAGGCACTAATTACGAAAGGTGTACAAGTGACAGTTTTAACGTGAAGTGCGACTAACTAATAATTGTACGACAATATACCTAATTACCACTTTACCATTTTACCAAATCAACCAAAATCTGAACCAGTCCGACTGGGAATTGTCTCAACCTTATAGAAGATTGTCACAGCTAAATAATACTGTTTTCAAACAGTATTGTGTTCCTGTACCTGTTGTGAGTAAGTTGCGAGCTCCCGGAGGGTAATTAGGGATAGACTTTTCTCAAGTAGTGTTGTGTTTCTGTTGTCAATAGGGTAGAGAGCTCTTGGATATGGTCTGGGGTAGGGTCGGCAACGCGCTTGCGAAATTCTTACCATTGCAGGCGTTTATAAGCTACGGTAACCGCTTACCATTAGGTGTCGCTTTTTTGCCGACCTACTTATTAAAAAAAAATCGCATTTTGTCAACAAAAGAGATCGAAATTCTTTTCTGAGCAGTTTGAAGGCACTGAGCACTGACTCAATATCCGTTCCGAATACTATCCCATTTTTGCTCAAGCACACAAGTTATCGCGCGCTTAGATAAATTGAAGAGTGATTCTAATATATTTTATCCGAATTCAAAAAAGAAAAAGGTTCTCGATTTGGCTGTATTTTTTGTGTGTTACCTCATCATTTTACTGGTTGTGCCGATTTTGATAATGCTTTTTTTTGTAATCAAAAGCTGGTGCATGGGTTCCCAATTAAATTTGATCGAAGTCTTACGAATATTTTTTTTAGTTATTGCTAATAATACGTATTTAATTATTTATTAATTATGTTTTTTTTTCTGTAAGCAAAAACAATTAATTTTATGGATTGAAACCAATAATTACCATTATAGCCTAAAGAACCTATTCACGTTCAGATGACCAGGACGAATGCCCCAAGTGTCGTGTATAGTTTGCTTTATAATCGATCTATAAAAGCAAGAACAATATGCGAATATTACAACAGTAACAGTAAAATTAATAATTTTCATCGTTATTAACAGAATTTGTTTGACATGATTTCTATTAGTGTGAAATAATAAATTTAACGGCAGCGTATCTTATGTTTATCGTACTTTATATCAATTAAATTGCTTATCATGAGAAGTATATTGATGGTACGAAGATAGTGTATACTATTTATAATTTGAAAGTAGTACCAAAAGAAATTAAATCTACGTTACAACTCGAATACCTTATGACGCGTATATTTTCATTAAAACTAAACGTTTATAGTAAGTATTAATTTTATCGATTTTAAATATTTGTGTAAAGTGTAAATAAAATTAAATATATATGAATAAATGCACTAATATTGCATGTTGTATTATTTTATTTTGAATACCCTTTTCAGGAAAAATAAAAGTATTCAAATTATATTTTTATACTTTCTTAATTATTTATAATACCTACTGAGTATAGCTTTGCAATTTTTTTTCCTAATATTTATTAGCTAAATTATGTAAAAATTTCGCCTAAAATTAGCAATAAAATCATTTTAAAAAATCTTTGAAACGTATTTAAAATCGAAATCAAGCAAAGCTGATACTGGGTTGTGATCCAGTATAAGCTTTGTTTGATTTTGTTCGGTAAAATAACAGATATACAACAGACACTTTTGATTAAATTTGAAGAAGAAATAGTTTTCTGTATTTAACGGTCAGAATTTTTACCCTATTTTCCGCAGAGTGAATAAAAACACACATTCTATATATTTATAAATATAATTCAAATAATACTTTAAACATCGCTTATAAATAATATCAAGGAGTACACGTATCACAGTTAGTTACAACATTTTGGAGGACAATTCGAGGTCCATTTGCAGATCTTGTATGGACTCCTTTTTGAAAAGCGGCTTTCTGTCGTTATCCTTTGTCTTTTTCGGATTCTTCTTCTTTGCTTGTCTGGTAAAAAAAAAAAAAAACAATTTCTTTTTATTACGTTGTTATGATATACTATATGATGATAGATAATATAATATTATCTATCATCATATTATCATATATAATGATAAATAATATTATATTATCTATCATATCTATAACGCGTACAGATTATTTCTTTGTCTGATTCAATCGCATAATCCGTTGTTATTAATGAAACGATCACAAGCTAGGTATAGTTAGTAATGATTGAAAAATTTCCGCTGCAAAATATTACATAAAGGCCGATTAAGAATTTTTAATGCCTAGTTGCAAGAGTGAGTAAGGGCGGCACGGTACCTGCTGACGTAAGAGTGGAGTAGGTCGGTACGATACCGGTTGACGTAAGAGTGGAGTAGTCGGTACGACACCTGTTGAAGTAAGAATGGAGTAGAGGCGGTACGATACCTGTTGACGTAAGAGTGGAGTAGGTCGGTACGATACCTGTTGACGTAAGAGTGGAGCAGGTCGGTACGATACCTGTTGACGTAAGAGTGGAGTAGGTCGGTACGATACCTGTTGACGTAAGAGTGGAGTAGGTCGGTACGATACCTGTTGACGTAAGAGTGGAGTAGTCGGTACGACACCTGTTGAAGTAAGAATGGAGTAGAGGCGGTACGATACCTGTTGACGTAAGAGTGGAGTAGGTCGGTACGATACCTGTTGACGTAAGAGTGGAGTAGGTCGGTACGATACCTGTTGACGTAAGAGTGGAGTAGGTCGGTACGATACCTGTTGACGTAAGAGTGGAGTAGGTCGGTACGATACCTGTTGACGTAAGAGTGGAGTAGGTCGGTACGATACCTGTTGACGTAAGAGTAGAGTAGAGGCGGTACGATACCTATTGACGTAAGAGTGGAGTAGAGGCGGTACGATACCTATTGATGACGCCGTCGGGCAGGTCCATCATGCGGATGATGAGCGCTTGGTCAGATGAATCAAGCGGTGCGACGGATATATCTCTGACTGCGCGGAACTTGCCACAGTTGTTGAGGTGCTCGTTCTCCAAGCGAAAGAAGTTCCAGATGAAGCGTCTGTAAGAAAAAGAGGAGATCGGTCAAATGAGACGATTGAAATTCGTCTTACAGTAGTAGTACGAAAAAAAAATTATAATAAGTCAACGCTATAAGGGTATAGTGTTTTTTCCATTTCCATGATTGGTTGTGTACTATACTATTTATTTTTTATTTTGTAGTTAAGCTTCTTTCAAATTCTTTTCTTGTTTCATATATTAATTTTAATATTTAGGTTTTTTTTGCAAATAATTTAACATATGGAAAAAAAGACTTTTGAGCTATATAAGACACTGATAAAAAATCAGATACATATGCAAAATGGATTTTTTAAAAATAATGAACCCTAAACAGCTGAGGACTTGTACTTTTAAACTTGATAAGCATTTAATATGTTATATAATTATTAAATAAGGTAAGTTATGATCGAAATTAATATTAAATTTATAAAATATAATTCATACCTTGATTTGGTCCTTACCTAAAAACTTCCAGCGGCGCTAGTATGGAGACCATCGTTTCGCCGCTAACGATTTTGTTCTCAGTGAGCAAGAACGAAGGCACCCATATAAAACGTAAGACCAAGTCTTCTATAATTGCGAAATAGTAGAACTGAGGACAAATACATGTATGTTTTCACTTAGACTACCTAAATTTCCAAAATTAGCCAAACTTGGCGGCAAACAAACGCACGATTCGCCTGAGGTAAGCATTTTTTTCAGCTTATGAACGTCTGCAACACCGGAAGTTTACCCCCACTGTCAACACAGTGCATCTTCAGGAGATTTGGGTACTTTACTTACCACAGGTACACAGCACTTCATGAGAGCAGTATTATTTAGATTTGAACTTCCAAGCGACATTGAGTACGCTAAGCTAATTAGAAATATGTGTATAGAATTAATTTGATTGTAACAAACCCTTATACCCTATTAAATTGTTAAAAAATATATATTGCTGTCGATATTGCAGCTTGACTTGGGAAGTATCTCGACGTGACAGAAAATCACAGTGTATGTATGTGTGTGTGTGAGAAGTCGGCAACACTCTTTCATGCTCCTACACTTGTAAGTTTTCATAGACTACGAAGTAATACAAAGTAAATAAGGTAGCTACAGTTCCTGGGGTAGGTCACGGGTAGGGTCTGCAATGAGCTTGAGGTACAACTTTTGTTGCGACCGTCCATAAATAAGGTAACCGCTTACCATCAAACCATACTTTTGTTTGCCACGCTGATGGTGTTAAGAAAAATCTCATCTCACCCCAGGGCTATACACGATCTCATCTCTTAGGAAGCTGTTCTCAGAAGACGGTCCCACGCTCAGCAACCCCCAGTCCATCTTGACGTCCCACGTGTAGGTGTATGTGGACGAGATGAACTGACAGGCAAGCCACGTGTAGAGGAACGGATTGTCGTATGAATTTTCATAGCTGTCTGGAAAAAATAGTCACAATATGTTATTTAGTACATAACTATTCTAGATATCTGTTGTCAATGACTACTAGATATTTAGATAGTTTCTAAGATTAACTACTCTCGGACGCAATCTTTTGGATCTTGGATTAGCTTCTGACACAACGCTCTCTATGTTTTTTACTTCGTTACGTTCCATCTCCAATAAAATATATTTTGAAATAAAGACGTCATTACAATTTTTATATAACATTTACGCTTCGGAGACAAATTGACGTCATAATGTTGTATATGATATGATTATATTTTGCAAATTTTAATATGTTTGATGTATGTAATATCTATATTCTATTTTTATAAATGTTTCTTAAACGTGTTACTTTAACCTGTATATTGTGTCTTTATACACAAATATTTTGAATTTATGTTCGTATTGTGTGTGTTTTTCAACCTTCCACACTTCCACATACAATGATACAACTATTACAGCCTAGTACTGTGCTACGTGGTTACGGCCGTAAAGAATATAGCCACCCCCTATCTTCCCGTGGGAGTCGTAAGAGGCGACTAATGGATAACACAGTTCCAACACCACCTTGGAACTTCAAAAGCCGACCGATGGCGGGATAACCATCCAACTGCTGACTTTGAAATACACAGGCCGAAGACGGGCAGCAGCGTTTTCGGTACGTCAAAGCCAGCCCTGCGGTCACGAACCCGCCTGCCCAGCGTGGTGACTATGGGCAACACACATGAATTTACGCCATTTTCGACGCGAACTTGTGGAGGCCTATGTCCAACAGGGGATTGCGATAAGCTGAAATGATGATGATGATGACAGCCTAGTTCCTATATTTTAATAAAGAATCGTTAATGAATACAGGAGCCAAGATAAAATGATATATTTACCATTATAAATAGTCCGTAAAGTTGAAAACAAAACGACGAAAAACGTAGTGGAGTACTTCCCAGCGTTAACAAGATGAGGGAAGGCTTCCTTACTGTCTCTGTATCGACGAAGACACTGCCAGAAACGCGTCCACGCTGGTATTATATTGACTGCAGCGCGGGAAAATATAAACCATTTTGTTGTCTCGAATTCAGCTGTGAAATAAGTATGGGGTGTTACAAGCTTCTTATAAGATCGAAGCTTAAAAACATTATACTTAATAAATGTAAATGTGTATATTTTTTAAGATGCACACATCGTGTGTTCTTGGATCTTGTGTACTTAAGTACCGGTGTTTTGCGAAACTATTAGGTTTTTTTTTAAATAAATGTACATATAAAAATAAACACTCATCTTACTGCATATAGGTGTTACAAACAATATTAAGGACTATACCTAATGTTTATTGGATAAACAAATATAAAAGAAAACCAAACTCACAATCAAAAGAGTACCAGTCAGAGCCGGCGATGTAAAAACATATCAAGTAATGAAAATCAAGGAACGCGAAAGTGAAAGAATTCCATTGATCAGCCAGCCAGAAATCCGCGAATAAAACTGGCATAAATGGAGCCGCTAAGATTCTACCCTGAAACCATAAAAACAAAAGATCAAAAAAAAAAAACAATGAATAATAAAAATACTTTACTAATGGACAAAGGCGAATACTTATTCAGTTCTTTAATATGATTATCCGCCATATTAGTTTTCTAATTACGTCATATAACTATGTCATCTAAAATACTAATTTCCCAGTATGGTTATTACAGAATCTTATGTGCCAACATATTTACGATTTTCTTTCCTTGGCAACCCTTCTCTTCATCTATGCCTTCGCTCTCAAAACGACAACAAATTGAGTGTACCAATTCACAACTCGAGTTCGTATTCTAAATCTTTTACGTTAAAGGCTGTTAAACTGTGGAATACACTACCACCAGTAATTCGTCAGTCTCCTTCTATCTTTGTCTTTAAATACCGCGTGAAGCATTTCTACCTCACTATGACTTAAATAGCATGTCTATGCATACTTATTTCCACTGTTTATACCCATCTCTCTATCGCGTACGTTTATTCATTGGCTTATGTATGTGTATTTACATGTTTGTTTTTATGTATATGTATATATATGTGTATGTGTTTGTATGTATGTATTTATGTACCCGTATTTGTGTATATGTATGAATGTGTGTATATAAATATATATAAATTTATATGATTTATTTATTTATTTATTGTATTTTAGTTGCATGTGTATATATGTATGTATGTTTGTAGAAATTTATATATGTATTCTGATTGAACGTTATTACTATTGCGCAAGCCCGTTACACTGCTAGCTTTTTTCTGTTGGGTAATCTGGAAGAGATCGCTATTTAGTGATAAGATCG
The DNA here is from genome assembly GCF_905220565.1 of Melitaea cinxia. Taxonomy (NCBI): domain Eukaryota; kingdom Metazoa; phylum Arthropoda; class Insecta; order Lepidoptera; family Nymphalidae; genus Melitaea; species Melitaea cinxia. The sequence continues at coordinate 4,498,403 of NC_059416.1, forward strand.
CCCATTGCACTATATGTGTCTAGAATTAAGGTTTGCTATGTTATACTATCTTTAGTTGCAATAAAGTGGTTTATTATTATTATTTACATAGATAATGGATTACGTTTAAAGATAAAATGTTGTTGATTATTTGACTTTCACAAAAATTTTAGTTTTTAAAATCAGCAATTATTTTTTACCATTAATTTGATAACCTAAAAGTGTACCATAGTTTAGCACACCTTATAAAATAATAATAAACAAAGCTACTACTGAGAAATTTGTATTTTCACGATACTATAAAAATCGCGTTTAATTCTTTAATTGAATATAAAACAAGATTATCTTTAAATTATAAATAAATACATTAAAAACAAAAACTTACACAGATCTTCAAAAACCAGAACCTCGCCTCGTGTCTAAACACCCTCAGCGGGTTCATTAAAAACACTAACATTATTATCACCAACGCCAGCGGAGTCACAAACGGCGGTACACTCAAACTTGCACTATAAATAAAACTCAATATACTAAGCGCCCAAACGACACCGAAAATTGACGCTAATTCCATTAAATGTTGTTCAGACAAATGATTTCTAGGATCCAACTCGAATATAAGTACATGATTAACGCCCGATGATCTCCATCCATATACATTGATTCCGATTAAAAAAACAAATTCGACTAAAAGAAACGGGCCACGGTATAGTCTCGTCGCTATTTGGACGTAGTCCGTGCCCCCTTCGTGGAATAGTGCTGGAACAATTGAAATATAGGTTTAATGACTTAGATAAAACATTTTATACTGTTAATATATGCAAAAGTTTGCGAGGATGTATGTTTGTTACTATTTCACGCTACTACTGAATTGATGGCAATTAAAATTGGCACATAGTTGGCATCTGGAGATTATATTTTATGGAATAAGATTATTATGGAAATTACGCGGGTTAAGCCGTGTAGCTCAATTGTTTTTTTTTTTAATAATAATAAATTTAAACATACATACACGGTCGTCTGTTACCAAGTTAAACAAACTAGAGCGTGCTTTAGATAACAGTCTGCTCAAAAAAATTTTTATACTAACGTACATAAAAATATATATATACTACACATTGACTCGGGCGGACCGTCGTCGCCGATGGACTAGTTTATACTATTTTACTAGCTTGACTAGAAGTAATGTTTTGCCTAGTAATATTTTATTCCTCCGCTTTTATAATTTACCACGATCCTATAACCCTTAAAAGATAATCATAATTAATATGGCAAGGAAAAAGACTGACTAGTAATGTTTCCATTTACAAAGTTTTGTAAGATAACATACATACAAAATAACTGTGTTTCGAAAAAAATCGACTTCAATTACAATTAATACAACGTAGGTAGACGAAAAAGTAGTCAAGTAAATACGCGTTATCAAAGATTACTCAACAAGTACTCATCAGAAATCGATGAAATTTAAATGTGACCACATGATAAACATCGGCTTTCGATTAAATTAAAATTCATTAAAATCGGTACACCCATAAAAAGTTATGCGCATTTTCGAGAGTTTCCCTCGATTTTTTTGGGATCCCATCATCACATCCTGGTTTTCTTATCATGGTACCAAACTAGAGATATCTCCTTTCCAAAAAAAAGAGTTATCAAAATCGGTTCATAAATGACGTAGTTATCCCCTAAAGCTGAAGAGTTTGTTTGTTTGAACGCGCTAATCTCAGAAACTACTGGTCCGATTTGAAAAATTCTTTTAGTGTTAGATAGCCCATTTATCGAGGAAGGTTATATAGCCTTCCTCGATAAATGGGCTATCTAACACTGAAAGAATTTTTTTAAATCTGACCAGTAGTTCCTGAGATTGAGCAAAGAAACAAACAAACAAGCTTTATAATATTAGTATAGATTACTCAAAAAGTACTTGTCAATCTTAATTTAATTTTCAACGGATGGATGGTCTTCGTGATTATATTTTATCTTTGTTTCTTTTATATCTTTTTCTGTGCTGTGTACATTCCTTAATAAATAAATAAAAAACTGACAAGCTATTATTATAAATGTACCAAACTATAAATACATTGTTATACATAAGAACTCAATTTACTATTATTGCTGACGTAATAGCTATTGTGATGATCGCAAATCACGACAGAGAATTTTTATGTTAAGTTTTACAATAAAATTTGTACTATTAGAAACTGTGCTATGTATTATGACGATTAAATAAATGACTATTAAATAAATTTAAAAAAAAGAAATTAAGACGGCGTTGCAATACTAACGGCTTATAATTGTGAACAAATTAAGCCTTTCAATTATTATAAAATAAAAAAATAAATAAATGAAATCATAAATATATTATAAAATGGAGTTATAGTAAATAATATTTATTTATTTATTTATTTACACTTTCGCACACTAATACAAGGTTTTAACAGCATAACAAATGAAATATAAAAATAAAATTTGCATCAGCTGCAACAGGCGGCCTTATCGCTAATACAGCGATCTCTTCCAGGCAACCTTTGGGCAGAGGACTAAATAAGAAGTGTGGGATGGGGCGCAAAAATGTTATGTAACATACATATAAACCTGTTATAGTCACAAACATACATGTACACCAAATACATTTACTTATATATACGTAACACTTACTTACATATACATACATTCAGATATATACATATACATATACACATACATATACATATACACATACATATACATACACATACACATACATACACAAATACATATATATCAATAAAAGTAAAAAAAAAAAAAAAAACTGATAAATATAAAAATAATATATCAAATTCTGTTAGGCTTTAGATTAATAACCGTCATTTTGGAGTTAGATAGGTTAGGGTTATTTAACCGACTTCCAAAAAAGGAGGAGGTTCTCAATTCGACTGTATTTTTTTTTATGTATGTTATTTGTAACGAAATTATGTCGATAAACGGTCTAATTTGGAAGTTAGATAGGTTAGGGTTATTTTTTTTTTAACGAAATTATGTCGATAAACTGTCAAATTTTGAGCTTAGATAATTCGACGGTTCTTAAGCTAGCCTTACCTCAAATTCTTAACTTGTAATTCTATATACCATTTCGGTAAGATAATTATACCCTCATATGTTTAATGATTAATATCCGGTACGTATATAAGATAATACATTATATGGACATATTATTATATCAGATAGGTTGCCTAATCGCATTCAGTTAACATTAATTACTAAAATTGTAATTGAAATATTTTCAGTCTTTTTCCTCAGATCTCGTATACTTACTATATTTTCTCCCGCGGTTTGATTACACGGTTATGTTTGTTCCGTTTTGTTCCGGTGAAAACATTTTTGAAGTAAATTTCTTTACACGCTTGACTTGAGCAGTAAACTGGTGAATGCGTGACAAGAGCGTTACAAAAAGTGTGAACGGATAGGCGAACGGAAGTTGAGAGGAAGATATAAGTTAGATGGAGCCAAAGAAGTTTTACTTCAGTAGTGTGGTCTAAAGCACACTCGTTTTTTTTTTTTAAATAGGTTCATTACTTTTTGAGTTTATCCATTACATACAAACTAAAAAAACTTTCAACTTTATAATTTTAAGTACATAGGTCTACAATCAGCTTCTCTGAATATTTGTTTTCATTTCTATTGCGTTTTCCAGTTGCATTAATCGTTAAACTGTGTTAAACAAATATTAATTTTCTAAGTTTGTATAGACCATGCAACTGTACAAATTTAAACAGCACTAGCCATTGGCTAACAGATTAGAGCGCTAACAAGCATGTTTGAATAGTACGATTTATTGCGTTATAAATATAGCTTAATTTTATACAAACAATTTATGGAAACACAGTTAACAAACAAATTATGGAAGCGCATGGTTTACAGCCCTATAATCGTTCATGTCATTATTCTTAGTCCTTTATTATGCTATTTGACTGTATGGTTTCTTAACCGACTTCCAAAAAAGGAGGGGGTTCTCGATTCGATTGTATTTTTTATGTATGTTTCCGCAGAACCTTTTATTGGGTGGATTTCGATGATTTTTTTTTTATTTGAAAGGTGGTACGTGTCACGTGGTCCCGTTGAAGTTTAATTGAGACCTGACAAGTACTTGTTTAGTTAGGTATCGCTAATAATATGTATTTACTTGACTTTTTGTCGACCTACCTCATAAACATATATAATTATGTATTATACTCATCAAATTTTGAATACATAAAAAAATTCAGTTGATTTGAGAACCTCGTCCTTTTTTGAAGTCGGTTAAAAACTGTAAAGAACGAAGAGAGTTTTTTTGTCCATTTTGTGTGGAAGTTTTAAATTGCGCATATCTAACATTTTGTAATGCTTTTTAAATATGGGACCATTTAAGTTCTTTAAGTTTTTTACAAAAAAAAAATGTTACAAAAACGTAATCATTACACATAACGAATGACAAAGAATTTCGCACGCCCAATTATTTTTTTGTAAAATTTTTAAACACATTTTACTGAATCTTTTGTATTTGAAAGGTGTAATAATTGAGAAAAAAAAAAAAAAACTTAAAAAAGGCGAAAAAATAACAGCTGTTCTTCGTATAAAATCAAATATAAAAAAGTAAGCCACGCGATCTACATACAATAAGTTACAAATTTAATTATAATATATATTCTGCTCAGCTATGATATTTTAAGATTAAAGAATTTACTTTTTACCCAATCGACTACAATTTATTACTAAGAAAATGTTTATGATAGGATTGTAATGTAGACCTTGTAAACACATATATAGCGAACCTCTATGTGTACATTTTATATGATGTTTGTTTTTTATTTATAGGCACTATATGGTGTAGTGTATAGTGTAAGGTCTGTTAAACAAGACTAGACAATTTTTTTTGAAGTATGTCCATTTTTTTGTAAACATACACATATACATCATACAGGATATCTAGTAAGAAAATGATTTAAGAATATCATGATAATTAATTTACAAGCCTTACTGTAAATTAAAACGTTTTTCATATGAAAGCTTCAAATAAATTAGTAACAATTGTATTTTGAATATGGCAACATTGAAAATATGTGAACAATATTAAATACACATACCTGATAACACAACAGATATAAATAGAACAATAAATGAACCAGAAAATAATCCAACTTTGAACGTTGTCCAGGGACTCTGCTGTTCCCCAAGGGGTGGTACCCTTAGCTTCTTCATGGCTTTCTGTCTGTCTCCCCCCTCTAAATCGTTGGTCACAGTAGCCTCTGTGTCACTTATAAGTCTATCAATATCTTTGTTTGTGTAGAAATGTGATGTTTCCACGTGTTCTGCTCTCCATTGCGCACCATTACTCACATTTAATAACTGTTCGAGATAACAGAATTGAAATATTAATTATTGATTAAATAAAATTTCGTTCAGTAAATGTGTATATACGAGTAGGTATACTTATAAGAACTATAACAGATAAACAATAAAAATCAGAAATTACATATTTTTTAAAAATAAGAGAATATCTATTTCTTTAGTTAGTTTAGTCTGAAACGTTTCTATACCTCTGTTTCAATGATGTGCATCTTTTATATTTTTTTTTTGTATGGAACCCGTTGTTATAAATAAAATCAAGATTAATTTTAGGATCATGGTAAAATTATTGTTTCCATTTGGTAAAAAAACTATGTATTGTTCTGTTTGTATTATAAAAAATTATTTTTCCTATAAAACGTACCTTATCATGTTTCTTTAATATTTTTCTAAAACCAGTGTAGTTTAAGTTCTGATAGTTTTGTAGTAGTATTAAGCTTAGGTAAAATTCACTGAACGCAAGTTTTAATTCCTGCACTTTTCGTCGTGGTATGGCCTTTTTACTGTCACCGCTCCCTTTAGGCTTCATTGTATCAAAGCGTGTTTTAAGTTCACTTTGTAATGTTGCAAATTTTCTTGTTGCTTCAGCTAACTTTTCTGTACAAAAAAATCTAAATATTAAACAATAATAAAAAAATCATAGCCACTATTTTAATTTTTATTATAATATGTAAAAAATAGCTTTTGCTGGCGGCTTCGCATGCATTGATTTTGTTTTAATAAAAAGTATTCTATGTTACTTCTAATACCTCCAAGAATAAGTGTACAAAGTTGTTTTATAATGATCGGTTAAGTAGTTTTCGTGTGAAAGTAACAAAAAATTTACATTCACGTTTATAATATTATTATGAAATTAGGGATTAGTGGTTGTTGGGTTAGGTCAATAAAATATGTTCGCAAACAAGTGGGATGTATTTGCCTATAGTGACGAGGTAAAAGGGGAAGATTTTTTAATAAAATAAGAGAAAATAAAAAAATTCTTAATTAGTAGCTTATATGCTACTTTTAATCAGGAAATCATATGGTAAGGGCCGCTAGGCCCACTAAGTTGCTACATTGTGACGTAATATTTGTTAAGGTATCACTAAAAGTGACTTAGTGAAAGGGAGAAAGGGAGGGAAGGGTCCAAAACGATACAATTTTGCGTGATGTATTATGGACGACCCCTTGAAACAATTCACAAAGTTTACAAATAAAATTAAATACATGTACTGATGTGTTTTTTGTTAATCGAAAAGATAAGTAAATAAAAATTACCAGAGTAAAAAGTGGTAATTTTTTTTAACTCTTGATCACAGTAGTGAAAAAAAGTTTCGTCAAAATTGGCAAAGTGTCGAGACAGCACTTCGGGCTCTACATTTTCAGCTGACGGTGCCTCCTCGACAGCTGTGTAGAGCATCGCCTTCATTTCCTAGAAATATAATAAGTAATGTTAAGCCCACCTTTTGTAGATTCATTAAAAATAATAAATAATTAATAAATAAATAAATAATAAATAAATAAATATCTACAGAATACACACAAGGTCGTCTGTTCCTAAAGTAAGCAACTTAATGCTTGTGTTTTTTTTTTTATGTCACTAGGTCGGCAAACAAGCGTACGGCTCACCTGATGGTAAGCGATTACCGTAGCTCATAGACGCCTGCAACACCAGAAGCATCGCAAGCGTGTTACCGACACAATCCCCAATCCCCCCAGGAGCTCTGGTCACCTTACTCACCAACAGGAACACAATACTGCTTGAAAACAGTATTATTTTGCTGTGATCTTCTGTAAGGTCGAGGTACTACCCCAGTCGGGCTGCTCCATATTTTGAGCAGGAAATTCCTGCTGTGCCCTACCTCAGTTAAAGGTAACAGCTGACTGGTATATTATTAAACAAGAATTATTGGTCACATAAACTATTTCATGCAGTGACCAATACTGCTTCTGGATATTCTGTATACTTCCTGTTTTTATCATTAAAGCCTGAAGTTTCTTGAAGCAGAAGCAACAGTGGGTAGTGTGAGTTCTCTTCCCATATATGTAGGTAGCCCAATATAACATAGGTACTTTTAATAATTTCACATACTACTTCAGGAACCCATTTTTATTAAGATTTGTAACCAAAGTCATAGGTCTTACTGATAGGTCTGTTTGCATTTGACAGAATGATTTTAAAGCAAACATTGTAAAATACATGGGCTGAATTTATGCTGTTTAGAGGAAGTTCATAGACAACATATAATGTTTATATATAATTTGCAACAATGATAGTGAAATGTTAAAGCTCAGACACAAGTGGCATGTTAGGCTTAAATCGAAAAAAATGTAATCAGAGATATTAAAAAAAAACTTAGCATGATAAAAATAGGAAATATAGAATTTTTGTGTTATAATGGTAGAAACAAAAAACACACTTTGGGTAGAAGAAAAAAATATAATATAAGTAGACAATTGGTTTACACTTCCATCTATTAAACACTTAAAAGTAAACTTGTTAGAATAGGCTAAAAAATACATAATAAATTTATTTTACAGGAATTTATATATTATTTAGATTTTGTTTTAAAGTACCTAATTGAAAATTGTACAAAGAAATAAATTTAAATTTAGATGACCATTTTTGCAAAATACCTCCTATGTGCTATAAAAAAGTTATTTATAATTCTTAAATCTTTCCAGACAGTCAAATCTAGCAATAACGATTTCAACGACATCACTAAGATACGATGAAGTAACTGTATACTTTATATCATGTATTTTTTTAATAAATCCTAATTTAACCCTCAATTTGCTTAAAAGGTGTATGTTATAAATTATGTTTTATGTCATTTACGCAAATAAGAAATTAATAATTGTAATAAAAAAATAGTATTCTATTATTCATAACACACAATGCATCATTTCATTGTGAATAAATATTATTTTGCATTTGTTGCAGTTACACACATGTGACTAACAAAGAGTACATTTATTCTATGAAATCATACAAAAATACTATTTAATAGATAATACAAAATAAAAATTATTGCACTGTATACTTGGTGAACATTATATTTAATTTTAGAATATTTATATTATATTATATTTATATAATATGAATTATACCTCATAATTTATGTATTGCTTTCGCCATTCCGGTGTTATATGGGCACTAAGATGCTCAGCGAACTTCATTTTTACGTCCTTATTCCACTGCCTTCGTCTTCATTCAACGGACAACGAGAAAACAGTGCATCTAAAGTAGCTTCTTATTTACACACGTTGATAACGATTAAACGACGCTGTTATACAAATATAGATTCTGAAATATTGTAATGATCTATATGTTCTAAAGACGAAAAATTATTTAAAAATATAACAACTCTAAAATCGACATCAACTATAATTAAGGCAATTATACGAGGAAAAAATAGATATAAATTAAGTAAAACGCACTGTACACGACTACTCAGTATATTAGGACATTGACACTGTCTTTTGACACTGTCTGTCAGTGGCTTTAGATTGCTTATGTCAATTCCAGGATCAAGCCCATAGATTTTACACTTATATACTTGATCAAGCATACTCAAGAAGCTTATACATAATTGTGTTTGCTCGCAAACGAAAAAAAAAAAAACCGACTTCAATTACATCGACGAGTAATACAACGTAGATCGACGAAAAAATAGTCAAGTAACTACGCTTTATCAAAGATTACTCAAAAAGTAGTTATCAGATCTCAATAAAATTTATATGTGACCACATGACAAGCATCAGCTTTCGATTAAATTAAATATTATTAAAATCGGTACACCCGGTAAGAAGTTATTGCGGATTTTCGAGAGTTTGCCTCGATTTCTCTGGGATCCCATCATCAGAACCTGATTTTCTTATCATGGTACTAAACTGGGATATCTTCTTTCCAACAAAAAAAGAATTATCAAAATCGGTACACCCAGTAAAAAGTTATTGCGAATTTTCAAGAGTTTCCCTCGATTTCTCTGGGATCCCATCATCAGATCCTGGATTCCTTATCATGGTACTAAACTAGGGATATCTCCTTTCCAATAAAAGAAGAATTATCAAAATCGGTACATCCAGTAGAAAGTTATGTGGTATACTACAACGTAGGTCGACGAAAAAAGCGTCAAGTAAAAACGCATTATTAGATATAACTCGAAAAGTAGTTGTTAGATCTCAAATAAATTTAAATGGGACCAATTGACACACACGACCGTTAGATTAAAAGAAATTTGTCGAAATCGGTCCACACGGTCAAAAGTTCTGATGTAACATACATTAAAAAAAAAAAAATACAGTCGAATTGAGAACCTCCTCCTTTTTTGGAAGTCGGTTAAAAACACTGGAGAGTGCATCGTAAACAATACTTTGAAGACATCCTTTTTTTAATAAAAAAAAGGTGAGCAAATGAGTAGGCGGTCACCTGATGAACCATTTTTGATAATCCGTTTTCGTTGGAAACCATGATAAGAAAAGCAGGATCTGATCATGAGATACCAAATAAATCGAGGGAAACCCTCGAAAATCTGAATAACTTTTTACTGGATTTTGATAATTTTTAACTTAATCGAAAGCCGATGTTTATCATGTAGTCACATTTAAATTTCATCGAGATCTGATTACAACTTTTGGAGTAATCTTTGATAATGCGTATTTACTTGACTATTTTCGTCTGAGGTCTACCTACGCTATATTATTTGTCGATGTAATTGAAGTTTGTTTATTCCGTTATTAATCTTGTCAGTTCCACACTTGAAAGTCAGAGGTATTGAAATGATTTGAGCAAATGACACTATTTCTTGTGGGCGTCCAAGTTAGTTTGTTATTACAAAAAAAAAAAAAAAATACCTTGTATGCCTTAAATTTGAATTTTTAGGAAACCTGCAAAAATTAATATAAAACATTATGGTCGAAGTCCACACTAAGTAATTCTAGTAAAATGTGTTAATACTCGTAAGTATTGATATTTAATTTAATGCAATTTTATTATAAAACTATGTATATTAAAATTAAGCTCGCAATATTATATTATAAATAAATCAGAATCTCAAATATGTCTCTCTCCTCCTTTGCCTTTGCCGTTTTTATCGATAACTATCTACAAACAAACCGGTAACAACACTATCGCTCGGCGACAGTGGCTTCTCGGAACTCGGAAATAGACTCTGATCAGTCGCTCGACCGATCCGCATATTGTATGAGGACGACCGACCTGTGTTGGTACACAAATCTAATATTATTTGTAGATAATATTTGTAATTTTTAAGTTTAAAAGAAGTATACAGTAATAATGTGATTAAAAAATTATTTACATATGAAAGGTAACGCCGTCTTTTAGTTAATTTGACTTGGCAGATCTTTTTTTGTAGCAAAAAACAGAAAAATTCAGCATTTTTTTGAAGGACGTTGATTCAATCGCGCTACTATATTATTTAAGTCTAGTGATCAGTGCGGCTGCATCTAGTTTTATTGTATGCGTAGGACCATTTGAACTTATACCTTGACAGAGGGGAACGCCTGTACATGGCTACTCCCCTCCGTGTTGCTCTATGGATGTTTCACATCAAAAACGTGAAACTCTAATTATTTGTCAATATTTTTCATTTACAGATTTTATATATTTATTTATTATGATAATTAAAACGGCTTACACCAGTTACATTAATTACTAAGAGAAATATAAAACATAATCATAACACACAGCAATCTGATAATTATAAAACAGATAGAACTGAAAGAAAAAAAAAAGAAAATTGAAAAAGAAAAATCCAACAGTTAACACAACAACTATACACCTCGCTCATAAAACTTTATGCATACAGATAGTATTTTCGACCATTCATCCGCAAACAGATTACACTCGGGGTATGCATCCAGAAGAGCGTTGAGCGTGGTGAGAATGCGTGGAATAGGCGATATCTCTGGTGGTCGGAGGTATGGTAAACAGTTTATGCTTACGGAACTAAATGTAGTTATATGGGATAGCGAATCGATACAGCCCGTCACTCAGGTCAGGGGGCAGGGGTCAATTTGTACCATTTAAAAATAGTATTTTTATTAAAATTTTATAAGAAAAAAAAAAAAACGGTTTTTACGAAATTCATTTATTATTATTATTTTAAACCATTTTCTTTTGTGTCGCCCTTGTTATCAATTGGAAGCAATGTTTGATTTATATTTTCTGGAATTACCCTCGCAACCTTTCTTGGTTCTTTTATTAAAGTTTTTGGACATTGCATTTCAGACCAGCTAATAGGCAGCATACTGACTCCTTGCGGTGAACCTTCTGCTGTGGCTATGACAACACCAAGCTCATTCTCAGCAGTTGAAAGATGATACCAGTGGATTTCTGTCATAGGAAGCTGAACAAAACTTTAAGGAAACTAATTGATTTTTAAAACATTTTTTTTTGAATATCATATCAAAAATTGACCGCTCCAGCGGGATTCGAACCCGCGTCTCCGACTGACCGTGTCGGCGCTCTAGCCAATTAAGCTATGGAACGATGTACCCGCCAGAGCGAAATTCTTGATATGATGATTTTTATATGATATTCAAAAAAAAAAAAATGTTTAGAATCCCTAATGTGTGGGTAACACAAAAATAAAATCGTACATATTAAGAATAGCATGGTGTCGTCTCCTGTCAAAGATTTTCATTGTAATATGAAACTTTGAATAGTTACGGGTCTCTGTAAAGAACTCACTATAGACGGCGCCACGGTTCGCTTAAACCGAAAATAAAAATCATCATATCAAGAATTTCGCTCTGGCGGGTACATTGTTCCATAGCTTAATTGGCTAGAGCGCCGACACGGTCAGTCGGAGACGCGGGTTCGAATCCCGCTGGAGCGGTAAATTTTTGATATGATATTTAAAAAAAAAAATGTTTAGAATCCCTAATGTGTGGGTAACACAAAAATAAAATCGTACATATTAATTGATTTTTTTCATGTTATAAAAAAGCTTTTTTTGCTATAAACAACATTCTGATATAAAGGTGCGCGTGTCGTTATTGGCGCCTAAACACCGGCGGTTGCGGGTTTAGTTTGCACTCGGGGTGGATAATTTGTATTTTTGTGAAGCAGTGTGTATTTTTTGTGAAAAATGTGAAGGGTCTCCACCCTTATTAAGTTCCTATTATTTTCCTACATAGAGAAAAAGGTATATAACCAATAATAGGATAATATTTTTATATTATTTACTTGGCAAAATGGAAAACTGGAGAGTGGAGAGAAGCCTTACAACTTCAGATCACAATGCTATCACCTTTGCATTGTGCTTAGAAAAACCTTTGGAACCCTTAAGGCCTATCTCAACGCGCATATACAATACAAGGAAGGCAAACTGGTCGGACTTCTCTGCACACTTCATGACCGCATTGGCTGAGCACAGCATTACATTAGATAGAATTTCGAGTCTCTCGACGTCAGAGGAATTAGAGGAGATGTTGAACACCTATACATCTGCCATTCAGGATTCTTGCATAAGAGCGATTCCAAAAAAAAGAAAGAGTGGAAAGGTGTAAACAAACCGCCTTGGTGGTCGGCTGAACTGGAGCAATTGAAAAAGGACGTTCTGAGGAAGAAACGTCGAATACGAAATGCTGCACCCACTAGGAGGCAATTCACAGTCGAAGAGTATATACGGGCTCGAGAAATATACCAAAATAGTGCGAACGAAGCGGCCACACAAAACTGGAAAGAGTTTTGCACAACTCAAAACCGCGAGAGCGTTTGGGATGGAATTTACAGAATCATTAGAAGGACCTCGGGGAGGCAGGACGATATGCTATTAAGAGACGCAAATGGTGAGACACTATCGCCGGAGCAGTCGGCTAACCTCCTGGCAGAGTCGTTTTATCCTGATGATTCTGTGAAAGCCGAAACCGAACAACATAAAGCGATTAGAGCGATTACGGAAGGCATAGCTCCTGCGGAGATTCAAGACCTTTCAGATGATGACCCCCCCTTTACAATACCAGAATTGGAAAAGATTCTTACGAATCTCAGTCCTAAAAAAGCTCCGGGCCCAGATGGGTTTACATCGGACATCTGCACCGCGGCCATTAACTGCGACAGGGAATTATTCTTGGCATTAGCAAATAGATGTCTATCATTGTCATATTTTCCCAAACAGTGGAAGGTCGCCCACGTGCGCATTCTCCGCAAGCCAGGAAAGGAAGACTACACCCACCCAAAATCATATAGACCAATAGGCCTACTGTCAATCTTAGGAAAAATAGTAGAAAAGCTCCTCGTGGGTAGACTTCAGTGGCGCTTCTTTCCAACTCTTCACCCAAGCCAGTATGGATTTGTGCCGCAGCGTGGAACTGAGGACGCGCTCTACGACTTGGTTGAACATATACGAGCGGAAATAAAGTCGAAAAAGATAGTTCTTCTAATCTCGCTTGATATAGAGGGCGCATTCGACAACGCATGGTGGCCAGCCCTTAAGAAACGGATGATAGAAAAACAATGCCCCAGAAACTTATATGCCCTAGTAGTGTCCTACTTAACGGACAGGAAGATCAGAATCAACTATGCGAGAGCGACAAGTGAAAAGAGTACATCGAAGGGCTGCGTCCAAGGATCAGTTGGTGGACCAACCTTCTGGAACCTAATCCTGGACCCGCTACTCCAAAAAATGGCAATGTCAGGGATTTATTGTCAAGCATTTGCAGATGACGTGGTCCTTGTGTTCTCTCACCACCAGACTAGCGTATTGCAATCCCAAGCTGATACGATCCTTGCTGCCGTTCATGATTGGGGCACCCTTAATAAGTTGAGCTTCGCACCGCACAAGACCAAAGCGATGCTACTTACAAGAAAGCTCAAATATGACCTCCCCACAATTCATATGGCTGGCACTCGGCTGGGCTTTGTAAACGAAATCAAATTGCTGGGCTTGGTCATAGACTCTAAATTGACCTTTAACGCGCATGTGTCTGCTATATGTAAAAAAGCCGCAGATATATATAAACAACTAGCACGTGCGGTGAGGGTTACGTGGGGTTTGAATGGTGAGATAGTGAGGACCATATATGTGGCGGTAATAGAGCCTATAGTTCTCTATGCAGCAAGCGCATGGTCTCCGGCAGCCGAAAAACTGATGACTATAAGACAGTTGGGCTCGCTTCAGAGAGGTTTCGCTATAAAGTTATGCAAAGCGTACAGAACTGTATCTCTGGCATCGGCCTTGGTCCTCTCGGGTCTATTACCCCTTGATCTTCGAGTCCAGGAGGCTGCTACCCTATTTAAAATCAAAAAAGGGCACTGCGTGGACTTCGTTCCACCAGGAAAAGAATTGGAGCGCAGGGTGGGATATTTACAAAATCCCCACCCATCTCTACTCATAACAACCGAGTATGAGTGCTTGGAGAGCCTAGATCACCAAACTCTTAAAGATCACCGAATAATCGGTCCCCTTATATTCACAGACGGCAGCAAGATAGAGGGAAGAGTCGGAGCTGCCCTAACATGGTGGGAGGGGGATAGGGAGTCCGGGTATTCTACGTTTCAACTTGAGCCCCACAATACTGTTTTTCAGTCAGAAATGTATGCACTCTACAGAGCGGTAATTATGGCAAAGCGGTCAAATTGGACCTCGATCAGCATCCTAAGCGACTCAAGATCCTCGCTCGACCTATTAAGAAGCCCATCAGTGACCCACCACCTCGCTCTCGATATGAAAAAGTGCATACGTGATATGCAAGAGGACGGCAGAATTGTGAGGTTTTTCTGGCTCAGAGCCCACGCAGGAACGCCGGGCAATGAGCGAGCGGACAAACTAGCTAAGAAGGCAGCACTAATGAATAAGTTGGCCCCCGACTACGATCAAGTCCCAATATCGTACGTTAGGAGGCGTATACGTGAGGAGACGGTGAGGAGATGGCAGCGGCGCTATGAGTCGTCTGTGGCTGGTTCGGTCACGAAGGTGTTTTTACCGTGCGTAAAAACCGCCAGGACTATAATCAAGAATATGACACTAACACCAGTCGATGTCCAAATTCTAACCGGTCACGGGGGCTTCTCGGCGTACCTGCATCGCTTCGGCCTTAAAAGTAGTCCCTCATGTGTGTGCGACTCGGAGTGCGAGGAAACGGTGATCCATATTCTTTTAGAATGTTCACGGTTTAGCCAAAGGAGACTGGAGTTGGAAACCCAGCTACAGATAAAACTAGACCAAATTTCTCTAAACACTATCTTGGAGAAAGAGACTACAAGATCGCCTTTTCTCAAATTCGCGAGAACGGTCGCTCAAATGGCTGCCAGAGCAAATGGTTCGGTCGCTGCACTGTCTGCCGTCCATACAACACAGCCCACATTACAGAATGCAGCAGTTGCACAATCCAGCATTCCAAAAAATCCAATTGCGAGGTCACTGCAGGCTGTCCCTAAACTGCTGCGGAGACTTCTTGGGAGGGCAAAAACACCGACAACGTCTCAACACACCACCCTATACGCCACGTTTGAAGAGCTAATTAGAGAAAGAGGAGAACGTGGCGACCCAAGTATAAGGACGCGGGGTGTAGCCCTTTTCATGAGTGACACCGCAGAAAAAATAGGTATCAGTTTCTGTCGCTCGGAGAGTTCGGATCGAGTGACGGTGTCGCCGGGACTCGCCCTGCTCTTAAAAGGGAGTACCGCAAAAACGAGCATTAAGCGTGACAAGATTGATGCTCTGGACTTGCGGATGGTGAGTGGCTCGGACTATCGATGCGTACAGCTGCAAGAAAAGGTTATCGTACTGTTCGAATGGGGCGAGGAGACCCCATTCGCGCGGGCATGCACAATACTCTCAAAACTCTGCGGAGAAGGCCAAGACAGTGGCCCGCGAAAAATTAGTGTGGATGCCATGAGGACCGGCTTCTTTAAAGGGGACATAACAAATTACTATGGATGTCTAATAGCATCAGAAAGGCACGAAATCATAGTATATGAAGACAGGGGGGAAGATCTGAATTTCCTGAAAGCAGAAATTAAGCCATCGTCCCCAGTTGAGGGGCCGGTTCTCAGTGAGCCACCACTGAGTGAATCCGAACGCCTACAACTGAAAATAGCAGCACAGAGATCACACACCACTTCCATGACCAATAACAGTGAGCGGACTTCCGATACCCGCTTGGTGGCACTGCAGAATTCCATCCACAGATTGGTCTCTCCAATAAAGACGACGTTTAATTCGTCTCGCCGCGCGCCTCGACCTTCAACATCGACGGACCGACAGGCTATGGCTCTAAGGGAGTTTCTGAGGGCTGACCATCTAGGAAAACCGGTTAAGCCGAAAACTCACCGAACTAGGGCCGATAAGGGACAAGTAACCCCGCCCAGGCTAAGACCGGCATCGAACCCGCTAGACCATGCTGTAAACGCAATGGTTGAATTCCTAGCCATAGTAAAAGCCAATCGAGAAGTCAACTTGGCCACATGCAAAAAGATCTTGGAGGCCCATCAGCGAGGCAGCGAAGGTCTGCTAATGGTGCTGCTCGATGAGGCAGAGGCAGCCATATATAATAACGACACGTCCCAGGTTATCAAAGGACACATGTCAGGAAAATATATGGCAGCCTATAGCGGCACGGGTGGTTTTGTGGGCACGGCCGAGGCTGCGGGGCGGGAAAACACGTCACCAAAATTTTTAACACCTCCGAGGGACCCGGTTTTGGTGGTTGCCAAGTGCACGAGAGTAATGCTGGATGACAGGATGCTTGAGATGGCAAAATCCATTTCAGTTGATCTTGATGTCGACGCGGGCCTCGTGGGCTGGCAATTGCCAAAGCTGGAGTGGATAAACGGGGTACCTGGGTGCGGAAAAACGACACACATAGTTAGGAACTTCGATGAGAATGTGGAAATAGTAGTTACCACGACGGTCGAAGCTGCCAAAGATCTTAAAGAGAAACTAGCCCGCCGCTTTGGTGACAAAATCAGGTCTAGGGTACGTACTATGGCCTCCATTTTAACAAATGGATTCAAAAGGGGCACGAAATGTAACCGTTTAACGGTGGACGAAGCCCTTATGAACCATTTTGGAGCTATAGTAATGGCGGCTCGGCTTTCGGGGGCAAGCGAAGTTGTTCTCATCGGAGATGTCAACCAGTTGCCTTATATAGACAGAGAAAATCTGTTCGAAATAAGGTACTGTAGACCTTACCTGACAATCAACATCTCACGTGAGTTGTCCTGCACATACCGGAGTCCCATGGACGTTGTATATGCCATCTGCGAGGTATATATAAACATGTACTCGGCAAATCCCACCATCCACTCCCTCAGAATGAATGGATACACTGGCGCGCCAATACCAAAACTTCAAAAGGCCACCCTATACTTGGTCTATACGCAGGAAGAGAAAAAATTCCTGATGGACCAGGGATACGGTGCTGGAGAGGGATCGCGCGTCATGACCATTCATGAAGCACAAGGGCAAACCTACAGCGAGGTCATCATCGTCCAGACAAAGACCGAGAGGCTACAAATCCACGATAGTGTGCCTCATGCGGTAGTAGCGTTAACAAGACACACTAACACCTGTGTCTACTACACTGACGACGGTGATGACGCAATCGGCAGGTTCGTTAGCCGAGCGCTGGGTGCCTCGACAAAAACAATCTTGGAGCACAACCTGAAAAGAACCATCCACAAGCGGGATATGTCGTTGGCAAGGGCTCTGCTCAAGATGCTGGGATCAGGCGTGGCTCATGATATAGTAATAAGAAAGTAGATATATAAATATATAAATTCTTATATCCTTTTGGTTTATCAAATAGTTACAAATAGCAGTTATTTTGCATGTTGATATATTTATTTTAATTTTAGTTAAGCTAAGTTTGATTATTAATATTATCTCAACTTTACACTTTATTAAATTATGAAATTTAAGTAAATAACAGAAATAGATAACTTATACATAGATAAACAAATAATAACTATATAAAAAAATAATATATATATAAGAAAAAAAAAAAAAAAAAAAAAAAAAAAACCTTACTAACAGTAACATAGGTTAAGTGTACATTGTAAGTAGAACATAAGTGTACATATATGGTAACTAGGAAATAAGTGTACATATATGATAACTAGGCAAATAAGTGTAAATATAGACATAGATAAGAAAGATAATAATGTTAGAAATTAGAAAGCAATTATGTGTATACTTCTGCATAAACAGCATTTAGTAAGGAAAAAAAAAAAAAAAAAAAAAAAAAAAAAAAAAAAAAAAAAAAAAAAAAAAAACCGTCGGCGTCGGACCACGTCCTAGTTTTACTAGGCAGTCACAGGACTGTCGATCTGTAGTATAATAAGTAGAAAAATCGCCTGTAGTATTATAATGCATGCATGATAAACAAAGGCACGGGCATTTTGAGCCCGTGGATCAAAATTTATAAATAAAAAAAAAAAAAAAAAAAAAAATAGGATAATATATAGACAAAATTAAATTAAATCAAGAAAACTTTTAGGTTTTGTTGGTTATTTAAAATATAATTGTTTACAATTTTAAATACATGCAGAAATTTTGCTCCTCCACAATGGATTGACAGATGTATTCCCTATTATAAGTAGCAATCGCTATCAGTTGTCTCTCATAATAACCGAAACAGAAAGCTTAACTTGGTCTATGAGGCACAGTGAGATGACATACAAAAACAGATAAACAGGCTAAGACTAGACTACAAATAAATAAATGACTAAATAAACACCTCGCATTTAGCATCCCCGAGTAATATTTTCTTCTATCCTGGGGGTCCGGTAACACACATTACACAAGCCCAATCATCCAGACCATGACAAACATCTATATGACATCTATGAATACAATAACTATGTCCGCAAAAGCCAGTATTGTGCCAAGACATTGCCAAGCAATAAAACAAATATCCATCTCGAAGAGGAAACAAACCTGTCACTGTCGGTGTTGAGGCATTTACATACACCTTTACACATGAGCAGTTCCTTAGTTTAGATCAGTAAACTTTATATTATTATTTCATCATACTTCAACTGTGAAAATCTAAGAATTATATAGGTAAATAAAAGGATACAACTCGTGCTAATATAACATCACCGGGTCTGAAACACTTATATGGATCTATTCTGTCTTTATCTGTAAACTTTATGTCTTCTTTCTTCAATATACCTTTATAAGGCCTGACAAGAACAGATGGCCCGACACACAATATAACACATTGTACTAGTCTAGAGTTTACTATGGTTACTTTAGCTGTTACAATATCACCTGTCATGGGCAGTACACTGGGTGTTCTTGAACTTATTACAGATACTTTCGTTGCCTAAAAAACAAAGATATTACATAATTGTTTACTTCAAAAAGAAATTATTTGATGTCATGAAATATAATAATTCCATATTTAAAAAACTTTTGTTACTTTTTAGCATATGTTCTTGAACTTATTACAGATACTTTTGTTGCCTAAAAAACAAAGATATTACATAATTGTTTACTTCAAGAAGAATTTATTTAATGTCCGAAATATAATAGTTCCATGTTTAAAAAACTTTTGTTACTTTTTAGCATACGTTACCTTTGTACTCTCATCTTGTTCCATTTTAAGAATACCCGCTAATGATGCGTAAATATAACCTTTCAATTCGTAAGTGCCCGGACCACAGATGTGTTCTTTGTCCGATGTACTTAATCGCATTCCTGGTATACATATCTTTCCTATATCTTTAATTTTTTCTGAGTTCATTTTTTTGTTTACAGGTTTTATAGGTTATGTTTACGAAGCACAAAAGTTCATAAAGATATTTAATGATAATACAATGATAATACACTGCTTTAGTAGAAGTTACTGTTGAAAAATTACTGGGCAACTTTATTTCGCATTCGTGTCTCGAATTTCACTTTTTAACAACTCGATTCAATGTTGATTTGTTGGTTTAATTAACATTGGTAAGACTTTCTTTCAACCTATGCTGTCAAACAAGTTGTTGACAACTCATGGATGAAGCATACTTCATCCTAGTTGACAACTTGATGCTAATGACTTTGACGGTACGTGTAAAAATTTACCACAGTTTTAACCAGAATTATACAGATTAACATGAAAGTTGTAGCATTATGCTTGTTGGATAATTTGTTAATTTTCAATAATATCCTCTAGTACAAAACTACAAAGATACAAACTTCCGGATTTAGAAAATATATTTGTTCAATCTGTGCTCGACAACATCACTAGCTCCAAGCTCAGACGTGTCACGTCAGCCGGTTTGACGTTTGAAATGTCGATGTTCTTTGGCTCTTCGCGTAAAGTTTCGTTTGTATTAGAAATATAGGAGTATTACTAAAGATATAAGTGTAAAATTGTAAGCGATGCTGACGAAATTTGAAACTAAGTCGGCGAGAGTGAAGGGTATATCATTTCACGCGAAGCGGCCATGGGT
This sequence comes from Melitaea cinxia, assembly GCF_905220565.1. Taxonomy (NCBI): domain Eukaryota; kingdom Metazoa; phylum Arthropoda; class Insecta; order Lepidoptera; family Nymphalidae; genus Melitaea; species Melitaea cinxia. The sequence continues at coordinate 4,519,137 of NC_059416.1, forward strand.
TCTGGCAAGTCTTCACAATGGGGTGATACAGCTGTGGGATTATCGTATGTGTACGTTATTGGAGAAATTTGATGAGCATGATGGTCCAGTACGTGGTATATGTTTCCACATACAACAGCCTCTTTTTGTTTCCGGCGGAGATGACTATAAGATAAAGGTAAACTTAAGATTTAAAACAAGATGAACTTTTCTAAATAGAAAACTTGTTTTCATGTTGCAACATTATTAAGTAGTTTTAAAATATGATATTCGCTATATAAGATAGTTAATTAGATAATGGAAGTTAATGACAGGTACTGAAAACTTAAATACTGGCAATATTAATTAGTCTCAATTCTTATTTAGGTATGGAATTACAAGCAAAGGAGATGTCTGTTTACATTGTTAGGACATTTGGACTATATCCGGACCACATTCTTTCACCATGAATACCCCTGGATCTTAAGTGCATCCGATGATCAGGTATTTGACAAATTATAGTTATTTTATAAATTATATTAACTATAATTATATAAGTTATAGTTATTGTTATAAGAAATAATTGAATAATTACACTGTATTGTGATATATATGTATATATAAAAATATAGAAATAAAAAAAGTTTTTTAAATGCTGATGCTAAAGTAAAAATTTAATATGATTTTATTTGTAACTAGCTGACCCGGCGAACTTCGTATCGCCTAACACAAACTTTATCGTATGGTATTAAAGTTCAAATTGACTTTTAAGTATTATCACAAATCTTTTGTATGGGAGTATAGAAAAGTGTTGTTTTTAGACTTTTTCAGGAAATTTAAATTTTTTTTTTTTGAATTTTTCTCTCCTCGTACCATCCTCACCATCGAACCATCGAACCATCCATCGAACCATCCTCGTACTTCAAGGAATATTTTAAAAAAAGAATTAGCGAAATCGGTCCAACCGTTCTCGAGTTTTGCGCTTAGCAACACATTCAGCGACACATTTTTATATTATAGATATTTTTTTATTTTATTTTTTATTTGTATAATACATTCATTTAAAAAAAAATTGTTTCTTTTAACAGACAATAAGAATTTGGAACTGGCAATCAAGACAATGCATTAGTGTGCTAACAGGACATAATCATTATGTGATGTGTGCTCAATTCCACCCCACGGAGGACCTACTCGTCTCTGCATCCTTAGATCAATCTGTGAGGGTATGGGATTTCTCTGGGCTAAGAAAGAAAAGTGTGGCTCCTGGACCGTCTGGGTTAGCCGAGCACTTGAGAAACCCCCAGGCCACTGACTTGTTCGGACAGGTAATGGTAATAAGGCATGCGTTTTTATTTATTTATGCTTCTAGTTTATTCTTAACATGTAAAAACAAGCAGTTTGTAAATAACAATAGATTGCTAGATAGGTTGGCTGTTACCTATAACAAGCATTACAGCTTATCTTAGGAACAGAGGATCAAGTGTGTATGTTAAAGATATTTATTTATTTTATGATGAGCGTGATTGCCGTAGATTTGTGTTGTGTTGTGTTGTAATTTATGCACTTGTAATATTAACCTACTAGAGTTGTTTTCATTGTAGTTATTGTTGTCGGTTTCTTAAATAGCTGATAAATGCAAAAGTTTTACGTTTTGATTGCAGGCCGATGCGGTTGTAAAGCATGTATTGGAAGGTCACGACCGCGGTGTGAACTGGGCTTCTTTCCATCCTTCGTTACCACTTATTGTGTCTGCAGCTGATGATCGTCAAGTTAAATTATGGAGAATGAATGATGCTAAGGTAAATTTAATAAATATGCAATATAAAACTTTAAGAGTATGTAAATAATATAGGATATAATGTAAAAGTCTTATCTATAAAGGATAATGTATATAAACGAGAAAATGATCAACATTAAACATTTCCATGACTACAAGCTTAAAGTTTTAATACCACCAATATAATACCAAAATCTGAATAATACAAAATCTGAAAAATTATATTCAGTAACAGGCATTTTTGTTCTATTTCCAACAATATGTCTACAGCTATGTTTTGTATTTTCCAAATGTTTACAAAAAATCTACCTTCATTAATACAATTAAATGTAGGTCACATAATTATTTTGCAATTTGATGATATTATGACATGTATAACTGTTTTTAAAAGGCTTGGGAAGTAGACACATGCCGCGGTCACTACAACAACGTGTCATGTGCATTGTTCCACGCAAGACACGATCTCATACTATCTAACAGTGAGGATAAGTCTATCAGAGTCTGGGATATGACTAAACGTACTTGCTTGCATACGTTCCGCAGAGAACACGAACGGTTAGTAAAGTTTGAAATTATACAATACCAGCTAAGCAAACGTAACTAAATTGCCATTGCCATTTGTTTTTCATAAATATTTTCTTTTTTCTAATTTTATTACAAATACAATAGATTTTTTTTTATTAAATTTGGTGCAATTTTTCTGAAGTTATGCAGTTACATCTTTATTAATGTGCATCAAGAAAAATATATCTATCTTTCTCGCATGTGACCGATTCTACTAACATGACAGAGTAAACTTTTATTTTGATTACTACTATGCAGAAATGCAGTTTAATAATTTATTTGATTATTTTAAATCTATCTTTTTCTGGATAGACATACTTTTTAAACGGTTTTATTTAGCTCACCCCGTTTGTTTTATTTTTTATTTATTATTTATTCTTGGGTCAAATTTAGTAATTCAAATTTCACCCTCTTCCTGTCAACCGATTAATCTGAAATTTTGTATACACTTTGGATTTTGGTGACAATACAATTATGTTTATTCATTATCATTATAAATTCAAGATGGCCGCCGCTACAAAATGGCGGATAATTTATGTTTTATTAATCCCATCAATATGGGTATCAAATGAAAGGGCTCAACAAGCAGAATACAATATACTATAAAAAATTGAAATCCAAGATGGCGGCCGCTACAAAATGGCGGATAACGTAGGTTTTATCAATCCCATCACTATGGGTATCAAATGAAAGGGCTCAACAAGCAGAATACAATATACTATAAAAAATTGAAATACAAGATGGCGGCCGCTTCAAAATGGCGGATAACGTAGGTTTTATCGATCCCATCAATATGGGTATCAAATGAAAGTGCTCAACCAGTATAATCAATGTACTATATATAATTAAAATTCAAGATGGCGGCCTCTACAAAATGGCGGATAACTTAGGTTTTATCAATCCCATCAACATGGGTATCAAATGAAAGGTCTCAACAAGTAGAATACAATTTACTATGCAAAATTGAAATCTAAGCTGGCCGCCGCTACCAAATGTCTGATAACAATTTTTTATCAATCCCACCAATATGGGTATCAAATAAAAGGGCTTGACAAAAAGAATACAGTGCACTATACAACCTCAATATTTAAGATGGACCTTGCAATAATGAAGCACTAAATGAATTAAACAGAATGCGAAATAAAAACTAAAAACTAGAAAATAAAAATAGGTAAAAAAACTTTTTAAGTTAAACGGTTTTATGTTAAACATACATTGCAATGTTTAAGATAAATGTACTAAAAACCAAAAAATAATAAAATAGATACAGTCGTGGGAATTATAAACATATGCATAGACTAGACTAAAATAAAACCGTGGGGCACGTCAATTGTCTACAAATTATCGACTTAATGTGCGATAGAAGAATCGTTTAATTCATCGTTAAAATAGGCAGTTGGCCCGCAGACGGTGAGGAAATTACTTACTATTTTCTTGCTCATGGAAATTCCAATAGTTATACACTCCATGTAAATAAAAGAGATGCTTCAACTAGTTTATCGTTGGACATTCACACTGCTGGCTGGCGAGGAATCGTTTCACTGCTCGTAGTTTGTCTTTAATCGACAAAACATATGATAAAAGTACTACTCGCTCACCACTATGAAACCCTAAAACTCGCTTATAATCGTAATGTTTCCACATTCTAGCCCTACTTATCACACGTCCATCGTTGTCGGTTGAACAACTGCCTAATTATAGTGTAACATTACAAAACAAACATTTTAATCAACGATTGTAGACAATTGACGTGCCCCACGGTTTTATTTTAGTCTAGTCTATGCATATGTTTATAATTCCCACGACTGTATCTATTTTATTATTTTTTGGTTTTTAGTACATTTATCTTAAACATTGCAATGTATGTTTAACATAAAACCGTTTAACTTAAAAAGTTTTTTTGAAAGATTATTAGAAATTTAATTACTCTGTTATTACTAGTGGTAAACAAAAATCATCATCATCAACATCAAGATCTTTAGTATATTTATGATATTTTATATCAAAAAAATATATTATCATGTATAGCAACTAATATCACAATAAATAGGTTTTAAACACTATGTTTCAGTTACTGGGTGTTATCTGCTCATCCAACTTTGAACTTATTTGCCGCTGGTCACGATGCTGGTATGATTCTCTTCAAGTTGCAAAGAGAAAGACCTGCATTTGCACTGCACAATAACATGTTGTTCTATATTAAAGACAGGTATGTATAATAATAATAATAATAATACACTTTATTGTACACCAAAAACAGAAATAATACATATCAAAGAAAGAAAGAAAATATTGACAATATATTCATTAGGTACAAAGGGCGGCCTTATCGCTGAAAAGCGATCTCTTCCAGGCAACCTTAGGGCAAAGGATTAGGAAAGGATATGTATTTTAGTATTATAAATATATTTTTACTAGTTGTGCCCCATGGTTTCGGGCTCGTTAATTTGCCGAAAAACATACAAATGGGCTATCCAACAACAAAAAGAATTTTTAATTTCCAAACAATAGTTCCTGAGATTAGGGCATTCAAAATAAAAAACTCTTCAGCTTTATAATATTAGCATAGGTTTTAAAAGGAAGACTAAAATGTAGATAAAACTTTACTGACAAAAATATATAATATATAAAATTTTAACTGCAATAAGCTGGATGGGCGTAACCGGAGTAGAGCAGCATATAAGCAATTAGCTCCTATTTTTCTCCTAAATTAAAAAACAGGCTTATGCTCATCTTTGGTGCAGAATCGTATCATATTGTATCGTAAGCTGGGAATTATTTTTCATTAAATAAGTTTTAATACTTATCCAGTTGATTGGTATTTTTCGTTACTGCTTCATAATTATGAGCCTTAGCATGACATTTTATGACCTATAATCAGTCACAATGAGTGAGATTTTATGTGACAACATAATTAAAAAAAAAAATTCTATGTACAATCAAGATGATTGAGCAATACAATGTGACAATTTCTTTATATTATTTCTGTGTATGTCTTCGTGTGTTGTCTGTCATAGTTACTATTTTTTTTTAATTTTTAATGAAGTTTATAATAGTTTTTATAAATTTTTTAGACAATTGCGCAAGTTGGACATGTCTACAAATAGAGATTCCCCGGTGATGCAAATTAAAAGCAGTGGCCGCAATCTTCCGTACAGGTAAGCGATTAACACATAAATATATATTTGCTTGAGTTATTCGTGAACAGTTTTATATTGTTGATATAATAAAGTTTAAATCGGTGAATAGTGGTTATTATCATGATTTTAATGAAATACAAATTGTATAGTCCATTTTTAATAATAGTAACCTTAAACCGATTTATATTAAGTTACTTTGTAAGTAGGTAATCCACATCACAGTAGCCTATTGCTACGTGTTAAAAAATTGCTTGCTGGGTAAAAATATATGCTACACTATTTAATCTACAAAGTACATTATAAATATGTCAGTAGTTAATAATCAATTTATGATAGTGGGGAATATATCTGCCAAACCTCAGTGGAGCAGTGTGTTGGATTAAGTTCTGACCATTCTCCTACATGGAGAAAGATACCATTGCTCAGCCGTGTGATAGCAATACTCTTTATTAAACACCATAAAAAAAAAATTAACGCTAAAAGAGCGATGTCTTCCAGGTACAGGCTCAATCAATCAATCAATCATATTGTTTCAGTATGTCATTCAACCATGCGGAGTGGTGTGTACTAGTGACCTGGAGGTCCGGAGACAGTAGTTCATATGAATTATATGCGGCACCAAGAGAGGCAGAGTCCGGTTCCCCGCCAGAACCTCTACGTGGACACGCCACCTCTGCAGTGTGGGTAGCGAGGAACCGTTTTGCTGCTTTGGAGAAGAATAATCAGGTATGAATGGAATGTAATCTATTTTTATATTTCTTTCTGTACTGTAACTACTTATCATTTGAAGAGCGATGTCTGCTAATACAGGCCTAATGTGCTTAAAAGGAGGCTCTATATAATACTATTAATACTACCTTGTATGGAAATAAATAAACGATTTTTTTAAATTTAATGACAAATTTCTTCCCACTTGATATTGATTTGGTGCTAATGATTGGGCTTTCTGGAAGACTTACACAAATGTCTATTTTTTTTTTAAATGGAGAGTAAAGGTTTTTGGTGACCTAAGATTATAAAGGAAGATGCAATTTAGAAATTCTTACGTCTATGTTGTTTTATATACAACAAATCTACTAAATACACTGGTTTTATTCAAAAGAATCTTCCCTCATTACTGTTGAAAAATGTTTTTTTTTTTTTAAATTTAAGTAGTTTTATTAATATATCAAAACTGTCAAGTAATTTTTACTTACAGCTGGTTATCAAGAACCTGAAGAACGAAGTGTCGAAGCGTATCGCGACGCCTACGTGCGAAGAAATCCTCTACGCTGGTACTGGAGTCCTCTTGCTAAAAGAACCTGACTCCGTACAACTGTTAGACGTTCAACAGAAGCGCACCGTAGCCAGTGTGAGTGTTCCAGAAAGCTTACAGAAGTGTGACTACGATTCAGTTTGTAACATAAGCCTCTTTCTCCACCATGTTGCTCCACTTGGGTTCGTCCACCGGGTTGGTGTATATATTCCCTACTAAAAGTATCGATAGATATCAGGTTTGTATGATAACAACTGGGACCGACAGCTTAACGAATTTTCCGAGACAAGCCGAGGAGACCCACACATGGTACCGGAGTCCTCTTACTACGAGAGTCTGACTCCATACAACTGTTAGACGTACAACAGAAAGGCACGGTAGCTAGCGTAAGTGTTCCCTCAAAATAAATAAGAGGTTGTCCATTAGTCATGTGATGTTTTTAGTAATTTTTTAACCCCGTACCCCCATCAGGTTTGGGTGATATATGGTGAGGATTTAGTTTACCCTCCATTACCCGTGGAGTGGCCAGCGTGAGTGTACTTCTTATAGATATTGTTATTGGGTGTCTCTATTTAGTTAAAAATATATTAATTTCCGAACGCCATCTTTAGCGCCCTCTATCTTTCTTCCGGCTTCGCTCTCGGCCGCTTGAGCCTCGTAAATACTCTCCGATAAATACTTTAACTCCCATAAATGTAATGTAATAAAGGCGAATCTACTTTGACTAGTGTGGGAGAGTAGTGACTAGTGTGGTGACTAGTGACTAATGTTGTGACTAGTGATTGTCGCTGTCACCTCTTTTTGTTCGGAACCATTACAAGAATGTTCACTGGAAGTAAAGTAGTAAAATCATGAACATGCACTGATGTTATTGTTTTATATTTCTTTTGTGCTTGTCTATATTTTTAATAACCACCCACTGTTTACAACAACAGACGGAAATGTAAATATTTTCTTATTCTTCAACAGGTAAAGATATCAAAATGCCGTTACGCAATTTGGAACTCGGACATGTCTCTTGTGGCGCTACTCGGCAAGCACACTGTGACCATATGTACTAAGAAGCTAGAACAACTGTGTTCTATCACCGAGGGGGCCCGGGTGAAGTCGGGGGCCTTCGATGACTCGACACCACAACCGGTGTTTATTTACACTACAGCCAACCATATCAAGTACTGCTGCAGAGATGGGTTAGTGTCGTGATACTTTCTTAACTTACCGTTACACGCCGTTTTAACTGTTTCAGTAGTGTAGTTTAGTAGTATTGTGGGTGGTTAGGTTAGTTTTTAGTTTTACACATCTTTTAGTAATTGACAAGACATATTGGAGAGAGGCATTACAGTGAGGTTAGCTCAAAAGACTTACAGATGGCACTGTCTGAAGTACAATTATTAAATTTACGAAAGATTACCACAAACCAGTTCAACACTATTACTGTTTTACTTGTGTAAGTCGTTTCGAGAGTTTATATTGTCTATTTCATTTAAGATAATATAGTTGTTTTAATTATGAAAATAGTAATTAAAGAGAAGCCAACTGTAAACATTTTGTCGGCAGCGACTACGGCATAATCCGCACGCTGGACGTGCCCGTGTACGTGGTGAAGGTGCTGGCGGGCGACGCGGGCGCGCGCGTCGTGTGTCTGGACCGCGAGGCGCGCCCCAAGGTGCTGGCCGTCGACCCCACGGAGTACAGGTGCGCACAGCGTTGTTCTCAATACGGAACATAATCCGCACGCTGGACGTGCCCGTGTACGTGGTGAAGGTGCTGGCGGGCGACGCGGGCGCGCGCGTCGTGTGTCTGGACCGCGAGGCGCGCCCCAAGGTGCTGGCCGTCGACCCCACGGAGTACAGGTGCGCACAGCGTTGTTCTCAATACGGAACATAATCCGCACGCTGGACGTGCCCGTGTACGTGGTGAAGGTGCTGGCGGGCGACGCGGGCGCGCGCGTCGTGTGTCTGGACCGCGAGGCGCGCCCCAAGGTGCTGGCCGTCGACCCCACGGAGTACAGGTGCGCACAGCGTTGTTCTCAATACGGAACATAATCCGCACGCTGGACGTGCCCGTGTACGTGGTGAAGGTGCTGGCGGGCGACGCGGGCGCGCGCGTCGTGTGTCTGGACCGCGAGGCGCGCCCCAAGGTGCTGGCCGTCGACCCCACGGAGTACAGGTGCGCACAGCGTTGTTCTCAATACGGAACATAATCCGCACGCTGGACGTGCCCGTGTACGTGGTGAAGGTGCTGGCGGGCGACGCGGGCGCGCGCGTCGTGTGTCTGGACCGCGAGGCGCGCCCCAAGGTGCTGGCCGTCGACCCCACGGAGTACAGGTGCGCACAGCGTTGTTCTCAATACGGAACATAACCCGCACGCTGGACGTGCCCGTGTACGTGGTGAAGGTGCTGGCGGGCGACGCGGGCGCGCGCGTCGTGTGTCTGGACCGCGAGGCGCGCCCCAAGGTGCTGGCCGTCGACCCCACGGAGTACAGGTGCGCACAGCGTTGTTCTCAATACGGAACATAACCCGCACGCTGGACGTGCCCGTGTACGTGGTGAAGGTGCTGGCGGGCGACGCGGGCGCGCGCGTCGTGTGTCTGGACCGCGAGGCGCGCCCCAAGGTGCTGGCCGTCGACCCCACGGAGTACAGGTGCGCACAGCGTTGTTCTCAATACGGAACATAATCCGCACGCTGGACGTGCCCGTGTACGTGGTGAAGGTGCTGGCGGGCGACGCGGGCGCGCGCGTCGTGTGTCTGGACCGCGAGGCGCGCCCCAAGGTGCTGGCCGTCGACCCCACGGAGTACAGGTGCGCACAGCGTTGTTCTCAATACGGAACATAATCCGCACGCTGGACGTGCCCGTGTACGTGGTGAAGGTGCTGGCGGGCGACGCGGGCGCGCGCGTCGTGTGTCTGGACCGCGAGGCGCGCCCCAAGGTGCTGGCCGTCGACCCCACGGAGTACAGGTGCGCACAGCGTTGTTCTCAATACGGAACATAACCCGCACGCTGGACGTGCCCGTGTACGTGGTGAAGGTGCTGGCGGGCGACGCGGGCGCGCGCGTCGTGTGTCTGGACCGCGAGGCGCGCCCCAAGGTGCTGGCCGTCGACCCCACGGAGTACAGGTGCGCACAGCGTTGTTCTCAATACGGAACATAATCCGCACGCTGGACGTGCCCGTGTACGTGGTGAAGGTGCTGGCGGGCGACGCGGGCGCGCGCGTCGTGTGTCTGGACCGCGAGGCGCGCCCCAAGGTGCTGGCCGTCGACCCCACGGAGTACAGGTGCGCACAGCGTTGTTCTCAATACGGAACATAATCCGCACGCTGGACGTGCCCGTGTACGTGGTGAAGGTGCTGGCGGGCGACGCGGGCGCGCGCGTCGTGTGTCTGGACCGCGAGGCGCGCCCCAAGGTGCTGGCCGTCGACCCCACGGAGTACAGGTGCGCACAGCGTTGTTCTCAATACGGAACATAATCCGCACGCTGGACGTGCCCGTGTACGTGGTGAAGGTGCTGGCGGGCGACGCGGGCGCGCGCGTCGTGTGTCTGGACCGCGAGGCGCGCCCCAAGGTGCTGGCCGTCGACCCCACGGAGTACAGGTGCGCACAGCGTTGTTCTCAATACGGAACATAATCCGCACGCTGGACGTGCCCGTGTACGTGGTGAAGGTGCTGGCGGGCGACGCGGGCGCGCGCGTCGTGTGTCTGGACCGCGAGGCGCGCCCCAAGGTGCTGGCCGTCGACCCCACGGAGTACAGGTGCGCACAGCGTTCTTAAAACGGAACGGTAGACAAGCGTACGGCTCACCTGACGGCAAGCGATTTCCGTAGCTTATAGACGCCTGCAACACCAGAAGCATCACAAGCGCATTGCCGACCCTACCCCCAATTCCCCCCAGGAGCTCTGGTTACCTTACTCACCAACAGTAATACAACGAGTAAGGTCGAGGTACTACCCCAGTCGGGTTGGTCTATATTTTGAACCTCAGTTAAAGAAATATATTTATAAGCATTTGGCACATTTGGTTTTAAGGACTGTTTAAAAGGCATTCGAGTCGTATTTGTCCACCGTACCAGGTTACCTCGAGGTTGTTACGAAGTATAGGTATGGGGCATATAATGAGACATATCTTGTGGATGTATTAGGGCTGTCCAAAATACACTCGCGTTGTATGTATGGTATGGAATGTCTAAAATGAACTTGAGTCGTGTTTATTAACGTCATCCTAAAATGACATTCGTATTATTATTAGGACTGCAAAGTTTACTGAATTCGTACTAATTAGGGCTGTCCAAAGTTCATTCAAATGTAATTTTAATAAATTGTCAGCCGAACGCGCAACTCGATGAACGATGATACAATAACAATCCAACGCGTTTACGTAAGAAACCCACATTTTGAAAAATCTCACGTGAGATTGGGGTTTGGGGGAGGGGGTTGAATAAAATCTCACGACATCTCACGACATCTCACCAGGGGGGGAGGGAGAGACAGAAAATTTTAAAAAACACCGCACGTAATATGGACGCCCGCTAATTGGTTACATTCTTTTATTAGGTTCAAGTTAGCGCTTGTGACGCGTCAGTACGACCAAGTCCTGCACATGGTGAGGACCGCGAAGCTGGTGGGGCAGAGCATCATCGCCTACTTACAAGAGAAAGGTTTGTTTTGTTGGTATTTTTTGGAATGTGGTTTGAAATTGTCTCTTTTTATTTTTTGTATTTTTTTAAAAATATGAATGGCTTTTGCTTTAGCAAAAAAAAGTGTATGTAAAAATTTATGAAGGATATTATTTTGGTTTACATTCCACATTATCGCAAACTTCATACATACAGACACATAGAGATTAACAGATGTCCGAATAATTACTTACTTAATAAATACTTTTTACGGATATTATTAAATTATAAGTCATCTAACAGTCTAAGCCACATTAATATTATACCAAAATATCTGCAGGATATCCTGAAGTGGCACTCCATTTCGTCAAGGACCCACAAACTCGCCTATCCCTCGCCCTACAGTGCGGTAATATAGAAGTAGCCCTTGAAGCTGCCAAAAGCTTGGATGAGCCAGAATCATGGGACAAGCTGGCTCAAGCTGCTTTAATGACTGGAAACCATCAGGTATGTTGGTGATACCCCTTTTCTTTGATTAGGACATTTTTTATACAACTGGGTTAACAAACAAGCATATTACAAATTACAAATAAGATTATATGACTGATTATCCTTAACACAGATACTAGTAATAATCCAACCAATATATATGTAGAAATAGGTAAATAATTATATAAATGTATATGTGTAATTATGTGTATATGTCTGTGTGCATGATGTTCAACAAACGGCATGGGCATTTTAGAGCCCGTGGATGTTAATTTTAAATAAAAAAAGATACTAATAAATAATCCATGCGGGATGTTCAGTTTGAATAAAAAAATAATAATATGTAATTTAACCTTTGCTTTTAGTAAATATTGTATTTAATATCACATGTTAAAAATGTATATCTAAATAAAGCATTGTTAATATTATAAAATTAATATTTTATATGCAATTACGATACTAAGAATTTATCAACTTCTAACTCTTAATCTTTTAACTAGATTGTGGAAATGTGCTACCAACGTACCAAGAATTTCGACAAGCTATCATTCCTGTACTTGATCACGGGTAATTTGGATAAACTAAGGAAGATGATGAAGATAGCTGAGATAAGAAAAGACGTGTCATCGCAGTTCCAAGGCGCTCTGCTCTTGGGTGATGTTAGTGAACGGATCAGGCTTTTGGAAAATGCTGGACAGGTGATCAATCATATATATTTTATCTTGGTATATTTTTAAATTATCCTGAATTAGATTCGTTTTTAGATGAAATACGGTTCAGTCAGTACTCGTTGGTTAAGAAATTTGTTTTTCAAAATCAAAAATGACTATTTAAGCAGGCTTCGAAATTATTCGAATTGTCATTTTATAAATTATAATGATTCATAATCAAAAGCTATGCCAAAATGAAATAAATTTGTCCCACAATTTTGGCGTTATCCTACAATAAACAAAAAGATAATCTATAAGACAGGGAAAATTAAAAGTTTTTTTTTTGTAACATTAGTATGGCATGCACTTACAAAAAATTTTTTTCTAGCTGTCCCTGGCATATTTAACCGCAATCAATCACAAGCAATTAGAGGATGCAGAAAGATTGAAGGCAGCGTTAGAGGCAGCAAACTTACCGATACCAAAAGCTAATCCAAATGCAGTATTCCTGAGACCACCTCTACCGGTGCAAAAGGCCCAACCCAACTGGCCTTTACTGGCAGTATCTAAGTATGAATGCTTTGTATAGTATTTTTTTGCCCACCATTAGAATAAACGAACTAACTGATATCAAAAGCTAATCCCAATTCGGTATTATTGAAACCGCCTCGTATGCTTTTTATAGTATTTTATATTGGGCTACTCATATGTCATAATGAACATAATTGTGTTTGCAGGCAAACGAAAAAAAAATCAATTACATCGACAAGTAATACGACGAAAAAATAGTCAAGTAACTACGCGTTATTAAAGATTACTCAAAAAGTAGTTATCAGATCTCGATAAAATTTAAATGTGACCAAGTAATAAACACCATCTTTTTATTAAATTAAAAATTATCAAAATCGGTACACCCAGTAAAAAGTTATGCGGATTTTCGAGAGTTTCCCTCGATTTCTCTGGGATCCCATTATCTAATCTAAATAGGGATATCTACTTTCCAACAAAAAAAGAATTATCAAAATCGGTACATCCAGTAAAAAGTTATGTAGTATAATACAACGTAGGTCGACGAAAAAAGCGTCAAGTAAAAACGCATTATTAGATATAACTCGAAAAGTGGTTGTTAGATCTCAAATAAAGTTAAATGGGACCAATTGACATACACCACCATTCGATTAAAAAAAAATTGTCGAAATCGGTCTACCCGGTCAAAAGTTCTGAAGTAACATACATTAAAAAAAATACAGTCGAATTGAGAACCTCCTCCTTTTTTGGAAGTCGCTTAAAAATCATTCGAATTAATATTTTGTATAAGTATGTTATATTATGTATCAGAGTAACTATAGGAATAATGTCCGTTCTCAGGAGTTTCTTCGAGGTGGCGGGTGGTGCCCGGGCCGGGGGGGAGGGGGCGGGGGTGGCGGGCGCGGCCGCCGTCGCCGACGAGCCCCTGGAGGCCGCGGGCGCCTGGGGGGATGACGACCTGCCTCCCGATGTGGTCAGCAATCCTTGTTTTAGTGGAATTTCTTCTGTGCAGAATCTACATTCCGAATAGTGGTTTTGACTAGCGGTAGCTTCACATACATTGTCTGTTCAGCTAGTTTTTAATAATGCTCATTAAGTGAAACTAAAAATTTATCGACTATTGTTTGTGCTTGACTGAAATGGAATTAGTAGTAGGGAAAAAACTATCGGTGATTCTCTGAAACACACGAAAAGTTTCATGTGCTCTTTGAATTAAAAGGTAGTTTAGGTTGTGGATGGCAAACAATATTTCACTGATTGACCTAGCTAGTAAGACAAATAAAAATCCTATAGTGAAATCTCCGGTGCAAATTTAAAAAGTCGTAGCAATTTTCAGTTAGTCCTAATAAATGCGCCATTTATAGTGCAAAAAACAAAAGAAAGTGCAAAACTTTAGTCAGTTTGCTTGAATTTTAATTTGTCACACCAAAATACATTTTTGACTATATTTTCCAGTTCAAAATTAGCTTGCAAATAGCTAATACCATTCATTTAAAGTAGTGGTTCTAAAACCGTTAGTCGCAGACTACTGGTGATCCCTGGAAACACCTGAAGTGATTCGTAATAGCGGTCTCGGTGTGATTCAGTCGATGAGCCTCATTAGGTTACACTAAATAATGAAGAAGGTACTCTAGATTTAATCCCCAAATAGTGATCCGTGACAGCACAGACGTTTTGTCAATGGAGTTACCCCATTAAAAGTTTAAAAACCACTACCCTACAGGATTCGTATAATCTAAAATGTATGTTAATTTGTCAGGAGGAAGGCGAAGGTGAGCCGATGGAGGACGCGTGTGATGACGGAGGCTGGGATGTGGGCGATGAAGATTTAGAGCTACCAGAAGAATTGGCGCCAGTGTCAGGTTTGTTACATTACATTTACTTTATATATATATATATATATATATATATATATATACATACAATATAGCATATCAGAGGACATCCTTTGGGACGAAAGTAAATTTCTTTGTAAATTTTTAGCGGATATTGATGGAGAGGAGTCATCGGAGTACTTTGTAGCGCCCACTCGGGGTGTGAGTGCGGCACTCGGAGCCAAATTGAAGACAGCGCATGACTATGTCGCCACCGGGCAGTTTGAGATCGCTTGCAGGTGGGTTGAGTTACATTATCATCATCCATTATATGATTAAAATAAAAAGTTTTGACGTCGCGGGTTTGATCCCGCTAACAACAGACATTTGTATTGGCCAGTAGTCTGCACGTTTGTGCTTCTGTATCGTGTGTGTTGCCGGACTCCCAGACACAAGAGAAAATCTTACTGGACCCTTTGCTTGTGATTTTTGCTATTGATTATTTAATGTACACCCCTCAAAAAGGGAAAGCAAATTAAAATCACTATTTTCTCTACAGATTGCTAAACGAGCAAGTGGGCATAGTGAACTTCGAGCCGTATTTGGAGACATTCCTGGATATGTATTCGCGTGCTAGGATACAGTTTGGTGCTCTGCCACTAATAGCGCCCCTCGCTGCCCATCTACACCGGAATTGGAAGGAGGCTAGCGGGAAAGAACTGCTTCCTGTTGTCAGTGAGTACCAACCTTTAGACGTAAATAGTAATAATCGCAGTATAAACACGAAAACGAATGACAAAATTGTGAAACCAAGCTTCAGACTGCGCAAAGCAGACGTCTTTTTTCTGGGTTGCGGTGTTAATATAACATAATCTCATAAACTACAATTACCAGACAATAGATTTAAAGTTTGTATTGAGAAGAATTTTACAGCTAAAGCATATTTTCGCTTCAAGATTTTATCAGTGATAAAGATGCGTGGGTTTAGTGGCGCTGTATTTATTGCGAGATATGACTAACTTAATACAAAATACAGTTTTTTTAAAAGAGTAACTGCGGAGTTTCTTATAGATTCTTCTCTGCAGAATCTACATTCCGAATCGGATCTAGCTTCAAATTAACTTTAATCAGGTAAATCATTAAAACGAGTATAATTTTAATTTGTAAAACGACAATTCAAAAGTGACGTTGAAGTATAAATGTGTACAGTAATATTGAATTTTAAGTCTAAAATGACCTATTTGAAGTTAAGCTACATTTTTCTATTAAAAATTACATTTCGTAAAAAGGTGTGTCAATTAAGTGTTGCCACTGTTCTCGCATCTTCCATAGATCTAAATTTTCTAATGATACTCTAAAGGTTGTTAAGTAACTTAAAATTTTTAAACAATTAATTTAACTCCACGGCACTGAAACCAAGCTCATTAGTGGCAGAGCTGAAGGCCTGCTGCCAGTCGCTAGATATTATATATTAAAGTTAATCACTTTCGAAATGTTTTAACCAATTAATTTAATTTTGCAGCGGTGAAACTAAGCTCACTAGTGGCACAACTACAGGCTTGCTACCAGCTGACCACTAGCGGCAAGTTCTCAGAGGCAGTGACCAGACTCAAGAGCCTGGCGCGCCTGGTGCCGCTGTTGCAGCTGGAGACGCGCCAGGAGCTGGCGGAGGCCACGCAGCTGCTGGCCATCTGCAAGGACTACCTCCTGGGCTTGGAGATGGAGACCGCGAGGAAGGGTACGTGTGCTTAAGATACAACCTAAGCTAAAACGACTTCTTGTTCAACTTCAGCTACGAAAATTACAACGTTGTGTTGTAATCGTAACACAGTAAAAACTCAACTGAAGACGATAATAACGAGATTGTAGTTTGTAAACCTAAACATTACTACGATATTAACAAGTGTTTCTACTGCACTAAAGACTGAAAATGCAAAGGTTATTAATAGGGTTACGAATAACAGTATTTGTTTAGATAAATATTTCAAGAAAAGCGCGTGTTAATGGTATAGAGATGGATTCCTTCGTTGACCTTGGTAGTTAATTCTCGATGATCAAAAAAAAAATCGCAGTTACCCATACTAGGAACTATTCACATAACTATAGATGATTTGCCTGTATTAAAAGGATTTGGAAATTCCGTAGTTCATTCTGTGGGTAAAATTAATGGCGAAGTACAAATTGATAGGGTGAAAGCTTATTGTACCTAATGATGTTATGGAAGTGTCTTCCATGATAGCACAGGCTTTTACATAACAGCATCATGTAATAATTCAGAAAACTGGTGAACATTTTGATATTTTATATAATAGTTTTGATGACATAATGAAAACTGAAAAAAATAAGAAGTCTTAATCGTAAACGTTCCCAAATAACTAGCTTAGGCATTTTGGGGGTATATACAGAGCACAAATACAAAGGGGCACTTTACGTTGTTGGGGGCTTGCGTAATGATCTAAACTCCGCTTACTTTATCCCGGATTAAATTTGACGATGGTGGTAATGGGCGAACAGTAATCAACAATTTAAGCTCTAAGTCATTAAATTTAACAAATGGTATATTAATTACTCGAGGTATTGTTGCGAACCAGGAATCAATTACAATGTTCTCCACGTTTCTGTATCCAAGGATCAGCAAATGAATCCAATCATTGCTGCAGATTTAAATATATCGGGTGATTTAGAACAAACTGCGGTTGACGAGTTGTTAATATTGTCAAATAAATATCGACATTGCTTCGCTTCTTCTTTTTCCGAGTTAGGACACTCTTCTGTTTGCGAGATGAATATTGATTTGCCCAATGTTGAACCGGTAGTTTACAGACTCTATAGGTTGTCTATGAAAGAATAGGAAGTAGTCAGGGAAACGGTGAATGAACTTTTAGAAAATTATATTGTACGGCCTTCAGTATCCCCATTTGCTAGCCCTTATATAGTCATTATAAATTTAACAGAATGCCCTTCGGCTTGGCAAATGCCCCAGCGACATTCCAAGGAATGATGCATCAGATTTTAGATGGCTTACGCCATAAGGAAGCTATGGCTTATTTGGATGATATAATTATTCCATCCAGAACTATCAAAGAAGGAATGGAAAAGTTAGTTGATATTGTTAGCTGAATCGGGTCTTACACTTAAATTTTTAAACGTTATGTCAACTACTTAGGCTTTATTATCTTTAGTAAGGGTATCCAACGGGGATCCGATAAATTGAAATCCGTAACATCACATAACACCGAACACCAGTAGATAAACATACTGTCAGACAATTTTTTAGAGGCTAAAGAGTTTTTTTCGTAGGTTTGTAAAAGAGTTCTCGATTATTTATTTGACTTTGAAATAGAGTATAGAGTAAGTTCATCAATGGCGCATGTGGACGCTTTGAGCCGTAACCCATCTACCAATAATAATCGTTCTGAATGAACTATTAATGCAGTAACTGAAAATGATTATCGGCTTTCAACAGTACAAAATTCTGATTTGGAGATACAACGAATTATTGGGACGATGTGGTAGAGATAAAAAGTAACTACAAACTCAAAAATAGTAAACTTTTTAGAATCACAGCTGAAGCTGATAGATGGGCTGTGCCTAAAAGTGTCCGTTGGCAAATCATTAAACAAAACCACGATGATCTAGGCCATTTCGTGGTAGACAAGACGTTAGAACGCATAAAGTTTTGTCACTAAATATGAAGGCCCTTGTCTAGAATGTGCATATAGTAAGACACCCGGTGGTAAGAGAACCGTTTTTTTTTACACATCTATATGAATCATGTTGGGCCATTTGTGTGTAGTAGCAAAAAAAAAACGTACATTCTAGTATTGATTGACCCGTTTACGAAATATATTTCATTAAAACCTGTAAAGAGTACCAAATCCAAAATAAATAACGGTAACAAAATAATAATCAGTAACGTTTACACGATTTACTGTCTACTTATTAAAATTATAAATAAATTTATAACGATATAGCAAAAACCTAATAAAATTAACATGAAATTACCGTTTTCTTTAACAATTATATATATTTTTTTATAGCAATGCCGAAAAACACGCTCGAAGAACAGAAACGGACGTGCGAAATGGCCGCCTACTTCACCCACTGCAAACTACAACCCGTCCACCAAATCTTGACCCTCAGAACAGCTCTAAACATGTTCTTCAAACTGAAGAACTATAGAACCGCTGCATCCTTTGCCCGACGGCTCTTAGAGCTTGGTCCTAGACCGGAAGTAGCCCAACAAGCGAGAAAGATTCTCCAAGCTTGCGAAAAGACACCAACAGACGAACACCAACTTTTGTACGACGAACACAACCCGTTCAATATCTGTGGAATCAGCTATAAGCCTATTTATCGAGGAAAGCCTGAAGAAAAATGTTCCCTGTGTGGCGCTAGCTTTATGCCAGAACATAAAGGGAAGCTGTGCCCCGTGTGTGGCGTTTCAGAGATCGGCAAAGATGTATTGGGACTAAGAATTTGTCCGCTGCAGTTCCAGAGATAATTTATAAATGTATTATTGACTTTATTGTATAAGACTTATGTTAAATAAAATTAATATTATATTATATTATATTATATCGACTATGGTGTTTGATTTTGAAATGAAAGGTTGTTTGGGTTAACAATTAAAACAGTTTTATTTGTCATACAAAACTTATACACTAACATTTCAAGAGTGTTTTTTACATCACACAGCTTCTGGTTTTGGTTCTTTAGTCCTGAAAGAAAAGAAAAATTATGAATTACGAATATTTCTAATTAACTTTAAATTTTAAATAATCTGAACGGTCAATTACTGGTAAATTTATAATTTGTTCCATGTATAAATAATGATACAATTAATAATATCATCATTATCGCTTTAGACTAATTTATAGAGCTAATATCTTAACGAAATAATTAAGAAATATATTTCAGAATAATATTTATTTATTTATCAACTTTATATACTCTGATCAACTGTTGTAACAAGTAAAACGTAGCAGATATTTACAGATAAGTTTTAAAAGAAGTGTTTAGATATTTATTACCTGTTATTAAGCATATCCTGAATTTCGTCGAAAGTTTTCCCTTTCGTCTCTGGCAGCAATGGACTAATGGAGAATATAAAGCCAAGTCCACAGCAGATAGCGAGAATCCAGAAAGCAGTGTAGATACCGTAAGACGCGGCCACATCACGGAAGAATCTAGAAAATATTTTATATTAAAAAATACGATTTAATACGATATTTTTAATATATTGATATAGTTTAAAACGACTGTGAACTTTACGTCTGTTTTAAAAAGAACTTTAACAATAAAATTGTCGTTTGGAATTAAAGATAAGTATTTTAGGGTAACATTTATTGTAAACGACTAGATCGGCAAACAAGCTTTCGGCCTACCTTATAGTAGGCGGTTATCGTAGCCTATACACGGAAGCATCGCAAGTATGTTAACGACCCTACCCCCGACCCTGTCCAGAAGTCCACCTCACTCACACACACCACCGAACCCACACCACAGGAACACAATACTACTTGAGTACAGTTTTATTTGGTTGTGACCTGCAAGGTGGAAATACTTCCCCAGTCGAGCTGTTCCAATTTTAAGCTGCATATTTCCTGCTGTGCCTCAGTAAAATTTAAATAGAAAGTATAAATAAAAATGACCTGGTCCAGACGAACCCAGCCAGCCAGCACATGAAGGAAGCGATACCGCTGGCAAGACATTTGGTTCTTACGGGGAACATCTCCGCGACCAAGATCCATGGTACTGGACCAACACCTAAAATTGTTACATCGCTTTATACGATCAATTAAAATCATGAAATTTTTTTGGAATAAAATGATGGAAACACGCGTCTTTAGAAATAAAGAGGCAGGTACCACAAATAAATGTTTGTGAATGAACATTTATTTGTGGCACCTACTTACCACAAATAAATGTTCAGGCAATTTATTTTACTATTTTTTTGAGTTTACTTCTTACGAAATGATACAAGGACGGTGATATACAAAAATATGGGGAGTGAAATAGTATGAAACAACGGACGCTGGCGTACAGTGACGCTGAGAGTGACGTTTTACAGCGCTTATAGCTGTTTATTTAAGATGCCGATAAAAATAGCAAGCGTCAATACACAAAAAACATATGTTTTGATTTTAGTTTTACAGAATATTTCTTTTAATTTGTGTGGCATTTGTGCTTTTGTATTGTGTGTGTTCCCCGAACCACGACATCGGAGAAAATCCTATTGAGAGCCGTTAGTGTGAAGCATTTATTTATTATTTATTACTAGCTGCCCTGACAGATTTCGTTCTGTCAAAAATTAATAGTAAAAATAATAATTTTTTCATTTTTTTAAAGTATTAAACCTTGGCTTTAAGAAACACAAAAAATAAATTAGCCGAATTGGTCGAGCCATTCTCGAGTTATGCGCTTACCAATATTCATTTTTATTTATACAGATTGAATACAACGTAATCGTTTTTAAGGAGTAAACTGCATTCGTGTATCGGAGCTGACACACATATTCTTTTGTTATAAAGAAGTAACTGCACATAGGAAGAACGATTTAGTGTCATATCTTACTCATACTTACCTAGAGTAAAAAGTATCATGTAGATAATGAGGCATAAAAGTGGAAGGAATGCCCATGATTCAACGTTGTATTTGAAATGTGAATCTAGTAAAGCGTAGATGCCTATAATACCCTAAAACAATAAACATAAATTGATTTCA
The DNA here is from genome assembly GCF_905220565.1 of Melitaea cinxia. Lineage (NCBI taxonomy): Eukaryota > Metazoa > Arthropoda > Insecta > Lepidoptera > Nymphalidae > Melitaea > Melitaea cinxia. The sequence goes on from NC_059416.1 coordinate 4,540,648, forward strand.
AGTTATCTGAATCTTCTATTAAGAAGATTTTTGCATTTACAATAACAATATATTATGAGTAAAAGTTACCAAAAATATAGTGAGACCCAGCGACGTCGTCCACATCAGAAGTTTTCTTCCTAGTCGGTCCACTACAAGGGGTGTTATACAACTCGTTATTACCTAAATAAAAAGAAATAGTAGCTATATAACAGATGTTTCGTTTTAGGCACTGTTAAATAACAGATATATATGAGGTCCAATATAAAGACCTTACTCCAAAGCACATTACTACTCGTAAGTATTGAATGTTTTTGTGTCTAAAATTCAAAATCAAAATCAAAAACAGCTTTATTCAAATAGGCTCCAAGAGCACTTTTAAATCGTCATTTTACAAATAAAACTTTAAAAATCAATTATTATATTCATAGAAGTAAAGCTACCACCGATTCGGAATGTAGATTCTGCAGAGGAGAATCGGCAAGAAACTCCGCAGTTACTCTTTTGAAAAATAATAAATAAACCGTATTTTAGTACAAAATTAGTAACATGTTGCATAAAATGCAGCATCACTAAGTCCACACATCTTTATTAACTATGTAATCCTGCACTGAGTAATAAGCTTTATCTATTAATTTTTTAAATAAAAACTTTAAACATATAACTTTAAATTTATGTTGAGACAATTCCAAAATCGTTTGTGGGATTTTATTACATAATATATATAATTGAACTTGTAATGGCAAATTATCGTATAAAAACATCTATTAACTTAAATAATATATCTCTCTGATCTGAGTCTCTGATCATTTATCACCTTTAAAGGGAACGTACCCATATTACGTGACCCGTTTTTACATGTTTTTTTTAAATATTTTTTTCTCATTTTATTTCTTGTTAGATGTTAAACGAAGCTAATTTTATATTTGCGAAAAAACAGAATATTTGTGTAATTCGATATAAATTAAAACATTATATTGGAGACTCACTTGAACAACACCCATAATGATAGTTCCATCTGAGGCAGATATCCGCGTGCCAACTTTCACTAAAAGTTCTTCCATATAAAACAAAAGGACATCGATCCCGGACAGTTGTAATAACATCGCTAAGAACACGCAAATGCCTAAAAAATACCACTAAATTAGCCACATAATAGGGATTTCAATAACTTAAGTGATAAATAATGATTTATATGTCGAAGATGGATGTGGAAATAACCTAAGATAGTCTGAAAGGAAATTTACTACCTTATTGCAAAACTAAACAGTTCGATTTAATTCGTTTGTATTAATATTTACTATATTAAAAAACTCATATCTTTTTAATGTTTTTACGAGTTAGTTATATTTGCGTTGATCAATATTACATAATAAAATTAGCAAATTTAATAATAATAATATTGTACCTATTGATACATTATGCTTGACAAATAATGTAATATGAGGATTAAAAAGAAGTTTTATTTTAATTTTACCTAAAGCCTTTATATTTCCTCTAGTAGCCCACAAGTCTTTAACGCTAGGTTCCACTCTGAACTCTCTCGCTACCATTGCTTGTAGTCCATCTAGTTCAGACTGTACGACGTCTTTAGATAAACCTCGCAACTTTTGTAAAATAGTCGAAGCTTCATCAATTTTACCTGTTTGTTATAAAAACATATATTAATAGATTGGACACATTAGTAATCAGTGGTTCTAGTGATTATCATACCCAAAGAAATACACTATTTGAAGAACTACATTACTTAATTATTTAAATATATCTTTCTTGTGAATACCCAGCTTATGTATTAGTGTTGTATAAAAATTACCTAAGTAACGTTCAGTATAAACAAAAATAAACAAAATGTTACCTTTATAAACCAAGAAGAATGGTGTTTCTGGTATGAACCAAGTAAAGGGGACGTAGAATAGTGACAGTATACCGCCAGTCGCCGTGAGCCCCCAGTATGTTGAAAACGGACCAATAGCATATGCCAGGAGGAAGCCAATGTTGATGAAGAGCAAAAATAGGGCACTGAGGGATCCGCGGATTTTGTCCTGAAAAGAAAGAAAGTTTTCAATTAAATTGCTTCATAATACAATAATTTATTTTTAAAGTTTTAATTTGTAAAATGATTCTTGTTTGATTCGATTTTGATAGTGCAATAAGTTTTTAAAAGATGCCTTTAAAGTGTTAGCAATAAAGCAAAAAGCAAATATCTACTAGTTGAAACGATGAACGTCGTACCGCCACTTTTTTTTAATGAATATTTTATGGTTATGTTTTATTTTCCACTAGACTTACATTGTACTGATAATAATGAACACAGCAAAAAAAAAAAACAATTTTTGCTGTAGTTTGGAAGTTATGCGCGTACATACCTACATGTTATCTTAATTAAAAGACGGGCTCCAAAAGGATTTACTCCTGTGTTGGGGGTTTGAAACAAACACATTACAAAAGCACAGACACTCATCTGTATGATCTATATAAATGTTTGCCATGTGCGGGGATCAAACTCGCGACCGCCAACGCAATAGCCAGAGTTGTGACCGTTACGCTAATCCGTCGTCTATTCTGAGTGTTTGCGACAGTCAACGTAGAACAGGTTTGAGTTGGTACACAAGTTTATTATTAATTTATTAGCAATCTTTATAATCAGATAATGTCTATTAATATCTAATTATAATAATCAATTTACAATTAAAATTTACTCAATTACGTTAGATATGAAATTTTTCTCACGCATGCATAAAACTAGAATTAATAACGAACAAACTCCCATACGGAGGGTTCTGTATAATTTTAATTGTAGCAGTCGTCTTGAATGAAGGCTCGTTTAAATTTCAACATCATTCTATTTTACTTATTTAACGTTATGATTGATTGATTGATTGATTGACTTGGCCAGTAACATCCCAATGAAGAACATAGGCCTCTTTCTCCATGAAGGAGAAGGGTCCTCTACTGCGGGTTGGCGGATTATATTGACGTTATAGTTTACAATTTATACTTCTTATAACCCTATTCTCTATTATTTTTCATTTGTCTGTGTGTTTAACTTCCTGTATTATGGACGCTGAAAGTACCTACTTAATCAATTTAATTATATTATTTACTGTTTTAATGATATAGCCATATGATAAACAGAAGGACGGATGGATTGACAATAATAGAATTTCAGGTACGTAACTCTAAGAACGGTTATTGACCTTTAATATGTTTTAAATTATGGAGTTTTCTCACACATTTTAAGACACATTATAGCGAAGTCCTGGTGTTCGGGATTTCTATAAATCTGAAAATATCACACGTTACGATTTGGTACACAATTTTTAATTGCAAAGCGATTAGATAGGTACTATCGAAATTAAAAAAACTTGCTTGTCATTGATTGAATCGTATTTACTTATTTAGGTTGTGATTGAATGTTACGGTTGGTTGTTTTATCGGTTGTTTTTAAAATCGGAGCCTTTACAAATCTATTTTTATTTTAGCTAACCACATAGTTTTATAATGAACACAATTAATTTAAATTAATGTTTGGTGTGTATAAACTGAAAAGTTACTAGTAAAAATTATTTCATCGGGAGTATTGCAGGCGCGTAGCTGACCCTATTCCCGACCATCCCCAGAAGCTCTGGCAACCTTACTCGCCAAGGAACACAACAGTACTTGAGAGCAATATTATTTTGTTTTGTTTAAAGAACGTAAGGATGAAGTACATCCCCAGTACGGATGCTCAAAATTTTAAGCAAGGTATTTTCGTGCCTCTGATTCAGTTTAATATCCCTGGTGGGTATAGGCCTCTTTCTCCATGTAGGAGGATTGGAACTTGATCCACCACGCTGCTCCAGTGTGAGTTGGCTGATTTATTCCCAACCACGTGTAAAGGTTGCTATCCGGTATCTATGATAACGATTGGGACCGACTGCTTAACGTGCTCTCCGAGGCACGGTGGGGAGACCTACAAGGACAGACAACCAAAACCGAAAAGAAATATTGTAAATACTCGTACAAATATCCATCCCGAGCGGGAATCGAACCAGAGCGACGTCTGCTGTGCCCTTTCTCGATAACTTCAAATGAGTTGTTGAATCGAAAGTCAAATTAAAGCTGCCTCTAAAAGCTTCATCTATCTATTACGTATCTCTGTAAGTTGGCGGATACTTTAACGAGATACTTACTTCCTATTCCTGTATAGATTAACCATCAATTAAGTGTCTGTAATTACGCATGTAATTACTAATTACTTTAATGTATACAAGGTTATTGACCATAAGGGCAGTTAGTGAAATAAAAATCTATTCTAATATTATAAAGCAGAAAAGTTTGTGTGTTTGTTTAAAAACACTAATCTCAAGAAGCACTGGTTCGAATTTAGAAATTATTTTTGTGTTGGATAGCCCGTTAGCCGATGAAGGCTATAAGCTTTTTTTCTTAAATTAAAGTATGTGAAACCGCAGGGCATAGATAGTATATTATATATTAGTTGTTGGGGATTATGAATATTCAATAAACTTTGTATTAACTTGTAGAACTTGTGTGCTTTACTAAGTGACTAAAACCTTTCGTAGAGGGAACACGCTTTAAAATCTAAGTTAGTATTTAATGGAGATCTAATGTATGGATAGATGGCATGTATATAAATAGTACGTGAAGTATTTCGTTTTGAAGTCCGTTGGCGCAGTTTGAACTGACCCTGCTAATAGGCTTTGAGCTCGAACCTACGACAGATTTGCTCCGAGTCTGGGGGTAATATAAATATAATACATGTGCTGATTTATATATGTATTATTTGTATATATATTTATTGATTTTTTTTTATAGTAATATCATTTAGTTGTTACCTATAACATAATCATTAATTTGCTTATCTTAGGAACAGACGACCTCGTAGGTATGTCAAAATTATATATTTATTTAAGTATACAAACAGAATTGTAACTAACCTCAGCTATCTCCCCAATATACAAGGGCACAGTGGCAAATTGCATGCCGGTAGCGCAACCCCACATGATGCGGGCGGCGTATAAGGTCGGCAGGTTGGTCGCCACACCAGCCAGCAACCAACCGAGCAGCAGAGGAACGTTCGATCCCATAACGATCAACCTCCGACCGATGCGATTTGATAATGGAACTGTTATCAGTGGTCCTGGAAGATTACTTGGTATATAAATACAGTTGAATTCATTAATGATTATGTAGTGTATGAATTATCTGTTTAATATTTCAAAAATTAGCGGGACATTTCATTTCGAAGCTCGAAAAAAGTAGTAAAGTTGAAAAAAATGAAATAGGTACTTTTATTAATACAAAAATAATTTATTTAAAATCATACCATATATTAAACCAACTATCACTTCATCACTTCAGCCTATCGCAGTCCACTGCTGGACATAGGCCTCCACAAGTTCGCGCCGAAAATGGCCTGAACTGTTGCCTATAGTCACCACGCTGGACAGACGAGTTGGTGACCGCAGGAATAACAAAGCAATGGTACTTAAGAAAAAAAGGGAGTAGGATTAAAAATAGTCTTACCAAGTAATCCTCCAAGAACAAGCAATGACCCTATCCATGATTCCTCCTGTAATGTAGGCGCCCGTGGTAGGGGGGAGTTATTTGAAGCAAGCTGCGGGAATACTGGGGATGTCCACCCCATAGACATCCCAGTGCATAGACTGCCATAGCTTGCTGTAATTAAATTAAATTTGTTTATAGTAAATTGCAAAAAAAACAAAGTGGTTTTCAAAGTATATGAATAATTCGCATTCAGCTTGTAATATCCAACAGCTGGGCATAAGTCTCTTTCTCCATGTAGGAGCAGGATTGGAGCTAAATTTACTACGCTATTCCACTGCGAAATGGCGGATATGTTATTTACTATTAGTAACGATTATTTATTTATTTATTAATCAATACGTAAAGTACGAGTGTGTATGTTCTCTAACAAAATCAAAAATTGCTTTTTTTCGAATAGGCGTCAACAGCACTTTTGAATTGCCATCTTATAAATTAAATTTTTCCACCGATTCGGATGCAGAAAGATTCGGCGAGAAACTCCGCAGTTTAGTTTAAAAAAAAGGGTTAGAAACAGTTATACATAGGTGTTAATAAAAATTTAAGCTTACTTTGTGCAACAAATTACAGGAAATTCTCTATAAAAGAAATGAAATACTAAGAGGATAGTTGGACTACTTAACTACTTTATCAAACAACTAAATAAACTTTTAACAAACAAAAAAAGAAAAGAGAGAGAAAATGAATAATATGAAACTAGAAAATGCAAGTCGAATTTGTACATTAAGAATACCGTACGACAAAAATGGTAATAAAATTTATTATGCTCAAAAAATTGTAATAGACGAAAAACTTGGAATAGACGTTTTATCCTTAAATGTATGATTGAATGTAAAATTTTTATATAACAATGTTATCTTAAATTTTTTATACTCGTAATGCACCTTCACGATTTATGTAGATTATTATTTACTTAAGTGTTTTATTTTTTATTTCTTGAGTCAACTATTTTTTAAGTCAAAGTAAACGTAAAATCCTATCTATAATATAGAAATGAGTCGCTGAATGTGTTGCTAAGCGCAAAACTCGAGAACGGTTGGACCGATTTCGCTAATTCTTTTTTTAAAATATTCCTTGAAGTACGAGGATGGTTCTTACAGAGAGAAAAATTCTAAAAAAAAAAAATTAATAAAATTAAAGAATCGACTGTTAGGCGATACGAAGTTCGCCGGGTCAGCTAGTTCATTATAAAAATTTAAATAAAAAAAAACCTGTGTTATGATATATTTATTTTGGTTTGTATAATATAATAAAGGTATCCACTGCAATATATTGTTTGTAATATTATAAAAACGTATATATGCTTGAAATTCATCATTTAATGTTGTACATCAATCTTTTTTGTAAAAGATTTTTATACATATACCAACTTAGCATTTTTCAACTGAATCTGCTTCAAAGCAAATAGTTGTGATAGGCGGACAAATTAGCAAGACCTGTGAGTATATCTTTTTGAAATCGTAACAATGCTGAGGTAACTATTTACGTTCAAATTTCTTAACCAAATATTTAATTTAAATATTTTCATTTAAAAAAGAGACTATGACTTGACAACGCTATATATTCAGCATTAATTTACAAAGTAATTACAGTAAATTAAATCACTTATTCACAACCTTACGCGTCAGCTCACGGACGCCCACTGCTGAGCATAAGCCTCTCCTAATGCTTTCCACGACGATCGGTCCTGCGCAGCACGCATCCAGCGGCTTCCCGCGACCCTGACCAGATCGTCGGTCCACCTCGTGGGGGGCCTGCCAACGCTGTGGCGCCCGGTACGTGGTCGCCACTCGAGAACCTTTCCGCCCCATCGGCCATCGGTCCTTCGAGCTATGTGCCCTGCCTATTGCCAATTCAGTTTTGCGACCCTTCGAGAGATGTCGGTTACCCTGGTTTTCCTACGGATCTCCACATTTCTTACTCTATCACGCAGGGAAATACCCAGCATTGCCCTCTCCATCGCCCGCTGAGCGACTTTGAGCCTTCTTAAGAGGCCCATATTTAGCGACCACGTTCACTTACACTTATTGTTCAATAATTGTCTACTAATCAAATGACATTTTATTCATTATGCGCATTATTGTATTATCGTATTGTATTAAATAATAAATCAGTGGTTTACACTTCATTACCTTTAGCATATTTATTGACTTTTAAAAAACAAGGTTGCTATTATTGATGAATTTACAAAGTAAAACTGTTCTTATTGAGGTAGGGCACAGCAGAAAATCATCATAGCAGCCTTTCGCAATCCACTACTGGACATAGGCCTCCACAAGTTCACGCCAAAAATGGCGTGAACTCATGTGTTTTGCCCATAGTCACCACGCTGGGCAGGCGGGTTGGTGACCGCAGGGCTATTTTGGGCTTTGTCGCGCCGAAGACGCTGCTGCTCGTCTTTGGCCTGTGTATTTCAAAGCCAGCAGTTGGATGGTTATACCGCCATCGGTCAGCTTTTTAAGTTCCAAGGTAGTAGTGGAACTGTGTTATCCTTAGTCGCCTCTTACGATACCCACGGGAAGAGAGGGGGTGGCTATATTCTTTGATGCCGTAACCACACAGCACAATGATGATGATAATAGCGAGTAAAGCGACCGTAACTCCTGAATAGGTCAGGGATAGGGAGTAGATACTTCTGGTGTTGCAGGCATCTATAGGCTACGGTAACCATTTACCATCGCGAGGGCCGTACGCTTATTTGTAGCTCTAGTGCTTTAATAAAGATTTTGGAATACCTGTAGCAATGTGATGATGGTCCTTGATTTAGTTTTAGTGGACTAGCAAACTTCAAATTAAGATTAGAATGGTAAGATCCTGGTAATAATTTAGGTGAAAAAGGTTTTTATTACAAGACCCAAGTGAGACACGTGTAATAAATTGTTAGAAACGTGTCTGTATGATAATCAACAACAAACAACAAACAAGATTAATGATCAATACATATTCTAAGGTTAATAATGATAACAAAAATAATAGTTACACTGTTGTTTATTTTGTGGCTACCAATTAATATACAAGTATCATAAAAATTATTAAAAAAAATTTGAGAGTATCTTTTATACGCACCATATTTTATAGTCACCGAAATAGCTATAAAAGATACAGCCTGTGTATTTGGTTTATTTTAAAAATAAGTTTCAACCTTCTCTTACAAGTTTCGGCAGGATCTTGATTTTATTATACATTTTTAAAGATTTTATGGAAAACATTTTATTAAAATTGCAGTTTATAATCATTTTCCGTTTATTACTTTATAAATGCTCCTGTACTGTACATTTAATATACTGTTAGTTGATCACCTTGAATTAAGCTCGCGCAAACTGGTGCTTTACGGCTACATGGTGGAAATAACCTTTAATGCAAGAATACAAATGCAGAATACAATAGATTTACAATAATTTGAAATTTATGTAGCTTTTTTGCGTGTATGTATTATGATACGGAATTATCTACTTGAAACATCCTCGAGTACGCTTTTTTGGACGAAAGGCTATCTAAACGATAACAAAAACAAATCTAAAAATACAAATGAACAAATAAAAAATTCTCAGGGGAATTTTGTAGTTAATTTTTAATAAGTTCATTCTTAATAAGTTAAGAAGAAATCTGCTTTTGAAAGATTTTTTAATAGCAGCTTTTTTCAATTAACTTGGGTTACATTTTTTGTTCACAGATAAACATAATAAAATACATTAAAATAACTTTAATAGGACAAAATTCGGTAAAGTTTTCACCAATGACTATTTGTTGGAATATATATTAAATAAAACTATTTATAACATATTTAAGCCGTGTTTACTTCTTATCCAACATACATAAGTCTTGGAAAAATTACAGAGTCAAATAATATGTCATAGGAATGTGTTCTATTTACAAAATATATATAAAACCTTCACTCCTCCTAACGCATTCCTATACTATTGATCAGATTCTCCAATCTTTGGGATTGCAGCCCTTTAGTTAAAATATCAGCTTCCATCCTCTCTGTATTCACATAAATAATATAAACTGTTTTCTCCTTAACGTGCTGTCGAATGAAATGCGTTCTCAAATCAATATGCTTGGTTCTATTGCTCACAATTTCATTCTTGCACATCTGTATTGCCGCTTGACTGTCGCTATATATAAGTACACTATTTTGTTGCTTACAGGCAATGCTATTCCACAACATTTTTAAATGTATAGCCTCCTTTACGGCTTCTGTTAATGCCATGTACTCCGCCTCGGCTGTAGACAAGACTACTGTTCTTTGTTTCCTTGATTCCCAGCTAATGCATCCACCAGCTAATTTGAAACAATATCCTGTGTAGGATCGTCTGTCAAGTGTACACGATGCCCAATCTGCATCTGCAAATCCATAAATGGGACATTCAGTTTTCTCGTAAATTATTCCGAGCTGTAAAGTTCCTTTTAGATACCTTAGTACCCGTTTCGCACATTTAAAATGTTCTTCACCGTAGTAGTTATTAAATTGTGATAAATAACTAACAGCAAACATTATATCTGGCCTGGTAGCCACAGCAAGAAACATCAATGTTCCAATCAAATTCTGATACGGTAAGTTTTCTACTTTCTTTTCTTTTTTATCTAATTTTAATCGTGCTTCTATGGGTGTACTTACTGGTTTACAGTCCTCCATCTTATATTTACAAAGAACTTTCTTAGTATAATTTTCTTGCGATATCTTAATTTTTCCCTGTTTTATATTAACTTGTATACCTAAAAATTCAGATGGTTTTCCCAAGTCTTTCATATCAAACTTTGTTGTGAGAAAATTCTTTACCTTTTGTAACTTCTTTTCTGATGTATACGCAATCATTAAATCGTCAACGTAAAGACAAATTAATATTTTATCTCCTCCTTCTTTAAAAGAATACATACAAGGGTCTGCTGGTGACGGTTTGAAACCAAAAGATTTTAATTCTGTGTCCAACTTTTTGAACCATTGTCTTCCAGATTGTTTCAAACCATATAATGCCTTTTTTAATTCACAGACCTTTTCTCCTTTTACATTCCTTAGGTCTTCTAACATTCTCTTTGCTTTAACTAATAAGTTTGAATTTTGATTGCTACTTTCATCGTTTATAATTTCAATTAAATATTTTTCTAAATATTCTGGTGCTTTCATTTGAATTTCCTCATCCAAATCACCATTTAAATATGCAGTTGTGACATCCATCTGATTCAACAAAAGATCTTCTTCTACAGCTACTGCTAGTAGTAATCTTAGTGAACTCAACTTTGCAACAGGTGCCCACGTCTCATTATAATCCATTCCTGGTCTCTGGCTAAACCCCCTTGCTACGAGGCGAGCTTTCTTTCTCTGTCCTTTATCTTTCAGAATCATCTTAAAATCAATAACATTTCTACTTTTATCTTTAGCTTTAATTTTCCATGTACCATTTTTTACATGTGACATCATTTCTGACTTGATAGCTTCATGCCATTCATCGTCCATTTCTGAGTAGGCTTCCTCGTCACAACTATAATTATACTCATTACTTTGTTTGTTGTAAAGAACTTCTTCATAGTCATCTCCTAAAAAATAGCTTTTAAACCAATCTGGTTGCTTTCTAATTCTTTTAGGTCTTTCATGCCTGTCAAGTATAATTTCATCTGGTTCTTCTTCAGGACATGAATCATAAATTTCGGGTTCAGAATGTGAGTTCTCTACATTTTGATCCATTATCTTATTTTCTCTAGTTTCTCTTTCTACTAGGACAGGTAAGTTATTTTCAGCATCCTTTTGAGCAATTAAATCTTTTTCTTTATTGTTTTCAAAAATATTTATTTCTATTTCAGGTTCCTCGCGTTCCAATTCTACTACCTCAATTTGTTTATCGTAATAAAACATTTCTAAAATTTTCACGTCCCTACTGACAATGACATCTTTCTTTTTAGGCAAATATATTCTAAATGCTTTGGCATTTGATGCATATCCCATAAAAATACCTTCTTCTGCCTTGGGTGTAAATTTTCCCTTCCTTTTCTTATTGAGGACAAAAGCCTTTGAACCAAAAACATGTAGGTGATTTCCTGAAGGTATACGACTAGCCCATTTTTGATATGGCGTCTCACCTTTCAATGCTTTTGCCGGGCTTCTATTAATTAAATAATTCGCTGTGTTTATAGCTTCAGCCCACAAGAATTCTGGGATATTACCTTCAATTAATAAACATCTTGCCTTGTCGAGTAGTGATCTATTTTTCCTCTCACTTAAACCATTTTGTTGAGGCGTATAAGGCGCGGACAGCCTTCTCTGAATACCATGTTCCTTTAAAAATTCATTAAAATCATTATTACAATATTCGGTTCCATTATCCGACTGTAAAAATTGTATTTTTCCTTTCATTTGATTTTCTACCTCGGTCTTGTACTGTTTAAACTTATTCAATACTTCACTTTTATTTTTCATAAAATATACGTAACCGTATCTTGTAAAATCATCGGTAAAAGTGACGAAATATTTATTTCCAGCAATAGTATCACAACGCATAGGCCCACAGACATCAGTGTGTATTATTTGTAAAGACCTTGTAGATTTCAATGCTTCATGTGTATGAAACGGTAAAACTGTCATTTTCCCTTTAATACAAGTTTCGCAATTACCTAATTTTTCATCATTGTTAATTATTAATCCGCGCAGCAGTTTATTCCTTGATAGTAGTTTTAAGTCACTTTCATTTATATGACCAAGTTTCCGGTGCCATCTCAGAATATTATTTTCTTTTCCAGGTACTAAATTAGCATTTTCAATGACATTTTTATTGACATTTTCAACTTGCAGATAATAGAGTCCATTTTCTCTGACAGCCGTAACTAAAACCTCTCCCTTGTCATCTATAATAAATGCTTTATTTTTATTAAACAAAACTATATTTCCTTTATCAGTAATTTTTCCCACAGATAGTAGATTTACTGATAATTCTGGTACATATAATGTATCAAGGAGGTTATACTGCATATTTTTTATTTTTATTTCAACTTTTCCTTTACCTGCTATATCTGCTGTGTGATTATTTGATGCTAGTTTAAGAGAACCTGTTTCATCGTGTATATTAGAAAAATTCTCTTTCACTCCTGTCATATGGGATGAGCACCCACTATCTAAGCACCATTTATTATTATTTTCTTTAGCTGTGCTATGCAAACAAGTCGGTAATATGCCGAAGCTTTTCTGCTTCTCAACAGAAGAATCTTTTCCGTTTCTTTTGATAAATTTACCTTTCGACCAGCACTCAGATGCCTTATGCCCCTTCTTTTTGCATTTAAAACATATTGGTTCAGTAAAATTCGTTTTAGAATATTTTTTATTCTTATTATAAAATGCACCTTCAACCTCTCTGCTTGTGCAACTCTGTCGAGCGTCAGTCTCTTCTATGATTTTGATTTTTAGATCTTCAGGGTTCGGTAAAACATCCCTTGATTCTATCGCTATTCTAAAGTTTTCGTAGGAGGTTGGTAAACTATAAAGCATCATAATACTCAGCAGTTCTGGGTGAATACTTACTTCCATGTTTTGCAATTTGTCTACAATATCCATGAAATTATTAAGGTGATCCCGAACATCTTCACGTGCTGTCATCTTTTTTACAACTAATTGTTTTAACAAACCGGCTTTTCGTGCAGGCCCAGAGCTTTGGTGGATAGACTTCAACTTATCCCACACCTCTTTTGAAGTAGTGCAGCCACTTACTTGTTTTAGCTCATTAGGTGACATGAGAAGTAATATCTCAGCCTTCGCCATCATGTCCTGTTTTTTATCGGCAACTTCGCCTGTTACGTATTTCCACAACTCATTTTTAATAAGGATGGCTTGAGCTTGTACGCACCACGTATCGTAGTTATCCTTTTTCAGCGGTTCAATCCGATAATTTGTAGACGTCATCATACTCGATTATTTTTGAGTTTACATGCAACTTCTCGCTTCTACAATTACTAACCACGCTCTGCTACCAAATGTTGGAATATATATTAAATAAAACTATTTATAACATATTTAAGCCGTGTTTACTTCTTATCCAACATACATAAGTCTTGGAAAAATTACAGAGTCAAATAATATGTCATAGGAATGTGTTCTATTTACAAAATATATATAAAACCTTCACTATTACATATAATCACTCTAAAGTAATGATGAGGTAAATAAATCAAAAATAAATTAAAACAAATGTAAATTACAAATAGAAACTCTTCAACAATAAACTATATTCAGCTAAAGATAAATGAATTATTATGTCAACTATAGCAAAATTTATACATGAACATCGATCTAGGAGAGCTTTCGTAAGTATCGGTTATTTTTACACAAATAGAAATAAATACAGTATGAACCGGAACAGAAGTTATAAATTAATAGTAACATCAAGTTTTACACTGCTTGAAGTTTCTAGGCTAAGGTATTCGCAAAAAAGTAAGTATATAATAAAGAAATCTTTAAAAAATATTGACGATTGCCAGAAAATAACCTTAGAGTTTATATTAATAGTGTTTAAACTTTTAACTAAAGCATACCTATTATTCGGATCAAGATTACATTAATGATAAAGATGTGAAGGTTTCTTGGCGCTGTATTGCATGCGAGACATCCCTGGTGTCAAATTTTGCGGACTTTAAATTCGGATTCCGAAATAAAGTCCGCAATTTAACAGTATTTGACTTTTTCTGAGTTTCACAGAGTTATAAAGACTTATTCTTTGAAAGGTATTAAATGTAGAGTTATGAAGTCTTTAAAAAAATCTTACAAATATATCCACAAGGGATTTTTTTACTTACATTGTTTTAACGTGTCGGTTGCCAATTCTTTTGCTCGTTTTTAGTGATTTTTTCATTGAATTCTACGTTCTGAATCTGTGATAGCTTTACTTTAACCATAATAAATTCGATAAAGACTAATACATAAATAATATATTAATGATAATATATAAATTTACATTAATTTTAAAAACGTCTAAACTACGAGCTTTCTGTCTTAAGGGGATCAATTCGCACACCTTTTCCATATTGAAAATTAAAAAAGAAGGTATGGTTGTATAAGAAGTTTTTCTCAGGCTGAAGTTCTAACTACAGGCGAACTGTGGGAAGGAATGTTTTTTAATAGTTTTTATGTATGTATTTTTTGTTTCCTTTCTATTAATATTTTGAATATTTTATATTAAACAAAAAACATTTTGCAGTCGTAATTGAGTACTGATTTATTTATAATTTTTTTTTGTTAACTGGCATTAAATTTGACTCGTCTTTTCATATTTTTAATAAACATATGAAAAGTTTATTTTGTCCTTGTATTTTCACTCGAATAAGTAGACGTGTTACGCGATTTTACAACATAAATAATCTTGAAATGGATTAATTATTTTTAAAATATTTGTAATGGTTATATCTTTTACCCGTCGTACTGTGGCTCTAATTCGGATCTCCAGCAATCTTTGTTAAGACTAATAATTCTTGAGAAAAGTACATTTAAATAAACATACAATTTTGTAAAATAACAATAGTGCTACAATATTTACCACCGGTTTTTATAAATCCTACTTTACAAATGGTAAAGGTTAACAAGATAATAACTGCCTTTGTACTAAGCCTTTAATATTGCAGGAATTTATTTGAAGGGCTTGTATGAACAAGTTTTGTTAATTAATACGTTGAGAAAATAAATTTTTTTCTTAATTTAGTTAAAAACAGTTTTTATATCAGTGAAATTTCATAAAATTAATTTAGTTTTTTTGCATATATTTTGTAGACAATGTATCTAATAAAATTAATAATGAATCAATTCTGAATATAAAATATGAAAAACAAAATTTACCTAATGACGCATATAAATATTGGTGCCATTTTAATTTCAAGTCTTGACCAAATTTGTCAAACATCACTCAAGCGATCACTCAATTTGAATATACAAACACTGTTTAATAATAACAAGTAAATCACAACTAATAGACGTGTACACTTACAGACATTGCCGTGAAGTCTGTACCAGTACTTAATTACCTCAAGTCCAGTTACATTCACATTTTTTTATTGTTATCTGTAATTGTTTGTAGAAAAAATAACTAAAGTACAAATAGTGTCAGAAAAAAATAATTAACAATTAAGATAGTAGTATTAAAAGCAATTTAAATAAGCTTTAAGAGATTTATCGGTTATATTTGGAATTGTAAAAAAATTACAATCTAGAATTGAAGTTCAGAGTATTCACTAAGATGAAGCAGCAGTGAAAATATGATTTCAGTGGTTTATAAAGAGATAAATTTGTTAAGCGATTTTTAATAATGACGTATGTCTGTTTTATGAATCTTCCTTCACCATCAAATTCTATGTAATATATTATATGTAATGTATGTATGTATGTATGTATATGTTTAATTATTTGAATATTTATAATAAATTTGTTGTAACTTGTACACCTATGCTGACGTTAGACCATTTCCTTTGCCTGGGAGAGATTGCTTTTTAGCGATAAGGCCGCCCTTTGTACCTAATGAATATATTGTTAATATTTTTTTTCTTTCTTTGCTATGTATCATTTCTGTTTTTGGTGTACAATAAAGCGTATTATTATTATTATTATAAACTGTAGTTGCCATGTCCAAAGTCTCAAATTACTTTGTTCAAATTTTGACAGGACATTTCCTACTTGTACCCTATACAAAAATAATCTAAAAGAAAAATTTCCTAATAATTATTACAGTAAAGTAGAAAAAAAGGGTAGTGTTACAGTATTTTAAATTACGAAGTTGATAAAATAGCATAATATAGAACAAAATTAAGCAAAAAATCGCCAAAAGAAAAAGGCGAAGCTTAAGAGAGTTGGCGACGTGTTGTTGGCTTATCAAGCAACAAGTCTCTCAAAATTAAGTATCTCGAGTGGAATTCGACAACTGAACCGAACTTACAACCGTAGCTGCAAGAGGCAGTAGTGTAACCGCTGCGTCAAATAATTGTGTTTGCTCGCAAACGAAAAAAAAACCGACTTCAATTACATCGACGAGTAGTACAACGTAGATCGACGAAAAAATAGTCAAGTAACTACGCGTTATCAAAGATTACTCAAAAAGTAGTTATCAGATCTCAATAAAATTTATATGTGACCACATGACAAACATCAGCTTTCAATTAAATTAAAAATTATTAAAATCGGTACACCCAGTAAAAAGTTATTGCGGATTTTCAAGAGTTTCCCTCGATTTCTCTAGGATCCCATCGTCAGATCCTGGTTTCTTTATCATGGTACTAAACTAGAAATATCTGCTTTCCAACAAAAAAAGAATTATCAAAATCGGTACACCCAGTAAAAAGTTATTACGGATTATCAAGAGTTTCCCTCGATTTCTCTAGGATCCCATCATCAAATCCTGGTTTCCTTATCATGGTACTAAACTTGGGATATCTCCTTTCCAACGAAAAAAGAATTATCAAAATCAGTACATCCAGTAGAAAGTTATGTGGTATAATACAATGTAGGTCGACGAAAAAAGCGTCAAGTAAAAACACATTATTAGATATAACTCGAAAAGTAGTTGTTAGATCTCAAATAAATTTAAATGGGACCAATTGACACACACCACCTTTCGATTAAAAAAAATTTGTCGAAATCGGTCCACACGGTCAAAAGTTCTGATGTAACATACGTAAAAAAAAAACTACAGTCGAATTGAGAACCTCCTCCTTTTTGGAAGTCGGTTAAAAAGCCTTCCAATGTCAAAAAAAAAAACACGCAATGATGACGTGTATTGTGTCTGTGTTCTTGTGTGTATTGTTTATACAATTTTCATAATTTTTGACTAATATAATACTTACATGGTATTCATTATTATTTTACTTATTAACTAATTTATTTAGTTACCTTTATTAATTATAATAATGCTTTTATGTATGGAGTTAGCAACATATGTATATCAACTGGCAAGTTGTGGCAACAAACAGATGATACTTGAAAATTTTCCCGCGTTTACAATTTAAATTACCTGTTACTAATGACATCTAATTTTAAGCGAATAATTACAAGTTTAATTGACCTGAAGTACTGTGCCCTTGATCTTGAATGTCATTATGACCACCTTCACGATTACCAATAATTGCTTTAAATTTAAGCTTTGACCTAATTGAAATAGGGTCGATTCTTCTTTGTTTAAAAAGTAAAAGTAAGTTATAGTCATTTCACCGGATAAACTACCTCTATCCTTACCTTAATAAGAACCTTAGTAAAACAGAATACGGCCTAGTTTTGTTTGGCAAAGGTCTCGTAAAATGGCTTTAGAATAGATTGTTCAAGTAATTGTCTAGATGCTGGAAAGTACCTACAACAAATATCAATACAATTTTTTGCTACTAAATTAATAACATCTAGTAAACCAAACCACCTGGATTTATTTGTCAACGTTTAAAACGATGGAAATTGTGAGATGATTTTATGTTAGTTTCTCTAGTAGGTAGGTACTTATTTTTTTTTTTGGTACGTTTATGACGCTTAAAACTAAGTATACCTATAAGATGTTCGACTCCTAACGACGGTCCTTCAAGTGGGTGATTCTGTAGGTGCAATAGATCACTGGATTACATTCCATGTGAGAAAAAATTCCAAACAATCAGATAGCCTATTTAAAAATTTGACTTTGTTTACATAGTGGAGCTGTTTAAATAGATGTGTTAGTTATCCCAGATATTACACAATAAACAAAAATTTATTTGACTATTAAATTGGTGTACCTGAATAAAAATAATCTATAAAATTGGTCGTTATTTGTTTTTTAATGTTTTCTAAATTTTGTAAAACTTTGTTAAGTGAATGAAATTATGCAGAAAATTGGAAATTTCCGAAAAAAGTGAACGTGAATTCAGAAAAATTATTCGACATCACGCCTTTGTCAGTTCAAAAGACAGGATAATGTCTGGCGGGTAGGCTTTTAAAGATATAAATATACAAAAACAAAAGTAAAAATAATTATAATTGGTATTAACACGTCTTAACAATTCAACACGATCCATGTACACTATGTTTAAATTATGTATGTCTTTATCTTCAACAATATAATAAAAATGTAAATGTTTGTCCACGCTTATCTCAGAAACAGCTTATCCGATTTAGATTTGGTTTTCACTAATAGGTATATTGTGGTAAGCTTCACTCAACATTTAGTGTTTGTTTGGTGTCAATTGGTTCATAAATAAATGCCAATTATGCCAATTTAAAGAATCACCTTGAACATGTAAATACCCAAACGACGGT
This sequence comes from Melitaea cinxia, assembly GCF_905220565.1. Classification (NCBI taxonomy): domain Eukaryota; kingdom Metazoa; phylum Arthropoda; class Insecta; order Lepidoptera; family Nymphalidae; genus Melitaea; species Melitaea cinxia. The sequence goes on from NC_059416.1 coordinate 4,559,426, forward strand.
GTTTATAATCCATAATTGTGTTTGCAGACAAACGAAAAAAAAAACCGACTTCAATTACATCGACGAGTAATACAACGTAGATCGACGAAAAATAATTGTGTTTGCTCGCAAACGAAAAAAAAAACCGACTTCAATCACATCGACGAGTAATACAACGTAGATCGACGCAAAAATAGTCAAGTAACTAGGCGTTATCAAAGATTACTCAAAAAGTAGTAATCAGATCTCAATAAAATTTATATGTGATCACATGACAAACATCAGCTATCGATTAAATTAAAAATTATCAAAATCGGTACACCCAGTAAAAAGTTATTGCGGATTTTCGAGAGTTTCCCTCGATTTCTCTGAGATCCCATCCTCAGATCCTGGTTTCCTTATCATGGTACCAAACTAGGGATATCCCATTTCCAACAAAAAAAGAATTATCAAAATCGGTACATCCAGTAGAAAGTTATGCGGTATAATAAAATATAGGTCGACGAAAAAAGCGTCAAGTAAAAACGCATTGTGCTGTGTGGCTACGGCACTAAAGAATTTAGCCACCCCCTCTCTTCCCGTGGGTGCCGTAAGAGGCGACTAAGGCATAACAAGGTTCCACAACCACCTTGGAACTTAAGAAGCCGACCGATGGCGGGATAACCATCTAACTGCTGGCTTTGAAATACACAAGTCGAAGACGGGCAGCAGCGTCTTGGTGCGACAAAGCCAGCCCTGCGGTTACCAACCCGTCTACCCAGCGTGGTGACTATGGGCAACACACATGAGTTTGCACCATTTTTGCCACGAACTTGTGGAGGCCAATGTCCAGTAGTGGACTGCGATAGGCTGAAGTGATGATGATGATGATGAAGTGATGAAATTCACTTTGTCTCTCAGTAGATAAATTTGAAATATTTAAAAGCATATTAGCGTTTATAGAGTTTTGTATATAAAAGTTTGAAGGCGCTTGAAATAACTGAATGAAATGAATTTATGTAGAATTGTAGGTTTATATTAAAGTATCTAATTTCGTCAGTAGTTGGTTCAGCTAGTAGTAAACAAAGAAATATAATGTGCACAGATGTAGTAAACTTTTTAAATACAACATGTACTTAAGCTCGTAAGAAAATAAAATACGTAGGTGTAATAATATATATCGAGCTGGGATATTCATTTTTTGTTATTTTTTATTCCGGCTTTATCTCCGAAGTTTAAAAGAGGGTGGGTTTTTGTAGGGGATGACGCGTTTATTGTAACAGGAATCCAATTAGTTGCCGCAACCCACACTGCGGGTGAAAATATTATGCCGGCAAATTTTCCCGCCGACGACGCCATTTTTTATTGTTTTTTTTTTAAATATAGTTTTCAGGCATGTAAGTAGATATATAAGAAATAGTCAAGTAAAGCTAACTACATATAAGGTGAATTGAGAAATATATGCTTCAAACACACAGTAAGATTTATTTTCTATTATAACTTATAAATATTTATACGATTTGGTTTATCTTTTCCTACTTACAATAAATATCTTAAGACACAAGGTCGCCTGCTCCTATGGGAAGCAACTTAATGCTTGTGTAAGTAGGTAACTGCTGACTGTTATATTTTTGATTTTTTTTTGTTATAGTTTCACAGGTAAGGAACATTTTTATCTTAAATTTAAAGAGAGGTAAAGAAATGAAAATATACTAGAAATTAAATTGCTTAAGAGAAGAGCTCAGTGCTTTATAAAGTACTTATATATTACGAAACCTAATTTAAAAAAGCAATAAACGAGATGATGTGTTAATAAATAACTACCTACTTCACGATCACAATTTATCGTGTAACATCCCACTGGTGACCACAGGCCTCATTCTAAGTATATGTAGAAGAAGCACTGAAGCTTAATCTACCACGCTGCTCCACACCGGGTTGGCTGCCTGCACAGATCACAGGAATACTCCGTGGCGACGCACAGTGGGACAGAACCGTGCGTACCGTCTCAAAAATCTGTAACTTTTTTGTAGATTGAAGTAAATCGCTGAAATTTGGTATGTAGTGTCTCCAGAGTACATACAATCCAATAATGAATGTATCATTGTCAAATATTTAATAAATAATATAAAATAAAATAAAACAAAATAAAAATGTAGTATTTTAATATTAAACCATGGTTTGGTTAACTTATTGAATTATTGAATTATAATCGAGTCAGGGGTACCACTGCAACTTCTGTCGAAAGTTGTATTGTGGTATACGGGTATGCGACCCCGGCTTCCCGAGCTGCTACTGTCTCTGGCCCCCTCCCGTCGAGACAGTAGTATCCCCACTGAAAGTCTGCTTCGGCGAGGGTGGCAACCCAATGTAGATATTGCGAAGGGGTTTGGTACACTCGGCGATTCAGCAAGGCAAGGTGGATGGCCTAGGGCGACGGCAGAGGGCGTACAGTTACCGTCGGCCAGACACATCATCCGACCTCTTCCACAGTCGTATCGGTTCACCGTTCCACTGAATTAGGGAGGGGGAGGACGAGTGTGTGCGCCTGCGTATGCGCGAACGCTTGCGCACCTTAATATATCCTGCGCAGTTGACTGCTTCCGATTCATGGACTCCGTGTACGCTAAGTCCTATGGCGATGGGTTGAGGTAGAGAGGCCCGGCGGGATGCGAGCCGGGCTTTGTCTGATACCTACACATAGGCGGCCCCAGGGGCGTGAATACACGTCCTGGTCGCCTTCGCATTGCAAGTATGGGACGACAATGCGAACTCGGCAGCACCTGGGGTGACAGAGCAGCCCTATTTAGGGAGGCACTGCTCTCCTCGCTCAGTCGAGGAGGGGGCTAGAAAAGGTGCCCTAAAAAAAGGCTCGTCCCAACCCGGAAAGTGGTAGTAACCGCGGCTGCCACTGCATCAATCTAATTCGTGGTCGACGTAACAGAAAGAGTAAAACAATCATGAAACCGCCTACCATGATATTTGGCGCGTGGAATGTAAGAACGCTCATTGACCGAGATGGCAACGCCTGCCCCGAACGCAAAACCGCTATAGTAGCTCGTGAACTTCTTCGTTATAATGTCGATGTGGCTGCACTCAGCGAAACACATCTCGCTGATGAAGGAGAGCTGGTGGAGGTTGGGGGCGGTTACACTTTCTTCTGGAAGGGTACCCCTTCATCTGAACCTCGTAGGTCTGGGGTAGGATTTGCCATCAAAACTCAATTAACAAAGCGACTTCATGAATGTCCTGTGCACATCACGGACCGCGTTACCACGCTGCGCCTTCACCTGGACTCGGACAACTACCTTAATGTCATCAGTGTTTATGCACCAACGCTGGACAAGTCTGATGACATCAAGGACAAATTCTATGAGGAATTATCTCAATGCCTTAACAACATCAACAGCGAAGAGCAGATATTGCTGCTAGGCGATTTCAATGCCAGAGTTGGCCGAGACTATGAGGCTTGGCCTGGAGTTCTGGGCAGACATGGAGTCGGCAACATGAACAGCAATGGTCAGTTGCTGCTCAGTCTATGTGCTCAATACGACCTTGCGATATCGAACACTATGTTTCGGCTTGCCGCTAAGCACAAGACAACCTGGATGCACCCGCGGTCTAAACACTGGCATTTGATAGACTACGCCATCATACGGCAACGAGATATCAGTCAAGTACAAGTCACCCGTGTTATGAGAGGTGCGCACTGTTGGACTGACCATCGACTCATTGTCACCAAGCTAAGACTCCGCCTCCGCCGGCCTCGTAGATCTATAGAGAAAAAGCCTGTGTGTTTAAACGTGGATAGGCTAAAGTGCTGCGAGGCTAGAAAACAATATGCCGAAGCCTTATCGGGAAATCTGTTGCCTGCTAATGAGACGGATGATGTCAGTGCTGCTTGGGGAGCTATGTCTAGTCATATTATGGAAACCGCGTTAGCTACATTGGGCACCAAAGACCGGCGTAGTGAAGACTGGTTCGATGACAACAATGAGGCTCTCCGGGCAGCACTCGACAAACATCGGGAACTCTTGCGACAGCACAGTAGAAGAGGCGGAAACATTGCGGCGGTCAAAGCGAGTGACCAAGAATTGCGCAAGCTGTCTCGTCAGATAAAAGATAAGTGGTGGCGTGACAAAGCTTGTCAAATGCAGTGGCTTGCTGACACTAATCAGCTTCGGGAGTTTTACTGCGAATTGCGAAAGCTGCTTGGTATTTCCTGCCGAGCAAAAGTACCTCTGAGGTCTTTAGACAGTTCACACCTCCTCACTAGCAAGGAGGAAGTATTAAAACGCTGGGCTGAACACTTTAACACTCTATTCAACGTGGATCGATCAGCAGATCTGCGAAACATCAGCTTAATGCCTCAACTCCCTTTATCTATCGAGCTAGATGAGCCACTGACGTTCGACGAGGTTGTCACCGCCATCAGACAGCAGAAAAATAAGCGGGCAGCTGGCATTGACCATATACCAAGCGAGCTGTTGAAGTACGGCGGTAAGGATTTGCACACGTCTCTTTGGAAACTGTTTGTCCGAATGTGGGCGGAGGAGCGAGTCCCAGACGATTTCAAATTGTCTCGTATTAGTGCCCTTTACAAGAACCGGGGCGATCGTTCTGACTGTAGTTCATATCGCGGTATTTCAATATTATCTGCTCCTGGGAAGGTCTTTGCCAGAGTTCTATTGAACCGCCTAAGGGACTTATCAGAAAGGATCCTGCCTGAAACCCAGTTTGGCTTCCGACCTAACCGAGGCACATGTGAAGCTATTTTCTCGGTGCGTCAACTTCAGGAGAAAAGCAGAGAACAGGGACGTCAGCTGTATCTCTGCTTTGTTGACTTGGAGAAAGCATTCGACAGTGTGCCTCGCGAAGCCCTCTGGATAGTACTGGGAAAGCTAGGATGCACAGAGAAGTTTGTGAGACTTCTGCGACTCCTGCATGACAATATGCAGTGCTGCGTCTCCGTAGACGGCGAACAGTCCGACTTTTTTCCCGTTACTTGTGGGGTAAAGCAAGGGTGTGTCCTAGCACCCACACTGTTCGCCCTATACTTTGCAGTAGTAGTCAAGGAGATCCTACAAGCTGTTTCTGAAGGAGTTCGCATTCGCTTTCGCACTGATGGCAGTCTTTTCAACTTAGCTAGACTTAAGGCGCGCACCAAAGTCTCTTATGCATTGATCACAGAGATCATGTACGCTGATGACCTGTGCTTTTTGGCAGAATCCCCAGACGGCCTGCAACAGCTGATGTCCGCTTTCCACCAAGCATGTTGCAAATTCGGCCTAAAGATCAATGTTAAAAAGACGGAAGTAATGTCTCTAGACATCCATGGTCGGGAGACACTGACCATTAAGCTTGGTGAGGATGTGCTGAAACAGGTCGATAAATTTCGTTATCTGGGGAACACTATAACAGCTAATTGTGACCTTGATGCCGAGATCAACAGCAGGATAAGTGCTGCAGCTGCAACATTTGGAAAGCTGTGTTCCAAGGTCTTCTGCTCGCATGACCTTAAGCTGGCTACTAAGATCTCGGTTTATATGTCGATCGTGCTGCCAAACCTTCTCTACTCTTCCGAAACCTGGTGTGTGTATCGTCGTCATATACGCACTCTCGATCGATTCCACCTTAAATGCCTGCGCACCATCATGAAGATCAGATGGTCCGATCGGGTACGTAATACCGAAGTTCTAAGACGGGCCAATGTTGGTGGCATTGAGGCATATTTGATGCGTCGCCAACTTCGGTGGTGCGGTCATGTATCACGGATGTCGGAGGAGAGAGTGGCGAAGCGCATCTTTTACTCTGAGCTGGAGGAAGGCCAGCGAAAGCATGGTGGACAACTCCTCAGATACAAAGATGTTCTGAAACGTCACATGAAAAGATGCAATATAGAGCCCTCTCGATGGGAGAGTTTGGCAGCACAGCGACCGGAATGGCGCGAGATCGTGAGGGAGCGTACTGGTGAATTTGAGGAGCAGCGACTAGCTGACCTCGACGCCAAGCGCGATGAGCTCAGGGACCGTCCACTCGCCGCCATTCACTTTAACTATGAGAGCGGTAAGCTCACTTGCCCACTTTGTGCAAGGGAGTTTACTGCAAAAATCGGCTATATAAGCCATCTGCGTGCGCACCAGCGCCTAGCCCTGTAAGGGGTCGAAGTGGTCGCCATGGCCGAAATTCGGCCGGATACATACATGAATTATAATTTTACAGTTTTATGATATTAATAAACCTATTTTATGTTATTTTATATTACATATGAATCTTACATTTAAATAAATGACAAATATATAATAACCCACTCCAAAAATATATTTTACAAATAATGTACGAAATTATTTCGATTTAAATAGCTAAGAGGTTCTTAGCTTCCTCTAACGATTTCTTGGATATAGTGACTGATGGTTTTCTGATACTTGATATATAAGGATCTGACGTAAATAGAAGACCATGAAATACGTCTTCGTTTGTTGCGGACCTAGAGCATTTTCTAGCATGATGCAATCTGAATTTTTTGTAATCTTTATTACGCGATTCTTGGGCATCCTCAGATAAATGACCAATGGGCAGAACAGCAAAATGTCTTATTATACTTTCCCCATGTATTAAGATTTTACGTACTGAAGAAGGCATATTATACCACATATATTTTGTTACGTACAGTTGTTCCATATTCTTTCTTTTGTCGATTTCTCTGATAGATCTTCATAAGACTTTGGTGGACGTCCACGTTCTTCAGATATTGTAGGTGTAATATCCATCGGTGCTTCTTCGAATTGCACCTTAAATTCACCGTCTAACCACGATATATTATTACTAAAGAAACGTTATTTAGTTCGGTTAGATTTGGTCCACCGATCGTTAAACGCTGTTATAAGCGTTTTTTGAATACGTTTCACAATTAATTCACTTTTTTCAGACGACAAATGGTGGTGTTGTTCTAAGCATTTTTGAATATCTTCTGATTTTGTTCCATGGCCAATAAAAAATTCGCATAATACTCGTCGAGGCACAACAAATTCACTCATTTTGTTTTTATTTTTAACTACTTTTTTTTTACCGAGGTTGGTGAAGACTATATTATGTTAAAGCACACTAAAGTACTGGTAAATGACAACGTAAATCAATAACTTTTATACTGAAATTTCGTGTGAAAAAATATTACTATCTAGTGTCATTATCAAGTTCCTAACCACTATCTATGAAGGTGGTTAGTAGTAGGTAGGTACTGATAATGTACACTAACAACTATAACTGGATACCACTTGATCCCTTTTCCTTCACCGCGATAGAGAAATACATAAACTATATGAGAAACATGTAATTCACACAGTGATAACAAAACATTAACCACATCTGACCGCACGATAAAAAAAATATACTACATACTAATACATTACCCAAAACTCCCACTTTACCTAAAGATTGAGTAAATAGATAATATTGTTTAAGAAAAAAAGGTCCCAAGTGATCTAAATATCCAAAAATCTCATTAATCAGAACTAAAATAATTTTTGGAATATTTTGTATTTTCTCTCCATTAGCCATTTTTCGTTTCATTTCAAGGGGGGCAGATTCGGGCACTCAATTTTTTTTGCCCTGACTTTTAGATTAGCTGCTCTATACGATGCTATCAAAATTACAACATGGGCAGACACCGCTAACTGTCAAAAGTCTATGCAAAGTTTCTAATAAGGATAGAATATTAGGTCCTGAAATAAAAATTCTTTACCTCCCCAGGTTTCACATAATGGTTCACTTAAATTATTTTTAAATAGAGTACTTCATCACCATTCTAACCATATATCACACTTACAAATTTGCTGGTAAAGTAATGCAAATATGACCATGTAAACTGGTGGAATTGTGTTCTACATAATTGACAGAATTTTGAGCGTCAACTTGCAAGCCTTATTCTAATACAAAAAATGAGAAATAGTGTATTTCAACTGCTATATAATATGCATTGAACATTCAGTTAGACATATGCATTAACAAAATATTCAATATAGAACATTACGAAAAGCTATTTTTGAGACGGTACGCACGGTTCTGTCCCACTGTGCGACGTACGTACAATTAAATATTAGTACCTACCTGTAATAATTATTATTACTAGATAAACATATTTATTGCTAATATTACAAATGTTAATTTGTTTTTTTAATGTGTGTTACATAAATAATACAATTTCATTTAAAAAGTAAATTTAAAAATAAAGTACTCGTATCCTAAAAAGCTACAAATTAATATTTCCCATCTCATTATTCTATTTTTAAGACCTCTTCCCATCTAATTAAACTAATAATACATTTAATTTATATCACAGACACATGTTTACAAATAGAATTAATTATATCTTATTAAGATTATCATCCACGAAATCTTAAGCGAGTTATAGCTTACATCTCTTTTTGCGTTACTCGACGAATTATGGTACCACCTATGAAAATGGTAACAAGAAACGTATTAGCTAAAAAAAATTATTTGGTTTGAGATTATATTAATGTTAAAGATGTGTGTTTTTAGGGGCGCTGTAATTATTTCATGTGCAATGCAATAATTAACTAATTTTACAATATAACACAGTTTTTTTAAAGAGTGATTGTGTAGTTTCTTGCTAATTCTTCTCTGCATAATCTTCATGATGAATCGGTTGTCACTTTGAACTTATAATTAATATATAAAATCTATAAATATTAAGTTCATCAGTTGTGAATTGTAAATATGTATAATATTGTAAAATATGGTAAAAAGGAATATATATATATATTGAAAAAAAAAACTTTTATCCGTATTAATTAATTAAGATTAATATAATTTAAAAATTACGATTCTAAAGTGATTGTAAAGCTAATTAAAGTAAAATAAAGTAAATTATTGATTTTGATTTTTTGATTTCATAAATCAGTTAATTTTTTTATGTGAATAAAAGTAACGAATTAATATATTTAAAACGACTTATGTGTAACATTTATCCAATTACAAATAGGTTTTTTATATTTTATTAGTTATGCAGCAAAAGTAGCGTTTTAATCCAATGGACGATGGCATTAAAGCTACTTCACAGTGCCATCTGTGGAGTCAAACAGATCTCTTGTCGACAGGCGTTTCAATCGATTCGATACAATTTTTTTTTTGTATTCGATTCTCGTTCTGGAACGCACCGCAACGAATCCAGATACCGAACCGTCGATTAGTGAGAGCTCTCACAATACCGATTTACGAAAACATACTGTTAAAAAACGAAAAGGAGTTTCTAGGTGGCGAATGAAAAAAAAAAAGTAACGATTCGTCCGGAAATCGTTACAGATCGGTTTGATTGCGTTCGTAATTTGTTCGTTTTGATTGGAAAAGAGATATACGTCCTCTTTCGTGTGTTCCTTTGGTGTGAATAGTTGATTAATCCTCTAGGTTTTTACTGTGTAATGTATTTCATACGATTTAGATACGATAACTAATATATGAATATCGTCAGCAATGTTTTCTAAAAATATACAGTTTCGTTTTAATTTTGAGTCATATAGTTACAACCACAAGCTATGAAATTAAGCTGATAAGTTTGTTTTATTACACTAATCTGAGAATTACTTTACCCGAATGTCTTTGTTAGATGGCGTGGTTATTAGAGAAGTACATATTACAGTATATATATAATTATAGGAGCAATTCAGCGGTCATAACTGTCTACTGAACTAAAATCAAATACCAAAGTATAATATACAATAGAGTCTAGTACCTGAATAAGTTAATAATATCTTGAATACCTTTGAAATAACTACAGTTAAATAAATCAGACTAAATAATAGTGTGTCTACATGATAAATGAAAATACATCGCCACATGTTGTGTGCTAATTCAAATAAGATCACAAAAGCTTACAAATTAGTCATATTAGCTTTAAGATTTGTCGGATCAAAGAATAGATCGGTTTTTGATAAGCAGAAAACGAAGCTGTCTGCACTCTAATAAAATGATTACTCAACGTCAGCCGAAAAGAACAGGAACAGCATCTTAGCTATCAGTTAGGTATGACATCCAATTTGTGTTCAATTTGAAATCTTAATAAGCCGTCAAAGCGTTCCAGAAATAGTTTGACTAACTAATTACGTCCCGTTACGGGGGAGGTTGGCGACAATTGACAAATGTGCTCTGCGCCGCGCGATACATACAATTAGTCGCTGAATGTTTCCGAACGGAGATCTTGTCACCACGCTGTCAATGTCAAACTTTGGCGGGAAAGTAAGCTCTGGGCAAACAATATAAAGGCCAGTTTCCCTCCGTAATTACTACCAAATTGAGTGTTTGCTTTGCGAGGGGGTCTATTTGAGAGCCCTTTGTGTGACGGAGATAAATCATGTGGCCTGTCAGGTCTGGTTGGTAGTGTGACAAATTGCCCGAGCGCCACCTAGCCGTAAGGCGGGAAACGACTCTCTATCAGCCTTTCATTATACGTGATGACTTTAGGTCGTTAATTGATTGGATTAATCAGAAAAATTATAGCCCATTTTATCTTATTTTTTAGACTAGTAACATTAAAAAACTCTAATTCGATCTCTCTCGATTCTAAATTTGTTAAATATATTATAATATAATAATCTATGTCTGAATTTAATACAAATAAGAGAAAAGAGGTTGCATATAAAAAGTGTGTGTGTGTGTGTGTGCGTGTGTGTGTGGGTGTGTGTGTGTTGCTGTCCTATGGTACCCCAATGGTACAAAGGGCCCTTGTGAGACCTCTCCATCCGCTCCTGTCCTGTGCCTCTCGCTCCACGTCCCTCCAACTAAGCCCGGCCGCTCGCAGCTCGGCGTCGATAGTCCGCTGCCACGTGTGTGCCGGCCGGCCCCGTCTCCTGCTCCCGCGCGGCCTCTACGTGAACGCGACCCTGGCGGTGCTGTCCTCTGGTCTTCGGAGGGTGTGCCCAATCCACTTCCACTTCCGCTGAGCAATTTCTTGCTTGATCGGGATTTGGTGGCATCGATTCCAGAGATCCTCGTTGCTGATAGTGTTCGGCCAGAATCCGCGCAGGATGAACCTTAGGCATTGCCTCCGCCGTTGCCGGTCCCAAGCCCGGATGTGAAAGGAGGAGGGTTCGTGAGAAGAATCACTCACTGGTAAAAATCAGCGGTTTAAGCTACCAGAAGCCTTAGGTCTCCCTAAAAAGATTGGCCCTGTGAGCACGGTTGCAAAGATGGCAGCCCCGTCACCGTGATCGGGATGCTGTGGGCTAATCACCTGCACATTCTTAAAGTAACAGATTTTGGATAAAAATCAAAGAGAAATATAAAAAGTAAATAAACAATATTTTTTGATCAAGATTGAATATAATCTTCCATCAAAAACAGGTATATAAAAGTAAAATAATAAAAAAGTAAGACATTGCAGCACTGCATATAAAGATATTTATTAATATAATGCGATCCATTAATTTTTACGATCTTCGAGTTCAGCTTCAAACAACATTACAGCAATATATTTCTCAAATAAATTAGCTCATATCACTCCAGAAATGTCCAATTACCCTCAGCGGTGTTTCGACAAAAAAACAATCTTTACAAAGAGATTTGTTAAATACAAATTGGTTATTAAGATTCTTGGCGCGCGCGTGACAATCTCATTCGTTTGCGGCGTTAGGAATTTTAATTTGAGCTTTTATGTATCAATTTAAATTTTATCTTGAAGCTCGGTTAAGAATCATCATTTAATTGACTACTTTTAAATTTATAATACGATATTAATTTTGGATATAGCCAATTATTTTACTTTATATTCTTTTATGAATTAACGTGTCTGTGTAGGTAGCAAAAAATTTTTTATTCTGTTACGGATGTTCGGATGAAAGACACTAACTTACTTATAATTGTAGGAATATTCATAAGTAATATTTTGTAAGGCAGCGTACATGTATTGGATGTTAATTTATTTATAAAATACTAGCTGCCAGGATAGAGTTCGTTCTAACAAAAGTTAATAGTAAAAAAAAATATTATAGTCAAAAACCTTTCGTGGGACTTAAGGAACATACAAAAAAATAAATTATCCGAATTGGTCAAGCCATTTACGAGTTATGCGCTTAGCAACATTCATTTTTATTTATATACTAGCTGACCCGGCGAACTTCGTATCGCCTAACACAAACTTTATCGTATGGTATTAAAGTTCAAATTTACTTTTAAGTATTATCACAAATCTTTTGTATGGGAGTATAGAAAAGTGTTGTTTTTAGACTTTTTCAGGAAATTTTAAATTTTTTTTTTGAATTTTTCTCTCCGTAAGAACCATCCTCGTACTTCAAGGAATATTTTAACAAAAGAATTAGCGAAATCGGTCCAACCGTTCTCGAGTTTTGCGCTTAGCAACACATTCAGCGACTCATTTTTATATTATAGAATAGCGGACCTGGCAGACGTTGTCCTGCCCGGAAAACAGCTACCAAATTTGATAGCTTACATACCGATAGCAGCGCTACCTATCGGGTCCAATTGAGATAAAAAACTACCCTATCTCTAAAGTTGGACCAAATTACAGATGCTTAAAAAAAATTGATAAAAATTGGTTCAGTAGTTTCGGAGTTACATACATTAACATTTTTCATTGTTAACGCCCAGCCCCGTAATCCTTATTGGGCATGAGTTATCCTAAAATCCGCTCATCGATCATTTCTACATAACATATAGGAGATTCGTACCAAATTTAGAGTCGATAGTTTAAAAACGGGATTTTTCCATTGTTAACGCCCCCGCAACAATATTAATAGTAATGTGAAATAGCTAGTTAGTACCATTTTTAGTGGGTGTCGTAAGAGGCGACTAAGGGATAACACAGTTCCGCTACCACCTTGGAACTTAAAAAGCCGACCGGTGGCGGGATAACCATCTAACTGCTGGCTTTGAAATGCACAGGCCGAAGACGGGCAGCAGCATCTTCGGTGCGACAAAGCCAGTACTGCGGCGGAAAAGTATGAATTATTCATACTCACACACTTCACTTCAGCCTATCGCAGTTCACTGTTGGACATAAACTTCCACAAGTTCACGCCAAAAATTGCATGAACTCATGTGTGTTGCCCATAGTCACCACGCTGGGCAGGCGGGTTGGTGACCGCAGGGCTGGCTTTGTCGCACCGAAGACGCTGCTGCCCGTCTTCGGCCTGTGTATTTAAAAGCCAGCGGTTGGATGGTTACTCCACCATCGGTCGTCTTTATAACTGGGACTGTGTTATCCCTTAGTCGCCTCTTACGACACCCACGGGAAGAGATATGGCTATATTCTTTAATGTCGTAGCCACTCGTTATTATTAATAACGAGTTAGGAATTTGTGAATTAGCTTCCTGTTTTAACAAATGCATAAAAACTTTTTGATATTGTATTAAGTAAGTACAATTAGAAGATTTTAATTGCATAATTATTTCAACAAAGTACGTTCCCAAATCTCATTGGCAATATCCGTGACTAATAATTGAACTGTGAATCTCATAACAGGCACTTAAAAATAAAGCACCCTAATGAATCCTAGTAGAATTTTAATTGGGCACACCCGATTCTCTTCCATCTTTTTTTTCGCATGAAACTTTTTAATTAATCCGTCCACTGAAACGGACTTCAGTTCTACGCCAGACGTGTTTATTAATGATTTAAATTTTGTTTGGGGATATTTTTTTTAATTCCTTTTATCAGATCGGTGTCTTAATTAAACAGAGTTGCGTCGGATTATTAATTGATTATTTGGTACTATTGTTGTAGCATGACTTTGTCTGCTAAAAAAATAATTATTATACTACTCAATATAAAATTTATATTATCCCTACAATTATGAAAGACAAGAAGCCAAATTTTCAATATCTTTAGGATGTAGGTATATATAACAGACAGTTTGTTGTAGAGTCTGTGGGGCATTTCATTTGTAACTAACTTCCCACGACGACTTCGCCTGCGTGGACTATAAGATTATTACTCGCGTTAAGTAATTGAGTTCGACTTTAAAATAGAAATTATGTATAAAAATATAATTTATTTATTTATTTATTTACACTTTCGCACACCAATACAAGGTCTTAACAATATGACAAATGGTATAAGAAAATGGAAGTTGTATCAGTTGCAACAGGCGGCCTTATCGCTAATACTGCGCGATCTCTTCCAGGCAACCTTTGGGCAGAGGACTAACATCGGAGTGTGGGATGGGGCCCAATTTTTTTAATCTATGCCATTTAGTAATAACGCAGCATCCTCCTGGTGAAAAACAAAAATTATAAACCCCCCAGTAGTTTTTGAGCGTTAGTAAACTATTACAAACAAACTAAAAATCAAATCTTTTCTCTATATGATAAACTCGAAAATTTATTATAAAATTGAGTTTTAAAAACTTTGGTTTAACGACCTATATTAAAATTGTTTATGAAAACGCGCGATTTTTCTATGTCGATATTTCTATGCACGTACCTACCCTTATATATATGCAGATATATATATATATATATATACAGGGTTACAGGATAAGTCGTGCTAGATCCGTTAAAGGCGTGGAGTACCCATCATTTCAGACTTATTTCACTATGAAATACCCTACCCTAAACTTAACCCTTTTCGAGATATTCGACTTTTAATTTTTTTATTGAAAATTGCCGATTTTTAGGCTACTAAATTTAATTTTGTTTATTTTGTGTGTCTTATTATTATTATTATTGCATTTTTACATCTCTAATAAGATGTTTTACGACGTCAATCATTAAAATAGTGCATAAGTTAATTGAATAGGCCGTAGTAGACAAGTGAAAGTTAAGAAATTAAAAAAATATTATAAAGTTTATTTTTCTTTAAGGGATATCTAAAAAAAATATTATGGCAGTTGTTCGGCAGATGTGTTTTAAAATATCTACGTTTCATCAGCTATCTAACGAGGTATAACAATCTAGGGTTTTATTTAAATGCATTGAAAAGAACTTAGTTTCATAGGCGACAGTGGAGAAGAAAATTAATACTTAGCCCTAAATAGTAAAATAAAACAATAGGTAAGCATGAAATGTCATTTATTAAATCAGGTTTTCACACAACTTTTTCTTACTCTACAGTTCATGTTCAACATGGCCAATCATTTGATTGGACCTTACTTTCTCCCGGACAATAAAAAGTTACAAAAACTTCTTGAGAGGAGACTTGAGCCATTTGTTGGGTGATCTGGCACTCATCTTGATCAGGGACATGTGGTTCCAACATGATGGCTGCCCTGCCCATTTCAGGAGAAGTGTCAGAGACTGGCTGGACACAAATTATCCGTCCGGGCCGTTGCCATGGCCAGCAAGAAGTCCCGACCTAACTCCCATGGATTTTCATATCTGGGGGCGCATGAAAAGTCTTGTCTACAGCGAGTCAAATCCAGTTTCGTCTGTGGAAGAATTAAGAGAAAGGATTGTGGATCCAGCAAATAAAATGAGGACAACATTGACCACTCGAGTAGTGAAGACTGGTCTCCGTAGAAGGATGCGACAATGTATTAGAAACAGAGGTGGCCATGTTGAACATGAACTGTAGAGTAAGAAAAAGTTGTGTGAAAACCTGATTTAATAAATGACATTTCATGCTTACCTATTGTTTTATTTTACTTTTTAGGGCTAAGTATTAATTTTCTTCTCCATTGTCGCCTATGAAACTAAGTTTTTTTCAATGCATTTAAATAAAACCCTAGATTGTTATACCTCGTTAGATAGCTGATGAAACGTAGATATTTTAAAACACATCTGCCGAATAACTGCCATAATATTTTTTTTAGATATCCCTTAAAGAAAAATAAACTTTATAATATATTTTTTAATTTCTTAACTTTCACTTGTCTACTACGGCCTATTCAATTAACTTATGCACTATTTTAATAATTGACGTCGTAAAGCATCTTATTAGAGATGTAAAAATGCAATAAAAATAATAATAAGACACACAAAATAAACAAAATTAAATTTAGTAGCCTAAAAATCGGCAATTTTCAATAAAAAAATTAAAAGTCGAATATCTCGAAAAGGGTTAAGTTTAGGGTAGGGTATTTCATAGTGAAATAAGTCTGAAATGATGGGTACTCCACGCCTTTAACGGATCTAGCACGACTTATCCTGTAACCCTGTATATATATATATATATATATTTTTAACTATTAACGAAAGATATTATATATTATATATATAGGTATATCGATCATGATCACGATTTAGACTGTAATATCCCACTGCTGGGCATAGGCCACGTTTTCCGTGTAGGAGAAGGTTCGGAGTTTAATCCGCCACGCTGCTCCATAGCAGGTTAGCGGATATCGTCCTCAATATGAGTAACAAAGTATTAAACAAATCTTAAATAACAACGCCAGTGGCGTAGCTAGGGGGACAAGGGCCCTGGTGCATAAGGAAAGAATCGGGCTCTCCTCCCCTCTTTCCGCGTTGTTTGAACTTGTATTGGCCTTTTTTTTTTAATTTATTTTATTTTATTATTTTTTTTTTTCAAAGCTGAGGTTAGAGGGCCCCCTGAGCTCCGGGGCCCTGGTGCACTGCACCACCTGGCCCTATGATAGCTACGCCACTGAACAACGCGTTTCTAATATTTTGGTAAAATTTTCTTGGGTGAAAAATTTGCGCAGGTTTAGCATAGAATTCTAATTTGATTTGATTTTAATTTTAATTTTGTATTTGTATTGTGTTTCTTGTTTTAGATATTTTATTTCTAATCATAAACTTTGTTGTTTTAATATTTGCGCTCTGCTTATTATATGTGTTAGTTGTTAGTGGAATCTTGACTGGTTTATGCACTATCTTGTTGCTGTTCTGCTTTGCTTTGTGTTATATTGTACTGTTTGTTTCCCAAATAAAAATAAATAAATAAATAAGACACAGACGGTATGTCTAAAGCTTACGCACTCTTCAAACGTCTAGTGTAGACAATGTGTTGTTTTATTGGATCTCTTTATTTTATCATGGTTTTACATTAAACGAATTCGTTCGTAAATTAATAGACTGCAGTAAACATTGGCGCCAATAACGTAGTTCCTAGTAGAAACTTGTAAAAAAATTGTTATGATACAAAGAAACCAAGCAGTGACTATTATCACGAGTTAATTGATGAACACACGAAGGAACGTCGCTTTTTTACAACTTGGTTATAAAGTGTGCTCAAAATTCTTTAACGTGTTTAGAGTTTAGTAATTTTTATGTTTAGTTTTTCAGGATTTGTATCATTTGCTAATATAACCTATAAGTTTTTTGTCATCATATGATTAGTTACGTCTACGTTTACATTGTAGGTACCTTATACATATCTTATACCTTATAAATACACATTTATACTCTGCATCTAAAATTCATTATGTATTTTACAAATGTATATACAGTGTAATAGAAATTCGAAATATAATCCTATAAATTAAAAAAAAATCCTAAATAAAAAAGTGTGTATAAGCTGCGACACGCGACAGGAGTTACGTAACGCAAGTTTCATTGTGCGGTAAGACATCTCTCCCAGCGTTGTTGTTTCACGTGACTTCAATCTCCATATTTTTCATACTATAGCCTTTATATATTTTCTCTTCTTTAAACATAATAATCGTAAGTACCTATCGGTAGAGATCACGTAAAAACTGAAGATGAATATAGCACCTTTATATAATTATACCTAGTACCTAGTTACTAAATACTCTGTTTCATTACTTATTGATGTAAGATTACAGCAGGATACAATATGCTTAATGTGCCTTAATCTTACTGAAGCTCACAACTGAATAATATTGCTCTCTAGTATTTTTGTGTTCCTGTGTTGAGTAATGTTGCCAGAGCTCCTGGAGAATCGTCTGGTGTGGCAGGCAACTATAGGGTATGGTAAACGCTTACCATCTGGTGAGCGAAAGAGTACTTATTTAATAGATTCGCAGATTATTGACTACTGCATTTATCAACTACTTAAAGCAATAAATGTAATAGAATTGTGATCGTGTACTGAACAAAATTTGTCTGTATATGATGTACACTAAAGAGTTTATAAATAAATAAAATATTTAAAAAAAACGCATGTAAGTAGCTTGCCAGTAGCTACATAATTATGAAGCGCGAGTCGGAATAAAAAAGGTCACTTCCACTAGTTTTGGTTTCCTTTTCATACTTCATTTGCTACTTATATAGGCTTTATTAGCAACTTTTTACGTTTTAAGTGCTATTTTTGTAAGAAATATTCAAATTACTCAACTGCAAAAAACTTGTTATTAAAACAAATTACTTATACAATTTTATATGTGTAAAAATGATAAATTAATTGGAATATTGTATTAAAATATAATTAATATAAATTAATTATTGTAAACGAATAACCATAGGATAGGACCTCCTTCATATTGATTTATTCACAGGTATGGCATATAAAAATATTGATAATCTGTGCTTCTCAAAACATCCTATACCAACCCACGGAAAAGCGTAACCAATAGTAGAAATCGTGCACGTCATTGGTGTCACTTAATGGTGGATTCTTAACAGCGATTAAGTTGATAGTTAAAAAAATAAATAGCCTTATTGTTGAGTGACAGACGTCAATCATGACAGGATGCCATTGTCAGCTTGACAGCCATGAAGCGTGGATTCCTATTGATACAGTATCTGAGATACTATTCCTAAAAGATATAGTATTTAGCTCAAAATACATAATAAATCATAATAGCATAGGTATAATTATTATATCCTTATAGTTAGTATGGTTAGCATTATAAAATAGCAATAAGACTGCCTATTACAACTTAATGATTACAAATAAACTTGATATATTTTCAAAGGTTTCCATAGATATAAATAAAAAAGTAGTTACTATATCTGTCTATTTCTAGAAACGGGTGTGATAAACTCTTGCAGCTCCAGAGTAGCCATAAATGTACTCATGTAGGTACCTAATGTGTTAGCTGCTGCGGGCTGCATAATAAAATGAGAGGTAAAAGAATTAGTAGGTTAAATGAATACGGATTTGTACGGTACCAAACTTTCTCAATTTTCAAAATTATTTTGTTAAAGTTTATTTTATGACAACACTAAAATTTATGTGCAGGTAATTTTTAATATCATATTAAAAATCGACCGTTCCAGCGGTGATGAAACCTGCATCTCCAACTAACCGTGTCGGTGCTATGGAACGGTCGATTTTTGATATGATATTAATAATTGTTTAGAATTCCCTAATGTGTGGGTAACACAAAAATATATCGTACGAATTACTCAGTTAACTATAAAAAATATTACTTTACATTCTAAAAGTTTAAGTAGATAGGCTTAATATTTTGTAAATCTTTAAAGTATTTAATCGAGGCATGTGAGATGAATATAATAGTCTAATACTTTATATATTACGTAAATAGTCATTAAACTTCAATACTAACCTCTCTTTATAAAGATCAAACATCTTAATAGACAGGTATACGCAGGTTCGATTAATTGATCAAATGCAATCAGCTATTTGAAAATTTATTTACCGTGACGGTAAAGAAAATAAGGAAACTAGCAATACTAAAAAGAAAAAAAATTATATCCAATACTCGGCTCTTAAGCAGTGTCGGGGACAGTTAAAATAAATATAAAATTTATGAATTGTGGCAGCGATACACATAATTGTGAAATTGTGAAAGCCTACTTTTAATTGAAAATACGTTCATTTTATCTCCATCTCATTTTATATCCGTATCTCCATCCTTTTTATTTTAAAAGACTTACGAAGTTGGATTTTGATTCATTAATGGTTCATAATATGTCTTTAACAGCTTAGGTACGGCATGCTTTAATATAAACAATAATGTACCTACCTATACCTACCTACACTACCAGCTGCACCATACGGCACAGCGATGTTTTTTTTTTAAAGACAATCGAAAAAGGTACTTTAGTAGAAGATTCCTAATAAATGTTTATGTTTTCAAATTAAAATCAAAACTAATTTGATACTCATTTGCTTTAGTTTAATCATGTAAATCAACGTTATAGGTACATTAACGTGAAAATTAAACTAATTCTCGCTCAATGAAAGATTAAATTACAATCTTATTATTCGCAATAATAGAAAGCTACAAAAGAACACACATTACCTCTTACGAACGAGCCCAAGTTAAAACTGAACAAAGTTACAATAAACAGAGTTAATACATCCTCACAGGTATTTAAAGACCTATACAAACACGTTAATGGCGCAAATCGCTCGCAGCCACAGCCCGAAACCCATTAAGTTCAAAACTCAATAAACATCATTGTTTCAGCGCTTAACTACGAAAATAACCCGGCAGAGCCGCACGGGGCCGCTTTGGCCCGATCTTCAGCTCGCCGCGACCTCTAATATTCATAAGTCAATTTCCTGCCCCATTAATACGTAACGAAGTAGCGCAAATGGCCTTATCGCTTGTGCGCGATTACTTGCCCGCCGCTCTCTTACATAATTCAACGTATTAAACGAAATTGTTTAAACCTTATTGCTCGATTACGTTTCTCCACCCCAGGCACGCCTCGTTTGCCTCCTCCAATCGCGGGCTCGGGTTCTCTCCCCTCCGACTGATTCGGGCCCCCTCTCGTAGAGTCTCCGCCTGCTCTGTTCCCGGCTTTATCGTTTGTAGAGTTCCGATGTTAGATGCAGACGGTTGCGTACTTATTAGCGCTTGCGTCGACGGATTTCAGTGCGATCGTTTACGGGTTCATTTCGTTTTTTAAATTTTAATCAGAACACATGTAGCACAAAATTAAAATGAAAAAATATTTTAAAAATAAATAACAGCAATATTAAAATTTGTCCTAATTAATTGACTTTATAAATTTAAATAAACAAAAAAAAAAAACAGTAGCAGTGCAGTGTTCAGTGTACGAACGTTTTGATTAAAGGAACTATTGATAACACAAACTAACAATGAATTTAAAATAGTTCGATGTTTGTGGTATATTTAAAAAAATAGACGTTGCTATGACGATGCTGGCGATGGCGCGAGGGTCAGAGGATCGGCGAGAGGAAGAGGCCGAGGCCGAGGCGGAGGCGAATGGAGAAGTAGATGTCGTCGGAGTTGAAGAGGCCGCTCCGGTCGACCTCACAAGGCGGCTTGGGCTCACGAGGCCACCAGACCGACCGGCCATCGCTTTCTCGGTGGAGAATATCTTAGACCCGACCAAGTTCACCGGCAGGTCGGAAGTACCGCTGCGGTATGACGAGACGTATTGGAGACCTCACTACGATAGGGATGATAGCGATTCCGGTAAGTTAATAAGATCTCGTTTCTTATTAATTTGTCCACCTTAAGTTGGTTTTTTAGGAGTTAAGACAAATATGAGCTTGAGTACCTCTACTTGATAGGCTCTACCAGTGATTTGTAGAGACTAATTCATTGTGTATTAGGCACTTTATTTTTTTTCCTTGCTATAATATTAATGTACTATTTTATATGTGTATCGATGTAGTTTTATCATACAATATAGGCATATATATCTATATTACAATTTATTAATAATTTATAAATCATAAGAGAAAATACAATTCTAATAAACAATTTTATATTTTTATTAGTTGATCTGGCGAACGTCGTTCCGCTATAGTTTTTCTTCGTGAATATACTGTCATTTTTTTTTATTTTCTTTTATGCAAACCTTGTCCCGACGATTACAAATAAAAAGAAGACTTGTCCAAATTGGTGCAGTTTAACGGAAGATATGCGCGTACATACTTACGGCAAATAATTTTTAGTACCTGGGTGACCGAGCTTAGCTCGGTATTTTTAGTAAATCGTGTTTTTTTGGAAATCATATTTAAATACGAATTACATATTTATAAAATATGAATAATATATTTTTTTACCGACAGTAATAAAAAATATAAATATATATACAAAATCAAAAATAAAAGATAATTAAAAAATATTAATGATCAAATATGAATAATATTTTTCGATTTTACCGACATAATAATAAAAAATAAGAACTGGCTATTTATAAAAAAATAACGAGTACAATTAGAAAAAAAAAGAAAAAATAATAATCAATATGGAAATTTGAAGATTTGAACAGTGGTCTTTTCGGTCGATCCCAACCGGCCGATTTCCCACCTGAGCTATTACAACGTTATTGGCAAGTGCGAAATTTACCTTCCTATTCTAACGATATTGCAGACATTATTTCATTGTCTAAAAACTGGGATAAAACGACATTTTCTAAAAATGAATCCTAGGTAGATTTATTTATCTTCCCCGAAATCCTCTGCATACCATTATAAATTTCATGAAAATCGTTGGAACCGTTTTCGAGATTCAGATTCTATATATACAAGAATTGCTCGTTTGATAATATTAGATTTATATAGATTTACCAAAAAAATTTTCTTAATTTCAATAGAATATGTACCCATATAGATAATTCTGTATCTATCAATATTTTTAGCCAACAGCTTATTTACATCGTGTATACGTTTGTTTTACGCGTGTGACAATTTTTATCTAAATCATATTATAACTAAAACAATTTCCGTTTCCAGAGTTAATTAATTATTATCTGTGCTAACAACCGGGACCGGCGGCGTAGCGGATAGTCATTAACCTATAAAATAACCCATAGGCTACGGAAGGATGAAAAAAAAAAATATGCTAGCTAAGCGAGAGTATCTACCTACTTTCACTAAAAGATGAAAAAAAAACTAGAGTTTAGTAAAAATACATAATTATATTACGTATAATCACTACACAGTATAAAACAAAGTCACTTCCCGCCGTCTGTATGTTTAGATCTTTAAAACCACTCAACGTATTTTGATGCGGTTTTCTTTAGTAAAAAGAGTATTTCTAGAGAAAGGTTTATATGTATAATACACGCATAGAGGAACACTGATAGTTTTTGCAACCACGCGAAGCCGGGAAGGGTCGCTAGTTTTTAATAAAAAATGTAGATTAATTACTTTAATGTATTTTTGTGTAACGCAAGTATTATAAATAAAGTCAGTTATAAATTGTATAATTCCTACTTACAATCGAACATACGGCTAAGCAGCCGTTCCAGCCAGCGATCGAACATAGGGCTAAACAGCCGTTCCGTTCCAGCCATTTCTACCAAACTACCCGAATTTTATAAAATATTTTTTTATTATACCTAGTTGACAAAAGTCTAAGCACCTAGTTCTATTACCGAAAGCGATTTAACTTGCCTACACATTGTGTCATGATTTTTTTTAGGAACGTGCATCTTTGATACTTGTTCAATCAGTTCAATCTATTGCCAGTCCACAGCTGGACATAGGCCTCCCCAAGTTCGCGCTAAACATCTCGGTTTTCCACAATCTTCATCCAGCCCACACCGGCAATCTTACGTAGATCGTCGGTCTGACGGGCCGGAGGACGTCCCACACTGCGTTTGCCAATGGATGCGATGAATGCGGTCCTGCGACCCAGATGACCAGCTCACTGCAACTTCAACTTGCTAATTCTGTGGGCTGTGTCGGTTACGTTGGTTCTCTCGCGAATAGTCTCATTTCTAATCATATCTTTGAGAGAAACCCCAAGCATAGCCCGTTCTATTGCACGATGAGCGACTTTAAAGTCGTGGACCAGTCTCGTCAGTGACCGCGTCTCGGCTCCGTATGTTAACACAGGCAGGACGCATTGCTCGAAGACTTTTGTCTTCAAGCATCGAGGATTCTTCGAAGTGAGGACTCGACGAAGCCTGCTAAACGCCGCCCAGCCCAAACGAATCCTTGTATCGAATATATATACTAGTTATTTTTTATTTACCTATTTAAAAAAAATAATCTCTAGAAAATAAAATTATAATTAAATGATATTTATTTTAATAATCTTTTGCGTCAACAGGTTGTTTGATGATAGAAAACATAGATGATGCATTCATAGCTAGACGGTTTTCCTTAAAATAAATCTACTTATTTAGTCTTTTTAGTGGTATCTACTTCTTCAAATTACTGCATTAATACAAACTACTTTTTTAAAAGTGTTAGTCATTTTATATGTAAAGAAAATAGTTTTAGGTCAGGAGGAGGTTAGGAGGTTAGGTATTTTTGGTAACCTATTTCGCACAACATTAAAAGTGAACATAAGAACATAAGAACTATTTACAATAAGTTTGTGGAGTGATGCGTGCATTGTATGGATGCTCACACACCGGGCATTGCGGCTTCGATTCCATAGGCATTTGTTTCCGGTTTGGATATTTGTCCTTGTAGGTCTCCCCCCCTACCGTGCCTCGGAGGACAAGTTAAGCTGTCGGTCCCGTTTGTTACCATACACATCTGATAGCAATCGTTACTCATAGTAGGGAATATATCCACCAAACCGCAGTGGAGATCGATTAAACTCTGAAAAGGTATAAAGCCTTCTCCTATATGGACAATGGGGCCTATGTCCATTAGTGGGAAGTCACAGGCTGAATCGTTAGATTTTCGCCGAAGCCTACAAAACCATAAGTTCTCAAATTATGAGTTTCATAAAATGTTTTATTTTAAATTAAAATTATATTATTATTTGCAATTTAAATTATTAAATTTTACTGCATCTTTCAATAAAATTTATACATTATTTTTGAGTTTTATTTTAAATGTTGGTCGTTTTGATATACTTAAAATAGATCAAAGTATACTAACTCTCTACATTTGTTCAAAGCGGAAGCTTTCTTAATTTAAATGTTAAGTTAGTTATATCCGTTCAATAAACTAATAATATTATAAGCAGTATTATATTTTTATATAGGTAAATACGACTGATTTTGTAATTTATACAAATTTGTTAATAAAGTATGAAATGTTGGTGTGAATATTTTAAATCTACCAATGATAACGTATTCTTACTAATAAAGTTTAATTGGGTGCTAATTAACTGTTTTTCTCTTTATTGTTTAGATGGAAACAAAAAGTATTCTAAAGCTTCGAGCAAAATACCTTCGCCTAATATTGGGACATTTACGAATATATAATGTAATCTAAGAATAAGAACATTTGTAGTAAAACAAAAATACACATTATTAAGTATAATTATAATGGCAACCTCAGATTAATAAACAAAATATTAATCTGAGATGGCAAAGTTAACTGTAGATAAACACTCTACTGTTATAAATTACCTTACCTAAAATTTACTATAAGGTAGATATTTACCAAAATAAACTTAAAATAATAACCAGATGGCAGTTACTTATATAATTCATTATATTGATTTAAAATATATTTCAGCAACTAGCTGACCCGGCGAACTTCGTATCGCCTAACAGTGACTTTTAAGTATTATCACAAATATTTTGTATGGGAGTATAGAAAAGTGTTGTTTTTAGACTTTTTCAGGAAATTAAAATTTTTTTTTAGAATTTTTCTCTCCGTAAGAACCATCCTCGTAATTCAAGGAATATTTAAAAAAAAAGAATTAGCGAAATCGGCCCAACCGTTGGTCCAATTTGATAAAAATTGGTTCAGTAGTTTCGGAGTTACATACCAATAGCAGCGCCACCTATCGGGTCCGATTGAGATAAAAACTACCCTATCTCCCAAGTTGGACCATATTACAGATGTTTAAAAAATTTGATAAAAATTGGTTCAGTAGTTTCGGAGTTACATACATTTCAAATTTTCATTGTTAACGCCCACCCCCGTAATCCTTAATGGGCATGAGGTATCCTAAAATCAGCTCATCGATCATTTCTACATAACATATAGGAGATTCGTACCAAATTTGGAGTCGATAGTTTAAAAACGGTAATTTTCCATTGTTCCCCGCAACAATATAATAAGTAATGTGAAATAGCTAGTTAGTACCATTTTTACTGTATGTAAATTAAATTAAAATGCGGTCTACGAAAAAGATCAATTTAATCATTAATAACTTACGTAAAATGCACCCTAATATATTATTTAACATGAACTTTATTGAATAGTAATAAAGTTCAAATTGACTCTACATTTTAGTTAGAGAACGTTTGTATGGGAAAAAGAAAAGGGCTGTTTTTAGGGTTTTCACAAAATCTATTCAAAATATCTATTAATTAGGGAATTAATATTAATTTTGTTACGACATTTCCGCTCTTATAAATGTTGCAATGTTGTTTTTTTGCCTATGGTTTTTCTCGATAGGTTTGTACATAATAATAGAAAGCAATATTTTATAAAAACGAGACAAAAACTTTTCGTCATAACTATTTTAATATTAGTCGACAATGTAATATGGATGGATTTTTTAAAATTATATTGCTTGCATGCATGCATACAGCCTATATCATCCCAATGCTGGGCTTTCTCCACGTTGGAGAAGGAGGCCTATTATATTAAGTAATTATAAAGATTGAGTTTTTTGAATTCATCTTTATAAGCATCTTCATGTTTCAGGCTATATTTACCGAACCTATATTTCAAAATAAGCATCGATTTAGCCATATTAGTTGATATCTACCTACATTGTTTTCATTTTTGTAATATTTGAGTCACTTTAGCCTATCTCAGTCCACTGCTGGACATAGGTTTCTCCAAGTTCGCGTCAAAAATGGCGTGAACTCATGTGTTTTGCCCATAGTCACCACGCTGGGCAGACGGGTTGGTGATCGCAGGGCTGGCTTTGTCGCACCGAAGACGCCGCTCCTCGTTTTCGGCTTGTGTATTTGATGGTTATCCCGCCATCGGTCGGCTATTTAAGTTCCAAGGTGGTTCTAAGGTGGAGCGATGATCCCTTAGTCTGCTTCTTATGACACCCACGGGAAGAGAGGGGGTGATTATATTATTTATTGCCGTAACCACACATCACAATATTTGAGTACAAAGGGCAAAAGACTCTAATACCTACTTATATATAAAATTATAGTTTTATACACAAAAACATAAATACCTTTATAGAATACTTAAAACAATTTCAAATACTTATAAATATAATAAAAGTGTAAAAGCCGGATGTTTGTAATTTTGGTTTTAATAAAAACAAACTATAATGCTTGTAAAAGCAATACCTAGAAGCCATAGGTAACAGTTCTTTTTGCATTTTTTTCTTTCCGTATGCATGTATAGGTATGTACCGTCGACCAAGAAAGTGATGTACCACCCTAAGATTTAATACCACTTGCAGATTCATAGGTGATAAAGATTTGTTTCGCTTGCAGATCGATCGGACAACTTCTATTGCCGTCTTTATCTGATTATTGATAACGATATTATTTATACCTAATAGTGTTTAAAATGTCACGTACAATAATGACGTATGAATACTTATAAATTAGGTTTACGTCATTATAATTATGTCTCTTTCAGTAATATTTTTTAATAACGAACCTTGTTGTAATTTTCGATGACCAGGAAACTAAATCAAAACTGTTACACCACTTTCTTGGCGACCGTACCTAGTAACCTTCTACCAAAGTTAAAATTTACTGTGTTTCTTGATTCACTATCTAGAAGTGTATTGTGTACTTTAGAAATAATAGTAGGTAAGTAGCCAAATCGTAATCATTGTCTTGTAGTACACCTACTTACCGTAAGTGAAACCGCACGATAAAGCTAGTATAAAAATAATTGAATCATACTTTTTAAACGCAACATTATCATTTATCGTAATAATAATTTAAAATGACATTAATAGCTTTTAACATTTTATTTCAAGGCCCGCCTTTGTTAGTTCTATAGTTCTATACCTCATATTGTCATAAAACATTAACAGTCAATTATTTTGATAATGGGCGCCAGTCTAGAAGTCGATTAAAACAAATTATTGTGTCTTTTGTGTTTTAGATTGCTAACGTGACAGCTTTTACGCATTACAAATCAATTCGCAGATGGAATATAAATCACAATATCAATTTATATCTTATGTCTGTAGTAATAAGGGTTATTGGATTGTTTTTTGATTACATACAGGACAGTTTGTCGAAGTTGAAGACTTTATTAGGCACGTGATGAAAGGTAAACGACGTCGAACGAACGGAACAAGGTTGTATTATTTTTAGTTTATTAGTAGCTAATAAAGATTTCGTGAATTGAAATGTCAGTTCCGTCATGTTGGTTTTAGTTTAAATGAAGAATTATTGGTTGTTCGCTTAAATATTTGCGATGTTATTTATTTCGATATCTTTTCGTGTATCACGTCGTTGAGAAATCATATTGATTATAATTGGAGTAACAAAATTTTATTTGTTATTTACAATAAAGAAGTTCATGAAAAATTAAAGGATCAACAACCTATATTTAAACTTTGGTATTCACGTGTTTTATTCACAGAACTATTTCGTTTTGCGAATTCCATTGAATCAATTGAATGCACTGCTATACTTTCTGTAGGTATAAACTCTGGTTATTTACCTTGCTTTGCTATACTACTTACTTGTTCATCCTAATGTTATTAGTAATTAATTTTTATCATTTTCAAAATATTGATCGATTGACGGTTATGCAATGAAACCTGGGTAAACTTATTTGTAAATATAGGTACTAGTTTATCGTCACAGCTTCACCCGCGTGAACTAAGTTTTGACTGATCCAGTTTTTTAATCGGACTAGTTGCTCTTCAGGTGGTTGGTTTTTAGTTTACCCATAACAAACAAACAATCAAACGTTTCTTCTTTGTACTTAACATTAGTATAGATAACATTTTGACACTTTAGGTGGACATGTATTTTAATTTGTAATTTTTAAAATGTTGTGAGCTTCTAATGCGTAGCTTGATTTTGAAAGCTGATATTTTAAGATGTACCCTATAATTTTATTGTTAAATGATAATTTGAAAAAAAAACCGGTTAATTTTTATTCTGTATAATAATAGTCTCACATATCAAGTGCATCGTTACCGAGATATCAGACAAAAAGTTTTTTCGAGATGACGCTTGAAACCCCACCTGAATCTGTGCATTTTGTTGTGATTTTACGCTAAGTAAGTGATCTTAAACGTTAAAAAAAATTGGATAAGAATATTAGTTAATGGTCGACCAAAAATAAAACGGCTATTTTTACTGGTCTACTGACTGTATCCCAAAATCCGGGGATAAGGCATTGCGGGATTATATTCGATTATTTTTTTATTGTATGTTTCAATTATTGATAATAGTAGTACAATACATATATTATTATAAAAGAGTACCCGTATAACTAATTAGTAATAATAATAATAATAATAATAAAAATTCTTTATTGTACACCAAGAATGAGCAAAATTACAAAAATAAAAACAGGAGATAAATACAAAAGGTGGCCTTATCGCTAATCTCTTCCAGGCAACATGTAGGTGGTTTAGGTGTACAGTTTTATCTAAAAACTATATATTTAGACAAATAAATAATGTAAAAAAAAAATAAATAACAAAAATGAAGTAGATGTACGTACATAGTATATATAGACAGTTGAAAGTTGTAATAGACATACATAAACGTATATATAGTTGATGAATTATTGTGATAAGATTCAAAGTGAAGTGTAGTATTTTTTATTGACTGAGGTTATAAGACTTTTTTAAAATCATCTAATATTAAAGTATATTTCGGTATCATACTTATAATCTTAGAATTATTAAAGCTAATAACAGTCGTAATTATTTTTTTTATCAGAAATATTCTTAAACTGGCTAACGCGTGATCCAAAAAGCTCAATTTATTTATAATTGAACACATGTTTGACCAGTTAATTATTAAAATTACATTTAATCGAAATCGACCGACAAAAACTAATAACTACATCCCAAGTATTAAAAGTGAGAGAATAAATACATACAGATAAAAAAGCGAAAGTTATAAACAATGTCCAGCGTCCGACCGGAAGTTGCAAAACTGTCGCCAGCAGCTGTACCAGATGTTCACGTGTTAATTGATTTACTATACCTACTGTAACACTTATAATTTTATTTTTTTATTTTTCTTTCTAGTTTTGTGGAAAAAAACTGTCGTCATTGCTGAAAAAATCTATCACGAAATGTTAAAAAATTGAAAAGAAAATTGTATTGGTCATTTGACAACATGTGAAAATAAACTTTTTTTTTACTAGACTATGTTTTAAAATAGGTAAGGAAGATCTCAGCAAATTTTTAGGAATTTGCATTATACCAGACTTAGCGAGAATGAAAATAAATTTAATTTTTAAATTTGGAGAAGATCGCGTTTAAAAATTAAATTCTCGATAAATGTATACAAAAATAAATGGTTATACTTCTTGGACCTAGCGTACTATACCATAACTAGTTTAGGTTGTTAGAATAAATGGTTAAAGAAATTCGAAATTCAACATAGGGACAGCAAAATCTCCGCGCTATTAAATTCAAAATGGCGACTATATTAAGATGCGAGATAAGTTTGAGATAGCGATTGATGTATTATGCACCATTGTCTCAATATCATCAGAATTTTTTAGAAAATATATTCAACAAATGAACATGTCGAATAAACTGTTTTTTTATCTTTTTATTTTATCTTCTTTTATCAATTGGAAGAAAAAATATATTATAACTGAACTTTAGTTAGCTTTTAACAATTATTTGGAATTTACAGTAACTATAAAATATGTATTTTTTAAAATTATACTTTTACTTGATAGTAATGTATTTTTACTAAATGTTATTTTATAATAAAAAAAATCTATCTAAATATGTAAATTGTTATACACTACTACATAAGCTTCACTCTAGCCTCAAACAATGCTTTAATAATTTTGTAAGCCCTGCAAATAAGAATGCAAACTTTAGCCCTACACTCCAAAACATGATTGGTCTGCGTTAGAGAGAGACAGCCTCATTTCCCCATACGTTAGAAAGAGTCAGATTCAACCCTTAGCCGTTGCGTCCCTTTACGCACCAATCCGTGAAATTAGAGTCGTCTAAACGAATCTAACGATTATTTTATTATCCCTTTTGCGCTAAGATTTGTTCCTTGCTCACTCAAATAAAAATAAAAGGTGAATAAGGCGTTTGGAGGGTCAAGCGGACATAAATTTTGCGTTCACGGTCTATGTTGGCTTATTTTTCGGCCCTTTAAACGCGTAGGGCAATTTGATTTTCTGGACGAGGACCTTAGTACGGGAGATTTGATTTATTGTCTTGGTTTTTTTTATCCCATTCGTTAAGGGTTAAGATAAATAGACATACGAGATTGATGCATTAAATGCATTAAGAATTTTTAGTACGAAATAGTTTCTGGTCTATCTAATCGTTAAAATAAAAAAATTAAATTAAAAAATTTTCATTTAATTTTTTAAAATATGTTTATATACTTATCTATGTCATGTATGCGTAATATAAAATGTACAAGTTTGTAACAAAAAAAAAATCGAATTCATCTTATATAAGATTGTGACACGGATCTTACCTCAGTTTAAATGTAATAAAAACATTTTTTTTTTTACGAATTACATCTAAAATTAAACATTCAAATAGTTCAATGATTTGCCTGGCAGGCTTGTACTGAGTAATTTCAAATTCTCTAAGAATTTTTCTTTTAAATAACATTAATACCTTCTCTTCTTTTATTTTCTTTATCTAATACAATAATAATTCTTTTTTTATCCAAAAAAATACAGTAAATGACGTCAAAACTACCTATAGAAAAACATAGATAATAAAAATATTTACAAATCCACAAATAACACATACCTAGGTACATAGAACAATACCTTCCTCTTAAAATATATATTTTTAAATTAAAGCTTAAAATATTGAGCACAGATTAATAAGCCAACAAATAATTATTTTTTAAATAATCTGAATTTTTTGTTAAAAATATACTAACAAAATAACGTTCAGGCCTATTTAATCCCATTGTCATTCAACGCAGTTACGGCGTTGTCACGTAATTCGAGCTGTAATTAAAAAGTCAACAGCAGCGTTGCCAACATTAAGTCCTCGTTTACCCGCGACTTTGTGTATAAACACCCTTTAATTTTAACTTGATTAAAATGAAACTCAAACTTTTGCGTTCCCGCGTTTCATTTAAAACAAGATGTCTCTATGTTGGTATCTACTGACAAAATTAATTATGAAATGATTAGAACTTCGGTACAATTGCTTAGATGTTTTATTAGTTTTATTATTAATAAAATGTCAAATTTATCAGATAGTATTAATTGCTATATCTTTCCTAATGTTTATAAATGTCACTAGCCAGTGCTAATAAGTAATACCATATGAAATGTAGAGTCGGAATTAATTATCAAAAAACTTTTGAATTCTTCCTACATTCCAATTAGGAGTGATTTTTATTAAATACTTACATTTTACGAGAAATTATCTTTAAAAAATAAGCATTGATCTTTATTTTTGAAAAATAGCTTGTAATGCGATAATAAGGTGATATAAATTAATTTTGTCACCTCATGAATATTTAACGCATTACGCGGTCGTTATAACTAGTCCGGTTCGAAATTAAAGTGTCATTACCGAGAGTTTTACTAATTGGTTCCTGAGCTTAATATGTAATCTATTCTATAGATAACACTCAAACGATGCGCCGTTAAAACATCGAATCAAATAAATTAACTCCATAACTCCGTTCTAACGTTTAACATAACTGCGAACATGAGCCCCTTCTCGAAATCACCCAACCAAGAATCCTGCCCAAATTACACTTCTCCATTTTCTTCATTTAACAAATTGATGCTACTTGCTTATAAATCGTATTGCACGAAAACAGG
Organism: Melitaea cinxia; assembly: GCF_905220565.1. Classification (NCBI taxonomy): domain Eukaryota; kingdom Metazoa; phylum Arthropoda; class Insecta; order Lepidoptera; family Nymphalidae; genus Melitaea; species Melitaea cinxia. The sequence continues at coordinate 4,591,992 of NC_059416.1, forward strand.
CTTTACAACAAACATGATTAAAACTAAATTCCCGTGCGATACCATCAAAGGCGTACGAATGCTTACGCCCAAAAGATAAGGTTGAAATTTTGGCTAATGTCATTACGTTAGGGGATTTTTAGCCTTACCTAACAGAGTTTAAAGTGTATAATTGCTTGTCAATGAATGGGTGGAGGTTTGCGGTCCAAGTTTGTAATTAATAAAGCCCTCTCGATTACAAGTGCCTTTCCTCGCTGGGATTTGGGGTATGGAGAGCAGAAAATTGTGTTTGTTAAAGCTTTATCTGACTTTGATATCGGGAATCGATTTCTATTGCAGAATGATAGATAGAGTCTAGGAAAGGTTAATAGATTTATCGTCAGTATATATATATTATTCTCTAAATATTTTTGTGATCAGAAAATTTGAGTAAATAAAAATTAGAACAATAATGTTACAAGTAAAATATTAGGCCGCTCCAATTTTTTTTTATCAATTTTGATACCTACTTCAATTAGATTTTTGTCCAATAGTAGAGCAGTGACTTCATATCGCTTATATATAACAAGTACCTACTAGTTTAAGCGTGTAATAACGTTATTACTAGTTGAGAGCCGCGGTTTCACCCGCTTTATTTTGAGGAAAAAAAATAGCCTTCTTTCTTCTGAAAGCATACCTAACCTTCCTTTTTAAATAGTTTAAATTTTTTGTTGTGGATGGCGGTTGAGCAAGCAATCTATACAAATAAATAAAATTCGAGTGTCTGTTTGTAATATTAAAAGAACCGCTTTTTGCTAAATTTATATGTATGTATACACGGTACATATACCAAACTAACTGTGCCCGCGACTTTGTCCGCGTGGAATTTGACAAATAGTTATTGTTTAGTTCGCAGGGTTATCATCACTTCAGCCTATGGCAGTCCACTGCTGGACATAGGCCTCCCCAAGTTCGCGCCAGACATCCCGGTTTTCCGCAATCTTCATCCAGCCTACACCGGCAATCTTACGTAGAAGAGTTATAAATAAATAAAAATTCTAAAATAAAAGTAGCATAAGTTACTCCTTATAACATCAGCTATCTGCCAGTGAAAGTCCCGTCAAAATCGGTCCAGACGTTTCAGAGATTAGCCGGAACAAACAGACAGACAAAAATTATAAAAAATGTTATGTTATTTTGGTATATGTCCCGTTTGTAGGCGCACATGAATTTAGTAAAAAGCAGTTATTTTAATATTACAAACAGACACTCTAATTTTATTTATTTGTATAGATGATCATAATAAGTTTAAAAAATTTAGAAGTCGGTATTAAAGGAAAACAGACTGCAAAGGCCAAAGCGGCTCAACTGGTAGAGCCAGTAAAAAGGAATAAAACGTAGGTAAAGTGATAGGTACAATGTTTATATATTTGCTCGCCCTCCATGTTCGCATGATGTCGACACGAGCTACAAGCTTTAAAACTACCTATTTAGGGGAAGCTGTCTCTGTAATATTATTTATTTTACCAACATTGATATCTGAAACTTTATAATTAAGTATATTTAGTTTTAATTTAAGCTGAAATCTTTAATGTTTTTGGTGATCAATATTTTAACATTTGATAATGTTTGTTATTAATAAATAATTATGATATTAATATATCTGAAAAAGGATGTAATTTGTTTTTTTAATATTAGTAGTCATAAGGCATTATTTGGTCATACGAAATAATCAGTGGTGATTTATATAGTAGGTGATAGTACTTATAGCTATTAGAGATAGAGCACAAGGAAATATCTGTCTGAAAATCTACAGCTGCCCGAGTGAAGTACTTCAACATTACAAAAGATAATAATACTATTACTAAGTACCCACAACACGTCCCTGTGATAGCTAAAATAGTCAGAGTTGAATTGAGAGAGGGAGAGTCAGCAATGCGCTTGCAATGCTCTGGTCATGTAGACATCCACGGGCTATGGTAACTGTTTACCACCAAGACTGACCGTACGCTTATTTGCCACTGTAGTGGTTTAAAAAAGTCTAGGATCTAGGTTTGGTTTTCATTCTTTTTTTATGTATGTTTTAATCAATAAAGAATATTTGTACTTGTTTCTTTGTGGTTACCCCCACATTGATATTAGTTTCTTCTATTACTGCTATGAATCGTAACATAATGTTTTATAGTCTCTTATGAGATTATGTAAATTTTAGACGAAGAAAGAATTATTAAAATCGATTTACTTTGAAAATTATTAATAACAATTACACTGTTTCATCTTTATAACATTAGTACCGATAAATTAACAAGGCCTACGGTTGTTTGACGTTCAAACGTCTATCGTCCACAACATTTGCATTATTTTTAGAACATATTACGAGTATGACAAAATAATCGAACAAAAAAGTATCATCATTACATAGTATAAACAAGCTGTGTGGTTACGGCAATAAAGAATATAACCACCCCCTATCTTTCAGTGGGTGTCTTAAGAGGAACTTAAAAAGCCGAATGATGGCGGGAGAATCATCCAACTGCTGGCTTTGAATTACACAGGCCGAAGACGGGCAGCAGCGTCTTTGGTGCGACAAAGCCAGCTCTGCGGTCACCAACCCGCCTGCCCAGCGGTGACTATGGGCAACACAATGAGTTTACGCCATTTTTGGCGCAAACTTGTGGAGGCCTACGTCCAGCAGTGGACTGCGATAGGCTGAAGAGACGATAAAAAAAGTCGCTTCCCGCCGTCTGTATGCTTAGATCTTTAAAACTACACAACGAATTTTGATGCGGTTTTCTTTAGTAAATAGAGTGATTGCAGGGGAAGGTTTATATGTATAATACATGCATAATATAACAGAGGAACACTGATAGTTTTTGCACACTTGCGAAGCTAGGGCGGGTCGCTAGTACTACGAGTACATATATATTTGACACTACACAACATGCCATTAAACTTATCTTATTTTGTAGGTACATACCATGTTGTTAACTGTCTAAATGAACTGTATTTAAACTTAACACTCCGAACAAATCCCCGCGATTTTTGTAGTGCATTACTGTAATTTTTAATATAACATGAGTTTAAATAAAAAAATAAAAAAAAACTTACATATAATATTTCGATGTGTATTTATTATATTTTTATGATGACTGATAAAATTAGTAAAAGCGTTATTAAATTACTGTTTTTTATATAGATTATCTCTGTCAAGTAGAGCACTATTTAAATGAATAAGCATATACTTATATACCTATACTGGAATGTATTATTGTTAGTATCATCCCATGTTAGCGTTTGATGTCGGAAATTGAAAGGGTTGTCGATTATATAAATTTCTTAGATTTGACCTTATATGCAAATAGGAAATTAAAATCCTGCACTATATGTATATGATCTAAACGAGAAGAAACAGAAAGTGAAAAATAAACTCTTCCTACCCGGAGAGTCAAAAATACACACTTACCAATCTGATTTTTTTTAATGTTTAGTTAACGCTTAAATTGTTCAAAAATATGGTTATCTCTCAAATAAAAATTTTCAATCAAAAATACCGACACCTACATAATTTTTCCATTTATCGAAAAAGCTTACAGGCCTTCTTATATTTCTTTTAGTGCTGAATGTATTTTTTATAATCTCTATATCAATTCTTACTATACCTTTTTTTACAAATGGCAACCCTAACTAACTGGCCTATTAAATCAAGTCGAAATTTGTTTTTGTCGATTTTTGTCATTGGCTAATTGCCTTAGGCATTGTTGAAGTTTCATTTCGTGTTGCAGATTGATTAACTCGTTGGTAATAGGAATAAAAAAAAATAACCTATTTATATACTATTACTTGTATACGTTTTAGAAGAAAAACAATTTATTGATAATTAGTTATTTAATAGAAGCTCGGTCACATATCTTATCTTTCATATTTATATTAATTAAATAATAATTAGTGTAAAAAGTACTTTATTTATTTAAAATTATATACTTTCTAATGATATGAAGAAAAAATTGATTAAATTATCGTTTATTCGTTCGGAATGTTTATGCTTTTTTGTAGCAACTTAATGACAGCTTCAATTTTTAGTACGACGTCCAACAAAATTTAATATGACTATTGTCCGCAATTCATACCAAAATTAAAACGCAAAAAAACAAATATAATATGCTTCTTCTATAATCGTTGTAAAAATTGCTCTTTTAAACCCTCATAAGTTTATATATGTTACCCTTATAAGTTTATGTATGTCTGACGCCGCGTTGGCGCAACGGTCACAGCCATGTATTGTACCTGTACCTGTTGCGCTGGCGGTTGCGGGTTCGATCCCCGCACATGACAAACATTTGTATTGGCCATACAGGTGTTTGCCGTGGTCTGGGTATTTGTGCAGTCCTTGTGGGTCTCCCCACCGTGCCTCGGAGAGCACGTTAAGCCGTCGGTCCCGGTTGTTATCATATACACCTGATAGCGATCGTTACTCATAGTAGGGAATATATCCGCCAACCCGCATTGGAGCAGCGTGGTGGATTAAGCTCTGATCTTTCTCCTACATGGAGAAAGAGGCCTATGCCCAGTAGTGGGATATTACAGGCTGAAGCGTAAAAAAGAAGTGTATATATTAAGTGTGCTATTTTCACATACTTTTTTAATTACTATTTTAATTTTTGCTTAATTTTAATATTATTAGGTTAGTAAAGTAAATATTTAATAGGTATGAAATTAACTATGCAGGTTAAATTGTAGCAACTTAAAGTCATATACTGGAACGTTAACCTTATAAGATGTATTTAATTTAGTTAGCGTCGCAAGCGCACCCGTAATATATCTGTCCTCGGAACATCTGCCCGTAATTTTATCGCGTTAATTCGTACAGCACGATGCGGACAACTTGCCTTAGGAGAATAATCTTATACGGATCTTTATCACATGGAAAATTCAACTTAAATAAAATATATATAAGATATACAATTGTTTATCTCTATTTGTTGTTGTTACGTTTTGAAATGATGAGAATCAAAAAGGGACATGTCAAAAAGTGTGTTTTCATTTGTATAATAAAGTTTAAAATTATCGGTATGATATGTTTGTGAAAATATGAGACACGAACTTGTTTTAAAATAAATTTCAATTATGTTGTTTTTTTGTTTTGTATATATTTTAATTTTGGAATATGTTTATTAATCTTGTTAGTAATGTCTTTGTAGTTCGATATTTCTTTCGTAGTTATTTTTAAGTCTGCCAAGATAGAGGTACTAGAATCATGTATATTTTTAATGTGTAGGAAGATAAGTGAAGATTATTTATGAAGTTTTATTTATTTTGGTATATGTTTTATTAGTTATTAAATATAATCTTTTTATTATTATATACAAATTAACAAATTAATTTAGTTAAAAAATTATCGTATTAGAAATAGTAATCTTATAATCCCGGAAGAAAACTGGAAAGGGTACAAAGTAGCTCTATAAATGAAACTTTTGAATAATCTCTTAATTTAGAATATTATATTCCTACAGGTTGAAGGATTCCAAGCAAATTAAATAAATATACAACCAATCAATGAGTCTCAAGTAAAGTTTACACCATAACAAAGAAAATGTACATATAGCATACTGAGTTGCAGTAAAGTAAATTATAAAGATTATGTGGAGCAATAAAAACCATTAAAGTACGGCTCATTAGCCATAAACGCAATTATTTTAATATGGAATTATGACAAGCGACATTAGTGAAAGTTACAAGCGACCGTTGAATACGCTTTGATTTTAATTCCGCTATTATTAACGCCATTTCGCGGTTTCGAGCCCATAACATCGTCACACCTAAACACCACGACAATTTCGTTAATATTTATATATCCTGTCCGCCATTAGACACAACATTTCACTAATTTCACTAAGCACTCGTAAATTATATTTTAATGTTTCCGGACATTCGAAATTCGCTGCCAATGTTGCTGCTTTAAAAATTAATAGTCGATTTAGGGCCAGTTTCACCGTCTGTGGATAAAGTTTATCCTGCAAATAAGTTACGAAAAGACATTAACAGCAGGAAGAAGAATGGGCCATTTGGACCAATTTCTCCTCACTTAATTAATTAAAATTTCAATTCATATTTGCGAATAAAAATATCTCACAAATATAGTGGAATTTGATATTAAAAAGGAATGATATCTCAAAAACTTTTTTGGGTATCGTCATCCGTCAAATAGTATTATCCACAGCCGGTGAAAAAGGCCCTTGATAATATTTCGCACTGGCAATATAGGAAACGGATGTGGATATTATATCATTTGGACGTTCACGAAAATAGAGAATACGAATATAAAATTATCAAGGGATTATAAAGTGTTTAAATTATTAGTATTTTATTTGCGTTCGACGTATTTTAGTTTTTTAAGAGCGTCGCGATTAAAAGTATTTGATGTGGGGCACTTTATTTATTATTTATTTCGTAATAACCGTTGTCTATTACACGGAAGAAAACGTGGCATATGAATTATATACCTTTTAAACTTTTAAAAATAATAATATTTTGTTAATATTACTGTCGTAAAAAATGTGTGAGTTGAAAGAATGTATATATAACTCTATATTTAAGTTTTATAATTTGTTTTTATATAAAAATCTTATAGAGTATGCAAAAATGTGTTAATAAAATAAATCTCTTTTGAAAAAAAATTACACTTTGCTAACCAAATTTCATATGTACACGTATTTTGAATTATAATACAAAAGGAAAAATTTAAGGTGTCTAAATAATAATAAAAAAACCGACCTAATTGTATTTTCTTCGTGATACTCGAGTAAACAGACCGTTATCCTTTACAGCACCTAAAATAGGTAAAGTGACAAAATAAACTGTAAAAATAATTCCACATTACGCTCTTACCCCGTTGCAAGAAGGTTTATTTTTTAACGGACTTGTATGCTTATTACTTTTTTTTCGACAGTATTTTTAAATAGTTCTTTAAAAATTAGCGGGTTTTGAATATATACCTTTTCCATTAACAAGTTTTAACAAAAAAGGATTTTTGATAATGATACCACCCGTATTTTAAATATATGTATTACATGTTTGTACCAACATACTCTTTAGATTAATAATGTTACAAAAGATTTATTTAATCACATCTATTGTTGCAGTCAAAGACCACCTCCAGCATTCAGACCTCGAAGCTGATGATGTGGAAACAGACGACCAGACATCCAACATGGATGATGACATTTTAACACAGTCTGATCTCGACGAAAATGGAGAACCGAAGAGTCCAACCAGCTCCAGTTCAAAGAAATGCAAGAGTTCCTCCAGAGATTCGAAGGGGGGGACGAAGCCTAGGAGAGCCAGGACGGCATTTACCTACGAGCAGCTTGTATCATTGGAGAATAAGTTCAAGACAACCAGATATCTGTCAGTCTGCGAACGACTCAATTTGGCGCTGAGTCTCAGTTTGACGGAAACTCAGGTTTGTTATTTTAAATTCTTCTCGGTTTTTCTAAGTTGATTTTTTAAGAGAATTATTAACATGTATTGCGGCTTTCTTTTTTAACGATTGAAGTACCAATTTTTATAATATTTTCCTCATTTAAAAATTGTAATCGTGTAAACTTTTTTCCTCGAAAATGAATGGGTATAGATAATGATAATTGATATACATTTCCTGGTTAAATTACAGTTAATTAAATAATTGTGTGTAAATATAAAAGCTGCCACATGAATATGTAAGCAGTGTTCAAACTTTATGGAATTCCAAATAATAATGATCGGCTTGACTTTTTATATTTTAGTTCTAGAAAATACATCAATAACAAAACTAAGAATAAAAAATCTCTTCTTAGGTCAAAATCTGGTTTCAAAATCGGCGCACAAAATGGAAAAAGCAAAACCCAGGAATGGATGTCAACAGTCCCACCGTACCTCCTCCACCTGCGGGGGCCTTTCCTTCGGGCCCTTATCCTGGAGGACTTCTCTACTCGCATGGTGTACCCTACCCTTTCACAGGTCCAGGGCCCTATGCACCATACTTCCACCACTTAGCCACTAATCATCACCACAGCCATGGCTCCTTAGGTCACTCCCACACGTGATTATGGCAACGGCCAGGGTCTCAAGACCCAAGGGTCGACACGGACAATGAGAATGGACTTTCAAATTAGTGATGGCATTTCATTATAAGTAGAATAATTACAAAGTTTCTTATGTGTTTGACAGTGACAGTTTGAAAGTTATTGACAATGTGATTGTTTTATCTGTGTCCATTAATATTTATTTATTTTTTAAATAATATATTGTTTTATGACCAAAAATGTATAGTTAAAACGGCAATGTTTTCAAATAAATCAGTATAAATAAAAACCTCTTCCATCGCTGCTTTGCTTAATTTCGTCTTGTATAAAGTACCTACCTACCTAATAGTGCAATTTTCTGTATTTATTGTTTTAAAGTTGAATTGTGAATCGATTGTGATACATATTAACATAAGAATTTTTGTCTGGAATATCACACTTCTATAATAGAATATTTTTCTCTTGTACACAGTTCTTATTTAGAAGTTTTTAACCAAAATTTGACACTTGTTTTTTTTTATTTATATTGGACACTGTTATTGATAGGGCTAAAAATAATCAGCTTATGAAATTGTATTATTTTTTTTGTATAAAACAAAAGTGTGATATTTAATACTGTAAAAATTAATTCAATATTAAGATAAAAATTAAAGTAACGTGCTAAATTATATTAGTGATATGTATGTACATTTTATACGCTTAAATTTCATTTCTAGTATATGTAAATATTTCAATAGAATGTAAAATTAGAGGCAATAATAATAATAGATATACTCTTAAAAATGATAAATGTCAAAAGATTATTCAGCTTTTTTTTTCAGCTTGTACCTACTAGAATTATTAAGCATCGAAGTATTATAATATTAAAAATAATTAAAATATAAAATAATTAAATATAATATATATATTTATAATTCGAAACAAAAATGGGTTTTTCAAAAAAAATAATTAATTTTATAAATTGAACCAACTATATAGTTTTGAATTATTATTTATATCTATATGTTTGCCTCTAACTTTACATCTAAAAAAACCATTTAAAAGTGTTTCATAAACAACAATCTCGCAATCGTCTTATTTAAGAAAAATGATAATTGTCACAAATAATATTTTAATAATAACGGAAAATAATCAACTCATTATTACCTATTTTTTGTTAATTTTTGAAAAGTATTTTTATTTTCAGTTAAAAAATGACATTGCCTTTCTGTCTAAAAATTATTAACCATTAAATGTTTATAATTGATATGATTAATCTGTATGAAGTGAAGAGTTAATTTTTAGATATAAATTAAGCCAAATATGTGTCTGTTTGTCAATGATAATAACATTTTTATTTGTTGTCTATGCTTAGTTTTTTTTCTTTTCAAATATTGCTTTTGTGGACGTAAATTGACATTCAAAAGTAATGTACCTTAGTATATGACAATGTATAAATAATGTAATATAAGTCTGTATTCGCTGAATAAATGCTCAACGCTGTAAATATTAGCCGACGAAGTACTTTATAAACTCGATGTTGATTATAAATAGTTTCCAGTTACATATTCTTTTATTTTAATACCCTTTAAAAAAAACTGATCAATAACTATCTGTGTATGCTCGAAAACTCGACTTCAATTTACATGGACAAGTCATACCTACAATGTAGATAGACAAAAAAAATACTTACTGTACACAATTGTCAGATTTCGATCAAATTTGAACGGGACAACATGATCAGCACCAGCCTTCGATTAAAAAAAAAATCATCTAAATCGATCCACCCAGTAAAAAGTTATAAGATACTTATTACGTGTAAAAACATATTTTTAAACGAAAATATTATTATCATTTTGTAATTTTTCTACATCTCATAATTTTCATTTTAAAATGCTTTTAGTATTTGATTCAAAGAGATTTTATTTTATTTATTCGTTCATTATGCATAATATATTTGAAATCTAAAGTTTAATCGTTTACAACAGTGCCAATAGACTAATGTCACGTAGAATATAGAGTATACACGAAGGAGAATAACAAAAACCAGAAGAGTTGACATTTGTTATTTTTTAGTTTTTTTTTTTTTTTTTTTCTATTTCTAGTAGTTAAGTTAACAACTCTTCACCTAAACTTGACCCAAACATTGAAGCAAGAATTATATTGCTTACTTAAGTTATGAGGTAAATAGATTATGTTTGTCGCTCTCAATTTTAGAAGCGTTAACCCATAGTAACAAACCGTAGGAAATGAAAAATGACACTTTGGAAACAGCTGAAATATTAGTATGAATTCAGCACTTTTTAACTGTTAATGCTTAGTTGCTGTGTCTCCGAATCAAGAACGACGAAGGGAAGTTCCACTGTAGTTTTGAATCTAAATATATCTTTAAGAAAACTGTGCGCTAACACAACACATTTTGTTTTTTTTGTTTTTAAAACCAAGCCGTTTGACTTAAACTCATCTCGTATTCGCGATAAAGCAACATTCATGTTGTCATAATTAAAAATTAGTAGTGTCAACAGTAAACAATATACCATAAATGTCTTTGACAGTCAGTCAGTCAGTTCAGCCTACTGTAGTCCACTGCTGGACATAGGCCTTCTCAAGTTTCCGCAATCATCATCCAGCCTACACCGATAATCTTACGTAGATCGTCGGTCCACCGGGCCGCAGGACGTCCCACACTGCATTTGCTAACATGTGGTCTCCACCCCAGGACACGTCTGCTCCAACGGCCATCGGTTCTGCGACACAGGTAACCAGCCCACTGCCACTTCAACATGCTAATTCTGTGGGCTTTGTCGGTTACTTTCGTTCACTTACCTCGTTTAGGCCGCCCAGAATGTGGCCTAGTTCATCCAACGTCTCCGCAAATTTTTGACAATCTTTGACATATAATATAAAATCATTAGGTAATACTGGTATATTGAAATAATTGTTTTTGATCGCAAATGAAGAAAAACCGACTGTAATCATCAATAATACGACGTAGGTAGACGAAAAAATAGTTAAGTAAATACGCATTATTACAGATAAATCAGAAAGTACTTATCAGATCTCGATTTAATTTAAATGGGGTCACATGACAAGCACCGTATTTCGATTAACATATACATACATAATCACGCCTCTTTCCCGTAGGGGTAGGCAGAGACCACTTATTTCCACTTGCTATGATCCTTAGATACTTCTTTCGCTTCGTTCACTGTCATTATTCCCTTCATACATGCTTTTCGGTTTAGGGTACTCTTGACCTGGCCTTTTTTCAAGACGTCCCTTATTTGGTCTCGGAACGTCCGCCTAGGTCTACCCCTTCTAACCCTTCCATCCACACTCGCCTTATACACTTTTTTCGTCAATCGTTCTTCACTCATTCTCTCGGCATGACCAAACCATCTGAGCATTCCTTTCTCAATTTTTGTTACTACATCTTCTTTCAGACCACAACGTTTCCTTATCTCACTATTTCTTATCCTGCTACTCAGTTTAACTCCTATCATACTCCTTAAAGCTCTCATCTCAATTGCATTTATTCTGCTTTCATGTTTCTTCTGCCATACCCAACTTTCACTTCCGTACATGAGTGTCGGAACCAACACCCCCTCATGCACAGCCAAACGAACCTTGTTAGGGAGTGGCCCATGGAAATCTTTCGATTAAAAATCATCGAAATCGGTACACCCAGTAAAAAGTTCAGAGGTTCCCGGTTGTTATCATAAATACCTAATCGTGATCGTTACTCATAGTAGAGAACATATTCGCCAGCCCACAGTACAGCAGTGTCGTGGATTAAGCTCTGATCCTTCTCCTACATGGGGATAGAGGCATATGTCCGGTAAAGGCCCAGCAGTGGAATGCTACAGGCTGAATGCGTTGAAGCAATAAGATCAAAAGCTTTTCTTAAAACGCCGTGATATACGTAATAGGTTTCAATATTTTTAATAATAATAATTACACTGCGTTTAGTATTTTTTATATATTTATCACGAGCAGTTAAACTCCACGGCTCCTCTTTGATTTATAATATGTTAATATAAGATTATGACTTTACTATGTTTGTGTAAAAAGTGACTCATGAATCTAAGCGGAGTTATATGTAATACATTAACTATATAAAAAATACACTGTACCTATATACAAAAGTCTCTGCTGTACTGCCAGCTGCTGCTCGCATTTTCGCGTTGTATGTTATAATATATTAATAATGATAATTGTGTTTGCAGGCAAACGAAAGAAAACCGACTTCAATTATATCGACAAGTAATCAACGTAGGTAGACGAAAAAATTGTCAAGTAAATACGCATTATCAAAGATTACTCCAAAAGTAATCAGATCTCGATAAAATTTAAATGTGACCACATGATAAACATCGGCTTTCGATCTAATTAAAAATCTTTAAAATCGGGAAACCCAGTAAAAAGTTATGCGGATTTTCGAGAGTTTCCCTCGATTTCTCTGGGACCCCATCACCAGATCCTGGTTTCCTTATCATGGTACCAAACTAGGCATATCGACTTTCCAACAAGAAAAGAATTATCAAATTCGTTATCAGGAGTACATGATATCAACCGGGACCGACGGCTTAACGTGTTCTCCGAGGCACGAGTGTTATCATGTACACCTGATAGCGATCGTTACTCATAGTATGAAATATATCTGCCAACCCTGGATTAAGCTCTTATCCTTCTCCTACATGAGGAAAGAGGCCTATGCCCAGCAGTGGGATATTACTGGCTGAACCGTTCGATAAAAGGTAATACACAATACCCTGATCTGTATTACTTTTAATCACACATACATAATCATTTTCCTATAAATTTCAGATTACGAGCAGAATTAACACTAAGATTCGTTTGAATGTGAGTGAAATTGTACGTAGGAATTAGTTAAAGATGTGTATGTGTCGCGTAGAACCGCATTAGACACGTTGTGTGCCGCAGCACTAATTCAGTTCGTATGAAAATTCAAACTAAAATACTGTAGATTTAGTTACGCCCTGAATGAGGTGGGTAAAGGTGAGTGCATAACAGCGAATGTATGTAAATTGAACAAACAACAATTATTTTAGTGTAATATTATTTACAAATAATAATAAATTTATCTATTTATACTTTATTGCACACTTACAATAAGAACACTAAAAAGAAGAGAAAAAAAAAAACATACTGAATAAAGTACAAAGGCGGCCTTATCACTGACAATGATTTCTTACAGACAACCCGTCTGTCTATAAAGGAAACATTTGTAACATATAACAGGCACACGGTGCAATATACGATTTAAAACAATATACTATGTATAAGACTCATAAATACAATATACCAAAAACTATATTCACATATACATAAACGTAGAAATACATATAAATATTTACATAATAATATTAATATTTAAGTTTAACAATTATTTTTTATCTACACATTACTATTTATTTTTGTGTTTTAAGCGATCTAATTTTTAATTAGATAAATTTCACATTTATTATAATTATAAAAAAATGAAAAAGTTTATTTTCTGTTTATACAAAACTATTTATAATGATTTAATTAAATAGAAATGAATGAATAGTAAAACTATCAGAAAACTATTACAGTGAGGTAACTAAAAATATAAAACGTAAAACTATGCAACTCAAAATAGGGAAACAGTAGCACAGTTTTCCAAAATTCTACCCACGACGACATTTGAAAGAAAGTTCGCTTTTAACAGACTATTTTTTTTTTAACTAGAGGTAAACTTCAAATTACGTTTACAGACTTTACCTTAGACTTCGTTTGACAGATGGTTAATATCTCGAGTATCCCATCTGGAAAATTTTGTTTAAAAAAATTCATCATCATCATCATCATTACAGCCTATACAGTCCACTGCTGGACATAGGCCTCCACAAGTTTACGCCAAAAAAAAACCTGAACTCATGTGTTTTGCCCATAGTCACCACGCTGGGCAGGCGGGTTGGTGACCGCAGGGCTAGCTTTGTCGTACCGAAGACGCTGCTGCCCGTCTTCGGCCTGTGTATTTCAAAGCCAGCAGTTGGATGGTTATCCCGCCATCGGTCGGCTTCTTAAGTTCCAAGGTGGTTGTGGAACCTTGTTATCCCTTAGTCGCCTCTTACGACACCCACGGGAAGAGAGGGGGTGGCTAAATTCTTTAGTGCCGTAGCCACACAGCACATTAAAAATTGGTTGTCTGTAATGTTGGTTTACGGACGATAGTTTAACGTGACAACGTCATAACAAAACATCTCCTCGGACGCACAGGCTAATCGAGTGGAAGAGAGATAGATACGGCGCAAGCGTACAATGAGCGTAACGCTACATTGAGTCTTTATTTTTCGTGCATGCAGCCGGCGACCATCGAATTAATAAACGTTGTGACGTCAAAAAAATAAAACTTTGACAATTAAAGTGAGTATAACCGGAAACCCGCAGTAGAGTGTGATGGATTAAGCTCCGACCCTTCTCCTACATGGAGAAAGAGGCCTATGGCTATATATAGGCTGTGGGGTGTTACAGGCTGAATCGTGAATTGTGAAAACCAAAGGAGACATCTAACCAAAGATGTTTTCAGCTAGTGTGTACATAGCTGTATGTAACCGCATATCATCAGACGAGCTTCAGTTTGCAGTAGCGTCTTTGAGCTCTATCTCTGCCCTACTCGCACACGCTATGCTAGAGTGAGATGGATGCGTTGCGGATCGGTTTCAGAGTTTCGCTTAATTTAAACAACGTTATGTCTACAGATTATTTTCGAAATTTAAAATTATTTACAATTATTCGTTTCACTGTTGCGTTTTAATAAATCAAATATTTATAATATTGTATTATTTTACACTCTTACAGAATTGCTATCTTACTGTATTGCAATGTGAATGTCTCACCACTGAACAAAATGTATAAATTAGTGGATCGATTCGGCTGTTTTACTGAGACGAATCTGTTAAGGTTTATGTGTGCACAAAACATAATGCATCGCACTTCTAGTCATAAGAAAAACAATTACAACTTCTATAAAGTAGAAATTTATTAACGATTTATAAAAACCGAAGCGCAAATTTTCAGTTAACATTTATTATTTTCAATTATACATCACACCCTTTTTTAAGAGAAAAGTTTATTAACAAGACACGTGCTAATAAGAGAGATAACTACTGTGTGGCTACGGTAGTAAATAATATAGCCACGCCCTCTCTTCCCGTGGGTGTCGTAAGAGGCGACTAAGGGATAACGCAGTTCCACTACCACCTTGGAACTTACAAAGCCGACCGATGGCGGGGATAACCATCCAACTGCAGGCTTTGAAATACACAGGCCGAAGACGGGCAGCAGCGTTTTCTTTGCGACAAAGCCAGCCCTGCGGTCACCAACCCGCCTGCCCAGCGTGGTGTCTATGGGCAAAACCAAAGAGCAACACGGAGGGGAGTAGCCATGTACAGGCGTTCCCCTCTGTCAAGGTATAAGGCCAAATGGCCATATGCAAACAATAAAACTAGTTGCAGCCGCACTGATCACTAGACTAAATCTAGTTGCGCGCTTGAATCAACGTCCTTCAAAAAATGCCAAATTGTTCTGTTTTTTGCTTCAAAAAAGATCTGCCACGTCAAATTTACTAAAACATGGCGTTACCTTTCATACGTAAGTATTTTTTAATCACATTATTACTTGTATGCTACTTTTAAACCTTTTTTAAACTTAAAAATTACAAATATTATCGGCCGTGTTGACTCGATTTGTTTACCAACACCGGCCGCTCGCCCTCATACAATATGCGGATCGGTCGAGCGACTGATCGGAGTCTATTTCCGAGAAGTCACTGTCGCCGAGCGATAGTGTTGTTACCGGTTTGTTTGTAGATAGTTATCGATAAAAACGGCAAAGGCAAAAGAGGTGACAGACATTTTTGAGATTTTGATTTATTTAAAATATAATATTGCTAGCTTTTTTTAATAAACATAGTTATATAATAAAATTGCATTAAATTAAATATAATACGCGTATTACGAGTATTAATACATTTTACTAGAATTACTTAATGTGAACTTCGACCATAATGTTTTATATAAAAATTTGGCAGGTTTTCTGAAAATCCAAATTCAAGGGATACATGGAAAAAAAATTGTAACAACAGATTAACCTGGACGCCCACAAAAAATAGTGTAATTTGTTCAGATCATATCAATACCACTAACTTTCAAGTGTTGGCGAACAATAGAAGGATTAGTCGAAAGCACCAAACCAACACTAACGCCACACTGTTTTTGTCCCGTAAGTTTTTTTTTGTCTCATGTACAAGGTAATCAAGATATGGTTCACCTTAATCATAGTAGTGAAAAGAAACTTAGATTTGTCAACTTTGAAAATTAACAATGTTAAATCCATCCTTTCAGAGTCATCAACAAATCATTCAATCTAGGAGATGACAGGCTATCTTATGATGCCATTAGTGCTACGCTCCCTATTCCTGATTGGTTGACATCACAGTGTACATCATCAACTCCTCAAAATGTGGGTTAATTTTAAATCGTTTATTGTAGACTGGCAATGTTTGGCACAACAACGTTGCACCAAACGTATTGTAACATAATTATAATAGTTAGACATATGCTGTCGCGATACTTTTTAACCGACTTCCAAAAAGGGAGGAGGGTCTCAATTCGAGTGTATTTTTTTATGTATGTTAGTTCAGAACTTTTGACTGGGTGGACCAATTTTGATGATTTTTAATTTAATAGAAAGCTGATGTTTATCATGTGGTTGCGCTTAAATTTCATCGAGATCTGATAACAACTTTTTGAGTAACCTTTGATAACGCGTATATATTACATATATTGTATTACTTGTCGATGTAATTGAAGTTAGTTTTTTTTTCGTATGCGAGCAAATACAATTATTGTAGATAATGATGTGTTCTACAAAGTCTTACTACATTATATATTTCTATTATCATTAGTTTTTGCAGCGCACGCAATGTAAGAAATTTTTTAGGATATTTTTTTATCCCTTGGGTTACATTATTGGAGTTTTAGTAAATATCCCTAATATTTTTAAAAATATAGTATAACCTATGTCGCTCAAGGATAGTGTAGCTTCTCAACGATGAAATAATTTTTTGAAACGGTCCAATAGTTTCGGAGCCTATTCAATGCTAACAAACAAACAATCAAATCTTTACTCTTTATAATCGTTTATTTTACATGAAAATGTTTGATTTGTAGTATATAATAAATTAAGTTTATTTTTATAATAATATCTTACCTTTGTATCACTTTAAAACATTATTTCCCTAACCGAGTAGTTGAATTTATCGATAATGCATATCGACAGTTGTTACAACCACGGCTTTTAGCAACTTTTCAGTGTAGTTGCGGTGTGTCATTATACTGTAATGACACAGAATGTATCTATGTGTTTGTGAAAAATGTAAGTGTGATTTTAATTTAGTATGTGTGAGTTTCGTAGTGACAGACGATTATTTTTGTGTGGGAATTAGATAAAGTGTGCATGTGTGTAATTTCCCCCCGCAAAAAATGACAGAAAGTTTTGTATCGGTAGCAAACGCAATGGCCACTCCCCTCCGTGTTGCTCTATGGGCAAAACACACGAGTTCACGCCATTTTTAGCGTGAACTTATGGAGGCCTATGTCCAACAGTGGATTGTGATCGGCTGAAATAATAATGATGATGATGAAGAGAGATAAAAAAAATTATACTCCCATCTCAGTTGGGACAAGCCTTTATTTTATATATAGCTTATATTTGACAAATGTTTTAGTTTCACCATTGACTGAAGCTAAAACTTGATAAAAAATTCCAAATTGCGTTAGTGAAACCGTACACTAAGTTCCATGCAAAATATAATTATGCGCGTCTGAGCTGCGTAATGTTTAATTATATGTAAATTGGTCCATTAAAGCCACACTTTGATCGTATTTAGTGACGCTCCATGTAATCGCCGCTTTAATAATTTATTTATAATAGGTATATTACTTTACAAATATTAATCATTGGCGTAATAATGTTGGTATTTGATTTTTAAAAAGCGTTATTTTTTTCTTAACTAGCTTTTACCCGTGTCATTGCGTTTTGTTTTTATTACGATTTTTTGTAATTTCAACTTGCGTCATCGCATTAAAAAAAATTTTTGTCCCAGCTAGCATTAAATTTTTTAGATGTACTAATTTAAAAAATTGTGTTTTTTTTAAACCTTTGTACACAAAAAACACATTTTGGTAGCATTAATAAAAACTTTATAGAATGCAACTTAAAATAAATGTCTGATATAACACCGTTATATCAAATTTTATGTAAAATAAAACATCGCAAAAAGCTTGTATTTTTTAATAGATTGTTGCGATGATGTCTTAAGGTTCGTTTCAACCTTAGCAAGTTGTATAAAAACTTCTTTTACTCGCGTTATTGCTTTTTAATTTACTAGTTGACAAGTGTATGTTATACCTACGGCCAGTGTCAAACTTCGTAAGCCTTTGACTGTTTACTTTCATCTTTTAATGTGCGCTTATCAAATAAACTTACAACTATAAAGATGAATACTTTGTTTGTCTGTTCGTTTGAACCTATATTTATTTTAGCATTGAGAAGTTTTTTAACGACAGGTTACAGATTATAAAATATAGTTACAAGTATAAAAAAGAAGTGGAACACTTACTATACAAACGTGAGAAACACCGCGTTTGTCCTAGTTGCTAATGAACTATAAGATATTTAATTCTGCTTTCTTGCTTCAGTTTAATTTTATATTTCCTGTTTTTGAAAAAATTGTTTAATATATTTACACCAACTTCATTACATTTGTATACACTTTGACCCATCTTTAAAAAAAAAATAGACAATTAAAACCTTCATGCCGCAAACCTTCACGATGGCGCCAAGAAAATTCAAAAATTAAAAAAAGAACAAACACAACTAACAAGATTATATTCTAATAATTGTGTAGCTGTCAGTTTAAAAACACTGTCGTAGAAAGATCAAGAGACGCTTTGAACGTCAAAACTATACCGCGTGAGAGTACATACCATTTGTCACTTTTAATTGCCACTTGTTGCCTGTCGAAAGTGTCTGAAGAAAGCGATATATTATATTTTATTGTGAAATAAACGCGGGGTTCGGTTAAAGGGAATTAAGACGTTTCTGGACGTTCACACAGTGTGTTTGTATGTCGTCGCGAGTTATATGTAGGGACCTCCTTTGATGTTCGTACAAGGATAACTACCGGTAGCGTGAATATGAGTTTGTGACGTCATAATCTTTATTTGATGCGACTGTATAGAGTCAAGCTATTAATAATTATCTTTTTATTTATATATTTGTTTTTTAAAATCTATAAAAAAATAATTTTGTAATATAAATAATATATATATATATACGATAGCCTTAAGTCGTTTTCTATATTTGATATAATATTGTAATCTTTTTATTCATACTATAATAAGGGATAACTTAAACTAATAATTTTGAAAAGCTTTCACCTCAGAAAGAACATGAGATTACGTAAATTTACATATTGATCTATATGTTCTATAGTCCATAATTCTATAATATATATTAGGCCGCTGTCAAACTTGCGTTTGTCAAGCGTGTAAATTAACGCCAAGCAAACACAGAGATTCTGTTCTTCACATAATGTGATAGAAAATTGGCACCATACAGTCTGAGAAGCTCCATGGACGCCACGTTAATGCTTGTATAACGGCGAAAAGCGCGCGCCTAATAAGCGTTCATACGATTATGGCTTAAAATAAGCTATAAAATATTACGCTCGTACGTATAACAGCGAAATAGTTACCGTCTATAAACGTCAACATTAGTAAAACTTCGAGACACGCCGTATATAACATAAGGCACGTACTAACTCATCTCATTTGAAAGCTATAAATTAAAATGAATTAGCGTATGTACTCCACCTCAAATTCTTAATGTATAATACTACTTTCCACCCCCGGCTTTCCTTGCACGAGATCAGGGAAAACATTGTTTGTAATTTGTTTAATTTCGTTTATGCTCATAAAATTTCATTGCCTACAGCCTGCCGCTATCCAAAAATAATTGAATAAATATATAGATATTTCTTTATTTGTAGAGTTTAACATACACACACGGTCGTCTGTTCCTAAAGTAAACTTAATGCTTGTATTATAATTAAGAGCTTACTGTTATACCTACTTTTTTTTTTCGATAAACATAGGTACATAGGTATCAATAATACATATACAAATAAATATAGGTATATATTACACCCAGACTTAGGACGGGAAACAAACTGCGCCGATGGCCTAGTCATATAAATTATATATACAAAAATTTATTTAAAAGAACTATTAATTCCTGATATTCTTTAAATTAATCAAACTTTGAAGAGTTAAGCTTCATTAAATGTTATAGTTAAAATTTGTAAATAGGTAATATCAAACAATAGTTTAATAGTAATTTAAAAATGTGATTTTAATGAATCCCCGAAAACGGATCCGTTTATAACTCAATAAACTAAATATATTCGCATCGGCGCGTAACGCCCCGACCGCGGCGGTCTGACAGACAATTAAAAATGACTGATGACGCGACGCCATTTTGAGACGCGATCAAAGACACCGAGTTTTCACTTGAAATTTTTGAAAAAATCGGTCAACACGTTTTTAGTTTTGCTTGATGGATTTCTTAAGTGACGTCGTGTTGTCTAGTGAAATAAATATTATTAAGACGTCTATTTTGTTATTTACCTCATATAATAGTTTTAATTTAATTAAAACTAATTTCAAGCAAATTCGTTCATTGACGTATGACACAGCAGGAAATATCCTGCTCAAAATTTGGAGCAGCTCGTCTGGGGAAGTACCTCAACCTTACAGAAGGTCACAGCTAAAAAATACTGCTTTCAAGTAGTGTTGCGTTTCTACGTTGAGTAAAGTTGAGTTATCGTTAGGGGTTACGTAGGCTTATTTGCTATTTACTCTATATATAAAATCTATCTCGAACCTACGTTCGACAAATGAGACAAGTTAAGAGAAAATATATATGTATGTATTAAAAAATTCCTATTTCCCTTGGTCAACCGTCATCTTTTCATTTAAGTTCTAATATATACTTTTTTAAGTTTCTTACGGAATTAAAAATTAACATTTTGGACAGAATTTTGGTAGACGACGCGTTGACGCAACGGTCACAGCCATGGATTGTGCCTGTTGCGCTGGCGGTTGCGGGTTCGATTCCCGCAAATGACAAGCATTTGTATTGCCCATACAGGTGTTTTCCGTGGTCTGGGTGTTTGTGCAGTCCTTGTGGGTCTCCCCATCGTGCCTTGGAGAGCACGTTGATCCGTCGATAACGGTTGTTATCATGTACACCTGATAGCAATCGTTATTCATAGTAGGGAATATATCCACCAACCCGCATTGGAGCAGCGTGGTGGAAGCTCTGATCCTTCTCCTACACGAAGAAAGAGGCCTATGCCCAGTAGTGGGATATTACAGGATGAAGCGACAGAAATTTAGAAAATTTTAGAAAAGTAACAAATGTTTCGATGTTAACGCGTTGGACAGTCCACAGTCTCTAAATAATGAATTAGGCTTTGTAAGGAGTTAGTATATCTTTTGACTGAACTTTGACCTACGGCTTTACGCGTTTGACATGGCCTAAGGTCAACCCCTGTATTACGAGTAAACGGGGGTGCCCATTAAGATGATTTAGGTATATATTTATTTATCCAGAAATAGATAGATAGTTAAAAAATTAAAAGATTCTATACACAATATGTTAACAGTAGGTACAGATCCTGATCCAAGTAGTTTTGCAATAGTCTACAGGTTTCTATTATCAGCAGATGCGTCTGTTTATTGCGATTGTCTGAAACTAATCGTTGCAATTTCGACGCCAGATAAACTGCTATGAATTTCATTATTTACATCAGTTCATGTAATATATTGTTAAAATAAAAAGCGCTTTAACACAATGGGCTAAAGTTTAGTTTTGAAATAAGCAATTTGAGAATTATCTGTCTTTGAATGTTCATGTATCCATTTAATATTGTATTGCATTTTCAGTGAGTAAATTTAAAGTCTGTATAATGTAAAGTTTATATTATATGATATAAATTTATGTATATGTTTATAGCTGACAAATGAAAAATTGTGTACATCCGATATAAATCGTCAATACGTTTTGTAGTTAAGATAAGATACGCGCCTTTTACCAATGATAAATGCACAGTTTTATATTTATCCTATCGATAAACTGCAATATATTCTGTATACTTATTAATCATTTATTCATTTAGCTTTATTTGGTGTAATTATTTTTATGATTGCCTATAGGCATTGGGAAAACTAAAAACAGTATTGCATTAACGAAAAATAAAATAATATATAATATAAATAGATATATTGTACCAAAATTTTAGTTGATTCTGAATTCGTTTGCTTAGTAATTACTATGTAAGTTTTCAGTTTCAGTTTCAAAATTTATCGTCAAAAACTTTCAAGAATTATAAATTCTTGCCTAAATGTAATGTAAGTTATAATGTAAGTTAATCCGTCCGTAGTCTACAATGTGTGTGCAAAAATTTACAAAAGAAAGAGTCTTACATACAAAAGTAAATATATAAAGGCAGTAAGGTCTGAGATGCAGTACTGCTAACATCATAAAATATGCAGTTCGCTCAATACAAGTGCGGACACGGTGATACCGCCATCTTGGGAACTATTTTTACGATTATTATTTAGCTTTTGCGGCACTGCTTACAAATTTTATTTTATACATGTTGAACTTGTATGATATATACTGTTTTTGACGTAGTTTTGAAAGGGGGTAAATATAATCAACATTTATCCATGCTCAATTAAGACAGTTACAGTTATATTAAGTACTAAACGTTGGTAAGTATTACGAAGGCCTCTTTCAACGGTGGGTAAAGTTAAAAAAAACAGGAAGTGGTAGAATAGGCCATTAGTACCTATTTATTCTTAATTAAGAAAATACAACTTCTTGATTCATAATTACGAATAGAAATATTACACAAATATAGTGGAATTCTATTATAAAAAATAGCAATCAAATAGCGTTAGCCAACTGGTGAAACAGGGCCTAAAATGGAGTATTAGACTTTCAATGTTACTACTTTATGTTTTTGTTGGTTTGTATGTGTATGCCATATGCAATTGACTCAAACAACTATATGATTCTCCTCGATTCAAATCAGCGGGAACTAGCTGTTATTGGAGCTAGCTATCTAGTATTGTATATTAGTAGTTGCATTTCGTGCAGAGAATGAATCGAAAACCAACAAACCCCTTCTTTATCCGTTCTAACCTCCCTAGGAAGGCTTCTCCCTCCTAACATTTAAAGCTAGCATTGCAAGCAATGTGAACAATGCTTGTAGCGTTTGTTTTTATATTAATATATGCACTGCTTTTGTTATAACTCTGGTACTAACAGAGGATCATGATTTTTTATTACCACGCTTCTAATATGAAATTGATTTCAAAGAAAGAATTTTTCTATGAGGCCTTTTTATATTTATTTATTTATTTATTTCATTTGGACAAACAGTAGTTGCTACATTACAATTTTCACATAAAAACTATACTACAATATTGAGCTTAAATGCGCAACATTTTAAGTTGTCACAACATGCACAAAAAGAGATGTAAAATACAAACAAATTGAAATACAGATGAATATAATTAAAAATAGATGTATAAAGTTAAAAATAAAAATAAACAGCAAACACAAAAATCACTTATAAGTAATTAATCCCTCAACAATCCCAAAACAAATATATATGTCATATTATACATTATCCCAACATTATCCGAAAACTAGAGCTTCGGATAATGTTTACCGATTTTTATTACTTATTCATTATTATTTTTTTAACTAAGACATAGTAATACAGTACGAACCACGTCACGTACATGTCCACATGTATGATTGTTGATATTATCGACAGCTGACCCCTTAAACGTTGTTAATCCCCCCCCCCCCCGTAGCTTGGGGTATGAAAAATAGATGCTGGCCGATTCTCAGACCTACCCGATATGTACAGAAAATTTCATAAAAATCGGTCCAGCCGTTTCGAAGGAGTATAGTAACTTTGTAACACGAGAATTTTATATATAAGAAATAATGAAATAAAGACTACTCTTTGCGTTTGATTACGCTAATCTTGCATTCTACGAGTTAATAAAACATATAAGTTAATAAAACACTTTAAATATTTAATTAATATCTAACTAAAGGTTTTAAAGGAAGACTATATGTTATAAGCATTACATCGACTTATTTTTATATTAATAGGTTAAATTTTTATTTAATAGGTTAACCTGCAGTCAGTAAAATCGCGAGAGACGCCTAGTCTACTATATTTAACCTTAAGAATAAAAAATTGAACATTACCCGGCTTATCCGGATATCCGCGTATATCGAGATCGGCACTTAACTGCTGGAAAGCGGATAATTGTATTCAATTCTCTTATAAATTGGTTCAAATATCCGGATCATCGCCGAAGTTTCCATTGTACAACGTTTTTGTATTAATAACTTATGAATTGGAGGTAAAATAATGAAATATAATAAATGTATTATAATATGATTATAATGCTTTATCTTTAAAACTATATATTTTTTTTCTTTTTGTAATTAACTACATATAAAAGTAAATTATAAAAACGCAAAAGCAATAAACAAACTATTTTTCTGTAAATGTAAATTAACTCAGTATGTAGATAAAAGTATGTTTTGTAGAAAAATTTACATATAATTGTGGGTGTCCTGTCAAATAAATATACTGACATAGAATAGTTAGACATAATACTCTTTTGTAGAATACTAGCTGTATGTACTTCGCGCGCGTTGCTACGCTTTTTTTTGGTCGTACCAACTCAGAAGCCTTTGTGGGCTCATTCACAACACTTTGCTGAAGATGTTGACATGATCAAATGCATAGTTTACGATTCGATAAGGGACATACAGACAAACATTCATTTTTATATGTATATATGTAAAATTCAACTTTATTTTTATTTTTAAATTTGCTATACAAAGCAGCGGTCGTGGAGAATGGGCACGGGTTTTTGTCTAAGACTTCATTTAAAAGCTGCATATTTAGGCGGATCTTGAATGAGCTTTAAGCTTTTAAAAAGAATCATAGCGGTAGCGGCACAGCCTCAGAAAGTAATTTTTTTTAAATTAATTTATTAAAAAATTAAATATTTACTCGATTGCACTATATGCAATCAATGTTAACTAATTACTATATGTAAAAATAAAAATATATACCTGATATATTTCACTATGATACTATGTATTTTATTTAATTTGAATATTTGACTAATTGGCCCGGTAAATATCGTACGACGATTTTCTTTAAATTTTCTTTTATATATAATCTATTATTATTATTTCGTTTATAATTTCGTTTATATATAACTTACATGAAAAAAAAATATTGAATTTAATTCAGTCGTTCGAAAGTTATGCGCATACATACATACACTTCGTCTATTCAATATGATTTATTTAGAATTGTAGTTGTTACCCTAATTAGTGTGTCCATCATTTTTTTTTTTATGTCACTAGATCGGCAAACAAGCGTACGACTCACCTGATGGTAAGCGATTACCGTAGCTTATAGACGCCTGCAACACCAGAGGCATCGCAAGCGCGTTGCCGACCCAATCCCCAATGCCCCCAGGAGCTCTGGTCACCTTACTCACCAAAAGGAACACAATACTGCTTGAAAACAGTATTATTTTGCTGTGATCTTCTGTGAGGTCGAGGTACTACCCCAGTCGGGCTGCTCCATATTTTGAGCAGAAAATTCCTGCTGTGACCTACCTCAGTTAAGTGTTTTGTGTTATTAATGAAAACAAATATTAGTATACAATAAAAGTATACATCTTCCAAAATACTTAAAAAGTCCCGTCTTGATTTATTTATCTCATAACTAGTACATTTAAAGATAGAACTATTACCTAGACAATATTTTATTTTCCACAAGTTCCATGTAACTCCTCTCTCGTTCGCCTGTACGTCCCGAAGCAAGCGTTCGCATTAAATCCGCGAGAGAAAATTGCTTCTACCGATTTGTTTTTACTGTAACTCCGCAACGTAATATCATTATCCTATAAAGTGGTCTGGACCATGTTACAATTATCCTTAGGATTTCTTACTTTCAGACTCTTTAATTGCTTCGGTTTTTACTAGAATCCCACTTGTCTATACCACTAAGATAACTTGGAGATTACTGAACTAAATGGTTCTGAAATTTTTTGACAGTAAGAATTATACGTTTTAAAAGGAACATACACTATAAAACATTAAGTGAAGTAGCAATAAATATCAATGCGATTAAATATAAATGTTTATGCTTTTTTTAATGGAATCGCAAAAATAAATTTTTATTTCAAGATAATCGATTTCGATGTGTCTCCTTTCCAGGAAGATCTTAAAATGATATAAACAAATTGAATTAATAACAACAAAATCGGCATCAATTTGTTCCTAAGCGAAGCATACAAGTTAATAATTACATTTTCTTAAAGAAGCAAGTATTTAGTTTACTATCTCTAAAACATCAATTAAAATAATAAATAATATTTACAAGATAAACAGAAACAAGCCAGTATGTATTATAAAAAGCATCACACATGGAAACTGTATTTTTATCATCAGATTTATCCCTGCGTATTTTCGCCCTTATTAAAGGCCCGTCGAGGCGTGTAATTAAAAAATTGTCAAGTGTGAAGCGATTAGCATCACAATGGGGGGTAGCTACTGTAACCATTTTGATGTTTTAATATATGGCTAGTTGTTTAGCGAATATCGTACAATGATTATGAATGCAGAGATTAGTTTGTGATTAAAAGATTTATTTTTGTGTTATAATATTGTGACTACTTTACTCATATTAACTTATTATTTAGTTTATTTCTCAAATATTAATTTTAAAAAAAATTCTACATATACACATGTTTCACTTATTATAGTTATTTTTATAGCTTAATTAATTGTATCAAACGAAAAAAAAAATTTTTTTTAACCAAACTCGTGATTTTTAAACGAATGTATTTTTTATATGTGTTACTTCATGACTTTTTACTGCGTGTACCGATTTGTTGATGGTTTTTTTTTCGGTTTAGGTATCTATCTACATGTATATACAAATAATTTAAATACATTCAATGGCTGAGATGAAAAATCATTTAATACTAGTCAAAAAAGCGAATTCGTTCCACATTCACAAATGCAATTCCTTTAAGCCATAACCCTCAATATTCCGTTCTACGGTATTAGCTGTTTACTCGGTCGTGAGATTAGAAATTATGCAGTTTCGCCCCGACCGTCGACGTCGACGCACGCTTGGTCTATTGTTGTTTTAATTCGTTTTAAGTCGTCAGCTATTTAGTAATTGATTTTAATGGTTTGTAGACTACACCCTTATACAACTTTATTATTTTAAAGTCGTAAGCAATGGGTATTTGATTGATAAACTCAAATTAGAAGATTTACGAATTTACTTCAAAGTTCACATACACTACTCACTACTTTAAAAAAAACAGTTTTAATTATATCAATTATAAACAAACAAGAACGTTTTAATTTTTCTCATACATACATATGTTTGATTTTAAACAGTAGTAAGATTAAACAATAATGAGCTTAAAGTGTCTGGATAAATGGCTAATAATTAATTATATCATCTATATCTATACAAATAAATAAAATTGGAGTGTCTGTTTTTAATATTAAAATAACCGCTTTTTACTAAATGCATATGGATGTATACTCGGTACATAACATACATAATATACCAAAACAATATTTTTTACAATTTTTGTCTGTCTGTCTGTTTGTTCCAGCAAATCTCCGAAACGGCTGGACAGATTTTGATGGGACTTACACTGGCATATAGCTGATGTAATAAGGAGTAGCTTAGGCTACTTTTATTTTAGAAATTTATTTATTTTGTAACTACGAACTGCACATTTTTTTAATTTCACGCTGACGAAGTCGCGTGTATAACTAGTAATTAATAAAGTTGATGCACGAAATGACCTGCTTTATTATATTAGTAGTTATCTTAATCGAAATTAAGTCACAGAGTTTTTAGGGCCTTAACACACGACATAAGAAATAACTACTTATAACTAGGACTAATGGGATTATAAAAACTTTACAAGACGGAAGAAGACGGTCTATTATTGTATATTGCATGTTTGATAGTATATCTTAGCACCCATTTCAGCAAAAACAAAATATAAAATAAAATGTACAAAATGGTAGCACTGAAGCAAAATATATTTTCATCTATCCTTTTAACTTTGTCAAGCTATTACAAGGATTAAATCTCAATCTAAATGTATACACTCTTTATTTTGACATCTAAATTATAATGGAGGTGATCGTGTTTATCGAAAGCGTAACTATTCCTTTTTGTTTTGTCTGTAATACTTAATTTAGCACAAAAAACTTCTTTACTCAAAATTGAGTTTAAAAAATAATAAATCATTTTTATTTATAAAATTTAACTTTACATATTCAAAAATAAGGGTATTATTTTTGTACCATAGCCATAGAGAGTAACATAGGGAAAGATAAGTTCTCACAGTGAAACACTAAATATACACTAATACGATTCATAAATAAAATATAAGAGTAGCGAAAATATTTATCACAAACATGTACCAATATGATTGTATTTGAATAAAAACCGCATGAAAACTTCTTAAGGAAGTCCGACACGCACGAACTCGATCACAACTCCGACGAGGGCGTTCAGCTGGAAAATGGGCTCTTTCGTATATCGATTTGGGGTTTGCTTTGAGAGGAATTAATATACTGCCATTGAGATCGTGTAGATATATTCTGGATGTCCATGTGTGTGATACGATTTTGAAGTACTTTACACTTTTCAATGAAAAAGTACGCTTATGTTCTGTATTTTGTCAGTTTTTTTTTTAATTTTAATGTGTGTTGTTTTTAATTCTAATGTACTGCACTCGACTTTCTTACGCTTCATAGACAATCAAAGACAATATTTAAAAAAAAAACCATTTTTTCTTCGCAATTGTTTATGAATAACTAATTCTTAAGTAATAATTATATATTTAATTGGCTGGTCATCTGTGTCGCATAACCGATGGTTGTTGGAGCAGACGGGTCCTGAGTGGAGACCGCGTCTTGGCAAACGCAGTGTGGGACGTCCTCCGGCCCGTTGGAGCGACGATCTACGTAAGATTGCCGGTGTAGGCTAGATGAGGATTGCGGAAAACCGGGATGTCTGGCGCGAACTTGGGGAGGCCTATGTCCAGCAGTAGTTGTAAATATGTTAGTTAATTATAACATAGTTGTTAAATGATTATTCAAACAAAAATTTAGTATGAAGATCAATAATCTCTGATGTCAAGAAAACAATGTCCTCTCAACTCGATTATGCCTAAACTTAAGAAGTAGAATTGATTTGCATCGAATCGCTATCAATGTTTGGCCAATAGGCTGAACCTATTGATAGGGCTTCAGTACGTTACAAGGAGATAAGTGCAAATTACTTCTATTCAGTAACAAGTACCATAGACAACAAAATTTTGAACTTTGATTGTTTGACAGATTAATAATTGACATCGCTGACGGCTAAAAAGATGCAATAATGATGTTCAAGATGAAATTTAGGTTGGTTATTTGCCTAAAACCTTATTGTACTATGTGTCTAGCTTATAATTTTTGTCAGTGTTTCTGTTATATATAGGTATATATCTCTGTAGTGTTATTTAAAAGCGCTAACCTTGGTAACTAGCAGTTTGAATCAGTAGAGCACTTTTGTGGTGGAATCCTGTGTATTGAAAAAGGCTAAAGACTATAAAACGTAGCTATATAGAAGTGGTTTATTGAATAAACTAATCTCTCTTTTATATGTTTAATATATTAGACATAAAATAACAATTTTTTTATATGTCTTATATTTAAATCAAGTAGAGAGAATTAAAATACACTTACAATACTGCACTGCTGTTTTTCTTTTCTTTTTTTACTACGTAAAAGTGTTTGACTATATTTATGCAAGAAGTAATAAATAAATAAAACAAATTAATAATTAAAAACCTATTTAATTTGAGCATGATATCTATATTTAGAAAGCGACTCGTTTTCTTATCTGAACTGAGGTAGGGCACATCAGGAATTTTCTGCTCTAAATATGGAGCAGCCCGACTGGGGTAGTAACCTCGACCTTACAGAAGACCACAGCTAAATAATACTGTTTTCAAGCAGTGTTGTGTTTCGGTGAGTAAGGTGACCAGAGCTCCTGGGGGAAATTTGGGATGGGGTCTGCAACGTGCTTGCGATGTTTCTGGTGTTATAGACGTCTTATAAGCTACGGTAATCACTCACCATCAGGTGAGCCGTACGCTTGTTTGCCGATCTAGTAACATAAAAAACGTTAATTCGTTGATTTGTAAATTTGACAACGATGATATATTAACTATTACCCTTCAAAACATAAAACGAATGAAATGTTTAATAAGCTATCGTCTAAATTTGGTAGGTACACATTTTATACTATTTTATATTACTAAATCTCATTATCGATGTTTTTAGATTTTTTTATGTTTTGATGTTTTAGATCGATTCTGAATAAGTGATGTGTTTGTTTCTAATAATGACCAAAAACATTTTTGTTACAATCTAAAATAATTTATTTTTAATGTATGTAAATAAGTACAAAATTAAAATATTTTTTTCAAAGTTCTCGACGTAATTTTCTGAATATAAAAAAATGATTTTTAAATATTTTGACATACGTATAGTTTAAAAGATTTTTGGTATAGCAGACTTATTTACTCGTGAAATAATGCTATACCAAATTTTAATACATTTTTTGTTGAAGAATTATCTAAATTGAAGAAATGATCGTTAAATATTTTGACCCAGTTATATGTACTTCAAAATATTTGTGGTATAGAAAAGATGTGTACTAGGTCTATCGTGGTATCGTGGTAGCGGGCAGATCGCAATGCAGGCGGCTTTGTGATGCAGATAACCTTAATCCCTGTCTGTCGGCGACGTGTCAACACCAGCCGCGGGCGATCGAGAGATTTGTATGGACATGTTTTAATAAAAAAATGCTTTTACAATTTAATCAATCTTACTTATATTATAAATAATTATTAGTAAAAAAATCTTTACGTATAAATGAAAAACACAACTCTTTACGATTAAGATCTCTCTTTATGTTGGATATGGATATGGAAAATCCCCATGGAACCCCCGGAAATCCCTTTTCCTGGGAAATATTTTTTATACTATAAAAGTGACAAAGAAGCGTACAGTCCATTTGATGGGAAGCGTCTACACCACCTGGTGCGACCATTGCGAAGCGTTTTGCTGATCCTAAGCCAGACCTTCAGCCGGTACTCATTCCTAGCTCTCCACAGGAAAAGAACACTTGTGACCAGTATTGTTTAGCTGTAATAGTTTGCTCTTAAGTGGTGTTTTTTACCTCTAGTGAGGAAAGTAACTAAAGGTCCTGAGGTTGTGCTGAATTGACAGGGCGTCAACAATCCGCCCGTATTAGTCGTGCTGGTGGTAATGCTTGTCAGGAACAGGCGCAACAAATTAGGCTTCTATCGGTAAATGTACCTGAAGGAAACCGAGCTGGTCTAGTTAGAAATAAGAAAAATGTATGTACCATAATTTCGAATAGTTGTTGTTAGTCGTCGAAGGTTACAATAATTTTTACAAAAAATTTAAAATTTTATATATTTTAATAAGCCTGCTCCCACACACAAGGTTACCTACGAAAAATTTTGTATTTTTAACATTTCGACATACACAGTAAAAAGAATTATGTAATAATTATGACGGTAAATAGATAACTATCTATATATACATATTGATATTATATTATTTTAAGTTCGAAGAGTTGATTCGAAGACAAATTATTATTAACAAGAAGCTAGAAAGGTTGGAGGAGTTTTGCTTAGATTCAAAGATTTGACGGGGAAATGCTGTCAACATTCTTACACGCGAATACCTGTAATAAACCTGGAATAGACCTATAAATAAAAAAATTTAAAGTTTTGCTCACTAAAATATTTACAAACGCATTTTTGTTTGAACAAAATTAGGAAAAAAATGGTTTATCCACAATAGTTCAACCCTAGGACGTACAAGCAACAGCGCGAAAGGATTATGAAGGGCTGAGATAGCAATTTGCGGCGTACTTAATTACAAGATAAATTAGTATGTAAATTAATAGACGTACTAGCTCCGCTTTGAGTAAATAATTCCTGAATACAAATATAACGCTTAGTTGGAGCTTCTGGATATTAACGCTTCATGATTGTTATTAATGCTTTAGATTTAGAAGATTCATGGCTGAATTTATGTGTTTTATAGATGATGTATGTAGTATTATACTCGATTATGTAACGTTAATAAGCTCACTTCAATAATAATTAATATTTTTACTTACGCTTCAGCCTGTAATATCCGACTACTAGGCATAGTCCTCTTTCCCAATGTAGGAGAAGGATCAGAGCTTAATCCACCACGCTGCTCCACTGCGGGTTGGCGGATATATTCCCTACTATGAGTAACGATCACTATCAGGTGTACATGATAACAACCGGGACCGACGGTTTAATGTGCTCTCCGAGGCACGGTGAGGAGACCCACAAGGACTGCACAAACACCCAGGCGGCAGACCACGGTAAACATCTGCATGGCCAATACAAATGTTTGTCATGTGCGGGGATCGAACCTGCAACAGCCAGTGCAACAGCTACAAACCAGTGCTGTGACCGTTGCGCCAACACATCGTCTCTACAATTAAATGAAAATACAATTAAATGGTAACTAATGGTTTATTTTTAAAGCACGTCTACGTTTTTAAGCAACCTAATCAATTTATTTTACTATAAAATATATATACGTATAAACGATTAATTAATTGGATAAGTTACCCTAGAGCTCTAAAAGTTTACTCAAGAAATAACTCTCGAAATCAAACAACGCGAAAACGCAAACCCCACAAAATGATAGGGGAAGATCTCAATTACAAAAATTATATTTGCACAATGGTCATATAAAGAACAATGTATTTGCTGATATATTAATAATAACGATTTGATTCCGCAATCGGCGGCCATGTTTGTCTAGCTGTCGAACAACATAGCGGGAAACGTGCACGCCACGTGTCCTGCGAGTTACAATCTAATTGGCCGATGACTCTATATTATAATGCCCGAGGGATAAGTCTGAATAGGATTTATCTTTTTTAAACTAACATTCGCACAGGTTTTAATTTGTGGTCAGTATCATGGTTACAATTATAAATATGATTTTCTTGAGGGGTCTGTGGATCGAAATTAATTAGTAGACAATCATCATTACAGCCTATACAGTCCACTGCTGGACATAGGCTTCCACAAGTTTACGCCAAAAATAACGTGAACTCATGTGTTTTGCCCATAGTCACCACGCTGGGCAGGCGGGTTGGTGACCGCAGGGCTGGCTTTGTCGCACCGAAGACGCTGCTGCCCGTCTTCGGCCTGTGTATTTCAAAGCCAGCAGTTGGATGGTTATCCCGCCATCGGTCGGCTTTTTGAGTTCCAAGGTGGTATTGGAACTGTGTTATCCCTTAGTCGCCTCTTACGACACCCACGGGAAGAAAGGGGGTGGCTATATTCTTTAGTACCGTAGCCACACAGTAGTAGTAGACAATAATACTCCTTTATTATTGATATTACAATAGTTATATCTACATACACTTTATTCTTTATAATCTGAGATTCTTTTTGAGGAATTCGTAGAGCGATGGAGCGACACACAACCGGTAAGCGGACATGACACGGAAGAGGAAGAGTGCAGGGTTGCCCGGTGTAGGACATCAAAAAAAGAAATTAAATAAGTATAAAGTATGGCCAGCTCCAACAGATTTAATATCCTACAAAAAATGTGAGTAGTTTCACATTTATGTGTTAGAAATTGGTAACGGTTTAGTTATAGCTAGTTAACAAACCAACAGACAATGTCATTAAAGGTCTTTAATCATCTTTCTATCCTTTGTGGTCCCAACTAAACGAGCTATTCCTTCTTTGTACTAATAGTATGAGAACATCTACATCGTCTAGCGTTATATCCCGCTAACCCTTATTTTAACACCACCTACCAAGTTAGTACCTATTATAACCCCCTATACCCCTCCCGTCATCACCGATCTAGTTAAAGATGCACTGATACAAAAACAAAATTTCAAGAAAATACTCCAATAATGGTCAGATTTTCTTCACATACATACTATATATATGCAAAAACAAAAATATTGTTAGTAATCTACTTACAACTACATTATGTTAGAATAATCACATAGCATATTTACAATTTAATTTTCTTACGTTTAATATATTTATACAAGAATAAACGAAAAGGACATTGTCTGTTGGTTTGTTATACAGTGCATCAAAGCTCTACCCAGATAGGTGTGTTGGTGCTGCCTACTGGATTCCCAAAAATAAATTGTGCAACAATTTAAATGTCCCCCTCACGTGACGGTGTTCACAGGAGATGCAATAGCAATTTTGTTTACATTTTCTTACATTACTACAAATTAAAGATTTTGGAGTAATGTAAGAAAATCCAAAGTCTTTAATTTGTAGTGACTCACTAAGTTATATTTTAGCTATTAAAGTTATATCCCAGTTCTTAGTAAATTTAGAATTTTTATCATTTTAAAGATAAGGCTTTTCCCCTCATTATATCATAAAGGTTTTGAAGTTATAGTGGTACGGATGGCCAGAAAGCCATTCTGATATTCCAGGTTATGAGACTGCAGATTCTTGAGCCAAGTCATTAGTACAACTTGGTTCATTAGAACATTTTTTTAACGCGAGTCAAGACATGCAAACCTTGGCGAAAACTCATTTGGACAAATCCTGGACTTCATCATGAGTTGAGTAAATATTGGTTAAGGGCAGACATTATGCTGCCATCCAGCCTAGTGTTCCAAGACGCCCTTGGTTTTCCTTCATAGACATGCAAAAGGCTGGGTAACATCAACAATTTGTCTCTTGCGTCTGGGTCACTCATGTATTCCAGTGGATTTAAAAATTAGGGTACGTGACCACTTGCAATACGAAAGTGGCCTCGACGAAGTTCAACATCCCACATCCTGTTTAAGTGTCCCAACCTCCTTTATCCTATCTGTAATGTCCTTTATCCCGACATTAACTGTCCTTTAAGTATTGAATGTCTATTATTGCTCGCGTATGGTCCTATTCGTTTATTCTTGTATAAATATATTAAACGTAATAAAATTAAATTGTTAATATATTATGTGATTATTCTAACATAATGTTGTAAGTAGATTACTAACAATATTTTTGTTTATGCATATATATAGTATGTATTTTAAATGTTTGTGTTATTTTAGGTTATAGGTTAATTTGGAAGTCTTCAAAATTCTATTGAGGTCGTAACTTTAATTCACCGAACAATCTCCTTCACGTCTTCTCCATCCTACGTGACATTGCCGAAATCAACTGTGCTATTTTTGCAATACTAACTAGTGAAAGCCATTAATTCAAAATAATAACAACAAACAGACAACAAAAATAACATAAAATCTTATTTAATTATTGTTTCTAAAATTTATTCGACTTCTTTCTTTAAAATAAATAATTATACTCTTAATATTTAAAATAATCAAATAGAACCTTTTGAAAAATTTCTATATTTGTGTATAATTTGAAAATAAGGAAGGTACAATATTTTATAATTTCATTTTGTAGCATAAAACCTTCTGGGTTGGTAAGCAAATACTATGGTGACAGATAAAATATCAGATGACAATTTTGCGGGAGATTACGGTGATATAATCTATACATCCCTCGTGTACTTGATTAGCTGTCAATGTACCCTAAACAATTTTTGTTTAAGAAATATATATTATGTTTGTGGCCGTAAGCGGTAATTTATATCAGAGTATGAAAATAAATATTAAATTTCGAATTGACAGATAAAGATAAAACTTTTGGAACTTTTTTGTTTCGTTGACCTTATACGCAATATAAAATAATTTTAAATGTGTTCAATGATCCTAAAGTCAGTTATAAAATTTAAAAAAAAGTAATAAATAAAATATATTATTA
This sequence comes from Melitaea cinxia, assembly GCF_905220565.1. Lineage (NCBI taxonomy): Eukaryota > Metazoa > Arthropoda > Insecta > Lepidoptera > Nymphalidae > Melitaea > Melitaea cinxia. The sequence continues at coordinate 4,628,146 of NC_059416.1, forward strand.
ACTATGTACTGCTGATTAATATTTTTCCCTCACAAAATAAAAGCATAATTTTATATATTATTTATGTAGAATATTTTGATTTTAATTAGTTTTAATTAAAAATTAATAGATTAATTAATCTTTATCCTAATTTTTCACGCTATCGCTTGTTCGAGGGTAATCGCTCCTGCGTTTGTACGATAGCTTTGACATTTCTGTTTAAAACATAATGGAATAAAGAAGCAGTAAGTTGCGAGGTCTGGTTGGGGGAAGACTTCGTTAACGAGCATCCAGAGTGGAATCGATCGCTTTGACGTTTTTTTTATTTTATTACAGAATAAAAAAAATATTTTATTTATTAAAATGTTGAGAGCAACATTTTTTTATTGTGAAAAAGGAAAAGCTTTTATGACTTTAATAGGGTAGAAGAATACATATTAAAACAATTCAGGTTTATTATGAAAAACACGCTCGTTGTACGATATTATAGTGTATAAAAATATATCTAAAATATTCGTTAAATTCTTTTCATATTCAATTATCATCACTCACCACTTCAGCCTATCGCAGTCCACTGCTGGACATAGGCCTCCACAAGTTCGCGCCAAAAATGACGTGAGCTCATATGTGTTGCCCATAGTCACCACGCTGGGCAGGTGGGTTGGTGATCAATTATCCTTAACAATATTTTACTCCATTACTAATTTTACACAAATATCAAAATTATTCAAAACGACTACAAAAGTATCCCATAGTAACACCATTCAGAACGAATCGCCGTATAAAATGATATTATTTGCGACGTAATCCGCGAACAACACGAGATTGATATTACGCTGGGGTAGTATTGACATTAATTTATATGGATACGGTTAAAAATGTATAATGGACGCCAACTAATAAAGTCCCTGGGGCGTGCTGACGTTCGCGCGAAGTACACGCTTTATAAAACTGCTACATGTTTTTGTTTTATCTGAGACCGCTATGCGACCTCTTTAATTAACCAAGTTTTTTTCGTACATACAAATTGTAAATAAATAAAAAAATATCTTCACAATTACACACACGGTCGTTTGTTCCTAAAGTAAGCAACTTAATGTTTGTGTTATAGTTAACAGCCGACTGGTATAGCTACATTTTTTTTCGATAAACATACATATAAATAATAACATATAAATAAATATATATATTACACCCAGACTCGGAGTGGGAATCCAACCCACAACCCCCGGAGCTAAGTGCAGGGTCACTACAAACTGCGCCAACGGGCTAGACAAAATAAAAAAAAACTATATTCATTTTTCACTTTAATAAAACGTAAAAAATAATAATAATATAATAAAAATGTCGTTATAATTATAGAACTATTTGTTGTTTAAGATAACATTTTTTTTCCTAATTATTTTGCTAACCCTGATCTTATTTTTTTTATATTAGGGTGTGTTTTTCGTTCAGAAATGATTGATCTGTTACAATAAAGGTCGTAGTCAGAGATCCGTTACAATTTTATTGTCATTAAGATAATATACCGTGATTATTATCGGAAATCGTGTGTAATTTTAGTGGGAAACTACTAACCACACACAATGAAATGCATTATTATAACATTGCAGAAACTTTTCTAATTTATCTTTTAAAAACAACTGTAAATATATTTTGACAATAGAAAAAATGTCTTCCTATTGTTAATAGGATAAAATATTTTTTTTATCTGAATTTGTTAAGGCTTAAACTTAAACGTAATGAAAATGCAGTGAAATAATAATAAGTTATTTAAATAAAATACATAATATGAAATATTATATAAATAAACACTACGTACACATATATGCGACAAAGACATAAATTTTCCATTCAAATAATCAACAGATTACCCGCCAAAAGTATTATTGTAATTCAATGATAAAGATTATGCAAATAAGTTTAGAAATCACGTGTCCGTGTTGGAATCGCGTAAATACAGTTAAATAGCGTGTAAAATTTGTCCTTTGCCGCCATTGTGTAGAACAAGAGAAACGGGGATAATTTTATAATTTGACGTCCGCGCCATATTTGATATTCAAAGTCAACTGCGTGTAAAATTTAAATAAACGACATTTTACTAATGTGTTTGAAATTTAAATTTCGGCACTGATGTCGCGGTTTTGATGTCTTTATACGAAATTTGTATAATTATACATTAGATACGCGCGAGTGATCGCTTTCATATTGTACATTGTAAAAATTATCAATTAGAATATTGTATTAAACAAATGTTATGTTGACTTGATTTATTGTCGTGTTGTAACGTCTTTTTTTTTATTAATATATTTTCAAACTTTTAAATTGCAGTTAATATTATGTTACTTACTCAGTACAATAAATTTAATTAAACTCAATTAAAACTTACGCTATCAGAATAATCTCAATCAAAGCTACGAGACACACTAGTATAGTCCATACACGTACTTACGGTACAGAGTGGACAGTCTAAAGATTCCAAGACGAGGGGCGAGGGTGGGGCTCCGTTAAAACGTTAATCGAATCTGGACCTAATGGGATTTCTTTCTTGGGGCACATTGCTAAAGGATTAATTTATATCAATTTAAATAGGTAGGAGAGATACAGACTGTTTGTAATTCGGGTTTTTATTAAAAAATAAATAAATAATAATTTGTTATTTTTGTTTTTACTTATGCATGCTAGGTAGCTTACAATATTAATTTTAGAACTCTAAATACTGTTCCATATGTGTGAGTAGTATTATATAATTCTTATTTGTTATATTCCTGATATCCAAAAGGGAACACCTGTTTTTCTTACATGCTTGCTTAAATTTGATTGCGTTCAGGAAGTTTAGAACTTAATTTAACGGTATTTCTAGTCTGGTCTTCATTATTCTGTACTCTATTTCAAATCGTCTAATAGATATGTGAATATCTCGTTTCAAGGTGTTTATGGTGATGCTTCTCCGAAACGACTCGATCGATTTTTATGTTTTTTTTATTTATATTTACTTGTTATGAGAATAGGATGAAAAGTACATTTTATACCACTAAGTTCTATATTACAAACTTCACACATTTGACAGTTTGGAAGAAAAATATGGTAAGATAATTTAACTAAAAAAATAAATAAAATAAAAATAAAAGAAATCAGCCTGTGTATCGGTCGATTCTATGCCGGTTCTAATCCGTCTGACGCAAATGTATGTGAGAGCGGTCGCGTGCGAGTTAAAAACATCCGACTTAGCAGATAAAACCGAGCGCGCATTGAAGCTTCGAGCGATATTGTCTCCGATTCGTTTGTAGGTTGTTAATTTGATTTGTATATATTGTATTATTTCTCGTCTATACTTATAAGTTATAAGATATTTTAAGATGAATGATGATTTTAAGAATGACTGATTTTCAATACAAGGCTATTTTTCACAAAAAAATAGTTAAATGAGAATAAAGTTAAATTCGAAATTACCTAAGACATGTGTATGAATTCCAAACCGAAACTCAAAAATTAATTTTTGTACATCCTGTTTCAAAACTACGGAAATACATTACGTACTTTTATGTAAACTTTGATTACTTTACCTATTCCTGGTCAACCAATCAGAATTAAAAATATTTAATAAATACCTATTGACCAATAAAATATATGGAGGAATAAGCATAATTTTCAATACTTCGATAAAACACAAACTAGACCAATTAAATGATTATTTATATAAAATGGTGTATTTATAAAACAGTCTAATATTAATTATAAAGTCTCAGTGACAAACATTCAGAATACAAACAAATATGTCATTAATTATTTTAACATAATATATGTATAAACATGTCTAGTCTGTCAAACCAATTTAGACGAATAGAAATAAATCCTTCATAAGTATTCACAAATCGATAAAAATAACGACGAACCAATACTGCCTTGCTTAAGCAAAAGGCAGTAAAGCATAAAAATCGAATTTCTAATTAAGGTTGCCTGGTGAAAACCTTGTTGGCGATCAGATCTTGGGCTTCTAAATCTAATTCAAAAGCGAAAATTACTGTATTCAATTAGGCTTCAAAAGCACTTTCGAAACGCCATTTTACAAATTGAAATAATAAGTGTTTTTTTTTTTGTGAAGTTACGACTAATTCGAAATGTGAATTCTGCTGACAAGAACCGGCAAGAAACTCCACAGTAACTCATATAAAACTGCGTTATGTATTTAAACACCTACCTTCTTTTTGTTGCTACATAAAACTCATTTTGTTATAAAATAAAGTGCATAAATAAATAAATTAAGTTTACCGCTTTTTACCTGAGCGCGACAGAATAGCTATTTCGATTACAGTTGTTGTAGAGCTGAGAACAAAATCGATACTAACGACCAAATCTCGAATCCCCCGGGATGCGACCACAGAAATTGATTCCATTGTCAACGCGACTTGAATGGGGTCCGGTTGTCTGTGGATATTTATTGTTGTACAATATGCCGTTGTTGCTTCGAATTATCATCATTTTATATTCATTATTTGGTACTTGTGGTAGGTATTTTAGGTATCTTGATTTAGGTATAAATAAATAAAGTTTTCTATCAGGTAAGTGATGACCGAGAGGACAATTTTCTGTTTTTACAGAATAATATTTATAATTCGTATAACAATACGTGACCTTCTTTTTTTAAAAAAGCCACAAAGATAAAAATATAGGCAACTAATATCCAAGAAATGTAATTTGTGGGTATCGGTGTTTTGTTTCAGTACTAAGAGAGTGTTTACGCAACGTCACAAAATATATAAGTTTTAAGATAATGAAAAAAAAAATACTTTCACTCATAAATAAAAGGTAACTTATCCTACTTTCTAATAAAACAATCATCAATTAAAATTCTTTTAACGTATAATCAAATAAAATAACTCAAAATAATGACATTAAAAAAGGTCAACAAAAAGAGGTTGCAAGTATAAAAATAGAATCAATTACGGAATACAATAAAAATGCAACAAACGTACAAGGCTATAATCAGCGCTAACAGGTGGGCGTCGCAATAAATCAGTTCTCTCTTGTGACTGCAGCTTTATCTGGATACACTTCTGTGACGGAAAGTTAATTGAACACTATTATTTTTTCGACTATAAGACATAATTTGACAAAACTTGATTATAAGAAATCGCGCGTTTTGCGGTAAGATCGCATTTGTTGTACGAAGGTGATCTTATTGTTACCTTCTTTTTATTTTATTTTATTGCGACAGCGATATTGTTAAATGATTTAAATCTAAGACATACCTTTGTTTTGGTGATTTATTATTATTGCTTTATAGTAATAAAAATAGTGTGATTTCCGTAAGTATATTAGCCTTCTTCTTATTGTCATTGTCATTTTGTTTATTTATGTTCTTCAATAATAAAGATAACAAATATGTATTTTTTCGGTAAAAATAGAAAGAGATAAAGTTACAAATAAAGCGATTAAGTTAAAAGTATAACTTACTATTGTCATGTACGATTTGTTCCTAGCATACATTTGTTATTCATATAATTATAATAAGCTGTGATTGTAAATTTTATAATCAACGTTAAAGCCAATATTAAGATAAATAATTCAACAGGAGTCCAATACACAGTCGTTAACTAGTAGCACGGACAGAGAACGGCAAACGGACCCTTGTAACCAACTCATTGATTTTACTAATCCTAAGAGGGGACAAACGAAAACTAAATGTGTCACAACAGTACACTTTAATTGGATTCATTATAATAAGTATTCGAAAAGATTAATAAAAATGAGATTTTGAGTACATGAATATCAGTATATTTCAATAAACTGTAAACATTTATCATGTGTTAATTGTGGTATTTGGAATTATTAATTGATTTGACTGATTGGTGTAATGGCATTCAGTGGTACAGTAAAGAACGGTTAATTCCGCCAATGTTACGTCGGATGGTGAAGACAAGAAAGTTCAAAATCAATCAAAAGAAATTAATCGGTTTGGAATTTTTCTATTACGATGAATGTAAAGTCAAAGCCTAGATTTCTAAAAAGGTGATAAATAATACGAGTGTTAGATCTTCTAAATCCTGCATTATTAAGGTAAACAATGAAAAAATAAATGTTTAAATGGTATTTGTATTTAATGATGTATTTATGAGCATATTCAAGCTTATACATTTCCTAAAAACTTCGTTTGTACTTAAAATTTGGATTTTACCAATAGTCTGTGTATTCTGAACGATTCCATTTATATCGAGCCGAAATTATTTACAATCCACACTTCATATTATTAAGATAATTACAATTAGTAACAAATACTCTACCGTTGCTGCTATTGTGATATATATTTGTTTGTGATCGAATCTTAAATAAAAAGTTCGGCTACATGAGGCAAATTCAATTATTTGATTGCTATTTCATATTTAGCACAAAGTCCAAGAACAATCGTTTGCCTTAGCTGCAACTGGCTACATACGGTATGTAATTTTTTTATACTCTACTAGCGAACACGGAAGAAGTAGTCCTGCCCAGAAATAAAACAGCTATCAAATTTGATTGTTTATATACCGATAGCAGCGCCACCTACTGGGTCCAATTGAGATATAAACTACACTATTTCCCAAGTTGGACCAAATTACAGATGCTCACAAAATTTTATAAAAATCGGTTCAGTAGTTTCGGAGTTATATACCGATAGCAGCGCCATCTACCGGGTTTAATTGAGATAAAACTACCTTATCTCTCAAGTTGGACCAAATTATAGATGCTTAGCAAATTTTGTAAAAATTGTTTCAGTAGTTTCGGAGTTTATCGCCCACATATGTATGTGGCGATACGAAACATCGCGGCACGAAATTTATATATATGTATATAGATTGGGCTCTGCTCTTGGGCTCTAGGAACACCTAAAATTTTGAAAGTCCTCAAAAAAATTGTATACAAAATTATTTTAAAATTTCACAATATCAAACCTATCTACAACGCACAACTTATGAAATAGTTACTTAAGGACTATTATATTTAATTAATTATAAACTCATGGAATAGCGCCAAGAATGCTGGTGGCCATTTCCCAGTTGAATTACAAATTGCTCTACCGATTCTTTGTGCACCAGTTATCTTATAAAAAAATGCACCAACTCTCTTATTAATAGAACAATTATTAGAAACTTTCAAATCAGTCAGGTTCAACATAGGCCAAATGCTTTCATTTTTTGTGAACATGTCGATTTTATTACGGACCTTACTCTGACTGTAACGAACACAACAAAATATATCCTATTTGGTGCAGTGGTTCGGAAGTTAAGCGCGTACATGCATTTCGGTGATACATTTTTATTATTATAAATAGGGAATTTAATACCGAAGCGATGTTCTAAATAGGCAATCATCAAGACTATCGTGATTGCTCGTTACCAACGAAATACCCCATTATGTCACGACGGACGCTCCCCGGGGCGTATTATTTTACGTTGATTTATTGCCGGGGGACTGAGGTGCGATTCTGGAGCGCAATATAATTAGCGTCTTTGTATCATGTAATAATTGATGTTTATCACACCTACCGAATATTATATACGGGGATAGTTTAGATATTTTTTTAAATATATATATATTACATAGATACGAGTATTTACTACGATGATAAATATGAGTATAGTAATGTAAACATTATATAAGGATGATTTTTAGGTTTTATTTCTATAAAATAAAAATGATGGAATATAATTTTAATACAGTTGTACTCGTATTTCAAGTAAAGTTACTTACATTTATGAATCGAGATTTTGTATTAGAACTACACATATTCTAAAAATGTATTGCTTGCATAAACTCATAAAAACTAAACCAATAAAAGATGTTATAATATAAGGTAAAATTAGTTAAATGCCAATAAAATAAATATTATAATGATATGTGGACGGTTATTATATAATTAATAAATGCTGTGATGGTAGAATGGTGTACTTCAACATTATGTCGAATATGTACCTACTGATAATGTCGATAACACTGATGTGCGGTAAAACTCGAATGAGTTTATGTGGCATCTTATTATAAGTAATTGTAATTTATATTCTTTCACGTATGTTAATAATAAATAAATAATTAAATAATTTAAACATAAAAAAATATTATAATGAAATAAAGTAATCATATAACAAAAAAATCCGTGTAATGATTAATATTAAAAACCGTACGTAAAATTTATTTTTCAGCCTACATACTGAAAATATTTTACTATTCCTTTTATAAAACTCGATCCCAATATTGTAGGTATAAACCATAAATAGCAAAATACTGGCGTATCTTTCTACACTATCGACTTTTCGCGTACTAAAGTTCCGATATCTTTTGTGGCTACTATGAAACTCGGCCAGTGGCCTGCGTGTTCAGAAATTGTTTCTGGACATTCAGCCTCTGGATTTTAACTCTACTACACACACATTATGAATTCCTATTTTTCGCATAAAAATGCATATAAAAGTTATCTGCAATGAATAACTATATTGGAATTTAAAATATCTCCTGGAATATCTTCTTCTCTGTGTCTTTCTTCTCAATCTCATCACTTCGACCTATCGCAGTCTAATGCTGGTCATAGGCCTCCACAAGTTCGCGCCAAAAATGGTGTGAACTCATTTTGCCCATAGTCACCACGCTTCTTCGCCCTGTGTATTTCAAAGCCAGCAGTTGGATGGTTATTCCGCCATCGATCGGCTTTATAAGTTCCAAGGTGGTGTTGGAACTGTGTTATCCCTTAGTCGCCTCTTACGACACCCACGGGAAGAGAGGGGGTGGCTATACGCTTTACTGCCGTAACCACACAGCGCAATCTCTTCGGATATAATTTTAAAGCAGACAGTGGCATCTTATCAATAGTATAAAATACAGTTGGTAGGTTCCAAGATGGTAGTTGAAAATTTAAATCCAAGTACTTGTAGAGTTAATTAATCATATTTCGATTTCAAGTGCATCCAAAAAGGTTGTCACTAAAGGCATAATTTATTCCTAAGTCATTGAGACAGAGAAAAGTCTTATTTAATTATATAACAATAAGTGAGAGTCATTTTGTTAACTTTCTTTATTACGTTTCATTTTGTTTAATCTAATAAGTGAAACTACCTGCGTAAAACCTAGATCCAACAAAAGTGTATTTTTCCGAACGCTTCCTACACTGTTTACACACAAACGTAAAAAATAAAGTATTCATGGGGAGCTCGCCACGATCACGGCTGCAGATTAAACTATTAACAAAACTGCGCGTCCGGTTTTCAAATGCAAATAACGCAGATTTCGTTTTATAACCAATATTTGGTTCAGTTTTCAAATTGGCTTATATAGAACTGAAATAGTCTGTATGTACCCGACTCTATATAGATTTTCTTCAGTTGAGGGCTGCCGTTATGATTGTTGTCAGATTTTTTTAAGAAACTAAACTAAATTTTATTCTTATTCTTCGAGGTAAGATGAGAAATCCGTTAGAACAAATACCCAAATCCAAAATATGCATTGGTCAACAAATAGGCGTCTACATTGTCCGCTAAGAGCTAGAATCAGTCTGCCGTCGGTGTTGAGAGACCTTCTGTTATATGTATAATGCTATAATAGGCAAATATATAATATTATATTTATTTAAAATACGCCTACGACTTTATTAAAAATATAACATCGAATAAACGCTAATCCGCCATGACAGTCCGTTGCCACGCAACGGCTAATTGGCGGGAAATCGGTAACGGATTAACGTCATACGCGCCGTGCGTGAAGCGAGTGATTTTCGTTCACATAAATGTAGCTTTATTTATTAACTACGGTTATAAAATTAACTTTGGATCGTCGATTGGAGCAGTAAATTAAATTATATACATTTATTGATAGCTACTTAAAATTAAATACAGTAATGAAATGACGATTTTTGTGTGCAAAGGCGGAGTTATGTTTAGCAAAGATATCTGATCCAGCCGGCCCGAATTTGTGAAACGTATTACATATCTACTACAATAAAAGACAATTTAAATATTATGATTAATTTTAATTGTTTAATAAGTTATTGATTTTTAAATTATGGTGTCTAAATCTTGCCAGGATGCTTAGTAATTTTTTACTACATGCTGTGTTAGGAAATATAAATAAATTTAATTATTTTATCGTATATTTTTATTTTTACAATTATTATTTATGACATTGAAACAAAAATCTACCCAAACTCTGTCTAAGCGACATTAACTTCTTATTTTATTTAAAAAGAACAGCACTACAAAATTGTTACCCTCAAAAAATGTTGTTTAAAAGAGCAACATTTTACAATAAAATACAATTAAGTAGCTACTGCCCCTCGATGACTTCACAATAATTGTAATCTTCAACAGGTGCATGAGGTACTAAGGGTGGGTTAAAAGGATATAGATTTAATTTAACCTTTATCATTTCGCCTAATAGCGATATTTTGTCTCATAGTTTGAAATCAATATCGTATGTACCTTATTCTGAATGCATCTTTAACGTGTCAAACTAATTCGGACATATTATGTTCCATGATCATTAAGTTTGCCGTGGTAAGTCGGGGCAATTTTTTATTCGGGTTCGTAATAGAATATGCCTTTCTCTAGCAATAACGTATTGCTGAATTAATAGGATAAACATTTACAGACATTGACAAATTTTCCAAGCTAAACAGTACCTACCCACCGTTACTGTTACTACAAAATTTAATTATTGTAGACGAATAATAAATTAAATCCTGGTAATACCAAGGTTTGTCTCGAAAACTTTCAATCAAGCACAGCTATTCTGAAATATTTTTACTTACACGATGAAGCTAAAAAACCATTTTGGCAAATCTTAAAACCCTTCGTTATAATTTTGTAATTACTTTTAGAAAAGGAAGCATTTTATTGCGGAAGGTTGTAGTGACACAACAGTAACTGTAAATATCGACTAAAACTCTCAGTATTTCATATAACTCTACAAGTATTTAAAAAAAATTGCATGTAACATTAAGTAGCTATATATATTTTTACTATATGTATATTTTTATATATAGTTTTACTACTGTATATTGTCATGATACTTTTGTCACTGTACGCCTACGGTACCACCCCACACGCGGTGATGTGTAAAATTACATCATTTCGCTGGCACGTGACATTGGAATAATGCACGTGTTGAGTTGCACCTGTTGTTGTGTACGTGTCTTTACTTCCTTAGATGTAGTAAATGAATATATGTTAGTGTAAATAATAATAATCGCGTTATAATGAGTATTGTTGTGTTATTAACCGACTTTTAAAAAGGACTAGGTTCACAATCCGACTGTATTAAGAAATTATTACAGATAGATATGAGAAGGTGCCATACCTGTTATATTTTTCAAATTTAATTTTATTTATTTGACAGTTATTATATTTATACAAATTATAATTATAAAAATAGTTAATAGTGATAATGAAATGGTAAATAAATTAATAATTAAATTATAATTCACATTCATATAATATTTAAAAAAAGGAATGCACATTTTAGTTGTTTTAAAATTGTTGTTATTATTAAGAAATATTATTATAGTTATTGTTAATTCAAAATTTATTAAAATGTAATTATTTAATTATTTAAATGTAATTGTACTAACATTACATTATAAGCATCATTGTTACTAATACTATATGGGCTAGTCCCGAAATAAAGATTATTATTATTATTATTATTATTATTATTATTATTATTATAAAAATATTGAACGAAGTTAAACTGCTAACGACCGATGAATATGAAAAAAAAAATATGTATAAATATTAGATGATTATGTATAAATATAGATTATACTATTAGATGGAGATCGATAGACATGTCTGGAAAATAGTGACTTTTATAAATGTGAGCCATTTCTATATATTGAGCTGTTTTCAGTACCTACTAAAACATTATTAAAAATAAAATTTAAAAAATATATATCACAGATAAAATAAACTTTTTTCACACTGAATTAATTAACGTCGCAATATATGTATACACTAACAACCGATTTCGAGAACAATCAACACACACACACAGACACATCACACCAGTCTGTACATCATATAGTATGAGGAGGTTAAATTACCTTGTCTATTAGTTGCGGGTGGGGATTGGGAGGGCGTTATCGTCCCAATTATAACTCACCGCGCAAATGACACCGTCATTACCGCTCATAACCGGCTTAACGCTGTATCCGGATATAATGGTAACGTCCGCAGAAAGTAAAATTTTCTACAGACTTTCCATTTCTTTTTTATTTAAGAAAGCTATGTGTTAAAATACGTCAAAGGTACTTACGGCCAGCCATAATGACAAATTTGGTTGAAAACAACAAACCATGACATTTCGTTAAATAATAAAAAGGTGTAGTGTCATAAACAATAATAAAATAAATATTAGGTACAATTATTTTAGTACAAATAATTCTTGTTTCGTCAATTAAAAATTGCCACAAGTACTAAAAAAATCTTAATCTACTTCAAATTAATTATATACAGTCTAAAAGTTGCATGCAGAATAAGTATCCGGTAGCAGCTACTAATGTCATAATAATATTATAACATAATACTATAAGTTATTTTTTTGTTCATAAATAATAACACTATTAAAAATCTAAATATATTATCAGAAGTAATATACGATATGCCAGAACACGAAAAATATCATCCAACTGGACAAATACCATCAACAAACGCTAGCTAAAACGCGGTGAATTACTAGTTTATGAATAACTGGCAAAACGTAGCTACATTGTCTCTCCTAACCGTACGTGGGTGGGTTGTAAACCACCCCTTTAAACAAAAGCAAGGCAATTATTATTAAATATTCGCGAGCCAATTTATGACCCCGCCGAGGTAATTGTCCGACCAGACAATACGGCTTTATTACCGGCCTTAATTAGTGTAATTAATGCGTTTACATTTTAGCCACTACGAGTTACGTTTTAACCGTTTTGTATAGTGCCTCAAATTATGTTGTTTTAATAGCAACACTTAAACACAAAATATATAATATTTAGTTTGCCTCTTTTTTACGAGAAAGAATAGAGTTGAAAAATATCTAAGGGTAACAATAAGACACCGAGTAATAAGCCTACTTACATACGTAATTTAATAAAAAAAAAGTATACATTTGATATCATTGCAAATAAACAAGTTCTTTAAAAGAAAAAATATATGTACAAATAAATTCTCTCTACAATATGATGATCGCGATACAAAATATCCTGAACATATTTCTTACTTAGCAAATCATTAAAATTTGCTTTGAAATAAGTAACTTTTTAATACTAAACCTCTTAATTAAATTTTAAATAATTATGTCGAAGTATAGTAAAAATAAAAGAAAATATTTAACGTAATTAAAAATATGTAAGTAGGTATTTTATATCCCATTGTGAGTCTTTATCATTCGTTCTTTTTTGGAAATCCTCTATGATTGAAGTTTCACGGTTTATATAATTTTTAATTGTGTATATTATATGAACATGATCGCGATAATATATTCGTTATTATTATTCTCGACGTTTCAACACAACATGCGTCTACTAACGGCCGGTTTCAATAATCGGTCTATCCCTGGTTTCGCCTACTAGCGATAGATTTTTAAAACCACAAAAAACTTTCAAGTCCTTAACATTATACATTTATTAGTGATTATATTTAGATAAGGAAATAGTTCACTTCAGCCTATCGCAGTCCACTGTTGGACATAGGCCAAGTTGTAAAAAATGGCGTGAACTCATGTGTTTTTGCCTATAGTCTCCACGCTGGGCACCGCAGGGCTGGCTTTGTCACACCGAAGACGCTGCTGCCCGTCTTTGGGCTGTGTATTTCAAAGCCAGCAGTTAGATGGTTATCCCGCCATCGATCAGCCTTATAAGTTCTATGGTGGTAGTGGAACTGTGTTATCCCATAGTTGCCTCTTACGACCATGAGAAGAGTGTGGCTATATTCTTTACTGCCGTAACCACACAGCACATAGTTAATACAAATTTTTCATAAACGTAACATCAAATCACCAGTAGTCGATAAAGTGTAGAAAAAAAGAAATCTGGAAGATGGCTTCAGTTCTAAAACTCGGCGTACAAAATTGCTCTACAAGCTACTTCTCACAATTTTCTTTTAAGCTTAGGATATGTAGTGACTAGGGATGAAACGAATAGCAGTTTAGCCGGATACCTTATAGCCGAATAGCTGGATACGCGGCAGCCGAATATCCGGCAGAACATTGTCGTTTACTGTATCGCACGAAGATCATCTTCAATACCGGCTAAAAAAAGTGGAGGAGAAGAGACAGAGTCAGCTGTATCTCACAAAGCTTATTATTGCACGTTTTGGGATTACTTTGGTGAGGTAGTAAATGAAAACAATATTAGCGATATCATGTGAGCTTGATTTTTATCTTCATCAATGTGAATTGATCGCAACTATGACCTTTATTCTTGGTGGGCAGCTTTTACTAAACAATACCTAAGTTTAAAAAAGCTTGCCAAAGTCTACATTTCAGCGCCTTACGCCAGCGAAAGACTTTGTTGTGAAGCTGTCCTTATTTACGAAGACAAACGAAACCGCTTGCTACCTCTTACTGCAGAAAAATTATTATTTGTTCCACATAATTTGCCCTTAGTATGAGTACTATGTAATTCGTTTTCTAAGTTGTAGAATTATGTTGTGATTACTGATTGTTTATATAAAATTAATAATAATAATATATAAGCAAATAAACAATAAGTATTCAGGCCGCCGGATAGGCCGAATATCGGATAGTTACCGGATATCCGGTACATCTCTAATAGTGACTTACCTAAATCTTGTTTCTACTACAACAAACAATTTAATTGAGTTAGAACACAGCAGAATACATCCTGATCAAAATCTGGAGCAGCCCGACTGGGAAAGTACCTTAACTAAAGAAGACTAGCATCCCGCCCCGGCTTCGCTCGGGTGTATAATAAAATTTCAAAGTCTTTTTTTCTCTAAATTTTTTATAAATATAATATAGTCTATGTCACCCGCGGATAGTGTCTCAACAGTGAAAGAATTTTCCAAATCGGTTCAGTAGTTTCGGAGCCTATTAAATGCAAACAAACAAACAATCAAATCTTTCATCTTTATAATATTAGTATAGATCACAGTCAAAATAACACTGCTCTCAAACAGTGTTGCGTTCCTGTGGTAAGTAAGGTAGCCAGAGTTCCTAAAAAGGGTCAGGGGGTAGGGTTGGCAACACTCTTGTAATATTTCTGGTCGTTTATAGGCTACGGTAACCACTTACCATCAGGTTGGTCACACGTTTGTTTGTCGACCTAGAAGTATAAAAAAATAACCATTACAATAAAAGTTATCAATACTTACAAATACATAATGACATGATCCAATTTAAAAATTACAACTATATTTACAACCTCAATTAAACATATCTTATCTAATCAACAATATTTTGTAACCTAACCCCACATTTCACCCCATAGCCATATGGGATTGCTGTAAACGCCTGTCATTAAGAGAAACTGTTCTCTCCAAGGAACGGGGTGTTTTATGACGTGTCGTTTATTTTAAATGGCTGTAGATTAGAGCGGATAATGGTACGAACTTACGGAGAAGACGTACTCGAATTATGTGTTACGATAACATCAATTTTCAATATTTAATTATTCTTATACAAATGTGTGTTTAGTTATTCAGACATGTCTATACTAATCTATACTAATATTATAAAGAGGTAAAGTTTCTAACTTTGTTTGTTTGTACGGTGTAATATTCAAAAATACTGATCCGATCAGGAAAATTCTTTCACTAACAGAAATCTACACTATTTAGGAGTGTTATAGACTATATTTTTAACCGACTTCCAAAAAAGGAGGAGGTTCTCAATTCGACTGTATTTTTTTTTTTTATGTATGTTACATCAGAACTTTTGACCGGGTAGACCGATTTCGACAAATTTTGTTTTAATCGAAAGGTGGTGTGTGCCAATTGGTCCCATTTAAATTAATTTGAGATCTAACAATTACTTTTCGAGTTATATCTAATAATGCGTTTTTACTTGACGCTTTTTTCGTCGACCTACGTTGTATTATATCGCATAACTTTTTACTGGATGTACCGATTTTGATAATTCTTTTTTTGTTGGAAAGGGGATATCCCTAATTTGGTACCGTGATAAGAAAACCAGGATCTAATAATGGGATCTCAGAGAAATCGAGAGAAACTCTTGAAAATCCGCAATAACTTTTTACTGGGTGTACCGATTTTAATAATTTTTAATTTAATCGAAAGCTGATGTTTGTCATGTGGTCACATATAAATTTTATTAAGATCTGATAACTACTTTTTGAGTAATCTTTGATAACGCGCAGTTACTTGACTATTTTGTCGTCGATCTACGTTGTATTACTTGTCGTTGTAATTGAAGTCGGTTTTTTTTTCGTTTGCGAGCAAACACAATTATATTGTTATTGAACAAAAAATTCAGTGAAAAATAATAGTATATGTAAATCAAGTCGGAGAAATGCGAGCGAGATGAAAACTTAACTATATATTTGCATCACAAAAATAATTATTATCGCCCAACGAAGTGGGCACGGGTCATAAATAACTTGCGTTACTTTAACATAACGTAACAGTTAGATATTTGTGGACAAAACAGCGTCTAAGAAAGATTTCTGCACTTTTTTCAAATCGCAATCTATACACTCAGAATAGGTTTTTTTTCACTCGCGCTTTAGCCTGTAACATCCCACTGCTCCCAGGCCTCTTTCCCCATGTAGGAGAAGGATTAGAGCTTAGCCCACCACGCTGCTCCAATGGGTTTGGTGGATATATTAATTTTTTCACTCACAAGAGCTTACTTATAAAATAGGAACATTAGCAAAAATTGTTTTTTAGTAGTCAAGTCTGTTTCTATTGTATATCTGAATTATTACTGAAACGTAAATTGAAATTACTTGTTATTTTGAAAAGTAAACTGATAATAATAACGTTAATACTAGGTAGTTGGGTATCTATACATAAAATATAATTTAAAAATATTGTTATAATTGAAAGAAACGGTATTGAACCAACTTTAAGGACACAAAAGCTATTTTATTATTAAGGGCAATACAATAATTAGGTACTCTTTGTTACTCCAAACTAAACAGAAATAATCCAAATAAATGATTTAAGTTAAACGTGTGAGTCAATAGAATAAATGTAACATGGAATTCTAACAAATTTATAAACGATTGCCTTTTGCGTTGACATCATTAATCAGGGTTTTTATAGAGTTTATTCTACTACAAATATAGGGTCATGTTAATGTCAGTCTTTTATAACTACCCAAATTAATAATAATAGTAATTATGTAATTTCATGTAAACATACAAACACGAGAAGGAGACAAACATTTTGAATCATGTGTTTGTGTGTGTTAGTATCGTGTAAATAACCATATGCACTTAAAAAGACAGCTATTTTGAAATCAATTTTATTTATATGCATAGATGAGAGTTTGGAAGTGTTTTTAAAACTAACCGTAATAGAATATGTTAATTTTATTCATATCTTGAGCGCGGATATATTATGACAATATAATAGTAACTGTATTGCATTTTCTCTATTTATACATAATACTAGCTGACCCCGCAAACTTTGCTTTGCTATATATGTTAACACCCTTTTCCCCCCCTTATAAGTTAGGGGTATGACAAATAGATGTTAGCCAATTTTCAGACATACCCGATATGCACACAAAATTTCATAAAAATCGGTCCAGCCCTTTGGGAGGAGTATTGTAACTAACATTTTGACACGAGAATTTTATATATAAGATAATTTGTAAGTTAATAATTATTATATTTGAAAATAAAAATATTAAAGTTTCACTTCAATTAACGTATGATTACTTTTACTAATTCGTTCTATGAGAAGTAATTTGTGAATTAATATAATATTAATTAATATTAATTTCGTTAGCGAAGTCTAAGTAATATTGAAAACCACACTCATGCTGTTTAAACAAACAAACAGAAACTGCAAATTTATAATTTTAATAGATATCGATGTAACACCTGTTCACAATATTCTCATCAAAATTATAATACGTTAGATAGACATCTACCTGGAACTCATTTTCAAGTCGTTTGCTCTTAATTCCGCTAATTAAAGTCAATCGAGTTTGTATACCAAGTTATAATAACAATAAATCATATTTAAATAGCTATAAAATATTATTTAATTACAGCATTCGATGAATATTACTATATGATGACAATCTGATCTAAATTCTAAATAGTGCTATTAACATTTTTCTATATTTTTTGTGTTAGGACAAAGACCTAAATTAAACAGACCAAATTAATTATTATTTGATCAAACGGCGGAATTATTAATAATGATTTCATCCGACATTTATTTTTTCGAAAAGATCGCTAAATTTTATTTCTCTTTGATATAATGATATTAAGAAAAAAGAAATTTATGACTTATGTATCAAACGGGGTATATTCGTTGTTGGTCATTTTAAGTTTAGATATTTCGGCAAATTTTAAAAAGCCATAGTCACGCAACAACAAATATGATAAACATCCCGTTTTACATATAAATCATAGTGTAACATGACAATTAAAAAAAAAAAGAAGAAATTGATTTTTATGATTAATTTTGCGAACTACGAATGAAACAGACTTTGGAAATATTTAGTTAAAAATATTAGGTTCTTCTTCTTAATGTTCAAATACTTAAAAGGGCAGAGAACAATCGTCTACTAAAACAAATTATCTATCAAATGAAAGAGTATACTTACAAAAACGCTGATTAATATTTCTAAGATTTTTTTAAATGTCGAAGCCTATTATTATTTCAAATAAATCCACTATTTAGCTATTTAACGAAAATAGAGACTGTTGAAAATAGAAATTGTCTAACTAATCAAATTCGTCGACAAAGACGATGCACTTAATTTTGATTTACCCACCGTGTTACTTATACTGAGAGTTGCTAAGCAATATTGATACTTGTGTACAAGCCATTGTGTACGAAATTAGTCCTAACAACAATAGAAACTCGTGTAGAAACCACACTACATGGTTTCGTGTTATTTGTAAAAGTGTACATAAAAAGTACAAGTATAAAAAAAACAAACCTTTTTTTTGTCCATTGCAGCATCTACGAAAACATATTTTCATATTATTTTTATTAATACACTCAAGTTTAAATTCGTTTTTAAAACAGTAGTGAATGAAATTTGATATAATTATTATTTTTTATTTTATTTTAATTTATTAACCAATAACCAATCGGCAGTAAGAATATAGCCACCCCCTTTCTTCCCGTGGACTAAGGGATAACACAGTTCCACTACCACCTTGGAACTTAAAAAGCCGACCGATGCCGGGATAACCATCCAACTGCTCGCTTTGAAATACACAGGCCGAAGACAGGCAGCAGCGTCGTCGTCGGTGCGACATAGCCAGCCCTGCGGTCACCAACCCGCCTGCCCAGCGTGGTAACTATAGGCAAAACATTTTTGGTGCGAACTTGTGGAAGCCTATGTCCAGCAGTGGACTGCAATAGGCTGAAATGATAATGATGATTATTATTAACCAATTATAGTTTTGTAGGAGAGAAATTAACCTAAGTAGCAATTGATTATTATTATTTTTTACAATACTTGTTTCATAGAAAGAGCTAAATAAAATAAAGTTTCTATTCAAATAACAGTACTACTCCACACATAACCACCAGCTTTTCATTTTAGCAGAGGTATTTTATCTAGTAGAGGGTTATAAGAGTATTTTCATTAAAATTAATGCTAAGAAAATTAAACGCCCAGTGTAACATAAGCATTACCTGCTTGTACCAGGCACTTCATTTGCGAAAATGTTGGCACGACTGGCTTAAGTGTTGCTCGCTGTTAAATTAATGAGCCAATCTCGAGCGCTCGGGTTGCCAGTTGCCACCTCCGTATATTTTACAAGGTGGTAATGCTCGAACATCCTGGCTTAGGGAGGTTTATTAAGCGCGGTAATTTTATAAACACTACCCTTTTAGATTGCTATGGAGATAAGTACCTAATTATTGCATATTATTTTTTTAATGAAGCTATTATTACCGTGTCAGTTAAGTAGGTAAGTATGGTTTATTAATAATTCGTTAAAAAGGTATACTTAGATTCTTCGTAAGTAAGTATAAAAAATTTCTAAAGCTTTGTAAACGAATAAACCATCCTGAACAAAAATAATATATGGAAATAATAGTTTTATAGAAGGTACTTGTAATTTCTAGTACTTCATATTTACTTATTTCATTAATCACTGTGTAAAAGTATCAAAGGTAAAAGTATCTAATATAAATATGAAAAGCCTTATATATATATTATAATATATAAAATTAAATAAATAATTAGCTTTTATTAAAACAACATTATTTATTGAACTTAGCAAATGCCATTTAATTAATACCAGGCAATCATAACAATCGCGAAGATATCGAACAACTTTCATAGTAAACATATCTGTTTAAATTACATCTATCTTAGAGAAGCAATCAATTTCTTGAATAGACGTCAGAACAACGTGTGAATTATATCCAAACAGAAACTTGTATCATATCTAAACTAAAGAAGTTTTGAAGTGATCAGACGAAGTTCGCGCCATTGTCCCGGCGGTAGTTTGCGACCTACAAATGTGGCAATTAGTCGCTACTGAGTAATGGCCGCCAGACCGTGATTAAGACGCCCCGAAGATAACGAATGTACAGGAGAGGATCTATTACGTATTTATGACTTGGTTTTGTTCACCTATATGTTCATATATATGTTTCGAGTTTCGACCAAATATAAAAAAAAAACTCCACCTAAATTGTCCTTCATTAAAAAGGTTTTAGTATTTTTAATACACGTAAGAATTATTGCTTTGGCTAAACGATAACGATTCAGCCTGTAATATCCCACTGCTGAGCAAGGCCTCTTTCCCCATGTAGGAGAGGGACCGAACCTTAATCCACCACGACCATGAGAAACGATTGCTATATCAGTTATATGTGATAACAACCGGGACCAACAGCTTAACGGACGAGAGACCAATAAGTACAGACAACCAAACCGTAAACAAATATTTGTAAAATTTCCCGAGCGGGAATCGAATTCACAACCACCAGGCGACGCGCAAGCAACGCGCTACTACACCAGAAAAATGTCAAAATATTTTATTTAAATGTACAAAATTTGCCTGAATATAAGTTTAACTAATATTTGTACAGATAGAAGTATCTATATTACAATTTATTAATAAGTACGAACAAACATTTTTTTTATTAATTTTAATATATATATATAACCAATTAAACTTCAAGTAACTTTTATGTCATTACTATCACTTTTTTTTTAACATACATACACGGTCGTCTGTTCCTATGGTAAGCAACTTAATGCTTGTGTTACAGGTAACAGCCGACTGTTATCTATAATCTATAATCTATCTATCTATCTATCTATATATATATATATATAAAAGCGAAAGGTCACTCATCACGAAATCTCCAAAACTATAACACCTACAAACATAAAATTTGGCAGGTAGGCTCCTTATAGGACGTAGACATCCGCTAAGAACGGATTTTACGAAACTCGACCCCTAAGGGGGTAAAACGGGGGTTGGAAGTTTGTATGAAAATCCTATGTTTTTGAAGTAAGAGACTTGAAATTTAAAATGTATGCTCTATAGATGGTGAGAAGGTGTCTAAATAATGTATCTTTAGAAATCAACTCCCTTTTAGGGTTAAAACGGGGGATGGTAGCTTGACTCACTCATCACAAAATCTCCGAAACTATAACACCTACAAACATAAAATTTGGCAGGTAGGCTCCTTATAGGACGTAGACATCCTCTAAGAACGGATTTTACGAAACTCGACCCCTAAGGGTAAACGGGGGTTGGAAGTTTGTATGAAAATCCTATGTTTTTGAAGTAAGAGACTTGAAATTTAAAATGTATGCTCTATAGATGGTGAGAAGGTGTCTAAATAATGTATCTTTAGAAATCAACTCCCTTTTAGGGTTAAAACGGGGGATGGTAGCTTGACTCACTCATCACAAAATCTCCGAAAATATAACAACTATAAACTTGAAATTTGGCAAGTAGGTTCCTTATAGGACGTAAACATCCGCTGGGAACGGATTTTACGAAACTCGACCCCTAAAGGGATAAAACAGGGGTTGGAAGTTTGTATGAAAGTCCTATGTTTTTGAAGTAAGATACTTGAAATTTAAAATGTACTGTCTATAGATGGTGAGAAGATGTCCAAATAATGTATCTTTAGAAACCAACTCCCTTTTGAGGTTAAAACGGGGGATGGTAGGTTGACTCACTAATCACGAAATCTCCGAAACTATAACACCTACATACTTGAAATTTGGCAAGTAGGTTTTGTATAGGACATAAACATCCGCTAAGAACGAATTTTACGAAACTCGACACCTAAGAGGATAAAACGGGGGTCGGAAGTTTGTATGAAAAGCCTATGTTTTTAAAGTAAGAGACGAAATTTAAAAAGTATGCTCTATAGATGGTGAAAAGGAGTCCAAATAATGCATCGTAATCTATATATATAAAAGAGAAAAGTCACTGACTTACTCCTCACGAGAACCCAAAAACCGCTGGATGGTCCACCCATCCAGGATGGACAAAGATGAAATTTAGCAGGAAAGTAGATTATAGTTAGTAAACGTCCGCTAAGAACGGATTTTTTGATATTCCACTGCTAAGGGCGTTTGATTGGGGTTGATAGTGTGTATGAAACATATACAGCAGCTATAAGTTCGCCTGCTAGGTTATTTATACTGCAGCCTGAAAATAAAACTAAAAATGTGGTGTATAGAGAGGTTTTGTAAAAATAACTAATAAATTATACTAAATTGTGCCTTTTAAAAAATTACTCAGCGTGATAAGCATTTCAAGTGACTGAAATAAAAAAATAATTTGCTTAAACATCTTGATAGTAATGCATATCTTCATAACCACGCGAACGTAGTCGCGGGCAACAGTTAGTGTATTATAACAATAAGTCCCCAAAAGTGTATGTGATCGATTCCCTCAAAATTTACTGAACGGCTTTTCATGCGGTTTTACCAATGGAGAGAGGGCTTCAAGAGGAAGGTTTACGGAACGACTAAGCCGATTTTGATGAGATTTTGAGTTTCACTGGAAGTTTGCCGGGAAAACTTTGTGACTCACTGATTTAAACGCGGGCGAAGCCGCGGGCACAGCTAGTTTTTATATATTGTTATATTGCAGAAAACCGGGATGTCTTGCGCGAACTCAGCGAGGCCTTTGTCCAGCAGTGGACTGACTGACTGACTTGATATAACGCTTAAACAGATAGTCGATTCCATGTTCATCATCATCATCATCTTCACTTTAGCTTGATACAGTCTACTGCTGGACATAGGCCTCCGCAAGTTCAAGCTCCTCATGTGTGTTTGCCATAGTCACCACGGTGGGCAGGCAGATTGGTGACCGCAGGGCTGGCTTTGTCGCACCGAAGACGCTGCTGTCCGTCTTCAGCCTGGGTATTTCAAATCCAGCAGTTGGATGGTTATCCCGCCACCGGTCGGCTTTTTAAGTTCCAAGGTGGTAGTGGAACTATGTTATCTCTTAGTCGCCTCTTACGACACCCACGGGAAGATAGGGGCGGCTATATATTTTATCGCCGTAACAACACAGATATTTTGTCCAAATGAAAGTCCAGTAATAAAATAAAAAATAAATAAAACAACTACCGCAGGTTAGCTGGAAGAGACTTCTTCTAGAGTTATCTCTACCGGCTTTCTACATATAAATTATATAATGTGTATAACGCCTGACTGAGCGCAGTAGTCAGTGGTCGTCGTCCGGGCTACATCTGACACCCGTTAGCAATAGTTTTCATTCATTAGTTTTGATTCATTGCATATTGGAAAATTACTAAAATCGGAAACATCGACATTTTTTTTATTGCCCGCTTAACTTAAACACGCCAATACGCCAACACGCCAACATGCCAAAACTCCAACACGCCAAAACGCCAACACTCCAACATGCAAACACGTCAACACGCCAATATGTCAATACGCCAACACGCCAACATGCCAATGTGCCAATACGCCAACACGCCAACACGCCAACAAGCCAATACGCCAATACGCCAACACGCCAACACTCCAACACGCCAATACACCAACACGCCAATACGCCAACAAGCCAATACGCCAATGCGCCAATATGCCAACACGCCAACACGCCAACACGCCAATACGTCAATGCGCCAACACGCCAACACGCCAATGTGCCAATACGCCAACACGCCAACACGCCAACATGCCAACAGCCCAACACGCCAACACGCAAATACGCCAACACGCCAACACGCCAATACGCCAATACGCCAACACACCAACAGTCCAACACGCCAATACACCAACACGCCAATACGCCAACAAGCCAATACGCCAATGCGCCAACACGCCAACACGCCAACACGCCAACACGCCAATACGCCAATGCGCCAACACGTCAACACGCCAACACGCCAACACGCCAACACGCCAATACGCCAACAAGCCAATACGCCAATGCGCCAACACACCAACACGCCAACACGCCAACACGCCAACACTCCAAAACGCCAATACACCAACACGCCAATACGCCAACAAGCCAATACGCCAATGCGCCAACACGCCAACACGCCAACACGCCAACACGCCAATACGCCAATGCGCCAACACGTCAACACGCCAACACGCCAACACGCCAACACGCCAACACGCCAACACGCCAATACGTCAATGCGCCAACACGCCAACATGCCAATGTGCCAATACGCCAACACGCCAACACGCCAATACGCCAACACGCCAACACTCCAACACGCCAATACGCCAACAAGCCAATACGCCAATGCGCCAACACGCCAACACGCCAATGTGTCAATACGCCAACACGCCAACACGCCAATACGCCAATACGCCAACACGCCAACACGCCAATACGCCAATACGCCAATGCGCCAACACACCAACACGCCAACACGCCAATGTGCCAATACGCCAATACGCCAACACGCCAATACGCCAATACGCCAACACGCCAACACGCCAACACTCCAACACGCCAATACACCAACACGCCAATACGCCAACAAGCCAATACGCCAATGCGCCAATGCGCCAACACGCCAACACGCCAACACGCCAATGTGCCAATACGCCAACACGCCAACACGCCAATGCACCAACACGCCAACACGCCAATGTGCCAATATGCCAACACGCCAACACGCAAATACGCCAACATGCCAATACGCCAACACGCCAACACGCCAATGCGCCAACTCGCCAACACGCCAATGCGCCAACACGACAGGACGCCAACAAAAATAACAAACCTGTTTAATAACGAACCGTTATTTATGATATTATATCTGTCCAGGTCCGGAAGAAGCCACTTCGCCATCTAAGGACATCGTGGCAAGTTTGTCAGGAAAACTTTGTGACTCACAGATTTAAACGCGGGCGAAGCCGCGGGCACAGCTAGTAACTATATATTTTTTTATAAATATACCTAGAAATAATACACATATAAATATATAAATACAAATATTACACCCAGACTCAGGCGGGAATCGAACCCGCAACCCACGGCACAGAAAGCAGGGCCACTACAAACTGCGCCAACGGGCTAGTCAAAACAAACAAAAAACTTGCTTTTTAGAACTAATTTAACAAAACATACGTCAAAATCATCATAAATAGGTGTTTAGACAATGATTATAATAGGAAAGATCAGTCAGTTACTTACTAGTCAATTTAATTCGATTATTGAAAAAATAACGATCAAATCATTGATATCACAATAGCAACAACCCAACACGTAATAGGGTGTCAATGTAGCACTTTTAGGGTCCGTATAAGGTTGATAAGTAGTACGTCGAGGTCTTATTTGTTTCGGTAAACAGCTGTTTGTTTCTCTAGCAACCCTATTAATATTGGTATCGGATAGATTAGCTAATTCCTGGCCTTTGAATTACAGCGAAGTAATGCGTAATTTGGATAATTATTCAAAATCAACCAAAACGAGGTATTTAGTCTTTATAAGAGGAAGAAGAAATTTATATCAAGATATTTCTATTTTGTTTGAATTGTTTTTATGATTTAAAATTAATCAAATTAAATATTAATGGTCTATATAATAATTATGTAAATATGTTAAATCCGGCGGTTTACCTTTCATGAAAAGGATTTTTTATTATACTGGTTTAGTATAATAGATTAATACTATTCATATATTTAAAAATATATATATAATATAAAAAAATATTATATTAATTATTAATTAAAATAAATTGAAATATTTTCACATAAAACTGTATAGCACACTGATATTTTAACTATAGTCGTACCTTGTATAACCGTAACCGTGGAGTCTATCCGTAACTTATATAAAAAAAGAAACATTTTCACCAAATTTTTTTTTGTGTTTGTATGTGTGTAATCTTGTGCTAACTTCAAAAACTAATACACTGGTCATTTGCTGCTAGAGCTACGTCCTCTTTGTTAATATAACAAACATTTAGCTAAACTTACGAAAGAAGATTTTTAAAACACATCACACATAAATGGGTGATACTTTAAAAATCCAATACAAACATTAAATTTGGTTCAATTTAAATATACTATCCAAAGAGTACAAGGATGGACGTACAATTTCCGACTTGAGATACCTTAAAATACTTCAAGAACCTTATCCCTATGTAATAATGTTGACATTCGCTTGATTATTACACATAATAGTGATCTTGTTAGAACTCAATCAATTTACAAGTCGTGTTTGACCAGACGAGAGCCCTTAGAATCTACAGTACCTACAAAGTTATTTTGCATGAAGGGTTTGAGGTTACTTCGGTCTATTTAGGCGTAACATAATAGCTTTTTTTATTTAGTCTAAGTCCTTTAATATAATCGTTTTCACGTGAAAGGTTTATATGTGCGATTTTAAACAAATTATAATGTTGGCGCAATGGTCACAGCACCGATTTGTGGCTGTTGCGCTGGCGGTTGCGGGTTCAATCCCCGCACATGTTGCCGTGGTCTGGATGTTTGCCGTGGTCTGGATGTTTGTGCAGTCCTTGTGGGTCTTCCCACCGTGCCTCGGAGAGCACGTTAAGCCATCGGTCTCGGTTGTTATCATGTACACTTGATAGCGATCGTTACTCATAATAGGGAATATATCCGCCAATCTGCATTGGAGCAGCATAGTGGATTAAGCTCTGATCCTTCCCATACATGAGTAAAGAGGTCTATGCCCAGCAGTGGGATGTCACAGACTGATGCGATAAATGTTCCGTAAAGTATTGTAATGTTTTCGACAATTTTTTTATAATTTCGAAAATAATTTTTCATTCTCTTGCAGATTTCGCATCTACATAAATAATTTTACAATAAATGTCACTTCAGCCTATTCCACTGCTGGACATAGGCCTCCTCAAGTTTGCGACAAAAATGGCGTGAACTCATGTGTTTTGCCTATAGTCGCCTCGATGGCCAGGTGATCGCAGGGCTGGTTTTGTCGCACCGAAGACGCTGCTGCCTGTCTTCAGCCTGTGTATTTCAAAGCCAGTAGTTAGATGTCTATCCTGCCATCGGTTAGCTATTTAAGTTCCAAGGTAGTAGTGGAACAGTTTTATCTTTTAGTCGCCTCTTATGACACCCACGGGAAGAGAGGGGGTGGCTATATTCTTTACTGCCGTAACCACACACAGTACTACAATAAAAAATAAAAATTATTGAGATAATTTTTAATTTTGTAACTAAAATTAAAAATGGAGAAGTTTGGATAGGTATCGTGTTATTATTTGAGGCAAAAACTGTTAAATTGATTTTAATTAAAATTAAGTAGATAGCTGAATAGAAAATCCGGAACAAAACATAAGCTTTATATATAATCCATTATTTCCGAAAAGACCGGAAATGACGCTGACAAATCCGTGACGTGACCTACAGTAGAATATCCGCTACAAACAAACAATTATAACCGAATCTCTAAAACAAATCTTTAGGACTTAAAGAAACATGTGTAACGGTCGGTGATTGAACCTGTGAATGTAGCGCTACAACATAGTACTGAATATGCTACGACCATTAAGAAGAACTACAAAAAAATTAAGGACTTTAAGAGTCTACAAAGTAAATGCAAGTAAAAAAATAAACAGTTTTATCACACACTAAATTTCTATAAAAAAAACCATGAACAAACTTAAAAATACAATAACGTTTTAATACATTATAATTGTGTTTGCTTGCAAATGAAAAAAAAAACCGACTTCAATTACATCGACCTACTGGTCGACTGTTTGTTGTCGTTGTATTACTATACAACGACAACAAACAGTCAAGTAAATACGTATTCTTAGAGATAATTCAAAAAGTACTCGGCAGATCTAGATAAAATTTAAATGAGACTATATGACAAGCATCACCTTTCGTTTAAAAGAAGAAATATTAAAATCGGTCTACCCAGTAAAAAATAATGAAGTGTAATATAACGTTGATTGACAAAAAAATAGCCAAGTAAATACGTATTATTTATTAGCGATCGATCAAAAAGTACTAGTAAGATCTCAATTAAATTTAAATTAGAGCATATTACACACACCACCGTTAAATTAAAAAAAAAAAACATCAAAATCGGTCCACTCACTCAAATGTTGCAAGGTAACATATAAAAAAATATAATCGAATTGAGAACCTCCTCCTTTTTTAAAGTCGGTTAAAAAGTAATGATAAACCATGAAATCAAAGCGAAAACATAACCGTCGTTAGGTACATCTCGCCCAATCCCGTGTTATCAAAACTCCGGGATCCGGGGTGGAATTGGTAGATCCCGTAATAATTGATGAGTGCATTAGACACACGTGTCCTCCATCTTTTATTCAACGTAAGACGGAGCTTTCGACTCGAGTGCGATTATGTAGCGCAATGGCGTGGAATAAATTTGTTAGACTTTACACTTTATCATCTTATGTAACAGCGTGATAACTGATAACCGTGACTTTATTAAAAATAAGTAAACGATTATCTTATTAACAACATAATAATTTTTTTTAATTTCAATTCGGATACTTAATAAAAAATGAGGGTAGTTCACAAAACGCGTTATATTTAAAGGTCAAGAAGGAAAAAAAAATAATAAAACAACGCACTAAAGCGAATTTTGGACTATCATAGATAGTTAAATATTTAAGAATATAGATTTTATTGTAATTCTAAGTAAAGCTTTTACTACTAGTAATACGAATCCGGGAGTTCTCTGCGAGATCCCATAATACGCTTTTTGTGTGAATTGGTGATTAGAAGTACCTTAATAATTGAATCGATGTTGATTCATTGATTTTAAATTTTGATGGATTAGTAGATTCCGCACAGTCTAAACTATTGAGAGATACTGACACCAATATATGTGTTACTAAGCCCACTTCTTATTCACATCTTTACTGCACACGGGCAACGAAGTTTCTTCGGATGTACAGTTAAGTCAGCATGAGTTAACTGCACATGAGAATCTTCTTCGACAAAAAAATTAACATAATAAATAATATAATCGCATGTATGCAGTCCAACTTTTCATCTTCTATGGAGATAATCCTGAGAAACGCAAGTTTTATCACAATGTTGCCGTCAATATTTAGGAAAAATTTAAAGACAAATAATATTGAAAACTCCTTAGGCTTGGACGTGGATGCCTAGAATACACAGGGTTCTTAAAATAGTTAATCTTTTCTAAAATTAAATTTGTATTTTCTAAATGAAAAGCTCGCTAAACCCACATCGAATCAAAGCGCCCTACGGACACTTAACTCTACCTACTTAGTAATTTCGTCTAATCCGATATACAAGTTTTAATACTCGGCCCGCGGCGATGAAAAAAGGGTCGAAAAACTGCACGGGTTCACACGCTTGTATTTCCATTGAAAGACAAAATGCCTTCAACGCCTGATGAGGAACAGAGACAAAGTATACCTATATGTGTTCCTGTATGTGAGTGAAGGAGATAGTTGTGTATTGTCTAAGCCTTCACCAGGTTTTTTTTACGTAGTCACACATTATTTTAAAACAGTTTTATATTTACTGAAAATAAAAAATCTATGTTTTAGTCATTAAAGAGATTTTCTTTACAAATATAAAAAAGTGGTTTATATTCCCTACTATGAGTAACGATCACTATCAGGTACGAGTATTTATGATGACAACCGGGACCAACAGATTAACGTGCTCTCCGAGGCACGATGGGGAAACCCACAAGAATAGACATCCAAACTAGAAAGGAATACTTATAGATACAAATGTCCATCTCGAGCGGGAATCGAACCAGCGAACGACACGACACGGCGCCCACTACACCAGAACGTTTGTTGCTTGCATAATTATTGTACATCAATCATATCACTTATATAATAATTATATCATTAATATACACTAAAAAACGTGTGTACTTTAGACCACACGACTGAAGTAAAGCTTCTTTAGCAATAGGCCTGCACAATAGACCTGCACTTTGTCTTAGATATACGAAACGTAACTGGCTATGAGAGCAAGAGAGAAAGAAAATGTGTTCTCGCAACTCTCTCTCTTGAGCCGTTCGCCTCGCCCGATTACACTTTTCGTAACGCTCTCGTCACGCATTCACCAGCTTACTTCCCAAGTCAAGCGTGCGTAAAGAAGTTTTGCTTAAATAAATTTTATAAAATAATAATAATAATATACACAATAATCATTGTTTAAACAGTACAGTTTTCAGTAAAAAAATATCTAAATTTTCAAAAGCATTTTGACTCAAACGTTTCACTAAAAAACATAATGACTACATCAAAAATAAGGCACCACAGCAACTTTGACACAAAGAAAGCTCAAAACAAACGCATGCAATTAAAACTAAACTCAAACTTGAGTCCGGAGATGAACAATTCCACGTTTCGTGTACCGCAATCTACAAAAGAAGCAAGTCGAAACTTGGTAGTTCGATACAAAGGGGAGACCTCGTTACCATTTATAATTCACAGCGAAAACTCCCGGTACGTTTTCCCATTAGAAATTTTATAAGGTTTTTATTGCAGCGCGTTCCCGCCAAAGTTGTACTTGACAGACGAAATGGATGGCTGCGTTCGGGATCATGCGATTATGTCACGGTTTGAAAAACGGAAAATATTAACTGAACATTTTTATTGCTTTGTAAATTTTATGTTCGTATATACGAGTTTGTATCTTTATTAAAAAGTGTATAAATGATCAACTATTATATAAACATACCCAACATAAATAAGACAGTAAGTACTTTATAATATGACGTTATTTGCTTAGGAATCAATTTTCTTAAAGTAAGTACTTTACTAAAATGGAAGTGGCTAAATTAGAATAAAATAAGTATATGAAAGTAATGATAGTTATGATTGAGGAAATTACGTAATTTAATTAAGCACCAAAGCTTTAATGTAAATAATTTGTCATAATATTTATATTTTACGAATAACACTTTCTTGAAAAGGAAATAATTTCTCGAAATGAAAATGGCGGGTCCTTTGCGGCCGAAAGTCAATTTGTACTTTGGAATACTGTATCACAGATTAAAATTGTTATTTTGTTAAAAAAAATCTATTTAAAATGTGTGTCGAAAATAATCGTTATACCTACTAGGTATGTACCTAAAATAAGAACACGCAATTTAAATGATGTTAAAAAGGAAATATTGAACATTGTTGGTTAATAAACGTCTTCCAAACGTTAATTAGAATAACAATTAGTGTATCCAACTTTTTTTCAATTAATTTACTTTTATTTTAAATAAAAAGCAATGGTTATATTTCTTTATTTTAGGTTCATACTGGTTAACTGTTAATAGAAAAATTAGACACATACATATATAGGCTTTATTAGCACATCTTTTTCTGAAACAATATTTTTATAATCTTTGACACGACGCGGCGTGGCAAACGTAACTGAGGAGGGAATTCTTCGGCTTGATTACATTGAATTTTGGCGAAATCATTCTCAGAAAATATACCGTTCAACTTTAATAAGAACTTGTTGTCTCGGATACTAAAATTTTTAAGGTCTAAGTTTTAAATACTGCAATAAAGTAAGATATTTTGCCTGAAACACATTTTCACTTCTTTTTTTAAAACTAATTTCGTCTTAAAAATTCGTCTTAAATTTTATAAAAACAGAATTTGTGTTATGTTATTGAAGTATTTTATTACAAGCTTTAACTACGTTTCGATTCAAACAATCCGATAACAACAATACCAATATACGTATCGTATCTAGAATCATACATAATACCGATTCAGATAATTCATTACGACGGTTATTGCCAACCCTAGACTCTGACGAACTCTATTAATTAAAATGCTGTGTAAACCGAGCTTTATCGGCGACGGCCGCGGCACCCAATTAGTGCGCGCCAACCAACGCGCGCCAAAAATTATGCGGCTTAACGGCTCCCGCGTAATTTTGACAAACGACCGTTCAGGAATACGGTTAAATGGAGTTTGATCGATTATAGGTACCATGGAGGTTTATATCCGTTATTCTCTTTTATTTTATTTTGCCAATTATAACTTATATCCGAAGGAATTATTGTTATTCGTGAAAATGTATTAGCATTTTATGAAAATAGGTTTCGTTAACAAAAGTTACTGTCGAGCCATTCTTAGATTAAATATTAAGATAAAATATAATATAAAAGCAACTCCCAACGGAGGCAGTAACACGTCATACCAATATTCCATTCATCAGCCGAGGCGTCACTAAACACCGGCAGCCGCGGGAGATAACCGCGCTGTAAACCGACAACAATACCCGGCCTCGCACTCAATAAAAGATGATAACACATGAAATATGAACTGACGACAACCCCTCACCCGAAAACTCTTTACGAAACCAATTTATACTTTGCACGCTACACAATAAAGCAGAAAACGTCTCAAATTCGACGTCAACTTAAGATATTTTAAAATCAACAAAGATGTAGCATAATAAACGTGCTCTTACGAAAACATACCACACTCTGCTCGCATACAGCTAAATTTTCCAAAGAGAACTTGTCACGTTACTACGTTTCGGAACGGAGCCGTAACGGTGCAAAACAAAAGCGCGGGAATGGCCCCCATTGGCGGAGGAGGTAGGCGGACGCCCGGATAATATGGCGGAAATATTACGAGGTGAGGAGGTATTCAAGGTACGCTAGGAGGACGGGTGGCACCGGGGTTGGGGCACCCTCGGAGAGGTTAATTACCCACTGGCCGATAAGGCAGCGGCTCGCTAATTACGTACTTATGGCGGACTGAAATTAAGTTATCGTTGGCGGGGAAACGACGTTCACTTTGTTTGCGTTCCATTTTACGGATAATATGTATTCTGCGGTACTTGAGAGTAATGGAACAAAATTGGCGGCTATTCCGCTTTATCTTTTATGTCTAAGTACCGGCGCGCCGTTCAGAGATAATGGAATCATTGTTCAAACACCGTTCCCGGGGCTCCTTTTTAATCGTTTAACTTAATTTTTACTCTGTTCTAATTTATACAAGCACTAAGATAAAATGCAAATAATCTAAAAAAAGTACAGTTCTACTCTTTTTAACATCTAATACATATTTAGTTCGACAATGATATAGATACATATGTGAGATAGGCATACAAAGGATAATTTAAAAGCCGCGAACAACACGACTGGCAGCTGTGTTTCTAAATAAAATGCGATAAAATAAAAATACTCGGCGACAAAACGTAGATACTTACAAACAGACAACTTTTCCACTGAGTCGATTTTCATTTCGGAGGGTAGTTGATGCGTTATCATAAGGTTGGCATTCCCTAGAGAATCGTTTCTACTGAATGAACGAGTATCTTGGCAGGTTTATACATATTTACCACAAAAGCGGCTCAGCGAGAGATCGCGGGATCCGTTCCCGAGTTTTATTTTTCCAAGCTCTAAATGGAGTCGGTAGAGCATTTAAATAAGCTTCGTCGCCTGAAGTATGGTAATGTTAGTAAATATGCGAGAAGGAACGCGTCGGCGAATCAAACGTCCGCCATTTTGAATTAATGTTTCTTGTTTAACCTATATTTTGCTCTAAAAGTAAAAAACTGTACTCCTATTAAAAAATAAAACTTTTATTCTTTACGTGCTCACGTGCTTTTTACTTGAATAAAGAAATTTTTGATCGATAAATTGACCAGTAGATAAAAAAAACACATTTTTTTTCTAAATATAAAGAGTATTTGAACATCATTAAACTATCGTCAACAAGGCATAACCAAATAACATGAGATTTCCTTTCGCGGTATCTTTGTGCCATAATTAGTAACAAATTATTACACAAAAACGTGCGACAACATGTCTGAGACACATTTTCCGTGGAGCGTGTCGCAGAATGTCTTACCGTGTCGTAATATAATAGTTCACTAATTAAACACATATTTCTATCACACTTGGATATTTAACTACAATAAAAAAAAAGTTATGTATGTAGCATGTTCCTATTACAGTGGAATAATTATTGTACTGGTGTTTCAAAATACACAAATAACTGCTTTGTTTGAAAACCTGTCTTCTATAACATAAAGCTTTATAAACTGTGCCACTTAGTGAAAAAAAATTTTACTAAGAATTTTAAAACGAATGCACTTATTTTGATAAATCACAGCAGCCTTTCGCAGTCCACTACTGGACATAGGCCTCCACAAGTTCACGCAAAAATGGCGTGAACTCATGTGTTCTGCCCATAGTCACCACGCTGGGCAGGCGGGTTGGCGATCGCAGGGCTGCCTTTGTCGCACCGAAGACGCTACGGCCCGTCTTCGGCCTGTATATTTCAAAGCCAGCAGTTGGATGGTTATCCCGCCATCGGTCGACTTTTTAAGTTCCAAGGTAGTAGTGGAACTGTGTTATCCTTTAGTCGCCTCTTACGACACCCACGGGAAGAGAGGGCTATATTCTTTAATGCCGTAACCACATAGCATATCTTCTTATTTTGATAAAAGTAAATCTAAACTTCCGCTAAATCTAAAAATCCGCCAACCCGCATTGGAGCAGCGTGGTGGATTAAGCTCTGATCCTTCTCCTACATGGGGAAAGAGGCCTATGCCCAGAAGTGGAACATTACAGGCTGAAGCGTAAATCTAAACTTTTATTTTCCTGGTGAGTTCAAAAACTATAAACTTTACTTTTATAGTATTAGGTACTAACTGACCCAAAAAACAAAACTTGTTTTGCTATATAAGTTATTAACCCCCTTAATCCCCTTTAACTTAGGGGATGAAAAACAGATGTTGGCCGATTCTCAGACCTACCCGATATGCACACATAATTCAAAAAACAATCATAAAAATCGGTCCAGCCGTTTCAGAAGAATATTGTAACTTACATTGTGACACGAAATTAATAAGAATAAGATAAAATAAGCAAAATATTACTATTATTACTTGAAATTTTTGTTTCAAAATAAATGGAGACGAGATCCTGTGCGATAGAGTATTTGAATTATAACTATAGAGTCGATGGAATTAATTTGGTATTGCACCGATAGTTTTCAAATGCTATACCTATGTGTCTTTATTATTGCGTAAATATTATTAACTATCTTGTCATAACTAAAATTGTCAAAATTTCGCTAGGTTTAGTAAATTAACTTTAAAAAAGGCGTACAAAAGTAAGATAGTAAAAAAATAAGTTACATAACTTAGTATAGAATGTGGGTTACAATAAAGTTTTAGTTCCGTTGACTCTAAAAAAATTCAGGAACAGTTCTAAATGGCAATGAATAAATTTCAAAATATAAACCCAATAAGTCGACCATACTATACTATAACAAAGAACTTCGAGAAACCATTAGCTTTCGATTAAAATAAGAATAATCAAAATAGGTAGGTACACCCAGCGAAAAGTTATACGGTATAATACAACCGTAGGTCGACGAAAAATAGTCAAGTTACACACATGTACACATTATTAGATAATAACTCGAAAAGTACTTGTCAGACCTCAATTAAATTCAAATGGGACCACATGAAACGCACCATCTTTCGAAGAAAAAAAATATCAAAATTGGTCCACCCAGTCAAAAAATCTGAGGTAACATTCATAAAAATAAAATAAAATAAAATTCAGTCGAATTGAGAAGCTCCATCTTCGAGACGAGACGAGGTTCTGAATTCGAGTGTATTTTTTTTTTTCTATGTTACCTCACAACTTTTTACTGGGTGGACCGATTTCGATGATTCTTTTTTTATTCGAGAGCTGGTGCTTTTCTTGTAGTTTCACTCAATTTTGATTGAGATTTGACAAGAACTTTTGAGTTATCTCTAATAACACATATTTAATTTATTAAGTATACTATTGTTTCGTATATCTACCTACATAGGTAGGTATCGATGTAATTGAATTCGATATTTTTTCGTTTGCGAGCAAACACAATTATTTATTTTTTATCACTTTAGATTGTTATTAAAATTGCGTTTATAATAGTTATACACACAATTGAAAAATAATAAAAAACTGGAAGTACTTCTTACATGATACTTACCTACATGAAATATGTTTTTAAGAAAATATTTATGAAAAAAAAAATATTTTATATATATATTTTAAAAGCTCACACACGATTACAAGCTACATACAGGACCGAAAACATGAGAGGATAGAAATTCGACGGTAGTTTTTATTGTCTGCTAGATCACCTTTTTTGTAAACGGTACTATTTCAGGTCTTTTCTGTTTCTTAGGAAAAATTCCACTTCTCATAAAATTGCTTAAAACAGTCAAGGGAAATGTTGAAAAAATGAAAAAAATAAGAGGTAAAAAAACACGTGGGATAACGTACTAAAAACTTTATTATTTTCAATCCCACATTTTTTATCAATTTTGAATGTATAGTATTAAGTATTCATTCTACACGAGAGAAAGAGCACGGATCGACTATTTTAATACAAATCATAATATCTTAAGAACAAAAAAGGCCAAATCATTCCATGCAAAAAACTTAGTGATCATTAGACTACCGTTTTCACAACGTTAAACTCAAACTACATATAGAACGAACAATTTCTAAAAGCGTTAAAACAGTCACGTTTCGCTGAGCACGCGGCGCGACGCTAGTGATCCATGAACCATGAACCATGACTCATGAGCCGACTGATCCACCCACTCCTACCAGTCCTACCTAATTAGCTTCCGTAAGCTGTAAATCTAACTTATATAGCGCCGTCAACGCCGCTTTGATCACGGTGCAAGTGAAACGGAACGCTGAAAGTAAGCGGTTTCTGAACGCAGCGTTTAATGTCGAATGTGGCGGGAATTCCGTAGCACAGATTATTATTATAGGTACTTATTAAAATGTAATCGCAATATCGAAAACCATTAATAATACATGCTTAATAGTTTAAAATTCTAACATGAATATTGACGTGAAAAATATCTTACAATCTTATTTTTATTTACAGTATATATCAGGCAGAATCGTGGGTCACACTACACGTATACTACACGGCCAGACACTACACGTATTATAAAGAGGAAATTGTACACGGACTATATAACTATTATGAATGAACACTTATACAATCCACAACGTATCACAGTAGCGAACTACTAAGGACCTACTAAATGATCCACTATTCCTATGTCGGTCTGTATAATGGTCGGAGCTTACTCCACTACGCTGTTCTACTGCGGGTTGGCGAATATATTCCCTACTATGAGTAAAGGACGACGCGTTGGCGCATCGGTCACAGTACTGGTTTGTGGCTGTTGCCCTGGCGGTTGCAGGTTCGATTCCCGCACATGACAAACATTTGTATTGGCCATACAGACGTTTGCCTTGGTCTGGATGTTTGTGCAGTCCTTGTGGGTCTCCCCACTGTGCCTCGGAGAGCACGTTACGCCGTTGGACCCGGTTATTATCATGTGCACATGATAGCGATCGTTACTCATAGTATGGAATATATCCGTCAACCCTCATTGGAGCAGCGTGGTGGATTAAGCTCTGATCCTTCTCCTACATAGGGAAAGAGGCCTATGCCCTGCAGTGGGATATCACAGGCTGAAGCGTATGAGTAAAGATCGCTTTTTAGGTGTCTATGATAACAACTAGGGTCGACAGCTTAACGTGCTCTCCAAGGCATGGACTGTTTACTACAACCTATAAATATCTTTTGCGGTGTTTACTTTTAATGATAATTGTGTTTGTTCGTAAACGAAACAAAAAACTGATTTCAACTTACATCGACAAGTACTTACAACAAAAAATCTCGATCAAATTTAAATGGGACCACACAACAAGTTCCAGCTCTTGATTATAAAGGAATCATCAAAACAAGAAGGTACACCCAGTAAAAAGTTATGAGGTAGGTAACACATAAAAATACAGTGGAATAAAGTACCAACTTCCTTTTTTTAAGTCGTTTAAAAGTCATTTAATCTCGATTTATTCTAATTTATTATATGAGAACAAAATAACAAAGTTAGGCTTTTAAATAAATTCCGAATGTCAATAACAATTTTCTTTCAATTATTTTTTTCTCAAAAATATAATATTTCTACATTTACAGAAGTGTATGTACTTTAATTATAATTACATAGCACACATATTGAAACGTAGAGAGTAATTAGCTACGTCACATACCGTGGGCGGGAATAATCGTTCTATCATATCAATCGGTCGTCCAGAAACAATCAATTAGAAAACGATCCCCTTTCAATTATTTCCCGTATCGCTGCGTAATTGCCTCGCTCCGAAGGGCTCGTATTACGAATCTAACGACCGATTGCTATGTATAGCAATTGCGAATGTAATTTTTATTTTTGTGTTAGATTGTTCCCTTACAATTGAATAATAGTGTTTAAACTGTACTATTTTGAACATTGTATTTATAAAAAAATGCGTTATATTATGCGTTATCAAGATATTATTTATAGAAATTGTTATTTTGGATCACTAGCTATTTGCAAGGTATTATTGAAATGGGTTCTATATATTTTGGCTAAAATAGTAACAAATATTTATTTAATGTATTTATGTAATTAGTAACAGTAAGATTTGTAGAATAAAGCAGAATATTGTTTTTATAAATTAGTTATATAGACATGGTTAAGTACTTTATTTTTATTGTTAATCATCATTACAGCCTATACAGTCCACTGCTGGACATAGGCCTCCACAAGTTTACGCCAAAAATAACGTGAACTCATGTGTTTTGCCCGTAGTCACCACGCTGGGCAGGCGGGTTGGTGACCGCAGTACTGGCTTTGTCGCACCGAAGACGCTGCTGCCCGTCTTCGGCCTGTGTATTTCAAAGCCAGCAGTTGGATGGTTATCCCGCCATCGGTCGGCTTCTCAAGTTTCAAGGTGGTTGTGGAACCTTGTTATCCCTTAGTCGCCTCTTACGACACCCACGGGAAGAGAGGGGGTGGCTAAATTCTTTAGTGCCGTAGCCACACAGCACGCTTTATTGTTAATAATGGGGCCTATTTTAGGTGAGATTGAGATTAATAGTAGTTGAATAATATATATTTTATTTAAATAATAATTATTATTTATGTCTATAGTAACTGTTTTACTACTAAAAATTAGGGCGATGTTTGTTGGAACTAAACTAATAGTGATTAAATTAGTAAATTTGGTTTCTAATTTTATCAATAAATAAAATATGATACATTCTTTTTAACTCATCCACAATATACCTACTTTAAAATCTAATACCTCCTTAAAAATATAATTTATTACCTCTACAGACACGCCCAAAATTCACACAAACAGAGAAACGTACTAAACCTCTTTTTAATAACCTCAATTGATCAAACACGTATTAAGAGACGTGTCTGCTATCTTCATAAAGCGCCCTTTAGTGGCAGTAGGCATTAACGACACGTATTTGATCTAATGTCTCGACACCTGAGCGCTGATGGATGAGCAGTCATAGGAGATTATACGGATGTTATAACGACGCTGTCATTAAACTGTCTGCTTTTTCAGAGATATTGCGGCTGTAAGTTTTGAAACTTTCATGCTCACTAGTATCATTTTTTTTTTCATTCTACTTGACACACCGAAATACTCCCGATACGACTTTTAAAACTCCCGATATTTTGGTGACCTTGCAGACGCCGTGGGCGCGAGTGACCCGCGTCTGATTTTGCGAATCTATATTTTAAATTTTTATAATCTGTAATCGCTTCGCTTCAGCCTGTAATATCCCACTACTGGGCATAGGCCTCTTTCCCCCTGTAGGAGAAGGATCAGAGCTTAATCCACCAAGCTGCTCCAATGCGGGTTGGTGGATATATTCCCTACTATGAGTAACGATCGTTATCAGGTGTACATGATAACAACCGGGACCGACAGCTTATCGTGCTCTCCGAGGCACGGTGGGGAGACCCACAAGGACTGCGCACAAACACCCAGACCACGTCAAACACCTGTATGGCCAATACAAATGTTTGTCATGTGCGGGGATCGAACCCGCAACCGCCAGCGCAACAGGTACAATCCATGGCTGTTTATAATCTGTAAACTATTATAAAAATTGATGTTTTGTTTGTTTTTTTATAAATTATGCATTTCGTGCCCTAATTCTTTTTGTATTAAGTTTACCGACAATTATTATTATGTACACATCTCTCAACTTTGACTCTACATTGCGATTAATAAAACCAAACATAGCGGTGAATCTAGTTTACTTCTTAGTTAAAGATGTCAGATTATAGATTTAAATTTCGATAAAGATTCTGTAAAAGTCTTTTTTACCGTTGCTTAAAGATCATAAATCTCCTCTTGGTCTTACTTTTTTACTTTTCATTTTTAGAAAATGTTTATGGCTTCACTCTATCGCCGTCCCAGAATGTTCTACATGAGCTTATATAAAATTTATAGGTTGTTTTAATAATTATAGAATGTGTTGTTATTTACAAATGATTTTTTACTAAGTTCGAATTATGTATTTATTTAGGACCACGAATTCATTAATTAGGTACGATTTACTAATCGACATATTTGTTTCATAGTATTAAATTAATTAATTGTAGTATATGTTTTACATTTATACTAGCAACCCGCCCCGGTTTCGCACAGATACAATGCTGATACTAAATATAAAATATAAAATTAATATTTGCAATGTAAGCCCAAAAAAGTGTGTTTATTTACTACATCACATTAGAAATCTTTAAAACTATCAGTATTCCTCTACTAAATTATGCATGTATTTATTATATGTATATAAACCTTCCTCTAGAATCACTATACATATTTGCGAAAGAAAACTGCATCAAAATCCGTTGCGCAGTTTTAAAGATCTAAGCATACCTACAGACAGAGGGAAGCGACTTATTTTATACTATGTAATGATTATTAACAGAAAGAGTTTTAATAGAATATTTTAACTACAAAATTTTCACGTGCACACATGTTATTCGAAATCCAAATTACCTTGTCTTTTTGACGTTTTTTACATTTAATATTTGTTTTGATATTTTTGATTATTACATTTACACAGTAAATGGAAATGTTTTTGGATACCGTTAGGCCTTATTAAATACGATATGAGACACTCTTGGTATAATGCAAGCGACCGCCGCCGCTGCAGTAGGACTGATATTGGTTATTTTGATACTCATTGTTAAATGGAAATGGAGGAGTAGTAAGGTAATAAATAGATAATAAAAATCAAGTAGTTATTAATCTTCCTATTTTATATTTTATTCATAATAAAAAGCTACTAAGCGACCTGATGGTATTGGATAATATTGATGGACGTTTTTTGGCTAATCTTGAGATTAAGAGCCATCGAATTAATTTTGTAACGAAATTATGCCAATAAACGGCCAATTTTGAAGTTAGATAGGTATGATATACTTATTGATTCGCTAAATGTAATTATAATATACCTACATAGAAAAAGTATTTCACTATGAGCCGTTCTTGTAAGCAGTAAATAGTATATAGTTAAGAAATATGTTTAAAATATAACGAATGAAACCACGCGGTATACCCAGTTTTCGTAGCGATCAATGTCCTTTGGGCATCAGTGAAAGCCATTAAACCAAAAGAAGTTCAATTTGAAGACATAAAGATTTTTATATACGTGTTTTGTATAAAACTTTTTCATATGCTTACAAAGATATTTTTTACATACCTAATTTATACCCTCAGCCACTACCAAGTCAGCCTTGTAGTCCAGTTCAGTTGGTACACCGACTGTGTCCCCATCACAACGTGGTGCAGAGCTTCGAAGTGGAACAGAAGGACAGCCTCGATGAACATCTCGATGTACTCACTCGGAAACTTGCGGAAAAGGTTTTTTTTATATACAATTAGCGACCTAGTAATAATAAATAGGCAAGCATACGGTTCATCTGATGTTAACCGATTACCGTAGCTTATAGACGCTTGCAACATCCGAAGCATCGCAAACGAGGTACCGACCCTATCCACGACCCTCCCCAATGAGCTCTGGCTACTTTACTTACTGCTTGAGAGCTGTATTATTTAGCTTTGATCTTCTGTAAGTTTAAGGTACTTCTCCAGTCGGGCTGCACCAGATTTTGAGCAGGATATTACCTACTGTGCTAAAACGACTAAAAGTTCGACATGAGATTGTTTGGTTTGGTGAAATATGGTGAAACCAAGCCACGTGGTCAGAAATTATGCTCAGGTTAGGTTCCCGGATCGATCAACATCGCTTTAGTCGTGTGGTAGGCAGAACGCTGGTCTGTTCTCTAAATAGAATCAATAATTTGGATTACTGACCAGTATTTCTAATTTCGTTACTGTTGGTATCTAAATTACCTACGACGGCCTAGAAGGTTCTAGATGCGATACAAGCACCAAAACAATAATAGATTAATCAATTATATTATTAATTCAAACAAAGATTAAAAACCAAACGAAAGCCGAATTATGCCGAGAGAAGTTTGCCTTTATTGTTTAACTAATAATGTCTAGCGAGAAGTGCCTATCTTTGTACGTGAGCCAAAAAAAAAGCCGGACAAAAAGTTTCACATTTCAAATATCCAAATATACAATCTTTGAACGTGTTTAATTTAAGAGAACTTTTTTTAAAAGCCTTATTTTTAACTTATTTATCTGTATTTACCCTTAAATCATTTCAAACAGGAAGGGCGTCTTCACATTTCTAAATCGAAAGTCCGTGAAACTCAGTGTGAAATTGAGAACTTGCACGCCATAGATAACGACGTGAGGACAAAGTACAAAGAGATCATGGAGTCGCTGAAGAACGATCTCCTTACGAACGAGAAGGAGTGCAAGAAACTCCAGGAACAGATCGAGTGGGTGTCGCGAAGACGCGCTGAACTTAGAGACGAGGTACCTCTCTTACTTTAATGAAAGCTAATAAGTAGATGCGCTTATGCTAGATAAGCTTGTTGATGTCCAATTTTCCGATTAAATCATTCTCCACCAGCAAATATGTAGAATTATTATTTTTTACTGAGGAGTGCAGATATCGAAGGCTTAATCTTTAACATTTAATCATTCAAAAGCGCGGTATTATTCGGTATTTAATTACGCAACCTTTTAATTAAATCAATTAGACTATTAACTAGTCCATTCCAATTTTAAAGCGTTTTTTTAAACTATATTATTTTTTATACAGTTGGGAGATTTATTATGAAATCATATTTTTTAAATTTAGGTGCGCCGTGGTCAACGATTATATGGTGAAGCAGCAGCTGAATTGGCAAGCAACTTGACTGAACTTCAACGTGGACGTTCCGTAGACCACAAAGTGATAGAAAAGCCGTATAAACAAAGTTCTCTATTATCTATACGTCATAGGAAAGAGCCCGCCCTACCTCGATCATCACCCTTCAGCTCGTTGATTATAAAAGGATCACCGCCGCGTTCCAATGAATCTTTTCGTATACCTGAACATTATTAGAGTCCCATGTCGCTTATGATAGCCAGTTACTTGTCAATTTTTGTTTTGATTTTATATTGAAATTGTGTAATAATTATAACAATTATAATTGTATTTATTTTATATATATATTTTTTATTATGTAATCGATTTTTTTTTTGTACCTTTTATCGACCTTTTATCATTCGTTTTTTATATGAATGGTACTAAATTTAACTTACTTATAATTTAAAAATGGTTACACTAAAATGTAAAAAAACGGTCAGCAAAAGCAATGAAACTAAGATTCATACAAAGGTATAATAAAGTTAACGTCACATTAATATCCGTAACGTATCC
Organism: Melitaea cinxia; assembly: GCF_905220565.1. Classification (NCBI taxonomy): domain Eukaryota; kingdom Metazoa; phylum Arthropoda; class Insecta; order Lepidoptera; family Nymphalidae; genus Melitaea; species Melitaea cinxia. The sequence continues at coordinate 4,672,386 of NC_059416.1, forward strand.
AAAGTACGAGACAAAACCACTGGCGACCCTACCCCCTTTTATATCTCTCGTTAATTCAGAGGGTTAAAATCCCCGAAAAAGTGAGCACTTGCCTTGTTTACAAGGTTTTAGATTTTAATTTAGATTGGGGTCGCCATACGTCGGCGCGCGAAATGACGTAAACGTCAACCGAAACGACGGGAAAATTGGGTTCTTTTTCATAGGATGTTAGGTCGCGAGGTGTTTTATGAGGGGAGCTGGGGTATATCCATTAAAATCGCATTCGTATGTGATCACCTAATACAATATCATCAAGTCCCGTGCCCGGGGTGCTTTGTGAATAATTTCTCGGCAATCTGCTCGCATTTGCGTCAGATTTTTATAATTCTGTAATTGTTAGATGAAGATTGTATTAATGGGTATTGTCTAGAATTTATACCCGAATTAATAAAAGAATGTAGTTATTTTTTTATTTTACGTTAAATTGGTAGTACCTTTAAGTTGGTATTTATGACAGACAAAAGTAAAAATAGCGTGTTGAATAAACTTAACGTGACTTAAACTTAAAAGTAATTATAGCCTAATTTAATGTGTTACACATCCTTCTACTATACTATTGACATAATTATTATAACTAATGCTCACCCAGTGGTCGAAATTCGACCATAATTAAAATTTTAAATTAAAGAAAACTAAAAGCTTATGAAAATAAAGAACCTTTAAAAAAAATTTGACTTACAGACTTTGACAATCAAAAAGTATAATATGCGTGTGTGTGTCAAATACATGGTAGTGTGTGTAATGTTTTTTTTATTGATTTAATTTAATTATATGCATATTTTTTTTTCTGTATAAACTATAAGTCTGCGAAATTTTAATAATAATAATAATAATAAACATTTATTCATACTCACACACATACATCGATATACAGTAAAGACAAAAAAATAGAAATCACAATATAACAATTCTATTACAATATAGCTATATAGATATTATGACAAATAGCTAAATTGGAAACAAGGAACACAATATACAACCGAAATAAAAGACAATGAAATTAAAAAACAATAATAATAGGTAACTACCCACACAAAATCAACAATAACAATTAAAAAAGCAAAAAAAAAACAAAATAATAATAATAATATAATAAAAAAACAAAATAATGAAAAATAAGCAAAATGTATATAAAAAAAAAAAGAAAGAAAGCGGCGATCTGTTTAGCGATGTACTGATGGGAGCATTGAAATGGATGACGCTCGGCATTTGTTGGAGAATCAAGACTCCAACGCCGATTTTCAGCGTCACCCGTAAAGAGATAGGCGGAAAGCAGTTCTTATATAAAATATATTAATAAATCTATAATAATAATAAATTTTGAACATTGGTACACATATAATAAGATACTAAAATTATATACATATGATAAAGCAAAACAATTAATACGTCTCACTTTAATGAATAAAAAAAAAAAGGATAAATTAATATAGAAAAATGGATTGGTGTATTATTTTTGTTATATAATAACACATAAAGTAACTCCTTAAACAATGACAATTCCGGTTGCGTATATTTTTGTTAACTTGTGTATATATATTTTAATACTACCTTACATAGTGTCAATTTCTCGTCTCCACTATGAATTGCTTATATGTTGTATTGCGATGTACCCTACCTATTCATTTTTGTTTAATTTAGTTCTTGTTATTTCTCATGTAAGTGTTCTTGTGAGAAATAAGTAAACTTTAACCTTATACAGAAAAAAAAAAAAAAAAAAAAAAAAAAAAAAAAAAAACCATAAGATTTAATATGAATATTTGTACATATTATAAGACTCGAAACACAAAATTGATTTCAATTCAATTAAAATAAATTGATTTGTAGTGAGCCCTTGCTCGTTGCTTATACATATACACACATACACACACACATACACATATATATACAAATATACATACATACGCACATACACACATATACACATATATACACATATACATATATATACATACATACACACATATACACATATACATTTACACACACATACATACATACACATACATATATACATACATACACACATATACATACATTCATACATACACACCGATTTTTACACCATAATTATTAATTAATAATTATGGTGTAAAAACATATGGCATGTAAATACTGTTTAAATTAGTAAGTATTCATGTAACCAATATTTTAAAAGCAATAAAAATTAGCAGTGTATTTGCACATCCAACAAGTGTTTTTTAAATTTAATTTTGAAATTATTAACCGTTTCAAGAGATCGTAATGGCGGAGGTAAATTATTCCAGCACTTTGTCGCCATGTACCTGAAACTACCTCGAAATGCTGCTGTTCTATGTGCGCATGTGATGAGCATGAACGCTGATCCTCTAGTGTTATGATTATGCCTATCACTCGCCCATTGCAATTTATCATAAAGGTAAGGCGGTGTTCTGTAACGAATTATGCCAAATAATAGAGTAGCAAAGTGTAGTTCCATTCTTTTGTCCATACGAAGGATCTTAGCCTCGTTGAGGAAGGGCGACACATGCGCACGGAAAGGTACGTCAAAACAAAATCGGGCACATGCGTTCTGTACTTTTTGTATTAGTTTTTTTGATCGAGAGAGTAGACACGACCCTATCGCGGCATCAGCGTAGTTAAACTTCGACAAGACCAATGACTCACATAGTTTTACACGTAGGTCAACAGATAATGAATTTCTTATTTTATATAAAACTTTCAGTCGGTAGTAACAATTGCTTGCGGTTCGTATGACGTGTTTCTCAAATTTTAAACCTTCATCCATCAAGACGCCCAAATTGCGCGCCTCAGTAACTCGTTCAACTTGCTTGTTTAATATTTGGATGACGGGAGGTGAGTACGACATTCTTTGTACTTGAGATCGGGTGCCTAATAAAATATATTTGGTTTTATTTGGATTTAACGTCAGTGCATTAGCTTGAGACCACTTAGCAATACGGGCAAGATCTTCATTTAATTTTTCAACAGCTGTGCGTATATCAGCAGGCTTACAAGATATATAGAGCTGTATATCGTCTGCATAAATGTGGTACTTACAGTGTTCGATGTTCTTGATAATATCAGCACAATACAGTGCAAATATTAAAGGACCAATATTGGAACCCTGCGGGACACCTCTATAAGTATGGCTGAGGTCAGAGCATACTGTAGTACCATCATGATTCTTTACCTCAACCACCTGAGCACGTTCACTGAGGTAACTGTCGAACCAGGATATCGTGTCAGGACAAAAGCCATAAAACCCGAGCTTTGACAGTAAGAGTGTTCTATTAATCGTATCAAACGCACGTGAGTAATCCAAGAGAACGAGAATAGTACCCTGACCTTCATCCTGAGCAGACAGCACATTATCAAACACATCCGCAAGCGCCGTTGTAGTACTGTGCCGCCTACGGAAGCCGGACTGTGTAATGGGCAATATCTTATTTGTATCAAGATATTCAGTCATCTGATCGCATACTACTTTTTCCAGTATTTTTGAAAGACACGGCAATATACTAATCGGGCGTAGATCCCTAATGTCAGTGACGTTATCTTTCTTAGGCACAGGCCTTACAATAGCCGTTTTCCACATTTTAGGAAACGTATACGTAGTTAAAGACCTGTTTACTATTCCCGTCACGACATCAAGACTGTTAGGCAGCGTTGACAACAACATATCAAGCGAGATACCGTCCACCCCTATTGCATTCGATTTTAGGGATTTTAAAATTCTCAAGACTGTACGTTCGTCTGTTGGTTTGAGTGAGAAATTAGATGTGCAATACTTATTATTTTCGTAGAAGTGAAGGGTTCCCGCCGAGACATAATCATTGCCAGGAATATCTAGAAAACATTTATTAATTTTCATAGGATCTTTAAGGTGTTCAGGCAATAGGTATTCCTTATTTTTCGTGATTGTAATATTTTGTTTTAAATGTTTCCAAAGAATGCGTGGATTATTTGTATTAGAATTAATATAATTATTAAAATAAGCATTTTTTTCACGGGCAATTGCACGCGCTACCTGGCGCTTTATATCTTTGTAATATTCGACCGAGGAACTTGTTTTAATAGTACGTGCTCTTTTACCCGCTTCATCCCGCGCCCGCATCATGAGTTTGACATTATACGTTATCCACGGATATTGGTGACTCTTAACTGTTATTATTTTAATAGGAGCAAAAACATTAAATAGCCATAGCACACTCTCAGTGAATTCCATTACCATATTGTTAACATTTTCGACTTGAGCCATTCTACCCCAATCAATACTATCAAGTGCCTCCCTTAGTGCTGTTTGATCAATGTTCTTAATTCCTCTGTACATAATTTTTTTATGAGGTATTTTGACTATTGGGACATTGAGGTCAAAGTGAATAAATGAATGATTACTCAGATCCGGAATAAAGTCAACCCAAACCCGGTCCAGGCGCGCAGTTGAGCAAACAAGATCGATCAAGGTTTCGCTATCGTTAGTGAAGTGTGTCGGTTCTGTTGTAAATTGCGTAAGCTGGTGTAAGCTAAGAAATTCCTGTAGCATCTTATAGTGATGATGATTAGTATTTAAGTAATTAATGTTAAAGTCACCCAGTAATAGTATGTGATCAAAACCCGGCAGTGCGCTGATTGTGCTTGACAAACCATCCAAAAACACTCCGACTGACAACCACGGCGGCCGATAAGCTGTACCAATAAACCACAATTTCGCACCAATATTAAGTGTTAACCACATCTGTTCGACCATTGGAGTAATTGGGTGGGTATATGTGCGCACGGATAGTCCGTTACGTATGTAAAAGCCAACTCCCCCTCCGCGTGCCCGCACGGCGCTCGAGCGCGGTATGTGACGCAACCGGTAGCCGGGTACACGCGGCGCACGGCCGTCTTCACCGTCTCTTAGCCAGGTCTCATTCAATGCTAGAATGTCAATATTGTGTTTATCAATGGCGACCAGTAACTCGTCATGCCTAGTTCCTAGAGAGCCGGGGTTTAGGAAGCTAATTTTAAGTTTTTGACGTCTAGGCATCGTCACTATAGATTAAATTATCTAGACCCAATCTGAGCACATTATTACAGACACTAGAGAGTATCCTCACCATTATCACCAACAATGAGGCAATTGGGTGTTCCCGATTAAAAACTTTAACCACGCGACCACGGTACAACAGATAAATTAATGGACAGTAACATAGAATGTCAATAGTACGGCAAATAATTAAGCAAACCTGTCTAAAACACTGTGGTAGTATTAATATAGACATTTTGATAAAGTAAACGTCATATAAGATAAATAAGATAATAAAACATATATAATAATAGTTATAAATACAATAATAATAATATAAATGGTAATCTAATAAATCGTAATAAGTATATGCTCCATCACTTTCGCTCAATGTTTTTGGCTCCCCCCATACCTCAGTACTACACAAATGCCGCGGCATTAACCAACCAATCACAATCACTATAACAAAGTAAACAACACATAAAAACATATTTTTAATAACAAGCTCTTTTAAAATATACTTTACTAAGTTACATTTGTATTTAAAGTATAGTAAAAAGAACAGTATTGTAAGGTAGTAAAGAACATGTTTAATAAGTATAATATTTATATGCAAACGGGGCTTCCACCAAAAATTCGATTTATGTCGGCATCGGTACGTATACGATTGACACTGCTTCCCGAGTCCTGCCGCGCATAGATACGTCCGCCACGAGTCCATACATAACGCCAATTGCGTCGACGTCCCTCTTCACGAGTTTTGTAAAAGAGTAGCCGGTTGGTACGTGTGAGATACTCATTAATAAATATACGTCGTGCATCCCCGTCTAATATACCAGAGGTATCAGCACCACGGCGCGTCCGAGCGGCGCGGAGAATGTCGTCGCGCAAGGACCTCCGCGCCAACCGCACTCTGATTAGCCGCGGCCGTTGCTGGTCCTCGCCCTTCGCTTCCGAGCGCCGGGGACCCCTACGTTCAGCACTCACAATGTCACTCACACTGATGTCGATTCCTATTTTTTTGGCGACTAGCGATGCTAAGTGAACGGGATTCTCTCCTATCTTCTCTGGCAGCCCTGAGATCTCAATGTCGTTTAAAAGGTCATCCTGTTCCCGTTCATTCAATTCCGCCTTTAGTTGTGTAATTGTGTCCATTAGACAAGTTTCACCCGGAGAAGTTTGACGCTGATTCACCAGCTGTTCAATAGCCGACATTCTTTCCTCTACGGCGTCAACTCGTTTGTTAAACTTTGTCATGCTGGAGTTTAAGTTCGACAACTCTAGTCTAAAGGATGACATTTCTTCGCGCACCGAGGCCATCTCCTTCCGCAGCAACCTGATTTCCTGGGCCAGACTGGTTGTCACACTCTCTTCCACACTCGCATCCTGGAATACGCCATCCGATACGGTATCAAAGGTAGGAGACTTTCTCGATCCTTTATCCTTACACGGTTGGCATCGCCAACTACCAGCTTTGCAGGGATCAAATCCGGTCGCACATGATCTATGCATGACCCCAGTGCATTTCGTACACTTGGCGCCATCAGTACCCGAAACGAATTTGCCACACACACTGCACTTATTTGCCATAATAAGATGGTGAGAGTTAAAGAAGTTAGATGGCACTACTTGAACTATAACGAATTTATTTTATTTCTTTATATTTTAATTAATCAATATATATATTATCTAGTTATATATGAGTCTTTGTTTCATTAGTTTACTAAGTTTATCCAGCAAATATTAGTTTATAACACTTATCTAAGCTTACTTGCACCGTTGTACGATGTTTTCAATAGCGGGTATATTTCACTACGAACGTAAAAACAGCTGATTTTTAGATAACGGAATATCACCAATTATCACATTTATTTTACTATTTAAGTTCAGTTTTTAAGTCAACTTATGTGTACACTTCACTATACGATGAATAAGTACTATTTAATGTTTTACTTTTGTGTTTAACTATTTTTAATTGAATAAAATACTCCGACACTATAAAATTTGAACTGCTTCCGCCGGCGGGTGGGGGGATATTTTTTCGATTTTATACTTCTCCGTCCGCGCAAATTTCGTAAAAAGGGGTACAAAGTTTTTACTTCAGTTATTATTAATAAACTAGCTGACCCGGCGAACTTCGTATCGCCTAACAGTCGATTCTTTAATTCTATTATTTTTTTTTTAGAATTTTTCTCTCCGTAAGAACCATCCTCATACTTCAAGGAATATTTTAAAAAAAGAATTAGCGAAATCGGTCCAACCGTTCTCGAGTTTTGCGCTTAGCAACACATTCAGCGACTCATTTTTATATTATAGATATTAGATATAAAGAATAGATATTATTATTTTTATTTTCAACTACTTAAGCTACTTTGCTACTTTTAGTACATATGCTAAAATTACATAAAAAAGGGTAGTATCTATTAAAGTATAATCATCACAGTTTTCAAATACTTGTGAATCTCAACATGTTGGTTTAAATAAATACTACTTTTAATTAGGTCCGCAGTCCATATCGGTCGCAGTCACATCTGTGCCTGCTTTGTCCGTGTGTTTGTTTTCTTGCGCGCATTTGTTTCGCCGGAGGGATGCTACGTAATTGGTTTGGTAAACACTCAACTTTGTCAATAGACTTGTCAAATTGATTGTTAATGGGATATTTTTTATTTGACCAACTTTGGTCTGGCTCGTGGTTTTGATATTGTATTAAGTATTTATACTTATTAACTCGAGTTAAATTCTAAAAATTGTATATGCCACATCTTTCCTTGCTTAGAAGGCTTTTTTTATTTACTATTGCTGCATAAGAGTATAGCTTAGAAAATAATAGTATTTTCCTTATAAATATGAATGCAGTATTAAAGTAAAAGTATCGGTACTATACTAAAACTAATAGGTACTGTAGAAAATGTATGATGATTTTTTTGCTAATTTAGGCACGTAGATCTTGGATTATATTAATAGAAATAAGTTGTACACCTCTATACTAATGAAGAGTGCTAATACTAAGCTTAGTATAAAAACAAATATCGTCGGTGATCTTTGCTAATGTAAGTAACTACTAATAAATATGCTAACCCTGCTGAAAATTCAAAAATAAAAAACGATGATTTGTATGGAATCCAGATAGCCCAGATAAAACCAGATAAAAATTGTATGAAAACTGTATGAAAATTTTGGAATCCCTGTTTCAAACACTCAATAGTTTACAATAACTACCCATACAAATCATCGTTTTTTATTTGGAATTTTCAGCAGGGTGATGTATGTAACTACAAAAAATCAAAAATGAGATTTCGTGCGTTGAGGCTAGTAGTAGTTGTTATAAGTAAGATAGCTAAATTTAATTTTAGGTCATTATGTAAGAGACTGGAGGACTCAAATGTGAAACAGAATCATTGAACATGAATGAGATGTACACTGATACTTTAGACTATTGCAGTATTACAGTATTCATTCAAATTCACCTACGGTAGTGCAAAAGGAAATACTGTCATCATTTTTCTGAATTACCAGAAGACTCGATTCACTTTAATCCCAAACACTTTGCAAAAAAACCTTGTACGATTACTTTTTTCATAAATATAAAAGTAGATGTCCTAAGCATTCAAACTCCAATATCTCGTTCACTGTCAGACATAATAAACATACAACCTACGGGATCTTACGATTATACCTAATTATTTTCCGGCCAATGCTTTGAAGGGAGATGCAGTAAAAACGAATGGCTAATCTCGAAACTTGGAAAAGAGAAGCAAACAAGAAGGATATAATACTAGAGAAAACGTGTATCGAGCTTAAGAAATCGTACAATAAATGCTGTTAAATAAAATCAAAGCTTGAAAAGGCTGTGAAAAATTTTGCTACATTTAAAATTTATGATTTAAGTTAGGAAACTTTTCAAGACAAAAGTTTTAGTTAGCATAATTGCATAGCATTTTCTCCTGGTTCGAGGATTCTGACACACAATAAAATAATACACAAACGCAACATAAGCACAAACGGCCCATACCACGTCAAATACATGTATACATAGCCAATACAAATGTTTGCTATGTGCGGGCATCGAACCCATAACCCCCAGCGCAACAGCCATAATTCTCCGTGCATATTAAGCGAATGCTGTGACCTTGCGGTCTCGCCTCAAAATCACATCAAAATTTATAGGTATTTTTCTACTAATTTAAAGAAGTAACGTCAAAAGCTATTAAGCTGTCAATATCAAGAATTTTGTAGGTATAACTGCGTAAAATATAAATTGCGTACAAATAAATCTTTATTCTCCATATCTGATACGTCCATTAGCGATTAATCGTTCCCCATTCGCGATCGTCTTTCTCATTTGACGGTCCGCTGGCTTCACGCGGTACTCGATCTTTAAGAAAGGGCAAAGTGTATAAAAGCGCCTCGTCTTCTACAACATAAAAGCTATTACGGTTGTAAAACGATTTTCAGTGAAATAATCGTTGAGGTAACGTCTTGAGTGAAGTTAAACTTCATGATACTTTTTTTATTTAATACTAGGCCACTACTAACACTATTTTATTTTTGCATATCTAAAATATTTTAATTATTTGAAGATTTTTCGTCCTTTTTTTAAAGACGAGCATGATCGATAATCTGAAAAATATTCAAATGTCAGTAAACTAAAGAAAACATTAACATGATGAGATATTTCTTAAATAAGTAAAGCCTTCATGCTATACCGATAATATATATATATATGATAAAGGTTGTCTTGCACATACCTAGATTGTTGATAGGCTTTATCAGTAGGTAGGACCTACTGATCTTTTTGTTTCAATTTGATGGTGAAAAACAAAACATATTACAAACTTTTATCTGTTGGATATAATATACCAGATTGGCTTATCTTATTGTAAGTCGGTTAAGTTGGTCTTTAATTTTAAAAAAAGCTACCACAGCCTAATCCAGTCGAATATTATCGACTCATTAAAATCCCGCGAATCTAACGTGAATGAATTTAAACGAGGACTTCATTGTAAAGTTGTAAAATTATATAATCTTCATTAGAAAAAAAGCAAAAAAAATGTTGTTAGTGCGATTTTTTGGAAATTATAACAGTGTTAATATTCACTTTCTGTAAGTACGTAGGTATGTAATAGTAATATTGATACAACAACTTCACGTGATTATATAATATAAAATGCTTATTATAATTACGTTGTCTATACGTATATTATACTTAAGTATTTTTATGATCATTAAAATAAGAGATATCTGCGAAATTACTACTTAAAAAACAAACTTTAAACAAAATTTCATCAGCTTTTTAAAAAAATATACTTACATCTTTGCACTTTTTATTCGAGATAGACGAACCAAAAGCAAATTTATTTTTGTGTAACACAGAATTGAAGAGCGCCGAGCAAGCTGTAAATAAAATAAAAATGTAAATGACGTCCCGCGCCCGCGCCAAATGTGCGGCCGGCTTCTGACAGCACCGCCTCTCAAACTTTACGATATTAATTCAATATTATTTATGAAACCACAACAACAATAAATAAAGTCTTTAATATGGTATTTTATTCATTTTTCTTGTGTTAGTAGATATCTTGTTATATTTTTGTTTTGTTAGATAAAAGTTTTTAAATCAATATTAGGCTTACGGTATTCATTTCATATTATTTATTAAACCAAAGTAACAACGATTATGATTTTTTTAAGGGATTTCTTTTCGTTTAGAAATAAAAGTACCTACTTTAATCAGTGTTACTGTATAATCTAATGATTTAATTAACGGATAACTAAAAACAAATTATTTTTTCAAAGCTTTTGAAGATAACTTTAAGAATCAAAGCAATATAACAAGTACTGTATAGTCAGTATGATATTTACAGTTAAGTTTAACTGTTTTTGACTGACTTCAAAAAACGGAGCAGGTTCAACATGTCTGCATGTATTTTTATAGAATTTCTTAAGTTGTTCGCCGGTATTTCTCTCAATTTTGAGTAATCTAGTATATGTGTCATAATCTGATTATGGAAACTTAGGAAAAACGAAAAATTATATTTTTCGGCATATTGATTTACGTCAACTAAATGTCTGTATCGATTTCAACCTCTTTTTTATTTGAAAGCTTTTCCCCCAAAGACACTCTTCATTTTGTCACTTCTCACACTTTCAACGTCAACCATATCAGGATCTAATGATAGAATCATATAAGTGCAGGGAAATCAAGAAACTCCACTAGTATTAATTTTTCTATACTAAGACGTTGGTAAACAAACGTACGGTCTGGCTGATGATAAGCGAATACCGTTGTGTATGGGCGCTTATAAACATTGGACGTTTTTTACCCTAGGGATATTGCAAGTGCACTGCTGACACCAACACCTTCCCTCCCCAGGAGTTCTGACTACTAGCAGTTAACAGGCAGTGAACAGTACTTGAGAGCAGTGTAGTTAAGCTGTGATCTTTTGTAAGGTTCTTCCTCTCAAATAAGGTTCGTAAATTACCTATTACCGAGCATACGCCTCTATCTTCCTGAAGGAGAAGGGTCAGAGCTTAATCCACCACGGATATAACTTTCTATTACAAGTAACGATCGCTATCAGGTGACTTTTGATAACGACCGGGACTAACAACGTGCTCTCCGAGGTACGATAAGAAGGGTAGACACCCAGACCGGAATTAAAGTGATATAATTCAAGTTAATATTATTTATTATTATTATTAGCACTTTTTTGATGTGATCATGGGCAATATCAGAAAAAAATAAAAAAATGTTGGTCTAACTCATGTTCTTCTATCTGCTATAGTGACGGAAATAAATTTTGTACAAAGTGATATAGCTGTGTGAAAAAAAAAGTGAATATCGATATTTGTCAAGTTATACCCATTCAGTAATCAATCACTCTATCTATCCTATCTAGAATTCAACGCTATTGTTTCGTACTTTGTGATTTAAATGCGATTGTGTTTAATTTGACATTTATTTTTTGAGAGAGTTATATCCCTTTGAATCTAACACTTTCGTAATTTGGTTAAATTCAGGTTAATTAAGTAAATAGACAAGTGATAACAAAAAATAATAAATCTAAAGGATAATATCTAAGGGGTAAAAAATATATCTTTAACTTTTTTTGAAATAAATTACGCAAGGATCATTTAACAAAGACAAATTGTACATGTAAAGTTATTTAACTGTACAAGTAGGTATCGCTTCAGCCTGTAATATGCCATTGATGGACATAGGCCTCTTTCCCCATGTAGGAGAAGGATCCAATGTGGCTTGGCGGATATACTCCCTACTATGAGTAACGATAGCTATCAGGTGTACATAATAACAACCGGGACCGACAGCTTAACGTGCTCTCCAAAGCACAAATGGGGAAACAAGAACAGCATAAACACCCAGACCACGGCAAAAATCTGTATGGCCAATACACATGTTTCTCGTGTACGGGGATCGAGCCCGCAACCGCCAGCACAATAGCCACAAGCCAGTGCTGTGACCGTTGCGCCAAACAAGTATCATTTATCACAATTTTAATAGGTACTTAATAGTTATGAAACGTTGTACAACTCAAAACTTTTTTCCGTAAATTACCTTCAATCTCCTCAGTTGTGATTTAAGCGTGTAGTGGTACACCGAGAACCGTTGTTTCAATTACGTGCTGAATGACATTATGGTTTCCGGGTTGAATTTTGATAATTCAATCTAAAATATTCTTCTTTCAATTTGAATAAACTATGACATAATTATAAATATTTTAAAATTATTTAATTTAAAGAGGTTTGAGAAACTCATAAATTTTTCTCCACTCGTAATAAGCGCATTAAGGGTAGAAAAAATTTAAACTCGTCGCGTCCCGAAACTTTTCGCGTTTTCTTTTTACATTAAGAACAAAAAGGAAAAAAGCGCCTACTTAGAAGGGTGGCACAACTTTTAATATCGCCCACTCCACTTAAAAAAATAAAAACAACGCTCGTTGTAGTAGGCTTAAGGTGTAAAGGAATAGAGTTGATTTTTGTTCGAATCCAGTTTTTTGCGTTGAAAAAACACAAGTTGGTAAGTTTTAATAAAAACACGTTGTATATGTGAAGCGCTTAGCGAATTTAAAAACTGATGGGGAGTAAGTCGCTGGGGAGTGTTTTATGCTTGAACTGTTATTTTATTATGTACTCGCGCATGGTATATACAACGGTTGTTTCCTTATAAATAACTAGATGTCCGCAATTTCGCCTGCTTTGATATTAATTGCAACCATTTCGTTACTGCGAATCATTGTTTAGTTTTACAGTATATTTTTATATTACAGTATATATTTATATACTATGTATTAATTAATTAGTATATTGGATGCTAACTTCGAATTGATTAGATAACTGCTTTGGTAACTTCGGAGATCTTTTAAACCGTGTATTGGCATATAGCGGTTTCCTTCTTGTATTTAATGAATGTCTCACATTTAATTGTCCCAGTATGAGTATCTCCTGACATTAACACTCAACGGCCCGCACTAGAAAGTAGGTTTTACTCCTGTGTTGAGGGTCCAGAAATACACACAATACACACAAACGGCCAGATCACGGCAAACATCTGCATGGCCAATACTACAGAATAATCTTATTGTACATTTCAATGTATTGACTATGTATCTTCTTTGCAATTGCAGTCTATAAATACCCAACCTTATGATTTGATATGGCTATAGTCTGTTTTTTTTTAACAAACGAGTACATACTGACTATGTCTCTCGCACATTTCCGATATTGACAGAGTGAGATGGTTCATTGTTAGGGGTGGGGAAAATGCCTTTGTTCTTGTTTTTTAATTGTAAAAGCCCGTTCATATTGAAAACTCCCTAAAATTTAATGTAGAGAAAAGTAAATTATTTTTATTTATAAATAATATCATAAATAAATAATAATAAAACAATATTGGTTATAAGTATATTATGAACTAGTCGACTCGTGCCCACTTCGTTGGGCGTTAATTATTATTATATTAACCAAATAACATACTTTAAAGAACTAATTTTATAGCACTTCAATAAATAATATGTTGCTCCAACGCCATCTATCAAAAATCGAGAAAACGTCGTCGATAGACTAAAATAAGACTAAATTAATAACGTCAAAAGACTAATAAATTGTTTTCTAATAGCGATAGATGGCGCTAGTTTATTTACCATTTTGATATTATATTTTAATCTTTTTCTTATTAACTGAATTTTTTGTTCAATTACAATAAAATATAGCCTATGTCACTCCTGAATAGTGTAGCTTTCTGTTAGTGAAAAAATTTTCATGATCGGATCAGTATTTGCGAAGATTACCCCCTACATACAAACAAAGTTAGAAACTTTACCTCTTTATAATATTAGTATAGATGAAAACTTACAAATAAATTATTATTATATAATTCTTGTAATCTGCAGACATTATATATAACTCTGCAGACACATGAATTGTAAACTGCTCTAACATATTTTCTACATAATTCTTGGCTTCGCAGATTTTTGTTTCGATCTCGTTTATCACATGATTGACACATGACGACCGTTTTTGGCTACACTACTCCTTGTAAGTTTGTAACAAAGAGTTCGAACTTTCACTTGAGTCCAAATAAGCTCAATTGGGTTTAGCTCACAGTGATACCATGGCAAACATATGACGCGACGATTGACGACGATGGACTTAGGCGTCTCGTTTACGACAAATGTTTCAAAGCGATCTTTGTTTTGCGTAACTGAATCCAAAAGTTGTTTCTTTAACATTAGTCAATAATCGTGGGCTGGCAATTGCTAAAGCTGGAGTGGATAAATGGAGTACCTGGGTGCGGAAAAAGACTATTATTAATAATAATAACTATTAAATTTATTAATAATAACTATATGTATAAATAAATATTAAACCCTTACTAACAGTAACATAGGATAAGTATTTAATGTAAGTAGAACATAAGAGTACATATATGACAACTAGCAAATGAGTGTAATTATAGACGATGAGTGATAATACGACTTTTTATATAGATAATAAAAATAATATGTTCAGAAACTACGAATGAATGAACGATATGTGTGAAAAAAAACTCGTCAGCGTCGGACCACGTCCTAGTTTTACTAGGCACAGTCACAGGACTGTCGATTTGTAGCTATAATGAAAAATCACCTGTGGTATGTAATAATGGATGCATGTTTAAAAAAAGGCATGGGCATTTTGTGCCCCTGGATGTTAATTTTTAAATAATAAAAAAAAAACTAACCAGTCAATATGTAAAAAAATCCTGGACTATTTTTAATTATTTAAAAACTAAAAAAAAAATATATTTAATTAAAAATTGCAACATTAAGATAGTAAGAAAATTTAATCCGACTTGATAGCATGAAACATATATAATGTGTAGCCGTTGGTTTGCCTATTATTTACCTGGACGAACTACTGGATTACCAGGTACAAACAGGTATGTCGATGCCAGTTATCTTCTACATTTTATTTACAGGTATCTTTTTGATTTTTAAGGCAACCCACTTTTAATGTATTATCTAATATACTAAATTGATCATACATTATGTTGCATTCTATTATTCATCAGCTCGGTGAAGATCGACTTAGGTTCGTATCATAGACCATTAATACTGTGAATCTATGTCGAGATTTCATGGCCGCCAAAATTTAATGTGTGTGAAAATGTGCTTAATTACTTACTTACGTCATTGTCATGAAGCAACATTATTAATACTTTTTTTTTTCATTTCTTTATTACGTTGAAATAAAACTAATGAATGAAATAAAATGGTATCCATGATAATATTTATTTCCATATCTTATAATTAGTATACTACACCTAAATACTTAAAACTTTAATTACAATAACATAAACGAGTGATATAAAAATCATTTTCTCGATTAAACATTGAAATTGCGCTCGCTACGTTCCTTCCGAACCTCAAACACAGATATTATACAAGATTTTAAATTTAAGTGGTTATTTTCATTATTAAAATTATATAAAACCGGGATATTTACGATGCTTTTTATTTTTACTTTGCATCTCGAGTCTCGTGGACAATACATTCGTAGATAATGTCCCGTTTCAAATAATTTTAGTAATTGTTATACAAATTCATTTATAACTAACTACACAATTAATTATCAAACTTCTGTTTGCTGTCTTCGTCCATTGAGAACTCAGATTCTAAGACAACCTGAAATAAAAGGAAATATTAAATTTTATAAACGAAATCAAAATTAATAATTAATTCATTCAACTTGGCTTCAAATGCTCTTTTTAACCAATTTTCAAACTGGAGAAATTTCTCATAATTTTAGATTTTAATGATTTTTTTTAAATCAAAAACAGGCTCTTGTCATGGGGCCCCATTTCAATTTGGGCGAGATCTGGCGAGTCCTCTTTAATTTGTCCTTAGTAATGCGTATTCTGCCGCGTTGGCGCAACGGTCACACAGCTATGGATTGTGCCTGTTGCGCTGGCGGTTGCGGGTTCGATCCCCGCACATGACAAACATTTGTATTGGCCATAAGGGTGTTTGTCGTGGTCTGGGTGTTTGTGCAGTGCTTGTGGGTCTCCCCACCGTGCCTCGGAGAGCACGTTAAGCCGTCGGTCCCGCTGATAGCGATCGTTACTCATAGTAGGGAATATATCCGCCAACCCGCATTGGAGCAGCGTGGTGGATTAAGCTCTGATCCTTCTCCTACATGGGGAAAGAGGCCTATGCCCAGTAGTGGGATATTACAGGCTGAAGCGTAAATGCGTATTCAATTTGAATGAAAATTAAAAGAAATAGTTTCTTACTTCCTTATAAATAATAATTATTTATTAAAAATTGATTTACAATCACTAAATGCACAAACCCAAGTTAAAACGTTTTTGACTGTTTTATCGACTACCTATGTCGTATAATTTATTTGTCGATGTAATTTAAGTCAGTTTCTTTTAGCGTTTGCGAGCAAACAATCATAAATTGTCATTTTACATATTATATATATATACCACCTACAATAATTGATTTAAATATTGGTTTATGTAAATAAATAATTAAACGATTACCCCTTGCATTCCAGCGACGGCTCGATCGGTTTCTTTTTCTTCGGTATCACCGTCCTGATCTACGACTACTTGCATCTGAGCGTCTTGTTCGCCATCTAAAAATATATACGCACAAATTTATGGCAAAACATCTAAGAACATAAGGTAGGACGTTACCAGGATATTTTTTATTCAACTTAATACGGTAGGGATACACGACGTATTTGGTTTTGAATTGTTGAAGAAATCCAATATAGTTGCTGAATTTGATCACAAATGTAGTCATGATTTAATTTTCCAGAATTACATTTAAATCAAACAAGCATGTCTGGTATATTACACGTAGGCAGGAGGATATCGTTTTTCAAGTGTACATTTAAACATAAATACAAATCCTTAAATATAATCATGTAGATAACAAACACGCTATATTCTAAAACAATTAATACAGTCAACACTTCTACTTATACTTACTACAATTGTCATTTAGTAACTACTGATATTTCAGTAACAATATGTCACGGTTGCAAGCGACTCAGTCATTCTCAGTCAGTATAAGTAACTTTACTTAGTAAAGTAGTAGCCGTGGAGGATTAGGAACTTATAAGCTTTATCCAAATTTTAATATATCAACAAAGGCTGAAATTGGCTATATACACTACATTCACCATAATAGTTCGAATGAAAGACTTGATAGCCCTCATGTATTTCTTAACGAAAGCTCCTGGGGAGGGTCGGGGATAGGGTTGGCATTCATTATGTTTACTATACTTCTGGTGATGCAGAAGTCTTGGGCAACAGTAACTGCTTAACGATCAAGTAAGTCGTACAATTGTTTGCCACCCTTAGAGTATAAAAATATATATTAAACTAGCTGACCCTGTAAACGTTGTTTTGCCATATATTTTATTAACTTTCTCAATCCACCCCCCCTTATAACTTAGGGGAATGAAAAATAGATATTCGATTCTCACACCTACCCGATATGCACACAAAATTTCATGAGAATCGGTCAAGCCGTTTCAGAGGAGTTTAACTACAAACACCGCGACACGAGAATATTATATATTAGAAGATATAAAAACATACCTTCAGAAGATGCTTGTATAAGTTGTAAGGTACCGTCAACTATTTGACCGGAGATGACTCCAGATAAGTTAGTAACGTTGAGCTGTTGCCTTATCTTTTTAGCTTCTTGTTCTAACTGTTGCTGCATGTAGAGCTCCTTGTGATGAACTTTGTTATGATACTTGAGGTGGTGAGCTTTGGTGAACTTTTTGTTGCATGGACCGCATCTGTAGGTGAGTTTATTTATGTGTTAGTTTAAATATAGGTAGTTGTTTTCAAGTACCTAAGGATGTTTATATTTGATCCAAGATGTAATATCCTGCTGCTGAGCTTAGACCTCGTCCTCCATGTTGGAGACATATTGAAGTTTAAACCACAGCACTGCTCCACTGCAGATTAGTCTATATATAGATAATTATAACTATATATATAATAATCAGTCTAATGAGGTAGCAAACAAGTTCTTCTATTTAACTTTTTTTTGTATATAGCTAAAAATTGTTATATATTTTAAACTAATGCCTTTTGCTTTATGCATCTTGGATCATATGATGTGTATATGTATATATATTAGGCTGGGCCAAAAAAATCATTTTTTTAAGCATGTTTGAATATCATTACAAAAATTGACCGCTCCAGCGGGGATCGAACCCGCGTCTCCGACTGACCGCGTGTCGGCTACGCAAGCCAATCAAGCTATAAAACGATGTAGATCGAAATTCTTGATATGATGATCTTTATATTCGATTTAAGCGAAAGACGCGGGTTCGATCCCCGCGGGAGCGGTCAATTTTTGATATGATATTCAAAAATGTTTAGAATTCCTAATGTGTGGGTAACACAAAAATAATTTTTTAAGTATATCGAAAATATCATTTGAGATGACAAAAAAATATTTTGTAAAAATTTGCACCGTGTGCAGCCGGCACCACTTATTTTGAATGCAAGATAGATAATGGATATAAGTTATGGAATGGTCTAATTTTAGTATCTAAAACGTTTGGTGATAGAAATTTTTCTATCTCTTTTCTTTTGATATCAAACTTTGATTTTTAACTTTTTAATTTTGTAATTCACAAAAATTCAGTATCCGGAAAAAAATCCGATAGAGATTCTTGAAGGAATTAAATCGCCTACATAAAACGTCTTCAACATTTTTAGCTAAATTCACTCCTTTGAAAAATTATTCAAAACAAGAATTTCATGTCAACTTCAACCTTAACTTTGATTTTTTTGGCGCAGCCTAATATATATATATATGTGTATGTGTGTATGTATGTATGTATGTATGTATATGTGTATATATATATATATATATATATATATATATATATATATATATATATACACTATAATACTTTTCTTTTAATATACTTACGAGTACTTCTTCTCGCCAGTGTGAGTCAGCATGTGGTTGGCTAGCACGTAGGAGTATGTGAACGCCTTGCCACAAAGCGAACACTGGTACGGACGTAGGCCCATGTGCAACCTGGATGTTACATATATCATGCTATTATTATTATTCAAAATAAATGTCTTTAATATCATAGAAAACAACGTATATTGAAAAGAGAGTAATCATTAAAATTTCTCCAGTTTGACATGGCCATAAAAAGCTGAGATGTTATTACTTATAACTTATTACACTGTTTTTTATACACAATGCAATGATTTTCTCATGTATCAAATTCATTGTAAGCGTTCTTCACAAATTTACAGATGTTTATAAGATAATTGAACGACTATTATAAATAAATAAGTAAAAAACTCACTATATTCAATGGCCCCAGTAGTACACAAATCCTATGTAAGGGTCCGAAAACAAAATCTACAAGCATAAACAGCCAGACCACGACAAACGTCTGTATGGCCAATAGAAATATATGTAACATAATAAAATAACAAAATTTCTTACCTTTAACCGCTGTATCTCATGCTTTCCAAAGTATCTGCCTCAAATTTTTCTCACGTCTTAGCCTTATGAATCATTATGATTTACCAAAATCGATTAGCACAAGTTTAATACTAAACTACATACCTTTTTATTGTGGTAGGATATATCCGGATCAAAATCTGGAACAGCCCGACTGGGGAAGTACCTCGACCTTACAGAAGATCACAGATAAATAATCAATACTGCTCCCAAGCAGTGTTGTATTCCTGTGGTGAGTAAAGTAGTCAGAGCTCATGGGGAGGGTCGGTAACCCGTTTGCGATGCTTCTGGTGTTCCAGGCGTCTATAGGCTATGGTAACCGCTTACCATCAGATGAGCCATACGCTTGTGTACCTAGTAGTATAAAAAAATACCTTTCGTGTTTCTGTCGAGTCCCATAGTCTCCAAACCTTCTGTCACATATCCGACACTTGTAAGGCCTTTCTCCAGTGTGTTTCAACATGTGACGTTTCAGAGCCTCTTTCATGACGCATGAGTAGTCGCAAACGCTATCGATACATCGATAGACGTTAGTGATGTTATACAATATATTGAGTATAGCAGAAGTGGCATAAGTCATACCTTATATTAGTTTATAGTTTTTTTTTTTTTTTTTTCAAATAAAGATCATAATTGGTATGTTTGATTAATGCTAGTTCTAGTATACTCACTGTTATGAGACAAATAAGGCAAGGATTTTAACGTCTGGAAATAAAGTGTGTCGATAAAATCTTTGTAATATAACAAATACTCGATAACAATTTTTACATGTTCCTAAATAAAATAATAATAATAATCTAACGCTTACAACATACATTATTTCCAACCGTCCCTCACCACAACTAACCTGATCTATCGACCGAAACCGCACGCACTTTTCTCACAAGACCGTGAGCAAACTACATCTCGTACTTAAGATCCGGCTTAAAGATCCGGCTTAAGAATAAATACCCTCATGTGTTTGATGATATTGATTCAGTAGGTATGCAACAACATTAAAATCGCGTCCAGACAACTTTAATTAATTTATAAATTTAATAAATTATAAGGGTAAGTTAGTTCTAAATTATAGGCGTGCTTACGCGCTCATTGGAACAACCTATCAGATATATGTCGATATATGTATTATCACGCATATGTACTGGATCATTGTAATTTCGCGCGACGGTATATATTTCTTAAGCCGGATCTTAGACCAATAGTGACGTCACAAGACATCAAACATGGCGGGATAGTATTAGACTCGCCTTTCGTGTTTCTGGCGACTCCCAAAGTCCCCAAATCTTCTATCGCAGACCCTGCACTTGTAAGGCCTCACGCCCGTATGTCTCATCATATGGCGACGTAACTCCATGTTCAATACGCAAGCATAACCGCAAACACTAAACAAAAATACGTTGTTCTAGAATTTTCGTAAGTTTTAGTCCTAGCGAGTCGAATTTCGAAATAGGAAAGTTATATATTTTGGTAGGTGGTAAAATAACAAAGTTCCATGAGTAAAAATGGATTGTAACTCACTTTAATATTTAAAAAAAAAAACACTAATTCCTTTTGTAATAAATGGCGACATAACTCCCAAGTTAAAAAGTTTTTCTAGAATTTTCGATAAGTTTTGGTCCTAGCGAGTCCTAGCGAGCGAGAGTTTGGTCGAGCGAAGGTGGCAAGCTAATAATTTTTATGAGGAAAATATAAATTTGCAAGAGTTCATATTTTTTAGGTAACAAATTAATTACTTCTGTAATGAAGGATGTTTTAAGCCAATAAAATTATTTGATGAAAATTAAAACAAGATTTATAAATTATTTAGTTTTTAAAATACTAAAATATTTCCTAAATTAATAAAACCGTCAGACAACTAACAATAATATTTAACACCTTAATGATCACAGATATTTGAAACAGAATATTTTGCCTTAAAGCAAAGAAGATTAGTCAACATATCGTGCTATAGTTGAATACGAAGGGGATCAGTCACTCAGTTGAGCCTAATACATTCCACTGCTGGACATACGCTTCCCCAAGTTCACGCCAGACCGGTTTTCCACAATCCTAATCCAGTCTAAACCGGCAATCTTAGTAATTTTAATAACAGTTTAATCGTAAAACTTATATATTGCTTGGTCGCGGGTGCGGGTGATAGAATACGTGCGGTTTCAGTCAAATGCCTCATAATGGGCGCAGGTGTTAAGTAAAGCCAACACTTATTTTACATTAATTAATTCAATCAACAATTTTAATTAACCTTGCCATATCACCCGCACCCATGATTTGTACTATATTTTTACATTAAAATAATATTCCATTAAAATTTTAATTAAGTTAAATGTGTTTACAAAATATTAAGCTTAGTTTTACAGTATATAAATCTTATGAGTAAAAGATAATTTAAAAATAAAGATCAAATTTAAATTCACTCTTCAGTACCTTTAGGACTCTTATATTAAGATTAATATTTATAAGTATATTTATATACTAATAATAATAATATAATTTACTATAAATACCTGCAAACGAATGGCTTAATGCCCAAATGTCGACGTATGTGAGCTTGAAGGGATGCATTAGACGTGAATGAAGCTCCACATGTTTCACAGACATGTCTGAAACAAGTTGAAAAATAAAAATATAGTCAACTAACTGCTAAATCTGTCACTCAGATATAATATTTTGGCATGTTTTTTATGTTAATAAAAAAATTAAAATTACACCTAGAAACTGATTGTTCCTTTTTTGTCACTTGTTACTTGAATATGTTATGTAAACACGGAAATAAATAAATATATAATATATATAATATACCTAGTCATATATCATATTAATAAACTATAACATTCAAGTAGGAAATTTAAAATTTCTGAAATTTGTTGTAGCATGTAGTTACATATTAACAACTGCTAACTCTGTCTCAAGTAATAATATTTAGACATGTTTTTTTATGTTAATTGTATAATCAGTTTTTTTTTGTATCACAGGGAAACCAATTTACGGGTGATATCCAGGACGCCCGGGTAGGCACTCCTAGACCGTATGTCGGATTCAACACTTGGGGGTGCAATACCGACCAAACTCCCGCGAGAGCTTTCAGCCGCTTTAATTGGAGTGTCCCGGATCTGCGGGCTACAGGATCCCTCCAGCGACGGGCTGGCCTCGGCGAAAAGGCTAGACTTCTCCTCCATGGGCACTGTCCGGCTCACCTCTGAACAATCCCGACGACGCCATGTCTAGCAGGACCGGGTTCCCATCCCGGCCCGACACGGGCACAGGGGCGTTACTGGAGACGCATTAAGTAGCGCCTCCTACGCACCCGCGTTCGTCGCCTGCGGACGGAGGCCTCGTCGGCGGCCCCCTCTCTCATCCGCTCGTTATTCTCCTTCTGTGACATTACTGTCTCGCAGAAGGAGACCATTGCCGTCCAGGACTCGTCGTCGCCGAGCGTCGCGGTGACAACGCTCGGCAGTGACAAGTCCCCCCGAGGACTGTCGTCAGATTGCGACGTAGCGCCGCCCATCTCGGGCACACCTCGAGGGTGTGCTGGGCAGAGTCCACCGCCGCGCCACAATCGTGACATCCAGTCGTCGGCTCCCTTAGGGCCGTCCGACACGAGTATTCGCCAAAGCAGCCGTGCCCGGTGAGAACTTGCGTCAGACGGCTTGCGCTTACGTAGCGCGCGTTAAGCCGGGTCCAGACATGTATCATTTGCCCGATCCGATCACCGTATCCGTATCGTCGACGCGTATCATGATCGCATATGTGGACGGGTAATGATATACGTATCATGATACGGGATCTCGATACGCCGTTATGATACGGCCCGTCCCATGTCGTGTCGGTTTTTGTCCGATCATCAAAGGTGATACAGATACGGACGTGGGTCAGTCTGAACGCATCACTCGCGAGGCTCAGTCGGTTGCCACCATCGTCTCTGTTTTGGTTTTGAGGTTAGAATGTTGTGAATAACAATAAAACAGGCACATGAAATTGCTAAATTCTCGTACATTTCAACCAACTGCGACGACATGTTTGATCGAGAGCAGAAACTGAACTGGGCAATTTGATACGCGATCATGACTATTGTGAAGATACGGATACGGAGCAAATCGGAGGCGTCCATAACTTGATACGGGGCTTGACAATACGCAGATACGGATACGGTGATCGGATACGGTGATAGGATCGGTCAAACGATCATGTCTGGACCCGGCTTTACGTGCGTATGAGTAGGTCTCGGCGAGGACCTCCGCCACGAGCTCCCACGGGGGTCGCCAGCTAGAGTAGTAGCGGCAGCCCACGATACCGTACGGTACCGTACCATAATCACATCATCATTATCAATACAGCCTATACAGTCCACTGCTGGACATAGGCCTCCACAAGTTTACGCCAAAAATAATGTGAACTCATGTGTTTTGCCCATAGTCACCACGCTCGCCAGGCGGGTTGGTGACCGCAGGGCTGGCTTTGTCGCACCGAAGACGCTGCTGCCCGTATTCGGCCTGTGTATTTCAAAGCCAGCAGTTGGATGGTTATCCCGCCATCGGTCGGCTTTTTAAGTTCCAAGGTGGTAGCAGAACTGTGTTATTCCTTGTTGGCTATATTCTTTAGTACCGTAGCCACACAGTACATACCATAATCACATAGTACGTTAATATTCACCAAAACTGAATCTTATCATCAAAAATGTGCCTATTTTAACCGTCAATGTATATGTCATGTGCTTGACTAATGGCTAGAAGTTTTTTGTTACAAATCGATGTGCTTGATAGATGAGAAATTGTAGTAATTGTAGACACCACCCTTACTGCATCGACACTTATTTATCACTTCAGCTTATCACATTCCACTGCTGGACATAGTCCGCCACAAGTTAGCACCAAAAATGGCGTGGACTCATGTGTGTTGCCATAGTCACCACTATTTATAGATAATAATAACTACTTAAACAATTACTTTTCATACTTTATTGTTTATGTTATCAATATTAATAAGAGTGGTTTTTATGAGAACACCTTTATATGATAACACCTTTGATCTATTTAAGTGAGAATATTATTATTTTTCTTATGTAATTTCAAATGTGCAATAATTTATTATATAAATAAATAAATATTTATAACAATTTTTATTATAAAACAAGCAAAAAATCAACTTGTAACTTACGTTTTCTCATAGACATATTTCTTCTTAGGTTGCATACGCTTTTTCCTAGGCTTGGGGTTGAGGATATGTTCAGGGATTGGCTCGGAGAAAGCCATGATAGTCTCTTTTAGAAGTACGTCTTCGTCTTCATCCTTTGGTTTGAATTCTTGAGTGACAGACTTACGAGGCCGACCGCGTTTCTTTGGAACCACCTTAAACGAAAATTTTATTTGTATTAAAAATAAATAGCGTGATGTGGTGAAGTGAAATATGTGGTAAATATTAATTAACTATCATCAGCAAACGATACAATCTCATCCTTCTTTTCTACTAAATATGTAAAGTCGTAAGTGTATATTAAATATAAGAATGTACCCAGAATTGAGCCTTGTGGAACCCCCATACATACAAGAGTCCCAGATGACGTAATACCGTTTATTTTAACCCTCTACCTTTTATGACTAAGGTAAGAACTCAGAAATTTAAGCATGATATTTTTTACATATGATATCTGTAAGAGAAGAGTGATTACCCATTTTCTAGACACATACTATCATTTTTTTTTTAGAATTGGCAACCAGCACTCTTTTAACATTAAGGGGATAAAAAAAATTATAATAATCAAGTTTAATATGTTTCGCTTAAACCGAAAATAAAAATCATCATATCAAAAATTTCGCTCTAGCGGGTACATCGTTCCATAGCTTAATTGGCGAGAGCGCCGACAGGGTCAGTCGGAGACGCGGGTTCGAACCCCGCTGGAGCGGTCAATTTTTGATATGATATTCAAAAATGTTAAGTTTAATATATGTTATGTATTACTTGATCCTTGATCTTGATAAAGTATATTTTGTATTGGATATTTTGTAACGGTGTACAAAATGTATATAAAAAATGTATACTAAGTAACTACTAATGAAATAATTAAAAGAACTTCCAATCATATCTAAACTAAATTCAAATAAGAATTATATCATCATAAATAAATATACAACTACATAAACCATAATATAGCTCTTACATTTCCTTGAAACGAACCGGCTCAATATGAAACTTTTAAATTGCATTCACCAAAATATGTAAAATTTATGAAAATAATGTCACATCAATGATTTTTTAAATGTAATATTGACTTTATTAATATTTTTAACCGACTTCCAAACAAGGAGGAGGTTCTCAATTCGACTGGAATTTTTTTTTATTATGTTTGTTATATCAGAACTTTTGACCGTGTGGAATGATTTCGACAGTTTTTTTTTTATCGAAAGGTGGTGTGTGTCAATTGGTCCCATTTAAATTTATTTGAGATCTAACAACTACTTTACGAGTTATATCTAATAATGCGTTTTTACTTGACGCTTTTTTCGTCGATCTACGTTGTATTACTTGTCGATGTAATTGAAGTCGGTTTTTTTTTAGTTTGCGAGCAAACACAATTATCTTTACTTAAAGGCCTTCTACACGGTCGGGATCGACCGCCGACCATCGTGTCCTTGGTCGGGTTGATATAAAAATGGACAGTGTGGAAAACGGTTGACCCGACCAATATTTGGTTGATGTCAACGGCCTTGGTCGCGAGCGCATCTCATCAAAGAAGAACTGACAAGTTGAGTCAACCACCGACCGTGTAGAATGAATACAAAAATTGGTTGACCCGACCAAGGACACGACGGTCGGCGGTCGATCCCGACCGTGTAGAAGGCCTTTTATTTTATGATTCTTTTGTTTTAAGAATACACACCTCTTTTTTTGTTTCTGGCTCTGATTCCACTTCCTCAGTAGGGACAAAGTCTGGGTCATCTCCACCTTCCAATTCTGAAACAAAATAAAAGCCGTACTCAATTTATACATAAAAAAAAAATAATGGTAAGAGTTTATGGTGAGACTGAACATTCTTGTTGCACTAATTGCCCAGAGAATATTGACATTTCCAATGGGTAAATGCTGACAACATTCTTGGCACTATTTCATGTAGACAGAATTTAAACCACAGTTAATCACCATCATCATCATCATCGCTTCGGCCTATTGTAGTCCACTACTGGACATAGACCTCCACAAGTTCGCGCCAAAAAAGGCGAAACCATAGTATTTTAAATAATTAATTTCTAAGCTTTGTGTCATAAAATTGTAATATTACAAAATAAGTTATTTAAACACAAAAATATTCCTAAAATTCATAATACTTTGTATATTTCCTTAATGGTATTGTTTGAATTAATTTCTTGTTATGATAAATAATTGAAATATTAAACACTATGTACATTTTACATTATCAACCAAACTAATTGAGTACCTATATAAAATTTTAGATTAATCAGTTGGAAGAAAATTGAACTCACTAACTAATAGAGAACATAAGAAGTTTAGTAAAATCTTTATGATATGTAACATTAAAATGTAAACTTAATTTTTATTAAACAGCAATGTATCACACAGTATTTCAATAAAAATTATTTACAAGTACAATAATTATTAATTATATTTACCCTCAGTCTCGAAATTGTCTTGCTCTTCATCATCAGGCTCTTGCTTCAGTTCCAAGGACCCAGATGCCAACAATGTTGTTAAAGCTTCTGGCTCTTTCAAGTCAGGTTTTGGTTTTTTCCGTTGATATGGTGACACATCTAAATTTAAAAATGGAAGTTTTTATTTTTGTTACAACTGTTATTTACATATAAAAATTAATTAACATTTTAATGAAGCCAAGCTATTTTTTTTAAACTAATAAGTATTGTACAAATATTTACGATTGAAATAAATAGTTAAAAAAAATTAAAAACAGTATAATTAAGTATGTATAATTATATCATATTAATTATAATTTTAATAAACACTTTACTTTTATCTACATTATTATTTGCTGTTTTACTTTATGTATAAAAGCAAAACAGCTTTTTTGGGTTTGTCAACATTTTTTTAAAAAGTTCAATTTGTAATAGCACTCCAGTTTATTGAAGAAGCTTAAAAACAAGTGCATATCATATTAAGATAATATCTAGTAAACAAAAAGTTAAAAAATATATATATATATATATTTAAAAAAAACAATAAATAATGTCAACAATACTTGTATATTTTGATTATGAAAGCAAATATTTTACATGTACAAATTCCTATTTAGGCCATTTTTTATTTCTTACCAATCTGTCCCTGTTCATTAGGATATTTTCTCGGTCTGCCTCTCTTTCGCCTGCCCGGTGCTTTCGTAACAACGGCACTAGTCGGAGTCTTAATGAGTGTTCTCGTCCACTGTGCTTGAGGATCATGTTCAACGGGCAACTCATATTGTAATAGCAAACCATTTTCTTGCTTTATTGTGATTGTTTCTGTCTCATTACCTAAAAGATTATGATAGATATAGCTACATGAAATGTTTTAATGTTGAATAGACATAACTATGGATATTTTTTTTATAAATAAACATTTTAAAATCAACAGTAGCCTAACATCAAATTCCTGTGTCAGAGGTTGAGATACAGACATAAAACACAACATAAATAGACAGATTGCCACAAACGTCGAGCAAGGATTGAACATACAAGTACTACACCAACCCGTTAATTTGTATTGCCTACTATACTTTTTACTTATTAATTAAATTAATGCGGTCACCAACCCACCTACACAGTGTGGTGACTATGAGCAAAAAACATGAGTTAGCGCCCTTTTGGCGAGAGCATGGGGAGGCCTATGTCTATCAGTGGACTGTGTAGTCTGAAGTGATGAATTAAATTAATACTTCATCCAGGTATTAAATATTGATAATAACATTAAGTTAGCCATACACTGTAATTGTGTATCAGACAAAAAAAAAAATATTAACCTTTAAATCAGATATAACGATCTTGAAATAATAATTATTTATTTACAAATAAAGGATGTAAATACAAATGATAACATACTGTGCCTCTGTGACTACCTCGTTTTTGCGCACAATACGAATATAGGTATTATGGTAATAAGACGCGCAACGCTATTACGCTTATTGCTCACCTTCGTCACTTTTATTCGCAGACACAGCAGCCGATGTCTTTAAAAACTCATCGAGGCACTCTTTTAGAGTTTCGTTTGAAGATAAGCATTGCTGTTTGAACTGGCACGCAAATGTTAAGCGATCCACACAGTTCAAGCAAATTAGCGTCGGTAATGAGTCATTTTTGGTCACCTGAATTAAAAATGGATAATTCTTTAATTACTATTTAACATTTGAAATAAAGTCAAAAGTTAAACAATTTCTGGGATGTCAGCAAAAAATCACAAAATCACCACAAATAAAACAATATAGCAACATTATTGTATGAAAAATTTATAGGGTGGCCATCGCAACCATTTGCAGTAGTAATTTGCCATACCTCCACGCCGCAACAGTAGGTATACTTGTCGCCGAGTTGTTCATTATTTTCGTCCCAATCAAATAAAGAGACCATATCTCCCGACTCCAGACATACGCGACACGTTAATTGCCAATCCATTTTTACAAAGCTATGAAATTTTTTAGTGGATATGATTATAACTCAACAAAATAATACATTATTATAACCGGAAATAGCATTATGTCAGCCATTGCCAACATGACAGACAACAGAAAGCGCGTCGGTTACATTTCATTTCACGCAAAATACAAAATATGGGAACATTTTGACAAATGTTACTTTTTTGTAAATAAAAATTATGACACTTTTACTTTATTTTGAAACCTTTTCTATAAAAATATTTGTGAGCGAAAGTTTAAGTGTAATATTATATACTTATTCTAAACAGTGTTGGCTCAGTTTTGATATATCAAATTAATCAATAAGCAGATATATTAGACTACGTAGAATGAAACAGTAGAGTCATTGCCAAAACCAATTTGCCAAGGCTGTATGGATTATAGTCCTTTGCCTTTCCCTATTGGGGATAAATTTTAAAACAACCAATTTGCCAATCATCAACTAAAATATCCGCCCCTCCCCCATTCACCTGAAAACGTCAAATTTCATACAAATTACAATAACAATCAACATCATGAAATTATATGCAAAGAAACAATACGAAAAATAAAAAAATGGAATTGTTTAGATCGGAATTATATTATATATTTGTTAGAAACGAGTCCAGTTTGTGGTGGAATCGATCAACGGGAGCATTTTCAGTGCGATCAGGTAAGTACTTTACTCAAGATAATCTAAAAACAAGAGCTTTTCAGCGAATATTACTTATGTTTTATTATTTATTCTTCTTTTTATATGACACACTATATTTATTTTTTAGCATGGGACTTGTCAGATATAGAAGATATAGAATGTTTAGGAATAACAGAAGGCATTATAGGGAAAGTGGAACACTCGAATATTTACGAACCGCGGCTAATGATTATAAAAGAAAGCGTTCCTGTTGGCCAAATTTACTTCCATCACACTATATACAAAATAAAATCTATTTGCTTCCTTAACATGGGCTCATCAAATCAGGAGTTAGAGCTATGTCCGTGTACGAAACATGGTTCCTCTATTATAATGACTAATACAAATAAAGGAGGCAGTAGAAAAATGGGTGCACGGCTGTTTGAAAATTCCGCCTTCTTAAATAAAACAGTAGGAGCTGTTAAAAATGTTAGTAACACAATTAAGACAACCACACAGCAAGCTGCTACTCAGGTAACAAATACTCCATGAATTATAATCATAAATATACTTATTTCATTATAATATTTTTAATGCATTTTCCTATTAAGATTAGCTATTAAACCTCTTAGTACAAAAAATACACAACTTTTACAATAAAATAATTTGTTAAAAATACTATAAATCAAGTGAACTTTTGTATAGTGTGCCAACCTAGCCAGTGGTGATTAAAGGATAAGAGAAGTTATAATTCAATAACAATTAAGCAACAAAGATTAAAAAGTATAAGTGTACTAAAATAAGGCTAATTAATCCTTTTAACTTAATAACTATAAATTGTGTATCTATAAATTTAAAAATATATTAATAATAATTAAACAATAATTATTTTATGAAAAACATTAAGTAAAAAATTTCATAAATTTGTACGTAATCGTAGGTGAAGCAAACAGTTAAAAAGCAACGAGACCCAAAACTAGCTGAACGTTTTGAAAAGAGGCTAACAGATGAATTGCACAAAATATTTGACGACTCAGATAGCTTCTACTATTCGCGGACACTAGACCTGACCAATAGCTTACAACGACAGTACGAAATAGAGAAGATTCTAGAAACAGAAGAAGGCACTGGAAAACCTATAACAGATATAACAAGATGGTGGAAATATGTGGACGATAGATTCTTCTGGAACAAACATATGCTTAAAGATATTATAGCATTGGAGGTAGAGGAAAATATTAATTAAATTTAAATTTTGTATTAATATTTTCTGTATTAAATTACAATAAATATTTTAAAGAATTTTATATTATACTTTCATACAAAAAGTAATTTGTGAAATATAATTTAATGACATTAACTATTTGTATTTTGTATTTGTATTTGTGTTGGGCTCTATTTTCCGCATTTAGACGCAAAGGTGGTCCATTATGCGTGAAAAGTGGGCTGACTAGTTCAGCCAGCCCAGCTCCTTCCAGAAGCTCAGAAGCCTCCTGGGGCGTTCACAGGCTTCTCGGAGCGTCCTTATATCCTTAAGGATGGTAGCCCGGTGTGCGGCCACTCCCTCGCATTCCAGGATTACGTGGGCGGCTGTTTCTTCAGCAGCCAGACAGCCCCTGCAAAGAGGGCTGTCTGTTGCATTCATGATGAATAGTTGGTGGTTGAGTGCCATGTGGCCGGTAATCGTGCCAACAACTATTCTGATGTCCAGGCGGTTGAGACTGAGCAGTCGGCACGCTAGGTGCGGTGATACTTCCGTGAGTATCAATTTGGACTGTCTACAGCCGGTTTGGTTTGCCCAAAGGGCATTGTGATTTGCACGTGTACGTTGCCTTACCCACGAGCGCAGTTGTCCAAATGGTAGCGGCAATAGGATGGTTGGGCCGGCAACCTTTGTACTGGACCCTTGTCTTGCAAGCTCGTCGGCAGCATCGTTTCCGTGCGATCCACTATGTCCTTTTATCCACTGGAGAGTTACCTCATTGTGTGAGGCTAAAACTTCCAGGGTTTGATGACATTCGTATATAAGACTAGAGTTAGTCGAACTGCTCTCTAGCGCTTTAAGTACGGCCATGCTGTCCGACAGAATACGGATATTGTAATCCCTAATGCCTTTTGACAGGACGGCGGTGGCTGCATGGGTTATCGCAACACACTCACATTGAAAGATGGAGCTGTGTTGGCCCAGCGTTAGTGATAAGTTGATATTGAGGTCTTGTGAGTACACTCCGGCACCGGTGCCAGACCCCATTTTGGAGCCATCCGTGTAGATGCGGACCTCGCGTATGCCGGATTGGTCTCTTTCAGCCTCAAACGGTTGTATATGGTACTTTCTTTCGAAAATATGTTGTTTGGGAATCCTATCACAAGGAGCAGCAAGTAGTGGCTCATAGCTCACAAGGTTGCTCCAAAGTCTATTGTGTGGACCCTCCTGGTTGCACCACAAGCCCAAGTGTTTCAGCCTGATAGCCGACATAGCCGCCTCCTGTTGTATGAACAAGTCAAGCGGTGCCAGGTCAAGCATAACCTCTAGAGCTGCTGTTGGGGCGGTACGCATACAGCCAGTGATTGCAGAGCATGCTATTCTCTGAAACCGCTGGAGTTTGTTTCTAACGGTTGTAAGTTCTGTTCTCTGCCACCAGATTACCGCACCGTAGGTGATTATAGGCCTGACAATAGTTTTGTAAAGCCATAGAGTAATTTTAGGTGATATGCCCCAGCTTTTGCCGAGGAGCCTTTTGCATTGGCAGAGAATTATGCTGGCTTTGTTGATTTTTGAGTCTAAATGCCTGTTCCAAAGAAGCTTACTATCCAGGATTACTCCAAGATATTTGACCTCCTTGGTTAGGGCAAGACTGGTGCCAAATAATTTAGGAAGTTTAAGGTTTCCTAAATTCCGTTTATTTGTGAACATCACAAGTTCCGTCTTTGCGGGGTTCACTGTTAGTTCGTGGTCCGTACACCACTGTTCAACGACTTTTAGTGCGGCCCTCATTTGGTCGCAGACTGTCCTCTCAGATGGTCCACTGATGAGTACAGTTAAGTCGTCTGCATAGCCCACTGTTAGAAATCTGCGGTCGTTGAGCAAGGTGATCAGTTCGTCGATCACTATGTTCCACAGAAGTGGGGAAAGGACCCCCCCCTGCGGACACCCTCTCGCTACAACGCCTCTAGTTATTTCATTCACAGTGAATTGGATGGCCCTGTATTTCAGCATGCTGTCAATCCACCCGGCAATCGTGTTATTGACTCCATGCTTGGTCAGGGCACGGCTTATGCTGGTGAACTTAGTTTTATCAAAGGCCCCTTCAATATCAATAAAGGCGCCTAAGGTTGATATTTTGTGATGGAGATTGCCCTCTATATAGGATATAACCTTATGCAGGGCAGAGTCCGTTGATTTGCCCATTGAGTAGGCATGTTGGTTGGGATTCAGGGGTTGCCCAACCAGAGTTGTGCTCCTCAGCTCCCGATCTATTAGCCTTTCCAAAACTTTCAATAGAAAGGAGGTAAGGCTAATAGGTCTGAATGATTTTGGTTGTGAGTAGTCTCCTTTGCCGGGTTTAGGTATGAAGACTACCTTAACTTCCCTCCATAACTTTGGAGTGTAGCAATAAGCTAAGCAACTCCTATAAATGGAGACAAGGTGGTCGATAAGTTTCCTATCACTCCATCTTAGCAGACCTGGAAACACCTTATCCAGTCCTGCCGACTTGTATGGTAAGAAACTGTTGATGGCCCATTTTACTTTGTCATGTGTGACAATTTTCTTGGCGGTGATCCAGTCCACCATTATAGGTGTCTTCTTTGGCTCTTCCTCCCATGCCGCAATTCTTTCGATTTGGCATCCTGGGAAGTGTGTAGTTATTAACAGTTCTGAAGTTTCCAGATCCGTTTTGGTGTATGTTCCATCCGGTTTTTTCAGGTTACCCAGGTTGTGCACCGGTTCGCTGCACAATATATTCTTAACTCTGTTCGCCTGATTGTTCGTTTCTATGTTGGTACAAAAGCGCCTCCAGCACTCCTTCTTCCTTATTCTGATGCGCCTTTTGTAGTGATATTGGGTCTGCTTGTAGGCATCCCAGTGGTGTTCTAGACGAGTATTCTTTGCTCTGTTGAACAACTTCCTCACCCTGCGTCGTAGCTTTTCGAGCTCCGGTCCCCACCAGTGCCCCTTGCAGAACTGTCGCGCTCTAGGTGATGAAAGTGGGCATGTTTGTTCGAAGCTGGTGATTAGGCAGTCAGTTATCTGGTTGATATGGTTATCAATGTCCTCCGTGCCTTCATGGTTATCGGGTAGTTCGACGCCTTTGAGTTTCTCCGCTGTCAGAAGCTCATACCTGCCGCGGTCCATCCTCCGAGGGTTACGGCGGGGTGCAGGTGACGTCAGCGTGACTTCTAGGTTGTATTTGATCCACCGGTGATCAGAGCACGACACGTCGTCAGACACATGCCAATCTGAAATATATTCGGACACATGCTCTGTCGCCAGAGTTAGATCAATGATGGTTTGGGATCTCGAAGTTACAAAGGTTGGTTCCGCTCCTTTATTAATTACATTAAGGTTAGTTGCGAGTAAAAAAGAAACAAAATCCTCACCTCGCTGGTTGTTGTCCTTGCTGCCCCATAGCGCATGATGCGCATTGGAGTCAGCGGATATGATGAGCTCCAGACCCTGGCGCTCGCAGTACTCAGCAAGCGCGGCCAGCTCCGGAGTGGGGATGTCAGCATCGCCCGGCAAGTAGGCGGATGCCATCACCACATCAGGCAGGCCCGAAGAGGGTTCCTTTTGGAGCCTAACGGTTGTAAGATCTCTGCTGCAGAACTCGGTTATTAAGGTGATGTTCACGTCCCTGTGTGCATAGATACAAGTGCGTGGGTGGTATACGTTATTATTTAGAAGTAACTTACCTCCAATGTTGTTTAGACCGCAGATTCTCCCGTTCCTGATCCACGGCTCCTGGATCAGGGCCACGGTCTTCGTTTTTCCCTCCAGCAATCTGCGTAGGTTAGCCGTCGCAGTCTGGCTATGCTGGAGGTTGATTTGGGTGATTTTTAACTGGTTTCTAGGTGGGGCTGGCAGCGCCATCATCACTAGATAGGATGGCGTCGTCAAGGTCACCTGGCTCATCCTTGGAAAGATCACCCAGATCAAACTGGGGACTCACCTCAGACGAGCCGGTGTCGACGACAGGCTCCTTACTGGAGCCCGGCTGTCCCTCCACCATATTGTTATTTGCACTGCCTAGGTCACTAGGGACCTTCTCGTCCGCACCGAGATTCGGCAGTGCAGTAGTGCGGTCGTCGTGGAAACGAGCGTAGATATTACCAAATTTGTAGTAAATTCTACGCTCGCTTTCCCTCAGCTTTTCCGCGTCATCCTCCGGGATGCCAAGGAGGAGATACATCGTCGCCTTCTCCTCCGTTGGCACCGCATTGTAAAGCGCCCAGTTGGAGACGCGGAACTGCGGGTTCTGGCACATGATCCGCAGGCGGATCTTATCCAGAGTATCCTCCGGTTCCACCTGCGGGATCAACAGCCCTACTTTGACGCGCCGCGGGATCTCAGACTGCTTTCTTACAACCAGTCTGGTTCCCGCGCGTGGTGACAAAATCCTCCCTATGGAGCGGCGGAGCCATTGGAGGGCAAAATCGTCCCTGCACCACATCTTAAGGGTGCCCTCACTATGGAAGGCTTTCCCCCTAAACTGTGGCGCAGCGACGGGTGTTGTGGAAGTGGTGGGCGAGAATATTTCCTCGTCCATCACCCCCTGCAACTGCCTCTCAATTGCCTCAGCCTGCTCTTTGGAGAGGTCGTGGTAGGGTTCCATCATAATCGCGACGCAGTAGTCGTTAGACTTTAACGCGTCAGCGTATTTGATAGAACCGATAGTGTGGGTGGGCTTGCGACGCTTGCCACTACCCTGGGGGGTGAAGGAGTCATCCGGTCGGTCCCGCTTCGCGGGTTTCGACCGACTTGGATGCTCCCCGTGGCTCGCATTCGTCGCATTCTTGTTTCGGCGTCTGGCTCGTTTGGTTGTGGAGGCGCAGGCAGCAGCAGTTGCCACAACCTCCGAGGGTGCCCCCACAGGTGCAGCTGGCCCGGCTTCGCCAGGGACCAGCGCAACACTGACAGGGGCAGCGTGGGTCCTTCCGTTCCCTTCGGCAGCTTCAAGCGGCCTACTCCCGTCATCAGTCGGGCGTCGCGTTCGCCGCGCCTCCGCACGGACTACAGCCCGCTTCCCCTTGCGAGCCGACACCTGGTCACGTTTTTTGACCTCTCTTCTCTTAACAGTCACCAGGTTCCAGCAAGACTCGTCCTGCCAGGGTTGGGTGGCTGTCGGCATTGCTGCCTTCAGAGAAGTGAGGTCAATAGTGCTTGTACTTGCCTCACTACTCAGGTGCTGCACCTGAGGTGCAGCCAGTAGCTGGGTTGGCGCAGCACTCAGGTTGTGAGCCCGAGGTGCAGCCGGTTCGATTGTTGGCGCAACACTCAGGTTATGAGCCTGAGGTGCAGCCGGTTGGTTGGTGGTAGGCGCTCCAGCAGGGTTGTTCGCCCCCGGTGCGGCCTTGGTGTTATGTTTTTTGTTTTTATTTTTGTTATTTGCCATGAGTGGTAGTATAAAGTTCATCCTGAGAGTGCTTCCACCCTCCTTGGAGCCCTCAAGTGGGGACGCTGTTAGCGCCAGAAGTCACCTCAGGATATAGAGCCCCACCCCGCTAGGAAGCAGGCCGAGCTGGGCGAGATGATTTACACCGTCCCACCCGTCGTCCACCCCCAACGGGACAGAGCTCTCGCCTGACGGCCCTCTGACGGGACGTCGCAGCCGATTGACCGAAGGTGGCTAGCCTCCGGCCTCCCGTGTCAGGAGAAATCCAGACCAAAGTGGAGTGTTGCCTAGGAGACGTACAACAGCCGACGCTCTTTCGGCTCAGCCACCAGGATTCCTTCATCCCCCCTTACGGGTCCCCGCGCACGGCACAAACACGCGGGTGGTCAATTGGGGCCAACCCTCGCTTATTGTTGCGACGGAAGGTCCGCAGGAACTTGACCACACCATCCCTGCAGAAGTGTTATGTTTGAACCTTGTTGTGAGTGTCTATTGTGTGTAGAAGGTGTATAGGTGCATGTTTAGTATGTACGCACTTGCGCGTATGGGGGCCTGTGAGAGTGTATCTGTGTAGTGTAAATGTGGTGTTCTAGGTGAGTATATTATGTGTGTGTGAGTGTGTTAACGGGAGTGCCCGCGCCGGCACTGCCCACGGTTGCTTGCGCAGGCACTCTCGGCTTGTTATTCATTTAGCACCACCCAGGGGGCACGTGTAGGGGCAAGTGGTTAGGTAGTACCTACGGACGCGAATAACTTTACCCCCCCAATGACATTAACTATTACTAAGCAGGAAAATATACCAAATATTATAAACTGGATTGATTTAATCAAGGCATTAAATAAGTAACATATACCACATTCCATTTTAGAACATATATGACTAAACAGTAAATGTAAGCAGTAGGTTAGATACAAGAAAGGTAATAATAATAATAATAAATATTCTTTATTGTACACCATAAAAAAAGATGTAACAAAAGTGATACATACAAAGAAAGATGTACAAAGGCGGTACAAACTGAACGTAAGCTACTGCTTCTATTTCATTGAGTTAACCTTTAATTCATTTACCTCTAAAATGGTATATAGTGTATATCCACTCTATATATTTAAGTTTATCCACTCTTATATACTTAAATTTTCGTGATAATACAATCATGGACTTACTGAAATTATCATTTTGAAACTCCAGATATATTGACAATGTGAAAAACTGAGTAATTTTAAAAAATTATTTTCTTTCTCAGAGTCCAAACTGTGACCAGTGGGTCTTACCGATCATACAAGGGTACGTCCATCTGTCGCAAATAGCTGTAGAACCACCCGATGCAAATCCTTTGAACACAGAATCTTTGTCCAATGCTAACTCATGTGATGAGAAGTTTACCTTGGGTCTTATTTCCAGACGGTCTAGGTATCAAGCTGGTACTAGGTCAGTAATTTTTTATTATTGATTAATTTTGTAAGGTTTAAATTAACAATTAGTGTTTAAAGAAATTTAATGATTAACTCTTTGTAATAAAACTTCTTCTGTATAAATACACATAAATACATAGTACATATTTTTATCTAATCCACAAACCTTTGAAACAAAACTTGCTTTCTAAAAATTTAATGTTTCCAAAATCCATTTTAAGCACGACGATAAAATAAAATATCATGTAAATAAATGGTTCTCCAATCTGGACAAACAGGCATTTGCCCAGCAGTGGGACATTACAGGCAGTATCATTAAATTAATACAAGATCATATAACTATAAAGAGTGTTAAAAAAAACCTTTGATGACTAAATTTTGTTTGTAACAAAAAAAAATTTCACTAAAATGTAATTTTCTTTAAAGGTACAATCGTCGAGGAATTGAGCCAGATGGAAAAGTTGCAAATTATGTGGAAACTGAGCAAATAGTTTCTATCATATGTTCAGATAGCATACACAGAGCATCTTTTGTACAGGTAAGAATCTGTATAGTAATTGTAACATACATTAAGTATCTTTGATTATATTATTTTATATGTTACAAGTATCTTCAAGAATTCTATTTTTACTATCTTACTATATATTAATTACTCAATTATAATATTGATATAATTAATACCTAGGTTAAAGATATTTTAAGTAGTTCTTGAGAAAATAATTGCTACCACTAGGTTGTAATAGACGACTGCAAATTTGTGGAAAGTTAACGATAAACTTTATACTTAAATGCTTTATTGATGTTGTAAAATTTTTATACAATACTAGCTGACCCGGCAGACATTGTCCTGTCCGGAAAACAGCTACCCAATTTGATTACTTACATACCGATAGCAGCGCCACCTACTGGGTCTAACTGAGTTAAAAACTACTCTATCTCCCAAGTTGGACCAAATTACAGATTCTAACAAAATTTCATAAAAATTGGTTCAGTAGTTTCGGAGTTTATCGCAAACATACATCGTAACAAGAAATTTTTATATATATGTATAGATAATAACTACGAGTTTATTAAAAAGTACAATGTAGCAATTAGCGATAACCACACAGTGATCGCGCTGTTGGCCTTTATAACTGTATTAAATAAGATCGATTGAATTTTTGCGGGGTATTTACTATCAGTGATACTTGAAATTTTAAGTAGCGCCAAAAACGATATAAATAGTAATGCTTACTAGAGCCAACGTTTATAAAATGCCATTTGACAAAAATAATTTCGCCATGTACATGTACATTTTGTTTGATCCTAAATTAACCCTTAATGCTTAAAGTAAACCTTTAACTTAACGCTTTTATTGTAACAATTTTAGACAAGATTATTATTTTTTTTTCTTTTTTCAGTCGAGTTTAAAGTTAAATAAAAATGTGTTTTATACCATTTTGTAATCTGTATTGACCGTGCATATTTTTGAAATAGTTGGCCGCTTAGGTCTTCATACTTTTTTTGCACGAAAGGCTCTCAAACTTTGTGAAAACGATTTTTTATCAAATTTCATGCTAAAAATTTAACTTAATATTTTTTTTTTCTAAAACAGTACAATAGATATTCATACTATTTACTGCAATTCTGATAGTATAGTCTATGAGGAAAAAGATAACACCAAAAACACAACAGATTTCATTAATTTGCGGCCATGATGTACATGAAAGTACAGTTAGGTCAATAATAATGTATTTTTTTAAATCTCATTTTTGGCACCATATGGATTGTTTTTAGTGTATTTTTATTAGAGCGCCTAATAGCCGTACTATTAGGCGCTCCAGGATCATCCATTCTTTTATGAACACCCTGTATACGAATACATACCCGCTAGCTTAGGCTGGTGGTCAATTCTCAGATACTTATTATCAAATATCTGATTCTTACTATTTTGCATTAAATATTGTAAAAATATATGAATACAAAACAGAGCGTTTAAAAGGCCTACACATTTTCTCAGAACCAACCGGTAAAACGATTTTCGATAGATTTGGTCGATTGCCATAATAATAATAGTCGATGCCAATAGCAGTGCACTATATTCAAGTTTGGATAGGCGTTGAGATTTTAAGGCGTACTTCACATATTCAGATAAAAATTTCAGGTCAAGATATGACTGTTGATACAATGTTTTTAAACTAAAACAATCGTATTCTTCATCATTGTAACTTGTACAAAAACAGTTTTCCGTTCAATGTATCACAACTTGGTCAAGTTCATATCACAAATAACGTCGTTACGAATGCGGCTTTATTTAAAATCACTTAGCCACTTTTTAAATGCAACCAAATTGTAAAACGCTCTCCTGAAAACTTAACGTGTCGATATTGCAATGCGATTTACAACTAAAATTTATATTTAATGTTTTATTTTTTTAAGACTCAAAAAGGTAGCTATTTTGTATTATGATATAAATCGGTATAATTTAAATTATTATTTATTTAACATATAACTATTCTAGTAAAGTTATACAAAAGTACATTATTAAGGTAAATCTGGTTGATAGAGGTTATAACTCCAGATTTCAATGTATGGTGTTCGTGTCCATAATAATATGGTATTATAAAAACAATTATATACATTATTTCAGTTTAAAGTAATGCAAAGATCTGTTTAAATGTAATTACTATACATAATAAGTGACCCACATGTTCAACGTGCGTGCAATGTTGAATGCAATATTATATACATAAGAATGGAGTTACTTGCTTACTTCATAATATAAATAATGTCTTTTATATTATGGTTCATCATTTCATCATCATCATCATTTCAGCCTATTGCAGTCCACTGTTGGACATAGGTCTCCACAAGTTCGCGCCAAAAATGGCGTACCACCCCTGTATCCCGCCACCAGTCGGCTTTATAAGTTCCAAGGTGGTAGTGGAACTGTGCTATCCCTTAGTCGCCTCTTACGACACCCACGGGAAGGGATGGGGTGGCCTATATTCCTTAATACCGTAACCACACAGTATATTATGGTTATTATTTATTAAATAACTGCCTGACCAGACATAAAAGACAATCGGCTGGAATTGGTCCAGCCGTTCTCGAGTTTAGCTCTTATCGTTAGCAAAACATTATATAAGCGATTTACATTGGTTATATAAATTTTCTTCTTTCTTTCTAGAAGTAAAAACATAATTGAAATTGTCTAAGTACGCATATAATCTTATCTCACGTCTTAATATAAGTACAGAAATGAAATAGGCATACGCTTATCTAATTAGGTACCATTATATACTAGGATTTTTTATGCGTATGTCATGCCTTATATACGATCGGTTTATGTACTAAATAGCCCATTTATTGCAGTATTTCGGATACTTGTTGCAGTCGGAAACAAAATTGTATACTCTGATTAACGTATTATAATTAGTAACTGAGTGGCCAAGTTTAGCTCGGTATTTTTAATTCGTATGGTTTATTTTTCTGTTACCCACACATGAGGAAATTCTAAACAATTTTTAATATCATATCAAAAATCGACCGTTCCAGCGGGGATCGAACCTGCATCTCCGACTTACCGTGTCGGTGCTTTAGTCAATTAAGCTATGGAACGATGTACCCGCTAGATCGAAATTTTTGATATGATGATTTTATATTCGGTCTAAGAGACCGTGGCGCCGTCTATAGTGAGTCCTTTACAGCACTCGTAACTATTCACTAACATAAGCATCCATATGATATCGTTACGTGTATAATTTTTTTTAAGTCTATTTAATAATATAAAAAATATATAGAGATTAATCAATTGTTGAGCGCGTTCAATTCGAGATCTAAATATCAGAATTATAATATTTTAAATTCTGCTATGCACATCATTTACTTACTGAGCGACCAGCGCTTTGTCACATTTACGACTATCGTTCCGCTTTTAGCGTCTACAATGATAGCATTTCTATACCAACTTTAGTCCGCCATTTCACCCTTTTTAGAGTAGAATCCCCACAATTATTTCTCTAATATATGTTTTTATACTTGTAAATGGACACTTACTACGACTATAGTACGATAGTCCTACAGACTAAATTCATCTGTATGTATTTTTTTTTTTTTTGATAAATATACACAGAACAGAAATAATACATACATATTTATATATATTTATATAAATACAAATATTACATCCAGACTCAGGTGGGAATCGAACGAGAAATTCGCGGAACAGAAAGCAGGGCCACTACAAACTGCGCCAACGGGCTACTCTAATCTGTTTAATAGTTTAAGCTCGACGACGATACGATACAATTTAATCTGTAATATCCCCCTGCTGGGCATAGGCCTCCTCCTACATCAGAGCTTAATTTACCACGCTGCTCAACTGCTGATTGGTCAAGTTGATGGATGTATTCTGTATAATTATATACTTAACGTTTTTTCCGAAGTACAGTGGGAAGACCCAAAAGGACAGACATCCAAACCAGAAAGAAGTATATAAAAGGCATCTCGAGCGAGAATCGAACCCGCAACCCGTCGATGTTTAGACGCGCACATGCCGCACGCACCACTTCACCAGCAGTTGAGTTTTAGCTCAAAGACTATAAATTAGTCACACGTCGTTCTACGATTAGAGCCTTCAACAAACAAACGATTCAGTTTTGTATTAGTACAAAGTACATAATATAGAAATAAATATTTTTGCTATATTTCTTAAAAAATCGAATAGTACACGGGAAAAAAAATGGTAGAGCGTACGTCGGCCAGTAAAATTAAAAATGTTATGTAATATTCGTCAGGTTTTATAAATAAGTAGCTAACTCGGTGACTTTTATATCAAGTTTTTTCTTATTTTTTTTTTTTTCATACGAATCTTGTTCTGACTAAAACGAGAACAACAAAAAAAGAATTATTTGGTGCAGTTGTTCGGAGTTATGCGCATAATACAATTCGTTGATTGATTTGTATTTATGCTAGCGATCTCCGTCCGTCCATATTTTTTTACACGATAAGAAACACGCTGCATTTTATTTTATAAGTATTATTCCGATCGGTTCAGTAGTTTTCGCATTATAACCGAACAAAAAACCGGCTCTCCTTTTATTAGTATAGATTTATATAGATTGTATATTTGATGTTGTAATCTATATGAATAATAATTGTGTTTGCTCGCAAACGAAAAAAAAATCGACTTCAATTACATCGACGAGTAATACAACGTAGATCGACAAAAAATAGTCAAGTAACTACGCGTTATCAAAGATTACTCAAAAAGTAGATATCAGATCTTGATAAAATTTAAATGTGACCACATGATAAGCATCCGCTTTCTATAAAATTAAAAATTATTAAAATCGGTACACCTAGTAAAAAGTAATGCGGATTTTCGAGAGTTTCCCTCGATTTCTCTGCGATCCCATCATTAGATACATCATCCAGTAAAAAGTTATGCGGTATAATACAACGTAGGTCGACGAAAAATGCGTCAAGTAAAAACGTATTATTAGATATAACTCGAAAAGTAGTTGTTAGATCTCGAATAAATTTAAATGGGACCAAATGACATACACCACCTTTCGATTAAAAATTTTTTTGTCGAAATCGGTCCACCCAGTCAAAAGTTCTGAAGTAACATACATAAAAAAAATACAGTTGAATTGAGAACCTCCTCTTTTTTTGGAAGTCGGTTAAAAATCAATGTTGCTAAGTGCATTGCTGTTCCTTAAGGCCCACGGAAGTTTTTAATCCAAAAAAAATATATTTTGTTTTAAATTTTTACTATTAACTTTTGACAGAACGTAGTTTGTCCGGGCAGCTAGTCTTCTATACACATATAAAAAATGAATCCCTATTTCCCTTAGTTATGCCATCACGCGTGAACGGCTAGACCGATTTTACTAATTCTTTTTTTTTTATTGTTATTGTCGGAGAAGGTTCTTATGAAAGAAAAAATGAAGAAAATTGCGCGGAAAATTAGAAAACTTAAGAATACTTATCCACCATATTAAGACTTTCTTTTTAAGACATTTTGTTCCTTTCTTTTATTTATCCCTTATTATTTTCGGTATGCGTAAGAAAATACATAAATTAGTAAATTGACCAATAAAAACTATATATTCGTCTTACGGATTTTATGTATATCTATACAAATAAATAAAATTTGAATGTCTGTTTGTAATATTAAAATAACCGCTTTTTACTAAATCCATATGTGATGTAACACGGCACATTTACAAAAATAACATTTTTATAATTTTTGTCTGTCTGTCTGTTGTTTTTGGCTC
Source organism: Melitaea cinxia (assembly GCF_905220565.1). NCBI lineage: Eukaryota > Metazoa > Arthropoda > Insecta > Lepidoptera > Nymphalidae > Melitaea > Melitaea cinxia. The sequence goes on from NC_059416.1 coordinate 4,716,972, forward strand.
AACTCTGAAACGGCTGGACCGATTTTGACGGAACTTTGACTGGCAGATTGTTGATCTAATAAGGAGTAACTTAGGTTACTTGTTTTTTTAGATTATTTATTTTTATTTTATAACGGCGTACTGAACAAGAATTATTTTGTTAAATTCCAGGCGGATGAAGTCGCGTGCACAGCTAATTTTTAATTTATTTGCAAATGCCAAATGTAATTTGTTCGCGTTTAGTCTCATTATTTGTAAATAATGTGGAGCTAGTAAAAATATGGAATAATATAGAAGTCTTGTTTCAGAACTATTTCAAAATATTACTCTTACTATGAGTTATTACTCTACTACCAATATTGTATACTATTTTATTCTTCCGTCATGCTGAACCAGATTTTGGACGGAAACAATTTTGAAATATACAACTCAAGATTTTGTTTCTAGTAAAATAATAGGAGTGTTTTTGTTCTTAAGGTTCGTGGATCAGTGCCAATATTCTGGAGCCAACCGGACTACAAGTTTCGTCCTCCGCCTCGTTTAGATAAAAGTTTGTACAATTTTTCTTTTATTGCAGATTGTTTTACTATTGCTATGCTATGACAAAGTATTTCTATACATAATCGGAAAAAAATACATTTTATCTAAATAAGGCTTTCACCTTGAAATCGTCTTATAAAATCCTTATAGTCTTTTTTCTTTTTAATTTATGAATGACTTAGGTAAAAAATTGCTAGCATGGAATCATTAATCAATGTTAAACAAAAAGAAATCAAAAGGAGCTATAATTGATCCTTGTGATATGCCTCTTTTTAGTACAAATGCCAAAGATTCTATATTATTTATAACGTTTTGTATTATAAAACTAAGAAATAACTTATTAAATAATTTACCTTAATTTTAATTTTTCTTTTAAAATTAATTGCAATATTTCAATGAAATTAGCGAAATAATTTAGTATTATAGAATGCCTTACGTAAATCCGAAACTGTAGCTTTTCATCATTTATTCAATTTCTCCATTACAACATATTTTACAATGTTTAATTATATATATTTTAGTGACTGTAAATAAAAAAATCTTTCAAATCGTAGTATTGTCACATTTTTATTACAATAGCTGAAGAGGAATCCCATGTCGCCTTCAAGAAACATTTCGAAGAGGAACTCAAAACTTACAAGCAAGTCTGTATAGTGAATCTCGTGGAACAGCAAGGGAGAGAGAGAATCATTTGGGAGGCGTATAGCAATCATGTGCTCAAATATAACAGCCCTGATATCATTTACGCTACTTTCGACTTCCATGAATATTGGTATGTTGGTAATTTGATATTTAGATCTTTAGTTTGCATCTTTACAAATATGAATATATTGGATTCCAAAAATTTCTAATTTTATAGGCTAAGAGTTAGCTTCAAATTAAATTTATAATTCATGAGTATGTGTGTAATGCAGCCAGTTAGTGAATATTGTAATTTTTTTAATAAAAATTAATACAAAAAACCTTTATATTACTTTGTACACTATTTGTTTATAATTTTATTTCATATTATTATTTAACAAAAAAAAAAAAAAACTGTAAATATAAATATTACACAAATAAAACTGATTTAATCTAGTTACCACAAATTGATGTAGTTATTATCCTGTAATATTTGTTTTATTCATATACATGTAATATATTTTTTTTATTATTATATTTTTAGTCGTGGCATGCATTACGAAAATGTCAGTATTTTGATAAATGCGATTGCTGACGTTATTGGCGAAATGCGTTTCTGTTGGAGGGACGATCGTGGACTCATTTGCACGCAGAATGGCGTGTTCCGCGTCAATTGCATCGACTGTTTGGACAGAACTAACGTTGTTCAGGTAAGGTAGACTAATTCTGCTGAAATTGAAGACTGTATTTTAAAATTATCTTTTAGAAAATCGTTCAGAACATGTCGTGTCATATTGCACTAAGCTAAGGTCTCGCTCCAACTTATTTGTGAATGTATTTATGGACGATCCCTAACAATTCTGGTATCATCAAATTGATAAGATTAACTTTCCACAGACGGCGATAGCCAAGTACGTGCTGGAGCTGCAGCTGTGCCGCCTGGGGCTCGGCGCGCCCGGCTGCGGCCTGCCGCCCGCGCTGCGGACCGCCTTCCTCGCCATGTGGGCCGACAGCGGCGACCTCGTGTCGCGCCAGTACGCCGGCACCAAGGCGCTCAAGGTACCGAGTGACGGTGGCGTGTGTAGTGTGACCTGTGGCGTGTCCACCGCCTTCCTCGCCATGTGGGCCGACAGCGGCGACCTCGTGTCGCGCCAGTACGCCGGCACCAAGGCGCTCAAGGTACCGAGTGACGGTGGCGTGTGTAGTGTGACCTGTGGCGTGTCCACCGCCTTCCTCGCCATGTGGGCCGACAGCGGCGACCTCGTGTCGCGCCAGTACGCCGGCACCAAGGCGCTCAAGGTACCGAGTGACGGTGGCGTGTGTAGTGTGACCTGTGGCGTGTCCACCGCCTTCCTCGCCATGTGGGCCGACAGCGGCGACCTCGTGTCGCGCCAGTACGCCGGCACCAAGGCGCTCAAGGTACCGAGTGACGGTGGCGTGTGTAGTGTGACCTGTGGCGTGTCCACCGCCTTCCTCGCCATGTGGGCCGACAGCGGCGACCTCGTGTCGCGCCAGTACGCCGGCACCAAGGCGCTCAAGGTACCGAGTGACGGTGGCGTGTGTAGTGTGACCTGTGGCGTGTCCACCGCCTTCCTCGCCATGTGGGCCGACAGCGGCGACCTCGTGTCGCGCCAGTACGCCGGCACCAAGGCGCTCAAGGTACCGAGTGACGGTGGCGTGTGTAGTGTGACCTGTGGCGTGTCCACCGCCTTCCTCGCCATGTGGGCCGACAGCGGCGACCTCGTGTCGCGCCAGTACGCCGGCACCAAGGCGCTCAAGGTACCGAGTGACGGTGGCGTGTGTAGTGTGACCTGTGGCGTGTCCACCGCCTTCCTCGCCATGTGGGCCGACAGCGGCGACCTCGTGTCGCGCCAGTACGCCGGCACCAAGGCGCTCAAGGTACCGAGTGACGGTGGCGTGTGTAGTGTGACCTGTGGCGTGTCCACCGCCTTCCTCGCCATGTGGGCCGACAGCGGCGACCTCGTGTCGCGCCAGTACGCCGGCACCAAGGCGCTCAAGGTACCGAGTGACGGTGGCGTGTGTAGTGTGACCTGTGGCGTGTCCACCGCCTTCCTCGCCATGTGGGCCGACAGCGGCGACCTCGTGTCGCGCCAGTACGCCGGCACCAAGGCGCTCAAGGTACCGAGTGACGGTGGCGTGTGTAGTGTGACCTGTGGCGTGTCCACCGCCTTCCTCGCCATGTGGGCCGACAGCGGCGACCTCGTGTCGCGCCAGTACGCCGGCACCAAGGCGCTCAAGGTACCGAGTGACGGTGGCGTGTGTAGTGTGACCTGTGGCGTGTCCACCGCCTTCCTCGCCATGTGGGCCGACAGCGGCGACCTCGTGTCGCGCCAGTACGCCGGCACCAAGGCGCTCAAGGTACCGAGTGACGGTGGCGTGTGTAGTGTGACCTGTGGCGTGTCCACCGCCTTCCTCGCCATGTGGGCCGACAGCGGCGACCTCGTGTCGCGCCAGTACGCCGGCACCAAGGCGCTCAAGGTACCGAGTGACGGTGGCGTGTGTAGTGTGACCTGTGGCGTGTCCACCGCCTTCCTCGCCATGTGGGCCGACAGCGGCGACCTCGTGTCGCGCCAGTACGCCGGCACCAAGGCGCTCAAGGTACCGAGTGACGGTGGCGTGTGTAGTGTGACCTGTGGCGTGTCCACCGCCTTCCTCGCCATGTGGGCCGACAGCGGCGACCTCGTGTCGCGCCAGTACGCCGGCACCAAGGCGCTCAAGGTACCGAGTGACGGTGGCGTGTGTAGTGTGACCTGTGGCGTGTCCACCGCCTTCCTCGCCATGTGGGCCGACAGCGGCGACCTCGTGTCGCGCCAGTACGCCGGCACCAAGGCGCTCAAGGTACCGAGTGACGGTGGCGTGTGTAGTGTGACCTGTGGCGTGTCCACCGCCTTCCTCGCCATGTGGGCCGACAGCGGCGACCTCGTGTCGCGCCAGTACGCCGGCACCAAGGCGCTCAAGGTACCGAGTGACGGTGGCGTGTGTAGTGTGACCTGTGGCGTGTCCACCGCCTTCCTCGCCATGTGGGCCGACAGCGGCGACCTCGTGTCGCGCCAGTACGCCGGCACCAAGGCGCTCAAGGTACCGAGTGACGGTGGCGTGTGTAGTGTGACCTGTGGCGTGTCCACCGCCTTCCTCGCCATGTGGGCCGACAGCGGCGACCTCGTGTCGCGCCAGTACGCCGGCACCAAGGCGCTCAAGGTACCGAGTGACGGTGGCGTGTGTAGTGTGACCTGTGGCGTGTCCACCGCCTTCCTCGCCATGTGGGCCGACAGCGGCGACCTCGTGTCGCGCCAGTACGCCGGCACCAAGGCGCTCAAGGTACCGAGTGACGGTGGCGTGTGTAGTGTGACCTGTGGCGTGTCCACCGCCTTCCTCGCCATGTGGGCCGACAGCGGCGACCTCGTGTCGCGCCAGTACGCCGGCACCAAGGCGCTCAAGGTACCGAGTGACGGGCGGCGTGTGTAGTGGGACCTGTGGCGTGTGTGGTGTGACCTGTGGCGTGTGTAGTGTGACCTGTGGTGTGTGTAGTGTGACCTGTGACGTGTGTAGTGTGACCTGTGGCGTGTGTAGTGTGACCTGTGGCGTGTGTAGTGTGACCTGTGGCGTGTGTAGTGTGACCTGTGGCGTGTGCAGTGTGACCTGTGGCGTGTGTAGTGTGACCTGTGGCGTGTGTAGTGTGACCTGTGGCGTGTCCACCGCCTTCCTCGCCATGTGGGCCGACAGCGGCGACCTCGTGTCGCGCCAGTACGCCGGCACCAAGGCGCTCAAGGTACCGAGTGACGGTGGCGTGTGTAGTGTGACCTGTGGCGTGTCCACCGCCTTCCTCGCCATGTGGGCCGACAGCGGCGACCTCGTGTCGCGCCAGTACGCCGGCACCAAGGCGCTCAAGGTACCGAGTGACGGGCGGCGTGTGTAGTGGGACCTGTGGCGTGTGTGGTGTGACCTGTGGCGTGTGTAGTGTGACCTGTGGTGTGTGTAGTGTGACCTGTGACGTGTGTAGTGTGACCTGTGGCGTGTGTAGTGTGACCTGTGGCGTGTGTAGTGTGACCTGTGGCGTGTGTAGTGTGACCTGTGGCGTGTGCAGTGTGACCTGTGGCGTGTGTAGTGTGACCTGTGGCGTGTGTAGTGTGACCTGTGACGTGTCACACCATAGAACTCACGATTCAGTATCCCTCTGCTGAGCATTAGTCTCTTGACCCTAAGTAGGAGAATAATAAAAGCTTAAACCACGACGCTACTCCACTGTGAGTTGGCGGATATATTATGTTTATATATCACATGGTGGTAAGCGATTATTATCATAACCTTTAGACGCCTGCAACACTATAAGCATCACAAAGTGTCGCCGACCCAATAACCAATCCCCTCTAGGAGCTTTGGTCACCTTACTCACCATAGGAACAACACTGCTTGAAAACAGTATTATTTAGCTCTGAGCTTCCTTACGGTCGAGGTATTTCCCCTGTGGGGCTGCTCCAGATTTTGAGCAGGATATTTATTGCTGTGCCGATAGAGTAACTCATAGCGATATTTAAGGTGTATATGATGACAACCGGGACCAACGGCTTAACGTGCACTCCGAGGCACGCTCGGGAGACCCACAAGGCCATGCTACTGTTTAATTAATATTTACAGTGACACAAATGAAAATTGTTTTTTTTATAATCCAGGGTGATTACACGCGCACTGGGGAAAGAAAATTAACGGGAATGATGAAAGATGGCGTGGCTTCTGCTAACAGGTATGTATGTAGTTAGTATTGATAACATAAGTGAAAATGATTTTTAATATTATTAAGACCATAGTAATATAAGCACCAAATGTAACTATTACAATTTTTAAGGAACTTTTCATTAACAGATCCGGATGATTATAATTTTGTCAGTTGCCTTGTGAGTTTTTGTAACGAAAAGTCGGAATCGGCTTCATATAATAAAAAATGTTACCCACACTAAACAGTATAAAATGTAAAAAAAACAAGACCTTTAGTAGCTAATACACTGACTACGCCTTTATAAATTCAATATCTCTGTAGTTCTGAATATACTAATTACACTGTTTGATTACACCTAATAAAAAAGCAACTGTAATAATCGCTTGCACTACAAAATCTACAAAATTAGGGATGAAGAGAAGGTAGAAGGGTGTAGTAGAAGTTTGGGAAGGCATAGCTTTCAGTTACTTCATAGCCTTCGCCTACGTGACATATTACCGAAATCATCTGTGCTGTTTTGGTTAATTTACTAAAAGACTTTTATCTCCTTTTTAATTAAAAATGAATCGGCATTGTGTTGCTAAACGTAAAACTCAAAAATGGCTGGACTAATTCTAGTCTTTTTTTTAAAGTTTTGTAATACTTTGTAGGATGCTATTAAAGAAAAACAAATTGAGATAAATTTTATCACAGAAACTTTATGATTTTTAATGCGTAAGTATTTGAGAGGAAAACGTTATTATTTATAATAATATACTTTATTAATAATAAACAGTTACTCTTAAGAGTGTAATTTGAACTTCAGATTCCTGTTACGCCATTTTAACGACACCATAAAGCAATGTGCCATAGACATCGCTCTCGGTCAAGCTGTCAATGACGCGACCATAGACGAAATAGATAATCTATGGCACGATATTAAAACCGCTTCTCTATTGGTTCTTGAAAACATAGAGACAGAGCGACCAAAGTTAGAAATGATGCCATCCTATTTCGGACACGCGTTGACCAGTGAAATGGTATCAGTTGAAATTACTTACAAATTGGGGAGGTCAGTTTAGTATAATTATAAAATTGGTTTTTAGGGGCCGTTCATAAAATACGTACGTCACTCGGAATTTTATCGTTTTGGGCACCTCCCATCCCCTCAATATCACGATAAGTCACGCTTTCAGTGGCACCCTAAGAAATTTTACGTCAAAAAAGATAGATCCTACTCCTAGAAATGATTTTGTGATTAGAAATAGCATACAGATTAATAATTTATTTGTTTTATTTTGAAAATCAATTATTTGTCATACTAAGCAAAGACCCTCCCTCCCCTATTATTTACTAACGTATTTTATGGACAACCCCCTTACTTCACTTGTCTTTCATTATGACCTCCTCGCCATTTTGTTTTGACGCTTCAGTTTTACAAAAATGTATTGTTATGTGTCACTCTATGTGGCAATATATTTATTTACTTTTGCTTTTTGTTTGTCGAAATTACTAACACAGCAATAATCTGATAAGTTTTGTTATTATATTATCTTTTTCAATTTTTTACTAAAACACATTTTATTCCACTTATTAAATTAATATACATTATTTTATTTTATTGTTCACATTGTTTTTTAGAAAAAAAATATATCACTTATTACAATCATTGTGTATAATTTACTAAAATAATAAAAATAAAATTCAGTCTCGTCCAAGCCAAACTAAAAACAATTTAAGCGCAATATATTTGCCACAGACAAAATGTTATCTGAAATCATCATCCCTCTATAATCGAAGACATCTAACAAAAAAACTTATATTGGATTAAGAGTGTGACCATATTCAAAAAGAAAATAGGGCTATAAATTCTTTTTAGTTTAAACGTTTAAAAGACAGAATTTTCTACTGAATTAGATAGAGATAGAGTATTTTGAATACTCAAGATATATCACATACAATTTAATATATTATTTTTTCAATCAACACTTAATTGAATGCTTCAATATAGATTAAAATGTCGGCGTGTAAATTGTAAACGCAAGTTATAAAAAGGTAGTCATTTTCTGAAGTGTGACCTATTCTTCTAATAAACGTCTTGAAGTTAATGCGCGTCCCCATTACACCTTTGCTAGCCTACCTAGGACCGAATCTAGGTATTCTTCACTAAGGAATTACCCTTCTTTGTTTCAGATATTATCTATCGACGTTCAAAGACGCATTACGTCAGGTAGCAATAGATGTTATGACTGGGGAGTCGAGATCTATACCAGAGCAGTTAATAGTACCTGATTGTACTAAATGTACCTCCGTTAAGGTGCTTATGCTAAATGTGCGTGCATGATGAAGCTTACTAAGTTTAATTTTTATTACTATTTAAAAAAAAATCCTAGATTGGGCGCGTTTAAGCAAACAAACTTTTCAGCTTTATAATATTAGTATAAATGTATAGATTTTGCTCACAAATTGTTATATTAGAAGAAAATGTTTGGTTATTTCATATCTATTTATTCGATAGATTCGTCTTCCCGCGTAAATCTTTGCGTAGATTTCGCAGTAGTTCCGGGATAAAAAGTAGCCTAAATGTTGCTTCCCAACCTCCTCTATCTTCTAATGAAAATCCCATAAAAATCGGTCCAGCCGTTCACGTTGAGACAAACACGATAACCGTTTTAGTTATCGTGTTTGTTTTTATCGCATGTAGTTATTTTGTAATACGCTTTATACAGACAGACACTTCTATTTTATTTAGATGTATAGATTGTCGAATTGTTCTATAACTTCCGAACGACTGTAACAATTTGGATGTTTTTTTCTTGTCTTCATTTTTGTCAGGACAAGGTTTAAGAGGACAGTTGTTTAAAGACAATTTGGGAAAGATTGATGTTGAATACATAAATAATTTTAATTTTCTTAACAAATATAGTGGTACAAAGTTCGGGGTGTCAGCTAGTATTAAATGTATAGTTTGAAAAATGGTATGCAGTAGTTTGTTTTGATGTCTATATGTTATCAATAAGATTATTTTTGGGCTTGTTGGACTGCTTAAATTATAATAGTTTTATTTATTAGAAATATTGGAATTTAGAAGGAAAAAAAATGTTTTTACTTTGTAAACCATGATGTTACAGTTATGTCCTTTGTCTTTTTTTTTTTATTGACAAACTATCAAATTCTAAAATCATTGATTTAAACATAGAGTTTGTTTCCGAAAGATGAATGCACAAGTGCACGAGTACATATGATCTTAAATTTTGTTTTCAGCAAAGCAATGTAGCTTAGGCTTTTACATTATTGTTGCTATTCTGCCTTAAGGTTCCTTTCGTTACGTATGTAAGTTACATGTTCTATCAATATATTTATCGAGGTAGGGGATAGCAAGATATAACCTACTCAAAATTCTCAACAGCCCAATTTGAGAAGTATTAGAAGTATCACAGTCAAGATGGTTGATGTTTTTAACTTCTCACACGCACGGGTGCGCTGAACTTGCTTACCACAAAAACAAAACACTAATTATTATTTGCCTGTGATCTTCTTTTTTTTTATATCACTTGGTCGGCAAACAAGCGTACGGTTCACCTGATGGTAAGCGATTACCGTAGCTTATAGACGCCTGCAACACCAGAAGCATCGCAAGCGCGTTGCCGACCCAATCCCCAATTCCCCCCAGGAGCTCTGGTCACCTTACTCACCAACAGAAACACAATACTGCTTGGAAACAGTATTATTTAGCTGTGATCTTCTGTAAGGTCGAGGTACTTTCCCAGTCGGGCTGCTCCATATTTTGAGCAGGAAATTCCTGCTGTGCCCTACCTCAGTTGTCTTCTGTAAGGTCAACGTAATTCCCCAGTTGAGTTGCTCCAAATTTTGAGGAATATATTACTTATTAGAGGTCGTCCATTAATCGCGTGAGACTCGACCAGAGGGGGAGGGGGCGTTCGAAATAAATCACGAAACATCACACGGAAGGGAAGGGGCTATAATGAGATAAATGTATTTATTTATTTTTCGTTGAACACGTGATTTCCAAACCAAAAAACAACCGATAATCATCTATCTATCTCTCTATCTATCTATCAACCTTAATGTCTGTCTGGACATTTGTATCACATTGATTAATTTTCCAAATTTTCAATACATTTTTCACGAAAAAATACACGTGATTTTTTTGGTATGAAGTTGCGACAGCTAGCCCAAAACCTCACCATATATCACCAAGAGGGCTCCCCCCACAAGGTTATAAAGTTGGAAAAAACATCAAGTGATTAACGGACGACCCCTTAGGCCCTACCTAAATCTAAATCTGTTACTAGATTCTGACATTCACGAACCAGAAAAGCAAACTCTCGATCATTACCATAATAGTAATATTAAATTATATTATTATACCCAGGAGCAAGCCGCTCCCGATACAGCAGCGATGGCCCAACACGTGAAGTCTCTCATCGACGACTGCAAAAAGTTGCTAGTGGACACGGAGCCCGTTCTCGGTTCCTGGGGACTCATTGATGCGGACCCACAGTCAGTATTATTGATAGTTTTCATATATAACTAGGTCAGCAAACAAGTGTACGGCTCACCTAATGGTAAGCGATTACCCTAGCTTATAGACTTCAGCAACGCCAGAAGCATCGCAAGCGCGCTGCCGACCCTATCCCAATTCCCCCAGGAGCTTTTGTCACCTTCCTCACCAACAGGAATATAACACTGCTTGAAAACAGTATTATTTAGCTGTGATCTTCTGGAAGATCATTACCTTGCACCTTAAATTAAACGTGGTTGAAGAAACAAAAATCAAAAACATTGAACGTAACTTTTGGAGTGTGAACGCAAAACAGCAGTTGTAGCTTCGCCGCTATGATATCGATGTAGCGGCACTTAGTGAGACTCGACTTGCGACGAAGGTGAGCTCATTCAATATGGCGGTCATTATACGTCCTACTGAAAACGGAAACCAAATACTAAAACCCTACACTCGGGTGTAGGCTTTGTTGTAAAAAAACTCTATAATCAGGAAACTGGGAAGATATCCTCGTCACATCTCGGACAGAATTATTTACACTGCGATTACGCCTAAATAAAAAAAAAATACATATGTTTATTATATTAATATTATTACCCCAACTCTGGACTGAGATGACAGCATCAAGGATCAATTGCACCAGGAGCTCGGCCGTTACATTGGTAGTATTCGCCACAGCGAACGAATTTTATTGCTACTATATGAATATTTGAATGGTAGCCTTACCTGCGATCAATGTGGCCGAAACTTGATAACAAGATTGGCTATTGCAGTTACGTGAAGGCATAAGAAAGGGCACAAAGTGATAATCGACAATATCAATTAGGCTTGAATGCATCATTGTTGCTCTTGACGAGTATTATATTGTAGTAATGTAGAGGCTGAGGAGGCGAGAGGAGGTATTATTGAGGCAGGGCACAGCAAGATATATCCTACTTAAAATCTGGAGCAGTTCTTCTGGGGAAGCACCGCAACTTTACAGAAGATTACGGTTAAATAACACTGCTCTCAAGTGGCTCTGTGTTCCTGTGGCGAGTAAGGTGATCAGAGCTCCTGGGGAGGGGATAGGGTTGGCAACGCGCCTACAATCCTCCTAGTGTTGTAGACTCAGGTTGCAATAACCGCTTATCATCACGTAGGCTGTACGTTTGTTTGCCACACTGGTAATCTAAAAAAAAATGTGGAAACAGCTGTATAGTCACCTAAACAAACCAGTTTGGAAACAGTGGGTGAAAATGTTGTGAGTTGAAAATTCTCTTTTTTTTTTCTTTTATACTGGCAGCTTCTATAAATAATGGCCTCCTTAACACAGAAGAGTCAATAAAATTCAGAATTGTTATATTAATATGCCACATAAATAATAAGAGTGATTTATTTTGTGATTGAATTTTTTTTTCTTTTTTTTGTTTCTTACATTAGAATTTAAGTTTAAAATCGAAAATTATTTCATTCAAATAGGCTTCAAAGGCACTTTTGAAGCATCATTTTATAATTTAAAATATGAGTTTGTAATGTAAATGTTAGATCTGGAATGTAGATTCTGCAGAGAAGAATCAGTAAGGAACTTTGTAGCTACTGTTAAAAAAAAAAAACTATCAATAATTCAAACTTATTTTGCTTTGTCCAAAAAAATCTATTTAAATATTTATTTTTCAGTACTGGCGACCCTCAAGAAACGGAAATGGACAGCGTGCTAGTACTAACAAGCGAGGCGTACTATGTAACCGATTATGACGAAACTTCCGACCGTTTGTTATCTGTGCAACGAGTGCCATTGAGTGACGTAACTTCTGTCGAACTTGGGACTTTGGACTCTAGTGCTACAGTAATACCACTTAATTTCTATTATTTATATATTATTTTATTAATTTATATAGTAGGAATTTTAATAATATTGTTAACTTTACATTTTGACAATGGGCTTGTACAGTAGTCACAGTAACTGGCTACTGCGCTAGCGACTGTCGGTTTGATCTCAAAAATATAAACACATAACAACGGCCCCTATTGTAGCCCCTGTAGTAACGGGGTCCAAAATCACAAAACAACATAACACAACCACAAAATATCAGCCCACAACAAATATAAAGCTGGTGCTGGCCGGCTTAAATTTAATCAAGATCTGACGAGAACTTTTTGAGTCGTCTCTGAAAATGCGTGATTCATTTACATTTTTTTTTTTGATTTACTGAAAAATCAAGTCATTTTTTGCGACCATACACAAATATTTGTAGACTGTAATAATCTTTTAAAAGAATGTCGTACACGCCTTTAATGCCATTAAAACTAGTTTACATATATATCATGTAATTTGTGAAATTTAATTGTTTTTTTTTTGTGTCAAAATAAATAAAAATATCGTTCAAATTCGTCATTCAATTCGTACAATGATTTCAGCTATTCAGCGTGGGTCGTAAGAGCACCACGGAGCCAGTACACTGTATAAGGATCAACTACAAGTACAACAGCGAGACGGGCTACTTCCATATGTTCCGGTCCACTAGTCTGCGGTTCTTCAACAATATGGCTGTTGTTATCAACACTAAAGACGAGATGATTGGTGAGATTATAAATTAATAAACTAATCTTTAAATGTTATGCTAAGCCATAATTCTAGAAGAAATTATGTCTAAAGTTTTCTAATGTTTTGTAAGAAGTTTGTATCAAATGAAATCTTAAGAAAATTGGAAACTTTCACAGATTGTAACGATTATTTCAATAGCACACGTTTGAAAATGGACAACAGTATAGTGTTTGTTGTGTCAGTTCGTCAATGAATAAATAATTTTAAAATATATACTCTCTGTCTTTCTGTGTACATACTCTCTGTCTTGTCTTTGTGTGTCTCTGTACTTCTGAATTTCTGTGTATGTTTTTGCTATGTTATACATCATTTTCAATTTCGCGTATATTCAACTAGACAGTTCGCATATATACAAGTTTGTACGGATTTCCTTCAAATTGTGCTAACAGGCCCTGCAATCTGTTTCAGGGGTTATAATTTCCATTCCCGATCCGAGTCTGGGTGTAATATATATATTTACTAACGACCCGCCCGGCTTCGCACGGTTTCAAAAACTATCAATGTTCCTCTATTATATTACGCATGTATTATACATATAAACCTTCCTCTTCAATCACTCTATTAAAAAAAACCGCATCAAAATCCGTTGCGTAGTTTTAAAGATTTAAGCATACATAGGGACATAAGAATATAGGGACAAAGAAAGCGACTTTGTTTTATACTATGTAGGATTTGTATGTATAAAAAACGAGTATGCTTTAGTAAAAGCCACTAAAGTAAAAATTAGGAAACTTACTCTCTCTCTCTTTCTATCTTCACTAACTTACATCTCCCTCTCAACTTCCGTTCGCCTCGCCCGATCACACTTTTTGTAACGCTCTTGTCACGCATTCACCAGCTTACTCTCCAAGTCAAGCGTGTGTAAGAAGTTTTACTACAAAAATTTTAGTTATATGAGTATACTGTTACCTAAAACAGGCTTCAAGTTCCTTTAGGAACAAACTGTCTGTGTATATGTTTAATGCCATTATGTCAAAGGCTATTTTATCGGAGATACCATTGTTGTATCGACTCACGTAACAGGGAAGCGAAAGGGAAGACAGCGGGCGCTGTGCGGTTTCCTTTTTTTCTCCTTTTTTTGACTAAGCGTAGACAATCAATGACACAATTATAGTATAGGGCACAAAGTAATGTTTTATTTTTTTATTTTATTTTATTTTATTTTATTTTATTCGAAAACCAACAGCGTTACAATTCGTATATATATAACATTTAACATAATATTAACAATAATAAGGCCAGTAATAGGTTTTCCTATCTATACATCTTAGTACTGTTACAAAAGGGCTGTATTAAGAGCCGATATTAAAATGACTTGAAACACTAAACAAAATTACAGTAACATAAAAGATTTTTTTCAGAATCGTTACATTCAATTTGCGAGTCATTGATGGTGGCCCGCGATGTGGCGAAGTTACCTCCCGTGCCCTTCCACGATGGCGTCAAACTGGAGAGGAGGAAATCCAAGGTACTAATATATTTTTTTATTTTTTTATAGCAGTACATAAACGGTATTATAGTAGTCTATAGAGTAACAAACAAAAGACATGACTTAGTCAAAGACAATTCAAAATATTATAATAAAACGAATAACTAAGGTAGAAGAAAAGATGCGTAACATTATTCATTTTGTAAAAACGAGTCATAGTCGTCGTCGTCGTCGTCGTCATCATCATCATCATCATCATCATCATCATCATCATCATCATCATCATCATCATCATCATCATCATCATCATCACCACTTCTGTCTATCGCAGTCCACTGCTGGACATAGGCCTCCACAAGTTCACGCCAAAAATGGCGAGAACTCATGTGTGTTGCCCATAGTATTATAGTAGTGCACCGAAGTCGCTGCTGCCCGTCTTCGACCTGTGTCTTTCAAAGTCAGCAGTTGGGGGGCTATCCCGCCATCGGTTGGCTCTTTAAGTTCCAAGGAGCTAGTGGAACTGTGATATCCCTTCCGTAACGATCTTTAAGCTTTGCTTGTAATGTATTTGTGGTGTATAATAAAGAGTAGTATAAAAATCGAGTGTGTACCACTGAAGTAACCTGCTTTAGCAATAGCCCTTACATTAGGCCTGCACTGTGTCTTAGATATACGACACGTAGTTACCTTTTTAAAATTAGTCTAAACGTAGTTACGGCTTTGAGAAAAAGAAAGAAAGAAAATATGTGCTCGTACCTCTCTTTCCGTGATCACACTTTTCGTAACGCTCTCGTCATGCATTCACCTGCTTACTCCCCAAGTCAAGCGTGCGTAAAAAAGTTTTAATTCAATAAATAATCTATGTTCGTCGATCAAACAGATACACCCAACCCAGGGCTCATCCGGTGGAGCTAGATCTTCCCTGTATCTGGACTTGTCCCGTCTACCCACACTCACCCGAAACGTCAGCGAGACGCAACTTGTTGCGGATATACGAAGCGTCGGTGAGTTACTTGTTCGTTTTGCTGACGTCTGTACTGCCCCGTTTGGGACTAAAAATGATAGTAGTCGTTTGTTCTTATTTAATAGTCTCTTTATATAGATTTGTTCTATGATTATAAAAGTTTAAATTTCTTTCTTTAGTTCTCTTAGTTCCAAATTAATGATCACTAAACAGATTTTGAGTAACACAGCCTATTAAGAGAAATAGGGGTCTGCAAATCGTGTAATAGTAATTATCGATTCATTAGAACTTCTTAGAAGTAATTCGTGAATACAAACTATATGCATATACCCCTAAAAACATTAACTTTGTAGGTTAACTACAAAGACTGTTATAGGACCGTAAAGAATAATATATCAAATCTCAAAACTTAATGTTATGTTAAAGACACGTTTAGAATACAGTTAAATAAAGATGTTTACGTTAATCTTGGATGAATATATAATAACTACTAAATAACGGTTATTAGGATGAGGGTAGTTGATAAAATGAAATTGTAAAGGTGATCAAAATATTCAAAAATAGAAAAATAAATGTATTGCAAAGTTATAATTTTAATTTCTTTTCATAGCAATGGCAATTCATTTTAAAATACTTCCATAAAACATTTTTGACAATGATATTTAAACTTAACTGAAAATAGTCTATGACTTTCCTGCAACATATTTTTTGGAATAATATTATTAAGTAATACATAATTCTTTGATAAATAAAACTTGGTGTCATAGAAAAGAATGGATCATCAGTAACAAGTACGGTACTGGATCAAATACTACGTTTAGTTCCTCAACCGCTTGTAAAATGTACGAAATGGCCGAACTACCCGGGCTCAAGACTATCGCATTCGTCTACACAAACTGTTAGTTAATATTTTAACGAAATAAATGTTTTTTTTTTAAACTTATTGATATTATTTTACAAGTGTATAGTAGAAGGATGTCGTATAAATATTTGTGATATCGACAATTTTTTACTTTGACAAAATACATATTTAATGTCTTTGAAAATGTTTAAAAGTTGTATGATAATAGTTAATATACAATTTTATGTAATTTAGTAAGCTTCAGTATGATTTTAACGTTGTTAATATATTATTTTTAGCTAAAATACTATTTCATAATATAGAATATATATAGTATCTATATCTGTATTATAGATATAGATAGTAATAACTATAATTGTATATAGCAACACTGTCTAATTTACCATTTAGATGTTGTATTTGTCTATTTGAGCCCATATTTATAGTAATAAATTATAATGTTATAACTTTTTATTTAGTGTATTTGTGTACATTTAATATTATGAATATTGAATTATAATTATTTACTTTTTCCTGTAGGATCAAAAGCCTTAAACAACATGACAGAACAATTCAGTAAGTTAAATAAACTGAGTCACTCACTCAACGCTCGAGCTAGACCAAGCCTTCAACTAAAATTTGACCAAAGCGCTACCCGAACTAAGAAAATATTCACATTAGGCCAAAATAAAGGAGATAACAAGAAGAAAGGAAGCCTCTCGGATGGAATGAGTTCGGACTACTCATCTGATGACGAAAACAGAACAAACATATTTGAACCAACATTGGACAATTTTGAAAATATGCAACATTATATTGGCGACCAACAACGAAAAGACGATAATGACTGCGATTTGATACAAAATCCTCTATATTCTTCTAAAATAGAACCGCATGAAGAAGTTGTTGAAGCTAGCACGTCTGTTGGCCAAGAAAAACAGACATTAAAAACTCCAAATAATACAGCCAAGAAAAATCCATTTGATACGGAATCGATAACACCTGAAATTCAAATAGAATCGGAAGCCGCTAAACCTATACCACCAAATTCTCTAATGCTTTCACAAAAACTGTCCCATAGTTCGGGTTTCATAAACTTCGAAGATAACGAGAATGTTCCAGAAGGTGTCAATTATCATCGATCTAATTCTCAACACGAAATAACTTTGAATATTGCTCAATCGCACAGCGAGTCGGCTTTGAGACAGTTGAAAAATATGGCAAGTCCCGTGTCGAGCGCTACGAAAGAAATGGTCTTATCGCCGTTTTCTAAATTGGCGAAGGGTGTACAATCATTGGGGGCTAATTTGGATCCCAGAAAGATAAAGGTAATATTCGTTCATACTTTAAATTGATCTATAATATATATATACACTTCAATTTTAGTAGCACTGTTTTAGTAAAAGTAATATGTACATCTCACGTTATGTTTTAATGGTATTAAATTTTAAGCCTTGTAACTAACTCAACTTATATTGAAACTAGTAAATGTTAGTTTTGTTTGCCTATTTTTAACCGACTTCAAAAAAGGAGGAGGTTACTCAATTCGACCGTATATTTTTTAAGAAATATTTCATTCATGTATTCTTCATTCTACGTGACATTGGCGAAATCATCTGTGCTCATTTGGCACTATTAAAAGCCATTTTAACCTGAAGCAGAAGAAATATTTTATTATTTATTTATTAATATAGAAGTTTATACCAGGTATTGATCAAGATTTTTTTTTAATTTGTCTAAATATTACAGGGTTCGGTAACAGTGAAACATATATCTGAACAACAATACGAAGAACACAAGAAATTGCAAGAAAAATGGCAGGGTTGCAATACTCGTCTGGTTGCTCTCTAAAGAAAAAAGTACTGTGTTACCAATATAGAAAATCCATTCACAAAGGTATTGTATCTCAAAAAAAAAAAAACAACCAGTCACAAATGTATTATTATAGCCAGTAGCAAATTCGTGTAAAGGTTAAAAAATTTAGAAAGTATATCAAATACGTGCTAACTGTTAAAGCAAGCTAATTTTCCTTTGCTTAGTTCAATTATTAGAATAATTTTTATAGTATTATAAATTATAAAATTAGATACGACTGAGTCATTGACACACTCCAGATGTTTGATGAGTTCCAGTTATTTAGAAGAATTGTTATGTAATTAGAAAAATGAGTGTTATGGTAGAGCCAGACAGTCTAATTAGTATGACTATGATTGTCGGAGTAATGGATGTTAAAGAGTATTAGCAAATGTCTGGCATTTTAATGTTTTTGTCTCGTCCGTAGTTTGACATCGGCTAAGTCAACATTGATAGTAACGATTTTCAAAATAGTAATCGTGACGATATACGAAGAATCAAGTAATTGCTAATAGGTGTGAATCCAAGACACATTTAGAATTTATTTAGAGAGGCAATTTAAGTGGTTGAGAGTTAAATGTTTAAAAAAAATCTAAATCTTTTTTTTTAATTTTCATTAAACATTTAATTATGTATCTATCACCCTTTTAGCTTCCTCGTGGATTCGCGCCAAAATGTTGACTTAATTGACAAGTAAAGCATAAAATATTTAAAAAAATGTATTTGTATTTCTTAAACTAATAATATAAAAATATTTTTCATAAATAGAAATAAACTTAACAAATTCATAAATGTACTCCGAATTCTGCTCAATTTTTTGCACCAATATAGAGCTTGTAATTGCATATTAGGTACATCTTACGTGCGAATATATTATAGCTATACAACTAAAATATAGTAAATATCGTTATAAAAAAATTAAAGCAACTTGCCCTTAAAAATATTACAATAACAAAAAATCTAATTTGTAAACAACTCATCTTTATTCGTTTCAGTAAATGTATGTAACTTAGTTCTTCAATATGGAAGGCTTCTATTGTATAAAAGATCTAAACGATGGAGTAAATGGTCAATTTTATAAGGAACCATCTGGAAATAGAAGCACGCGTACCCAAAATTTTGTTAAGAAGGGGCAAAAACAAATAAATGTGCAAACTCGTTTAGCAATAGAAAACTGCATGTTGTTACTGCAACTTTCTATTCACCTTCACTATCTACACTACCTAAAATTTCTCAATTATCTAATCTACCTTAAATTTCAATATAAAATCTAAAATGTCTGCTATTAGGTTCGAGTCAGGGTGGAGTAAATTCAGCCCTTGCCCCACTGTGGGTACGCCCGTGTCCATTCTGTATATTTATTTGAAATTATTCTAGACTTGTGTTATCTAACTTACTACTTCGATCATATTACCCACCAACTATGATTCATATTGGTCCAGGTTGTCAGATTTATTAGCATTTGCACTCAGCAATACTTGTCAGGGTCAAATGAGATCTATTAGTTTAAAAGCTCTTAAAATACATTCCATGTAAATGTTTATTAATAATTCCAGTTAAGTAAATTTTATATATTATTACTATTTCTAAAGAGCACTTAATTTTTACTACACATTAATGATAAACTATAATACTGTAAACAGTCGACAAACTAAATTATAAGTATGTATGAACACCAAAATTTTTATTTAAATAATTGTGTTTGCTCGCAAACGAAAAAAAAAACCGACTTCAATTACATCGACCAGTAATACAACGTAGATCGACGAAATAATAGTCAAGCAACTACGCGTTATTAAAGATTACTCAAAAAGTAGTTATCAGATCTCAATAAAATTTATATGTGACCACATGATAAGCATCAGCTTTCGATTAAATTAAAAATTATCAAAATCGGTATACCCAGTAAAAAGTTATTACGGATTTTCGAGAGTTTCCCTCGATTCCTCTGGGATCCCATCATCAGATCCTAGTTTCCTTATCACGGTACCAAACTAGGGATATCCCCTTTCCAACAAAAAAAGAATTATCAAAATCGGTACATCCAGTAGAAAGTTATACGGTATAATACAACGTAGGTCGACGAAAAAAGCGTCAAGTAAAAACACATTATTAGATATAACTCGAAAAGTAGTTGTTAGATCTCAAATAAATTTAAATGGGACCAATTGGCACACACCACCTTTCGATTAAAACAAAATTTGTCGAAATCGGTCCACACCGGCAAAAGTTCTGATGTAACATACATAAAAAAAAAAAAAAAAAAAAAAAAAAAAATACAGTCGAATTGAGAACCTCCTCCTTTTTTGGAAGTCGGTTAAAAAATATCTTATGTAACTTACTATTTAACTATATCACACTTTTATAAATCGTTACATTTAGTTAAAGAAATATGTCTATATCTTCCTGACTCTGCTCAAACATTTTCACAAAACAGTGTAAAATAAAAGAAATAATATTTTGTCGACTCAAAGCTAGCTTACAAATCATTTCATCCTGTAATAACTTGAATTTTATAAACAAATACGAATACAAAATGATCAATTATTGCTTATTACCTCATTAGTTGTTGCAAATACAGTATTGCGATAGTTATAGTAAGAATTATACCTGAAATTCTATAATCTTACCTATTGATATTGGACATAATATGTTAATATACATAGTGTTATTTAAATAAATTTATTAGTATCAAGACCCCGACACGTCAAAGCGTAAATATAAAATCTGTATTAAATATTTATTTTAAAATTGAATCAATATTTTAAATTTCAAATAGGTACCTATTGGTTGTGATTAGTTCAATTTCTATTTGTAATAAGATTTGAAAGAGACTTCAAATTTATTGACATATTATTTCCTCCTATACAAGACATAAAATTTATCATTTGCAACCTATTGTATATTAAAACAAGTTTACTTATCAAAAAACTACAATATCATACAACAAACAGAGTAGCTTTATATTATTTAAAGATTGTCTTGCAAATATTTAAAATTAACTTACGTCTTTCTTTTTTTCTATATAGGGGTCTTATAATTATACTAAAATAGTATTAATCACAGAATACTCCTATTTTAGAAAGAAATATTTACATATTAAATACTTAAGCGAATGCCACATACAGCGAATAATATTTAACTTGTAGTATTTCTTCAATGTCTTTTAATAAACTATTTATAGAATGTAGTTTATTGTGCTTTTAAAAATGTACACGAAAATATTTCAACTCCTTTTTGATGCATATACAGTTATAAAAAGTGATATTCAAAAATATTTAGATCTTGCTTTAGACTGCCGGTGTTATGGTTCAAAATGTTAATTAGCCTGTATAGTACTATGTGTAGTTAATTTCTGGTACAAATTAACGGATTTCTTTGTTAAATATACCTGATTAAATTAAATTTAATTAAAGATAAGTCTTAGAATATGTTTTAATATTGAATGTTTGTTTGAGACTAAAAATGTTGCTCAGACTGTATTCTTATGAAGATTACGTTCCACTAAACGTCCGCAGCGATTGTAACACCTCTGTATCATTCCACCTAAGGCCCGTGGTCGTTGCGACCGACCGGTCGACGTCATAGATAACCGTTAGAGGTCCGAGTTGGCTTTCGTCAAAACGTGGCGGGAATTCGAAAAAACAACTCAATATCAAACTGTGTATGTCATCAGAACTTGATGAACTTTCAGAGTCATTATTTCTCATTCGTTTCGTCAAAAACGCAACGATAAATTCACGGGAATCCATACTGAATTTATATTTTACTCCAATCCACGCGAAATATTTACTCACAACCCCCATAGCTGCATGTTTTTATCATGCCACAAAGCGCCATATTGCGAGCACACAGCGTCAAATATGCGCTATCACCGCACCTATAAAATTCGCGTACAATGACCGTGGCGTTACGGCGTTACGTTAGTGGAACGGTAATTTCAGCGGTCGTCGTCGATAGCGTTGTGGGCGTTAAGTGAAACAGCCAAAGTATAGCATATTTTCAATAATTTAATGTTACCATGTTCTTAAATAAGATTATATTTAAATAGCTGCATAATGATTAAATTTGTTTGCTTCGATTTTGCTTACTGCTTACATATGTATATATAACAATACTAAATTTGTCAAACAGAATAACATTAATATATCCTGTTAATATATTATGGATTGGTAGTCTTGTTGCGTATTATAAACAAAAATTATATCTGTGTAGTCACAGGTGAAAATGTCACTTAAAAACTATAACGGCAAGCATGTAATACTACATTATGTATTTAGTTCATCAGAAAAAGCTAGCATGCTAGTTCTATCACATCTACGCAATATTTTTCTTTTAAGCTATTTTTTAGTTTGCTATAGTTAAGATTGAACAAAAATTGTGCAGTAGTTGCTGTCAAACTAATATACTCACGAGCAATCTCTGATAAGTAACCGGTAAACTGCAATGTCATATTAGTCTAATATATAAAATTCTCGTGTCGCGGTGTTTGTAGTTAAACTCCTCCGAAACGGCTTGACCGATTCTCATGAGATTTTGTGTGCATATTGCGTAGGTCTGAGAATCGAACAACATCTATTTTTCATCCCCCTAAATGTTAAGGGTAGTCCACCCCATTTTTTTTTTAATTTTTTGATAAATTATTAATTTTTTATTTTATTATAATTTGGCGTTGAAAAATACATTCAACCCTAAATGTTCAGCCTTCTACCACCGACCCCTATTTTTAAATAGCGTTTAGCGGCAAGAAAACGTTTGCCGAGTTAAATTATATATTTTTTGATTTACAAATAGTTTATATCTTTTATTACATTAGAGTGCAATTTTGAATAATAATCCGGTAAAAAATTAAAATTAATTGGCTAGGTTGATGAGTGTGAAGCATATCACTTGTGGCTAGATATGTGTAATTTGTTTTATAACAAGCAATTGTAGAAATGTATAACAGCTTTGTATGTGTGATAGAATAGAGGAGCTAAACATTAATTTATGATAGCATTGTATTGATGATATTACTTCAATAATATTCAGAAAAATATCAACGAATATATTTTTAATTTCTAAATACATAACAAAGACTAATGTATTCATGGAACAATATTGTGTAGTATTCATTTTATTTTAAATATATGTATCTACATTATAAATTATTTAAAAATTTACTGTTTCTCACACATATGTCGATATTAGATATTGACATACTTTTAATTTAATTTGTAATCAAAACCTTCAATATTATTTGTTAAGATTAAATTTTTATTATTTTATAATTTATATTTTCTCCAAGTTTCACATTAAATACAAGAAGTGGATGAATTAGCGACAAAAATCTTATTAGGTAGGTACTGTTTTACTAATAGACTACAGTTGAGTTTTCCCCGTGGCATACCTATTAAATAGTGTAGATAAATCATACCCATTATTTTTAGTGTGATTTTTTTAGTCATATTTTTTACTGTGTTAACAAAATAAATTGTACAAAAATTAATTTTTAACAAAAATAGCCAAAATTGTTTTGGATGAATAACAGTGACTAGATAATGTAATTGGTATTATTATTATTAATTCAAATCAATGTACTGTTTATTTATTTTGTCTGTGATTATTTTTGTTTGAAAAACGTTCTCTTTATTATTGATTAATTACTTATAAATAAAACTGCTTTAAAAACTTTTTTTTTGTAATTTTTATTTCTTCAGTTACCTATTGTCCTTGAATAATAATTTTTAGCTGAAAACAGTGTAAAGTGCAGTATACTATCTAAAGCCTTACAAATATATATGTACATATTTATAATTAATACTTATATGGTACCTAACAACCTACCATTATTAATATTTTTACGTAATAATTGTACTTTCTACACGTACTTGCCTCATTAGTACCATAAAATTCATTAAACTTATTTTCATTAGAGAATCCATGAGACCATCGATCGTCATGCCCACCACAGAGCACAATACTAATGCCCACGCAGTATAGATACAAGGAGTCCGAACGTAATGTTGAACGAATGGTCTCAATTTAGGGGATAGAATTTTTGCCGGCAGGGCGCGCCATTTTTTTTAAACAATGATAGGCTTGCGTTTGACCACTATTTCACCTGCCGATAAGTGAAAATGCGGTCTTAAATACAGCACGCTTACCTAGAAGTAACCTATTCACAGCCATTTTTCAAGAAGTACTCATTTAAATCTTTGCGCGGGAAGTTTTGTTGCTATGGACAGCTCTGGATAGCTATATTTTATAATTAAATTTAACATTCGCAAGCCAACGCGTGTTTACGTGTGATAATAATAACTAGTGGTCACCTAGAGGTCGAAATTCGACCATAATAAAAAAATTAAATTAAAGAAAACCAAAAAATGATGAAAATAAAGAACCTTTTTTAATTTTTTCAATTTGACTGCAGACTTTAACAATAAACCAAAGCGTATATATTTATTATTATTATTATTATTATTATTATTATTATTATTATTATTATTATATATGCGTTTATTTGTCAAATACATGTTAGTGTGTGTAATATTTCTTTTATTGATATAATATATTTTTATACATAATTTTAAAAAAATGTGCAGTCCTTGTGGATCTTCCCACCGTGCCTCGGAGAGCACGTTAAGCCGTCCGTCCCGGTTGTTATCATAGACACCTGATAGCAATCGTTATTCATAGTAGGGAATATATCCGCCAACCCGCATTGGAGCAGCGTGGTGGATTCAGGAGACGAACGAGGGTGCGTAGGAGGTGCTACTTAATGTGACTCCAGTAACGTCCCTGTGCTCGTATCAGGCCGGGATGGGAACCCGGTCCTGCTAGACATGGCGTCGTCGGGATTGTTCAGAGGTGAGCCGGACAGTGCCCATGGAGGAGAAGTCTGGCGAAGCCAGCCGGTTACTGGAGGGATCCTGTTGCCTGCAGATCCGGGACCCTCCAATTAAAGCGGCTGAAGGCTCCCGCAGGGGCTTGGTCGGTATTGCACCCCCAAGTGCTGAAGCCTACATACGGTCTAGGACTGCCTACCTAGGCGTCCTGGACATTACCCGTAAATACCCGTACTCGTGGGTTCCCCTGCGATACCAAAAAAAAACAAAAAAAGCGTGGTGGATTAAGCTCTGATTCTTCTCCGACATGGGGAAAGAGGCCTATGTCCAACAGTGGGATATTACAGACTGAAGCGAAAAAAATATATTCGCATTCTGCACTCTTTTTCTAGATAAACTACAAGTGTATGAAATTTCGTACTCCTCCGTCCGCGCTATTTTCGTAAAAAGGGGTACAAATTTTTTGCTTCACGTATTAATATATAGATAATAGCATCGGTACGTCCTAAGTTCTAGCGCAGCCAGTGGCAGAGAAGAAAACTATGATCTCGGTGTACATGACTACTATAGAAAAACCTGTACCTTTTGGACTCCTTGTATATATACTTCGTGATCATGCCTCTGGCGGCTATAAACCATTAAAAGCCGACGTTCCCTCATCACTGTAGTTGCCAAACCTATGTATAAGATCTTGGTTCATAGATTACCTAAATTATAGCATAGTAGTATAGTCATTGGTTATTTATCATTTAGGATTAACGATAGTATTAAAAAGGTCTACTTTGTCCCTAACCCTTTAGAATTATGAAAATAGTTAATAACAGATAAGTCAAATAAAGAGTAAATCCGTTTTAGAAACTTGTTTTTTAAATTACATACTACTTGAATATTTTGAAATAAAAATTAAAATAAGTTTTGTGATTACTAAAAGTTGGTAGCACTGTATAAATGTCAATTTTCATTTATTGGTACCTACTTTATTATTTAAATGACAGTTCGTGATATAAACAAGCACCAGTAGTCAACAAAAACGCTTATAGTTGTAAAAATATAGCTTTTTATAAATAGTAGCTAAATTCTAAACAGTAACATGGCAACCGCGTACTATATAATGAAAATGTCTAAAAATAGGAGTACAACAGACATTCATGAATATTACAGTAATTTGTACAACGATATAAACTTGAAAACTTTACTCCGTAAAGATAGTACTATTTGTAGGGTTTGTATGAAAGACGGCGCTTTATCAATATACGGTTCTAGAAAATTTGACGTAGTTGCGGCTTTGCGAATATTCGGTAATATAGAAGTTACTGAAGAAGACGAATATCCCAAATACCTTTGTAAAATATGTTATAAATTTATAAAAGACGCGACTTTATTTAGAAAAATAGCGGCACAAACTGATAAGTTATTAAAAACACCAATTAAAGAAGAGGACACCGATTTATCTCTGGACTGTAATGATCTTGAAAATACAGAAGACATTTATGATAAAGAGCCTCTTAAATCTTGTCCAATAACTGTCAAGTCTAGAAAACAATCTAAAAACTCCAAAGTTAAAGTAGCTTCGAAAGTTCAATGCTATGTGTGCAATAAAGTTGTGAACAAATCATACTACAAAGAACATTTAACTATGCATGATCCAAATCATCATAAATATGTCTGCGATATATGTGGTAAATCATTTAGATTACGATGCGCATATCACAATCACAGCTTACGTCATGGAAATGGCTTTCCATATAAATGCCAGTTTTGTCCATATAAAGGGAAATATGCAGAGCTGCTTAAAACACACATGAGGACTCATACGGGAGATTATCGATACATGTGTACAAAATGCCCTGCTAGGTTTCTATTTAAGAGCAACTTAAACAGTCACATATTAAATAAACACAAAGAAAGGGAACATAAGTGTGACTCTTGTAAAAGAGCATTTCACACCAAATTGGCTCTTCAGAGACATTTTGAAGTTGATCATCTAGGTATTAAAACACATGTTTGTAATATTTGTGGAAATACTTTTGGATACAGGAATGCAATGATGAAGCATCAGAGGCGAGTTCACAAAAGAGAAAAGATGACATTTTCTAGAATGCCATCATACTTACAAGCTGAAAATAAAAATCCTATATCAAATGTTTGATTTACTTATAATAATATTGTTATTCTCCTAATTTGATTTTACGTTTAATTAGTGTGTCCTAGCACATTTTCAGATCTGAATTATGAATTTTTCTCTGAGTCCAAATTAAATCTGACCCTCTTAGTATGTGTTATTGAAACTAGAACAATAGGGGGAAATTACCTTGCCTTACAAATCATAGGTGCCATATTGCGCGCATATCAAGTACCTACTGTGTTATAAAATATATACTAATGAAACTTGCTTGGTCTGAAATCAGGTTTGACTACCAGCTATCAATAAACTTAAAAAAGTAGAATGAATAACCATGTATTAAACATAATATTTAATATGATACCCAAATAAAATTATATAGCACAAACATTTTAGTTTCATTAAAATATTTTTAAACGGTTTTTTAAACGGTTTTATTTAGCTCACCCCGTTTGTTTTATTTTTTATTTATTATTTATTCTTGGGTCAAATTTAGTAATTCAAATTTCACCCTCTTCCTGTCAACCGATTAATCTGAAATTTTGTATACACTTTGGATTTTGGTGACAATACAATTATGTTTATTTATTATCATTATAAATTCAAGATGGCCGCCGCTACAAAATGGCGGATAATTTATGTTTTATTAATCCCATCAATATGGGTATCAAATGAAAGGGCTCAACAAGCAGAATACAATATACTATAAAAAATTGAAATCCAAGATGGCGGCCGCTACAAAATGGCGGATAACGTAGGTTTTATCAATCCCATCAATATGGGTATCAAATGAAAGGGCTCATCAAGCAGAATACAATATACTATAAAAAATTGAAATACAAGATGGCGGCCGCTACAAAATGGCGGCTAACGTAGGTTTTATCGATCCCATCAATATGGGTATCAAATGAAAGTGCTCAACCAGTATAATCAATGTACTATATAAAATTAAAATCCAAGATGGCGGCCTCTACAAAATGGCGGTTAACTTAGGTTTTATCAATCCCATCAACATGGGTATCAAATGAAAGGTCTCAACAAGTAGAATAGAATTTACTATGCAAAATTGAAATCTAAGCTGGCCGCCGCTACCAAATGTCTGATAACAATTTTTTATCAATCCCACCAATATGGGTATCAAATAAAAGGGCTTGACAAGAAGAATACAGTGCACTATACAACCTCAATATTTAAGATGGGCCTTGCAATAATGAAGCACTAAATGAATTAAACAGAATGCGAAATAAAAACTAAAAACTAGAAAATAAAAATAGGTAAAAAAACTTTTTAAGTTAAACGGTTTTATGTTAAACATACATTGCAATGTTTAAGATAAATGTACTAAAAACCAAAAAATAATAAAATAGATACAGTCGTGGGAATTATAAACATATGCATAGACTAGACTAAAATAAAACCGTGGGGCACGTCAATTGTCTACAAGTTGAAACATCTCTTTTATTTACATGGAGTGTATAACTATTGGAATTTCCATGAGCAAGAAAATAGTAAGTAATTTCCTCACCGTCTGCGGGCCAACTGCCTATTTTAACGACGAATTAAACGATTCTTCTATCGCACATTAAGTCGATAATTTGTAGACAATTGACGTGCCCCACGGTTTTATTTTAGTCTAGTCTATGCATATGTTTATAATTCCCACGACTGTATCTATTTTATTATTTTTTGGTTTTTAGTACATTTATCTTAAACATTGCAATGTATGTTTAACATAAAACCGTTTAACTTAAAAAGTTTTTTTACCTATTTTTTAAAATTATAGAATGTCTTTATGAATACATGTGGTGTCAAATTATTGAATAAGCTTAATTATTTAGGAAAAGAGTTTCTTGTATTCACAATAACCATATGTCAGACTACTTATCAGATGAAATAACTAAAATAGTTGAAAAAGGTAAATTAGGTAATAAATAAATAAATATTAATAATAACTATATTTATAAATAAATATATATTTAAAAAAATAAAAAAAAACATTACTAACAGTAACATAGACTAAGTGTATATTGTAAGTAAAATATAAGTGTACATATATGGTAACTAGGAAATAGATGTACATATACATATATGATAACCAGCAAATAAGTGATCCTGCAGAGAAGTATCAGTAAGAAACTCCGCGGTTACTCTTTTGAAAATAATATGTAAACTGTGTTTTAATACAAAATTAGTAATATCTTGCATGAAATACAGCGTCACTAAGTCCACACATCTATATCAACTATATAATCCTGCACCGAATAATATGCTTTGTCTATTAATTTTTTTATTTTTATATAAAAAACTGAATTTATGTTGAGACAATTCCAAAATTGTTTGTGAGATTATATTATACATGCGAATACCATAACTTAGAAAGGGGACGTTTACTTTGCGCAGGCGAAAATTTTGAGTTACAAGTCTACTCTACTCTATTATATTCTGTTTTACTCTGTTCTATTCTATTCTATGCTATTAGACCAGAACAAAACAGAACAGAAAAGAATAGAACAGAATATAATAGAATAGAAAAGTATAGAACAGAATAGTATATAATAGAATTGAAGAGAACGTAATAGAACATAATAAATCGGAACGAAATGGAACGGAACGGATAAAGATTTTTAGATAGAGGAAAATATACAAAGAAGTTAGGTACATCGTTATCATCCCCAGGTGGCGGATAGGGGAACGCCACTCACCTGCGAGTGATAGAGGTCTTGCGGACGGACCCCCGCGGACCAAAACCAGCAGAGGGATGGGGCGAGTGGGTTCGCTCGTGTAGCGCGAAAGCGCGGTGTGCCGGGTTGGCTCCTTGGAGCTTTTCTCGGTTGTTGGTGCAGTCTGGTGGACCTGTGGGATGGTTGAAGGGTCGTACTGGGCTCCTTGGAGCTTTTCTCGGTTGTTGGTGCAGTCCGGCGGATCTGTGGGGTGGTTGACGGGTCGTACTGGGCTCCTTGGAGCTTTGCTCGGTTGCTCGGTGTGATCCAGCGTTGCAGGTCAGGCTTGCCTGGCTTGGAGATAGGACACTCCTGGACCCTGTGTCCCCAATCTGCAGACAGTCCCGTTGAGCGTCTTTGAAGTGGGGTGGCCGGCTGGGGGTCGCGGGACCTTCGGCCAGCTTGAGACCCCACACGTTGGGAGGGCTGGTCTTGACGGTGCCGCCACTCTAGGTGCTGGGGCCCGGATGTCCTCATTCAAGCCAAGCGCCGGGGCGAGGTGGTTCATGCTAGTGTAACCCCTATCTCACCACTCTTAGGTGGAGGTCTGCTCACACGTGGTCGTTTTAGCCAGTAAGAGTCTGATATAACCTCTCCGGTGCCTCCATGCTGGTAGGTATCCATGAAGATTTTCCCCACGTTAAAAAAAACGTGCATCTTTATTACCAATATTATATATGTAGTGTTCTTCCGTTCTGCTTAATCTTTAACTAATATTCACACTATGCCTTAATTGGGGCTATTGGCGGCATTTACGATCTTGGAGCTCAAGTATCCCAACGGGATGTTTTTCATAAGGTAGACATAATAAAAATTAAGTCGCAATATATTTTATTGAAAAGCTGTGCTAGTGACTTTGTCCGCGTGGCATTTAATAAAAAAGTGACTGTTGAGTTCGCAAAGTTATAATGTAAATAAATTTCTTAAATAAAAGTACCTTTAATTACTTCTTAGTACATCAGCTATCTATCAGTGAAAGTCCCATCAAAATCGGTCCAGCCGTTTCAGAAATTAGCTGGAACAAACAGATAGACAGACAAAAATTATAAAATACGCTATTTTGGTACATGTACCGTGAATAGGTACTCCATCCATATCCTTAAACATTTAGTAAAAGCGGTTATTTTAATATTACAAACAGACAATCCAATTTTATTTATATGTAAAGATAATTTTAAAATTTATAAAATGACAATTCGAAAGTGCTTTAGAATTGCCTTTTTTGCGTGCCTACTTGATTAAAGAAATTTTGTGATTTTGATTTAAATATATAATAGGCCCACGGGAAGTTTTAGCCTAGGCCCCTGAAGGAAATGATTATTTTAAAAAGCTTATTATAAAGCTTCTAGAAACGGTTGAAGCGAAAGCGAAACAACCTTAGATTATACACTTATATACTGGTATAGATACCTGTATATTCAATGTACTCTGTGGGTATAGATACGCCACTCAGAAATTAACATTGATGTATCACGACCTCTCCCACCAACAGATGGCGTGCACATACAATTTTATTTTTATAATAATACTACAGATGGCACTGTTTATTTCTTTTTTACCAGAGTGATTATTATTCAAATAATATACTGTATGTACTTTACAATTTTTCCACTTAGTTATTAATATAAACAGTTTGTATTAATAAATTGGTGGAAATAGTGTGAAAAGTATTTTATATCTATTTATCATTAATTTTCTTCAAAAAGTAACAAGTATGTACATTAAGAATATTTAATATTTTTTTGTGTTACGTATTAAAATTTTGATTTCAAATTAATTATATTTTACCTAATATTAACAGAAAATACAGGGTTTAAAAATAAAACACCAGTACCATATAGAATTTATAAAACTGTTGTTTATTTTCGTCTTTTATTATAATAATCGGATGCTTATTTTTTAACATGGTCATTCCTATCAAAATTTGAAAATTTTCCATTTAATAATCGATTTAATCCCAGGCACCAACTGTATACAATCACCTTAATACAAAGATTGCAAATAAAATCAACCAAATCAACTCTATGTCTCTCACAAGTTATTATGCTTACTTAAGTTCAATGTAGGGACAGTATTCCTCGTCAATCGTCTGCTTGATGATTTGAAGTACTCCTCGAAATGTTTTTGAATCGAGCATATACGAATGGAATTGTAAATATAATTGTTTCCTTTTTCTTGAATTGTATTGTCAAGTACAGATTTCTATTGGTTAAACTTCTCTGTATGAGGATATTCCCATTTAAGAGAGCGATGTAAAGGTCCTGAAAATTTTTAATATTCTTAAAATATTGCTTTATACATAAAAGTGATACTAAAGACACATAATAATGAATTCTAAATGCAATGAAAGGAATAAAAAGAGTTAATTATTACGTCTATTTTATTAAGGGTGTGATTTAAACAGTTTGCAAGGTATTTGTATCTTTGTTAGCAAAAAAATATTATTGGTTAGCTAGTAGTTGTGCAGCAACATATAGTCAGCAAATATTTCTAAATCAGTTTGCAATTTTTATTGTCTCTGAACAGTATATAGTATATTTTTTTTGTACAGACGAATATATGTAAAAGCAGCAATGAGTGACTCATGTTAATTAAAATTTTGGTAAGCACTTAAGAGACTAAGCAAAAATTTTATTTTGTGCTGGTAATATAAGCCTTAAAGATAATAATGCCTACTGAAATAGTAGGCCAAAAAATGCCTTATTGTGAAATTAACATAGACCAAAAAAAAAAGTCGAAAGAAAAGGATCCCTATTTAGTAATATTGGGAGAGTGTCATATATATAGCTTTATTTTTATAATCATTCCACCCATTTTTAACAAACACTGTTGATTTTGAAAAAAAAAACGCAATCTATTTTTATTGCTAACCAAAATTTAAATATGAATGCCAATCAATCCTGCTGACCAAATAATTATTTTGCAGTATGAATGTTTATTTTGCAGATACATATAATGGCTATTTTGTACAATATAGGTAGATTTTTTTATCGGAGGTTAAATTTTTGTTATTTCTGACTCTACCTTAATTCTGGTGCTGCGGTAAGTGTACTCATGCTCCGTACTGTGACTATCACGCGTTATTTTCGAACAAATTTACTTAAAAACGATCTTTACTGCAAGATCAAAACACGATACGAACTGACCTTTAAAGACTGACAAATAGACACTTTTAAACAAAATAACGCGTCAGACATAGTATTCTAATAAAATAAGTAACATTGCGTGCTAGAATATAGGTTTAGAAATTCGAAAAATACCCAAAACGGAGGAGGAGGAAGAGGAAGAGGAAGAGGAAGAGGAAGAGGAAGAGGAGGAGGAGGAAGAGGAGGAGGAGGAAGAAGAAGAGGAAGAGGAGGAGGAAGAAGAAGAAGCGGAAGAGGAAGAGGAGGAAGCGGAGGAGGAAGAAGAGGAAGAGGAAGAGGAGGAAGAAGAGGAAGAGGAAGAAGAAAAAGCGGAAGAGGAAGAAGAAGAAGCGGAAGAAGAAGCGGAAGAGGAAGAAGAAGCGGAAGAAGAAGAAGAAGAAGCGGAAGAAGAAGAAGAAGCGGAAGAAGAAGAAGCGGAAGAAGAAGAAGCGGAAGAAGAAGAAGCGGAAGAAGAAGAAGAAGAAGAAGCGGAAGAAGAAGAAGCGGAAGAAGAGGAAGAAGAAGAAGCGGAAGAAGAAGAAGCGGAAGAAGCGGAAGAAGAAGAAGCGGAAGAAGCGGAGGAAGAAGAAGCGGAGGAAGTGGAAGAAGAAGAAGATACACCAACAACTTGCTATTCGATACGTTCCGCCTCGTTGAATTACCATTGGGAATCTACAACACCGTCTTTCAGGCGGAATGTATGGGAATCATAATGGCTGCAACAGCGATCACTTCTAGAGAGGTACAGGGTTTTCCAATCCGTATTCTTTCCGATAGCGGATCGGTCCTGCAAGCCCTACAGAGCAACATTATGATATCGGGGCTAATATACGAGTGCCATCGAGCTCTGACGAAGATAAGTGAAATAAACACCATTATCCTTCAATGGATAAAGGGCCACAGTGGATCGCGAGGCAACGACGCGGCTGACCGACTAGCGAGGAATGGATCGGAGATGAGGGTCCACGGACCCGAACCCATTCTGCCTCTGCCTTTCGGATGGCTGCGCAGCCAGCTGCGACACAACACCAAGGTAATGCACCAAGAATATTGAACAAACCTAACCACCTGCAGGCAGACCAAGGAAGTTCTTCCGACGATCTACCCAGGATTGTCCCGCAAACTTCGCGGCTATGGGAGAGCCCAGCTCCGACTACTGGTTGGGGCTTTTGCCGGACATGCCTTGCTTAACAAACACTTACTCAACTTAGGTGTTACAGACAGCCCCCTATGCAGAGCGTGCATGGAGGCAGAAGAAACGGCCTCACACATCCTGCTGGAATGCGGTAGTGTGGCGAATTACAGGGCGCTACACCTCGGGACACCGAGGTCGCTCCGGGAGGTCGTCGGCAACACAAGGGGTCTGCTAGGCTTCCTCAAGGAGCTAAGATGGCATGAATGAGGCCCCCAGCCTACCACGCAAAATAGGCGCACTGAGACGTCGAGTTGCGGAGAATAGCCCGTGGAAAATCAATCAATCAATCAATTGTATACATCAAAATATATAGGAGTTTGAAAATATTGATAAATGAATTTTTTTCAACGACTTTATTGATTTTTAATTAAATAGTTTAGGGTGAGCAATTTAAAAGGACAACGTAGTTGAATTGAGCTATTGAAAATCTATCGATTAATATTGTTTTGTTTGCAAATATTATTATTTTATTTGTTCAAACTATTTATATTTATTTAAAAATTAAGGAAAGTGGATCTGTTCCAAACTATACTTGAGCAATTAAAAATGCAACTTGAGCAGTTTTTTAACACTTTGAGCAATTTAAAATATTGTATACATCAAAAGATAAAGGAGTTTGAAATTATTGATAAATGAATATTTTTTAATGACTTTTTTTATTTTTTATTAAATGATTTAAGGTGACCAATTTAAAAGGACAACGTAGTTGAATTGAGCTATTGACAATCTATCGATTAGTATTTTTTTTATTACAAGTATCATTATTTTGCAGGTTGGGGTGGGGTAGGTCAGAAAAACGAGGAGTAATTCAAAATTCAAATATGGCCGACTAACGAACGATGGCTGGTGGCTGGTCATCTGTGTCGCAGGACCGATGGCCGTTGGAGTAGACGGGTCCTAGAGTGGAGACCGCGTCTTGGCAAACGCAGTGTGGGACGTCCTCCGGCCCGTTGGACCGACGATCTACGTAAGATTGCCGGTGTAGGCTGGATGAGGATTGCGGAAGACCGGGATGTGTGGCGCGAACTTGGGGAGGCCTATGTCCAGCAGTGGACTGCGATAGGCTGAAGTGATGATGAACGAACGATGGGCCTCAATAATATTGCCACGGCGAAAAATATTGCAGATAAATTAAAATATATTTATATTTTATAATATATCTTTTTATACCTATGAATCATACAAAACATGTTTGAATGATTGATGATTATTTAAATTAATATTTGCAAAAATTCTCGACTCTTACTGCTGCTACTGCCATCTATTTTCGACACATTAATATATCACATCGAACTCACCCTCCTCGTCCAAGAGATGGCGTTAGTTTATATGACTATTTCTGAATTACTATAATGTAGGCGTTTCACACCCCTGGAAACAACAATCAAAATACTCACAGAAATGTTGCCAGCTTTGGAGAATTTCCCCTAAACTCAGGAATATTTTGCAAATAGCGGGAAAGTTTAAGGGAATAAATTTTCTTATAGTATTAGTAATTTTTCAGAACGTCATATAATTTAATATAAAAAAAAACGTAAAAATAATAAATTCTCAATTATCAATTTTTAAAAGAACATGTTCAATGAACATACTAAAGCAAAATATATAAAATAATTTATTAGCTATTTTAAACCCTTTGAAAAATAAAAACTAATATATAAAATGTCTTCTTTTTAAATAATTTCAATTTTAGGTTCAGGGAGTTTTGTTTTTAATTAAGGGACTTTTGTTAAAAGATATAGGGAATATTTTTTTAAAGAGTTGGTAGCACTGCCTCAAATTTAACTTAACGTCACTCATAGCTGTCAAAATATTAATGTTATTGTTTATTAAAATACGTTTATAATATAAAAAATTGCAAATTATTTTTCTGTTTTGTAATATTGGATATTTCTCTTTAAGACAGATAAAATGGTGACTTCCTACTATATAATGAAAATGGCAAAGAAGAACGATCTCATTAATGTTGATGAATACTTTAATAATTTGTACAATGCTCCTATTTCGGAAAGGACAATAAAACGCAGTTCTACATGCAGGGTGTGTCTTAAAGACGGTGCAGTGTCTATTTTCGGTGACGAGAACAAAGATGATATAAAAGAAGCTTTAAAGATCTTTACAGACATAGAATTACACGTAGACGATGCGTTTCCGAAACATTTATGTAGAATTTGTTATAAATTTATAAAAAGTGCTATTATTTTAAGAAAAATTGCGAGAAAAACCAACAATATATTGAAACAGAAACTTGTTACAGTCGATGTTTTAGAAGATGATTGGGGCGACCCATCAACTGATAACAACTCAGAACAAAAATCATTACATCAAGAAATACAGAATAATTTAATTAATAAACTCTGTGAAAAAGAAATAAGCGAGAAAGAGAGTAAAAATTCCAAAGTTCAATGTCAGATATGTAAAAAAAGGATAAAAAAATCATATTTCAAAATCCATATGACTATGCACGATCCTGATCATCATAAATTTATCTGTGATATATGCGGTAAAACATTTAGATTAAGAGTGGGGTATTACAATCACAGACTCAGACATAGAAGTGACTATCCATTTAAATGTCAACTTTGCCCATATAAAGGGAGATATTCTGAGCGTCTCAAAAGTCATATGCGCACCCATTCTGGTGAACACAGATATATGTGTACAGAATGCCCCTCTAGATTTCTCTTTAAAGGAAACTTGAACTCTCATATCTTATTAAAACATAAAGAGCCACAATTTAAATGTGAAACTTGTCAAAAAGCATTTCATACTAAAATAAAGCTTCTAAGGCATCATGAGGTAGATCATTTAGGAATCAAAAGCCATGTTTGCAATATATGTGGCCGAGCATTTGGTTATAGAAATGCTATGATGAAACATCAAAGACGAGTACATAAAAGAGAGAAACTAAGGTTTTCATACAGTGTTTCCAATAAAGTTAATAATGCTAGTTAGATTTCTAATACAATATTCAAATTTGTATATATATTTGAAAAAATAAAAAAATATTGAATTTCTGATGATCAAAGAAAACACAGTAATTAATTTGTTTTTAATGAAGGAAACTGACGACGCGTAGTCACAACAGTCACAGCAATGGTTTGTGGCTGTTGCTCTGGTGGTTGTAGGTCCAAGCCCCGCACATGACAAACATTTATTTTGGCCACACAGATGTTTGCCATGGTCTGGGTATTTGTGCAGTCCTTATGGGCCTCCCCACAGTGCCTCTGAGAGCGTAAAGCCGTCAGTCCCGATTGATATCACATACACCTGCGAGCGATTGTTACTCATAGTAGGGAATATATCTGCTAACTCGCATTAGAACAGCATGGTTAATTAAGCTCTGATCCTTCTCCTACATGGGGAAAGAGGCCTGTGCCCAGTAGTGGGATATTACAGGTTGAAGTGCGAAGGAAACTGAACCATGAAGAATTTAATAGTATGAGAGAACTTTCAAATCTAAGTTAATTAATGAATTTTTCATTTTAATGAAAAGTGTGGTTTTTATTTTCACTTTTATTTTTAATCAATATATGGTACTATTTTAATTTTATGGAAATAATTTTGTCTAATTTAAGCTTCTTTTAGTTAATTTATTTTGATCAAATTCAACTTGTTTTATTTTATTTACACACTTGATTTTTTGGTATAAATAACTTCAAGGAAAAGATCGGCTTATTATTGATATTCTTAGGCTGTTTCTTCATATTAATTTGATTGATTGATTGATTTAAGAGCCATTTCACAAAAATCGGTAACAATCCGCGAAATTGTAATATTTTGACGTCGTTAATCTCAGTGTTGGATGCAATAATGTAATTTATATTCTTATAATATAATAGAGCAACATTTGTTGTAGTCGATA
This sequence comes from Melitaea cinxia, assembly GCF_905220565.1. NCBI lineage: Eukaryota > Metazoa > Arthropoda > Insecta > Lepidoptera > Nymphalidae > Melitaea > Melitaea cinxia. The sequence continues at coordinate 4,754,877 of NC_059416.1, forward strand.
GTCAGATCAGAATTTTGATTTATATTATGTGTATAAAATTATTAACCTTTTCTGATGAAAAGGCCTCCTCCCTGGGTAAACGGTCGCAATGTATACTTTGGAAGTCCTACTTTTCAATAACCTCTACGTTGAAACCATTTTAAAAAAATATCATAATATGTGGAATATAATTTTGTTGCACACTATCATAGATTTTTATTCCATTTGTATCTCTATTAAACGAAAAAAAAAAAAAATTAAAGTTACGAATATTTTCCAAATAAGTATAATTTTAAAAGCGATATTTTTCTTAGAAAACTAAGAAATTTTAACGAACTATCTTCATCAAAGTAAACTTACATCATTAATCAATACAAAAAAAAATAATTAAAAGATGTAATCATTTTTAATACATTTTATATTAAATAATAAAAAGATAGTATATATTACCAGGTATCAAGCCCAGTAAATCAGTCACGCGCTAGCGCTCTTAGAGGTGAGGTCTACGCCAAATTCTGCGCAGCCATCTCTTTCGCTCACACGCGCGTAGCGCCTGTTGTTATAGCGGATAAACCGCATTTGATACTTTCATAATAAAATATAAATAAAATAAACATATTACGAAAATGACTGTAAAATAATATAATGATAATTTCTGTAAACAAATGTATAATTTAATTTTCTTTTCTCACATTATCAATACAAATAGGCATTTCAATCTGTTTGTCTTGTTATTTGTTAATTAATATGTTTGTCGGTGTCGATGTCATAAAATGCTATTTTATTCATATCGTAAATATTAGATTCATTCGTAAACTGAAAAACTAAATCAATTTAAAAACATTTGTTTCATAAAATTGATTTTTTATTTTTATTTTAAATTTATTGACTGTTGTTATATAACATACTTGAAATTTTTAACAAATTAATTATGAAAAAAACATTTTATACCATAGTTATTAATTTTTATTATACATTAGAAAATAATGAAGATGGTCTTTTGGTTGTCACACTATACTTACTAGCACAAAGATCGCGCGGCTCGTACGACGCACGCACGCGCGACGTACGCGCGATGCAACCAAATTTACCTAACTTGCAGAGCGTAAAATTGTGAAATGGCTCTTAATGACAACCTTTGTTGGAATTCGGACAACTCTTGGTGTTGGTAGTAGTGCAAGTAGTTGCTTAGAACACCTGTTGTTGCTGGTTTGAATCCTGCTCGGGACTGAACTTGTACAAGTATTAATTTCAGCTCTAGGTGTATGTCCTTGGCAGTCTATCGTCCCTCGGAGAGCTAGTAAAGCTGTCGGTGCCGGTAGTTGTCATAGACCCCTGATATGATATACGCTAACCCCCAGTGAAACAAGTGTGTTGGATTAAGCTTCAACCCTTCTCCTATATGAAGACAGATGCTTTGCTCAGCAGTGACCGTTGAAAATGTTGCGACTTTTATAATGCATGCAGTCAGTCTGTAACATCCCACTGCTGGGCCAAGGCCTCTTTCTCCATAGGAGAAGGATTGGAGCTTAATCCACCACGCTGCTCCATTGCGACTTAGCAGATATGTTCCCTACTGCTATACTATATTCCCTACTACGATACTATGAATAACGATCTCTATCAGGTATTTATGATAATAACCTGGACCGACGGCTTAACGTGCTCTCCGAGGTACTGTGGGGAGACCCACAAGGACAGACATTCAAACCAAAAAGGAATATTTGTGCAAATACAAATATTCATCCCGACCGGGAATCGAACCCGAAAACTGTCGTTGTTTTAGGCGACTACCACACACACCACAACGGTTGTTTTTTTTATTATATAAATAATAAATAAACGTTTTACACTCAACGGCTTTGAAATGAACTCACAAAATATTAATGAAACACTTGTTTAATGTGTAACACACACTATATCGCAGTCCACTGCTGGACATAGGCCTCCCCAAGTTCGCGCCAGACATCCCGGTCTTCCGCAATCCTCATCCAGCCTACACCGGCAATCTTACATAGATCGTCAGTCCAACGGGCCGAAGGACGTCCCATACTGCGTTTGCCAAGACACGGTCTCCACTCTAGGACCCGTCTACTCCAACGGCCATCGGTCCTGCGACACAGATGACCAGCCCACTGCCACTTCAACTTGCTAATTCTATGGACTATGTCGGTTACTTTTGTTCTCTCGCGGATAGTCAATGTGTAACACTACTCAATTATTGTATGCATTCAAAAGGTAAAATAATTGACCATTTCGATATTTTTTAATTTACAGTGATCGGTTTAGGCAGTATGATCAATGCCTAAGTCTACTTAAGTATAATTGAATGTGAAGAAAAAAGTAGGCTATGACACAAATATAAGTCAAACTTGAATTTTTGTACTGAGTTTCGTACATTTATTTCAGAAACAGGTATAAGTAAGTTATTTTACTCCTTGAATAATACTAACATTGTATAATTTTAGTTATTTATATTGTTAAAATAAAAAAAAAAATGGTGACTTCCTACTATATAATGAAAATGACCAAGAATAAAAATAGCATTAATGCAGACGAATATTTTAATGATTTATATAATGCGCCAATTTCAAAAGGAATAATAACACAAAATTGTAATGATAAGTGCAGAGTGTGTCTTAAGGAAGGTGTAGTGTTTATTTACGGTGACGAAAACAAATTCGATATAATGGAAGCCTTAGGAATTTTCGCGAACATTGAAGTACAAGAAGATGATTTATTTCCAAAATACTTATGTACAATTTGTTATAATTTTATAAAAAGTGCTATTATGTTCAGAAAAATTGCGATAAAAACGAACGATAAATTAAAACAACAAACAGTAAACAAGTATAGATTAAAAGTTGACTGCAATGACCTATCTAAAATTATAAAATCAGAGCCCAATTTATCAGATGAAGAAAAACAAAACGATATTATAAATAAACTATGCCAACAGGAGAAAGAGGAAAAGGAGAGAAGAAATATAAAAATTCAGTGTCAGAAATGTAACAAAACTATTAAGAAATCCTATTATAAAATACATATGACGATGCATGATCCTGACCATCAAAAGTACATTTGTGACATATGTGGTAAGAAATTTAGATTAAAAGTAGGCTATTACAGTCACCGACTCAGACACAGGAGTGACTATCCGTATAAGTGTCAACTTTGTCCGTATAAATGTAGGTATTCAGAAGGTTTTAGAAGCCACATGAAAACACATTCTGGCGAACGTAGATTCATGTGCTCAGAATGTCCTGCTCGATTTCTCTTTAAGAGCAACTTGAACACTCATGTTCTGTTAAAACATAGAGAGCCACAGTTTAAATGTGAAAAATGCCAAAAAGCTTTTCATACTGATTTAAAACTACAAAGTCATAATGAGGTAGACCACTTGGGCATTAAAAGACATACTTGCAATATATGTGGACAGGCGTTTGGTTACAGAGATGCTATGGTGAAACATCAAAGGAGGGTACATAAAAGGGAAAAATTAAAATTTTATTATAAACCTCCACATAAAGATAAAAACAGTGTCAATTAACTCCTATAAAACATATTCAAATCACTTTCATAGCAACTAAATTTTTTTTGAAAACTAACTGCATTCCAAATCAAAGATAATAATAATAATGGTCATAGTATTAAAATAATATATTACAATAATAATTGAGATAGGATCCATATGTAACAACAATCAGGTATTATTGACTCAATTTAAAATCTTATTATTTTTTCCACCCTACTATGATGGAATTGTAAGAATTAGGTACTATTCTAACTGGTTTGGTTTGAAGGTTTGTTGTGGTGGTCTCTTGTAAAAGGCTGAAGAAATTTGGAAAGTAAGCATGATAGGATGTATTTTTTCTAAACTGATTGCTTCTATCTACTGCATATTAAGAAACAAAACTCTAGATTTGGTTATTATGATGGTAAGAGTTTAGAAACTTGTTATAATATTTGAAATTCACAAGAAATTATGAATTTAAGAAACAAACTTGTTACAAGATTATGTGAAAAAGAAATATAATTTTACTTCAAACAAATGTTTTTATTAACATTATTTATGGACTACCTAAAATATCTAATCACAAATTCCAAATATTTCTCAATGTATACAAATAAGCTGTGTGGCTACGGCATTAAAGAATATAGCCACCACCAGTAGGATGACACAGTTCCACTAGGTACCACCTTGGAACTTAAAAAATTGACCGATGGTGGGATAACCATCCAACTGCTGGCTTCGAAATAGACAGGCCGTAGACGGGCAGCAGCGTCTTCGGTGCGACAAAGCAAACCCTGCGGTCACCAACCTGCCTGCCCAGCGTCGTTACTATGGGCAACACACACGAGTTCACGTCATTTTTGGCGTGAACTTGTGGACGCGTATGTCCAGCAGTGGACTGCAATAGGCTGAAACGATGATGTGTAAAAAATTAAAATAAAAACAAAAACATTAAATTTCAAACAGAATTATGAACTTTTTATGTTTCATGCAATTCATATTCTATTTCCTATTTATCGTATGTTCTTCTACTACGGTTTTGCTTGCGAAAGTATACAATTATACATTTAAAGGCCTCCAATCCAATTCCATCTTAGAGGCTAACTGTCAAAAATGTATCATTTCATATGCTAGTAGCAACATATTATTTAAATTATAGTTATTGCGAGACGGATTAAACAAAACTCCCACTAGGCCACAGAGTATAGTAATACTTACCACTAGGCACTCAGTACAGTCAATTGGTGTAACTTTGACAGATTATTACTGTATTTTTTTTAGCTTTGACAATGTTAAATATGAGACAAGTGTTAATTTAATTTGTGCTCTCAGGTTGGTTTTCATACTCTCAAGTTATTTAAAACGTCTATATAATCATTTATCAAAAACTGGCAAATTTGTCAAAGTTACTTGTCAATCAAAGCTACCCCGAGAACTTATTTCACGTTATGCTCATATCGCATAGGATTAGGCATGTGTTTTCACTTCGGAATCATTAAATTAATAATTGAGATAGCTTATACGTTAAAAGTTTTTTGACGGAAATTATAAACTTTTTAAATACTATGTAATTATAATTAATTCTTAAGTTAAAATTAAATATCTCATGGCAGCAAAAACCCAGGTAGTAGCTATTGGTAGCCTTGCATAAATGGCATTTTTGACACTGACATTCCACGAAAATTATTTTCGTAATTTCTGTCATCAGTGACAACCGTCAATATCATAGATTAGTACCTATTGTATAATATGGTGTGCAGTCATTATCAGTAACGAAGTGGTAATCACAGAGCACAATACTAAGTGGTAATGGCATCGTCTTATTTTAAATTAAAAATTTTAAGAAGAGTAAGGAGTACTTTAAAAAATAAAGAAAGGGGTAAAGAAAAAAATTATAACTCTGAAACGGATTTAAAAAATTGTAACAAAACTAAGTGCAGAATTTGCTTACTTGATGGTTCTATATCAATATTTGACGAGAGTGTCGAGAGTTCAATAGAAATAAAAGAATCCATTAAAATGTTCGGAGGTATAGAGGTTTATAAAGATGACGGCTTCCCTGAATATTTATGTAATAAATGCTATACTTTTCTTCAGAACGCGATGTTATTTCGAAGGAAGGCACAAGAAACTAATTTAATCCTTAAAAAACAATGCATATTGAAAGTTGAATCATCGACATGTTCTAACGATGATGAGAGTGATAGAACTGAAAATATCACTGAAACATTTGAAAAGTATTGTAATAAGAATAAAAGTACTGAAATTATAAATAATAAGTGTGAAATATGTAATATAATTTTTTTATCTCAGAATGAATTAGTCATTCACAAAAATTCAAAACAACATAAAAGTGTCCGCATTCAATGTCCTATCTGTAAACATTTGTTAACCTCACAATTGTATAAAAAACATTTAGCACGACATGAGTCCTCTTCTCATCATATTTGTGAAGTTTGTGGGAAGATGTACCGCAAAGATAATTTAGTAAGACACCGCCAGTTACATACTATTGAACTGCCTTATCAATGTAAAATTTGTCCCTATAGAGGACGGTTTCGAGAGTCTCTAAAAATGCACATGTGCAGTCATACAGGTCAGAAGCCTTTTTCATGTGATAAATGTTGTCTACAATTTTTGACTAGAAGTAATTTAACGAGGCATCTTTTAACACACAATAAACACAGACCTTTTAAATGTACTGAATGTGGCAGAGATTTCTATACAAAGAGGGATATGACCTTACATTTTAATTCTGATCATGTAGGATTAAAAAACTTTGAGTGTAAAAGTTGCGATAATAAGTATAGCACTCGAAAAGCTCTTATGAGGCATGAGCTTAGAATTCACAAAAGAGAAAAAATGACAAAGGGTCGAAGGCCATTATATTTACAGGCTGAATATAAAGAATAAAAACTATATTATACATATTTTGTTTATTTAAAATATAATATTTTTAAATAAACATATTCTAAGCAAAATAAACAACAATGAATTACACAATATAATAACTTAAAAAATTGCTTTATTATGTATACATTAACCTCTCACGTCCCGATGACGCGATATCCGGTCGGCTGAAAAGTGTTCTCTGCGTCCCAAAGTCGCGATAGCGAGTCCTATGACTTCATGCGAGTTTCTGCTTAATTTCTGTCAGCAGAAGGTATATTTTCGCTTGTATTTTACATGTATGAACAGGTAAGAATACAAGCTTCCCATTGATGTATCACACTCATCCCCTATTGGTGCAAGTTCAAAATTCTGAACAGTTGAAATTAGTCGTTTTTTATCATCGAAACAAGTGACGTCGTAGTGCAGTTTTTTCGTGTGTTTTGTGTGAAATATGGATGAATCGGTAAGTAACTTTATTTACTAATGAAATAAGTTATTGTAGTTATTATTTAAAGTCAAAATATGTATAAATAAAGTGTAAATGAGCTATATAATCCATTTTGAAGTTTGAATCTGTGTGCTCGAAAAAAGAATGGCCGCCATTTTGTTGTTTACACTAATTGCATACAGGATGTTCTCGACTATGCATTTTTGTTCGAGTCTTCGTTATACGAAGGGAAGAGAAAAATGAACTTTACAGTAATTTCTATTTTTATTACTATCAGTAGGTAAATTATTCTAAACACTTATATTGTGTTAACTTTATTCTATACAAAGTGACAGGAAACACACGTATGGAAGTATTATCTTTACTAATATTATAAAACCGAAAGTTTGTGTGTGCGTGTGTGTGTATGTGTATGTTTGTTACTCCTCCACACAATAACCGCTGAACCGATTGCGATGAAACTCGGTATGTAGATAGCTGGAGACCAGGAATAACATAAAGGGTACCTTTTATCCCGATATTCAAACGGAATCGGGACTTACGGGGGTGAAACCGCGGGACACAGCTAGTGTGGTAATATGCTTTATTGTTTTTTCTAAGATGGAACTAAGAGATGACGAAGAACGCACGGCTCCTGTGAACGCTCCCATCGCGATGTCCGCCCCAGAGCCTACCGACGACGCGCCTCGCCAGCTTTTTCCCATATATAATGTGTGTCAAACACCTGGCGGTCACATAAATATTATCGGGAGCCCATTCTTAGGTGAACGGGTTGAAGACAGAGTGGTAGTAAGTGTCAATATTTACATCTATTAGAGTTAAGTTTTATGGTCAGTTTTCCTAACTATATTCCAATTATTTCATTATTTCCTTAGACTTGGAATCCTGCGGTGACACCGACCGTTGCCAATACGCCAGCAATGCCGTCTACGCCAGCAATGCCGTCTACGCCGGTAGTGCCGTCTACCCCATCCAATAGAAACCTCCGCCCTCGCAGGCTTACCCGCCGCCCTCAACGTCGTCGTCGGATTTCGATATCGTTTGACTACCTGCAAGATTCTGGCAGCGAAGTAGAAATTGGTACCGACGACGACGACGAGAATGAATTTGAAGATTATGCAGGGATGAGAGCGGTAGTGAGAGAACTCCGCGAACTCGAATCTGCACAAGCAGTGGTGGAGGCCGAGGAAGCTGAGCCCAGCAGAGAAGTTGGTGGGGGTGATATGCCCGTTAGTTTCGATTGGAGCCAAGATTATTCGACGTTTCATGGGCAAGAAATGGAATATCAGAGAACGCCCGGGCTGTCTGATAGTGCCGGCACACAAGTGCCTTTCGAGCTCTTTATGCTTGTATGGGATTCGACCATTATGGATCACATTGTCAAGGAGACGAATAAGTATGCCTGGCAGACCATCGCGAAGCTTTCTGAAAGCGGTAATATCAGCGCGAACCTCGACACTTGGGTTGAGACGAATGTGCCAGAGATGTACAGATATTTCGCAGTACTCATGTATATGTCACTCAATCCTCGAGGGCATATACCTGAGTACTGGGCAACCAACATCTTGGGTATGCCTGACTTTCGACTCCTTATGTCCAGGAACAGGTTCCAAATGATTACTCGTTTCCTCCATTTTGTGAATAACGATCACATGTCAAACAACACGCGGAGTTACGATAGAAAGGTGGCAAAAATAACCCCAATTCTTGAACACTGTAATGAAAAGTTTTGCACCTTATATACGCCAAATAAGCACCTAAGCATAGACGAGTCGTTGATTTTGTGGAAGGGCCGCCTTAGCTGGGTACAGTGCATACGCACTAAGGCGGCTCGGTTCGGAATTAAAAGTTTCGAAATTTGCGAAGCAACGACTGGATATATGCTTAGGTGCATCATATATGCCGGGAAGAATTCCTCTATGCACGAGGGACCCATCGATGGGTTTGCAGCCCCTACTGAAAAAGTAGTGCTGAAACTTATGGAGGGGTTCCTGGATGCTGGTCACTGCCTGGTAATGGATAACTGGTATAACCAGTTACCCCTTACCAGGTATTTGAATCAACGCGGCACAGACCTCATTGGAACGTTGAACAGGCGGCGTCGCCATGTCCCCGCTCTCATCAAAAATGTTAGAGAGGATGTGGTGCGTGGTCATGTGGTGAGTTGTCATTGCGGTGACATAAGTCTCACAGTCTGGAAAGACGTTAAACTAGTAGCCACAATTTCAACTTACCATGATGATCAACTTGTAGCCGGCAGGCGTGCAGGAGAGGATATAAACAAGCCAGTCTCCATTTCTGAATACAACAAGTACATGGGCGGTGTCGATCTTAAGGATCAGAAGCTATCCATGTACTTGTTAGAAAGGAAAAGGGGACTGAAGTGGTACATAAAAGTGTTCAGAAGACTGCTTAACATCAGTATTCTGAACACTTTTATAATGTACCAGAAACATCCAACCACATCCACTTTAACGCACAGGCAGTTCCGCTATGCTTTAGCAGATGGATTGTGCAAGCGGTTCCCCAGGGCCGAGCCAGCACACCCAATACGGCAAATGCCATCGGCTTTAGTCCGGCTGGATAATGCTTCGGACCATTATCCGGTACACACAGAAACGATCCGTGGGAAACCTACACAGCACATACGACGACGTTGCGTGCGATGCACAGCGCGTCAGGTCCGCACCCAAGTGACGGTTATGTGTCAGAAATGCCGTGCTCCGTTATGCATTGGGCAGTGCTGGATAGACTACCATACACTCAATAACCTTTAGATGTAAGTTTATTATGTAGTTTGTTTGTGTATTATGTAAGATTATTTTTTAATTTGAATAAAACTACTAAGTTTAAAAAAGTTGTTTTCGTTGTCCCTATACAGGTAAGACTTAGCAAGCGAGGCCGGGGCAAAAACTAGGGAATTATATCACAGGAATATTTTCTTGGATAAATAGTGTCATGATCTACCTACATACAAAATACCAAAATCCATGCAGTTCATTTATGATTTTACTCTTAACCTACCTACTCGTAGTTATGTATGCAAAAAAATATCAACCTGTATATGGCACAGTTTGCTACTATGAACGCCCGTGGACGCGATATCGTGCATATCGGTTGTCGACGGCGCGCGGACCTCGGGATGCAGTGAACTTTGACATTTTGCGTTAGCGGGACGTGAGAGGTTAATAATGCATAATATGCTTGTTAAATAGTAAAAGTGGGGTATTACACACAAAATACTTTTGTTTTGACTAGATTATTTAACAAATTTAATATTAGTAACAACACAATGCTATTAAGTAATAGATAAATATATTTTAAGTATATAATTTTAAAAGTTAAAAATTTTTTGTTGATACACATTTAATATATTGTTAGATTACACACAATAAAATGTAAGGCTTTTACAAAGGCCACTTATAATCACATCTCCTATAGGATAGGATATACATCTAAGCAATTAGTGTTCTAAATCTTATCCCGCTTATGGCCAGTGGGGAGTATACTTATGATTATACAATATATAGATTTTGGTGTCATTGGCACTGGCCAGTACGATGGATAATATTAGTACATTAAAAATATATAAACAATTATAATATAGGAACATTCCTATGCTTTTTATTAGGGACTATGATTTGGTTTACTTTGTATATCATCTACCTATTGTTAAAAATGTTTGAGTCAAACATTTCCCTAAAATAATTGTGCATATGTTATAAATTATATATTTTAAATATTACATATATCATATATATGTGGTAAGAACTTGTGTTTATACTGTCAATCCAGCATAAAAGTTGACTAGAATTTATTTTTATGTATAACATGTAAATTAGTGTAAACATTTAGTTTTTAATCTAAAATGTTCAATTCTAAGAAAATAAATTATCATGCTCATTGTATAAATATTTTTAGACTTTTATGTAGTAAACATTCTCAAATTATCACAAAAGGAAGTCAATGTATACATGTGTTTGCTATAATATTAACTGAATATTCTAATAATAATGTCAGTTGGCAATTTGGATTAACATGGGTTTGTATCCTTAAGGTCTATAGTAAAGTCAACTATTTATTACTTTTAAATATAATCTTAATCTAAAAAACACATCTGATATATTTCAAAAATATCTATCTATATAGACATAAACATTGGTCAAATGTGCTAAATGTTGATAAAAATTTAAATTAAATAATATATAGTTAATAAATTAGTAACATCATAAACCCTAAATATAAAGAATCTCAAGGCTTTTGTTGTAGTCAAGTAACTTAAATTGGTTCTTGAGTTTCACTTATTAGAGTAAAAAAATTAATAATACATTATTTGTTTAGTTTTTCATTTGGTAAGTTGATAGACGATTTTGTGGTTGTATATGTCTCTCCTACTAATGCTAATTTAATTTGTATAAATATAAGTTACTGCATAAAACCTCCTACTGACTCGAATAAATTGGACCACCAAATACACAAGGCAATGTTCTAGTCATACGAAGGACCTCTACACATAGTAACTATAAACATGGACGCAAACAGGAATTCTAGTATTTGTAATGATAACATCAGCGTACACCAAATATACTCAATTCTTAATACAACTACTTGCCATATCAGTAAGTAAAGAACCCCTACAATAGAAGGAACCGTTAGCAGTACTGAAAACATTACTGGCACATCTGTGAAAGCAAATAAAACCTAGTTAGTAGAAAAATAATTATTATAATAAAAATGAGTGTGCTTTAGACCACACAACTGAAGTAAAACTTCTTTAGCTCCATCTAACTTATAGCTCCCTCTCAACTTCCGTTCGCCTCGCCCGATCACAATTTTCGTAAAGCTGTCGTCACGCATTGACCAGCTTACTCCCTAAGTCAAACGTGCATAAAGAAGTTTTACTTCAAAAATAATTAAAGTAATCAAGTACCTCTTTCACTGAGACTACCCTTCCGACCCAAAAATAGCCTAGCAGCTTCGATAACAAATAGGGCTACTAGTACTCCATAGTCTTGGCCCAGCCTTGTCCTATTTTTCTCCATATCGTCATATTTCCCACCGATCAATACAGACTTCAAGATTAGTGTACCTAATTCACAAGTAGCAAATAGTCCGAAGTAAAAAGAGTTTATATAAAGAAGTATTTCATACGCTAAACTTGAATTAACCATTGCTTATGAGATATTTAGATAATTTAAACCACTTGTTTTGGATAATTTTATAGAAGAAAATTGATTATATTGGAGAAAAATTTATAACAAAAAATTTAAAAATAGACCGAGGTTTGGCACAGATTATAGAAAAAGAATGTTGATCAATGTTGAATGATTGAATAATAATTTCATTTCCTTTTACTTGAAGTCTTGTATGTTGCCAGTTACATTAAAGGCTTATCGAAATTTTCTTGTATAACGACGATACTTTTTATGTTAAATATATACAAATTATTTAATTAATTTACATAATTTGACCTACTCAACTATTAACTACATTCAAAAGACGAATTGTTTATTAAATCAAATGCAATGGTAATATTTTTTACTTGGCTACACTAACAATAAATGTAAAGAACGATTAATAGTAAAGTCACACAGACTATACTTTTTTCATCTTCATACTTTAAGGTACGTTTACACGCTTGCCAAAGTTCGACAAGCATCCACAAGCCCAAGCGTTCACAAATGTCGCTTGGCATTTGGAAGTCGTTCGGACATCCAAGCATGGCGGACACTGAACATGTATTGGCTATTACGTTCGGTTTAATTTACTTTTATTTCAAATACAAGCTGGCTTTCCCATTAGCTCGACAAGACTTTATGATTAACGTCTTTGGGGTTCCAAATACATGGTTCGCTCTGATAATACTTCAAGAACATTAAACTCTCTTCATTCGACCAGCCACTTATTTTGAATAGAAACCTAGACGTGCGTTCGTCGCGAAATCACAGCAGCTAACAAACGCGCGCCAGCGTGTAAACACGTCTCAAGCGCTAGCCACAAACGCCCTTTGATTTGTATCAAAAAACCGACACTGATCCGGATAGGATACAAGCGTCCGCAAGTTCACGCAAGCCAAGTCAAACGGCCTCTTTACACGCTTGTGCTTGTCGATGCTTGTCAAGCCTTGGCAAGCGTGTAAGCGTACCTTTACGTTTACTGAGAGTTGAGCTTGAGACCGAGAGTGACACTTCACTAGTTCACATTTCACTCCTTTTCACTAGGCAACTTTGAAATTATTCTATTAATTATTACAGCAGTCAACGACGGACAACGACGTTATTGTCGGTCGTGTTGTAAATGAGTGCACGTGTAGTTAAAGTAACCTATTAATTTACTATGATTCATATTTTTTTTCATGAATTAATGGATGGTTAAAAATTAAGTGAAGATACAATTTATGAATTGACAGAGCTTGGTACGTATTTAATTTCTGGAATTCCACACATTTATCCACCACGCGTTCGTAAAAGCACGTTTTAACGAATTTAGATGTTCATTAAGTAATGTCGTTAGTATTTTTAATTTCATTTTCAATGTCTGATGTTAAATTATTGATCGTAAGATTTCAAAATAATAATTTTCCCTGAAATGTCCAACATTTAACGCATAGTTGCACCCAAGTCTTAGCAGTTTACCGTTTTGTTGATCCCGTTTGTTGTAAGATAAAAAGTACTTTGTTGGTGAATTGTTGACTAAAAATTTTCGAATTGGCAACCGTTAACAATTAATTACGTTATTAATGGTCTTTTATATACTTTACTATATAGTATTAGATATCAAATATGAAACAAGGGTTTATCGGTATTAAAATATTGAATTATCATATTCGTATATCGTGTAAAAAAAACATACTTTTCGAAAATTGTATCTATACCATAATCTTTTACATATTCGTGTTAATATTAAAATAAAATAAAAATACTTCAATTAAGTACCTAGTACAACTATCAGTATTTGTAAGAATTAATGAATTTTTCTTTATAGGAATTTTTTCGAAAATTTATGTGTAAGTAATCTTTGTTTTGTTAAAACAATTAGCTGCACAAAACACACCCTGGCCTTTGAAACATTATCATGAGTTATTATTATATTTGTATAAATGCAAACAGTCTGACAGTACATAAATTAGTTACTATGTACTTTGTACCACATATCTTATAATAAATGTTTTTGTAAGCTAATGAATGTTAAATCATTACTTATTATGATTAGCTTTAGGTAGGCAATTCCTAGCAGTAATCTGAGCATTAAAATAAATGCTTGATGACTGATTTCAAGTTGTATAGTAATTTAAGTACTATAAGTCATATTTTAAGTAATTTAATGTCCTGTCTTTTAAATAATTAGTCTTTAAAGTATAATAAAACCTAATAATGAACTTTAAAACTTTTTTATACACATTATTAATTATTTCGAAAATTTTGTAATATATTTATTAGTAGTTAATTAGCATCAGATATTTGTGTTACAGACGTACAATCAACAAAAAACTGACATAAATCACATCAAGAAGTAATATAAACTAGTAAAAAAAAATTGTTAAGTAAATACACTTTATCAAAGATTGCTTCTAAAGTAGTCATCAGATCTCAATTAAATTTTTAATGGGACTACTAGACAAGCATCAGCTTACGGTTAAAGTAAGAATCATTGAAAATTGTTTTACTCAGTGAAAAGTTATGCGATATATGTAATACAATGTAGGTCGATGAAAAAACAGAAGTAAATACGCATTGTTAGATATAAACTCGAAAAGTAGTTGTTAGATCTTAATTAATTTTACATGTCATGTCATACCAATTTTTGATTAAAAAATAAATCATTGAAATTGATCCATCCAGTCAAAAGTTCTAAGGATTTTTCTACTGCAGGTTGGCAGATATATTCCCTACTATGCGTAACAATCGCTATCAGGTGTAGGTACATGATAACAACCGGGACCGACAGCTTAACGTGCTCTCCGAGGCACGGTGGGGAGACCCACAAGAACTAAATCAGACTGGAAAAAAATATTTTTATAAACACAAATATCCACTAAGAGCGGGAATCGAACCCGCGACCGTTGGTGCTTAAGCGCCGCCGACACGGCACGCATCATTACACACGAGGGTCGTCGAGATTTTTACGTAGTATATTTTATTGATTAATCATAGATAATATAAACTACCAAGATTGGGATTGTAAATTCAGCTGTGATCAACTAGTAAGAAATGCACACTTTATCTTAAATATTAAAAAGGTTCAAATATACATACATTGTTCTTAAATATGTTATACATAAACACTGTTTTTTTTTTATTATTTCTTTTTATTCTTTATTTATTAAGTACATAAATATTATTTTTTGTAATTTTTCTTGTAGTGTATAGTAAGGAGTATTTATTATTATTATTATTATTGTTGTTGTATAAGAAATTTTAATACAGTTGCCATGTGAAAATATGGTAAAATTGGATCATTTATAGTGACGGTGCAATAACTTAAAACATCAATAAAGATATGTAATAAAATGTTGATAAGCTTTATTTATAGATTAAACTTGATAATGTTAAGTTTTATTGGAAGTCATAGTAATATTTTAAGCCAGGACAGTATTAATTTTATCCAAATACTTTATCATTATAAGCTACTTATTAGCTTATTTATCACTTAATTTCCCTAATAGGTAAAATTAAAGCATGTTTAAACATTAAACTCCTTCTTAATTTTAAATTATTAGTCAAAATATTTGTGTTTATTATTATAAACGTGCATATTCTATGTCATTGTTAAGTGTGTGTTAAGTGTTGCCTTCTTAAAATTACAGATACATAATTATGTTTATTTACTTTGTAGTAACCCTACTTAGTGCTATCTACAAATTAAATGTGGGTATTTCTAGCAAAACAAGCATAAAGGACCTTTCGTACTAACTTTCATCCCCCTTTTTATGTAATTGCAGAATTTAGAAAACTCATAGAAGAAGAATCTATATTTATAAAAATGAACGTTTGTATGTGTATATATGTACGCGCGCAGGGTACAGCTAATAATATAATAGAGTAAAAATCCTGATTATTTAATCTTAAAATCTTAGCACACTAATGTTAATTTATATTATTATAAAAGATAATGGATAATTTCAAGATTGTATTGTTTCTTTCAGAATAAAGCCAGCCCTCCACAGATGACCGTATCAGTTTTATGATAGTGGGTGTGATGGAGATGTCACACCAAGGCGGTGCGGAGGCGGAGAGCCTGCTCCGTTCGGAGCGGAGCGGCGTCATCATGCCTGGACAGAGACGTGAGTTATATCATTTTTTTGAAATATAGTCCGTGCCTCGAAACCTCGGCATTCTAGGCCTGGATTTCTAGATTTAAAGTCCCATTCACTAGCTGACATTGCCATCTTTGCTTTTTTCTTACTTTTCTAGGTGATAAACCAGTGGAAATTTTATGACAGATTGATAGGCAGTTGGTCATAAATGCTTTAACTTCTTCTGAACTTAACTTCTTGCGCTGCCTTCCTGATAGGAAAACTTTCATAGTTTCGTATTAATGAATTATGAGTAAAGCTGTACATTTATAGGTTTATTCGTACTTTATATTATTGCACTTTAAGACCATTTTTAAAATTTTTATGGTTATTTTATGGTTTTATGGACGCCGCGTTGGCGCAACGGTTACAGCCATGGATTGTATCTGTTGCGCTGGCGGTTGCGGGTTCGATCCCCGCACATGACAAACATTTGTATTGGCCATACAGGTATTTGCCGTGGTCTGGGTGTTTGTGCAGTCCTAGTGGGTCTCCCCACCGTGCCTCGGAGAGCACGTTAAGCCGTCGGTCCCGGTTGTTATCATGTACACCTGATAGCGATCGTTACTCATAGTAGGGAATATATCCGCCAACCCGCATTGGAGCAGCGTGGTGGATTAAGCTCTGATCCTTCTCCTACGTGGGGAAAAAGGCCTATGCCCAGTAGTGGGATATTACAGGCTGAGGCGTTGTGGTTTAAAGTGGTAATTTGCAATGGCAAACTTATGTTGAAAAGAGATCATTATCAGTCTACTCATCATGATCTAGTCTAGTGTAACGTAATTTCCATGTCTTTATTATGGAAAAAAATACTTTCACAAAGAGGTGGAACATTATGTGAGTTGTGGCTACAAATGTTAGATATCCGAAAAATTCTAATAATGGCAATTACGATATCATATTTCATAGATAGCCTGTAGGACTGTAGGTGATCCATATTAGGTTGTGCACAGCAGTTTTTGGTATTGAAAACGTGAAAGGATTCAGAAAGATTCAATGATAAATGCACACTCTTGCATTGACTATTAATAAGTCTAGAAATCTAAATGAGTTAGCACCTTTGGGACATTTTTGTTACGTGTGTATCGTTAGTCAGTCAGTGAACTATTGATTTTTAATTTATATCTAAATAATATTGGTTTAAAATATGTTTTGAAATGTTAGCGAAACATCTTAATATATATAAATCTCGTGTCACAATGTGTGTCCTCAATGGACTCCTAAACTAATTAACCGATTTTAATCAAATTTGCACACCGTATGCAGTTTGATCTAACTTGAAAGATAGGCTATATTTTATTTCGATATATACTCAAGTAAAAAAAATAAGGCGGTACGAAGTTCGCCAGGTCGGCTAGTACTACTATAGGTTTAATGCTGAATTTAATACTATAATTAGGTGTTAATAATTATTTAAAAAATATTCGTATAATTAATTCATTTTATAGATCATGATAATTAATATCAATATACGATGTTAAACTGCGTCAAATAAATTAAGTCGAATGTAGGTACAGAAATTGGTTATTAGTCGCACCCTAATCAAACTCTCCCAATAATTTCAAGAGTAGACCAGAATTTATATGTTAATTTGATGTTTCTAGAGTGTTTTAAGTATATTAAAATGTTTTTTTTTTGTTGTGCATATTTTATGTATCATTAGAGTATTAAATAATTTACTCGAAGATCATCCATTATAAAATTAACTCGTCGTATTAAGTATGTTATAAAGTCTTTACAAATAACTATGGATTACAGAAAGGAACATATAATTTGGTTTTCTGTAGTTCCTCAAATTTTTGTACGTGGTTGATAATTTAGTTGATGGCAGACATTAGCATTAATATGTTCCCAAACTGTTTAGTTATCGTATCTTAAACCTTAAGGTTTATAATTTTGTTCGACAATGAGCAAGCCGCGAACTGCAATTCACTTGACAGAGTGAGGTAGGGCTCAGCAGGAAATTTCCTGCTTCAAATGTGGAGTAGCCCGACTGGGGTAATACCTCGACCATACAGAAGGTCACAGCTAAATAATACTGCTTTCAAGTTGTGTTCCTGTTGGTGAGTAAGGTGACCAGAGCTCCTGGGGGAATTGGGGATAGGGTTGGCAACGCGCTTACGATGCTTCTGGTGTTGCAAATGTCTATATCTATAAGCTACGGTAATCGATTACATCAGGTGAGCCGTATACTTGTTAGCCAGCCAAGTTATATATAATATATAAATAAATTAAAAAAATAGATAGCAAACGAATGTGCTGTGTGGTTACGGCACTAAAGAATTTAGCCACCCCATCTCTTCCCGTGGGTGTCGTAAGAGGCGACTAAGGGATAGCACAGTTCCACTACCACCTTGGAACTTAAGAAGCCGACCGATGGCGGGATAACCATCCAACTGCTGGCTTTTTAAATTCACAGACCGAGGACGGGCAGCAGCGTCTTCGGTGCGACAAAGTCAGCCCTGCGGTCACCAACCCGCCTGCCCAGCGTGGTGACTATGGGCAAAAACCCCCATGAGTTCGAACCTAAAAATAAGGCCCTCAGTTCCCGGCAGCCCCACTATTCCCGGCTACGGCAGCGGCCGTGGTAACGGTGGGGTAGAGGGTGCTAAGAATCACCGGGGTACGGGAGGCTGCCATAGAAAAATATTCCTGGCTACGTATAATGGACGCACGCTACGGTTGGACCATCACCTCACCGAACTTGAGGTAGAACTTAGTCACATTAAGTGGAGCATACTGGGGTTGTCTGAAGTCCGAAGAGAGGGAGAGGACACGATGATCCTGGACTCCGGGCACTTGTTCTACTTCCGTGAAGGTGATGGGCTTTCCCAAGGTGGCGTCGGTTTTCTGGTTCACAAGACTCTCACTAACAACGTTGTGGAAGTCAGTAGTGTGTCGACCCGGGTAGCGTACCTTGTACTTAAGCTCACCGACAGGTACTCCCTGAAAGTGATACAGGTATATGCGCCGACCTCGGCACACTCTGACGATGAAGTCGAAGCCTTGTATGAAGATATTACAAGGGCCATACATGGCACTACTTCGACCTTCTACAGCGTTGTTATGGGAGACTTCAACGCTAAAGTGGGAGTACAAGGCCGCGACGGATCGAGCATCGGACCACACGGATTGGGGCACAGGAATCACAGGGGGCAGACGCTTGTCAACTTCCTCGAATCGGAGGGGCTCTTCTTGATGAACTCATTTTTTGAGAAGAAGCCCCAAAGGAGGTGGACATGGCAAAGCCCCGATACTGTGACGAGGAACGAGATAGATTTCATCATAGCGGATAAAAGGCATATATTCAGAGATGTCTCAGTGGTTAACAGGTTTAACACCGGCAGCGACCACCGGCTAGTACGGGGCACTCTGAATATATGTCTCCGAAAGGAGCGGACCCGCTTGATGAAATCTACTCTCCGACCTACGCTGCCCCAAATACTATGTGGCTCCGAGCAGTTTCAGTTGGAACTCCAAAACCGATTCGATTCGCTGGAAACTACTAGCGACGTGGACGAGATAACCGACAACGTGGTGAAGACGGTGTGTACACTGGGTCGCAGGCACTTTCCACCAACAAAGCCAACGAAGCAGTCCAAACTTTCTCCCGAAGCCTTGGATCTGATGCGGCAGAGGCGCGAGTTGCCGGCTGCTTCGCCAGAACAGAGGGCTCTTTCCAAGAGGGTACGGAAAATTATTCGCCGAGACCTCCTATGCTCAAATACGAGAGAGGTTGCTACTCTGATTGAGCAGAATAGGGGGTCCAAAGTTTTCCAAAGACCATTGGGGAGAAGCCTTCTTGCGAAGCTTAAAACAGCAGATGGCAGAACCGTCTGCTCTCGCCCTCAGGTCCGAGAAGAGGTTGAGAATTTTTATGGACAGCTGTACTCGTCGAGCGCACGCAAGCCTGCGACTTGGGACACCGAAGATCCACGGGCACCATTGTTGCGCCATTATTCGGAGTGTATCCCGGACTTCGAAGAGGATGAGATTGGTGCAGCGCTCGGGCAGCTTAAAAACGGAAGGGCCCCGGGGGATGACGGAGTTACCACTGAACTCCTTAAAGCCGCAGGGCGACCTGTCCTGAAAGCCTTGGCAAGACTATTTAACGCCGTCATCCACCGAGGTACCACGCCGGAGGCGTGGTCCAGGAGTGTGGTGGTGCTGTTCTTTAAGAGAGGCGATAAGTCTCTGTTAAAGAATTACAGACCGATCTCACTTCTGAGCCACGTCTATAAGCTGTTTTCGAGGGTTGTTACGAATCGTCTCGCCAGAAGACTCGACGAATTCCAACCACCAGAGCAGGCTGGGTTTCGAAATGGCTACAGCACCGTGGACCACATCCATACTGTTCGGCAGATTATCCAAAAGACGGAAGAATATAATCAACCGCTGTGTATGGCATTTGTGGACTACGAGAAAGCCTTCGACTCCGTCGAGACCTGGGCTGTCCTGGACTCTCTGCAGAGATGTCATATCGACTGGCGATATATCGAAGTACTAAAATCTATGTACGACGCGGCGACGATGACCGTTCATGTCAATGACCAAAGAACAAGACCTATTTCCCTCCGGCGCGGGGTAAGACAGGGTGATGTAATATCACCGAAACTGTTTACCACTGCGCTAGAGGATGTTTTTAAGACCTTGGATTGGGGGGAACGGGGCATCAACGTCAACGGTGAATTCATCTCTCACCTTCGTTTCGCCGACGATATTGTCATCTTTGCGGAGACGCTGGATGAGTTAGGCCAAATGTTGGCCGGCCTAAACGAGTCCTCCCGACGTGTCGGTCTCTGTATGAACTTGGATAAGACGAAAGTTATGTTTAACAACCAAGTCATACCGATACCGGTATCGGTCGATGGTACCCTTCTCGAAGTTGTTCAGGATTATATTTACCTAGGCCATACTATCCAACTAGGCCGCAACAACTTCGAGAAGGAGGCCGATAGGAGGATTCGGTTGGGCTGGGCGGCGTTTGGCAGACTTCGTCGAGTCTTCACTTCGAAGATTCCGCAATGCTTGAAGACAAAAGTTTTCGAGCAATGCGTCCTGCCTGTGTTAACATACGGAGCCGAGACGTGGACACTGACCAAGGGACTGGTCCACAAGTTTAAAGTCGCTCAACGTGCAATGGAACGGGCTATGCTTGGGGTCTCTCTCAAAGACAGGATTAGAAATGAGACTATCCGCGAGAGAACGAAGGTAACCGACATAGCCCACAGAATTAGCAAGTTGAAGTGGCAGTGGGCTGGTCATCTGTGTCGCAGGACCGATGGCCGTTGGAGTAGACGGGTCCTAGAGTGGAGACCGCGTCTTGGCAAACGCAGTGTGGGACGTCCTCCGGCCCGTTGGACCGACGATCTACGTAAAATTGCCGGTGTAGGCTGGATGAGGATTGCGGAAGACCGGGATGTGTGGCGCGAACTGGGGGAGGCCTATGTCCAGCAGTGGACTGCGATAGGCTGAAGTGTTGTTGTTGTTGAAACGAATGTCGGTATTTAAATGTCAGCACTTGTAATCCGTTTAGCATTGATAAGCAAAACTCATTGAGAGTCAAGGTTGTATTGATGACGTCAACACGTTAATTTAGTATTATTTCGATACCAACAATTTATACTACGCCAACTCGAATTTTCGATAAGTCGGTTTTCTTAATGCAACTTGAATAAATGTGTTTTTTTTTTGTAATAATAAAAATTATGAAATTGCAATGAATAAATTAACTACTAAAGATATCAAATTTCAAATAAGTTTCTTAATTAATATAAAAGGTATCACGTTTTTCCCTTTTATAAGCCTCTATTTTAAAGTTCATTTTTATGAGTTAGCTTAATATAAATTTCTGGTGTCGATTTAATCGCTGAATTGAAAGTGAATTTTTTTAGTGTTCAACAAAAAACGGTTCTTGTGTATGTGTCTGGTGACAACCGTTCTAGTTTAGAGGTCACCTAAATTCCTGATTGGGATAGATTTGTACAATATTTTTTTTTTCTGGTTGTCTGGGTGTATGTATGGCTGAATATCCTCGTGATTCTCATTATCATGTCGCGGAAGCAAGAGGAGCTTGAAAGCATTTCCCAGGGCTAAAAAAACTGGATAAAATATAATATGCACATGCTGGGGAGCTTAGTAGATTAAGCTCGGATCTCTTATATAAAAACGAGGCGTTTACCTAATAGTGGCTATAGGCTGATTTAGTTCAATATATGAACAGTTACCGTAGTAGTTATGTTACAAAAATAATTTTATATTAAATCTTTAAAACGTGGAATGTAGGGTGGAAATTACACAACTACTTAATCAAAGCAGGATGTTTATTATGTATATTCAGAAGCCGAAATGTTTTTGTTGGCCGAACTAGTTAATACATTTATGACACCAGAAAATACAAAATAAGTGTATGAGTATTTTATTTGCAAATTTACACGCCATTTGACGATATTTATAATGCAAATATTACATATGCAAGCAGATAACGCCCTAGTCATTAAATTTAATAATCCTGCTGCATTAAAAAAATGTTTCTTCACGCCATTTTTATAATTCTATGCAAAAGTTCTTGCATAATGAAAAATTACGAAAATTGAGCAGAAAATTGAAAAATGTCAAGAAACAATTACACAAGATAGAGCGTCTTTCGGCTTAGCTAGTAAGTAGACATTACAGATACAGTACATTATACAAGACCATGCAATTAGATCATGTATTTCATGTTGTACACTGTTCGGTCTAGGTTATCGTAGCAGCTATCAGTTTAACATAACAATGTTGTTTACTGATGGATTCATATTACTACTACATTACTAGTATAATCCTTTCTTACTTACTACGACAATA
Source organism: Melitaea cinxia (assembly GCF_905220565.1). NCBI lineage: Eukaryota > Metazoa > Arthropoda > Insecta > Lepidoptera > Nymphalidae > Melitaea > Melitaea cinxia. The sequence goes on from NC_059416.1 coordinate 4,777,851, forward strand.
CTTGAGAACTTCTGCATTATAAGGCTTAAAATAAAAAAGGTATCAGTATAAAATTAATGTCTCACGGTAAATGAAAGGTCAGTCGAAAAAGTTAGTAGGTTCTTTTACTTTAACTTTCCATCATTTTCATAACAAACTTATACAAATTTTTACTTGCGAATTGAATTTGATTACGAATTGGATTTTAAAGTTACCAAAAGTTCAAAAATTATTATTATGTTCTAACTTTAAAATGACATGAAGTAAAAAGATTATACCAACTTTGCCAAGACGGTGATGTCATTACGGCTCCGTTCCCTTAAAAAACGGTAATGCCGATAAGATAAAATTTCAAAATATCGACCTTAGTTTATAATCGGTGTTAGTATGGGATTTAAATATGGTACCGATATTATTTTTACTTGTGTCGATATTTTTATATACTTTAAAGGCCGGTTCCTATATTGAAATAATCCTGTTTGTTCTCACATAAAAAGAAAAAGACTTCAAATACAGTTTTTTGTGAATATCTCAAAACTACTTGTCAGACCTCATTCAAATTTGACATGACAAGCACCAGCTTTCGAAACAAAAAAAAAAAAAAAAGTCATCAAAATCGGTACTCCCTAAAACGGTTCGTTTTTAGCCGATTGGTTTAATTTAGAACATATAGTTGATTAAATTTCGAATTTTACGAATAGTTCTTTGAATATCTCCCATTCTAAAGTATCCAAGACATAATGAAGGCGCCTTACCTACTTGAAAAAAGTTTTCTTAAAACTTCGCTTATGATTTTTTAAGTATTATGGATGTTTTGGTGGAAGATGAATTTTGTTTCGTTTTGTTTTTTTTGTTTTTTTATATATATAGTTGTTGTAATGGGAGTATTTTTTAAAATAAATCATTTTGACAGGCAGACTGAATTCCAATGTATTGATATAGGTAGCTTTTAATAAACTAACATCGTACTTGTGGGCGCGTCATTAATCTAGACTACATCTTTATCACCTACTTTTTTTTAACGATTTACTTTTTCTTTATACTTTATATAATAAAAATATGACATTTTTAATCTTGTAGTAGCGTCTATCTTATCTAATCGTATCGTGAGATAGAGTATAATATTTTATGATCTTTACTTAAGAACAATTACAAACTTTAAAATATTATTATTATTTTATGGTATTTAAAAATACCACTTTTTATAACTTCATTCCGTTAACAACAGTAACACAATAATTACATCTTTATTTAAATTAAAATACCTTCATGGTAATAAATTGGTTTTTTGTCTCTAAAAGTAAATTTCCGTTGTTCGCAAACCGCTTAATCTTAGGTGGTTTAGAATTGTTTATATCTTTTATTTTTAGCAGTTTGTTTATCGATATATTAGGAAATTATGTTACGAAAAATCAATATATGAAAAAATTTTGAGCATAGAGTCGGAATAGCTTGTAATATCAAGATACCGGGGCGAGTCGCTAGTATTTATATAAATAAATACTTATAGGAAGCTATCAGCGGGTGCTATTTTACTTCTATTGACGGGACCCAAGATAGGATAGGACACCTAATGAGAAAAAATACTTGTATGTAATTTCTCATCAACCGTAAAAAGACCCAAAGTTTATTGGATTTCATGACGCTGAAACTAGCAGCCACTCTTTATATCTCTGCTTCTAAACAACAGATTGATTTGTAACTTTACACAAATTAGTATCGTTTGTTCATCTAACTATGGAAAAAAATCCAAAGGGTAAATACCACCCCTTCTATTTTTTTTTAAATTTAAAAACTAAAAAAGGAGGTTAATTCGATATAAAAGCTAAAAAATTAATGTTACTAAGCATAAAATAGGGTCAAAATTTGAAAACAAAGGTAATTTATAATAACAAGAAAGATTATAAAAAAAAAATTACTTTAATTTTTTTTTATTTTGGGATTTTTTCTAAGCAGACGATTAAATAAAATTTATTAAAGTTATCATATCTCGGCTCATAGACACTGCATTTTGTTGTAACTTTGCAGAAACCTTTTCTTTACTATCAAGAAAAGATAAGACAATTTTCAAAGCGGATACTCAACCCCTTCTATTTATTTTTTATTTTATTTTTTTCTCTAAGACAACGCCTATGTACCATTTCTTCAAATGTCTATATCTCTGCTTGTGGACACTACATTTTGTTGTAACTTCGTAGAAACCTTTCTATTACTATCAAGAAACGATGATAAAAATTTCAAAAGGGATACTCAATCCCTTCTATTTTTTTTTTTTCTCTAAGACAATGCCTATATACTACTTTTTCAAATGTCTATATCTCTGCTCGTGGACACTACATTTTGTTGTAACTTCGTAGAAACCTCTCTATTACTGTCTAGAAATGATGATAAAAATTTCAAAAGGGATACTCAATCCCTTCTATTTTTTTTTATTTATTTTTTCTCTAAGACAATGCCTATATACTACTTCTTCAAATGTCTATATCTCTGCTCGTGGACACTACATTTTGTTGTAACTTCGTAGAAACCTTTATATTACTATCTAGAAACGATGATAAAAATTTCAAAAGGGATACTCAATCCCTTCTATTTTTTTTAATTTTTTTTTTTTCTAAGACCGCCTATGTACCATTTCTTCAAATGTCTATATCTCTGCTCGTGGACACTACATTTTGTTGTAACTTCGCGGAAACCTTTCTGTTACTGTCTAGAAACGATGATAAAAATTTCAAAAGGGATACTCAATCCCTTCTATTTTTTTTTATTTTTTTTTTTCTCTAAGACAACGCCTATGTACCATTTCTTCAAATGTCTATATCTCTGCTCGTGGACACTACATTTTGTTGTAACTTCGTAGAAACCTTTATATTACTATCTAGAAACGATGATAAAAATTTCAAAAGGGATACTCAATCCCTTCTATTTTTTTTAATTTTTTTTTTTCTCTAAGACAACGCCTATGTACCATTTATTCAAATGTCTATATCTCTGCTCGTGGACATTACATTTTGTTGTAACTTCGTAGAAACCTCTCTATTACTGTCTAGAAATGATGATAAAAATTTCAAAAGGGATACTCAATCCCTTCTATTTTTTTTTATTTTTTTTTTCTCTAAGACAATGCCTATATACTACTTTTTCAAATGTCTATATCTCTGCTCGTGGACACTACATTTTGTTGTAACTTCGTAGAAACCTTTATATTACTATCTAGAAACGATGATAAAAATTTCAAAAGGGATACTCAATCCCTTCTATTTTTTTTAATTTTTTTTTTCTCTAAGACAATGCCTATATACTACTTCTTCAAATGTCTATATCTCTGCTCGTGGACACTACATTTTGTTGTAACTTCGCAGAAACCTTTCAGTTACTGTCTAGAAACGATGATAAAAATTTCAAAAGGGATACTAAACCCCTTCTATTTTTTTTAATTTTTTTTTTCTCTAAGACAACGCCTATGTACCATTTCTTCAAATGTCTATATCTCTGCTCGTGGACACTACATTTTGTTGTAACTTCGCAGAAACTTTTCTGTTACTGTCTAGAAACGATGATAAAAATTTCAAAAGGGATACTCAATCCCTTCTATTTTTTTTTATTTTTTTTTTTTTCTCTAAGACAACGCCTATGTACCATTTCTTCAAATGTCTATATCTCTGCTCGTGGACACTACATTTTGTTGTAACTTCGTAGAAACCTTTATATTACTATCTAGAAACGATAATAAAAATTTCAAAAGGGATACTCAACCCCTATGTACCAACCGCCTATGTACCATTTCTTCAAATGTCTATATCTCTGCTCGTGGACACTACATTTTGTTGTAACTTCGTAGAAACCTTTATATTACTATCTAGAAACGATGATAAAAATTTCAAAAGGGATACTCAACCCCTTCTATTTTTTTTATTTTTTTTTCTCTACGACAATGCCTATATACTACTTTTTCAAATGTCTATATCTCTGCTCGTGGACACTACATTTTGTTGTAACTTCGTAGAAACCTTTATATTACTATCTAGAAACGATGATAAAAATTTCAAAAGGGATACTCAACCCCTTCTATTTTTTTTATTTTTTTTTTCTCTAAGACAACGCCTATGTACCATTTCTTCAAATGTCTATATCTCTGCTCGTGGACACTACATTTTGTTGTAACTTCGTAGAAACCTCTCTATTACTGTCTAGAAATGATGATAAAAATTTCAAAAGGGATACTCAATCCCTTCTATTTTTTTTTAATTTTTTTTTTTCTCTAAGACAACGCCTATGTACCATTTCTTCAAATGTCTATATCTCTGCTCGTGGACAATAAAACAAATAGAAGGGGTTGAGTATCCCTTTTGAAATTTTTATCATCATTTCTAGACAGTAATAGAAAGGTTTCTACGAAGTTACAACAAAATGTAGTGTCCACGAGCAGAGATATAGACATTTGAAGAAATGGTACATAGGCGTTGTCTTAGAGAAAAAAAAAATTAAAAAAAATAGAAGGGGTTTAGTATCCCTTTTGAAATTTTTATCATCGTTTCTAGACAGTAACAGAAAGGTTTCTGCGAAGTTACAACAAAATGTAGTGTCCACGAGCAGAGATATAGACATTTGAAGAAGTAGTATATAGGCATTGTCTTAGAGAAAAAAAAAATAAAAAAAATAGAAGGGGTTGAGTATCCCTTTTGAAATTTTTATCATCGTTTTTAGATAGTAATATAAAGGTTTCTACGAAGTAACAACAAAATGTAGTGTCCACGAGCAGAGATATAGACATTTGAAGAAGTAGTATATAGGCATTGTCTTAGAGAAAAAAAAAATAAAAAAAAATAGAAGGGATTGAGTATCCCTTTTGAAATTTTTATCATCATTTCTAGACAGTAATAGAGAGGTTTCTACGAAGTTACAACAAAATGTAGTGTCCACGAGCAGAGATATAGACATTTGAATAAATGGTACATAGGCGTTGTCTTAGAGAAAAAAAAAATAAAAAAAATAGAAGGGGTTGAGTATCCCTTTTGAAATTTTTATCATCGTTTTTAGATAGTAATATAAAGGTTTCTACGAAGTTACAACAAAATGTAGTGTCCACGAGCAGAGATATAGACATTTGAAGAAATGGTACATAGGCGTTGTCTTAGAGAAAAAAAAATAAAAAAAATAGAAGGGGTTGAGTATCCCTTTTGAAATTTTTATCATCGTTTCTAGATAGTAATATAAAGGTTTCTACGAAGTTACAACAAAATGTAGTGTCCACGAGCAGAGATATAGACATTTGAAGAAGTAGTATATAGGCATTGTCTTAGAGAAAAAAAAAATAAAAAAAAATAGAAGGGATTGAGTATCCCTTTTGAAATTTTTATCATCATTTCTAGACAGTAATAGAGAGGTTTCTACGAAGTTACAACAAAATGTAGTGTCCACGAGCAGAGATATAGACATTTGAAAAAGTAGTATATAGGCATTGTCTTAGAGAAAAAAAAAAAAATAGAAGGGATTGAGTATCCCTTTTGAAATTTTTATCATCGTTTTTAGACAGTAATAGAAAGGTTTCTGCGAAGTCACAACAAAATGTAGTGTCCACGAGCAGAGATATAGACATTTGAAGAAATGGTACATAGGCGTAGTCTTAGAGAAAAAAAATATTAAAAAAAAATAGAAGGGATTGAGTATCCCTTTTGAAATTTTTATCATCGTTTCTAGACAGTAACAGAAAGGTTTCTGCGAAGTTACAACAAAATGTAGTGTCCACGAGCAGAGATATGATTACTTTCACAAATACAATATAATTGCCTCCTTAGGGAAATTGCAATATTAAAAAAATAATCAAAGTGGATTATTTATTTTTTTACCTTTTTTTCTAATTTTTTTTAATATTCTAAACGACCTTTGATTTAAATTTTAACCTTATTTCATGTTTAAAGACATAGATTTTTTGCTTTTATATCGAATTAACCTCCCTGTTTGGGTTTTTAAATATAAAAAATAGAAGGGGTGGAATTTACCCTTTAGATCTTTTTCATAGCGAGATGATATAACGTCACTAATTTCTGTACAGTTACAACTTAATCTGTTGCTTTTTTAAGAGATACAAAGCGTGGCTTCTAGTTTCAGTGTCATTTAATTTTGGCTGCTAGCTGCTAGCTGCTAGTTTCAGTTTCATTGGATTTCTTACAGGTCATTTGAAAGTAAAAAAAAAATATGTATTCAACAAACAAATTGCTCTATCTTATTGGATAATATATCACGCTTCACGAAAGACTGAACGAATGCACTCCACACATAGGTGAAGATGAGTTTTAAATGGACGTTTCCTTATAGTTTATTGTCTAATCTTTCTCATCCGACAAATTTGATCGATGGACAACGAGTACAAGGGTTATTAGGTACTTATTCTGAGGCTACTATTTATTCCAGACCCATAAATGGATATAACGCAGTTGTTATTGTAAACTGTAGGTATATGTATATTCCTCAGAATTTATTTACCAGAGTACGAGAGTATTTTACTAAGTAGTAGTATGTCGGAAATATTTTTCTCCGTAATACGTTACACATATCAGCTGATTCGTCATGTTCTATCTGTATAATAATTTATATATTCCCGTTGTTTTTATGTTAAAATTTATCTTTACTTTTATAGTTTTAATGGTGTCTAGTAATACAGTAACTATTTGTTAATTCAAATATATTAATACTACAATGTTTCAAAATTTGGTAAGATTAGATTTATTTTCAACATGATGTTGAGAGCATATCATCTATGCTATTATACAGTTGAAAATTTTGTTTTAACGCGCTAATCTCAGGAACGACTGGTTCGAATTGATTTTTTTTTGTGTTGCCCATTCATTGAGGAAGGACTTTTTGTTCAAATTAATGCTCGTAAAACCGCGGGGGACAGCTAGTATTATCATAAAAAAACATATTACTAATGATTTTAGATATCTCCATGTAACAGTTTTTGTGCATAGTTTCACTTAAGCGCAATCTTATCTATCCAAATAAATAAAAACACTCTATACAAATAAATAAAATTGGAGTGTCTGTTTGTAAAATTAAAATAACTGCTTTTACTAAATGCATATGGATGTATATACGGTACATATACCAAAATGACATTTTTTACAATTTTTGTCTATCTGTCTGTCTCTGAAACGGCTGGATTGATTTTGACGGGACTTTCACTGGCCGATAGCTGATGTAGTAAGGAGTAACTTAGGCTACTTTTATTTTAGAAACTTATTTTATATTGTATTTAACTCTGAGAACTGAAAAATAACTTTTTTGTTAAATTCCATGCGGACAAAGTCGCAGACACAGCTAGTTTGATATAAAAAAACCATGATATTTTCACACTTTTCAAAGAAGCTGTTCGTGTTTTCTTATTTTTACCAAATAAGTCGTGAAACGTTAGCGGTGGTTTTTTTTCCGAGGCTCCTAACTTTCACCTCGACCAGTTAAGACTGATCTCATAGATAAAAGTTACATTGAGATACCTTTATCACCAAGCAAACTTCGTCGTCCGAGTTTTAGTGTTTTTTCTTCTTGTACTGATCATGAAAATGATTGAATAAATGTTACTTATCAAGAAAAAAAGGAAACCGAAAATATAATTAATAATTTTTTTTTCTCTTATTTAATTACAAAAAAAAAAGATATATCTGGTGAAATCACCAAACCTATTTTTGCAGTAATAACCCGTAATACTTCATTTCATAAAACGCGATATATCGTGACTTTAGGATATAATAACTATCGAAAACAAAATCCCTAAAAAATAGGTACCTACAAACTTTCTAACTCCATTTTTTACACATTATTGTCTAATTTACAGAACTTATAACACTTGAGTGTTCTGTATGTTATCAAAATCATATAAATAGAGAACTTCTGTCACCCTATCGTCTTGTCCACGTTAAATACTAATTATTAATTCATGTAGGCGTAGATAACGCGATGAAGCCCTTGTTAACAGTATTTCGCAGAATGACCTATAGGTCACCGCTTATGAAGATACAACAGGACAATAAGTCCATTTAGTACATCATAAATATTCGCTCATATCTAGAGTTATATAAAAATAATTGTGTTTGCTCGCAAACGAAAAAAAAACCGACTTCAATTACATCGACAAGTAATACAACGTAGATCGACGAAAACTTAGTCAAGCAACTACGCGTTATCAAAGATTACTCAAAAAGTAGTTATCAGATCTCGATAAAATTTATATGTGACCACATGATAAACATCAGCTTTCGATTAAATTAAAAATTATCAAAATCGGTACACCCAGTAAAAAGTTATTACGGATTTTCAAGAGTTTCCCTCAATTTCTCTGGGATCCCATCATCAGATCCTGGTTTCCTTATCACGGTACCAAACTAGGGATATCCCCTTTCCAACAAAAAAAGAATTATCAAAATCGGTACATCCAGTAGAAAGTTATGTGGTATAATACAACGTAGGTCGACGAAAAAAGCGTCAAGTAAAAACGCATTATTAGATATAACTCGAAAAGTAGTTGTTAGATCTCAAATAAATTTAAATGGGACCAATTGGCACACACCACCTTTCGATTAAAACAAAATTTGTCGAAATCGGTCTACCCGGTCAAAAGTTCTGATGTAACATACATAAAAAAAAAAAAAATACAGTCGAATTGAGAACCTCCTCCTTTTTTGGAAGTCGGTTAAAAATGTTTCGTTAAAAACATGTTTGTCATGGAGTGTCAGTGTCACGCTACTACGCACAGGTGTAGATCGGTTTCTTGAACTAGCTAACTTTATTCAAATAGGTTCCAAAAGCACATTCGAATCCGTCATTTTACAAATTATTACTTATGGTTAACAGTTATTCATCAGTTCATTTCAAAATGTAGATTCTGCTGAGAAGAATCGGCAAGAAAATTCGTAGTTACTTTTTAAAAATAATACTATACATGTTAACCAGCGGTAATGCAGGTAAAATCGCAAGGGATGACTAGAGCTACCATTAATTTCAAAACAAACCTTACATTTTACCGGAGTGACTTCAACGCCATTAATTTTAAATGCTTTAAATTACCGACATTAGCAAGCGTCGCATTTTAGTGACCTTTTACTTTTAACACGTATTTCACTATAATATATTGAAAGCGTCTAATGTGAAATTTTCGATTTGGTCTCTTCACCCACACGTCGATGTTAACCTTCAACTTTAAATGGGTTTTGATATGTAAATTTTGTAATATAAAGCTCTAGGTAAAGGTTGCGCAAGTAAGTTGAAGTGAGGGAACGAAGTGAAGTCGACAGTTTCTATTAGACTTATTATATGTGGGTATTATTTATGAATGTGAGTGAATAGGCCACGCAATACTTTAACGTAATGTCGTGGGTTTGAGTCAGTGAACGCTTAATTTTTACATGCGAAAAGATCATATCGGCTTCGAGGAAAGTATATTTGAGTCATGTGCACCAATATCAGTATAGTTTATCCTAATTTCGTGACGGATTCCTTTTCATTGTTCCAGTAGCTTTCTTCAAAAGAAGATAGACATTTGCCTAGCAATGGGATGCAAATAGGTATTGTCTATAAGACATGCTTACAAAATACGTTTAAACTTAAAAATTAAACAAAAATAAATAGATAATTAAGAATAGAGAATTTGAAATTCGCTCTTAATAATTGTGTTTGCTGGCAAACGAAAAAAAACCGACTTCAATTACATCGACAAGTAATACAACGTAGATAGACGAAAAAATAGTCAAGTAAATACGCATTATCAAAGATTACTCCAAAAGTTTTAATTAGATCTCGATGAAATTAAAATGTGACCGCATGATAAACACCGGCTTTCGATTAAATTAAAAATCATCAAAATCGGTACGCCCAGTAAAAAGTTATGCGGATTTTCGAGGGTTTTCTCGATTTCTCTAGGATCCCATCATCAGATCCTGGTTTCCTTATCATGGTACCACACTTAGGATATTTCATTTTTAACAAAAAATTATTATCAAAATCGGTTCATAAACGACGAAGTTATCCCCTAACACACACGCACACACACACACACACACACACACACACACATATATATATATATATATATATATATATATACACATATATATGTATGTATGTTAGGGGATAACTTCGGTATATATATATATACATACGGTCGAATTTAAATCCTCCTTTTTAGAAGTCGGTTAAAAATAGAATAGGTACGTTTATTTAGTATGATTCTAAATTTGTTCCTATAATACACCTCTGTATTATCTGTATATCCTTGATGTAGAAACGATTCACTTATTAAGCGAAAACCCTTCAAAGGGAAAATTCATTAACAATACTTAAGTCAAACCCATCTCCATTGTCTCAGTCGAGATAAAATTGAATTTATAGCCACAGTGTATAATAATAGATCTTGTCATTGAATATGTATTGTCTTTATTTTAATTATAAGCCAATTTAACCTCATTATTTTCATCTCGACACGATTGAAATAAATTTGACGAAAATAGTCCTATAATATTTTTTTTTGTTACGAGGTCTGGGGGATAATACTCGTGAGTAGAAAGTAGTAACTATATAATGGCGTTTATAGTGATTTGACATTGTTTTGACAATTTTTATAGATTCAGGCTAGGGGTATAGGCCTCTTTCTCTATCTATTAGTAGGATTTTCTTTAACTAATTCACTAAAATTCACGACATTCCACCTGCCACCAATACCAAAATAAAACTTAAGACGATAAATATGAGGTGCATATTTTGTTCTACCGTCGTCCTTTGACGTCGCCCTTTGCTCTTTCAAGCTTCGAGAGCCCTCGATACCTCCGACGCGTAAGAGCACTATCTAGACAATGCGTTCTCGTGCAGCTATTTCCCATTGCATGTTTTTTTTTCGCTTCTCTCTAGGTTAGTGAACTTTCTTCTTTGACACCAATTGAAAAGCAACCAAGTCAACTTTTTTATCTTCAATATTTGTAATTCAATAATTGTAGTGAACTTGACATTGAGTTCTGTCAATTTTGTGATAATTTTATTATAGCTAATACAGTGCTCGCTAATTATATGATAATTTGGTAAAATAAAACACAATGTCACCTGTTCTGGTCTAGTCCTATGTGTAAGTCACCTTAACGCCGTGTGATGCAGATTTTTACATTTCCAAAAAAAAAAATGCTCTCATGCATTATTTATAAGCTCGTGTAAAGCTACATTATAGTTATGTTTCTAGTTTATTACACTCTCTAAAAGCTGACGCAGGTCGGTAATTAAATTTGTAAATTTCCTGTAGTTGACCTGAAAGTTTAACGTAGATAAAAATTCTGTGAAAGTACTAATTACATTTGCATTTTCTATGAATTTTTAAAGTGTTAAGATTTAATGTGAAATCACACTTTTTTAAACGCCTTTAGGTAACCAACATTAAACTTGGGTATGTAACTGTACGTTTATTTAAACATAAAACTACAATGGAAATGAGTCACAATAAATTCCAATCAGCAGGGTTGTCATTTTAAGAAGAAATAAAATAAGGCTCACTAGGTTTCTAGGCCACCGTCTCGCCAATGAATGCGAGTGCATGGCACCCCTATTTTTCTTTGTTGAATGATAGTGTTTTTCTTCGACGTTACGGATCGCATAGTAACTGTATGATAGAACTATTTCTTTAATAGGTATAATGAAATATATAGGTACATTACTAGTTGACTTGACGAACTTTCAACCACCATTTTTTTAAATGAATTTATATTATTTATTTCAACTACGATTTTTTATCAATTTTTATTTATGCTAACCCTGTTCAGACAATAGCGAACACAAAAAACATGAATTATCGAATTGGGTGCAGTCGTTCGGTCATTATGCGACACACATACCTTTCGACTATTAATTTTAGTGTATTCTATCTATATATTATTAAGTTTATATTATTGTATACAAATAGTTTTATTTTTAAAATTAACCTTGGTAGTTGTAATTGAGGACAAACTAGTATAAATTTGCATCAATATTAATAAAATCGAGATGAGGATGAATCAGATTTATGGAAATCGTGACATGGTTACGGCAGTTCTGTGACGCTCAAGAATTAAAACAAAAACAACATTGTTTTGTTTAAGTAACTTAAACTTTACTTTAGTAACTTCTGCCATACTCGAGATTAAATTATGCGTCGGCTGCAATTCAGGGCGGTTGGTATAAATGGCTTTATAATAACGCAACTGGGACGAAGCTTAAAATTCTCTGCCACTCCCTATTTTATCACCGACGACCATTATAGGCTGCCGTGCACTGCCGCAGACATCTGCAATATCCGCGGTAATTTTTCCTGAAAGTATTTCATCTATGCTCTAATTACTAATAATAAATTGTTATACGTTTAGTAAATAAAATATGTAATAGAAAAACAGTTTTTATTGTCTTGACATAGAAGTACATATTTAAAAATAAATATAGGACATTTGAGTGTTTCTTGATTTCTAAGAATAGGTTTTAGGGCATATTATCTCCACATCAGCATTATGCAGTCCACTACTGGACATAGGCCTCCACAAGCTCACGCCAAAAATGGCGTGAACTCATGTGTTTTGCCCATAGTCACCACGCTGGGCAGGCGGGTTGGTGACCGCAGGGGCTAGCTTTGTCGCACCGAAGACGCTTACTTACTTTAGACGAAGATATTATCTTACCATCGCAATATTTAGGGTTTCATAATCAATAGAACCCTATTATCTTTGGAACCTTTAAAATTTCAAAATTAAGAATACGGAATATTCATAAATATTATAGATAAAAAATACATTCATATAATATATTCATAAGAATAGAACGTGTTTTGTGTAGCGTTTTTTTTTATTAATTAATTCGCACTTGCTTTGCAAAATCTTTTTAGGTTGTTTCTATTGAAATTAATTATGAAAAAAAAATGACGATGACATGTTACACAGAAACCAAGAAGCATTCTTGAAGTTACAGAAAAAAATCAACATAATAGTTTTTGGTGAATTTTTCAAGTTCAATATCACGATGTTTTTTAAAGACATTTTAAAATTTGAAAATAAGTATAATGTATTCTCTTTTATGTCATGGCATACAAAAGCATAAGTAAGAAAAAATAACAACTATACGAGTAATAGCTTAATTAGCTAATAAATATCGTTATATCACCAAATCACTACTACTCGTTTTAAGTACATGTTTCAAATTTGTTTATTTTTTAATTAATCTGTGGTAAATATAATTTTAATCATTGTTGCTAATGTCGATACCAAAATCGAACACTACTAAAAGTTATTATAAACTTTTACATTAATATATCCTGATTAAGTATCAAACTTCAATGTGCGCACTAAAATTGGTGAAATGACCTTTGTGATATTAATCTAATGGCACTTGTATGGCAAATGTATCGCCGTAAATAAATTAGGTTCAGCTATCGTGTCAGACTATATCGTAATTGACGACAAATTTCCGATCGATATAATTTTGTACAAGTATGCCTAGAATAAGCAATAATCTGACTTGAACATAAATACAGTTAAAGCATTATATTTTTAAACGCATATATACATTGCAAAAAAGAAAGATTTTTCAAATTACTCCAAAATGGGCGAAATAGAGGATAAAACTTTGTGTTTACATCGGCTTTTTCTCTATTTTTAATTTGGAACGAAAATATTTATAGGTTTTAAAAAAGAAAAAGCTTCTTACAACGTTTTGTTAATAAACCTGTCTCAAGGTTGCAAATAGTTAGCGTTCAGTTGTTTCAAATAAACGTAGGATCTTCTATGTCACATGAACAATAAATATTCAATAAAAACCTAAGCAGTTACGTAAGTTTTTTATGAGACACGACAAAATAATTTACTGTTTGTTAAGTTTGACTTGTGTAACAACTGATGAAATAAATTCCTCGTTCGCTAAAATATTTCGTGCAGCGTATAAAATATATATGTATACAATGAAATAACTGTAACTGACCTCATTGTCCTCGTAGCGAAACTTACAATGCAATTCAATTAACATCGAATACGAAAGGGTCGTTATGAGTTCGGTAAAAGCACTCATCAAATACGAGTAAGTCCATTTAACTGTACGTTTCAGATAATTTTTGTGTAACTCGACCATTATCATAAAATTGTCGCCTTCGGAAGATTATCTAGAGCTATAATAAAAATATTTGAGGTCCAATTTTGTAAATGTTTTTATCAGCAAATAATTATTGCAGGGAATTCTATGATGAGTAATAATTCTGAGTGGTTGGATTTTTTTTTCATTTTTATCCTGAGTGGTAGGCTATACCAGCTGAGTATTACTGAAACATGTTTTGAGAGCCCCGATTTTATGGATAATATAAAAACTTATATACAGCTAGTCTTTGTATAAACGTTTTATATCACCTGTACTTAATACAAAATTTGATCTTATGTGTCAATTATTTATTTATCATATTTACGATACTCGCTGCTTGTTTTCCACAATTATCAGAACTCAAACAAAGTGGGTCAGATTAATAATATGCAGGCCATTACAGGCTAATGATAATATTTACATGAAATATCTGACCCTATAGAGCTCGCTCTGTCTTTCAAACTGTCAAACGCGTGAGCTTAATATAATCGTTACACTTTCTGAAATGATTTAATTTCCTGTGAAATTTGGTCGATTTTCCATTTGTTAAAAGTCTACTAACTATTGAGTGTGGGTTTTTTATTTATTAGAAAACTTAAAAGAAATAATGTATAAAATCTGTAAAATCGTTCTGAAGCTATGGCGTGACCGAGGTAAATAGGGATTCATTTTTATATATAGCTGACGTGGCAAACATTGTTCCGCCTTACGAATAGGGACACTATTATCACCTAGGGCTATAAAAATAGCTAATGACCTATTCTCAGACCTACATGTAAATGTACTCAAAAAAATTCATTAAAACTTGTCAAGTCATTTCGGAGGTGTTCAATAACAAACACCCTGACACGAGAATTTAATATATCAGATATAGAATTGAAAATAGGTCGCGCTATTGATTTTATTTTGACCTATTACCATTTTTATTAAATTTGTGTAGTGTTTAATTGCTAGAAAGATTTATAAATTACTCGCAGCGTTAGCTTGCCATTCGGTTTTAGTTCTGCTCGTAATATTTTTATGGTTATTATAACGACTCTTTATATTCCAATGAATTATTTTCAGTACACTGAAGTGCAGTATCTTTTACCATTAGTTGTTTTGAAAGGAGTGAATATATAGGTTTGTATTTTTAACGAGCAAGAGGTTACGAAGCATAAAATCTCATTTGTTTTCCGAACAGAAATTGTTTTGGTTACGACGCTCTTGAATCATTAACATAATTATCATTTATGTTGGGTATTTAAGTTGTTTAAATAAATTAAAAATATTACTTGCAGCTATTTTGCTTTCTCGCTTTCTTTAACCTATTGTAGTCTACTGGTGATACTTAGGCGCGAACATGAGGAAGTCTAAGTCCAATTGTGGAATACAATAAAGTTATTAATTTTTACTTAATACGTACGTCCTCTAAATTTCTTATATAATACCTTAAATTGGAACTTCTACAATGTCCACAAAAAGCTTCCGGACAAGGAGAAAAATCATAGAAGTATCTTCTATTCCTTATAAATTAGGTAATTCACAGGTGTATCGCGAGATCCAATTATCCGTCCAACAGAACATCTTATCCGAGAAAAATACCATAAACACCCACAACATGCCCTATTTTATCAACCAAATCTGACATTCTTTTGTGCCTTTTTCAACACAATGTTTGGCAT
Organism: Melitaea cinxia; assembly: GCF_905220565.1. NCBI lineage: Eukaryota > Metazoa > Arthropoda > Insecta > Lepidoptera > Nymphalidae > Melitaea > Melitaea cinxia. The sequence goes on from NC_059416.1 coordinate 4,793,612, forward strand.
AACCTTTTAAGACATTGAAAGGGTTCCCTAAAATCTTTAGAGCTAGTAGGATTCGGTTTTCTACTCTGTCCCATAATAATTCTTTTTAGATTAAGATCGGGACTTTGCAGGGGCGATTTCTTTTTTATACAAGCTTGTGTTCCCCTATTTTTAAATAGTTGATAAGCTTAGCTGTAATATTTGTGTTGTGACCAAAACTTATCACCGATTTATCGTATTCTTGAAATATATGTACACTTTTAAACATAATTCCAATACGTACGTATACTTCAATAATAAAACTTCCGCCAGTATAAATGTTTGACATTGAAGAATATGCGTATAATGTTATAATTATAATGACCCAAAACATTTCACAACAAAAACTAAGTTCTCACATGCGTTGGAGACATTGAAATACATCAATAAAGAAATAAAATTTATCAAACCTTCCACAAAGCATTTATGTCGTAAATTTTAATACAGTAATTTGATATCACTCGTTTTGTGGACAGAACAAAAGAGACATCATTCTAACAACGTGTCTACAACAATATTTACATTCCAGTGACTCAGATAGTTCGACCGACCGCGGTTCATGGCACGCTATTTGACTGCCTGCATGCCTCAAATATCTTGTTAACCGACTAGATATCCCTCGCGGTCCTTCTTGCTTACTTTGAATATCGTTCATTGTCTGATCGGGTACCTTAGAGCTAATGTTAAATAAACTATTGTTTCAATCTTATGAACAGGTGATCTTATAGGGTCTACATTTTGTTCTTGATAAATTATCAAATGCTATATATTTTTACATTTATCTTGTATCTCTTAATAAGAGCTTTAAGCGAGTCTTGCAGAAGATTTATGAAGAATGATTGATGAAGATGAGAGACAAAAAAATTGTTTCATTTTTTTTTTAGATTTGACTACCATAGTATGTTGTATATATATTTTGCTTAGAATAAAATGGTATATTGTTAAAATGTTATTTTTTTACACGATTTCCAAATAAGGATTTGATGTTTTTAGTTCATTTACCTACCTACTTTACCAAAATATAAATAGTTTTCAATTCCGTTACTCTTAAACTTTCTATTTGATATGGATGTTGCAACGCTTTTGTGATTCTAAGATTACATTATATTTAGTGTTTTTTTTTTAATAGAAATAATTACCTGCATTTTGAATGTATCATAGCAAACTCTGTTGACTCTCTCTTCCTTTCTCTCAATATATTAAAATCGAGACAAATGAACTCGGTTTGATTACGGATTCAATTATAATGCAATGTTTCAACAATGTGCTCTCCGGGTCGACGCTCACAGGTCACCCACTCAAGTATTATTTATTCGTTATATTGTTGGACCATATGGGTTCTTTATATGCTTGTACTCTCAAAAGGATCGCTTGACGTCAGCGCTAGTTAAAAATGATTTAAAAATCAATGAACTCTAAGAAGGATGTAACACGTATTTAAGTGACTATGTATCAAAGACTCTGAATCTAATTCAAAGTTTCGCTTTTTTATTTGTATGTTCAGTGAAATAAAATCTCTCTCACAAATAATAATTTTAATTGAAATTGACTTCCACGGGCGTATGTTTTGTAGCGTTAAAATGCTTACGAAACTAAAATGTTGGTTTTACGAATATTTTTGTTTTACATTTTTTCAACAAAATAAAAATTGCTCATCTTTTATGATACAATTTTATAAATAACAATAAGAAACAAATATTGTAATATGTTTTACACTACACGTTCTGCGCTATATTAGCGACAGTACATTTATTGACTCCCTTAAAATCATGACAGAAGATTTCTACATTGAATCATAGAAGTAAGTTTCTCATTACATTAGTAAAGAAAGGTCAATATCCGTTTAGAAGCATTCCTCCTTAGCGAAGCGTACCTTTACTAAGATTACGGAGTGAGAGTATATAAGTATAATTCTTTCAGAGCGAGTTTCTTTGAAATGTCTCCTTCACACTCTGTTGAGCCTGTTGTGTTTAGCTTAGTTTTACTCTGAGAACTCTTAAGGGTAGATGTACATTTACATCAAACTTAAAACGAGTCGTATTTTCCCTTTGATGCTGTTTAAAAGAAAAGAGTTTTGTTTAAACATTTTTTTTCTTAGTTTAAATGAGAACTTTCAACTATTCGGTTTAAGAAAGTAAGCCAAGTATTTGTATAAAATCGGTCGTCACAGGCACACAGACATACTTTGAGACTACATACTTAGATCATTATAGTGTAACGGTAATAGTCAATAGAATCAAAAAAAAAAAAAAATTATAAACTATATGTAAACAGCAAAAACTGCGTGTGGTTATTTTGTACTTAAGGGGCATTCCACGCGAAGCGGACAACTAAAAAATGTCGATGTTTCCGATTTTAGTAATTTTCGAATATGTTATACCTATATATCAATACATATGTGTAATATTATTATAGTATATTGCTTAATTATCGAGTTATCAGTCATTAAAGTGTCGAGTAACCAGCAGGAACGCCCTACTGTAAGTGCCAATATTAGCTATTATAAAGTTATTTTAAAATAAACAAGATAGAAAAGTGTTTACGTGATGAAATGACCTTTGTGATGATGTTTTTTGAAATTTGAAATTTTATATATTTTTTAGAAAAAAATGCATTTAAATTTTTCAATTATTTTTTTTTTAAACTTGGACCCCGTTAATTTTTTTAATTTTTTTTTCTCTAAATAGCTAATAGTGTATAGAAAATACTTGCAAAGTTCTAGAGTGGGCCGAAAAGTCGTTTAGGAGCTAGACTAGTTATAATGCCTGAGCGCTGTAGCCGCTGGTCGCCGTCCGGGCTACCTCTGACGCCCGCTAGCAACAGTTTTTATGAATTTGTATTTTTTTTTCATTTCATCATTACATTTGAATATTTTTACATTATTTTTCTTAAAAAAATAAAAACGATTTTGACATTGTCACAAAAATAAATTTATTAACAAATTTTTACCATTTTATAAGTGTCACTGTTACTAGTGCGCTTCATCTTAATACCCTCAACAGTCGGTATAAAAGCATGATATTTTCTTGTACCCGGTATTGTCAGTGCAGCTGCAAATCAATTTTTTAGAAAACATCTATTTGCTTCAATGTCTTCTTTTGGAACGTAGAATAAATTAGTTTGTGGCATTGATGTTTTAGCCCATTCGTATAAACTTTTAGGTGTCGAAATATACGTGTTTATCTTCGATTGTAAACTAGCTCGTGTTGCTAGACGTTTCAAATTGCCACCGAGACCATCACATGGCCCTTTTCCATGTGGTGTCGCGTGAAAATTTGTCGAATAAAAAATAAATTTGTCGACAAACTTTGCTCAGCCTTAGAACTTTTAAAACCACATGCATACATAGCAAACGAGCAAGCTCTGTATTTTAAAATTTTAAAAGAATCTATTGAAAAAGGTAACGTTACTGTTCAATGTGATTTCTCCGAAAATTACAGTTTTGTTATTCAAGATTCTCCCCAATCATTCCACTGGAACAACAACTAAGCCACTCTCTTGACATCTGTTTATTACTATAAAAAAGATGGAAAATTAAAACACGGAAGTATCGTGATGATATCAGATGATTTAAAGCACGACACTACCACTTTCTACACTTTTCAAAAAAATTGCACCAACATTTACAGAACTATAATATACCTACAAACAAATATATTTTTATTACTGACGGAGCACCACAACATTTTAAAAACAAATTCAATTTCGTCAATCTTTTCCATTTTAAACAGGACTTTAGTAAAGATGCAGAATTTCATTTTCACGCGACATCACATGGAAAAGGGCCATGTGATGGTCTCGGTGGCAATTTGAAACGTCTAGCAACACGAGCTAGTTTACAATCGAAGATAAACACGTATATTTCGACACCTAAAAGTTTATACGAATGGGCTAAAACATCAATGCCACAAACTAATTTATTCTACGTTCCAAAAGAAGACATTGAAGCAAATAGATGTTTTCTAAAAAATTGATTTGCAGCTGCACTGACAATACCGGGTACAAGAAAATATCATGCTTTTATACCGACTGTTGAGGGTATTAAGATGAAGCGCACTAGTAACAGTGACACTTATAAAATGGTAAAAATTTGTTAATAAATTTATTTTTGTGACAATGTCAAAATCGTTTTTATTTTTTTAAGAAAAATAATGTAAAAATATTCAAATGTAATGATGAAATGAAAAAAAAATACAAATTCATAAAAACTGTTGCTAGCGGGCGTCAGAGGTAGCCCGGACGGCGACCAGCGGCTACAGCGCTCAGGCATTATAACTAGTCTAGCTCCTAAACGACTTTTCGGCCCACTCTAGAACTTTGCAAGTATTTTCTATACACTATTAGCTATTTAGAGAAAAAAAATTAAAAAAATTAAAGGAGTCCAAGTTTAAAAAAAAAAATAATTGAAAAATTTAAATGCATTTTTTCCTAAAAAATATATAAAATTTCAAATTTCAAAAAACATCATCACAAAGGTCATTTCATCACGTAAACACTTTTCTATCTTGTTTATTTTAAAATAACTTTAAAATAGCTAATATTGGCACTTACAGTAGGGCGTTCCTGCTGGTTACTCGACACTTTAATGACTGATAACTCGATAACTAAGCAATATACTATAATAATATTACACATATGTATTGAGGGCATATATAGATATAACATATTCGAAAATTACTAAAATCGGAAACATCGACATTTTTTAGCTGTCCGCTTCGCGTGGAATGCCCCACAACTAAAATCATGTAAAAGCTAGGTAAAATGAAAAATTTATTAAAAAACTTTATAACCATCATTGATAATAAAATGAAATTCGTGATATACCTACCGTATCTAAATCTTGTAGTTCGTAAACAGAAAGAATTTCCATTGAGGTGTTGTAAACAAAACAATATTGCCAATCTAGTAAGTCTAATGTTTAATTTTAAATATACAGAGCATCACCTAAAGTAAACAATGACGCAAGCTTTCTGTGAAAATTCTCATGTAACTTAAATATTTTTAGTAATATTATCCAATTCAATGATTTTATGTCAAAATTCGCCACTATGATATAAACGTCATCAAAAAATTACTTCATCAATTTATTAACCAAATCGCCTTTTTCCGTCAAATCGTTCATAAAATTACGAGCTACAACTACAGTGACAATAATAATTCGTCAGCGTGACATAAAGATTGAAAGATGAACTCAAGTGACAAAGTGAACACAGTTGTCATATTACAGTCCATGATTCAATTACGCCAATTCTCTCATGTGTAAAATACTGTGGAGCAATTGAGGCACTGTTTAATGAAGTTTAGTCTAGATCTCGGGATAATATATTTGATGCACTAGCTTATTGCTTGAAAGGAAATGATTATAACTTACAAATATTGGATACTTAATTTTATCTACTCGTATGTCCATTCAGGATGTATGCAATAGTGTCCTAAAAGATTGTTTATTTCGATCATTTAGGTATTAATTGACATTCGCAATATAAGTTTAAACTATCGACGTTTTAAACACTAGGGCTCATACTATGTAAAATTATAGTTACCAAGTTTGTTATTGGTCATTTTGACTTCTATAACGGATGCATTGCCCTACAATAATGCTGAAATATCAAAAATTCTACCACTTCACTCTTATAAAAAACAAATTCTATTTATACCTACAACGTATAGATTAGTCTCATACACCGATAGTCTACTGAGTGACTATGTAAACGGTAATTCAGGTCATGAATTTTACTTAGTTATGACAACAATTTGATAGCTTTGACGACCGTTGGTGTTGTGGTAAAGCAAGATTTATAAACGCACGAAATTGGCTAGGTCAATTCCCGTTCGGATAGGATGTTAGTGTTTATATAAATATTTGTTTGGTATGGTTATTGGTCCTTATCAGCGTGGCATACCTTCCCTTCGTCTATAGAGGAGATCGTTTTGCCTAGAGGTGGGGTGTGGTACTGTATCTTCAGTTCTGGTCGCCTTACCACAGCAATACAACACTACTTAAAAGCAGCGTTATTTTGCTGATATTTTCTGTACAGTCAGGGTACTTTTCCAGTGGGGCAGCCTCAGTTTTTAGCAAGATATTTCCTGCTATATCATACTTCAAATAAATGTTATGTTTATTATTTAACTCGAACACATTTTTATAAGTTTTTGTAATATCAAGTACGTAAATATTTAACTTTATAAACATACATGTTTATATTTGCACGTACCACTTCTAGAATACACAGATAGTCAATCAACGTATATCGCTGTTTGTAAATATTTGCAATTGTTTTAACACAGAAATTGGCGGATATTTCTAATATTACCTTGTTGTAAGAAATGTTCAAGGATGGGTGATTTCCTTATAAATTGATCATGTTGTGTCATTAAAAGGGTAAAATTAATTGAAACTTTGGCAATTAAATCTACTCCAACATATTACTTGTTGACTCTAGTTGAGTAATGTTACGATCTCGTGTGTCGAGATTGAGGTCGTCAACCAGTTTCATATTTATTTTATCTCACACAATAAGTTGATGACTCTTATCTAACTATTATGTACGAGTATTAAATTATTTACTCTTATCTAACTATTATGTACGAGTATTAAATTATTTACTCGGATTTTCTGGTAGAAAATGTAATAAACTAAAGAAACAGAGATAGCAAATTAAAAAGTCTAGAAGTTGAAATAGAACTATTTATGAACAAAGGCTAAACTAAATGGATTAATTTTTCACATTTTAAGTCTGCTTTTTAAATAGTTTTGATATGTTAATTAAAAACTAGCCATAACCTACGCGCTTTGCTACGCTTTTTTTGGTAGTACCAAGTCAGATACCTTTGTGGGCTCGTGCACAACACTGCTTCAGCAAAGTGGTATCATTAAATGCTTAGTTTACGATTCTTTAAAAGACATACAGACAAACATTCATTTCTATTTATATATGTATATAGATGTGACATTTATTATTTTGTCCACTTTGAAATGAAATGACCTTTTCTCGATTTAAAATTTGGACCTAATCTATTTAATCTGAAAAAATAAGTAGGTTCGATAATAAAATCCTTTAATCAGGCTATTTTGATAAGTATGAGCCCAAGAGAATAAACCTTTTTTTTCTTTGTCTTAGCAGTAGAGTAACATTCGTGACCCTTTGGATTATATTATGTAATTTGGTTATCACGCTCATTCATTGGTTTAATTACACTGGACATAAAGAAACATACGTTTTATAAGTATTTATTAGCGTATAATTAAGATAAAGGTTTACCACTTTACCTAACGCACCAGGTCACGCAACGAAACTTTAACGACTTACGTCGTTTTTAATTTTACGTTATTCCCATATTTACCATTTCTTATATTATATGCGATATGTGTTGGTTAAAATTTCGATATATAATATTGAAGGTATACAGGCTAATATAAAAATGTCCAGCTAGAGTCGACTCAAGAACCTAAAACCTCTTGGAATAAGTATGTAAATATAGATATATTGTAATTTTAAGTCTATATTATATTACTGATGACAATAACGATCATACATCTATTTCCATGGGTGTCGTAAGAGGTGACTAAGGGATAACACAGTTCCACTACCACCATGGAACTTATAAAGCTGGCCGATGGCGGGATAACCATCCAATTGCTGGCTTTCAAATACATAGGCCGAAGACGAGCAGCAGCGTCTTCGGTGCGACAAAGCCAGCCCTGCTGTCAACAACCTGCCTACCCAGCGTGGTGACTATGGGTAACACACATGAGTCGTCGAACTTGTGGAGGCCTATGTCCAGCAGTTAACTGCGATAGGCTGAAATGATGATGATATGGTTTAATTTTTAATGTTGCTTATTTATTTTATTTTTTGCTTAGTGTACAATAAAGTCTTATTATTAATATTTTCTAAAAAATTAGATCTATATTGCTCTTCATTTAGCCAGAAGTAATGATGATAGATGAAAAAGTTCTAGTTAAATGGAAATTTCTAAAGGATGGTAATTTAATTTAGCTTTATTTAATAAAAATCCTGTGAATAGAGTCCTCGCGGCGTTTAAGTGGAACTTAATGGGAAATTGCATTTCTGAAAAATAGTATGGCGCCATAATGAGTCCCGCCATTTTGAATTGACGACTCCGTCCTGAAATGGCGACTGAACTCGAGTGTACCAATTTATAGGCGATAAATATAAAAGGCTTACTGCGAAACTTGCGATAATACCCCATTGTTAGTTCGATAGAAATTGGACGGTACAATAAAATCGACTTCAATACTGGAACTAGTCCGTTAAATTCAAGACGTCTAGTTGAAAATCAAAATTTACTTGATTTCTCTCTAAAGAAAGACTATAATTATACTGTACTTGTGATCTCTACTAAATTTCAATCTAATAGTGAATTTTAATATAATCAAGGTTCTTAGGTTAGTGAATTTGCTTTGTGATGTGAAATGTGAATACCGAGTTATAGGAATTTGAGGAATTCGAAATGTAGACTTTGACGTTATGTAGGGTACCGTTATTAGCTTTGTATACCAGGCAAATAGTTTTTACTGAAGCATCAAGAAGTCTGGATCCTTTGAAAAGAAGTTTGGACCTTTTCAAAAAAGCGTTCTGGACTATAGAAGGTTTTGTTTAAAAATAGCCTGCAAAATTACCAAACAAAGGCAAATAATATTTTCTTATGAGTTGGCATATATTTTAGTAGTATCGTTTCTTTCGATATACGCAATTTATCATTAGTACTGTTGATGTGTTTCGAAATAAGCTTTTCACTTGAAAAATCAATGGTGCATTTTTACCCATGGGTTATCCACTCGATCATATTGTCTTAAACATTGAAAGTATCCAACGTAATACGGAAAATATATAGGTACTGTAAACTAAAACCACTTGCGTTTTCTTTATTCAATATATATAATGCGATCAGTAGAACAATATCTCCAGAAAGCTTTCCTTAGAATAACATCTCGCTGTGGCATTTGTCTTTTTAACCGACTTCCAAAAAAGGAGGAGGTTCTCAATTCGACTGTATTTTTTTTTTATTTTTATGTATGTTACATCAGAACTTTTGACCGGGTAGACCGATTTCGACAAATTTTGTTTTAATCGAAAGGTGGTGTGTGCCAATTGGTCCCATTTAAATTTATTTGAGATCTAACAACTACTTTTCGAGTTATATCCAATAATTTATTTACTTATTTATTTATTTTGTTTCAGACATAGTCCATATCTTAATGTTAGTATTACAAAAACAACTTATATCTAATGTTAGTAAATCAATATAAATATATATAGAAGCAAATAAAAATAAAAAATAATAAAATAATGCGTTTTTACTTGACGCTTTTTTCGTCGACCTACGTTGTATACCGCATAACTTTCTACTGGATGGACCGATTTTAATAATTCTTTTTTTTGTTGGAAAGGGGATATCTCTAGTTTGGTACCGTGATAAGGAAACCAAAATCTGATGATGGGATCCCAGAGAAAGCGAGGGAAACTCTCGAAAATCCACAATAACTTTTTACTTGGTTTACCGATTTTGATAATTTTTAATTTAATCGAAAGCTGATGTTTATCATGTGGTCACATATAAATTTTATCGAGACCTGATAACTACTTTTTGAGTAATCTTTAATAACGCGTAGTTGCTTGACTATTTTTTCGTCGATCTGCGTTGTATTACTTGTCGATGTAATTGAAGTCGGTTTTTTTTTTCGTTTGCGAGCAAACACAATTATTTATTAAAGTATTGTCGTGTACATGGGCTTATCAATACATATAATAAAAATGTAACGGATAGCTGTCTGTACATGGAAGATATGAGATAAAATATTACTGGGACCTTTATCAACGCAAATAGCACCTAAAACAATGATTGTTAGCATTTTTGTCTGTGCGTTTGTGAACGCTAATCTCAGAAACGGCTTATCCTATTTAGATGTGGTTGTCACTATATAACAGAATAGAAAATTCTAAATGATTTTGATACAATTATTGTAAAGTTATGCATATAATGAGATCGTTTACTGATAAGGTAAATGGTATGGCAATTAAATAATCTTTATGATTCTGACTCTGAAATTTTTACTTATAATATATTATATAATATATGAGTCCCTTATAACTTAGGGTAATGAAAAATAGATGTTGTTCGATTCTTAGATCTACCCAATATGCACACAAATTTCATGAGAATCGGTCAAGCCGTTTCGGAGGAGTACAAACACCGCGACACGAGAATTTTATATATTAGATATATCTGGTGGTAGGTGGATTTCTTTGTTATTAAATTAACTTGTGCTAGAAATCCACGCTTTCGAAGTGATCTAAAACTATAGGTATATCAGTTAAGAAATTGTAAGAAAAGAACAAACATAACATTGCTTGCACAAATTTGTATTGACCATTCAGACGTTTGTCGTGGTCTGGCCATTTGTGTGCATGGTGTTTATTTATTTATTTATCGTTGTTCTTAGGTTGGGACGCCAGCGAAGGCGAGAAGGCACCGTTTCTACGCAATGAGCCAGTAAAATTGACGCCGGCGTGGGAAGGCTCTAACCTGCCCAATGACACGCTCAACTTAAAAGGTAATCACCCGCAAAACATGTTAAAAAATAACTCAAACTCTAATAGATTCTCGATATTTGCTTACAACTAGCTTCCTTCCGTGGCCTCGCCCTCACGAATTTGTTGTTGTAGTGTATCTATTTCTGATTCTTGTCGGAATTTACTATTTAGTCTTATTGAAATTCGTTATTGCTTAAAAAACAGAGGAAAATAGTTATAACTAAAGAAATTGGGTAGGTTATTGGTTTAGTTATATATATACACGTATTATGATGTGTTTCTTCATTTTAGCAGCTGTAACTAACTTATTATTTATACGCAAAGCAAGGCAAAAGATGGATGAGTTGGTACGCGTGTGTCATGTTTGTATAAAATGTTGACATTGAAAATTGGTTTTATCGTATTGCATTCAAAATGTAATAAAATTTGGGCCATACAATATGGGATTTCCGCCACATTAAGATTGAATACATATTTTTGCTCTTTGGTAATTTACTTTTTTGTTAAAAAAATCTGACTTTTTTCAAATAACTATAGTGTAATCTATCTATACAAATAAATTAAATTGAAGTCTGTTGGAATAAGAAAAAAAAACCGCTTTTTACCAAATGCATATGGATATATACACGATACATATACCAAAATAACATTTTTTAGTTTTCGTCTGTCTGTCTGTTTGTTCCGGCTAATCTCTGGAACGGCTGGACCAATTTTGACGGGGACTGATATAATAAGGAGTAACTTTGGCTTTTATTTTATATGATTATTTATTTTATAACTGCGAACTGAAAAATAACTTTTTTGTTAAATTCCACGCGGACGAAGTCGTGGGCACAGCTTTTCATTTGATATATATTCCCATATTCGTATCATTTTGATATTTATGGGTATATCAAATGCTTATCGTGGATGCGATGGTGTGATGAGTTCAACGACACCTTACCAAAATGTACTTTAACGCTTACTAGTGTTATCGCCATTAGACCCAGATTATGTGTAGTATAAGGCACAAAACTTTAAAATGTGTATATTTTTATATACAGTTAGAACTAGACGTCTCTTGCTGACTACTCATCCGTCATTATGAGTCGTAGCGAAATATTTTATACTCTATGTAGTGTTATGTTGCGTTATTATATTTAACTCTTTGTTTTTTGATCATACTGACTCAGAAACCGTTGTGGGCTCATGCACAACACTTTGCTGAAGATCATGACATGATCAAATGTATAGTTTAGGATTTTATAAAGGACATATAGACAAATATTCATTAATATATATAATAATATCTATCTCATCTATAGATATATATTTTATTATAGAGGTAAAAAACTGCAGCCTTTATCTGTTTTTAATATTACCAGAAATAATGATACAAGAATTATGTTATTGCTATTTTTATCACAATAACTTAGTATAATTGTGTTAGCTCGTAAACGAAAAAAAACCTTATTACATCAACATGTAAATACAACGTAAGTAGATGAAAAAAATAGTGAGGTTAATGCGCGTTATCAAATATTACTCAATAAGTAGTCGTCAGGCATCGATTTAATTTAAATGGGACTACAAGACAATCACTTACTTAAAAGGATGTCCCAACAACGGTATTATGTATGTAAACGTTTTATCTAAATAAATATTATTATTTTTTAAAGACAAGCATTGACAGCTTTTGATTCAAACATAATTATAAAATTGGTTGACCCCGTGAAAACTTAAAGGTACGGTATAACAAAACGTAGTTCCACGAAAAAAATAGTCAAGTAAATACGCATTATTAAATATAGCTAGAAAATTACTCGTCAGATCTCAATTAAATTTAAATGGAACAACAGCAACTTTTGATTAAAGAAAAAATCCAACATCTTTCGATTAAAAAAAAATTATCGAAATCGGTCCACCCATTCAAAAGTTCTCAGGTTTGAAAGTTCTAACATACATTAAAAAAAAATAGTCGAATTGAGTACCTCCTCCTTTTTTGGAAGTCGGTTAAAAATATAAGTAAAAGCAGTTTTAAGTATATTCCAGTTTAAAATTTATACAAAATATTTGAAACGTTTAAACTTTTCGTTGCATGAAAGTTTCTAGATGTTCGTGAATGATATCAGAACTACGTAACGGGGAACGTTGAAATTATATTTGTATTTAATTTTACGGACGGATTGAATTTGGTTAGTTTGCGTATCGAATTAAGGCTACTGATCTTGATTCATTGTTCAAATACTTGCTAGGTTATAGTCTAGCTAGTCTCCGTTGAATATTGGACATATTTATAGGTTAATTTGTTTTAATTTTTGTATTTAGTTTCATTTTAATATAGTATTTTATTTAATTACTATTGTGTACAGTATAATATATGTATATTAAAGTCATCAATTCAACTCATTAGTAGTTAATTAGATGTAGTTTAGTTCAAATGAATATAGGACATGTTTATATCTTACTTGTTATATTTGTCGCTTAGATATAAACTATATTTTATAAAATATACAATTTATTTTCAAACGCGGTTTTATCGCTCTACATGATCTTTTTTAGAGAACCATTACGTTTGCCCGTGGAAAGATGTCAAGTATTGTAAAAGTAATACAAAACACAAAAAAATATAGTAAACATTATACATATACACATACATGTATGCTAAGCGATATACACATTTTAATCAATATTGCCTTAAAAACGGTTTTATTGGCAATAAACTGATTTCCTCAATGACGGACTGTTTCACTATTGTTTTTTAAAAATGGGAAATATTCGAAGTAAATTCATTTTTATGCGGAACCCTTTTTCTATTGAACGCAACGAAGCGCTTAGACAGTAATCATTTTTGTGATAAAACGGCGTAAAAATAAGAAAAGAGCTTTTCATGAAGAAAACCAGAGCTAACCTAACATTAAAGTTGATTAGTTTATTTATTAAATGATACATATTACAAGATCTACTGGTCCAATGATAAAAATTTCTATCATCTTAAAACTATATTGAGTTTCTTTTTATTATCTTTTAAGCTGAATGCGCACTGACTGTGCCCGCGACTTCGACCGCATGGAATGTAATAAAAAAATATTGTTCTGTTCGCAGAGTTATAAAATAAATTTCTAAAATAAAAGTAGCCTATGTTACTCCTTACTACATCAGCTATCTGCTAGTGTAATTTCCGTCAAAATCGGTCCAGCCGTTTCAGAGATTAGCCGGAACAAACAGACAGTCAAAAATTGAAAAAAAAAATGGTTTGTGTACTGTGTATACATCTATATGCATATAGTAAATAGCGGTTATTTTATATATCGCGAACAGACACTTATTTATTTGTATAGATATGTATTTGGGTAATTCATTTTTATTCATATATTTAACATTTTAATATAATACACAAACACAGTGCTACAATGCGAATAATCCAGAACACTTAAAACAGAGTAATGGTCAAAACAAAAAAAAAAAAATTTCTAATTCAGAAACATTATGCTTTTAAGATTTTTTTAATAGCATGGCTCATCAATACTACGGTCCTTGCCTCGAGCTTTATTTAGATTGCTTACATTAGAGAATACACGAGATTATGCTAATGATATTAGAACGATTTAGGCTATTATTTTGTAATACGAACTAGAAATATTTGATTACTCGGTGCACGCTAATTATAAAACATAATGTTTGGATTAATCTTAATACTAGCCTGTTTTCGACGTTTAAATAAACCAAATGACTTGTTTATGCATATGCATATAACACTATGTACTGTAATTGTCTATTAACGCTTATCTTTAATGCTAATTTTTCTAATGGAGTAATTTAAATATATATTATATCTGCGCCTGTTGATTTGTTATAAATTTACGATAGCTTATGTTAATTCGGTTCGAAAACAATTACCATAGATGTTAACGTTCGTTATGTTCATTAGCTTGTTGGGTTAAATTGAAATTAAACTATTTGCAAATGTTCCACTGTTAGGCCTCGCTGCTCGTTATTGTTTTTTTTAATAAATAGGATACATGAGGGTCTCAGTATGATGATCCACAAAGACGAATACTCAGACCAGTAAGGAATATTAATTAATAATGAACATTGCCTAACAGTGGGATATTCACAGACATTTTATTAAATTCAATTCCGTACACGTTTTTTTTGCTGCTTTTGTCATTCCGATTTTTATTTTTGTTAGTGATCGTTTACTTAGTACACTACTGCAGCTTACATTAAGAAAACTAATTATTCTATCTTAGTATCCCTAATGCAGACGTGAGTCCACCGACCAAAATTATGCTAACTTAATTGATATCTTACATATTCCGTACACGTTGGCGCGTTCATATATTAAAGTTTCATTTTCGTGAAACTCTTTTATAAAAAAGCTAATTATATAAAGTATAATGGTATGACGCAGTATATTTCAGTTTCGCGAGGCAAATGGATAACTTAGAATGTAGGCACGCTGAGCCCGGGTTGAAATTCAACGTTTAATTTAGAAACTTTGCGCCGTATAGCAATTTCTGCGGCAGAATGGCCGCAAGTTCACGCATTGCAGTGAAAAATGTTACATTACACCCCATGCCCGCCCGATAAATTTCCCGTTACAGCCATTTTGTTTCATAGCCCTCGCATTGCACAAATTCATAAATCTAGACTTGTTTGTATACTCTTAATAAAAATGATAAATTGTTAAACTACCCTCTTTATCACAGATAAGCATACTATAAGTTTCATACGATTTTACAACCGTTCGTCTCCATCTCTCTCATTAGTATAAATATTGTAGGTACTCGATGCTGATGTTTTCAAGTTAATACTCAATCACCAGTAAATATTGCTACAGATAAAAAATGTTTCTCATGATTTTTCATCTATATGTTGTTTACATACATCTATATGTTATGTTTTCATCTATATTTTGTATGTGTAGTCTTTCGACTAATTGGAAGCTCCTTTTCTATATTTGCAGGGCGCGGGCGTAGGTTATACTCGCACTCTTTACAATATTATGTAGGTAGTACTTAAAAAGATTGTAACAAAATTGTAACGTACACCGAACACGTGGATGCGTGCGCGCTCTTCAGTGCTCCGATCGAGTCCATCGTGTGGCGGAGGGAGTAACTCAGAGCAGTGCCTAGGACTTGCGACCCAGGTGTAGGTTTAAGGAGGCCCCCTTTGAGATGCGCATCAACGCTCACCTTCACTGCTCGAGTTATACGTCCCGCCTAGCCAAATTAATCGTAATAGATAACAATTAATTCGTTTGCACAAATTAATTATTGAATGAGTCTAGGTTAAGCTACTAGCAGGATACAACAAGTGTATCGTACCAAGCCAGAGCCAAGACTGCCTTAGCGGCGGTTGCACCGTTCGTTTCGTACACGTCAGAATAACTCGAGTAATATAATAAATGAGGGTAGATGACTATCGAACGATGTGCTAGGTGGCGCGATCGTTGCATCTGTTGTTTATAATTTCTTTTCTAATTGTGTATGACAGTACTAGTGTTGATATATGTATTAAGTATACTTTTTATTTATTCATTTGATTAAATGGTTTTCAATAGTACCAATATAGTAGAAGTGATTTCGGCAATGTAGTTTGAAAAACTGAAAATTTAAAATCAATTAGATCAAGTTACTTAATTCCCTTGTTTATTTACCTACTAGCTTTACCCGCGGCTTCGTCCGCGTGGGATTTAACAAAATAGTTATCGTTCAGTTTGCAGTTATAAAAAAAAATCTAAAATAAAAGTAGAAAGTCCCGTCAAAATCAGTCTAGCCGTTTCCGAGATTAGTCGGAACTAACAGACAGGCAGACAAAAAATGTAAAAAAAATTATTTTGGTAAAGGTACCGTGTGTACAAACATCCATATGCATTTAGTAAAAAGCGGTTATCTTAATGTTACAAACAGACACTCCAATTTTATTTATTTGTATATATCTCGCAACAAGGTTTTATATCATATACATAAATTGTGTAACGACGTTGTGACAATATTTTTGAAAATTATTCAGATCTTATATTTTGAAAGAGCAGAAATGTCAATATGTTTAAACGACATTGACAAAAAAAAAACGCGTTTAAATTACTGACAATCCTATTTTTATTGACATTGGGTAACATGTCTACTTGTTAGCAGAAATTAGGACGAAAAATGCCAAAAGAATAAAATAAATATTCAATGAAAATATTTTATCGAAAGCAACATAAGGTTTTGGTACTAAGGCTATCAACAAAATTACACGTCGTGTTGATGATGTCTCGTTCCCAATTACCTAATAAAATGATTCAAAGAAACTCCCACTACCAACGCAGTGTCACCAGCTTCACAAAACTGTTGTCACATCTTTAAAGTGGGTAAATAAGAGCTTTACTAAAACACACGCTTATTTTATAAATAAATATGTGTGCACCTAAGTATTGCTACAAACTTTTCGTTCTTTCTTTTTGAAATGATTGTGAAGTGTTAAGTATCAAAATGAAATCCAAAAAGTAATCTTATCGTAACTACCCATTTCTTGGTGATCTTCGAGTTATTATATTATTTATGTATTAAATTTTGTACTCTTTGTGATAAAACATGGTCTGCATAACTGTTACATTCTATTATGCTATATACATGCATTTGATTTTGGCCGAAAAGATGTATGTGTCAGCATTATCAATTACCAGGTAATAATCAGGCAGAAACTAGGCTGGTATTTATTTTCGTGCTCTAAGTCTAGTCACTTTCCTAGAATATCTAGTGCCTAAGAGGAGAGCTTTAATGTGTTATCTTATAAATTATTAAAAGAAAATGGTAACTTTTCTAACTATTATTAATATAAAATAAAAATATCTGTAATTTTGATGTAATTTAATAGAAAGAACCATCTACAAGTTGGATTAAATATCTGTATTTTTTCAGGTATTGCTATGGATTTAGCGCCACCGAAGGATAAATGGAACTTGATATACTTTACACTAATGATGCACGGTCTCGGGACGTTGACAGCATGGAACATGTTTATCACTGCTAAAGATTACTTCGTTATGTACAAACTGGTTAATGCACCTCAGGTATCAGGCGATTTTATGACGTACGTTGGATGGGCTTGCCAAATGCCCAATCTTCTGTTTAGCTGGTTCAATATATTTGTTAAAATCGGGTAAGTTGAAGTCTTTAGTAACGTATTTTCATACAGCTCTGTTAATACTTTTGTAAAAAAGGTCTCAACTATCACTTAAGAAAATGAAGATAAATGATTGAAATGCTCAACATTAAGTAAGGATAATAACTTTTATTTTCATTTGATTTTATTTTCAATTATATTCTAAATTATGCCACGAAATTAAATGTTATAAAAGATAAAGCTTATCTACATAAACTTGAATTGTCCATGAGGTATTTTTCATTCCTAAGGATTCAAATGCCTAGCTAGTAATAAATTAAAAGTAAAAAAATAAAATAAACTTTTCCCATAAAACTTGATTATATGTGATATGGGATTTAGAAGGACGTCACACAGTTACCCGCAAACTTCTTTTTTGCCATATATGTTAAAAACCCCCCTTAATCCCCCATCCAATAACTGAGGGTAAGTATGATAAGTAGATGTTGGCCGATTCCCAGACCTACCCGATATGCACATAAAATTTCATAAAAATCGGTCCAGCCGTTTCGGAGGAGTGTTATAACTAACATTGTGACACGAGAATTTAATATAGAAGTTTGTAATAATTTAGATATGAAGGTCATTTTGTTATGTAATGTGTTATAATTTGAGTCTTATGTATATTATAACAAGATGTTTTATTTTTAATAAAAAAAATCAAAGTAAATATAGATTGATACAATATATTTATAACTGAAAGAATGTATAAATATTAATTAAAAATATAATTTATCTCAATAGTGGCATAGATAGTGTTTAATACGTGAGTCTCATTGACTTGGCGCTAAAAATTATACATACATGAATAAAATTACGTATATTTGAGTGAGAGAGAGAGAGATTTTGTATGATACGCAGTTAGTTTAAATATAGAGCACTTAAATTTTAAAAATTGTTTCGTGCAACTCGGCGTAAGTCTGTCGATAGCCGTCCAAAAGTTAACAGACTGAAGAATTTGACCGTTTAACGGCATAATTTAGTTACAAAAAAACCCTAACCTATCTAACTGCCAAATTAGACCGTTTATCGACATAATTTCGTTACAAAAAAAAAAAATAACCCTAACCTATCTTAAAAACTAAAAAAACTAACCTAACCTAACTTTAAAATGACGGTTCTTAATATAAGCCTAGCCGACCTTATTTATATAATGCACAGGCCGAAGACGGGCAGCACCGTCTTCGGTGCGACAATGCCAGCCCTGCCAACCCGCGTGCCTAGCGTGGTGACTATGGGCAAAACACATGAGTTCGCGCCATAATGTTTTGCGCCAACTTGGGGAGGCCTATGTTCGGCAATGGAGATTAGATAATATAGTATACAAATATAAGATATATATGATACAGTTAGCCCCTCGTTCCCCACTCTCCAACGCAGTGGTTTTCCAGAATAATCTGACTACCACAATTTAAAAGTGGGTAAATAAGAATGCTTACTAAAACACTCGCGAATCTCAATAGGTTTGTGAGCACCTAAGTTTTGCTACAATAACTTTAAACGAGTGACTATTTTATATCTTATATAATTGAGAGTACCTACTGTGTTATTGTTTTTTGTTGATAATTTATAACGCAATTTATATGAATCAAAATACATAATTTTTTTATACAACTCGGTTGGCAAACAAGCGTACGGATCACCTGATGGTAAGCGATTACCGCTTATTATAGACGCTTGCAATACATGCCGAAGGAGCCCCAAGGAGCTCCGGTCACCTTGCTCACCATAGGAACACAACCATGCTAGAAAGCAATGCTATTAAGCTGTGATCTTCTGTAAGGTCGAGGTACCTACAAGTCATGCTGCTCCAGATTTAGAGCAGGATATTCCTTGCTGTGACCTACCTCAGTTTTTAAATTGATGTTTGCCGCTGTTTCACCGAATGCACTACGTATTAATGATATAGCTATCTGAAATTACATGATTCAAAAGTAGATATTTAGTTAAATTTCAATATTCACAAAGCTTATCAATTATAAAGAAAAAATCTATCCTTTTTTTTTGTCACTAGGTCGGCAAACAAGGGTACGGCTCACCTGATGGTAAGCGATTACCGTAGCTTATAGACGCCTGCAACACCAGAAGCATCGCAAGCGCGTTGCCGACCCAATCCCCAATCCCTCCAAGAGCTCTGGTCACCTTACTCACCATCAGGAACACAATACTGCTTGAAAACAGTATTATTTTGCTGTGATCTTCTGTAAGGTCGAGGTACTACCCCAGTCGGGCTGCTCCATATTTTGAGCAGGAAATTCCTGCTGTGTCCTACCTCAGTGATCCTCTTCTTAATTATTATATAAATTCAGTTGACGTGAATACTTCACACATACACATCTTTTAAGTCGATTAAAATTATTAATATAATTATTTCTTTGTTCACAGGGGCAACCTGACTACTAGAATAGTATGGTCTTTATGTATAGAAGTTCTTATATTCGTGGTGACTGTCATCCTAGCCATGCTCGATAGTTCGGAATGGTCCATGGTTTTCTTCTGGCTGACTATGATAAGCGTTTTCTTATTAAATGGTTAGTGTATATTTTAAGGTTTTCCTGCCCAAACATTGCGAACATCACTATGACTTGGTTATTTTTTTTTTCTTTGTCTGTCGTAAGGCTTGTGTCTTTGAAATATACGTAAAGTTTATTATGGTTACAACTTGAAAACTTAATTTCACAGAATACATCTCGTAACCACATATTATAAATACGTATTCTGTTACTGCTGCACTTTGCTGTTATCTTACTTTAAATAAATAAACAAAAAGTATATTTTATTCACCGTTTTCCGCTTGTTTCTAAAATAGGTGTAGTGTTAAATATATATATACCTTAGTTACGAGACCTGGCTCAAAATTGTTTGCTAATTTATAGCTGAGCCCGTTAAAAACTACAATGGTGAAAGTTTTGCGAATTTTGTAACGTCCTATATAAACAAACAATTGAAAATTACAATAAGTGGACTGTGAACTTTTTTTAACTTCACCCGTGCCTTTGTATGGGGTGTTATCGGTATTATCTACGTCATTTACACTAACACCTTCAAATCTAGGTTGTGTATCATATTGATGGATTTTGTAACTCCATGCAGTCCGGAGACAAGAAATTTTTTTGTTCCTAATAGTTTATTAATGAAAGCGATTGCCGAAAATAACTTATGTTAAGCAGAATGTTTTTGGAAAAGTATCGTAGCATTTTCCTAAACATGAAAGCTAAAAAGTATATGGAAATAATTTATAAAGATAAAACAACAGTAAACAGTAGAGAAACATATTTAAGGCAATAAAATATGAAATAATACGAGATAATGACGTAGTCAATATACAGACTAAGCTTTGTAATAAATGTATATAAATTTATTATTAAAAAAGAAATTATGAAGTATAATAAATTGCCTATTGTATTTAAACCCCACTATCCAACGCAGTGAACTCATCTAAATTGTGTTTATCACTACAAAAGTGGGAAAATTATTGCTATTTAAAACACACGCAAATTTGTAATAATAAATTTGTGTGTACCTGAAATCTGCTACATTTAACACAAAGACACATACAAAACACATACAACGTACACTCGTTAGTAATGGGAATAATTGTCAGTAGAGTTAGTTAATAATTGTCAGTAGAGTTAGTTATTTTTCTAAAAATTACTGCTTAAATAAATTAATTGAACATTTGAGTGATAAATGAGATATAGAGTTAGTTTAATTTCAGTAGGTACGTTTGATAACTTTCTGGTACCATGTTCGAAATTATCTTTTCACTAAATTCATTAAAAATATATACTATATATTTACATTTAGTTTTTTTGATCAATAAGTTTTTTACTATTGGCTATTAAATGCAATTAATTATAATTAACCAAAATAATACTATATAATTAAAGAAACGTAATTTGAATAAAAAATGTATTATTATGGACACATTTATCTTTATCTTAGCGGTCGTCCATCGATCACGCGAGGCTCGAAAGTGGGGAGGGTTAATGATATAGCACGTGGATTTATTTTTCGTTGAGCGCGCAATTTTTAAATCAAACAATCAGCCAACAAACACCGTGCAACCTTGATTCCTGCCTGGACATTTTTATCACGATACTTATTTGTTCAATATTTATTCAGATAAATAATACCTGTATTTAAACACAATGTACTAAATGTTGCAATATACTTGGTACCAAAAAATACACGTGATTGTAGGGTGAAGGAATGGGAAGAAGGAAGGGGGTCTAAAACCTCATCACATCATAAAAAACAACGTAATGGACGTCCCTTTATCAATAAAAATCGTAAAACTTTTCTAGGAATAAATATACCTATCTCACTCCTTTTAACCCATTTGAAATATAAAATTATGTTATCTTCTTACAGGTTTCAACGCTATATTCCAGAACTCAGTATACGGCGTGGCAGCACGCTTGCCACCCCAATATACTGGGGCAGTGGTCCTAGGTTCAAATATATGTGGTACCCTCGTTGTTTTCATCAATTGGGCGTCTGATGTGTTCACGAATAGCTACAGGACATCGGCTATATATTATTTCATCACTGGCATGTTTGTTTTGCTCATATGTTTTGATACGTACTTCGCTTTGCCGTTGAATGTGAGTATATTTAGATAGTAATTCACTGATTAGTTGTCTACAAATACAAACATTAAATATTCATTTAATACTTTGATAAGACCAGCAGTAGCTCCGGTTAATATTTGATAGTGTTGTTTATTTATAATTTTTTTTTTAGTATATGTAAACATAATTACACTAAAATGCAATAAAAGTAGCATAGCAAAAAAAAATGTGTTAATTTGCTAAAATTGTCACACAAAAACTACCTTCCCACTTCCAACGCAGTGACATCACTAATGATAGTGTTGCCACATTTTTACAGTAGGTAAAATAATGCTTTACTAAAACACACGCAGGTTTTCTCAATAAACTTTTGTGCACCTAAGTATTGCAACATTTTTTAATTTTAAGTCAAAATTAGAGCCATGTTAATACTACACCTTATTTGACGATTATTGCATATTAAATATTTATATTAATTTCAGAGATTCTACCGTTATCACGAAACATTACAAGAGAGGACTCTACGTGTAAACCCAGCATTGGCTGCAACGAATCAAAATGCTCCTTCAACTAAACGTATTCCCTATGGACTAATCTTTAAACAGTCATTTGTACAATTGTACAATATATTTATTGTATTCTTTGTATCATTGGCTGTTTTCCCTGCTCTACATTCAGGTAAGTTTTTTTTGTGTTCTATATTATTGAAATATCTTATAATACTTATACAATTGTAATAATAGTCAATTTCGTGCATGTTATAGATAAAAACCGACTGATGTAGTTACATATTGTTTAATGAATATACATGTACGTTACAGAAAATATTTTATGTAAATAAAAACTCCACACTCTTGGAGCAGAAAGCAGGACCACTGCAAACTGCGTCAAGGGGCTAGTCACAGTAGTATTGTCATGAAATATTTGTCTGTTTTAATGAGTTTATGTAAAACTTTGATTGTAAGCCTCTTTATTTGAAAATCTACCACTCCTATGATATTATTATTAAGTTAAGATACTTGGAAGGTTGGTTGGTTTATTTTTCCTTCAATTTTTTTTTACAATAAAGAGGTTTTCTAAAAAAAGATGTAACATCATACAAGTAGATCATTAGACTGATACATAACACAAACATTTTATTTTAAATAAATTATTTTCATTTGTTTTTAATGTAGATGAATAATTTACGCGATATCCCACTACCCAACGCAGTGTTGTCGCCAAATTGGCGTCCATCACTATTACAAAGTGGGTAAAATAACGCTCTACTAAAACACACGCAAGTTTTATCAGTAAACTTGTGTGCACCTAAGTTTGGCTACATTTTATTATTGAATAAAAGATTTTTTATGATAATAAGAGTTTCAAGGTCATTAGTCCTTTTAGGCTGAAGATTTTTTAAGTTTTTATAATTATTTTATTACTCTTGCTCCCCAATCCTGTAAGAAAATTTGAATAAAAAGTATATTAATGCTTAACGGGAACTATATCCAAATCTACATACCAAGTTTTATTATAAACGGTTTAACGGACAGGATGTTTATAGTGAAAGAATAATAAATATCTTTTCTTCAATTAGCTTTATAATACTTATGTATATTAATAGGTTTGGGTAAATAATAGAGCGACTCTTTTTCTAGAAAGATATTTTTATATTTTTGAAACCATTTCGTGAGTGAATCATATTAACAGTCAATTGACAGTTATTTTTTTTCGAAATATTCTATAGCAAATTTATTAAAGTAACAGACAATCCAGCAACTTTTACTAATGTTATTTTATCTGTATTATTTACTTATTGTATATTATTCTTTTGTTTTTAGACATTCAGCCGATACAGCATGGATTTCTGGGGGGAAACTTTGTAAGAATTACATGTTTCTTGACGTTTAATTTCATGGCCATGATCGGCAATGTTACAGCTAGTTTGTGGCAATTTGTAAGTATGCATACTTTTACACATATATCAATTAATTCTCTAACAATTTGACACCAGAATGACTAATTTTTTTTCATCTTTTTGATGAATTTGTAGAATAGTGTGAGACCCTTCGTGTGCCAAGGGTTATTCATATTTATCAATAAAGCAGTGTCATTGACTTTTTTGTATCATCTGTTTTTTTTTTTAAGAAATAGTAATTTTTCAAAAACAAAATTTTGCATATCAAAAAATTATGCTAAGATCTTATAAATTAGATGAACAAGAATGAAAATTTTAAAAATTTTGTCTCTATTACAATTATTTAAATTCCGTTAACCTTCTTTTGTATGAAACTTCCTGAATAATATCCGATAATAATAATAACAATTATTTTATTTCAAATAAAAATTTGTTACATGTCAAATTATAAAGTAAAATAAAATCTTAATTAGTGAAATTACATGTATTATTATTTTTATTGCATGAAAGGTTATTTGACTTCTTTTTTAACTTATTCTATGTCATCTATTACAATAACTTGTTTTTTAATTTTACAAATATCCCACTATACAAAGCTCTGTTATCAACGAGATTATGATCAACATTACTACTGAGTGGGTACAGCAACGCTTTATTAAAACACATTCATTTTTTAGTAATAAATTTGTGTATATAATACTTTTAGTTTGTATCTATTCTTCATAATATTTTTAATTAAATATTGTTAAAAAACAACTCTAAAAGTATTTTCATTTTATAAATTCAAGTGACTGTGATGTACGCTGTGTGGCTACGGTAGTAAAGAATATAGCCACCCCCTCTCTTCCCGTGGGTGTCGTAAGAGGCGACTGATGGATAACACGGTTCCGCTACCACCTTGGAACTTAAAAAGCCGACTGATGGCGGGATAACCATCCAACTGCTGGTTTTGAAATACACAGGCCGAAGACGGGCAGCAGCGTCATCGGTGCGACAAAGCCAGCCCTGCGGTCAACAACCCGCGTGCCCAGCGTGGTCACTATGGGAAAACACACGAGTTCATGCCATTTTAGGCGTGAACTTGTGGAGGCTTATGTCCAGCGGTGGACTGTGATAGGCTGAAATGATGACTGTGATGTGACTGTGTGATGTCACTTTACATTATTTTTAATAATGTAAAAGATATATACAATATAGTAAAATATGAAATGATAAATTTACACATACATAAATAACTTAACACTCCAGACAAATCTCTGAGATTTTTGGAGTGCATTATTGTAATTTTTTATGTAACATGAGTTAAAAAAATTAACTATTAATATATTGTAAAAAAAAAAACATTTTTCAGCCAAATCATCGCTGGTTGGCACTATTCACAAGTGCACGTCTACTTTTCATACCATTGTTCCTGCTATGTAACTATCACCCACAAGGCCGAGTTAGGACACTGCCTGTATTAGTTGATAACGATTGGGTTTATTGGGCTCTGTCTGTTTTACTCGGATGGAGCTCGGGACATGGCAGTTCACTTGGCATGATGTATGTCAGCAGGTAAGTTAATTTTAATATTTTGGTACCAAGTTACTATATATAAACTAGCAGAACCAGCAGACGTTGACCTGCCCGGAATAGCTAATAAACTTGTTTGCAGATATACCGACTGTAGCGCCACCTACCGTTACCTATAGAGTTTTTTAAACCGTCCATGAAGCCATTGAATATACATAATTACATTCATACAAAATTACCACAAAATCGATCGAGGCTTTTTCAGCCAGGAGTTAGGTGACTAATTCATGTACACAAGAATTATATTTATTAAGATATTCTCCAACATTAATAATTTAATGTTTATTGTGATCATCGTATATCAGCAAATATATAATTCTACTGAAATTTTTTCTTTCCTAATAAATCATATTATTTAAATATAAGAAATACTTTTTTTAACAATTGTTTATACAATGCTTTAAAAGTTTTTTGTATTATCTTGTATGTATGTAATTATATTAAAATGTGTGTATATATGTATGCAATCAACTTAATAAAATTCTTATAATAAATAAAATATAATATTTAACAAACTATCCCACTTAGCTACTCAGTGTTATTCGCTAAGTATTTGATACATTGTCATTAGAAGTGTGTACAGTAACGGTAAAACTTGTCGCGTAGCACGCATGTATTAGTGAACACTTGTGCTGACTATGTTTTGCTACATGTCTTATTACACATTAGGAGCCGTCCTTTAATTATGTCGTGTTTTTTAGCTACTTTTTAATTTTTTAGCTACTTTTTAACCCATATCCTTGGTGATGTGTGGTGAGGTTTTAGACTGCCCCCTTTAGCTTTTTAATTTCTTTTTAATACAAACTTTCTAAAATGATTAATATAATATTTTTTCAGTACTGTGGCCCCAGAACACGCCCAAACCGCTGGTATGATAGGAGGAGCAACGTTAGTGACAGGCATTTTCGCTGGTATAACATTCTCCAAATTAAGCCCATTGATTGCGTCGCTTGACGTCTGGTCAAGTATATAGCGACTACTTGCATACGTTGGAACGTTCTGGAACGTTCTTGTGCGTGTTGGGAAGTGACGTATTGCGCTGTAACGTGTTTATTGTGGTGTTAAAGTGACGAGTTGTGATAAGTGATACCCCGCCTTTGCCACGCCTTAGTGACATGTCACTACAATTAAGTATAAATGTTCCTTTATCGAAGTGTCTGATACATTGTATGAGAGGCATTTTTTATTATTGACGATGAGTAATCTGTAACAATGATTAGATTCATTTAATTTTTTTATATGATACAAGATTATACATTATACAGTTCGAGATTGACTATGATGATTATGAATTGCATTCACTTACTAACATTACTAAACTATTTCACGTCTTATTATATATTGAATGGAAATTAATAGAAATCAATAATCTAATATCTGTTACTGCAAGGAAAATCATAAAAAAAAGGAATTGAAATTACTCGAATATAATCATATAAATGATAATGTATTGGAAATATGAATAAAACTATTTAATATTATTAATATTTAAATTGTTAATAATTTAACGTAATTAAAAGTATTTAATGAATAAATATTACATAATATATAGCGCACAGTAGTTCAGTTTACAACCCTTGCTGTTACAGATCTTGAAACTGCCATAAGTATCAAAATATATGAAATTCTAAGCTTATTATTGAATATGAATTGTTATTGACAGAATGCTGATTTCAAGCAGACAACACTATATGTTATCATATATTACGAGCTTAAAGTGGAATATTCTGATATTGATTGGTTCTCCGATAGTGTGCAGCAGAGGATATATAAAAATTGTTAAAGTTTTGAGGCTTAGAGTATTTATATTGTAACTAGTACAAATTGTTAAAATTTAAGTAGAAATACATTTTATTACTTCCGATATCCGTTCCATTTATTGTTTACATATTTGTATGATTTTTGTGAAGCCACATAAAAATGTAACTGAGTTTTGGAAAACAATTTTATTGTCAAAATAAATTACAGTACTTTGTAATGAAACTTTTTCTGGGAAAATTCTGAATAAATATTAAAACAATTTATGTAATACGTTATTAAATTACACATTCAACTCCCATACATTATAATTTTATTTAGTTTTGTATGTAATTTTAATGTATAAAAGATATTAATCCAAAGTGCTTCTATAATTGAATAGTAAGCGATAGTTACGATAAGATGTCTGATGGCAATGGTCTAATTAATATTTTATTATTATTAAAAGAACTACAGCTGGCTGTAAACTTAAGTTTATGATAGATCTTTTTAAAATACATAAGCACTAAATTGTAATTGTTACGAATATAAAAAATATGTTTTAATATATGACATGAAATTTGTGTTAATGTTTTTTCAACACTAGAAACACTGGTAACTTTTTTTTATGAAAAGTTCTTTATTTGACATTCGAATAACAATTTTTTTATTTTTTTTTATTTTTACTGACTGGTATTATATTATAAAATGTATATTTGAAAAAGTAATATTATTACAAAGTAAACTTGGTTTTTTAAATTTTGAATTCAAACCTAAATCAATATTTCTTAACGTTATTTAATAACTTTTTAAAATTATTATTTGGTGCTTATAAAAAATTTGATGCATTTATTTAATGCAATTCTAGAAAAATACAATTTAAAATTATACATTATGGTTAAGAAATATAAAGTATCTCCATAGTTTTTGTTTATCGTGAATTATTATTGAATGGTAATATAAAACCTGAAAACGCACAACAAAATATCTTCTATGAAAGTAATAGCTATTTTAAGGAATATGTTCTTAAATGTCAAACTTTTATGAAATATGAAACCTTTCTTAATTTTGAAAAACATATTTTTTTATTTTTAAAATCTACTTGTTTAAGCGTTATCTTGCAATAAAATATTTTTGTTGCTAGATTATCCTTGTGTTCCATGTTAAAACCAAATAATTTCTGGTATTATGTGAACAAAGTGTATTTTTTTTATCCACACTAGCCATTGTTAGTTATTATTTATTGTAAAGTAAAGGTTTTTTTTCCATTTCTTTTTGTTTTATTTTTTCCTTTGTTCATTTATGGCTATTATTGGTAGCTAGTGTTTTATTTATTTTCTAAATTTTTTAATGTCCTGCTGACTCATCATCATCATCATTACAGCCTATACAGTCCACTGCTGGACATAGGCCTCCACAAGTTTACGTCAAAAATAACGTGAACTCATGTGTTTTGCCCATAGTCACCACGCTGGGCAGGCGGGTTGGTGACCGCAGTACTGGCTTTGTCGCACCAAAGACGCTGCTGCCCGTCTTCGGCCTGTGTATTTCAAAGCCAGCAGTTGGATGGTTACCCCGCCATCGGTCGGCTTCTTAATTTCCAAGATGGTTATGGAACCTTGTTATCCCTTAGTCGCCTCTTACGACACCCACGGGAAGAGAGGGGGTGGCTAAATTCTTTAGTGCCGTAGCCACACAGCACAGCCAGTCAGCAGTCCTGCTGACTACCTTGCGTAAATTCTTTATTATCTGTTTGATTTTTTTTATATCACTAGGTTAGCAAACAAGTGTACGGCTCTCCTGATGGTAAGAGATTACTGTAGCTTATAGACGCCTGCAACACTAGAAGCATCGCAAGCTCGTTGCCGACCCAACCCCCCTCCCCCAGGAGCTCTGGTCACCTTACTCACTAACAGGAACCCAATACTGCTCGAAAACAGTATTATTTAGCTGTGATCTTCTGATCTGTAAGGTCGGGCTGCTCCATATTTTGAGCCGGAAATTCCTGTTGTACCCTACCTCAGTTAAAATTAACAATAATTAAAAAAAAAATGTTTATTGGATACGGAATTTTTTGGGATGAGTAAAAGTTATTAACACCTTGTTTTGACACATCAAGCCTGACCCAAACAGCTAAATCAGACAGATTATATAATTTATTGGTACTTATATTTTATTTCATTTTACATAAAGCATTAATCCAGATAACATGATTTAAGTATGTAAAGAAACAAAAGTTACTATTTTAAGCCGTTCTAGAGTAATCAATTTTGTATTATTATAATTATATTGAGGTAAATAATGAAAAGGAGTGGTTTTTATGTAAAAATAGAGGTAACATTAAAAAAAAATGTATCATGTTTGTTTTTCTCGTACACAAATATTCAACAAGTACCTGTATAACAATGTGTATAGTAGATCATTTTGCATGCTATATAATATTAAAATAAAAAATATATAGATACCGTTTCAATGATTTCATATAAGCCCACGACAATAACGGGAATATTTTCTAGGCATAAGTTTTAGTGCTGCCATTTAATAGAACATAAGAATGTATATTGTATAATTATGCTAAGCTTGTAATTTATACGTAATGTTTTCAGAACTAGGGACACGGTATCGAATACAGAGTATCGATACTGTACTCATGAGTAGTATCGAAAAAAAAGTATCGTACAGCATACTCATAAAAGTATCGGTACTTCTAGCTATCGAGTACAAACACAAAAGTACTCGATACCTAGAAGTATTGATACTTCGACTTCCACAAAAGAGGTCGTCGCTCTAAAGTATTATACACTTAATACTGAACAATTGTTCTTAAATTTCAGTCGATTAAAATCAAAAAAAGTAATATGTACTCTCCCTTGTTCTCGATACCAGAAAGTATCGATACTTTTTTCGTGTCCCTATTCAGAACATTTCTAATATTTATAACATACTACGTCTTTCAGTCTTGTTTCAACTATTATTGTTGAAAGTTTAGCTTTTAGATACTTTATAGTCAGTCCACTATAATCTTTACAAGTTTATAAATCTGCCCATACTTATATAGTAAATTTTGTATGGGTTATTTGATATATAAACAGACTTAATAGTTAGTAATAATTATATGCGATACATTTTGGGTTGCGATATAATAAAAGAAAAGTCATAAATCGAATACCTAAATATCGTTTGTAATAAAGAGTCAATCATTAATTACGACACACACTATAAGGGATCGAAGAAGCGTGACAAGGGGTGGAGAGGGTCCTAAATTTGTTACATCACATTTCAACATATACGTAATAGGTATATCCAATTGTAACTATTAAAACGTAATATTTGAACATCATAGATATTGAAATCCGTCAACCCGCATTGGAGCAGCGTGGTGGATTAAGCTCTGATCCTTCTCCTACATGGAGAAAGAGGCCTTTGCCCAGTAGTGGGATATTACAGGCTGTAGCGTTATAGATATTAAAAATTAACAATAAATTAAAATTTGAACTGTTTTATTGGCAATTTGACACTTGCTGTAGTAGTGTTATTGGCCGAACTTTTATTTTGTAAATCTTTGATAACTTTTTTATACGTAGGTAGGTATGTTAAATTAATGTTGATTTTATTGAAAAATAATTTAAATTAAAATAACGAAACTGATCTATAAAATTGCAAAATATGTGACGTCACACTAGGTATGAGTGGAGCTCTAATTAATGTGACCAGCTGTGACTAGGACGGGGGTAAAAAAATTGAGCAATTCGTGTGACGTAATTTATGGATGGGCCATGGAATGGAAAGATGACTTATGTTTTTATATCAAACAACCCTGTAAGCTTATAAATCATTTCACGCATTCATATCACGCTAATTCATGAATTATACTTATACACACTCCTCGTAGAGTCGAAGGCTGTGAAGAGATAGCTTTAACCTCACCATTGTAGATACCAAAATTCCTTCATCCTCTTATCTTACGTACTAAACGGCACAAATCCCATTTACATTAGAGGGGCCAGACATTTTTTTCTTTCATTAATTTAATCGTTTATCGTAAAAATGAATGAAAAAGTTCTATAAAATATTTCAGTTACTATCTGTCTAATCAGAAAAGTAGGTATTTACTATTTAATTATGCAAATAATTATCTATTGGTTCGTAATTTGATGTTAAAAATCCTTAGTATAACTACGATTTTCACACCTTCGAGTACAAATATTTATAATAATTTGTAAACCTTTAATTACTCATAGTTATATAATGAAACGACGAATTACATGAGTTGCGAAAACATTTTGTATAAGGTCCACTGTAGTTTGTTTTTTTAACATATTGTATACTTATATATTATTGTAAAATATTAATAAGTAGGTATTATAAAAAGTTTATTAATAGAATATTACATTTTTATGTAAATAGAGCATTTATTCGTAGTCATTTATATGATTTATATTATAATTATATTGATCAATTGCAGACATGAGTCAAATAAAATTATAAAAACTTTTTGAAGACACTCAGTAGTTATGTAAATTAGGGGCGTTCCTAAAATACGTGAGATGTTTGGGGGGGGGGGGTCGAGTCGAGTCACATCTAATCTTACGTTGGAGAGAGGGGGCTCTGCAAATATCACGCAATTTTTTTCTGATTGAAACAAAAAAATATTATACTATTTTGGTCCATTTAATCCAGATTGTACATGCTTAAGATTTAATCGTAATACGATTAATATAATTCACTAATTCGTTCGAAAGAAAATAATTTCATTCATACTTCGACGTTATACATCTACTGACTGTCTGATTTGTTGATTGTGTCTGATTACTAGTCTTAACTAGTCGTAAATAAAAGCACGAAGCAATTTTTTTTTTCTTTTCACAATAACAATCCAACGCGTTTACGTAAGAAACCCACATTTTGTAAAATCTCACGTGAGATTGGGGGTTGGGGGAGGGGGTTGAATAAAATCTTACGACATCTCACCAGGGGGGGGGGGGACAGAAAATTAAAAAAAAAACACCTCACGTAATTTATGGACCCCTTACAACAAAAATAAGTTTTATGATTCATTATTTTTACGAAGTTCTATAGACAAGACGACTTCTATTTAAAAAAATTAATATGATTAATGTCTCCGTTTGTCTTCATAATGCATTTTACTAACTTTCAGAGTACCTAATATAATAATAACAGTTATTGTTTTTGGTTTAATGATAATTAAAAGTTGTATATATTTTATTTATTTAATTGTTTATTAGTTTGTCAAGTAATATATATAATCTATATTAATATTTATTAAGTGTTTTATAATTGTGTTTAGATTTTTCAAAAAAAAAAACTTAATTGAAGACTTAATATTTTGAATCTCTATGTTTAAACTTCTTCTTTTTCCGACAATGACATTTTTGGTTTACTATTAAAAATCAGTTTTGTTGTTGAGATGTTATGACAATAATAGTAAACCGTACCATACATCCGATATTTGTAATATTTTTCCACTTTTTCACATTGTACTTACTGGTTTTTAACACAACTAAATATTCTTAAAATTTCGCTGTTTTTCTAATTATACTATGCAAATATAAAATAAAAATAAACAAGTACTGAATATATTTCATTTATTTCATATTATGACGTGTGAACTGATGTGTTTTGACCATAGTCACCACGCTGGGCAGGCAGGTCGGTGACCGCAGGGCTGGCTTTGTTACACCGAAGACGCTGCCACCATCGCGATCCAGCCATCGATCGGCTTTAACAGTTCCAAGGTAGTAGTGGAACTGTATTATCCCTTAGTCGCCTCTTACGCCATCCACGGGAAGAGAGGGGGTGCCTATATTTTTTATTACCGTAACCACACAGCAGCTTGGAGATTGGAGCAGATCGACTGGGGAAGTACTTCAATCTTACAGAAGATCACAGCTATATTATAATACTACTTGTAAGCAGTGTTTTGTTCCCGTGGTAAGTAAGGTGACCAGAGATCATGAATAACTTTTTACAGAGTAATCCGAATTTGATAATTCTTTTTTTTTATTCAAAAGGATACACCCCGAAATTGATCGTCTTTAAACTTTCTTATTGTATTTTTTATTAATATTACGGTAATAATAATCATATCTTTTTGAAATCCTTGAATTGAGCACTTTAATTTGATACCCATTTTGTTGTATTCGAAAAAAACTTTTTTTGTTTCATTAACTACAATGGCTTCGCACAGCCGTCATGTTTGATTTTTTTAATATTACCTATGTAACAACACTTGGGCTACTAAGAGAAATCTAACGATACCTCAATAATGTAAATCCGTTCAGCGGCTCTGGAGATATGAGGTAATAAAGAATATTACATATATACACACAAGATTTCCGCGAAAATCATAACCCTTCCTTTGCAGTCGGGTAATAATTTACAATACTCGTAGAATTCATATAATACTCACAAATTGATAACTTTGATAGAGTTATTGAAAGTTGATTCTCTAATGAATAGGGATAATCCCCTGAGAGTAAAAGTTTGTACGAAAGATTATTATAAAATCTTATTCTGCCTGGGCTTGTGTAGGGCATAACAAAAATGTATTAACAATATAAGAATCACCCACCCACCAGCCTACTAAAAGTTTGCTGCCTCTACCCTATTTTGTTACTTTTGAATTTATATTTTTATGGCGCGTTATGTGATGTGCGCGTACAACGCAACGTCACGAAAAAAACTGACACCCTGAAGTTAGCTAGTCAACGAAGAAGAAGTTAGCATCGTGAAGTTAGCTATGAAGTAGGTATAACATCTTACGTGCGTACATAAGTATTCTAATTTTAATTACAGGTTGTCCATTAATCACTTGATATTTTAATAATGCGGACGTGATTTGGATTTATTTTTTTGTCATTTGAAAAAATCGTGGTAATTTTGTCGCTCCCTTTCGTGTGCTCCCGAGGCCATGCCTACCCCGGCACCACGCTACGCCATGGCGGCCATTGACATTAATATTAATATATTTTTTATATTTATATTTTCATTAAACCCTTTGGGAATAATTTTATTTTTCAATAGAGAAAACTTTATTAATATTCGACCTAAATAGCTTTTTGTCAACACATAGACGGGCTTTGAATTTTAATAAAGACAATCGAAAGTGTAAAAATAAATGTTTTGTTTTGCATTCTTGTATTGCGTATTAGCGGTTGTGGTTAAAATTCTCTATTTCATATTATTTATTATAAATCAGTTTTTTCAAAGACTTTTCGTTGTTATTACAGCTGGGCAAAAATAATCATTCTTAAAAACAACAGTTCATTTATTGTGTTTATAAATAATGAAATAAATATTGTCAATAAATAAACTATCTAAACACTATCCGTTTCGTTCGTGAAGGCTTAACATATTTACAATGTGAGGTAATTGGGCTTAGTAGGTGGGTGATGACGCTGATGAAGACGATGACGAAATTGATGCTACGCTTGAGTAGCTCGGCGACTGGTTTGAGGACGATGAGGCGCTCGAATCACCAGGATAGTACGAGCTGTAAGCGAGCTGGGTGGGGTCCCATACTCTTGCGTAGGGACCTGAGCTAGCGGGCTCCCATTGTGGACTGTAGGAGTCTTGCGGAGCAGATTGCGTTGAAGGAGTACCATACTGAGATGCAGGTGGGCCGTACTGAGATGCTGGTGTCGGTTCGGTGGGAGTCATCATCATTGGCATTGCTGAAAAAATAGTAAATATATTAGTTATATTTAATTACTTTATGAGAAAACTTATATCAGCTTATTTAAATTAATCTCTTACCTCCTTTCTTCATTAGCAAATTGTACGCTAAAAATCCAACGACAAGAGTGATAGCCAACTTGCTGAGGATAAGGGCCTTGATAGCCTTAATACCAATTATAGAAACCAGTATTGGCATTAGTGCTTTCATCTTCAGTTTAAGAAGCAGAAGTACAGGCAACAGAAGTTTCTTTTTGAGGATGCCACGGGCTGAAAAAGATTTTTGAGATTAATTTCCAAAAATCTATCGGTGACATTGTTTTTATTCAAAATTTTCAAATACCTTCACCATTTTCCTCGTTAGTATCTGGGAAATCGACGTCGAATCCTCTGTCAGCACGGTACGAGACCTCAGCGTTTTGGAAGATGAACTCGGGCAATTGGAACCTAACTTCGTTTTCGTTTAAGATCCTTCCAACGCGGTCAAAGATCACTTTATCGATATTTTGCTCATCCAAAGCCCTTGCTGATTCGGATGCAACACCAAGTTTGGTGTCTAAGAATGAGAGGACTTTCACTTTAAGACACGATATCGGGGATTTGGCTTCGAAACAATCACTAATCACACTTCTAAGAAGATCATCACTTGTAACCAACCGCGAGGTCTCGATTTCATTGTCCTGGATGGCGTAACTGTGTACTAAGGCAGCTGATGCCAACAGCAGGTAAAGACACTTCATTTTCGCGATTTTCACTTTGTCATTAGATTTATTAATTAAACGTACGGCCCAGGCGGTTAATGGAACAACAATGATTTAATTTTTCATTGGGCTTGGTTTTTATATGTGATCCTTTGGGCGGCAAGGCACGCGGCGTCAATGCATGCACGGAATACGAATCGATTTCATACTTGGCAAACTATTTAATTTCATTTAAGAAAGTCCTGGTGGTGAGAGTGAGCGCAGTTTTATTAATAATATCATATTGTCATATCCCTATTAGAACTCATTAGCCGTGTTTAAAAAGAAATTTCTTCGATATTCTTAGTGGTTCAAATGAAAAATAAGTTGTCATTATTTTAGAAGTACCTAAACGTTAAAAATGTTTAAAATCTTAAAATTAGTAAGTAATTATTTGTTAAATTTAATGTTTATCGTAATTAAATAAAAGATCTATCAGTAATAATTGTGTCACAATCGTGTCACACCTGAAGTCACAACACTTGTTAGTCAATAAATCACTATATTGGTATGCACAAAGGTGCAGCTCTCACCGTCTCGCAGTACATATCAATCAATCATTTCGGTCTTCGTTACAAAAACTTTAGTCGTTCGAATTCAAGAACCAGCTTTTATATAATCTATTATTTCGGAATTACGTGGTTAACGTTAAATGTTACGTGATGTTGCCTTTGATGTTGCCGCAAAACGTTTTGGTCAATATGTAAATGTAGGATTTGGTTATTTTATTTGTTATTGTATTTCTGCAATAGTTTAGCTCTGCATAAGCTGAAACCTTATTTATCATAGAGCTTTCTTTATACGACTTAGCAAATTCAGTGAAATTAAATTTTATTATCCGAGGGCATTTGCAAATATTGCTTCTCGGTGGATGGAAAGGCACATTACAGCTTATGTTACTTTTTGATAGTGTTTAATGTATTATGAAAAATTTTAAAAACTAAAATTATTAAGATTAAGTTATCAAATTTTCTCTTTTATCTACACTGATAAATCTCGCGATAAGCTATTTATTATATTACATAAATTCTAGAAAAAAATGAAAAGGAGCTTGTTTTTTTAAAAGAAAAGTACTTTTATTATATTTTAATTTTTAAATATTGTTGGTATTCTTAGCAAATCCTTTCATTTGACACCCCATAATATAGGAAAACATAAAAACTGAGTCCGGCGTCTTTAGAAATCTATCTTATTGGATTTAGAGTAACGTCACTTTATTTTTCAAATATGATGAAAAAAATTTAAAATGTTCTAGCAGAATTATATCTTGAGGATTACATAATGTTCTATTTAGCGCCAAAATTATTCAATATCCTCACGTAGGACTAATGCAGTGGTTTAATGGTAGGTATTATGGAAACAAACAAAAAGACGTAGGTAGTCAAATCTGCCTAGCGTTATAAGTATAACAATACTACTTAGGTTTAGTCCCTTTGCTATTGACCTAATGAGCAGCACTCATGATTTTTTAACCGACTTCCAAAAAAGGAGGAGGTTCTCAATTCGACTGTATTTTTTTTTAATTTTTTTTTATGTATGTTACATCAGAACTTTTGACCGTGTGAACCGATTTCGATAATTTTTTTTAAATCGAAAGGTGGTATGTGTCAATTGGTCCCATTTAAATTTATTTGAGATCTAACAACTACTTTTCGAGTTATACCTAATAATTCGTTTTTACTTGACGCTTTTTTCGTCGACCTACGTTGTATTATACCGCATAACTTTCTACTGGATGTACCGATTTTGATATTTTTTTTTTTGTTGGAAAGCAGATATCTCTAGTTTAGTACCATGATAAGGAAACCAGGATCTGATGATGGAATCCCAGAGAAATTGGGGAAAACTCTTGAAAATCCGCAATAACTTTTTACGGGGTGTACCGATTTTGATAATTTTTAATTTAATCGAAAGCTGATGTTTGTCATATAAATTTTATTGAGATCTGATTACTACTTTTTGAGTAATCTTTGATAACGCGTAGTTACTTGACTATTTTTTCGTCGATCTGCGTTGTATTACTCGACGATGTAATTGAAGTCGGTTTTTTTTTTTTCGTTTGCGAGCAAACACAATTATTGTTGTATTTTGTATACTTTTAATATTGAATGTTCACACATTTATTCAGCAATTTGTTTAATTTTTATTGCTCACTTTAAAGTATGTCAAAGAAAAAATACAATATACTAACGGGTCACAGAGCAAAGGCATTGATAATAATTTGTTATAGACAATCCCGACAAACAAAGGGAGCATTAGTGACTGAAAATAGTTACCTTATTTGTTAAGAAACAAACGAAGTACTAAAAAGTTGATATTTTGCCAGTTTAGTTTAGGTCGTTGCAAACGTGTAACGGGTCGCTGTCTGTACATTTAAGATATTGAGAAAAAATATTATTGGGACCTTTATCAACGCAGATAGCGCCCAAAACAATGATTGTCAGAATTTTTGTCTGTTTGTCTGTGCGTTTGCTGGTCTTTTGGGTCAGCCCTATGATTGAAGGTTTATTGATTCAGTTAAAACTAACTAAAACTAAAGATTCAGTTATTTGTATACGTTTGGACACACTATGCTTATTCTACGTCTTGTTGTTAGTCTGTGATGCTTAATGTGATGGGTTATGTATCTTTTATGTTACTATCCTTTATGTGGCTATTTTATTAACTTTAATTTTGTTTTGTTTTTCAACCTATTACTGGCCTTATTATTGTTAATATTATGTTAAATGTTATATATATACGAATTGAAACGCTGTTGGTTTTCGAATAAAATAAATAAATAAATAAAACGGATCAAGCTCACATTAAGTCAGCCCTCATTATATACTAACAACATTGTTACAGTAGGACTGTGTAACATAAAGGACGTCTCTTGTGATTTTGTGAAATTATTATTTTTAATAAGATGATAGCTTTTAAGGCATGAATGAGAAAAAATTATGCGAAGATTACATCTCCGTCAAGAAATTATTTTGTATATTTTGCACTCACTACTGTTTTATTTTAAATTAAAAGCTGACATATAATAAACACAGGCGTTTTTTCTAGGAAAGTGAAATTTATCGCTTAGCAAAAAGCTCGCGTGTATCTTTTACCCGTTCTTCGTTATGCAATAAGGGTTGGCAGACATTTTGTATGCGTTCCGCGAACCTCCATTTGCATTTGCAGCCATGTCCGGATTGTGAAATTACTGTTTCACTTCCGTTACTACAATAAATATGTTTATGTCGAACAAATTCAGAGTTTTGTATTTTGACAGACAACTTGTATCTTTTTGTTAAGTGTTTAAGTACCAATTGCGTTCGTGTGTTTTTTTCAAACCGTATGCTTAAAGCAATTTAGGTGTAACGTGTCTTTTCTTTAAATCTATGTTTACAGCAAAATATGTGCAACGTAAATTTATTGTACGGTTGTTTATTCGACAAATTTGTAGAAAAAAATCAAGTTGAACTTGATGTTATTGTAAGAAATACAAATGAAAATAAACTTGATTTTTATATTGATATTTTGTGTTCTATGATATAATTTTAGGTACGTTAAACCCAGATAGAAAATTAATATCTAATATAGCCTAGGTTATAGTGAAAATTGAAAATTTAGGCAATTGAAATATGTGGGCTATTACGGTTGAAAAAAGCGTATAACACAGGGATAATTATGACATTTCAGATACGGTAACATGTATGAAAATATTTTGGACTTATCCCATACTTTCAGTGTTACGAAAAGTAAAATTTTAAGAAATTATTAAAGTAAGGGAAAGAAATAACAAGGACGCAATAATAGAAGACAAGAGACGCGCGGCTGTGCGGCGGATCATTTTATTAGAGAAAAAAAAATACTTTTTTAAAGTTTTTATTTCACTTGCAATATGTAAGTATGTATGTATGTTTGTTAGGGTGGAATTTTGCAACTCAATTTTGAAGCATTTATCTTTAATCGATTGAGCTGAAATTTTGTAATAAAATATTGTTTTTTTTTTAGTTTTTTACTTATATTATATTTTTAAAATTTTTAGTTACATCCTAGTTTTTATTATTATTAGGGATGTTGTGTACCTTTTATAACCTATATGTTACCGTAAGACCTACATGGAGAAAGAAGTCTATACCCAGCAGTGGGATGTGTGGGTTGAACTAATCAATAAATTAATTATTAGGGCTGTTTGGTTCGATTATCTAAATTATAAAATTCCTTCTCGTATTCGTAAACAAAATGAATGCTCATATTTCCATATTAGGTAACACTCGTACGCGTCAGTCTACTTATATATTTCGTGACGATCATGCCAATGAGCAAGCCAAATCTTAGATGACTCTCACTATGTATTATGTATATATCTCATTGTGTATGTGGGTACACCTTTGTATTTGTTAACGTATTATAAACTTTGTGCTATTGTAATAAAGTTAACTTTTTTGAAATTTGTTATAACGAAGGAATTTCTAAGGTTTTCTGTATACGAAGTAACCTCTTCGATCGATTTGTTTTGCTTATAATTGTTTGCTCGCAAACGAAAAATAAAACCGACTTCAATTACATAGACAAGTAAAATATCGTAAATTGACGAAAATAATAATAATAATAATAACCGCACTAGTTGTCACTACGATTTTCAAGGGTTCCCCTCGTTATCTCTAGGATTCCATCATCAGATCCTGGTTTCCTTATCATGGTACCACACCTGGGATATCTCCTTTCCAACAAAAAGAGAATTATGAAAATCGGTTCATAAACGACGAAGTTATCCCCGAACATACATTAAAAAAAAAAACAAATATATATATATATATATATATATATATATAAATACGGTCGAATCGAGTAACCTCCTCCTTTTTGAGGTCGATTAAAAATATAAATTTTATGATTTTTGATTGGTTCACAAAAATCAAATTTCATTCAAATAAATGTTATATATCCGCCAACTCACATTGGAGCAGCGTGGTGGATTAAGCTCTGATCCTTTATCTACATGGGGAAAGAGGCCTATGCCCAGCAGTGGGATATTACAGGCTGAAGCAAAATTTTTATTAACAATTCAAGTACTAATTATGGCTTAACTTTAATCATATACAAATTAAGGAACTACTAAAATGAGAAGATTCAAGGCATGATTGTGGATGGATGTGTAGGTACAATGTAGATCAACAGAAATAAGGATAAATAATAAGGTCAAGGACTTTGTGTGGAAAATTATATGTATATAAATAAGGAATATAGGTACTGAGGTCTGTGGGGGACTTTACGATTAATCGGGCGGTGTGAATGTCAATCCTCGTTATCGCGTGGCCAGTGGGTCAGGAGGCTACAGAGTAAGGCGATGTATCCTGACGCGTCCTTTAGAATTACAATGAGACCCTTATTGGCCTGTCCGCTATTATGATATTAAAGGTAATTTATATGAAATAACATGAAACATATTTAGGTCGTAGCGGATTCGATTCAATTATAATAATAAAATCATAAATCAGCTTTGAAGCATATCATCTGACTGACTGAATCAGCATGTAACGTTTCTCCATGTAGGAGAAAGGTAGGTTTGTTCTTGTTACCTATTTTATTATTACCTATGCACCTTTGTGATACCTAACACCTAGTGTTTGTAACTTGTATAAGTTAGGCTATAAGTTGTTGTCGAGAACAATGGTTTTGATTATGTCCAATAACAATTAGCTTAGTAATAAATTGAATGTTGATCTCGTGACTTTACCAGAGAATCAGTATTGTGACCAGCCTTTATACCATTCCACGCAAACATGATTTATACCACAATAATCTGTGGTAAATTACTTTTAGTAAATTTCAGTGTATATATAGCATTGTAGAATTTTAAACTTTAAAATATTAGACTACTAAAATTCATGATTATTTTATTATAATTTAATGACTTATTTAATTTGTATTCTCTTTGTGTGTTCACTATGGTGTTGCTACCTCCCAATCCGCTGCTATGGG
Source organism: Melitaea cinxia (assembly GCF_905220565.1). Taxonomy (NCBI): domain Eukaryota; kingdom Metazoa; phylum Arthropoda; class Insecta; order Lepidoptera; family Nymphalidae; genus Melitaea; species Melitaea cinxia. The sequence continues at coordinate 4,835,499 of NC_059416.1, forward strand.
CGTTCACCTACTTATCTTATACGACCTGTTAACGTTCTATGGAAGTTGATTTTTATTGTATATATACAATAAAAATTAAACGTAATATTTGTTAAGAGACATTTTTTGATATGCTTAAACCTAAACAAAAATTAGCATACGTATTTGTAACCTCACAAATATCTAATTCTATCATTTATTAGTATTATGTATTTTTGATTATTTTAATTATATTGAGAGACAAAATGTAGATTTATTGTTTTTTATATGACCTTATGAAAGATTGATTATATTATAGACGTAGTAAATGCTTAGTATCCACCAACCCGCGGTGGAACAGCGTAGTGGATTAAGCTCTAATCCTTCCTCTACACGAAGAGAGGCCTATGCCCAGCGGTGGGACATTACAGGCTGCATACAATGTGAAATGCTTAGTGCATTTACTATAACCTCATTACGTATTATTTTTTTAAGGATACATCAAACTTTAAGTGCGTATTCCAAGACCAGGTTTATTCACGACATGTAACATCGTGGATTGACTGACGCGTTGCGGTCCCGGGTTCGATCTTCGCTTGGGTCAAATATTTGTATAGATCGAACAGCTGTTTGCTGTGGCCCAGCTATATGTGCTTGTTGTATTGTGTCTTTCTTTTACACTTTTTTTTATAACAATGGGGGCAAACGAGCAGACGAAGCCATCTGATGCTAAACAGCTACCGTCGCCCATGGACATCTGCAACATAAGAGGAGTGCGGTGCGTTGCCGGTCTTTATGTAAAAGGATACACTCGACGCTTGAAAACCACTAGATTATAGCGCTCAGGGGAAACCCTTGGAAAGAATGCGCACGAAGCTCGCACATTGGTTGCAAACCATACATCCAAGTGGTGTGGTGGATGAAACTTAGTTCTTCGCTGCAGAGTGCGATGGTAAAAATGGCATCATATCAAACAGTTTTTCAGAACACTCACCGTCGTACAGACTGTAAAAAACTCACAGGGAGTCAACGTCTCCTTATACTTAGGGGTTCTAAGCCGTACGTGAGCTTAGGATCGTCGACAATGCCAACTGCCCAGCGTTGGACGGAGTCAAATGAGTGGAGTTGGTATGGAGACCTGCCCCAAGGGGCGAACAATACTCCACACGGGGGCGGATCTGAGGCTTATAAGCCGATGTCCCAATGTGAAGTATCGGCCCGTCCCGTTCAGAACCCCGAGCTTTTTTACATAAAGTTTGGCTTTGCTCCTCAAATGACCCCGGAATTGGACCTCTTTCAAAATGCCTACCCCGAGAATCCCATTATTTTTAGAGATGTTTAATAAAGACTGGAGTAAATACTACTAGGGGTCGTTGAGTGTGAAGTGTTTTTACTATCAAATATATTAATACGCTAAGGTTACGATGTTTGCCTTCCTTTTTAGAAAAAAAGCCTCACAATTGCTCCACATGAATTATATATCATTTTATAGATAATTGCGTGATCTACCGGCATCCACAACTAAAAAAATTATTATTGCTTTTGATTTTATAAATTAATTAATCATTAAAATTACATACCTATATAAAGGTTTTAATTTTGAAACAACGTCAACGTTATTGACGGTCGGTGCATTTTTTGTTCAATTTCAAATTAACTCACGTATAAATACTTTTCTGTAATTTTATAAAGTGATAATAATTATACTTATTTAGTGCGAATTATTCGTAAATAGCTAACCCGACAGACGTTGTTCTGTCTTGCAAACTGGCAAACGTATGAAGCTTAGATGCTTGTTATGTTTTTCCGAAATTTTCTGATTTCCAATGCAATTTCCTTAATTTTTTCTTTATAAGAACCTTCTACAAAGTATTAGAAAAAATGATTTTTTTAAACAAAATTCGACTGGAATTGGTAGCTGAGTAACAGATTTAATTGATTTTATTGTATTTACATAGAGGAAAATATATACATACAGATACATGGGAGCATACGTATAAAATGTGGCATAGTGTGAGTACTTACAGGTGAAGTGAATGTGATAAGAATTAAATGAAGCTTTCTATGAGCGAAAGCGCGAAATAGAAAGCAAGAAAATATATGTGTTAGGACTTTTAATTACCTTTCCTATATAACTATAAAAATAAGACCTTACATGTGTGTGTACAGTAATCCACTTTCATTTTTTATATAATTAATATACTAAATGTTATTTACTCTTCTCAGGTTTATTTAGGTTTGTAAAAATTGAGTGATAGATATCGAAATATTTCAGGGGTGTATACATAACTTTTATTATTTAATCATTATTACTTTTAAAATTTGTAAAATTATAATTAATCTAATTTTATAAAGTAATTCTAAAGTATATTCTTGAAAGAAATTTGTTTTGACTATAATGTACTATGAAGGTGTATTTTTAATTATGTTCTTCTCTCTATCTATTCAATAATATTAATCGGAGGTTAATAAATTTATAACTCAGAATGATTTGTATTTATTTTTTCATTTACATTTGTTAAAAGCATAATACAGGAAATAAAATGAAAGCATATTTTTAAATGATTTATTTAAACAATAAATAACATCAATCACACATCACAATCAATCACACAATCAAATAAATAATTTCACACTATTTACATACATGGTTTCGAAAAACCTTTTTGGTTTATACCCGTTTGTTTGAAGCGACAAACAGACGGTTGTCGGGTTAGCATCGGTCGTTTATCGGAATCCAATATAAAAGATACGAGGATATGAAATACCCAAATAAGTTATAGGAGCTTAAATGTACTAAGGGAGGTCTTTTTTGGTCAATTTCCTCATAGCATCGTCAAGATTCTAGTGGTAGGCGTTGTAAGCGAGCTCTTGAGCCAACTCTTGGGGTTCAGCGTCTCGCCTATGACGGGTGGCGGCGTAAGCGGCATCCCACGGCCCGTGGGCGGCGATCTGAGGGTGCGAGTTGTCTGCGGCAATCTGGGTAAACTATAACGTTATTCGAAGGTAAAATTTGAAGATTAGTTAGTGCTGGATCAGTCCGATCCTCAACGTAAAGTTAATTTTGCAGCCGGTGTAAAGGCATAGAGTGCTAATTATAATATTAAATTGTGATAAACTTAAATTTGTGGTGCTTGAAGAAAATGTGCATTACTTAAGATCATGTGCAGTATTCTATAGTATATTTATTTCTATACATACAAGACATTGTCCGTATTCAGATTATTGTTATTTGATATTCACACTCACCTTCTTGCAAAGCTGGAAGATAGCTAGCGCGACGGACACGACGAAAGAGAAGAAAGACAGCTGCAGAGCGTTCCAAGCCTTCAGACCGAGGACACCGATAGCGAGGGGGATGAGAGTCATGGCCTTGAGGAGTACGAACACCAGGATGGGAACGATGATCTTCTTGAGCTTAGCTTTACGAGCCTCGCCTACGGAACGAGCTCCTTCCTCCTTGTTGAATTTGATGTTCAGGCTGAGTTCATCGTTGCCGAGGTTTCTAGGGCTCACTGTCACTTTGGTATCAGCAATGGGTAATTGGAAAGTAACATCATGAGACTGAATGTAGTTTTCGATGGAATCCATGAAGTCGCCAGTAGAACGAGCTGATGCTTCATCGCTAGCGCCATTTTTTGTTACTTCAACATCATCAGTGATCTGTAACGATTTTTGATTAGAAAGTGTTTGCTATTATTTTCTATTTAAAATACAATGAAAGTAATTAGTTTTTTAGTTACCTGGAAAGTGTCCTTCTTAAAGATGCTGTCTAATAAGGACATAACCTTATATTTGATACAGGCAGTGGGATCGGATCCCTCGTTGCAGCCAGATCGCATCTCCTCGACCATGCCGTCCATGGCTGTTCCCTTCCAGAATTCTTCTTTAGAGGGTTGAGCCACCGCTGCCCCTAACAGCGCAACAATTAAACACACCACTTTAATTGACGCCATTTTGTTATTTTGACTCCTGGTGTTCACTGGAGGACTGTTGGTGAGACTGTGATAGTTTCGACAAGGACTCAATGGCTTTTATACAGCTATTTCAAATTCAGCTCGTTGTTTACAGTTCCGGTACGGATTGTCTTGGTATGTACCACTCGATCGCGTACTTACGACCTTTTCATTGTGACGGGTGTAAGTGTAAGGGAAAGCTGTTTGATACGAATCCTTCTATTGTACGCGAGTACAAAAAGGCCTAAGTTGTAGCAATGTCATTTGATCGACGAACGTTTTAGAAATGTTAGCTTAAGGCGCCTTTTCTGTTGTTTGTGACACCATACCCTGATTCGTCGAAGGCACGATTCTGATCTTTTGCCCCTTTCTGTCTGAATGACAAGTCTTGGTGTTAGAAAGAGATATCAGTAGTGTGTAATGGTAGGTGTTTGATATGGAAGAGCAGACACAGCGCACGCGCCGTATGAATACGTAATAGTTTAAATTGCTATCATTGAACTTGTCACTCCGGAGATAACATCATCAATGAATTTAAGTTCAATGCTAAGGGTATTAGTCTTAGAAAACATTTTTTTAATATCATATCTGATAAATTTCTGGAACAAATACTGACTGATTACTGAAATATAACACTTTTTGTATTCCAGTTCGATATCAATGTCTGTCTGCGGCGTCGTAGCTCTCGAACGGATGGACCGATTTAGTTTTTTTTCTTAAAAGCATGTTTCCTAGCTGTGGTTTTTAGTTGTTTGGTAAAAATGGATCCAATAATTTGGAGAGTATCAGCTCTTTTTCAAAATTATCTAAGACACAAAATGAAATAATTGAGTTATGCGTAGCTGGTTTTTTAAATGTTTAATTTTAGAGTTAGTTTCGATCTAGGTAACAACTCTTTGTCAGTTAACCATAGTAGACTATAGTAAAAGTTTATTCTCCGCTTTTATTTTGGTCTTTTTAACCGACTTAAAAAAAGGAGGAGGTTACTCAATTCGACCGTATATATAAATATATATATTTTTAATATAATTATGTTCGGGGATAACTTCGTCGTTTATGAACCGATTTTGATAATTGTTTTTTGTTAGAAAGGAATATCTTAAGTATGGTACCAGGATAAATAAACCAGGATCTGATGATGGGATCCCAGAGAAATCGAGGGAAACCCTAGAAAATCTGCATAACTTTATACTATGTGTACCGATTTTGATGATTTTTAATTTAATCGAAAGCCGATGTTTGTCATGTGGTCACATTTTAATTTCATAGAGATCTGATTACAACTTTTGAAGTAATCTTTGATAATGCGAATTTACTTGAGTATTTTTTCATCTACCTACGTTGTATTACTTGTCGATGTAATTGAAGTCGGTCTTTTTTCGTTTGCCAGCAAACACTATTATTAGAACTAGTTAATGAAAGAATTGGCAGAATAGTAGAGAGTTAGAATTGAGATCGTTATTGAATATTATTGAATAGTGGGTACCTAATAAAATCTTATAACATTAACAGCAAACTGGTGCTGTGTGGTTACGGCATTAAAGAATATAGCCACCCCCTCTCTTCCCGTGGGTGTCGTAAGAGGCGACTAAGGGATTACACAATTCCACTACCACCTCGGAACTTAAAAAAGCCGATCGATGGAGATATAACCATCCAACTGCTGGCTTTGAAATACACAGGCCAAAGACTGGCAGCAGCGTCTTCGGTGCGATAAAGCCAGCCCTGCGGTCACCAACCCGCCTGCTCAGCGTCGTGACTATGGGCAAAACACACGAGTTCACGCCATTTTTGGCTCGAACTTGTGGAGGCCTATGTCCAGTAGTGGACTGCGATAGGCTGATGTGATAATGAAGATGTGATGATGGTAACTTCGTTTTATTTTGGAAAACAGTTTGAAGACCGTAGTTAATTTAAGGACAATTTTTCATTTAATAAGGGTCTCGGAATTTTTGGAACAATGTACTGAAAATGCAAAAATAATTTAAAAAAACAGCTTTCTTTCTTATAACGTTACTTCCTGTACACAAAATGAGAAGAATTTAACACAGTTTTATTATTAAAAAAATCAGTGTTCCACACTTTCCCACAGTTAGTTATGATTTACTTTATTTATACTTTTAATATTAACTAAATATTAATGTTTTTCGCGACTTTGTTCGCGTGGAATAAAGTAATTATCTTAAGGTTTAAGTCGAGTATTGAGATATAATATGCTTCTGTTTTTAAGTTAGACCTCCAGCAATTATGAAAACTATATCAAATTTAATTCTATTTTTTTTATTACGATTATTATTTAATTTTATTACATTATGTTAAGCAGTTACCGTAGCCAGATATCTGCAAAACTAGAAGAAGCATCGTAGCCCGTTTCCGACCTTATTCAGAAGCTCTGGCCACCCCACTCAATACAAGAACACAACACTACATGAGAACAATATTATTTAGCTGCGATCTTCTGTAATGTTGAGGTGCTCTGTGACGTTGACGCTTACAATTACTTAGTGACGATGAGAGGACGATTTTTAGTACTTTTGCCGTGGAATAGCACGCTTCGATTTTCGAAGTTTTTCATTTTGGAGTTTAATTGTTTTAATTAATTATAATTTCATTCATTTTTTCATCTCAATTTTTCATTTCATTTCTCATCTTTTCCTACATGGAAAAATAGGTCTATGCCCAGCTCTGGCATGTTACTGGTTGAATCAAAGTTTGTTCGACATCACTGCCACAGCCATCCCTACCTATCCGTTATGGTGGTTTAGGGATTCGCAAAATTTCCAGTGTCGCTTTACCAGCTTTCCTATCTTCTGTCCATAGTTCAGCAAATCTCATAAGTAAAATTTTAAGGACATCCCCTTCAAACTTTGAGATTGCTGGTTTGGAAGAAGCTAGAAACGCTTTCTTAATTGCATGCCCAGGTCAAAATTTTTTAGTTTCTCCAAATTCACAGAGAGAGCTGGGACGACATAAACTGCAAATTGACTTATGACAATCTTTTAAGCTGTAGTACAGGCTCGGCGCGTGCTAGGCTTTTGGCCGTGGGTACGCAAGAGGCCGGTTACTGGCTTCACGCGTACCCTTCAACAAATACAGGAACATTTCTTGAGCCTGACACGCTCCGAATCGCAACCTGTCTACGGCTTGGGGTTCCGGTCTGCGCTCCTCATAAATGTCCCTGTGGCAGTGATGTCGATAAGCTAGGACATCACGGTCTGTCATGCCTAAAAAGTGCAGGCCGCTTCTCGAGACATGCCGCACTTAACGATATCATACGCCGGTCCCTTGCCACCGTAAACGTGCCAAGTCTACTTGAGCCGACTGGTATTGCAAGAGACGATGGCAAGAGACCGGACGGTATGAGTTTGATTCCATGGAAGATGGGTCGGGTGCTGGTATGGGATGCAACCTGTTCAGACCCGCTAGCCCCTTCCCATCTACATGGAACAAACAACAGAGCTGGTGCGGCTTGTGAAGCGGCTGAAAAAACAAAAGCAGACAAATACAGGGGTCTAGGCTCCGAATATGATTTTGTCCCATTCGGTGTCGAAACCCTTGGTCCGTGGGGTCCTAGTGCTATAACACTATTTAAGGAAATAGCAAAAAGGTTAGTCGACGTCACAGGAGACCGAAGAGCTGGCAGCTACTTCGGACAAAGAATTAGTCTAGCTATTCAAAGGGGGAACGCTGCCAGTATCTTCGGAACCTTGCCTAAAGGGACTCCTTTTAATAATATTTTTTAATAATATTTTTTAGTTATTATATTATGTGTATATATATACTTAAGGTTTTTTTTTAAGTGTAATGTAATTTATCTGTTAAATATAGCTTAACTATTTATTTTTATAATTTATAATATTATATTTATTAGAATTGTAATATAGTATAAATATATACAGCTATATATATTCTATTATCTTACAACATACACACATGGTCATCTGTTCCTATTGTAAGCAACTTAATACTTGTGTTATAAGTAACAGATGGCTGATATATCTAAATACTTTTTCATATATAAATATACATAGAAATATTAGATTAATAAATATACCTATAAATATAAATATTACACCCAGACTCAGGCGGGAATCGAACCTGCAGCCCGCGGAACAGAATGTAGGGCCACAACAAACTGCGCCAGCGAGCTAGTCGAAAAATATTTTAATTGTTTAAATATCATAATAAGCGTTTTCAAGAAGTAACCTCCAGTCGCGTGTTGGAGATGACACATATTTAGTAACATTATTAGAAGAGTTTGTCAGTTGTTTCAGGTCAGCTAGATAACTTCTTTCATCAAGTGATCGAAGACGAGACCAGTAATCACTTTCCCCAATAGCGGAACTATTCGATTACAATCGTAATCGAATAGTTACGATTGTTCCTCATCGGTATGCTAACGGCCTCCGAGCCCCGCACCACTAATATATAATACAGACAAAATAAAACGTTATACAGTAACGAGGTTATCATCACCCACCTAACGCTTCAAGGAAACTTGAATATTTTTTAATGATTTTTATTTTAAACCTAACATTTATTTTTGTTTTAACAAATTATTACGCACTCTTTCGAATTAATGCATATATATAATAGATATATATTCTCGTGTCGGATTGTTTGTAGTTACCTAAACTTATCCGAAACGGCTTGACCGGTTCTCTGGCAGGTCTGAGAACCGAACAACATCTATTTTTCATCCCCCTAAATGTTAAGGTATGTTTGGCGGTAGTCCACCCCTAAATATATTTTTTTTTAATTTTTAGATAAATTATTTATTTTTTGTTTTGTTATGATTTGGCGTTAAAAAATACATACAACCCGAAATTTTCACTCTTCTACCACCAACCACTATTTTTAAATAGCGTTTAGCGCCAAGACAACATTTGCTGAGTCAGCTAGTATGTACCTAAATAAAAATGAATTTAATGTGTCGTTGTGGTCAGCTGGTATAGGTACTATAAGAATTTAATTTTTTTATAATTTTTTCTTTAATTTTCTCTCGTCAACTTTTTCCCTTTCTTTACCTTTTTTCGTTTTGTTTTCTTTTTCTTTAAATTTTTTTTGATGTTTATATAGAATATAGTTGTAGCTTATCAATAATGAAGTCATCACATCAAATCACATTTTTTAATTTCAAATCAGTTTTTTTTCGAGTATATATTTACATAGATTAAATTAACTTATATATAGTCTTACGTAGGTGGTGGTCTACCATAATAATCATAAAGATCTATCTTTGGCGTGATCTTGGCGAGTTGTTATTGAAAATTAATAAAAAAATTAAATTAAGTGATGAATTTTATGCGCCACATTTACGTAATATTAAAACTATGACAAACGGTAATAACGGCTGTTATAATATATATTATGTAGTATTAAAATAACTATGCTTTAGTATTTGTGCTGTGGCAAAACAATATTCATTAATTTCATGATAAAATGATGAGTTAATAAGAAACACGTAAGTATTTCTGTTTTGTTATCTCTGAAAATAATTAACCTAAATTTAAATATGTTCACGATCCGGTTTTGCGATTACATCACTCCACGCAAATACGTAGATCCATTTGTTGTTCAAACATTTTATTAAATACCTTACAGCATTGACAATATTCAATGCAAACTGCATTAAAACCTACGCAGAGTTGGCGGTCTCCAAAGTAATCATAAATTCATTGCCACACTTAGGAAGCGCTGACAATCCAAAACTATGGAGCGAAACCTACACTCATATGGAGAATGCAATCATTCAATACCAACTAACCGTTTAGTTCATAGATCGTCACCACGCAGGGCGGACAGAGTTATGTGATAGAAAAATTAGTTCGGTGGCCTAAAACTTTCCAAACCTTACCTTAAAAGGCGTAGACATGTCAAAGTTAAGTGTAACGAGTTTTAATAACAGAATCGGGAGCCCGTTTAACACTAAAAACAAAGACAAAGCTGATGGAAAAGTACACAAAGAAGTGCTACAGAAGACAAATTATGATAAACAGAAGGAGAAAAGTAATGAATTGTTACAAAAAGTTACTAAAAAAACAGCGGAGTATCAATCACACAAACCAAGTTCGGGAGTGTTTACCGAAGTGGTGACGCATGGAGCGTTTACAACAAAGAAAACTGAAAAAGAAAAGTCACCTAAACCAGAAAACTCGCCTACAGCTAAATCGAGCAACGGGACGCCGGCGAAATCTTTTTTAGGCTTTCCGTCATCCGCTAATGATCTCGCTCTTGACGCGAAATCAGACCTCGAATCAGATCCTAACATTTCTAAAGAAGTAAAAGAGAAGGTGATCGATAAATTATTCACTTTAGTGTCTATGGTGCAACACGTTTATGAGTCTAAAGTAAGGATAATGACGGAATACGAAAAATTCAAGGATACACATTTGAAGAACGAAATAAGAAAAGAAAAGGAACATTCGGAACAACTGTACAAGCTAAATATGAATTTCCAAAATGAGGTGATACAATCGATTCAACAGTTGAGAAGCGAGTTGGATGTGTCACGAAACATATCGAGTAATTCGTATGATTCAGGCGCTGTGATAAATTACAAGGAGATGTGTAGTCATGATTCAAGTGAATCTCAAAGCTTTCAAAATAAAACCTATTGTGAAAAATGTGATTGAAAGTTATTAATATGCATGACAAAAAGACGTGAACTTTAATTAAATTAAGCATATTTTTATTTTGATGTAAATAAACTTAGCGAAATATTTGCGGTTTTATTAACATCAGCGATAATCAAATATTGTTAAGCAACTGCATTACGTCATAGAAGGTCGTCTTATCCAGTTTCTGTTTACCTAAATATTTTCGTATTAGAATTTTAACGTAAGATTATTGAACAGAGATTCTAATTTTTTGGAGTCCTTTTTTAAATTAAATATATTTTAATTTAAATGTAGATAGGTATGTGAAGCTATTGTATGCTAGAAAATAATTCGAAAAAACTAATTATGTTCAAGTTAAGGCAGCACATTTAAAACAGACGAAGTAGATAAAACATTGTTTCGATAAATTTGGCAAATAATTAAAACGTATATTGACCGAACAAATTGTCAATATTGTTTTATATTTCTTTAATAACGATGAAAAGAATATCTTATTTTTATTGACTGCGTTGTGTGGATCTGTACAAATGAAGTGTCTTACTGACCAGACCAAGGCATGAAGTTTTAGCATATGTCCGCCATTTTGGTGACACCAAATAGTATCAATAAAAAATAAGTGCCGTTATTGTCACTGGCCGGCCACTTTGGATTCAGGCATAATTTTTAAATAAATTTTTTTCGTTTTTATAATAATTGTATTTCTTACTTTCCTATCAATATATTGTTTTCTGTTACATATACTATTGTTGTCAGTAATCCTTTTCTTATTTGTCTTAATTTTAAGCAAACCGGCTCCCCTTCCCTCCCAAGTCCCTTCCCTTCTTCTGTTAGATTGAGGTTCCTTTTTTTAACGCTGAGAAACGCTTTTATGCACTAGCCTCATCGCCCGAAGTGTGGGGTACCCGACACGAACAGAACGCGCCGGACTATAAGACAATAAAACCCAACAGTTTCTTCAACATCTTCTTTGTGGGGCGCCACGGGATCGCTAACGCCTGCATCCGTGATGCCCCGACGGTTGGCCCACCTGTGCCGCGTCAGTCTCCAATAGAGCGCTCACTACTCATGAAGAGGGACTACGGCAACATAGCCGTCGCCTCTTTCGCAACTTGACGGCTGATTGGGCCGCTTAATTTACGCCCTAAAGTTTTTCCTATCTTTAGAGAGCTACGACCTTGCCTCCCAGATGTGCACCGTCGGTTTGCCGGCGCTGGTTCAGACTGCACAGCACGCTGTACCGGTGCAGGTGCGGGAAGTGTGTCCATCCTTCCCGCACCGGAAGCACGGCCTGCTTCAGTCACCCGTGAATGGACATTTCGGGTGAGTGTGCTCGACCCCCATGCACTTGGGCACTGCTCCAGTACTCTGACTCTGGCAGAGCTTCAGCCAACAAGAAGCCTGCCAGCCTTAGCCAGAGTCTTTGCGGCGCGGATCAGTCAACACAGCACTACAGATCCCATTCCTCCCGGACAGACAACCTCGCCAGCACAATCTTACCAATAATATAACAATTTGTAAAATATTAGTTACATCTTACTTGATAATGAACACATTTACATACTGATTGAGATTTTATTTTATAAGAAACATTTGCTAATAAGATACATAGACTTTTTAGAAAAGTTTTGAATTTTTTTTATTGTGATAACAATGGCGCGTGTTCCGTGTAGGCGCCTAATCAGCCAACACCGGCGGTCCCGGGTTTAATTCCCACTCGGGATGAATATTTATCATCATCACAGCCTATACAGTCCACTGCTGGACATAGGCCTCCACAAGTTTACGCCAAAAATAACGTGAACTCATGTGTTTTGCCCATAGTCACCACGCTGGGCAGGCGGGTTGGTGACCGCAGTACTGGCTTTGTCGCACCAAAGACGCTGCTGCCCGTCTTCGGCCTGTGTATTTCAAAGCCAGCAGTTGGATGGTTATCCCGCCATCGGTCGGCTTCTTAAGTTCCAAGGTGGTTGTGGAACCTTGTTATCCCTTAGTCGCCTCTTACGACACCCACGGGAAGAGAGGGGGTGGCTAAATTCTTTAGTGCCGTAGCCACACAGAAATTTATATTTGTATACATATGTATGTATGTATCAATATTGATTGGTTTCCGGTCAGGGTATCTGTAATTGTGGTGGGAAGACCCCCACCGTACCTCGGAAAGCCTGTTAAAATGTAGGTAATGTAGGAGAAGGATTGGAGCTTAAGGCACCACGCTGCTCCACTGCCAGTTGGCCTATACTATGTTCCTATACTATGATTAACGATCGCTATCAGCTTTTTATGATAACAACCGGAGCCGACGGCTTAACATGCTCTCCGAGGCACGGTGGTGAGACCCACAAGGACAGACATCCAAACTGGAAAGAAATAATTGTAAAAATACAAATATCCATCCCGAGCCGAAATCGAACCCTCAAACCGTTCGATCTCTTAGGTGACTACACGCATCAGAGCGGTTGTTACATGGGATCAATCAATCAAAGAATGTTAGATAAACCACATATATATGTATACAAAATAAATAGTAATTACTACTACTACTAGTATTAGTACTCTTTGACATAAGTCTCAGTGAAACAAAGCAAATGAACGCAGTAATTACTAACTCTTAATTCATCCAAATACCTACATTTCAGTAAGATCGCGTTATGCATATAAATAAAATAGGCGTGTCTGTTTGTAATATTAAAATAAACGATTTATAACGCATATGGATGTATAACGGTACATATACCAAAATATTTTTTTTTACAATTTTTGTCTGTCTCTGTCTGTCGGTCTGTTTGTTCCGACTAATCTCTGAAACGGCTGGACCGATTTGGAGGAGACTTTCACTGGTAGGTAGCTGATGTAATAAGGAGTGATTTAGGCTATTTTTATTTGAGAAGTTTATTTATTTTGTAACTCTGCGAACTGAGCGATATTTTATTTTAAATTCCACGTGGACGATGTTGCGGGCACAGCTAGTCTATTCTATAATATTGCATTCATTCTATTGGAAAGTTTAATTCTAGTAAGATTTTCGACGATTTATATTTACCGGTACCTACTTTATAAAAATCAGGTATAGTAGTCAGTTGCGACAATGAAATCGTCGATATTAATGTACGCACATAATTTCCGAACGGCTACTCTAAATTGGGCAATTCTTATTTTGTTGTGGTTGGTATTGCCGAGACGAAGTTTGTATGATAAAAAAAATATGGCAGTATGAAGTTTACCGGGTCAGTTAGATTATACCTAGATAGATTTTAGAAACAATTCGTTCGTAGCTTACGTCAAAATTATATTACTAACTAGCTGTGCACGCGACTTCGTCCGCGTGGAATTAAACAAAAAGTTGATTTTCAATTCGCAGAGTTATAAAATAAATACATTTCTAAAATAAAAGTCCCGTCAAAATAGGTCCAGCCGTTTCAGAGATTAGTCGGAACAAACAGACAGACAGACAAATATTGTAATAAATGTTGTTGTGGTGTATGTACCGTGATACATACATCAATATGCATTTAGTAAAAAGCGGTGATTTTAATATTACAAACAGACACTTCAATTTTATTTATTTGTATAGATAATTTATTACATTGAACTACTAATGCTAGTAAAATAATATATGTATATTTGTGTAAGTAATATTGTATAAAATATTGTAATAGGTGTATTAAATGAATCAGTTAGTAGTTACAAATCTTTATCTGTGGTGAACGAGTGCCTAATTACTCATGCACCGTGACTTATGTCCGTATAAATTCATATAGTTGTACCACTTTTTCCTATTAAATTAATATGCGCAAAATCCACATTATTCATATTAAGACAAGCTACACAAGATATTTCAACGAGAGGAAACTCAAAAAATATACTTTAGAAGTGACTTGTTCTAAGGAGGACGTGTTTTTAACTCTTTTCTTCTGAAACTCAAACGAAGTTCAAGGTAAATTTCATATAAATACTGAATAACGTTATAGTGTATTGATGGTATGTATCTTAAAGTAGATTTGCAAATACTAAAAAATATTAGATTATTCTTAACGGTATATTGGATTTCTGGATTCTGCGTCTTGTGTATTTCAAGAAGTGTTTTAGTAATTGTTTGTGAAACAGGTTATTTTTAAGTTTGTATATCAATTATTTGTATATTTAATAGTGATAAAGTTTGTTTTACTTAAGGAATCTTCTCGTGTGAGAAGGCATAAAATACTTGTATGCCTATTAGTCAATATTCTTTAGATGTTTGTGATAGTATACTATATATTCTTGTCCAAGTTAGTTTGTGTGTTTTGATTTATCGGTGTCATAAGGTCCTTTACCTATCTTTCCTGTCCTATACCTTGCTTTGTTATTACCATATTGCTTAATCAAATTATAAAAATATTAATCTGTGCTGTTTTTCCAGCATTCGTTTTGATTATAATTGTTTGATTCACTTATGTAGCGTGGTGTTTCAGATAAACAGACATTCGTTTTTGTGTAATGCAAGAGAAACATACAGACAAACATCCGAAAAGTAATGAATTGTTTAGACTATTAGTGTCACAAATAAATATTTAGTTAATTTTCCTCGTCTTTGTATTATACGTACAAATGAATTTTATTAGAGCGTTTTCCTTCCTTGTACACGAATGTTTATACTTGTAAATTGAATAAAATAAATTGAAACGAATACATATGCCTATATTAAAAAACTTTATTAAACTATTATTAGGTATAGCTTTTGGAATCATTGCTTTCGCATAAGGGAACATACCCATACTACGTGACCCGTTTTTACAATATTTTAACGGGTCATGTAGTATGGGTATGTTCCCTACGCGCCTAAAACATTTTCATATTTACTGATCTAGATAATAATCTTCGATCGTCTTCTTTCTTTCTTTCTTTGCTACCAATTATCAAAGTTTCAGGCTGAATTAATTTTTAAAGTTATGTTATGATAAGAAAATTGTGCAAAAAATTGGAAATTTCATAAAAAATATTAGTTTAACTTAACGCATTTAACAAGTCTCAAGAGATGTCATCGTTTTCTATTAAATAGTTAAACTTCTTTTGTATATTATCCTTAATTGTATTTCCCACTTATACGTGACTTTTTGTAAAGAATTACTGGAAACCAAATCATGGTTGCTACACACACTATCGTAGTCGGTAGAAGTTAAAAGTCAATTTGTGTTAGAGAATAGAGTTTACGCACGTTTGAAAAATCTCCCACTTCCGCCATCAATCCACTACTAAACATTATTCAATTAATTTGAACCAAATATTGCATTTTCACTTTCTAGTGCTTTATGATCGAAAAAAAAAATTACCTCTTCTCCTTGACTATTTTTGTCATTTCGCGCTTTTTAATTTCCAGAATCAGGTTTTTGTGCAGATAATTTCATGAAACTAAATGTGTGATCACCGGTAATTGATTTATTATGGTACAAACGTAGGAAAAATGTATTTTTGTAAAAAAAATTAACTTTTTTATTCTATGGGCTACTAAGTTAACAATTTCCTATCCGTATACAATAATTAATGTAAAACAAAATATAATTTTGTTTTACATTAATTATTGTATACGGATAAAAATAAAAGTTATATAATAGAGCCAAAAATGTATACGTAACTTCACAAACGTAAAACAGATCACATTATATACTATACTTTACGAATTCTCTAGCATTATTTCATTCATTTGACTACTACTAGGATTGATACGTCCATACGTTGCTCTATATATTTTTAACATATTGTTATTACGGTGCCATTTGCTAAAAGTTACCCTATGTTAACTGATACACATAATTTCTCTTTCAGATGGCACACCTTCGGCAATATTTGATCGTTTACTTGGCCTTTGCGTATTTTATTACAGTCGAAACGAAACCCACTTGTAAATACATTAACGAACAAGAAACTGAAGTGTCTTGCAATGAAAATGGTGATACAAACTATGTTCTTACTCAAAATCTAGTGTCAGACAATAACAAAACAATAAGTATATCCCTTATGGGATGCAAAATATCCTCGATTGAGAATGGATCGTTTCGTAATCTATTTTCTCTTAAATATTTAGATTTATCACAAAATAAAATTACAGCACTTCAACTCGGAGCTCTTGATGGTGTAAATCAGTTGATTTATTTGAATCTTTCTAATAATTTTCTTTCTGAAGTTCAGTCTGATTTATTCAATCGAACTCCCAATTTAGATGTTCTCGATTTGACAGGAAATGAAATATTGCAATTGAATCGAGGTGCTTTTGTTTCTTTAAAAAAATTAAGGCACTTGGGACTCTCACGTAATCGTTTACAAGGTAAAGACATAGACCCTTTCCTTTTTGAATACAATGATCAGCTTTCTTACGTTGATTTTTCAGCTAACGATATGAATGGGTCGCCTAGTTCATTATTAAGCGCTACGCGAGTATTAGAGTTTTTAAATTTAGAAAGATGTCTTCTTAAAACAGTACCAATATTTGCAACTGCTAGCAATCTTTTGACAATGAAATATTTAATACTGTCTAAAAATGAAATAAGTAAACTTGATTATCACGCCACTTTTATAAATTTAAGAAATTTAGAAACACTAAATTTGGCTGAAAATGTCTTGGAACAAATAAGTGAGGATGTTTTCAAGCCATTAAGAAAATTAAAAGTTTTGGTACTCAGAGGCAACAAGATAACTCATCTCCCAGAAAATCTATTTCAGAATATGAAAAGTTTAGCGAATATTGATTTATCTCATAATTTGATTGGATCAGTTCCTGTAAATGCTTTTCGAGGTACGTCGGTTAAGAATTTAAACTTATCTAACAACAGGTTTACTTATTTATCTGATAACTTTTGTTTAGAACTAAGAAATTCAGGTGCAAAATTAACTAAGTTTTACTTCAACCAGAATCCTTGGCAGTGCGCTTGTCTTATGTCCCTTTTGAATGAAGTAAAAAGTTTAGATATATCCTACAATAGTTTTTACTACGATGGAAACTATCCTGTATGTGTGACGACCAAAGACATATTTTGTAAGCGACACGATAGTTTTAACTCACTATTTACCGATTTGTATGACGATATAGCATCAGCCGCAAATTAAAAATTATATTTTTATTTATTTTTAATATACATTGTCAAAGGGCTGATTTTGTTAATATAAATTAAGACAACATAAAAATTATTTACAAGTTTTGTTCGCGACAGTTTAAACAATTTTATACATTAAGCGACGTGTAAAGTGGCAAGCTTAAATGCGTTATTTGAAGGCATCATTAGGTCGTTTTCTGAATTGTCGCAGTGACATCGATTTGGACATCAAAATAATATTCTTTAACTAAATATCTTTAGAGGCATAGTTTGCACATCGAATTTTTGCCGTTTGCATTTTTAAAACAAGCGCAAAGTATATTAATTAATAGTGGAAAGTAGGGATTGATATACGCACTGATCGTATCAATATCCCGCCACATGCACAGTAATAAGTGATATAACTGCCTTATATAATGTATGAAACTAATGAAAAAGGGCACTCTAATGCTGAGTTGCACGAAACAAAATTAAAATTTAAGTAGAGATTAAACTAATTTAATCACAAGAATTTCATACAATTCTTGCGATTAAATTAGTTTAATCACTACTTAAATTTTAATTTCTTTTCGTGCAACTCGGCGTCAGTCAATTATTGTTTCACTATATGTCAATATAACAATGCTTTTTATACAGATCGTTTTATTTTAATATAGAAATAAAGTTTAAATTTTTTTTTATATCAGCCATATGTATAATAATTTATCACCCTCTTTCTGTTCTTAAAGAAAAATCTACAGAGTTGGCAACACTGCTAATATAGTAGTACCTATTCTTAGTCTGGCTCGACCAACTGATAAACTTTTCTTAAAAGAAATATAGAGGAGCTGAGTCCTTCCAGTCAGTAATAACAAATTAAAAATACACTGAATCGTCATTTATTACTTCGAAGTATTTAATAATTTTGCAATCAGTAACCAAAGAAAGAGTTTCATGATTCTAACTTCAAAAATGAATATTTTTTTTACAACCGATCGATCCCTCGATTTCCGCTCATGACAAATATTTGTATAGATATGTGTATGGGTCATACAGAAGCTTGTCTGGTCTAGGCTGTCAATTTTTGTTTACTAGTAAATTATTAGAACTAAATTTGCTACCTTTATAGTGATTGTCATTATTTCAAAAATTCAATTGTCTAAATATGTGTTTATTGTCAATTTTAGTCTACTATTGTATGTCGATAGTTATCGCGTACTTCATTGAGAAATTCAATATTATCAATCGTATTGACAGAACAAAAGACTATCGTCTTCAAGAGAAAAAATACGGAATAAAATAAATAAAATGCCATACATACAATCGATTTTTTTAAGGTAGAGCACATCACTCATCATCATCATAATCATTTCAGCTTATTACAGTCCACTGCTGGACATAGGCCTCCACAAGTTCGCACCAAAAATCGAATGAACTCATGTGTTTTACCCATAGTCACCACGCTGGGCAGGCGGGTTGGTGACCGCAGGGCTGGCTTTGTCGCACCGAAGACGCTGCTGCCCGTCTTCGACCTGTGTATTTCAAAGCCAGTAGGTGGATGGTTATCCCGCCATAGGTCGGCTTTTTAAGTTCCAAGGTGGTAGTGGAATTGTGTTATCCCTTAGTCGCCACTTACGACACCTACAGGAAGAGAGGGGGTGGCTATATTCTTAATGTCGGAACCACACAGCAAAGATAGAGCACACCAGGAAATATCTTGGTCAAAAATTGGAGCAGCTCGATCGGGGAAGTGTTTGAACCTTATAAAAGACCACAACTGAATAGTATATGTACTGCTTTCAAGTAGTGTTGTGTCCCTATGAAGAGTAAGGTAGGCAGGATCTGGGTACCAATAAGGAATTACCCTGGGTCAAGAAACTAAAGACCCCACAATGATCAGATCATCATTATTTTGTAAAACTTGAAAGTTTTTTCGTTAATACCGGTAAAAATGATCTAACAGTAGGAAATATGAATTATGATGTGTTTTAAAGTTAGTAACGGTATATAAAATAGGTTTTGTTAAAGAATAAAGCTCAGTTTTTATATTATTTACTTACATTAGAGCAAATACGGAGAAACATTCAGGCTTAACAAAATAACGAAGGTCTAATCATCGTGGGGTAATGTCATATTCTATATCATGTAATTATGTGACTGGTCCACAAATCCATAGTGTGGCGGATTAAATTCGCTTAATAATAAAAAATATAACCAATAAATTTGTAACTAACATAATTGTGTTTGCTCGCAAACGAAAAAAAAACCGACTTCAATTACATCGACGAGTAATACAACGTAGATCGACGAAAAAATAGTCAAGTAACTACGCGTTATCAAAGATTACTCAAAAAGTAGTTATCAGATCTCGATAAAATTTATATGTGACCACATGATAAACATCAGCTTTCGATTAAATCAAAAATTATCAAAATCGGTATACCCAGTAAAAAGTTATTGCGGATTTTCGAGAGTTTCCCTCGATTTCTCTAGGATCCCATCATCAGATCCTGGTTTCCTTATCACGGTACCAAACTAGAAATATCCCCTTTCCAACAAAAAAAGAATTATCAAAATCGGTACATCCAGTAGAAAGTTATGCGGTATAATACAAGGTAGGTCGACGAAAAAAGCGTCAAGTAAAAATGCATTATTAGATATAACTCGAAAAGTAGTTGTTAGATCTCAAATAAATTTAAATGGGCCCAATTGGCACACACCACCTTTCGATTAAAACAAAATTTGTCGAAATCGGTCTACCCGGTCAAAAGTTCTGATGTATCATACATAAAAAAAAAAAAAAAAAAATACAGTCGAATTGAGAACCTCCTCCTTTTTTGGAAGTCGGTTAAAAAGATACAATATTAATAGTTTCTTACAGATGAGCTTACAATATATGCCAATGTTCTTTTAATTACAGGTTATCACAACATGGAATATCACGTCAAGTAACACAAATAATTTTATTATAATTAATCGTTTAGTGCACTGTTAAACTGTTAATTGTTTTTGCTGCTTTCTTTATGACATAAATTGTATTTTTTCTGTAATAAATTTATATAATAACACTAAGTTAATTAGTTTAAGCGCCACCTAGTGTCGCTTGCTGATACTACAATGTAACATATTATGCAAAGCAATTTCTGCTTTTTCCATAGCTTAGTAGTTTGATAACTTCAAGGCAGATGGCGCTGATATTTGCCGTTTGCGTTAAATTTATTAAAAAAAATATTTGTACATTACCCGTCTACATATTATTATATTCTGCCAATCAGAATATAAGGAAGGTCTGGGATCTTGAACTTTTCCGCGCTACGAATTTGTCTCTTGCCAAAGGTCGATGTGCATTATTTATGGCTGGGTACAGTAACTATTTTGTTAAATGCTTATTAATTATTTTTTGTGCAGTTTATAAAGGTGGAATAAATAAAATTGCTAAGGTAGATTTTGTCTAGTTATATATTTTAAATTTTACTTGTTTTGAGGTATGCTATAAAGCAGCGTGTTTAGTGCGTTCGGACAATCTTAAAATTAACTGATTTTTTTATGTATTAGAATTAGTTGTGCCCGCGACCTCATCCTGCGAGTTATTAAAAAAATCTAAAATAAAAGTAGCTTATGTTACTCCTTATTACCTCAGCTATCTGCCTGTGAAAGTCCCGTAATCGGTCCAGTCGTTTGAGAGATTGGCCGGAACAAACAGATAGACAGACAGACAAAAATTATAAAAAATGTTATTTTGAATCAAAGACATCATATGAATTTAGTTAAAAACGGTTTTTTTAATATTAGAAACAGACTCCAATTTTATTTATTTGTATACAGATAGTTGTATTTTTTAACTATTCTTAGAACTTAACCAACTATGAGTTCATCATCATCATCATCATCATCATTACAGCCTATCACAGTCCACTGCTGGACATAGGCCTCCATAAGTTTACGCCGAAAATAGCGTGAACTCATGTGTTTTGCCCATAGTCACCACGCTGGGCAGGCGGGTTGGTGACCGCAGTGCTGGCTTTGTCGCACCGAAGACGCTGCTGCCCGTCTTCGGCCTGTGTATTTCAAAGCTAGCAGTTGGATGGTTATCCCGCCACCGGTCGGCTTTTTAAGTTCCAATGTGGTAGTGGAACTGTGTTATCCCTTAGTCGCCTCTTACGACACCCACGGGAAGAGAGGGGGTGGCTAAATTCTTTAGTACCGTAGCCACACAGTACTATGAGTTAAAACTGCTTAATTTGTAAAGTTAGGTATTTCTAAATAACGTGAGAATTAGATATTATGATGCTTTAGATGTTTTGAGTGTCATCAGACAAAATTAACGCTATTCTTTTTAATATACAACACATTTCAAACAGTAGACTTAGTAACTACTTAATACTTTTTATTATGAAATATATGTCTATATTCCTCCTTTTTTATGAACCATTAATTTTATTATAAACAAACATTAAGGGGCTCTAAATTGTCAATGCTTTTTAAACGTCTATTGCTAACGTTTATCCTACAGAATGTGTTCCAACGCTGACGTTGTTATGTTTACTTATTTATTTTTATTTTATTATTATATACATATTTGAATAATAATCAATGTTATTCTCTGTTCTTAAAGGAGTGCTGTGAAAGAGCTAAGTAAATTTAAGTTTGAAGTGTTTGGACACCATCTCGCCCCACCCAGGCGGATGACTGCTCAAACGTGGTGGTTTTTTGGTCAGTAAAAGTCTGACATAACCTACCCGGTTCCCCGCGGGTTGGAGCCCATGAGGATTTTCCCTGCGTAAAATAATTTTTTTTTGAAACCATGTGTATTATCTATTTAATATATTTCTCCACTGCATTATTATTTCGTAGATCGAATAATTTACATATTTGTTTTTCATAAATTACACATATACTCGTATATATTAGAACTAGCTGGTACCCGCGACTTCGTCTACGCAGGATTAGTAAGTACTTCGAGTACCTAGAGTATTATGTTCTCAATATCTATCTTTATACCAAAATTGATCAAAATTGGTTCTGTGACATAAAAAAACAATTTGTTACTCCCAAATGTGCAGTAGAAATATATTATCAATTTTTTGTGTATTTATGGTTCACTGTTTTTGCGATAATGGTTTACTCATAAAAGATAGGTATGTGCTGTCGCGGATTTTTTGTAGGGCTAACATTTCTCTTATACATTATAAACGTGGAAACTCTACATTTTTTACAGCGCACGCCAGAATAATTCACAGATGGCAGATTTTTTGCGACTTATTTGACAATTATCGTTATATTTTGGACAATTCACACATTATCTTTAAAAATTATAGCCTATGTGTTATTCTAATATATAAGCTATATTATTGTAAAATTTCATTAAAATCCATTCGGTAGTTTTTGCGTGAAAGAGGAACAAACATCCATACATCCATACATACAAACTTTTGTGTTTATAATATTAGTAGGATGTACTCGTATATATAAAATATAAAAATCTTGCATCAAGGTGCTTGTGTTTGAATTCGTTTCAATGATTCGAACAATTTTTATGATTTTGTTTTATGTAAAGTTGATAGGTATGGAAATAGGTCGTAAGGTATATTTGATACCTATAGGTGACTAGCGTCCCTATCCAGTTTTTTTTTCTAGGTAATCTTCACGCTTTTGATAGTTCTTTAACTGTTGGTTACTCGTATTCTTTGTTTTTTTTTTTTAAATATGTTCTTTAAAAAGCGAAGCGCTTACATATAATATTGATGTTATAGATGTATTCCAAAAATAATTATTTACAAATATTATCTTTTGTACAAGTCTGGTAAGTTAAAAGTAAAAACAAAAAACACGAAACAACATAATTAGTTTATTATTATTTAGTACAATTTTAATTTGAATTTAAGGTTTAATAAACAGGTAAAAGTAATCATGAAAATATTCAGCGAAATTTTCAAATCAATAAATAGCCCTTTAAGAATGTTTAGTCTTCTTGTTGACTGGCCTGACGCTTAACGACTAATAGAATTCAAGCCTAGCCAATACTCTTCTAACTTACAGATGGAGGACGAAGCTTGACTAATGTTCTACCTATTTTTGGGCTTACAACCATAAAACAGATAATTTTAATTTTTCTATTAATATTTTAAGTGCGTGTCGGTCAATAAAGTGTTATAGCGTTATCAATGTATTATATTTGTAATTTATTGGGCATTTTAAAATATCACGATTCTACCAAATGGCGTGGAAGGGCCGAGCAGGATTGGTAAAAAATCGATGCGATCTCGTGCCAGATAATTAAGGCTTTGAGGAATCATTTTATTAAAAAAGTAAAAAAAAAACACCGTTTCGCCTTACCTTACCTGACATATCAAACTATTGGCGTCTACAGGATGTAAGATTGAAGGAATTGTTTATATTTTTGTTTTAATTTACTACGTATATTTTTTTACAAAAAAAAAAGAAAAAGAAAATCCTTGTGAAAAATTATGAAGAACATTATTTATAGTAAAAACTACAAAATTGCTTCTTAGACGATAAACTGACTACTCTGACTGCTAACTATCTGGTGTGAGTGTGATTAATCTGAGTAGTAAATACAAAGTAGTATTTTCCAGACATGACGCAAATAACTTTAATAAACCAAAATATAATTATTTACATTATCAAAAAATAATAATTTTCTTTTGGGTTAGTTGTTTTTTATCTGTGGTCACAGTTAATACAATCATCCTTTAAACGTCTAATGTAACGCGCGAACTTATCCGTATAGAATCTATCCGATATGCGATATGAAAAAAAAACTCCGATCTCCAACTTTTTTATCGAACACCAAAAGAAATTTCGATAAAAAATACCGATTTCGCAGATGTTGATTTTAAAAATTTAGTTGCACGTGTTTTGGGATATTTTTTTTCCTCCTGTGCGGTCTTATGTCGGATATAAAATTGTCTAAAATTGTTTAAAGTAGTCCTAATTAGGAATAAATTGCGGTGAAAGAATGCGAATATTAGCTGCAGCTGTCAAGACTGAAACGCTCTTAATACGCTAAGCTTAGGACAGTACTAAAAAGTCTGGCACAAAAAAAAATATGTACCTATGTGAAAAAAGATTACATATCTTCATCGTATTTACGGATGACGTTTATTTATTTACCTTTATTTATTATAATAATAATAATTATAATAACCAAAAAATGACTTTTTTATTATTGTTTTATAATTTAGTTGTTAATTTAAAATTGAGTGTACTTACTGCATATGGTATTATGCCTAAGCTTGTCATTTGTAAAAGTAATTAATTATTATTTTTTATATACCTACCTCTGGCAAGAAAAAGTTTTAAATTAATCATGAGTTGAAATTAGTAAAAAGCAAAAGTATCGGCAGCTGACTGGCACGAGCCATTCGCTCCTAATTGTTGTAAAAATGATAAAAGATATAAAAAAAACGAAAGAAAAAAGTAAATTTGGCGAGGAAGGTAAGACAGGAAGAGGCGGCATATTGCGGCACTTCCGTGGTTTGGCACGAGCGCAATCCTATAGTGGATACGACTTGGTATAATATAATTTTTATTCATTATTATGACTTTTAAAAAAAATATTATGCTTTCTATGTATATTTAGTCTTGATCCTTTGTAAGATGTGTTTTTGAAAATGCCTTTAAAATATATTATTTTTGTGCGTAATATTTTGTTTCTGAACTGATACGTTACTTTAGTTTTAGTAGTAATTTATGCTAAGATATTTTTTTTAAATAAAATAAAAAAGTTTAAGTATCAAAAAGGATATCTATACATTTCTATCGCCGAGGTAACAAACTTTTTCTTAATTTGATCAACAATTGTCTGTGTTTGTATTATAATACGTCTGCGAGATGAAAAGGGAAATTATAAAAAAATGGCTCGTGCTCGAACTCTCGTTTTTTACTAAAACATTCGTATAAGGTTTTTTCTCTTTTATTGTATATTTTTTTCTATAATTTCATTTCAGAGTGTAGAGAAATTATTTTTTTTAAATGACATGTGGTTAATGACAATGATTCGCAATACGAAAATACGATGAATAAAAGAAGATTTTAAATGTTTTATCTGGTACAACCAAAAATAGATCCGAATTTTGGTTACTTATAATGTTTTAAGTAACGCATAGTACAACTTTTCATTAGTAAAATTAATTCATTAAAATATTTCTATTAGTATAGCAACAAAAGTTTTTCTAATAAGAAATAAATGTATTTCTTTAAGAAGTATCATCGAAGTTGTATTATTATTTTTTCTTTTTTTTAATGTCGCAATGAATTATTTATGAATGAGGTTTTCATATAAATACTTTATTTAAATGTAAAAACATTAAACTTTAAAAAAAATCTATGAGTGCACCAACGGCAGTTTGGCACATGCTACGATTAAAAGCCATAGAAAAAAACTCATAGTTTTATTTGAACTTTGGCGCTTTTTAGCGGTTTTTTTTCTACATATCGGCAGTTGTCGTTTTTATATTGACCAGATGTTGTATGCAGATGACATTTTTTTACTGGAAGTGCGATTTTTAGTGGTTTGTCTCTTTTGCCTTTTTGAGGACAGATGTTTTGCATATTTACTTTTTTTTTGCGATTAATAGGTCTTATTGGATTAATAAATTATAGATTATTATTGGTTTGGTATTAGTTGTAAAGTATTATTACGCTCTGTGATAATGTATTACTTAAATGTTTATATAATTATTACTGAAAATAAGAAAAGAACTCAATAGATATTTCACTAGTGAAGATGCATAAAAAAAAAAACTGTTTCTAATTTATTTAAATATAATATGTAAATTTCGTCAAGCTCTGTTATAATTAGGCCCCAATGAGCTCGTAAGTCATAAGTTTTAAAATATTTTTTAGTTTTTTTTTCATGTAGCAACACTAGAAGATTCTGCGGTTTTACCCGCATTTCGGTCAGTTAATTAAGGCTTAGTTATAAATCTTCCTACGGTGTTTTTAAACCTACAGGATGTCAGCATAAACACATACTTACTCGGAACAGAACTGCAACAACCTGTTAGCGTCCCACTGCTGGGAAGAACTCTTGCATGAATATAACAAATAATGTTAAATAGTATTTAAATAAGTGAATGTAAATAGACTTTTTGGAAAACTATTCATTTATTTATAATATAAGTAAATTATTGTATGTACTTAACAGTAATTAGAAATATAATTAATCTACTTTGTTTTGTATTAAATAATAGCGCACCCGACAGACATTGTAGATAAACTGTCTTCCGAAACGTGTAAAGTTATTATTAGGCTTTCTGATAATTTTGAATATTCTGCACAATTTTCTTTACTTTTATTTTTTGCGTAAGAACTTTTTAGTGTTAGAAAAGTAACAAAAAAAAAATGAGTTTTGCGCATAACGACACATTTAACGATTCATTTTTATTTATATACTAGCTGACCCCGCAAACGTTGTTTTGCCATATATTTTATTAACCCTCTCAACCCCCCCCCCATATTTTAGGGGAATAAAAACAAAATGTTGGCCGATTCTCAGACCTACCCGATATGCACACAAAATTTCACGAGAATCGGTCAAGCCGTTTCGGAGGAGTTTAACTACAAACACCGCGACACGAGAATTTTATATATTAGATGTATATAGACAACAAAGTACCACAAACGAATTTACAATTGCAGGAATCAATGGTAGCTTCCTTTTATAAAGAATGTAAAACAAAGTTCCAACACATATAAAACTAAATTATTAAAAAAGAAAAAAAAACCATTACATTTTAAATAAAAGATTATGAATACATTAATGTAAGGAGATAAATAAGAGAATAATATTGGAACATCAATATTAATTATTTTTTCTGGTTGTCAGTCTGTGTACTGGTACACGCTGTACTGACTTTTACTGGTGTTTGCTGATGTCGTACTGTTTGTTTTGATTTAAGAAAAAAATGGTAGTATAGGAATAAAATTTAATATAATAACTACATTTAATATGGCAGCAGCTGGCCTATGTGTAGAATGTGTAGCTGGTCAAAGTGTAGAAATTTAGCGTCAACAAAATTTGATATTTGCTTTTTATACAATTATTGTAGTCTTATTACATCACTACGATCACGATCACAGTTCAGAGTGGATTTACTGACGCTGTATTTCATGCAATATATTACCAATTTTGTATTACAACACATTTATTTTTTTAAACAGTATTAATGATAAGTTACATTTTAATTTGTGAGATGACGATTCGAAGGTTCTTTTGAACTCTAACTGACTAGTTATTTTGATTTTTTTAAATATCTTATAATATTTACAGTCGTCTGTTCCTAAGGTAAGCGACTTAATGCTTGTGTTGGGTAACAGCCGGCTAATACAGCTGAATATTTTTTTTGAAATAAATAGACATGGAAATAATACATACCTATATACGAATATATACGAAATAAATACGAATACAAATATTACACACAGAATCAGGCGGGAATCGAACCCCCAGCCCGCGGAGCAGAAAGCAGGGACGCTACAAACTGCGCCAACGGGTCAATATTTCGATGTTTTTTTTAGATGTGCATCGTGATGGTCCAATAGTTAGAACGACAAATTTAGGCAGTCGCTAATAATCATGTTTATCACATACTTGCGGTCATCTGTTTTTAAGTAGTCAATCTAATGTGATTTAGGTAAGAGCTGAATGATATAATAGTTTATAGTATCTTTCTTAATTAATATTTGACTACAGTTCTTATGATCAAATATGCGTTTTAAATTAATAGGTAGGTATATCGTTCTTTATTTTGAAAATCGTAAGGAATTCTGCATACGTGTATCAGAAGAAATGCTGATATCCAAGTATAGAGACTGTCGCAACGATAACCATTTAGGTTTTTATAAGAAAATATGAAGGCGGTCTTATCATTAATGGTGATGTTACTAGTGCATCAGTAATATGTAAAGTTTTGACTGCCATTATTTAATTTGCATTTATATCATTATGTTGCATTTTTTTATGTTAATTTTTTAATTGATATTTTTCATTCAAATTTTTTACGCCGCGTTGGCGCAACGGTTACAGCCAGGGATTGTACCTGTTGCGCTGGCTGATGCGGGTTCGATCCCCGCACATGACAAACATTTTATTGCCCATACAGGTGTTTGCCGTGGTGTGGGTGTTTGTGCAGTCCTTGTGGGTCTCCCCACCGTGCCTCGGAGAGCACGTTAAGCCGTTGGTCCCGGTTGTTATCATGCACTCCTGATAGCGATCGTTACTCATGGTAGGGAATATATCCGCCAACCCGCATTGGAGCAGCGTGGTGGATCTCTGATCCTTCTCCTACATGAGGAAAGAGGCCTATGCCCAGCAGTGGGATATTACAGGCTGAAGCGTATAAGCGTATTCAATTTTTTTAAACATTGAATATTTTCTTAGTAAAGATTTTGGTATGGTATATTTTGGCTTTAACTATTACAGAAACATTATACATATTTACAATGAATATTATAATAAACATATTTACAGAAATGAATGAAGTGATGTGATCATACCCATTTAAAAAAAAAATTAAAAGTGGGAGAACGTGACGGAACGCTTAATTATTAAAAAAATATATATAAGTACAAAATAATTTAATTTCTAAGTATGTAAATTTAGTGTTTATAATAACTTTAACTTAACTCTTTACTTCTCTTATATTAGAAAGTTTTAATTTTATTTTACGATTCCAAACATAATATTATGATTCTAAGTTGTTTGCAACTTCTTAAGCACTCAAAAAGAGATTTTGTTATAATTTATGCCTAAGTATAATATTGTTACATAAAAAGTTACATTACGAAATTGGAAAAAAAGTAAAATTTAGGATAATCTGCTACAGATTATAAAAACATAATTATCCGAAGAATGTTGCATGCCGTATTAACTTATTTG
This sequence comes from Melitaea cinxia, assembly GCF_905220565.1. Classification (NCBI taxonomy): domain Eukaryota; kingdom Metazoa; phylum Arthropoda; class Insecta; order Lepidoptera; family Nymphalidae; genus Melitaea; species Melitaea cinxia. Next base: position 4,864,978 of record NC_059416.1, read on the forward strand.
ATAAAAAGATCGTTCATCTCAGCCCCGTATTAGACGCGTTTCGCGGAAATATTAGGTATTTTGAAAGAAATAATTCGAGACGGTGCGTTTAATAAAATAAAATATAATTGCTATTCAAAAACAAATACCTTAGGCCCGCGGCCAAGGGCACTATCAAAAGATTTTCGATTTGAATAAATCAATCCTTTATAGAAATGCAACACTATACAGGATATTTCGTATTACCGTATGTCGTCTAATATTTTATTATTATGGTACAGTAGTTAGTGAATGTTACTTATAACGAAATTAAAATTACTTTAATATATGATATATTTATGATAACGTTACATTTTCAAGGTAAGATTTTTCAGAAAACGAATTCCTTGTTGAAATTAAAATATGTTTCGTTAAAATATGTCGATACCAACATTAGCAAAAATTGTATAATGCGGTACAAAAGATTTTAGACCCTTACGAAAGCAATATCAAAAACCATAAACATTTCAAACGACGTTAAAAGACTATAAAAAACGGAAAGTTCAATGGTTGTAGTATTAAATGCCAATTTTTGGCATCTAAACAAATTGAAAAAAAAAAAAAAAAACAAATCAAAATAAATAAAGTTCTAAGTAGTAGTAAATGTTTTAAGTAAATTTCAATACACGGTTTAAATGAATAAAGTAAAACTATCATGATTTACGGACAATAGACATTAGCATCACAGTTTGAGTAAATTATGTAAAGAAAGGTCAAAGGTGGTCACACTGCTCTTTACGTGTACATATATTGAATAATGTTACCTACTTGAATTAAAAATTGTTTGTTATTTAATATATGAAAATTAATATAAACTTTATCATACGAGTTTTTGAATAATATACATAATTATTATTTTTTTAAGTTTTCTATTGATGAATTATATCAAATACGATGACATAAATTTTACTTTCATTTTGTGCCATGCGTAAATAACAATACAGAACAAAATAGAGCTAGACAGATAAAATTGTCGATACTTTTAATATTTATTAATATATTTTATTCATTTTTGCTTTTTTAGTTGTCCTTTATTAGAAAATTTTTATTCATTTTATTTTAAAATAATTGTCTTATAGAAGAAAATAGTGCTTGACGAAGATTAATCTTTGTGTTGTAGTGTGTTCTTAAATGAGAGAATCCATGTGAAGTGATAGTAATTATTTTCCCGAACACCCTGTGCGCGTGCACTTTTTCAAAACATTTAGAGGTCGACTTTTTGAGAGGTTTTTTCTTGAGATCGAAACCAATTATGCACATTTTTGCCGACGCGGCGCGTTTGACTGTTTCTCGCGAGTGGAAGACTGTTCTCATACTTATGAGGGCAGATTCCTTCAAATAAAAATCGGGAGAGACGTTTTTGTCCCGGTTTTTGTCGGTATATTGATGAACCTTCCAGGTTTTGAAGGAATTCCGACGCTATTGTGTTTCTGTACCTACATACCTCGCTTAGTTATTTAGGAATAACACACAGGTTTTTATTTTCAAATTTATAAAAAATGTCGCTATAGGGTTAAGTTTCTTATCCATTTTTTTATATTTAATGAACAATTGCTAATAACTCTTACATTTATTGTATTTAATTTAAAGTTTCTCACATTGAAATGCATAAATAAAATAAAATAAAGTTATATTGCAAAGAACAAATGATATATAATGTGGTGTTTTATATACAAAATTTCGTTATTCTGTACCAATATTTGTTTGTTTTAAGTGTTTTCAGTGGTAATGTTACCTTTAATGACTTAATTTCAAACAATTCAAATAAAAATATATTGCATTCACCTCACCTTCGTAGTAGGAACTCAAATTACGGCAATTTCCATGGTAAATTATTCAATCAAAATAATTACAATTTTGACTTCATTAGCGTTTGTAAAGTGCATCCAAAATAAATTTTTAATTTTTTTTATAACTTTGCTTTATATAATTTTTAAAGACATGCAGGTTTCATCACTAATTTATTAATTTAATACTTTATTGTACATTTATAATTATATTTAGAGAAGTGAGAAAATAGCTTAGTAAATAATTTTCTATCACCGCCGACAACGGTACGAAATTTTAAGCAAACTCAGATTTTAACATAAATCTTCAGTTTTGATCATCCAAAATCAATACGGCTGTTTGTTTGAAATACTATCCACTACAAAAAAAAATTAGCACGCGTCACATATTCAATATTATAAAAAAGGTACTTATCACATGTTAGTGTAGTAACGCGATAATCGAACAAAAAGTCCAAACGTTCGCGTCTTAATCCTAAAATAGATCCTAAAAACAAAGAGTACTGCAGTCTCCAGATCCACCTGTCAAAACAAGATGCAAGGTGGAGCGCACCTGACCGCCGGCTATTCGTCTATAGTTTAATGCTTAAACTATTATGTGCTGTTACAATACCTGATTATCGACTAATGGCGTTTGTATGGTAATTTTTATATTTGTGGCGTCAGTTTCAGCTACCGAAATGCTCGTTATCATATATTTTTGTTTATATTAATTCGATTAATCACATTTTGTTCAAATATAGACCTACGAAAAATTGAGAATATTTATTAAATTTAGGTACTAGGTATAACTAAATTTAATACTTTTGTTACTTAATTATGATTTACTTTTTAAAATTGGTCAGTATTATTTGTTTACTAGATAATCAGCTACGACTTCGCGTATTGCTCTCATAACAATACTGTATGTGACTAATCCAGTATATTGAATACGTACAATTATACCAGTAGGTATGTTAAAATCCAGGCTGACAATGCGAAGTTTCAATGCATGCGTAGTCTTCAATATTCGGCTAGTATTTATTTAACGATAAAGGAAAACACCATGAGGAAAAACAATACTGTTCCTTTTTATGTTAGTTATTCCTAAATAGAAAAGCGTCGTAGATGAACAGATAGGTAGAGCTTTTTTGCATTTATTGTATTTGGATAAGCATCAAGCGCTTTAGACTGTTGCTATATGCGATAACATCAAAAACTTTAACTCATATTACCAATTATTTGATACAGACAACAATCTGATTTTTTATGTTAGAGCCTGTTCTCGAGAAAATTTAAAAAATACGTGACTTGTAGTAGCAGAGTCCTCATAGAAATATAGATATTATAACAAACATAACGAAACTTCGCATTTCGTCATTAAAAAAATAAAGAACTCTCTCTACTTGTACTCACAAGTATTAAAAAAATTAAAAATTCTAAAAAAAGGCTTAACTTACATATAAAATATTACTTTTATAACTTTTCTAGGTAGTTCATAGCTCGTAAGAAGTTTAAATTAAAAGAGTTGCCATAACGAATCATAATGATGGTTCTACTATTTTTTTTTGTTCAAAAAAATTTCGCTTTTTAAATTTATAATTCAAGAAAACGAATTTCACTGTAAACTATTATCGTTAAATATAAATTTTATCTCTTAGTTATTTATAATATTTTTGTAGCTTTATAAAAAGAGCACGCGTTGAAAAGGTGCATCAAAAGATGTTATCATACGTTTTACTATACAAACGCATGATTGTGATGACAGAAAGGGCTCGTGCGATTTTTTTTTTCATGCGGAAGACGAAGGAGGCGAAAGCAAATACACTCGTTAGCCACAAAGGCTTGGCACACTCCATACTCAAGAACTATCGTGTTTCCTTAAAAAAAATTGAAAAAAAGACAGCACATGCCGAAATCTGATTACATACCGCCATATTTGATCAAAGGGTTGCCATTTATAAACGAGTAAAAACTACCGATCCGACCTTTTTGCACCCGCGTTTTTTCATCCGAAAAAATGCAAAATCGATTCAGCAGATGTCCGCAAATAGAAAGGGTTTGATAGGATTTTCAATAAAAAATGACGGTCGCATCAGTAAACAATGGTTTTAAACCGTTATGGATCGACTGTCTAAATTCGCTATTATAAGTTAAAGAGTTGTTTTCTGATATTTATTAATAATTTCGAGCGTTTAATAGATCTACTGGTAGTCAGGAAATTGATTTTTTGCTCATTGCTAATTATTGTAAAGGCTTCATTAATCATATAGAAATGAGAAGATAGACATGATATTTAAAAAAAGAATTTGATTCAATACAAAGATATAACTATAAATAAACAGGCAGATTATAGATAAATATGTGATAATAGGTTTATTTATTTATGAATATTGTATAACACAATAAATTAGTAAATTGTAAAATAGGATGTCTTCATTCTAAAATATATTCTTACCTGTCAACCTTAAGACGTATAAGAGCGGACTTTGTAATTGTATATTATCGGAAACACCTAACTGAAATAAAAAACAGCTGAAGAAAGAATAAAGTAAGTAGTAATTATTAAATTCAATACAAAAGCAATAAATATACGTATGTTGCACTCCAATACGTACATATGTATATATAAAAGGCAGAATTAAATGTTTTTCATCATTCAAAAATGTGAAAAATAATTTCTAAAGCTTAAAATTTTTTCTCTCATAATTAATTATAACAATGGGAATTTCGATGTCATTTACACAGCAATAACAAGGATTCGAAATTACTTAAGTATGATCGTACCATTACGCCTTCTTAAGTTCCTCCAAAAAACGCACAAAACCCTATTAAGACCCGCGATCAACATTCTACCAGTATCGAAAACACTTTTATTGGCAATCATTAAATACTTTCAATCTTAAAACTACGGTATAAAGTCTAAAATATATAACATACTAAATGAAAAGTATCAAATTATATTGGATGTTTCGTACTATGGTATGCAACGTAAATTCTATTATCGAGTTCCATGTATGGAGATGAAAGGGAAATCCCACGGTAATATCGATAAACGCACTCTTGTTTTTGGCAGCTCCGTCTCAATTTAACTTACGTGCCGACAAAAGTGATATTTCGGAAAAAGTGTTCACATTTCATAGCATTGTGATATCGATATTGTTTTTTTTTTTAATTTTGCTGTATTATTCATAGAGAAAAATCGAAAATTTATTAATAAAAATTATATGTAATAAAAATCGCGCTGGGGCGAAGCCATAGAGAAACATGGTGAGGCGCTCGCTGTATCACTAGATATCTCGAAGGCCTTCGACAGGGTTTGGCACGCAAGTCTTCTTAGCAAACTTCCTGCTTACGGCATCCCTGTTGACTTTTGTAGCTGGATTTCAGACTTTTTGAGTGAACGGTCGATCAGAGTGGTCGTGGACGGCTGCTCCTCTGACCTGATGGATATAAACGCCGGCGTCCCTCAAGGTTCTGTTCTCTCTGCAACTCTTTTCCTGCTCCATATTAACGACATGCTACGACCAAGCATTGTTGGATACGCAGATGACAGTACGATTGTTGAGAGATATTTGTCCAGCGCAAAAGACAGCAGGGACGTAATACGTTCTCAGAGAGAGGCCATGGTGGAACGAACAAATTCAATACTGGAGCAAGTATCCCAATGGGGTGATTGCAACCTGGTCACGTTCAACGCCGCCAAAACGCAGGCCTGTTTATTCTCCACCAAACGGAGTCCTTTCAACTTGACTCCTACTTTCCGTGGTACACCTGTCCCTGTGTCCGATACCCTCGACCTCCTTGGCATAGAGTTGAATTCTAACCTCAACTTTGGCAATTACATTGAGTCCAAAGCGCAAACTGCGGCCAGAAAGCTTGGCATCTTAAATAAGGTTAAGCGATATTTCACGCCTAAACAGCTTCTTACGCTATACAAAGCTCAAATCCGATCGTGCATGGAATATTGTAGTCACTTGTGGGATGGCTCAGCCAAATATCAACTCGCCACACTGGACTCAGTGGAACGCAGAGCCAAGCGGCTTATCGGTAATGCCAGTTTGGTGAAATCTCTTCACACTCTGGCTCACCGAAGAAAGGTTGCCAGTCTAACGGTCTTTTACAGGTTGTACTTTGGAGAGTGTGCCCTGGAGCTGCACGAGCTCATACCCCCATCTCCTTTCTTCCATCGGACTTTCAGACGTACCGCAGGCTTTCATTCCTACCTGATTGATATACCTTTCATACGTACAAAGCGCTTCGAATCATCTTTTTTAATGCGCACAGCCAAGGAATGGAATTCCCTGCCGGCGTCTGTATTTCCGAGTTCATATAACCCGAACATATTTAAAGCGCGAGTGAACAGGCTTCTTCTGGGCGAACTCGCTCCATCTTCGACCTCGTCTGTGCTCTAGGGCTAGACTGAGGTCAAGAGTAAGCCCATATCGTAATAAAAAAAAAAAAAAAAAAAAAAAAAAAAAAAAAAAAAAAAAAAAAAAAAAAAAATCGAATATTTATTTACTTACGGCATGAAAATCTTGATCAAATAATCATTTTAAATATCATAACGTACTTTAAGTGAAAATACAATCGGATTGTACTGTTCTGGTCCGTTCTTCTCAACAGTTATTACTTTCAAAACAATATTTAATGGTTTAGTTTTACAAAACATTCAACATCATTGTAGTCTGTATAACAATGAGTACTGCAAATTAATGTCTATTTTTATATTTCTATAAATATCATTACAGCCTATACAGTCCACTGCTGGACATAGGCCTCCACAAGTTGACGCCAAAAATAACGTGAACTCATGTGTTTTGCCCATAGTCACCACGCTGGGCAGGCGGGTTGGTGACCGCAGTACTGGCTTTGTCGCACCGAAGACGCTGCTGCCTGTCTTCGGCCTGTGTATTTCAAAGCCCGCAGTTGGATGGTTATCCCGCCATTGGTTGGCTTCTTAAGTTCCAAGGTGGTTGTGGAACCTTGTTATCCCTTAGTCGCCTCTTACGACACCCACGGGAAGAGAGGGGGTGGCTAAATTTTTTAGTGCCGTAGCCACACAGCACATTTCTATAAAGCCCATTTATAATTTAAGAAGAACAATACTTTTAGACAAAAGCTGTCTTCTACTATAACAATTTACTTAAGTCTTATTACGAGCATTTTAGCACTATGTGTAATGTTAACCATCAATTGTGTTTAAAACATCATTGTTGAGAGTGTCCTATAACTGTCCAACCCTTTGTCTTTTCGACACCCTTAATAGGATTAAATTTAATCCCCATATTTACAACTGTTTTGTCAGCAGCAACAATTGACTGCCACAGTTACGGTAACATTTGCAAAAGGTAGCGTCTTTGTTTTTACGGAATTGTTGTAAACTTTCTACCAATTCTGGGTTACGTCGTGTTTTGAGTTATTTGTTTTTTTATAAACATATATTTTTCTACTTCTATTTAGGGAGCTCTTTCAGCTCTATTAATTGTTTTGAAATTATAAGAAACCGAGAAAAAAACTTTTGTTTATATATCTATTCTTTAGTACTTATGTTTTTCTGAGAAATGTATATTATTGTGTTAATAATTTCGTCCTGTACGGACGGAATTCTTATTAAAATATTTGGACCACCTGGTTTTGCAGTCTCGATTACGTGTTCAAATAGGGTTGTGTTACTGTGGTGAGTACGGCAGAGCCTCTTGGGGTTGTAAAGTCGGCAACGCGCTTGGCCTTATAAATGCCATTGGTGTTTCAGGCATCCATAGAGTATCGACTTATCATTAGGCTGACCGAAACTTGCCCTATAAGTGGTATAAAAAAATGGTTAGTTATATTTTCCAAACAAAATAAGCTTACAGTTTATTAAAATCGTCTGGATGAACACAGAAACATAGATTGCGTATAGTTTCCAGAAAGATACATTGTAAATAATGCTATTGTATTTAAAACTGTGTCTGTTTGTGTCTGATGATCGGATTCAATCTCGAATCAATCTCTCGGCCGAAAATGCATCATTCAAGTAGGGCTACCATAACTTTAAATTTTCACTTTCTGAAATATTTTCATAGATCTAAAATAACTGTCTAAGTGTAAGTTTTTGATTAAAGTTGAAAAGTGACATACAACTGTAGAATCGATGTAAGTGTAAAAGATCGGTTTCCAGACAAACACGCTACATCACTATTGATTAAAGTCGATACAGTAGAGTCAGTAACAAATGTTATTCAAAGCTTGAAGTAGGAATATAAAAATGGTCTTAATTTATTACTCTATATAGTATTACTAGTGTTTGAATCCAGACAGTAATAAAAACATTTAAAAGGAGCTGCTATGTATCGAAATAAAATTTATAATTAACTACTTTTAGTGACTTTTACTATTTAAAAAAAAAATATTACATATGCACCTAAATTTAATATATTATAATCAATAACACTATGTTTTGATTGCAGCAATATTTATTATGTTTGGTTTAAAGATGGAAATACAATGATTTCAGTGCACTACTTCGCTTATTTTGTTTTTATAAAAAAATCGAAAATAATCATAAGAAAATCGGTTAATGAACTCGTATTGTTTGTTTTTAACCGACTTCAAAAAAAGGAGGAGGTTACTCAATTCGACCGTATATATATATATATATTTTTTTTTAATGGAGTCATGACCTTTTGGTCTGAATTTTTCGAGCGCAAGGCAAACAATGAATGAGATGTGAAATAAGACGTTCTCGATCATTGAATTTGAAAATAAAATCACTTTTACTAGACATGTCTCGTAGTTCCACCCGCATTTCTATGAGCCTACTTTCATATATATAAATAAGTTTAGTATTGTAGCAGTTTTTCGATTAAAAGTAAACTATGTATGACACACACACACACTCGACTTTCGCAGTAGAATAAAAATCTTCAGTTGTGTTCTGCGATTACAGAATACAAATACAAATGGCTGGACTACACGAACCATTTGTATAGTCTAGATATCGATCGACGAATATATACGAGTACACAGATGACCGATGTTTTCTATTGCATCACATATAGTATAACAGAGTTTATGAGTAACATAACCAGGTTTTTTTACTAACTTTTGTTTAATTGCTGGTACTTTTCAAATTTCTATATGGCAGCCCTACATTCAAGGAATCTCTAACAAGCCCTTATATAGACGACGCTTAGAGACGGTCAAAAGAGACGATAGGTTAACGCCTTTACCATTTTGTGAGGAATCCGATTCGATTGAAAAACAATTGTCATCAACATAACTCATACGTATACTATGGCCTTTTCAGATATTGTATAGAATGAGTCATGTTATTAAGGTTGCCAGGTAGGTAAATAAGGATAAGTTTAGGACTTTTATTCTTTTTTTAAATAACTACATGAAATAAAGACTATACTCGTATACTATACTTTATATCTCAAATGGAAAAGGAATTAAAAATGCCTAAATTACTTTTTAATAAAAATAAACTAAATCTGCAGGGTCTAAGTTGCCTAAATGTCTTCAGATCCACTGTCCCGTGACTGAGTAGTCAAACTTGGACATGGTCAGATGTCAACGGTGCTTATCTCTTACAATTTATTATCTTATACATTTATTTAAAATAATAAAAACAAACGCATACACAAAACTTTAAAAATATAAAATTAAAAAAGTGTGTGTTGACTTATGTGCACCCGTATGTTATACTTCATTGACTAGCTAACTTCAGGGTGTCGGTTTGTTGCGACGGTGTGCGCGCGCATCGTAAAAATTTACTTTCATCATTTTTCCCTAACGCGCCAAAAGAAGTATTAATTTTAAAAAAAATACAGTCGAATTGAGAACCTCCTCCTTTTTTTAAGTCGGTTAAGAAAGGCGCACTATTTGTCACATTATAATCCCGTTTTTTATCTTTATGTAATACTAGCTGACCCCGCAAACGTCATTTTGCCATCATTACAGCCTATACAGTCCACTGCTGGACATAGGCCTCCACAAGTTTACGCCAAAAATAACGTGAACTCATGGGTTTTGCCCATAGTCACCACGCTGGGCAGGCGGGTCATTTTGCCATATAAGTGGTTAACCCCCCTGAATCACCCCCCCCCCTTATAACTTAGCTCTATGAAAAATAGATGTTGATTGATTCTCAAATCTACCCGATATGCACACAAAACTTCATAAAAATCAGCCCAGCCGTTTCGGAGGAGTATTGTAAATGACATTGTGACACGAGAATTTTACATATAAGATTTTTCACTGAATTTTTATTCCATCAAAATAAAATATAGCATATGTCACTTCTAAATAGTGTAGCTTTCTGTTAGTGAAAGAATTTTCGTGATCGGATTAGTATTTGCGAAGATTACCTTCTACAAACAAACAAAGTTACAAATTTATAATTACTTTATAATATTAGTAAAGATAAGTCTGCAGAATAAACGTATGTATGTTTATTTACTTCACGTGTTTTTGGTATTTTGTATAAATTTCTTCTAGTTCGCATTTTATGGTATATATAGGAATGTTTTGTAGTTTTATTTGCCATGTTTACGTTTATTTTATATAAGAGGTTGTAAATAGAACAAAACACTACATGTATAATATTGCAAGAAAACGATCCGTTTTATTTATTTTTTGTTACAAGCTCAATTGCCCATAAAAAAAGTTTTATATTTCTTAGTTTTTTTTTCATTGATCTTTGTCTTGTAACCAAATATAATCTGATAAACAATTCTCTTTTAGCATTAAGACCGCCTTTGTTCATATCTCTGTGTCCTATTGTTATATGTATTGTTATTTTTCTTTTTCTGAGTAGTGTAGTAGTGCAATAAAAAGCATTGTTATAATTGCTATTATTTCACTCTTGTCGTTTGTTTTACACTTATTGTTATCACCAACTTTCACTTAATGTTTAACTCAAATTTCGAAGTATTCAATTGACGAAATGTATGTACTCACATAACTATCCTACGTCTGTATCAAATCGGATAATATTTTATTGCGTTCTTTATTGTCAGCACAAGGTTTGTAAAAAAAAATAGTCACACAAAAAATGGTGATATGAAGTTTGCCGTGTCAGTTAGCATCAAATGAAATGTGGTCATTTTGGAAGCTAGGCGCGTTTGGGAAAAATTATGCGAGTCAATTTTTTACGATGTGCGCACACAGCGTCACGAAAAAAATCGACACCCCGTAGTTAACTAGTCAACGAAGAAGAAGTTAGCAACATGAAGTTAGCTAGCCAATGAAGTATAACTTCTTACGTGTGTACGTATAAATACATACGTTTTTTATACATTTATGGTGACAAACAAGCGAATGGTCTGTCTGATTTTAAGCGGAAACTTTAGCCTATAGACGCCTGCAATGCCAGTAGCATTCCTAGCGCGTTGTCAATTCTACAAACGAATCTCGCGAGGAGCTCTGGGTATCATACTCAATACAGGAATACTCAAGAACAGTATTATTTCACTGTGATATTCTATTAGATTTCCGTGATAAAGCTATTAGACTTGTATGTCTCGTTTTTACAAAAACATCTAGAACTTGACTTACAAAAACTTATTTTATTGTAATAAATTTGCGTTTACATGCAAGTACAAATAATTCGAGCAATATGCGTGAGCTCTGCCTTGCACCTGACAGGTAACATTGACTTGTCTGATTAAAAATTCGTGTTTCCCTGTCGGTATACTTACCACCAAAATACATATCTTTATAAAATGTATAAATAAACAATAATTTGCCAGATATGTTACAATAAGTTTTTTTCGCCTGTGGTATTATAATAATGCATACATGTTTAACAAAAGGCATGGGCATTTTGAGCCCGTGAAATTTAATTTTTAAATAATTTTGTTTTATAACCAAAACCCAAATATTACAAAAAAAAAAAACAATAATCATAGACCATACATTCAGACCATACATAGATCTGAGAGATCTGAGACACGTACATCTGAGAGACGTCTATAAGCTACGGTTATTGCTTACCATCAGGCGAGGCGTACGCTTGTTTGCCGACCTCATCATCATCATTATTCCAGCCTATTGCAGTCTACTGCTGGACATAGGCCTACACAAGTTCCCGCAATGCGTGAACTCATGTGTGTTGCCCAAAGTTACCACGCTGGGCAGGCGGGTTGGTGACCGCAGGGCTGGCTTTATCGCACCTAAGACGCTGCTGCCCGTCTTCGGCCTATGTGTTTCAAAGCCAGCGGTTAGATGGTTATCCCGCCATCGGTCAGCTTCTTAAGTTCCAAGGTGGTAGTGGAACCTTGTTATCCCTTAGTCGCCTCTTACGACACCCACGGGTTAGTACCGTAGCCACACACATTTTTATAATATATTTTAACTCCTCACTTTTACTCTTCACTTTATTCTTTGGTGCCGTAGCCATACAGCATCGACCGCAGACCTAATTGTATATATATATAAAAAAAACTAGTACGATTGAAAAGTAACATTCGTGTAAAAAATTGAAGGTATAAAAATATTACGATTCAGCCTGTAACATCCCACTGCTTGGCGTAAGCCTCTATCTCCGTGAAAGAGAAGGATTGCAGCTTAATCCACCACCCTGCTCCACTGCGGGTTGGCGGGTATGTTACTACCATGAGTAACCATCGCTATCAGCTTTTTATGATAACAACCGTAGCCGACGGCTTGATGTGCTCTCTGAGGTACGATGGGGTGATCCACAAGGACAGACATCCAAACTGGAAAGAAATATTTGTACAAATACAAATAACCATCCCGTGCGGGAATCGAATCCGCAAACCGTCGGCGTATTAAGCCACTACACGCACCACACCACCAGAGCGGTTATTTTTATAATAATTATTACTTTCACATAGCACTCTCGAGCGCGAGTGTATTTTAAGATATTTATTAATATAATGCATTTTGTCATAAATGGCATAATAAGAAAATGTCACGGTCGGCGCTTTGCAACGAGCTTTAAAAATACTCAACTGACTCGTATTTTGACCACTTATTAGAGAATAGAAATATTGCAACCTATATTCTTTTTTACCTTAGAGTTTTTAGAAATGATTTATAGACAATCTTCCATGTTACAAAAATGAATAAAGGTGTCATTAATTTTGGTATATTATTAACCTTTAATAAGTGACATATGACATATGATTGGTCAAATTGTTATAAGGCTACAAGCTAGACGATCCGTTAGTCAGACGTTATTCTGTCTTTTCATTTCATATTCATGTCATAGTCATTTTTATTTAACTGGCAGAAGATAAAAAATAGAACAAAGATATTACTTATTTGTTATTAGCTGTGCTCGCGACTTGGTTTGCGTGGAATAGGGAATTTACTTGTTCAACGTGATTCTTTAAATTGGCATAACTTTTTTACTGATGAGCCAATTGATATAACACAAACACATTATATTAGTGAAAACCACATCTAAACCGGATAAGCTGTTGCTGAGATTAGCGTGCACAAACGCACAGACAAACAGACAAAAATTCTGACAATTATTGTTTTGGGTGCTATTTCCGTTGATAAAGGTCTCAATAATATTTTTTCTCATATATATTAAATGTACAGACAGCGACCCGTTACATTTTTATTATATGTATAGATAAGTTGGTTTTGAATTTGTATCCTGATTCTAAAATCAAATTAGTCGTATTTTCGATTATAAATCTAAAAAAAACTAAACTGGATTAAAATTAAGTTATATCTTAGTTGTGTTTAAATGCAGGCTACACTTTGATATAACCTTGCAAATAGCGCATATTCTTAGGCGTTTTAGTGGAAAAATTGTAACCGCAAACCGGTAAGCACTATGCGCATACATTTTGTAGGATCCCGGATATTAAAATAGGTACATATTTTGTGTAGCTTGTCTACGTCAGACATTTTGTTATGTGACCTGAGAATTTTTATTTTATATTGTATAAGCACGGTCGTCTGTTCCTAAGATAGGCTTTGATGTGAATCTCAATAAGGAGCACTGGATACGACTACACGCAGCCAAGTAAAACTGTTTAACCTCTATCCTATCATCGGCCAGCCAAAATATCTTATGTAATTTATATTATTTTGTTTTATTTTTATGTCCTTTGTTTTTAATATTTAATTTGATATTTATAATTTTTACTAAAAATAGTTTTATTAGATCATTGTTACTAACACTTTTTATGGACAACTTTTGTCTGAAATAAATGAATGTTATGATTATTATTATTTATATATGCAGATAGCACAAAAAATAATTGAAAGTTATGTAATTTAAATGATGGAATAAACAAGTATGATTTCGATTTACTGTGAATAATAAATATTGTACTTGATTAAATACGGCCAGATAAAATTTTACGTTTATATTTTAATATGTTATTTGTTGTTATTGGACATCATTATACGCCAACCCGCACTAGAGCAGTGTGGTGGATTACGCTTTGATCCTTCTCCTACAAGGAGAAAGAGGTCTGTGCCTAGCACTGGTATTACAGGCGTAAGCGTAGACATTATTATAGATATTTATTATAGGGTATTATGTAAGAATATATTTTAAACACAATGATTTAAAACAAATATTATCATCATCATCATTTCAGCCTATTGCAGTTCACTGCTGGACATAGGCCAAAAATGGCGCGAGCTCATGTGTGTTACAACATATATCAAAAGCATGTTAAAGACAAATACATAATATATATCGCGACATAATTATACCCTTAATCACACAAAAAATATTTTTGTTAAAAAAGTAACTGAACTTAATAGTTATACGATTCAAAGAACCAAATATTATATTTTTTTAATGCAAAATAAATTTGTATAAATTTATTTAGTGTAAATATTTTGAATCTTTTTTTTATACGTAAAATGCATCTTAATAAGTCATTTTAATGTTGTAAATAATATAAGAGCAAAGGGATACCAGTTGTACAGCAGAAAATATCATTCTCAATATCTAGAGAAGACCTATTGGGAATGTACTCGTATCTCAACTTTACAGAAGATCAAAATCAAATAATATTTCTTATAAGTAGTTTTGTGTTCCTGGTGTGTAAGGTATCTAGATCTCTTGAGGAAGAGGTTAATGGGTAATGTGGGTAGGGTCGGCACTTTTTATGCTTCTGATGCTATAACTTGCAGGCGTCCATATTAAGGCTACGGTAAGTATCAGGTGGACCGTACGCTGGGTTGTGACCCTGGTGACAAAAAATGTGCATGAGTATTATTATTTGTAAAATAATGTACAATAATTACGGTCATTAAGAACATACCTTAGGTTTATAAACGAATAATATAATACGTGTCTACTATTTAATATAAAAAAAAACTACACTAATTATAATATGCATGCCACCTACCGTTTTTTATTTTGTATACGCGTTAGTACTAAATGTCCCCCTTTCTGGCGGGATAGTTTTACTTTATTTCTTGCTTATTTTGAGGTAAGAAAGATTAAAGATTACTTTAAGATTTTAGTGAAGTGGTTAGTATAAAATATTTTTACATAATAATAAGGCACAGTTTGAAAGAAAATTTGCCAGAATAACTTTTTTTGATAAAAATTGGTTTCTTTAGATAAAGGTAAACGTCTCAGAAGTTCTTCAATAATATATAGGTGTTTATTTTAAGGATTTAAAATCAGCTTTAGCCCAGAATTACGACAGTCGGTATAAATCTACAATTAATATTCATTATAACATATAACACCACTAGAACTCAAGTTGGGGCTAGTACTAATGTCCGCATTTTTTGTTTAAATTTATGGTAACATTACAGATAAAGTGTTCACGCATATACATATATCGCTAAGAGACACATATTGCTCGTAATTGGCACAGGTGATCCGCTACCATACGAAACCTTATCCAATACGGTTTAGTGTTCAATAAACTGGTCTTTATCGCTTCGTAATAAAGTTCAAGGCGAAATAAGTGTTACACTTGCAGTTGTAATTGTTTTACACATGTTTAATGGCACGCGCTGTTGCAATGCGTAGAGAGGAGTTATCTTACTTGCTTTTAGTGCGTTTTGGTTTAAAATAAAAATACAAAAATCTAAAGATATTTAATGACTTTGGTAAAAAAAATGAAATTTAAGAAATCTATTGACACTGCCAAAGTAAGTTAGTATATAGTATAGTTAGTACATAGCATATTATTTGGAATTATTTGTATGAGCTTTTATACTCGTGGTTACAACACCTGTAACGTGGGTATATGGTATAAAACAATTCAAAACGAGCCGCCCAAGATACCCTGGTTTTATAATTACTTACTAGTTTAAGACTTCGATCCGGGCACGTCCCATTAAATGCTTTCGGGTTTATGATGAAAATTGTTCAGTCTCCTAACTGTACAGTATGTAACACGCGAGAAGATGTATACCACGCTTTAGTGGAGTGTGCTCGGATCGGAGCCGAACGCAGAGGCTTGGAAAAGGAAATTGGTATTGATTTTAGATGTGTGGGAATTTTTAATGCTATCCTTTCTGATCCTACGTCGGCACTGGCGATTAAGGTGTATTGGATGTTTTTAAGATTGTTTAGTTTAAGAGTATAGTGATTTTGTTATGATCAATGGGGTGACATAGTCGCTAAGCGACCAAAGCCTCTTACATTATACAAATAAAGATTTAAAAAAAAAAAGCTCCTGTAACTTAGAAGGAACTTAACAATTGATCAATAAAATAAGAAAAATACTAATATGTACCTACATACTATGAAAATACTGAGAAACTAGAGATTTCGACCTTGGAGGAGATTTTTTTTAAGAGTGTACATGTTATGTTTTTAGTGTTTACACGGCTAGATTATTTACTACGTATTTTAGAATTACATAATTCAAACTCTTGGGTTATGTTCAAACATTCAGTTCCTATAGAAAATTATACTTTTCGATTGTTAATTTTTTTAACGAACTGTTGGTATGCAACTATGTATGTATAAAATGACACGCTTAGTATGTTTTTTTTCAAATTTAAATACATATATAACATTTTTGTTAATTGATTATTTTTTTAACCGATTTCAAAAAAGGAGGAGGTTACTCAATTCGACCATATATATATATATATATATATATATATATATATATATATAATTTTTTAATGTATGTTCGGGGATAACTTCGTCAATTATGAACCGATTTTGATCATTCTATTTTTGTTGGAAAGGAGATACCCTAAGTGTGGTACCATAATAAGGAAACCAGGATCTGATGATAGGATCCCAGAGAAATCAAGGGAGACCCTCGAAAATCCGCATAACTTATTACTAGGTGTACCAATTTGATGATTTTTAATTTAATCGAAAGCCGATGTTTATCATGTGGTCACATTTAAACTCCATCGAGATCTGATTACAACTTTTTGAGTAATCTTTGATAATGCGTATTTACTTGACTACTTGTTCGTCTACCTACGTTGTATTATTTGTCGATGTAATTGAAGTCGGTTTTTTTTCGTTTGCCAGCAAACACAATTATGCAATTTTTTCCTTAATTGATTATTTATGAAGTTTAATCACAAAAACATTACTTAAATTTCGAATACCCATAACCTCTGATTTTATTTTCAAAATCGGATTGCAGCGTGTTACAAATATTGGTTGATCTTTATGAATCATATAATACCTAACTCATTAGCTTGTAGGTATTTATTGTTGTCAATTTTAATACAAATATCTGCTCGACGACATCTCTGTGCTCGGGCACTTGTCAAAATCAGTCTATTAAAGCATGTTGATTTCATTCACCTGTTGATTTTTTTTATTCTACCAAGTATTTGTATTTTATCGGAACGCCATCGGAAGCTATTTTAATATTGTTGTACATACAATTATCGTATAACTACTGTTTTTTTTTTCACTATCATTACTATGAAGACATTTTTACGAAAGAGGTTTTATATGTACATATAAATACTTTTTAATTCATGCATAATATTATTATTATACTTTTCGATTTAGTGATACTGTATACTCTATCGCAAGGTTGTTATTAAAGTAATGCTAATTAATTTGCTGCTTCGTTAAGTTAAAGATCTTATTTAGTGGATATAGATATTTTATTGAGCTGAAAGGCAGATAGGTAAGTTGACATTTACTGTCAACTGCCAGTGAGTCATTTGTAAGTTTTATAGTGTTATGTAGGATTTTGATAATCTAATATTCGGTACATTGCTAGGTTACAGATCATTACGAACATTTGATACATGTAATACATTTAATTGAGGAAGGATACAACAGGAAATACTTGTTCAAAATTTGGATAAAACCCGCTGAGGAAGTACCTTAACTTTATATATTATCACAGCTACATAATACTGCTTTAAAGCAGTGTTGTGTTCCTGTTGGTAAGTAAGGTGACCAGAGCTCCTGGGGGAATTGGGGGAAAGGTCGGCAACGCGCTTGCGATGCTTCTAATCTTACAGACGACAAAAGCTACGGTAATCGCTTAAGTGAGCCGTACGCTTGTTTGCCGACTTGGTTATAATAATAATTAAAAAAAAACTTTAAAGAAGATCATAGCCGAATAATACTGCTTCCAAATAGTGTTGTATTACTGTAAGGTAGCCAACACTCTTGGGGATGCACTGCGTAGACAGCGGAGGTAGGGTCGGCAACGCGCTTGTGAAGCTATTAGTGTTGCTGACTTATAGTCTATAGAGGCTGCAGTAACCGCTTATCATCAAGCGGGTCGTACGCTATTTTGCCATCCTATGGGTACAAATAAAATAAAATAAAAATTTAGTCAAGAAAAATGATGTTTACTCTGTGATAATTTTGTAACTATTTAATTTAATCTTTCCTTATACATTTAATTGAAGGTGGATACGGTATCCATCGTTATTATTTTGGAAACCATTTCATTTAATGGTAATGTTTATAAATAACATTAAATATGTGAACACAAATATACAAAATTACATAATGGAGTAACTTTGGCTATTTTTATTATAGTTTTTTTTTTTTATAATTCTGCGAAGTGTACAGTAACTTTTTTGTTACATTCCACGCGGACAAAGTCGCGGGCACAGCTAGTAAGAAATATTATCTAGTCTAAACCATGTCTGTGTTTTATTTATAATCATGAGTATATTTACGCCAAACTGAAATTAAAAATGTACCTTCTGGAGATTGTTAAAATAAATTTAGTAATTAAAAAATCAAGTAGGTACAATTAAAACTCTCAATAATACTGAAACTTATTATCCTATAGTTATTAATTTCTAGCAAAAAACTATACAAAAGTGAGATAAAAAGTGTTTGCATGTTCTATAAAAAAGGCTTAACAGCGTATCACCTGCCTGTGTATCGTTAATCATACGGTTTTTAGAAGCTTTAGACGCGATAATATCGGAAGTTGACGCGAAAAATTCATGTTGTTGCTATTGATGATTTATTAATTTTTTCCCATCGTGGGGCTTATGGTCATAGACGTATATACAGGCCGGGTGGACCGCGACCCCCTCCTATTTAGTATAGTACCCCCCAGGATCTTGATTTGTTTAGTAATCAAAAATTTAAAACGCTTTTATATCTTCATTATACAAATTAAAATTATATTCGTTTTTAATAAATTAGGTATATACTTAGGTATTAGGTATTTATACATATAGTTATTGTGAAGTAACCACTGATTCGGAATGTAAATTTTGCGGAGAAGAATCGGCAAAAAACTCAAACGCCAAAAGGCAAAGAACAATCAAAGAATATACACAGTAAACAAGAAGTGTGTTGTGTGTAAAGATGATACTTGTATTGGTGATATTCGTTTATTTAATACATTAGATGGCTAGAATTAACAGTGCGTTTGACCCGTTGAGGTTTTAAGTTTATTTATTTAGCTCTATGAAGTCGTGGAATATTATAGTCTAAAACATTCATTTTTAAATTATAATATCTTTTCTTTATCTATCTTCCAAACAAATAAAGATCGTTTATTTTTAAAAATGTAAAAACACCGAAAATCTTTAATAACCTTTAATGTAGAGTGGAAAACTAGTACAATTTTATACTTTATTATAAGATCAAGAAGAAACAAAGCGAACGTAAAAGACAGCGCCTCCAAAAACTGTGAAAGAAGGTTCAATATCGTGAGAAACCATCCTTAATCTGTGGCAAAATAAATGTTGCTCCAAGTTTAAAATGCAATATGTTATGGCGTGTAAAAAAAGAAAACGAGCCGAGTTTGATGTTTGTTTTCGACTTTGATCTTCTGATTTCATATGTTTTATGTTCGATTAATTGACTGTGACAAAGATTTTAGGCAAATCATGACTTTATTTACCTAGCCACAGTCTAGACGTCTACAAAACCATACTTAGCTCTAATCAATATTTAACTTCAAAACGTTATGATAACTTTAAGTTAAAGTATATTTTCAAGGTACATACTTCAAATAAATCGAGAAGGTTATTTAAATATTTTCGTTGAAGTTAGTAACAAGATAATGGGCTCTCGTAATAATAGTTCGTTCCAGAAGGATCGTTCGAAAACCCGTCGGTATCACAGCAAGACGGTTATTTGTCGGGCTGTCACGGTACGCAATGTCCGAGTATCCTGTACCGAGAGTACATACGAGTGGGCAATTTAAACATGGAAGTACTTATGAACTGCCCTGACTACTCCGCAGGTTTAGGGGAGCAATGACCTATATCCTAGCCGGAATTGAGGCGCGGAGTAAAGATCGAAGCGTCGACGCCCGGCGTCTATATTAAACTTTATTTTTTGTGTCTTAGAATCTACTTCTAATCATAGATTTCAGTGATTTCCGAACTAGAACGACGCACGTCGTCTCCGTCGCCAATTCCAATTTGACTCTTATAAGATTGTGTTTTGTTCGAAATTTAAATTACTTTATTTTAATTTTGTGTCATTTTAAAAAGGACAATCAGTCATAGAAGTTTATGTTTTTTAAGAATTTATACCCGCGCTGGCAGTGGTGCGTTGGCTCGGTTATTTTTACCGAACCAAAAGTTTATTACTAACGCTTACGCAATTAATAGGATTTTTTATTAGACCGGTAAAGGATTAAAGCTCTTTGATTGAACTAGCGAAGCGGCTTTCAATACACACTGTGGAGTTCAAATAGAAAATAATTAAGAGCCTGTGACGTTCTATTTTGCTCATTATTGCTTCGAACAATTACAAAAGTCGTTTCGTTCGTTTTCGGTAGCTTTGTAAATGTATTCATTAATAAATTTAAATAAAATACAATTCACAACTCAAGAAATAATATATTTACAGATAGTTATGGTACAAATCATTCCCGCGTGGAATGGTGCCAAGAATACTGGCAGCGTTTCCTCGTTGATTCGCTATGCCGATTCTTTGGGCAAAAAATGCACCAGCCTTCTTGTCACCAGTAGAAACAGTAACGCAAGGAGCTATCTTTAAAAAAAAATAGCACTGCTACTCTAAGGTCCAAGTGTTTCGACTGCAAACGGCACAAAGATATAATTTGGAATTCGTGACGAATATTTGTGCCGTTTAGTCGTTTCAGCTTTTTCCGTAGCGGATCCCGCTCTTAAGGCTGTTTCCCTAACATGAGACAAAAAAAATTCAATAGCCAAAATCTATATATACGTTTATAATATCTGAACGACTGCACCAAATCGATAATATCATTTTTTCCATTATTTTCAGGACAGAGTTGGTAAATATATATATATAAATCGATATATGCACAAAAATATTGGAGTACGAAATTTGCCGGGTTAGCTAATTAATTATAACATTGAATTAATAATTAGTTTGTTTTTATTTAGTGAAATAATATAGTGCATTCTAAAATGATTCTACCCGCTTGCACTTGAATAAATGCTAATTAAGTAACTACTTAACTAATACATAACAAATCGCTCAGCAACAAGATGACCTGAATAACCGTTTCGAATGCTAAATTAATAATTGTATATCCCTGTACATATTTTTTTTTACAAAATAATAAACACTATATAAAACTTGATTTTTTGTGGTTTGGCCTACAAGGAAAACCATGTAATAATCGATTTTAAGAAACGAAAGAAACTTTTAAGTTTTAACGGATTCAGCGTCTAAAATACTTGTTTGCCGAGGTTGTGTCTGTCGCGGCAAAAATTCCTGTCCTGTATGTAATAGATACTAGTAAAAATTGCTGAATTGTTCCTCACGGTGCTCAATGGTGGATTGACGATTGTATTATTACTATATAAATTTAAGTTAAATAGGCCTACATATATATAGACGCCGCGTTGGCGCAACGGTTACAATCATGGATTGTATCTGTTGCGCTGGCGGTTGCGGGTTCGATCCCCACACATGACAAACATTTGTATTGGCAATACAGGTGTTTGCCGTGATCTGGGTGTTTTTGCAGTCCTTGTGGGCTTCTCCACCGTGCCTCGGAGAGCACGTTAAGCCGTCGGTCCCGGTTGTTATCATGTACACCTGATAGCGATCGTTACTCATAGTAGGGAATATATCCGCCAGCCCGCAATGGAGCAGCGTGGTGGATTAAGCTCTGATCCTTCTCCTACATGGGGAAAGAGGCCTATGACCAGTAGTGGGATATTACAGGTTGAAGCGTAGGCCTACATATGTATTATATGTATATACATAGACAGCGTTTAAAAAAAACCATTATACGTGTAAAAGCAATGTTATAATTATATATGATATATTGAACTCGCGGTTTTGCCCGTTTGGATTACGTGTGGTTTTCGCAGTTCTGTTTTCTTCCGTTAAAATATAGTCTGTCTGTGTTGTCTTACATTGATAAATTCCCATTCTCCTGGTAAATTCTCTTTTTTAAGTTTATTCATTACAAACAAAAAAAAAAAAAAAAACAACAAATATTTCCTATTTATGATATTAGTCTCTCCTTGCTCCTGGGGGGATTGGGGATTGGGTCGGCAACGCGCTTGCGATGCTTCTGGTGTTGCAGGTGTCTCTAAGCTACGGTAATCGCTTACCATCAGGTGAGCCGTACGCTTGTTTGCCGACCTAGTGACATAAAAAAAAAATTAGTATCGATAACAAATAGAATATAGACCAGCAACCAGCTTTTAAATACAATATTTTAAGTAACTTGCAAAATCTTCGAAAATATTACGCTAAAAAGTTTCAAACGGCAAAAAATAATAAATTATGCATTCAAGGTAAAAATGAGGTAATAGACACTTAATGATCGAGGAGTTAGCAAGCGATATGGCCTAAATGCTAATATTTCTATTTCAGGTTTCTTTTTGTTAAATATACTTTTTGTTATAAAAGTAAAAAGTGTTTTTTTTAAGACTTAGTAGTATAAACTATAGAATATAAACTACTATAAAAAACATACATTTATAGTTAAATATTAACCGTTTATTTTTCTAATTTTATTTTGTAAGTCCTTCTCCTACATGGGGAAAGAGGACATGCCCAGTAGTGGGATATTACAGGCTGAAGCGGATTTTGTAAGTCTTATAATAGCTTGATGTAAACAATGTATTAATCTTCTTAAAATACAAAAACAAACATTGATTTAATTTACTCTGATAGTTACATTCAAAAACATTATAAATTATATAGGTATTACAGCATTATATATTAGAAACAATGACGGGCCAGACACTGAATGTGCTTAATCCCACTGACTGAACTGTACCCAACTTATGTTGATAGGTACATATTGTTACTAACACATTTAATATTCTATGAATGTAAGAATCTGAAAAACTATTTTATTTTCTTTTTTATTTAAAACTTACATCTAGACAGTGCCCTTTAACACAAAGTACGTTTCCGTGTAAGTAGATAAACTGAAATTATTGTCATAAAAATTACCTGTCATATGTTACAAAGTAATGGTACCTCAAAATACAATGCGATTGAAATATCGCCTCAGATAGTGAGGCCGTTCAATCTAAATAGGTCATTCCACCCTTAAGGTCAGTACCCTAAGTAACAGGATCGATGGTTTTTTTAAATAGGACTCCATTTTTTATCGGACTCTACGCCTGATTTTTAGTTATATGGGTACCGTTAAATATGAATACAAATTACGTTGTGACACGGGGATTGATCTTGAGATATTTATGGAAAAGAGATAGGAAGCGTCACTTACATTGAAATATACGTTTTGTGTGTCAGTTATTAGTTAAAAATAATTTCCATATGATTTGGTATATTACATTATAGTCACCTATGGTACATTTTTTATTTATGGTACATTATAAACACCTATAATTTTTGAAATAAATTGTTTGAAATTAAATAATAATAAAAAAAATACGATACCTTCACTATATTTCTATTGTAAAATAGCGATTGTACTATTCCGATGAAACATAAAGGAAATCGATGGAAACATAAAGGAAAAAATCAAACAAAGCATACGCAAAAACAAATATCGAAAACACGTAATCGATGAAAACAAATGAAAAATCAAACGTCTTTTTTTTTTAAATCGTTGCATAGACAAATCTCGTGATAAATCCGTGTAGTGGGTCTCGGATGGGTTTCCGCATTCCTGTCGGCCGGCGACCCACTGCGCTACTGCCCGCCTATTCCTGATCCTGTCGCGGGCTGCGCCACAGTCGATACTAGTCGATAGATTGATTAAAGGAACTCTTTTGTTACGTACACACGTTTTTAGTTAGACTTAGTTTATAATTTAGTTAATTTTTGTTGTTTTAAATTAAATGTAATCATAATGTAATTTCATGTAGAAAATATGATAATAATTTTTTATTGTGTAGAGAAAGTTTTCTTTAGCTATTTTAATAATGATCAATTTTGAGTAGTTTTTTGTACGAATAATATGTAAAAAATAGTTTCTTCAATTGTGACAAATACACATTGAAAAATTCTATTCTCATTTTCTAAATTGCTTATTAAAATATATTTTTACAATATTAAAATGTAAGAAAAATATGTATAACATCATTACTCTTTATCAAGTTTGAGGCTGCTAAAGAAGTTATCATGCGATATAATCAGTAATTATATGTAAATATGGTATTTAGTAAACATGGCCGCGAACCATAATTGTAAATAATATTGTAATGTAACCTTTTCTCACATAATAATAATAAGAGTTACTTTGTTAATGTGGGTAATATTTTAGTATGTAGAGCATAGCAGGAATGTACTGATCAAAGAGCAGCCTGGCTGGGGACGTACCTCAAAGTTACAGTAGATCACAACCAAATAATTCGGCTCTCATGTTGTGTTTCTGTAGTAAGGTAGATGCGTTGTGTTGGTAGCGTGGTTAAGGTTGGGAACGCGCTTGCAATTCTCCTGGTGCCCCAAGCCTCCACGGCTACGACAACTGCTATCAGGCGTACTGTACGATTATTTGTCACTCTAGTGGCATAAAACATTATTTTCATACAATTTTACTGCACAAATTATATTTAAATGTAAAAAAGAACACATAAATTAGTCAATGATGTATATAAAATGAAACATAACATGTAAATTTTTGTTTTAAATTAAGTAATGCAATTAATTGGCGAGTGACAGATTTTGACAAATTACCTTCGACTTCAAAAAAAGGAGGAGGATAAGGCGTATTTACTTGACGATTTTTTCGTCTACCTATGTTGTATTACTTGACGATATAATTTAAGTCGGTTTTTATTCGTTTGCCTGCAAACACAATTATTTTTATATGGTTATTGCTCTGCTCTCATTAGTCATAGAAAAGTATTTATAAATAATATATAATATATAAATAATAGCTATGCTATAGTCTTAACACTTTTCTTAATTTCTGTCTGCAGTAACAACTGCACGTAAATACATTTTCAGATCAGTCTAGTAATATCTAAGATTGGCAAATATTATTAATAAATAAAATGATCTAAATTTGTGGTAATACAATAAATTATAGTTGCTTCGGTTTTTATTTGTGACGGATATTTGAATGAAATTCGACACACGAATAATTATGTTTCGGTCTGGTTGTCGCTAATGTGGATTGCTCCAGCTGTTGCTAATGAGTGTATCAATGCTCGTTATGTTGTTAGGCCATTTTTATTACAAATATTATAACTAAAATTTGATAGTAAAATATTTACATTAATTTATTTTAAACAATATAATTCGAAAGAGAAAATAAATCGGTTGAATTCATTATTCAAATAATAATTATTCAAGTAATAATCAGTGTGAGTGATTATTCATTGTATTTATTTGATTGTGTTATGTATAAAATACGATATATGATATTGGTTTTACTTTATGTACTTAAAACGTTTTTAATTTGACACGATGACAGATCTGTGTTTCAAGTCAATTTGCGTTAAAAAACAGATGTTCAACAAACACCTGGATAGTCCTTAGGCTCGTCGAAATATATTACGTTCATCCTTTTTGCCTTTGTCATATTCCTGCAATAAAATAGTTGGACAACCTGAATTTTCTTATACAGCCGTGGTATTCTACGGAGAAGTCTATGACAGTCAATATATTCAATACCAGGTGGCGCTGTTTTTCCTTTTTTGGGTGAGTTTTGACATTGTGTAAGCGATAAAGTTTGCGGTTGGATATGTAAACAGATAAAACCTTGCATTCTTTGTAACTTAACTTTCAAAAGGTGACCAAGTAATGTGCTGCTATTCGTGGCATTCAATTCGCATGTTTTTAATTAAGTAATGCTCTTAAAATTTATCATATATGGTAAAAAAATGTGTCATTCATGGACTCTTATTGATGTAGGTTACATTGAATTAAATTACAATTATAGTTTTGGGTTGTATATTTCTTTATTCAATAATTTAATCAAAAATATACGTTACGTAATGACCCAAATGGTATCGATAAAACTCGTAGATATCGATGCCGCATCACTAGTTGAATGTTTAACGGGTCTCCAGCCCTACATAGCGGGCTAGCTTATATAGGTACCGCTAGACGATACATCAAATGTTAGTGCTTCGGTAGTATCTTATTAAATCTATACGTATGTCGCGATTACGCCATATACGCTTGGAATGTAGGTGGTAACGGTAAAGTCCTTTATGGTGTACGTTCTTCTCTTAAGATTTATGATACTCTGATACTTGGTATAGATGTAGGCCAATATTATAACTATAATTATTATTAATAAATAATATGATGAACTTTAACTATTATTCCTATGTTTATTTATAATTTATTTAATTTTACTATCTTAAATTATTTATTAGTCTTTTTTTTACTTATATGATAATTATTGTTACTTACTATTTTATAATACAAGCAAAATAATTAAAATAAAGTCAACAAAATATGTGCTAAGAACTAACATTTAAAATGCGTAAAACTACAGAAGAAATCTAGTTCAATAATACTATAATAGCATATAAATAGATTGAACAAATATTTATCAAATGCTAATAATTTAAATTAATATGTTTTTAATAGTTTTATAGCTTTAATGTGTTATTTTTACTTTACAAAAGTTTAACATTATTTTAATTGGGTCTAATTATACAAAATGTTGTCATAAGGAACTATACGTATGATAATGGCGGCATTGAGGTAGGTTTTAACGACTATGACAAAGAATTACTTTTATATTATGTAGTTTGTTGGTTTCGTTATAGTTATTTTACTTCATTTTAAAATATGTATATAGGTAGTATCAATACTACGATTTTAAAGTCGTTGATGGTCTATCAGTCCATTAATTGATATTATTTAATTTTAAATAACTGTTGGACATCTCACCTGTACCCAGTATCATGCAAGAAGAAATAGAATTTGCTTTGGAAACCCAAAAAAATGATAAAGCTCCTGGACCTGACGGAATAAGCAACGAAATATTAAAACAAGTAAAACATACAATAATACCTATTCTTAGAGAAATTTTCAATGAGATCATCAACATGGAAATAATTCCACAGCAATGGACTAAATCTAATATAATCCTTCTGTATAAAAAAGGCGATGAGTACGATATCGGAAATTATCGGCCCATAAGTTTGATGTCCAATCTATATAAAATATTTGCAAAGATCATACTCAAACGAATGGAAAGAAAACTTGACGAACAACAGCCAATAGAACAGGCAGGTTTTAGGAAAGACTACTCAGTACTTGATCATATCCATGTTGCTAGACAAATCATTGAGAAATACACGGAACATCAACTTATATACTATTTGGCATTTGTCGACTACAGTAAAGCATTTGACTCGTTGATACATGCAAACATCTGGGAGGCATTAAAAGAACAAGGGATAGAACAGAAATATATAAGACTGATCAGAAACGTATACCAAAATAGCTCAGCGTGCATTCAGCTAGAAAAGAAAGGAGATTCAT
The DNA here is from genome assembly GCF_905220565.1 of Melitaea cinxia. Lineage (NCBI taxonomy): Eukaryota > Metazoa > Arthropoda > Insecta > Lepidoptera > Nymphalidae > Melitaea > Melitaea cinxia. The sequence goes on from NC_059416.1 coordinate 4,893,013, forward strand.
TTAAGATTAAAAAAGGAGTAAGACAAGGAGATCCTCTCTCTCCAAAACTTTTCTCCGCTGTTTTAGAAATGATTTTCAGAAAGTTCGACTGGGAAAATCTGGGCTTAAACATCGACGGCCGCACGCTAACACACTTAAGATTTGCTGATGATATTGTGTTATTCGCAAAAACGCCAGGTGACCTACAAATAATGTTAAACGAATTAGCATATGAGAGTGAAAAAGTAGGACTAAAATTGAATCCCGAGAAAACAAAAGTTATGAGTAATGGATATAAAAGCGGTATAAATGTAGGTGAGTCACAAATCAGTTATGTAGACGAATATATATACCTCGGTCAGCTAATATCACCTAATGATAATATAAATAAAGAAATCGAAAGAAGGATAGCAAACAGTTGGAAAAGGTATTGGGATCTAAAAGAAGTCATGAAAGACAAAAATGTAGGTATTACAATAAAAAGTAAACTTTTTAATGCCTGTATCTTACCAATTTTAATGTATGGAAGCCAAACATGGGCCATAACAAAAAACACAATGGACAGAATTGCTATTTGCCAACGAGCAATGGAGAGAAATATGATAGGAGTAAAAAAGGGGGAAAGAAAGCGAAATATCGAGATTAGGAAAAAAACCAGGATACAGGACGTCGCCATAAAAATAAAAAAACTAAAATGGAAGTGGTCGGGACACACGATTAGAGGAAAGGACAAGTGGAGCAAAATAGTTACACAATGGTACCCAAGGGAAGGTAAAAGAAAAAGAGGTAGACAACAAAAAAGGTGGGATGATGATATCAGACAGGTTGTAGGTACAACATGGAGTAGGGTGGCCAGAGAGAGATTAGAATGGAATAGGTTGGAGGAGGCCTTTGTCGATTGGCAAACGGACTTACAGAAAATTAAAAAACGTCATATGTGTGAATAATTTTAACATAATTGTAAATTTAATGTCCGAATAAAGGCATTATTTAATTTAACCGAGTTCAAAAAAGAGGAGGTTACTCAATCGACCGTGTATATAAATATATATATATATATATATTTTTTTTTTTAATGTATGTTCGGGGATAACTTTGTCATTTATGAACCGATTTTGATAATTATTTTTTTGTTGGAAAGGAGATATCCCAGGTGTGGTACCATGATAAGAAAACCAGGATCTTATGATGGGATCTCAGAGAAATCGAGGGAAACCCTTGAAAATCCGTATAGCTTTTTATTGGGTATACCGATTTTGATGATTTTTAATTTAATCGTAAGCCGATCTTGTGGTAACATTTAAATTTCATCGAGATCTGATTACAACTTTTGGAGTAATCTTTGATAATGCGTATTAACTTGACCATTTTTTCGTCTACCTACGTTGTATTACTTCTCGATGTAATTGAAGTCGGTTTTTTCGTTTGCCAGCAAACACAATTATTAAAATTCTATACTTTGATTTCTCGACGAACTAAATAGAGCCATGTTAATTTGAAGTAATTTTTATTTTGTGTATTAATTTTTTTAATATCTTATAATCTCGACTATCGAAATCCAAGAATCATAGTTTTAAGACAATGGTATAAAAGGCGGGAATAAGCTTAGGGGACGCAATTAGATTAGTATGTAGTACATTAATGTTAGTGCTGTACTTGACTAACCATATTGAAAACCTTTAAAACTTATTGAAAAGATTTTCATGCGGTTTTCATCAATAACCAGAGTGTTTAGGTAATGAGGAAAGTTCTGGTGTGTACATTAAGGTTTTGTGTTAATTGATTGATTTTTTTATAGAAGAGGGGGCAAACAGACAGTTGGCTCACCTGGTGGTAAGTAAAAACAACATCCATAGACACCCGCTACATTATAGGATTAGCGGGCGCGTTGCCAACCTTTCAAATAAGAGTATGCTCTTTCTTTGAATTTTACGATGATACCTACTTGTTTAAAAGTTCGGAACGAATCAAGCTACTTAGTTTTTCATTGAAAGCAACGTCTAATCCCTTTGAGAAGTAACAAGACAGTATATAGTAGAATTATTTCTAATTTGTAGGTCTATAAAAAGTCTACAATATACTAAATTACAATATACTGCCATCTTATAAAAAATGTGTCACGCACAATTCGGTACACATAAAGCCATTTAGACAGTACAACGTCAATCCTTGTCTAATAAAATACGTAAGTTACCAGTATTTCATGCAAATTATGATAATAATCATTTACACCATATAGTTTAAATGAATATATTAGAAGTTATCACTAAATAAAAAAAGGAACGAAAAGGAAGATTTTTATTTAAGGTTTTCCAATTTTCAGCAATATTTTTATTACTATGAATTTTGGAACATTTTATTTATTTTAACCCTTTTTTTTGACTAACAATGTTAAAAAGGTGGAACAAAATGCAGACATTATACCTGGTGGTTACTAAAAGGTTGGATCTAACAAGCAAGTTGCCGGCGGTAATAAGAAATATATACTCATAATGAAACAATAAAATACTTTGAGGTAAATAAAAGAACAAAACGAGAAACCTTTGAAAATTTGATCTAATTTTAAAGGTTTTTTTCAGTTTTTTATGGTATAATAAAAGTAAATATTTCGAAGTATGATTGTTGAGACTCGTGTCTTTTATCCACAGTTCATGATTTCATTCGAATGATCCGCATCTGTATTTGCGGGTATGCTGTTCTTGCGCAGTATAAAAATGGAACTTTATCGATTTTTAAGAAGTTGCAATTTTGCATTTAGTTTGTCTTCAATGCATTGCTTAAAGTGATGAGTACTGGAGCAGTTCATAAAACAAGGGGGTAAAATAAGGGAAGGAAATACCTAGTATGTATGTATATTGTAAACTTAGATGTATTAAATTCTTATTAATTTTTGTTTTACCCACACATTAGGGAATTTTAAACAGGCACCGCGGTCGCTTAGGACCGGATATAAAATGATCATATCAAAAATTTCGACCTAACGGGTACATCGTTCCATAGCTGAATTGGCTAAAGCACCGACACGGCAAGTCGGAGATGCAGATTCGATCCCCGCTGGAACGGATTTTTGATATTATATTAATGTTTAGATGAATTAAACTTTACACTTTTAGACTATTATAGACAATAAAACGCGGTACATAACTATACTAACTAAATGGGGTAAAAAAGCCTAAGATTTGTATGAATTAGCTTACGCAGCGAATTAATAGTATAAAGTATGAACTTCCAATACCACCTTGGAACTTAAAAAGCCGATCGATGGCGGGATAACCATTCAACTGCTGGCTTTGAAATACACGGGCCAAAGACGGGCAGTAGCGTCTTCGGTGCGACAAAGCCAGCCCAGCGGTCACCAATCCGTCTGCCTAGCGTGGTGACTAAGGGCAAAACACATGAGTTCACGCCATTTTTGGTGCGAACTTGGGGAGGCCTATGTCCAGCAGTGGACTGCGACAAGCTGAAGTGAAGTGAAGTATGAAGGTGTAATGAAATCATAAAAATGCTCGCGAATTTTATTTATGAAAATAATTAAAAAGTTTGTTGATTTGTCTAAATTAAGAAGTACCTAACCTGGTAGTGACTTATGACCTGGTAGCGGTGTTAGAATTCTAATATTGTAATTGTTACCTGATAGTTTTTCTCAGCAGAAGTATAGAAAATTTGCAGCAAAATCTTTTCTTCAAAATTTGGAGCAGCCGGACTGGAGTATATAACCTTTTTTTTCAGGTATCATTGTACGAATCTCTTGACGAAAGTATCCTTATAAACAAACGTTGATTTGGTCTCATAAATAAAGAAATAAAAAGCTTGAAGAAGACACTAGCTATATAGTTTTGTGTAAGTAGTGTTGTGTTTCTGTGCTACGGTATTAGCTTACAATCAGGCGGATCTTTTTTGCGATCCTAATAGTATACAAAAAAAATTTTGTTCCTAGCTTGCGGGTATCTTCTCATCTCAATTTAACATTATTGTAAAATTACAAATCAAAAATGTTTGTAGGGGCCTGATTTAATAGGATGGATATTGATATTATTATTATTTTTATTTAAGAATAAATCAATAGCATGGATGGATAATAATATATGCATTGTTTTAATACCATAATGGTGGCATTTCTTATTAGTTTTTTTAGTGATGTCATTTCGCATATTACGCAATTTTTCTACCGAACTATGACAGAGAGACATTAGTACATCCTACGGCATAGATATCTCATTGTATCTTCACAAATTTTCATGTCTTTTTTTTCTTTATTGCCATTTTTTTTGTTACATAAGGTCATGTTCTGGATAAAGACGGCGAAATATCACTTTATTTAAATTCAACTATCATTTGTAGCTGTGAGATAGTTGTGGCTTGACGTGTGTCTGAGCATTGTGAAATTATGAGCCAGTGTATTGTTAATATATCTCACTAATAATAACAGACATTAATTATTAGTCCAAAAGTGTGTGCGTTTATAGGCGAATGTATGTGTGAGTGTGCGTCAATGCATATGTGTGGGTGTGTGCAGGTATGTGTGTATGTCTCTCTCTGTGTGTGCCTGTGTGTGTGTGTCTGTATTTACTGCTGTGGTTTTCATATATTTGTATAGTTATACCGACTAAAGACAGTAGAATAGACAGCCAAATGGCTTACAAAATTAAATTATAAACTTAAATATTTTATTTACTTACTTGTAAATAGTGAACAAATTTTAAACCAGTTGTTTATTTCACTATACGGATTAGCCGATTTTATGGCACAGCATGGCTTGCAAATTGAGTACCCATTTAAAATAAAATATATCCTATGTTACTGTTCGTTGTTTCAATTCAAATGTTCATTCTTTTTTTTAAACGGTTTTATTTAGCTCACCCCGTTTGTTTTATTTATCTTTGTGTTTACATAGTAATTGTTTTATGGTACTTAGTCTTTGTTGTGATATATTTTATAATTTCTTTAATAATGGGCCTCGACTGCATTTATCCCTTGAATATATTAATTATTAGTTCTAAACGTGTATTTTGAAATTAAATTTTCTGTATAATTTTTTTTACCTATCATTAAATAAGAACCTTTTTCAAGTATTTAGAAATATTAAAAAAAAAATAGTCCAAATTAGTCCAGCCACACTCGAGTTTGCGCTTAGCAACACATATAGCGACTAATTTTTACTTATGTATATAGAAGATAAATAAAATCTGTGTTATTTAGGAAATAATTTATAAGTAGATATTTTAAAAATACAGTACAAGTAATTTCCGGAATGGTCAAAAAGCTTAACAAGGCATAAAAACTGAACGAGGGTTGTCTAGTCTAAAGTTTGAACCATAAGATGCAATAATTAGTTAATCATATGGAATGTATTCAAAAGCTAAATAAAAAAATAATTAAATTTAATTAAGTTTTTGATTTTAATGCAGTAATTATCGTTACAATAATTCTACCACAGATTATCCAGAGAATACACACACACACACACACACACACATACACACACACACGCCCACACACACGCACGCACGCACGCACACACACACACACTTTACTCTATTGCAGTCCACTGCTGGACATAGGCCTCCACAAGTTCGCACCAAAAATGGCGTGAACTTATGTGTGTTGCCCAGAGTCACCACGTTGGGCAGGTGGGTTGGTGACCGCAGTTCAGAGAATAAATAATATGCAGAAATTCCGCACTTATTTTTAAAACAAAACTGTCAGTTACTATAAATTTTGTCATATCTTACACGAAATACATCACTACTAAATCCACACATCTTTATCCTTTTCTACATCTTAAATTGAATTATAATTCAAGTAACTAGTTTTTAAATCCCTTTATAAACTTAATATTTATTTTCTGGCAATTGTGTAATTTCTCTTTCTCTCTCATTTATTTTGATGTAATTACGTTATTGATTACATATTCAAATAATTGGAAACTTTGAATAGCTACTTGTTAAATAATTTAAAAATTGTTCACACACAGTTAAGGTTCATAAAAAGGTTTAATAAAAAATAATTTCAGAAGTAATATATAACATCTTTATTATTCACTATAACTATACGATAATTATTACATTGTTTATAACTCGTGTACGCTAGGGTGGGATACTTTCTGGGCGTTTTCATTACGAAAAGGCGATAGATATCCTTCCTTCCGATAATAACAATTAATTAAAATGTTTCAGTCTTAAATGGCAACACTGAATTAAAATTGCGTTAAATTTTGTAGACTGCTACTCGCAGTTTTATTAGTTAAAAATATTTCATTCATGTCATATTTGAATAAGAAAGAGTGAAGATAAGAAAGAGCAGAAGAAAGCATTATTTTATTTACATTTTGTATAAGCATGAAATCAAATTGGTAACTCGAATGGTGCGGAAAATAATAAGAAGCGGAAATCGTATTACTTAACTAATAACTACCTATAAATTTTATATATGGTAAATTTTGAAGGTTTCTTATAAAAATATACAGTCCAACAAAGAAAACCATTCAAAAAACCCTTTGCCTCTTTTTGCTTGTCCATATAATTCTTAACATCTACAGTGTAGACTCTACACATAGTTCGATGCTACTTTATTGACAGAAAATAGAGATTGCCATTTTCACTAAATATTAAATACATCTTATTTATACTATTAGAATTAAAAAAAAATTAGCTTACTATCTAAAACAATCTATCTTATAGCTGTCAACAAAGCTGCATCAACTTACAATTATACATTTTTAAATACAATAATTTATTTAAAATACAAATGCATGAAAGATATGTAAGATTTAGAAAAGTATGTATTCAGTCAAATAGCGCTTAAAACTAGTGAGTATTGATGAAACAGTGATTGGAGTCTTGAGGAGATGAAGTTGAAAACTGTGATGCGGATGATGTGAAGCGGGGAAAAAATCTGAAAAAAAAAAGAAAAAATACATAAATATCTTTTTTATGAACTACCTAACTTTTCTTATCACTAGAGATGGAGTTTTTTTTTCTAGACCGTATATTGCAATATATTACTAGCTGTGCCCACGACTTCGTCCGCATGGAGTTTAACAAAGAAGTTATTTTTCAGTGAAGTGAGTTCAATAAATGTTTTTAAGACCATAACCCGAGAATGGTTACTCCAATGCGGCAAATTTTTTTTGTATGTTCCTTAAGGCCCACGGAAGGTTTTAATACAAAAAAAAAAAAAAATTACCATTAACTTTTGACGCCGCGTTAGCGCAACGATCACCGCCATGGATTGTATCTGTTGCGCTGGCGGTTGCGGGTTCGATCCCCGCACGTGACAGACTTTTGTATTGACCATACAGGTGTTTGCCGTGCCTCGGAGAGCACTTTAAGCCGTCGGTCCCGGTTGTTATCATGTACACCTGATAGCGATCGTTACTCATCGTAGGGAATATATCCGCCAACTAGCATTGGAGCAGCGTGGTAGATTAAGCTCTGATCCGTCTCCTACATGGGGAAAGAGGCCTATGCCCAGTAGCTCCCACTATTACACCACTGTTACAGGCTGAAGCGCGTACCATTAACTTTTGACAGAACGAAGTCTGTCCGGGCAGCTAGTTTTTAAAATAAAAGTAGCCTAAGTTACTTCTTATTATATTAACTATCTGCCAGCGAAAGTCCCGTCAAAATCGATCCAGCCGTTTCAGAGATTAGCCGGAACAAACAGACAGACAGGCAATTTTTTTTAAAAATATCATTATGGTATATGTAGCGTGTATACATCCATATGCATTAAGTAAAAAGCGGTTATTTTATAATTATAAGCAGACACTCCAATTTTATTGATTTGTATAGATGTATAGATATAGATATTGTGTGGGACAAACAGTATTATGTATAGATAGGTACACGAATAGTTTTCTTTCTCATTGCTTATATTTAAGGGGACAAGTTTTTTTTGGGTATTAATTGTCTATCAAAACCGAAGCGTTAACTTTTCAATAGCTTAAAAATTCATCTGTATCGACAATTTTAGTATAAAAGTAAAACAAAGTTTCACATATTCAAATATCTTTATAAGGTTGTAATAGTTTTAATATATTAATTATATTTAATGTTATTTGATGAAAATTTATCGATAGTAGTAAAAACTTAATAAATGCATGATATGTATTCAGCCTACATGGATAATAATGAATTTTCTACCCATTGACCCATCGTAGGGCCTGTTACACGAACACAATTATTATTATTGTCTTGCAAGGTAAATACTAGGTACCTCTAAACCAGTCCGGCGTTAGGTTTTTATTGACTTGTTACCGTATGTCAGGTGAATTACTCTTGTTTTTATTAATTTTTAGCATGATCGCATTAAATATTGATATTTTATAGAATAAATATTAAATTTTGAATTATTTTAATCGAATTTTAATAGGCCTATAAAATGTAGATTATAAAGTATTTTTTTCATAAAACAGACTTGAAATAAAGTAACTTGATCGAATTTTAAAAGAGGTAAAACCTATTTTATTTCATTTTAAGACATTTTATTGGGTTTTAGTTGTGCGATGTCTTGGATAAAATAGTTAATGTATTTGTTTGAGGCGTGAGGATACCACTATCGGCTTTTTTTGCACAAATTTTGAAAAATGGACAACTTAGTGACAACAAAAGGGATGCGTTCGTTAAAAAACCGCCTACAACGGATATCACACGGAGATCGTTGTTTATTACTCGGTTTTTTTTTTTATTTTTTTTGCAAGAATTTTTTACTATTGTAATTGCACAATGTTTGTTTGTCTCACAAAATTCTTTATGTTTGTGTACAATAATTTGTTTTTGGTTAGGCAGATTGTATCTAACCATTGTGTTTTTTAGTAGGTACGTTCCTTTAAGAGCCGATGTTATAAACGGCCGGTGTGAGTTTAGTCAGGCGATGACATTAAGACTCCACTTGGACTCTGCGAAGAGGAAGTTAATAGCCAGTTACGTTTTAATTACTTAATTCCTCCTATTAGCGTCAGCACATACCCTTTCTATCCATTTATGTGTTATAAATCTAATATATATTTAAGAACATTTCAACTGTACTTTTCTTAATTGATACGAGCTTAAATTATTTTATTTTATGTGTTCTAGAGATCGTTTTTGTCATTGAAGTTTGCCAATTACAGGCATCTGATAGACATTAATTATAATGGAAATGCATGTATCCTAAGTTAAAACTGGCTAGCGCATGCCACATGTCCTAGTGTGCACCGGTCCCTGGTTATCCTTGGTTTAGTAGGCTCCCTGCACCTGTTCGATTAAACCTGGCGACATGTGCCTCAAATATCATGTCTTAAAAACCCCGCTGTCATAGACGAGATATTTTTATTGCGACATCATAAATAAGTATTTTTCGCCAGTCGACAACAGATGGCGCTACACGTTGCATTTGCACGATAGCCATGATGAACTATTTTGAAAATAAAGTATTATAAATAAACTGAAACGATTTAATTTAGTCACAAACAGCACAATGGAAACAAAAAATGTGGTTTTTATTAAATACCCTATTATTTATTCTCATCTCGTGATCGCTCGGATCGTCAACTAGAACACTTAATACCAGGAGATCATAATCACAAAGGAGTTTTAGTAACTTCTTTCTAGCCACATGGCAGCTAAATGAGTCAGAGTTACGTAAAAATACTAACAGGTTTCCTTGACCTGTGAATGCAGATCGCAGAGTAACGATGTCAAAAACTGAAAAATTATATTCTTTATTTTTATTTCTCGATCTTTATAATATATATATCATGATATCTATATAGTATTTTATAAATCAAAAATTTATGATCATTTTTTATAATCAATCATTATATTTTTAAATACTAAACATGAAAAAGATACGCGGAAGTTTAATAATGCCTTTCCTTTAAGCAAAGATCAAGAAAAGCGAGTTATCTTCTCAGCTTATTACGGAGAGACGAGGTACTAGGCTCGCAGATATCGCGAGAGGCCACCATATGACGTACTACGTATCAATGTAGTTAGATATAAAGACGTAGTGTAAATGTGCGTTTGTGAACACGTACAGAGGTGTGTGTTAGCGCGTGTAGGCGCGTCACAATCACAGCAACTGACGACATTTTGACGCATTCCATTTCCATCACCACACTTTTTGTCATTTGTGACGATCTATATGTAATCAGTTTTGATAAGATTTATTATGCAATGTGGTTACGACTTAAATTGAAATAAAATTACTGCTTTTTAAATTATTTACATAAAACGAAATGTTTTAAGGAGTGACTATAAATATAACATAAATAGCGCGGAGTGATTTTTTTCTAATTTGTAAGGTTGACGATCTCGTGCTCACACGGGGGCACGCTTGACGTGTTCGTTGGCTCTTAGAACTGCCTATGCGGAAACAGCATCGCTATTAACACACGTTCCTTTGGTATGAGATACAACCACTAGTATGTAGTTACTACGAGCGTCAACTAAATAGATATAGTATAGAGAGAAAATATTTTCCACAACATACACAAACATCCTGAAAATACGAATGAGAATCCGCGCCCCGTAGTGTATGTGAGTGATTTGTCTCTGTGTAATTTTCACATACAAGAAAGTTGTATAAAATGTGTTGTTTGTAAGTCGTTGCTATGTTTCAGATACTAGGGTAGCATACATCGATAGAAGTGAGAACAGAGTTAGCTAAAAGTGAAGAGAGATAAATATACTTCAGATACTTTATCAGATAACACTTTCGTAATGAGAAGTTTAGTTGCAATAATAAAAATATGTATAAAAAGTACGTGTGGTAACTTCTATTACATTTTATTAAAATGTATTTTTTTAAATCTATTATAGAATAGTTACATAACAAGTTTTTTTTTATTAGTAAAATATCGATCGCGATAGTCCGCATGGGTGAATTACTTTGATTAGGTAGGTGCAGAGTTGATTGAACCGCTTACGGTCTCATCATCTCCCGGTATCGCTGGTGCAGTGATGTCAATGACTTGATAGATGACTAATACACCGAAAGAAAAATATTGCTTAGATGCTAAATAGGGTTAGTTATTGATAAAATTTATACATCAATTATTTTCGGTGCCCTATTACATAAATTTGTTTTAGGTTTCGCTTAGTTTTTTCTTATCCTATAAATAAAAGTATTTTATACTATATCTCCCAATAAGACTGAAATGTACTACAGATATTTATAGTTTTAATGTAAAATTTCAAGTTTAAAAATGGATTTTTATGCTAAAGAAAAACAATAGCAATTATTTTTTAACAAACGTCAGCAATACTTTCCAATGTGTGGGTAATTAAAAAAGTCGGCTTACACAGCAATGTACGAGTGTTTATATGCATATTATTGTGATAATATGAAATACCCTCAGGTATGCAAATATTTTATTTGTCAGTGTACAATTCAAATTCTATTGAAAGTATTTATGTTATGTTTTCAATATAATTCGCAATAATAATAATAAAAATATTAAGTCGGCGTGGGACATTGTATAAAAAATAAAATTAACATACCAATCGACTAGTGTCATGTACATAGTTATTTTGTCATAATTGCTATAATAATAATTGCCGAAATCGGTATTTTTGATCATGAACGTGGAGAGGTATTTAAACAGCCAAGGATACTTGTAATGTAGTCGATATCTTGAGGTTTTTTATTGGGTCGAGATCGATAAAAACCGATAATTAAAAATTTAAATACATCGCAGCACCAAAAAGAACTATTGACTGCGGCATTATGGCAAGAATGTTATGCAATTGCAAATTATGTAACTAAACTTGGTTCGGCATAACCAAGGTTGATAAATATGTAATGCTAAGTCTGAGACTGAAGTTTGACCCACTAACTGCGTTCAGACGGCCTTACGACGCTGAGAATGTTATGAAACCTTATATTTCTTAATATTTATGCATCTGCCATGCAATTGGTGAAACGAGGAATTAAATCATTTTGTATTGCTTGTAATTAATTATCAAGCGGGAACAATGTTAAACAATTACGCTATTGAAATGTTAATACGTAAATGTTTATGGTTATGTTATGGTTACATGAGTTCGCGCATTTTTGGCGCGAGCTTATAGAGGCCTATGTCCAGCAGTGGACTGCAATGGGCATAATGAAAAAATGATGATGATAATGAAATATTTATGGTTTTCATATTTAATGAACATAGGTACGATGGCCTCGAATTTACTATGACATAAAGTACAACATATTACTTAATGCTGTGTGGTTATGGCAGTAAAAAATATAGCCACCCCCTCTCTTCCCGTGAGTGTTGTAAGAGGTGACTGAGGGATAACACAGTTCCACTACCACCTTGGAACTTAAAAAAACCGTCCGATGGCGGGATAACCATCCAACTGATGGCTTTGATATACACCGGCCGAAGACGGGGCAGCAGCGTCTTCGGCGCGACAAAAACCAGCCTTGTGGTCACCAACCCGCCTGATCAGCGTGGTGACTAAGGGCAAAACACATGAGTTCACGCTATTTTTGACGCAAACTTTGGAGGCCTATGTCCAGCAGTGGACTGCAATAGGCTGAAGCGTATGAAGTGTGATATAACTTAAATTAAAATAGTTATTTTTAAATATACCTATTTTGTTTATTTTTTTAACATTATGTGTCTATTATATATTTTATAATTCATTTCAAATATGAAATACGTAATACATTCGGATGTTAGAATATTTTTTTCTAGTTAGAAGATAGATTAGGTCTGTTTGCGATAGAAACAAACGTAACAAAAAATTAAATCGTAATTTCAATGTTATTAAACTCAGAAACAGTCATCGGCTATTCGATATTACATTAGAATAGCCAAATAAAATATTTGAGTTCAAACTAATAAAAGAACCAGTTCCTCCACTAAGGTTTGTTGACTCCTTAAAATATTTTCGTTGTAAGATTCGATCTTTATAAATACTACATATCTAAGAAATAAATAGCTACCTCTAAAAACAAAACACCTTTCTTGTTGTCCGATTAAAAGTAATATAATATTTATTAAATAAGGTACGATTTCAGAATCGTAGCAATTTACGCGGAATAATTTATCTTCAACGAAATATTAATAATACCTACGACGATTAATGCACGTAATTTGGTATTCGTAAATAATGATTTCATTCTTGCATAAGTAACGCGGCACCTGTCCGTACTGTACCTACTAGTGTTCATTTAATTATTTAAACATAAAACCTTTAATTAGACCCGCCACCTGCCACACGACCTTGTATTGCACCTTTGTACGCGACATGTATTTTGCATTGCAAAAAATGCATATTTTCAACTTCAATTCATGAACACTTTTTGCACGCATGTTGAAAAAATAACGCGGCGAGCGATTATATTGTAACATGCGTTTTACATTTCAAGATATATAGGTACGTTTCGCATAGCGAACAAATGGCCATATTTACAGCCACCTTTAACCGTATCCCACTATGAAACGCGTAAGTAAATTAAGCATCAACACTATAGAGTTAAGAAAAAAAAAATTGAATTTAAGAAAAATGGGCTCGCGCAGTTTTCTATATAGATTTTTATGATTATTATTTGATCATCGTATAATAGCGACTCCTATGTAGTACTTTTTTTATGTTTTGTCACTACGTACAAAAAGTTACCATCTCGAATGTTTATCGCGTTCTTCTGTCATTTTAACGTCCGGTGTCGAAATTATTCAACTTACCGAACTTCGTACTTAGAACATTGAAAATTTTACATACATCGTTAGGCGAGAAAATCGATTATGCGTTATAAGCGCACGTTTATTATTATTACCTGGAACAGGGTGTTGATAACATTAAATTAATAAAATTTTCATAGTTTTCGATAAAACTCTGCAACTCAAAGCGGTAATAATAAATAGGCTTGGCTCGTTAATTCGTATAATAATTCCTATTTACGAAGCGTAAAAACTTTTTGCTTTCATTTATATAATTTAATAGATCCGATTTGATTAAAGATTAGACGTTTCCTTAGAAACAAGCCGAACAATTCCACATGAAACATGTAAAACAAGTGAAGATAAAACGAAACGTCGCTTAGCTCATGTTATCACAATCAAATTACGCCACATTAAGTTACGACACAGCTCGTCTCGACCATATTAAGTTACCGAAATAGCTGGTATGAGTTTAAATGATCAAACAAAGGAAGACGGCCACGTGCTAAGCATAACTTTATGAGCAAAAAAATATGGCTAGGGAGGTAATAGACCTATGATGACGTAACCGAAAAACAGACCACGCTGCAGTGGACTGGGGTCAAGGAGGGTCACTCGTACGCATCGCTTAATCATCTCAAGTGCCAAATTGAGTTAGCAGACATCTGTATCGACATTAACAATATACCCGCAAAAATTATACTTAAATTTATTATCTAATTAAAAGAAAAACAAAGTGTTTGAGTGTGAACCGTTTATTTATTTATAATCATGTGGTCCAATAAAGGCGGGAATAAAGGCGCGGATGAGCATTTTCGAGTGTCGCCGAAGAGCGCCGGGCCGCGTTCGCGTCTATTTTGAACTCCCGATCGAGCGTTCGCCGGGTTGTTGAACTGGATATTTCGGCAAACACGGGCGCATTACGCGTTTTGTTAATCTGGAAGTATTATGACACTCCAGTGTAATCATTGTGAAATAAATACCTTTAAGCCGTCCACGCAAAAAATGTCATAATAATTATAACGAAGGCTTATAAAATTGTCGCCGATGTAAGAAATAATTGACCTACCTACGTGGATTTTTATTTCGTTTAAGTAATGTCTGTGACAATGATAATTAAGTGTAGCAAATTAAATGATAACATTCATAATACAAATGAGCATGGTGTAATGTTTTTGCGAAACTGGGCGCAAACATGCGGAGATATGTTGTGATAGTGTGCGTGCTTTCATCTACTTGTATGTGTGTGTGCAGTTTGTGTGTGTACGTGGAAGCGCGCGATGAAATAAAATATGTCCGGTCATCGAACCCGCGGTCGGTGCCATAAAAATTGCGATACTGGCCGAAATTCGGGTAGAAAATAAAAAAAATTACAAAGCTACTATTGTATTATTTTATTATAAAATACTTCGAAATCAACTATTTTGGATAGGAAACGTCATGGTTGGGTTTTGTTTTAAGTATAACTACGTCCAAATTTGAAAGGACAAAGACCTAATAAAATACCTGTTCTTTAAAAAACGTTGTTTGTTTTATAAAACATTTAAAATTTAGATTGGACCATCTTTAAACAAATTCTAGACTTTGAGGGTATTAAAATAATAAATTAGCTCATTGAACCTAAAATTAACTAAAACAAACTATCGAAAATGAGATAAGTACTTTTGAAGAAAATATAGAAATACGTACCTCATAATAATAAGGATCTTCTGTAACAAGCGTTTTTTGAACTAAGTTACTGCACAGAGTTTTTTTTCTATGTCTGCATTTCCGGATAGCACGCTGCGCGCAAGTCAGCTGATTTCCATCCGATGACCTTGCGCTCACGCCCCCCTTCAATTTATTCGGATTATTTACAGCTGTTGTCATTATTCGGAAGTCAGTTAGGTTTCAAACGAATGCCTCCTTTTCCTACAAGAAGATGTTTCCTCTGGGCGCGTGCCAGTAAGAATTCTCCGTCTGCCGCAGCACATATTGCCTCATAGAAGGTAGAAAGTGTTTAGTAGATTTCTGTGGGATCTAACCCGACCATTTTGTTACTTTAGTATTGTCCGGTAGGATCGAGAACCTTTACCGCCATTTTATTAAGAAATATTCTAATAAGAAAGTTCAATACACACCGGTCGGGTCCAAACTCTTAAAAGCCATTAGTTAGTACTGACCAGTGGGGTCTAGGGTCAGGCCGTCCATGATGATGTGGTAAATAATTTCCAGCTTTTAGTATAGTCCAGTTGGGTCCAAAGTAACAATATCCATTGCGTAGCACATTTAAACACAAAAGTTCGTTTCGTGCACAGAGTCGCGATGTGAGGGTACTACTTTCACACAGTGGTCTGTTCGCGCGTGCGCCGTGACGGGCTATGAGCGGTGCGGCGCGAGCGCCGGTTTATATGATGAAAGCTCCATTCGGGGCCGCCATCTTGCGGCGAGTGGACAAAACTTTAGAAAAGACTTTTCCGACGGCCTGTAACGGATAGGGTTACCATGACCGTAAACTTACGTCATTTTGGTGCAATTCAGGGCTAACATCTGTACCCATTGATAAAGAGTCTTAAAAAACGATGGAACGGCATATGCTCAATGGCTTTAAAACAAGATTGACTGGCCCAGCGCGTATGGTACCACCTGCGCCAATACAAAGGTGCGAAATTATATTAGTTTTTAAATTGGGTTTATAAGCGCTTGTTTTATGTATTTATAAAAGTTTTTAAAAGTTAAGCGCTATCTATATCAATTTTAACGTAGATAGACATTCGGTAATGTTTCGTAAAGGTTTTTTTTTTAATTCTAAATTGTTAAGAACTTCATCATTCTTTAAGCACAATTAACGAACTTATTACATACAATGTTGTAACAATTTAATAAATTATAACTTCCTTTAAAAACAAAATTTTAAAGTTGTACAACTTATTTACCGCCATACCTTAACGAGTAAGTAAAAAGGCACATATAACTTTTTTTTGTTTGAATATCTACATTTTATGTAAAATATTTAATTTTATAAATAATACTATATCGTAACGATTATTAACAAAAATAAAAATTGGAATAACAAAAGCACGGGCTTTGTAAGTCTGTAGATATATCTTTATATATATAAAAAATATAAAAAAATAATACTATATCCAATAATATTCTGAAAATCAATCAACTTTGTGAAGAATTATAATAACCAATATACTAATGGTTGAGGTCACAAATAAAGCAAGCATGACTTTACATACATTTATTAATAGACGTAGTGACGTAGTTTGTGTATTGGCCATACAGATGTTTGCCGTGGTCTGGGTGTTTGTGCAGTCCTTATGGATCTGCCAACCGTGCCTCGGAGAGCACGTTAAGCCGTCGTTCCATATACTCATAGCAGGGAATATATCCGCAAACCCGCATTGGGGCAGTGTGGTGAATTAAGATCTGATTCTTCTTCTACATGGGGATAGAGGCTTATGCCCAGTAGTGGGAATACAGGCTGAAGCGACGAGACGTAGTGACTCAATTTAATTCAACTCATACTACAAAATTATTACTATATAACTTTTATATCTTTATAACCTTACAGAAGATTAATCTAAATAATTAGTGGGTATCTTTAAATCATAAGCTTGATAACTTATTATGTTTGCAAGCAAACATAACTAGATTCAATTTATTTATTATTTTATTTATTACAGCTTTATTACACAATACAAATATAAAAGAATTGTACACAAGGCGGGCTTAATGCAAAAAGGATTCTCAACCAGCCAACTTTAGGACGTACAAGCACAGACGTTTGTAGGTGTGCAGAATTGAGATCGATAAGTAGTAATACTATAATACAACATATGTAGGCGAAAGAATAGTCAATAAAATACTCATTAGGGATAATTCAAAAAGTAAGTGTTGTTTCTTGATCAAATTTAAACGGAACCACATGATAAGCATCAGCTTTCGTTTAAAATAAGAATCATCATAATCCATAGATCCAGTCATCCATACACCCCACCCAAAAGTTATTAGATAGTAAACATAAAATACATACTCGAATGAACCTCCTCTTTTTTGAAGTCGGCTACAATAATTATGTACTAAATGTTTTTGACTACCTTACGAGTAGTTGTGTTTCTCGACGGTTACACTTATAATTGTTAGCATAAATAGTTGTCTACCTTCATATTAACTATGTTCTTTAATGGTTAAACCACTTTTTGGTAATAATTTTTACAAACCGCAAAAGCGTGATTTAAATATGGAACATATTATGTTTGTTGAGTACATTAACAATACGTACATAGATTAGGTTTGATAAGCATTTAAATTCCAAATTTGAGACAAAGTAAAAAAAAAGAAATCCAATGAAACTTATATAAATTACATAAATAATAAACAAACGGCAATAAATTAAGGTAATGTATATAAAAATGAATCGTCAAAACATAACAACATACGAAGGAGTGCACCATGTATGATAATTCATTTTTGTGCCCGTTAGTGTCAAGACAAAAAGTCAAAAAATCGGTATACAAAATATATAACATGGTCATGTAAGATTTGGCGGGTGAGTTGATTATAAGTATTATCAATCAATTTAGCTATATTATAAATAGTCAAAAAATAATAAAATTAGCGACCTTAGTATGTATAAAATGTCTTAATATTACTCGTACTCAGGGTTTCGAGTATTTGAGAACATAAATATAATTAGTTACAAACCAGGATCTTTCTATCTAATCATATCCAATTTTAAGAATAAAATACACGAGTTATAGACAAGTTTCGAATATTAGCTAGTCAGCTTACAGCTATAAACCGTAGGAACAGCAACACGTTTCCGTTTTCCTAAGCGAGAAAACTGCTTTCCACTCCACACACACAATTACACACACACATACAATCAACTTGCTTCTATCCCTTTCCTTCGTAACATTAAGCTTGCATGTACATTAAAACTAACTCTCTCTTGGTCTATTCATATTTTGCATTTGTACTCTCCGTAATATTGTATTAAAACGTCGATACGACACTGCAACTTTGATATCATTTGCATTTATTTAAATATCCAGATATAATATCTATACATATGTGTAAATAATATATGTTACGATTCTGACAAATTACTAGAAAATTTTGTCCTATACAAGCCTTAATAAGGCGAGTATTATAACGATTAGTGGCGTACGAAGAGGACACAATAATAAGTAGGGCGAGCCATGGGCGCAACTTAAAACTCAGAGGTGTAATCACCGATTATGTTCATTTTGAGATGAGGTGAATTTTCACTTCTTACAATTATTATGTCTGTTTTAATCTATAATATAAAAATGAGTCGCTGAATGTGTTGCTAAGCGCAAAACTCGAGAACGGTTGGTCCGATTTCACTAATTCTTTTTTTAAAATATTCCTTGAAGTACGAGGATGGTTCTTACGGAGAGAAAAATTCTAAAAAAAAAAAAAATTTAAAATTTCCTGAAAAAGTCTAAAAACAACACTTTTCTATACTCCCATACAAAAGATTTGTGATAATACTTAAAAGTCAATTTGAACTTTAATACCATACGATAAAGTTTGTGTTAGGCGATACGAAGTTCGCCGGGTCAGCTAGTATTTTAATAAACATTAAATATACTAGTTGTTCATACCGCTGTATTTTTTTAACCGACTTACAAAAAAGGAGGAGGTTCTCAATTCGACTGTATTTTTTTTCTTATGTATGTTACTTCAGAACTTTTGACTGGGTGGAGCGATTTCGACAAATTTTCTTTCGATCGAAAAGTGGTGTGTGTCATTTGATCCCATTTAAATTTATTCGAGATCTAACAACTACTTTTCGAGTTATAACTAATAATGCGTTTTTACTTGACGCTTTTTTCGTCGACCTACGTTGTATTATACCACATAACTTTCTACTGGATGTACCGATTTTGATAATTCTTTTTTGTTGGAAAGGAGATATCCCTAGTTTAGGTACCCTGATAAGGCAACTAGGACCTGGTGATGGAATCCTAGAGAAATCGAGGGAAACACTCAAAAATTTGCAATAACTTTTTACTGGGCGTATCGATTTTGATAATTTTTAATTTAATCGAAAGCTGATGTTTATCATGTGGTCAAATATAAATTTTATCGAGATCTGATAACTACTTTTTGAGTAATCTTTGATAACGCGTAGTTACTTGACTATTTTTTCGTCCATCTACGTTGTATTACTCTTCGATGTAATTGAAGTCGGTTTTTTTTTTCGTTTGCGAACAAACACAATTATTTTTGTGAATCTATTGATTTTTTTATATTATTTTCATATAAACCTTGTCCAAAACAAAAAAGAAAAAAATATTTCTATTTGGTGCGGTTTTGAGGTAGTTATGCGAGTTACGCGTACATTTCGGCATTTTTCATTGAGATAGATTTTAATACATAGTTCTACAGGTAAATATTTTTTTATTATTTATAATAATTAGTGAGTCCTGTGCGGTTTTATATACGTTACAGTGTTTATTACTTTACAAACCTGATTAAGTCCTAGCGTGACATTTTTATAATATATTTTAACTCAGTGTTTTGCTTAAAATCATCGCCTTTTGTCAAATATTAAAAGTGCAAAATTGCAATTTATACAAAAGTCTAGATGTTTGTGATAAGTCACAAAGTGATGTGTTAGAGCCTACTTTATTTCTAATTAATGAAGGCTGCTAATGGTGGCAAAATTATTAAAAACGAATAAGTGCGTTCAGAATTTACAAATAGAATTATAGACTACCAAAATATTCTTGATATCAAAATATTCGCCGCGTTGGCGCAATCGTTACAGCCATGGATTATACCTGTTGCGCTGGCGGTTGCGGGTTCGATCCCCGCACATGACATACATTTGTATTGGCCATACAGGTGTTTGCCGTGATCTGGGTGTTTGTACAGTCCTTGTGAGTCTTCCTACCGTGCCTCGGAAAGCACGCTAAGTCGTCGGTCCCGGTTGTTATCATGTACACCTGATAGCGATCGTTACTCATAGTACGGAATATATCCGCCAACCCGCATTGGAACAGCGTGGTGGATTAAGCTCTGATCCTTCTCCTACATGGGGAAAGAAGCCTATGCCCAGTAGTGGGATATTACAGGCTGAAGCGAAAAATATTCTTTGTTGACATCAATACAGCTAATTATTTAATATAGAATCAATATGGCCGGCCGGCTTTCGATTGTTTATTACTTATACTTTTGTACGTAAGATTATGTATGTATTTTTGCTCTTGTTCTGTTGAATGTTTATATTTTTATTTACATGTCCTTAAGGGCAGGTCGTAAAAATTTCAAAAACAATGTTACAGTTATTTTGGAAATTCTTTTTATATATTTATTTTATATTTTACAGCTAGTGTAAAAATAAATTTGTTTGGTGAAATTATATTGATAATGCGTTTGTATATGCATGTATGTGTGTCTGTGTGTATATTTATTTCTTTTACAACTTTCAATGATTGTTATGGTTACTATGTTTGTGTTAGACTACATTTGTTTACTTATGACTTTAAAAAAAAACAGGTACACGAACTGAATTATATGGATGTTACGGAAAGTTAGAAATACTTTACAGTATTAACTATAGCATTTAAAATATTGAAATATTTATTATCAATACTAATTAAGTAGTAAGACTACTATGTGTGTAAAGTAAATATCTATATTTCTAATGTTAAGAACTCTTAAGCAGAAGATATTATATAGTAAAGGAAGACTATTAAACAACTCGTAATTAGTCTTAAGAGCAGCTTAGTGACCATTAATGAGAACTCTTCTGCTGGTGACGTTTTATGCTGGTGAAACCGGGCTCTTGTAATAAAAAGGTCAGATTTACAGTGTACATTCTATCCAAACTAGAAATTTGAATGTGCGACCAATAGGGTTCTCCTTAGGTTGCCATGTTGAGTTCAATATGGGAATAATAAAGGCCTGTCTGGCGTAAGATCAATTAGGTTCTCTTTGAGTTGGGGTTTATATTTATTGATGAGAGTTGTCCATAAATCACGTGAAGGGGAGAGGGGTTCAGTAAAAATATTACGAAATATCACAAGGAGGGGGCTATATTGAGATGTCACGTGTATTTATTTCTCATTGAACGCGCTATTTCTAAACAAAAAAAAATATCCTGCAACCTTGATGGCTACTTAGAAGTTGGTATCACAATGCTTAATTTTCCAAAATTTAATCAGTTATTTCTGTTTTTAAAGATAGTATTCTGAAAATTTCGATTTTCTTTGCCTAAAAAATACACGTGATGGGCGGGGGGGGGGGGGAGTCGTCTAAAACCTCACCACATCCTACCACCAAGAGGAGGTAGGAACTTAAAAAGTGGCTGAAACTCATTCACATTTTTTTTACAAATTGCGTAGTTATCGCGGTGCTCCAACTGAATACATATTTGATATTCATGAAATTAAAAATCAATTCATTTTCTGTATTTTGCTACTACAGCTGAGTCACACCGGTGCGCATGCGCAGAGCATTACTGCGTATTAGATATCCCACGTTAGTGCCGAACATAAGCGTGCAAACATTTTTTCAGTTGATCACGTGTTTTATTTTGTCTCTCGAGAAATAATTTCAAGAAATATCTTTTGTGCTGCAAAGTAATTATGGACTGGTTTTTGTGTAATTATTTATAGCTTTATAATATTAGTATAGATTGAAACAATTGCCCATGTTTTGTTTTTAGACCATTTGAAAAACGCTTTTAAATAAATAAATTGATGCAACTTTCGAAATCCTGACCGTGTAGGCATATTTATTGGAAAATTATACACATATATTTAACTCAACTACATTCAAGAACATTTTAGTATGCAAGTCTTGCAAGTGATAATTATGCGTGGCTGTGACTAGCAAAATATCTTATTCGATTTGTAGTTTTTTTGTTTGTCTTCTGTAATCTTTATTTAAAATTTATTATTTAATGACTTTATTTCTAGTAAATGATAATTCTATGTTAATTATATAATTAAATTATTCATCACTTCGTTCCTGATTACGATGACGCGACTTACAACTAACACTTACGTTCTTTGATTTTTATTATCTGTTATAAAAAAAAATTGAATTCAAGACAGAGTTCAGTGTTAAATAAAATCTCTTTTATATCCTGTTAAAGAGTTTGATTATTAATTATCACTTCGAAGTAAAAATATCATACAATTTTCACCACAATTCATAAAAATGTTAATTCATTATAACTTTACAATAAATGTATATATTTAACCCAAACCACATTTCGTTATGTTCACAGACATATTTCAATAATAAGACTTGCATTCTTTCGCAGTCGACACCGATGCAAGGTTCTTTTGTAGGGCAAGGAATACGTACGTATAAAAATTCCGCCGTTTATCGTAAAAATGCGATTGCGTAAATTTAATATATTCATTAAAAAAGCCGGCTAAGTGCGTTTCAGGCCGGTCGGTGTGTGGTTCCGCGTTTGCTGGTCAGAATGTGAAGGACATAGAAAAGGGATTTTTTTTGTTTGGTAATGTTAATTTCTTATACTACTAGGTTAGTAAATAAGCATACGAAACACCTGATAGTAAGCGATTACCGTAGCTTATAGATGCCTGCAATACCAGAAGCATCACAAGGACGTTGACGATCCACAACACTGCTTGAAAGCAATATTATTTAGCTGTGATTTTCGGTATATCCCCAGTCGGGCAGATTTTGAGCAGGATATTTCTTACTGTGCCCTACCTCAGTTAAAAGTTATTATATTTCAATTGTTTTTTGTACTATTTTTTCAATTAGTACCTACTTTAGTACAAGAGTCAAAGTAATCAATTTATTGTATGAATTAAATTTGTGTCCAATAAAGCTAACTATTTTTATTTTTGTTAATTATTCGTCTATGTTTTAGGCAAACAGTCTATGTTTTAGTAAAGAAAGAAATTTTAAATTCTAACACAAACTTCTGACACACAGACAAACACAGTCATACTAAAAGGGTTTCCTTTTTTGACAATAGAACCCTAAAATTTACAATGTTATTGATGACTGAATATTTATATTAAATATCATTTAAAGACATAAATTTGAAATACTTTAATACAGAAGAAGAATGTATGTATTATTTAGCTTAAAATATAATTTAAGTATTAGATTATTGTAGTCAGAAATTAAATAAACGTATTCACCTTCATTTTTATCTAGTACTCGATGAGCGTTTGGTTTTGCCCGTGTTTTATTGCTAAATTTAATTAGAATGATTGACATTAGTGGTCATTGCTCTACATGTATGAATCATGAATGATTTCGTTATATCATTGATGACTTTTTAGCACTTTCCTATTGACGTATGTATAAATTATGTGTAAATAAACCAACTGCGTCTGTCCATAAATAAACGTCGTTATATGATCATACCGACTGAATAGATACGTTTTATTTATCATCCCTTTAGAGTCAAGCCTCAATACGACGAAATATTTGATTATTATCTTATAATAAAGAAATAAACAACTTGCTTGGCCCAGTAAAATATTTAAACACTAACAAATTAAACCGAGAATAAGACACATTTATAACTATTATAATTATTTATTATAGACACGCCAGTTAACCTGCGTTTATTTCGATACCGTCGGAAATTTTACTGACATTGATTTGAAAATAATATCACTTTTAAGTCTGTGCTAGATCATTTTCGATCATGAAGTATTGGTGTAATTGAATGAATGAATAAATAGTATTTTTTGTATACATTTTATAGTTTGAAAGTCGGAATCAATCAGATATAAATTTGTCTTATCAACTTTGTTATATGTTAAAGTTTTTAAATGAAAATAAATTAAATTTAAATGAATATGTATATATGTCTGTAACAATATTATAGATAATAGCTAGTTTTGCATTTCTAGTCTTACGGAGAGAGTGGAAATGATGCTACCTTTGTTTAGATGTGGTTCAGGACAGAGACGTCGATGGAGACTGACTACGTCTTAAAAATTAAACTATTTTTCGACTACGAACTACTTGTAAGGTGCAAAAAAAATATTGAAAATGTAAAAAAACCTTTGATAGGAGTTTTGGTCAACTACAAATTATATACCAGTACCGTGGTTGTCATACCTAGTTTAGTTTTTTTTTAAATAAAATAATGAAACACTTAGGCTAACCTATACTATACGATAGTTATATTTGAGTTGGTCTAAGTAAATACATAAGATGATTCGGGAGTAGGTAGTATTCTATTTTATGTACGCGGGACGCCTCACACTGCGTTTGCCAAGACGCGATCTCCACTTCAGGACCAGTCTGTTTCTACGGCCATCGGTCCTGCGATACAGGTGACCAACCCACTGCCACTTAAACTTGCTAATTCTATGGACAATGCCGATTACTTTCGTTCTCTCGCGGATAGTTTCATTTCTAATCCTACCTTTGAGAGAAACCCCCAGCATAGCCCTTTTCATTGCACTTTGAGCGACTTAAAGCTTGTGGACCAGTCCCTTCGTCAGTATCCACGTCTCGATTCCGCATGTTAAAACAGGCAGGACGCATTGCTCGTGTTCTTGTGTCTTTGAGCATTGCGTTGTGCAATAAAATAAATTTAAATAAATAAAATTTTAATAATAGATTTTTAATCTTGGTAATCAATATTAGCACAGTAATAACAATAAATCTAAAAAATGTATAAATAATAAATATAAGAACAAGTATTTAATAGCAATTGTTAACTCATAACATTCTCTGTCCGCAAAAGTAGGTTACAGTAAGAAAGCGTCGCTGACCGCCATCCACACCTGACGTCATGCATTTTATTATCTGTTCTCGGTGACATTTGAATTTTTTTATCTGTGAAATACGTTTCGATATGCGATCATTACGAATATTGGTAAGTGATTATGGATATTTTGACACATATAAATAATTATGTTTGCTCGCAAACGAAAAAAAAAACCAACTTTAACGTTACGATGTTGGTAGTCGTAAAACGGTCAATTAAATACGCATTATAAGGAATAAATCAAAAAGTACGCGTCCAAAACTTAAACAAAACAATTCAATCATAAAATATTTAAAAAAGCATCATCGAATCGGTACATCCAAAAGTTAGGAGGTAACATATATAAAAAATATATAAATAAAGTCGAATTAAGAACCTCCTCCTTTTTTGAAGTCATTAAAAACAGTAGAATGAATTATAAAATCACAAAAAAAATATAATGCTACAATATATCATAAGGAGACATAGTAAAGGAAATAGTAACAGTATTTTAGTATATATATATATATACACTTATGATTTATATAGACTATTTGGATTATTTTCTAGGGATATCTTAGTCGTGCGAGTGAAAGGCCTTGGAAACCTAGTTTCCGGGTGAAAACTCAATAGCTATAAACTTTACGATCGACACAGTGCTACCAACTCTCATGCGATTATTTCAAGCCATTGAATCAGAACGTACCTATTTTTTTATTTATTATCTGTGCCACATGTCATCTGTCAACTGTTAATTGATTTATTGTCTTTTTTTTGTTAATGCTAATAAGAGTTTAATAAAATGCTTTTTTATCTGAGATTAAAAATTAAAACTAACGAAGATATAAATAAAGTTAAAAAAAAATATAGTTTAATTAAAAATGAATATTGATAAAAGCATTTCAATACGAAATTCTAGATAAGTCTTATAATTCCGTGAAATGGAGTAGAAACATTATTAGGATATTGAACTTTTGGCAGAAATTTCGGCTGCGATCTAGTTTTTTCACAGTTCAATAGCACTGAAATAATTAAGAAATTAAATATGATACATACATCACAGTTTGAAATTTACACTCAGAAAGTATCTCACAGACAGAAATATTCATTTTTTTTCTCGATTTAATTATAATTTTTTCATTACTCACTTATTTGTAATATATTTATTTATACTAGCTATACCCGCGCAAACAATTCGCATTAAATAAGTATAAAAATCTATTTATTTATAATAATTATCACTTTACAAAATTACAAAAAAGTATTTATTATATATTACGTGAGTTGATTTGAAATTGAACAAAAAAATTATCGTCCGTCAATCATGTTAACATTGTTTCAAAATTAAAGCCGTATATATATATATATATATTTATAATTAATTATTTAAAGAAAAAGCAATAACATTTTTTTTGTGGTTGCGCTGGTAGACCAAGCTATTATCTATATATCTCATGATATATAATTTATGTGGAATAATTGTAAGGCTTTTTCTAAAAAGGGAGGCAGACATCTTAAATCTCAGCATATTAACATATATGATAGAACAATTAAAATAGACATTCAATCTTTAAAAATACAGCGCACACCCTTTTTTAAGATTAATAAATAAATATTGTAGAAGTATAGTAGTTGAAGTGTAGTTTTAAGCCTATGTTGAAGTTAAACATATAATCATTTTGTAAATCCAGGTGACGTTTGCCAATATACAACATCAAACAATCTATGCGATAGATACGAGGGCAGGTTAAGTTCTTTAATCTCGAGATATTCGTTCAAACATTTACTTTAGCAAACAACGCAGACACGTAATTTGCAGCTGTCTTTTCGTATCTTTATAAGATAACACTCAGAAGTCCCCAACGAGGGAGAGACGAGTAAACCTCTCATAACAGGAACTAATTGTGTTGTTTTTGATAAGTTTTATTGAAAACTAGCTGTGTCCGCGACTTCGTCCGCGTGGAAATTAACAAAAAAGTTATTTTTCATTTCGCAGAATAATAAAATAAATAAATTTCTAAAACAAAAGTAGCCTAAGTTACTCCTTATTACATCAGCTATCTGCCAGTGAAAGTCCCGTCAAAATCGTTCCAGCCGTTTCAGAGATTAGCTGGAACAAACAGAAAGACAGACAGACAGAGAGATAAAAATTGCTAAAATTGTTATTTTGGTATATGTATGTGTATATACGTGTATACCGTCCATATGCATTTAGTAATAATTGTGTTTGCAGGCAAACAAAGAAAAACCGACTTCAATTATATCAACTAATACAACGTAGGTAGACGAAAAAATATTTAAGTAAATACGCATTATTAAAGATTACTCCAAAAGTTGTAATCAGATCTCGATGAAATTAAAATGTGACCGCTTGATAAACACCGGCTTTCAATTAAATTAAAAATCATCAAAATCGGTTCATAAACGACGGAGTTATCCCCGAACATACATAAAAAATGGCAGCATGGTCCAATCCGATCTAACCGTAATTAATGTGCGATGTGGAACCCTGTAGGAGAGGAGGGTTGAGTGTCATTTCTTTAACAATAGGGACCATGGAGTAAGCGCCATCTAGTAACTAATAGACGATTTCAAAATTTAGTATTCCTAAAGACGTTTCTTATTGAAAACTTGTGTCGCCATACATTTTAAGTAATATCTAATTTTTAGTTAATATGAAGATAGATGAAATAAAGTTAATTAAAAACCAATGAATAAATAATAAGATAATGTTAAATTAAGGGTACATTACTTGATGGTGGGATTACATTTATTTTAGATTAAAAGTTTATTGCAGTTACCGACCCTTACAGCGCTTAGCTCCTGCTCTTGTACTACATAATACAACTTATGATATGGCGCTGTGTCTTTACCTTTTAGATGATGTTTCTCAAAGAAATACTTAAGACGTAGCTTTCTATCAATAGAAAATGTATTCAAATTACTAGTCTTAATGACAAAGAAGCAAATACATTATGTTTCATATTTATTTGTTTACTGACAACTCTTAATAGCGTAATAGACTTAAATATTTTTGTACAATATTGAAATGTTTTTAGCCTATTTTTATTGAAGATAGTTTGTGAATGATCTTATTTACAGTTATAATTGATATTTTTCTTAAATAAACAAACAATATTAGAAGGCGTCGTCCGTCACGTGACACGTACCATAATATTTTTTACTCAAGCAAGCCAGGTGTTTATTGTATGAATAATGTAAGCGTAACTCAGCCCTTGAAACGGGTAATCAATAACAATTGATATTAAAATTTATTGATTTTAATTTATAATAATTCAATGATATAATCGAATTTTCAGCTTAAGAAGATTAAATTAAATACTACAAAAATAATTTGCGCATTTTTGTTTACTAATAATAAATTATTTATATTATATTATATTGTGTTGAGCAATATGTTTACGTTAAATGTGCAAGTTGAATTACCTACCTGTAGAATGTGTAAGATTGCAAAATGCAGATTAAAATCTATGTGTTTTTTTGGAGTGTATTGACAAATGATCTGTTGTTATTTTTTTTAAATATGCGTGGTGGTTTATTATTAAATAAAAGTATATATTGTTCTTTCTTTTTAAATGACTAATTTATTTAAATAATAAATATTTTATAACGTTCACGCACGGTCGTCTGTTTCTAAGGTAGGCAACTTAATGTTTGTGTTATAGGTAGGTAACAGCAGATTTATAATGATTAGATTTATAGGAAACAGCAGATTGTTATAGAAATTTTTTATTTTTTACAAAAATACACAGAAAAAATACATATACAAATACAAATACTACACCAAGATTCAGGCGGGAATCGAACCCGCAAATTAAAGAAAATAATATAATATATACCTATAACCCGTATGATAAACACTTTTAAATAAAGTATAAAAATCACTTATATAAATTGTACATTCATTTGTATCAAAGTGTAGATGTAAGAGCTTGCAAGGTTAAATAACTTGGGATCTCCTAAAGCAATTCCTTCCAATTATGGTAAAGAACCTTTATAAAAAATTACTAAAACCCGAATTATTTAATCAATCGGAATTTATTTGTAATATACAATTCTGAATACAATTTAAGAAATTCACGTGAATGACAATCTCGACAGATTAAAATTAATTTTGAAATTTTTCTTTTTTTTACAATTTATTTATTGTTCTTTAAGACAATTTGGATTACTTGCTTGATTACTTGACAGGTCAAATCTATGTGTCCTATTCTCAAATATTGTCTGAAAGAGCTCGTTATTGCATTTATTTTAAATTTTTATTATAGGCTTAAAGTAAGGAGTACATATAGTAGAAGTACATATACAATTATTGGATAACATTCATCCATGTTCTATACTACGACGCTTTAGTATGTTCTTTGATCAATCAACAATCTTACGTTCACTTTTCTTAGCTGATGTAATAATTCAAATTTACTACTAATGGTTTGTGAAATTTTTAAATTTCTGATTTTTCACTTTTAATATTTTTTTATTAAAAGGGACGAGGAGGAGAAATAAATAAAGAAAGAGTTTTTACGAAAAGTTTATTATTCTAAAAACGCTATCGGACAACAATTAGCTAGAGTATTTATCTAACAGTCTTATTATTTTAAAAGAGTATAAAATCAGATAAAATGCATTGCGTTCAAATAAATGCACAATTAATAGTTCCATCAACGATCCCAATAACATCCGAAATAGATCGGAGAAGTAACTGGAAAGTTACAACATTTCGAGTCAGTTTCACCAGTCGATGATAGAAAGAACAATTTAGTATGAGTTTCTAACTATGTATTTTATATGTGTATGCGTTTATGTATAAGTATCATATTATTTGTATTATTCGTGTGCATACATTATTATGTATGTATGCATTTATATATTGTATAATTATGTATTTGTTATTAATTATAATTTTTAATTTTTAATATGTTGAGACTGTACACGCTAATTTAACAAATGTATTACAATTTTCCTATGGCAGGACTACTGGAAGAGATTGCATTATGGGATAAGTAGTGCTTTGTACCAGAATTGTTTATAAGAGCTATTTCCTATTGCTATACAAGTGTACATAAATTGTTAAAAAAAAAACTTGGATATACTTATGTCAGACAAATTTATCAAGGACTGGTCAAAAAGACTCTTCGACTAAATACTACATGCCTACTAACATTAACACAATAAATAACCGCTTACATTACAGGTAACTTTTATATAATAAAGTGTGTATGACCCTCGCATCCTGGGCAGACTTACTTTGAAGGGCAGGCATTTGCAGTCTTTGGTTCCCTAAATACATAATTATATTCGTTTTAAATCATTGAAATTTAACATTTTCCTCTTTTTCCTTTTCGACGACACTTCGTTTCTACTCACGGAAATCAACTTGTGACGCCGATGCGTGCAAGAACACTTGTACATTGCAAATGAATATGAAAGTAGCATTAACAGGATGCACTCAATTATAACAAAATGATGTTACGATAAATACTGATCTAATACACTTCGGTCGGATCTAGACCGAAAGCCATAATTAGAGCGTAAAGAAAAATTAGACTTAGCTTAAAAAAATAATCCTAATAAACATTAGTTGGGTCTAAAGCCATTTTGGACACAAAACTATCACTAACACTAAATAGTCTTTTCTCAGTACACTCCCGTGGGGTCCAGGCCGAACATGGTGATTTTTATCTTATTTTCAACACGAACTTGAACACTTTTCTCCAATCTTCAGTAAACTCCGGTAGGGTCGAGAACAATCATCTTGATAATTTTCTTCGATTTTGCAATAAATGTAAGATTTGCAAATTGATACTGATAATGTTTCAGTAGATGCCGGTGGGGTCAAGGCCGAACATTTTGATTACCAACGATGAAAATACTTCAGACGAAAAAAAAATCTTCACAAACTTCAGTAAACACCAGTCGGGTCCAAGCCGAACATTTTCTTTAATTTCTTGAATGAAGACGATTTAAAAATATTTTTTTCTAAATTACGTGATCTTCAAAAATGTTTAGTAAATGCCAGTGGGGTCTAAAACCTTGATGTCCATTTTAAAACGTTCCTTGAACTCTTCGATCGATCTTATTTACGATGAGCAATGCGCGAGTCTCGATAAGGACGTGCAAACACTGTAGTGTCTCAGTTACGACTGATGGCCGTGCAACCACGTGCCCTCCTTTTATAGGGTATCTCGTGCGCAGTTGCGTATTTTTTTGCGATTTGAATTTGGAAGCTTTCAGCCAAGTGGGCGTCTGCACCCCCGCCCTTGCGTGTTTTTTAATCTAGCTTTTTTTAAATAAAAAAAGTATAACATATGCTAGTAAGCATGCTGTTCCAGATATGTCTTTTAATATTCAGATCGCATATATTTTCGCTCTTTAATCATTATGTCCTAGTAACTTAATTTTTAATTTGCCTTTTTTATTAATATTATTAAAGAATATTTAATCGGTACTGAGTAAATGCAGAAATATAAAAAAAAATACTACATATGACGCACTCTACATATGCTGAAAAAGCAATAGCAAAACGTGATATAATTACAGTAATAATCTTATTTGGCAAATTAATAAGATGTGACTACCAAGCACGTATTTAGTTTAAAACAAAAATTGCTTATGTTTGTATATTTGCATAACTTGGATAATTATTTATTAGTGATTATATATATACTATATAATAATTCGTAAGTTTGAAGTTGAAATACACGGTCATCTGATCTTAAAGTAAAGCAAATTAAGGTCTATTTTATGTATGTACATTTTTTTCATCTTTATTTTTTTTTTTAGCCCCAGCTACGCACGAGCGACGCCGAAGGGTGCGGCACGGGGATGGTCACATCCCTGTCATCGCGTGAGATTAGCGAGATTTATTTATTATAGCACGTTTTTTTTTTTTTTGAGTTTTTGCAAATGACCCGCTGGACCGATGAGCTACGTAAGATTGTTGGTGGAGGCCGGGTGAGGATCGCGGAAAACTAAGATGTTTGACGAGGCCTATGTCCAACCGTAGGATGTGGTTGGCTGAAGTGTGAAATTAGATTTTGTTTATTCAGCCAATTCTCTTAAGATATTTATTTAAATTACATGGTGTAAAGCAAGGATGAGCAACACGCGGCCTGCGGACCGCTTGCGGCACGTTAAACATGTTTTATGGGGCAAACAGTGCCAAATTTGTCATTAAAAATTTCAAGTAAATTCGGTTTTCTGTTCTTTTCTTGTTTGTTTTTATGTTGCATTAAAATTTGTATATGAAATCTTTACTTTTTTATTTAATTTTTTTTGTTCTAATATTTATTATAAATAAAGTTTTTTAAATTATTAATAAGAGTTAAATCTATGTGCAGTCCACCAAAAAAAATTAATGGTGGTGCTGCCTGGTGGTGGTGCCTGGTGTGCCTGGATTATAATAATATGTATGAAATGTTAGAATAGATATAATATCCTTAAAAAATAGATGTATATTCTGAATGACTTTTCTTGAAATTATTCCATCATACGTCGTATAGTTCTGTCTCAAAAAAATTTGGCAGCGATGTCAACAAAAATTTGTAGATGACTTTTTTTATTGTACTTTTTTATCAACTATCGTAATTTTTTACTAATTCACACATCCTCCTAATTTACAACCCTTAACCTACCTCATGAATCACATTATTGGCAAAAAACACATGCGGTAATAAGTAGCTTTTTTTAGTTTATCGCAAACAAACAGATCGGAGCAAAAAACGCGCCAAAAGTTTTTTGTTAGAAACGAAAGTGTGTTAAAAAATAGTTGAAAATAAGTGGTAGATCAAAGTTGGGATACTGACAATCATATAGTGATGACACATACTAACCAATGAGTTTATTTACTTATAGTACCTGGTCGACCGAGCTTAGCTCGATATTTTTAGTAAATCGTGTTTTTTAGAAATCATATTAAAATTACAAATTGATAAAATCTGAATAATATTTTACGATTTTACCGACATAATAATAAAAAATATGAACTGGTTATTTTAATAAAAAATCATGAGTGCAATTAGAAAAAAAAGGAAAATAAATATTCGTTCTGGACACCTGAGATTTGAACCGTGGTTCTCTCGGTCGATACTGACCGGCCGATTTCCCTTTAAGCTATTACAACTTTATTGACTGTTGCGAAATTTACCTTCGTTGCCTAATAACAGGGGTAAAACGACATTTTCTAAAAATGAATCCTAACTATATCGATTTATCGCCCCCGAAATCTGCATACTAAATTTCCGTTTCCGAGATTCAGACTATATATATATTTGTACCATATATCCATATGCATTTAGTAAAAAGCGGTTATTTTAATAACATAAACAGACACTCCAATTTTATTTATTTGTATAGATGTATAGAAAAAAAACGTTTTTTAAAATTAATTAACAATTAAAATATATAATACATAGTCAAATTGTTTTATTTAGTGTAGTTTTATGTTTTTTTCTAATGAATTCTTATAATTAGTTATTTTATCATCTTAATTGATAAATGTAAGAAATTATAGTTGTTAAAAAATTAAATATTAATTAAGAGGAGGTTTTATTTTAATAAATTTAAACTTAGCGACTTTGTAACTAATGCAGTATTTTTATTTTTTACATTTTGTTTTGGGCAATAAATTCGTAATTAGACAAACATAGTAATAATTAATACTTAAATTGTTTGATATATATATATATTTATTTCAGAATTTAAGTTAAACTGAAAATTTATTATGTTGCATAATATACCTAAGATGCAGTTTTATGCTTGCAAAAATTATTCAACTCGAAAAAGATAGTTACGTCGCTAAGTATCAAACCTTTTCTTTAGTTTCATAGTTTATGATATTTTTTTAGTGAAGATAATGAGTGTTTAGGTTATATTGATGTTGATTCTTTACTTTTCGAAGAATTTTTATACGGTCTGCGAACAAAAACTTTTTTTTGTACCTTTCATTCGCTCCTCAAAGTAATTGTATTGTTTTGCTTTCTTCAATGATTACCTAAGTGTTTGTTTTTATAAACGAATGAATGAAAACAATGAATGGCTAATGGTCAATAAATCAATAATAAATAGTCTTAGTTAATTGATTGTTTGCAAAACACGTTAACGACGAAACAACGTTGTCCACGTTAGTCAGGCAAAACAAAAAAAAAACTGGCCAATTGCGGAGTCGGATTTGCGTACCGAGGGTTCTGTACCTACAAACAAAATTATTAAAATATTTTTATGGTATGATGTAACTAAAAATTTATGCTTTTCGCAATTTTTCCTTTCTTTGTGCTGTAAGATGTTGCTTCGTACCAAATTTCAAGATTCTGAGTTTACGGAAAATACGTACGTTTACGGAAAATGGGTACCCTGTTGAAAATGAAATTGTCATCACTTAATTAAATGAGCTCCCACGACAAGAACTCGCTTTCGCTTATAAAAAGAACCATCAAAATCGGTACACCCAGTAAAAAGTAACATAAATAACGCCTTTTTTGAAGTTAGTTAAAATGAATCGCTAAATGTGCTGCTAGGCGCAAGACTCGAAAACGGCTGAGCCGATAGATCTAGCCGTGATGTTCTGATACTTTGAGACGGAAGATTCTCGTGGAATAAAAACTTTAAAAAATGCAGATGCAGCACAATTTCTTCAGATCTAAAATGTCAGGAATCATCGATTTTTTTAACTTACACTACACTACTTTATAGTTTTCGAGACAAAACAACATCGGTCAGGGTAGCTTTTATTAATTTTGAACTAATCAGTAATTTAGGAAATACCTATACCTATCCCTATATACCTAATTAATATTATAAATGTGAATGTCAGTTTGTTTTTTACGCTTTCACGCGTAAACAAGTTAACCGATCATCATAAAACTTTGTACAAATATTCTTGGAGGTATTAGAAGTAACATGGGCTACTTTTTATAAAAAAAATCTATGGGAGCGAAGCTGCGGTTAAAAGCTAGTTTCCTATATTTATGAATGACAGTTTGTGTTTTTTTTTTTAACTAAGAAGTTCAAATACAAAATATTAATATTGTTGATATTAATATGTTCGGCCGGTTTCGATTAAAACTTTATTTTACCATATCTATGTACTATTTAATTTTATTGTCATTTTTTTTTGTATTTAAATATAATGTCTCTATTAAGCTAAGACAACAGCTCTGGTGTCACTAGCCACTGGTGCGAGAAGGTGCCATTTTACGATATCCATATTATAAAATTTATTTAGACATTTGAAATTTTTATAGTATTACATAAAACCACGAAGTTACATTTAAATGATATTTGAAATAAATAACGGAATTAAATATTTCAGATGGACCACGTTCTACTTCAGTATATATTTGATATGACGTTAGAAATTTGTGGTAGATAACTAAATATATTACATTAAGTAATTATCCTAATAATTTTGTCACTATGTGGTTTTGTCATATAGTTTTACTTTTAGTTCGTACGTGACCACATTTGTCGGCTAATTAAATCTGTTTTATGACGTAATTGATGCCTATATAAGGTAAGTTAATTGAATTTAATTACTGTATCCCTTTATGTGCATCATGCTAGTAAAACTTATATTATTATTAGTCACTTAAAAAGTAATCGGATTGACAACGCGCTTCCGATGCTTCTGATATTGTAAGCATCTATATCCTATGGTAAACGCTTATCATCAGGTAATCTGTACGCTTCTTTGCTGGCCTAGTTTAATAAAATATATAGAAACAAGGAGACATTATATAAAAAGACAGATACTATACAGACCGATACACAAAATACATTTTATTATACGCCACGTTGAAAGGACTTACAATTTTTTAATTCTTGTGTACCTACTGAGATATGTCCCTATGCTGGAATATTAAGCAGTAAAATAGTTCTTACAATTGTATGGTAAATACGTGTAAAATTGTAACATTTTGAAATAAAATACGACTATATTTCAATAGAAGTATTTATTTGTTAAGCTGGTTTTTAGATAGTTGTAAACGTTACAACGAATAAACCTATAATGGAGAATTAGAAATCTATAAATTTGAATTTAGGAATTAATTAAATTTATTAAATACAATTAATTATAATTTTTTAATTATAATTTATTAAATTTATAAAATATAGCACTTAAATTTCAGGAATTAATCACTAATTTCGCGTGAGACGTAACCATAAATTTAAAATCCGATTGTATTTTTTGTAAAAAAAGGATCTCATTTTTTCCCGAGTAAGATGAATTCTTGTGTTATAATTATTGTGTCAGAATAGTTCGTTCAATAAAGACCGCAAGAAATTTGTGACCTTAAAATATTTCTGTGTCTCTCCCTCTCTTTAGTCTAGATGAAACCACGCCTACTAGCGTAGCAGTCGCTAACAGTGCTACGGCGTTCTAATATTTTAAATCTCTACTATTGTATTACGAATCTTGTCTATATAATTGAAATAAGAAGTCACAAAATACTCTTAGTACGGTCCGAATTTTATTTTATTCATATACGTTTTAAGTTCCTAGCCTCTATATGAATAAAAATTAACACAATCGCACCGTATAATATGATGTTTTATGAACAAAAGGATTAATTATTATAATTTAATTATAACACATTCTTTTTAATAAATAATATACATTCACTGTAGCATCTAGGTCACAAGCGTCTGTCTGGAACATTGGAATAAATATTGGAAAGAAATGTCGGCTGAATTATAATTTCTGTTAAGTCCCAAAATTTCTCCTGGGATACTTTTTTGTTTTTAGTCAAATAGAAAGGAAACAAAAGCATTTAACAGTAATAAATTATCGGTATTGTTTAGATATACTTTATATTAATTCCATTGTCCAAAAGTTTGGGTGTCGAAATTGTGCAAATGTATTGTGTGAGAGAAGACCAATAAAAACGACAAATTTTTACTGTCTAATTACCCATGTTCAACAATAGTTTTTTAAAGGGAAAATAATTCACCCGCTCTTCAAAAGGCGTTATAAACTTTCTATCATAAAATCCAAAAAATCGCAATTTACACGCTAAAAACAAAATACTTTGTGAAGTTTGAAGCCAAAAAGAGTTACAATGGTACAAAACAGACAACAATTGCCTTAAAAAAACGCAAATATTATTAAAGAATGGAACGTTATTGCGGCAATAAGGGTTAGATCTCACAGCAGATAAGAAATGACCAGACAAAACCGTAATTTAACGAAAATGAGACAAAGCAAAGGATATTTGAAAAAAAAACCGCCTTTGATTTAGGTACATCGACAAGTGATAAAAATGAGGACATCATCGACATAGTCGAAGTCAAATTTAGTCTCGCTCAAGATTAAATACGACCACATGGTAAGCCTTAGTTTCGAATGTAAAAAGAATCATCACATTCAGTATCAAATTCATTAAAAAGTTATGCAGTACATATAAAATATTACAGTCTATTGGAAAAGGTTTTTCTCAAGTCAATTAAAAAGTATTGGGGTAGGGCACGGCATAAATGTTGTACACATACATTTATTCGTTGCTGGCTTATTATAAACTGTATTTTAAGAATTGGGCCGAAGACGGGCAGCAGCGTCTTCGGTGCGACAAAGCCAGTACTGCGATCACCAACCCGCCTGCCCAGCGTGGTGACTATGGGCAAAACACATGGGTTCACGTTCTTTTTGGCGTAAACTTGTGGAGGCCTGTGTCCAGCAGTGGACTGTATAGGCTGTAATGATGATGCTATAAAATTTTGCTATGTAATATGAAATCAATGCTATATAATATGGCTTTATGGTTCTCAATGATATAAAATATAGCAGAATAGTATAAAGTAGTCAGAAATAAACTTTACAGTTTGCACTAAAATAATTTAAAACATTTATTTACAAATTAAATAAAACTTTAACAAAATTGCGTTAATTTTAATTACCTTAAATCATTTTTTTCTGTAAATCGTTTTGTTAAAAATATATTAAAGATTTTATTAATTAAAGTTTTTAATTTATAAATCACAACTAATACGAAAATAAATTCCATACAATCATAGTTTTTGGAAAAGATAAATTATGAAATAGTTTTTAAATTATAATATTTTCCTGCTGATTCATTAATTAAATATATATTATTAAACTGATGTCATAAAATAAATAATTCAATTACTGATTATCCTTAAGGTTATAAATACAGTTAATTATATACTTGTAATTAGAGCGCATTTTATTTATCTAAGTTCATATCTCACCAACATATAAATATAATATAAATAATATCTAATGTAAATCTAATATGTAAAAGAATGTTTTTTATATTTATTTATTTTATTTATATACTACCATAAATTATTATAACACTAATGATAAATTCAACATAAAATAAAATTATGGGACAATTACTTCTACAATTTAATCACATATTTTATAAAAAAAAAATGCTTTCACTTTAAAAACCTTGATTCTTCGTGATTTATCTTTAAGAAAAATATTCTACAAAGTTAATATAATTACCTCTTGACACATGTTTTATAAAATAAATTAAAAAAGAGTGAAAAGATTTTTCGATAAAATTGGATTAAATTGTAGTTTGTTGTAATTATAGATTGAAACTTACGTAGTACGTGCGTACCTAAATTCATAGTTTCAAAAGTTCGTACTGTAAAAGTGGCATTTCTTTTCTTTCTCACGGTCGGGACGCTAAGAGGCTACATTGATACAAAATTTTATTTACATACATCTTTCACCGTACAGTAATACATTCATATTGATATTTTTGTTAAGTCAATATGTACAATTAGTTTCTCTATGAACAAGTTTGAAAAAAGAAAGTGATCGTGAACTCTAGCTAGCAATTTTCGCGAACATTTCGATTATATCGAATGACACCGTGCTAAGTGTGAAACTGATAAAATGTGATGATTTTGTATTTTGTCGGGTTATAGGGCCAAAATTAGAAATGTGTGTGTCAATGAACCGAAACGATGTCAGATTTATTTTTCACGGTGAAGTGGAAACAAAACACGTAGGCGAAAATTTCTTGTCAATTTGTATTTATAAACTCTTTATGGTTATCGTATGGATTTATAAATATGGATACCAATGCGTTTAAATGATTTTAGCATGTCATCTTTTATTTGCTCATACAAAGTGGAAGACAACTTACAAAGTATACGCCTTAGAATAACAGGTAAAAAAGGGTTAGTGCATACATACAAGATTACAGTTCATTCCAGAATTTTCATCTTCAGTATAAGATCCAATCCTAAAGATAGTCCAAGAGTTTCTATACAATATGTGATTTCAAGTTATTTAGACGATTACTAAAGGATTGTAAACTATCTGTAATTTAGAGAGTGTAATAAAATACATACGGGATAAAATAGGTTAGCATTTATGTTGATGTTCTATTCGTAATAAAAAGAAAAATGAATAAATTTAGGACTCCGGATTTATAAAATTTATGTACCTACAAACATATTTCTATCGTCCCAATAAAAGCTATCTCTTAGTATGATTTAAAATCGTGTCTAGTCTTACAAATATTGCAAACTTTGTGAAAACGGTTGAATACTTTACGCTACTCTTGTACGCAAAAATAATTTTCCTTCAGGATGTCAGTTCCTATGTTAATAATAATTCGTTAGATGGTAATTACTTGTAAGAAATAGAAGTGTTAAGTCTATTAAAGATAAAACTAAATTAATTTATATTTAACTAGCTGTATCCGCGACTTCATCCACGTGGAATTTAACAAAATAGTTATTTTTTAGTTCGCAGAGTTATAAAATAAAATCAAAAATCTATAATAAAAGCAGTCTAAGTTACTCCTTATTAAATAATCTATCTACTAGTGAAAGTCCCGTCAAAATCGATCGAGCCGTTTCTGAGATTAGTCGGAACAAACAGACAGACAGAAAAAAAAATCATAAAAAATGTTTTTTGCATAATTATGCATTTAGTTAAAAGCGGTTATTTTAATATTACAAACAGACACCCCAATTTTATTTATTTGTATGACTAGGTCATCTACGCTATCAAAAGAAAGTATCGAGCTGTGACAGTAAAAATAATGACTTAAAGATAAAAGTTGTTAAATCGAAATTGAGACTTCAAAACTGGGTGTTGCAAGCATTGGGACGACAAGTACAGTTTATTCTCGAAGTAACATACAATCCTACGAAAAACATACCAAAATAACAGGTTGGTTAAAATAAAGAAAAATTCTCAGAAGGTTATAGTTTTAAAACAAATAACTCAAAATGTTGTGCCGATGTGCCAATGTGATGTTGCCCGTGTGATGCTCGCGTTGCCGACTTTACAACCCCAAGAGGCTCTGCTGTACTCACCACAGGAACACAACCCTATTTTAACTCGTAATCGAGACTGCAAAACCAGGTGGTCTAAATATTTTACTAAGAATTCCGTCCGTACACGACGAAATTATTAACACAATAATATAAATTTCTCAGAAAAACATAGGTACTAAAGAACAGATATTTAAACAAAAGTTTTTTCTCGGTTTCTTATAAATTCAAAACAATTAATAAAGCTGAAAGAGCTCCCTAAATAGAAGTAGAAAAATATATGTTTATAAAAAAAACAAATAACTCAAAACACGATGTAACCCACAATTGATAGAAAGTACAACACTTCCGTAAAAACAAAGACGCTACCCTTTGCAAATGTAACGGTAATTGTGGCAGTCAATTGTGTCTGCTGACAAAACAGTTGTTAATATGGGGATTAAATTTAATCCTATTAAACGCTGAAATTTAGTTGCCGAAAAGACAAAGGATTGGACAGCTATAGGACACTCTCAACAAAGATGATTTTTAAAGACGATTGATGTTCCTATTCATAGTATTCAAGTTCTCGTAATAAGATAGTATTTAAGTGTTATAATAGTCTTGTACATTGTAACAATAGGAGACTATCTTTTGTCATAGAATAAACAATAAAATAGGCCATAAAAGTGTTATAGAAAATAAAAGCCACTGTTACACTATTTCAAGTTTTGCAGTACTCATCATTATTTAGACTATAAAGATGTTACCTTTGGTTTTTATGTATGATATATGACTAAACCCCACAAATGTCGTTTTGAAACTTATTAGTAATTATTGGGAAGAATCGAAAGAAAGGTTCCTTTCACTCTAGACTCCAAATCCAGTTGTCATTTCAAAAAAAAACTATATCGTGTCATTGTAAAATAATTATTCGAAGGAGCTTTTAGCTCTTTTTTATTTGACTAGACCGTTAGCGCAGTTTGTTTTGGCCCTGCTTTTTGCTCCGCGGGTTGCGGGTTCGAATCCCGCCTTATTCTGGGTGTAGTATTTGTATTTACATATGTATTATTTCAATGTATCTTACCAATGTTGCTTACCATATGAACGAACATACGACGGTGTGTGTGAGTATAATTAAATTAATTAAAGCCTAGTTAAATGACGCCGCGTTGGCGCAACGGTCACAGCCATGTATTGTACCTGTTGCGCTGGCGGTTGCGCGTTCGATCCCCGCGCATGACAAACATTTGTATTGGCCATACAGGTGTTTGCCGTGGTCTGGGTGTTTGTGCAGTCCTTGTAGGTCTCCCCACCGTGCCTCGAAGAGCACGTTAAGCTGTCGGTCCCGGTTGTTATCATGTACACCTGATAGCGATCGTTACTCATAGTAGGGAATATATCCGCCAACTCGCATTGGAGCAGCGTGGTGGATCCTTCTCCTACATGGGGAAAGAGGCCTATGATAAATGAAATAGATTTTCAATTTTGATTTTTTCTAAACTAAAGAACGGTCCGCCTTAGGCGGTTACCGTAGGTTATGCACGTCTGTAAAACTAGGACTACCAGGAACTATAGCCTTACCTTACTCACCACTGCACTGGAACAAAACACTACTTGGGCAGTAGTATTGGGCTTTGATATTAGTTTTTTTTTTTTATTAAAATCTAAAACTGTAAGATAATATGAAACACACTAAAATTAGGAGCTTTGAGCTGACCTTCTGTTTTCGCTGTGTTCATTTTAATGTAGTTTCAGCTTTTAAATATTATTTACAGAAAAAAAATCAGCTCATCAGTAACAATTACGATTTTATGTTTTAGAAATTAAGCCATTTTTAAATTGATTTTAATACATTTTTAGTATTATAAATAATGATGAAAATAATTTATAGTAAATATTCTAAAAAATATATGTAATTTACTCGTAATTTAATTTCAATTTATAATTTTTGTGCATTTTATATAACCTAAAATTATTATTATATAATAATTAACGGCCGAACCCAATATTCAATCTAAAGATAGAGATAGGTAGTTATCATCGACTGCTAATAACTAACTAACTATCTATCCTTTGTACTTGTCCCAATAATTCGGATAGGGGACTACTATCTCCAGTTAGCTGTAGATAGACCGGCTACCTGAGCTCTCCCTTACATTCCAGTATACGCAGCGTCACAGACGGCCTCAGTTGTGTTACATAGATGTTTTGTAGTATTTAAATTTGTCATAAAAATTTTATTCATATTAAAGTAATCTTGTTTTATAAAAATATGAACAAATTAATTTTTACACAGACTTTTTAATTTATAATAAATGATATTATTTTAATATGGAATGTACGGTAAATCTAGTAACGGAACTTTTTAACACAACACGACAAGACGCTACGAGGCTATTACGCTTTATTGAATCGTCGTTTCGTTTGAATTTGTATAATTATACAAATCATTGCAAATTATACAATCATTCACCAAATTGTTTGTTTTATTCACAAGATGAGTAAAATAAGTATTATTTCAGAAGAAACTTATTATTTTTATTCAATTAATTGTTGCAAAAGAGCAATATCACTTGAACTGCTACTTGATCTTGAGTCTGCCATTATTTTTTACTCGAAATTAATTTTATTTTAAACAAAGAACATACTTTTGCAATTAATAAATCTTAGTTATCCCCCGAAAACTATAGATCGGATATTGTTGTTACTAAAGATAACCAACGTTACTGACAGATAGAACTCTATTGTTATTGGGACGCTTAAACTGTAATTTTCATACGAACTGTTTCTCTGGTAAGCTATCCTCCCTCTCGTCGATAGATAGCTTTGAAGGATAAGATTG
This sequence comes from Melitaea cinxia, assembly GCF_905220565.1. Taxonomy (NCBI): domain Eukaryota; kingdom Metazoa; phylum Arthropoda; class Insecta; order Lepidoptera; family Nymphalidae; genus Melitaea; species Melitaea cinxia. Next base: position 4,936,459 of record NC_059416.1, read on the forward strand.
CCTATCGTCGACAAGTTTATTGGGTCAGTAAAATGAATGATAGACAGATATTTCTGTCTCTAGTAGGACATAACCAGAGATAGACTGAATATTGGGTTAGGCCGTTAGTTTATTACGCAATGTGCCTGCAAAAACCTAAACCTATAGGAAAAGATGGAACCTAACATCTTTATGTCTTTTTATAGTAACTTGGGTAAAGTAAATGCGCATACTAAAATGCATTGAATATGTGATTCAAGACAACACATTAACTAGACATATTACAATTAGAAACTCTATAAAATATATTAGAAATCTTGTATGACGACGTATGACATCATCCATTTTTAACTACCACTAAAAAACTATGTTCTTTACAGCTAAAAAAAGAACGCAGGTAAGAATGACATCTTATTGTTTAGATGAATAAAAATTGTGGATTGAATTTTTGTTGCAAACAACAAAGCTGCAAAGATTTACTCTAAAACTTTTATGAGTGGAAAGTAAGGTCAAAGCAAAACGTTGAGTTAGAGTTCTTCCAAACATCGCATTCTTTGCGTGTTAAAAATAGATAAACCTTAACTCTTTAATGATAACTGTAAAAAACTTCTTTATTTTGTATTTTGTCTTTTCTGTAATTTTTTTTCTGTCCCAACAATATTGTCACATGGTAACCCTAATTTTCAGTAATAAAAAAGTTCATTATCTTAAACGCATTTTATATTATGCCAACAAACCTAATTCCCGTATAGATAAAAAATCACCATTGAAATGTTAAGGGTTAACTCTTTTTTTAATTTCAGCTCGTTTTTTAAGCTGTCGGCAACGGTTTTGTATCAACGTTTATACTATTTGAACAATGGTTTCTTATGTATTGATTTCTTTGTCTTACAAATTTATTTCGGAATGTCAAAATTGGTTTTTACCTATCGAGTAATAAATGAGGTTTTATATGTAAAGTTTTGTATTCTAAAATACTAGCTGTTCCACGCGGTTTCATCTGCGCTTATATAATTTTACGTTAATTTTGTTGTCGTATTATGTTACATATGTACGTGTTATAGCTGTGTGTAAAATTAATTAAAAAATAAATTTTATTTTTCATTCTTTATATTCTTGACAGATTTGGTAGATTTGGTGTTAGTCTGTCTACGGAATTCCTGTCATGTGGTAGTAGAACAGCAATATAAATCATTTTGTTTCAATCAAAAAGAAGTCAAGTCTGTTCTTCTTCAATTTCCATCGACAAGTAAAATGAGAACATCATAAACATAATCGAAGTTAATAAAATACGCCGTAATAATTGAGGACTAGCTGTGCCTCGCGATTTTACCAGTGTTGACTTGATGAACAAATATTATAGCCTTCTTCGGTAAACGGACATCTAACACAAAAACAATTTTTCAATTCAAACCGAAAGCATAGATTATGAGATTAGAACGTTTAAGCAAACAAACAACTCCTTAGCTTTATAATATTAGTATCACTTCTGCCTATCGCAGTCCACTGTTTGTCATAGGCCTCCACTAGTTTGCGCCAAAAATCGCAAAGTCATGTGTTTTGCCCATAGTCACCACGCTGGGCAGACGGGTTGGTGACCAAAGAGTGGCTTTGTCTCATCGAAGACCCTGCTGCCCGTCTTCGGCCTGTGTGTTTCTAAGACAGTAGTTGGATGGCTATCCCGCCATCGGTCGGCTTTATAACTTCCAACTTTCCAAGGTGGTAGTGGAACTGTGTTATCCCTTGGTGGCCTCTTCACACCACCACACACACCCACGGGAAGATAGGGGTGGCTATATTTTTTACTGCCGTAGCTACACAGCATTATAATATTAGTATAATATATAATTTAAAAACTACATGTCACTCTCGCTTTAATTAAAATGGTACCACAGGGCTTGCACATAATTTCTAATATAAAAAGAGTCATCAAAATCAGTACTTCCAGTTATGAGATAGTACAGTCGAGTTGAGACCTTTTTACTTTTTTTGTGAAGTCGATTAAAAAGTTTTTTAAATTGACCAGGGCGGCAAACAACCTAACGGTACGGTACACCTAATGGTAAGCGGTTACCGTACCCCACGCCTGCAAAACCAGAAGCAAACGCGTTGCTGACCCTCCCCAGGAGTTCTCTACCTTACTCACCATAGAAACACAACACTACATGAGAGTAATATTATGAAGTTGTGGTCTAATGTAAGGTTGAGGTAATTTCTCAATCGGGTTGTTCCAACTATCTCCCTTTGTGACCTACCTCAAAAAGTGTGATGAATATTGTAAGTTTACAGTATATGAAATGCCGTGTGGTGTCGGCCGAGTAGAATAGCACCACCCTCTTTCTTCCCGTGGGGGGTTGTAAAGGCGATCGAGGACCTGACTCAAAATCATAAGGGTCCTAGAGAAGGAAAACTTCATTTGAAACCCGGAATGGGTCTCCGTCAAGCATTCGTGGCATAGCTCTAAAATGCGAAAGATTCCTGCAGCCGAACTGGCTCCACGCGTATCGACCCGTCGTTCCTGTGGGACTAGCCAGTGAGATCGAGAGGGTGGCGCAGAGCTTAGGCAACTCTGGGCTTTCCCGAAGAGTGTCCTAAGCGACATAGTGTCTGTCTGACACTATCTAAGCCGTCTGTAATAGACGGACTAAGGCCAATGATGATGATGACAGTGTATGAAAATATGCAAACCATCTAGTGAAGACTAAGTTGAACGAGTTTTCTTCTCACTTGTGTATTTCCTTACGCAACTGAGTTTTCCTCGGTCATTTCTCCAGGTTCGTTCACGCCTGATGCACTACAGCTTGCACGCGAAGAAAATAAATTATTTATTTTCTTTCATGTCATTTATGTAAGTGTTAGAATTTTATTACAATGCTGTTAATTTGGTTTATGTTTTATTAGTTTATACAACTTATTTTTGTTTTTAATACATATGACAGTAACACGTGTACATAGGTCTCTTAATGAGGAATGATGAATTCTGGGTGATAAAACTGATGTTTTTAACCAACTTCAAAAAGGAGGGGATTCTCAATTTGACCTTCTTTTTTTGTTGGAAAGGAGATATTCCAAGAGTAGTGCCCTGATAAGGAAACCAGGATCTGATGTTGGCATCCCAGAGAAATCGAGAAGAACCTTCGAAAATGTTTTTTTTTTTTGTATACTTACATAGTATTACTTGTCGATGTCATTGAAGTCGGTTTTTTTTTGTCGTTTGCGAGAAAACACAATTATTTAACTTTCTAATCTCTCTTAACCTGATAATAACGGGTACAAAAAATATGTTTTTCTCTAGAAGAATAGCTAAATAAACTAAACTGAGTCTCTTATACATTTTTTGCCTATTTTTGGAGAAACAGGCTCTTTGAGTGTAACACAATACTGTCACTGTCTGATCCAATGTAGATACTAAAAATATAATACACTGACTATAATACACTGAAACTAATCTTCACTAATATTATTTCATTTTTTGCTTGTTTGTAAGGAATAAACTATGATAGTAGTGGATTGATTTTTAAAATTATTTCACCAGAGTTCTCCATTATCACTGAGTGATATGAGCTCATTTTCAAAGAAGGAATCGGAAATGTCTAAATCGTATAGTCCATGCGGGCGAAGCCACGACTCAAAGCTAGTAAGTTATAATTCAATGAAAACGTATTAAGTTTCGAATAAAAACTAGTCTAAGAGAAAAAAAATTCGCATTGTTACAAAAATACTACAACGTTTGAAAGCTATTTAATAATACATCACTTGACCTCCGCAAATAATGATTATTTATCGGCTTTAAGTTTAGCGGCCTGGTCGCACCTAAGTAATTACCATGTTATATAAATACGGACGTGGATTCAAACTACCGGACTTTAACAGTGTGAATATTAAGTAAATAATGCTTAAAAATATCCAACTGTTGGCTTCGGTTGGGTATCTGCAAAAAGTACGAACAAAAATAATATACATAAATAAATCTAGCTGTCCAGGCGAATTTCGTACCGCCATATGTATTTTTCTGATAGCGATGGTTACTCATATATCCGCCAAGCGCCAACCCGCATTTGAGCAGAGGTGGATTAAGCTCTGATTTTTCTCCTACATGAGGAATGTCCAGCAGTGCGACATTACAGGCTGAAGCATATATATATTTTTTGGTGAATTTATCATTTTTTAGTCTTTTTTGCAAAACTCGTGATGATAATAACAAACAAAAGAAAAAAAATATCCAATTTGGTTTTGGAAGTTATGTGCGTACATACATTTCGACGGTTCATTTAACATTTGCATCACGACTTTTATTCGTTTTGAACATATTTTTCATGCTTTTAAGTTCTTGAAAAATTTAATTTTGATATTAGTTTATGATTTTTTTTTTACTTATCACATTTTGAAGCGAATCTCAAGAAGGTCTCTGCGAACAATAGCCTATAGAATTAGGCTTGGAATCATCGCTTGCTAAATTGGCGTTAATGTTTGTCTTTAAGCTCGTTATACCGTAAACATTAAAATCATTGTCAATTTTTTTTGTGCAGTAATATATGACCAAAACGACAGTATACGAAAACAATTAAGTATTGTTTTGTTTGAATACAGGTACATAAAGATTATGGTTAGTCTTAAATAAAAATTGCTATATAGCTATAAATAATGTTTTATATTGAATATAAACAGAATTACAAGCACATAAAAAGTTCGCTTTATGATATATATCTGTATTTAATTTTTAGATTTATTTTATTTTTATTAGCAGTTGTACTGGGCTAAGTAACAACATATTTTGTGATAACTTTGTGTATTATAAAGTGCAAGTATGTGTGTGTTTTTTACACATTGAAGATAGTGTAGTTTTCATATCAAGGGCATGCGAACGGTCCACTCGAGGGCAAGCGGAAGCCTCAGTTTATGAATCTCTGCAACACCAGGAGCATTGCAAACACTTTGTCAACCCTAACTCCGAATCATTTCACGAGCTCGTCTACGTTACCATAAGAAAAACACCAGCAAAAAAGTGACGTACACGTGACGATCAGCAGTAAGTTTGGTGGTAAAATTATACCGTAGCCTATGGACCCTTGCAACACCAGGGACATACCAAGAGCGTTGCCCACCCTACCTCCAACCCTCCTCGGATATTCTGTGCCCCAGTCCGGTTTCTTCAAATTTTAAGTTGGATAGTCATTGCTGTGCCCTTCTTCAATAGTTAGTTGATCGTGGTACCTACTTTGTTGTTCTTATTTTTTTACGTTAAAACTCGTTCATTTGTTCTTGAGTTTTTTTTTTGGTATCGCAGGGGAACTCATTACGGGTGATATCCAGGACTCCCGGGTAAGGATTCCTAGACCGTATGTCGGATTAACCCCTAGGGGTGCAATACAGACCAAACCCAGGAAGAAAAGGTCAGACTTCTCGTTCATGGGGACTGTCCGGCTCACCTATGAACAATCCCGACAACGCCGTGTCTAGTGGGACCGGGTTCCAAACCCGGCCCGACACTGGCACAGGAGCGTTACTGAAGGCGCAATAAATAGCGCCTCCTACGAAGCCCCGTTCGTCGCCTGCGAACGGAGGCCTCGTCGGCGGCCTCCTCTCTCCTCCGCTCGTCATTCTCCTTCTGGGACATTACTGTCTCGCAGAAGGAGACTATCGCCTTCCAGGTCACGTCGTCGCTGAGCATCGCGGTGATGACGCTCGGCAGTGACAAGTCCCCTCCGAGGACAGTCGTCAGATCGCGACGCAGCGCTGCCCATCTCGGGCACACCTCGAGGGTGTGCTGGGCTGAGTCCACCACCGCGCCACAATCGTGACATCCAGTTGTCAGCTCCCTTTGGGCCGTCCGACAAAAGTAGTCACCAACGCACCTGTGCCCAGTGAGACCTTGCGTCAGACGGAAGGTGACGGGCGTGCGCTTACGGCGCATCCACTGCTCTAGGACCGGGCGCAAGGCAGCCGTTACGCGTATACCATACAGCTGCTCCGCCAGGGGGGTGGGGTTCTTACCGAGAGCCTTCCTACCCGAGACATATGAGTAGGTCTCGGCAAGGACCTCCGCCACGAGCTCCCACGGGAGGTCGCCGCCTAGAGCAGTAGCTGCAGCCCACGATACCGTACGGTAACCCCGGATCATCCTCACCGCGATGATCCTCTACGCAGAGCGCAGCGCGGCCTTATTCCTTTCCATTCCGCGGCCGCAGTGAGGCGATCCGCCCAAAGTTCTAGAGGTAACTTAATGCTGTGTTAACCTGGCAACTAACTAGGAACGAAATACTAAAGTCAGATCTAAGATAAATAGTTGAAATAAAATCTTTTTCATACAAATGTGAGCTACTATTGTTACATATTTTTTTTAGTAAATTAGCAACAAGATTACTCATATTATGAAATACAGCAGCTACTAGCCAATTTGCTGTACGAGAGTGTTGTGTTAGTTTCCCCGAATATGAGCTGTAATATACTATTGAAACACACTTGCACTGTGCTATTGTTTTTTCAATCTTTACACGTCATTGATGTTTTCTTAGACACAAGAACAATAAAATTATTTTAATAAATTTAATTTTTGTTAAAATTAATTTGAATTAATAAGATTTACTAAAATATGGTTAACTGGTAGATAAGAGTGTATTAATAGGTTGTATGTTAGTTCACCTTTTGCGTAACTTATTTTTTATAGCTCGAGAGCAGAGGAGGGCCAGATTTTCGTCATTTCATAAAAGCACGTCATTTGTTAATTCACCATTATCATCATCATATCAGCTCACGGACGCCCACTGCTGAGCATAAGCCTCCCCTAATACTTTCCGCGAAGATCGGTCCTGCGCAGCACGCATCCATCGGACTCCTGCGACCCTGACCAGATCGTCGGTCCACCTCGTGGGGGGCCTGCCAACGCTGCAGCGCCCGGTACGTGGTCGCCACTCGAGAACCTTTCCGCCCCATCGGCCATCGGTCCTTCGAACTATGTGCTCTACCCATTGCCACTTCAGCTGTGCGACCCTTCGAGAAATGTGGGTTACCCTGGTTTTCCTACGGATCTCCTCATTTCTTACTCTATCACGCAAGAAAATACCGAGCACTGCCCTCTCCATCGCCCGCTGAGCGACCGCTTGAGCCTTCTTATTAGGCCCATATTTAACGACCACGTTTCGGATCCATATGTCATCACTGGCAACACACACTGGTTGAAGACTTTTGTCTTCAGACATTGCGTTATATTGGACGCAAAGATTTTCCCTAGTTTCCCGAACGCTGCCCATCCGAGTTGGATTCGGCGAGAGATCTCGTTCTCGAAGTTGGACTTACCTAACTGAATTGACTGTCCTAAGTATATGTAATGGTCAACAACTTTGAGAACAGTGGTCCCAATGCGAACTAGAGCGGGTGCGACATGGACGTTCGACATAATTTTCATGTTGTCCATATTCAGTTTGAAACCCACTCTTTGGGAAACACTGTTGAGATGCTCGAGCATTGTGCTCAGGTCTTCCAAGGTCTCAGCCATAAGGACTACGTCATCGGCAAAACGGAGGTGGGTAAGGTACTCGCCATTGATGTTGATGCCGAATCCTTACCAGTTCAGAAGTTTGAAAGCGTCCTCCAACGCGGCGGTGAACAGCTTCGGAGATATAACATCCCCTTGCCTCACGCCTCGCTGAAGTGGTATTGGCTTCGAACTCTGGCCCTGTAATCGGACCAACATTGTGGCGTTGAGTATAAGTACCTCAGCACCCCGACGTACCTGCAGTCCACTTGGCATTTCTGGAGAGCCTGTAGCACAGCTCATGTCTCAATCGAATTAAAGGCCTTCTCATAGTCCACAAACGCTAAGCATAATGGCAAGTTATACTCCTCGGTTTTCTGTATAACCTGCCGCAGCGTGTGTATGTGGTCTATAGTGCTAAAACCTTTACGGAACCCGGCTTGTTCGGGAGGCTGGAAGTCGTCAAACCTGCGTGCGAGACGGTTCGTAATGACTCTCGAAAACAGCTTGTAGACATGGCTTAGAAGCGAGATGGACCTATAGTTTTTCAGTAGGGATTTATCACTCTTTTTGAAGAACAGCACCACCTCACTTCTATTCCATGCTGTTGGCGTTTTGCCCTCGAGGATGACGTAACTAAAGAGCCTTCGGAGGACCTTGAGTACTGGCTTACCACCCGCTCTCAAAAGCTCAGTTGTGATTCCGTCGTCACCCAGCGCCTTGTTGTTTTAGGTTGTTTGAGAGCACTACTAATCTCGTACAGGCTGACGTCTGGGATTTCTTGGGTTTCGTGCCTTGTCAGTTTGGCTCTGGGGTTGTTTGCCTTGATGTTGGCGGGTTTCTGTGTGGTGTATAATTGGCCGTAGAAGCTCTCGATCTCCCTCAGGATTTCAGGCTTTGACGAGATGACGCTGCCATCGTCGTCTCGCAGCTGCGCCAATTGGCTTTGTCCAATCGACAGATCTCGTGTGAACACTTTCGAGCCTTTGTTCCGTTTTGTTAATTCATAATTTTTTAATATTTGTTCGAAGTAATATTAGATATCACGTTAACCAGTGCCCCAAACTTTTGTATCTTAACTTACGTTATAGCATAAAACTGAATTTCATACATGTCACTTGGGTAGCCATTAGAGATATTTCTTCAGTAGCCAGTCGATTTCGATAGCTTCAATCCCGAGTTAGACAAACATTTAGGTTAGCCGTGGGTGCGTTGTGCAAAGTAAATTTATACGCCTTTGATACCTGGTATCTGACAAAGCCATCATGAGTAAAACTTCATATTTGGCTAATGCTCCTATCAGTGTTGGGAGCATACGCTGAGAATTTTTCAGGTTTTATAAAATGATGAAGGTTTGACCCTCACGGGCTCTTAGGCTAATACAGTTGTTCTATAATGTTACAGTACCTGGGTGACCGAGCTTAGCTCGATATTTTTAGTAAATCACGTTTTTGGAAATCATATTTAACACGAATTAAATATTGATAAAAAATGAATAATATTTTTCGATTTTACCGACATAGTAATAAAAAATATTTATTTATTTTATAGGCAATCCGACAGCGTTACGTTACAATAGTATGTTACAATATAATGTACAAATATGGCCAAAATAGGATTACACTGATATAAAAAAAATAATCATTATAAAATACTTAACTAGACACTATATTTAAAAAATAATAGAAAGTAATAAAAAGTAAACGGCTATGTTCCGTCCCATCTACTGCCGTTAGAGGTGAGTGTATATGTATATGTATATGAACTGGTTATTTCAATAAAAATCATGAGTGCAATTAGAAAAAAAAAAGGAAAAACATTATCGATCTGAGGACATGGGGATTTGAACCGTGGCCTTCTCGGTCGATCCCGGCCGGCCGATTTCCCATCTGAGCTATTACAACTTTATTGACAATTGCGAAATTTACTTTCATATTCTAACGATATTGTAGCCATTTTTTTATAAAAACCTAAAAACACGGATAAAACGACATTTTCTAAAAATGAATCCTAGCTATATCTATTTATCGCCCCCGAAATCCCCTGCATACTAAATTTCATGAAAATCGTTGGAGCCGTTTCCGAGATACAGATTATATATATACAAAAATTGCTCGTTTAATAGTATTAGATAGATACGAAAATAAATACAATTTTAAAAAAAGCTTAATATCATTTAAATCGTAATAAAAAAATGCGAACTCAATTGATTGAAAAATTACTAACAAATTCTTTATCCTTTATTATTCTATTTAGGAATATTCATCACTCATCACCATCACTTCAGCCTATCGCAATCCACTGCTAGACATAGACCTACACAAGTTCGCGCAAAAAATGGCGTGAACTAATGTGTGTTGCCTATAGTCACCATGCTGGGCAGGCGGGTTGGTGACCACAGGGCTGGCTTTGTCGCACCGAAGACGCTGCTGCTCGTCTTCGATATTTAGTGTATAAACCAGCAGTTGAATGGTTATCCCGCCATCCGTCGGCTTTTTAAGTTTCAAGGTGGTAGTGGAACTGTGTTATCCCTTACTCGCCTCTTACGACAGCCACGCGAAGAGAGGGACCTATATCCTTTACTGCCACAGCAGGAATTAAGAATATTATCACTACCTAAATTAATATCTCGATATAAGATTATTTTATTAAGTTCACTGAAAATAAAAGATGCTCTCACAGCTTAAAGTTAAAACACGGCACATTCTATTAATTCTATCAATACTTCGGTAGCGGATTTGTAAAGAAACACACAACAATTGGAGCATTGTCAGCCACAGGTATGAAATAAAACAAAGACGTTTCTACAAGTAGCGTGACCAACGGAGTGCTATGAATGTATAATTAGGACAGTTAGACGGGGACACCCTTAGAACAGTTAACGGAATAGCTGCCATTATTCAGAAGGACCATAGAATCGACATAAAACATGGGAATTGTAAATTTAGAAGGGTTAGTTTAACCTACTGGCCAAACTTTATGGTGACAGTAATTCAAAAAGTGTTAGATGTTAGGCGAAACTAAGATGGCGTTATGAAAATTTATTATTATTATTAAAACAAAGTGAACTGTGGCGAAGAAGGAAGAGTGGAATAAATTCTTTGAATTTAAAGATTTTGCACACTTTTTATTATAAATTAACAGGTATTGTCGTTTTGGTTACAGTCGTGTTTCTGAGGTTTTTTTTAGTTACTTTCTTTGTATATTTCTATATGAATAGAATTTTAAAATGACTGTATATATTTAAATGTACAAAAAATTACTTTCTAAAACATTTTATTCTATTTTAGCGTTTAAATATGTCGGTAGATGTAAAAAGGGAAGTCTATAATGCAAATACCTTTTTGTTGATGAATTTAAAAAATATCATATATATTTACACAATTGGGAAAAGTGTTAATTTTAACAACTAAAGTGAACAAAATCAGCTTATAAGCGAACAACTGCTGAATATTATGTCTATGATTACAATTTTGAACGACTCTCCGAGGCATGGTTGACACAAAGACCCAGAATACCCGTAGATTCAAACTAGAAACAATTTTTAACCGACTTTAAAAAAAGAAGGAGGTTATAGGAGATATCCCAGGGGTGGTACCATGATAAGGAAATCAGGATCTGATGATGGAATCCTAGAGAAATCGAGGGAACCCTCGAAAATCGTAGTGACGACAAGTGCTTTTTTAAATTTTTTTTCGTCAACTTACGTTGTATTACTTGTCTATGTAATTGAAGTCGGTTTTTTTTCGTTTGCGAGCAAACACAATTATTTTGTACAAATACAAATGTCTATCTACCCCGAATGGTAATCTAACCCACGACCGCAGGCTTTCGCTCGCATTGTCATTTTAGAACGGTTGCATTTTTCAAAAAACAGACTATCAAAGCATGTAATATTTGTAAACTCTCAAAAAGCATCTAAACAATGCGACCTACAACAATTTATTGCGTCTCGTGGTACGTAAAAAAATGCCTTAGAACAGTTTTACAAATGTTCCCGTACACTACGTCCTTCTCTAATTTACGACGCAGCGGGCTCACTGTGTGGTGTTTCGGTCCGCTATTTCGAAGAAAAAAAATCTTTTAACAATTTTTTCGTAAAACAACGAGCGCACACTATTGCATGAGACTCGACTGTATTTCTCGAAATTCCTTTCAAATTCAATATCCTTTAGTTAGGTAGCTGGGTTTAAATCATAATATAACGGTGACTAAGCGTTTATTTTTGTTATTTCAATTGTTTTTGGTATTCACTTGGTCGTGACGTCTTTGTTGTCACTTACAAGAGAAACGGGAACGAATTATTTGATTAATTGAGTACACTTGCATAGTTTAGGTAACCAGAGATATGTACGTAATGGATTGGAGTTATTTAAGAGAAAGGATATGCTGGAAAAAAAGCGAGTGAATTGTAAAAGAGAACAAAAAGAAAGTCCAGGATTATTTCATAAAGCAGGTTCTAAAACTTTTGGTTTAAATAACAATCTAGTAATTTCTAGTCAATTTACATTATAGGTATATTTTAGAGTTCTTAAATTTTTTTAGCTCTTAAAAAATATTTTACTCCCTGACAGTGTTTTTAATTGGCAACACTATAAAAAATGTGTTTTCGATTTCGTTTCTCGCAACAAACTTTCATTTCGTGTATTTGTTCTTTAATATTCAGTATATCTTTGTGATTGAAGGAGTGGAGATCGCGTCTTGGGAAACGCAGTGTGGGACGTCCTCCGGCCCGTTGGACTGACGACCTACTACTACTACCTACCTACTACTACCTATCTACTACTACGTAGATTGCCGGGGTAGGCTAGATGAGGATTGCGGAAAGCAGGGATATATGGCGCGAACTTGGGGAGACCTATGTCATTGCTATTGATTTTATATGATTGACTAAAACTTCACTCATTATAATAGTTCGATGTAATAAAAATAAATAAATAAATATCTTATAACATGCACTCACAATCGTCTGTTCCTATAATAAGCAACTTAATTTTTTTATAAATATACATAGAAATAATACATATATAAATAAAAATATTACACCGAGACCCAGGCGGGAATCGAACCCACAACCCGCGGAACAGAAAGCAGGGTCATTACAAACTGCGCCAATGAGCTAGAAAAAAGATTAATTAAACGTAATATTTTCTAATATTTTTAAAACCGTGATGACGAAGATCAAAAGATCATCTTAATTCGCAGAATTTTTAACGGCAAATTCTCAATTTTTACAAAATATAGTGTACAGGTATATTTTAATGAATGAGACATTGCAGTCATTTAATATTTTTTCAAATCTACAAATTCTTGTATCTACTGATTTTTGTTTTACTTTTACTCGATTCTCGGTATTGACATCACTTGGAATGATATGGAATTCACAGCACAAAACGTTACTTTTTAGCAATAATTCATATCATTTCTCAGCTAACGGCACCCCGTGATTCTTTCTTTTTCAGGACATCCGCCCACCTGGTTGGCGGTCTGCCCACGCTGAGTTCCCCATTGTGCTGTCGCCGTATTAGCTGAATGGAACCCCAATATCCACTATACTTTGAACTGTGTGGCCCGCACATTAACACGTCAGTTTTGCGACCCGTTAAGCTAAGTCGTCGATCTTCGTAAATCAACTCTAATATCAGTATCTTAAAAAGTCTTTTGCTTTGTCCGTCTTAATGACCTAAAACCTTCGACTAGCTTCAAAACAATGCCGTCATTGATAAAGTGCACTGCACTGCAATAATCGGATTTTGGAATTTAGGCTATACGTAATATTAAACTATCTTAGATTCGGCTTTTAACTTTTTAATAGTTTTAGGAAACTAGAACCTAGAATATGTAGTGTATATATGTATATATGGAAGATATGTCCTAGGTTCATACTCATTGACTATATGAAGGATAGTTACATTATATATCTGTGTAATAAGGTTAAAAATTATATTTCATTATTATTGTTTTACTTAAGTAATTAAATATCTTGTATGGATCGTTTTAAATTGTATTCGATTATACTACAAGTATTAAAGGGCAATCATCATGACGGTGACAAGAATATGTGTTAGGCAATAAGAGAGACATTCGACAGTAAATATCAACCAAAAGGTATCGCTTCAGCCTGTAATATCCTACTACTGGGCATAGGCCTCTTTCCCCATGTAGGAGAAGGATCAGAGCTTAATCCACCACGCTGCTCCAATGCGGGTTGGCGGATATATTGCCTACTATAAGAACTACTATAAGTATCGCTATCAGGTGTGCATGATAACAATCGGGACCAACGGCTTAACGTGCTCTCCGAGACACGGTGGGGAGACCCACAAAGACTGCACAAACACCCAGACCACGGCAAACACCTGTATGGCCAATACAAAAGTTTGTCGCGTGCGGGGATCGAACTCGCAACCGCCAGCGCAATAGGCACAATCCATGGTTGTAACCGTTGCGCTAACCAACCAAAAGGTATATAATATATTAATTATTATTAATAAATTTTTTCGTTAATCATAGTCCCTGAAACATAATTAAACAAAATATGATTTATGTAGGCTTAATCGGTTGTTTCTAAAAATTTTTCTTAATTATAATATTATAATTTGATGACGCTTTCTCTATTAATATTAAATATGAATTTTTGATTTGGAAATTATACAGGTGACCCTCTTTCAAATATGTTAAATATGAAGATGTTTGACGGATCACGCGCTTGTTAAAAGTTCAGTGTATTTCGGACGGTTAAAAATCTGTTTATATGTATAAGTGTGTTAATTGTGCAATGAAGTGTTTTAATACAAGATTTTGTCACATTTATTCACAGAATATGTTTTACATATTAAGAAAGTGGGCTCTTATGTATATTACAGGTAGATTTTTTTTATGGGAGGTTAAATTTTTATTATTTCTGACTCTACCTTAATTCCGGTGCTGCGGGAAGTGTACTCATGCTCCGTTCTGCGACTATCACGCGTTATTTTCCAACAAATTTACGTAAAAACGAACTTTTTAGTAAGATCAAAATACGATACGAACTGACCTTTAACGACTGACAAATAGACACTTTAAAACAAAATAACGCATCAGACATAATATTCTAATAAAATTAGTAACATTGCGTGCTAGAATATAGGTATAGAAATTCGAAAAATACCCAAAACCGAATCGGAGCATCCCATTGTCCACGTGGTCTTGGTCTGTCCTACCCCTAGAGTGTTTTTTTTAAGCCGGAGGGGGAGGGAGGGCAGCCCTCGCCCGCCGTGCGAAAGCGCGTGAACGAATGCGTAGAGGAGTGGCTGAGCCTCCGCTTCGGAACGGAGCGTTGTTTCGCACGCAAGGGCGGAAGGGATGCACTTTTTTTGAAATTATATTGACCCTTGGGTGTTGTAAGAGGCGACTAAGGGATAACATAGTTCCGCTATCACCTTAGAACTTAAAAAGCCGACCGATGGCGAGATAACTATCTAACTGTTAGGTTTGAAATACACAGACTAAAGACGGGCAGATACACTGTGCGACATATGGTCACCAACCCGCCTGCCCAGCGTGGTGACTATGGATAAACATGAGTTCACTCCATTTTTCGCGCGAACTTGTGGAGGCCTATGTCCAGCAGTGGACTGTATTAGGCTGAAGTGATTTGAAATTATTTTAAATAAATTAGATTTTTAATTCACCCAGTTACCCCCACATCTCTTACGTAATTCATTGCCAAGCTTTCATTCGGAACTAATCTTCAATTTAAAATAGTGCCGAATACTAACTAGGTTCAAGGAACGGTCACGTCGGTTTAATAAAAGTAAATTATAATCAGCGACGGGAAAATTAACTTGTATAATATGATTTAAAAAAAAAATCCAGAAATTTCTATCATCAAAATTATTTATCATTAAATTTTTTTCCAGAAATTTCTATCACCTAAAATTATCACATTTTTTTTGATAATTTTATTATTAAAAAAATATGTGCTATTTAAAGTTAGTAAGTTTTTATCTCGGAATATGTTTTGTTTTGATAGGTGTTTATATTTTTAACTCTGCGTATTCCTGAAAAGTGTCTTAGGCGAGAGTATCTGTCTTTGGAGAAAACACTTTTCTAAATCGTCTGCAACAGACGGACTAAGGCCAATGAATGAATTTTATTTTTATAACAATACAGCACATTTAAAACTATTAAACATTGATTTTTAAATTTACATTAAAACAAAAATGTCTAAATTTTCAATAATTAAAATCAATGTCAACCAACAATACATAGAACTTAATACTTCTGACATTTCTTTGAGCACAACCATTTAAAAAAAATTAGTATATATTGTCCAGATCAGTACAAATGGAAAAAGTTAAGTTACATGGATACTTACATATATTTCATGAAAAAAAAAAGATTCGTTCAAAAATCGCAAGGCCGAAAAAAGATCTTGATTGAAATTTCAGAGCAGATGGACTAGGGGAGCAATCTTACAGAAAATCACAGCCAAATAACATTGCTCCTCAAGAAGTGTTGTATTCCTCTGATGAGCTTAGTAGTCAGAGTACATGTGGAGGGTTTTTTTTTATACAACTATGTCGACAAACAAGCGTACGGCTCACATGATGGTAAGCGATTGCCGTAGCATATAGACGCCTGCTACACCAGAAGTGTCCACCACAAGCGCGTTGCCCCTACCCCTGAGCCTCCCCAGGAGCTCTCAATCTTATTCACCACGGAACACAAAACTGCTTCAAAGCAGTAGTATTTAGCTGTGATCTTCTGTAAGGTCGAGGAACTTCCACCGGTCGGGCTGCTTCAGATTTTGAGCGGGATATTTTCTGCTGTGCCCTACATCAGTTATCTCTCAGCCGAGAGATCATCTTCTTTTTCAAGTTAGTTTTTCTTAAGTCTTCTTCTCTTCTCTGAAGTTTGTGATGGAGTAGCAGACCCCATCACATTCGTCCAGTGACGTGTTAATCTCTCTCAAGCTGAAAGTTTTATATTATTCATGACCACGAGTAATCTATTAATACTATTTGACTTACCATCTCCTTAAATTTCCATAAAATAAAAGAATAAATTTGGTCGAAGTCTGTGACACCTAAAATAATCATAATTATGTATACATACACCTATGTACATATGTATATTAAGCAATTTCAAACATTTATTTCAATCGTATTACGTATTCGTATAAATAATATAAGATAATAAGATTCTTGTTATTTTCAGTTATATCCAGGGCGATAGCCTGAAAATTTCAGTCAATGAACCCGCCAAAAGTTTAATGAGACGTCGTTACAGGCATTGATGTAATACTAACGGATATTGTCGTATAAATGAAAGCTATTTTTGTAGACGTCTTTTGAATTTAATTTCTGATTAAAACTTAAGTAGGTTTTATTTAATAAAAAAAGATTAATTAGTTATTGTAAAAAGTTTTACAAATACTTTTTTAGTTCGCAAAAATAAGTACATCATTATTATTATTTTTGTATTACTTTCGACAACAGTATGAAAACAGTATAAAGATGAAAATAGTATAAAGATGTCTATAATTTTAAAAAATTATTAATAGATATAATTAGAGCATAAAAAATTTATGGTTTTAACTAAAAAAAACTTAGTATGTGATCGCACCGTCATCTACCGGACATAATTGTAAATCAACACCGACCCTGGAAATTAATCGAATTTGATCAAAACGTTTAGCAGTACTGTGATGAATATACAAACAGAAAGAATTGTGTAGTAATTTAAGATACGATTACATTGGATATATTATGGCAATGTGGACATTATATCTTGTTCACGCAATCATAAGTGAACGAACCGTCTTATCAAACTCATTTGTCATCTCGTACCTATCGCCGTCCCGCTCACACTCACACATATAGCGTACCGAAGGAACGGGAGGTAATATAAAAATTCCGTCACGTAGTATATGAGAGCTAGCCAAAATTGTGGATGCGCTAGTGGTCGCTGACCTTACTGCAAGCGGAGGAGTCAAATTTCTTGTCCTAAGTATTAAGACAATATTTTATTTTGTATATTTATATATGTACCCGTGTACTTCTCATTGGAAAGCAAAAATTACTCCATGAATTCAACTCTGTGACTTATTTTTAAATGTAAATAATCAACTTTAAACCTACATTTAATTAAACATACTTATCATATTACGATTTGAATCAAGACGTTTATAGGTAAGTAACACATCTTTTAGATTGTTTCTAATCACATATATTATGATTATACTTAAGATTATTACTTGAGCTGGGTGGCTATGGCACTAAAGAATATAGCCACCCCCTATCTTCCCGTGAGTGTCGTAAGAGGCGACAAGTACAGTTCCACTACCACCTTGGAACTTAAAAAGCCGACCGATGGCGGGATAACCATCCAACTGTTGCCTTTGAAATACACAGGGCGAAGACGGGCAGCAGCGTCTTCGGTGCGTCTTCGGTCACCAGCCCACCTGCCCAGCGTAGTGACTATGGGCAACACACATGATATCACACAATTTTTGGCGCGAGCTTGTGGAGGCTTATGTCCAGTAGTGGAATGCGATAGGCTGAAGTGGTGGCGATGATGACTCTAATACTTTACATGTTTTTTTTTTTAAATTAAAAAATAAAAAATCTAATATTCTCAGGTTCTAGATGCCTAATGGCCGCTAGTATTCCAGAGTTCCATAATACAGGGTCAGCAACTACGTATCTTGAATGTACTCATATACTACTACATATATTTCGTTAACCTACCTACGCAACATATATATTAAGTATCAGTAGATTGTGTATTTATGTAGGTACATACATATACTGTACATAAAACAAGGGAAGAAATCATCATTACAGCCTATACAGTCCACTGCTGGACATAGGCCTCCACAAGTTTACGCCAAAAATAACGTGAACTCATGTGTTTTGCCCATAGTCACCACGCTGGGCAGGCGGGTTGGTGACCGCAGTACTGGCTTTGTCGCACCGAAGACGCTGCTGCCCGTCTTCGGCCTGTGTATTTCAAAGCCAGCAATTGGATGGTTATCCCGCCATCGGTTGGCTTCTTAAGTTCCAAGGTGGTTGTGGAACCTTGTTATCCCTTAGTCGCCTCTTACGACACCCACGGGAAGAGAGGGGGTGGCTAAATTCTTTAGTGCCGTAGCCACACAGCACAGGGAAGAAATATAAACCTTTAAATATATCCTCTTGTTGATGACAGGTAAGGTAAGTTTTGTAAATCAGTAATCATTTGTAAAGTGGTTAACACACAGCATCTTGACTAGAAGTGCAGGTAACCACTAGCTTAGGACGTCTTCCGTATATAAAATTGCATAAATTTTCGTTGCTCTAAAAACATAAAAAAAAAATATCCTGGATTTTCCTTGAAAACTGAATTTGTTTATTTGTTGTTCTTTGAAGTTGAAATCGAAATATTTAGTTCAAATTTAACATGATTTTTTTAATTTATTTCATTTACATATTTTGTTATTAACCGACTTCAGAAAAGGAGCAGCTTACTCAATTCGACCGTATATATATTTTTTCCGTCGTTCATGAACCGATTTTGATCATTCTTTTTTTGTTGGAAAGGAGATATCCCTAGTTTGGTACCATGATATGGATACCAGGATCTGATGATGGGATCCCAGAGAAATCGAGGGAGACTCTCGAAAATTCGCATAACTTGTGTGTGTACTGATTTTGATAATTTTAAATTTAATCGAAAGCCGATGTTTATCATGTGGTCACATTTAAATTTCATTGAGATCTGATTACAACTTTTGGAGTAATCTTTGATAATGCGTATTTACTTGACTATTTTTTCGTCTACCTACGTTGTATTTACTTGTCGATATAATTGAAGTCGGTTTTTCTTCGTTTGCCTGCAAACACAATTATAATATGTGGCTTAGATTTTACACTTTTTTTTTATCCTTAGAAGTTTTTTGGGGGCAGTTATATTAATAATAAAGATATTATTAAGGACATCATATGCATACGAAGACATATTCTTACCTTAGATACCTTTGCGTTTATCTGTAGCGTATCACCATTAGCGATAAGACCGCTTTGTGAATCTTTTACAGTACTTATTATTAAATTATTTATTATTAATAATAACAATATAAATACGTAAAAGAAGAATTGGCATTTAAAAATTAATTCCACTTTAAAAGTACTAAAAAACGTGACATTACTTGCGTGTTAACACACATTCGATTATTTTCGTACAAAATAATTGCATTGATGGTAGGTCAATAACCGCCCTCGATAGTACTAAAAAAGAATATTTATATTTTTCATGTAATCAGTTGAGGTCAATAACACTAAAATTATGAATCTTTTCAACGATAAAAAATAAATGTAAATTTATCCTTTAAACTTTATTAGATAGTACATTGTATATATGCGATATTTCGTTTTGAACCCGCGTAGAAATAGGTGAAAAGTCGTTGACCAGCCACTAAAGTATTTAGCCATACGAAAATAAACCTAAGCGCTGTATTACAGGGTTCAGTTTCGATTAATTCTATATTTCGGGGTTTCTTTGTTTTTCCATTGACAGTTTGTTGGATTTCGGAAAATTTTGTACATTGATTACTTAATTGTATATGAACTATTGTAGTAACACAATATTTAACTGTACGAGTTATTAAAAACCTATGTTCATGTATCAAACAATTGAATAAAAGTACAAAAATTATTTCAATCAAACTATATTTAAAAAAATATAAAAATTTTAATTTACTAAGTAGCACCAAAAACCTCTGTTAATTATAAAACATTGAACACACTATATAAGCTATTAATTTATAAACTATTTGATATGTGAAAACCTAGAAACCTTTCATAAAATTATAGGTTTTATTTGACTTGTCTTTAAATAAACAGTCAATATTATTAAATTTATAAGTTGATTCTAATATTTAAATACTGAAACTTTACTTTTTGTTATTTCATTTATTTCACCCGTTCTATTAGGTTATATAGTCTGTGTAAGTCTGAGTCATCATGAAGGCGCACGGAAATCTTTTTTTGAATTGTAGTATACTCGTAATGACTTGACCAGACATTTGCACTAAAAGTACAGAGAGCTGATAGCCAAAGCATTGCGTGTGATGTAAGCTTTAGCTCTACTGTTTTGCTACGATAAATCGTAGCGTACTAATTCATAGCTTACATTCGTTCTTAATAATAAAGTTTTAGAATAGTAAAGAATTTTTATAATGAAATCAGCTGTTTTAAAGTCTATAACAAATCATTTTTTTTAAATGAAACTTCTGTAGGCGCATGAGGGTAAATTTTTTACGGATGAAACGGCAACGTTTTTGTTAGACTTAAAAATTAGTTTGCCTAAGAAGTTTCACTTCTGACATCTGTACTTTGTACGAACACACATTTTTTTTAAATTAATATAGATTTTGTAGTTTTTTATTTTTATATAAACTCAGTAAGCACTATTTACAGATTTACTTTCACCTTAAAGTAACCTGATTGAAAAAAAAATCTGGTTAACGTCCCATTGCTAGACAAACCGCTTGTGACCATACTGAAAAATGAAATGCATGGGACTTTAAACAGCATGTTTCAGTTCGTTTACTTTTATTTTTACTGAAACTGTTATACACACAAAATGTCTACTTTTCACGCATTATAAAATGACATTGATTTTATTTAATACTAGCTGTGCTCGCGACTTCGTACGCGTGGAATTTAACAAAATAGTTATTTGTTCAGTTCGCAGAGTTACAAAATAAAAAAATTCTAAAATAAAAGTAGCCCAAGTTACTCCTTATTATCAGCTATTTGCCAGTAAAGGTCCCGTCAAAATTGGTCCAGCCGTTTCAGAGATTAGACGGAACAAACAGGCGGTCAGACAGTCAGACAAAAAATTGTAAAAAATGTTATTTTGGTATATGTGCCGTGTATACATCCATATGAATCTAGTAAAACGCGGTTATTTTAATATTACAAGCAGACACTTCAATTTTATTTATTTAAATAGGTATATTTAACAAAAATAAGAGTAATTTTAGTCTGTGGTTGCGTTGAATGAATATTTGAATTGTTTTGTTAGAATTTCCATTAAATAAAACAAATGATGAAATATTAAAAGATACTAAACACTGTAAAAGGAAGTTTTTAGTGTAATAACAAGGCATTTTACAAAAATATGAATAACCATAGAACATGGTAAACAATTGAGTCATATACCCAAATGACTAAATATATTGAAGTAACTTTCCCAATGAGTAAAATTTCACTTGATAGAACTATATGACTGTTTATAAAAGTCCCATCGTACTATTTAGAGTTCGGTATTCGGGAAAATATACCTACATATCTTAGAGCTTTTTTTTCAAATCATAACATTACAACATTACAAAGCCATCCTTTTCTTCACGGTACAGAATAAATTTTCATGACTCGTTGGTTCTCTTAGCGATGCTATCCCCATGTTGAACCTTTCACCTGATGTAAATATGATGATGACAATGCACGTGTTCTGTTCTCCGGGCCATGTTTAAGAAAAAAAAAAAAAAAAAAACTAAATAAATATGTTAAATTATCACATATACAATATATACAATTACAAATATTTGAAGACAAAAATAGCAAAGTTTTATGCGTATTTCCGTTTTTTATCCGTATATATTTGTTTTATTTGCTTGTAACGATCGTCACCAAATACATTTCGCGGGTTCATTGTATTTTATTTTCAGGTTATCGCTCTGGAAACGATAGAAAACAACAAAAACCTTATCATTTTATTTATTCTACATACATGTACGTATATGCACTTGTCGGCAATTTTGAGAGCAGGTTATTGACCGCTTACAGGATAAAACGTAATATGAAAATTTGACATGATCTTTGTCTTCCTCGTGTGACTTTTTAGAGGCCACCTGTTGAGAAACTGTATAAATCTAGGCCCCTAGAGTATCTGCTGACGGGGGCAGACCGCCTACCAGGTGAAATGACGTGAAATGATTTGCACGGAGCCGCTAACTTCAGACAGCGCTGAATGCTAAAGATCGATAAATATAAAGAACGCTAAGAGGCTTTTGTCCCAAAAAAATTCATTTTACCACTTTGCCGGCACGATTAATATAACGATGTATTTTACTATATACAAACTGACACTGACAGACTGACGGATAAAAATGATGTATGTTGGTTTCCTGTTGAATCAATGCAGGAAAATCAAACGTACAAAATGAATTCACTTTCACATTTACCGCATAACAGGTAACGATACTAAAAATTCGAGAAAAAAATTAAGTCGATTTATGAATGAAATTGTAAAATAGTATTAAGAAATATTTATCATGAGTCAGTGTTACGCTTACGTTTCTCAATCGTACGTACACGTAGTGATATCATTCGTTTTGTAAGTGATGGTGAATGTGAGAAGACATAACACGGTGTTAATGACTCATCACAACCGTCAGTGGCGTAGCTGGTGGTAGTAGGGAAAACTGGCCTCACCCAGGCTCAATTTGAGGCTCGCCATGCCAGTAATTATACGATGATTGCTATACAATAATCAAACTAAATACCTATTTAAATATGATAATTCAGCTTGTATCATCCGACCACTGGGTAATAGCCCTCTTTCTTCCTGTAGGAGATGGTTTGGAGCTTAAGCCATCAAACTGCTCCACTGGGAATACACTGAGATATATTTCCTACTATAAGTTACGAACTCATTTACATATTATATTAATTGCGAATGAAGTCACAGGTTAAGATTTTATACACAGGCAATATGCTGTATCAAGTCTATACACAGCACAAATAAAAGATCATTGTGTAATATCACTGTTCTTTCCTCCCTAAACGCACGCTATAAAATATTACTGGTAAAATAATTTTACTAGCCCAAGCAGTGGTTGATTTTAAGATTAGAGTTATAAAAACAGAATGGTAATATGGCTAAGATTTTCATATTGATATTTACTAGCCGATTCATGAAACTCTAAGCTTAGTCTTTTTAATTCTAAGCTGGCTATTTACTATTTCTTGCCTAACGCAGCAACGGCAATGACTACAGCTGTTGTTGTCTACTATTTCGTCATTATAGGCCATAAAATAATGTTGTTTATGTAATTTGATATGTAGTTCAAGAATAAACTGGTTCTTATATGCTACAAAAATGATCTATTCTTTGCATTGGAATACGGGCTTTTAACAGTTGTCTCAACTGCCTGCCTGTTATAAAATACACATTTTTACGAAAATTACGTGGACGGAGGAGTATGAAATTTCCCACACTTACAGTTTGTATAGATGCCAATATTTTTTTCCAATTATGCATAAAAATATATTAAATCAATAAAAAAAAAACATTACACACTTATACCATGTATTTGACACACACACAGATATTATACTCTTTTGTTATTGTCAGTCAAATGAAAAAAAAAAAATTAAAAAATGGTTCTTTATTTATATTATTTTTTGGTTTTTCTTAATTTAAATTTTTAATTATGGTCAAATTTCGACCTCTAGGCGACCACTAGTCATAATAAATACTTCTAGGTAAGTTACTTTTTCATGAAGAAAGAGCTGTTATAACTGGTTTAGTAGAAACATTCTGTCCATTCAAACAAACAAACAAACCTTTCTTTACAGCAATAAATAGTATTATTTGTAACCATTTCAATATTGCTACTCAATCATCTCGTTCAAAAGTATTTTGTAGCAGTTTTTGTACAAAAGATTTACAAGAACTAATCCTCAAAACAATTTGGTGAAAACAATGCAGTGCATAGAAATTTATTTTTGTTTAAACTTTTGTTTATAGATATATAATGGCGATATAATACTTTAATAACTATAAGCCGACCCTATTTAACCATCTTTAGCTTTTTTTCTTCTCTTTATCCCTTTTACTCAAAATAGTGACTTCTCTGCTGCTGTATATTTTAATACCAGCAGTAGCAACGAAACTTCTTTTTTTTCGTATATCACTAGTTCGGCAAACAAGCGTACGGCTCACCTGATGGTAAGAGATTACCGTAGCTTATTGACGCCTGCAACACCAGAAGCATCGGAAGCGCGTTGCCGACCCTATACCCAATCGCCCCCAGGAGCTCTGGTCACCTTACTCACCAACAGGAACACAATACTGCTTGAAAACAGTATTATTTAGCTGTGGTCTTCTGTACGGTCGAGGTACTACCCCAGTTGGACTGCTCCATATTTTGAGCAGGAAATTCCTGCTGTGCCCTACCTCAGTTAAAGTTAACGTTGAGTTTTTTGCTAAAGATAACTTTGCACGTTTCGAATTATCAATGATTTTAACGAATTTTTTTTTATTTTAGAGTTTCAAAAAATATTTTAGCGATATATTAAGTTATAGCAATTTCCCAATTACTATACCTAGGATGGCTTTGTTGGCGTACTAGGAAACCTGCGTTACGGCAAACGTTATGCTATAAATATTAGATACAAATAATCAACTAACATCTGAAAAATCATATACGCTTGATGGATTCGAATCCTAATATTCAAATTCATTATGCCGCTGTTAGAAATTCGACCAATAATGATAGCGTTGTAATCGCATTCAGTGAGTCAACGGCCGATGAAATGATACGTTGGTCGTTCACCTTTCACCTAATTTGCCTAAAAACACGGCCATGAACGGTTGATATAATATTAAGAACGACTTCAATGGATGTCATGTGCGTTATAAATTGGTGACTTTATACGCTTTGTTTAAAGGTTGAGTTCGCAGATTCGTAAGCGATGTTAGTTATTTTTTTATTCATAAACAATTTATGATTTAATTTAAGAACGCATGAAATATTATCGCTTTCGATCGCCCCGGGCTTCCTTTAAGTCTAAATTAAAAATAAATTAAAGAATGATTCATTTTTTATTCGGAAGAATTATTTTATTACAAATCGAGCAAGTTATGAAAAATGCGTGAATTGTATTTATTCTTAAAAAGTATGTCGCACTTTCTAAGCTAGTTTCGTATTTTTAAAAGTCTTTTGTACCTTAAATTGAATTAGTTTTAAAAAGTTCTGTACATACTAACTTTATCTAAGTAAACACAAAAAGTCGAAGGCTAACCCTCTGAACAAAATAGTAAATTTCTTATAGAAAAAAATCTATTAGAACTTTTTATCGGAAACCTTTTGCAAACGACATCACGTGCTATAGCCTATCACTACTATCCCATCTTGCATTTTAATGCCACATAAAATCTAACTGTACGAAAAAAATACCGACATTATGTGGTGGTAGGTCAGCAAACGGTACCACCATTGGCGAGGTAACTGGCACGACGAACTCAGTTTTCGGTATTTGGTCTCGTGTGAAAAAAAATCGAGTTTATTCAAGTACCAGGAGATAATAACCAAGAGAAAGGTTAGCGGAATTTTCGGACTGGTAGAAAGCTTTATGTTTATACACTAGCCGGTGAAACGTATTTTTTTTAACTAAATAAACTAGGTCGTTTGTTGACTTATTGGACGCGAATCATGAGGAGCAATGATCTCGCCGGAGAGGTTAGTGGTATGGCGAGTTGTATACAGGGTTCCGTGGTACAAAGTACGTAAAACAACATATAAGTAAAGCAATACAATTTAGTATTAGATAAAACATCTTATTGTGAGCGGTCTTAGTTATTCATGAAATTCAATCAGAGTTACGATATTAGTCTTCAAATATGAACACCAAACTTCATTTTTCAATTAGTCTAATTTTTATGTATATCATTTTTTGAGATGTATTATATAAATGTATGTTTTGAACCCTAAAGTGATACGCGTGTAAATTACTAATTTTGCCGAGGTAAATGTCCGGATTTTAGTTAGTAGAAAGTTTTATAGACAAACTACGTTTGTAGTATAAGCATGTATGGTATTTTTATATGTATTTCTCTTAAATTGGCAGTATCAGTTAGGTATATGATCTTTATTACTCCTTAGACTGTCTTAGTATGAGTAATCACTAAAAAAGCGTAGCGAAGATATACATATAGCCTTTATTTTGTTGAAATTTTCTATTAAAAATATTTCAAACTTGCTCTGATCCAGCGAAATTCATATCATGATGTTTTTTCATACATAATTATGTCATTTTTTAAATTTTTTCTATAAATAAACCTTTTTTTAACAATAATGAACACAAAAAAAGAATTTTCTTAATTGGTGCTATCGTTGGAAAGTTAAGCGCGAACATACACGTCGGCAATTCATTTTTATTTATAGAGATGGATGTATAAGACATATATTAAAATAAATGATAGGCAATTAAGACTGTCAAAAGATTAACTTTTTGAAACATATGACTAAGTGATAAATTTGCAAAGTAATTACAACCGAACGTTATAATTATGTATTTTAATCACTTAAATATATCATTTAAATTAAACAAAAAAAAAAATGTTAAAAATGAATAAACAATAATTACCAGCAACTAATTGAAACATTTAACGCCGAAATAAAATCATTTGTCAAATTAAGTCATAATTATGTGCTACGGTATTAAAAATGCTAGTTTAAGTTAAAGACATACAATCTATACCGCAATGCGTGGTCTAGCTATTTGCGAAACAAATCATCGTTAATTTTCTAATTATTCCGGTATAATAAGTAGCTGGGGCAACCAGCCTCGATTTTATCAAAGAATAATCATGTTAAGGTAACTTCCCAGTAGAAGATATAAAGTTAAAAATAAATAAAAAATTTAGTTAATAAATTGTTCATACTTTTGGACTAATAATCCCTACTAATATTATAAATGTGAATGTAAGTTTGTTTGTGACGCTTTCACGCAAAAACTACTTAACCGATCATCATGAAAATTTGTACACATATTTTTGGAGGTATTAGAAGTCACATAGGAAATTTTTTACTAAAATAAATTCAATGCGAACAAAACCGCGGGTCAGAAATAGTTATTTAATTAGGAAGAATAGATAAAAGCTAATTTTACATATAGGTACAGTCTGTCATTTGACTTTTTCATTTCGTAGAAGAACTTGAGATCAACACTAATTTTTCTTTCACTTCAGCCTAAATTTTTGATATATCTCTTATTCTAGTAAAAAAAAAAAAAAACAATAACAATTTTGTGTATTATTGTAGGTTTTTTTTTTACATTTCATTAAAGAAATTTTAGAATTCTCATACCTACTCAAGTCACATCTATAAACATTTAGTACGGAACTAAATAAATACATAAAAACATAATTGGTGCTGTCAATCCACCTCTTCCTTACATATTAGTCAATATTTCACAAAGATTATACTGAAATATAATATTATAATGAAACAACTTTTTCGGTTTTCAAGAATATTTAAGATTATAAATGCAAAAGAAACTCTGTTACGCTTTCACAGTCAAGCCGCGAAACAATTAGGGTTATTTTGAAACTTGTAGAGGTAAAAAATAAGGAGATGGTGACTTTCTGGTTGAAATTCTCATCGTGTGTGCTAAAAAAATAGCAAAACATATTAAATCTTCGCGTAGTCTATAGCACACACATTTCAACTGAAGCGTTACCATTGATATTCACAAATCATAACACACGAAGCTAAAAAATATCCGGATAACATAGAAAATAAAAGTATCACAGAATTTGCATCGACAACACCTAAAATGTTTTTGTATAATTTCTAACTGCGAAGAGAAAGGAAGTAAAATGGCGATTGTTTTTTTTTTGTATGTATTTATTTAAACAGTTTATTGATCAGCTATATTAAAAATGGTAGGAACAAAAGGACATCATCAAAAGATCTAGTGGCAATCTCTCCAATAGATCTGTATCTGACGCTGCATAAAAACCCCGAGATTTAGGCAGAGATTCAGTTTAATTGTGTTTCTATAATGTAACACGGCTAATAATATTAATTCTGCGTATACGCGTGGTAGTTGTTTCATGCAACTAAAAGTAACACCAACTAAAATAAACTTAAATGTTTTTAACAACAATTAATAACAGAACATCATCAAAGAACGTTTTTTTAGGAAGTTTTTATTACTTATACGAATGAAATGTGTGCTTGTATAAAAAATATACAATTTTAAATTGTATTTAATATTATATAAAAGATAAATTTAATTAATAATTATAATCAATAATTCTTATTTTTTCGTCATCAATGTGTAAATCGAATAACCGATTGGCAAAAATTTAATGAAATCAAAAATAGATAAATATGTTCGATGCCAACTGTCAACGCCTATTAATTAATTAGTAAATAATTGAGCTTTAATAGAAACACCGATTGATTTATGGCGATTAATGAATAATCAATTCACAAACAATTTAAGGCACATTAACAAATTGATAAAGATACAAAAAATTTAATTGCCTCTTTATATTGCAATACTAATTACTTATAATGGATGATAATATTTAGCAAAAAGTATTTAACTGAAATGAACATCAAATAAAATAAACAATAAAAGTTAATTAATTAAAAACACATTAAGAAAACAAAAAAAATAAGCAAAGTGAAAACTAAATAAACCGTATAAAATTGGTGCGAACAAATGATTTAAAGCCATTTAAAAACTCATTAGTAGCCATTAAAAACAAAAATGCAAAAACTATACAAATACTAATAACAAAACCTCTAAAGGGACACCGATACAATCGTTACGTTAATTGTTTACTCCCCGACAATTTTGCACAGTGATTGTTTCTGACTACCTAGAAAAACACTTTCTTTATCTTTATTTCTATAATAATGTACGAAATAAGTAAGTTATTGACTTCATTGAAATTCGTTTCCTATTTAAAAAAAAATCGTCCTTGACTACAAGGGAATTCATAATTTACTATGTTTAATTAATTTAAAACTTGTGATTGCATTTGACGTGATTTTCAATATTATTCTCGTGTAAATTAATATAAAAATACACAAAATAAAGTGAGGTTTCATACCTCACTTTATTTTGTGTATTTTATTTGCCCCAATTTTGGTTAATCCTCAAAATTATTGCCCTTCAAAAATTAGTTTAACTTAATTAAGTGTTTTTTACCCGACTTCAAAACAAGGAGGAGGTTACTCAATTCGACCGTATATATATTTTTATGTATATTCGGGGATAACTCGTCGTTTATAAACCGATTTTGATAATTCTTTTTTTTTTGTTGGAAAGAAGATATCCCTAGTATGGTACCATGATAAGGAAACCAGGATCTGATGATGGGATCTCAGAGAAATCGAGGGAAACTCTCGAAAATCCGCATAACTTTTTACTGTGTGTACCGATTTCGATGATTTTTAATTTAATCGAAAGCCGATGTATATCGTCGATATCTGACTACAACTTTTGGAGTAATCTTTGATAATGCGTGATTATTTTTTCGTCTACCTACGTTGTGTTACTTGTCGATATAATTTAAGTCGGTTTTTCTTCGTTCGCCTGCAAACACAATTATTTTCATTTATATTAGAAAATCATTGCGGACTAAGCCAATCATCTTTAATATGATATAAAGAAGGCCTTAGCCCAGCTGTAAGACAGTTTTTATATAAATTCACAATAGTTGCATCATTCAATAAAAACTGTAACAACGGGTAAAACCGCATGTGACGTCCAGTTTCCAATATATACTATCAGATGACGCAGTGTAAACATTTGTTGTCTGAATTTTTTTCAAGTTTTATACATTTATAAATTCTATGTAATCGATTTGTTTACATAACACGTCATCAATACATATAATAAAAATGTAACGGGTCGCTGTCTGTACATTTAAGATATATGAGAAAAAATATTATTGAGACCTATTATCAACGAAAATAGCACCCAAAACAATAATTGTCAGAATTTTTGTCTGTTTGTCTCTACGTTTGTCTACGCTAATCTCAGAAACAGCTAATCCGATTTAGATGTGGTTTATATTAATATATTGTGACAAGCTTAGCTTAACATTTAATGTTTATTTCGTGTCAATTAGTTTATAGAAAAGTTATGCCAATTTAAAGAATCACGTTGAACATGTAAAGTCACTATTCCACGCTGACGAAGACAGCTTGTATAAAATAAATATACAGTTAAAAGTCTCTGTAGGTGAATGTATAAAGTTATTATTAATGATTAGCTGTTCCCGCGACTTCGTCCACGTGAAATTTTACAAAAAAGTTATTCTTCAGTTCGCAGAGTAATACATTCCTAAAATAATAGTCTAAGTTACTCCTTACTACATCAGCTATCTGCCAGTGAAAGTCCCGTTAAAATCGGTCCAGCCATTTCAGAGATTAGCCGGAACAAACAGAGAGACAGACAGACAGACAAAAATTGTAAAAAATGTTATTTTGGTTTGTGTACTGTGTATACATCTATGTGGCGATAGATGTCGCCACATGCATATAGTAAAAAGCGGTTATTTTAATATTACAAACAGACACTGCAATTTTATTTATTAGTATAGATTTGAATACGAGTGTTACTTATTTTAATATAATCTACTATTCTACTCTTCCTCTTTTTTAAAAATATGCTTGGATCAGTTTCTGATTTTGAGCATCTATAGCTAGCTCCTGTTCTTTTGACTTGGGCTTGCAATAAAGCATTACTTAGTTTTATTTTTTATAAAAGGTAAGAGATTGTTTACTTGAAACTTATTTTTAGGATGTTAAGAACCAATTACAAAACATTTTTTTCTAGTAATCGCATTACTATATTAATTGGTCATACAAGTTAGAGTTTCGATAATAATTAATAATTAAGAAGATATCAATTAAGACAAGAATTAAAAATTAATACAGACGAAATTACGCGGGCCGCTTAGTACCCTAACTAAACTTCCACTGAATCATGACATCGATAACGGACATATTTTTTCGTTAGTAGGTATTAAAATAACGACATGGTATTTATATCTATTTGTAGAATTCGATTTAGACCCTGACATTATTCTTGTGTATTCTATTTCTGTAATTCCCATTGTAAATGAACGCACATAAATATTGTAAAACCGTGACGAATTGTGTATGTTAGTTCGAGGAATTATTTGTAGCTATTTTTTATTTGTGTCAGTTTCCTATGATTCAATATCTATGTACCTTATATTATGTGCATGAAAATATCTATTTCGCCATAATATGATTACACACTCTTATCGAACGAAAAAAAAAAAATCAAAAAAAATCATTTATAAAGAAAAACAACAAAAATAACAGAAAGTTAAGGTAGCAATCATCTTAACATTAGGTACATTACAAACTTAGGTAATGTACTCAGTGTTATAAGCAACCTTGACTTAGTCAAAATATTTAATGAACATTAAATCCTAATGTCTCGGTAGACATTTACTTCCTGTTATATCCTAGGCTTTATTAAATATTACAATAAATTAAATAAGGTAATGTCTCTAGTATAGGCCGAGAGATGTATGCACCTAGTATGTCTACTAGCTTTTTTACATATATAATTAAATATTAACATAGAAAAAAAATATATTAATATGATTCATATATTCTATAAAACGAGAAGATTATCATGTTTATTATTGGTCAATTTCGGCACTGTTATAACCGCCATGATTACGAATGCAATCACGAGTCATACCGGTTTACTTAAAAAATCATAATAGGTATGTAACACGATTAGTGACTGTGAAATTTTAAGCCCAATGTATCTTATCTTACTGAATATAAACCAAAATTTTACCTGGAAGATAACAGCTAATTTGGATATAAGGCCGCCCGTTGCATGTAACGTGGTTTAGTACATAAAACCCTAATAGTATATTTTGCGTCTATTGCAACTTATACAATTGTGTACTACTTTTTTGTACCAAACTGACTCTGCAAACTTTGTAACGCCCTATTTTTTAAGTAAAACTTTATTACGCACGATTGACTTGGAGAGTAAGCTGATGAATGCGTAACGAGAGCGTTACGAAAAGTGTGATCAGGCGAGGCGAACGGAAGTTGAGAGGGAAATATATAATTGTGAAGATGGCAAAAGAGTGAGTTATGTTTCGTAATTTTTACTTCAGTCGTGTGGTCTAAAGCACACTCGTTATTTTTTAATAGAATATATGATTTTATTTTTAATTTTTTACTGGTTCTGACAATTACGAAAACAAGTACAAAAAACCGCTTTTGTGTATTCGTTCGGAAGTTACGCATGTACATACATTTCGGCGATATATTTTCATTTTTATAGAAGATTTGTGCATTGTATTTTTAGTAGTAAATAGAAAATCTAAAAATAAACAAATAAATGCTTCAACTACTACTCTAACTATTCTACTTTTTCTAATTAGCTACTAGCGTGTCACTTTTTACATCTTTATGATAATACAAAGTAATATTTCTGCATGTATGTAGATCTATAAACGTTACGTCCCGCACACTTCCTGTATATTAAACAGTATGATTAGCTTAAGTGGTACACGTGCTGTGTAATTCATAGAACAGAGAACATTGTAAAACTGAAAGGAAAGCATTATCAACAATTACTTAATAAAACGTATTATAGGAACTGAATGAGTAACTACGTTTCACTTCCTCGCTCGACATTGACTCTGTGTATGTTTCTGTGATTGATATACTTTGGAACAAAATACAAACTTGTATGTTTTTGAGTCGAGTAAATAACCGAGGAAATTAAGAATTATGAAGAAAAACGTTTTTCAATGAAATATGAAGTATGATTAAACCTTAAACACTATTAATGTCATCATCATCATCATCATCATTTCAGCCTATTGCAGTCCACTACTGGACATAGGCCTCTACAAGTTCGCGCCAAAAATGGCGTGAACTCATGTGTTTTACCCATAGTCACCACGCTGGGCAGGCGGGTTGGTGACCGCAGGGCTGGCTTTGTCGCACCGAAAACGCTGCTGCCCGTGTTTGGTCTGTGTATTTCAAAGCCAGCAGTTGGATGGTTATCTCGCCATGGGTCGGCTTTTTAAGTTTCAAGGTAGAAGTGGAACCGTGTTATCCTATTAATGTAAGTACATATATTTATTTTTAATCTAAAATAATATAACTTTGCTAAACAATGCTTTGTCGTTTAAATACTCTGAATCAAACTAAAAAAATATTAAAACTGAATATTAGACTAAGTGATATCAGTGATTTGTTATAGTAACACTAAATAACAACGCTCTTTTTATTTAAAAACATCTCATTCCATATCTTATGTTTCTTTTGTTCTATGATATTATGAGCAGTTATTTAACCCTGATAAATATTATGGTCTGTCGTAGTTTTCTTTAGAATTTCTTTGCCTAAAACTTATGACATCTGTTAGTATAAGTGATATGGTATAGCCATACTTTTGTATAAAGTTTTCTTAGGGAAATGATATCAAAAATAAATTCGACACATACACATATACAACAAAAAAATATAAATACCTGTAATATGTGTTAATCCTTCAAGATGGCGCTTGTCCTAACGGATAATAAATTCAAATGAACTAGTTTTGCTATTTCTATCATTATTTGACAATTTATGGTAGCTAGCGATTTTCACAGATTTATCTTAACATATGTTGATATGTAGATATTTTAAACATAAAACATTTATAAATGTTTATATAGCTACGACTAACTGTATATTTGTTGTATATCGAGTAGGTCTAGAATTTTATTTATTTTAATATTAGTCGACATCATAGTTTAAATCACCTTATTACCAGATCATTGCTCTATTCATGTCTTTAACAACGTTAATTTTTTTAATTTAATAATATAACTAAATATTTGATACATATCAAGTGGTCCAATCTTTAAGAAGAATGAACTAATGCCTATATTTTTTAGCAACAAGCGACTAATCTAATATATAAAATTCTCGTTGTTTGTAGTTAAACTCCTCCGAAGCGGCTTGACCGATTCTCACGAAATTTTGTGTACATATTGGGTAGGTCTGAGAATCGAACAACATCTATTTTTCATCCCCCTACTTTATGAGGGGTGGTGGGCGGGGGATTATGATTGGTTATTACCATATATGGCAAAACAACGTTTACGGGGTCAGCTAGTATTCATATAAGTTTCCTTTAGAATTGCGTGATTGAAGGTAGCAACAAACTTAGATCTAAAAATTACTATCAGCGCCATCTATTGTGAAAGTGTCGCACTTCTAAGTATTGTAGGTACTTGCGTACAAATGGGCTACGATAAAACAACTGTTGGTATCAATACAGCCCAGATTCTCGGCCCCTATCTGTGTGTAATGTATATATTTATTTATACATATATGTATATATTTATTTATATATGTATATATACATCTAGGTCGACAAACAAGCATACGGTTCACGTGATGTTAAGCGATTACCGTAGCTTGTTAACATCTGCAACACCAGAAGCATCGCAAGTGTGTTGCCGACCTATTCCCTATCCACTCCCCCCAGGAGCTCTGGTCTAGAACACCAAAAGTATTACAAACGCGTTGCCGATTCTACTCCCCAATTAAGGGGGGAGGGGTTGTAGGTACAATATGAATGCTGAATAACTGAAACAAATAATTATTATGACTTTTTTAATATGAGTTTGAATTCGTAGTAAACAAAATAAGCCTGTACTATATCTAAATTCATATCAAACTATTCACACCAACAATAACAATAAAGTATTTGCAAAATCTAGAAGAAGAAGAAAGAAGAAATATACTTTATTGTGCATATTACAAGCTAACATACATAGGTATCTGTAAAAATAAAACTTACTGTACGAGAAATAACTGCGAGTAAAAACAGGCGAGAAATTTAATTTTTTCGAATTCACAGACAGCCTGGAAACAACACAATGGCGCTGTATCATCTTCTAAGTACGTAATCAAGACGGGGCATGTCATATCAATATGGTACAGAAACACTACATGGTAGCTTTATATCTTTATATATATCAAATATCGACATATATCATATGGTTGTGGCCTTAAGGATGAGCTATTTCAGTACTTACATAACCGAGTAATTGTACTCACTCATTGTACATTCTACTGTCTTGTTATTTAGATACAATCTCCTCGGCTCGTGAATTGATATTGCGAATCAGATGCTACAATTATGAGGTTATTGACTTTGTCTCTGATAAAGTTAATGTCCAAAGGCAAGGGTCATCACTTCCCATCAAGATCATATGACATCATCTGCATTTTATTCATCTTATTATGCCTATTTTAGTTGGGTGGTCCAGAGAGACATAAGTGATTTCAAGTTCTGTTTTTCCACACGCATACTAAGATCTCCTAATAGATAAAAAAAATATTGTGCTAAAGTTTTTAAGGGAAATCCTGTAAACAATTTGTTTTTTTTAGAATTAAAAAAAAATAATAAATTAAGAATAATGAGAATCTGATTGTCTGGCGCCCTAAGGAGGAAATGTTGACTTTATTTAATTTTGTAGTGTTTTATAGGCTGTCTTATTAATTTATTTTTATTGGAAACATAATGATATGTTAATAGTGCTAAAACATAGGATAAACATATGATAAAACAAATTCGATGAAATCGAAGAATATGACATATATCAAACATCAATGTGTATATCTCGTCTGACTTTATTGATATTCTTAAAATCAATAAAGTGTGATATAGGAAACACGCATTCTTTACTGCACGCATATATATGTATCAAACACGCATATATCTTAACAAATTTATTAGATAACTAGCTGTCTCCGCGGCTGCGTCCGCGTGGACTTTAATCAAAACGTTTTTGTTTAGTTAGTAAAGTTAATAGAGTAAGTAGATATAAAATAAATATTTTTCTAAAATAAAAGTAGCCTAAGTTACTCTTTATTACATCAGCTATCTGCCAGTAAAAGTATCGTCAAAACCTGTCCAGCCGTTTCAGAGATTAGCCGGAAGAAACAGACAGACAGACAAAATTGTGAAAAATGTTATTTTGGTATATGTACGGTGTAAAGATCCATATGCATTTAGTAAGAAGCGGTTATTTTAATATTACAAACAGACTTTCTAATTTTATTTATTTGTATAGATAATTCAACATTGGCATATTAGTAATTTGTAATTGTAGCTACGCCATGTGAATGTGAGTATTATAAGATGATATAGGCAGCTAATACCAACCGATATAATTATAGGCTAAATATTTTTGGTCCGACCAAATCCTTTTAGATAAATTAAAAAAAAATCTAATTTTAGTTAATGATATAAAATTAAACTAAGCATACTATTTATGAAATTATTACGAAAAAAGTGCAAAATTTAACAAACTAATCTACAAGGTCTCATCGATTCTGTCCACCGCTCATCCTGATGTTATAAAACCTAATAATGGGTATAACCTTCTCCGAAAAAAAAAAAACTTCAAAGCGACAAAAAAGAATTAAAAATCATACTAATATATTAAGCGTAATATTAGAAAGTTCTAAGGAACAATTCTTCTATTTTTTTACGCCCAGTAGTATACTGTATATTTGATAGATCAGTTTTAGCCACGTATAAATTCTTCTGTGAAGGCAACCGTACCTCGTATGAGCTTGGGAGAGACAAATGTGGTCTGATAAGTAACGGAACGTCGATATTAGCGAGGCCTCGTGACCTAGATCGAGTACCGTTACAGGCATCGAACCTGGACCCCGATGTCATGTCGTATAATGTTTAGAATTATGTACACTGACGCAAGACGCGAGATTATCTGTAGGCTTTGAACGGCTCGAGAATTATTGTATGTAAATTGTTATAGAGAAATTATTTTCTATACTGAATCGTGAATTTAGGAAGATATTTAAAGGATGTTTATTTTTATCTACATTAGTTAAAAGTGATGTAATATTATATTAAAAAGATAAAACGAAATGAAGGCGAAATATAGGCAATACATTTACATTTTAAACCCTATTAAATTTTATCGAATTTAAACACAGTATGTATTTTGAAAATCCTCAAGCCATTTCGCCTACAGAGCCTTCCAGATGTTAATACGTATAAAAATCTTACACACATAATCTAAAAAAAAAAACATAACTCTGCTTTGGTGATGAGATAAAGAGTACTCATAAACAGTACAAATTTAAATTATAGAAAATCGTTGCATTTGTATGAGATTTTATACAAGTGAATAAGGTCAGTTAAAACTTTGAAACAATAACGCTGTGCACAAAACAAATAAATATTTTAATAATACTGAAATAATATGAAGAATAACAGTAAATAGTTGTACATTTTTTTTTAAATTTTTTTTTTGAACACGAGAAATATTCTTATTAATTTAGTAGTAATGTTCTAGTAATACTTGTCTACTGACTACTATAGCTAATGGACAAGTATTTGAGGTACACCTATTTAAAGATTTAAAATATAACTATCGTAAATAAAAGCAAAGTAATGAATTTGAGGACTATACCATAAAATACTGTTACGGAAAAATGTTATAAAAACGAGTACAAAATGTAATCTGATACTTTGTCTCTTTTAACCGTTACTTGTACTCAATTAAAACACCCTTTCTTAGGGATCCATTTGGAGAGCAATAATAGAAACAAAAAAAAAACTACGTTTCAATTTTTTTTTAATACTGTAATTTTTTTTGTCGTTTTAATGAAAAAACATACCTTAACTAAAATAAAAAAATCTATGTTAAAAGTATATGTATGAAATAATAAACTAAACTGTAAACTAATGCTTATGTTCCCCCGAGCTACGCCCACGACAAATATTAATACAAAATAAAAACAATTACTTGCGTTATTAAATATCAACTTAAATTATAAGGTTAATCAACCACTAAAACACCTGAAATATGACGCCTGGAGAGAAATTCTATGATAAGTTTAATCTATTAATCAGAAATAAAAATGCGTGGCGGATTAACTCGTAAATCTTACGTCCTAATAGCAAAAAGAACTTTTTCCAAGCGTTGGTATATGTATAGACATAAATAAACAAAACAGTCCAGTATGTATTATTTACCTTTATACTGTCAAAATAGTACCTATTAACTTGACATTTATAAATATGACCTTCCTAAAACGAATGTTACTTTACCACTCTATACTCAATTTATACAATAAAATGCAACTGGGTTTCTTCACGGAACCCATCACACCGTCATCGCATTATTACACCGCATGCAAAATACCCGTTTTAATGTGAATGCTAAAACCGATATAAATATAATAAATCCGGTATGTAGGTCGGACAGGATGCGATGGGTACCGTTAACTTGACACACTAAACTAATCGCGCTGACGGTTATGTGTACATTAATGGCCACTTTGATGCTAACGTTGTCTATGTAATAGGTCACGTGACAACAACTGGAAGTCGACGTAAATAAAATTAGCTTTCCATACATAGTTGGGGCCATTACGATATCCTTTTAGCTTTGTACTAACAAGTTCTATATAAACTTAGCAACATAATTTCTAACACGTATCAGTTTTAAGTGTTTCTTTTTTTAAATCCTGCTCAACTCAATTCAGCCTATTGCAGTCCATTGCTGGACACAGACATCCCCAAGTTCACGCCAGACATCCCAGTTTTTCGCAATCCTCATCCAGCCTACACCGGCAATCTTACGTAGATTTCCTGTTTTTTAGTCCTATTATTATAGCCTATGCCTTTACGTTTAATTTCATCGTATCTTCATATTAAATTACATTAAAAGAACCTAACGATTGGTAGTAAAATTGTAGCAATTCAACAAAAGAAGACTAATGTTTATCATTTACAAGTTTGTATTGTAACATAAGTCGTTGTAGACTGGCTACCTGTGCGCCACGGTTTCACCAACGTTAATTTTAGAACACAGCCTTCATTCGGATATGAGCTAACGAATCCACATACACTCAAAAACGAAAATAATTTGTCAATTTGAATCAGTAGTTTATGAGATTAGCGTGTTAAAATAAACAAACGGATAAACGCTTCTATATTAATAATATAATATTATATTAATATAGATTAGTAAAGTCACAGTATTTATCGTTCTGCTTACGCTTTTTTAGAACTTGTACGCTCACAGGTGATAATAAATAATCTGTGGACTATTTCATTTATATGCTTACAGTTTTATTTCGTCTACTGATTTTTAATGTTAAGGTCTACAGGTCCAAAACTTCAAACAAGACGTTCTAGAACCCGCAATATTATCTTTTTTTTTAATTTTCCTAAAATATAACCCGCAACTATGTCCTCTTTCATCTTTAAGTCTTTTTTATTTATTAGATGAACTTCATAATCTATTTATTACTTTAAAATCAATTGGTCATTAATAATATTAAAATTATGAATATTCAGATTTTATTTATGTTAAATTTCATTCCTATATAATTAACTCTTATGAAAATATTAATAATTTTCGTCTATGAGACGTAAATATCAAATTGTTTTACCTCAAAATAACCAAATTCGTGTTTTAGTTACAAAATTAACATTCTTTAAAAAATCTTTATGTTTTATTGAAAGAGTTCACATTAAAATTTGTATTGATCACAAAACCGGCGATAAATATCGGCAGAATTATATGCACGGTTGTCGTAGTTACAATGTCTGAAGTGTTCAACAGGATTGTGTCTATAATGTATTAAATTTGATTACTTAACACACCATAGTTTTTGTTTAACTCTTACTTAAACTTACTGACTTACTAACCTTTCCTGGCAACAACAACAATGCAATAAAAAACATTGTTGCAAGGCGCTTAAATGTCTGCAAGAAAGTTGTACGTGTCGATATAATATTACATAGAAACCAATCAGCTGATTGTTAGCAAATACTTCGTAACTAAAAAACAAGTGATGAACCATTGTACTGAAACTACTAACTACTATTAAACACTATAATTCCGACTTAAGTCAATTACTCTCATATTAAACTAAAAATAATTACCCAAATTTAGTAAGCTTAAAAAAAATGATAAATTAAAAAATAATTATATAACCTTTCCAGTTTTTAATAAAATACTAGAATATACTAAATACAGTAATATGAGAGACAACATAGTATTAATAGAAATTCCATAAATATTATGTAGAAAGTACATACCTGTTAGTATTACATATTAGAAGAACGTTTCTAAATTGTTTGTGTACTACGAGAACTTCGATCAAATTATTCAGTGTATAAAACTTATATACAATTCCCAATTCGAAAAATTGTTGTTGATGTTGATTGAAACGATGTTGTATGAAAGAACCAATATACAAAATATTTCTCCAAATTTCTCAACACCGAGAATGTTAACAGTAATTATTAAGAACTTCACTCAATGTATTTATATAGTAAATTGATTTAAAGCCATTTCAAATCTTTTGCAAACGAATAAAAAAAAAATGATTTGATCTATTATATCTCTTATAGATATCATAACAGACCGACACATGACTGAAGTTAATGCGATAACTGCAAAAAAAATTTATCGCCGTTCATACGCGTGATTATATGTATCGTAATTAGCTTACGGCTAAGAAATATATCCAAGTAAGTGTAAGATCCGCAAAGGGTTCTAGTAAACTTCATAATGAACAACGATGTGAAGGGGTTCACTAGAAGCGATAATTGTGGAGCGCTTGGTTAGGATATTAACGTAGATGTCATGATTTATTGATCTAAGTACATATAAATTGCATTATCACGAAATATTAATTAATCACACACAATACTTATTTATTGAAACAAGTGCAGAGATCCTTTTCCAACAAGATTAAGGACTTAATGAAATCATTTTGTGTCACGCGTTTCTGGATGGAGTGAAGAGAACTAGAATAGAATTATATTCAATAGAAACAAAATAAGAGTAACCTAGAACCAATTAGTTTAAAGATATAAAATATATATATTTTTAATATAACTAGATCGGCAAACAAGCGTACGGCTCACCTGATGGTAAGCGATTACGGTAGCTTATAGACGCTTGCAACACCAGAAGTATCAAGCGCGTTGCCGACCCTATCCCCTATTCCTAAATAAATAGGAACTAACACAAACAATTTTAATGATAACTTTGTGAATATCTCCTAATTCGTATTGGATAATGGTGAATTTAGATCCAATCTTTTTTATTACCTACTGTAACTTTTGAACAACAGTTAATTATTTACAGTCTGGTATAGTACTCTCTGGGTAGTGGTG
Organism: Melitaea cinxia; assembly: GCF_905220565.1. Taxonomy (NCBI): domain Eukaryota; kingdom Metazoa; phylum Arthropoda; class Insecta; order Lepidoptera; family Nymphalidae; genus Melitaea; species Melitaea cinxia. The sequence goes on from NC_059416.1 coordinate 4,977,934, forward strand.
CTGTGTGGCTACGGCACTAAAGAATTTAGCCACCCCCTCTCTTCCCGTGGGTGTCGTAAGAGGCGACTAAGGGATAACAGGGTTCCACAACCACCTTGGAACTTAAGAAGCCGACCGATGGCGGGATAACCATCCAACTGCTGGCTTTGAAATACACAGGCCGAAGACGGGCAGCAGCGTCTTCGGTGCGACAAAGCCAGTACTGCGGTCACCAACCCGCCTGCCCAGCGTGGTGACTATGGGCAAAACACATGAGTTCACGTTATTTTTGGCGTAAACTTGTGGAGGCCTATGTCCAGCAGTGGACTGTATAGGCTGGAATGATGATGATGGTATAGTACACTGCAGTGTACTAATAGTGATTGAACAGTTTTCTAAATTTAAATACAGAAATTCTTTACGATAGCTTGAATAAAAATAAAAATTTTGAGTAACCGAACCAACAGTATTTGCTTTATAAGTCAAATTTATCCACATTCGAAGACCCTTCTAATCATCTAGATCCGTGTCATAAGGCGGTGTTCAGACACCCGTTATCTCGCCATCCGAGTTCCAAGAGGCCCCATATCAGGATGTTAGGCTTAACTGTTAGGAACTTGTTAGGTAACCTCGCGATCTAGGTCAACCGTTATGATAGTTAAACTTAATTTATATCATAGGCTCTTAAATGATTCATTCGTGACTCCATGCTGGTCTCGTCCTATAGATTGACTCTTATTGATTATTGGACAATCCACACGGTTTTATTTCTCTTTATGACTATTGCCTTACTTATGTACTAGGCTAGGTTACAGCGTTATATTTTATATCTAATCGTCTTCTTTGATTAATATGGTTTCTGATATAACTACAATTTTTCTAAATACAATTAGTGTATTCGAAAGAATCAGTGGATTCCAAGATTTGAACATCCAAACAAACAAACTATTGACCAATTTAATAGTTTGCTATCATACCAATATTAAATAAGTGAATCCTAAGTCTTATCTATATAAGGATAGATAGCTAATTACTGGTTATAAACCATTATGTAGTTTATGGTGCTGGATGATTCTGGGCGGTAAAGCGTTGGATCACGAAGGTTTTCAGTGAAATGGCATTTCCTATGCATAATAAAGGGCATGATATTTTGTTCGCTACTTCGTTTGTTTAAGCGATTGTTTCCGTCTGTGAATCCAGTCATTTTCATTAACAAGTATTTTTTGTCTAAAATCTGCGTGAGCCTTTTATTAACCATGGTACTAGTATAGAAACAAAAGAAAAAATGGGTACGTTTCAGGATGCAAAAATCCAAACCAAGTACGTTTTAAAAATGACTCATGTGCTAGGAATAAAACGTAAGATGTTGTATAATACGAGTACATATAGAGTAACGATTTAATGCCAAACACATTGATACACATGTCCTGCTTCATGCTTCTACTAGAATTAAAATTTATCCTAGTACCACTAAAATGAGTTGTGGCTTAAAGTTTTATAGCTTATATGATACCTACGTACTACGTAAAAAAAATCGTACAATAAAAAACTTGCTACTTAATTATACATACCCGGTACTGCAAAACCGACTGATAGTTTTAGTACTCTATCGCATTAACATTTGAAGACAATAGCTTCGAACGTACTACAAATTTGTCCAAAGATCAATCCATCCATATGGCTCCAGTGTATATATTATCGCTAACTGTATGTTAGACAGTTACACCGTATTGATCGCTTTCTGGGACGACCGTTACCAAACCTTTGGACTGAACACGGCATCATTTATCTGCCATCAAGTTCGCATCTTCCTGGTTTGACATCTTACGATGTGTGACGACAATGTGGTTGTAGCTGTGTAACTTTAATAACTTTGCATGCGTCCTTTTTACGTTTTTAAATGGAGTGAATGAATTAATGGTTTCTGGTTTAGCCAGTAACATATTATTTTTTATTAGCAAAATTTGTTACAAATATAAAAATAGAATAACATAGTATAAAAGTATCATATTCCTTAAACAAGGTTGTAAATATTTTTTTTCGTGTATTTTATATCTTAACATTGTGAAGTGGTGAATCAAAATGTACATTAAATAATTTCTTTAAAATATCTTTTGGTAGAGTTTTCGTTAAGTATTTTTTTTCTCGTTCCCTTAGGCTCTCTCATGCAATTCTAGGGAAACGCCTTATATACATAGATATAGAGTTAATTAATGAAGAAGGGAATACACAACATGTTTTAAAATAAGAAGCGAACTTAGCAAGAGAACATACCTTGTTTTGGCAAATATTAAAATAACAAAATGTCAGTTTATCTCAGACCCTTAATAATCGAATTCGACTAGCCCGTTGGTGCAGTTTGTAGTGACCCTGCTTTCTGCTCCGAGGGTTGTGGGTTCGATTCCCACCCCGAGTCTGGGTGTAATATAAATATTTATTTATACATTTATATATGTATTATTTATAAGTATGTTTATCGAAAAAAAAAAAAAATGTAGTTATATACCAGTCGGTTGTTACCTATAACACAAGCATTAAGTATTTACTTTAGGAATAGACGACCGTGTGTGTATTGTGTAGATATTTATTTATTTATTTATTTATTTATCTTTTAAACATGCAAATTATATTTGTTCATAGAGAAAAGTACCTACTTATATCACATACCTAAACAAGGTGTAACTGTAACGTGTATTTTAAAAAGCTAAAACAAAATTTTCATAAAACTAATGCGTCAGGCATACCAAATTCATGATCCATGCAAAACGGTTCCGTATACAATCAGTGGTATTGACAATAAACTTAGCGAGGCCATATCTACACGACCGGTATGTAGGTCAACCGTTCTTAAGTACCGCCTTGAAAATGCACAGGATTATCATCTGTAATCTGTTGATCTTAGTGATCATTTTTATATGAATATCAGAGTCAAAAAGTCAAACGCTCGTTAGAGAATCGGCGGATGTTAATGTTACAAGACAATATTGCAAAATGGGTCGCATTTACTGACGTTATTTGCGGAGATAAGTACTGTCTCTCGTTGTTTTAATGTATTTGGAAGCTGTTTGTATAGATTTTTGAATAGAAGTGCTATGTTTGTATAATGTATTATCATTTTTTTGAGAACACAATTTTAATAGTGGGGTAGGCGTTTTAAAATTCAATTTTTATTTTTGAAAAGCTATGTTATTCACTATAATAATGCAGTGGCAGTTATTTGTGCATATTCAGTGTTTTTTTCCTTTATTCTCTACAATATTTATTATTTCCGCTTTTCTAACAGATGATACAAATAAAAAAGGCTTTATAAGTTATTACAACAGAAACCCCATCCAATTTTTAAGCAAATTTAATATAGCCTGAAAACGATATTTATTTAAAAAAAAATTCTATTTATTAACATTCGTTTAGATTTTCTATAAAGAATATTGTAATAATACTACAGTAATACGATTAAAAGATTCATTCATAGACTGAAGAAACGTAATTCAGATTTTTTTCTTTATACACTATAAAAAAATGATTTTAATTAGCACAATATAAATTCATAATGTAAAATAATACTGAGCTAGGGCACAGAAGATGTGTCTTGCTTAAAATTCTTAGCAGCCAGCCCTACTGCGACTACCTCAACCTTACCGAAGACCAAATCCAAAAATACTGATCTCGAAAAGTGTTGTTTCAATATGGCGCGTGAGGTTATCAGAGCTTCTCAAGGTAGTATGTAGTCATCACAGTTATCTTCCTGATCTTTTGTGCATTATACCTAAATACCCTTAATATATATCTAAAATGACCGTCACTATTGATTTGTTACGTACAAAACTTGCAGCAAAAAAAAAAACAAACTGGAAAACTACATGACTACACTAATATAAAATCTATTTTTAACTCTAATTATTTTACTTAGAATTATCACTTGCCCGCACGTGACCACATTGTATTAACAGCACCGAGAATGATTAAAAAATCATTAGAGCTTTATTAATGCGAGCTTCACGACAAATCACCGAGTAAAACGAGTCAATGTAAAAAAAGGCCTTGAGGATTAAAAATTATAGCGACAAGCTGCAAGCATCGCTACACGCGCCATCTTGCGACGTCACACGCGCTACGTCACGCGACGTCACGTTCAAGTCAGCACGTCGGCGGGGTCAACGAACGTCCGCCAGTTTAATTTGGCTTGCATCGTCGATAGAAAAAAACGACGCCATTTTGTTATTACGACGGACATTCGCGCGATTTAATATCTACATACTATAACGTATATACGTAACGTAGCTCTACCTTTATGCGATTATTCGCGAGTAATTCGATTATCCGCAGCCGTTACTCTGTATCCGGATGGATGTCAATTTTCGTGCTATTATCCGACTCGGTTCGCGGACGGACGCGGATAATAAAAGTCGCAATTAAGAAGTTAAACACCTTCCAGTTTAACATGTTAATAGTGAGTGCAATTTTTTTTAGTCGCAGAATATTTGACCGGTCGTTGGCCCCCGAAAGTTCGATCCTGACCGACGACACGGGTGACGAAACGATTCAAGGTTCGAGCACCATTAACATGTCCATGAGTAATTGGCTTTCTGGATGAAGCCATTTTGACGTGACGTCCTTCGCCCGTGGCGTCGTTTGGAATTTTATTCCGTGTGGTCCTCGGGAAAATTTAACGCAAACCTTTTATAAAATTTACGCATATACAATTTAGTATAGGATCGTGAAAAATTATATACCACAAACAATGAATGATGGCCGGAAAATAATTTACTGAGACAAGGCAAAAAGGCTGAAACATTTATATTTTACTTACATAAATCTTGAAAATATTTTATAAAATATAACCTCAATCTCTTGAGTCTTTTAAATATACATTTTAAACTACATTAAAAAATGTGTTAAAAAATTCTTAATACCTCTTTTATTAATGTCAAATATTTCTTTAGGCAGATAAACCATATAAAATCCTAAACACTCCCATATTATCTAACAGCGGCAAACACATCAGGTGGTTCACCTATCAGTAACCCCTATTCATAAATATCGATAAAATTTCGCAGTTCAACAACCCCTAGTGATGTTTTGCTCCAATTTATCGTACATTAGCCTCGCCGATTTCTCTGTCGTGTGACTCGAAGCACGTGTATGTTATTGCACAATCTGATGTATGTTGTCGTATCGTATGGTTATGGAATAGTATACTTTTGTAATCAAATACTTTTTTTAGTAATACGCATTAAGTTTTTAAGATGGCGTCATATTTTTTTTTTTAATATTTACGTATAACTGACAGACTTTAGACTGGTACTTAACATTATTAAGCCCAAAAATTTAAATGATTATGAATTAAGATTTTAAATTGTAAACATTAAAAAAGTAGTAGTATCGAACAATGCATTGATGAAGAATAAATTAAATTTTCTAATACAAAAACGACTTCGAAGCGTGTGAACTAGGAACGGAACACTACAGGCTGAATCCAATACCAAACTCTTAATTACGATAGTTCGACGACCCGACGACTCGAACCACGTGGTAACTCTGTTTGTTTATATTTGTTTTACATCGAAAGTTGACAAATATTTTTTTATTTACACATGAGTAATCTAATATATATTTAAATTGCAATAGAATAGGTATACTTTTTAATTTATAGTCTGTGTCAAATGTCACGTGGGTTTTTTGGCGGGAAATTACGCTTTGCGGTTTAGGTACATGTAAAAAGTATCTATTAGGTACGGATTTTCATATTTTAGTATTGTCTTGTAATTAGTGATTTTGCAGGATATTAAAGGAGTCAGGGCCGAGACCTTGTCTTTGAAACTTGGATTTCCCAAGAATGGCGCACGAATATTATACACGCGATGCTATGTATCTGTATACTATAATGATTTTATTTGAATACAATATTATTTCGATTCAAAATCTAATTTAAATATCATACGTTTAAAATTGTGTTAATTCTACATAAAAGTACTTTTCTCTTTAGTTATATAAAAACTTTTTTGTTCTTGTTTTTTTCTAATAGCCTAAAAAATACAAGTTGTACATTCATATATTAAAAATGATTGTGTTTGCTCGCAAACGAAACCGGACTTCAATTATATCGAACAGTAATACAACGCAGATATACAAAAAAATAGTCAAGTAAATACGCATTTTTAGAGCTAACTCAAAAAGTACTGATCAGACGTCAATCAAAATTAAATGGAACCATGTTACAAGAATCATCTTTTAATAAAAGAAAAATCATAGAAATCGGTTCACCCATTAAATAGTTATAAGGTATAATACAACATATATCGACAAAAACTTAAGTAAATACGCATTATTAGCGACAATTTAGAAATCACTTGCTTGATCTCAATGAAATTTAAATGGGACTTCATGACATGTTTCGACTAAAAAAAATCATCGAAATTGATCCATCCTGTCAAAAGTTCTGAAGCAACGTACATAAAAGTACAGTCGAATTCAGAACCTATTCCTCTTTTAAAGTCGGTTATAAAAAAAAAATTATAATGAATGAACGAATTATATAATGGATGACCATTCATTTAGTAAGTGTTAATAAAATCAAATTGAAATGTTAAATTAATAATCTTGTAAGAATTTGAATTGACAGAGTTAATTTTTATTAGAGAACTAAAATACGATACTTCTATTAAAAAGAAAACTCACATAGTATAGGTTTTGGAATTTTTTAAGTCTACTAACGTTAACAAGTATTCTGTATATTTTGATAGTTGCTTATTTTATAGCATTAAATCAATGTGTATAAGTAAACTAAAGGAAAATAAAATATAATTTGATGTCATAATTCTTTATTTTTCTTATTTTAATGGTCTAACATTAGAAAAGATAGCCTATATGATTTCAACCGGATATTTTGTTCTATTCTCACATCAGTACATACACATATGAGAGTGAGACTTGGTCTGGTTGCAACTGACTTATAATAGTCACAGTATGTCTTTTTATAGCTATATCTAGCTCTATCTAATTGTGAATAAGTTATTAAACCGTCTAATTGTGAAAAAGTATATATTGGGATCAACGTTTTTAAACAAAGTTAATTGTAAGTAAGAATGAGTCCCCTAAGAATACTAAACCAATTCGATTTATTGTATACATACTCAGAGAAACTACTATTGAAAAAATGTTGGAATTTGCAACATTACTTAAGAAATTTGTAAAAAATCAAGAGGTTTATTATAAACTCGAGTGGTTTTCTCTCAAATACACAAAATATCTAAAATATAGCTAAATTTGCCTTAAAACTATCATTATAAATATGTATAATAAAATCCATTGAAAAGAAACTTCAAAAATGAATGCTTTTACCGCCATTTTCGACAGAAATTTAATACTGTATCATTATTGACGCGACTGAAAATTGTATTAATATTTAAAACTGACAGTCAGTCAAGTAAGTCAGTTCGGCCTTTTAGCAATCCACTGCTAGATATAGGCCTCCCCAAGTTCACGCCAGACATCATAATACACATAAAACTGACATTGAATGATAATTATAAATATATTCCAACTAGAAAATTTATAGATTTAATAGTACACAATAATTAGTTCTTAAGAATAAAGAATAAGAATTGTAAATAAGTACAGAAATGTGAAAGTACGAAATGAAAAAATATTATAATCGTTATAAATTCTTGTAAATGTAATATAAGAATAAATATGTAATATATTGTAAAATTTCGAAAGAAAAATTTATTAACCCATAAATATATGTCTATTTTTAGATGGATAGCGATTTTAAAGTTCAAGTATTTTAAAATACTTAATCATATACAAAAATCCAGTTCTCTTAAATAGAAACTTGAAAAATTCGCACAAAAATGTCGGATAACATCTTATATTTTTCTATCTATTTATTGCCTTTTTATTCTATTTTTTTATAAAAAAAAATTTAAATTTCTGTACCACAATAAAAAAATCTTCTTCTTTATTTATCTGTTTACCTTAAAAAAACACTCATATCATTCCATATAAAGTCTTAGACTGAAGTCAACGTATTCCTTTAGGAGACGAGTTCGATGCCCGGACGGAGCACGTGGCGCGAGCAACACCCTCGCCGGGCAAAAAACTGGGAGCAAATAATGAACTATACATTGTTTACGTTTTAATTGAACACTGGAGTTATTCAACTTTATATCACATTTTTATGACCTTTTGATTTTATTTTGAACCGATTTCTTAACATAGACCAGATCAATTTATTCAAATCAAGTAACACCAAACTAATTTTTGTTTGTATCTAATGTTATGAGGAGGTATGATAAGTATTTTTGCTGTTTTGAATTCTTATAACGAATAAATTTAACAAGAAAATGGATCGATTTCAAAACTTTTTTCTTCACTAGATATACAATAATATAATTTTAGCAAGAGAAAAAAAATTATACAGTCCAGAAAGCCGCTGCTAAAGTCTTTTATTTTACAAATCGATAAATAACAATACTAGTATTTAATTGTTTCTTTATTAGACATTAAGAATTTTAATTCGATGTTATACAGACTGAATATTATGTTAATCAATTAAATATTTTATTTCAATTTTAATAGAATTTTATGTAACAAATTAAAAAAAAAACTGATATCTATATTTATATGTCCGTGTGTATTTTTTTTATATGTTGGTATGTTGCATGTGTACTTGTAAGCAATTTTATAACACAGCAAAGTGAAACAAATTTCAAACAAAACAAACCACAATACTTCAATACAAACGATTAATGAAATTGAATAAGGCACGAGCATTCATTGTACAACCCAAGTTTCCAACAAGCAGTTAGATTAAACACATAGTTATGATTCTCGTAATAAATTAGCGACAATAAGGCAAAGCCGCAACCTAACAATAACTAATAACATCAGAAGCCTCAACATTCCCCTATAAATATCTCACAAATTGTTCTTGCTCAACTGCGCACAGCGCGCTATGTTAAGTGTATTCCTTTGTTCAATTTATACACTATTTCTATTTTAAACCATGTACAAATTAAATATTACTATTAAGATGATATAATTCACATAATACGTGAAGAAACAGTGATTTTTTAATAAAAACTGTATGTAACTAAATATTTATATCTTTTAGTCGAACTTTGAAACAAATATAGCAATGCGAAGTATAAGTGTTTTAAGTTGAATTTCTTTTGACGGGCTACCATGAAGGATATTGTTAAATCATTATAGATACTAGTTTTAGTTTACAGTTAAGAAATAATTACCGACTGGTATGTGATTTCTAAAAGTATGAAAGTAAGGAAAGGAAAAAAGGTAAATTCTAAAATGCTTCTGCTTTTTTTCCATTATGACTTTCATATTACTGCTTAAGTCAATACCTGAGCTATGTTGCTAATTTACTATGGATGTTCACGTGCATCAATAAGTATCATTCATTGTTATCATCTTATTTGTTAGTATAGAGTTCACCCATTTCTTCCAAAAAAAAGTGTATGAAAGTATTATCAATCAGTCAAGACATATTTTATTATAAATTCAGATACCTAAGCTAGTTTGAAAGGTTATATTTGATTTACTTTTGACAATATACACACTCACATACACTTCAGCCTATCGCAGTCTAATGCTGGACATAGGCCTCGACAAGTACGCGCAAAAAATGGCGAATTTGACATTTGACAATATATAGCAACATTAAAGTTTACTTTGCACTACAGCTTTTAAATATATTTGTTCGAGTTCGACAAATAGTAATATTAATAATAATATTTATACTTGAATATAATTATTATACTTGAAAAATATTATTATAAATGTTTATAAGTCGACCGTTTCTTCTATTAAGGCCCTCTTTACACCACCAAACCTATTTATTGACAAGTTTAGCTTCAGGAAATGAATAGTTGTAGCCCGAGTTTAAACTAAATTGAATAAAATACTGCAAGCTATCAAATAAAGTTTGTGTTAAATTAGTAATATAAGTATACTTTATATATATAATTTATTAAATTATAATTTTGTTATTATTTATATCAATTAAGAACATAAATATTTATTTAGTAGCTGTTCGGACTTCGTTCTATCAATAGCTAATAGTAAAATGTTTATTTCTTTTTTTAATTTTTTTCTTAGTATTTAAACCTTCCGTGAGCCTTAAGGAACGTCATCATTGGCCTTAATCCGTCGTTTGCTGACGATTTAGTGTCAGAAAGACACTGTGTTGCCTAGGATACTCTTCAGGAAAACGCAGAGTTGCCTAAGCTCTGCGCCACCCTCTCGACCTCACTGCCTAGGCCCACAGGAACAACGAGTCGATACGTGTGGAGCCAGTTCGACTGCAGGAGTCCTTCGCATTTTAGAGCTATGCCACGAAGTCTTGACGGAGGCCGCATTCCGGGTTTCAAAAGAAGTTTTCCTTCTCCAGGACCATGATCATTTTAAGCCAGGTTTATCTCTCGGTCGCCTTTTCCCGTGGGGGGCCACGGGAAGAAAGGGGTGGTGCTATTCTACTCGGCCGACACTACACGGCAAGGAACATACAAAAAATAAATTAGTCGAATTGGTCGAGCCATTCTCAAATTATGCGCCTAGCAACATTCATTTTTACTTACTTATACAGATTAAAAAAGTGTTTTTATAATTTTTACTGGTGATGTATTGGAGGAAGCTATAAGTAATTTATTTTATTTTTATTTTTATTTATTAAAAAAAACCAACAGCGTTTCAGTTAATACATACTGTAAACAATTACAAAAAGTACGGCCAATAAAAGGTTTCACGTTATAATACTTATAAGTATAGTTACAATGTTGCATTCGGTAATCTAGTACATTACAAAATATAAATTACTGAAAGTCGTTGTACCACATATATATGTCATATTAACAACACAAAGCAGTCTACAAAACATTTATGCTTAAAAATGTGTATGCCCGATCATATACTCATTGTGACTGTTACTAACGAATAACATTAAAATTCATTCAAATGTACAGATTATAACTTATAACAACCACGCAGCAAAGTCGTCAGTGAATACGAATGACAAACTTTACATATTAAAATTGCTCCTGATTCGTATGTTGATATACACATGAAAACATTAGGTCTAAGATCTACCTAGAATTACAAACGAAATATGTAATTTCCAATTCAATTAAACAGATGTATTTTTGCGTAATTTCCTGTGAATTGATGAATGAAACTTTTTAATGTGTTTTTTTAAGAAATCCGTTTTGCGAAGAATACAGTTCCAATAAAAAATATTTAAAAGATCATAGTACAGGATTAGTGACTTTTTTCTCCGGATTTAAAGGACACGCTGTACAAAATACTTAATCATCATCTACCTTATGCCTTTACTTTTATATTTTGACCCTTTTTTGATTTGATGTAGGATGAGATCCTGTGTCATGAATTCGGATAAACAAATTATAATATTGACGTCGAAGTAATACGTTTGTTTCATATCACCTCTGATTTGACATTTATATCTTCATTATGTACTCGTACAAATTTGCCATTAACAGTACGAGAGCGTGCGACTATGAGTCAAATATTACGTAAACATATATTTTTTTCCACTCCTCATCGGAGTAGCGTGGTAGATCAAAGTAGAATCTTTCTGCTGAGATAGAGAAGAGGGAGACATTTCCTAGCCGTGGGATGTTTACAAGATGCTTAGATACAGTTAATTTTAAATATTTAATCAATTATATCTTAGTATTACGAGTACTTTTAACTTAAAATTAATTTTAGAAGTAGACATACAGCTAAACTTGTCAAACATGTCCCTGATGATTTTACTACTATAGACTAAAATGAGTAAATCAGTCACCATAAGAATCAGTTACCTCAGTCATGGTTCCTTTTCGGTCAAAACTTTACCCCGAGAAATCTTATCAATTACGATGAGAGCATTCACACTAGTGACAAACGCCTACATATACTTAAAACACGAATAGGCACTGAAAATAAGGGATCAAACAAATTAAGATAAATTTCTGTTCAATTCCACTGATAAAACTCTTTATTCTCTCGTACATAAGCATGAATTAGTTATTTTGATGTATATAAAGATGAGCATTGATACATCGCATTATAAGTATGTTAAACAACACACGTTACGTGTCAATTAGTACATTTTCGTCACGAAAGTTCAATGGTATGTTTGAAAAGGTTTTGTCCACTTGATTTCGTGTTGTTTGGTATAGGTTTTATATATACAATTTTAGTATAAGAAAGGTTATCAAATACAGAAGTAATTAAGGTATATGAATTACTATTTTATCTAAAGTTAGCGTAGTCAGGGGAAAGGTGTACGAGTTGGTCACCTTAAGGCAGAAGTGTTTATGGTTTAGACGATTTTCAAGTAAATGTAAAAGATAGAAAGATATAAAAGCGTCAAGGAGAGTTAATTTATCTGTCTATCTGTTATTATTATCAAAAGATTAAATTTACGGGTATTTCATTAAAAATGTTTACTATTACTAAATAATCCCTAGGTGTGGAAAAGATAATCCCGAGGATCATCTTGCTTCTAAGTTATAAAAATTATGGACTTTTAGATGAAGTAAATAAAAAGATAGAGAGACAAATTACTGCATATAAAACTTATAAAATTACGGCTGAGTAACTAAACTTTAATAATAATAATACTCTTTATTGTACACCATTAAAAGAAACAACAGAGAAAAAAAAAACATAAAATGAAAGATTGTACAAAGGCGGTCTTATCGCTGAAAGAGCGATCTCTTCCAGACAACCTTTGGGTATAGGACACGAAATAGAAACTGCAGTTAGGAAGTAAACAAATGATTGGTGTGCGAATTAGAATACTCGAACAAAGTACTAATAGACAATATATAATAATAATAAACATACATAACACTTACATATATAAAACACACACACACACACACACACACACACACACACACATACACACATATATATATATATATATACAAATATATCATACAAAGACGATATAGGCGACCATGACGTGCTTAGTGACAAATAATGGTACACTTGAATTGATTGCGGAAATCGGAGACATGGTCATATTTGCGAAGACCAAATATGAACCGTATACAGAGATTTTGGAGGCGCTCAAGTTTATTTAATTGCTCCTCCTTAAGGTCGAGAAAGCAAGTATCAGCATAGTCAAGAATTGGTAGAAGGAGTGACTGTGCTAACGCAATTTTGGTGGGCAGTGGAAGGAAATATTGTAGTCGACGAAGTGAATTGATTGCAGCAAACACCTTACGGCTCAACTCGTTCACCTGAGGTGTCCAGGAGAGACAGTTATCAAAAATCACACCGAGATTTTTTACTTTGTCACAGAAGTTAATAGCAGTTTTGCTAAAGATGACAGGTGGAACAAGTGACCAATCTATTCGACAAGCTAGTTTTGGACTGCCAATTACAATTACTTGACATTTTTCAGGATTAACTTTTAGTCTAAACGAGGTACTCCAACTATAGATTTTGTCCAAGTCATTGTTTATCTTATTTGTACATATAGGCAGATCACTCAATTTAGAATGGCAGTAAATTTGAAGATCATCTGCATACAAATGGTAGAGAGAAGATATTTGGAGGCATATTGAATTTATGAAAATTGAAAATAGAAGGGGAGACAACACGCCACCCTGCGGCACGCCAGCGGTTACGATTGACCAGTCAGAGTATGTAAATGTTATCGACCAATAAATGGATTATCATTATCATCTTCTCCAGATGTATTAGATTCGGAGTTTTCTTTTTCCTACTTGATTTCCCTGTAACCTTTCTTTTTCATTTTAGGAATTACTTTTTTACTTCGGTTTTTTTTGTGTTCATTTGTTTTCTTTTTCATTTTTTTTACTTGTTTGTTATTCCAAATATACATTATAAGGTATGCTAATTAGAATTGAAGCTATCTAAATATTTACGCTTCAAATTACTTCTTTTAACTACGCACGTCTTTGCTAGTTTGCGTAGGTATTAAAATTAAAAATTATAACCATTTTTTATACCTATTTCAGAATAATTTTGTTCCAATTTCTATTTTTTTCTTATTTATTCCATTACATAATCTATATCCTTTCTACTTTATTAAACTGTTAAAAAATTAAATTGCCACTACAATAAACTACTCGTACAAAAATCATTGAAATTGACTGCTTAAAACAAAAACTACCTAAGCTTGGAATCACAGAAAATTAAATAACACAACTTAGATTTTTTTTCACCAAAATACAGTCGTCACTCGCAGCGCCATTGCAAATTGGCTGGAGTATGGGGGTATCTGGCACTATGTATTAAAAAACACACTTACCTAGATGGAGTTAAAAGTTTCGCTGCAATTGAAAAGGATCATCTTACCTTATAGGATCGTATACCTTTCTCCTGGTATCGGGTACAACATATAATAATAACTTTTATCAGCATTATAAATAAAATATTTATTGAAATTTCGATAAATTTTTTTTATCCTTTTAATTGTTTACTAACCGACTTTAAAATTTACTATTTCAGTATATTGTATGTGAGTTGGTAACTATTTACTGAGTAGACCAATTTTGATGATTCTTTTCGTATATGTACCACCGAAGCGAGTATTTATGATTCTTTTTATAATCGAATGGTGGCACTTGTCTAAGATCTAACAAGTACATTTTGATCAATATCTAATAATGCATTAGCACTTGTCTAAGATCTAACAAGTACATTTTGATTAATATCTAATAATGCATTGGCACTTGTATAAGATCTAACAAGTACATTTTGATCAATTTCTAATAATGCATTGGCACTTGTCTAAAATCTAATAAGTACATTTTGACCAATATCTAATAATGCATCTTTACTTGACTATTTTTTCGTCGACTGGTGTTGTATTATAAATTCATAATTTTTTATGGGGTTGACCGACTTAAAGATTTTTTTTATTCGAAAGCTAGTACATGTCACACGGTCCCATTTAAATTTCAATGAGTACTTTTTGAGTTGTCTCTAATAATGTGTATTGACTTTACTATATATTCGTCTACAATACTTATTACTCGTCGATGTAATTGAAGTTTTTTTTTTTACATTTGCGAGTAAATGCAATTATTCTTCTTTTTAATGCAAATTTTTATTCTTAGTCTTGAACATTCACTAATGTTGTAAATATGACGCCAATAAACAACGTAATTACAGTACTAAAACAAACAAAGTATTAAAAGTTTCCCATAAAATGTATGAAGTAATGATGTAAGGTGGACAGAGGATAGCTAGCCGGCTTGAATGGCAATGCGACCCCGAACGAAAGTACTTTTACTATGCGCGCGTGATTAGGATATCACATTGCACGTAGAGTAGATACACGTCTAGAGGAAACAACTTCATCACTCCAGCTAACTTACAAATGTCCTTGGTACTTTTAACACTTGAAATGAGTTTGAGGTTCTAACTAACGCGTATTATGTGTTTTTATTTTTCATTTTATTCAAATTAAAAAGTAAGAAATGATTTGTTTATTTACCTTTTATTATATCTACACATATATATTATTATGTAGACTTATACAGTTTTAGTTATAAGTTTTTTATTGTTTGTTTACTTGCTAATATTCATAAATACCGGCTTAATGTATGTCGGGCAAAGAGTACGGTAGTATTCTATTGTTTGTCATTTAAAAAATAAATTATGAGTATTAGTTCTGTTTAAATGGACTTTGGACTTTACTGTAAAGTTAACTGACTACGCTAACTTAGACAGCCCTTACAACTATTTCTCAGTCTTGAAACAAATCTAGATTTATTTATCAGAGCTCACAAAAGCGACTCTGTACCACGAGGACCAACACAAACTATTCAAACTTTTATTGAGCACCCTTTTATGACATAATCATTGATTTATAAAATTTATAAATCAATAGCCATCATTTACTAATTTAATAAAGATTAAATCGTACGTGACAACTGTACTACAATTATAGCATTCCCTAATTTATTTTCCTTTAAAAGACCATGAAATTCTTTTGTCTTTTTTGTAAAAGTAAAAACAACTGTACAGAGCAGTTTTGTTTTAATTTCTTTTATCTGTAATTACGGAATATCTGTTTAAAACCTAAGTTAAAATATCTAAATGCTAATTAAAGTTCAAGACAGTTCTATTGTAGTTAAAAATAGAACGAACAACGTTTTAAAAACTGCTGTGTATTGAAGTATCATTATTAAAGTGACTGCATTTTTAATTTATTTTTCAGCCTAAAAGTTATTGTAATCCTTACTAATATTATTAATGCGAAAGTAACTCTATCTGTCTGTCTGTCGCGTTTTCGCGCCTAAATTACAGAACCGATTTAAATGAAATTTGGTACACAGATGCTCTTGAGCCCGAGAAAGAACATAAGCTACTTTTTTAATGCCTAAAAAGGGGTGTAAAGGGTTGAAAGGTGGGGATGAAAAGTTAAATGGAAGTATCGTCATTTTTAAATCTTGAAACTTATTTTTAAGGCTGTTAATTTGATATAAATAAATATGATATTCAAAGTTTGTAAAAGTTTTTACCCTTAAGGGTGTAAAATAACAATAGGGAATAGAGGATGAAAGTTTGTATGGAAATATGTAAGGTTTATGTGAATATTTTATAAGTTTGCGACAAGAGACAAAATATTAGAGCTATTCTGATATCCGAAATAAACCAAAAGATATATATATAAAAAATGCTGTCCAAAGTCCATGCGGACAAAGTCGCGGGGAACAGCTAGTTCATTATAAGTACTACTTATATTAATAGAATAATAAATAGTAAATATTACCCCAACTCGCACTTGGTGTTATTTATTTACATTCAAGGTGATTTAATTTTTATCCATTGTTTAATATAATTAAATACCTAACTTGAAAATGTCATTGAAATAATTGATTTTTAAATCAGTTTCTAAATCATAATATGGCGTGGGTAAACGTTGAATACATCAATGATATTAACTGATTGCAACTGTTGCAAGGTTATGAAGTTATGGTAATAGAAAAACGCTAATTTACACGGTTCTTTTGTTTTATTATGAATTAAGGATAATTTTTGATATTTATTCTTGAAAATTAAGGTTATTTGTATATTTTTTGTAGCATTTCTTGTGCTATTGTTGTTTTTAAACTTAATTCTTTCTTAAGATATTTTGTTGTTTTTATAATAGTAATGATATAAGTTACCATAAACTGAAACGTACTGTGTGGCTACGGTACTAAAGAATATAGCCACCCCCTCTCTTCCCGTGGGTGTCGTAAGAGGCGACTATGGGATAACACAGTTCCGCTACCACCTTGGAACTTAAAAAGCCGACCGGTGGCGGGATAACCATCTAACTGCTGGCTTTGAAATACACAGGCCGAAGACGGGCAGCAGCGTCTTCGGTGCGACAAAGCCAGTACTGCGGTCACCAACCCGCCTGCCCAGCGTGGTGACTATGGGCAAAACACATGAGTTCACGTTATTTTTGGCGTAAACTTGTGGAGGCCTATGTCCAGCAGTGGACTGTATAGGCTGTAATGATGAAACTGAAACAAAATTTTAAACCCAAACCTTTTTAAATTAAGAAAAAAAGAAAACTTGTTATTGGCCATTCACATAAACAGTCTACAAATGATATAAATGATTAATTTGTACTAAAATGCTTTTGTTACTGTCGACATTTCTCATCTTATTGAGCACAGAAATCACTCTCAATGAAGCAAAGAAACCTGCTAGATCGACGCTGTCTCTAATTAAGGAGGCAGGCATTTTTGTGAGACTTAATATGATATGCATATTTGTATATTACATTAGTAATTTGTAAGGAAAACGTAACTACTTTATATGGGTGATGCCTGAAATAAATAAATTTTGAGTTTTATTTGTTTTTTTATTTACAAATAATATATAATATAATTTTCTATGTTATTTAAAAAATTATAACTTTTAGCCACTCACCGGCCGCGCTGTCTTGCTACGTAAAGTTTCAATTTGAATAATAAAATACGGCCAAATTTGTGTTTGTGTGTGCTGATTAAATATAATACATATATTATAAAATATATTACTTATTTCTTTATATAATTATTATTTATTGTCTCTGTACAATATTAGGCTGTGTGTTGTGTAAATTAAGAGTTGGCGCGTTGCCTAGGGGCGGACGCGTCGCCTAGTCCACTGCACCATTGACCTGCGTAGGGTAACTAACTATTTTGTATCTCGAATAATTCGTATTTAATTAATAGTTACTTGAAACATGCTTTTATTATTTCAAATTGAAGTACTTACTGTAGAGGTGAATATTAATAAAAATAATGTGAGTATTCTAAAATTAAACAAGAAATAATTATTGGAAATTGTTAAGCTACAACGAATTACCTATGAAGGTGTTTTTTGAGATAATAAAGTAAAAGCTTATGAAAATCATAGAATTATTATTATTAGTATGTCATTAATTGTAATATTATTTGTCCCTAAGATAATGCTACTTCTTTGTCTTCTTTTTCTTGAACTATAAGTTTTCTTTATATCAACAGAGGTATTCTTAGTGATACCCCGCTGCTTAGATATGTATGTTGTCTGGTAACTTCTTTTTAAAAAAGTAATATATAATAACAAAATTAGCCTAGAATCATAGTTCACCTACTTGCAAGGTTAAAAGCGTGCAGGGCCAAGGAAAGTGCATAGCATAGAGAATTGTCTAGAAACGTGCTAGGTATCCTAAGTGGTAGCTATGGTGAGACGCGGTACGCCTTGACAATGAGTTGACCGACAATGAAAACCATTATTCAAGTTCTAGTAATCCCATGACATAATCCCGATTATTTAAATGTTTGTTTTGACGGAAGGACGAATGAAAATTTATATAATTTTCGTTAATCATTAGCTTTGCGATATCAACGTTTAGTTTTACAATGACTGAATGAATGACGGAAGAAGACGAACCTCATCAAAAATTCAAAACACTTGGTAGGAAACTTACAAAATATTTGTAACTTGGCTAGTACTGCAAAGTTTTTATTATCATTTATTGTTATATATATATATGTATTTAATAGTCTGTAATGCATCTTTTACTCAAAGGCAACGAATAACGTTAAATCAATATCTTGAGATGAATTTAGAGACATGCGTGAGCGAATGCGTCTAAATAAAGCTCATATACGCCTCTCTAATATGAGAGACGCTCTTTGAACTAAAAAGAAAGTATTTCGATACTATTATTAGTAAATAACACATAATACAGATGAACGAAAATATCTATATTGATAAAAAGCAACTATGTAAATATACATACACGTTATAAGAACATCAGTGTTGGTTGTTTTACAATACTTATTTAATTATTTTTAACAGCAATAATCCCATGAAACACAGATTATAAAAACGTAAAGAATATTAACTGTTCGTTTATGCAAATATACATCGTATCACGAACTAGCCAGTAAATAACAAGGTACACTATTTAGATGTTATGTGTGGGTGTTAAACGATCTCTTCTAAGTTTCATTCAAAATTTCAACATTCCATTGAATACTACTTGATTATGTTTATAAACAAACGATTATATAAGCTTTGGAATCGGCTTTATTTACCAACTAATAAAAACATGTTTCAGTGTGTTTAAAAAGACAGCTTTAATATACTTTGTTAATAAAAACATGGTCTTAATATGCGGAGTTATGTAGATCATTGTTAATGTCAATTTCGGAACGTATTATATATCATAGAACATATTATGTATCTTTACATTCTTAAACCTATGTATATGCATGTACACAGAATAAAAATATATACAGATGCACATTAATTTATTAACTTGTACAACGAAATACATAAGTGTGATAAAATACTTTTTGTAATCTACAAAAAAAAAGGTTTTTCGTTGTTGTGCTAATTTTATAATTATTTTTGTATTGAATACTCTTTCTACTGTTTCTCTTGATTGACTATAGACAATAAAACTTTACGCCATTTGATTCGAGTGAGACCACATAGATCTTTATCTGGTTACATTTTATTTTAATCACACCAACATACACGAACAAATAAAAATAGATATATACCTACATTTGTTATCTCCAAATTAAATGCAAATTCTAAGATAGTTGCCTAAATTATTGCTACCA
Organism: Melitaea cinxia; assembly: GCF_905220565.1. Classification (NCBI taxonomy): domain Eukaryota; kingdom Metazoa; phylum Arthropoda; class Insecta; order Lepidoptera; family Nymphalidae; genus Melitaea; species Melitaea cinxia. The sequence continues at coordinate 4,998,015 of NC_059416.1, forward strand.
CATCTATACATATGTACGGGTATCAAATTATTATGACGAAAAACTTAGCTAACACATGGCTAACACACTTTTCTCGTCACTGATTCATTCATACACCGCCACGGCATGGAAATGACATTGCTAATTAAAGAGTTACATCAAAACGGATGTAGCAAACGTGTATCGTATCGTAATAGATGTTTCGTGAGACTCAAAATGGATGTTGATTTTTTTAGGCGTTTAAATTTCGATTATCTTTTTATTTGCAGTTTATGCGTTGACTCAGTTGAGTCATTGAGTCGTATTAGTAATGCCAAATTTCAAACATTTGATCTCAGTCAAAATCAAAAATTTATTTAAGTATATTTTATTGATTATTATATTTATATAGATTATTTTATAGATTCTGTTGAGAGGAATTGGCATGAATCTCCGCACTTACTCCTTAAATTAAACTGTCGATCTACTCGTATATAAATTTAGTCATATTTTGTATGAAATACCAAACTGAATAATATGATATAGCTATCAAATAGTTTATAATATAAATTTTTAATTTAATATTAAAGTTTTATGAGATATGAGACACTCATTTTGGGTTGTGGTATTTGTAGTACATATTTATTTTTTGATATATGGACGTCTATTTATCAGTGTCCTTTGGAGTAAATTGGTAGACCATTCAATCCTTCTTTACAACAGAAATAGAGCCCATGGGATTGTGTATCTCAGAATATTATCCAAGGTTTTTCTAACCACGTAATAATTACTACAATATTAGTAAGTTATTTACTACTAGAAGTATACCACGATATTTACATTTAAGCTGTATGGGCTTATTTCCTTTACTTACAACAATGTAAGAAAATACAAAATATTAATAAGAATTCACGTATAACTTTGTAGGTAGCTATTCAGATAGCTACATGCTAGTACCGAGACAAGGTATCTAAACGTACCTAGGTAAGTACATCCTGTCCTACTTTCTATTTATAGCGACTCAGGACCGCTGTAAGACATTAGTTTTAGCATGAATCAGCCTTGTGTTTTACTAACTTTCTCTATTATGTGTTTTAATTACAAGTTTATTATATTATAATTGTATTTGCGTATATTTATGTATCGCTTGATTCGAGTAATTTTTTTAACATTTATTTATAAATAGAAAATTTAATTTAATGGTAATTTCACTAATACTAACAATCTGTGCCAGTGACTTCATCCGCGTGGATTTTAACAAAAAATTATTATTCAGTTCGCAGAATTATAAAATAAATAAATTTTTAAAATAAAAGTAGCCAAGTTACTCCTTACTACATCAGCTATCTGCCAATGAAAGTCCCGTCAAAATCGGGCCTGCCAAACAGACAGACAGACAGACAGACAAAAATAGTAAAAAATGTTATTTTGGTACATGCACCGTGTATATATCTATATGCATTTAGTAAAACGCGGTTATTTTAATATTACAAACAGACATTCAACATAACTTTATTTGTTGGTACAGCTTATATAAGTTGCATGAAATTAATTTTCGAATAAAAAAGTCATTTATTAAAATACTAGCTGTGCCCGCGGCTTCGCCCGCGTTGAAATCAGTTTGTCACAAAGTTTTACCGGCAAACTTCCAGTGAAACTCTCATCAAAATTAGCTTAGCCATTCCGTAAACCTTTCCCTTGAAGCCCTCTCTCCATTTGTGAAACCGCATGAAAATCCGTTCAGTAGATTTTGAGGGAATCGATCACATACGCTTTTGGGGACTTTGTTTTATAATACACTAACTGTTACCCGTGACTACGTCCGCGTGGTTATGAAGATATATATGCATTACTATTAAGATGTTTAACGCAAATTATTTTTTTATTTCAGTCGCTTGAAATGCTTATCACTCTGAGTAACTTTTTCAAAGGCACAATTTAGTATAATTTAATAGTTATTTTTATAAAACCTCTCTACACACCACATTTTTAGTTTTATTTTAAGGCTGCTTAAATAACCTATCAGGCGAACTTATGGCTGCTGTATATGTTTCATATAAAGTATCAACCCTAATTAAATCCCCTTAGCGGTGGAATATCGCAAAATCCATTCTCAGCGGACGTCTAGTAACTATAATCTACCTCCCTGCCAAATTTCATATTTGTCCATCTTGGATGGATGGACCGTCCAGCGGTTTTTGAGTTCTCGTGATAAGTGAGTCAGTGACCTTTCTCTTTTATATATATATAGATTTGGACACTTCCTCACCATCTATAGAGCATACATTTTAAATTTCAAATCTCTTACCTTAATAACATAGGACTTTCATACAAACTTCCAACCCCCGTTTTATCCCCATAAGAGTCGAGTTTCGTAAAATCCGTTCTCAGCGGATGTTTACGCCCTATAAGGAACTTACTTGCCAAATTTCAAGTTTGTGCTGTTATAGCTTCGGAGATTTCGTGATGAGTGAGTCAACTTACCATACCTCGTTTTAACCCTAAAAGGGAGTTGATTTCTAAAGATACATTATTTGAACAATTTCTCACTATCTATAGAGCATACATTTTAAATTTCAAGTGTCTTACTTCAAAAATATAGGACTTTCATACAAACTTCCAACCCCCATTTTATCCCCTTAGGGGTCGAATTTCGTAAAATTCGTTCTTAACGGATGTTTACAACCTGTAAGGAGCCTATCTGCCAAATTTAAAGGTTTTTAGGTATTATAGTTTCGGAGATTTAATGATGAGTGAGTCAACCTACTATACCCCGTTTTAACCCCAAAAGGGGGTTGATTTTTAAAGATACATTATTTGGACACCTTTTCATCATCTATAGAGCATAGATTTTAAATTTCAAGTCTCTTACTTCAAAAACATAGGACTTTCATACAAACTTCCAACCCCCGTTTTACCCCTTTAGGGGTTGAGTTTCATAAAATCCGTTCTTAGCGGATGCCTACGTCTTATAAGGAGCTTACCTGCCAAATTTCAAGTTTTTAGGTGTTATAGTTTCGGAGATTTCGTGATGAGTGAGTGACCTTTCGCTTTTATATATATAGAGAAGAGATAACGATTTTTACAATTTGAAGTATAAAAACAAAACGTGTTCAATCAAATGTATTTTTAATTTCTATACATATGTGTATTACGATAAGAACTACGATATACACAGTCGAACGTTTTAGAGGCTGAAACTTTGTAACAGTACTATTTTTACGGACATCTTTTTTTATAAAATTATATTGTTTGGACATCAGCCGTTTATCTATTACAATGAAAATAATATTCGTTACTTCACACGATTTCGACCAACACTTTCAGAAACTCTTGCTTGACTGTTGGATCAAGGGTTGGATTCAAAAGGCAGTGTTGATTAAAACGGCCCGCTTTGTGAGGAGGTTCCTCAGCCTGAAGCCTTAACTACCGGCAGCGAAGGACTAAACGTGCCACCGACGAACTACTGTTTTTTTTATATCACTAGGTCGGCAAACAAGCGTACTTCTCACCTGATGGTAAGAGATTACCGTAGCTTATAGTCGCCTGCAACACCAGAAGCATCGCAAGCGCGTTACCGACCCAATCCCCAATGCCCCCAGGAGCTCTGGTCACGTTACTCACCAACAGGAACACAATACTGCTTGAAAACTGTATTATTTAGCTGTGGATATTCTGTAAGGTCGAGGTGCTACCCCAGTCGGGCTGCTTCAGATTTTGAGCAGGAAATTCCTGCTGTGTGCTACCTCAGTTCATATTTTTGTTTATCTTTTTTATAAATATATTTAAAAATGTATTTAATGTGTGGTTGTTTATTTATTTATTTATTTTATTTATTTATGTTTATTAGGAAGACATACAGTTTGATATACATTAAAAATAAAATTTAAATGACATACATTTACCAGTTAAGTCTTCACATAATAATAGCACAAATAATAGCAATTAGTACATAAATGAAAAAGGCATACTAATTTCAACTCTAAGGGATATTTAGATATATATTTTCTTATACCAAATTAAAATACCAATAAAATATGATTGAAAACAAAAAAAAAATGACAACAAAAAAAGTGACAGAATTCTAACAACATCAGATATTAAGATTACAATTAAAATTAATTAAAATTAAAATATCATCGAGAAATGACATTCATCGTGATAGATTTAAATCTATTTAAGTTAACATTAAACATGTCAATGTCACCAAACACATATTGTTATAAAAACCAAAACATCACGTCACTTAATTTTTTTTTAATTATTGAAACAGTTCTATGCATTGCGGTTGTCTCATTTGTATCATAGATCTCAATATTATTTTTTACTAACTAAATATTCATAGTTTTGGTGTAAAGTTCTAGACACAATATTGGCAACGCCAAACACTAACACGTGCTCAGCACACCAAGTATGTTCCGATCGTGGGAAGTTAAGACCCTTACAAATATTGGCTCATTAACTCATTCTCACTTGTCGAAATACCCACACAGGCATTGATAGCAGCAAAATAAATTTACTAACTCTATTAACTCTTCTCCTAACAAATATAGTTTTAAAAAATTGCAACAATTTTAGGTATATTGATTATTTTTTAAATGTTCGTGTTTTCGAGATTAAGTAGGTATTAACTAACAAATAAAACAACCACTCTGGTATAGTGTAAAACGTCGACGGTTTGCGGTTTCGGGACAGATATTTGTATTTCTACAAATATTTCTTTCCGATTATAATGTCTGTGCTTGTTGGTCTCCCCAACGTGCTTCGGAGAGCACGTTAAGCTGTCGGTCCGAGTTGTTATAGTAAATACTTTATAGCGATCGTTACTCATACTAGGGAACATATCCGCCAACTCGCAGTGAAGAAACATGGTGGATTAAGTTACAATCCTCCTCCTATATGAAGAAAGAGGCTTATGGCCAGCAGTGGGATTTTCCAGGCTAAATGTTCATGTACGTTTTCAATAAATAAAGATTCTTATAGCTGATTTTGTGAATTTTGATATTTTACGAAAGTTGACAAACAAACAATTGCGATAAAATTTGGTTTTAGACAGTTAAAGACCAGGCCAGACCAGATTGACTTGAAGATTTGAATGTTTAACGAGGAAAACTGCGAGATACTTCCGTAATATATTTCTATATCGATACTATACAACACCATTATACATATAGAAATAATATATTCTTTATTGCAAATAAAATACATATTAGTACAGTGGCAGTTGGCAACAGTGAACTTATCTCTAAAAGAGATCTCTATCAGTTTACCCATACAATAATACAGATTACTGGGAATGATTTAATTTAATTTTTTTTACAACATACACACACCGTTGTCTGTTCCTACGGTAAGCAACTTAATGCTTGTGTTGTAGGTAAGAACCGACTGGTATAGCTGTATAGCTACATATTATATATATATTTTTTTAATAAAGATACATACAAATAATACATATATAAAAAAATATATATTACACCTAGACTCGGGGTGAGAACCGAACTCATAACCTCCGGAGCAGTAAGCAGGGTCACTACCAACTGCACTCACAGGTTAATTTTTTGTTTGTTTTTAATGGATAAACTCAAATCGATTACAACTACACCGTCTTTAATAATTCTTTTACTAAAAGAATTCTATAGTATCATTGATAAATGCTTTATTTTAAAAGGAGAAAATGGAACATTCCAAAATCGTGTATAGATATATAAATATAATTAACGTCCACACACGATCGTCTGTTCCTAAGGTAAGTAACTTCGTGTTTAAATTTTAGGTAACAGCCAACTGTTGTAGCTAATTTTTTTTATAGCTATTACATATATAAAAAATTATATACTCGTTTATTACACCTAGATTTGAGGTAGAAAACGAACCTACAACACCCGGAGAAGGGAGCAGGGTAAACTACGCCAACGGGACAGTAAAATATATAAGTATACCATGTGGATGAAACCGTGGACGAAATCTTAGTATATTTGGTAAAGATAAAAAAATATAGTAACTACAAAAATAGTAAATTAAAAATGCCACGCCCTTATAAATTTCTATCGGAAATCGTAATATCAGTTCAGTAGTTAAAATGTTTTATGTTGACTTCATAAATAGCGACAGATTAAACTTGAAAGCATTATATTTCCACACAGTAATCCGACTAGCCATGTTCCGGTCAGCTTTCTCTTCCGTGAATGCGCTAGAAAACTGTTTTCCTCCGCAAACTATTTTCTAGTCATTCTTAATGATACCCAAATTGCTAACGTTTCTGTTCCGTGTAATACGTTTTAGGGCATAGTGTTTAAGTTGTCTTCTTTGGAATCGTTCACTAAGATTTAGTAATATAATGGTATAATAAATATCTATTACTAGCATACACGGTCGCCTCTTTCTAAGGTAACTTAATGCTTGTATTATATGTAGGTTACTGATGACTGTTATTGATAAATATATTTTTTATATAAATATAGATCTAAAAATATAACATAAATACAAACAATTACATCCAATGTCAGGCGGGAATTTAACCTAAAACCCACTGAACAGAAAGCATGACAACTACAAACTATGCCTACGGGCTAACTTAATATATATTAATATACTAGCTGTACCCTGCGCGCGTTGTTAAGCTTTTTTATTTTTATTTTTATTTTTTGGTCGTTCCAACTCAGAAACCTTTGTGGGCTCATACACAACACTTTGCTGAAGATCATAACACGATCAAATGCATAGTTTACAATTCTATAAAGGACATACAGAAAAACGTCATTTTTTATGTATATAGATATTAATAGATGTTTCTATTACATAACATATATTAAAATAGAACATTGCAGCAGAAAACTCGTATACATCATTGCAGGTGAACCCGCGAGAAATACTTACCATACTAAAAGTATCGATGTTTATAAATATAACTTAAGTAATTTAATAATAATGGCAAATTTGCAAAAATTTGTGTAAGGGTAGCGTGAAAAATATTTCGGACTCAAAACTGACAAAAAAAATTCTCAATTTTTTAGTTTATATTATTCGAATATTTGTATTGGCCAAATAGATGTTTATCTAGATGTCTGGGAGCTTGTTCTTGTGTGTTTCCAGTACCTCGACACAGAAGAAAATTTTACTGGGGGCCGTTGAGTGTTAAGTGTTTAAAAAAAAGATCGCAGGATAACTACATAATATATTTTACCAACGATTGTTTAAATTAGTTGCAGAAAATAAAACTTGAAGTAACCGTATTGTTTGTTTAATAAAGAACGTACTGCGAGATAAAAGTTTTTTTTTGTTTGTTTAGTATCTATTAATGTTTTCCTTATGCGAAAATGTCATAAATTTTTGGGCACATATAACAGTACTATAACTAAACAAACTGACTAATATAATAAGCTATTCCGACATCATTTGCCATATTGTTAAAAGATAATGGCCACGAAATTTACATTCCAAACAATCCTTCTGACCCCGTTTCTGAAAAGTTCAAAAAATTATACACACAAAAGTCTTTGTCTGACTGACACAGTTAAACACGGTTAGGTGGAAAAAGTCGATTTTATAAATTTGCATCATAAAGTCTCAAATTAACGCCAAATGTTGTCTGAGTCACTAAAAAAAAAAACTAAAATAAAGTGTGCCGACGACCTCTGATTCGTACTCATGATTCAATTGGGCTTTAAGATTCTTTACCTGTATTTTACAATAAATATTTATAAAAAAAAAATTATAAACATTTTAACAAATTAAATATTTTATTTTTTATCGTAATATGTAATTACGCCAAAAACGTTTTTGGTTATATTTTACACCTTCGTGTACACCTGAAAAATATTATTTTTCTAAATAAAATAAGCAGAAAACACAATGAGTATCTACAGATGTGTTCAACACATTCATTTAAAATTCGGTGAATCGTTTGTTTTACAAGTTTTCAAAACCATTTTCAGAGCCTTATGTCTCGATATATGAAATGTATAGTTACATAAGTATAATTAGTGATTTTGTATTTTTTTATTATTGTTTCTTCTTCTATTTTAAGAGTTTTTTGTAATTTTTCTGCTTCTTTTTTCATTTCGTTTTACTCGACACCTAACGTAATAAAGTAAAATAGATTGTACGATAAAATAATTAAAACGTAGGATGTGTTTCATCTCCGATGTGATAGTATGAATTGATACGAGTTCTTACACATGACACGGCTTGTAAATATATAAATAAAAGTTTAAGCCCACCAGTATATGTTCCTCTGTAATTTTTTTATGTTATATTTCAAACTTTTATTTGCAAAATTGAATTTTTTTCTTGGAATTATTCGTATTGTTCACCGACAAATGCTACTATAAGATTCATAAACAGTAAGAAGTCCTTCGAATAATCCAATATTAAATATGTTTTTGATATATATGCAGTAAAAAATTCTTCTTACTCTTTACAATGAATGATAAAATGATACTTATCTCGTACGCTTTAGGACTAAGGTCGTATATACAGTTAACTCGGCAAGCATGGTCAGTATCGACTTTCTTATGTTAATATAAATAGAGAATGACCGCTGGAGCGTAGACAATTGAACTCAATAGCTTCCTGTACATTACACACAATGGTCGCCATTCAGGAATTATGTGGACAAAGAAAAATAAAATCTGAGAGACGTTTTGTCAAAGGGTTGCAACCCCGTAGGGATTATCGTAACTGGAACTTAGCGCCGCTTCCTTTGACTTTTTTTTTCGTTGATGAAATTTTTCGATTTGAATAAATTTAAAGTGACATAAAATAATTATAGAAAACGTTAAATGTGAGTCAGTCGCATCAGTAAAAATGTCTTTTTTTATTTGGATACTTATTCTTTAAACTTCCTTAGAATTTGCAATATTTTAAAACATCTTGATAAATACGGTACAATTAATTTATAGCAATCTAATATATTTACATTCTAATATATATGGCAGACCAAAACATTTGTGCTTGAGTTCTACACGAAATCGTTACATTAAACTTAAAAGTAACACAAATAACATTAGAACTGTGTAAATAATAGCAACACGAAGAATGCTTGTAAGAAAATACGACTTGACAAAGAGAGACGTAGCGAACCAATTCGAGGTAATCCGCGTAATCCTTTGAATAAATACGTAAAGACCACTTGAGCTCTTTCTTCCGTCGAATTTACCACCCAAGAATTAATCTTAATACAGTATACCACTAATATATTCACTTAGTTTTGCGCTACTGACGATGGCTTTAGAAAAAAAAATCTAGTTCACGATGCGAAATAATTACCTATTGGGTGGCCGTTTTGTCCAAGGGTTTCAGTTTGCGACCACTGTGCGGTTAAGAGAAGTGCGTTGGACGTCTTTTTAACGAGCTAGTAGCATATTTGATGAGAATATTTAGCGAGGCTATTAAGATAATTAGTTGATTATAACACTTTAATATTTCATCGCTGTACGCATCTTTTTTAATATTATCTTTAGCGAGAATCTTGTAATAATTTAAAGTAATATCATAAATTATGTTAAAATAATTAAGATAAATGATTTACATGCTTATAAATGGTTATTATAAACTCGTGAAAGATGTTTTAAAATACATATTAATCGTTTTTAAGCGATTTCGTGTATGTGGTCTCTAACAGTAAGTTTATAAGGTGTAAAATAAATGGCAACATGACATTGCAAATACATAATCGTAAATATATTGAGCATGGATGTCAACATGCGTGTCAGTAATGGGCAAATATGACATCTAGTTGGTGACAATATGGAGATGGCTTTCAACTTTATGCTGTCTTAAAACAACAACACATCACATTTTATGATGATATCTATCTAATATCTAGTTTTTTTTACCTACCTACATCTATTTTTAATTTCATCAAGAAATATATGTAGGTAGGTAATAATCATCAATACACAGGCCGAAGACGAATTATAGAGAGGAATGGAAGAGGAAAACATGTTGTGCCGACCCTACATAAGTAGGATAAGGGCAGGAAGATGACACAGGCCGAAGACGGGCAGCAGCGTCTTCGGTGCGACAAAGCCAGTACTGCGGTCACCAACCCGCCTGCCCAGCGTGGTGACTATGGGCAAAACACATGAGTTCACGTTATTTTTGGCGTAAACATGTGGAGGCCTATGTCCAGCAGTGGACTTCAATAGGCTGAAATGATGATGATGAATAATCATCAAGTAAGCTAAACTAATAGATTACTAGCGTATCAATTCACCCTTCTGAGATTCAACTATCCGTCAGCCTCTTTGTTAGACGCTTATATTTTTTTTAATTCTAAGGGATAGAGATAAAAAATGTTTGTAAACACAAAGATTGACCATATTGGTGTAATGATAAAAACAAAATAAAGTTAAGCAATGATCCGCTTCTTGTTCCACAAAAAGTGTTTTCCAATGTTTTTTTTTTTATTTAGTAGTATCAAACTCTACCACTCTACTCTTCCTACTTTATAGCTCATAATAGACTTTTATAAACAAAACAATTAATTATAATAAAAAAAAAAACAAATATAATCAAATTTTATAATGTATATATCAGTATAGATAGAAATGGTAAAATGAACTATTTCCACACAAATGTATCCATTGTAACAGACACTTAAGCTTAAAGAGCATATTGGCGATCGCTGCCCATCCATCATACGATGCAATTGTTTCTGACCATATTTCTTTTTTTGTAAAATACCCGGTGGTCATTTAATCACCTTGCTAGTTCTATAGATTTTGCAACATTTGATAGTGAAGTACATTATACAATATCGATAAATTAATATTTCCTATTGATTTGAGCTCTATCTACGCGTTGCAGTCAAACTAGTAGATTTAGTTTTAGAATTTTTTATAGTAATAGTAGTTATTTATTTATTAAGATTGCATATATATTTATAACACATATAGAGTAGCAAAATTTCTATTTTGTTTATTTCTACAAACATAAAATTAGCATTACATTGTACAGAAGCCGCTTATATTATTTGAATAATACGAATATCAATAAATATAATACATCGATATCGATAACTATTTACAATATTGGTCTAATTTCTATCAGGTATATTTTATACTTGAGCCTACTTATTCATAACTAATTTTGTGAAAAAAAAAATCATGTTCGCGACAACTGGATAGGAAAGGAAGAATAGATTGTGGGGTTTAATCCTGCATTTTTTTCTTGTGGAAAATAAGTTGACCACATTGTGGGCTTGACGGGTGGACAACCCTTTGTGGCGGTTGGACGAAAGTTTTATAAAAGGCTAAATAAAATATATTAGTGATATTGCTTATAAATTTAATTATATTTATGTTGTATTAATATTGTAGCGAGTATTATATTTCTTTACCTGACAAATATTTGTGTTGTAATGTATTTTAATGATTATAATTTTTTTGTGATTTATCAATTTTATGTCATCTCGAAATTAAACAATTAAAAATATATTGTAAAAAATTTTTACTTCGTAAACATGTACGAATAATTTTCTTTATTACAACTTCTTCATATTACTAAAATCTTATTCACTATAATTTGCTCAAACGATGCTTTGGCTTTCTTCATCATCATCATTACAGCCTATACAGTCCACTGCTGGACATAGGCCTCCACAAGTTTACGCCAAAAATAACGTGAACTCGTGTGTTTTGCCCATAGTCACCACGCTGGGCAGGCGGGTTGGTGACCGCTATACTGGCTTTGTCGCACCGAAGACGCTGCTGCCCGTCTTCGGCCTGTGTATTTCAAAGCCAGCAGTTGGATGGTTATCCCGCCATCGGTCGGCTTCATAAGTTCCAAGGTGGTAGTGGAACCTTGTTATCCCTTAGTCGCCTCTTACGACACCCACGTGAAGAGAGGGGGTGGCTAAATTCTTTAGTGCTGTAGCCACACAGCACTTTGCTTGGCTTTCTTAAAATTTGTTGATTTGTAGTATTATTTTCATCTATACTAATATCATAAAGAGGTAAAGTTTCTAACTTTGTTTGTTTGTAGGGGGTAATCTTCACAAATACTGATCCGATCATGAAAATTTTTTCACTAACAGAAATCTACACTATTCATGAGTGATATAGACTACTGATTTTATTGTTATTCAACAAAAAATTCAATGATAAATAATAGTATATATGTAAATCAAGTCGAAGAAATGACGAGCGGTGCGGTCGGCTAGTGGCATATAAAGCTTAACTACCTACATACATGTCTGAAGTGATAGAGACCTACTATGTTTTATATTTAAATACGCTTCATTTTAGACTTTAATCTACTTGTTAAGCATTTGAATATGTTTTCCTTTAAAGCTATGATGTATAGTAAAATTTTAATAGCAAAACTTTCGTCGTACTCCACCTCGCGTGTGCGGCCGTCGCGTCGTGCCGATTTGTGAATTATTAGCTCTTGTCCTTATTGTCCGTACAATTGTCCACCGTCTTGCCACACAACCACCGCGATATACAGGACGATCCTAAATCCACCACTTAACTAGTTACCAACAAGCGTGTCTAGTTTTAATGATTAATTTTTTGTTAGTATCAACCGCTACACGGATTTTTATAGCCTGTGATACAAATATATTTGTCAACTTCTATTAGTGTACAATTTGTTTAAAATCAATTCTGTAATTCTAGATTCTTTAGTTATGTATAAGTAATAGATTAAAACCATGAAAGAATTATATCCGTTTTTGTTATGAAAAATTTAAAAAAAAAAAAAAAAAATATATATATATATATATATATATATATACTTATTTATTTAGAAAAACTTTTACGTAATATGAAACTGTTGTTGGGACATCCTTTTAAGTAAGTGTTTTAGCTGTGTCAGGATGTCCAGCTCTTCCATATACATACTTAGAAAATTAAAACCTAATATTATCACAATAAAATAAAATAAAAAAGAGTGTAGGTATACATGTATGTGTCTGTGTGTATTTTTAGGTAATAACTTCAAGTAAAATTAAATCAAAAACAATTTTATTCAAATAGGCTTCAAAAGCACTTTCAAATCGCCATTTTTTTTATACAATGATAGGCTTGCGTTTGACCACTATTTCACCTGATGATAAGTGAAAATGCGGTCTAAGATGGAGCACGCTTACCTAGAAGTAACCTATTCACTTGCGACTTAAAGATCCCCAGGTTATAATTTTCTGGAAACACAGACGCTGGTAGAGAGTTCCATTCTTTGGCTGTACGGATCAAGAATGTACTAGCCATTTTACAAATGAAAATTTTAAAGTAATTATTTTTTTTCAGAATTAAGCTACCACCGATTCGGAATGTAGATTTTGCAGGGAAGAATGGGCAAAAAATCTCCAGACTTAACTTAAAAAATTATAGACTTGTTAAATCACAAACCATTTTGTTACTAAATAACGTACAATTTTACGACGTATTAATCATATAAAATCCAATTTTAAGTTTTAAATTTAAACAAAATTTCGTTTAATTTTATAGATTACTCTTATCGAAAGTGTCACAAAAACACCATATACACTGGTCATTCATGTCATACTTTTTTCCACCTTGCCTTTCGGCGCATGCGCAGACCGCTTCAAAATCCACACTCCATTGACTAATCACAATAGACTTACATGACCAACGTATTCTACGAAGGCTTTGACATCGTTTGTGAATTATTAATGATGTACGAGTTACAAATCGCTTATTGTTACATAAAACGATAATTATTTAATATGTCAAAAGAAAAATATAATAGATAAACATGAAGGTTATTAATGATTGGAATATTGACAGAGTTTAAATAAATTTATCTAAATGTTGTCATCAAAACAAATTAAGAAGAAATTATTCTTTTTTTGATTCACTTTGTAATATGTGTCTATGGTAATATTATGGATACAGAAAAAATATTTTTTCAATTGTTGTGAATAAAATTCAAAAAGACATGATTTATTTTTATAATCATTTCGCAATTAAAAACTTATACAGTCTAATTATTATTCATGTAAGAAGGGGAAATTAATGCATTTAGATTGTGCCAACAGTGCTAAAATAGCACGGATAATTTTGCCAATGTTTTGTAGAATTAGAAAAACAAGAACTACCTTAGATGATTAATAACTAGTACTAAAGGCACCAATGACGGAAACAATTGTGACTCAATTATATTGTTTCGCATTTAATAAATAAAATAATAAAACTAAAGTATTTTTGGTTTAAACATACTAAATTACTAACTTTACATTTTAATTAGAAAAACCTGAAAGAATATGTTTTCAATAAAATATTTAGCCTGTGATCATCATCAATAGATCTAAATGAAATTTCGTTTATTGATAATACAGTACGAATTTCGAAAATTCGTAGCATCGTCTCAATACCAAAAGTGTTTTCAAGGGGAAATAGATAAAATTAGTACGACGCCGACGTCACCCATCCACACGAAAACAGTCTTGGACCCCAGCAACACTTAAATATTTACACAAATTTGAATACATTTTTAAGTCATTTATCTATGAGCTGTATTCCATTATACTTTTTGTAAATGAAAAAGTCATTTTATTTACCTCTTTTTTCCCTATTTAACATTATATTACAAATGGGAAATTACTAAAGTTCTATTTTTAGTATAATTTACTTGATAGTTTAATTTTATTACAACGTTAATTAATATAGTTTTGATTGACGTCATAACTTATTCATCGAATATAGTGAACGCGAAGTACACTATCTATAATCTATAAAATAAATAAAGTTGGAGTCTGTTTGTAATATTAAATTAACCGCTTTTAACTAAATTCACTTCGAAGATTCCGCAATGCTTGAAGACATAAGTCTTCGAGTAATGCGCCCTGCCTGTGTTAACATACGGAGCTGAGACGTGGACACTGACGAAGGGACTGGTCCACAAGATTAAAGTCGCTCAGCGTGCAATGGAACGGGCTATGCTTGGGGTTTCTCTCAAAGATAGGATTAAAAATGAGACTATCCGTGAGAAAACGAAAGTAACCGACATAGCCCACAGAATCAGCAAGTTGAAGTGGCAGTGGGCTGGTCATCTGTGTCGCAGGACCGATGGCCGTTGGAGCAGACGGGTCCTGGAGTGGAGACAGCGTCTTGGAAAACGCAGTGTGGGACGTTCTCCGATCCGTTGGACCGACAATCTACGTAAGACTGTCGGAGTAGGCTGGATGAGGATTGCGGAAAACCGGGATGTTTGGCGCGAACTTGCGGAGGCCTATGTCCAGCAGTGGACTGCAATAGGCTGAACTGACAGACTGACTGACTGACTGACTGACTGAGTGACTGAACTAAATTCATATGTGTGTATGCACGGTACATATACCAAAATAACATTTTTTATAACTGTTGTCTATTTGTCTGTCTGTCTGTTTGTTCCGGCTAATAGCTAGGGACTTCCTCTGACAGATAGCTGATGTGATAAGGAGTAACCAGGCTACTTTTATTTTAGATTTTTTTTATTACTCTGCGAACTGAACAATCACTATTTTGTTAAATTCCACTCGGATGAAGTCACGGGCACAGCTGGTTATAAATAATATTTTCGACAGTTATATAGCATTAAAAAAAATTATAAAAGAAAAAGGAACTATTTTTTTTGTAACAAATTTTAAAGAAGGTATTTAAAAAAAATAATCTAAACATATGTCGACACCGATGTAAAAGTGTAATGTCATAGATTATAAATTAAAAATAGGAGCGAATTATACAATAAATTATCAGGAAATTTCAAAGGTAAAATAGCTGAAGTGAATTATGAAAGAGTAATTCGAGATTAATGAATATATTAACATTTAATAACATTTAACAATTAATATATTCTCCTTTATTCACTTTCCGGTTAAGCATGTAATCAATTTTTAATTTCAAATAAATACTTTTTGAAACATTATTGACTTGTGTATAAATAATTTAGTATTTTTTTATTTACAATTGGTCTACGTTATAACTACTTAATGTAAAGTATTATGAGCTTATACGTGAATAAAAGTGAAGTATGATTTTGATTTGTACTACTAAATATTATACAATAAAATGAGCGTCCTTACAATAAAATAGCTGATCCTTCTTCTACACGGGGAAAGAGGCCTATGCCTAGTAGTGGGATATTATAGACTGAAGCGTAAAATAAGCGTCTATTTCGTTTTAATTTTAATAATTTAAGACAACATAATAAAGTTACCCAATTTTTTATTTTTGAAACCATAACACATGGGTATTCATAGTAGGTATTTTTTTACATTATATTTAACGAAAATATGTTTTTTTCCATCATGTTCAGTGGCCGGAAGGATTTTCTCTAAATATTTAAAAATATACTTTCAAGTTTATTTAAACAAAATTCTCTACGAATTCACAAATAAAAATACGTATAAAAGCAATTTTTATAGAATATACTAGCTGTGCCCGCGACTTCGTCCGCGAGGAATTTAACACAAAAGTTATTCTTCAGTTTGCAGTTATAAAATAAATAAATTTCTAAAATAAAAGTAGCCTAAGTTACTTCTTACTACATCAGCTACCTGCCAGTGAAAGTCCCATCAAAACCATTCAGTCGTTTCAGATATTAGCCGGAACAAGCAGACAAACAGACAGACACATAAAAATTATAAAAAATGTTATTTTGATATTTGTATCGTGTATACATCCAATATGCATTTAGTAAAAAGCGGTTATTTTAATATTACAAACACACTCCAATTTTATTTATTTCTATAGATTATACTATAAACAAAAACGATAAATAGAATGCCACAACACTAAAACATGGGTTTATTGGTTACAAACTTAAGGTTAAGGTTACATGTATAGAAAAAGTAAAAAAAAAATTGTAGTACAAAATATATGTTGTTAATATTAATTTTGTCTACACGTATATTATTTAAAAGTCAATAATCCATATTCATATTTAAATTATTATTTCATTGTATTCAAAAATTAATTTTGTAAATTCTTAATAATGTATTTTATCATTATTTTTAAAACAAAATATAAAAATGCAAATACCATACAATAGTATATACAGCTTGCGTACGTACTTGATGCGTATAATTTGAATATTACTTTATTCAAATTATGCATATAACAAAATATGAACTAATTATTTACAATTTAATTTTCAAAAATTATAATATAGATAATATTCTTTTAATAATTCAAAAATATGAATAAATAAGATATTAACGTACCTAATAGAAGAACAAACGCCCAAGCTACGACTCCATATTATATATATATATATTTATATATATATATATATAGATTTGGCATGAAATAGAAACCGAGATTGTTAGAGCGGTCAGTTACTATAGCCACTGAACCTGAACCTTTCAAATGTAAGATACATCTATGGCATATGCAACCAAATGGCAAAACAAATAAATGCCCTAAATATTTCTAGGGTTCATCGACACTACACTAAATTTAAATAAATAGTATAATCCGAAGGTTCGTTTCACAAGAGACAATATAGGGAATTGTGGTGATTTATTGAAATTTATCTCTGCATGACCCCTTTGGAAATTGCGTATGCGTCGCAGCGACATATCATAAATATACATCATATCATATATATTTTGTTTTGTTTGTACACAGATTGCATTTGTTGGATTTATTTTAAAAGCCCTTAGCGGAGTTTTATTTGTGACCGCTTTATAATTGCACTTTTTAACCTTCATATACTAGCACGGAAAAGCATCATACATATACTCACGCACGGTGTCTCAGACCGATATTAGATCTCGTCTCTGTTATTGTAATATTAAACATTCGTCCATTACTCTATTCCTTCTTAATACAGATAGCTCAGCTACCAAGCTAGGAGAAGTAGGGATCATACTTAGTTAGTTAGTATATTACCCTGGTTTGTCTTTTCATTTCACGTGAATCAATCCGACGATTCATATATTCATTTTTTTATGTCTTTTTGCGGTCGGGAAGTGATGTGTTATACGTAATAATGGATATAAAGTCATGTTGTCCTAATAATGTGGTAAGGTGCTTATCCCCAGGAAATATACAGGATGGGATCAATGTTGTCAACCCTATAACATTCTAGAAAAGTCAAGACTTCTGAAAAATTGCTATAGGTATCGGTACTGCGCAGTCAGATTTTCAACACTAACTAGGATTTAATAAAGATTTTACACTATAATAAGAAGAATAAATGTGTATATAAATGAATGCTAACTATTATTTATATCAGTCATTAGTCTAAATGATTTATCTTTTATGGTCATTTGTGATAATGCATTAAGTTTGGTAGTAACATTTTTAAAAATAGATTTTATTAAGAATGTAAAATCAATTTTTTTTTTATTAATTTTTAATGTTATACTTCTTGTTCAAATTTATATACGTTTACGTAACTTATTTATATGATTTTTTTTTACTGTGTTATACACCTACTTATTTTATTCGTTATATTCAAATTAACATTTACACTTAATGGCACACAATAGCATAAAATCCACTTTCGATGATTCGTGAAAATATACAAACAAAAGTAGAAAAGTCTAGTTAATAAATAATTCCTTATTAATTTACTGATTTTTACTTATTTTATTATCATTCTGGGCCTTATTTTAATGTGAATATAGTCAGTTTCCGATTTTGCAATTCTTTAAATGTTTGCTTTTGTACGAAAGGTTTCTATTCTAAGGTTGCTTATATAACAAATTATGTAAATAAATGATCAAATAAATAAAAAAAATGCCAGGTTTAACCCAACTCAGTAGCTTTGACCTCTGCCGTCGTCGAAAATGTATTTTTATTACTTCATTCAAATATAACCTTACTATTATCCACGAGATAGACACGTTACGTGTTATTCATAATTGCTAAAAATAAACAATACTAGTAATTCACGTGACACGGTTCCGACGAAACGAGAAGTATCTTGACGTTGGTCGGTCATATTTATTCAGAACTCAGTGGAAGGTCGAAATTACACCGAGAATATTCAGTCACGTGGCCGATAAGCCTTGATCATTTATATGAATACTTTTCATTTCGTTCGATATTGAGAAGCGTTCAATGTATCTTGTAATATCACTCCAGAATTCAGTAAGTTGTTATTATTGCCTTTGTACTACTACTTTAGATTTATCTTTACATAATACATGTGGAGATCGGGTTTACATGAATTAGTATTTTTTTAGACTGCCTGCCTTTGTCTGATTTTGTTACCATGTCTCGGAGAGCATGTAGAGCCGTCGGTTCTGGATGAAAAAAATCTTATCATCATTTAGGGGATATTACGAGTACGTAGCAGAGCAACGTGGTAGCTGATGCCCAGCAGTAGGTACGATGTATATTATAGGCTGACCGAGATTTTTAAGTCAGTTTTAAATTATTTAGTGTATAACTTTATATCAGGCCAACCCTAATGCTATCTTTATCTAGGGCTTTAAATTTTTATTACTACACTGGCTTATTAAAGATAATCAGAGCAGATCAGTATAAACTTACAAAAAAAATGACTAGGGTGAAAGATTTAAAAACATGACTTAAACAGTTTGATAGTTTAACGGTTAGTTGTAACTGTAGGATTCAAGGTGAGATCCATAGCTTGGCTTTTTTCGCAGTGTCCTTCCCCTGAATAGAACATTAGGTCTGAGCCCAAAGGAGTGCATGATTTAGTAGTGTGAAAAACGTAATATCTCATTTTTTTAAATAATATATATGGCAACAAGCGCACAATCCGCCTGATGGTAAGTGGGTACTTCAGTCTATCAAGGCGCAGCCTGTAACATCTCACTGCTGGGTATAGTAAAACTTACTCCGTGTTGGAGATTTTATCCACCACGCTGCTCCACTGCAATTAGGTGGATATATACCTACGATGAGTAAAGATCGCTAACGTACTGTCTACATGTTCTTTGAATACAAATATCCACTCTGAACGGGAATCGAGCCCTTGGCCTACGTCTGTAATACCTATTAGTACTACTGTCCCTCCCCAGGAGCACTGGCTCTTACGTCACTTGAGTGCAGTTTTATTTAGCTGTAATCTTCAGTAAAGTTGAAGTACTTCCTACTAATTAAGCTGCTCCGAATTTCGGGCAAGACATTTCTTCTCCTTAAAAATAACAATTCATTTATCATTTATATTCAATAAATATATTTAATTTCGAATATACTTAAGGTACTACTTTTTTTCGTGGGTAGGTGCCAAATAAGTAGTAACAACAAAATTTTGTGCCAAGACTTTTATTATTTAAAAATAGTAATCTTTATACAATTTATGTTTAATTGTGATATTTAAGTTCCATTACCCACCAGCAAGTAATTCCTCTCACTAAAAATCACCCCTAAACATCGTTATCAATATGGATTCCTTGAAAGACACAGTGGCATCTCTGACTGAAACATTTCAAGCCCAGATGTATGAATTTCAGCAAGATTTGTTGAAGACTTCGCCTCATGCGACTACCACATCATTGGCTGCTGACTTCAACAACTTCAAAAGGTTCATTCTTTCTGCTCTCACAGCAATCCAGCGGCAAGTCGAATTTTTGACCCTAGTTATTGACCGCCAAGAGATGAAGACTAGGCGCAAGCTGATTCTTTTCCACGGTGTCCCTGAAGACAAGGGTGAAGATACATCGGCGCGAGTTACCAGCATTGTTGCTGAGAATTTGAACCTAGCCAATTTCTCCAGTACCAGCATCAAAACCTCTTATAGATTAGGCCGTCCATCTGCGGGGAAACCGCGTCCTATTGTGGTTCGCTTTAGGGATATCGCAGTCCGTGATAAAGTCTGGTACGCCAAGACGAAGTTGAAAGGAACTGGTGTCACACAATCAGAATTCTTAACTAAGGTTCGTCATGATGCATTCCTTGTGGCTAGAGAGAGGTTTGGTGTCAGTCGGTGCTGGACACGTGAAGGCACTATCTTCGTAATTACCCCGGACGGAACGCGGCATCGGACCGAGTGTCTGGCTGACCTCGATAAAATCCCAGGATCCAGTTCGACAGAAGCGTCTAAGTCGCCGTCTAAAAACACCACTGTCGTCCAGAAACAGCCGGAAAGCAAGGTGGCTGCATCTCGACCAAAACGGGGGTTAAAGAAATAGCTTTGTGTTTTGCAGTTTACACCGTGACAGGCATCTCCTCCAGTCCTGTTATTCGTCATCGGTATTTAATTATTTAATTTGCTGTATTAACTTATATTAATTTTAATAACTCGTTACTTAGTATAAATTATGACTTTTTTTTGCTATTTTAACTTAGATAGCTAGTTGATAGTGTTACCCGATGTGCACAGGTAATAGATGCATTTACTGCTATTTGATAATAGTTTTTTGTCTATGAAATTGCGTAATTTTACTAAGACTTCTTTATATACATGTAAATGTTTTCATAGTAAGTACATGAATAGTTTAGTGATGATTTTGTAATGATTTTAGTTACGACTCATGTTTATTAATCTTTTGTTATTTTTAGTATATTAAATTACTCTCCATGCAGCTGGTGGGTGCATTGAACGGTATTTACACATATTTTATTATAATATATATACGTATAAGTTTATATCA
This sequence comes from Melitaea cinxia, assembly GCF_905220565.1. NCBI lineage: Eukaryota > Metazoa > Arthropoda > Insecta > Lepidoptera > Nymphalidae > Melitaea > Melitaea cinxia. The sequence goes on from NC_059416.1 coordinate 5,019,493, forward strand.
ACCTATTATTATTATTATTATTTCTTAATTTTAATATATATTGGTTTTTAATTATTATTTATTTATTTTATTTATTTTATCATAATATATTTTTAGAAATATACATCACAAATATTTTATTTAGTTATTTCGTTAATTTATTTATATATCTTTAATATCATAAATGTCATTCATTAATGATAGTGATGCTTTTTTATCGCTATCTTCTGCTTCCGATGATTTAAGTAGTGTTGACAGTTATTATAGTATTCCATCTTTGAGCGACACGTTAGACTCCTGTTTTGCGAATACTCCTAAGAACTTCAATTTAGTACACATAAATGCACAGAGTATCCCTGCTCATTATCCAGACTTGTTGTCTTCTCTCTATAATGGCAATATTCATGGTGTCCTAGTCTCCGAGTCTTGGCTCAAACCTTGTTTGCCCTCTACTTCTTTCTCTTTACCGGGATTCCACCTGATCCGTAACGACCGCATTGGTCGGGCTGGTGGAGGGGTTGCAATATATATCCGCTCTCATATCCCTTTTAATATCATTGACACTTCGCAACCTCAGACCGGCGGTGCAGAGCATCTTTTTGTGGAGGTGATTTTTTCTCATACAAAACTTCTTCTTGGAGTCTTCTATATCCCATGCCTTACTGTTGATTACTTTAACTCATTAGAATCTTTACTTCAAAATTTAACTCCTCTGTATAGTCACACAGTGATCATGGGTGATTTTAACACCTGCCTGCTCAAAAACGATCACCGGTCTTCCCGTCTTAAAACTCTTATTAATGCGTCAAATCTTCATATCCTGCCTTTACTTGCTACTCATGCTTTTCCTAATAGTGTTCCATCTCTTTTAGATCTCATTATTGTTTCTTCCGTTGACCATGTCGAAAAACACGGTCAATGTTCTGCCGATGCATTCTCCTTTCACGATTTGTTGTATCTATCGTACAAAATTAAGCCCCCTAAACTTAAATCTAGAATTCTTCTGCAACGGAATTTTGGTGGGATGGATTTAGATAGACTCCAGAATGATGCAGCGAAAATCGATTGGTCGGTTGTCTGTAATGCAGATACAATCGACGACCAAGTGGCTGTTTTTAACTCTCTGTTAATCCAACTATATGATGTACACGCACCCATTCGACCTGTAAGGGTAAGACATCACCCTGCTCCATGGATTACTCCTGAAATTAGAAAATTACAGGAGAAAAAGGTTCGCGCAAAGTCACGATATAGATTGAATAGCTGTGAAGCTAATAGAGAGATATATATTAAGGCTCGGAATCGTTGTAATAGGGTGTGTAGAGATGCACAACGACGCCACATCTATAAATCTGTCATCGAAGAAGAAGATCCTAGTAAAGTCTGGAACTTTCTAAAATCACTGGGAGTTGGCAAAGCGCATCAGAATTATCGCTCTCAAAATTTAGACCTTAACGAGTTGAATCTCCATTTTTCCTCATCTGTTACCATTGATAGTGTGACTAAATCTTTGACAAGAAATCGACTTTCAACCTTGCCAACTCCTAATACTCCCACTTTCTTTCTTAATCAGTTGGCTGAATGTGATGTTAAGAAGAACATTTTAGCTATTAAGTCCAACTCCGTCGGATCTGACAGCATTAGTCGTAAGATGATCATTCCTCTCCTTAATTTACTTACACCCATATTAACCAAAATTTTTAATACTTCAATCTCCACTGGCTCTTTTCCGTCTACGTGGAAAGATGCTGATATTATACCTATCCCGAAAAAACTTAATCCATCATCCCTGTCCGAATATCGTCCCATTTCTATTCTTCCCTTTTTATCCAAAGTCTTCGAGCGCCTTGTGTATAATCAACTTAACCTATTCCTTTTGAAACACAGTCTCCTAAATACCTCGCAATCCGGTTTCCGTCCTGGTCATAGTACGACTACTGCACTTGTCAAAATAACTGACGATATACGATCTAGCATGGATAGGCGCGAGGTTACAGTATTGACGTTGCTTGATTTCAGTAACGCTTTCAATACTGTAGACTTTGATATACTTTGTGACATTATGCGTTCTCTTAACATATCTCCAGAGGCCACTGATTGGTTTCAAAGTTACTTACAGGGTCGCCGGCAGCGAATTAAATTGAATGACACATTTTCAAACTGGTCATTGGTTGCTGCTGGTGTCCCCCAGGGTGGTGTGCTCTCCCCTCTCTTATTTTCTATATTTATTAATTCCATTTGTAATATTATAACTTCTCTCTATCACCTCTATGCAGACAATCTCCAAATATACTCTCATTCTACTGTAAGTGACTTGCCTCAATGTGTTTCTCGTATAAATGGTGATCTACTTGCCATTACCACATGGAGTAAAGCTTACGGATTAGTAGTAAATCCAACCAAAACTAAGACTATAATTATAGGAAGTTCTAAATTAATTAGCCGTATAAATCGAACTCAACTACCTCCTGTAATTTTTATTGGTATTGTAATTCCATATAGTGAAAGTGTGAAGAATCTTGGCGTTATTTTTGATCAACATCTATCATGGGGCCCACAGATTTGTGAAGTCAGTCGTAAAGTTTTTGCTTCGGCTGGATCTCTTCGCAGGCTGCGTAATCTACTTCCAATTCCCACCAAAATTGCTCTTGCAAATAGTCTTCTATTACCAATTCTGGACTACGCAGACACATGTTATCTTGACATTACTGAAGAGCAGATTAATAAACTTGAGCGAATCCAGAATTTATGTATACGATTCGTATTTGGACTTCGTAAATATGATCATATCTCTGAATTCCGTAAAAAACTTAAGTGGCTCCCTATTCGCTTTCGCAGGAATACGCATATTCTTAACTTACTTTACTCTATTCTATTTAACCCTGTTGCACCTGCTTATCTAAAGCAACGATTTAAATTTCTTAGTGATATCCATGAACGCAGTTCTGAGAATACCTTACTTCTTGAAATTCCCCCTCACTCCTCTTCCTTTTATTCTAAATCTTTCACTGTTCAAGCTTCTCGACTTTGGAATTCTTTACCCTTGCATATTAGACGTGTACAATCGCTTTCTATTTTTAAAAAGGCTGTCAAGAAGCATTATCTTGATATTCAACGTGAATAAAATTATATATATATATATACATATGTATGTATGTTTGTATGTATGTGTTTGTGTATGTATATGTTTATGTATATATGTATGTATATGTGTATGTATGTATGTATGTACGTATGTATGTATTTATGTATATGTTTATGTATGTATGTATGTAAATAAGTAAATATATTCAAACGTTTATGTCTCAATTTGTACACCTACACTGACACAATACCATCTCCTCTGCCCCTAGGTTGCCTGGAAGAGATCGCTTTTTAGGGATAAGGCCGCCCTTTGTGCCTGGTGATACTCTGTTTAAGTTCATAATATGTATTATTTCTGTTTTGGTGTACAATAAAGTGTATTGTTATGTTATGTTGTTGTACTAAATGCACATTACATGTAGATTCATAAGCAATGATCATCTGTCAGGATTTGAAGTACAACGCATATCAATGTTATCAAACGAACAAATGTAAATATTTATGAAAACAGAACGGATACAAGACCTCTTTCAAGGTCTACATCCTGGATGTAAATTCAATAAAAAATAAACAGAACTTTACAAAATCGTTCTAATTTGACACGCACACGAAACTGAAAATTTTAATTATCAGAAAAAAATAAATAACATAGCTAAATATTTTGAATTAATTGCAAATTTTCTATTCAATTAACACAACGATGAAATCTTTTTCTGGCATAGAACTACTCGTATATCGATTTGATTAACCCGTTAGCTTAGTTTGTGGTGACCCTCCTTTCTGCTCCGGGGTTTATGGTTTCGACTCCCACCCCGAGTTTGGGTGTAATATAATATGTATTTTTATTTATAAATGTCTGTTTATCGAAAAAAAACATGTATCTATATCAGTTGACTGTTTGTTAACAAGCATTAAGTTGCTTACGTTAGGAACTGACGACCGTGTTTGTATGTCAAAGATATTATTTATTCATTTATTTAAAAAATATCGAGTATAAATCTGGAAATCACAGATCTGAATAAATTTAACCTGAGAATTTTCGCGACAGCAAATAAAAGCTTGTTTTTTGAAGTATTTTTTTATATTAATTTATTTAAATTTAATTTAATCGCTGGCGTTGGTCATCTTAGCAACTGGATTTCTTTTGCAATTTTGCCATTGCTGTCTCCACTTGTAAGTCATCATTTTATTTAATCGCTTTATTGCTGTATGTTTAAGTATTTCCGCGAGAGAACGAAAGTGACCGACATAGTCCACAGAATTAGCAAGTTGAAGTGGCAGTGGGCTGGTCATCTGTGTCGCAGGACCGATGGCCGTTGGAACAGACGTGTCCTGGAGTGGAGACCACGTCTTGCAAACGCAGTGTAGGACGTCCTCCAGCCCGTTGGACTGACGATCTAAGTAAGATTGCCGGTGTAGCCTAGATGAGGATTGCGGAAAACCGGGATATCTGGTGCAAACTTGGAGAGGCCTATGTCCAGCAGTGGAGAACAATAGGCTGAGCTGATGATGATGATGATGATGATGATGATGATGTTTAAATATTTAATTTTTAATTTTATTTATATAACCAGGTCGGCAAACAAGCTTATGGCTCACGGTAAGCGACCATAGCTTATTGACACCTGCGACACCAGAAGCATCACAGGCGCTTTGCCAACATTATCCCCAATTCCCCCAGGAGCTTTGATCACTTTACTCACCAATAGGAACAGCGAAATAACACTGCTTGAAAGCAGTATTATTTCGCTGTGATCTTCTGTAAGGTCAAGGTACTACCCCAGTCAGGCTGCTACATATTTTCAGCAGGAAATTTCCGGCTATGCCTTACCTCTAATTTTAACCTTGCTACCACAACAACAACAAACAAAAGTATAAAAATTTCCTAAGCACCATATTATTTGTATATTATTATAAAATTCTACTACGACATACTACATTCAAATGTATCCATTAAAATCGATTTCGAAGTAAACTCACAGATCGGTCTCAGCTCGGCCGTATAAAAATTCCGTTTAAATTATCCTGAAACATGGAATTACAAATAACGCTAAACGAATAACCAAAATAGGAATATAAAATACGATTGAATAGTAACTAGCCTGCTGAAAATACAATCACAGTGGCTGTTTCATAAAATATGACTGGCAACGACCTTTTAAACTATTTGCTTGCGTATAGCGATGGACGTTTGTCACGGCGTTAGACAATACATTATGTATCAATTGTGCAATCATAAGATGCATTGTGTTATTATAAGGATTCTCGCACATTTACTACATTTTCGACTTATAATTGACCATATATATAAAAAAAACGCTTCGCACTCAAAGACCCCCAGTAGGATTTTCTCCTGTGTCAGGAGTCCGGAAACACACATAATACACAAGCACAACAGCGCTTCGTCTAATATGTATATCATTTCAGCCTATTGCAGTCCACTGCTGAACATAGGCCTCCACAAGTTTGCGCCAAAATGGTGCGAACTCATGTGTGTTGCCCATAGTCCACCACACTGGGCAGGCGGGTTGGTGACCGCAGGGCTGGCTTTGTCGCACCGAAGACGCTTCTGCCCGTCTTCGGCCTGTGCATTTCAAAGCCAGCAGTCGGTTATCCCGGCATCGGTCGGCTTTTCAAGTTCCAAGGTGGTAGTGGAACCGTGTTATCCCTTAGTCGCCTCTTACGACATCCACGGAAAGAGAGAGGTATATGTATGTACATAATTATAATCTCTATCATTTCCTCGTGCTGCTGACCTGCTGCTGTGAGGTCGAATATTCTTTTTATCACTAGATCATAGCTAAATAATGCTACTCTCAAGTAGTGTGCTCCGTGGTGAGTAGGTAGCGAGAGCCCCTGGGGAGTGTTAGTGCTAAGGTTGGCGACGCACTTGCAATACTCCTCGTATTGGAGGCGTCCATACGCTACGGTATCCGCTTACCATCAAGCGGTGCATACGCCTTGTTTGCCACATTCGTAATATGAAAAACGTTGGCAAACAAGTATACATTTCGTAGCAACGCCATATATTTTCATAAATAACTTATACATTAAAGCCTTAAACTCACGTCTCCAAGTAGGATTTACTCCAGTACGGGGTTCCCAAAAATCACGGTAAACACCATCATGGCCTTTAAATATGTTTGCCACCAGCTTTGCTCACGTCAGCGAAAGTCAGTATAACAGCTAATGTTAGGATATATTTTATTACTTGTGTAAATATTTATTATTATTATTATTAAATTGTATTTTGTTTCAATTTATAGCTCTAGAGATAAGCAGCAGCCTCTTACTTTCCTTCTACATTTGAATTTTGTAACAATTAAGATTAAATATCTGCCTCAGTTACAGTCAGTCCCTATGAAACATCTTTCATTATTTTACAACATCTTATAATTGACGTAATGAATATAAATTTTGTTTTATCATCACTTGTACAATACTTAACGACTGCATGTTACAATAGATACTTAGTAAATGACGTAAATAATAAAAATTATTAAAAGCTAAACAACGTCAGAAATGCTTTATTGTAGTGAAAATGAATAGTTTTTCTCTTATAATCACTTATTGTTACTGTCTTTACCTTATATTTATGTTAACAGTTACGTGAGTGATAACGAATGTATGCACGTAGCCTAATGCGTCATCGTAATAAAAAAGTATATCTTTTTATTTATACGTCATACATAGAAATAAATAAAATTGGAGTGTCTGTTTGTAATATTAAAATAAACGCTTTTTACTAAATGCATATGGATACACGGTACATTCCTCGAGGTGTGCCCGAGATGGGCGGCACTGCGTCGCGATCTGACGACAGTCCTCGGAGGGGACTTGTCACTGCCTAGCGTCATCACCGCGAATCTCGGCGATGACGAGTCCTGGACGGCGATGGTCTCCTTCTGCGAGACAGTAACGTTCCAGAAGGAGAACGACGAGCGGATGAGAGAGAAGGCCAACGACGAGGCCTCCGTCCGCAGGCGACGAACGGGGGTACGTAGGAGGCGCTACTTAATGCGCCTCCAGTAACGCCCCTGTGCTCGTGTCGGGCCGGGATGGGAACCCAGTCCTGCTAGACATGGCGTCGTCGGGATTATTCAGAGGTGAGCCGGATAGTCCCCATGGAGGAGAAGTCTGTCCTTTTCGCCGAGGCCAGCAGGACGCTGGAGGGATCCTGTTGCCTGCAGATCCGGGACCCTTCAATTAAAGCATCTGAAGGCTCCCGCAGGGGTTTGGTCGGTACTGCACCCCCAAGTGCTGAAGCCGACATACGGTCTAGGACTGCCTACCCGGGCGTCCTGGAAGAGAGGGGGTGGCTAAATTCTTTAGTGCCGTAGCCACACAGCACATTTTTTTTCTCATTAGGATAGCATTTTTAAGAGAAAAGATTAGGCTTTCAAACAAAAAAAAAACAAGAAAATCGGATAAGCCATTTTCCTAAAAATCGAACTTTTATACCACCTTGTACCGGTACGGCTTGAGTCGATTCAGTTGCACGCGTGTGTAGTTAAAACTGCTACGCAGATTCAGAGCATACTATAAAAAAAGTAGTGTAATGCTATTCCAAATGACAATACTATCCCAATAAGAAAACATGATAGAGAAACGAAAATACCTTTCAATGACACCTTTTCTTATAAGAATAACTACTTCTGAAATAAAAGGATAAAATTATTTGTTACTTAATAATAAATATTTTTAAAGGAAAACACCAATGAAGCTTATTATAATGCTACCGGAACACATCTTCTATTGTTTAATTTAATTGAAACAAGACGCCAGTTCAGATTGTTATTAGAATACTAGCTGACCCCACAAACATTGTTTTGCCATATATGCTATTAACCCCCTTAATCCCCCCTTCTCTATAACTTAGGGGGATGAAAAATAGATGCTGTTCGATTCTCAGCCCTACCCAATATGCACACAAAATTTCAAGAGAATTGCTCAAGCCGTTTCGGAAGAGTTTAACTACAAAAACCGCGACACGAAAATTTTATATATTAGATTAAAATCTCATTAAACACATTGCTTACCAAATTAACATTAATTAATATTTATATAATTTAACTTATTACTTCATTAATGATAACATATTTTGTCCGTGTATATAAATAGTGAATTACTATGGACAAATGTTTGCCATACTTGTTAATACGACATAAATGAAATTTACTTAAAAACTTCGTTCAAAATATCAAAGGTTCAACGATAAATCCAATAACGCACATGTAAAAAACTGATCAATTTCAAATGCGAAAACATATTGAATTTAAAATTTACGTTAAAACTGGCTCAAATATATCGTGGTGTGACACGTGACGAGTTCACTCACATGCCGAAAATGATATTTTAACCGACAAATTGACAATGACGTATGTTATCAGCAATATGTGGAGTAATAGAGTACATCTGATTTATAACCATTAAACATTGGAATAGGGCATTGCGTTTCAAACTTTCCAATGTGCACACGTAAGTACATTCTAAGGAATAGAAATTTAATGTATTATTAATCAAAATCGTCACTTTACAAATTAAAATTTTAAAAATAAATTATTACACTCGTAGAAGTAAAGCTACCACCGATTCAGAATATAGATTCTGCAGAGAAATATCGGCAAGAAACTCCGCAGTTACTCTTTTAAAAAATAATATATAAACTGTGTTTTAGTACAAAATTAGTAACATGTTGCATAAAATATAGCCTCACTAAGTCCACACATCTTTATCAACTATGTAATCCTGCACCGAATAATAAACTTTATCTATTATTATTTTTTTATAAAAACTTTAAATTTATGTTGAGACAATTCCAAAATCGTTTGTGGGATTTTATTATACATGCGAATACCATGACCCAGAAAGGAAACGTTTACTTTGCGCAGTCGGAAACTTGGAGTTACAATTTTGTTATTCCTTCTCGTGTTTACAATGCGATTATTACTATTTATTTCAAAACAATGAATATTTTGGTGTATATATATTTTTTGATTGTTATGAATATACTGCGACGCAATTGTTAATATGCCTACCTTTTGGAAAACATCCCCTAGGGAGACTCGAGCTCCAAGATCGTAAATGCTGCGAATAGCTTTTTTTTGCAAGATAAATATAGTCCCAATATCTGCAGCATTACCCCACAGTAACAAGCCGTAAGACTTAACACTATGGAAATAGCTAAAATATATTAAGCGTGCAGTTGCAACGTCGGTCAGTTGTCGTACTTTTCTAACTGCGAATGCTGCGGAGCTAAGTCTAGCATTCAAGGTTGACAAATGGGAATTCCACTGAAGTTTTGAGTCCAAATGTATCCCTAAGAAAACTGTAGTATCATTGACAATAAGCCTCTTGTTATTTATTATAAAATTATAATTTGGATGCTTAACATTAGGTAACGAAAACACAACGCACTTGGTTTTTTTGGCGATCAAAACCAAGTTGTTTATTTTAAACCAATCTTGAATTCGCGACAAAGAAGCGTTCACGTCATCATAATTTACTTTTCTCCTATCAACTTTAAATATTAGAGTAGTGTCATCTGCAAATAGCATTATATCACAAATATATTTGACATAAATTGGCAGATCATTTATATATATTAAGAAAAGAAATGGATCCAGAATCGACCCCTGTGGAACGCCCATTTTTAGCACAGATCCAGAAGACTTGGTTCTGTTATTGCTACGTGTTGAATTCTATTAGATAGATATGAAGCAATTAGATTAAGAGCTTTACCGTTAACGCCGTAATACTCAAGTTTACTTAATAAGATCCCGTGGTCCACGCAATCGAATGCCTTTGATAGGTCACAAAATATACCAATAGCATTTTGTGATTTCTCCCAAGCGTCATATATATGTTTGAGAAGTGCCACACCAGCATCTGTCGTAGAGCGACCTCTAGTGAAACCATAGTGTTCACTGTGAAAAATTCCATTAACTTTAAAATGGGAAAGAAGTTGATTGAGTATAATTCTTTCTAATGTTTTACTTAATGACGGTAGGATCCTACCGTCATTACTCTGAAAGAGATGGAATTTTTTTTATTAAGAAAAACGTTATATTAAAAAAATTGTTTGCTAAAAATTTGTGAGTCAAGTTCCAGTATCGTGTTACGTACGAATTTTTTTCTTGTTTACTAGTTAGCCATCAGTATCTTCTAAAGAATTAATTACAATGATATACAAGAAAAGAGCATGGGCGTATTTACTGTGGGCCAAAATGGCCATGGCCAAGGGTGGCACTCTGCAGGGGCGCGAAATATAAAGGTGAGCCGAAATTTGATCTCGATATTTTCCCGTGATTGGATTATTTTATGGAATTAGCGACCTAAAAAAAGATCGCCCCAACAATTTAAAAAATTAAGCAATAATTTTACAAAAAAGGCATACATACATCATGATCGTAACTCGTGGGAAAATTATCCGCATAGGAGTATAAAATATAGAGTAAAAGGATGAAGAATAGGGTGGGATCATAAGGATAAGATTCCCAACTAGAAAAAAGGTCAGGCTCAACCAAATCATGTATCTGGACCGGATCAGGCAGGACCGGATAAAATGAGGCATGCCAGATCCGGCAAGCTCTATCAGGACCAGGTCTGGTCCAGACAAGGATAGTCTGATGTAAAATATAATCAAGTATGGTAAGACATATTGGATCAAGACCCGGTCCGGTCCAGATCAGGAAAGCCTGAAAGACATTACGCGAACTGAATCTGAATGGCGCTATTAATGTTTTTAAGCACACTTAGTATAAGTACAGTTATTAGGACAGTCTACCAGGGAGTCCATTTCTACACAGTGGAGCAATCGTAAGTAATAGGAAATAGTTAATTAGTAGTTAATTATTAGAAGTTAATAAATAAAATTTAGTTAATAATAATAATTAATTAATAACATAACAATAAATAAAAATAATTAATATTTAAAGTAAAAACATAAATAAATAACACATTGGAAAAAATAAACGGAAATAAATATCATAATAATTATGTTGAGTAACATATTTATAATATCAATTCGCTTCTTTTTTTTGTTAAACAATTTTTTCAAGAATATACATTCGTGTTTTTTAAAAGGGCCGGATCGAACGGGCTGATCAGAAGGCCTAGCCAAGTTACAAACGTTTCGTATCGAACGTCTTTCTACAATCGTTAACGGCTCGGCGTATGTCATTTTAAATTGGTAGCCAAGTTGACACGACTGAGTCAAACGCTCATTCTACAACGTCTTGAGAAAAAAACTGATACTTTAGTCTATGATGAGCGTTTTTACGAGCGTCAAACTAACGTCAGTCACATCGTCGTTATACATAAAATTATAAATTATTATTAGAACTATTGAAAGCCATTAATCCTGAAGAAGAAATTCTTATTAACTTATTAAGTATTTTATGCGTAACCGAAATAAGGTAAAGTTCTTCTTATATTTGGTTTATTATTATTATATCACAGTGTTAATTTTAAACATTACTGTGTCTAGAAAAACTCGAAATGTTATGATAACATGATTCTGAATAGGAATGAAAGATATCTTGGAAGAATATTAGGAATCTTTGTAATTTTAATTTTAAGAATTGGTTAGGACTTGTTCTTATCGTTTCGTTAGCTGTCATGTTCATTAATTTTATTCATTTTCTCTTTTCTCTTAAATTGTAATGGATTGTAATTTACATTTTCAGAAATATTGTGCTGACATGTATATAATATTATATGTGGATAACGGCGCTGATAAACTTTTATTATGCAATTGTTTGTTGTCTTAAATAAAATAAAATAAAATCTTAAAAATTAAGTGGTTTATATGATGGAATATAGATCTTGAGTAAGCCCAGAACAGTTCGCAGCTTTACTGGAATTCATGGAAAGGGAAAAAAATCCACGAAGAGAAAAGGAAAGGTTGTGATTAGAATTGCGAAGGATAGCAATGGAAGAAAGCTAAAATGTAATTTTAAGTCGTTTAGTTGGTACTAGACAATTTTATGCAAATTTTACCATTTTTTACAAGTTGAGACCATCATCGCTACCTCCGACAAACACTATTCCTTAAAATGTCTAATGTAGTGATAATGGTCTCAGCTGAGGGCTATAAACAATTTCAAATTGCCTGCAATATCAGAGGAACAATTAATTTTTGTTTGTATATAACAAAACTGTTAAGATATACGAAGTTCCGTGAGCTAGGTTTTATATGTTGTTTATTGACAGAGTAATTGTTATGTGTTTTTAAAATAATATTATAGTTGTCACTTGATGTCACTAGCCGCGATAAGATCGTCTATATGTATTAAAGATTAAAAGCAAATATAATAGTAATTAAAACCTAAGGTTTTATTTACGCCCTAACAAAAACCTATTTTAATTTATACTTAAAATGTAATAATGAAACTAATATTTGTGTACAATAACTGTAGCTAATGGATTTTTATGTAAAGTAACAAATAATACCTAAAATGTAGGTTTTGAGTGAATTGTAAATAAAAAGTATTAATGACTGAAAAATCCTTTCTTTCCAACTGTGCATGCCACGAATATCATCAGTGTTTTAATAAAACAATAATAAACTTATTTGTAATAATATAATGTTTTATTAATTATTTTATATTTAAGTAGGTACATTACATTGAACATAAAATTAACTGGACATTTACAAAATACTATTAATAACTTAATAATCATATGTAGGTAAATGATAAATTAAATATGATGGACCTACATAAAAGTTACGTACGACGTACGAAGTTAAGTACGACGCTTTGGCGCAACGGTAAATGCACTGGATGTTGCGCTAGCGGTTGCGGGTTCGATTCCCGCTCCCGACAGACATTTATATCGACCATATAAATGTTAGTCGTGGTCTGGGCGTTGTGTTTGTGTATTGTGTGTGTTTCCGGACCCCCAACACAGGAGAAAGTCCTACTGGGAGATCCGTTGAGTGTGAAGCGTTTATTAATTCTTATAAAAAAAGAATAAAAGTTTGTAACTAGACAATGTAAATAAAATCTTACTAACTTAAAATTACTATAACCTATTCAATAATAACTCAGCATGGCTCTTACAAAATCATCATGGCTAAATGCTGAATATAGTTCAAAATTATCGTAAATAAACAATTCTCGGTCCTAACACAACTCTTTCATATTATCATAATAATAGACGCCATTTTTTAACGTTTACTACTGGGTCTCGGCAATCTTTTAGCTATCGTTCAAAAATTTCGACATCGTTTCGCTGACGCTTGTCAAAACTGTAACATGGCTACCATTTGTATGGGATGTCGTTGTAGAAACGATTCCATATCGTTGTAACATTTTGAACGAGTAAACTTGTCTACGAATTTTCTATTCATTTGTTATGATCACGTGACTTAACGTTGAGATGATGTCATTCCTATACATTTGGTTAGTTTTCTAATAGCGTTATCGTTTGTAGATTGTCAACTTGGCTAAGCCCGCAGGATGAGATGGGATTTCCTGATCTGGACCCGATCAGGAAATCTCATCTATATCTCATCTATATATACATTATCTAGTCCTGGTCAGGCATGCCTGGTCCGGTCCTTCTAAGGAAGAAGAAAAAATTTCTACTCGTGATCACAAAGAAATTTGAACCGTTTTTTTTTTTTAAAGGAGTCATTTTTGCGAAGTTCTGAAGCGTGGTCATGCTTATGAAATCCAAATATAAACCGAATACAGTGTAAGTGAGAATGAAAATCGAGATTAGCAGTTTTTTGTGTTTTTTTTTTTTGCAAATAATCAAAATATTTGAATAAATTAGGAAAAAAATAATAAAAATTACAAGATAAATATTTGTTTCTACGAATTTTTCAAAAGACTTTTATTGATCAAACATTATTTTTACGTAGGGATCTGTCTATAATTTTTCAGTAAACTTCTAGTTAGTAAGCTTTGACTTACGTATTTATCAAATAAAAAATGAAAGAAACAAACAGTGTTCTCTTCTAATATCATACAAAATACAAACAACGAGAAGTCAAAAAAAATTAAACTTATTAACTAAGTTGGGTTGACTATTAAACTGAGATATTATTATCAATTAAATAAAACTATATCTACTCAGTAGATCCATTAGATATTACAGATTAATTAACAAAATACACCAATTAGTCAGACTATTAGAAATTACCAAAATATACTAATCAAATGCTGTGTGGTGTGTGCTGTGTGGCTACGGCACTAAAGAATTTAGCCACCCCCTCTCTTCCCGTGGGTGTCGTAAGAGGCGACTAAGGGATAACAAGGTTCCACAACCACCTTGGAACTTAAGAAGCCGACCGATGGCGGGATAACCATCCAACTGCTGGCTTTGAAATACACAGACCGAAGACGGGCAGCAGCGTCTTCGGTGCGACAAAGCCAGTACTGCGGTCACCAACCCGCCTGCCCAGCGTGGTGACTATGGGCAAAACACACGAGTTCACGATATTTTTGGCGTCAACTTGTGGAGGCCTATGTCCAGCAGTGGACTGTAAAGGCTGTAATGATTGATTGATTGATACTAATCAAATAAAGATTTTGTTCATTTCAAATCACAAGCCATATTATTACGAATTATTTTGAAAGTAGCTCCTTAAGAAGCACAAAATGTTCAAAGAATCGTCTGCTAAACGGCTTTTTAATTTGTCCAACGCTAGTTGGAACCACAGATCTCAGGCAGTTATCCACGAACTGTAAAAAGTTCGCTCCTTTTTCATTAATGCCTCCAGAGACGTCGTAGTTAGTTTCTTCTTTTTTTCTTTAATTTTAAGTTTTTCTTGCAATGAAATACTCTTGCGTATCTCCGGAAGAGATAAAAGAAAGAAAAAAAATCGAACTAAAATCTCGTTAAACTGGCGAGATCTCGCCCTTTTTTCGTCCGAGATCAATCTCGCTAAAAAAGGCCGAGTTCCCGATCGAGATTGCATTCCCTATTAATGTGCTATTTTTTTATTAAAATATGGAAAACTTAATCATAAAATACATTTACACATTACTTTTAAGTTAAAACAAACGAAGCATATAAAAATGTAACACAATAAAGTAAATAAATAACAAAAGATTATCGTGATGTTCACAAAAAAAATGCTAAAATGCTATTGACAGTGGTATTTTTCATTCTAAATTTATCATCAATTCATGAAATTCAAATTCTTATCATCTGATTCTTTTCACAGTATCGCTGTTTTATCAATTCTTCCAGAAAACGACGAATTAAATATCACATCGCAGGCAAATTTGTATGGTCTAACCTAGTCTTTGAGACAAACATAATATGTTTTCACATACATATTCATTGAGAATTATTTTTTGAATGACGTCAATCATATAAACTCTTGAGTAATTTAGAACACAATTTTTAGATGACCTTGAAAATACGAATTTAGATTTAAATAAATTTCGATTTTGAAAATTTTCAGCTTATTTAAACTTGCTTAGTAAATAGTGATAGCAAAAATACTATCTAATTATATAGCTATAAAACAGCGTTGTGAGATACCTTAGCCCTTTGTCAGCTACACGCTACATCCTTAGCAGTACAGAAAATGAATCTATTCAGCGATCAATAATGTATTATTGTGGCACATCATTTATAAATTCAAATGGGTAAAATCATGAAATGCAAGCGACGATCGTTACCTGATTCACTAACGGTGTTTGTGTACATCCGAATCACGTGGATCGAAATGTGTCGTAGAACTTTCGACATCTTAGGTCCCTTTGTTTCGTTATCACTTGCTATCATTCAGAACATTGTATGTATGTTTCGTGTAAAGCTAACTTTCCATCAAAAAAGATCATATAGCTTAGAATCGTAAAGTCTTAAATTTTTCTTTATTTAGTAAAGTTTTCAAGTTTTTCTCAAACATCAGAATCAACATGAAGATGTCAACAAAGTTCTTAAATAACATATAACTGAATTACGTCTATATGTCAAACTCGAGTGGGTGAATTAATTAATTAAACAGCTTCTAAACATTCAACCTCTGGGCAAAGCCTCTTTTCCACGTAGAAGAAATTTCGGAGCTAGCTACTTTAAACATTAAATAAGAAATGCGTTAAGATAATTCAAGATTTTATCGACACATAAGCGTGCTACGCTTGTGACATAAGCAAAATTGTAAAACGCTAATAGTCGCCTTTCAGGCAGGCCGTTAAGATGAGCACTTAAAAAGAATAAAGAAAACACAAAAATTGTTGAATCTATCCATGGAAACTTACCCTAAGAAATATAGGTTTCATGATCCTATGACTTGTCCTAATTTCATAACATTTTGTTAGGTATGATACGTTCTATTTTCAGTATGGTAAATAATTTTATCATTTATTCATATTCAGTAGAGTGTGATTTATATTAATGTTGTATTTACTATTATTACCATTTAGTAATTTTAAATTTGTATATAATATTCAAAAACATGACTTGACGATCTATTTTATTTGTATAAAGAAACTAATATTCAAATAATTTATTAGCATCTTATAAGCCTCAAAGCATCTAAACAAAGTTTGATTTTTCGATGACTTTCTTTGTTATTTAATTATTTTTGTTATTTATAAATTGAGGCATTTATTACCTAAAGTAGTAATTAACAAATCTAATTCATAAATTCTAATGAGTACAAAAAAAAATCGATGCAATCAGCTCGTGCAATTTATTTTTTCAACTTTCTTTTTTTTAGATTTATTTTTATTGCTGTATTAATTTTAGTATTGAATTATCGATGGATTAAATGGAATGGATTAAAATGCACATTTAGACTACTAATACAGCCGTAACAGATCAAAGGCTGTACATAAAAGATTACCCTTTAACATTGCTTGATTCTCGCTCATGATACAAAACAGTTTAGGCCACACAGATGTTTGTCTCAATCTGGGTGTTCGTGATTCTGCATTGTGTTTGTTTCTGTATCCCCGACTCAGGAGTACGTCCTGATGGAGGCTGTTGAGGTCGTTGAGTTTGGTTGGTAATGGGTGTTTTATTTATGTGTTTGTCCATCTTTATCTTAATTGCGTATCACACCAAAATTAGTTGATGAATTTATATGTAACTGAGCATGGTTGGAATTATACTACGCTAGCTAGCTAGGAATCTGAATTTACTTACCTTTCTTGGCATACCATAGGAGAGAAGATGCAAGTCGAAATGTCTATTTAGTTGAAATTTATTCACTATTATATACATTTTTTTTTTGTTTGAACGAAGATACTTTAAAGATAATTATTTAAAAATGTTAGTTTGTCACTCTAACTTGAACTCTGACTTGAAACCCGGAATGTAAAGAAGTTTTTGAACATACGTCTAATCTAATACTGGGCTTTAAGAGTTACCTATTGAGCTTAATACCAAGATTGGCAATCTATATAGTTGGATAGTTAGCCGTTATTAGTAATCTTAGATTTAAAGTCCTTATTAAACCAAAAAAAAATTGAACCCCGCATATCATGTCAAATAGGCCGTTTTCGTTTAATATTACAAATTTAATATACCAAATGACTCTTATCATCTCGACAAACTAAACTCAATTTAAATATATAATTTATCGATGTCAGCGGGCTTAGCCAAGTTGACAATCTACAAACGATAACGCTATTAGAAAACTAACCAAATGTATAGGAATGACATCATCTCAACGTTAAGTCACGTGATCATAACAAATGAATAGAAAATTCGTAGACAAGTTTACTCGTTCAAAATGTTACAACGATATGGAATCGTTTCTACAACGACATCCCATACAAATGGTAGCCATAAGGCCTAGCCAAGTTACAAACGTTTCGTATCGAACGTCTTTCTACAATCGTTAACGGCTCGGCGTATGTCATTTTAAATTGGTAGCCAAGTTGACACGACTGAGTCAAACGCTCATTCTACAACGTCTTGAGAAAAAAACTGATACTTTAGTCTATGATGAGCGTTTTTACGAGCGTCAAACTAACGTCAGTCACATCGTCGTTATACATAAAATTATAAATTATTATTAGAACTATTGAAAGCCATTAATCCTGAAGAAGAAATTCTTATTAACTTATTAAGTATTTTATGCGTAACCGAAATAAGGTAAAGTTCTTCTTATATTTGGTTTATTATTATTATATCACAGTGTTAATTTTAAACATTACTGTGTCTAGAAAAACTCGAAATGTTATGATAACATGATTCTGAATAGGAATGAAAGATATCTTGGAAGAATATTAGGAATCTTTGTAATTTTAATTTTAAGAATTGGTTAGGACTTGTTCTTATCGTTTCGTTAGCTGTCATGTTCATTAATTTTATTCATTTTCTCTTTTCTCTTAAATTGTAATGGATTGTAATTTACATTTTCAGAAATATTGTGCTGACATGTATATAATATTATATGTGGATAACGGCGCTGATAAACTTTTATTATGCAATTGTTTGTTGTCTTAAATAAAATAAAATAAAATCTTAAAAATTAAGTGGTTTATATGATGGAATATAGATCTTGAGTAAGCCCAGAACAGTTCGCAGCTTTACTGGAATTCATGGAAAGGGAAAAAAATCCACGAAGAGAAAAGGAAAGGTTGTGATTAGAATTGCGAAGGATAGCAATGGAAGAAAGCTAAAATGTAATTTTAAGTCGTTTAGTTGGTACTAGACAATTTTATGCAAATTTTACCATTTTTTACAAGTTGAGACCATCATCGCTACCTCCGACAAACACTATTCCTTAAAATGTCTAATGTAGTGATAATGGTCTCAGCTGAGGGCTATAAACAATTTCAAATTGCCTGCAATATCAGAGGAACAATTAATTTTTGTTTGTATATAACAAAACTGTTAAGATATACGAAGTTCCGTGAGCTAGGTTTTATATGTTGTTTATTGACAGAGTAATTGTTATGTGTTTTTAAAATAATATTATAGTTGTCACTTGATGTCACTAGCCGCGATAAGATCGTCTATATGTATTAAAGATTAAAAGCAAATATAATAGTAATTAAAACCTAAGGTTTTATTTACGCCCTAACAAAAACCTATTTTAATTTATACTTAAAATGTAATAATGAAACTAATATTTGTGTACAATAACTGTAGCTAATGGATTTTTATGTAAAGTAACAAATAATACCTAAAATGTAGGTTTTGAGTGAATTGTAAATAAAAAGTATTAATGACTGAAAAATCCTTTCTTTCCAACTGTGCATGCCACGAATATCATCAGTGTTTTAATAAAACAATAATAAACTTATTTGTAATAATATAATGTTTTATTAATTATTTTATATTTAAGTAGGTACATTACATTGAACATAAAATTAACTGGACATTTACAAAATACTATTAATAACTTAATAATCATATGTAGGTAAATGATAAATTAAATATGATGGACCTACATAAAAGTTTTGACAAGCGTCAGCGAAACGATGTCGAAATTTTTGAACGATAGCTAAAAGATTGCCGAGACCCAGTAGTAAACGTTAAAAAATGGCGTCTATTATTATGATAATATGAAAGAGTTGTGTTAGGACCGAGAATTGTTTATTTACGATAATTTTGAACTATATTCAGCATTTAGCCATGATGATTTTGTAAGAGCCATGCTGAGTTATTATTGAATAGGTTATAGTAATTTTAAGTTAGTAAGATTTTATTTACATTGTCTAGTTACAAACTTTTATTCTTTTTTTATAAGAATTAATAAACGCTTCACACTCAACGGATCTCCCAGTAGGACTTTCTCCTGTGTTGGGGGTCCGGAAACACACACAATACACAAACACAACGCCCAGACCACGACTAACATTTATATGGTCGATATAAATGTCTGTCGGGAGCGGGAATCGAACCCGCAACCGCTAGCGCAACATCCAGTGCATTTACCGTTGCGCCAAAGCGTCGTACTTAACTTCGTACGTCGTACGTAACTTTTATGTAGGTCCATCATATTTAATTTATCATTTACCTACATATGATTATTAAGTTATTAATAGTATTTTGTAAATGTCCAGTTAATTTTATGTTCAATGTAATGTACCTACTTAAATATAAAATAATTAATAAAACATTATATTATTACAAATAAGTTTATTATTGTTTTATTAAAACACTGATGATATTCGTGGCATGCACAGTTGGAAAGAAAGGATTTTTCAGTCATTAATACTTTTTATTTACAATTCACTCAAAACCTACATTTTAGGTATTATTTGTTACTTTACATAAAAATCCATTAGCTACAGTTATTGTACACAAATATTAGTTTCATTATTACATTTTAAGTATAAATTAAAATAGGTTTTTGTTAGGGCGTAAATAAAACCTTAGGTTTTAATTACTATTATATTTGCTTTTAATCTTTAATACATATAGACGATCTTATCGCGGCTAGTGACATCAAGTGACAACTATAATATTATTTTAAAAACACATAACAATTACTCTGTCAATAAACAACATATAAAACCTAGCTCACGGAACTTCGTATATCTTAACAGTTTTGTTATATACAAACAAAAATTAATTGTTCCTCTGATATTGCAGGCAATTTGAAATTGTTTATAGCCCTCAGCTGAGACCATTATCACTACATTAGACATTTTAAGGAATAGTGTTTGTCGGAGGTAGCGATGATGGTCTCAACTTGTAAAAAATGGTAAAATTTGCATAAAATTGTCTAGTACCAACTAAACGACTTAAAATTACATTTTAGCTTTCTTCCATTGCTATCCTTCGCAATTCTAATCACAACCTTTCCTTTTCTCTTCGTGGATTTTTTTCCCTTTCCATGAATTCCAGTAAAGCTGCGAACTGTTCTGGGCTTACTCAAGATCTATATTCCATCATATAAACCACTTAATTTTTAAGATTTTATTTTATTTTATTTAAGACAACAAACAATTGCATAATAAAAGTTTATCAGCGCCGTTATCCACATATAATATTATATACATGTCAGCACAATATTTCTGAAAATGTAAATTACAATCCATTACAATTTAAGAGAAAAGAGAAAATGAATAAAATTAATGAACATGACAGCTAACGAAACGATAAGAACAAGTCCTAACCAATTCTTAAAATTAAAATTACAAAGATTCCTAATATTCTTCCAAGATATCTTTCATTCCTATTCAGAATCATGTTATCATAACATTTCGAGTTTTTCTAGACACAGTAATGTTTAAAATTAACACTGTGATATAATAATAATAAACCAAATATAAGAAGAACTTTACCTTATTTCGGTTACGCATAAAATACTTAATAAGTTAATAAGAATTTCTTCTTCAGGATTAATGGCTTTCAATAGTTCTAATAATAATTTATAATTTTATGTATAACGACGATGTGACTGACGTTAGTTTGACGCTCGTAAAAACGCTCATCATAGACTAAAGTATCAGTTTTTTTCTCAAGACGTTGTAGAATGAGCGTTTGACTCAGTCGTGTCAACTTGGCTACCAATTTAAAATGACATACGCCGAGCCGTTAACGATTGTAGAAAGACGTTCGATACGAAACGTTTGTAACTTGGCTAGGCCTTCAGTTGTCCTTTAGATCTTCGGAAGAAACTTAGACTGACATAAATGCATACAAGCTAAAAACTGCCTTTTGGGTTTTGATTCAAGAGGGAAAAAGTTTGACTGTTCATTTTTTCATAGGATATTTATTTTGTATTACACTAATTGTTTTTATTAGCAATTTATTTTCATATTCATATCATATTTTAGAGTTTCATATAATTAGGAATTGTCCCTTTTTTCATATAATATATTTTATATCCACATTATGTTCCTTAAAGAAAATTAATCAAAAAATAAAAAGGTAGGTAAAAAACAAAAAAGCTTGGTGGTAAAAAGCAGAAAATTTTAAGGCCGGAAACTTTGAACCTTGCTCTAGATACGGATTTAATCATGAATCATTAAGGTTACGATGCGCGTGAGTGAACTGCCCTCATTTCCTAACAAATTAGCAGACCAATCGTCTAATTGATATGAAACCGACCAGGAAGTATCTCCCGCCTAACCATGTCTACCATCAAAACATACGATAGTGCACCTAAATTTGCAACAATAAAGCTAAAATTCCGGCGACAACTTTTTATCAACTTATTACCTTTTGAATTATTACATAAAATTGCTCCAAGCTCAATGATCCCACTTCCGTGTTGTTTTGATTAACAATTTTATTACATTGGAATAAGGCACGTTTACGTTTGACGTAAAATGGTGTTGATATGTCATTTTATGTATGTATTAAATGGTCTCGCAAAGTTCGTCGGCCGTCCTAGCCCCCTCCTTATGGCACCTGCCAACCGGCAAAGACTGCTTTTGGTAATTAGTGATAAAAAACTGTAATTATAAAGTGCATCACTTGAGGAAACAATCAGAGACTAGTCGCCTGATTATACTTGAATTTTTTTATTTCTGTGACATCGCGGTAATTGGTTTTTTTTTGGAGTGACTATCGTCAATCAGTGGTAAACACCTATTCTTGCGTGATACTAGTACATGAGTCGTTAAAAAGTTAACATTATTATCCCGTACATTCTTTTGTTGTCGATATATTACATACAATTTTGTAATTAATATATATTAGACGATCCGCGTGGTAACATCCACGTTGAAATTTATGGCTAGTGAGTCCTCAAGGAAATTATAACGTGATTCTTTATAGCCTGTAATCCTTCTTGACAAGTTGGCTTTCTGAAACAAAAATATACACCGGAATTGAATAAGCAAACCTCCAGATTACTACGTTTAAAACAAATATAAAGGAATTTTTTAATGTCATATTAATAGATATTTAATATTCTCTTTAAAGAATCTAGTTTCGATAGTGACAAAAAGAAACTCGCATTAAATATAGACAATTCCAGTATTAGAAAATTGTTTTTCAAACGTTTGTAGAAAGTCAGTGTGAGGTGCGTATTTGAAATGAACACTGATTTATTTTCTAGACATCAATTATTAATTCTATCGTCGTACAGACCAAAAACTAAGAGGTCGTTCAACCTGACACCCCTATTCTGAAAATCATTCGCATTCGCTTATCGTAAGACGCGCTTTTGTTTCGACTCTTGCACGTAATGGATGCTTAATTTGGTTTTTTATTGCGCTCTTTGAGCTTTTATATTAATTTTAAGTCATATAAAATAAAAATATACTACTATCTGAAAAATATTAGCAGAACGCTATATTTCTTCTAGCCTAAATGTTTATATTTTAATTTAATTTTAATTCTTATGGAAATTGCTTAAAAGATGTACTTGCATCTTAAACCAACTATCACTAGTTCTGTTATATTTAGTAATTCTCATAGTAGAAGATCCGAACCTAAGTCTATCTCCATCGAAATTTATTATAAAGTATGTTTCATTCTATTATCAGCTCGGGATCGACTTAGGTTCGGATGTTAGACTTTAAGCACTCTTTTAAAGTTTTACTTTGATCAAATATAGAATAAGGTTGTAAAATTTATAATGCGAATCCCGACCGACAAATAAAATAAAACAAGATAATGCTCTCGAAGTCAAGCAATTTAATTGCTTTATTATGACAATGTACTGAGTGTTTAGCCTACCTAACTTATCGCCATTTGTTTTAAATTCACTACTCGTAGATAGATGGCGTTGTTTTATATTAATTAATAACATTAATATACGTTACTTTCAAATATAGCTTTCTTTTATTTTATAAATAAAATTTTCAACTTTTTTATATTTATATATTTTTTAAAGTTATAAATTAATATAGTGATTTCAGCTGTTTGACTATAAAACGTATGTTTGGTATTCTTAAAAAGTTTGAAAATAAATTACCCGACTTTTACTAATTAGAACGACTATTTTTTTATTAATATCAACTTAATATTACGGAAAATCTACAAGCTCTTTTTTTTGGTATCGTAGGGGAACCCATTTACGGGTGATAGATATCCAGGACGCCCAGGTAGGCAGTCCTAGATCGTATTCGGCTTCAGCACTTGGGGGTGCAATACCGACCAAACCCCTGCGGGAGCCTTCAGCCACTTTGATTGGAGGGTCCTGGATCTGCAGGTAACAGGATCCCTCCAGCGACCGGCTGGCCTCGACGAAAAGGACAGACTTCTCCTCCATGGGGTCTGTCCGGCTCACCTCTGAACAATACCGACGATGCCATGTCTAGCAGGACCAGGTTCCCATCCCGGCCCGACATGAGCACAGGGGCGTTACTGGAGGCGCATTAAGTAGCGCCTCCTAAGTACCCCCTCCGAGGACTGTCGTCAGATCGCGACGCAGCGCCACCCATCTCGGGCACACCTCGAGGGTGTGCTGGGCAGAGTCCACCGCCGCGCCACAATCGTGACATCCAGTCGTCGGCTCCTTTTGGGCCGTCCGTCACAAGTATTCACCAAAGCAGCCTTGCCCGGTGAGAACTTGCGTCAGACGGAAGATGAGGGGCTTGCGCTTACGACGCATCCACCGCTCAAGGACCGGGCGCAAGGCAGCCGTTACACGTGTGCCATACGGCTGCTCCACCAGGCCCTCCCCCCACCTCCGCATTAATGCTTTTTGGCCCATCCGGCGCACCCGTAGGATCCCGTCCAAAAATCTACAACCCTACCGTAAATATAAACAAACTATGTGACACCTTCACAAGAATTCAGAAGACTATTATTGTTTCTACAAAAATTTATATTTCGTTATACATAATGTAAGAATTTTTTACATTCCAAAGTTTCTTTTAATAACAGAGAAAATATAGTTGTTGTACATAAATTTTGTGAACTTTTTTTTATGAATTTTGCCTACTAATTAAATAATGAAGAAGAAAAAGATAACAATTACTTACGAGTGTACGTGGCCTTTATATATATATCTACATGGTACTGTCAACAACTATGAAACATTTAAAATAATATTTAATGTGCAGGTACTTGCTGGATTTTATTTATACATATTTATTTTTAAAAAGATATTTCATATATATAAAAAACGTGCCCAAAAGCTTACGTGACGACTGTCGCATTCAATTCTCGGAAGCGCCTACGCCTGCTGCAATAAAAGAATTAATTCTGATTTTATCTTTATCGAGCGATGTTAGAATATCCCTTAAGCCTTTTGCGATCCTGGTACTTTTTTGCGCGATTCGTTATTCTTCTTTGCCAAAATTTTGTTTGTTAACCAACACACACAACAATGCCATTTTTCCATCTTTTAATTCCACATTTCATTTCCTTTTTCATCCCTTATACATTTCAAACCAAAAATTCAGATTTCAAAAGATTTTTATTACATGAAAGTATAATATTAACTAGTCATCGCCCAGTGGTCGAAATACGACCATAATTCATTTAAATTATAAGTTTGAACATTAAACAAAAGAGTATATAAATGGTAGTGTGTGAATTTTTTTTTATTGATTTAATGTATTTTTTATGCATAATTTAAAAAAATATATTAGTATTCTGCACTCTCTCGTTCTCTCTCTCTCTCTCTCTCTCTCTCTCTCTCTCTCTCTTTCTCTCTCTCTCTCTCTCTCTCTCTTTCTCTCTCTCTCCTCTATATAAACGATAAGTGTGCGAAATTTCATACTCCTCCGTCCGTGCAATTTTTGTAAAAAAGGGTACAAATTTATTACTTACTAACTTCACATACATATATACACAGATATAATATAATAAATATGTAAAATATAAGATAACAATTAAAATAACATTTAAAACGCGACAATGTATGCATTTAAATTTTTATAGTGTTATGAGAATACTGCATACTTCATAAAACAATCAAGACTAAATATTAAACAGTATGATGTACATTTTTTAATTTATTGTTGTATGCTTTAAAATATCTATTCTTTTTAGATTAATATACGTATAAATCATATATCGTTCTCAAAATCGGTGTTTTACAAGGAAAGAAATTTTATGAAAGCGTCATAATATAGTTTAATTAATTAATCGTTAGCGACAATGTCATACAATATTCTAGATATATAATATGCAACTGAGTTTACTAGGCCATAAGTTGAATGAACCTCAAGCTCGTCTCAGCGCACACACACAAAGCCGACGAGATAACACTCACACATAGGCACACACACTAATGGAAACTGAGCGTGAGAAATGTTGATAACTCACTTGCGTTAGTGAGCTCAATCGTCACTTCCGAGTTGCTTAGAAATGAAACATTTACTAGCCAAGATTATCATTAACATTTCATAAACACAAAGTAATAGTATATGTAGCACTTTTACAAATACGAAAAATTGTAGATATTAAAATACAATGCTTCAAATTTTAATATTCTCGTGGAACGCTTACAAGTTAATTTTGTAAGGTCAAAATGGCATTTAGAAAGAGATAGAGTAACAATTAAATTGTTTCCTAGTGTGAGTGACGTTTGCACGTACGTACATAATGAGTGTGGCAGATGCAAGTTGTATGGGCCGGGCCTACTTCTTCGTCTCATGTATGCCTGGTACTTCAAATCTCGTTTGCGCATACATTTTACTACAAGTTTTTTCCAAGCAGTTTTAAAATAAACACAACCGGAATGACGGGGCCATTTCTTAAAACTTTGCATTTCCGCGTCAAGAAAACTCAAAATGCTCATTTGCGCCTAAAAATTACGTTTACTGAATACAAGTTCTCAGTTTACTTTAACTTCTGAATATTAAATAATGAATTAAATTGTAAATTTTAACGCTTCAAGTGTACGCGTTGATTTTTACTTAGCTTACGTGATCGGCTTTCATGATCTCGTATCAAATTAGTAACTACAGAACTAAGATTACTAATGATTAGGGAATTAATACTAAGATACCCACATACTAAGAGTTTGCGTACATGCATATACAAGCGCAAGTAAGTACTGAAGATTGTTTACGGAAGTGAACACTTACACTGACTCCGTCAATTTCTATTGGCCAAAGGGTACAGAAAATATGAATTAACCACAATAATAATAAGACAAACGGTATGTTTTTGGTCTATTATTTATTACATAACGAATTAACCTAATGAAACTACTTTGTTTTTAAATGAGTTTTATTTAAATATTATAATAGTAATTATTTTATGTAATTTTTATTCTGTAACACAGCTTAAAACATATAAAATATATAACTTTTACTTTTTTTACTTTCTTCTTGTTTTCTTTAATTCCTTTAACGATCAACACTTTTTTGATTCCTTTATTCTACGAGGAAGTGTCATAAACATAATTGGGTTCCATTGATATGTTGGTCAAATTCATAAAAAAAAATTTTTATCGAAATTTTATATTTAAAAAAAATTCAGAAGTTTGTTAAAATTTATAAGCGGTCACTTATTCTATAAATAAAAATTATTTACCATATATTGAAAAAGTCTTAACCTCGAAAATTCTAATAATCTCTTAAACATCAGCAGATTTTAAAAGTAAAAAAAATTAGAAAGTTTATTTACTTACTTAATAATATGTCTAATTTTGATTTTGTTTTACAACGAAAATTTCTAAAAAGTAAATTCTAATAGAGTGAAAGTCACATTTGTGTAACAAAAATGATGTATTTTGGGTAAAATTTTACGCATTTAAGAAAAAGTCTTTTCGTAATTTCTATCACAAAATAGCAATAAAATCTTTTTGGTTGTATTGTTCGGAACTGACTGGTTTTGATACCATGAAAAAAAAAAAAAAGAAATTAAAAAGTAAAAAACAGTTTCGGCCACTTTTTCTTTGTTTTGCTTTCCGCCAAAATGAGTGAATCCTGGACCTAATTCAGTATTAGTAAGAGAAGCACAAAATTGCTTTAAATCTTTTCATTCAGAAAAGAAATAAAAAATAATAATATAAAGGAAAAATAAAAAATACTTAAAAAAGAAATTGAGAATAAGCGGCCAGAATTGATCAACGGAAAAGGTGTGGTTTTCATTACGACAACACCCACACATACGACTTCAGCCATTTAACAAAAATCGAAAATTTTTGACTGGGATGTCTTAATGCATCCACCATATAGCCCCGATTTTTCGCCCTTAGATTTCCATCTATTTCAGTCTCTTCAGAATGCTTTCGGTAGATAAAAGAGGACTGTCAAAACTACTTGTCGCGGTTTGTAGTGAGAAATCCCAAAATTTCTAGAGGAACGTAATCCTGTCACTACCTACAAGACGAAGACAAGTTATCGAATAAAATTGTACATATACTTTTCTCTTGCAACTTTCTTTTTGTATCTGTTTATGTATATAATTGTACTGTGTGACTAGGGCATAATAGAATTTAGCCACCGCCTTTCCTCCCGTGGATGTCGCAAGAGGCGACAAAGGTATAACAAAGTTCCAATACGAACTTGAAATATTAGAAATAAATGATGATGATGATGAATATATAATTACAGATTCCTTTGACAATTATTTAACACTAAAGATAGTTTCACGTATACCAATCATTCATTGTAAATGTGTTGTTTTCGACTTAAAAATTATTGTGACGGTCAGTGTTACTTGTACATTATCAAAATATTTTTATAAGCAATTAAATATTACAATGTTACTGTATTAAAAATTAACAATGATTGACTATCGTTACTATTATATTGAATTTCCCTTTAAATAAACATATTCGCAAATAATCTAATGAATACTAATACAAAGTATTTACGTGTACGGCTTAGTACTACAATTAATAACTTAAAAGGTTTCGTTCATAAATTATTGTCCCATCCAAATGACACGTGTCAAGGACGTATCCTTATAGTACTTGATTGATTGATTGGTTTAATGGCTTTCAGTTATGCCAGTGGGGTACGGTTGTTTCCGCCAATGTCACGTAGAGTGGAGAACACAGAAAGGAGCATATAGTGCTTAGACTGTCATTAAGGTACTTTGACAATTTGGCTGTCAAAGTGACGTTTTATTTTTAAAAATAAAAAATATACAATGTTTATAAGATAATCTTAATAGCTAGTTTCGTATGCTAAACACGTATAAATATAAACAGGTGGAAATGATCTGAAACTGGTTAACATAAATATCTACACATTAAGTGCAAGTTATTATAATACTAACCGGATTAACATGTGTTTTTAAATAAACATGCACATCTTAATTATAATTTTTTGTATTTATATACAAGACATATAATTAGAGATAGTATCAAAAATTCACTATTTATGTGTAAAATATATATGGCATTAAATGTGTGTTGTTGAAACCGTCTAAAATATATAGATTTTTTAATTTTATGTAATGAAACTATCAAAATTTATTTAAAATAATTACAATTATTGATAAAAAATAAAACCGCTTTTTTACAATATTTTTATTATAGAAAGGAAAAATAACTTGAAGTTATTTTCTGACTTTATTCTCCACTCCAAGCGAAATATTTTAAGAAGTAAACAAAAAAAAAACAAAAACAACAGACTAAAAATACACTTAAGCTTTTTTTTATTTCAGTTCACACGCAAATTCGCAACAGATACGCCTAAACGTCATAACGTTAAACAAAAGAGTATCTGTATTTTAAGTAATGTGCACGATTACAAATAAATGTTGCGATGTCGATGACTCTACAATCCTGTTTTTTTTTTTGGCAATAACCAAGGAAATAAATGAAATGATGTATACCTCGGTTATACATCGTTTAAAGATTGATAGATAGTAGTTTAATTTAGAAGGTTAGTAGCTTTGTAAATAATTGTATTTGGTCGCCAAAAACCGACTATAATTTACATCAACGTACAACGTAGGTAATAGAAAAATAACATTATAAATAACAACCTAGTAAAAAATGTGAGGCAAAACACAAATAATTGTATTTGCTCGCAAACGAAAAAAAAACCGACTTCAATTACATCGACAAGTAATACAACGTAGATCGACGAAAAAATAGTCTAATAACTACGCGTTATCAAACATTAGTCAAAAAGTAGTTATCAGATCTCGATAAAATTTAAATGTGACCACGTAATAAACACCAGCTTTTGATTAAATTAAAATCGGTACGCCCAGTAAAAAGTTATGCGGATTTTCGAGAGTTTCCCTCGATTTCTCTGGGATCCCATCATCAAATCCTGGTTTCCTTATCATGGTACAAAACTAGGGATATCTCCTTTCCAACAAAAAAGAGAAGAGAATTATCAAAATCGGTATATCCAGTAAAAATTTATGCGGTATAATACAACGTAGGTCGACGAAAAAAGCGTCAAGTTAAAACGCATTATTAGATATAACTCGAAAAGCAGTTGTTAGATCTCAAATAAATTTAAATTGGACTAAATGACACATACCACTACTTTTTTGGAAGTCGGTTAAAAATATAGTCGTATTGAAAGCATTTTTCTTTTGAAGGCGGTCAAAACAAAATATTAAAATTATAATGTAATACTTTGCAATGCATTGTAAATTTTTTATTCCAATTAATGTATGGGCTTGAAACATGATAGATACTAACTTTGACTGAAGGTTGTTAGATTACTTACTTTCAGAAATGTTATTATACTATCCCTAGCTGACATGACAGACGCTGTTTTGCTTAACGAACTATCAAACTTGTATGGTTAAAATAATTGTTAGATTTTCTGATATTTTTCTTTTTTATCATTACTCATCACATCATCACTTCAGCCAATCGCAGTCCACTGCTGGACATAGGACTCCACAAGTTCGTGTCAAAACGGCGTAAACTCATGTATGGGCAAAACCATAGTCACCACGCTGGGCAGGCGGGTTGGTGACCGCAGGGCTGGCTTTGTCGCTCCAAAGACGCTGCTGCCCGCTTACGGCCTGTGTATTTCAAAGCCAGCAGCTGGATCCCTCCATCGGTCGACTTTCTAAGTTCCAAGGTGATAGTGAAACTGTATTATCGCTTAGTCGCCTCTTACGACACCCACGGGAAGAGACCCCTTTCTTCCCGTGCGTGTCGTGGTTATATTCTTTACTGCCGTAACCACACAGCTAATGCTGTCTTTGCTTTCTTTTTCATGCAATTTATTAATTTTCATTTCATAAGAACTTTTAAAAAAAATTTGATACTTTAAAAATACTGAAATCGTCCAGCCGTTCGTTAGGAATATATTTAGCAATTAATTCATTTTAAAGTTACTTCCATGAAAAGGTAGGCTCAAACTAGTCTTTGTTGTAAATATTTTTAGTATTTTTAGTTTGAATAGGCATTTATTTTTATATTTTATAAATGTAATTTTTGTTTCATTGTTTCATTCAGTAATTACATAAACAGTTTTTGGGATTTGACTTTTTAATTCATCTAATTTTACACAGTACAAATTTCTGTAAAATTATGCAAAGTCGCGTGCAATCTAATATAAAATAAATTTTATTATTTATCGATACTTCCTAGTAACGAGATGAAAGGAGGTGAATGACTGCCATGCAAATATATAGGACCAGTCCTCCAATTAATGCGATTCGACTCTAGCTTGGAAAATTGACGAGAAAAACAGTGTTGCTAATTGCGAAATATTTTTTACCTAAAATAATTAAATTTGATAATAAAAGAAAATAGTTTTATCTTTGTGCCATTCTTTTTACTTATAATTAGTCAAATAATAATGTTGCTTAACGACGATAATGTTTAAAGAAATAAACATGAGTGATTTTTAAATACCTCTAAAAGTGTTATACAAACTTACTTCATTATTTATGGGTAATCTATAATAAGAATAATTGAATATTTATGTTAAAACATTTATTAAAAAAAGTAATAGCTAAAACAAACATATTTACACGAACAAATATTTAATCGTAGTCTTATAAAAACATATTCCTGACTTCCACATATTTACGGGAAAATTCAACAAACTGTCAACACGAAAGAAAATCTTAAGTTATTGCGATCCGCCTTGTATCGGCTGTCAGTTTGTGCTCTATCTTGTTTTATCGACGTTTTCAGCTATCGGGAACACCACAACTGGTCGGTGTAAAGCCCTGAAGACAGATTGTGATAGCTTGAAAGCAATAATGTGCATAGTATATAGCTTTCGCTTGTTGTTTTGCTTGTATGGCACTGTTAGGTTATAATACAAATATATATTACTTATGAAATTCATGAAGAACTGTTTATTTTGGTAAATAATGTACTATCTCTTATTAAGTTTATTTTTTACTTTTAATATTTGTTAGTATAGCGGCTACTATAGTTGAAATATGTGGTATAAACTACTATTTCATATAAATCTTTGAAAGAGAGGAAAAAAGAAAAAAGTACGAGGATACCATTAGCGCGCATTTGAAAGTAAATAATTGTCAATTGCTAAAAAGTATAAATAGACAAAATAAAGAATACATAAATAGTAGAAGAAATACGAAATAAAAACACCCACCCCACATAAAATAAATTAAAATTTTACTAGGAATGTTATAATATTTTACGGTAGGTATCAGCCCTACCAGGATAGCATAGCTCGGGAACAAGTTACTTCCCGCAAGCCCGACTCGTCTGAGCGCACTGGGCTAAAAGTTCAACGACCAGCCAATGAAGGTGACATGCTTCTTATCTCATTAATTATCGGTTCCGTACAACATTTCCTACTATTTTATTGCTATAAAATAATAATAATAGTTTATTAACGTATAAAAAATTCAAGTTCTTGCTCTTTAATTGATAATAAAATAGTAGTTGTATAGGTGGTAAATATTAATAATAATAATTTAAAAACTAAATCAGTGATTAGCTTAAAATAATACTGTTTTTAAAAGATAAAAGACGAGAAAATGCTGGTCAATGTACGAAATATTACAAAGATGTATTTATTATTCTGTTTCAGATATTAATGGTCGCATTAACTCTTTTAGCCTATGTTATTATTAAAAATGTATATATGTGGCAACTGTAGTAAATTTTTTATCACAGAATGCTATTTTGGAACAACCATATATGAAAAAACTGTTCCTTTTTGGTTGGTCATGCTACACTAAGAAACTAACACTACACAGCAAGTTACTAGGAATGCATAGTTCGGAGAGAGTTCGTTTAGTAGAAATCTAAATTCAGTTTCTTTTAAAATTCGACGCGTATCTTGTTAATTCTAATATCCCGGTACCTACAAATTATATTATTACCTAATGAGATTGTTTTTTATATACGATTTTCAAATCTTTCAAATCTTTTTTTACAAAGGTATGTATCCTATTTTCTATTTCTATTGAAGGTAGGGTATCCTTATTTTTCAACCTTATTTAAATTTTTACAAAAAATGTATTGTCAACAAGCTAATGGAATAAACACCATAGCCGGTGTTTCTCACAGGTCTAAAATAATAAGAAAGACTCAAAACCAACTAACGACCCTTATATGAAAACCATGCCTCCATATTTATTAGATATACTAACTGCCAAAAAATAATAATATGTTTACCATCGTTTAATGAATTTAAGAAATGTCCACAATACGTTTCTCCGAATATTTTTAAATCTTTTAAATTCTTTTTTATCAAATCAGTCTCTGTGCTATACTACAGATAATTACCCTCTCTCCCTCTACCCTCTCTCATACTCATTAATAATTATTATCAAGGGGAAAATATTTTCTTAGAGGTATGGGAAACGATATTATGTACACACGAACTATGTGTATCAAGCTTAATTTTTGCATCAAAAAATTGTCTA
The DNA here is from genome assembly GCF_905220565.1 of Melitaea cinxia. Classification (NCBI taxonomy): domain Eukaryota; kingdom Metazoa; phylum Arthropoda; class Insecta; order Lepidoptera; family Nymphalidae; genus Melitaea; species Melitaea cinxia. Next base: position 5,053,126 of record NC_059416.1, read on the forward strand.
TTTCCTTATCCAATACACAATTTATTTCTGTATTATACGTATTAAAATAGTATTTTTATGTGTTATTGTTATTTGTAGATTTTTCTCCGGTTATTGATTACTTATTATTTCCTATGAACTGTGAAATAATCACACAAACAGGCGTTCTAAGCCAAAAATTAAAAAAAAAAATGATTGGGCAGATCTTGATAAATTCATAAACAACAAACAATCTCTTCAATTTAGTAATATATTAATTATAAGCAATATTTCTTTTATTGTTAGGTTGTCTGGAAGAGATTGCTTTTTTTCTTTAGCAATAAGATCATCTGGATTTACAATTTGTGGCTATAATTGTTTGTAAATAATATTCAATATTTAATTGTTTGTATATATAATATTGTAAAATTGAAACAAAAAATGCCTTTTATCATTAACTTTGTTCTTTGTTTGAAATATGCAATAAAATATATTATTATTACAGTAATTTGTAGTAGACGATAAATATCTGCGTTAATATCAATTTAAGTATAATATTTAACTATTGCTAGTCAAGACGTCGGATGTGCTTAGTAAATAAAATCATTGTCCTTTTATAATAATGTAAGTAACAGAAAAACTATGTCTATCAACTGTATTAAACGCAAAATATTATTCCTTCTTTAATACTGTGCAACATATAATTCAAAAATGTGCTACTTATTAAGTAGCTATTAACTTACGTCTCTATACGATACTTTAGTGTCAAAAAGTATGTAAATTAGCTAAAGACATAAACTAAAAAACTAAGGCAGTTAAGGAACTACTACGGTTAATGTCATTGTTCTTTAATTCTAGAAGTTAATTATATAGTATTTAAGTATTTATATAATACTTAAAACGTCTACAGTCAACACAGCCCGGATGTAAGGCGTTTATTTATTTAGGAAATAGGAGTAGGATACTGCGTTGTAGCTCCGGAAACACAAGACAAATACTAATTATTCAGACTAGGACTGTGGTCTGAACAAACATTTGTCTCGAGCGTAATTATAGTTAGCGCAACGTAGTGGTACCACTGCGCCAACAACTTACCAAAAGTTGTTCTACGAGACAGCTGAATTAAAAATATAAAGTAATAGGGTCCACGTAAAATTGGTGGCAGCTTGTGTCTCGCAGTACGTTTACACGTAGGCGCCAGTTGTGTGAACATTTTTTAGTGAATGCTTAAAATCTTATTAGAATGTACAAAGCATCTAATTTCGTAATCATACGTGGACTTAGCCGATAGTGCTTTCGATTTTTTTTTCTATTTATCAGCGCAAAACAAAGAGTTCATTGACATAAGGCTGTTGACATATCAATAAACTTTATTAGATATGTGTTAGGAATGTAAAAAATACTTAAAAGTATTTCAAAATGTAATTTGTATTTGTATTTTTTGTTTTATTCAATGTTCGTTTATTGAACTCGAGAAAATAAATAATACCGTATATTTAAAATTAATTCATTAATTTCTATTAAATACTAAACAAAATATGAATATAGAAACACCTATCTTTTAATTTAAAAAGTATATAGATACAACAAAATCGTAGTAACGTTAAATTTTAGAGTATTGTGACGTACTCAAAATATATGTATTGAACATATTAAGGGCACCCTATTTATTTGGAGAAAAATTGTTTTTTAAGATATTAATTGTTCTGTTCAATATATAAAATCATCCAATATGAAGAATACATACAAGCTTTGGACGCGTTGATGTCTACGTACCTTCTATGACAGGCAGTTCTAGGTTCAGTATTCACATGTTTACGCATTTTTACATACGATTATATATTGCCCGGCCTTTTATCAACCTTTTTTTTTATAATATTTATATTTAAAATTCCATTTTAAATAATAAGATATTAATATTATCACTATTAATCACTTATCGTCGGTGATCCTGCAATAGCGCGTAACTAACACTTGTTAATATTGCATGAGTACATAAAGAAAAGAAAAAAAAAAGATTTCCTGCGTAGAAACCCTTTATAGTCGTAGTCATCATCCCATGAGGTGAGCTGAGCGCTTCGTCTAGTAAAAATGCTTCAAACAAGAGAGGTCAAAAGCGCAGGAGCAACGACTAATTAATCATAAGAGGAGTTAAAGTACGTAAATTTGTAGTCTTGTTATCGACTTAAGACTTTTTTTATGTCTTTAATCGACTGAACGGAAAAAAGAAAATATTAAGTTTATTTTCTATCCTGTAAAATTCGTCACTGTGTAATTACGATCTACTTGCCATTGTTGGTTACGCGGTGTTACAGTATCACCGACGTTATATTGCTTCCCAGCTTAAAAAAACTTCCGTAAGATATTGAACATAAAACATAATGCAGATACAATGAGAAAAATCTGTAATGAAATAACAATGACTCATAAAGTACTGCCAATGTACATCGCTATATTGATATGTTTGTAGTCATTAAAAACATTACACGTTTTTATCAACACTATTATTACTTTTTTTCTCGATCGTCGATGTTTTTGTCGATAGACGTAGAATGCAAACCAATAGTCACGTTTATCTATCGATATAGTCAACGTTAGCCGTCAAAAGTACTAGGCGATCATAAACCATACAAAAGTAAACTATTTCGACTGTCGAACGCTCAATAAAAACTTCTAAACTTGAACACAAAGTGAGAAGAGGACGCAGCTATCTGTTTTATCTACCTTCTCTCTTTGTTACGTCAGTTGACAAGCAGTGGGTGAACGAACTTTGAGAGTTTACTGGGCTAAAAGTTGAATGTACCTCCGTTCGCGGACATTACGAACAAGATAGCAACTTTACCATACGCTGATCTTACGATGGAAGTAATAAACACTTCACCGAAAAGTTACGACTATAGATGGTTTTGCGATGCCAGTAAAGTCTACAATCATCTGTCTCGAATATGATTTTCCGTCGTTACAGAATAGACAGTCAAGTTTCTCACGACTACGCCTACATAGGCAGTGGCGTAGCGAGACGCCCGTGCGGATACGTTTCGCTTGTATGTGTGTTCGCTTGAGGTTGGTGTAGTCTTGAAAATAATTTCGCGGTCACACCGCGCCGGTGGGTTCACATAACTTGAACCACCTGCCTCTGTTGCACGCCTGGTTATTTATATCTATGCGCAAAACTATGTAACGTGTATACATATAAGGCTGTCTAGCAACTATGTGATAATAGTTATCTGGCATTCCTAATTGACGTTTAGAGGACGTTTATACTCCGTCTTAATATAATAGCAAATTAATCGAAAGACAAATGAATGCTTAGAAGAGTATACCGCCTTGTCAGATAACATTTAATATAAACATATGTAAAAGCTTGAAGAACACGATGTAGTTTACAATGAGCAAATCAATAAAATACACGTATTAAGTTTGAATAGACATATAATAGTATTATAGTATTATTGTAGTTATAACTATATAGTACCTAAATGATCGAGCTTAGCTCGGTATTTTTAGTAAATCGTATTTTTTGGGAATCATATTTAAATACGAATTACATATTGTTAAAATATAAATAATATTTTCCGATTTTACCGACATAACAATAAAAAATATGAACTGGTTATTTAAATAAAAAATCATGAGTGCAATTAGAAGAAAAAGGAAAAAAGAAAAAAAGAGGAGAAGCGTGGGGATTTGAACCGTGGTCTTCTCAGCGATCCCGACTGGCCGAGTTTTCGCCTGAGCTATTACAATTTTATTGACAACTGTGAAATATACCCTCGTATACTAACGATATTGTAGCCATTTTTTCATTGCCTAAAAAAAGGGAAAAATTTTCAGCCATTTTGAAAGCCAAAAATGAATCCTGCCTATATCGATTTATCGCCCCCGAAATCCCCTGTATACTAAATTTCATGAAATTGTTGGAGCCGTTTTCGAGATTCAGATTATATATATGTCCAAGAATTGCTCGTTTAATAGTATTATATATATATATATATATATATATATATATATATATATATATATATATATATATATATACAAGAATTAATAAATATTCAATAAATATAATAAATAATAATTATTTCAATCCACCCATCAAATCGGTCAAAAGAAAATTGAAAAGTAATAATATGTTGTAAATGTTCTGCCACTGACCAAGGCCAAACGCGTCTGTTTAACATAGGATACTTTTATTTAAAAATATGCGAAAGATAAAATAATCATAATACTTATTTATTATCTTTCAATGCGGGTGAAGCCGCGGGTAAAAGCTAGTGCTATATATTTCTAATTTACTAAAGAAACAGTAATATATTTAGGAAACCCTCACAAAACTAATATTTTATTGCAACATCTAATCTTACTAAACTAAAATAAATTTATCATTGTACATAAATCAAGAAAAATTTATTTCATTAATAAAGTAAAGTATTATAAATATTGCATTAATATTTTGTGCCTTTTAGTTATATAAGTTATATATTATACCTGTGAAAAGCCAGGTTTATTATTGGCAACCAGCATTTGATTCGTCGTTTGCATCACTCACTTCTGCCGTCAGTTATATTCAACAACTATATATTATAATATAGTATTATTATTTGTGACCAAAATATGACCTGGAATTCATAGACTATGGAAGTTAGTCATACAATGTTTTCTGCTATTAGTTCCCATTGTAGGTTACGAAATCTTTTGCCTATTTCCGCGTTGGCACAATCCATCCTCCTACCTATTCGCGATTATGCCGACACCTGTCACCTTGACTTCAAAGAAGATCTATTAAATAAACTCGAGCGTATTCAAAACCTTTCTGTTCGATTTATATTTGGACTTAAAAAATATGACCACATTTCTGAGTTTCGCAAGAAACTCGGGTGGCTCCCAAATCGACTTCGCCGGAATACACACATCCTATCACTTTTCTTCAACGTCTTGTTATTTAAAAGAGCGCTTTGAATTACTATCGAATTGTCGCGACTGGTCTTTTCGAGCGGAAAGTAATTCTATTCTTAAAAGTCCTTCTCAGGCTTCTTTTTATACCAATTCTTTTTCGGTCCAAGCTGTCCGATTGTGGCCAAATTCTGTACCCATAAACATAAGGCGCTTACAATCACTAGATACATTTAAAAGTCGCTTAAAGGAACACTATTTAAATTCATGAGTCACGTTATAAGATTATAAATTCATTTACTGCAAATGTATATTATTGCCAATCCGCGCCAACCTGCAGTATCTGCCAACCCACAGTCGAACAGCGTGGTGGACCAATCCTTCTCCTATATGGAGAAAGCTTCACACTCAACTCGCACTTGAGCTTGTAATATCCTACTACTGGGCACAGGCCCCTTTCCCCATGTAGGAGAAGGATCAGAGCTTAATCCACCACGCTGCTCCAATGCGGGTTGGCAAATATATTCTCTAGTATGAGTAACGATCGCTATCAGGTGTACATGATAACAACCAGACCGACAGCTTAAAGTGGTTCCCAAGGCACGTGGGGAGACCAACTAGGACCAACAATCAGACCGGAAATAAATATTTGTATAGCACAAAAATCCACTCCGAGCGGGAATTGAACCCGCGACCGTCGGTGTCTAGGCGCCGCCGACACGGCACATGCACTATTTTACCACAGCGGTCTTCACACTCAACTCACTTAATATCAGTTATTATCCGACTACGGCAAAGCCAAAAGAAGCCAAATACGTATTATTAGGAATAGTCCAAGAAGTGGTCGTCAGATCTCGATCAAACTTGAATAGGACCACAAGCTATGCACCAGCTTTCAATTAAAAAAATCGACGGTACACTCAGTAAAAAAATATGAGGTAACACACATAACAAAAATACAGTCGAAAGGAGTACCTCTTGTTTTGAGTTCCTTATTTCGTTAAAAATGATCAAATATTTTTTTCATATTTGGATATCGTATTTTAAAAATTAGAAACTAGTAATTAATCTTATAATTCACAATGTCAGATCATTGTGTAGGTATTATTGGATACTAATTTATGAAGGCAATAAATGAAAAATAACGATTCATTTCTTGTTATAAGTATTTTACTCAATCAAAGTTGTTGCTATATGCATTTTCAAGTGTTTATGAAACATGTTCAAATGCTATTTTTCATACCTTAATGACATACAATAAAACTGCACAGTAAATTTAAGATATACATAGTGAGCAAAGTCTTTTTTGTTGTTAGCGTTGTGTTAAAATACCTTTTATTTCATTTTTGGATATATATATATATATATATAGTTAGTTTTGAAAATTAAGAGGGTTTAGATTAAGCACATTTAAAAATGTATAGGAAAATGCAAAAAATATATTTATCGTAGTGTGAGTAAAACGTCTGTAATAAAATCGAAAAAAAAATTTAAGTAAATATATATATTTATATATAGGTATGTATTTATATATGTATTATTTATAAGTATGCTATCGAAAAAAAATATAAGTAGCTATACCAGTCGGCTGTTTACCTATAACACAAGCATTAAGTTGCTTACTTTAGGAAAAGACGACCGTGTGTATATTGCGTAGATATTTATTTATTTATTTAATTAAAAACATTCTTTTTAATAAGTAATAAAGTTAGGAAATCAAAGGATAGAATAAAAAAGAACTGATGTATAACATTTACGACAAATTGTTATTGGGAGCCACTTTAGTCAAGCGTGGAATGCGGAGAAATATTGGAAAATTAATGTAAGCCAAATACAAAAAGCATTCAGTCAAACCATTCAAGTCTTGATTTTCCTCAGATATATCAGTGTAAAATAATTCCAAATAATCCAAAAAGAACAAGATGTTGTATGCCATGAATTTTAAGAGTTTTTTTTTTCAATATTTTAATTGTCCTATTGAGATAAACGATCTACTACCAATCTCTACAATTTAAAGAGACCAAGAAAAAGATTTATTTATGAAACGTCATAACTTTTTTTTTATAATACATAAAGTAAATGTTTAGCCAGATAAAAGTTATGCGGTATAATACAACGTAGGTCGACGAAAAAAGCGTCAAGTAAAAACGCATTATTAGATATAACTCGAAAAGTAGTTGTTAGATCTCAAATAAATTTAAATGGGACCAATTGATACACACCACCTTTCGATTAAAAAAAATTTGTCGAAATCGGTCCACATGGTCAAAAGTTCTGATGTAACATACATAAAAAAAAAGAAAAAAGAAACAGTCGAATTGAGAACCTCCTCCTTTTTTGGAAGTCGGTTAAAAATTGTTCAAGTTTCAGTATATACTATGCTATTATTATATTAAGATTGACCACACCAAAACACCGATACTAACTCTATATTATTAGGATTAGTGTTACGTATATTATTAGCTTCAAGATATCACTGCAATTCGCAACAATCATATATAATAAGAGTCTTGATCAATGGAGATGACATAAAAATATGTAAAATAACAAGAAATATAAATAAAATTTAATTATTGGAAAATATTCGAAACAGTTAGTATCTTTAAGAGTACTTTACTTTTTTATCCCTTAATATTTACTTTTTAATACAACTCTGTATTGTTAATAAATCTTAGATCTTGTATATATCTTTATTCAGAATCCAAAACCTAGATTATCTGTCCACACTTCAATTGTTAATCATTGTACAATATTTAAAGTAATTAGGTGTTAAGAGACCATATTAACAAAAGCTATAAATTTCCAAATGTAAAATTAAACTATATCCTAAAAACACATTTAGTTATTTACATTCTAGTAGAAGTATACATACAGTACATAGGTCATATTGATACAACTTTATTCAAAAAAACTCTATGAATAAACAGTATTATTCTAGCATCTAGCAACAGTAAGAAACATTAAACTTGTTATCTTTTTCAAACTTAGACTTACAAAAAATACAATATCTACTTCCTACTTTGATAAATTTGCTAATCAAAAACCGACATAACTGTTTGTAAGCAAATAAACTGACGATTTTTACGATCGTTTTCATTAAACTATGAATTTATCATTTATTTATAAATTACGTTTCAATCAAAACGGTCACTGACCGTGGATGACCGCTGGCGGAGTTCAATTCAGCTGAGAAAGTTACTGTCATAAAAAAATGGTCAAGTGCGAAAATTAGAAAAATATTTTTAAATAAATTAATTTATTAAAAAATAATATTAAGAGTAAAACTAGCGTTAAAATGTTCTTTTTTATTTATTGTTGTTTGCTGTATGCTTAAGATTCGTTTACATACAAATAATTTTAATTTACAATATTAATTTGATTTCTTTTTCCTTTATTTTTAAATCCTCCATGATTAGTAATAAATTTCAATACAGTAAGTAATTGTTGTTTAAGCATAATATATCGTAATATTATGATGTTTCAAAGGTATTTGATGATACTTTAACTATTGAAATTAGGTTTATTAAATATTATATGTATTTTGATATGATTTATTTTTAAAAAGTAAGCATCGAAAGGTCCATAGAAAAAAGTTTCATATACCTAGCTATTTTAACAATATTCTCAATATATTTTACAGTACTTTTTTACTAATGAAACAAGCCGTTTGCTTTGTTGATTAACAGGAATTATATTTATTTGAACAATGTCTCCTTGGCAAAAAATCAATTAACTAGCGTATAATATACTTATAACATATTTCTTGCCATATTATTCACTATCTTTAAATATTTTAAGTATTATCCAAATTAATATAATTTCAAAAATAATATATAAGTTACTAGTCTCATTTCAGGGAAACAGCCTTAAAAGCGGGAGCCGCAGCGGAAAAAGCTGAAACGACTACGGCACAAATATTCGTCACTAATTCCAAATTACATCTTTGTGCCGTTTGCAGTCGAAACACTTGGACCTTGGAGTAGCAGTGCTAAAAATTTTTTAAATGAGATAACACCTCGCCTTATTGCCTCCACTGGTGACAAGAGGGCTGGTGCATTTTTTGCCCAGAGAATCGGCATAGCGATTCAACGGGGAAATGCTGCCAGCATTCTTGGCACAATTCCACGTGGACATAATTTATACCAAAACTATCTGTAAATATTTAGTTCTTAAGTTGTGAATTGTAAATATGTATAATGTTTAATAAACTTTTGCTCTCAAAGTTAAAGTAAAAAAAATAAAAAAGTTACTAGCTGACCTGGCAATATGACCACTGACTGAAACAATAACCTGGCTTACTGAATAGCATTCTCATGACTACCAAATATATACAAAAAACGTAAAAATCTGTCAAGCCGTTTCTCCTCTCTCCTCCTCTGCTCCTCCTCTGTAACAAATACAATACGAGATTTTTATACATTAGTTTTAAATTTTTTATAATTTAATGTTATATAAACTAAATTTAATAAGTATAACTACAATACTTTTAATAAAATTAAAATCATACATTATATTACTGCTTTATAATGATTATTCTAAATATAGAAACAACAATCGCAGTTTTTTGCTCGATATTACTTACGGAAGTCGAACCGCCATTACTTTCACAGTACTTTGACTCGGAACTGTCAAACTGTACACATAAACTCGATTGATACGAACAATAAATCAAAATTAAGCGTTTTACTGTCGCTACTCACCACGGATACACGTTGATTAAAGTTTACAATTAATTGGTGGGGAATTAGCGTTTTTAATTGATTCGAGGTTGACGACCCCCTGTTGTCATGTGAACTCGCGATGTCTTGATGCATTCGTGTCTTCTCCAATTTACGTGACATTGGCGAAATCGTCTTTGGTATACTGGCACTATTGGAAGCCAAATATATCAACGAATGAGGCATGGAATAAAGACTAAAATGTTTAAATACGATTTTGTCTAAAATAAATATGATTTATAGATAAAATATTTACTTTCTTATTTCATACTTTACTGCAATCAATATTTGAATACAACATTCTACAGTATATAAAGTAAATGCCAAATTTTATAAATAAGACTTCATATTTATTTTTTGTTATAAATATGGATGGCTGGGATCTGCGGTTTCACACGCGTTATTAAAGAAAAAGTTATCAAAATTTTATATAGCCTTCCTTCGTAAACAGACCCAACACAAAAAATAAAAATTCGAACACGTAGAGTTAGTAAGTAGTTTTGTTTGTTTTTTTTTTACTTTATCACTTTTGCACTGCTGTGTCCCGCGGTAACATTTCTTACCACCACGGTAGACTGGTAGAGATCTCTTATAAAGATAAGTTCGCCCTTGCCTACACCTTTCTAAAAATCATTTATAATTTTTTTTAAGTGCTTTAAAGAATAAACATATGTAGTTCCTAAGAGTAACACGTTCAAACAAACAAAAAACAAACTCTTTCAGCCTTATAATATTCTAAGTATAGATACAATTACTAAAAATATACTATCAATACATTTATAAATTATTATAAGGACTATATAATTATCATTAAATTTAATACGTTACTCTAATTAAATGACTAACGTTAACTTTGATAAACTACTTAAAACAACAAATTAGTTCCGCAATAAATTTATCAGGCAATTATAGAATTCATATGCGTAGTAAAACTGTCCTGATTTTTAAATTATTTTAGCTATAAGCTCACTTTTCTTCAGACTTTTAACTATAGATGTATTTTTAATTTTGACGTGTTTCTCATATTTATTTATTTAATGCAGTTTAATTTTCGGGTTTAACCATTATTGTTTTCCTTAACAGCATATATCATTTCACCAATTTCAAATCAAATAGAAAAGACACAAACTAAACAAAATTATAGAAATGTCCTTTGCAAACCACCTGCTATATTTTTATTACTATTATGCTGGCTACTTTATGCTCTTTTAATGCTTATGTGTTTTTATGAGCTCAATGTTATTTATTATTATTATTTTGTTTTATTTCAATGAAAATTTAACTTTATAATACATAGCTAAAGAATTATAAGAAATAACTTAGTAATCTTTAGATTTATCGATTATTAAAAACTAAAAGATTCCCATTCACCATCTTAATTCTATCTCTTGATTTCTTTAATAACAACCGGAACGGGGTTTGGTAGAATCATAAAAATAAAAAAATAAACATGGCACATACTCGTATATTTCCGTTTGTCGTTAGGTAATTAATACAACTTTCAAAAAAGTATCAAACTTTTCACATACGGACAAATTAGTAATTCCTTTATTTATATTCTTATCATTTGTTAGTAATAGAAAAAAATAACTAAAGAACCCCCCTTCTAGCTTAAGAGGATAGAATCCTCAATCTGCGATATAGAAAACACAATATAAACATAAATCCTCATATCACGATAAACATTTATGAGTGTAAAATTTTCAGCTTTCCGGGTTACTATTAAAAGATTTATTTAAACACTCAGGCTTATAATTATGTGATTCGCGATATTACAAAGATGTCGCGGACACCATGGTAACAGGGTGATTCGTCGTCCACGTAGTAATGTTGGCAAAAAAAAACATAAATATTTTTATCGTACAACAAAAATATAAGGTAATTATTTCATTTCTATTTTAAAAAACTTCCTACACAATAATACCATTTTATGGCGAAAATGCCTTAAATCGTTTTGGGATTAAGCCTTTACTCTTCAAACTGCTGAATCGATTTTTACCAAACATAGCTAAGAAATACTTAAAAGAAACTCGCTGTCTCGCAAAAAAACCGCATCAAAATCGATCCAATAGTTCGAGAGCTACGGCAACAGAAACAGACATTGAAGTTACCCTAACAACTCAACTAGTATCGCTACTCTTTTCACACCGCGGTTAAAGAGAAATAAAACGATAAAAAAGAAATAAATGGACAAAAGGCATTCTTATCGCAAATAATTTTTAAATTTTTGTTTATGTTACCTAGTTCATCTTACATAAAAACACTAAATAATGTTACGAATAACAACAATCTCTAACAATATTACAATACAATTAATCATCGTTAAAATAAATTAAATATCTCCTACAATACACATGCATGTGCATGCAAGCATTACTACATCTAATTCTTCCGAAGGTTTGTGCGATGATAAAACCAATTGAGTATATTGTTTGTAATTTTCCTAGCACGCTAGAACAATTTAACATGGGCAGACATGGTAAAAGTTGGCGATGTCGTTGACCGTACGCCGCGATTTTGACCTTACGGACTATATCGTGGAACAAGTGAAAGTATGAGAGAAAGCAAGGCACTCCCTTTTACGCACGTGGATATGATTATAAGGAAATCGATTCGAGAACTATCGAGAAATCGATTCATGTGAATCGAGTTATTTCTTTGACTGAATTTTTTAACCAAATGTTCGCACGTGTTATTTTTGAATAAAGTTATGTCGAGAATTTCCGAACACGATAAAATAAATTGTGTTTATACTTTATAAATTTGGAGTGATTTATCGTAACTGATTTCATTTAGATTCAGATTAGATATCTGATTCAGTCATTTTGAATTATATAGGTATACTTTAGAAAAGGGGAAAATAATAGTAACTAATTTCATATAATTATTGTAGTAGCTTGTTTTAATAGAGCCTAATATTTTTATTCATATTTTATGATTTTTATAAATCAAAATAAGGTTTCTAATTACTAGTTTCGTTTATAAGTTATTGTTACGTTTATTAGCGTCTTAACAATTTATTAAACAATATAAACAAAAAACCAATAAATAATGATAATAATAATTTCAAGCTGTAATAAATCGTTTTTTTAACAAATCAATGATTCAAATTCAATATAACGTATGTGTGTATATTTTCCAATTTTATTTATATGTAAATATTGTCCTATTATAGTACGTACAGTAATACATCACGCATTCATTTGAACTCATATTGACAAAAAGCTATTCACAACCTTCATAATGCACGGCGGTAACAAAAACAAGTCATATAACACTTGTGCCTTACCATACGAACCATGACCTAATTCCTGCCTCCCTTCAACGTCATAACTTTCTATCTCAACGTAGATTAATGAAAGTGAGAGATAAAACCAAAAGTGGAGTCATCCTGAAGGCCAACGACTCGACCTATACCATCTAGGTTACAAAAACCAGGTCAGAGAAAGCAGGGAAAGTTTCTATTGGGCCAAGATCTGTTCTTGACATTCTCTTAGACATTTTTGTTAATTTATCATACGAGGGACTGTCTACGGTAATGCAGTTGAGATAAAGACTAGTATCCTGTGCATGTTTCGTCTAATGTAGGTTAAAGTAAATGCAACAGTTTCGTGGATGATAATGATAATATCTTTTTAATAATACGAAATATGTGTCACGCTGTGAAACAATGATTGAACTGTTTATACTGTTTAAAGCGTACTTTCGCTGTAATTGCACGATTTTTGCGTTTTAATTGTATCTCATATTATTAAGACGTGTCGTATTTTAATGTGTGAGATTACCGCTTTTATAATTAACTTGTTCGATTTATATACACTGAGAATGGTGACTAATTAATTAGCTACACCTAACCAAACTTTAAGAAAAGCAAAACATCTCTTATTTGTTGCGTTTGTCTAGCGCAGAACCTTTTGTAAATTTTGACGTAAACATACTTTCTTTCATCACAAAAATAAAACATAAAAGAAACTCTTATTTGATTATTACTGTTAATATACAAAAAAAAAAAAAAATATATTTTCAAATTTTTCGTCAGTATTTTCGTGGCTTGAATTTTCTTTGTAATTAACTTTAAACAATGTGTTTTTTCACATTATTCGATTTCTTTTTTTTTAAGTCGTAGAACTTAATAATTTTAACTTAAAGTATTTTCAGATACTTTCTGATTTTCCTATCATAGCAACTCTAACATTTCCAAGTGCAAATAACACATTAACGAAGAGTATTTTTTTCGAGCAGAATATGATTTCCTTAAAATTATCTCATGTATAATAACGTACATTGAAATCCATTCATTTTATTTACTAGAAGATATTTTGTCGACATTGGTACTCTTAAGATTAGTCATAGTATAACTATTTACATTTTCATCTATTAATATTATAAATAAAACATAAAAAAATAACGTTATTTATAGACATTTGTTTGTTGCATGATTGTCAACGTGTTGTTTGGTTGTACTATATGCTTAATTGCTTAGTACGAAAAGCTATAACAAAAATACGTCATTTCTTAACTTTGAACCTACTGAACTGATATTTATTAGTTTTAAATCATTAAATAGCTACTATATTCATAACTACTTTAGGCTATATTAAACAGTACGCTAGAATTAAAACTCATTCGTGATTCTTAGATCTCAAATCAGCTTTTGATAAATGTCGTAAGGAATTCTCAAAACACGAAGAAAGCTGTATAACATGGCAAGATCTTTTTCTTTATTATAGTGAAACTTTTCAAATATTCGATAAAACAATTGACGAATGAATTAAAAAATAAGTGTTATACTAAAAGGAAAAATGTGTGTAACGGACATCTGTAAACATTGAGTCAGCGCTGCGTTAGTTGTTTTGTCTGCGAAGTGAAAGTGCTTAGAAAGTAGAAAACGTCTCTCAGATTGCAACTATGCACTTCCACGAGCATTCACTACGGATATTCCTAATTTAACGTTAATACGCGATTTCGGAAACGTTAATTTCATTGATGATAATAATATATATAAGAGTAAAAAATTGCAAATTGTAGGTATTAACTATAATTTCTCGACACCATAATAATATCTATCGCGTATCAAGAGAAAACATTACCATAATTTAATTCAGTAATAGAATTACGCTTGCGATGGAAAGAAAAGCTTTCGAGGAAAATGCTTTGATATGGTTATTTTTGCTTTACGCTTCCACTCTACGGGCTCCTGTAGGAGTTAGTCCTACGCGAGGCATCCGGAAATAGACTCAAGGGGTTATATAGTCTATAAAACGACGAGCATCGAAGTCGCATTAGCTCGGTCAATAACCAGTTACTGTGATTACTGCAACCATGGTACTATTATACTGGTAGTACATGGTACTGGTTATACTACTAAAACTTATGTCGCTGGTATACGAGTATCTCATGATACATAGACTTGTCTAATTTACTTAAAAAAACAACATTTTGAAAAAGCACACCATTAATCATCACAATATGTCTTCATTAGAGTCTACAAAATCAAACTGAAACAAAAAATTAAAAGTATCGCTAAATCGCTACCACTGTTACCACTACTGGGTCGAAATGTGGATTCTGTTAGATGAACAGCTATGAAACTTTAACCTTGAATCATCATCATCATCATCATCATTGGCCTTAACCGTCTATTGCAGACGACTTAGGCAGTATCAGACAGACACTGTGTCGCCTAGGACACTCTTCAAGAAAACGCAGAGTTGCTTAAGCTCTGCGCCACCCTCTAGACCTCACTGGCTAGGCCCACAGGAACGACAAGTCGATACGCGTGGAGCCAGTTCGGCTGCAGGAGTCTTTCGCATTTTAGAGCTACGCCATGAATGCTTGACGGAGACCCCATTCCGGGTTTAAAAGGATTTTTTCTTCTCCAGGACCCTCATGATTTTGAGCCAGGTTTATCCCTCGATCGCTTTTTACGACCCTCACGGGAAGAAAGGGGGTGATGCTATTCTAATCGGCCGACACTACACAGTAACCTTGAATAGGTTACCTAATTTAAACTAAAAATTAATATTTATGAAATTAAACGAGTATGCTTTAGACCACACGACTGAAGTGAAACTTCTTTAGCAATAAGCCTGCACGTTGTCTTATATATAGTAAACATAACTGGCTATGAGAGAAAGAAAGAAAATGTGTGCTCGCACCTCTCTCTCTTGCTCCGTGTGCCTCTTCCGATTACACTTTTCGTAACGCTCTCGTCACGCGTTCACCAGCCTACTTCTCAAGTCATGCATGCGTAAAGAATATTTACTTCATTAAGTTATAAAACTTAAATCTTGACAAACATTAGCGATGTTGATCTAAGCTAAAACGCTATCATGCGCCATCGATCACGGGGCTCTGTCACATGGAGTGCCTGGGGAGGGTAATTACTGCTCGCTATACTTATAGGATAACTTCTATGATGTGATGTTTTTATATGAGAAGTTGAATAAAATAAACGATCTAAGAGCTGCCTTACTAATAACACGAGATGATTTAATTCGTTATCGCGTTTCAAACATGCTAAACCTTTGTGTACATTTCAAAGGCAGCTAATGCTACATACTTTGAATCAAATGTGAATTATTAAATTTAAAATCGGGAATACATTGTCGTGCCGCCGGAATACAGATGGTGGTAAGATACCTTGGCGCAGTGGTGACAGCAAGCGACTGATATGTTAGTGTGTGAATAATATCACACACACAACAGCGTGGTGGATTGAGCTCTACTCCTTCTACTATATGGAGAAAAGCAGTCTTTGCCCAGCTGTGGGATGATACAGGCTGAATCGTATATGAACAATATTTATATAAACAGATATTTGTCGCGATCCGTGTTTATGTGTTTGTACGTTGTGTGTAATTCCAGACACATACATACATCCCTTTACATAGGTTTCACGTTGATCGTTGATTGTGAGGCGTTCATAGTTGTATTTAATTATAGTTGCTGCTACTCGTCGAAATTCATACAAACTTATGTAACAGACGTCTTTTTGTGTCAAGTTCTCAAAAAGAAAAGCATCGTCAGTTTTCATAAAACAAAAGTAGGAAGGGCAATGACCTTGTATAGTAAGAAGTAACATAGAGTTCTTATTTTATAAGATTAATTACAGAAAAAATAGTAAGGATATATACTCGTATTCATTCCCCATATTATGATACAAAATACTGAGTAGTCTTGTGACGTCTGAGACCAGTAGTCTTCAAGAACTCGCATTTTATCAAAGACTAGCTGTGCCCAGCATTAATTTAAGAAAAAAAATGTACTATAATATTATATAGCCTTTCTGTATAACTGGACTAACCTATACAAAAAGATTTTTTCAATTCGAACCAGTATTTCTCAAGATTAGCGCGTTCAAACAAATACACTTTTCATCTTTTATAATATTAATATAGATATATTTTAGTTCTAAAACGTAGTCATTAGCTATACACTCCATAAAATCATTTTAAATATATTTTAGCCCAATTTGTCGTGCAGTAAAATACAATAATTATATACTTTTTTAAACAACAGTTTAGCGCCATTTATATTGTATGTTCAGAAATACACTTTTATTCATTTTTAGTAACTCCTTCGCTTGTCAATTTTCTTTATGTTTAATATTGAACTTTTTACAAGATTTTTTAATGTCCCTCTAAAAAAATCAAGAATGATAGCTCAATAATTATTGGCGTATTTAATTTAGTAGCATCTCTTTTCCCTTTCAGCCTATACATGTCTTTGACGTCATTTTTACTAATATACTTTACTACTAAATTACAATCTAAGGATTTTGATAGGCATAACACCATTTGTCTTGTTAAAAACTATTATGTTTGACATCTGAGACCAATATTGGTTTCTACTTCCTGTTAATGACAATTAAAATAGGTACTATCAATGTCGTAGGTATATAGAAGTGAGTAACTTTTTTAGATTGGCAATCCCAATCGCTAAAACCAGACATTCATTAGGGTTGCAATTTGTGATTATTTATTAATACTACATCATATATATATTCTTTATTGCACTTAAAAAAAAAACATAATTACAGTCATTTTTACAAAGGATGTTGGCAGGGGCAAACTTATATCTGTAAGAGATCTCTACCAGTCTACCCATGGTGGCGAGAAATGATGTTACCGCGGGACTTATAAGCGCAAGAGTGATAAAGTGAAAAAAAACTAAACAAAAAGCTTAAAAATAAAAAAAGCCATGTACTTATTTTGCAATATATACATTCAAAATTAGGGATATATAATACATATATACTTAACTACATAGACAGTTACATGCACATATACATACATAAATACATACATACATACATTTTACTATATATTATATATTGGTGCTTGAGTCACCCTCGTCCGTAGGTGTATACCCCGTTGTGAATCCCCACACGTAGTTCCTAGTAGGTGCTAACCAGGTGACATACTGGTAGTATGCTCTAGCCGACTTCTTGCGACCACCCACCGAACAAAGTCATACCGTCTAGCGGCTATCGTGTTTCGGTATGTTGATCGATGTAGCCGACTGAGAGGTCGAAAAAGTTGCTCCGCGCGAATTGACCGGTCTGAGGAAGAAAGCCTATAACAGAGCCGCCAAGTCCTGCAAGAAAGCACTACGGAGGGCTCGGTTTGACCACATAGGCAGGATTGGGACTAGACTTGCATCATACTCACCTGGCAGTAAAGCCTTTTGGTCCCTAGCTAAGTCGGTCGCGAGTGAATAAGCTACTTCTAGGTAAGCGTGATCCCTCTTAGACCACATTCTCACTTAACATCAAGTGAAATAGTGGTCGAACGCAAGCCTATCTAATTATTAAAAAAAAAAAAAACATACATTGAGAGTACAACAATTATGAGAGATTCATCGTTTCGGAAAAAAGATGATTCCTTAGCTTGTCTTTGAAAGCATAAATTGAAGTGCTTTCTTGGATCCAAAGTGTTGCAGCACGTATTGTGAAGGAATTGAGTAGGAAGTTGGTGTTATGTCTTGGGAATTCGAGCATCGATCTCGGAAGAATTTTGGTCATGGAGTATGTTATAGAGAAAAGAAAGGATGTGCATATCACGGCGAAGTTAGATTGGGAGCCACTTACATTGAATACGAAATTGAGTGATGTGATTGTATTTACGTAAACCAAAGATAAAGCGTATCGCAAGAGTTTCGCTCTAATTTATTAAGTAGTTCTTTTGTCACATCTAAATAGTGTGCTATATGCATAGTCGAGGATAGGTAAAAGAAGGAATTGCGCAAGCAGAATTTTGGTTTGAAATGGAAGAAAATATTGAAGACGCTTAAGACAGTGGAACGTGTAGTGCATCCTTCGGCTGACCTCGCTGACATGAGCTGTCCAAAATAAGTTTATCCAAAATCTAAGATAAGTTAGCCCAAGATATGGTCATATTATAGTAATTTAGCATTTTGAAACCTTTGAATGTACTAAATAGGATTCCAATCCCATGAAAAATACGCTAATTTTAGTAAATGAAACAGATACGCAATAAACTAAATCAAATTTAAATTTTAAAATTTGTCTATAGTTCTTTTAAATAATTGTATATCTTTCTTCGTCAGTATTCTCAAAAGAAATACCATAACATTTCATGACTGTGATGATAATCCTAACACTATGCGTTAAGATCATCCTAAACCTATGTGTCGCTTGGAAGTTCTAATTCAAACAGTCTATATAAATAACTAACTGAGCCAAAAAGTTATTGTTCAGTTCGCAAAGTTATAAAATAAATAAATTTCTAAAATAAAAGTAGCCTAAGTTACTCCTTATTACATCCGCTATCTGCCAGTGTAAGCCTCGTCAAAATCGGTCCAGCTGTTTCAGAGATTAGCCAGAACAAACAGATAGACAGACAGACAGACAGATAAAAAGTGTAAAAAATGTTAATTGGTATATGTACCGTTTATACATCCATATGCATTTAATAAAAAGTGTTTATTTTATTAATATTACAAGCGTAAAGATGTAAATGTCTGAAATCCAAAAGTAATAGACTAATTTAAGTTGCACCAAAAATTATAGGCGTATTCCATCGTTTAAGTTTATATAATAGCTTAATATAATAAATACTCAATAGTAATTGAAACAGAATACAAAATATGATTATTTTATTCTGTTTTTTGTAAATAAATGTTAAACATTTCTGTATAGTTATAACAAAAGGATTAAATTAAAAAATAACAAAAAAGATATAGCTATTTCATACAAGATGGCGCTTAAAGACTTAGTTTTCCTAATAGTGACATCTCTATTCGCAATCTAAAACTACAACATGCTGATTTTGTAACTTAAGTTGGCGCTATAATATATAGTAAAGTATGTATAATATGTAACTGCTTTACCGACTACAAGCGCTTGATGTTGTTTTAAAATTTATCCCCAATAGGGAAAGGCAAAGGACTATAATCCATACAGCCTAGTCTGAATTTGTAAGTTTCGTTCTGATATATCAAAAGGCCGGAGCCAAGTCTGAAGTAACTTTATTGTTCTTCTGATTCGATGACTCTACAAGCGCTTGATTTTATTTTGACAATAAAATAATGTTGCTAGATCAAAAGCAATTTCCCAAATAATGTATATAATATCTATTATAAGATTAAAAAAATTACATTATTATAATGTACATAATATTTATTATTAGAATATATAAAAAATACATTATAAGAAAATATTTCTATATTAATAGTTCACTGAACGGTATTGTTTTACGGACACTTATCATCACAAATATTTCGGTTATACTAGAATACAAACAGCCATCTTTGCAGTAAAAGATAAAATATTTAACAAAATGACGCTTGTTCTGTGGAAACTAAGAGATTCGCTTACTAAGAAGATATTTCTTTCGTTAACTAATTAGAACTCTAGTAATATAAAGATAAGTAGCAAGTGCCATAGTCAAGCTATTTCTGTCTGTTAAAATCACGGTGTGAAATCTGAAACTTTCAAGGAACATTGCAAGAAATTTTATATTTGTGCTGTTTTGATTTGAAACATTAGAGACGAGGAAACAAAAAAAAATATCAAGAGCTATGGTCTCATGGGTAATAACTGCCAACATTTTTGTGACATGACCTATTACATTACTATGCCTTTTTATGTTTAATATACACGTATCATTTATATTTTAAATCAATACCATTGCTTAAGTTTAAATTTCATTCTATTTTAAAACTAATAAAGAAGTTATATGAAGAAAAATATATAAAGAAGTTTATTTAAAAAAATAAGTAACTGTACTAAGTTAAAATAAAAAATTACAGTGACATACAATTTTACTTACAAAAACATTAACTTAAAGGCTAAATATCTCATGTGCACTAGAATATTGCACATAAGATAAATAAGCAAATCGAGAATATAGCTTGGTAACACAGTCGGCGACTGCCATGATTTGGCGATTGTCTTGTCACTACAGCAAAAGAAGAGGATTAGTAAAAATATAAAAATGTGTATCGATAAAAGTGTGCTAAGTAGTATATTTCTTTTACCTCTATTTTTAACCCCTATTTTAGCAGAATGGAATACAAGGGATTATATACGAAGAGAGCACTCACTTACAAAACCTTACCAAGGTTAGTGACCTGCACATTGACTTTGAACTAAAGTTTTTTATACAATTATTAATTTGTTGCGTTTAATTTCAGGGAGTGGAATGTCTATGCCTTACTGGGACTTTTTAGGTAGCACAATAGTTACCTCAAATTACGTTCGTCTGACACCCGATTTACAGTCAAAGGCCGGCGCAATTTGGAACACTGTGGTATGTCATTTTAGTCTTTATTGTGTAGCTACTAAGTACCATTGCTAAATGCGTACATAATCAAATTAAGCGAGTAATCTTCAAAGACACACTATATATATATATTTTTATATTTGTACATTACATTAATATAAATGTATTATGCACTAATTACATGCATTGTTTAGTTCTAAATAAAGATATCTATACATACATACATAATTAATATAATTAGTGAAATAAATAATGTTATATTTTAAAATCCTGATCATTATTTATCACGGCTACAACTTGTGCCAACATAATATATTGTAATGCCCTAAATAACCACCTAGCAATTGACTAAAATGGTTTGCCAATGAGCATACAATGAAAGTGTAACATGTATTGAGGTCAAAGACGCATTCAAGGCTATTTTTTTTGTTCTAATTTTATATTTAATGGAATTAAAATATAAAAATGGTAAAAAGAGTTAAATATTAGATATCTCATACTACTGTTTAACTTGTATTATGTTGTATATCTGACTATCATTTATTGATTTACAAATAAAATGCTCTACAATTATGATTCAGACCATAAAACAAAGCCTTATTTAACAGGCTTCTGAATAGAAATTTAATTTGTTTGGATAGGAAAATAAAATCCTAATTAGAAATTAGAAACATAGACGGAAACAATGAATAAGATTCGTACTAACACTAGAGAAGGAGAAAAAAAAAAGTGAAAACTTTAATATAGTTATTCCATATATTGACAAACCTTGAATCAAGGTCCTTGCCATAAGTGACCCTTATATACACATTCTATTTTTTGGTTCATAATTAATAGTTTTAGGATCATTATCTTATATGTAAACTTTTGAAAGTTTGCTTCTTAAATGTTTGTGCGCTACAAAGATTAGGGTTTACCAAGCAATGTTATTTTTTACAATAATCTTGGAATAATAATTATAAATGGATCGGCAAATCTTGGTTACTTATCCCACTAGAACAGTAAAATCTAGATAAAATTTGGTCCAGGTAGGTTATAACATAGTCTGGAATAGCACCATGCACAAGGCTACTTCTATTTCAGAACAAATTTACTTTCTTCATGCAATAGGGTAGTTTTTTTTCAATAGTTTAATAATTAAATAATGATATGTCTTACTCTTTATCCTCGAAAAAGGCATAGATAGGATAAAATCTTCTACTTAAATATGGTAGCAGTCTTTTTTAGCTACGCAAACTCTGATACATCTACTACATCATACTACATCTAGTACATTTTTTTTTTTTATTTTTTTTATTTTATAATTTTATTTATTGTAATATCAAAAGTTAAAGCACTGCATGTTTTAAACCTTCACACATTATACAAACTAAAGTTTAATAATTTAATAGTTATTTATGGAATAACAGAATTATCTAAATACAGTGTAAATAAATCACTTAATATTATCATGTTGAAGTACAAAGAAGGAGAAAACAGTAAGCTAATTATGTGTATTTTTATTATTTTACATTTATAGATTCTTTAATATTTTAAGACCAGCTATCTACATACCAAACATTACAATCTGTTATTTAGTTTGTGCGTAAAATAGCACCAAAATTTTGTGATGGTGAATGGATGAACCCATCATCACAAACATTGGCAGTTTTAATAGAAACTATACTATTAATACTATAGATATTGAGTTATAAATGTCAACATAGTTGAAACTCACACCTCACACGTGTCATAAAAGCAATTTATAAGAATAGTATTGAATTATTGAATACTATTTACATTGTTGGTCATGACTGTGTAAAGATATACATGGCAAGTTGACATAATATTTAAACATGAAATGAAGCTTAAGACTGGTTTTTAGTTGTTTTTATTATCAAGACATAGGATATTATCATTGTTTCTGTTTGAACATGTTGTGTATATACAAAACATATGCTTTTTAATTTTTATAATATTGATATTTGGACTTGAAAAGGAGAATAAAATCACTAAGCATTTCTTTCATATTTGAAATCAATCAATCATCATCAATCATTTCAGCCTAATACAATCCACTGTTGCACATATGCATCCACAAGTTCGCGCCAAAAATGGTGTGAACTCATGTGTGTTGCCCATAGTCACCATGCTCGGCAGACGGGCTTATATTATTTTAAATATCTTTATATATTATTTTAAATAACTTTTCAAAAACAAGTTTTTATTTTAAATGCACTAAAAAGAATAAAGTAAACTTTTCCATTTTAAAACTTTTACTATCAAAGTATCAACATATAACGTCAATACACAATTTGTGTGGTACTAAGTTTTAAAATATTAAAAATTGAAATCACTCAAATCAAACATTTAATTTCCTTGTTTATGTACATAGGTAAATTTATATTTACAGTATATATTATATATTTCAATTTAAAATGTTTCCTTATTGTACGTCTACTTTTAATTTCTGTCTGTAACTGTTCCTTTTTTGGTGTGCTGAAAGAAATTTCTTATAGGGATAAATAAGCTCACCCATTATAAGTGAGTCTCAATGACAAATAAATTTAAATAACTCTGTATGTATAATAAATTGTTAAATAAAATCGTCAGCCAGTTGCTGCGACAACTGCATTATTTCGTCATCTGTATATACATCTGTATTAAATGTAATTTGTTTTACAGCCATGTCACACGAGGAATTGGGAGCTACAAGTGCAATTCAAGGTACATGGTCGAGGGAAGGACTTATTTGGAGACGGGTTCGCTATCTGGTATGTACGTGACCGTATGCAACCAGGTCCTGTGTTCGGAAGCAAGGATTACTTCCAGGGTCTCGCTATTATACTGGATACTTACAGCAACCATAATGGTGCACATAATGTAAGTTTGTTTTATTTATGTTCTATGTATTTCAAGTATTAAAATTGTCTTTTTTATCTATATAATTCTTTTAAACCAATTAAAAAATTAAAAGTTCACAAGTTACTTACTTTTAATCTGTGTATGATATATGATCAATTGTTGTTTTTTTTTATTAACAATTTAATATACAGTATACAGTATTCTAAAATAAATAAATAATAAATAAATAAATATATCATATAACATACACACACGGTCGTCTGTTCCTATGGTAAGCAACTTAATGCTTGTGTTACACAGGTAACAGCCGGCTGATATAACTATTTTTTTTTTTTGATAAACATACATAGAAACATAGATATAGTAAAAAAAAGTAGATAATGCGCGGCCTTTGTTGTTAGTGAAGCCACAAAACTCGGCTCCTTCAAGTAAATACACGCGCTCACGCACACATATGCATCAAACTACGCTCATTTTCGTTAGTATGTCACGAGGCTTCATACAGTAACTTTGCTTATAAAATGCCGTCTTGTCTGATTAAATGGTGCAAAAACAATACCAAAGTAAACAAAAAATCTGAAGGAATATCGTTTCACACGTAAGTACATATAAAACTTTAAATTTATTGTTATTCCAAAATAATATTGAGGTTATTCGGAACTTATAATTTCAATGTCACGAAATGACGTACCACGGGAGTGTTGCCAGTAGTTCTTTTTTTCAATACCCCAAAATGTGGGTAAGTAAATTGTACGCAATCAGAAAAATAATTAAGTAAAAAGTAGACATAGTTATTGTTTTTTTTCTCGTGTTATTTTATGTTACATAAATTGAAAATAAAAAAAATAAAAATATATTTATGAATTATTAACTCGTTTGTTTTATGTTTTAACTTTTTACAATTTTTGAGAAAACTAGGTACCCATATTTTACTATCAAATTTCATGGTTATAGGTTTCCAACGAATATTTTAATAAGAGGTGAATGGGTAGCGGCTGTAAGACTGAGAAAATGACCACGATTATGCTGGCCATGCGCATAAAGTCAATTTAATACGATTAGTGATTGAAAAATATTTGAACATAAGACTACATCATATTAGTAAAATGCAAACAATGACGATGACTCTGAGTTCTAAGCGACAAAAATTTAAAAAACTTATACAACATAAAGGATTCTAGGTGTAAGAAAAATAGTTAAAAAACCGACTGCAAACTGAAAACATAAACAGAGGGGATAGGAAGGGGTCCATTCATACGATTATCTTACGAATATATTTTTTTATTATTCTACCGATTTTTTGTTTTATTTTTAGTAAATTTATTTAAAACTATAAACAGGTTTTTATTTTCACATACCCATTTTACCTATATTAAATTAATTGTTTAATAAAAATTTTAGGGACTTTTTTTAAAAGGTGTCAACACTTCACTCACTCACACATCTTTAAAAAAGTGGCTTCAGTTTTCTGTTCTAGGTGCGTTATCTACCTTTTTTTACTTGATCTATGCATAGAAATAATACATATATAAATATATATAACATTATTTTAGTCATTTTCTATTAAACAAAAGCGAGTATGTCAAGGAATAGGATCCTTGATCTACCTGTACAAACTTTGTGATAATGCTATCTCAAATGTATATAAATCTTTGTTTCAAAGTACTACAAGGCCTTTGTTTCAATGTTTCAAGCTAATCAATGTTTAATATTTATTATATTCTTACTTAATGACTAATGACATCAAACCAACAGGCTTTAACCCATTCAACTTAATAATTATTAAACACATTTTTTAATTAACCTTTGTATTAATATATACTTAACAAATAACCATGAGTGTCAAAACATATACTAGTTTCTCAAGCTAGCCTTAGGTCTGCTGGTCTGAAGTGCCACCACAATAAAAAAGCAATGCTTAATATTATAATATGTTTAATACCAACAGCATCAACACCCATACATATCAGCAATGATAAACAATGGAACATTGCACTACGACCATGATAGAGATGGAACGCACACCCAACTGTCTGGCTGTGAGGCAAAGTTCAGAAACTACAACCATGACACCCATCTCTCAATTATTTACAAGGATGACACCCTTATTGGTAACTTCTGACTTATTAAGATATTCCATTAAAGTACACAAAGTTATTAAGGTTTAACATGCCTTGATGTTGTATAGCCTAGATTTTTTTTTACCGGAGACCACAAAAGTAACAATTTTTTTTCTTTAAATTGTTGGTATATGTCAATTATTAAACAAGTACTATTATTAAGTAACTACATATCAACCAAATTGTCGCTGCTTTTATGAAATAAAAAGAAAACAATTAATATTCACTTAGTTATAGATGGTCGTAAAAAGTTTATACCTCATAAAATTAATATAAAAAAAAATTCCACAACTACTTAGTAATAATTTTTTATTTCTTTAAACAGTATCAACAGACCTTGAAGGCAAGAATGCTTGGAAAGAATGTTTCAAAGTGGAGAATATTTTATTGCCTACCGGTTATTACTTTGGTGCAACGGCAACTACTGGTGACTTGAGCGACAACCATGACATCATAGCCATAAAGATGTATGAATTGGATCTGCTTGATTCAGTAAGTTTTTTTTTTTTTGTAATATATAGGTAGCAAATGACTATACTGCCCACATGATGGTAAGTATTACCATAGCCCAGGTAGGTAAGAGACCCAGAAAAAAATGATGGTGTTGTGTACAGGCTTGGGGAGCGATTTAAATCATCCTTCATATTAGTTTTAATATTAGAATCAATTATGTTTGTTTTATTTTGAATAAAAGATACTCTGTCTAAATACTATAACGTTTCAATAATCATTCTCATTGGCAGGTGTAGCGCTTAAAAGTTAACTTGAGACCTGAGCGCTGCTGTGTACTACCTAATGTGCTCAGGTCTCAAGTTAACTCTTGCGAGTTATAGTAAGTCTCGTTTAGAATTAATGTTTAATCTCCGCTAATATAGCTCGCAATAATTAATTTAATTTGAAGTTATAGTGGTTTTTAAGTTGGGGAAAAAAGGGGGGCACTATAAAATAATTTATTCTCAAAGTGGGCAGTAGACAAAATAAGTTTGGGAACCCCTGCCATAGCCTATAGATCCTGCAACACCAGCAGCATCGTAAACATGTTAGAGACCTTACCCCCGACCCCCCAGAAGCTCTCACCCTTAATTACCACACGAACACAACACTACACGAGGCCAGTATTATTTAGATGTGTTTTTATATAAAGAAACGTTTATTAATTTAATGTTCGTATAGTAAGGTTTCATGAGAGTATTACTCGACAATCTGAATTAACATTTATAGTTACGTAATGTTCCTAAAGACCATTTACATTCTATTTATATATTTTTATATTATTTTAATTGGTCTGAATAATGATTTACGTTTTTTAATGCCACATTTAAATAATATAAATTAGTAGGTACAAACTAATAAAATTCACATCTTGCAGGTATAGAGATATTGTAAATTGAGTTGTACTCTGTTATGACTAAAATACAAATTACTTTTTAAAATATTTTTGTTTCCGCAGTTTCGCCACAGAACTGGCAAGATCTCCTCCTCTTTTACGTCTAGGCATTGTATTCTGTAAAATATAAATTAAATAAACATTTTATAGACAAAATATATTGTTACGTAAACGTGGAGTACGTTGAGACAAAGAAAAAAATTTATTTAACCTTAAAGCGGTCGCGCGATATTTTGTTTACGGCCAAAAGTATATAGAAGGCATCGATTCAACGTCCAAAAAACCATCAATTAAACACACTTTTAAAAATACTCACACGTGATATTTCAAAATAAAGGCTCACAGATAACTTCTTTCTTTTTCGTTTCGAAATCGCTTGTTTCACTGTTCAAATCGAACTAACTGGCGGGCGACACGGGGCTCTTATATATTCAGAGAGCTAGGCTCTAGGATATTCGAGAATATTTTCTTTCTCACACCTTCTAGAATGTTCTCGACATTATCGTCCGCCGTAACAATATTATGTTCTTCAGCTGTAGCATACGTAGTTAAGGCGCAAAATTTAAAAACTTAAATTTTAAAATGTTTTCAGAACCAATTTGAATAACGAAAATTATGTCGCTTTAACTCCAAAATATAAGTTAGCTACTGCTGTATAAATACATATAACTTTATTACAGTAACAAATGTGATTTAAAACTTTATTGAAATTGGAATTTTAAATTTCGCGCCATTACTACACATGCTGCAATTGCTCGCAGCGCCTTTCGAAATGTAACCCAAATAATCGTTGTTCTGAATGAAGTTCAAATAGTCGACAACAGATGGCGACACTACACTTAATTTCCAAGTTGAAGGGTTGGAAAGCCCTTATATCTTTAAAAACACATCCCTTAGGTTAAAACGGGAACTTTCTTGTTCGAGGGGGGATAAAGGGCTATCACATTATATAAGTCCCTTTATCGTGCCGGGACTCCTTTTTAAGTTTTATCGGCACGGACATTTTATCAACTTAGTTTTATTATATATAATGAATAATGACAATGATTAATAAGAAACGCTATAGCTTTTTTGTTTTGCCATGTGACAAAGTTTTTGGTATAATTATTAATAACTAGCGGACCTGACAGTTATAGATTATATTATAAATAATATAATAATAATGTATTATAAATAATAATAATATATTAATTATTATATCATATCATCTATCTTCTAGACTGTAAAAACATGCCGCCTAAATGATCGTTACAATTTCAGAAATTTTCCAATTTTTTTGCTCAATATTATTAATATTTAATCCGTAATCTGTAAGAACCTTACACAAAGTATAAGAGAACAAACCATTTTCGTGTTTCTCTCTTAGCAATACATTTAGCGATTCAATCTTGTTTAAGTAGATGATTATATCATATAGAAGATAGATATTTTGATATTAGACTAGAGTCCTAGCTTTTGTAATAATAATATAGGTATATATGAATAACACTATTTTTATTTTTATTGTAGCAAAACAGAAATGAAGACAGATCACATATAATTCCCTCAGCGGCATCGTTCGAAGCACCAAGAGAGAGAATAGAAGATGAAAAACCAGCTATGTCCGGAGTAAAAACTTTCCTATGGATGATGTGTATTGCTATTATTATAATCGTATTAGTTGTATTAGGAATAATGTGGTACCAAAAACGACAAGAACATTCTAGGAAGAGACTTTATTAAATTGTGATAATAAAAAAAAAATTCAAGTGTTGCCGTGTATAAAAATAATTAAAGTACAATTTTTTGTATAAAATTGGTTTCTAAATTTTGAGAAATTTTATTTCAAAGACTAAAATTTAATATTATTTAACTCATAACTACATATAACATTTTGTATGTTGCATAAAATATTTCAGGATATTAGTATGTAATACATAGATATTTTTAGTTAAAAAACGTCTAAAGTCCCCCAAATATGAGATGGTATGGTGAAATGAAATGAAATGACGGATACGGATAGACGGAGTTCTGTAGCATACGTAGTTAAAAGATACGTATTAACGGATGTCGATACGGCTAGATTCGTTTATTTCAGCTACTTCCACAGTATAATGTCCTATGGCATTTTACTATGGAGGATTCTGCAGAAAAAGGCTATCCGTTGTATTTACAAAATGGCATGTAAAGAATATCTGAGAGAGAAATTTATAGAGATCGACATCCTAACCTTTGCATCGCAATATATTTATGAAAATATAATGTACATACGAAAAAATAGACATTTATTTTTTAGTTTAGTGATCGACATATCTTGAATGATGTAACACTCAGGGACAACTACAAATTATTATTTACTAAATGCCAGCTCAGGAAAAAAGTAGTTCCTTTACAGGTATGTTTATCTTAATACTACACAACAAACTACTACTACTACAAGACTAAAAAAATTATTATTATCGACCTTTATGTAGTAAAGCCTATTATAACATCAACGGTTCAGCCTGTAATATCTCATGGCTGGGCATGGGCCTCTTTACCCTTGTAGGAGAAGAATCAGTGCTTAATCACGCTGCTCTACTGTGGCTTAACGGTTATAACACCAATGAATACCTTAATTATGAAAAAGCATGGGATTGAATAAAGCTCAACCAGGCTATGTCTATGACCCGCTCTGTAAATAGATTAGTGATGTGCCGGATCGTCAAAAATGTCTATCCGCGGATACGAATCTGGATACTGATATTTAGTATCAAGATCCGCGGATAAGGTTACGTATGGTTATTTACTCAATCATAATTGGTGCGTGACCTTAAAACGATAGTTGACGTCACGCTCGCCGCAACGACGGGCAGGACTAGGGTTGCCAGATCGCATGACCCTATTATAGTGAGAAAACAATTTTCCGTGATATCGGGATGGGTCAGGAGAAACAAAAATAAAATTAAATTAAAGTTGATACATATATATTTTAAAACAACAACATTTAACGTTATAGTTACATCGTCCGCTGCCGATACAAATGTCTATATAAATAAATACTAACAAAAAAAAAAAACAAAATGGTTTTCTCATTACTTATATATTATCATTATATCAATAATCAACGAAATTGAATACAGTAATTTATTTTTTTAGCATATGTATTTTATGTTACTTTTCACTGATTTTCCATTTTCTGTGCTTTTTCACTATATAACTTGTAATTCAAACAATTTACCTCAAAGTTGAGTGAAATTATTACCTCTGCTTTTATTAAATCCATAGATTATTCAGTAAACTAAACACTCTTACACGATATGCATTGCTTACTGGACTAGACAGCACTAAAGACTTTTAAATTAAATGTTTCTTTTAAAGAACAATAATTATTATACAATTATTCATCATCATTGATGTTATTAGGAATGTTCAATATTTCTACTAGATCTAAGAGGTCATTCCATGAGGACGAAGTCTCCTTTTTTTTTTAGTGAAAGTTAGGAGTCTTTTATATAAGGAGTCCTCGCTGAAATAATATCGTTCTTCTAACTACCTTAATAGCTCTTTATAAAATTGTTTCAGCATCGGATACTAAAAATTTATATGGATTTGTTTTTGCTGCTATAGAATTTATCTTGCATTCGGCATTTGAGCTGACTAGTAACTTTCTCGTTACAGCATGTTTTTTTTAAACAACTAGGTTGGTAAACAAGCGTAAAGTTCACCTGATGGTAAGAGATTACCCTAGGTTATAGGACCATCTGGCAACCCTAGGTAGGACAGGTTTCGACTGGCATTGTGCGCGTATTACCTTTGTTTAGCAACCAGGTCCAGGAAACGTCGAGTATCTAAAAAACTTAATAAACCGCGATAAAAGCCGCAAAAGTAGTTTCAATAAAAAAGTTATTTGTTTTTCATTTTCTTATATTTATGAATGTTATAGCTGTCTATTGAAATAGTGATCTCATAAGGTAATTGATATAGTATCTTTGAGTTATATACTATTGGTATGGTGACGTAATAAAAAATCCACAAGAAAAGTGATGGGTACGGACACGGACCTCATTTTTCCCGCGGATATACGCGGATACGGATATCCGGAACATCACTAAAATAGATACAGTTACAAATATTGTTAGCAGGTAGCATGTGGTGGTTTCGTTACACACGATTCGCTGTCTCGTGTTTGTCCTGATCATTTCATGGTCTTACTATTGCGTTTTTATCTTGTATATGACTTTAATTTTTTTTTAAGTACTGAGAGGTTTTTCCTCCAACTTTTTTTTTATCTCGGCCTACACTATTACTTTATGTTATTTATTGTAATATTTAATGAAGCCCAGGATAAAATAGGAAGGTAATGTCTACCGAGACATTTGAAATTTTGAGTAATGTTGACTAATAAATGTTTTCATTTCATTTCACACAACTGTCGTTTTGTCATGAATAAAATATTAAACGTTATTTAATTATTACATGTTATAAGAACATCATATTTCAGTTTTCAAACATCACACTATTGTTATTTAAATATCATTTGAACAATAAAAAAGTATAAGGAATGAGGATATGTAAATATGTACAAGTGCTTTGGCTGAATTATAGTAATCTAGATGTGTTACAACCAATGGTAAGAATACTATGTTTTGTAACACAAATATTAAGAATCGGTTATATGATTTTTAGACATGGGTAGTTTATAATTTCTAAAAAGTTTTATGGCGATATTGTGTTCAGAAAAATGTCATGTTGATGAATGTAAAAAAATAATGTCTAAAAATGATAAAATAATTTAGTATTGTGAATTATTGCAATAATAGAAACATATCTTTGATTCAATGATTAATAAATTCACTTCAATATTTTATGATATGTTTTTACCTGTCTGTATTTTTTTTTTCTGTTGCTAAATAAATTAATAATGATGAACCTTTTCAAGGCTAAAACAGATTTAGTTAGGTATTCAATTTTTTATTATTATTGTTCTTTGTTGAAGTCTACAAAATATTAAAGTAAAAATATATCGTGTAATATATTAAATACAAAATGTGTCTTTTTTTGTAATAATACCGACGTATGAGTGTGATATGTTGTGTGTTTTAAATAAAGTAATTTATAATCTTGTATACTGCTTTTTTTATTTAACTAATAATCGCACTATTTAACTTAAATTAAATAAAAGTAATACGAATCACCGCGTTGGCGCAACGGTTACAGTCATGGACCTGTTGCGTTGGCGGTTGCGGGTTCGATCCCCGCACACGACAAACATTTGTATTGGCCATACAGGTGTTTGCCGTTGTCTGGGTGTTTGTGTAGTCCTTGTGGGTCTCCCCACCGTGCCTCGGAGAGCACGTTAAGTCGTCCGCCAACCCGCATTGGAGCAGCGTGGTGGATTAAGCTCTGATCCTTCTCCTACATGGGGAAAGAGGCCTATGCCCAGTAGTGGGATATTACAGGCTGAAGCGAATACGAATCGAGAAATAAAAATAATAATAATCAATACATATAATAAAAATGTAACCGATCGTGGTCTGTACATTTAAGATGTATTAGACAATTTTTATTGGGAGCTTTAGCTACGCAAAATGCACCCAAAACAATAATTGTCAGGCTTATCTGATGTAGATGTGATGATGTTTTCACTAATATATTGTGGCAAGCTTAGCTTAACATTTGATGTTTGTTTTATGTCAATCGGTTCATAAATAAAAAAGTTATGCTAATTTAAAGAAACACGTTGAACATGTAAAATCACTATTCCACGCGAACGAAGTCGCGAGCACAGCTAGTAAATAAATAAATATCTTCACATTCACATACTTCTGTCTGTTCTTAAGCTAGGCAATGGTGGTGTAATGGTGCGTGGGCCGGCATCGACGGCGCCTAAACACCGACTGTCGCGAGTTCGAGGAGTGGATATTTGTGTTTACACAAATATTTTTTCCGGTCTGTTGTTAGTCCTTGTGGGTCTCCCCACCGCACCATGGAGAGCACGCTAAGCTGTCGGTCGCGTTCGTTATTATGTACACCTGCTAGCGATGATTACTCATAGTAGAAAATATAGGTAGGTATCCGCCAGCCCGCAATGGAGCAGCGTGGTGGATTAAGCTCTGATCCTCCTCTTACATGGGGAAAGAGGCCTATACCCAGCAGTAGGATATTACAGGCTGAAGTGCTACTACAAATACATTATTTTTGATAAATACACATATTATATATTATCATATATTCACCATCATAT
This sequence comes from Melitaea cinxia, assembly GCF_905220565.1. Classification (NCBI taxonomy): domain Eukaryota; kingdom Metazoa; phylum Arthropoda; class Insecta; order Lepidoptera; family Nymphalidae; genus Melitaea; species Melitaea cinxia. The sequence continues at coordinate 5,086,998 of NC_059416.1, forward strand.
ATCTTTATATATATATACAGGATGACTGGTGAATTACTATCAATATTTGAGGACGTGTTATTTGAGGATCATATATGACGAAAAAAAATTACATACAAAATAAATATTCATAAACTTCTAAGTAAAGTTAACCAACAGTTATCTCGCTAATTACGCGTCGTCTGGACGCCCTAGCTGCGCAGTCGTCACAAAGCAGGTGTGTAGGTATAGGTACATTTAGTTATCGCGCGGTCGTTTACCTACGTCCAAACACCGCCAAGTGTTAACAGGGTAGCAGGCTACTTTTGATAAACCAGTATGATCCAATCCCCCTTCATACTTTAATTTTAGCTTAGGACAGGCAAAAATACCAAAATAAGATTAGGCCGACCCCTTCCCCTTGATAATTTGATAAATATTAATTTATTACGTAAGAATCTAAACGAAAAAATGAATACACGTTTGGTTTTTTTCAATGTTTATTTTTATTTGTACTTTAGGTAGGTACTAATAATTTTTATTTTTTGGTAGTAATAAACTTTGGTTTTAATTATGATCTTTACCGACATAAGATTTTCAGTCCAGAGGCTTAACAAAAAAAAAAAAAAAATAAAAAACTACATATTCAACTACAATATTAAAATTTATCAACGAAATAACGAATGTTGTTTACGAAAGCAAGTGACAACTAGTCGGCACTCGCGCGGTTGCCCGCGATTTTTCAAGGTATTTTCACTTTGCGCATTTTTGTAATTTTACCTAAGAACTATGGAGACTAAAGACTTGATCGACCCCCTGTCCCCCTAAATCGTCTTACGTAATAAATGAACCATACTTATTGTCTTTTACACGATATAACACGAACGGGTCACTTTTAAGTACTCTGCATTTGTGTATTGATAAGCCATACCTAATTACTTATGACAGGTCACATTCACACGAGACATATTAGGTATACGCGTAAGATCGATCTCTAGGCGCGCGCGCGGGAAGATGGACGCACTCCGGCGTACAAACCTTACGGCGGCGCTCGCCCAACTGACCTAGTGACCTACTAATCGAATTTAGGGGGGAATTAGAATTGGCGGGGGTTGCGGCGGGCGGCGGCAAGCGGCACAGTACAAGGCCAAGGCCGCACGCGCCGCCATTATGGCTGAAAATTAATGTGTCTACATTTCATTTATTTAAATTGAAATGTGTGGGAATTTTGTCAAAAATTAAGTACCTATTTTTTTACATAATTCGAATGAGAATCATGTACCGAGTATCCTCTGTAAATATTGATAGTAATTCACCAGTCATCCTGTATATATATTTCTTGTGTGCGTGTGTATGTCACTGAACTTCCCTAGACGACTGGACGGATTTTGATTGAATTTTTTGTGTGAGTTCAAGGGGATTCGAGGATGGTTTAGATTCACAATTTGGTCCACTGGAAAATGTTTATTTAACTAATTTTTCATTTACGTTGTTGTTAATTTGGAATGTTAAGTAGTTGTTAATTTTGGAATGTTTTACATTGGATCCGGTAGACTGCGCTATCATCGCAGCATCAAATATTAAATATTATTCTATTTTAATTTCAGTTTGTCCCGACAGTTGGTGCTGCGATCAAATTGAGAAAAATATTTGAAATTTCGTGTTAGTGTGTGTGTTTGTATTAGTGTCAGCTAGTATATAATAATACATACATAAATTATTATTTAAATAATAAACAGGGGTCCGAATCGAACCTAGAACCCTCGGAGCAGAAATCAGGGTAAATAATTTTATACTGCAACCAATTATATATATATATATATATATATATATATATACGGTCGAATTAAGTAACCTCCTCCTTTTCTTGAAGTCGGTTAAAAATCGATCCTCATGCCTCTTTTCATAATTATTTTATTTAAAAAGTTCTAAAAATTTTAATTTTTTTTATTTTAGTTTCTTTATTAATTATTATCTCAATTTTTATTATTACTAATTATAATTTCAATTTTGATATTTGAACTTAGTACACTTCATTTCATTTACACCACAGAGTATAGTAATACTTACAGAAACTTTATTCTTACGCCAGTGCAATTTCTAGGGAACATTTTGGACAAATATTTTTCCCACTGTCAATGGTGGTCACTTTTTTCAACTAATTCCCCACATGATGGCATTCCTTTCCCTTGTCTCTTGCTTGTCTCCAAGAAGCTTATCAATTATATAATAAGCTTCTTGCTTGTCTCTTATAATGAATGAATGAATTTAGAATTAATGGCTTTCACTAGTGCCGAATAGCACAGATGATTTCGCCAATGTCACGTAAGATGGAGAAGACACGACGGAGATTGGTCGGTGAATTAGAGGTAGCAACCTCAGTAGAATTTTGAAGACTGCCAAAATAGTAGGTATTATATATCAAACTATGAACCTAAAACAACACAAACACTAAATATACTATATACATAAACAAGAATATTATTAATAATTTATTTACATCTACACTATAAACAAGTAAATAATAGAACAATCACCTAATTTATTTACAATTTAATTCTATTACGTTTGATATATCTACACAAGAATGTACAATGAGGACTAAATACAAGCATCAATAAGCAAACAATATTTACAGGACGGGGGATTTCAGGGGGAAGGACATCGTAAATAGGGTAAAGGAGTTTGGGACAGTTGAAAAGGATATGGGATGCTGAACCTTCGTCGAGGCCACATTCGCACAGTGAGTGATCACGCACCCTAATTTTTGCTAAATGCACTGGAGTACATGAGTGACCAAGGCGCAAGCGACAAATTGTTGATGTTACCCAGCGGTCGGCATGTCTATGAAGAAAAAACCAAGGGCGCCTTGGAATATTAGGCTGAATGACAGAGTAGTGTTTTCCCTTAACCGATGTTGACTCAACCCACGATGAAGTCCAGGATTGCTTGTCTCTTATAACTTCGCTTCTTTTAGCTTCTTTATAACCTGTGCCATACAAAATTTGTCAGATCAATACAATACTATATATTGATTTGGCAGTTGTCTTTTACTTATATACTCTATGGTCATCGTCATCCGTGAACCAAGTCATCAACTTTTGGTCAATCGCAAGTCAATTGCAAGTCAATCGTTGTAAGCCGGTCTGGTAGATTCGCAGACTTGTGGTTAATTTCCATACAGTTGGTTTCACGCGATAATTATCTTATCCGTGTTTTCTTAGTATAACTGTGGAGTTCTAACGATGGATGTGAAGTCATTTTTGTTTTCGTGGGCCGCAAAAAAGGGTTTAATCCCGACCTACGATATCCGTGCTACAGGTTAGTGCTAATTATTTTTAAGACGATTATATAGTTTTTTATGCTACCGAGACAATATGAAAGAAAACCAAGTCTATTGCCTAATTAGAGACTATTGACAAAAATTAATTGAATATAACATTAAAATCAGTTGACAATGTAATAAATAATGTTTTAATTGAAACTAAGAAATAGGAAACATAACCTACAAAAAGTGAGCTGTCGCATAGTTTATAAGATAAGTATTACTTATAAGACTTGTGATTAATTAATTACTAAATGTTAACCTGTGGATATATCTTAGCCTATGGATATATCTTAGCCTGTGGATATATCTTAGCCTGTGGATATATATATATAATATCACTACATGGTATAAAACAAAGTCGCTATCCGTTGTCTGTATGCCTAGATCTTTAAAACTATGCAACGTATTTTGATGCGGTTTTCTTAAGTAAATCGAGTGATTTCAGAGGAAGGTTTATATGTATAATTCATACGTAATATAGTAGAGAAGCAGGATAGTTTTTGCAACCGTGCGAAGCCGGAGCGGGTCGCTAGTATATATATATAAACTTCAAAATGACGGCTTTTAATCTAAAGACTTACCTTTTTCTTAGTTGATCTTACTATATATATATCAATATTTATATATATATATATCTTTGTTGTAGGTCCTAAACATCGTCAGCGTTTTCTCTGTGAAGTACGTGTTGAAGGTTATACTTATGTCGGAGCTGGTAATTCAGTGACGAAGAAGGAAGCCCAGAAAAATGCTTCACGGGACTTCGTGAACTTTTTAGTCAGAGCGGGAGATGTAGCTGTCAGTGACGTACCTGTTGATGTTCAAGTAAAATCTGAAAATGAAGAGCAACCTGCAGGAAACTTGCAAACTCAAGAACAGCAAAATAGACCTGTCTTTCAGGTATACTTTTCCGATAAGTTTATTCGGACACTAGCGTGACTCCAGCGGTAATTTAGTGTGAGTAGCATGACTGGCACTAAGTACAGTTTCAAACATATTGTGATTCTGTTTCTGTAATTTAACCACACTGAATACCCCTAGAGTGTTATTTAGAAGTTGGACACGTCACGGAACGAAATTATGCTGATGAAAGGTCTAATTTTGAGGTTAGGTTAGTTTTTTTCATGATGTACCAGTCACACTCGATTACTGCTGGAGTCACGCTAGTGTCCGAATATCCTCAGCCATACTTCTTGTATTATGTATAAAGCTGATAAGATTGTTAGATGTGTTAATATTGATATTATAAGTGGTGGAGCAGTTGATTTAATTTTTTTTCAATATATTCAACATTTTTATTGACAAAGGTGGCAAAATGTTACTTGTTAAAATGTGTGTAGTGCAATGTGTCAACCTGTAAATTTATGCACTGTAATCAGTGTTACAAGTACATATTTTAAAATTCATGTTATAAAAAATATTTTACTTTTGTGTTCAGTGCTAAATTTTAAATAAATAATAGTAATATAGCTCAATAGTAGGATATATTTATCTTAAAATGTTTAGGTAAGTTTTAATAACATAGTTTTTGACAAACAGGCTTGGTTTTAAACCCATTGTAACTACTTTATAAATATTACCTCAGAATAAGTATATCCTCCGAAGCAGATTGTAGTAACAACAAAAATTAAAAGTAAGCAATTTACTCATATAAACTTACACTGTTCTTTAATTTTCCAGGATGGTATGGGTCCAGAGAGCATGGGGCAAGCATATCAAGCTTATGGTGGAGAAACAGAAAACTTCACTTACATTGATCGCCTTCAACAACAGAAAAATGTGGAAGAAGCAGAAGACCTCGACGTCAATGCAAGCCTTCACGGCAACTGGACTATGGAGAATGCGAAATCAAAATTGCATCAGTTTATGCAAATAAATAAAATCAATGCTGAGTATGTTTATAAAGCAGTAGGACCTGATCATACAAGGTAGGTCTTTCATCACATTTTGATTTAGTAATTGGATACGTTTCTCATCAAACTACATGCTTAAATTGCTATTTAAAAAGTTTAATAAAAAATTTGTTTAAAAAAATTTGGAAGTGACTATAATTAACAGATTTTTTTTTAAAAATATTATTGAAATTATGGTGTGGATTTAAAATTTTATTTCAAAAACATTGTTCACTCTAGATTAAACATAGGATATTAAACATCATTCTTTGCTGCTTATTAGTACACTGATAGCTATAAATGTCAATACAGGTAAAATTGAAATGACTATGTAGTGGTAAATTAGAAGTCATACTTTTTATTTTAATTTTTTTTTATATTTTTGATTCACATTTATCAATTACATCATACGCATTACATAAATTGTCTTACAAAACTACTTCTAAATAAACACATTACCTACAATCAAGAAGATAAATTTTCGAAATTTGTTACTCTGTATAAAGTCATGTTAGATCGGAAATCATTAGAACAATAATTTAAATCAATACGAGAAATGTTTGTAATATTATCAAGTCAACTCATTTATGTTCTGCTTTCTTGCTTTGTACCTCTATATTGTACTAAGATAATTAACGTAACCTTTAGTGCTTTTGCTCTCAATAAACATATTTCTGCTATTGTTTATCATGTAGCATTTATGTAGCATCAATAATTAGTGGATTATTTACAAGTCATGTGGATATTTTGTTTGTGTTTATTTCATTTGTTTCATTTATGAGGTAGAAATTTGAGTGAAAATTAAACATTAACATCATTCAATTATAAATAACGCTTCTTTATATAGATATCTTTGCCATTTGTCTGCATGTAATGTTATCACAATACTTATTTAAGAAGATTTAACAGCAGTTAAAAGTAGTTTTGGACAACTTTTAACAAATTTATTTATTTTAATATTTCTGACTCAAGTTTTTACTACATTATATGCTTCTGTGAGTTTATTATTATTTAAATATTATGCAACAAAATTATTTCTGTCTATTATTAATGGATATTTACTGCCACTGATTATTCACTAGTAGAAAAATCAATGGCAAAAATACTGTTGTAGACCATCTGGGAGTGTGGTTGAGTTCTAGGTTTATAATGCTTGTATGGGATAAAGAAGTGACGACATTTAGTGCAATCTCTATTTGCACTGGAAGTCGTGGAGATTACTTGAAAAAAAAAACGTGAATAACTTCCATACAAGATTTACAGTAATTAAATCAGAATAGAAGCCGAATTTGCAGCTTAAATGCAAAGTCCGCTTCAAAATGATGTGTATGGAGCCATTTTGTAGCTATAGTACACTAAAACATATCTAAGACAAAATAATATAACTGTTGAGTTTTCAATGATTTTTACAATTCAAGAACTTCAACCAAGATTAATAAGTTCTAAAAAACTACTAAAACAAAAAGGGAAATTTTGATATATAATTAATTAATGTTGATGAAACTTGTGCTTTGGCATCTTTCTTTCAAAATTGGCTTATATTTTATTTTCGGGTCTATGACAGTGGAAACTACAACACTTAAATGTGTTGTAACTTGATTGACTAGCCAGTTTGTGTCTCTTTATTTGAAAGAAGAGTAATACGATTGGTAATAATAGTCTTAGATTGTTTTGGACGCAGGTACTGTTGGTACATTCGGCCACACTCCCAGAACTATTGCACTGTTCTTCATGACATTTTGGTAAGTGATTGTTATTTTATTCTATATATAAATGCCTCTTAAAGCAATATAAAGTAAAACACTTAACTTAATATATATATATATATATATATATATATATATATATATATATATATATATATATATATATATATATATATATATATATATATAGATTATTGTTGATTTGTGAGCAATTGTTAGGTGCAGTTTATATATATAGGAAATTGTGTTCCTAAATAAATATTGGAATGCATTGATGTATTAAAAAGTCACAAATCTGCTATTACAATATATAATGCGAAATGAGGGGCTACATTAGGTATACCTATAAGTGTTTATTTTGGTATTATTCGAATTTGGTAGTATCATAATGTTATTATTATGGTATCAAAATGGACTAATGTGACTATCACGATATAATTGATCTAATTATTTTTGTGATACAATCATCATAAACAAGAAGAGAGAACTCGTTATGAATAGCAGTATAGGCCTACATACACTGGACCTCATAGAAAAAGAATCGGTTAGAAAATCTTCAATATCTACAAAAGTACCTTTTACGTGGGGATAATCCTCGTGGATTAGAGGTTAGGCTAGAGGCTATGTCAGACTTTTACTGACCAAAAACCACCACGTGTGAGCAGTCATCTGCCTGGGTGGGGCGAGTTGTGGTCGCGCTAGCATTCGCCATCTCGCCCCAGATCTTCAAAAGTACGTGACCTAGCTTTATGAAATAAAGACTGAAATAAGGAATATTTAATGAACCATAAAATATTTACACCCATAGATATTTACATTAAAAAATATATATTTTTTATTTTTTTTCATAATTGTATAAAAAGCTGAAAATATAAAATAATGGTTGTTTAAAAAATTATCAATTGATTCGCGTTTGTTTTAGTTTTGCGATGAAAAAAAATATAAATATGGTGTCTCTGCCTTATAAATTTTACTATTCGGAAGTCATCATGTTGATAATCCCTGAAGAATGAACCAGAATCCTGACAATGCTTGAAGATAGGCACAGTCATCGACATACAGCGAGAACTGTTGGTATGATTCTTTCTACAGTTCAGCGACTAGTCCAGCGTTTTCTTGAAACGGGATCCAAGTATTGAAGACCAGGAACAGGCCGGACAAGATGCAAGACGGTGGGAGGAACAATTTTGAGAAATCGCTTTCTTACGGCTATTGAAGTAAAAAATGATCATTTACGAGCAGGAGGAAACAATCTGAGTACAGATAAAATGAGACGGCGTCTCGGCTGAAGCAAATTTTAAGCCATTAAGCCTGCAAATGGCCCAAAACTAGAAAGACACCACAGAAACTCAAGGTTGAGTTATGGTAGAGAATACGAGAATTGGACTCTGAATGACTGATAAAACGTGGTTTTAAAAACCAAGTAGAAAGTACGCCAAATCGCATAAGAGCAGTATTGCGAGCTCGCGAGGCACCAAGTACTAAAGTGCGTGAAAACGACACAACTGTAATCAATCTACATTTAAGAAAGTACTGGAAAAACTATGCATTTTTATTTATTTTACATATATTAAAAATAAAAAGCTTGTAACGTTTCTTTTTCATTTTCATTTAATCACATTAAATATTGTTTAATTTAGTCTTAATTTCATAAAGTTAGGGTCAGGTACTTTTGAAGATATTGAAGATTTCTAACCGACTCTTTTTCTTTGCGAACCACTTTATATAAACCATTAGATGCTAACAACTCTTCTAGAATTTATTTAATATGTTACCTTAATGGATATTGGTTATTGAGTATTTCCTCCTCATTGGTTAATTATACAACAAAATATGCAAAAAGCCGAAATTTTCTGACGACTTTCGAACTTATCTACAGGAGCTTTTGCTGTGAGATGACAATATACGTACGTCAATTAGGACGTAACGTTACTGGTCGGGAAACGGCTTCTAATAAACAAACAGCTAGCAAGTCTTGCGCTTTGTCATTGGTACGACAATTGTACCATCTTGGTGTCATTGAAGCTTTTAGTGGAACTTTGAAGAAGGATAGGTAAGTGAAAGGAACCTTAATTTTTCTGTACATAAATAGAATTCACCTCGGTCCTTCGGACCTTCGGTCACCAACCCGCTTGCCCAGCGTGGTGACTATGGGCAAAACACATGAGTTCACGTTATTTTTGGCGTAAACTTGTGGAGGCCTATGTCCAACAGTGGACTGTATAGGCTGTAATGATGATGAAATAGAATTCATTGGTTTTATATTGATGTTTGAACAATTATTAATGTAAAAAATTACGATATATACAAGTTCAACTGGAAATTACGAACTAATTATGCTCTGGACATATTTTATATAGTCTAAATGTAGTTCTAAATGTAAAAAAATCGCTGCATTTTTTAGTTTTTAACCTAATTTTTATTTTTAAATATACAAGATATAAAGTTAGGGTAACTTTTCAGATCTGCTGAAGGTGTGGTAAAGCCGTACAAAGTTGCTATCAGTCCTGAACTTGAAAGTCAGCTGGAAGATGCTTTACAAGGTAAATTAATTATGTTAGGCATTTAACAATTACAGTAGCATTTATACTGAATATGATAATTCTTTCTCAAAATCAGCACTTCCTGCATTTAGTACACACTAGCTAACAGCTGTGCCATGCAATTTTATACTAATTGAATCTAAGGCCATCAAAATATTTATATGAAAGTAGCTTATATGTAAAAAATCAATCAAAAACTTCTTTATTTGAGTAGCCTTCAAAAGCATTCTTATCATTAATATAATCTTGAATTGAATAATATGCTTCAACTATTAAATCCTTTTTATTGCGCATTTTAAATTTATTTGCTGTTATTTGTAACATCTGTGGCATTATGTGTTATCAATGTTTTCAAAAACCGTTTTAACATTAAAGAATATCAATCAAGCGTTTATTTAAAAATTATTGGTTTATTTTTCTATATTGTAGTGATTACAGTCGATAGGTGAGTGAGAGACAACATATGAGCAAATCCATTGAGTAACCCGTACATATATGAATTTGTAATATTCATAATTATATAATTACATTTCAGCATTGAATATAACACCAGTAGATGTAACAAACCCACCCGAGTCATCAGAAGGTCAAGGCGTAACGTTGATACAAGTAGATAGAGTGAAAGCGATGAGAGAAGCTAGACCAACGCCATCTGGTGTCGTATCTTGGTCTCCTCCACAAACTAATTGGAATGCTTGGACTGGTTGTAATATTGGTAAGTTACTAAAATTAATTAATTTATATAAATAAATAAATTAATTAAAGGATCGCCGACAGATAATACACAGAAAAAAATTAAAACATATAGAGAATTCTCTCAGAACTTCTTTTTCGTGCTCATTATGGCCAACCATAACTAGCAAATAAAATCATTTTACTTGTGCATGTTCCCCATTGGATGGAATATTTTAAACGGCAGCAGAAAATAGCAGATAATTTAAAGTTAAATTTAAATTAGGCTAGCAATTTAGAACACTGTCCGAAATCTTGCATATTATGGTAGAAATTCTATATGTATACTACTCTATTACATGCTCCTTAGGAAAAGCTATTTTTGTTTAGTTGAGGAACATGTTCACATAATTTTATGTGATGCCTTTCAAAGCATCATCTAAATTTAGAAATGAAATTCAAAATTTTTGGAATTATTTCAACTAAATAAATGGTATTAAGGTTCAACAAGTCGACGGCGCGAACTCGTTGGTAGGTGAGGCCTAAATGAATGCTATTTCACCTGACATAGTGTGCGAACAGGAAAGACTGCGAGAAAAGCAGTGAGAAAATATCGCGCGCGTGCATGTAGTAGATACTACACATACACACACATGTGACAAGCTAGCAAATGCGTGTACGATTTCATTGACGACCTCCGTAGCGCGGTGGCTAAACCGCCATCACTATGAGTCTCGTGAGTTCCGAGTCTGGGAATCCCCCCTAGTTAATTTGTAGATTTTTTATTATTATTAGTATATAACTAAAAAAATGCGTGTACATACATTTTAGAATTTCATTTTTATTTATATAAAGATATCATAATATTAATAAACGAAATGAAATAAACTAGTACGTATTATCATAGAGAAATAAATAATCAATACCTAACAATAAAATTACTGAAATAATATCAATTCAATCTCAAAAAACATCAAACAACCAGTCACATTATTAGCATTAAATCGCTACATGGTAACCCATAGCACAAGACTTTGCTTACTTTAGATGTTTTTTTTTTTTTAATTTCATTTTTTGAAGACCAACGACAATTAAATAAAAAACATAACATAAATAACTTGGGGCGCAACGGTAGATATATGTAGGTATAAAGCGCGTCTATTTCTTTTCAAGACATAAGACATTGTTTAATAATAATGTACCGCCGCGCGCGCGAATGGCTCGGCGCTTGCCTTCCCTCCCACTCCCCGCGCGTAGGTTGAAAGGTACATAGATTCATTCTTAAAACGACCGCGTAAAAAAATGTGAATAGACTTTTAGCATAACAGTTATTATAGAAAAACTACTAACTAAATGTATCTTTTCGAAATAAATTTATTTCCAATTTTGAATAACTAAACTATATTAGTATGGGCTTTATTTTCGAGTTTTCTACCTTCGTATACTATTTGTTTTCGCCCAAAGTAAGGCTGAAATCAGTGTTGAAAACGAAAGTTTAGAAGCTCTTATTTTTTTTAAATGTATACTTTTTTTTACGGTTTTGAGTAGATACATACATAGGTGATGACGAGATCAATAGGGTATTCCACTATGTTTGAAAAAGTACTTCAAAATGTTGATTTTCCAATAAAAAGCTACAAAAAAATTTATTTCGGCAAAATAAACACACTTTCATGCCATAAAATTAAATTAGATTTTAAACCTTTTTCATTTCCGCGAAAACGCTATCCGCCATTTTGGTGACGTAATATGGTTAATAACAAAAGTCGTGTATGACGTATGTAAAACCGAACTCGTTCAATACGTCAAAAGTTCAATACCTTATACATATACTCTTTGTCGTTTAACGTTAACAGCTACAAATATTTGGTGTTTGTGTGTAAAATAATAAATTACAATGGCTATCGTTGGTGTATAGTATCTAACTGTACAAATACTAGCATTAAAAAAAAAAAAAAAAAACTATTAAGTCTTAATTTGGCAGTAACATCTATACATATAATAAAATGGTAGGAAAGTCAAAACTGTACATTGAATATTTTTTTAAAAGAATACTTGGGGTGTTATCTACAATCGATACCGAAGCCAAAAATATAGTTTTTAGAATTTTTGTCTGTTTGTCTGTATGTATGTCCGGGATAAACTCAAAAAGTACCGCATGGATTTACTTCAAATTTGGCACTAATATTATTAAGAAGTCGGGTCAACATATGGGCTACATATTATCATGCTATCACCTACCGGGAACGAGCAGTGAACCATATTTCCTCAACGCATTCTGTAACAACGTGTAATCTAACGACGCATATTTGAATGTTGTTGTTATTATGTTAATAACCCTGCTATATAAGCTAGCTTCACACTATAAAAACCACGCAATATAAGTAATTAAGCCGATAAACATAATTAAATGAATGTAAGTAGACAAGACAATTTTAAAGCAGCGCCATCTATGAGATTTTTCTGTAGATATGAAACGTAAAGAAGAAACGGGTAAATGAATGTTATTTTAAAAGGTATAATCGTAGGTACTTTTGGTGCTGTATAGCGTTCACGCAGACGACGTCGCGGGCAGCGGCTAGTAAGGAATAAAACATAACCTAACACTTTCTAACATTATTTTTCAAATTAGGTATACCTACATTTAAAAAAAAAAACAGTATAATATAACAAGTAATATTTACGAAGATGTTTTAACATTCCGAAATTCGGCAGAACAGAAATCTGGGTTACATGCAAAAAACTTTGCAACCATCATTGAATCAATTTTTGGCAGATTCGTACTATCTGCTTTTACAAAACCTTTTTGCATTTTAATAAATAAATAGCTACAAATGAAATGCACTAACGAAAGAGCACAACTATTACTCCTTCAAGTTAAAGTTGATAGATATGTACCTAGCTGTTTACAGCTCTGACAGAACTTTTTTTTTGTTATTGTCCGTATGACGTCATACCATGGCGGGTCGTGTTTTAGGTCACGTGATATACAGATTAAAATATACGATTTTTAATTTCAATATAATAACACAATAATATGCTTTTATGATTCCAAATCAGAATATTTAAGTGTATTTTTATATACATTTTAATTTTTATCAATTTTTCACTACCGAAAGTACCCTATTGATATTATTCTTAATTTTGAATGGTCAACGTCAAACATTGTAGTAAGTACTGTTATTCGTTTGTATGGATCGATGAGTGACTTATTCAACTTTAAAATAATTATATAGATATACACAAACTGAATACTTACAGGCTAAAAGATAAGTTTTATTACGTAATTGAGAAAATTAGTACATAATATTTTCTGTTTTTAGATGAGGGACCACTGGCCACCACAAGTTTGGATGACATTAGCTCTGATTTGGAAAAACGTCATCGAAATATTTGTCAAAACAGCCAGCTCTATCAGGTAAATTATTTATCTGTTAATATTTGTTTAAATGTACATTGAAAAGAAACAGAGAAATTAAGTTATAAAATTTATTTACAGGAAAGTGTAAATGAAAGGCAGCAATTACCAGTTTATTTGATGCGTTCACAAATAATGGAAACAATAAATGATAATCCTGTCACTATCATTCGTGGTAACACTGGCTGTGGTAAAACTACTCAGGTTAGTTCCGTTTATATATTATAGTCACTAGCTGTTGCTTGTGGCTTTTTTTATTTATTTTAATTAAAGTACAATAGCAAACCTTTAGTATCCTTAGTGTAAAAAAAGGTGTAAGTTGGTTAAAGATTTTTATTATATTATACCGGGTCGGTTCATAAGTTACATCTATTATATTATACCGGGTATATTTGGAACGCTTGAAAAAACGAAGAGGTATTGTTAAGGAACGTCTCACATTTTCATTGCGGTGCAACTCTATAACGATTCACATCGTGTGATCCATGCTTAATTTATCGGTTATCGGTGTGAAGTATCTATATAAACTGTGAGTGCAATAGACAATCAGTGATGTGACAGAACGTTAGGTATATAAGACAGTGATTTGACATTTGAACTCTCTTTCCCATACTTCTTCTCGTCGTACGAAGTGTTTGCATAATAATGTAATTTTGTAATACAGCAATCTATTCTCTCAAATCTTTCATTTTCTTCATTTCAACAAACAACAATGCAATAAATACAAGCAACAAGCAATACAACGAAACATTTGGCGCCCGAACAAAAGACTTCAAACAAGATCCAAGGAACACATGGCCGACGTCTTCTGCCGAGCAGTGATGCACCTCGCACCATGATAAGATAAGTGCCCAAACCATGATCCCCAATCCTATTAAATCCTAATCGATCCTAACCTTTTTCCAAATTATTTTTCCTTATTTTTAACAATCATGATTACCGATCCTAAATCCTAATCCATCCTAATCTCCTAAATTTATATCTCCTTTTTTCATATTTCCATTTATATTTCAAAATTAGCATTCTGCTATTGCAAATTTACAATTATTTTTGGTTTAATTTCTTAATTGCCGTACTACATTCAACAAACATGTGTTCTTATATTCAATTTTCTTGTTCGAATTTCTTCATTTAATACAAATTTACAATAATATTTTTCAACTTAACCTCTAAATTTCTTTCATCCATGCATTAAAATTAATATTTCACAATAACTTCTTATTCCAAATTTCTTTCATTAAGACATTAAATTTAATATTTTATAACAGTAGTTTTTAATTTACTTGCATATTATTTTCCAAATTTACTTTAAATTAAATTTAATGTTTTATATTACTAGTTTAACCGCTTCAGATTTTTATTTCTTTATTTATTTCAAGGTGTGTCACACCTAATACAAATGTTTTCCATACATTAATACAAATGTTTATTCAATACTTCATTCAATTTAATTACATTTAACTTTTTCTAAATTCCTTTACTTAATACAAATTTAACTTAATATTTTATTATATTAGATTTCGAGTCAACAGCATCAAATTTTTTATACAACTACGATAATACAAATGTTTATACAATATTTAATTCAATTTAATTACATTTAACTTTTTATAAATTCCCTTACTTGATACAACATTAACTTAACAACATAATTCAACTCATTTCAAAAATTAATTCAATTCATTTCAAAATTAATTCAATTCTAAAGGCAATATTGAGCCTCAATCCTATTTATTGTGCGATGCTTAGACGATTTGGCCGACTATTTCAGCGTTGCGGTACATGAAGCGCACCAACGTGGTTGGGGCTTCTGCCATCTTGTCTTGCCGCTCCGCGCCGGTCTTCTATGTGTCGTCAATTGAGGAGCTTCAGCTAAGACATTTGCATCATTTCATTTTATTTTCTTTTCTTTTTTGAGGTGTCTTGTAATTAATTAACTTAAATTCAATTGTAGTTTATATTATTCTAGTTCATATTCATATTCAAATCCAAATAACTTTAGTATTAATCCAGTTCATATTCAAATTCAAATAACTTTAGTATTATTCATATTCATATACAAATAATTTTAGTATTATTCTAGTTCATACAGTTTTCTATTTTCAATAATTACAAAAAATATTTTCTATCTATATTTTCACAATGTCCGAACCTTCAGTATCAACTATGAACAAAGAATCCGGGATAAAGGTTTTAATTGTAAAGCGCAGTTCTATAAAAGGACAAATTACTAAATTCAAAAACTATTTAGACAAGATTACAAGGCAATCTCAACTGACGGGTATCGAAGTCGCTGAGCTTTCACTGAAGCTCAGTCGCTTTGAGAATCTGTCCGCTAAATATGATAAGCTGCAAACTCAAATTGAACTAATAAATGCTGACAATTTAGACGAAGAGCTCGATGAGCGTGAACGCATTGAGCAAGATTTCATATTATGTACCGCGATGGCAAAAAATATCATTGAAGAACAAAATGAATTAAAGAATTTAGAACAGGATAAGAGACGCCGTGAGTCCTTATTCCAAGATGCTCAATGTGGTCGCGATCATAATAATGAAAATTATATAACCTTGCCGCAAATACAAATTGCAAAGTTTGATGGTTCGTTCTTCCGTTGGTTAGAATTTCGAGATACTTTTAATAATTTAGTTCACAACAATAGTCGCATTTCATTGATTCAAAAATTTCATTATTTAATTTCTTATTTGGAAGGCGATGCGGCTCGGGTAATTTCAAACATTGAGGTTTCCGCAGCCAACTATAATAGCGCTTATCAATTACTTTATGAACGTTACAATAACAAAAGATTACTTGTAAATTATCACATTAAATCATTATTCAATATTGAAAAAATAAACCGCGAATCGGACACTTCATTACGCTCTTTAGTCGATCATGTTTCAAAAAATTTACGTGCTTTAGCTAACCTAGGTCAACCTACTGATCACTGGGACACGTTAATTATATATTTGGTTTCATCTAAACTCGATACGCAAACACTTGTTAAATGGGAAGAGCTACGCAATAGTTTAGGTGAAATCCCTAGTTTATCCGAATTCAATAAATTTTTGATTGATAGGGCTTATGTTCTTGAATGTACGCGTCACAATAAGAATGATCAAGGTTCTAGTTTTCATAATAACATTTCAACAAATAATAATAGTAAAATGCAACATTCAAGGCCTGTCAATTATCATTACAATCATCATATTAAGGACGCTATCACATTTTTAACTCGCTCAAGTTTAGGTATTTAAATCGCAACACAATAACATTACACGTACGCACACATTGATACCGCTTTCTGCTCGATTTTGTACCGACGTAACTAATCTTGGTACTTGAAAGTATTAATTTTTAATTTTACTGGTATTGATTAGTAAATTTAGTTGTAAGTTTAAAGTCGAACTTGGTAACTGTTACTAATTTACTGTTACCTACTATTCACGGAACCTTTCCCTTACTCTGTTTATGACGATGTCTTAAGGC
Source organism: Melitaea cinxia (assembly GCF_905220565.1). Lineage (NCBI taxonomy): Eukaryota > Metazoa > Arthropoda > Insecta > Lepidoptera > Nymphalidae > Melitaea > Melitaea cinxia. The sequence continues at coordinate 5,104,002 of NC_059416.1, forward strand.
GTCAGGGTATCTACTACTCGTTCGTCGTACTATACAATAAAATATAATAGATAATAATACGCCTATTTTTATAATTCAAAATCACATACAATTTTAAGTTATATAATTATAGTTTTAACATTATAATAATATAAACATAACATTTTACGTAACAAGTGTCCTTTTGTTATATTAAAATACTGCTTTTTACTAAATGCATACGGATGTATACACGGTCCATATACCAAAATAACATTTTTCCAATTTTTGTCTGTCTGTCTGTCTGTATCTTCCGGCTAATCTCTGAAACGGGTGGACCGATTTTGACGGTTCTTTCACTGGGATATACCTTATGCAATAAGGAGTAACTTAGGCTACTTTTATTTTAGAAATTTATTTATTTTATAACTCTGCAAACGGAACAATGATGATGATGATGAATGTAAATTTAAAATAAAATAATTTTTAACAAAAAAAAAAACGACTTCAAACAGGAAACTAAAAAGTGAAAAATAAATTTACTTAGTACAAAGTAATTCGTATTTTGATTTAGTTAATCAGAAATGATTTTTCATTGACTATAAATTAGTTTGAATACTGTTATTATTCTGTTATTGTTTTATATCAATATTTAATAATATTTTTTGTACTTGTTTTTTGTGTGTGTTGTTTGTATTTGTTATTGTAGTCAGGTTGTTGTAGTATTTACTTGGCACCGACTTCAATATTATAAAATATTACAATACACAAGCACAAACACCCAGATCATGATAAACATCTTATATGGCCAATACAAATGTCTGTCCTGCGCGGAGATTGAACCCACTAACGCCAGCGCAACAGCCAGTGCTGTGACCGCTGCGCTAACGCGTCTACATACTATGAGTAAAGTTCGCTATCAGGTGTACGTAATAACAACCGGGACTGACAGCCTAGCGTGTTCTCTGAGGCTAGGTTGGTTGGGAGAACCACAAGGATTAACAACTAGACCAAAAATAAATATTAGTATAAACATAAATATCTACTCCGAGCGGGAATTGAACCCGCGACCGTCGGTGTTTAGGCGCCGCCGACACGGCACATGCACCATTATATCAAAGCGGTCGTCAAACAGCAAAAGGTAACTGCTGTAAATTGTTGAGAAATTCCCTCGAGTGTTTATGGGCTCCATCATCAAACCTGGTCCTGCGACACAGATGACCACACAGCAGGTAATTGCTATAAATCGTTGAAAAGTTCCCTTTATTATCTTTCGTCTCCATCATCACACTGTAATGGCACTTGTAACTCATATAGGTGCAAAGTTCTCATCGATAGAAACGAATTAAGTTCAAACACCAGGTAATTGCTATAATTTGTTGAAGAATTCCCTCGACTATCTTTCTTCTCCGTCATCAGATCGACTCCAGACCTTTATTAAATAGTAGTGCTTTATAGTACTTAATGAAAACATGATTAAATTTACTAGTCACCCGTACGATTTTTGAAAGTTTTCCTCGATTTCTCTAGGATCCCATCATCAGATCCTAGTTTCCTTATCATAGTACCAAACTAGGGATATCTCCTTTCCAACAAAAAAAGAATTATCAAAATCGGTTCATAAACGAAAAAGTTATCTCCGAACATACATTAAAAAAAATATATATATACGGTCGAATTGAGTAACCTCCTCCTTTTTTTGGAGTCGGTTGAAAAGAAGACAAATTGCGAAGATTACTTATTACTATTGATTATTATATATAAACCAGATGCATAGCGAAGACAATCGATTGTGAAGTATCAATTTCGTCCAAGCACAGTACACACAAGGAACTCATTTTTTACGTAATTATTACTTGCGCTGAAGCGATACAGCCGTGCTTCCATGAGCGCGTTTCGGCGCGGAATGACGAACGACGATGGTTCACTTGTAAAAAATGTATGAAGAAATTTGAGAGCGTTTCTTATTTTTCTCATAAATGGAAATATTATTTATTTTTATATAAAATATCTAGCGCTACGCATAGAGGACTAAATAAGCAACAATTTCTTAGTGTAGTTATTTTTCTTAGTGCAGTGTATTTAGATATAATGGTTCCTATTCAGACCCGTCTTTTTTTAATTTTTTGCGATTTCTGTGATGGTTAAACTGTATTTGTGTGAAAAGTTTGTATGGGGCTATAGAATTTTTATGGTCTCACTCGGAGATGAATATATTATCTTTCATTTGAAACCAAAATATCCTCTCAGGGTGACTCCTAATTAATTAAAATGGTACGTGAAAAACACTGATATTTGTGGAAAAATGTGATAGCGTCCTTAAGCGTGATCGACCAATTTCAAATTCATTTATTACTACTAATCAAAACGACAATAGCACTTCGTCTAGGTGTGTTGTCTGCAATCAAAATCATAAGATTTATGATTGCCAATTATTCAAATCAAAGTCCAGAAAGGACAAACTAAACGATATTTCAAAGTACAAATTATGTATTAATTGTTTAAGGCAGGGTCACTCTTTAGTCGAATGTCGATTAGGGCCATGCAAAATGTGTAAGAAACAACATAATACTTTATTACATCCACTTGACACGCCAAAGGTCAACAGTGCCTCCAGTGAGGTCTCTGAAACTATAGCAAATTTTTCAAACAAAAATTCAAATAAAATTTTATTGACTACTGCCCAAGTATACATTTTGAATCCAATCACTAAAGAGCCTCTTAAGGTACGGGCCTTGTTGGATTCAGGCAGTCAGTCATCCTTCATTTCAAAATCTCTTCAACAGAAACTTGCAATTCATTCAAATCCAATTTCTACTAATGTTATTGGTATCGGTCACTCAGATAAACAAACAAAAGAAAGCTGTGTGATCCGATTAAAATCCATTTACAATAATTATAAGACTAAATTAAATTGTCTTGTGCTTGATAGGCTGATTGGGAATCTGCCTAAGGCACCTATAAATATACAACAATTGAACATACCATCGCACTTGCATTTAGCTGACCCCGATTTCAATCAGCCAGCTCCTATTGATATACTAATAGGAGCCGATCTTTTCTGGCAACTCTTAAAGAATGAACGTATTTCTTTAGGTGCAAACAAGCCTACATTACAATATTCCAGTTTCGGTTGGTTGATTGGTGGTCCTATTTCATATCAAGCTAAACAAGTAATTTGCAATCATTCAGTTATCAATGATAACCTCCCAAAGAAAAACAAAATTAACAATTTAATAACAAAATTTAGGAAGCTAGAAGAGCTTCACCAAAAAACAATTCAAGTCGAAAAGGAATTAGCCTGTGAGAACCATTTTCGGTCTCACACTTCACGGCTTCCTTCTGGCAGGTCTAGTGTCAGGCTTCCATTACGCAATTCTCCTGATTGTCTAAGTGCAACATACAACTTGGCGAAAGGGCGATTATTAAATTTAGAAAAACGTTTCAAAAAATATATTTCATTAAAATCTCAATATATACAGTTCATGAGAGAATATCAAAGTTTAGGCCAGCAGAGATCTATTCCGGTAGCAAACGCAATTTTGTAGGAGCGGCAAGAGAGCTCAGTAAATTCACCGATATACAAAACATCGCGTTAACTGAATTTACAGCTCAGCAAAGCATCAAAATTTAAATTCATTGTGTCTTACGCTCCTCACTTCGGCGACATATGGGAGGCCGGTGTGACCGGTAAAACATCATATTAACAATACATCACACAAACAAACATATATATAATATATAAACGAGTCATGGGAATTCTTATTTAACTTTGAAGAAATTTTAACTTTTAAAGCAATTTTAACTTTGTTTGCACAAGTGGAGGCTATTTTGAATAGTCGTCCCTTGCGCCCATTATCCATGTTCCCTTGACGATTTCCTTTTCCTTTCCCCAGGGCACTTCTTAATCGGAAGACTACTAAACGAGCTGCCGGCTCGCGCCTTGGAGAATGAAAAGGAACCGCAATTGAAACGCTACGCACGTATCAAGCAAATCATACAACAAAATGAAGACAAGACTAAGCTTAAGGTTGGAGACTTGGTGCTCCTCAGCGAAGACTCACTGCCACCTTTATATTGGTGTACTGGATGCCAGTAGCCAGACTATATCCGGGGCCAGACGGGAGCTCTCGCGATCGGCCCACTACAGGCTAATATCGTCGCCCTCTGGTTCGCCACCCCCCCTTACTCAACGATGAAGACACAGAGTTGAAGAATCTGGATTCTTCAACGGGGGGAGTATGTTAAGGAACGTCTCACATTTTCATTGCGGTGCAACTCTATAACGATTCACATCGTGTGATCCATGCTTAATTTATCGGTTATCGGTGTGAAGTATCTATATAAACTGTGAGTGCAATAGACAATCAGTGATGTGACAGAACGTTAGGTATATAAGACAGTGATTTGACATTTGAACTCTCTTTCCCATACTTCTTCTCGTCGTACGAAGTGTTTGCATAATAATGTAATTTTGTAATACAGCAATCTATTCTCTCAAATCTTTCATTTTCTTCATTTCAACAAACAACAATGCAATAAATACAAGCAACAAGCAATACAACGAAACAGGTATAATAGTGTTGGCATGACCTGACATGATACAAGTGAAAAAACCGCAAAAAGAACTTTTTTTCTTGCCTCTTTTCATAACTTTTTTTGGTATAATCCGGTTTGGGAAAAATAATGAAACAGAAATTTGATAACGTGGTTCATTTAATCACGATTAAATGAATCACGTTATCTCGAGTTAATAAATGACCACATTGAAACGTTTTTAGACAATATTCCACAGTCAGAGTATCGGATAACGTGGTTCCAGCTTGATGGTGTACCGCCACACGTCGTTAGATCAGTAAGAGAGCGTCTAACGGAGTTGTTTGGTGATTGTTGCATTGGCAGGCTAGGGCCTCAAGCCTGGCCGCCTCGCTTACCTGATTTAACACCATTAGAATTTTTTGTGGGGTTACGTAAAGGAAGGGTATTCGATCGGAAGTGTAATACCGCCATCGAAATGCGTGATCGGATTTGCAGTGTTTTTGCCAAGTTGCGAGAAGTTTGTGCACAAGATCCGTCTTTAATGCCCCGACTTCACGAAGAGACCCATAGGCGAGCCCAGATTTGCATCCATAATGAAAGAAAAGAAAAGAATGGAGCACAATTTGAACCCCAACTCATTCGAACCGGAAGGATGTAAGTGGTTCTGTACTTTCGCTCCGCCGCCGCCCGCTAATCGCGTCTCGCGGTCAACGAGAGTCCACAGCGTGTATGCATACATTGCGGGTTCGCAAAATACATAAGTCCCAAAATGTACTTAAAAAAACGTTTCTGAGATAAATGGTTGTATGCATTATATACTCGTAGTATATAAATGGTATATTATTAAGTTTAAATCTTTTTAAGCGTTCCAAATACACCCGCTATAACTAACATTATTTGTATTAATTGTTCGTATTACGAAAACACAAAATTAACACAGTGCTAAAGTTTTTATATATACTTGTGAACAATATATCCTCCCAGCTTAGTTTTGGATTCATGGAATTTACCTGCGTTTCAATAGCTGACGGTATTTTGTTATAAATTAGTAATTTAACATTTATATTACGAACTATTTGATAGCTATAATTTATTTGGTTCAAAATTATTAGGGATTTAGTTGGGCTGTATTTGCAAGATATTAATTTATAACAATTTTTTTTTTTTTTAAAGTAACAACAGATTATCTCGCCGATTTTAGCTGCAGAAACATTTCGAATCTGTGCTAGCTCCATATTAAGCATAATTACTTTTTTTAAATATAAAAAAAAGCAATTGTAATTTGAAAAGTGCTTTTCTAGCATACCTTAAAGAGATTTTTAATATTTTAAGGTTGAATAGTTTAGACGATGATAACTGCATTAGTAAAGATATATATGCCATTTATGATTATTATATTAATACTATATTAATGTTTCAGGTGTGCCAGTTTATCTTGGATGACTACATAGCCAGCGGGCAGGGTGCTTGGGCTAATTTATGTGTGACTCAACCTCGAAGGATCTCAGCTGTCAGCGTAGCGGAGCGAGTGGCTGCAGAACGTTGTGAGGAACTTGGGGATAGCGTGGGGTGAGATTGAATTATGTTACAAGTGCCTTTGTATGCATCTAAGAGTTTATATAGATAGTTGTACACTGTGTGACATGTTTTTTTTTTTGTACAACTAAATTGGCAAACAAGTGTACGGGTAACTTGATTGTAAGCTGTTACTGTAGCCTATGACGACTGCAACACTAAAAGCATCGTAAACGCGTTGCCGATCCTACCTCCTACATTCCCCAGGTGTTCTACCTTACTCGCCACGGGAACAACTCAGCTTGAGAGCAGTATTCTCTAGCTGTGACCTTCTGTGACTAGTAAGGTTGAAGTACTTTCTCAGACGGGCTGCTCCATATTTTGAACAGGATATTTTCTGCTGTGAACCACCTTAAAAATGATGCTTGATTTGTGTATATACAAGGCCTTTGCGTACGTCTGACATGCATATTGTGTATAATATGCGCATGTTTGTGTTCCCCCTGTCTTACCCCGCGACGAAGGATAAGGGATCTTGTTCGCTAGTCTTGGACATGGACGGTCATCGTCGCCGTGTACCTCGAAATATCGCTAGTCGATATGACATGTCTGCTGATAATCTAGGACAGCCCAGGTCTCGACAGAGTCGAAGGCTTTCTCGTAGTCCGCAAATACCATACTTTTTTTTTTATTTAAACTCATTTTACATTAAAAAAATTACAGTAATACACTCCAAAAATCACAGAGATTTGTCCGGAGTGTTAAGGTTGAATACAGTTCATTTAGGCAATTAAAAATAAGGTGGGTAGTTCTGCAAACTAAAGTAAGTAGGTATCTTTTACTTTGGTGTAAATCCGTACGCGGGGAAGGCGATCGAGACGCAAAACCGGTTTGTTACAAACACTTACAGGATGTTGAGATAATACGACTTCAATTCATTTCTTATATTTTTTATATTGATTCTTTTTTTAAATGTCACATCTAATCCATTCAACAAGCGAGGAGTCAAATATTCCGTGGTCCTTTCACCATATACGTTATTTGTTGCAGTAGTTGTTATAAGTTTTTGTTTTGTTATTTGTCGTGTATTAATTTTATGGTGAATTTTGTGCTGTATGTCCATATTAAAAAAGTTTCCTCTTAATAAGTTATATTGAAATTTATATTCTATCGGTAACACGTTGCAATGCTTTTTTTTTTTCGTCATTATTTGTCGTCAGTCTTATTAAAAAGTTGAACAAAGTTTACTTGTTTTTTAGGTATTCAGTAAGATTCGAATCGGTGCTACCTCGTCCATACGGCTCCATTATGTTTTGTACAGTTGGTGTGCTCTTGCGAAAACTAGAAAACGGGTTGAGAGGTGTCAGCCATGTTTTGGTTGATGAGGTTTGTTATTCATAAATAAATTGTCTGTTTACAAAATCCATAAAAGATTATTTACTTGTTTTATTATTAATGTCTCTAAGTTGTTAACTTAGTAAAATTGCAAAGGCTATCTTTTAAGTTTCTAAAATGTTTTCTATACAAAGAATTATTCTCTACATATCAGAGTTAACCTTCATTAAAAGGAATTCAGTCAGTATTTGTGGGCGAGAGAACTCTAGTATATATCGATTGTTTTGTGTATTTTAGTGTAAAAACATAAGATTGTTTGTTACAGGTACACGAAAGAGATGCTGACACAGATTTCGCACTTATCTTACTGCGAGACATGGCTCATACATACCCAGATTTAAGAATAATTCTCATGTCGGCCACTGTCGACACTACCCTCTTCGCTGACTATTTCGGAAACTGTCCCGTTATTGAGGTAGGTGAAAATAAATATTTTGTGCTCCCTTTTAAGTTATTTAATTATATAATTTTTTCTGAGGTTTTCTCATTCACGTAGTGCTCAAACGCCAAATAGCGAGTGATATGTTTCATTGGGTTAAGTAATAACAATCAGCACGTGCTATATTTTATTTGGTCGAGTAATACCAAATAGTGAGTGCTATAGTTAATTTAGTCGAATAATACCAAATAGTGAATGTTATATTTCACTTGGTCAACTAGTACTAAATAGCGAGTGCCATATTTCATTTGATCGAATAATACCAAATAGTGAATGCTATATTCTATTTGATCGAGTAATATCAACTAGCGAGTGCTATATTCAATTTCGACGAGTAGCGAGTGCTATATTTAATTTGGACGAGTAATACCAAAAAGCGAGTGCTATATTTAATTTGGTTGAGTAATACCAAATAGCGAGTGCTATATTTAATTTGGTTGAGTAATACCAAATGGCGAGTGCTATATTTAATTTGGACGAGTAATACCAAAAAGCGAGTGCTAATTTAATTTGGTTGAGTAATACCAAATAGCAAGTGCTATATTTAATTTGGACGAGTAATACCAAAAAGCGAGTGCTAATTTAATTTGGACGAGTAATACCAAAAAGCGAGTGCTAATTTAATTTGGTCGAGTAATACCAAATAGCAAGTGCTATATTTAATTTGGACGAGTAATAACAAACAGCGAGTGCTAATTTAATTTGGTTGAGTAATACCAAATAGCGAGTGCTATATTTAATTTGGACGAGTTATATCAATCAGCGAGAGCAATGTTTCATTCAGTTTCAGTTCAGTTATATAAATAGTGTCTTAGTAATTATGTAACTGTATTCATATGTATGTGTGTTTTTTTTTTAAATATTTATCTTATTTAGAAGCATAGATTGCGCAGCAGGTATTTTACAAAAGAACAGCTTAATAACACTGCTCTCACGTAGTCTTGTGTTCCTGTGTGTACGGGTAGCGTGAGTTCCTGGTGAGTGTCTGGGCTAGGGTCGGGAACGCGCTTGCAATTCTCCTGGTGTTTCAGCCGTCCATAAGCTACGATATCCCGTTACTATCAGACGAACCGTACGCTTATATATCACCGTTATGATATTATAAAAAAAGATACAGACTAATAAAATACGTAAACTCCTTATAATTTTAGTAATTGTTTTTTCAGGTCCCAGGTCGTACGTACCCAGTTAAACAGTACTTCCTCGAAGATTGCATCGAGCTGACTAAGTTTATGCCGCCGCCCGAAACTAGGAAACGAAAGTTGACTGGCAAGAAGGCGTCTAAAGATGACGATGAAGATGATGATGAAGGTATGATGATCGTATTTTATGAAATAAATATTGCGTCGTAAGTGACCATCTGCTTGATTTCTTTCTTATTTGTATTTCGTTGTGTTTATTTATGGTGTAGTTGTGTTTTTTAGTTGTGTATTATTACGCAAAGGTTTTTTTTTTTTTAATGAAGAACATGGAAATCACAAGTATAATTTTTTTTGCAGTGTAGTCATAATTATAATCTACCAACAACATTTGTATGTATTGTTATATTATTCATGCTACAGATATCTTTCCAAAGATAATAAGATCTATTACTCAACCCACATCCTTTTATATTGTGATAAAATTACCATTTATAATAAATCTTTAACATTTTTATTATTTATACAGGTGAGGGCATAGATGAAGAAGAAGATCTGAATAAAAACTGTCAACTCGATAGCAACTATTCACCACAAACAGCAGAAGCTATGTCCAAACTCTCTGAAAAAGATGTTAGTTATATCCATATCTATAAAAAAAAGCTTGATTTCCTTGACATTATCTGTAGTATATATAAACATATACTAATTAAATGCGGTTTAGTTGTAGTTTTACTATTATTGGGAACTTCTCATCTAATTGGAGGCTTAAGAGATCATGTCATCATCTCATGTGGATTAAACTCCAAGACAGTAAAAATAATAATCGATAAAAAATATTATTACTGGGATAAGTTTTTTTATTGTACTCAAATTTTTTTCTTATCTGCAATTTTCATTTTTTTTTTTAATATTTTGTACATTTTTTTCACTTTAGTATTTATTTTTTTCAGCTAAGCTTCGAACTGATTGAAGCTATTTTGCTTTACATATGTAACTTGGGCGAAGAGGGTGCAATTTTAGTGTTCCTTCCGGGATGGAATCTCATATTCGCACTCATGAAGCATTTATCTCAAAGTAGAGTATTTGGCAACACTGATAAGTATGTAATCTTGCCATTACATAGCCAGATACCAAGAGACGATCAGAAAAAAGTGTTTATTACCCCACCTCCAGGACTTACTAAGGTATAAATACCTATTATCTTTGTGTATATAAGATCCTAGTAATCTAATTTTTATTTTTATTTCAATAGTGTTGTAGGCTAAAAGTTGGTAATTTGCGATAATTGAACAGTCATTGCACGATCGATTGCATAGTCAAATGTAACTGAAGGGCGATAAATAATTGCTGGTGTTCACTTGCTTTTATTAGTAAATATATTGAAATTGAGACTATTGATAAACCTACAGAAAGGAATCAATTGTAATAATATTTTAGAATAACAATTGCTCAATAATTGCGTTTTGACGGCAATAATTTCACAAATATTGATATTGTTCGACTAGTTTCTACTTTCATTATTACTTACTATCTTTGTATCACAAATCTTTGTTACAGAAAATTATTATTAAAATTATTACATTTAGCAAGTTTGCACTCAATTGGATTTATATCTACTTTGAAACATTTCAGGTGATATTGTCAACGAACATAGCAGAAACATCAATAACAATCAACGATGTAGTCTACGTGATAGACTCATGCAAAGCTAAAATGAAACTCTTTACGTCACACAACAATATGACGTCATATGCCACAGTTTGGGCCAGTCGAACCAACCTGGAACAGGTAATTTTTACTATCACACTTTATTATAAATATGTACTTTTTAATTTTTGATGTTAACGTTTGTATAAGAATTACATATTAAGAAAGTGAGTAGTACAGTCAAAGACGTTTTGTTATAAATATTTGTGATTTATCTGTAGAACAGGATATTTATCATTTGTAGTGTTGGTCATTTTATAGACTATAATATATCTATATAAATAAAAATGAATGTTGCTATGCGCACAACTCGAGAATGGATCGAACAACTCGGTTAATTTTTTTTTTTTTGTATATTCCTTAAGCCCCACGGAAGGTTTTAATACTAAAAAAAAAAAAAATGTTTACTATAACTTTTGATGCAACAAAGTCTGTCTGGGCATCTAGTATATAATATATTTTAATTCAGCCCATAAAATTGTTCTATCAACGATTATCGTTTCCTATCGCCACGTATTTCGGTCGAATTTCCCTAGAGTTTATGTCATAAAAGTAAAACAACCGTTTCCAGCGCAAAGGGCGCGCGGGCCGCGTGCGGCCCGGCGTGTGCTTCACGCTGTGCTCGCACGCGCGCTACGAGCGCCTGGACGAGCACCAGACCGCCGAGATGTTCCGCACGCCGCTGCACGAGCTGGCTCTGAGGTGACGATGAGAGGTCTTCTTATGTTTACGTGTGCTTCACGCTGTGCTCGCACGCGCGCTACGAGCGCCTGGACGAGCACCAGACCGCCGAGATGTTCCGCACGCCGCTGCACGAGCTGGCTCTGAGGTGACGATGAGAGGTCTTCTTATGTTTACGTGTGCTTCACGCTGTGCTCGCACGCGCGCTACGAGCGCCTGGACGAGCACCAGACCGCCGAGATGTTCCGCACGCCGCTGCACGAGCTGGCTCTGAGGTGACGATGAGAGGTCTTCTTATGTTTACGTGTGCTTCACGCTGTGCTCGCACGCGCGCTACGAGCGCCTGGACGAGCACCAGACCGCCGAGATGTTCCGCACGCCGCTGCACGAGCTGGCTCTGAGGTGACGATGAGAGGTCTTCTTATGTTTACGTGTGCTTCACGCTGTGCTCGCACGCGCGCTACGAGCGCCTGGACGAGCACCAGACCGCCGAGATGTTCCGCACGCCGCTGCACGAGCTGGCTCTGAGGTGACGATGAGAGGTCTTCTTATGTTTACGTGTGCTTCACGCTGTGCTCGCACGCGCGCTACGAGCGCCTGGACGAGCACCAGACCGCCGAGATGTTCCGCACGCCGCTGCACGAGCTGGCTCTGAGGTGACGATGAGAGGTCTTCTTATGTTTACGTGTGCTTCACGCTGTGCTCGCACGCGCGCTACGAGCGCCTGGACGAGCACCAGACCGCCGAGATGTTCCGCACGCCGCTGCACGAGCTGGCTCTGAGGTGACGATGAGAGGTCTTCTTATGTTTACGTGTGCTTCACGCTGTGCTCGCACGCGCGCTACGAGCGCCTGGACGAGCACCAGACCGCCGAGATGTTCCGCACGCCGCTGCACGAGCTGGCTCTGAGGTGACGATGAGAGGTCTTCTTATGTTTACGTGTGCTTCACGCTGTGCTCGCACGCGCGCTACGAGCGCCTGGACGAGCACCAGACCGCCGAGATGTTCCGCACGCCGCTGCACGAGCTGGCTCTGAGGTGACGATGAGAGGTCTTCTTATGTTTACGTGTGCTTCACGCTGTGCTCGCACGCGCGCTACGAGCGCCTGGACGAGCACCAGACCGCCGAGATGTTCCGCACGCCGCTGCACGAGCTGGCTCTGAGGTGACGATGAGAGGTCTTCTTATGTTTACGTGTGCTTCACGCTGTGCTCGCACGCGCGCTACGAGCGCCTGGACGAGCACCAGACCGCCGAGATGTTCCGCACGCCGCTGCACGAGCTGGCTCTGAGGTGACGATGAGAGGTCTTCTTATGTTTACGTGTGCTTCACGCTGTGCTCGCACGCGCGCTACGAGCGCCTGGACGAGCACCAGACCGCCGAGATGTTCCGCACGCCGCTGCACGAGCTGGCTCTGAGGTGACGATGAGAGGTCTTCTTATGTTTACGTGTGCTTCACGCTGTGCTCGCACGCGCGCTACGAGCGCCTGGACGAGCACCAGACCGCCGAGATGTTCCGCACGCCGCTGCACGAGCTGGCTCTGAGGTGACGATGAGAGGTCTTCTTATGTTTACGCAATCACTCATTATAATGACACAAATTTTTCGGATTTTATCGCGATTCATCATTTCAGCCTATTGCAGTCCACGGCTGGACATAAGCCTCCACAAGTTCGCGCTTAAAATGGCGTGAACTCATGTGTGTTGCCCATAGTCACCACGCTGGGCAGGCGGGTTGGGTGATCGCAGGGCTAGCTTTGTCGCACCGAAGACGCTGCTGCCAGTCTTCGACTTGTGTATTTCAAAGCCAGCAGTTAGATGGTTATCCCGCCATCGGTCGGCTATATAAGTTCCATGGTGGTATTGGAACTGTATTATCCCTTAGTCGCCTCTTACGACACCCTCGGGAAGAGAAGGGGTGGCTAAATTCATTAATACCGTAGCCACACAGCATCGCGTTAATCAAGTTATTTAAATGCCTGATATTTCGGATACTTTACAGCAACCACGGTTGGGAGGGAGTATGGGGGGAGGACTACATGGTCCTCCCGGCACCGTGGTGGCATCTAAAAAACTTAATAAACTGTAATAAAATCCGAGAAAGTTGTTTCATTATAATAATTAGAGATGTTTATAAAACATCATTTTATAAAACACATAACAACAATGTTCCATATAGTGATTCAGCCTGTAACATTCCACTGATGGGTATAGGCCTCTTTCTCTATGTAGGAGTAAGATCGGAGCTTAATCCACCACGCTTTTCGACTGCGGGCTAGCGTCTATATTTCCTACTATGAGTAACGATCGCTGTCAGGTAGTGGGATCGACAACTTAAGGTGCTCTCCGAGGCACGGTAGGGAGACCTACAAAAACAGAAAACCAGAATGAAAATAAATCTTTGAATAAACACAACTCCCGTGCGGGAATCAAACCCGCAACCTTGTTTAGGCGTCGACACGGCACAAGCTCTATTACACCAGGCTAACTTAACTGGACTATGATATATGATAAAGATGTTCCAACGTGATATTTCTGTGACAGTATCAAGCTCCTCCGCCTGGGCAACATCGGTCACTTCCTATCGAAGGCTCCGGAGCCCCCCCCACTGGACGCTGTCATCGAGGCTGAAGCTTTACTGCGGGAGTTGGGATGCCTTGACAACAACGACGCCCTCACTCCACTCGGGACTATACTCGCCAAGTTGCCTATAGGTGAGAATACTGTGTTTTTATGTCTTGCTGGCATTTTTATCTTTCGACTTTTTCTGTGCAGACCAAAAATATTACAATTATATGTATATGTTTGGCCTGGGTCTTGGTTAATTCCGTACCCCGTATTGCTTTTTAAAAATAACAAATAATTACGTGAATAGATTTGCCACTGAATTTTTATGTGAAATAACAACTTGTTCAGGCTAATTGTATGAACCAAATCTTATTGACTAATTTTAAGTGGAATCGCAATCGTATATAATTGACTAAAATTTTCAACTTATTCAAACAAAAGTTTTTTTTTAATGTTGCAATATTTAATAATTGTGTTGATAACATTATTTAAAATATTATTGGCATATGATTCAGACCTAATTTTTTCATTTTTTTACAGTAACTTACAAATCTTTCGATTGGGTTCTATTTATGCTTTCTAAATTTTTTTAGCATTATAGTTATTATAAAAGATTGATTACACTAATTCAGTTATAAAATTGGTCTGTTTAACGAATCTGGTCTACAAATTAATTATAAGTTTATTTTCAGAACCTCGTCTCGGCAAGATGATGGTTCTAGGCTTCGTGCTAGGTGTGGGTGATGCTTTGACAACAATGGCGGCCAACTCTACAACTTTCCCAGAAATATTTTTAGTAGAGGGACGGAGACGGTTAAGTGGTCATCAGAGAGCACTTGCCGGGGAACGGGCTTCTGATCACGTGGCTATGCTTAACGCTTTCCAGGTTTGTACAATTTAATAATATGTACATAGTATAGAAATTAAAACTTTAAATGTTGATTATTGATATAATAATTAAATTAATTTTTGTTAGACGATTTCCACCAGTATGTTTTGATATTGCATCATCTATTTTTTTTTTTCAAATTGTATATGTTTTATAATTGTCCAAGTTTCTAGGTTTAGGTGGTCCAGCTTTGAATTTCTTAATATTTTTGTACGCCGTCTTGTTTGTTTAAACGTATCTTAGGGACTACTTGAAAAATTCTTGTGTTGAATAGTCCTATTCCCGAAGCTATAGGCTGTACAACATCACATAAGGCCAATAGTAGCTGAGCATTAATAACAAATGTTACGAAAATGGGAAAAAAATAGTTTTTTTAGGGCTTTCGTGCGTGCGTTACGTTACGCAATCGTTTAAGGTCAAAGCTTCCCAAAAATCATGTCGAAATAATAATCGCCAATGAAGTTTTAAAAAAAGTCTGCCACATCATATTTCTATCTTTTAACTATTATTCATTATAACCCTTTTTTATCAATCAAGTGTATTTTAAAAATATTTGTTATTTGCGAAGACATGATATAAATCGTTATCCAAAAAATACATTCTTTATTAAAAGTCCTTGACATCTTTGATTTCAATGTATATCTTAAAGAAAGTTTTAAGATAACTTTGCAACGAATTCATAATCACAGTAAATGAAATTTATTTATTAGACAGACATTAATCCTTACGAATAAAAAACACTTCACTAACAAGGCAATTGTATGAAGATAAACTTTGTCTTTTACGGTATTTAATTACGACTCACAATTTAAAAGATAATGTAAAATCAAAGGTAATTTAAAAACATTTTAGGGCGTTTCTTCTTCAAACGAACGCGGGGCAAAGCTAATGATATAAATAAGTCTTTGTATTCATTCTAGATGTGGGAAAGAGAACGCGCTAAGGGCGAAGACGCAGAAATACAATGGTGCGAATGGAAAGGAGTACAACTAACAACGCTTCGAGTCACTAGCGAGGCTAAATATCAACTAATAAGTGAGTTAAGAATGTTTTTGATACTTTTGTTTTGAGTCTAATCTAAAATGAACTAAAAAGTCTGTGATTGTGTAAGTCTCCTATATGATCTGAGATATTTTGCAAGTCTCCTATGGGGTTATTCAAGTATTACGTAAACAGAATTTTAGTAATTTTTTTCCCCATCCTCCACCTTGTCAGCGAAAGTCAGCAAAACCCTAAACCCTATGCTTATGTGAACATTGATATATATATTTTGAATCTGTTCAGAAATAATAAATAAATATTGCTGACGTAACCATCGTCTAGACCCCTCCGGCCCCCATATCATCGATATTAAGCAAAACATTCCCTATATAGAGATAAGGGTAGGGACATGTGGTAAACTTGAGGTTTTTGGATAAAACATGGTACACATTACCTATGTTTGTAATGATGTACCTAATATTAAAAAGTCATTTATATTTGTTTTTGTAATTAAATGTAGATTTTATTTGACGATCGTGTCTATATATAAGCACAATATGGCGAAATAAAAGTTTTCATTTCATTATAACGCGACAATATGTCTAATAACACAATAAAAACAATGTGTCTTAATGTAATAAATTTTAAATCAGATAATATTTATATTCATTGAATAAATTTTATATAAAGAATTCGATTATTAACTGACTGAATTAATGTTACAGATATATTGACTACATCAGTTGGTTTCCCCGAAGAATGTTGTGTACCACAGAGATGGAATCCTAACGTACAAGACCCAGTTTTAGATCTAGTTATAGCTCTGCTGTGTATGGGCTTGTATCCTAACGTGTGCGTACATCAAGGAAAGAGGAAGGTTTGTGAAATAAAATTTAATTGTTTGTAGTATTATTTTAACATCACATCAGACCATAGAATTAATGAAAAATATTGCAAAAATTAGGAAAAATCATTTGTTTTGATAGCATAATGCATGGAATATAATTTTTACAAAGTTGCGAACAATAGTTAGTTAATAATAAAGTCTCTTTAACGATCATCACCATTAACAAAGTATAACATAGTTAAAATATATAAAGTGTATAAAAATAAATAAATATTACGTAAAATTGAATAGTAGAGAAATAATGAACACAATTTACTTTTTAGGTACTGACAACGGAAGGCAAACCAGCTTTAATTCACAAGACATCGGTGAACTGTAGCAACCAAGAGCAAAAGTTTCCATCGCCCTTATTTGTGTTTGGTGAGAAAGTTAGGACAAGAGCTATTAGTTGCAAACAAACTACTATGGTGGCTCCTCTTCATTTATTGCTTTTCGGTAGCAGGAAAGTTGAATGGGTATGTTTTCATTTTTTATTATATGAGAAAACATACTTTTATTAATGTATCAAATATATATGTAAATCATATTATCGTAAATGTTTTGTAGTATAATCTATCCAATTCAAACAGTAAAGTAATGAATTTAGCACTTTTTTCTCTTTATAAGCTTAACTTAACAATTTCCTAACCCAAATCATTCATGTAGGTTGATCATAGTTGGAATCATTAGTTTAGAATTATTATTGTTAAATCAATGCTCTGTAGGTATGTTCGAACTGTTGGAATTTTTCTATTATATGAGGACTTTCATTGTGTTACTATCCTTACATGACGTATTTTTTTTTAATGTTAATTATCAATATTTTGGATACTTTTCTTGTATAAATAAATATATAAAATAAAATAATTGAAATATATATTTCTTATAAAATAAACATTTTTGTGTACTTTTCATTTTTAATACGAACTTTTCTTTATCAGATTGATAACATGGTCCGTTTAGACAACTGGCTTAACTTCGAAATGTCACCAAAAACGGCCGCATTGGTAACAGCGTTAAGACCTGCCATAGAGTTGTTAGTAGAGAGAGCCGCTCGGGAACCAGATGCTGCCTTGCACTTTTCACCTGAGGAACAAAAAGTAAGTTACCTCTAAATCATATAAATATAATATATGTACTGATACTGTTATTTTAAAGTAAATTTATCGGAGATACAATCAGAGTATGAGGCTCAAGTAACCGACAGCAAAAGTTAGAGGGCGCCGTGGCACCTGTGCACTTATCCACAGACACTAAAGATGAAAAAGAAATCCCGCTGGAACGGTCAATTTTTGATGTGATATTCAAAAATGTTTAGAATTCCTAATGTGTGGGTAACACAAATTAAAATCGTACATATTACAAATAGCATGGTGTCGTCTCCTGTCAAAGATTTTCATTGTAATATGAAACTTTGAATAGTTATGGGTCTCTGTAAAGAACTCACTATAGACGGCGCCACGGTTTCGCTTAAACCGAAAATAAAAATCATCATATCAAAAATTTCGCTCTAGCGGGTACATCGTTCCATAGCTTAATTGGCTAGAGCGCCGACACGGTCAGTCGGAGACGCGGGTTCGAATCCCGCTAGAGCGGTCAATTTTTGATGTGATATTCAAAAATTGTCTACTGGACTTCGTTAGACTATGATTATAAAAAAAAAGTTTAATAACCAAAATTTTAATAAAGATAATGTGTGAAATAGTAGATATGTTAAAAAATAGCAGTCTATGTTATAGAATGGTTTTAGCCTTTGCAAATAAGGTTTTAATTATACCTTTTTTCAATAGCAAATTTTTCTAAATGTGTTGAATTCTTTTACAGGTTTTAAATTGTGTAAAAGCACTTTGCGTTATGGACGCTGGAGATTACAATATACAGCGCGATGTGCCAACATTTTCCTTTAGACCTGATGGGGCTAAGAGGGGTACCCGCGGTTGGGGTACTAATGGCCCAAAAAATGAAGGATATGGGTTTGGAAATAGTGGTTTTGGAAACAGAGGTGGATTTGGAAACAGAGGTGGTTTTGGTAACAGAGGTGCTTTCGGTAACAGAGGTGGTTTCGGAGGTAGAGGTGGTTTTGGAGGCAATTATAACGATTTTGGTAATAACGATGGAAATAACAGTTTTGGAATCCGAGGTGGCTTTAGTCAAGGTAGTTTTCGAGGAAATTATAACAGAGGCGGCGGTAATGATGGTTTCGGAAATAATAATTTTGGGAATAGAGGCGGTTTTCGAAATCGAGGATTTGGAAACCGTAGCAATCGGTGGTAATTCATTCCTGTGTTTTAGTTACTAAGTGACAAAGAAATAAATCTTTTCGTTTATTTAATTGTAGTTTTATTTACGATAATTTTATAACATTATAAGTAAATAAATGAATGACGTAAGAAACATACTCCAGAAAGGCAAGGTCGTCAATCAGCTGGGCTTTGAACTACTATTAAAATAAAATCTTTGTCCGGTGCGACCATAACTTCGCTCTTCATACTCCTTATGCGGAGAAAAGTTAAATCGTTCGAAGGATCCAAATCTCTGACTACAGCTTTCGCTTTGTCCACTAAAGCACTCATTAAGCCCGCATATTGTACTGATACATGATTATCTAAAGTTGTTTTGATTGGTATCCCTTCACCATTTACAACTATGACTCCTATGACACCTTTATGTAAAGACAATTTGCGCACAGTTTCTTCGGCTTCATTCGCCATTTTTTCGCTTTATTAATCAATTATTTTAGAAATTATTTAAAAACTTAAATATTCGTCTGTTCAATGGAATTTTCCGTTATTTGGTCTGCTGTGCATTACGATAATTGAAGAGCAAATTGACTTCTACATCGGTTTTTGATGGCTTGTCATTTGAAATTATGACAATATTTCAATTTTAGAATTGTTGTTCATACTTGAATGAGTCTCTGTGGATATTCGTATTATATATATATATATATATATATATATATAAGTAGAACTGTAACTTTCTTTCAATTGAAAAATATCAGTTCGGTTTTCTATACACACACGATCGTCTGTTCCTAAGGTAACCAACTTATTGCTTTTGTTGATAGGTAACAGACTGCTGTTACAGCTATTTTATTTTTTAATAAATACATATAAATAATACTTACAATATAAATACAAATACATATTTCGCACCGACACACAGACTTGAGTCGGGAGTCGAACACATAACACCCGTAGCATAACGGTAAACTGCGCCAACAGACTAGTAGACTAATTTATAGGTATGACACACTAGCACTGTCTAAAATTAGCACGTATTCTTTCTAGTAATTTAAGTTGACTAATACTTTTTGATTAATTGACTGTACTGAAGGCCTATCCCTATTAATGATTACATTGACTTAAAATAAGATTTGGAGGCTGTGTGTGTCTACGGCAGTAAGGAATATAGCCACCCCCCGCTCTTCCCATGGCTTTATTATATATATTAATTAATATTATAAACGCGAGTTTGTATGTATGGATGTGTGGATGTTTGTACCTCTTTCACACAAAATCTACCAAATGGATTTTAATGAAAGTTTACAATAATATAGCATAAACAGTAGAACACATAGGCTATTATTTTTAAAGATAGTGTATGAATTGTCCAAAATATAACGATAATTGTCAAGTAAGTCTGAAAAACTAGAGTATATACATATATAATGTATAATAAAAATGTTTATCTTAATTAGTTCTACAAAAAAGCCCGTAACAGCATATATCTTTTATGACTGACTATGTATCATTATCGCCAAAATAGTGAACCATAAATACATTAAAAATTGATAATATATTTCTAATGCACATTTGGTAGTAACAAATTGATTTTTATATTACAGAACCAATTTTGATGAATTTTGGCATAAAGATAGATATTGAGAATATAATAAGCTACTCGAAGTACTTACTAATTCTACGCAGATGAAGTCACGGGTACCAGTTATTATGTAACAAATAATAGATTGTTTCATAATTTTTAACAAAATTAAATAAAAATCATATCATTCAAAAAATTTTATTTGCCTTATATTGTCTACTACTGTTCATTGTAATTCCTTAAAACATAAAATACGTTTTTTAATAGTTTTTTTGCTTAAGATGTATCATTGTATGGGCCAGTTTCTCTGGCTGTGGATAAAACTTATTCCGAGGGTAAAATAAGCCATTAGAACCTGTTTCTCTTCAGTTAATAAACTATAACTGTTAGATTAATATTTGCGAATAGAAATGCCTAATAAAAATAAAAAAGAAATATATATATCAAAAACTTTTATCTGTTGGATACCATCATCCATCAAATACCGTTATCCATAAGTGGTGAAACAGGCCCTAACTGTCTAATAAATAATTTCTATTATGTTCCATATTCATCATATCATTGACCATTTTGCCTATTCATGGGCTTTTACGTCTAATCAAATTGATTTCTTAATTTTTTCCCAAGGTACATAATATCTTTTATGAAATCATTCAGATGAATTTTTTTTAGATTCAAATTGCAAATATAGAGGCATACGTCCACTCCTAAACTTTTCCCTTTTATGAACTTTGAGCTGATGCTTCATCATCTGTTTACGATAACCGAATGCTTTTCCACATATATTACAAACATGATCCTTAATACCAGTATGATCTACTTTGAAGTGTAAATCCAAGTCTCTTTTAGTGTAAAACCCTCGACCACAAGATTCACATTTAAAATCATGATCACCTTTATGTGTTAAAACATGTTTGTTAAGATTACTTTTGTTGACAAATCTAGCCGGACATTGGCTACATTGATATGGCTTTTCTCCAGTATGAGAACGCATATGCATTTTCAGTGACTCCTTAAATCTCCCTCTATACGGACATAGGGAACACTTAAATGGAAGGTTATAGAAATGAGTCATTCTATGTCTTGTAAACTGCCCTTGGACAATAAACTTCTTTCCACATATATCACACATGTACGGTGTATCAACTTTATGTAATGCTAAGTGTCTTCTAAAATATAATGTGGCATAGGAATTTTTACAAATTGGGCAAGTTTGTCTCATATTTTCATGTTCCTCTGATAGTCTATGTTCGCTGTATTCTTCAAAAGATTCGAAATTCAAATCACACTTTCGGCAATAATATTCACTCGACTGGTTATTCACATCGTTTTCTTCCAAGTCGTTAAATTCATCATTAATAATCAAGTCTTCGTTGTTTTCATGTGGTTGGCGTAGAATCTTGTCAGATTCTTGAGCAGTTTTCCTAAGTAATATTGCATTTTGGAGAAGCGTATTACAAGCCTGGCAAATAAATTTTGGATAGCTGTCGTCAGCGCAGATTTCAATTTCGGCGAACGTACACAAATCTTTTGAAATATCTTCTATTACTGCATTACCATATATAGGGATATCTCCTTCTCTCAAACAAACTCTACAAGTATTTGTAATATCGTCAAAGTATTTAATTTCCTTTTTAATTAAAGGGGTTTTGGACGGTTTGTCGAATTCCAAATTCCCATTGTTTCTCGATCTTCGTCTGCCATGTAATTTGTAATGCAACATTTTTAGCAACATTAGATGTCCTACCATTTTTATTTTATTAAAAAAAAAATCTATTTTAATTTATTAATCCTATTTTGAAATAGCTGCACTGCTGATTTATATTCAACTTTTTTGGCAGTGACAATTCAATAATAAATAAACTTAATTGTTGTTCGGAAATTTGTGACAGTAAAATTACAAAAGTAGTATACCTTATTAATGTTTTTATTCAAAATTAAAAAGTCAGTACATATTTCATAACGTTAAATATTAATCCCGATTGTTTATCTTCTATTTAAAATGTTGTGTTCATTGAGGTTACAAAATAGAGAATTAGACAAAAAATTAAATATTTAGTTCTTAAGTTGTGAATTGTAAACATGTATAATATTTTGTATTAATTAAATTAAATAATTTATACAACTGAATCAGTTATGAATTAGACATATTTGTACATGATTAATGTTAGATTTTGGTTTGATTAAAAAACAACTGTCAAGTTGACGCTGTCATTGTTAAATAATCAATTCCGAAATGGTACAAAACTTCAAATAAAGGTTACTTTTTAAAACAACAATTTAAAGACAAAAATATTTTAGTAGACTAAACAAAACGTTCTACGTCTTCAAACTCAATAAAATGAATGCAATAAGAGTAAGTTATAGACAGACTCATTTAATTTAACAAATTGCCAACGATTTGTTAATAGGTTAAATAATTGTTTTAATATTTACTTTTTAGGGATTATGGCGAACAACACCACTTGTGCGAAGTGTACTAAATAAAAACGCCTTAAATAGGCAATTCGCCACGGCTACAATAACGCCTATTAAGCCCATTGAAGAAGCACCAAATACTGTGGAATTAGATAAACTATACAAAAGAGTTGAATTAGAGATGAGAGGTATCGATCCTGCAGTGCTTCTGAGTTACTCCTGGTTTTGTATTGCAGCTGCATCGAATTTAGGCATTGAAGTTACTAAAAGGTATAACCAAACATAGTGTAGTATATAGTGAGGTAACAATGTTGACGCAGTGGTTACGCACATAGCTGATGTGTTAGTGGTCTATACAAATATTTGTCATAGGGTTTTAGTTGAGATTGTGTTGTTTTTACATGACCTATACAAGGCATACATTTGTGATTGTTTAACAGAAGCATTTTTTATTTATTTATTGTTATTGTACTCCTATTAGCCTTACTTTTATGTTGTCAAGATATATAAATATCTAAAAATAATTAAATTTCAATTTATTGTTACTCAACTTTAAAAAAAAACAAAAATGACTAGCCCATTGGCGCAGTTTGTAGTGGCCCTTCTTTCTGTTCTGCAGGGTGCGGGTTCCATTCCTGCCTGTTGTATTGGATGTAATATTTGTATTTATATATTAATATATGTATTATATCTATGTATTATTATCAAAAAAAAAAAAGTTATCACAGTCAGCTGTTACCTGTTTACACAAGCATTAAGTTGCGTACAATAGGAACAGATGCCCATGTGTGTGTTATATAACTTAAGAAAAAATAAATTTCTTCAAACAATATTATTATTAGTATTATGATGTTGGCATATCTTTAAAGCGAAAAATCCTAACTATACAGTTAGGATTTTTATGGCAGATTATTGATAAATTCAAAGTAGAATTTCATTTAATTTTCTAGTAACAATAATAGTTGGATCTACTAATATTATTAATGTCTATTACCATATATATAAATAATAAATAAATTTCTTATACACACATGGTCATCTGTTCCTAAGGTAAGCAACTTAATGCTTGTGTTATAGGTAACAACCAAATGTTATAGCTAGTTTTTTTTTGATAAATATACACAGAATTAATACATATATAAATAAATTCAAATATTAACCCCAGACTCAGGTGAAAATCGGACATCCAACCCGCGGAGCAGATAGCAGGCCTACTACAAACAGCCCCAATAGGCTAGTCTATATATATGTATGTATAAATTTCATTTTATTTTGTAGTTGGGCTTTGAGAAAAGCAGAGAAAGAGAGGCACACACTATTGAGATGTGTTCACATCTACAAAAAACACCGAGTGCAATATGAAATAAGGACATACTTCAGATTCATACATTTACAAAGGCTCACTGGGTCAACATGTGACACATATTTGGAGTATATTGAGAGAAATCTTCCGGAAGGATGTGCCCTTAAAGTTACTAAAGTAGAGTGCCAAAAAATGCTCGAACACCTAACACCACCTCCAGAATAAATAGATAATAAGTTTTGTAGTTTAAGAATATAGAATGAAATAGTAAACACAGTTTTATTTCCCCTAGTTATGAACAATATAATTAAGTTTATAGAGTATATAAACCTCTTTTTAATTGGACGTTACATGTACGTAGATTGCTATTTACCTAATATAAATAACTAAAGCTTATACATAAAAAAGCGGCTCAATTACAAACTCAATCAACAAGAAAATTTTAACAGTTTAACTAGAAATATTTTGTTTATCATAACATTATAGCCTAAAAACCACACTATATATGCTTTCTATAATACTTTTAAACAACTATCTAAAAAAATAGATAATTAATTGTCTTTACTGTAAAGTACTCTCCTCAGGATATTAATGTAAATCTTCGATTGTTAATAAAATGATTACAATCTGGCAATCAATTTGGCAATTAGTATTTCTTTGGCAAGGAGGTACTTTTAAACCTGTTCTATTCATACTGTTGGTTTTTACACACTGTCAAAATGAATAGAATGGCAAAAGTAAGTTCCAATGCGTGGAACATTAACATCACAGCGCACCATATGTATTCAAGTCTCAGTATGTATGTTTGGTATATGAGAAAATAACATACACCAACTGCACAAGGAATTGTTAACAGTACTGAGAAAAACACAGGAACTTCTGAAAATAAAAAGAAAACAGACTTTTAAATTATATTTTTTATTTAAAATATAAATAAAATGGCCTTTCATTTTAATCAATTATAACTCACTTTTACTGGCTAAATTCCCGCGTCTTCCTAGAAAAATACGTATCACTTCGACAAAGCAGAGCGCGCAAAATATTCCAGCCTCGGTCCATAGGGCATTTTCTGGATATGATACATTTATCGCTTTTAATATTCCCATAGCGATTTCACATACGAAAAACATTCCCAAATAGAAGGAATTCAGATAAAGTAGAATCTCGTATGCTAAGCTAGAATTCACGTTTGTCATTTTGGACATTGTTTATTAATTTTTATTACTTGTTTACGGTTTTAAAATTTCAATACATTGGTTTGACGTTTTGGCAGGATAGCGGAAGTAAATATTATGTAGCCGGGGAGGATCGATGGCGCCATACCGCGAACCGCAATAAGGGTCAACTGACTTTCTAAGTTAATGCGTAAGTAAATCCTAGTATTGATTCAATAAAATATGTATTTAACGTTATCATTTACATTATAATTCCTAAAATTTTAAGTACATATATTATATTAGAAACTTAATACTGGATTTCCAAATTCTAATCTAATCGAAAGTTGAAGATTTACGGATAAATATTTTCAGCTGTTGTAACACAATTGTATACGCGGAAACATTTAAGTTTACGTTTATTAACGATTTACTTCAGTGTCATCGGTTAATCTTTCTTATCAATTGTATTTATTAATTGATTCAATTATAAATATTTAAAAATCTTTCAATAGTGTCTAGTCGCGACACAAAAAATAAAATAGCTTGTTAATCGGAGTTTTAGTTTCTTTTTAATTTCCTACAAATTGGCTGAGACCACTTTGTAGATTACCTACTTTTTATACCTCATAATGAAACAAAATTTACAATTTATCTTTCACGACTGAGTATTGCTCACTAACGAAAAAAACTGAATTCATATCTACAAGTAATCTACCTATATACTCGTATTACTTAATACGTGAAGCAAAAACTTTGTACCCCTTTTTACGAAAATTGCGCGGACGAAGGAGTATGAAATTTCGTACATTTATAGTTTACTAGCGACCCGCCCCGGCTTCGCATGGGTGCAATGCTGATACTAAATATACTACAGAATGGCTTTATTTATAGTACGAAGCTAGCTTATAGCATGGTTATTAACATAAAAACAACATTCAAATATGCGTCGTTAGATTACACGTTGTTACAGAATGCGTTGAAGAAATAAAGGTTCACTGCTCATTCCTCGTAGGCGATAGCGTGATAATTTGCAGCCTATATGTTGACCCGACTTCTTAAAAATATTCGTGCCAAATTTGAAGTAAATCCATGCAGTACTTTTTTTGTTTATCCCGGACATACGTACAAACAAACAGACA
The DNA here is from genome assembly GCF_905220565.1 of Melitaea cinxia. Taxonomy (NCBI): domain Eukaryota; kingdom Metazoa; phylum Arthropoda; class Insecta; order Lepidoptera; family Nymphalidae; genus Melitaea; species Melitaea cinxia. The sequence goes on from NC_059416.1 coordinate 5,130,543, forward strand.
AACAGACAAAAATTCTAAAAACTATATTTTTGGCTTCGAAATGGATTGTAGATTATACCCCAAAGTATTCTTTTAAAAAAATATTCAATGTACAGTTTTGACTTTCCTACCATTTTATTATACATATGTATAGATATAGAGAAGGACTGCAGAATGCTAATATTTTTTTAAAATTATGCATAAAAATATCTTAAATCAATAAAAAAAAAACACATTCCACACATTACTTACCATGTATTTGACACCTATAGTTATATCATATACATTTTTGTTGATTGTCAAAGTCAAACAGATTTTTTTTAAATGTTCTTTATTTTCATTCTTTTTTGTTTTTCTTTTAATTTAAAATTTTAATTATCGTTGAATTTCGGCTACTAGGCGACCACTAGTAAAATAAAATACGTATTTATTACGGATAACAATCGTTCTGGTATAACGGTTCACGTGCTGTGTAGGCGCCTAATACTGGCGGTTTGCGGGTTTGATTTCTGCTCAAGATGGATATTTGTATCTGTAAAAATATTTGATTCAGATTTGGAAGTCTGTTTTAATGGGTTTCCCCATCGTGCCTTACGTACGTTATGCTGTCGGTCCCGGTTGATATCGTAGACTTCTGATAGTAATCGTTTGGTACTCATAGTAGAGAATATATTTGTTAACCCGCAGTGGAGCTACCGCTATGGCAATAAGGCCAAAACGAAGGTGCGCACTATGTCGTCCATACTGGCAAATGGTTCTTGTGAGGGCGTTAAGATAAGCCGACTAACGGTGGATGAAGCCCTTATGAATCATTTCGGAGTCATAGACATCATGACTGCCCGGCTATCGGCAGCAGAGGAGGTGGTCCTCATCGGAGACATAAACCAGCTGCCGTATATCGGCAGGGAAAACCTGTTCGAGATGCGGTACAGCAGACCTTACTTGTCAGTAGGTATCTCGTGCGAGTTGTGCTGCACGCATCGAAACCCAGAAGACGTTGCTTTCGGTATCAGTGAGGTGTACGACAGGATCAACAGCTCGAGCCCGATCACCCACTCCCTGCGCATGGAAGGATTCACCGGCTCACGAATACCAGCAGAACAGGACCAGACCCTGTACCTGACTTACACGCAAGAGGAGAAGAAGGCGTTGATAATACGGAGCCGGGGAGGGTTCGAGAATCTTGACCATTCATGAGGCACAGGGACAGACGAGTGAAAACGTCATTGTTATCCAGACGAGGGCCGAGAGGCTCCGAATCGTGGTAGACTAGACACACTAACATCTGTGTCTATTACACCAACGACAAGGACGACACAATCGGCTACTTGGTCAGAAGGCAAAAAGGGTGGAGGCAAACCGTAGGCAAATCCTCGAGCACAGCCTCAAAATGGCGATCCATAATAGGGATCCGAACGTTATTGAGGATGTGCTCGCGAACCTGGCAGTGGGCGCTGATTTAGAAAAATGAGTGTGGCCGTCGATAATGCCGTAAATTAACATTATAGAGCATATGTGATAAATATTAATGAAACTTATAAAGCGTGTAGTGAAAAATAGTCACGATCAGTTCATCAGGACAGATCCTGATCTGTCTCACCATCGAAATTCGAGAAAATAAGCTTTAGTTCGTAATTTGATAAAACATGCAGTGTTAAAAAAAACGTAGTGGAGCAGTGTGGCGGATTAAGCTCCGATCCTTCCGGATGTTACAGCTGAATTATAATCATGAGAATTATAATTTGTTAGGGAACTTCAAAAACTACTCGTCAGATCTTGATCAATCACTGATGATGACCATGACACACCATCGGACCGTGGAACCACATAACACTGACTTTCGAATAAAATAAGAATTACCAAAATCTATTTATAATTAGCGGAATACTCGCGTAATAAACATATTAAAAAAAAAAAAAACAATCTAGTTATGAACACATTTTGAAGTCGATTAAATCGAGTAATACATAAGTAGGTATAAGTAGACTGCTTATTGGTATGCCGTTTATGGCTATAGGTAGCTTAAAATTTTTCTAAAAATAAAATAGGTACTCTACTACTGCACTTTACATATGTAAATGCAGTTATGCATCTACATTTTCTTTTCATAACTACGAAACAATGCAATTATATATATATTTTTATATATATATTTTTATGTAAACATTATTATAGGTAGCTTAGAATATAATTTAAATGAAATGTATGCAGCACTGTAAATGCATCTATTGCATAACTGTAATGTTGCACCGCATAGGTAGATATAGCTTGGAATAGTGGAATAGTTGCTTGACAGGAAGCGCCCGCGGAAGCAAATGCCGAATATACAGGGCCTCACTATATGCACCTCAATTTATTTACTTATACTTTATTTCTCATAATAGGTTTTATTATTATAATTGTTGCTTTTGAATTAGATTATTATGAAAATGAGTATTTGTAATGTCGTGTTGCTATGTGTAACACCATAAGCAAAAAAGAAGAAAAATTACTAAAAATTAAATTCTTACTAAGATATTACAAGTGGAAGAAACAGAAATCAATCGATCCACTTATTCTTAAAAAATTTTGCTTATAATATTTATGTAAATTTTCAAATCTTAACAATTTTTTATATGTCAAGTTAAATGATATGATACAGCCAATATATTATGTACTTATGTTACTACTGTGATAGAAATGTTTTTAAAAATTTCTATGCTCTATGTTGACTTATGAAAGTAAAAAGTATTTTTGCCTGAATGCACTAATCTTACAAAATTTGGTACATAGACATGCAGTATTTGTTCGGCAAATAAGTAATATTGTAGGCTAAATTAATAGTATTTAACTAGGGTTCTGGGCCGTGAATGAATATCATAAACGTAGATGTTATAACAATTAATAAATGTAATTTATACATATAAAGTGCTTATATAAGCAACAGATTTTTGATTATTACCTATATTGATAAAAGTAATAAATATCAATATTTATATAATAATTCTTGTATTGTTTTGTGCGTGCAGTATCTATAACTCCTAGAAAATACGAAAGTTAACACTCCTGTTCAGTGAGAGTTGAGGAAAACATACGATGTAATACACCGCACGCGATCATTGCACTTTCCTAACTTGCAGGAATAAGACGTATTTTCCTCTTTAAGAAATAGTCCAAATGTGTCTTTAATTTGTTAAAAATAATATCGAAATTTAAGCATCAAAAATGAGGACGACCCCAAAATTGACGTTTTCGAAATTAGACGAGGAGACCGGGAGTAAATTGGACCAAATGTTTGAAAAGAAGGATTGTATGGTTGAAATAAACCCTGGACACGTAGTCCTACCAGCTGATTATATGACCATCGGTCAGGAAATTCTGGATATGGAGGTTTTGGAAAGCGATGTTTGGATGCTGTCTTATCCAAGAACTGGTAAGTATGATAGGCTATATAAATAAAAATGAATGTTGTTAAGCGCATAACTCGAGAATGGCTCGACCAATTCGGCTAATTTTTTTTAATGTTCTTTAAAGCCCACGGAAGGTTTATATACAAAAAAAAATACTATTATCTTTTGACAGAACGAAGTCTATCCGGGCAGTTAGTAAATTAATAGATAATTATTAATATTTTAATGTTTTGTAGATAAATAATTCTATAAAATTTGTTAGATAAATCTGTTTTTGGATTTTAAAAACAGTTCGTTAAAATATTCATCGCAAAAGTTTTTATTTATTTAATCAATAGAAATGAGTTGATTTTTTTCTACTTGCTCAAATATTTTGGAGGAAAAAATTTAAGCCCGATATTTATTTTTAAATATTTGTTTTTATTTATTATTTATTGTATATTTATTATATAAAATATTCGTTTTTAAATATTATTTATTATTGCCCGATATTTGTTTTTAAATTTTACTGTTTTGTATATTATTTTAGGCTTTTTGTTATTGATTTTATTTTCTATAAAATCTAATATTTTAAATATTTAAAAGTAGTTGAAATTTATTTTTGTAGGGTCGACATGGGCTCAAGAAATGGTGTGGTTGATCGGTCACGATTTAGACTACGAAGGAGCTAAATCTCTTCAGCAAGTTAGTTACATAGCTTTTTTATTAACTTTTATATTTTAAATGTTGGCAAAAATACGTACTAAATACCCAATATTTACAAATGGCTTATAATTTCGTTATATATTTAATTAAAAAAGTTGTATTTATCTTATCTAATATTAAATTACTATAATTTCTAAACCATATTTTATACAGTTTGCAATTAAGGAATTTTAGAACAAACTTTTTTGACAATATTATTTTTTTAAATTTTTTTGCAGTACTTTGAAATGAAAACTTTTTATGTGAATAATGTATAACAATATGTCCGAAAATATACTAGATATATATTTTAAAATAGATATTATTCTATGACTATATTATGTTTATAAAATGTAGATATAGTTCAACGTTTTGAATTGCTGTTTTCGTTTTCTATTTTGGACATTCACAATGTTAATTTTCTAAGTCTTATATGTAAGTATCATGTGTCTAAGTTAACAATTACATTTTTCCTAGATCCGATGTCCTCTAGTGGAATTATCGTGTATAATGGTGGACGGTCACGCCGAGTGGCACGATGAATCCGTAAAGGGTTCATCTGTGGATCTCGTGAAGTACCGCTTACCACACCCGCGCTACATACGTAGTCATCTACCCTTTGATCTGTTGCCCATCGATATATTGAACGAGGATGGTTCTGTTAAGCCGAAGGTGAGTCCTACTAATAATATAAATGCCAAAGTTTATAAGAAGAATGATGAATGTATCTTTGTTAATCTTTCACGCAAATGCAATATGGAGATCCAGAATTCCAGAATAACGGATAGGCTACTTTTACTTTTTACTTTACTTTTACTTTTTACTTTACTTTTACCACTTATCCTGCTATTCTAACGGGTTTGGAAATAACGCCAGTGAAACTAAAAGGTGCAGCTGTAGCTTTATATATTTATTTATAACTTATTTTGAAATTCATAATCAAAACCTCCAAAGACGAATAACGAGCTTTTAAACATACCTATTGTCATATTACGAAGTATCTACTTATTTGCGTTAGTTATGAATTTTAAAGTAACGCCAGCTTCGTTATTTATGTAAAATTAACAAAAAAATATCTGTTATACATTTTTATGTGGTACAAAGAACTAACTTTAGAATCACTTTCACCAACCTTATATCGCATGTTATTTTAATAATCCAGCGTCATTCTATAAATTAAAATGCACTGCTAAAATTAATAAAATATTTAGTAAATATTCGTACTGTAAATATTAATTTATTTTCCCTGAATGTATCATTTTTTTCTATATTTTCTTTTATATAATCCTTATCAATGAAGTGCAGTCGTTCGTAACATATGCGCGAACATAAATATATTTCACTTTTATATAGATTTTAGAAGCACCAATTGGTCTTGGTAAAATAAAACAAGCAACCTATGAAATTCTGCACGCTGCTATTGTCACTCTATGCGTTCAATTAGTGATGACATTTTTAGTATCCATATTAATTTATAGCTATCAAATTTATCTTAAGCCAAAGGTTTTTTTCTCGCAGATGATATATACATCCCGTAACCCAAAAGATATGGTGGTCTCCTACTACCATTACTGCACTCTGGTTCACGGCTTAAAGGGTACTTTTGAAGAATTTTGCGATCTATTTATGAGGGACAAAGCGCCGTTTGGACCTGTGTGGAATCATATACTTGGTATGACATTTATATTTTCATTCTTTCCTATTTTAAGTGCCAATTTAACTGTGTTCTTGGCTCAGGGACAGATATTTTGCTCTGAAAACTAATGCCAACAGTTAGCTTAAAATCCTTTACTTGGTGTTTTGATTGTTTCTTCTTAATAAAAAGAAAGAATTCATCTAAGGTACTATTTATGCAAGACATTATAACGAAATGCAAGAAAGCTAAAAGTATTTTATACTCATTAACATAATGTTAACAAAGACTCAAATCAAAATTTTCACAGGTTTTTGGAACCGCCGCAACGATCCAAATGTCCTCTTCATCAAATTTGAAGAAATGAAACGTGATCTACCAAACGTCGTCAGGAGAACTGCAAAGTTCTTGAACAAAACCCTATCTGATGAAGAGGTTTACAAGCTATGCGATCACCTATCCTTTCAGAATATGAAGACTAATCGTGCAGTAAACTTAGAGGCAATTCTAGAAAAGTCTTTTGGAAAGAACTACTTAGAACAAACCTCACTGAGGTTTATTAGAAAAGGGGAAATTGGAGATTGGAAAAATTATATGTCGGACGATCTCTCGAGAAGATTCGATGATTGGGCCGAGAAAAATCTGAAGGGAACCGAATTGAGCTTTGAATAATTTTTTGTCTTTTTTTTCCTATACTTAACAGTTATACATTTTTGAATTATAAATTGATTATTGTTGTATGTTTTGCATTAAGGATGTAGTTTTCATACATTTAAATGTATTTTTACACAATTCATTATCAATGAAAGAAAAAAACTTTTTAGCGTAGATTTTAAATATTTATTAAAAAAAAAAGATTTTTATTAGTATAATGTGTTCGATAAGTCGAATTTTGAAAAAAGAACTTGACATATTTTCTTTTTTTTATATTACTTGGTTAATAAAGATTAAAAATAAGTATGCTATATTTTTTATTTTCCCAATAGTGACAACGTCTTTTACGAGTTAAAACGATTACAAACACATATGCGTCAAACTCACTCGTACTGTTGTCCGCAGTTTTTCTCACAGAAGTTTATCATATTGTACCTGAATCATAAATATTTCTATTTTTTTTTCTAAGAGGTTAATTACGTCTCAACTTTAGAATTTTACATTCATTCAATTGTTTCAAATATTATATTCTACTTTTCAAAATAGCTAAATTTCGACGCGAAACTTCATTCCATTTCTTCTCCACTCTTTTTTTTTTTAAATAAATTATAATTATATGGGTAGTATATAAATAATCGGTAATACGGTCGGTCTTAAAGTGTACTGACAGAAATCGTAAATTTTCGTCTATCCGTAATTACTTTGCATTATCTTAAACAAATATGTGAATTTTTACTTATCTATACTAAAAACAAAAAATAACTGTAAAAATAAATTATTGATAAAAGAACTTAAACAGTAACATAAAGTTATATTTGTGTTCATACACTTGTCATTTCGAAGGTAGGGTATATTTATAATGTAAGGTATATTAGATTTTTAAAGTCATCAAAATCTTTACAATTTCGGGCTCTATCAGTATAAAAATTTAAAATAATTTTAAGATAATCAACTTCGACGAATATTAGAAGATTCTTGTGTGTTGTTGTTTTAGGTATTATGTATGTGATAGCAATCACGAAGACAGTCTTTGATACAAGAGGTGCTTAGTATCTTAACCAATTAGTAAAATGTGAAATAGTCTACACTACACATACATTTCAATTCAACGCAATAAGAAGACAACATGTAATTATAAATATATAAATATCTACAACACACACACACAGACAGCTGTAACAGCCGACTGGTATAGCTAATTTTATTTTTCGATATACATACGTATAAATACCACATATGTAAAGAAATACATATTATACCCAGACTCGGGGTGAGAATCGAACCTACAGCGCCCGGAGCAGAAAGCAGGGTCACTACAAACTGCGCCAAAAGGCTAGTAAAAATTATATATTACTAGCTGACTTGGCAAACGTTGTCTTGCCACTAAACGCTATTTAAAAATAGGGTTTGGTGGTAAAGGGTGAAAATTTAGGGTTGTATGTATTTTTCAACGCCAAATCATAATAAAATAAAAAATAAATAATGAATCTAAAATTTAAAAAAAAATTAATTAATTATTATTAAAAATTATTTAAATTATTGTGGTAGACTACCCTTAACATTTAGGGGGATGAAAAATAGATGTTGTTCGATTCTCAGACCTACCCAATATGCATACAAAATTTCATGACAATCGGTCAAGCGTTTCGGAGGAGTTTAACTACAAACACCGCGACACGAGAATTTTATATATACGATAAAACACTAATTAAATGTTATAATACATTATTAGCTGCAACGGTATTGTAATAATTTGATTTATAAATCTAGTATTCTCTATACTTTAAGCCATTCTAAATTTATTTTTAAGCTATGTGGCTTAGGCATTAAGGAATATAGCCACCCCCTCTCTTCCCGTGGGTGTCGTAAGAGGCGACTAAGGGATAATACAGTTCCACTACCACTTTGGAACTTACAAAGCCAACCGATGGCGGGATAACCATTCAACTGGTGGCTTTGAAATACTCAGGCCAAAGACGGGCAGCAGCGTCTTGGTGCGACAACGTCAGCCCTGCGGTCACCAACCCGCCTGCCCAGCGTGATGACTATGGGCAACACATATGAGTTCACGCCTTTTTTGGCGCGAACTTGTAAAGGCCTATGTCCAGCAGTGGACTGCAAAAGGCTGAAATGATGATGATGAAATGATGACATTTATATCATTACAGCCTAAACGGAGATGACATTTATATATGAAATTTTTATTTTATTTGTAAATGTAAATTTATTGATATTGAATTTGGAAGTATTTTTTGTACCTACTTGTTCCATATTACCCAAATTTAATAAATGAATATTTAGTGACTTAAATGTTACACTTAAATATATTTTTTAATAATATTCAGGAATTTGTATTATCCATTCTTTAAAAGGATATATATTGCTCTTACCGTCATTTACAGTTGAGACAGTTTGAATTTGTTTTTGTTTATTTGTAATTATAGGGTTAAAAAAAATTAAAAACGAGAAAAGAGAGAAAACCTGAGTCAAACAAACATTTTGTTTTAATCTCCAAATTTTTTTATTGAAAAAAAAAAAACGAATTATAAAATTCAGAATTGTTTAACAGTGGCTTTATAATAACTATTATACAGATTTTTACGATCAGGTTCATTTTACACTTGGAAAATTATTCACATTACATAAGCAATAAAATGCCATAAATAGTATAATTTTTTTTAATAGTACTTTTTTAAGTATATAAATATATTTTAAATATGGATTCAATAAGATATCTAACTACAGTATTTTATTGGTAAATTATAAAAGTACTGCACAATTTAGCAAAAACTTCACAAGTATAAATTAAACCTTTAATAATGTTTATCTTCATTTACGTATAAAAGAGATTGCGCCATCTTATCTTTTCAAAATACTCATCAAGATTTTTTAGATATATTTTTTACAGTAAAATTAACTAACAGAGATAATCTAACACAATAAATGTTATAACCACACATACACATTCGGATTATTTTGTCACGTAGATGCGTGTTTCAAATTATACATGCTTGCGTGAACGCAAGTATATAAGAAATAAAAATAATTTTTAGGTAATAAAAACATTTTCTTTAAGCAGCGCAATCTGTTTTGTACATTTTTATTATATATATCAATAAATAAAATTAAGTACAACATGTAATCTCAAAACGACTAGATTCGTAATTGACTCACAACATTCAGAGTTGTGGTAAACGGTGACTTGTGAATTAAATAACGTTACAACTAACATTTAATACTTACTAGAATTAAAGTATACTCAATATTACACATATTTTTTTACACTTATCTACTATAGTACATATCTAAGTAAAAACAAATAATCTCTTCTTTATCGGAATAGTTTAAAATTATACTTAGGTATATTGACGGATGTAATTGTATAATTTGATGCATATAAAGCGAATGTTTTGGATGTATTTCGAGATGTCATCCAGAATGCTGTTTTTATTTAAAATTAAACTTCAAATGAGAGCATAAGGGTGTTTGGTATTGAAATATAGATATAGGAAATGTTGGCTTTGGCCCTCGGCTGGTTTAAAATAGCAGTACTAACAAATTGCTAAGTGAAAGAAGACCTAGGCTCTATAGTTACATCATTTAGAAATCAGTGGCGTCAATTGTAATATCATCATAAAATATATCAATAAAATCCTGTGTCAATTTAATTGTCATCACTGATCAGTATCCTGAAATATTTCCGTATTGAGTGACTTCCTACTAAAAACAATATTTTTAAAAAGAATTAAAATACTGGACTGATATTTGGAATAATATCACTGTAAAATGGTAACTCATTTTAGTTAATTTTATTCTAATTAAATTAACCATAACGACGAATGTCTTTGATAAAAGACATTAGAAAACTAGTTCGACCAGTTTTTTAGAGACTTTGGCATGATATCGGGACAAAAACGTTTAATTTTCTATGATAAACATTTGTTGTGTAAATGTAGTAACTAAACCTATGTACCTACGTACTTTTTAATTTTTGTTTATGTTATTTGCATAAAGTGGAAGCTCCGTATAATTTTCCTTATGAATTGAACTTTTAAGTAGCAGTAAATGTCATTTATGAGATTTATTAATCCCGGTTTGTCTAAAATCTAAATGTAAGATTTTCTCCTTACCCTGAATGGTAAAATTAAATAAATATATTTTTTATTTTTTATATGATATTTCTAATAGAATTTATACATAAAAACATCACGCAGAAAACACACACACAACAAAGAAAGCCTTTGACCAGACCCTGATTAACTTAGGGGTAGTGAGCCAAACCAACTTCGACTTGGGTTCAGTACATTGAAATACTTACTTCAGTGGTTAGTTTAAAAATAAACTGATTTGCATAAACGCATTTTTTTACGATTTTTAGCAATTTTTGGCGGATTTTTGAAATTTACTAAAAATTAGGGGGTGTAGGGACCAAACGGACCTTAAATTCGGATTTAGCGCATCGAAATACACACCTACCTGGCCAGTGTTATTATTACTTTAAAGTGGTGAATAATATCTATTTTTACTTATTTATTATCTTTTTTACACTGTTTGACAGTACTGAGTTAATTTTTTTTATAGAAATTTCTATTGTCAATTTCTAAAGCTCTTTTTAAATATATTTGTGACAGAAGTATTTTTATACCTAGCGCTCGTATTATCTAAAATATTAAAAACAAAACAAAATCTACGTTTAAAAATGTTTATCACAATATTTAGAAAAATAGCCCTCATATAGCCATTAGTTTCTGCCGCAGAAGGGTAATGTATGGCATGTGAAAGAGAGTAAGTATTGTTCGGAAATCGTTATAAGAAAATTATCAATTATACGTTATTACAATTGCTCCATACATACATATTTTTGAACAGTATAGACGTATTAACAGCATTTTCAACATTAATTTTGACGAGAAAGATTGCACAACTTTAACAGCTATCGATCTATTATTAGGTGCGTAATAGCATGCCATAACATAAGTTACCTAATGCTAGCTTTAAATGTTGATAAATCAGTACAAGAATGCTTTTATGCTGTTATATTTCAGAACAAATGAGAAACATGCTTTATATACAAAACACAAAATTACAAAACAGAACAGCAACAGTATCTAAGCAAATAGGGATAGGTTTTGGTAGTAAAATGTATCTTTGTCAGTTAATTTCTTATATCTGCGTCCGAACTTGTCCTATTCACACTCCTTTAGCTTCCTTTAAATATCACGTTCCTATATAAGCTCTTAAACTTTCACATTTACTACACTTTAATTTAAAGAGGACCTAATGCGATTATTATTTTGAGATTCTCTATGGCCACAGAGCTTGGTCAGTCCCGTTTAAATGAATTTACACCTCAAATCATGATCGTTACCTTTTCCATTCTTTCAATTTATATCGAACCATAATTGAGAAACTACGTCGATTAACTCTAATCTTTTTCATTTTATCTACGAGTACCTAGCCTATAGTTTTATCAGAGCCTTTCTCTTACCTAGCCATGTGAGCATGAGCGCATCCGTAATACCTTGCACACACGTAAATACCTTGAACTTTTACTGTAACATATATTTTGGAATTTTTTCATCTTATGAAGTAACTGCTCTTAGTTCATGTATAATATTTTAAAGTATACCTTTCTACTATGATAATGATGTAACACATTGAGTTTTGTACAATAGCAAAATATTATACTTATGACTTAACTACTTAAAGTTCTAATACAACATCAAATTCTAGATAAAAAACCTTTTAGGCCGAAACGCACATTTATAATTATGTAAAAATATATAGAACTGTGTCTGTATAAATGTTGGAACAATATCATGTTTACATTAATTATTATAGACTTATAAATATAAAGTAAAGATTATTTTTTTCGTCTTAGCGAATAAAAGTAATTGTCAAAATCTTGTCTCACAAATTTTATTTTATATAATATATTTTAAGATTTTAATACGTGTGATGGTGTCAAAATATACGTGGCATTTCTACTGTGTCTTTATGATATTAAATTAAATAATATAAATAAAGTTATATTAAGTGACAGCTAGAGTTAGTCTTATGTCGTACGTGAGGGTTTCCGAACGCTCCACAACACTGATGATGATTGACGTTCTTCGAATGATGATGACCGTGTGGTTGGACGTTTCCAGACGGTATTTGCTTCTCTTTTAGGGAATCTTTATTTGATTGTTTGTGAACTGTACACGTTTTGTGGTGTCCTGGTGCTATTCTCGCCCGGAATCTCCCGACTCTGCCCTGTTTGGGAGGTTCGACGTTTTCCGATATCGTGCAAATATGTGTGTCTGTTTGTGCGTCTTGATATTCTGTATCGGTTTCTGTAAAAAAAGAATTAAATAAAATACATACATACGATTTTATATTTAAATTAACGCATATCGAAATATGATTCAACGAAAAAGGAACTTAAAAGGTTATTTAGAAGTCATTACGAAGTGTTTTTGGTCTGCTAAGAACATGCTAAATGTTGAAGTGGTGCGTTTGGAGTACAAATAAAAATACATGCTCTAGAATATTCATATATTCATTCATACAATCGTGCTCTAATGTAAAACTGCGTGACACATCAATGCATGAAATGATGAAATAGATAATAAAATGGACCACGTGCTAAAAGTAAAATATTCTTCAATTTCCAAAATTCTAATAATGTATCTATTTGGAGTTGCTAATATTTTCATCGCATGTATATACACATGCAAAATTGCTTGGGTGTTCGAAAATGAAAGTACCAATCAATAAACGATTTTTACCTCATCTAAAGTGATAACATTTTACCGAAGATTATATTTATCAAAAAAATAGCGTAACATGATGATTATTTTTTTTTTATCACCACAAATGCTAAATATTGGATGCAGCAAGTAATCAAAGTAAATATTATAATTCAACGTAATGCTACAACTTGCAGAGACAGTAAATGGGTGAATTTTTACGTGGAAATATTAATTGGTCATGTCACTAAGCACATACAGTGTAGCTGCACACATCGAAAGCTGAAAACAGTGCAAAACAACAAGTGTCAGGTCGGGCCCGCTGTACCGATGTCGTCGGCGCGCGGCGAGGGCGAGGCGCTGCGAGCGCGCGCCGCTGCGGGCGCCGAGTGCGCGAGGGACTGCTGGCGAGGTTCGTTACTTTAGAAGATTGAGTACTGAACTGAGGTAGGGCACAGCTGAAAATATCCTGCTCAAAATCTGGAGCTGCCCGACAAGGGAAGTACCTCGATCTTGCAGAAGATCACCGCTATGTAATACTGGATTCAAGTAATGCTATTTTCTGAAAGGTTGAGATACTACCCCAGTCGGGCTGCTCTAAAATGTGCACAAGATATTTCCTGCTTTACGTAGGGCACTTATTGGTTCATGGACAATCTCAGATAATTACGCTTACTTATGTAAGATATCAATTAAGTTAGCGTCGTTGGTGGACTCACGTCTGCATAAGGGACACTAAGTTAGAATAATTGGTTTATTTAATGTAAGTTACAGTAGTGTAGGAACCAAGTAACGATTACTAACTAAAATAAAAATTAGAATAATGAAAGCACGGGCATTATAAGCCTGTGGATGTATCTTTATATATATTATATAAATTACGCTAAGTTAGACCGTGTTAGACCGAAAATTCATAGCAGACGCGTAGAGTCAAAACCAACATTTAGGAGGTTAGTAAAAGCACACTTCTTTCCTCCTTAAACTATCCTTAAACTATCCTTAAACTGCTTCATCCTATTTAATTTAATCATAAATTTAAACAAAATTATAAAACCCGTCATATATTTCGAATATAATATAATCGAATAGAATAGAATAGAACAGAACAGAATAGAATAGAATAAAATAGAACAGAACAGAATAGAATAGAACAGAATAGAACAGAACAGAACAGAATAGAATAGAACAGAAACAGAATAGAACAGAAACAGAATAGAACAGAACAAAATAGAATAGAACAGAATAGAATAGAACAGCATAGAACAGAACAGAATAGATCAGAATAGAATAGAACAGAACAGAATAGAACAGAAAAGAATAGAACAGAATAGAACAGAATAGAATAGAACAGAACAGAATAGAATAGAACAGAACAGAATAGAACAGAACAGAATAGAACAGAATAGAACAGATCAGAATAGAACAGAACAGAATAGAACAGAACAGAATAGAATAGAATAGAAAAGAAAAGAATAGAATATAATAGAATAGAACAGAATAGAACAGAACATAACAGAACAGAAAAGAACAGAACAGAACAGAATAGAACCGAATAGAATAGAACAGAAACAGAATAGAACAGAACAAAATAGAATAGAACAGAACAGAATAGAACAGAACAGATCAGAATAGAACAGAACAGACAGAATAGAACAGAACAGAAACAGAATAGAATAGAACAGAATAGAATAGGATAGAACAAAACAGAACAAAAAAGAATAGAACAGAACAGAACAGAATAGAATAGAACAGAACAGAACAGAATAGAATAGAATAGAACAGAACAGAATAGAACAAAAACAGAATAGAACAAAAACAGAATAGAACAGAACAAAATAGAATAGAACAGAATAGAACATAACAAAATAGAATAGAACAGAACAGAAACAGAATAGAACAGAATAGAACAGAACAGAAAAGAATAGAATAGAACAGAACAGAATAGAATGGAATAGAACAGAAACAGAATAGAACAGAACAAAATAGAATAGAACGGAATGGAACGAAATGGAACAGAACGGAACAGAACAGAACAGAATTGAATAGAATAGAGAAGGAAATAGAATAGAATAGAATAGAATAGAATCATAGAATAGAATAGAATCAATTACGAAATCGAATAGAAAATCGCATGGGAAATCGATTATAAAATCGATTATAATTCTACAAAAAAATCGATCAGAAAGTTGATTATCGGTAAGAAAATCTATTTGTAAATTGATTACAAAATCGAATAGAAAATCAATTACAAAATCGATTATAAAAGTGGCTAATTTTAAAAAAGGCTTAGTGGTGACGGCAGCAAAGATATAGCCACCTCATCTGTTCCCGTGGGTGTCGTAAGAGGTGACTAAGGGATAACACGGTTCAGCCACCACCTTGGAACTTAAAAAGCCGACCGATGGCGGGATAGCCATCCAACTGCTGGCTTAGAAATACTCGGCCCAAGACGGGCCGCAGCATTTTCGGTGGTTTCTAGACCTGTGGTAACCAAGCCACCTTGGTTTTTTTGATATAAGTTGTAAGTTGCAGTTGTGTAAGTACCAAGTAACGACTATTACCAAAAATAAAAATTGGAATAACAAAACCATGAGCATTATAAGCCTGTGGATATATATTTTATGTATTATAAAATCGAATAGAAAATCAATAAGTTAATCGATTAGAATATCGAATAGAAAATCGATTGTATCGAATAGAAAATCGAAAAACAATCGAATATAAAATTGATTACAAAATTGATTATAAAATCGAATAGAGGTCTATTATAAAATCGATTTTCAATTGAATAGAAGATAGAATAGAGAAACGAATAGAGACTTGAATAGAGAATCGAATAGAAAATCGAAAAAGGAATCGAATAGAATCGAACAGTGAATTAAAAAGAGAATCAAATAGAGAATCGAATAAAAATCAAATACAAAACTGAACAGAATCGAACAGAATAGATCAGAATATAACAGTTGTTTCAGAGATTAGCCAGAACAAACAGACAGACAGACAAAAATTGTAAGTAATGCTATTTTGGTGTTTGTACCTTGTATACGTCTATATAAATTTAGTAAAAGCGCTTACTTTAATATGACAAACAGACTCCAATTTTATTTATTTGTATAGTTTATTATTTTCACAAATGGTCACAAAAATGCTACTCTTTTGTTAGTTTTGACAGTTTTTCTCAAATGCTGAAGAGAGGGGGCGCCATTATCAAGTTTCTGCCCCGGTTCGAAAAAATCGTATATCCGGGACTGCTGGGAAGTGTCGCCGAATGCCTTGGCTGTATTCTGGTATTTGTTCAAGGCTTTGACTGTGTTCACCTTGACACATTAATCAGGAAACTCACGTCACTATGGCATTGAAAATACTGCGTTAAAACTTCTGAGTTCTTATCTTATTCGTGGAACTCATAGCGTTGAAATAAGTGGTATTACGTCGTCTGGGTCTCTAGTATAGATGGGGGTTAAACAAGGCCCAATTCTGGGTTCATTATTTTTAATATACAAGTACATAAATAACCTACCTACCGTACAGTAATGAATATGTAATTTAGTAAAATCATGAGATTGTATTGTTTGTTGATCCTCACTAATTTAAAGTGGTGCACTGATTTAGTGTCAATAATTTTGCTTCTTAACAGTCAAAATAACTAATTGTATAAAATTTTCTGTACCAAATGTACAATCACCAATGTAAACAAGTTGATATAGCAGCCAGAAATCAATGGTCATAAACTATTTTTTGTTAATTCAACCGTTTATCTTGGAAATACCATTGAATCTAAGTTGCAGTGGGGGCTCCATATCAGTCCACTGACGGATAGACTAAGTTCTGCAGCTTACGCGATTAAGAGAATACGATTATTAACATATGTCAATAAAGCTAGATTAGTGTATTTCAGCTGCTTCCGTAGTATAATTCCTGCTGCGTTTCAATCTCTGCTTTTACAGAGGTTTAAAAAAAACTACTTAGCAAACTTTTTGTAGCAACGCTTATTACGGTATCAATAAATACCTTAACGATGAACGGCCATGGGATTGAATTATGCTTTGCCATTCTATTTCTATATCCCACCCTGTCATTAAATTATATAGTTCTCAATATTGTAAGCAGGTGGCATTTGGTGATTTTGGCACAAACGATTGGCTTTCTCGTGTTTGTCTTGGTCACTTCATAGTCTAACTGTACATTTTGTTTACTTTTTTTTATATCCTTGAATTTATGAAAGAGTACCGAGAGTTTTTTCACGGCTTTTTTTACCCGACTGCCAAGGAAGGGTTATGTTTTTCGCGCGTATCTTGTATGTATGTATATTTGTATGTAATATTCTTTACTACCTCATATTTCCAGAACCACTGAACGGATTTACATAATTGAGGTATCGTTAGGTTCGTCTTAGCTGCCCAAATGTTCTTAGATAGGTGACATTAAAAAAAATCAAACATGGCGGTTGCGCGAAGCCATTGTAGTTAATGAAAAAAAAATTTTTTTCTCGAATACACAATATGGGTATCAAATTGAAGGGCACAATACAAGGATTTTAAAAAGGTATATCATGATTATTATTACCGTAATACTAATAAAGAAATACAATATTAAAGTTTAAAAAATGTGGACTTGGCTCTTTCCCACGCCTATGCCATGCCAAACTCGCCTCCTAGGCGACGATCAACTTCGGGGTGTAGCCTTTCTAATAATATATATATATATATATATAACAATGGTTTTTATAACAATGGTTATAAAAAAAACATACAATTAAAATTACAAATGAAAATTAATAAATGTCACACCAATTTACAATTACATTAATACAATCAATAACAACTACATAATACCAAATACAAACAAATAATTTTAATAATAATTTCATTATATTGAAACTAATAGTTGTTGACTTAAGCAGTCACCTATTTGCTAAAGGTCAGGCTTACGTTGCTTTGAGCAGAGTGAGATCTTTCTCCGGGCTTGCTATCAGTTCTCTTGACCCTAAAAAATTACTTAATCAACCACATGATGTAAACTGTTTTAATGAATTGAACCGATTACGTAATTTGACTGACTAAAAAGACATAAATAAAATAATAATTTAAAAAAAAAACAATAAACGCGCCTGCGTGAAGAACAACTAATAGAAAATCAACTGAAAAAGCTGGAACAAGATAAAAATTCAATATGCACACAAAGTCAGCAAATAAATAGAAACAATATCAAACATTTTGTGCTGTACATTTAAAATATATTAATACGGTAGTCCTTCGAAACTTTATGCAACGTCGTAGATAATATGCAGTCGGAGGCATGAAATTGAAGGATAAGTCAAATCATTCTCTCTTTGTGCATGTCTCCGACTGCATGTTATGTACGACGCTGCATAAAGTTTCGAAGGACTACCGTATTAATATATTTTAAATGTACAGCACAAAATGTTTGATATTGTTTCTATTTATTTGCTGACTTTGTGTGCATATTGAATTTTTATCTTGTTCCAGCTTTTTCAGTTGATTTTCTATTAGTTGTTCTTCACGCAGGCGGGTTTATTGTTTTTTTTTTAATTATTATTTTATTAACTGTAGTCCAACACTAAGCTTCATTAGTTTAAGTAATTTGTTGTAATATTTAATAAAATCGATGAAATAATAGATAGCCGATTAGTGAAATTTAAAAATATTGTTATTTATTGCGTGACACTGGGTACTAGTGTACCTAAGTTTGTATATTATAGAAATTTTGAAGTGTAGTTTTTTTTTGAAGTTCGGTAAGTATGTGTAATCAATTTATGGCGAAATAAATACTTCCATTTAATTTTGAAGATATAAATATTTATAAATCTACACATATTTTTTATGTCTAGTGTATCCTTTAAATTTTGTCTTTGTAAACTTACCACGGATTCCGTAAAGAAGTTGTCACGTTCCTTGGGAGCCGGCGCAGTTCCGACTCTGCAAGGGGACGTGGAACTGTAACTTAAGATTTACGACAATATCGATGAAAACACATTTTTATTTACTGCATATCAATTAAGAAACTCGAGCTGGCAAGCATAAGTGAAAATAATAATATACAAATAGTAGGTATAAAGATAGATACTAAAGAAATTAAAAAAAATAAACGTTTTCTAGAATGGAAACAGAAGTCAAAACTGATTTTTGCTGATCATCTGTATTTTATTATTAGCATTATGGTTACAAGTTGGCATGCTTTGAATCAACTTTTTGGTTTAAGACCCTGGATAAATTTAATTTTGACATTCAGTTTGATTCCTTTGGAAGGAAAGAGGTAAATTAAAATTTATAATACATTATAACGCTTACAAAATTAATACAGCTAGTAGTCAATAAATTAATATAAGTACCAGAATGACGAGTTCAAGCTATCAAGATTCCTTTGCGGTTCCAAGGATTCTGCATCCGTCCAAACACCTCCTACACTCGCTGAAGTTGATCTCGATTCTGGGAACGGTCGAAAATCTTTTAAAACAATATTAAAAAATCTTTTAATTACAATTTTAGTTATAATGCTTTTCATAAAACGAATTACCGTTTTCCTTATCAGTTCTATTGGGAGAATTAGCTATACTCCGTCGAGCGACATCTTGGAAAGTGACAGGAGAATACATCCGTCTCTCTTCAACAGGTGACGTTACTGTTGGACCATTCTGGTTTTTCAACGTAGGAGTTGAAGGTTGGAATGTTATTGGACTACTATTTTGGATATTATTTCCTAAGGAGTTAGGACCAGAGTTGATTGAATTTGGTAAATGGAAATTATTCAGAGTTTCTTTATTATTAAGTTGTTGTGCTGAATGTTCAGCGATACTGTCTCTGATGTCAGCGGCTCTTTCCCATTCTAATTCGGAGACAGCTTGAATTTGAGATGATATTATTTTCGAAAGAGACGGCCTGGACTCTCGATCTTCTAGCCAGTATGTTTTCATTGCACCTGTAAGTAAATTTTTATTTTTTTAACATTTTATATATATTACTTAGTCTACTTTCTTAGTCTAAATGGTGCGAGAATCATAATAAATACAAAGATTTCTTTTACGTCATAGTTAAATTTAAAATCAACTGTGGGTACTTAAACGTAGCTAGACCTCACATGTTTTTATACGTTCTTAAATAAATTCATATAATAAAATAAAAAATCATTCGTTTTAATGTTTACTTCTTTTATTTGTTGATTTACCTTTCCCTTTGACTTGAATTTCTCCACGTTCAGTGACGACGTAGGACGGCGACAGCAGCTCGCGCGTGGTCTGCGAGATGTGGATGCGCATGGCTTCGGACGTGGACTCCATGCGAGACGCCGTGTTCACCGAGTCTCCGAACAGGCAGTAGCGAGGCATTTTGAGGCCAACGATACCCGCCACTACCGCTCCAGAGTGGACTCCTACTCTGATTGAGAGGTGAGATCCTGGAATTTTTGTGATTAGAATGTTTAGAATATTTCAAATGAACATAAATATATAACCAAAATTGCTCTAATTTTTGCTGTATATAAAGTATATATACTATATACTTTATGGAAATTGAGTGTTCTCCTGGATTTCCTAATTTTGTAATATTATATCAGGTTCCTGTGTCCTCTAGCTGGGGCGGAGGGCGACCACACTGCATCTCCATTCCGAGCGGTCCTGAGCGTCTCGCTTGATCTCATTCCAAGTCTTTCCGATGGCCTCGGCTTCGTCAATGATTGTCCGCCGCCAGGTTTGTTCTGGACGGCCACGTTTGCACTTTCCTTGGGGGTTCTAATCTAGGGCTTGCCTCGGTATATGGTTAGAATCTCTTCAGAGAGTGTGGCTTATCCAGCTCCATTTCCGGCGTTTGATCTGCTGGTCGATCGGACTTTCAGTGCAGCGCTCCCAAAGTTGTTCGTTGGAGATTATTTCGGGCCAGTAAATACCAAGGATTCTGCGAGGGCATCTTTTAACGAATACTTGGAGCCGATGCGAGACATCCTTGGTGACATTCCACGTCTCACACTCATAATTTTGCAAAGAACTTGCTATTTCATCTCCTACTATAAACGTTTATACCAAAAGCTGTGTCAATCATTTTTCGTATCATGAACCTAATTTGAGGGATATATTTTGATTTTATAGAAATTATATTTTTTTTTTTGTTTAGTCATTACTAAAATTGGTAGTCTAAAAAGTAGCCTTTTAAGTAAATAAATATCCGGTTCTGTCTTTACCTGTGCTAGGGTCCTTAAGGTCAGTAATTGCTTCCACCATGTCGAGGGCCATGTCGCAAACTTTCTCCGCGTGGTTGTCTTCCTTTTCTGGAGCTCCAGACACGACCATGTACGCATCACCTATTGTTTCTACCTATAAAATTATAATAGAAAGATTTTATAAAAACACATTGAAAAACAATTCGAGAAATAAATCGGTTAGAATATTACGACAAGAGATGAATATCCATTGTAATAGCCGATTTACAAAAAAAATCTTACATTGAATGTGTTATAATTCTAAGGAACGTGTATTTATGTAACAATGGACAAGCTTATACACGTTTAAAAGTTGTTATGGTATTGTTGTAAAAAATTTAATTACTTATTATTACAACTTAAAATATTTAAAAAAAAATTATGATAGCCTGATGAAATAACATTTTTTTAAATATTTTCGAACTTAATATACGGAAAATATAAATAAAAAAATATATTAAAGAAAGAAAATTGTTAGAGACCTTATAAACTCGATTCCTTTCTGTAAGTGTATCGAATATGGAGTACATAGCGTTGAGCATGGACACCACTTCCATGGGCGTGATTCGGGAACAGATCTCCGTGAAAGTCACAACATCAGAGAACAGGATCGATACACTGTCGAACATCTAGAGAAAAAAGTGTGTGTATCAGCTCCGGCGTATATATTACTTTTTAAGAACGATTACGTTATATTAAATGAATTAAATTATAATTAATTACAACAATAAAACTGAAAATCAAAACATAAATTGACGCTTGCTATTCGTATGGTACAGTAAATGCTGGTACTACTATACATATACATATGTCGCTTGAACAGCTAATAGAGCTATAAATTGTCACTCTCAGCGTCGCTGCTATTTCGTTGTTTCTTATATCGTTTCTAAAGAATTAAACTTTAAAAACATCTATTTTAATCTACAAGCGCTTTGATTTTATACTCAAAATATATATGCTGTGGAATTTCGTAACCGTAACCGATATAAAAGTTACGGATAATTTCGGATAGGGAAGGAGTCTAAATAATATGGTTTATGCTGTTTTAATTTTTTTTCATCAAAATAACATACAAAACATTCTTTGTTATCCATAACTCGTCAGTCGAAATTGAATTTCAATTTAAATAAAAATAATATTAAGATTAACTAACAGTAACTGAGTACCAAAAGGAAAAAAATATAATCTCTAATCATTACCTGTTTACTTTTTGCTTTCAATAATTTTTTTAAAATATAATATCTGTAACCGAAACTATACGAAAGTAACGGATAATACGAATTATTTAATATCTAAAAATAATATTATTTTGATATCTGTAATCGTATCCGAAATTTTATATCCATAATATCTCAGAAACTCCAATTACATATTGTACAACTCCTACTAAATTTGGCTCCATTAATCTAATATATATTTCTCGTGTCGCGGTGTTTGTAGTTAAACTTTTACGAAACGGCTTGACCGATTCTCATGAAATTTTGTGTGCATATTGGGTAAGCCTGCGAATCGAACAACATCTATTTTTCATCCCCCTAAATGTTAAGGGTAGTCCACCACAGTTTTTTTAAAATTTTTAGATTCATTATTTATTTTTTATTTTATTATGATTTGGCTTTGAAAAATACAAACAACCCTAAATTTTCACCCTTCTACCATCAACCCCTATTTTTAAATAGCGTTTAGCGGCAAGACAACGTTTGCCGAGTCAGCTAGTTTTAATATAAGTATTCCATTAAACTTCTCATATTCTGTTTTTGTTTTAAATTAATAAAAGTCATTTTCTAATTCTAAAGTCGTTTTAATTTGCCTTTTAGATGTTTTATGTTTACTTGACTAAAACTAATCTTGTGGTGAATTAAAGTACATAAACTTTTCATCAAGACCGCAAGAGCTTTCTAAATTTAATTAAGAGAAAATAATTTTAATATCAACGATAAACACGTTAAAACTTTGAAATATTATATTCTTGTATAAATCATTAGTAATAATAAATTTAATTATGATATATTTTTTAATTTATGGGTGTTATAATTTATTGTATTTATACAAACATTGTATAGTAAAGTAAAACGTTGTTTGCTAAACACATATACCCTTTATGGTAAAATAAATTTTAGTTATTTAAATAAAATATCATGAATTCTTATAAATGATACGTAAGAAATAAGTTATTCTTCGTTTGTATTAAACATGAATATGAAAATAGAGTATATTATTAGAGTATTAGAGTAGATTATTTACTTATTGATAACAAAGTATTACGAGAAACGAATTATTTATTTTGTCTTTTCCGTTCAAAACACAATAACGAATAGTTAGAACAAAATCTTCAGCAAATTCACCAAGTGACTTTTACCTCGCACGTGTCTATCGGGTTTTCTCCATTACGTAATCTGTCTGCGACCTGTTTTGGTATCATCTGATACAGAAGTTCGTCTGTTCTTTTCATTTCTTCATCCAGTTTTCTCATAGATTCTTCTAGCTTCTTGCTTTTTTGCTGTTCCTGATCTAAAGCGAGTTTCAGTTCTACTGATTGTTGCGTACCGGCGAGCATGAGGTCTCTAAAAAATTGAACCTTAAATTATAATATAGGTATTACAATTTTTGGTAAAACGAAGTTCCTTCGGATAGTATAAAAGCAACACAATTTGAAAAAAATGTTGAATTTTATACATATATATTTTCTAGTTCTTGGTTTTTTTTTATTTTGTTCATTGGTTTTTAATTAAGTACATAAAAGTATTTAGGAAATTTAGTATTTTAGAAAATACCAAATACCGTAAAATAAAATAAATCAAACAAAATAATAATAATAATAATAATAATTCAAACTATTAAGTTAAATAAAAAACATAATATGTCTTTATTTACTTTTGTCGACAGTATAAAATTACATAAATAATAATATAAATAACGTCATATTATACAGTCGTGTGACTGATTACGTTGCTTCCGTTACATATTTTTCTTACGGTTTTAGAATCACATTTTTTTCAGTTCGCTCGCCCAGCCAAATGTCAAGCCTGCCGTAAGGAACTTCGTTCCAATAATATAGGCATTTATTATTTATACAGGTTTACGTTACGGTTACGTTACGTTTTACGCAGAGGAGAAGCGTAGTGGATTAAGTTCCAATGCTTCTTCTCCATGGAGAAAGAGGCCTATTCCCAGCAGTGAGGTGTAAAGTGTTGAATCGTGACTATTACCTACCTTATGTTAAGAAATCACTGATTTACTAGGTTAAATAATAAAATTAATTCAAACTTCTACATTTTATAGTATCTAAAGTATAAAGGCTATAAAGAATGTGCACAAAGTAGTGGAGTTGGTCGTAAACGTCGAGTATCGTCAAATATTATTTAATTTGAAGACGTTGTAAAATATTAACAGTAATTGAGGCTTGGATAAATCGTCAATTAAATATTTTCTTACCTTACTTTTTAATGTTAATAAAGTTTAATTTTAACATTTAATTTTAACTGAAACTTCTCAATTTTAAAAATAAATTTGGGAATATAGTTATTGTAGTATAAAAACCTAACCAAATCATTACTAATACATAACTAAGCCATTACTTATAGAATCATACCGTAGGAGTACATAGACATCGCAAAAGTATTTTTGGACAAAGCTATTGCAAATTTAAATTAAAAATTAATAATTCGAGATTTACGATATAGTCAACCAGCATTGTAATAGCTTCTTTGATGAAAGAGGTCTTAACAAGATTTTATAAAAAAGGTTCATGTATGATCGTAAAATATTTCTATACAAGATTTCACTAAAAGCTAGTGTTGTTTGCATTATTTATGTTAAAAAGTTTCCGAAGCATAGGCAAAAGCTTCTATCTCCATTTTCCATACATTGTGTAATGCTAACGAAATATCTAACGTAAGGCCGAGATAAAGCAAACATATGAAGCGTGACTCGTAACATTCTCCTTTAGGATGTTGATATTTATAGTTACCTAGATTTCCACTCTTGTCAAGTCACTGCGTGAAATTTATAGGATATATACAACCTCTTTGAAATACTAAATACAATAATCTTATACTATTAAACGAGCAATTCTTGTATATATATATATATATAGAATCTGAATCTCGGAAACGGCTCCAACGATTTTCATAAAATTTAGTATTTAGGGGGTTTCGGGGGAGATAAATCTATCTAGCTAGGATTCATTTTCAGGAAATGTCGTTTTATCCCTGTTTTTAGGAATTGAAAAAAATATCGTTAGAATACGAAGGTAAATTTCGCATAAGTCGATGTAGTTGAAATAGCTCGGTGGGAAATCGGCCGCTCGGGATCAACCGAGAAGATCATGGTTCAAATCCACATGTCCCTGATCAATTATTTTTTCTTTTTCTTTTTCTAATTGCACTCGCTATTTTTTATTTAAATAGACTGTTCTTATTTTTTATTATTATGTCGGTAAAATCGAAAAATATTATTCATATTTTATCAATATGTAATTCGTATTTATACTTTATGATTTCCAAAAAACACGATTTACTAAAAATACCGAGCTTAGCTCGGTCAACCGGGTACTAGTACTAAATACAAGAGCTCTTTTGACTTGACTGGCAATTTTTAAGAACATTAAAACAAACATTTTTAAATCTTATTACAAGGCCAACTAGATAGTTGGAGTTGTAATAAAATTTAAAAAATATTGGGTTAGATGGCATTTTGATGATTGCTTCCGTCCTAGCAATAATAGCATTACATTTTCTAGCCTCTAATCACGCATACATAATATAGCATGCTTATAGCCTACGTCTAACCGGGTATAGAAGTTGCAACTATACTAAGGTAAAATTTACTAAAGCTAATACAAAGGCGAAAAGATAAATTTTCTTACAAATATAATTTTGGCCAAAGTAGCAAAAGTACCCATACAATACAGTGGTAAACATACATGCATGTATTAATTATTGTTTAAAAAATGAACTGTTTATTATACGTATACAAATTGCATATAGGTTATATATATGTTTTCATGTATGTACCAATGTATGTATATATTTACCTGCTAAAATCATGCATAGAGAGATCATTGATATAGAGGCCGGTGGACACAAGCGCAGCGAGGTCCGGCATCACAGGAGTTCCGAGATACATCATCATACGCCAGTTGTCCATGTAGATCATTTGACCTTGTAAAAAAATATTAATAACATTTACCAGGAAATCATAAAAAGAGTACACAAGTGCAAAAGAATTAATGCTGAAAGGAAGCTTTAACAATTTGCGTTTATTTATTTTTAAATTATTTACAATTTTCATACAATTAAAACGATTATTTGCAGTAGAAAATGTGAAGCTTTAAAACAGTAAAGTCGCTGTATAGTTGATTTTAAATATTATACACTCGCGTGCAACTGAATCGACTCAAGACGTATATTGGTATATAACTTTGATTTTTCGGAAAATGGCTTATCCGATTTTTGTAAAAGTTTTTTTATTCGAAAGAGATATATTTTTTTCCATAAATATAGCAATTTTTAAATAAACAATGACAAAACTTTTTTAATAACTACGGTCAAACATGAGCGTTACAGAAATTACTCGTTGCAGTACTCACGAGTTGCGAGACTAAATCATGTATAAAAGCTCACGTGACCCATATTTCTTATCAGTCACTCGTTAGACGTTGACAGGTACACATTTCCTTAAGCTCCCAGTATTTTAATCGCGATCCAATGGACACTGCCTCAGAAGCAGCGGCCCAAGTTGTAGCTTTGTTGCAAGCGGGCCATAGTCATCGGCAAGTCGCTCGTGAACTTAACATGAGCCAATTAGCTGTTTCACGAGTACATAGAAGGTTTCAAGAGACTGGTGGCTTCGTTCGGAGACCACAAACCAATAGACCCCGGAGCACATCTGAGACGGACGACCGCTTCATTGTCTCAACTTCGTTGAGAAATCGTCATCTCACGGGCGTTGATGTGCAACAGGAACTCAGAAGGGTGCGAAGAGTGGCTGTCAGTCAGTGGACAATTAGAAGACATCTAAAGAAAGCCAATTTAACTCCTAAACGGCCAACCAGTGGCCCGAAACTGACCGCAGCTCACCGTCAAGCCCGACTTCAATTTGCTCGTGAATACCTCAATTGGACTATTAAGCAAAGGAGCTCCATTCTGTTCACTGACGAGAGCAGAATGTGTCTCAGTGGCAAGGACAGAAGAGACCGAGTATACAGGCGTCCAGGGGAACGGTTCTCGCAATGCTGTTTCGCTGAAACAGTATCATATGGCGGTGGTTTAGTCATGATGTGGGTTGGAATATCATATGAAGGGAAGACCGAGCTTGTTTTCGTGCCTGGTGGTGGTCGGAGTGGTGGTCTAACAGCTCAAAAGTACGTGGAAAACATTCTCCTCGATCATGTTGTACCTATGCTGGGTACATAGGAGAAAATTTTCTATTGATGCATGATAATGCTCGGTGCCATACAGCAAGTGTTACTCGCCAGTTTCTTCTTGAGGCGCAAATTGAGACGATGATGTGGCCAGCCCTCAGTCCTGATCTGAATTGCATTGAGCATTTATGGGATGAGCTCAAACGGAGGGTGCGAGTTAGAGATACGGCTCCATCAAGCATCGTTGAACTCAAAACTGCGCTAGAGGAAGAATGGAATACGATACCTCAAGATTTTATCAAAAAATTGATAAAATCAATGAAAAATGGCATGTAAGCCGTTATAAAAGCTAGGGAAAGCAATACAAAGTATTGAAAATTTTAATTTTCTTTACTTTTATCAAAAATAATTTTTTTATTCATTATGTTGTTGTTTTCATTTTTCTTCATTTTTTATGCATTTCTGTCAAATTAAATTTTATCAATAAACACTCAACCGATTTTTTCATTAGGATAGCATTTTTTTAAGAGAAAAGATTAGGCTTTCAAACAAAAAAAAAAAAACAAGAAAATCGGTTAAGCCATTTTCCGAAAAATCAAACTTTTATACCAATTTACGGATATACAGACAAACATTCATTTTTTATATGTATAGATTTTGTATTAAGTTATCTAAGATTGTAATATTACTTTTGATATTGGTATTATTTTGAGTATAATATTTTTGTTTTAGATTAATTATTATATACACTATAATTTTATATTATGGAAATTTTATAAAACAAAGCCTGAAACATATAAGTTGGAATCTAAATCGTCAAATATTGAAGATACTTTTTTATACAAAAAATATCAATTTTACTTTTAATTACAACAGACGAGATATACAAGTTAAGCAAAAAATCTACCAAAGATTAAAATAAAAAAAAGGCAATATACACATATAAGTCTTCATTTAAACACAAGAAAAAGAAAGAAGTTGATTATCTATATAATTTGAAATATGTGCGAAGAAATTTTAACCGGAGCTCTTTAATAAGTGTTACTATACATTTTATCTCTCAAGATATTATAAACCCAATTTTTTTCGCATAAGGTTTTGCTGTATCAAAAACATGAGAGGAATTACAAAGATAATGGATACCCAAAATGTCGGGACTATTCAAAAATACTAAATTTCTAAAGTAAAACAATCCCGGTTTTTGAATCCAAAAATTAATAAAAAAAGTGGGCAAATATTTTAAATAGACTAGGTATAATCTGATGATTAACTTTCAAAGTAAAAATTCCCTTTAATAGGTTTATAGGAGACCCAGCAGTATTACGCTGTTTGAATACAGTACACATCAAATGGGTAAAGAAAATACGTCATCCTAAAAAATATTATAATCTTACGTATCAAATCATACCTGATCTAACAAGGCTGTATTTAACTTTTCGAATGGCCGTATAATTGAGCAATTTGAATCTTATTTCAATGTATAAGTGAAATAGATTTTTTTCACTAATCGAATTTAGGTAAAAGACTAAACAAACCTAGATGAAAGGATATTTCTAACAATAACAGTTCTTGTTCTCAATACTTTAGATCCTTTTTTATCTTTAAAATTCTACTCTGGTGTAATTATTTTCAAGTCTTTACAATTTTGTGAAAATACAGATAAAATATGACTTTTCATAGTAGCTATTTAACATGATTGTTTTATTAAACATGAATAAAAAATTAAATGAAAAAGATAGGTTTAACAATATAAAGTGTATTATTATGTTTGCTCACAAACGAACAAAAAAATCGACTTCAATTACATCGACAAGTGACATACAACGTAAGTAGACGAAAAAAATTAATAAACCCACTAGTCATCACTATGATTTTCGAGGATTCCCCTCGATTTCTCTGGGATTCTAGCATCAGATCCTGGTTTCCTTATCATGGTACCAACCCATGGGATACCTCCTTTCCAACAAAAAAAGAATTATCAAAATCGGTTCATAAACGACGAAGTTATCCCCGAATTTACATATATATCGAATTAAGTAACCTCCTTTTTTGAAGTCGGTAAAAGAAGTAAGTGTGTTTAATAAAAATATTTGTGATATATTTTACAGTGCAGAAAATAAAATAAATAAGACGAACCTAACGATACCTCAATTATGTAAATCCGTTCAGTGGTTCTGGAAATATGAGGTAGTAAAGAATATTACATACAAATATACATACATACAAGATACGCGCGAAAAACATAACCCTTCCTTGGCAGTCGGGTAAAAATATAAATTACAGTAGGTATGTAAAACTTATTACGGAAATTCTGTGCGTAATTTTTGTTCTTAATATTTATGCGAGTATTTGTGCGTAGTGTAACGTTTTTCATGAATAAATTTAAGACGATAATTACATTTATTTTTCTTTGCACTTATTTTCATTTTTTTAATACTCTTTGATATTAATTTAATAAAATATACAACATAATTTACGGTGTAAAATAAGTTAATAAATAAATAAATAGGTAATACCAGAGTTATAACAATGAACCTAAAACTAAAAACCTTAAGTATATATAAACATAATATAATAACTAAAAAATATTATTTTCATTTTCAATAGACTAAGTTTTGTACTATTACTCTTAAAATACGTGAGGTTTAATTTCAATTTTGGTGTGACTATTTGGTCAAATAGTTCTGAGATACTGACGCAGCCAGGAATTTAATGTCGTATATAATATTTAGATATACAAGTCACAGTTTACGTTGTGAATAGAACGCGTCAGGCGTAATACTTAAACGAAAACTTCCAATCAAATCTATTTCGCTGAATTTTTAAGGGACAAATTTTGATAAGTAATTAAAATTTTTGAAATTTCTGAGAAAAAAAACCCAATCCGCTGTTAACCAAAGCAGCGGCTGTTATAGTATCTACGAGTATACCTACATGTTTGGGTAGGGTAGGGTTAAAAAGCTCTACGCATATGATTTGTAGTCCATATTTGATGCTTACCGATGCGTGAAATTATTCCATACGGATTTCCGAATGGAATAATCAAAAACAATAACTTTAAAAAGAAAAGAATATATAAATTATGGTAAATATGTACATATACTCTGTATATTTAAATCGTATACTTTTTATAGTGAAATAATATATAACTCAGTGCAATCTACGTGAGGTATTCGCTATAGTTGAGGAAAATGTGACATTTAGAGTACATCAGTGAGATGTAGACGTGTTACATCAGAATACCTTTGAGATGTAAATTTATAACATCCAGTAATCGTCTTCCGTCATACGCAAAACGTTTTTTTCGTGTTATTCCTGAAAAATTTCGTATAAATAGTCGTAAAGAACTTTATATTTCATGGAAGAAAGACATAAAAGATACGTCAAGAAGCGTTACTAACAAATAAGCCTACCCAAGTTCTTACAAACCAAATTATTTTTATGCTCTAATTTTATTTATTACGTTTTAGTTTTTTACATTATCTAAAATAATTAGTATTTAAAATTAATTATTCAAATTAAGAATAACATGAACATAAACACAAAAATTGGTTGACTTAAGTCGAAACATCAACGTCACCTATGTCGTTAATCGTGACAAAATTGATATGCAACCTAAAAATATACCTGTATTATGAAGTAAATAAGAGACACATATACTGTTCTTCTTCTTTAACAAAGTATAAAATAAATAAAGGCATAACACCCAATGACCCTTTAGTAGGATTCAATGTTGTCGTGGAGACTTACAATACAAAAACAAACGCCCAGACTGCATAATCAACAAATATCTCTATAGCCTCAATAAATTATCCTCGTTAGCGGCTGGGTATCTAGCGCGCGATCGCCAGAGCAGCAGCCAGTACTGTGATCACTGCGCCAACGCGTCGTCAAACTTACATTTTTGTTCTTCATTTATATTATAACTAATCAAAATCAAAATCAAAATTTACTTTATTCAAACAGGCTTCGCGTCTTCGGTGCAACGAAGCCAGCCCTGCGGTCACCCCAGCGTGGTGACTATGGGCAAAACACTTATAATTCACGCTATTTTTGGCGCGAACTTGTGGAGGCCTATATCCAGCAGTGGATTTCGATAGGCTTGAAGTGAGTGAAATAGGCTTCTATCCAATTTTCAATCGTCGAAATTTCTATTTGTTATAATGAAATGATTATAGTTAAAGCGAAGCTATACCGTCGATTCGGAATGTAAATTCTGCAGAGAAGAAACGACAAGAAACTCCGCAGTTACTTTAAGAAAATGTAAATGCATTTAGTTCATAAATGAAACACACGTACATTCCTAACGAACACCTACACACGTGTTATTTCGTAAATTAGATTGATGGCGTCGTCGTAAAAGTACCTCAGGAAGTCACGACCCTTGTTATTTTGAGGAGGGTCAGCGGTACAATAAAACCGGTATTAAAAGTTAATTCATATTGATATTATCTATTTTCTTTTTATGTTGTACTCATTCTTGTCACCAAATGATACACATTTACTACCTTTATTTCAACACAATAATCATAACAATCACTTTTGTAATTTAAACTGATAAATTAAGAAAATACATATATGTAGATAAGAGACTCATTTATTATTATTGTCTATATCATTATTTTTAATTTTCTACTCTTATGTTTTTAAAACAAAATTAATATATCGTTATATATCTCTATCATAAACTATTGTGCTAACAAGATTTGTGTGATTACCACATATTTTTTCGTGAATCATTAAGATATTAAATATTTCATTATCATTATATTGTTACTTCTGTAACGCATATATTCAATCATATACAATTTAATCAGATCCAAATAGATACTCTATTTGTTAACTTTAATAATTGTAGTATTTTCAAATTAATTAAATTTAATCGATTTTATGGATTTACTAATAACAACATGAATTATGAAAATAATCTATTTAACGAATTACAAATATTATGCAAAAAGCGAGTGAGCTTTAGACCATACGATTGAAGTAAAACTTCTTTGCTTCATCTAACTTATATCTCACTCTCAACTGCCGTTCACCTCGCCCGACCACATTTTCCGTAACACTCTCGTCACACATTCATCAGCTTACTCCCCAAGTCAGTAGAGCGTAAAGAAGTTTTACTTCAAAAAAACTTTCGTTTTGAAGTTCATTTTTATCGTCGTCATTAATATTTCAAGTGTCATTATTAAGAATATAAATATAGTCTGTACCTTTCAATCGTAAGTTCTTGTCAGTTGCGCAATCAGATTCATCTGACAGTCTGATGAGTTCGTTTCGTTTGTCAGGTGCCTTTTCATGCATCACAGCTTCCACGGTCACGAGCTCGAAGATGTTGTTGGTTCTGTTTAGGATCTGACAACATTAGGTTTTATTATTTAAAGATAATTGTCACAACAGATAAAAAATATAAGCAATAAAACTACATATACAGAATGTTCCACTCCTAACTGCGTTTCAGCAAATGGGAGTTCTAATCACATTCCGCGTAAAAAAAAATTAATACTAAAAATATTTAAATAAGAAGTATTTTTAAACATAGACATGAATACAACAAAAAAAAAAATCTCTCTTTCAATGTGTTATAATCTACGGATCTACTAGTTTAGCTCTTTGCGTTAGAAAGCCTATCTTTTGAGCAAGTTTAAGGACAAAAAAATAATACATTGCCAATTTACGAACGTAGAAACGTACGTAGGTAATAGCGTGGATAGTTTAGATCTGAAATCATCTCGAGAGGGATCGGTAACCCGCGGCAAGTAGACCTATTAGTAGCTTAACCCTTTGTTATCTATTCCTGAGAGGGCTTATGATTTAAATTACCTTTTCATTTAACTAAATAAATATTTTAATTAAAGTTCTTCAACATTTAGAATGTATTTTTGTCTAACTTCTTTTCACTTATTTTTTTTTCTTTTTTATCCATTTTAAAATACGTAGATATTAATATCATCGTTATCACCGACAGTCCTAACCTATAGGTATCTTGGTGGAGAGGGATATAAACCAGAAAATATCTGGTGAGGAAAAATAAGAATGTCACAAAGCATTGTAATAACCATTATAGTTTATATACTAGATCGTTCAATAAGTCCCGAGACTAACCTGGAAATGGCGCATATATTAAAAACTCTTTTGATTTTTAAAAAGTACTGGCTAACAATACAAGAATATGTGTCAAATTTTTAAAAATGGAACAATAAAATTATTGATTTTGAAACATTTAAGTGACGGTACGGTTGTAATTTCGATACAATGGAAAAAAACGAGTTTCGCGTGTTGATAAAACATTGTTTTTTAATGGGAAAAAATACCGTTGAACCACAGCAATGGCTTATAAAATGTTATGCAGGATCAGCTCCCTCTAAAGCAACCATTTGTCGGTGGTATGCCGACTTCAAACGCGGTCGCATGGACACCAATGATGGGGAACGCTCAGGTCGTCCAAATGAAGCAGTGACTCAACAAAATATTAACCAAGTCCTCAAAATCGTATTGGAAGATCGGAAGGTAAAAGTGCGAGAGATAGCCGAGATAGTGAAGATTTCAGCTGGTAGTGTTTTCACTATTTTACATAAAAATTTGGCCATGAAAAAGCTTTTTTTTAAGTGGGTGCCGCGTTTGCTTACAACTAATCAAAAGGAACAACGTATCAATGATTCAGAGCGATGTTTGGCGCTGATCAATCATAATAAAAATGATTTTTTACGCCGGTATGTAACAATGGATGAAACCTGGATATACCATTTCACTCCGGAATCCAATCGACAGGCGGCGGAGTGGAGAGCGGCTGGTGAAAGCCGCCTGAAGCGTCCAAAGACTCAGAAATCGGCCGGTAAGGTTATGGCGTCTATATTTTGGGATGCGCATGGAATACTTTTCATCGACTACCTTGAAAAGGGGCAAAATATAAATAGTGACTATTACATGTGCTTATTGGAGCGATTGAAGTACGAAATTGCGGATAAACGACCTCACATGAACAAAAAGAAAGTGGTGTTTCACCAGGACAACGCTCCTTGTCACAAGTCCGTGAGAACGATGACCAAAATTAACGAATTGGGCTTCGAATTGCTTCCTCATCCCCCTTATTCGCCAGACTTGGCCCCCAGCGATTACTGGCTGTTTGCAGACCTCAAAAAAATGCTTCAGGGTAAGAAATTTGACTCAAATAGTGAAGTTATCGCAGCAACGGAGGCTTATTTTGAAGCCAAAGACAAATCGTTCTACACACATGGGATAGAAAAGTTAGAAAAGCGTTGGAGGGACTGTATCGCTCTTGGAGGAGACTATGTTGATGAATAAAAATTAATTTTATAAAAAAGACCTTTTTTTAGTACTTAGTCTCGGGACTTATTGAACCACGTGTTAATCTATGATCTTCTCGAATTAACTTCGATAACAGGATTATCAAACCGACAAAATTTAAATTGAGAATAGCCGTAAAAATTAAGTTTATTCTGGAATCGTGATTGATTTTTAATCTTTATTTTAATGAAGATTGGTAAAAGACTAAATTGAAAAACAAAAGAACTATTGGAGTGTTAAATAATTGTATTTGCTCGCAAATGAAAAAAAAAAACAACTTAAATTACATCGACAAGTAATACAACGTAGATCGATGAAAAAATAGTCAAGTAACTACGCGTTATCAAAGATTACTCAAAAAGTAGTTATCAGATCTCAATAAAATTTATATGTGACCACAAGACAAACATCAGCTTTCGATTAAATTAAAAATCATCAAAACCGGTACATACAGTAAAAAGTAATGCGGATTTTCGAGAGTTTCCCTCGATTTCTCTAGGATCCCATCATCAGATCCTGGTTTCCTTATCATGGTATAAAACTAGGGATATCCCCTTTCCAACAAAAAAAGAATTATCAAAATCGGTACATCCAGTAAAAAGTTATATGGTATAATACAATGTAGGTCGGCGAAAAAAGCGTCAAGTAAAAACGCATTATTAGATATAATTCGAAAAGTAGTTGTTAGATCTCAAATAAATTTAAATCGGACCAAATGACATACACCACCTTTCGATAAAAAAAAAAATTGTCGAAATCGGTCCACCAGTCAAAAGTTCTGAAGTCACATACATAAAAAAAGTCGGTTAAAAAGGACCTATACTTTATTTTTCATTATTAAATACTAGACTTGTTTTGCGGCGTTACTCGCGTTGATATATATAAATATTGTAACTGTCTGTGTATTTTATTAACAACAAACAAACAAACCGTTCCTCTTTATTACTTACTATAATTAACATACCTCAAATTTACATTAATTTCCTAATAATCAACAAGATATATTTACTCCAAAATAAATCAAAGTTTAGAATATATTTACATCATAAACTTAGTACAGAAGCTTCTATTTTCTTTATACGAGTAATAGGTAATAATAATTTAAATGTTTTTAAGGCTAAATGGATGCCTCAAGTTCGTATATTGTTGTCTCTGTAACCACTTGTTGGAGATACTCTTAGCGTTGGGCTGTATGCTTGTTTGAAATTTTAGTGGTTATACAAAAAAATAAATCTATTAATAAATAAACCGTCTAACCATGCTTAAATTCAGGCTCTTAGATCCTGAGATGACGATTGGCAAAATAGCACATAAGGATACGATACAATGTTATACTCGTAGTTTAAAATTATACTCACAGTTTGGAACTTAAAAGCGATAAGGGGTCGAACCAAATCAAACCAGTTGGTTATTTTCTTGCCCACTAGATCTGGTAAGATGACCATCAAGGAATTGCCGATACTCCTTACGACCATGTCCGAACTAGAATAATTAAAATATGTATCAAAAATATTGCAAGTTCATTAGAGTTTCATACATTTTTAAACATAAATTAAGATTAAATTTTCTTACCTATACTATATTTTTACCTATATAGACGTGTATGATTTTAGATTCGGTAACATGGTTACTTCTATTACTAAGAATATTCAAAAACGGAATATTTACCATGTTTTTTATTTTCATTTTGCGGATTTCGTATTTTGACGTTAACTTCGAATGTCTTGTTCACGAAACTGTTGTAATATCGAGCTCCGCAAAATGAAAGTAATAAACATGGTATATATACCGTTTTTGAATAGACATAGACGTGTATGATTTGAAATATACTTATTATGTGTATATTTTTCAAGATTTTGTATTAATTATACAAAATGTTTCGAGAGGAAGTGTATTTCGAAATTTGAAACTTTACACTATAGTGTCGTTTTGATGAAAATTAAAACAGAATGGATGATTTATTGAACTAACGAATTAGTTTAAAAAAATATTAACATTGAATGAATCTAGAAGTACAATAATTGTGTTTGCAGGCAAACGGAGAAAAAGCGACTTCAATTGTATCGACAAGTAATACAAACGTAGGTAGACGAAAAAATAGTCAAGTAACTACCGTTATCAAAGATAAAAAAAGTAGTTACCAATCTCGATCAAAATTTAAATGTGAGCCCATGATAAACACCAGCTTTCGATTAAATTAAAAATTATCAAAATCGGTACACCTAGTAAAAAGTTATGCGGATTTTCGAGAGTTTCCCTCGATTTCTCTGGGATTCCATCATCAAATCCTGGCAATCATCTTCCATCATCCATCAATCTTTATCATGGCGCTAGGGATATTTCCTTTCCAACAAAAAAAGAATTATCAAAATCGGTACATCCAGTAAAAAGTTATATGGTATAATACAACGTAGGTCGACGAAAAAAGCGTCAAGTAAAAACGCATTATTAAATATAACCCAAAAAGTAGTTGTTAGATCTCAAATAAAATTAAATGGGACCAATTGACACACACCACCTTTCGAATAAAAATATTGTAGAAATCGGTCCACCCGGTCAAAAGTTCTGATGTCACATACATAAATAAAAATACTGTCGAATTGAGAACCTCCTCCTTTTTTGGAAGTCGGTTAAAAATGAATCCTTGGAAAAACTGACAAACTAAATTAATGTAAGGAGGCTGAGTATCAAATTTCTTGACTTTTCTTCTCAAAACGATGTACAGCTTGGGAATATTATTTAGTAAAATTGAGAAATGTCAAGATATTTTAATAAGCAAAAAAAAAACGAAACTTTTAATATAATTATTTTTAGTTGAACAAATTAACATGTGCTAATTCTTAAAAAAATTAAAATAATGTCAAATTCAAATATCCTATTACACCAAAAATGCCAACAAAGAAGTAAAATAAATCCTTATGAGTCGTAACTTTCTATCTATCTAAGCAGTTCCGACAATAAACCACGAAACTCCACCTCTTACTCAGGAAAAGAAACTTTTCTCGTTCGCCCACAGATTTCTTACGGTGGTTTTAAAAAAGTTTACGTATAAAGTCATGGCTAGCTGTATCTTAAGTACCTACCAGGAATATTTAAGTATTATGTTGAAAATATTACTTAATAAAAAAAAAACCTGACGCTTAGCTGTTTTTTTTTGTTTGCTGGTTCAATTAACTTGATTTTTTTATATTTGGGATTTTCTAATGACATTTTAATTAATATTTCCGGTTCTGATTAATTAAAAAATAAAACTATTAATATAACAAAAAAAAAAAAAAAATCACACACATAATAATTTATAACGTCTACACCATTACTACATACAACATTTTATTACAATCTTATTACCAAATGATCAAAATAATGGAGTTCAGAAAAATAGCTCGGTGTTGCAATCAACCAGGTATCTAAGCGCTAGTAGTGTCACCATCTGATAAATGATATTGCTAATATATGTACATATAATATGATTACTGTACGAATAAGAAGCAATAAATATTGACTCAACAGTCATAGGCGTCCCGCCATCGTAAAGTGCCTAAGGGCACTATAAATTTTGGTACTAGTAGATTAAAGACGGTACCGATAAAAATCCGTAACAATGCACAATTTCTCAGCTACATTATAATTCTTACCCAAAAACAATACAAAATGGAAATATCTCGAAGAGTACGGACGCGCTAATAGGCAGATGTTTTTCTTCTCTTGTCATAGCCAAAGACGCTAGTGTAAAGGCGCGGTTATCGAATGTCAGCTGAAAGGTTACATGTACTGTGTCGAATAAAAGTTCCTCTCGAAGTAACTCTATGCGCATTTCCTTGTGGTAAAAATGACGGGCCACCTGAAAACATCAAGTATTTTAATAATAACTATTTTCTAAATGTACAGATAGTACGTAATACCGCCATCTAGCGGTACATTATTTAATATTTTAAGAAATAAGGCTGTCCTCTAGTATTTAAATATCGAACTAAGTATTTACAAAGCAGCTTTATTATTATGAAGTGTATTTTTGCTTTAGTTGTTATCGGGGGCGTAGCTCAGATGGTAGAGCGCTCGCTTAGCATGCGAGAGGTACCGGGATCGATACCCGGCGCCTCCAAAGATTCTATTTTATTTTATATTTCCTTTTTTTACTTTTATAGTTAATTTTTTCTTATTTACGTTTATAATATATATTTAAATCAACTGTCAACTGAATTGATTGAAAATTATTCTGCTATTTAAATTTTATTAAGTCGTAAAGTAAGTCTTACCTCTATCCTTTACTTTTACTTTATACCTTTATCACTGTCCCTTACTTTATACCATTTATCACTGATACTTACTAGAAGTTCTCAACTAATTAATTGTCCTCGTTTTATTTAAACCTCGTTTAAGAAAATAATGTAATTTAAACTTTGTTATACTGAAGTTAATTAATTAGAAATAATGTGTACAATATAACAAAAATAAAAGTTATTGTTCGCCGACTGACGACAATTGTTTAAAAGAAATATTAACTACTTGAGTGTTATAAAAAAACAAAAACAATAGAAACTCAACTCAATAATATCAATATATCAACTCAATAATATAGTACTTATAAGAGAAATAAAAAATATTCTAGTTCAACCTTCTAAACAAAATATTACTTTATTTTTATTATAATTAACTATGTACATTATTACTATATACTAACCTCTCTTATTTGACCCATGGCATAATACACAAAACCTCTTCGTTTCGATCTGTAGTGCAAAGTTAATCCTTGGCGTGTTTCATTCTCACATATAAAGCTAGGCGCTCTCATCCTTGGATAACTAAACTTTAAATATTCATGTAAATTGTCCAATCCGTTCAGAAAATCACGCATGTGTCGGCCAAGTACTGATAGAACTCTATCGTAGCCATATTGTGAGACAAATCCGACGAAGTATACTCCCATCTGATCCATAAATTCGCGTTCTGTTATACCCAGTACCTGAAAAAATAAAAAAATAAATATTAAAAATTAAGCGCCTGTTATATTTTGAAAGCAATGTTTTTCTTAGTATTGAATACTTCATTTTAACTTTTTGTCCATTTTTTTTCATTTATGAAATATGTTTCAAGACGGAACAATTAAAATAAACTAGATGACATGGTGTACTTTGTGCTGCTATGTTTTTTCTGTATGTAATTTTTTTTTAAATTTATTGTATAGAAATCTTGTAAGTACTGACAATAATGAATAATAAGAAGAAAAAAATATCCAGTTTGGTGCAGTCTCCAGAAGTTTTGTGCATATATACTTATTAATTTACATAGATTCAATAAGGTAAGTTAGAAATGTAAAACAATTATTTTCAAAGTAATAAATGTTGTTTAATGTAATGTTTGATATTTTCAAACATTTAGGTGTCGGGGGTGTAACTCAGTGGTAGAGTGTCTGCTTCGCATGCTGAAAGTCCTGGGTTCAAATCCCAGCACCTCCAAAGCTCCTTTTTTATTTTTCCCTTTTTTTCACAAAGCAAATTCTCAAATCCCAGCATCTCCAAATCTGTTTTATTTTTTCCTTTCTTTCACAAAGCAAATTTACTATTTTTTCTATAAAAAAATCGTATTTTATTTATTACTAAAAATTAAAATAGAAGAATTACTGTTTTAATGTTCTATGGCGATATTTTTTTTTTAATTTACTATGAAAAGATTAAATAAAAAACGCAGTAATTAAGATTTTAATTCTGTTTATTTTAAAAGTTTTTTTTTAATTGAATGTACATAAGTAATAAAAAATTAATAAATTGGCCCATGAGGGGATCGAACCCGCGACCTTCGCGTTATTAGCACGACGCTCTAACCAACTGAGCTAATGGGCCTGAGTGACAGGTTGTGAAATTAAGGTATAACATACTTTATGATAAGATTAATTTTCGCAATAGTCTTTTTTTTAAAATGATAATTAATGGTAGCTGTAAAACTTTTTTCAAATTGGTTTCAATTTAGTTCATATATTTTTAAATCTTAGCGTGATTAGCGCTGATATAATATATTTTTCTTACAGATAAAATTCTCTTGTCACAACGTTAGTTATCATACTCCGATTTTTATGAAATTTTGTGGGCATATCGGTTAGGTCTGAGAACCGGCCAACATCTTAAGTTATCTTCTTTACAGCCTATACAGTCCACTGCTGGACATAGGCCTCCACAAGTTTACGCCACAAATAACGTGAACTCATGTGTTTTGCCCATAGTCACCACGCTGGGCAGGCGGGTTGGTGACCGCAGTACTGGCTTTGTCGCACCGAAGACGCTGCTGCCCGTCTTCGGCCTGTGTATTTCAAAGCCAGCAGTTGGATGGTTATCCCGCCATCATACGGCTTCTTAAGTTCCAAGGTGATTGTGGAACCTTGTTATCCCTTAGTCGCCTCTTACGACACCCACGGGAAGAGAGGGGGTGGCTAAATTCTTTAGTGCCGTAGCCACACAGCACATCATCTTAAGTTATAAGAGTGATTAATTAAGGGAATTTATAACATATATGGCAAAACAACTATTGCGGGGTCAACTAGTATTTTTATAAAGATGTCCTCCCGTGACCATGGTCGCTGTAAAGTATCCGAAATATTGGTCATCTAAATAATGTAATAAACTACGATAAAATCCGAAAAAATTGTTTAATTATAATAATGTCGTTTTAAATATAATTAATGTAAGGAAACTAGAAATTTGTATTTGAACTTCTATTATCTTATTAACATTATTCACCAGCCTACCCGTGCCCACTTAACTAGGCGTCAATTTTTTTTTACTGTAGATTCTTAGATTATTTATCGACTAATTAGGAGGCTTAATTATTTAGACCTTTTTTGGAGATTTTTTTCTTTTTTTTCTGGAACGGTCGATTTTTGATATGATATTAAAAAAAAATGTTTAGAATTCCCTAATGTGTGGGTAACATAAAAATAAAATCATACAAATATTTAGACCTTGTTTCCAGATTGCGGTGAATTTACCCACGCTCTATGTTCATCTTCCCGTGTGCGTACCAATAAAATAAGGTGCAGTTCTAAATTTATCATATAATAAGTGCAGTTGTTTCGATTTTGAAGTTGTTTGTGTTCATAAGAATTGATATATCGTGCTAAATAAGAACGCTTACCAAATCAATTTTCAAAATTTAATAAATTTTTAACACATAATGTACCTAATATTGTAATTACCTACTTGAGGTAGGGCACAGCAGGAATTTCCTGCTCAAAATATGGAGCAGCTCGACTGGGGTAGTACCTTAACCTTACAGAAGATCACAGCAAAATAATACTGTTTTCAAGCAGTATTGTGTTCCTGTTGGTGAGTAAGGTGACCAGAGCTCCTGGGGGGATTGGGGATTGGGTCGGCAACGCGCTTGCGATGCTTCTGGTGTTGCAGGTGTCTTTAAGCTACGGTAATCGCTTACCATCAGGTGAGCCGTACGCTTGTTTGCCGACCTAGTGACATAAAAAAAATACTTACCAGAGATTGATATGTTATCTAACTTATTAATATAACGAAATTAATAATCTGCGTTATCCTTCAAATGAGATTTATGAAAATTTCAAAACACAGATTGAGTCGAAATTTGCAAAGCCAAGACCTAGTAAATAGGGAGATACAATCACAATTTGAATATAAAACCTAAAACGCATTTAGGCACAGAATATTTAGTTTCGTATTTAGATCCGATTGAAAACGGATCGAGGCAATGAACTGAAACGTATTACGTACAGAAGAGGATAATAAACGCTTCGATTAACGTTAATTACATTTTTCCGCGTGTTTGATTAATTTACATATTTGATTTCTTCTTTCCATCATAAGTTATACATTAGGTTATATCTCATACTAATAAGAAATTTACTGGTAATGTAATACAAACACATTTTGTGAAATCGGTTTTGTAATCGGTTTGTTTTATATTCTTTACAATATTTGCGTTAAATATAATTTATTCATTCAGATTAAAAAGTTTTTGTGTGTGTAATAAGATACTGCGCTGTAGATAGTTTTCGTGTACATTTGTACAAATCCAAATTCACGTAAACGTAGTCACGGTTTCAAACAAAATAAAGATAGGCGAATTGAGCATGTGCAGTAGATACTAAAATATAATTTAAGAATTTCGTTAGGAAACCGTCAGATCAAAGTATCGAATCCGCGAAAGATAAATATTATAAAAATGTCAACACCTCCCCATGCATTTATTAATAGACATCTAATATCATTGAAAGCGAGTAGTCTTGATATATTACGATTTATTTTCGTATCTAATTCTTGATCTAATCGCTGAAATTAGATTTTCTTATAAAATTTGCTCATTGTTAAGTACTACCAAGTCTTACGAAGACATATATTGCAGTCTAAAAATTCTTTATACGAATAACAAGCAGCCTTGTTTAATTATCGAACAGATAACGTGACAAAAACGGTTGAGAGTAATTACACCGTTGAGACTTACACAAAGTGTCACGAAATACACTCGAGTATTGCGATAAAGCAGACATAATTATTTTAAATAATTGAATTGGATGCTGACAAAGGATAGATAAAGTCATGTTTTTCATTTATAAACGTCACATCTTTTATTTAAAACAATTTGTCTTTTCTTTAAAACATTTTGTGAGGTAAAAGGTCGAGCAAAACCTTTATCTCTTATCTTTTGTTACCCTCTCAGGGATGGTTTGATGATTACTAGCATTAAATAATTGCGGTTCCTGAGACAAGACAAAATAATTTAGTGATTTTAGGTTCATCGTAACTAAATGTTAAGAAAATAACATGTACTAAGTGGCTAAAACCATTTAGTCTAGTTCCTTCCTATGGTTAAATTCTGCTTAATACCAGCTTAGCCCGCGACTTCGTCCGCGTGGAATTTAACAAAAAAGTTATTGTCCAGTTCGCAGAGTTATAAAATAAATACATTTCTGAAATAAAAGTAGCCTAAGTTACTCCTTATTACATCAGCTATCGGCCAGTGAAAGGCCCGTCAAAATCGGTCCAGCCGTTTCAGAGATTAGTCGGAACAAACAGACAGACAAAAATTGTAAAAAATGCTATTTCGGTATGTGTATCATGTATACATCCATATGCATTTAGTAAAAAGCGGTTATTTTAATATTACAAACAGACGCTCCAATGTTATTTATTTGTAGGTAACAAACTAAAAAGTTAAAATATATTTTTTATAATACTAGGTTGTCAAACAAGCACACGGTTCGACTGGTGGTAAGCGGATACTGTAGTCTATATTTTGTGTAATATTTTGTGTATTTGTATAGATAAACCCGCTGTACTGGATTCATTAATATACACTAAATCAATATAATATTTATACTTGCCTCTTGTGCCTTCTTTGCTAGCCGAGTAATCAAGTTTTCAGGGTAGACTTGGTGTACTGAAAATGACGGCTGTTCCACTCCCGCTTGTCTTCGTATGTCTTC
Organism: Melitaea cinxia; assembly: GCF_905220565.1. Taxonomy (NCBI): domain Eukaryota; kingdom Metazoa; phylum Arthropoda; class Insecta; order Lepidoptera; family Nymphalidae; genus Melitaea; species Melitaea cinxia. Next base: position 5,174,941 of record NC_059416.1, read on the forward strand.
CCATCTTTCCTCGCCGTAAGTCTGGCGAATGTACTCCGCCATATTTTCTAGCAGCAACCCGTACATTTTGACTGTAGAAGAGAATTTCTTTTTAGTATCAACAAGTTGCAATGTTAAATATTTCTTTTGTTTACTGCTCTAATTTTTTAGAATTTTTGTGCAATTTGGTGTCGTGAAAAATACGAGTATATGCTTTCCTACGAAAAGCGTTTTCTGAAAAAATATTTTTACTCAAGGGGATTATATATAACTACTAGCTGTGCCCGCGGCTTCGCCCGCGTTGAAATCAGTGTGTCACAAAGTTTTCCCGACACACTTCCAGTTAAACTCTCATTATAATCGGCTTAGCCGTTCCGTAAACCTTCCTCTTGAACCGCATGAAAATCCGTTCAGTAGATTTTGAGGAAATCGATCACATACACTTTTGGGGACTTTGTTTTATAATACACTAACTGTTGCCCGCGACTACATCCGCGTGGTTATGAAGATATGCATTACTATTAAGATGTTTAACGCATTTTTTTTTTATTTCAGTCACTTGAAATGCTTATCACACTGAGTAACTTTTTAAAAGGCACAATTTAGTATAATTTAATATGTACTTGTTTTTATAAAACCTCTCTATACACCACATTTTCACATATATATTCTATACACCACATGGTCACGGAAGATCAGTTCTTCCGTGACCATGGCGCATGCAACTGCGCCGAAATATCGGAGCCTCAAATACAAAAAGGTACATGGTATAAATCCCGAAAAAACGAATTCAAATAATGTTAAGAACCATGGAAATTTAAAACCACATTTTTAGTTTTATTTTCAGGCTGCAGCATAAATAACCTATCGACGAATTTATATAACTGCTGTATATATTTCATACAAACTATCAACCCCAATTAAACCCCCTTAGTGGTGGAATATCGCTAAATCTCTCTACTCTACTACTATTATCTACTAACTATAATCTACCTCCCTGCCAAATTTCATCTTTATCCATCCTAGATGGATGGACCTTTCTCTTTTATATATATAGATTACGATGTATTATTTGGACACCTCCTCACCATCTATAGAGCATATATTTTAAATTTCAAGTCTCTTACTTCAAAGACATAGAACTTTCATACAAATTTCCAACCCCCGTTTTATCCCCTTAGGGGTCGAGTTTCGTAAAATTTGTTCTTAGCGGATGTTTACGCTCTATAAAGAACCTACCTATCAAATATCAAATTTGTAGCTGTTATAGTTTCGGGGATTTCGTGATGAATGAGTCAATGTACCATCCCCCGTTTTAACCCCGAAAGGGAGTTGATTTTTAAAGATACATTGTTTAGAGACCTCCTCACCATCTATGGAGCATACATTTTAAATTTCAAGTCGTTTACTTCAAAAACATAGGACTTTCATACAAAATTCCAACCCCCGTTTTATCCCCTTAGGGGTCGAGTTTCGTAAAATCCGTTCTTAACGGATGTCTACGCCCTATAAGAAACCAACCTGCCAAATGTCAAATTTGTAGCTGTTATAGTTTCGGAGATTTCGTGATAAGTGAGTCAACCTACCATCCCCCGTTTCAACCCCAAAAGGGTGGTTATTTTTAAAGATACATTATTTGTACACTTTCTCATCATCTATAGAGCATACATTTTAAATTTCAAGTCTCTTACTTCAAAAACATAGGACTTTAATACAAACTTCCAACCCCCGTTTTACCCTTTTAAGGGTCGAGTTTCGTAAAATCAGTTCTTAGTAAATGTCTACGCCATATAAGGAACCTACCTGTCAAATATCAAATTTGTAGCTCTTATAGTTTCGGAGATTTCGTGATGAATGAGTCAATCTACCACCCCTGTTTTAACCCCAAAAGAGAATTTATTTCTAAATATACATTATTTGGATACCTCTTCACTATCTATAGAGTATATATTTTAAATTTCAAGTAGCTTACTTCAAAAACATAGGACTTTCATACAATCTTCCAACCCCCGTTTTACTCCCTTAGGGGTCGAGTTTCGTAAAATTCTTTCTTAGCGAATGTCTACGATATATAAGGAGCCTACCTGCTAAATTTCAAGTTTGTAAGTGTTATAGTTTTGGAGATTTCGTGATCAGTGAGTCAACCCACGAACCCCCGTTTTAACCCCAAAAAGGAGTCGATTTCTAAATATACATTATTTGGACACCTCCTCACCATCTATAGAGCATACATTTTAAATTTCAAGTCTCTTACTTCAAAAACATAGGACTTTCGTACAAACTTCCAACCCCCGTTTTATCCCCTTAGGGGTCGAGTTTCATAAAATTTGTTCTTAGCAGATGTTTACGCTCTATAAGGAGCCTATCTGCCAAATTTTAAGTTTTTAGGTGTTATAGTTTCGGAGATTTCGTGGTGAGTGAGTAAACCTACCATCCCCCGTTTTAACCCCAAAAGGGAGTTGATTTCTAAAGATAGATTATTTGGACACCTTCTCATTATCTATAAGGCATACATTTTAAATTTCAAGTCTCTTACTTCAAAATCATGGGACTTTCATACAAACTTCCAACCCCCGTTTTATCCCCTTAGGGGTTGAATTTCATAAAATCCGTTCTTAGCGGATATTTACACTCTATAAGGAGCCTTCCTGCCAAATTTCAAGATTTCGTGATGAGTGAGTCAACCTACCATCCCCCGATTCAACCCCAAAAGGGAGTTGATTTCTAAAGATATATTATTTGAACACCTTCTCATCATCTATAGAGCAACATTTTAAATTTCAAGTCTCTTACTTCAAAATCATAGGACGTTCATACAAACTTGCAACCCCCATTTCACCCCCTTAGGGGTCGAGTTTCGTAAAATCCGTTCTTAGCGGATGCCTACGTCTTATAAGAAGCCTACCTGCCAAATTTCAAGTTTGTAAGTGTTATAGTTTCGGAGATTTCGTGATGAATGACCTTTCGCGTTTATATATATTATAGATAGATAATTATCGATGGCCACTCAATCAGAGTCGATCATATCGATATTGTAGTTTGAAAATTATATTTTTTTTCAATTTTAATTACAATTTACATCAAATTATAATCTTTGTATTTTTTTGTTACATTTACAATTAATTTACAATTGAAATCAAAGATTTGTAGATATCCTAAATACACACATACTACTACTTCTTTAAATATTGTGGTCAAATTATTGTACAAAGATAATTTGTTTAATTATATTATTATTATCAGTGGCGTATTTTAAGATTCAGGGCCCCGGGTCATTTTTATTTGCCGCCCCATATATTTAGGGAAAAGGCCAAAGCAGCGCATGTGTTAAGAAAAATTATCCATTTATTTAGAAAATTTTCGTCGGATTTTTTTTAGATGCCTTTGATTTCACAGGTGAGAGATTAAAAATCAACAATTTTTTTACATCTCTAGTACTCGGCCTACGCCGCCATTAACAGGATATCGCTTCGGGACATGACCCTTATGACCCTAGGGTAAAACGTCCTTGATTATAACATTAGATACAATAATGTCATATTTTATCATTTATTCAAGGATTAAGTTAGCTAAGCGGTTAATGAATTGGTAGCTATTTTTAAAAAGAGCTTAAGCTTTCACTTTTTATTCAATTATATGTTACTCAGTTTTTCCAAAACAAAAAAAAAAAAAAAACAAAAAAAAAATTCTTACACATTCACACGAAATAGGAATAGGTAATATATTACGGATGTGCTTATGTTTAACTTTCTGCACCTACATAGCTTTCGTGGCAAACAAGTGTAGAATGAAAACTAGTGTGTTCACATTATACGACATTGCTCAACTCCATTACACCGCGTCCAGCGCTTTGTTTTCATCATTTGACCTTCTTCATTCCATATATAAATACGACCTGTTGCGATTGTTGTTTTTATATTGATAAATTTTATTTCGTTACATTCTCATAAGGGAAGGGAAGCAATAGCATCGTGTAATGTGGTTTATGGTTAATCATGAGGATAAAATTCTGAAGTATGTACCTATATATTATGTCTATATGTGTATGTATATTAATTACAGCAGAGTGTATGAAGTTCTCATTTATCCAGCGCTTTAAGCGCTATAGGGTAGATATTTGTAGACGTTTCTGTTACAGTGTATGGAAAATACACTTAATCACCAGAAAACAGATGAGTTATCTTTATTAATCTGGATTCATAGTAAAAATTTAAAAAATCGTATCATTTGGCAAAAAAAATGTTATTAAATTTAAAAGGTTTCAGGTGTGTTTTGGTGTCGATTCAAAATCAATGTAAAATCTGATAAGTATCTCTCTTGAAGTTAAAATCAATATCTAAATAGAAGCTATAAATATTTTGGTGAAAGCGGTTCTCTTTGTTTTACAGCGTAATCTACTTTAAATAATGGTAAGGTTCTCCACTTAGTTAGGTAAGCCTGTGGATGCTTTCCGTGCCTTTTAGGTACCTAAAATATTTTTTTATTATGTTTTTCAGCTTTTATATATTATATTATTTTATCAAGGGATTATAACATCAAAAACTTTGGAAATTCAGGTTCATCAACACATAACAAACGTTATATAATTATACATATAGGCATACCTTCTGTAAAAAGTCTAAGACAAATATAGTTTGTTTATTCGGTACAGTTTCGTCTGTCGCTACAACCTCTTCATCGCCAGCGATACATAATTTTTAGCAATAGATAATTTTGAAATTATAAATATGTTAATTAAATCAAGTGTACTTCCAACTTACAAGTACCTCGGATTTTAAATGCTTACATTTGACAGAGTGTAAGCTACCACTCCAAGATAATAATGGAAACCTTATATTATTTAAATATATTACTAAGTTAACAAGCTATAAAAATTAACAATGTATTAGGAAAAAAAAATGAATGAAATCTAAAATATTTTTAGTGCGTGTAATTTTTTTTTTAAATGCTCTAGAGTGATTTGATTATCACAAAAAACAACCACATACAAAAAGCGATAAAATATATAAAACAACCGTAGATATAAACTGAACAGAAATCTTTTAGAAAATAAGTCTATTTTTATTACAATGCTCCCGTATCAAAGTTAATCAATTTAGAAAATTAACTTTTCTCATTATCCCGCTAAACGTGCTTCAATTTTACAATTTGCCTGAGTTTGAGTTTCAAAGGTATTTATTTTAAATACTTTGTTACGTATGATTACGTATTATTACGAATTAATAAGTTGTGACTTTGTGACTCTAATTTTATATAGCCTTTAAATTTTCTCATTATATGATATGATTTTTAACACAAGTTAGAATTTAGCGTATTCGAAGAATAAAGCGCAACTTATTCCAATACTGTTTCATTCCGTGAACAAATATGAACAAATCATATTAAACATTCCTATTTATAAAACTTTATACACATTTACAGTATAACTATATTACATAACTATTAAGAACAATCATTCGACTGTTCTTTGTCACAGCTCGGCATCATGTTCGCTAGATTATTGACTCCTGTTATTTGACAACTTCAAAAGATAAAACCACGGCCTTAAGTACCGAAGAGGTTATTAAGTTCTCGTGATACCAATCAATTGATAGTCTTATTTAATGACAACGAATAAACAAAATATTTATTTAATTAAAAGAAAAAATAATGTAATCTGGTAATTAAATAGTTACTAAAACGTATCAGGTGTATTGGTAATTAAAATAGGTGATAGAAATGCGTTTGTTGTTTTCTAATGTTTACGCGAATTTAACTTATTACAATGAAACAACTTTTTCAGTTTTTATCGCGGTTTATTAAATCGTTAAATGTTTGTAAGTTAAATGCTCGACGTCTCGGATACTTTGCAGCAACCATGGTCACGGGAGGACAAAATCCGTCCAAAACCCTACTACTATTTCGATTACATTTAATTTCTTTTGATCATAAAATATTTATGTACCTATTTAACATAGTTAATTACGTAAATATTTCTATTTACGTAAGTTAACAATTTATTAAAGAAGATGCTTATAGTGTGTAATTTAAGCGTACGGTTCACCTGATGCTAAGCGATTACTATAGCTTATAGACGCCCAACACCACCACCAGAAGCATCGCAAACGCGTTGGCGACCTTATCCCCAATTCTCCCCAGGAGCTCTGGTCAACTTACTCACCAACAGGAACAAAATATTGTTTGGAAACAGTATTATTTAGCTGTGCTGCTCCATATTTTGAGCAGGAAATTTCCTACTGTGGCCTTGTTCAGTTAAACTTACGTTTTACTTTAGTTAGATAAAATAAGCTTTAACATTATTTAGATGAAATATGCTTTATATTTTGCTGAAATATCTCTTAAGAAAGATATTAGAAGATTTTGTGTAATGCAAACATATTTAATATTAATTTAATGCTGCAAATTTATAACGAGAAAAAGTTAAAGACTATAAATATTATTGATATTTATAATCATGTGATGTCATCTACATTTACATTTAATCCAGTTAATTAGAAAAATATTATACATCACTAGCTGTACACTGCGCGCGTTGCTACGCTTTTTTTTTCTTTTTTTTTTTTGGTCTTACCAACTCAGAAATCTTTGTGGACTCATCCACAATACTTTGCTGAAGATATGACATACATGATCAAATGCATAGTTTACGATCTATAAAGGGCATACAGACAAACATTCATTTTTATACATATCGTATACTCAAAAACCAACGGAAGCTCATTTTATCACCTCCTAAACCTTCATAAATAACTTTAGTCATTAAATAAGCTATTAACGCTTCATCTATCGGCTTAAGAGCCATTTCACAAAAATCGGTAACAATCCGCGAAATTGTAATATTTTGACGTCGCTAATCTCAGTGTTGGATGCAATAATGTATTTTATATTCTTGAAATATAATAGAGCAACCTTTGTTGTAGTCCATAGTCAGATCAGAATTTTGATTTATATTATGTGTATAAAATTATTAACCTTTTCATCAGCCTCCTCCCTGGGTAAACGGTCGCAATGTATACTTTGAAGTCCTACTTTTCAATAACCTCTACGTTGAAACCATTTTAAAAAAATATCATAATATGTGGAATATAATTTTGTTGTCCACTATCATAGATTTTTATTCCATTTGTATCTCTATTAAACGATAAAAAAAATTTAAAGTTACGAATATTTTCCAAATAAGTACAATTTTAAAAGCGATATTTCTCTTAGAAAACTAAGAAATTTTAACGAACTATCTTCATCAAAGTAAACTTACATCATTAAGGAATACAAAAAAAATAATTAAAAGATGTAATTATTTTTAATACATTTTATATTAAATAATAAAAAGATAGTATATATTGCCACGCATCAAGCCCGGTAAATCAGTCGAGCGCTAGCGCTCTTAGAGGTAAGATCCACGCCAAATTCTGCGCAGCCGTCTCTTTCGCTCACACGCGCCAAGCGCCTGTTGTTATAGCGGATAAAACGCATTTGATACTTTCATAATAAAATATAAATAAAATAAACATATTACGAAAATGACTGCAAAATAATATAATGATAATTTCTGTAAACAAATGTATAATTTAATTTTCTTTTCTCACACTATCAATACAAATAGGCATTTCAATCTGTTTGTCTTGTTATTTGTTAATTAATATGTTTGTCGGTGTCGATGTCATTAAATGCTTTTTTATTCATATCGTAAATATTAGATTCATTCGTAAACTGAAAAAACTAAATCAGTTTAAAAAAATTGTTTCATAAAATTGATTTTTTAAATTTTATTTTAAATTTATTGACTGTTGTTATATAACATACTTGAAATTTTTAACAAATTAATTATGTAAAAAAGATTTTATACCATAGTTATAATTTTTATTATACATCAGAAAATGATCACGATGGTCTTTTGGTTGTCACACTATACGTACTAGCACAAAGATCGCGCGGCTCGTACGACTCGTGCGATGCGACCAAATTTACCTAAACTTGCAGAGCGTAAAATTGTGAAATGGCTCTTAAATCAAGAGCCATTCATTGAATATTTTAAATTCTTCCTGACGTTCATCGCCGAATAATCTCACCGCATTAATTGCATTCAGAAATAGTCTACGTCAAATTAACGATCAAAACGGGTCAGTTTGCGTAACCATTAGGCGTAATTGATAGTACAGGATCCGATTGATTAATAAATCTTGTAAGGTTTCGTAGCTGAAATTCGATTTTATAATATCGAATATTTAAGCCATTTATGAAGATTACATAAGTAATTAAGGCTACTCTATTTTATTCTACTTTATATCATCCATTTTAAAACATTATTCTTTCTTTTTTTTTTGGACGAAGTCAGATTTTTTAATGCTTAATTAGAATATACACAAATGAAAACATTACAAAATCAATTAAAAATTTAGACCGGTGGATAATAAACCGGTAATACATAAGTATCTCTCCTTAATTTACTTATAGTAAATACTATATTGCGTTTCAATTTTATATACATGAAATTCGAAAATACTATTTTCTCGACTCATATATTCGACCTTGGGAAGCGATAAAATTTTATCACTCTTGTTATTTAGATATTTTGATTTGAAATTATTATATGTATATGTCAAAAATTAGCGGAACAACTATTAATACAGCTAGCGTTGTTTTTATAATAATAAAAAGTGATGGGGTCGCAGTCGATGTTAATAATAGTGTTTTGTATTTTTATGTTTTTTACTTTTGGTGATAATATTCTTAGACAGTAAGAGACAAATAATACAGAAAATGTAACATATAACAAAAATCCTTAGATTCAGACAACGCACCTTTACTCCTCTAATATTGCAGATGTCAATGGGTGATGGAAGTTATATAACAATGGCTTTGTTTGCTCCTTTGCCCTCTTCTTATAATAATAAGAAGTACAGATTTGTTTCACTATATTGTGAGCATTTTTTAGATTTAATTATATCTTATTATGTAAAAAGAGCTTTGAGTGTTTTACTTTACTCGTGCATGCCAGTAATGCCTCTTGCGCGTTAGGTAAGTCAACATTAAGTCCAGAAAGAGTAAATAACATATATACCCAGAATAAATCACAAATATTATTTTCTTTTTAGTACAAATGATATTAGACTTAGCTTACGTAATTTATAACATAACATATTTTAAACTATTGATAATATTTCCTCAAAATATTCTCTGTTCTATTACAGTAAGTAAAGTCGAATAAGAATTATATGTAAATAATTAATTTTAACGAATTATCTTAGGAAAATTCTAACACAAGGGAAAACTATTGAAACACGATTTAGGCTTTAACTTTAGATTTATTTAAAAAAGAAGAAAAAGAAACACACGCCTACTATTTAACTTCTATCGATAGTAATACATCTTGATAAAATATATCTTTGTACTAAACATTTAAATGTACTTGATTAGCTAAAACGTCTAAAATCAAGAAATCAAATAAATAGATATCTTAGTCTTACTATAATAACTCTAACGTCTTCAACATAAAGTTCAAAATGAGAAGCGCTTATTGTTGGGTTCTTTTTTAGAGGTAAATTTTACGTTCCATTCTTTATGAGCTTATCGTGCAGTCGTTAAACCATTGAAGCTCTTTAAGAAACAACACACAAAAACTTCAGGAGGATCAACGTTATATAGTTATACCTAAATTCTATATTGTATAAAAGTAATATTTACTCATTATTCTTATATGCTGTGTGGTTACGGTAGTAAGAATATAGCCACCCCGTCTCTTCCCGAGGGTGTCGTAAGAGGCGACTAAGGGGTAACACAGTTCCACTACCACCTTGTAACTTAAAACACCATCCAACTGCTAGCTTTAAAAAATACAGGCCGAAGACGGATAGCTGCGTCTTCGGCGCGACAAAGTCAGCCCTTGGTCACCAACCCGCCTGTGGACACATGAGTTCACGCCATTTTTGGCGCGAACTTTTGGAGGCCTATGTCCGGCAGTGGACTGTATTAGGCTGAAGTGATTCTTATTATAAGTATGTTATTTAGGTATAATTTTAAAATGTAGCTTTATATGCAACTACAGAAAAAAAGAATAATTACATTTTGTTGTATCTGATATTTAGAATCACATGCACTATTCTTGCTGCTTTAGGGCGCGTAAAGAACATAATAATAAAAAAAGTAAATGTCATCAATAAAATAATTCAAATTGACATTTGGTATCTCATTTAATGAATGAGATAAATTCAAATGAATCACATTCATTCTGTGTGGCTACGGTACTAAAGAATATAGCCACCCCCTCTCTTCCCGTGGGTGTCGTAAGAGGCGAGTAAGGGATAACACAGTTCCGCTACCACCTTGGAACTTAAAAAGCCGACCGGTGGCGGGATAACCGTCCAACTGCTGGCTTTGAAATACACAGGCCGAAGACGGGCAGCAGCGTCTTCGGTGCGACAAAGCCAGTACTGCGGTCACCAACCCGCCTGCCCAGCGTGGTGACTATGAGCAAAACACATGAGTTCACGTTATTTTTGGCGTAAACTTGTGGGGGCCTATGTCCAGCAGTGGACTGTATAGGCTGTAATGATGATGACATTCATTCTTTCGAATTTTGAATCATTAGGATTGAAGGCATTTGAAATTTTCAAGAATAGTTATTTATATTTGATGTCATACTGGTAGTGGCAAATTTAAATGAATGCTTATATAGTCGGTACACGTAACGTTTCGTACATTTATGGAACGATTGACGTAAAATAACAATCCATCAGGCGAATGACAAGCCACGAATGAATGACAACGAGCATCGAATGATTTAATGTTAGTGGAAACTGAAGCATATAAAAACATTACTCGACGATTGATCGCACTAAAATAAACTTTTGAAACAATTTTTTCGTAAGAACTAAATATAATATCGTTCAAAATTGTAAAAGCGTTTGAATGTTTAAGAAGTATTCTTAGAAGTATGAAAATTATTAAGATTCGTTTATATTACTCAATGCTAATAATAGATATTTATAATAGAAAGGTACAAAAAAAGAACTTAAAGCTTTACTAAAAATATGATGAGGATTGGAAAATAAATAAAAAAGCTTTACAATCTTACAGAACATATTAACGCACAGATATGCGTTTTTACAAGTATTTCACAAATATATTTTCATGCTATCTTACGAAAAAAGTTTAGGATTCAATAAAGTCGCTATTACTCATTCACGAAACGTAAAATGAAATTGACGAACCTCCATTAACCCAATTTTAAAAATCTTAAGAAATAAAAACCTGCTTTACGATATAATTCGCATTAAATTTCGATGCATAATTGAGAAATGTATTAAAAATCTTTAGATATAGAATGTGCCTCATATTTAAAAAAAAAATCGTCCATATTCATTCATATATTATGATATGCTTCATTGAAACACTGAGTCAAATGATTAAATATTATTTAAAAATTGCTTGAACCTTGGAATTAGCGCGTTCAAACAAACAAACCAATGTTTCCGCTTCGTATCATCATTAGCTTGAACAATTGTGGACAAACGTCAAGAAATAGATAAACTTTACAAATATTTGAGAGATTTCATATATCATAAATCATATCAAAAATATTTTGAGGAATCATTGAAGTATTCATTTTGGCGCCTAAATACTAATCTGAAAACGTCTTTATTGGATTTTAAGTACTTATTACTTACTGAATTAGTTCCAAAGAAAGTTATTGCCTATTTCAAAGTAACTCGACGTTTTCTTCCAGTCTAATCTCGACGTATATCCGATGACTTTTAGAGCGAATGCATTGATCTTTCCTTTTACCTTTGTAAGTGTAAGAAATTTAAGTATTAGGTATATATTTTGCTATATAACTAGGTCGACAAACAAGCGTACGGCTCACCTGATAGAAAGCGATTACGGTAGCTTATAGACGCCTGCAACACCAGAAACATTAGCAACGTCAAAGGTTTAAAATCTATTATTAAAAATACTTTTTATACACATCAGTAATGTCGTTTAGATTTTTACATCTACTTCAAAAAGTATTATGATGTTTTCAGGGCTAAGTTATTTGCTAGAAACGTGTTTCCTGAAAATAGTTGACCTCAAAATTCTCAAGCCTCAAAAAATCACTTCATCTTCGTTGATAAGGGAAAACGCTTTGAGGATCCTGCAAATATCTAAGATTATATTCTTTATACGCAGTTGAGCAGTGTGGCATTAAGTTTTAACCCTTCTCTTTAGTTGAACAAAAAGCATTTTCCGTCTAGCTGAATATACTATTATTACAGATTATGAGTACAGTAAATTCAATGATCTCAAAATCTTTGCGATTAAAACTCCAAATGCAACCAGTAAAACGCATAACACAAATCTGTATGTAGGTACATTACCTATATATCCTGAAGATTTTTGCAGTAAAAATTTCATTAAAAGGCATTTAAAAGCAATTTTTGTGAAAATTGAATACGATATTATTTCGTCCTCCAAAATAATTGTATTGTACCTAGATATTCAGGTTTACTTAATAGAAGATTGATCGCGTTGTCTTATCTCTTTAATACCTTATAAATCTCCGGCAGGTCACAGGTTATTGGAAAAACGAAGGGCTCGCCTTAACTAAACTGAAGTGAGTGACTCGCTATATTTAACCTTATTCAGCTTAATGTTATAAAATTGCGTAAACAACGACGGCTTACACTGTTTTACTATTAATATAAATTTGGTAATATACATAGTAGCTAAAAGATATTTACAAATTTTATTTACAAGCGAAAATTATTGTAGCTAACTATTAGCAACAACTATAGTAGTTACTATTTTTTCATGTGTTTTACAATGTGAAGCGTCTGTATAGGATTTCTATAAAAAAGTTAAAATTATATTATTATAGAAATAAAAACGTAGGTCAGATTAAAACCTTATTTATATACTTACCACCTTATAATTCTTATTTGTGTCCAAGTTATAGATACCCGACTAAAAATTAAATTTTTCGGTCTTTTAAGACTTATCGTTTATGGATTCTTCCTTGACCTAACATTGGCATACCTCATCTAACATTAGCTTTCCTCATCCTCAGGGATCTGTTCTCCCCACTAATCTTTAAATTGTTGAGCTAAAGTAGACTTTGGTGATAAGTAAAATCTTATAATAAAGCGTGACTCAATGTTGGTTAAGCATATTGCCTTTCAAAAGTGTATTTTTTCGATTAGTGAATACATTATTACTATTGGGTTTTAAAATATTATTCAATTTTCATTTCGGGAGACTATTAAGTCCTGCTCTGATCTATCTGCTCAATATCTGGAGCAGTCCAACTGGGGAAGTATCTCAAGCTTTCAGAAGATCATAGCTAAATAATACTGTTTTCAAGAAATGTTGTGTTTCTGTGGTGAGTAAGGTGGCCAGTGCTCCTATAGGGAGGGTTAGAGGTCAGCAATGCGTTTGCAATGCTTGTGGTTTTGTAGGCGTCTAAAGGCTACCATATCAACTTATTATTAGACCTACCTACCTTATATAATAAAATGTACAAGATTCCAGTAATTTCTGCGCTTACAGAATTACTGGTAATGAATAGTTAAAGTATGTGAAATAGGCCACTTTATAAAAAACCGATGAATTTTGCTAAATTCATTTGTTTTTAAAGATGATTATTTATAGAGTATTTACTTTGAAGAGTGTGCTCTCAATGAGCTTCACAGCGTTGTTCCTCTTTGTCTTTCTACAATAGAATGATAAAATACTGTAAATTAAATGTATTTCCTTTTTTGTATTATTTTGTTAGGTTAACATCTATTCCAGCTAGATATATTTGGCATCAAAAAAGTGACTAAATAATTATCTAGATAAACGCACTTCAAAATCATCATCATCACTTCAGCTTATCGCAGTCCACTACTGGACATAGGCCTCCACAAGTTCACACCAAAAACGTCGTGAACTCATGTGTTTTGCCCATAGTCACCACGCTGAGCGGGTTGGTGACCGCAGGGCTGGCTTTGTCGCACCGAAGACGCTGCTGCCCGTCTTCTGCCTGTGTATTTTAAAGCCAGCAGTTGGATGGTTATCCCGCCATCGGTCGACGTTTTAAGTGGCAGTAAAACTGTGTTATCCATTAGTTGCCTCTTACAAAACCCACGGGAAGAAAGAGAGTGGCTATATTCTTTACTGCTGTAACCACACAGCTTACATTTCAAAATAGATGGAACTATTTTTTCATCAAAAAAAGCTAAGACGTAAGAAGTTTAAAGCTATGACGTATTATATTATCTATACATATAATAAAATCGTAGGAAAGTCAAAACTGTATATTTAATATTTTTTTAAAAGAATACTTGAGGTGTAATCTACAATCGACACCGAAGCCAAAAATATAGTTTATAGAATTTTTGTCTGTTTGTCTGTATGTATGTCCGAGATAAACACAAAAAGCACTGCATGGATTTACTTCAAATTTGCCACAAATATTATTAAGAAGTCGGGTCCAACATATAGGATACATATTATCACGCTATCGCCTACGGGGAACGAGCAGTGAACCTTTATTTCTTCAACGCATTCTGTAACAACGTGTAATCTAACGACGCATATTTTAATGTTCTTGTTATTATGTTAATAACCATACTACAAGTTAGCTTCACACTATAAATAAAGACATTCTGTAGTATATTTAGTATCAGCATTGCACCCGTGCGAAGCCGGGGCGGGTCACTAGTATGTAAATATATTAAAAAAGTTGCAAAAAAGAGAAAGTCTTGCCAAAACTGACAAAAACAAACTTTCTGTTTACAAATAGCACATATTAATAAAACGTATGTTGCCTCTATCTATCTATTAGCGATGCTACGTACATTCACATTATGTGTAATTACGCTGCCAAACACACTCATCAGAATACAAAATGACAACTTAAACCATGGATGAATGATAAAAAGATTTCGGGGTTCAGTTTGATTGAGTTATTTATTGAATATAAAATTTGTTAATCCCTTTCGAAATCATTTTATAAAAATCCGAACTAAATTGGTTTCTTTGCGACTATTACGCGCTCCATCCTGAGTTTTCTGCAAATAGTGTGTGAGTAGCGATCAGACTATATTGGACAAAAAGCTCTACGCCCTGCAAATGATTTCAAAAACAAAGATATAAAATTTTCTAGGTTTTATAAATTATAAATTTTATTTAGTTAAAATTACAAATAAAAGAATACGAATACCATTTTTATTTCCTTAGGTGACGAAACTGAAATATAAAAATGGTTCCATGGTTATATATAGGTTAATAAATTGTAACCATGGAACAAAATATCTAAAGAATATTAGGTTTTGTTTGTTGGAGAAAAGGTCAAAAATACATTTCTCTTAAATATATTGTTAATCTTAATGTAGACATAGCGTCTTAAGATGGAACTACGATGCAAGAAAAATGAGATTTTATGTTGCTGAAAATTAAGATTATTTCAGAGTGTAGAGTAAATAAAATGCAGCTAGCTGTTTTTACCACAAAAAACTTGTTGTACAGTTCGTTTTTTGAGTTTCATTTTAATCTAAGATAATGAAAATATTTTCAAGATGTATTCATTATCTTATAAACATCGAAAGCTTCAAAAAAAAAACAATAATTTCAAAGTTTTAGCAATCAAACATTTTTGTACAGATTTCTATTTAAGCAGTTCTATCAACAGCATTAAATATGTAAAAATTAGTTAATCCAAATGTTATTAGAAGTTATTTTTGTACCCGCAATAACAAATACATTTATGGATACTGTCGGTCCTATCATTATAGGACCCACAGTATCCATAAATGAAACTATCGAGTGGACATTAAAAATTATTGCGGGTACAAAAGGAACCACAAGGTAATGTTTTGTAAAATATTCAGCAGATAAGCTAAAATACAAAAAAAAAAAGAAACATTTTCAATGTAAAAACAATTTTTCAAATTGTAATTTGGAATAAAGTGTGTTAAAATATAATTCTTCAGTATTGTAATAATAACAACCCGTGCCTCAACAGGAACATGAAGTGGAATGAGACAAGAATCAGTTAGTAACGACTGTTATTCTGTTATAAATAACACAATGACATCTAAAATTAGCGACACAATAGTCACATTGTACCAAATCAGGTGCGCCAAAAACTTAATCAGACGAAATGGCGGTCGTAAAAATTAATAAACAATTGTGAGGTTCCGGATCACTGGGATTTTAATCTACACAAACTATTGTGTCATTGTTTTACGTCAAACATTTGTATCGCTAATACATTGTAGTAGTTATTAAAGTCAGTTATAATTTTTGACAATTTTTTTTAGCTAAACAATAATTAATAGTTGACAAGAAAAAAGGTTTTATGTGTATGCATGACCGTAAGAAGTAAGCGACATAGAAGATGTATTAGAAGCAGTTTCTAACCAGTTATGATGTTAGACACTTGTGAAAGTAGTACAGTTAGTAGTAGTCAGATTAAGTAATCGTAAATAATTACGACAGTTTCTAAGATATTGTACCTTATCTGGCATTATTAGGTGTATTAACTTCACTCATGTACTAAGCAGTTTTTTTCAGCTTATCTCTACTATTACTATTTTTTTACAACAACTAAGTGAATTGTGGAGCTTGGTGTTGTAAAATTTGTTGGATGTCAATATATGGCCATCTGTGTCACAGGACCGGTGGCCATTGGAGTAGATGGGTCCTGGAGTGGAGACCGCGTCTTGGCAAACGCAGTGTGGGACGTCCTCCGGCCCGTTGGATCGACGATCTACGTAAGATTGCCGGAGTAGCAGCCGGAGTAGTGGAGGCCTATGTCCAACAGTAGACTGTAATAGGCTGACTGACTGACTGACAATAAATGTAGGTAATAAATGTAAAATAGGTACGAGGTACTATTATAGGTACCACTTTTTCGAAGTTGTGTTGTGAACCTAACAGAAAATATAGGTTTTCATCTTTTCATCTTTTCAGCTATTGTTTCTTTGTTACTTCATATACCCATTCAGCCCGTAACATCTCACTGTTGGGCTATATAGGTTTCTTTCTCCGTGTAGGAGAAGGAGGACCATGCGCAGGAGGTTAATTTATATACTTGTAATTAATTTATTCCGTACTACACAAATTACATTATTTTATTTTATTTTAATAATTAATATAACGTTTCTAGACAAGTGATATTTTTAGTTGATTTATAATAATAGAAATGATTATTTTTTTATATAGATTTCTTGACTTGTTAAGTATGTACATAATGCGTTGCCAATTTTGATTGATGATGACAGTCGCAATTTTGAAAACGTATTTTTTTTTTCTATCAAACAAAATAATCACGTTCTGTGCCCTTTTTGAGACAATAGCGAAAGTGTCGATGAATATCAAGCAGTGTTTCGGAGGTCAGGTCTAAAAATACCGAAGGACACCGGATAACGCAGTTCTATGTGTAATTATATTCTGAATTCGTTATTGACACATTGTCATTACGAAATTGGACGAATTCCAATGAAGATGATAACAAACCATGAAATTCGGATTCTACGAATTCCAATTTTTATTAAAATTTTCAATTTAAATGAGTGTCTGCTGATTTGGTTTTATTTGTGAGAAGAAAGTTGTCATTGGTCGCAGTTTTACTCGTATTGCTGTTGGTGCTAATGTTCTGTTATGATACTTCGTAGCACGAAGATGTATATTTTTTTAGAGCATTTATTTAAAATCAGTGCCTCAGTTACAAAGTTGTTACAGGCAGTTGAACTATTTTTACTAACCGACTTCAAAAAAAAAGAGGAGGTTACTCAATTCGACCGTATATATATATTTTTTTAATGTACATATGTTCGGGTATAACTCAGTCGTTTATGAACCGATTTTGATAATTCTTTTTTTGTTAGAAAGGAGATGTCCTTAGTTTGGTACCATTATAAGGAAACCAGGATCTGATGATGGGATCCCAGAGAAATTGAGGGAAACTCTCGAAAATCCGCATTAATTTTTACTGTGTGTACCGATTTTGATGATTTTTAATTTAATCGAAAGCCGATGTTTATCTTGTGGCCACATTTAAATTTCGTCGAGATCTGATTACAACCTTTAGAGTAATCTTTGATAATGCGTATTTACTTGACTATTTTTTCGTCTACCTACGTTGTATTACTTGTCGATATAATTGAAGTCGGTTTTTCTTCGTTTGCCTGCAAACACAATTATTTATATTTAAATATATTGTTCAATTATGAATTTGTTTTTATTTTAAACATATTATTACATACTATGTTTAAAATAAGAAGTACATTTGTTATTGTTTGTATATTTATTACAAGAGAAGTAAATACCTCTATTTTTAAATATATGGGGATAAACTAGCGGACGGTAACATCTAATGTAAAATGGCTGGCAACAATTCATTTATTTTCATCAATAATTTATAATAGTAATAGTTAATTTATACTATTCATCATTGATATCAAACAGCTGGGCATAGGCCTCTTTCTCCATGTAGGAGAAGGATCGGAACTTAATCCACCACGTTGCTTCACTGATGATTGGTGGATGTGTTCCCCCACGTGTTACCTTATAGTGACAATCGCTATAAGGTATCTATGATAATAACAATCGGGATCGACAGCTTAAGATGCTCCCCGAGGTGCGCTGGGGAAACAAGGATAGACGTTTAAATCGGAAACCAATATTTAACATATATTTTATAAATCAGTATAACATAATTATACAAATATTCATTCTGAGAGGAAATCGAACTCGCACCAGAGCGTTTGTGGTCTAAGTATATTTTTTTTACAAATAAATAGGTATATGAGCACCATATTTTGAAAAATATAAACCATATTTTTTATCAAAACCCATAAACCATATCTTAAGCTCAAATATTTAAGATATAAAATATCTTTTTATGAAAATCTTTCCAAATAAACAGTTATCTATTTCAAAACTATTAAGAGTGTATGCTACCTCAAATTGCTTATTTTCCACTCGGCATGATGTCCATATCTTTCAAACTAGTGAATATTTAAGTTTGAAATGTATGTATGGTAAAGTTCAGGACATAAATTATCTTTCATATGTTTCGAAACACGATTCCATAAAATTTTCTCGATACAAAAAAATCGCAAAGTTACCTCTATTTTTGTATTAAAACCTTAATATCTCAGTAAATATAGAAGTTATGTATGAAGTATAAGTATAGGACTTGAGATAAGGCATGGTAATTGAATTAAGTATAAAGAACATTTTATATGTTGCGTTTTTTAAAAAATAACTATTGATAATGTGTGTGGGGAGAAAATACATATAATTCGCGCGATGAACAACCAAGCGCTCTCAATTCTCACGTGTGTAGGGTTGCCAACCATACTTTATAATAAAGTATTCTACTTTATTTTTGGTAAATATACTTTATACTTTTGCATACAAATAAAGTATATGAAAATACTTTATTTTCAATCTTTACTGTGATGCGTGAAACAAAATACTCATTATGGGTACTTAACTATTTAACGGTACACATAAGGTAAAACGGATGATGGAAAGGATTTAAAATTACTGAACGAAATGTTCGATGTCAGATGTGGTGTTTTGAATGTGACAGGACAGGTGACAATCTGACATTTGTCACAGATGTCACTACTCACTATCAACGATATTGTAGAAAAATTGACCGTTGGCTTTGTTTATATGTAGTTAAGGAATCAATGGTTGGAAAAATGGTTTGACCTTAGCGAAGATAACTGGCTTTCAATACTTCCTAACGTGTCCTTAAAAAATGCGGTTAAATTTGAACATTTTGAAATGATAATTATAAAAACTAAATTACAAGACGGATTAAATATTAAGATGCAGGATATATATTGCGAATGTATAAGACTTAAAGAGATCCAAAAACAAATCACTAATGATGATAAAGAATTTTCAGTGAAAAGTACAGTTGAAAAATGGCAATATATACTTAAAAATGCACCTGATAGCTTACCAAATATAAAAAAAAAATCTTACTTACACTCTGTTCCTACTACTTAAGCTTTCACTGAAAGGGTTTTTTTAGTAATGAATCTAAAGTAGCGAGAAGAGAGAAATATAGCGTCAATAAATTAAATTAGAAACGAATTTTTATTTATATAAATATAAATATTGATTTTTAAACAAGTTTGAAACATTTAAACATAACAAAAAATTGTTAGCATGTGCTAAAGGCACACAAAAATACGTTTTTAAAGCAATAAAAACATAAAATTTGATAAATACTTTTTTTTTCTTCCAAATACTTTATTTTTTCCTATCCAAACCATTTTATACGTTTTTTTTTGTCAAAAAAAGTTGGCAACCCTACACGTGTGGTTAGTACGGATGAAATTTGAATTCGAGCTGAGGTAGCGTAGCCCCTTAATGACGAAAACTAATCCCTAATCAAGGCACGTTATTATAATTGTTAAATAATACAAAATATACCGTGGCGTGCGTTTCATTATTAAATAAAATATGTCGTGTATTGGTAACATATGTACCTATAAACAAATGACGACTGAACTGAGTAAATAGTGATGACATGCTTTGCTGCTTTGAAGTAAATGGTTATACATGGATTAAAAAAAAATCGAATAGTTAAATGTACATATTGATTTTATAATCGATTGTATAATCGACTTTAGTCGAAGTACTAAATTCAAACCCACTTCAAAACATTTGTGTTATGGTTTCGTCGAGTTACGTTTGAAATATTTTTAGGCTGGAAGTACTTTCATAATTATATCGAATAAATATATAATTAATGGACTCAATTGTTTCATGTACAAAACTACTATTAACTGTTTGAATTGCAGGATAGTTATAACCAAATAGTTAAAAGTTTGTTATACGTGTTTCCTTCCAGATATTCCAGGTCATATAACATTTCATAAAACGAAAATTTTCTTTAAAAATCAATCAAAATCAAAGCTAGGACTAAAATATTTGTTCGACTAAATTAAACTTTGAAAAGATAAACTTAATATCAAGAGATTTTCGATCGGAGTTAGATAACTTTTTAATGACTTTTCAATTGGAAATACTTGGCATTCTTATTTTTACCAATAAAACTTATTTACATTGAGCCAATGTAAATAAGTTTTTAAAATTCAATTTAAATTTAAGCAACTTTAGACCAATAGTAATCATCTGTACTACTTTATTTGTACTTCTTAGCAAGTAATTAATGTGAATTAATTAATGTATGAACAATATCAACAAATAATCCCCGATCCCCGTTGCTTTGGGGAAAAATATTCTTACTTAAAAATTTGATTTAAGCGAATTAATGTCTGAGAAGGCAAAGAATATCAACCATTTGAAAAACCATGTAAGCCTTACGGCAACAGGTCAATAACTTGGCTACCCTATCATAATCTTACGGTCTCAAATGAAACCAATATGATGCTTCTGATAAGGCAAAGAATATCAACCATTTGAAAAATCATTTAAGCCTTACGGCAACAGGTCAATAACTTGGCTACCCTATCCTAATCTTACGGTCTCAAATGAAACCAATATGATGCTAACACGAAGTAAATACCAGTCCCTAGTTTCCGGAATTAAAAATTATACAAAATGTATATATTCAAATAGACATATCCCAGAAATTTTGTGTTAATGAACCCAGTAGGTTTAACAAATTAAAACGGCACTGGCTGTTGAATAAAATCTGTGGGTGCAAATTTTGTTCCACAGGCACGAATATTTAACTTACAATATTGATCAGAAGGGGAGGGGTTCTACTGAAGGTACTAACCGGGCACACCGTGTAGCCGCATATTTACAGCCATTACAAACATTACGTTTTATTATTATAATATTTCGTAACTATATCCTTTTTTTTTTATAGAAGCCCTGTTCCGACAATAACGAACACAAATATTGGTTTTTGGTGTCGTCGGTTCGGAAGGTCGGAAGTTATGCTAGTACATCCATTTTGGTAGCTTATTTTTATTCATATATTTTGTATTTAAGAAATATATTTTTAATATTAAAACAAAATTATTGCAATAAATTTCTTTGGAATTCGATTTGCTTTCAGTTTTTTTGCTAACTCGGCAAACGTTGTCTTGCCCCTAAATACTATTTAAAAATAGGGATTGGTGGTAGAAGGGTAAAAATTCAGGGTTGTATGTATTTTTCAACGCCGAATCATAATAAAATAAAAAATAAATAATTTATCTAAAAATAAAAAAAATAAAATTTGGAGTGGACTACCCTTAACATCTAGGGCGATGTAAATTAGATGTTGTTCGATTTTCAGACTTACCCAATATGCACACAAAATTTCATGAGAATCGGTCAAGCCGTTTCGGAGGAGTCTAACTACAAACACCGCGACACGAGAATTTTATATATTAGATTATAGCACCTTTATAAATCTTCGAATCCAGACAAACAAGGCAACTGCTTATTTAATATTGATTTTCTTTCTAACAGAAGAAAAGCTAACATTGGAAAAATCGGCTATGATATATATTTAATAATAAATGAAGTTCTTTTTCGCTACAGCGAACAAGAACTTAAAGCTTAGTTCAGCTAAGAAGAAAACCGTTTTGGAGGATACTACATTTGATAGTGAGGCTACAAAAATGAATTTTCTACTTCTTTCTTTGTCTGTCTGTACGTTGGCTGCGTATCACTCCAGAACCTCATGCGACGCGGTCCTCTTGTTATTTTATCCTAAAATTAAGCAACTATCTAAGGACAGAAGGAATGAAATTTGAAACGTGTAGGTATTTGTTTATGATTCATTACAGAGTTAAACAATTTTATGTATTTTCTTTTTTATCAGCCAGGTGGTAAAATTCAAAATTTTTAGTCTTTTATTTTAGAAATTACAATCATACCAAAAAGCAAAATGCACCTTTGAACCGTGATGTGTGTAAAACATATAGCTTATCTCAAACTGGATCACGTATTGTTTTATTGGCTAATAAAAGGAGATGGAAATGATGAATGCATTTGAGGATATATTACACTGTACGTCGATATCTTTAAAGAAGATACAAGATGCGTTGAAATAAATAATAACTAAATAAATAATAGAGAGGCGAGCGACATGTAATGTATTATAAAAAGGGTTGTATTACGGCACTTGTGGGGTAGAGAAATGGTCTGCTATCTGTATCATACTTCTGTTAGCGTTTAGTGTTAGGGTACCCTAAACTATGTTAAAACTATAAACATATGCTGTACTAATAATTACTTTTAAACTTATAGAATGGCATAGTTGCCGCAGTTGGCCGTGAAATTACTTTCAGCAACATGGGTTGTGAGTTCTAATCTCGCAACGAGTCTTGGCGTATAGAATACATTTTAAATCTACCAATAAATATGTCTATATCATCAGGCTGTTATATAAAACACAAGCATTTAGTTGCCTACCATAGGAACAATTAACAACGGTGTGAAACACCGTTCATAATTGTTCCTAACGAACATATTTTTTATTGTAAAACGTGAGTTTTATCTACAAATAGTTCAGGTCCTTATTTAAATTCCTTAGTATATATAATCCTTAGTATAAGTTTGATGTTTTTGAAAATATTTATTGAAAAAGACAATTTGAATTTAAACGGAACATTGCGGTCGTACCGTAGTCGTTTCGTTCCCTTCTCGACTCCAGAAATTATTATTGTTTGAATTATTGTATTCTATGAACTATTCAAATAAATACTTGTCAAATTAGTATCAAATTAACAATACAATGGTATTTTATTCTCTGTTCAAATGTTTGTTTGTGTTATTTTGTTTAACAGTCTTGGCAACACTGAGATACAGTTAAATAGATATTAAATAGAATGCGGACTATGCATTCTAAATTGAAAAGCAGTAAATTTAATATGGTGTCGTTAATTAAAAAATACTTTCTAAAATGGCTGAAGAATCTGCTAATCAAAGAAGCAAAGCCTTGAAATACTACATATATTCTTTCGTAAAAAAAGGAAACGCATCAGACAAGTAGTAGAACATTCATAGACTATTACAAATGGATTTAATATTTATCGAAGGAAAAGCGAATATGGGAATTAATATTTTCGATGAAGAGGAATTCGAGCACATCATCTGTGGCAACACGACTACTTTGTAAAGAGTGTCCTACTAAGGAGAAGACAACATTGTAAAATTTCTTTATGTACAAGTATCGTTGATTGTAGATTCCCGAATACCGCTGCTGGGCGAATACCTCTTCCTCCATGTAGGAGAATGATTGGAACTTAATCCACTAAGTTGCTCTATTAAAGGTTGGCGGATATATTTCCTACTATTAGAAACGATGGCTATCAGGTGTGTATGATAACCAGGATCGACAGCTTAGCGTGCTCTCCAAGACACTATGGGGAGACCCACAATGATAGACATCAAAACCGGAAAAAAATATTTTTCAAATACAAATATCCATCTCGAGCGGGAATCGAACCTGCAAATCGTCAGTATTTAGGCGCCTATACGGCACACGTACTATACTATACCAGAGTGGTTATTGTGTTATAGTTTAGCAAAATCAAAATTACGTTATTGAACTAATATTCAAAGGCACTTTTGAATCATTATTATAAAAATTAAAATTGTATTCCATTTCAACAAATGAATTATATAAAATGTGATTAATCATCGATATGTCAATTTTGCAGAGGAAAATCTTTTTTAAATTAAGTCATGTCTTATATGAGAAACAGCACGCATGATTATCGCAAAAATCATTCGTTAAAATAAACACATCTTAAGTAAATTTCAACAATTGTAAATCAATAAAGGTAACAAGATAGAATTGAGTCTGTAATAAAATAAGTGAGGACTTCCTTTTATTGGCTAAATGGGAAATCAATACGCACCGTATTTACAAAACGGTCGTTGTAGGTTGAACCCACTTCATGTCAAACAAAACTTGGAAATAAAGTTAAAATAAGTTAATTAAAATAGTTATAAATAATATGCTAAAAAAAGTTTATTTGGCTTAAATGGTAAGGAATAAACAAGAAAAAAAAATAGATTATGCCACCACTGAAATATAATTAAACTTAGGAAACTTGTAAGTAATATGCTTTGTTTTTTTTTCTCTATTGTAATAATAGTATAAAGTAAATTATATAAATTTGTTTCAGTTTCATTTGTTCGAGTTCACTGAATCTAATATATAAAATTCTCATGTCGCGGTGTTTGTAGTTAAACTCCTCCAAAACGGCTTGACCGATTTTCATGAAATTTTGTGTGAATATCGGGTAGGCCTGAGAATCGAACAACATCTATTTTTCATACCCCTAAGTTATAGGCACCAACTTCAAAATTATAAAATATTTATTTAATCATTTCTGATTAACTAAATCAAAATACGAATTACTTTGTACTAAGTAAATTTATTTTTCACTTTTTAGTTTCCTTTTTGAAGTCGGTTTTTTTTTTTGTTAAAAATTATTTTATTTTACAATTTTTAGTGATGGGTAGACCTAACAAGGATGCTTTTTCTCTTATGTCGGGGGTTCGGAAACATACATAATACACAAGCACAAACACCCAGATCATGACAAACATCTGGCCAATACAAATGTCTGTCGTGCGCGGGGATTGAACCCACTAACGACAGCGCAACAGCCGGTGCTGTGACCGCTGCGCTAACGCGTCGACATACTATGAGTAAAGTTCGCTATCAGGTGTACGTAATAACAACCGGGACTGACAGCCTAGCGTGTTCTCCGAGGCTAGGTTGGGAGAACCAGAAGGATTAACAACTAGACCGAAAATAAATATTTGTATAAACATAAACATCCACTCCGAGCGGGAATAGAACCCGCGACCGTCGGTGTTTAGGCGCCGCCGACACGGCACATGCACCATTATATCAACGCGGTCGTCAAACAGCAAAAGGTAACTGCTGTAAATTGTTGAGAAATTCCCTCGAGAGTTTATGGGCTCCATCATCAGACTTTAATAGCACTTACAACTCATATATATGCAAAGTTCTCATCAATAGAAACGAATTAAGTTCAAACAGTAGGTAATTGCTATAAATCGTTAAAGAGTTCCCTCGACTATCTTTTGTCTCCATCATCAGACTTTAATGGCACTTGTAACTCATATAGGTGCAAAGTTCTCATCAATAGAAACGAATTAAGTTCAAACAGCAGGTAATTGCTATAAATCGTTAAAAAGTTCCCTCGACTAACTTTTGTCTCCATCATCAGACTATAATGGCACTTATAACTTATACAGGTGCAAAGTCCTCATCAATAGAAACGAATTAAGTTCAAAAAGCAGGTAATTGCTATAAATTGTTGAAGAGTTCCCTCGACTATCTTTCTTTTCCATCATCAGATCGACTCTAGACCTTTATTAAATAGTAGTGCTTTATAGTACTTAATGAAAACATGATTAAATTTACTAGTCACCCTTACGATTTTTGAAAGTTTCCCTCGATTTCTCTGGGATCCCATCATCAGATCCTGGGTTCCTTATCATGGTACTAAACTATGAATATCTCCTGTCCAACAAAAAAAGAATTATCAAAATCGGTTCATAAACGAAGAAGTTATCTCCGAACATACATAAAAAATATATATATATATATATATATACGGTCGAATTGAGTAACCTCCTCCTTTTTTTGAACTCGGTTAAAAAGATACACATCAGTAAAAACTATCAAAACATGTTTCGTGACTTAAAAAAACATAGTGTAAAAATATCGATTGATAACGATAACCATTCTGTTTTATGTTATGTCATAATAACCAAAATGGTACTTTTGCGAAAGGAAACCCAAAAGCTTACCTCCCTATTATATTACGAACAAACTGCATTGCCGTTTCTTTGCTCGTATAAAATAATACGAAATAAAAAAGGGGTTTCTAAACATTTTTGAATATCATATCAAAAATTGACCGCTCCAGCGGGATTCGAACCCGCGTCTCCGACGTACCGTGTCGGCGCTCTAGCCAATTAAGCTATGGAACGATGCACCCGCTTGAGCGAAATTTTCGATATGATAATTTTTAATTTCGGTTTAAGCGAACCGTGGCGCCGTCTATAGTGAGCTCTTTACAGAAACCCGTAACTATTCAAAGTTTCATATTACAATGAAAATCTTTGACAGGAGACGACACCGTGCTATTTTTAATATCTAAGATTTTATTTTTGTGTTACCCACATTAGGAATTCTAAACATTTTTGAATATCATATCAAAAATTGAAAAAAAAAAGAAAGGGGTTTCTAGTCAAATGCTTCTTTTAAGCTAGGGCATAGCAATATAGGATACAGCAATATCATGGTCAAAATTTGGAGCAGCCCGACAGGGGATGTACCTCAATCTTACAAAAGATAACAGCTAAACAGTACTGTTCCCAAGTAATTTTGTATTACTGTGGTGAGTAAGGTGGCCAAAGATCCAGGAAGGATAGCGTTGGCAAAGCACTTGCGATGCTTTTTAACCGACTTCCAAAAAGGAGGAGGTTCTCAATTCGATTTTATATTTTTTATGTATGTTACTTCAGAACTTTTGAGTGGGCAGACCGATATCGACAAAAAAAAATGGTGGTGCGTGTACTTTGCTCCCATTTAAATTTATTTGAGATCTAACAATTACTTTTTGAGTTATATCTAATAATACGTTTTTACTTGACTATTTTTTCGTCGACCTCCGTTGTATCATACCGCGTAGCTTTTTACTGGGTGTAACGATTTTTAGTTTAATCGAAAGCTGATGTTTATCTTGTGGTCATATTTAAATTTAATCGAGATCTGATTAAAACTTTTTTGAGATATCGTTGATAACGCGTATTTACTTGAGTATTTTTCATCTACCTACGTTGTATTACTTGTCGATGTAATTGAAGTCGGTTTTTTTCGTTTGCGAGCAAACACAATTATGGTGTTTACAGATGTCCATAAGCTACGGTAATCGTTTACTAGTAGGTGGATTATATGCTTGTTTGCCGCCTTAGTATATAAAAAAATATAATATAATGTAATGAATAAATAAGTAACGTGACGTAATAACATTACGTAAATACAAATAGGAATAATAAAATAATAATACAATAGCAGGTTATTTTTTGAATCATTTATATCGAAGTAATAAAAGATTGCCATAAATGGATTAGTCAGAAAATAATAAGACATTTATGAATATGTAATATCGCTGTTGGACTTATTTCACGATCACGATAATTTGAGTTAAGATGGTTTGTCGCATTAATTATTATAAAAATATATTTTATAATATTGTTATTCAGTTATAATTTGTTATATATATATACTAATAAATAATGTATTTGTAAACTGGATCGGCTTGCGCAGCTATTTTTTATAATATTATAAACTCTCATAATCAATAAACTCAAAAAATTTCATATGAATTTTAGACATTCTATAATAAATTGTAAATCAGGAAAAATATATGAAAATAAAGGTTAAAAATAATCGCATTAGAACCCCGACACCGTGTAACGTATACTTAAGTAAATTGAGCAAATAATTCGTATGTAAACATCTTCCCACTCGTGTTAAACAATTTAATTCTCTTAAGCAAAATAATGAATAATTAGATTTGAAACGCTAAGACTTTTCCACGAGAATTCAAAATATTAAGGGTAAGGTATACAAGTAAGAATGAGAAAGAAAACTTTTATGAAATATAGAATTATAAGTTAAAGAGAAATGGAAACTTCACAAAAATATATATTAGTCAAACATAAATAAAAAATACTAAATACATTTCTAAGTAAAATAAATCGTATAAACGTCAGCTTTGTTTAAGCCACTTTATTGTACATATGGTTGACAACAGTACGAATAAATTATGATTGTTTGTATTTTGTTAATCTAATTAAAAGCAATGTTTCTTGAATTAAAGAGTGTGTAATGTGCCCATTATTTATTTAAGATATATACATAGAAAAATAAAAGACGTGTCCATTTTAGTATAAGATACCTGCAGGTTTACTTATCTAACTCTATTAGGCACATCAGGATAAAAAGCAGCCTACGTGTTAATCTAGATATCCTGCTATATATTTTGTTTCTGTAAGGTTTTAACGTCTAAATAGTATATATGTGGGTATACTACTACGAGAACGTTAATTAATTAATAAAGTAAATTAAAATACAGTAAACCGTCCAAAAGGGCGTAAGCGAGGTTGTAATTTACAATTTAAGGACGCTTTATGCTGAACTAACTTACACAGTTAATTTTTTTACTTTATCAATTAACTAGCTGCCCGGACAGACTTCGTTCTGTCAAAAGTTAATAGTAAATTTTTTTTTAAAATTTTTATTTTGTATTAACCTTCCGTGAGCCTACAAAAAATGCCGAATTGGACGAGCCATTCTCGAGTTATACGCTTAGCAACATCCTTTTTTTATTTATTTAGAAGATTAACGAAGTTTGGGCCACACTTCATCCGATAAAGTGTCATATAAATGTCGAAATATGTATTATCTTGCATATACACTTGATCATTTTCGCTAAGCACATGAGGGTATATATTCCTTATGGTTCCTTATGAGTTAGTAAGACAAGCTATCCCTTGTCATAGACATATAAACGTAAGAGAGAGAGAGAGGGAGAGAGAGGGGGGGGGAGAGATTATGTTCCATATTGTAGATATTGTGTTCCTGTAAGGTGACCAGAGCTCAAAAATATATGTTGTGTAATATATTGTGCAATAATAAATTAATACACGTAATTGAAGTCGCAGCTATCTGCTAATACTGTATTGTATTAGAATGTACAATAAAATAACATAGGAACACGCTTTATCTTCATTTTGTCACTTTTTTATTAAATAGAATAGAAGGTTCTGAGGTACAAGAGAATTCTTTGTGTTGTTTTCTTTTGTCCAACAGACTGAGGACATAATGAGAAATGTAAATAATCTTTGTAGACACGGAGATATTATTAATAAGATTAAGAGAGGAATCCTTGTTGATTGATGTTAGCTAATTAATTAAATAAACGTCTGAACACAATTACAGTTACACGAAATCTAGAAAACTATATATGTATAATTTTCTTACTTATTTGAGCGGATAAAATATTATAATACAGATAAGTATTTATTTTAATTTAATATATGTTTTAAGGATCTAGTAATGTTTTGTCAATTACTTACCTGTAACTTTTCATGCATAAAAAGTGGTCTGGAAGAGATATCTACTATTATAATATTATTTAGTGATAAGACCGCCTTTGTACATTACGACTTGTATGTTCAAATGACTGTTCAATGCAAAATCCTTTCTGAGTTCTGTGCAATAAAGTATATTCTATTCTAAAACTAAAGTATATTATATTTATAAAAATAAATTTATCTTTTTTATTATTTTTTTTTTGTTACCCACACATTTGCACCATAGCATTGGCTAGAGCACCGACACGGTCAGTCGGAGATGCAGGTTCGATCCCAGCTGGAAGGGTCATTTTTTTATATGATATTAAAAAATATATCATTTATAAAACCTAATTTCAGTTATGGTGTAGTGGGGTTTGAGGCGTTTTGCGTTGGCGCAACGGTTACAGCATTGGTTTTTAGCTGTTGCGCTGGCGGTTGCGGGGTCGATCCCGCACATGACAAACGTTTGTATTGGACATACAGATGTTTCCCGTGGTGTGGGTGTTTGTGTAATCCTTGCGGGTCAACCCATCGTACCTCGAAGACCACGTTAAGCCGTCGGTCCCGGTTGGTATCATGTACAACTGATAGCGATTGTTACTAATAGTAAAGAATATATCCTTCAACTGGGGTTGGAGGATATATTCTTTCTTCTATACCCAATACTATAGAAATATAAAACAGAATATTTTATTTTAGACAAATATATAAAGATAGCTATAAAGATGAGATAGTTGTATGTGTGATCAAAGAAAATACAAAATTAAGCGAAACAATTTTCAAGTCTTCCCAAGGGTCTTGTTTGATTTCCCAAGATTAAATTAGAAAAAGTAGCAATTGCTTGATAGTGTTCTTATTTACTTGTTTTACTTTTCTCTTAAATACTAATTGGAAAAAGTTTTAGTTAAGGTCATGAAAAAGTGTTTTTTGTTTGGTTTTAGTTGTACCAAGCAGCTTGAGTTACTCGATTTTTTACTTTAATTTATAAGCAGCTTTACTTGCCTGACTTTTTTTGACGGCGGATTGTCTTAACCGTATAAATGACAAATATAATTGTTAAAAAATGAGTAATAGATGTTAGCCTTATTATGAGATCGTGTAAAGAGTTTTATAAGAAATAAGTTTTTGGGTTCAGCAATATTGTAAGGATCAATTTAAGATTGGCATGTACAAACAAACCAATCTAATATAGAATTATCTTTAAGTTATCCTTATAATGAAATTAATAATAATAAAATATTTACATTATTACTATGATTTACAAGCAAATTAATATCTCTTTGCCATTGCTTTTATAAGGGCTCTTTCTACACTATTCAAATAACATTTTTTCAACACTTAAAATCTATGGAATATTTTATATATATTTCGTTCGTAAAGTAAACAAATTAACTAATAATTTCATACAACATTCGAGAGAAAAATAAGTGTAACGTAAACAAAATAAGCTCTATGAGCGGCTGATGTGAAGTTAATGACTTTTTTGATCAGTCTTTGTTAGACTTAGTCTCACCGTTCATTGTAAGGATTTGTATAATATTCTACCGAGCCCGATGACATCAGAATAAGTTATGAATTTGTGTGCCGTTTAGTCATTCCAGCATTTTACTTTGTGGCTTGTACTCTTAAGTGTGTTCCTGACATTAGGTAGAGGTAGTGTATTAACGCAGTTTGTATCCCACAAAAGTGCAAGGTTAATCTATCGGGTATCTTGTTTTCAAAATTAATTACATTAAGCTCTATAGGAACAGGAACGTTTTTTTTTTTTTTTTTTTTTAGTTATGTGATATACCCACAGGCTTATTATGCCCGTGCTTTTGTTATTCCATATATTGTTATTATTATTATTTTTTTTAACATGCATCGGTACTTCACCGCAACTTAGAATCTAGAAGCCTTAATAACTAGTCTTAAAATTTCAAATTTCTAAAAGTCGACGCGAGTCCACTGACCAAGACTATTCTACATATTGCTTATTTTATATTCTTATATACTAATTATTTTTATTATATTTACACTTATTTGCTAACTACAATATATGTACACTTATTTTCTAACTACAATATATGTACACTTATTTGCTACTTACAATGTACACTTAACCTATGTTATTGTTAGTAGTTAGGTACTTTTTTTTTTTTTTTTTTTTTGTGGTTAGGAATCGTTTTATCCATTTAAATTTCATTTTTTTTTTAATTTTTATTAATATATTATATGACTAATCCTATCTTTAAGATAAGATAAGATAGGAACAGGAACGTTTGGTTTTAAGACCTTTCATAAAAGTTTCGTTTAGGGGACTGTGACAGAAAGAATTAGAGCTATTGTCAACAGTAAGGTCGCTTAGTTAGTTTGAAGAGATCTTGCAAGAAACTCTGTGTCTCTTAGAATTTTTCATTAAAAATGTCAAACAATGTGCGGCGAAGCTTATTGGGGGTATGGGTCTAGTTACGTTGAACAGCTCTTGATTTAATGAATGTAATAATAAATCTGGACGATCCAACTGTGCCAAAATAATAATGGCACAATTTAGTGAATTGTTGATTACGACAATATTAACGATAACATTAAATTAATGTGTTTGT
Organism: Melitaea cinxia; assembly: GCF_905220565.1. Classification (NCBI taxonomy): domain Eukaryota; kingdom Metazoa; phylum Arthropoda; class Insecta; order Lepidoptera; family Nymphalidae; genus Melitaea; species Melitaea cinxia. The sequence goes on from NC_059416.1 coordinate 5,207,592, forward strand.
TTATTTATGAACAACTACGGATATGTTTACCAGTTTGAGTTGTTTTTTTATATACTTTCATAAGTTAACTTTCATGGAAGTATGTACGTATAAATTTAATTATTATAAAAAAATAACGTAAGATATATGCTTTAACAGAATGTGAAAAGAATTTAAATAAAATTAATGCAACCTAAAGCAATTAAAATTGATATGAATTCATGGTAAACAAAAACATTGAACTGACTTGAATTAGGTCGTAAATGCTCCACTGCCAAACAAAATTTTCAATCAGCCACCAGTTCCATAGAAGGTAGGGGGACAACTCGACGCAGTGCAATGAATGTTATCAGAAGTTTCTGATAAGATGCAGGACCATCTTCATCAAGGTAATATATATCAAGGTAATAGATCAAGGTTAGAGCAAATTGTGACTATTAATCTCTTCTAAATACTCGTATATTGTATTAAATAAAAAATGTTTTTCAAATATGATGTATTATTACTTGGCCACCCTTTTGTAAGTAAAATATACAATTTGAATGCATATAAATTTTAACGATATTGTGAATCATTATGGAATTCAGAAGAATAGTGTTAGTTAGAAAATTATAAAATTAAATATATTTCAAGTACGATTTTTTGCCTTTTGAATTTTGAATACTCTGGCCGCGTTTAAAATAAATTGCATAGAGCATACGTTGACGTATGGCTGAGGTCATGCGACCGATAAAATTGATTGAATTCCCATCGAATATGAAACAATAATTTGTTAAGACTACTAACGTATGTTAAAACTTTTAACAGACTAATTTTGTTATGACAGACTTTAACCATTCATTAGAACAGGGCAATGTTAAGCTTATCTGAATAAAGATCTCGAGGATAGATGAATTTATATTTGTTACTAGCTGACCGGACCCCGCAAACGTTGTTTTGCCATATATGTTATTTGATTGTTATTGAACAAAAAAATGAGTGAAAAATAATATTATATATAAATCAAGTCGGAGAAATGCGAGCGAGATGAAAACTTTACTATATATTTGCATCAAAAAAAAAAAAAAAAAAATAGCGCCCAACGAAGTGGGCACGGTTCGGCTAGTTTTATGTATAGGATTCTTTTACGCAAAAACTACTAAACGAATTATAATGAAACTTGATACGTAGATAGTTGGAGACCTAGAATAACACAGGGACTACTCGTTATCCCGATATTTCCAAAGTAACGGAAATGAACCCGTGGCGAAACCGCGTAGAATAGCTAATAAAACACGAAGGAAAAATTTGGTTGTAATCAAAATTTGTTTTTTTTTTCTTCATACTTACATCCTCAAAAAACAACATACTAACATTCCATGAGTAAATCAAATTCAAAAATAACTTTATTTAAATGGGCTTCACAAGCACCGTCAATAATAACGTCATTTAACAAATTAAAATTTTTAAGTGATTATTATTTTTAAAAGTGAAGCTACCACCTATTCGAAATTTAGATTTTGCAGAGAAGAATCGGCAATAAACTTCGCAGTTACTCTTTTAAAAATAATATTATAAACTGTGTTTTAGTGCAAAATTAGTAAATCTGGCATGAAATCCAGATTGACACATCTTTATCATCTATGTAATCCTGCACCGAATTATATGCTTCATGTCTTAACTAGCGACCCGCCCCGGCTTCGCACGGGTGCAATGCTGATACTAAATATACTACAGAATGTCTTTATTTATAGTATGAAGCTAGCTTATAGCATGGTTATTAACATAATAACAACATACAAATATGCCTCGTTAGATTACACGTTGTTACAGAATGCGTTGAAGAAATAAAGGTTCACTGCTCGTTTCCCGTAGGTGATAGAGTGATAATTTGTAGCCTATATGTTGACCCGACTTCTTAATAATATTCGTGCCAAATTTGAAGTAAATCCATGCAGTACTTTTTGAGTTTATTTCGGACATACATACAAACATACAGACAAACAGACAAAAATTCTAAAAACTATATTTTTGGCTTCGGTATCGATTGTAGATCACACCCCAAGTATTCTTTAAAAAAAATATTCAATGTACAGTTTTGACTTTCCAACCATTTTATTATATGTATAGATTTATTTTTAATAAAAACTTTAAATTTATTTTGAGACAATCGCTAAATTGTTTGTGGGATTTTATTATACTTGCGAATACCATAACCCAGAAAGGAGACGTTACGTTGGGCAGTAATGTGGCTATTACTATTTATAACAAAACAATCAATATTCTTGTGAATTGATATTTTTAATTGATATTTTCGTCGCAATATATTTATACATTGGTAATATGTCTACCTTATGAAAAACATCCCGCAAAGAGACTCGAGCTCCAAGATCGTAAAGATCGTATGTATGCTGTACAAACGCATTACGATTTATTTATTATTGTAGCGAATCTCAGACATAAAATGTCAATTCAACTAGTGAAAGATATAGTAGGCATAAATGTTTAGACGAGTGAAATTGCTAGTTTTAAATAATATAATTCAAAATATTAAGAGCCATTTCACAAAAATCGGTAACAATCCGCAAAATTGTAATATTTTGACGTCGTTAATCTCAGTGTTGTTGCAATAATGTAATTTATATTCTTGAAATATAATAAAGCAACCTTTGTTGTAGTCCATAGTCGGATCAGAATTTTGATTTATATTATGTGTATAAAATTATTAACCTTTTCATCAGCCTCCTCCCTAGGTAAACGGTCGCAATATATACTTTGAAGTCCTACTTTTCAATTACCTCTACGTTGAAACCATTTAAAAAAAATATCATAATATGTGGAATATAATTTGGTTGCACACTATCATAGATTTTTATTCCATTTGTATCTCTATTAAACGATAAAAAAAATTTAAAGTTACGAATATTTTCCAAATAAGTACAATTTTAAAAGCGATATTTCTCTTAGAAAACTAAGAAATTTTAACGAACTATCTTCATCAAAGTAAACTTACATCATTAAGGAATACAAAAAAAATAATTAAAAGATGTAATTATTTTTAATACATTTTATATTCAATAATAAAAAGATAGTATATATTACCACGCATCAAGCCCGGTAAATCAGTCGTGCGCTAGCGCTCTTAGAGGTAAGGTCCACGCCAAATTCTGCGCAGCCGTCTCTTTCGCTCACACGCGCCAAGCGCCTGTTGTTATAGCGGATAAAACGCATTTGATACTTTCATAATAAAATATAAATAAAATAAACATATTACGAAAATGACTGTAAAATGATATAATGATAATTTCTGTAAACAAATGTATAATTTAATTTTCTTTTCTCACACTATCAATACAAATAGGCATTTCAATCTGTTTGTCTTGTTATTTGTTAATTAATATGTTTGTCGGTGTCAATGTTATAAAATGCTATTTTATTCATATCGTAAATATTAGATTCATTCGTAAACTGAAAAAACTAAATCAATTAAAAAAAAATTGTTTCATAAAATTGATTTTTTATTTTTATTTTAAATTTATTGACTGTTGTTATATAACATACTTGAAATTTTTAACAAATTAATTATGTAAAAAACATTTTATACCATAGTTATAATTTTTATTATACATCAGAAAATGATCAAGATGGTCTTTTGGTTGTCACACTATACTTACTAGCACAAAGATCGCGCGGCTCGTACGATTCGCGCGATGCGACCAAATTTACCTAAACTTGCAGTGCGTAAAATTGTGAAATGGCTCTTAACAAGTTTTTGAAACAAAATTTCTTGAGCTATTTGTTGATATGTTTTCACTTAAACAGAACTATTAACAATGTCGTTAATAGTTGTGTTTACTCGCAAACGAAAAAAAAACGACTTCCATTTTTATCGACAAATAATATAACGTATACGCATTATAAGGGATAACTTGAAAAGTACTTGTTAAATCTCGATCAAATTTAAATGGGACCTCACAACAAGTACCAATCAAAAATCATCAAAATCGGTACACCCAGTAAAATATATAAAAAGTGCAGTTGTATTTAGGATCTACTTCTTTTTTTGAAGTCGGTTAAAAATATTAAATATTACTTGAAAACATCACATATTTCATGTGATTATATGTATATTCATATACTTGAATGTATATACATATAATTGAACAGAAACAGAATATGTAACACTAAGTTCCAAAAAAACTTTCAAACAATATTAAGAACATTTTTCTGTACTGCGTGTGTTGTAACAATCTCATATAGCTGAATGGAATGTATTTCAGTTCACAAAAAGCATTTTCTTAGAAATGCTGTAATCTACACGTACACATATAATAAAATTGTAATATAGTCCCGACTTACAAGACGTTAAATAAAAGTTTTAACGTAGTGGAAATTTTTATATTATCGATAAAAATGTCCATGCTTCGTAAGCAATTTTGAAGCTTGCTTAAGCTTGCGCAAGTTGAGTGACTTTTAAATATCAATTTTTATATACTGTGTGTGTTTGTAATAAGGCAGTGCAGTAAAAAACTAAAAAAACAGGTTTTTATTTTAAATACGTTAAAAAGAATAAAGTATTTTTTTTTATTTAAAAATTTTAGTAGCAACATACACTGTCATTAATAATCTATATACTCGCATTTACTTGGTTTAAAAACTAAAAAAAAAATAATAATATCAAACAGTTCAAGATGTTTATTTTCCTTGTTGGTCTACATTGGTAATCAAATTTATGATACACAGATCAAATTTAAGAAGTAACATGCCAGAAAATTTTCAAAAATGATTCAGTAGCTCCGGAAATTTGAGGTACAGTTTCACAAAACTTACTTCTTTATTATATTAATTTCGAAGTATAGCTTTTGTCCTTTGTATATAACCTATTTTTTAACATCATCATAAGCTGTTTATAAGACTTAAATATAATAAACTTCTAATGTCATTATCAAATTAATAAACATGTGGTAAAATTATAAAATAAAAAAATAAAACAGAATTCATAAAAAGGAGGCCACGAATACGTAGTACAGAATATTACACGTGCGTCGAAACTATCTATAATTCTATAAATATAAATAGTCAACTTAATAAGAACCGTAAGGCGACAGTTTTTCAGGTTCAACTACCATTATTCCTTACTCCGACACCTTGTTAGTGTCACATAAATTGAAGAAACGTCTTCTTAATCCAATCATCTCAAATATTATGTTATAAAATATAAAATGATGAAAATTAACAAGTTTAGGTGACAATAAATAGACGAGATAAGTCTGAAGTGTATAATCTTAGAAGTCTTATAAAGTAAGACTAAAACTAGTAAATACGATAACTTAAGATATTTATTTATTTAATACTATGTAGTTCTACCATACGCTATCACCCTTGGCAACTTAGCAATATATAGTAGTAATCGTTTATTTTTTAAACGAATTCAAAAAAGGAGGAGGTCTTTTTTCGTTTGCCTGCAAACACAATTATATCTCAAAAGCTCACTCAAACATAAGCCTAATAACTCAACCCTATTTTTAAAAGTTTAGAAGTGAGTTAAGAGTGTTGTAGTATTCCTATGTAGACTTTAGTTCCTTTTTTAAAACCACCTAAAGTATGTATCCACAAAATGAAGTAAAAAAAAAGTTAGTTATTACAGTCCAAAATTCAAAGTTCATTTTCTTTTGTCAAAAGTAAAATTCTATACAAAATTTAATCTCGTTATCTTTACCTTTTGTGAAAGACTTTCTTGAAATTCTGCGTTACCTGACATCTCCAATCTACCTTCGTATCAAAATAATATTCATATTAAACTAATAGAGTTTTAGAGACTTTGTGATTAGTCTGTGAACATATATAAGTAAGTTTTCAAATTCAACATTATGAGCGTTGTGTATGTAAAAACCTATTGTACAACAGCAACAGGAGTAAAACCTGTAAAGTGGTTTATATACGTACTTATGTAATATTTATGTCTGTTAAATACAAAGTTCGAAATGAAATATTCTATATATATTATTATATTTCTTATTATAATTCAGTACCTATATATAAATTCATCAGTGCTAAACCAGATTTTAACTCGTTATTTATAAGTTATGACTTAAGTCCTTGTAAACTTTAGTGAAATAAAAGGAAATAATATATATATTTATATAATTTTGTATGTGTATATGAAGATTTCGATAAATTATTACATCTTTTTTTTTATGTCACTAGGTCGGCAAACAAGCGTACGGCTCACCTGATGGTAAGCGATTACCGTAGCTTATAAACACCTGCAACACCAGAAGCATCACAAGCGCGTTGCCGACCCAATACCCAATCCCCCCCCCCCCCCCTCAGGAGCTCTGGTCACCTTACTCACCAACAGGAACACAATACTACTTGAAAACAGTATTATTTTGGTGTGATCTTCTGTAAGGTCGAGGTACTACCCCAGTCGGGCTGCTCCATATTTTGAGCAGGAAATAAGAATCTAAAAAAATCTAAAGAAATCTTCTAGAATATTCTCTTACACACATTTTAAAATATCAATTTTCTGATGGGAAATATAAAGTATATTATTTATGACAGTATTTATAAATATTGAATCCTAATACGGGTCGCACCGCAAGAGTCCTTCAATAAATAACTAAAACTTAACACACGTGGATCACATGGTTCACCTATCGTTTGTTTGTTATATCTCGCCAATTGAAATTTAGTAATTAAATCTTAATTCAATAACGAAACTATTTTCAATTTACACTAAATTAGTTAGTATATTTAGATATTTATTATTAGAGTATCTTATCTTATAAGGCAAAAAAAAATCTTTTTAATTTTTTTGAAATACCCCAATTTTGTGTCTCTAACTCAATAAAGTCTACTTTCGGGGTTATGATGTTCGCATGTATAATAAAATTCCACAAACAATTTTTAATTATTTACAAAAGCGAAATTTGCTATTAATACGTCCATTTCATTTTCTTTACAATATTACTTTTTACATGTTTTTCTAAATTAAATATATTTTTAAGATAGCTTTTTTCCTATCTAAGAAAATTGGTTTACCAAATTCCTTTTGCATTTTTAATCAAGTCGATCTTAGGAGCTCTTAAAATATTTTGCAGTAATTTCTACAAATTCGACCATCTTATAACATAATACTTGAAAATCTATATTTATTCATTATTATATTAAAAACAAGCAGACCCGTCACAGGTTGTCTCGCCTCGCGAAGTGTAGATAATACACAAAGTTGAAATATGCCTTACTATTTTCGGAACAAATACGATTTTCTGCGCAATTTTCTTAAATTTGTATCGTAAGAACCTATTACAAAGTATAAACAAACTATAAAGAAATCGGCATGATTTATTCCACCTGTTCTCGAGTACAGCGCTTAGCGACATATTTAGCAATAAAGTTGTATATTTAGATTAGTCAACAACCGAAAAGAAATGAAACAAAACCAAAAAGTCAAAACCCGTGATGTTTACTCAAACCAAGCCCACATAAAATGAGTTAACGTATTCTACGCAATTGGTGAATTCGTAATGGAGACTAATTAGTATCACTCGTCACTAATATCAATGGCGAATCAATATTTATTATTTACAGTGGCACCGTCTGAGACGACGTTCTCGAATAAACAAGCGAGACGGAAATGGAAAAAATATTTCTGTCTCTTTTGCACGCATTTGGATTATTAACTTTTAATTTTAGGGCGTGTTTCACCGCTTGTGGACTATTTGACGGATGACGAAATCCGACTGATAAAAGTTTTTAATATATTTTAACTGAGGTAAAGCACAACAACATCGACCTTACAGTAAATCACTGCTAAATAATAATGCTTTCAAGCAGTGTTGTGTTCCTGTGGTGAGTACACTGTTAAAAATTTCTTTGGTAAACTTACTAAAAATGTGTGGGAAGTTTTAACGCAAAACAATTTAGTAAATTTACTAAACAGAATGCTTCAACTCAATTTGAGAAAATTACAAAATGTTTTTGGAAATTTACCAAGCAGTTCCAGAAGATTTAAATAGTAATTTTATCATACAGTTTTGTAATTTTACTCAAGAATGTATCATGAAAATGCTTAGTAAATTTACTATGCTGTTTTGTAACTATACTACTTAATTCACTTGAATTGAGTTTGATAAAATTGCAAAATATTTTTGGAGATTTACCAAGCGGTTACAGAAAATTTGATTAGTAATTTTACTATACAGTTTTGTAATTTTATTCAATAATTGATCATAAAAATGTTTAGTAAATTTACTACGCAGTTTCGTAACTACACCAACCAATTCATTTGAATTGGGTTTGATAAAATTACAAAATATTTTTGGAAATTTGCCAAGCAGTTACAGAAAATTTGATTAGTAATTTTACTATACAATTTTGTAATTTTAATCAATAATTGATCATAAAAATGTTTAGTAAATTTACTACGCAGTTTCGTAACTATACCAACCAATTCATTTGAATTGGGTTTGATAAAATTACAAAATATTTTCGGAAATTTACCAAGCAGTTACAGAAAATTTGATTGGTAATTTTACTATACAGTTTTGTAATTTTAATCAATAATTGATCATAAAAATGTTTAGTAAATTTACTATGTAGCTTTCTTATTGTACTGTACAATTGATTTCAATTGAGATTTTTAAAACTAGAGACATCTGATGTTATTTTACCAACTTATTATTGTTGCTGTTATTTTATTTTTGATACTTCCTAATATCCTGGAAGTCGTTAATTTAAATAATTTAAACGTTAAAAATATAGGACTTAATTGATTAATTTAAAATTAAAATATAAATAAAAATTATTACATATTGTTTACGTTAATACAACCATTTATTGAGGAAATAAAATAGTAATACTAATAGCAGCATAAAATAATATTGATACTTTACAAAGTATCATAAACAATTTACGCCAAAATGACAAAAATAAGCTGAACGATATAGTTATAAATAATAGTAATGGAACAATATAAACTAAACTAATTTTAGAATAAAGTTATCCTATATCATCTAATTAAAAAGTAACAAGTTATGGATACTAGTCATCGGATTCATCAGCAAGGTAGGAATCAATATCTTTAGTCAGTTTGAAGACTTTAGGATGGATTTTCGTTGCTTTTCTCTTACCACCTCTCTTTGTACCCTTGGGAGGACAAATTTGTTGTTAATGAGAAGATTATTGAATTTCCAATGAATTCATTAGAATTCGAATTTAACTATTGTTTCACAATCTTACTAGACCACAGATTAAATTAAAATACGCACAATGTTTGTAAATTTACGAAGCTTGGAAACGAAAGTCGACAGCGTGTTTAGTAAAATTAAACAAGGCTAAAGAAAAATAGTATTTTTTAGTAATTTTACAATACATTGTGTAATTTTACAATAAGAATAGTAAAAATACCAAAAAAATTTTTTGAATTTTCAATAATTCCATTGTAGTTTCAATTACAATATTGTTTTGTAAATTTACAACAAAAGTAGGAATTCAAAACACAAATAATGTTCGTAAATTTAAGGTGCTTGGTATCGAAAATTGATAACCTGTTTAGTAAAATTACACATGGCTACAGACAAGTAGTATTTTTTAGTAATTTTACAATACATTGTGTAATTTTACAATAAGAATAGTAAAAATACCAAAAAAAATTTTTGAATTTTCAATACTTTGATTGTAGTTTAAATTACAATATTGTTTTGTAAATTTACAACAAAATTAGTAATTCAAAACACAAACAATGTTAGTAAATTTAAGGAGCTTGGTATCGAAAATTGATAACCTGTTTAGTAAAATTATACATGGCAACAGACAAATTGTATTTTTTAGTAATTTTACAATGTATTGTGTAATTTTACAGTTCAAATTGTAAAAATAATAACAAAATTTGTAAATTTCTAAACACTTCACAGTAATTCGAATTATAAAATATTTGGTAATTTTACAAAAAAATATAGTATCTCAAATTACTAAAAATTTTGGTAAATCTTCAAAGTTTGTTATTAAAATTTAATAAACTGTTCCGTGAAATTACAATACAAGTAAGATTTATACTCTAAGATTGTAAAATTAAAGCGCATCTTAGCAAATTTTCTCATATGTCTTGGAAAATTACTCAAAATGTGTTATAATTTGAATTCATACACACTGATTAGTAATTTAGCCATCTCATGTTGAGTAAAAAAATGATAATTTTACAAAAAATTTTTACAGTGTATAAGGTAACCAGAGCACCTGGGAGGGATTGAGGGTATGGTCGGCAACGGACCTTTTTTTATTTAATTAGATCGGCAAACAAGCTTACGGTTCACCTGATGGTAAGCGATTACCGTATCTCTGGTCACCTTACCCATCAACAGGAACACAACACTGCTTGAAAGCAGTATTATTTAGTTGTGGTCTTCTGCAAGGCCGAGGTACTACCCCAATCGGGCTGCAATGCTGCCTGTAGACATAGACTACGGTAATCGTATACCATCACGTGAGCCGTACGCTTGTTGACCTCGTTGTATAAAAAAAGAAACATATTATTCTTTATTACTATCGAGCTCCACTATATTTATGAGATATTTCTATTCGCAAATATGAATCTAAAAGTTATAGATTATTGCTCGAGGAGAAATAGGTCCTAATAGCTTATTCTATATCTTGCTGTAAAAGTTTATTCGTGACTTAAGTGCAGTAACTTTATACATAACACGTGAAACTGACCCATAAGATTAAGCGGCTTGAGACGTACGTAATTAAACTGTGTATACCTACTATAAACATGAAATAAGAACGTAATAATCAACTCTGACTTTAGAAATTGTTGTCATATTCGAACACTATAAAAGGGGCTGATAGACGTGCGAACTTAAAGATCGCGGTTTTTAATATTGCGACGTTACTCGGCTCGACGTCGGTGACACACGTGAAACTTACTCATTTGCGATGTCGTCGACAAAACAAGCTTTGTGTTACTTAGGAATTGTTTCCTATTACATTTTAAAAACCAAAATCTTGTTTTTGTTGTGGTCTTGAAGTTCTGAAATAATTCACTTTGAGTAATTTTTCAATCAAAATTAATAAAAATTACAAATACCCTACAAGCATTGCGCGTTGTCTTTAAAAAATCCGACTCCAATTACGTCGACAAGTAACACATCGTAGAGTGACGAAAAAACAGTCAAGTAAATACGCATTATTAGATGTAACCCAAAAACAACTTATTAGATCGCAATCAAATTTAAATGGGACACACGACACACATCACCTTTTCATTAAAACAAAAATCATGGAAATTGGTCACCCAGTTAAAAGTTCTGAGGTTCTGAATTGAATTGAGAACCTCCTCCTTTTTTGGAAGTTGGTTAAACTTGGTGGCACGCGGCTCGCAGTGCTGCCACATGCATGAGCGGAGGCGGGTTATGAGCAAAATTTCAAACTTGTCGGTTCGCCAACGAACTTACTCGGCGGTTTTAAAGTACGCGTACTTGGGGTGACACACTAGCGAAAAATGTTGTCGAGCCACAAGTTTGCCAACTCACTCGCACGTCTATCACCCTCTTTACTCCACCTGATAGGTGTCAGATAGTCAACATATATGTATACGTACTCTATAAAATATCCAACTAAAAAAAGCGATAGGGTCGGCAACGCCGTTATGATGCTCTGACTAATTATTAGGCGGACAGTAAGCGTTTTTACTATCGAGTGGTAAAAAATAAAGCTTTGTATTATTACTAAGGAAATAGATACATCTAATATGTATCTATATAAGAAATAAAGTCTGGAATAAACATTTGATAGAAAAATTAATATTCCTACGAAAAAGTAGGTACTCAAGATTTTCGTTATATAAATCACAAAATTCTTCCATCTCCAGATATCCTTGACTGGATATTTTATTGGGTAACTTAAAACAATTTCTATTGGAATCAAATCACTCAGATGCTCTCAGTTCCACCAATTTAACTTGTTTGATAAAAGTAATTTTATTTTGCTGTACTATTTGTTCCAGATTTATTAGGCGTGAAATTTTGAGTTATGTATTTTTATTATTACATTAATATTACTTCTATTTTAAGTTAGTAAAATTGAACATAGTTCTGAGGGAATTTTCATGGGAGTTGCAAAGAAATGGAACCGTTTTTGACGGATTGAGGGGTATTAGGATTAAAAAGTACACAATAAAGGAGTGAGCTCTTGAGTTAAATGCGAATAGGAGACATGGTCATATTTGCAAAGACCAAAATGAACCGTATACAGAGATTTCGAAGCGCTCAAGCATATATAGTTGCTCCTTATTAAGATCCAGAAACCATGTGTCTGTATAGTCAAAATCGTTAAAAGGACTGATTGTTCTAACGCAATTTTAGTAGGCAGAGGAAGAGAGTATTGAAGTCGAGGAAGCGAACAACTTTTTGCTAAGTTCTGTCAGTTGAGGTGTCCAAGAGAGATAATGATGAAGTTTTATTTCTAGTTTTTTTTACAATTTTACCGTAATTCGGAATAGTATTGTTAAAGAAGACAGGTGGAACAAGTGACCAATCTATGCGACTGACTGACTTTGGACTACCCACAGTAAAGACTTGAGATTTTGACGGGTTATTTCAAATGAGTTACTCCATTTGTGAATATTGTTCAAGTAATTATCATTGATGCTATAAAATTGGTAATATCTTGCATTAAATACAACGCCAATAAATCAACACATTTTTATCGTTACTATAATCTTGAACGAAATAACGCTTTAGCTATTGAATTCTTTGTAATATAAACGATATATGTATATGTAGATAGCGATGGAAGAAACGAAATAAAACTAAGTCCCCAATTCTGTAAAATCAGACTTATTCTGTGAAGTTCAATATTATTCGTATAATAAGTTATACGAAATCGTCAAGTTATTGTTATATCCAGTTAATCTTTACAACTTGAGAGTTAATTAAGTTAATCCTTGTTACTCGTTTAATTAAATGTCGGCACCGACATTTCCCGCCGGATTTGTGGACTTACATTTGCCACTAATATTGATTAAAGACTACTTAAACCCTTGTCTATTCACTTTTGTCTCTTATGCGGACTTCCATATATTTATATGATTTATTTAATATTTATTAAATAAATATGAGTTGTTCTCAAATAATGTGGTACTGTAACATGAGAAAATTTTTAAAAGAAATTCTTTTTTATTTAAGTAGTAATCGCCAATTTCTGTTCTATACTGTAGTCAAAAATACTTTTTTTTTATAGAGTCTGAGTAGAAACAGTGAGAATGAGTGATTTTTTTAACGAAATTAAATTGTAATCTCTGTTTTTTAATAACCTATCGTGTCCAAATACTTTGACGTATTTTCGGAAGTAATAAAAAACAAATACCTTGAGCTTTGTAACTACAGGGGTCAGCATATTCCTAAATTTATATTATTTTAATAATACATCAACAACTCTATATAAGCGTAGTACTATAAATGGATTCTCGTAAAGAAATGAATATGAATTCCATAAATTTATAATAAAGGTAATTTTATTGAAACGATGTCAGTTTTTTGAGAATGGTTTTTGTAGATACTTGTTACCTTTTAAATAATTAGAGTTAAAGTCAGCTTAATACAAATAATAATTATTTAAATTAAATTATATTCATTATTGCGTTTAACAATTTCACATGGCTACCAAGACATCGGCAGGGACGAACTTATCTCTAAATGATACTCTACAAGTCAATCTATTTAAGAGTTACAAAATATATCTTTTGTCTTTGTTAGTTTAATATTTTAATTTATGAATAAATAATTTATCATTTTATTTTTTATTCTTTAAGTATGGAGCTTTGAAATGATTGATTATTCAAAGAGTATAGCTGGTATTACATATCATAATGTAGTAGGTAATCTATTTTAATAATATAACGAAGATAGATTTGAGTTTTCGTTTGTTTTTACAGTAATAAATAAATTCAAGCACTGCTAGACCGAAATATTTTATATTAAATTTTTTTTCTTCAGTAGAATGCTGCGTTTCCACTGAGTCACACATCCCTACTATTAATTTAACATTATAAATGTGAATGTAAGTTTGTTTGTTACGCTTTCACGCGAAAACTACTTAGCCGATCATTATGAAACTTTATATAGATATTTTTGGAGGTATTAGAAGTAACATAGGATTATTAAAAAAAAAAAACGCGAGCGAAGCTGCGGGTCAAAACTAATAGACTATATTTTAATGGAAGAAAACGGAACAGTCAATGACGTAGTATTAGTATCAATATATAAATAAATGGTATTACAAAGTTGCCTTTTATTCTTTATGTTTTTGAATTATACATAAGTATAAAAAAATATGACTGTATCATAATTAAGATAATAAATACGAAAAAATATGTACTCTGTACTTAAGCAATCCATCAAAAGTTCATATAATTAAAAGTACGAGAGTAGTAACTAATATTTATTTTTATTTACAGAGTCTCGCAAACTTTGGTGATATATTTTATGTCACAAAATATGAGAATATATTACCAACTCAACCTGGTCTGAATATTAATTATACGTTTATGGTGGGGTATGAAATATTAATATTCTCTGCTTATTTTTGTTACTGATTTTGTTTTTAAAAATTAAAATAATGTTACTATATTATACTTAGTTTTTTTTAACTTTTTATTGATATGCTATTATTATTCATTATAATTATAATTAATAAAAAAAGATTAAGTTGATCATATAAATAAAGTGAAAACTACATATTAAATATAATAATCTACTCTATTACCAGAGTATAAGATACGTATTTGTTTATTTTTTATATTTTGCATTTTATCTCTATTGTCTTTTCAATAAATCATAGCCTCATAGGCATAGGCATCTTTCTCCATGTCGGAAAAGGATCTCTCACACAAAATCCGAATTTGCAGTGAATTCTTTTAAATCACAGTAACAAAGCAAATCGACACATGCAACTTAAGAACTTTGTCCATACTATGATTCAGGTAGCTGGATCTCTTACATAGGTCAGATAAAATATCAATAGCAACACAGGTGTCAACACACGCTAGGGTAGTAAAAATCAACGACCTCATAAGATGGCAAACGAGGAGCGTATTATAGAATCTGGCAGAAAATACTAGATAAAACTTCGTAGATGCCAAATTTTCTACACAGATCAGCGTATCTAAGCTAGTGATATTAAAGATTGAAAGTTTTAACAATATATACAACCTACAATGAAAACTAATAGTAGGAATTGAAAAAAAAAGGTTTTTTTTTTACAACTCATCCTAATAAACTAGCTAGTTTTTTAAAATTACTAGATATATATGTAGCAGTGCTTAGAAATGTATTATAAGAACGAATCATAAAGGCGTTTTCTTTGCGAATATTATAGTTTATTGCTGCTGGCTATATGTAATAATGACATGAATATAAAAGTACCTGCAACAAAACAAAGGAAGTTTCATTATGGCGAAGTTCTCGCAGCATTACATTGATATGCTACAGCTAACATACTCGTAATAGTGTAACTTATTAATTAAACCGAATATGTGACGGTATTAAGTTCAGAAATTATGAGAAATAGAGCTATATTTATAACTACCTAAGAGTAATTTCGGAGCATGTGCAGTGTACGTGCCAGCTTATGTGAGTGCGAATTAATATCTGCTTGGAGCAGTAAGCATACATTTCAATTTAATGTTTTTATATCACATTTACCAGGACATACTACGATGAGGAAATTTGTAGAATAAAAAAATATGTGGTGTCATGGGACACCAGGTAGGAACGAAGTTCCTTCGGATGGTATAGAAGCAAAACAATTTGAAAAAAAAAGTTAAATTTTATACATATTATCTAGTTCTTGATTTTTTTTTTGTGGTTTGGTTTTTAATTAAGTACATAAAAGTATTTAGGAAAGTTAGTATTTTAGAAAACAGCAAATACCGTAAAATAAAATAAATCAAACAAAATAATAATATCAATAATAATTCAAACTATTAAGTGAAATAATAAAAAACATGTGTCTTTATTTATTTTTGTTGACAGTATAAAATTACATAAATAATTAAAAAAAAGTTTACTTGTAATATTTTATAATGCAAAAACAAGGAAAATCTCTTCATTTCGATAGTTTAACGCTCTTTTAGCGATAAGACTGCCTTTGTACACTGTTCTTTATTTATAATATATTATTGTGTTGATTGTTGTTGTGTACAAGTATACTATTATTATTATTATTATATATAATGGGGTACTAAGAAAAACTATGTAATCGGTGTAATAAGCAACAGCTAATTTATTTATAAATGATACAAAACTAGTTCAAACGATGGAAAAGTTATGTTTTTCAAAATATGTTTTTTTTTTTAACTTTTTTATACGAAGTGATGTTGAAACTTTCTATTACACTGACAATAAAAAATTGTGCTAATTGGTTCGACTACCGCTACGAATGGAAATTTTATTTGTTTTTGTCTCAGTGTTTATGGGTGTTGTTTTCCTAATCGTTTCCCAGTCATCATCACTCAATAAAGCCAATTAATCTATAAGTGATAATAAAAGACGCTCGTAGATCAAGTTTACTGAATTAGGATACCACAGAAAATATCATGATTACAATACAAATATACAATACAAATATACTTTATAGTACAACTAGAAACAATACATGTAACATAAAAGAAAAGAAACAAGCAAGAAAAAATAATAATAATAATAATAAAAAAGAAATGTACAAAAGGCGGTCTTATCGCTAAAGAGCGATCTCCTCCAGACAACCATTAGAATAAGGACATGAATAAGAATAAGGTGGCATAGAGGTGTACTTTAAAATAATATATGTAAACACATATAATTATATAACTATACATATACTTAAATAGACATACTTACAGGCATTAAACTAGGTACGTATACATACATAAACATGCATATACATACATTCAAAAAGCATTCAAAAAAGACCACAGCTATCAAGAAGTGTTGTGTTCCTGTAGTGGAAAGTCCTCAATCTTACAGAAGACCACAGTTAAATAGTACAGCTATCAGACAGACCGTACGCTTGTTTACCACTATTGTAGTTTGTAAAAAAGTTTCTACCCTATTTCCTCAGCGATACGTTGACAAACTATTCCAGTTCAGTTTAGTTTAGTACAAGTTGTGAATTTAATTAAAAAGCAATAAACGCTCGTCAATTAAGATTGGCGTATTCTTTAACAGATAAAAAACAATTAGCCATAAAACCTAATGTGAACTGGGACCGCTGTCAACGTCACCGAGGAATTTCATTCTATTTATAATTCCTATTGCTTTTACGGAATTGTACTGTCGAATAGCAGTTCAACGAATTTTATTGTTAATTAAATATGGAAATGATCTCGATCGAGTTTAAAGATAAATTTATTGTGTATTAGCTACAATGAAGCTGTTTCATTTTCAATATTGTTTTCAAAAACTTCTATATTGATTTTAAAAAGAATGATTCATGTGAAATATACTTACGACAAGATGTACACATATTATTTATTATATGAACGTAGCCTAACTCCTATATAAAACACATTTTCAGCTCATAACATTACCATACACTTGTACGCAACAACTCAGTGACTTGCACTTTTAGGTACTCACTAGTTTTTAAACCCATGTTTATTTTTATTTTATTATTATCCTTCTATTTCTTCTATCATTCTTAAATGTACTGACAAATCAGCTATCGATATTTGAATTTCATCAGCAATATTATTTGTCCTGTAAAAATCTGGATGTTTTTTTTCTTGTAAGGGATTGGTTTCTAGTATCCAACAAATCTATATATAATCATACTCTAAGTACTTGAGGAAAGCCACATATATCTCGTTTGTATATATTATTTGTCTACAGCAAAATTAAGTCTTGTCACACACAAATTGTACACAAATGTCCAGAGAACGATAAACATCTATAATTTCAGCTTATACAAACATATATCAAGAGCGGGAATGGCCCTTGCACCAGCCAGCTCAATAGCCAATTGTTGTGTATGGGTCATAAAGCCGTCTACTAACAAACTAACTAACAACTAAATAACAAAAAACAAATCTTAATAAACATCATAATCAAGGAGGACATTTACAAAGAAGTTCTTCAAAATATTTGTTTATCTTTTCACTTGGCTCTCTCTTTTTATTCATTTTCTTGTACTTTTGACCTTGGCAAAAATTGTGGATGAGTTTTTGAGTTATAACGAGAGAACTTTGCCACAAAAACAAGAAACTCTGGTTTTACATCTCGACACCAACAATTTATACTACGCCAATTCGACTTTTCGATAAGTTTGTTTTTTTAATGCGAACTTGATAAAATGTGTTTTTATATGTAATAAAAAAATGTGAAATTGCAATGAATAAATTAACTATTAAAGATACCAAATTTCAAAAAGGTTTCTTAATTAATATAAAAGGTATCACGTTTTTCCCTTTTATAAGCCTCTATTGTAAAGTTCACTTTTAAGAGTTAGCTTAGTAGAAATTGCTGGTGTCGATCTGTTTAATTTATTTCACTTTTTTTTGAAATAGGTATGTCCTTATTATTTTTATATATTACTAGCTTGTACCCGCGACTTCGTCTGCGCAGGATTAGTAAATACTTCGAGTAGCTTATTATCTTATCTTTATAGCAAAATTCATCGAAATTGGTTCTGCGACATAAAAATCAATCTGTTACTACCAAATGTGCAGTAGAAATATATTATAAATTTTTATTGTATTTCTGGTTCGCTGTTTTTACAATAAGGGGTTACTCATAAAAGATAGATAATATGCTGTCGCAGTTTTTACCCGACTTCCAAAAAAGGAGGAGGTTCTCAATTCGACTGTATTATTTTTTTTTTATGTATGTTACATCAGAACTTTTGACCGTGTGGACCGATTTCGACAATTTTTTTTTAATCGAAAGGTGGTGTGCGTCAATTACTCCCATTTAAATTTATTTGAGATCTAACAACTACTTTTCGAGTTATATCTAATAATGCGTTTTTACTTGTCGCTTTTTTCGTCGACCTACGTTGTATTATACCGCATAACTTTCTACTGGATGTACCGATTTTGATAATTCTTGTCGCTTTTTTCGTCGACCTACGTTGTATTATACCGCATAACTTTCTACTGGATGTACCGATTTTGATAATTCTTTTTTTGTTGGAAAGGAGATATCCTTAGTTTAGTACCATGATAAGGAAACCAGGATTTGATGATTGGATCCCAGAGAAATCGAGGGAAACTCTCGAAAATCCGCAATAACTTTTTACTGGGTGTACCGATTTTAATAATTTTTAATTTAATCGAAAGCTGATGTTTGTCATGTTGTCACATATAAATTTTATTGAGATCTGATAACTACTTTTTGAGTAATCTTTGATAACGCGTAGTTACTTGACTATGTTTTCGTCGATCTACGTTGTATTACTCGTCGATGTAATTGAAGTCGGTTTTTTTTTTCGTTTGCGAGCAAACACAATTATTCTAGGACTAATTAAGTTAAACATTTCTCTTATACATTATATACCTACGTGTAAACTCTATGGTTTTTTGCATCGTACGCCAGAATAGCTCGCTGATGGCAGATTTTTTTCCGACTTACTTGACAATTATCGTTATATTTTTGACAATTCACAGACTATATTTAAAAATTATAGCCTATGTTATTCTGATGTATAAGCTATATTATTGTAAACTTTATTTAAAATCCATTCGGTAGTTTTTGCGTTAAAGAGGAAGAAGCATTTATACATCCATACATAGGAACTTACGCGTTTATAATATTAGTAGGATTAATAAAACACTTAGTAAAAAATAGAGAGGGAAGGAAATAGAGAGGGAATATTTACGCGTATGTACCTACAATTTTTTTTATTATGTAGAGATTTTTTTAGTTTCATTTTTTTAATTTAAATTTTAACTTTTATTAAAGTTTAATTTATTTACTAACCATTCAATGAGACCATTTCTGTCGTTATCGTCGAATATCTTACAAGGACATCATTAGATTATCAATGGATTTCTACGATAGATAGTTGACGATAGTTAAGTTGACGACGGTCAAACAAAAAAAATGTGGTGTCATGGGACACCAAATAGGAACAAAGTTCCTTCGGATAGTATAGAAGCAACACAATTTGAAAAAAAAAAATGTTGAATTTTATATATATTTTCTAGTTCTTGATTTTTTTAAATTTTGATGATTGGTTTTTAATTAAGTACATAAAAGTATTTAGGAAATTTAGTATTTTAGAAAATAACAAATACCGTAAAATAAAATAAATCAAACAAAATAATAATAATAATAATAATAATTCAAACTATTAAGTGAAATAAAAAATTATGTCTTTATTTATTTTTGTCGACAGTATAAAATTACATAAATAATTTAAATAAAAGTTTACTAGTAATATTTTAGTTTTACAAACGTCATATTATACAGTCGTGTGACTGATATTACGTTACTTCCGTTATATATTTTTCTTACGGTTTTAGTATTACATTTTTTTCAGTTCGGTCGCCCATGCCAAATGTCAAGCCTGCCGTAAGGAACTTCGAAAACGTTCCAATTATGTAAATAGACGCAAAAACCGTGAAAAAATTAATGTTAACAGATACATCAAAAAATATGATACGTTATTTCATTACATCGCAAATTTTCTTTAATTTTTCTGAGATCCCATCGTTACATCCTTGAAAATATTTATCTTCCAGGAAAACGCTTTGAACAAAAATACAAATAAAAATAATTGGAAATTATTAAATACTGAAATTTTACGATATTACGAGAAAAATATTCAGTTATTTTGATTAGTCATTGCTCCAATTTGTAATTCAACAAAATAATGATGATAATTCTTACTTGTTTTTTTATGTCACTAGGTCGGCAAACAAGCGTACGGCTCACCTGATGGTAAGCGATTACCGTAGCTTATAGACACCTGCAACACCAGAAGCATCGCAAGCGTGTTGCCGACCCAATCCCCAATCCCCCCAGGAGCTCTGGTCACCTTATTTACCAACAAGAACACAATACTGCTTGAAAACAGTATTATTTTGCTGTGATCTTCTGTAAGGTCGAGGTACTACCCCAGTCGGGCTGCTCCATATTTTGAGCAGGAAATTCCTGCTGTGCCCTACCTCAGTTATACTAACTACTTACTAACGTAGTCAAAGAACTATAATAAATAAATAAAAGTTTTTAATACACCCCCCCCACAGGGCTGTTTGTTCTTAAAGTAGGCAGCCAACTGATATAGTGACTGATAACTGACATAGCTACATATTTTATTGATAATTTACGTTTTTATTGATTTTATAAATATACGTTAATAATACATATATAAATAAAGACATATATAAATAAATACCTACAGGTATTCAAAACCCAGACTTCAGGAATTGAACCCACAATCCTTAGAACAGAGAGGCAAAACAACTCACACTGCACATTTTGACGAACAAAATTTAACCAACCTAAGCTCTACATAAACAAATATTTTGTTTGTGTTTAAAATTCATGTCGTGTTTGACTGTAGAGAGTCCTGCATATTTTGGGAGAATTTCTAAAACACTCCGACTATTCGTCAATCAGCGTTGAACAATGTGTTAAATTGAGCTGCTATTATTTCAAGAAATGAAGAGGTTTATATCCAACATTCAGATAATTATATGTTGGTATGGAAGAGACTACAGAAAAATAATGCCGGTCTATCAAGAAATAGATGCCCTAGAAAGGATTAGGGAGCGTTTTCGATAAAAGCTATTTTGACTCTCCTTGATTTTAGTAATGCATTCAATTATGTTGATTATAATATCTTCATGAGTGTGTTGCGTTCCTTCAACATATCTCCATCGGTGACAGATTTTTAATTAAACTAAGCTTAGTATCTCTAATCCTACGCGAGTCCACCGACCAAAATTTAAAGTTATGCTAACTTAATTTACTTATATATATAATTACTACTATTTATTATTACTTTTTCCTTTTCTTCCCCTTTTTTTCATTTTTTTTTTTTCATCTTACAATCCAGGGGTAGAAGCTGTGTACATTTCTTGAAATTTTTGTATTCATACTGTTATTTTTATTATCTAAGTTTATATTTACACTTATATGCTAGTTATCATATATGTACACTTATTTCCTAGTTACCTTATATATACACTTATGGCCTACTGGCCTACTTACAATATACACTTAGCATCGGTGACAGATTGGTTTCTGAGTTACCTCAGGGGGCGTCGTCAACGCATATGTCTTGATGAGGCTTTCTCCTCATGGTGCGACGTCCAATCTGGGGTACCTCAAGGCAGCGTCTTATCTCCTTTGCTTTTTTCAATTTTTATTAATTCCATTACTCACTGTATTTCTTCTCACTACCACGTGTATGCAGACGATATTCAGATTTATCGAAATTTCACGCCTGAGGATATTGTGAGTGCAATCAACATAATCAATATGGACCTTAATTTTTTTTGATTGAAGCAAGCGATATGGACTTACTATAAACCCTGGTAAATCGGAAGTCATTGTTATAGGCAGTCCAGGCATGACCGCAAAAATAAATAATTTACCACCTATTAGCTATAACGCTGTGTGGTTACGACATTAAGAATATAGCCACCCCCTCTCTTCCTGTGGGTGGCGTACAAGGCGACTGAGGGAAAACATAGTTCCACTACCGTCTTGGAACCTAAAAAGCCGACCGATGGCGGAATAACCATCCAACTGCTGGCTTTGAAATATACAGGCCGAAGACGGACAGCAGCGACTTCGGTGCGACGAAGCCAGCCCTGCGGTCACCAACCCGCCTGCCCTGCTAGACACACCAAGGCCTGTGTCTACTACACCGACTACGGAGATGACGCGATCTGTCGTTTCGTCGGGAGGGCGGCGGAGGCTACAGAAAAAGACATCCTCGAGCATAGTCTCAAGATGACGATTCATAATAGAGACACCGCCGTCGTTGAGAGTATTTTCGAGATGTCAAAATAAAATTCGAATAGGTTGCTTTGCTTGGGAGGAGTAAGGTGGTGGTAATATAGATAATATTAAAAAATATATTTTTAAGAAAACGAGTACGCATGTAAATAATGTAAGATTAAGCTAGATATAAGTATAGTATTATAAGGAAATAATAATAATAATAAAAAAAAAACAGAAATTGTACCATATATTAGAATAAGAAACGGTCGGTGGACTCACGTCTCTTTTGGAGACATTAAAAACATAGTCTAACTTGAACAGCGATGTTGCTGAGTAACGCCTACCTTGAAATAAAAAAATAAATAAAAATAAAAATTGCATGTTTTTGGAACAAAAAAGGACAAGGGTTCATAAGCCCATGGATGTATATCACTTGTAAAAAAAAACCACCTGCCCAGCGTGGTGACTATGGGCAAAACACATGATGTTCACTCCATTTTTGGCGCGAAGTTGTGGAGGCCTATGTCCAGCAGTGGACTGTATTAGACTGAAGTGATGATGATGATGGTCTATAATGATACTAGCTTGCCTTACTGCTCCATTGTCAGAGATCTCGGCATTCACTTAGACAAGACTATCATGGTCGGATCATTTAAAGGTAAGTGTACCTGGGTGACCGAGCTTAGCGCGGTATTTTTAGTAGATAGTGTTTTTTAGAAATCATATTTACATACAAATTACATATTTATAAATTATGAATATTTTTTTTTATCGACAATAAAAAATATAAATAGGTAAATATAAAAAAATCAAAAATAAAAAATAATTAAAAAATAATGATGATATAATTGTGTTTGCTCGCAAACGAAAAAAAACCGACTTCAATTACATCAACAAGTAATACAACGTAGATCGACAAAAAAATCGTGAAGCAACTACGCGTTATCAAAGATTACTCAAAAAGTAGTTATCAGATCTCGGTAAAATTTATATGTGACCACATGATAAACATCAGCTTTTGATTAAATTAAAAATTATCAAAATCGGTACACCCACTAAAAAGTTATTGCGGATTTTCGAGAGTTTCCCTCGATTTCTCTAGGATCCCATCATCAGATCCTGGTTTTCTTATCATGGTACCAAACTAGGGATATCCCCTTTCCAACAAAAAAGAATTATCAAAATCAGTATATCCAGTAGAAAGTTATGCGGTATAATACAACGTAGGTCGACGAAAAAAAGCGTCAAGTAAAAACGCATTATTAGATATAACTCCAAAAGTAGTTTTTAGATCTCAAATAAATTTAAATGGGACCAATTGACACACACCACCTTTCGGTTAAAACAAAATTTGTCGAAATCGGTCTACCCGGTCAAAAGTCCTGATGTAACATACATTAAAAAAAATACAGTCGAATTGAGAACCTCCTCCTTTTTTGGAAGTCGGTTAAAAATATAATTTTTTTTTTGATTTTACCTACATAATAATAAAAAATAAAAACTGGCTATTTAAATAAAAAATAACGTAATAAATATAATAAATTAGAAAAAAATAAAAATAAAAAATAATCGATTTGGAAATTTTGAAGGATTTGAACCGTGGTCTTTTCGGTCGATCGCGACCGGCCGATTTCCCACCTGAGCTATTACAACTTTATTGTTAAGTGCGAAATTTACCTTCGTATTCTAACGATATTGTAGCCATTTTTTCATTGTCTAGAAACTCGAATAAAACGACATTTTCTCAAAATGAATCCTAGCTAGATTTATTTATCTCCTCCGAAATCCCCTGCATACTAAATTTCATGAAAATCGTTGGAGCGCGCGGATATACGCTTCAGCCTGTAATATGCCACAACTTTGTATAGGCCTCTTTCCCCATATAGGAAAAGGATCAGAGCTTAATCCACCACGCTGCTCCACTGCGGGTTGGCGGATATATTCCCTACTATGAGTAACGATCGCTATCAGGTGTACATGATAACAACCGGGACCGACGGCTTAACGTGCTCTCCGAGGCACGATGGGGAGACCCACAAGGACTGCACAAACACCCAGACCACGGCAAACACCTGTATGGCCAATAAAATACAGGTATACTTCTGCAAATTTTAATGCTACAAGAACTATTGTATAACACAGAAGTAATATGTGAACAGTTGATATTTT
Source organism: Melitaea cinxia (assembly GCF_905220565.1). Lineage (NCBI taxonomy): Eukaryota > Metazoa > Arthropoda > Insecta > Lepidoptera > Nymphalidae > Melitaea > Melitaea cinxia. Next base: position 5,232,650 of record NC_059416.1, read on the forward strand.
TATCTTACATCCACGTGATACTAGCGAAACTGTTAAGCTACGCATTTTAAATTAAGGTCTAGAGCTTGTAAAGTTAGAGCTTGTAGAGTTCGAAACTTGGCTCTACATAAGATCTGATTATTTTTTGCCAGGGCGAGCTACATTATCTCGTCTTGCAAAAGCAATATTTTATATGAAAATATTTTGGTGGGATATTATATTACAGATAGTTTAATTCTTGACTGCTATATTCATAAAAGCAATCGTTTCGGCATGGACCGTTCGATTTCGAAAATGTTGTGTTCGTAAGCAAAATTAATTGTAGCGTTTTAAAATTATAAATTGATTTTTAAAGTGTAGTTGTTAAGCTAGTAGTTTACAGAATTTATACTTATAATAAAACTGTAACAAGTTCTATTATGTACCTTGAAAATAATTCAAATATTTGTTTTCAAACAGTATTCTATAAAAAAATATTAAAACGATTTTTTATATAGCTACTTGAAATATTTATGTTGAAAATATTGTCATTATATTGTATGTATAAAATAAATTTGATACAGCACTATCTAATTTTTTTGGTATTACGTAGAACAACCCTAATTTATTTTAGGACAATAGACTTTTATTACATAGTTAGCGTTCCTGCTTTGTTAAAGGGTAAAAAGCTTTTTATATTTTGTTAACAATGGAAGATACTGTCATTTATTTTTTCTTAACATGTAGTATATATATAAGAATTATATAATTATACCAGCTCACCCCGTAAACGTTGTTTTGCCTTATATGTTATTAAACCCCTTAATCCCCCCCCCCTTAAAACTTAGAAGTATGAAAAATAAAATTTGGCTGATTCTCAGACCTACCCGCTATTCGCACAAAATTTTATAAAAATAGGTCCAGCCGTTTTCGGAGGAGTATGTTAACTAACATTGTGACACGAGAATTTTTTATATAAAATAAGAATTAAGTTGCAATAAAAGAATTACTAAGAGACGGTTACTCGTTCACCAATTGTTTATTTAATTATTATTTAGATTCTTGAATTAGATTATTTGATAATGGCATACTAATTTTTCAAAAAAAAAACTACTTTCATTTAGAGATATACCTTTATATATTTACTAGCTGTGGCCGCGGTTTCGCCCGCGTTGAAATCAGTGTGTCACAAAGTTTTCCCTTCAAACTTCCAGTGAAACTCTCATCAAAATCGGCTTAGCTGTTCCGTAAACCTTCCTCTTGAAGTCCTCTCTCTATTGGTGAAACCGCATGAAAATCTTGACTTTGTTTTTTAATACACTAACTGTTACCTGCGACTACGTCCGCATGAAGCGCGCGTCGCGTCGAATATAAAGGTTCGTTGAATTTGTCAGAATTGTGGTATGAAATAATGTTAGTAATAATATAGTATTGTAGTGTAAATATGTTTAAAATATACTGCATGCAATTTAGTTTTTAATATGGTTCTACGTAAATATATGCCACTGAATAGCGTAACGCACGCTCCTCCGTGAGACCGTGATGACACGGGTAAAGAACGATATTTTTTTGTACTACTTATAAGTGATCAGTAAAAATGTTTCTTGAACACATAGGGTTGCGAACGCTGTTATTTTCCTTTAAACCGACCGAATCCGTTCTTAGCGGACGTATACTAACTATAATTTACTTCCTTGCCAAATTTCATCTTTGTTCATCCTGGATGGATGGACCAGGTGTGACCTTTCTCTTTTATATATAAAGATAACGATGTATTATTTGGACACCTCCTCACCAGCTATAGAGTATACATTTTAAATTTCAAGCCTGTTACTTCAAAAACATAGGTATTTCATACAAACTTCCAACCCCCGTTTTATCCCCTTAGGGATCGAGTTCGTCTTAGCGGATGTCTACTCCCTATAAGAAACCTACCTGCTAAATTTCGAGTTTGTAACTGTTATAGTTTCGGAGATTTCGTGATGAGTGAGTCAACCTACCATCCCCCGTTTGAACCCCAAAAGGGAGTTGATTTCTAAAGATACATTATTTGGACACCTTCTCACCATCTATAAAGCATACATTTTAAATTTCAAGTCTCTTACTTCAAAAACATAGCACTTTTATACACTCTTCCAACCCCCGTTTTATTCCTTTAGGGGTCGAGTTTCGTAAAATCCGTTCTTAGCGGATGTCTATGTGCTATAAGGAGCCTACCTGCCAAATTTCAAGTTTGTGGGTGTTATAGTTTCGGAGATTTTGTGATAAGTGACTTTTCGCTTTTATATATTATATAGATATAGATATAGATAGATATAGATATAGATAGATATAGATATAGATAGATATAGATATAGATAGATAATATATAGATGTTCAACTGTTAAATAAATATATTGTTTTCTAATGTTTTCGAGAATTTCACTCATTATAATGACACAGTTTTTTCGGATTTTATCGCGGTTTATTTGTTTTTTTTTACATTGCCGACGTTTCGAATACTTTACAGCAACTATAGTCACGGGAGGACCTCGTCCTCCCAGACTGTCCTCCCGTGACCATAGTTGCTGTGTTAAATAACTTACTTCTTAAACATTAAGATCTGCATCAGCATGCACCATGCATTGTTACCACTTACACTACCATACATTTGTTTATCGCGCTAATAAAATAGGTCAAGAGTAAGTTTCGAAAAATGTTATTTTAGGAAACCTGTTTACGAGAAAAGTTAAACGTGATAAATATAAAAACACACTACTAAAGTGGGACAGTCAATATAAATATGGGAGCAACCACGCCTGGCTGGCACTATCTAATAATATTATTGTACATTTACTATTACTACGAAACGTATTCCTTTTCAAGAAATTGAAGGTATTTAAAAGATTGTCAACAAATATCTTTTTAAGTAAATCAAATTTTTTGTTTATTTTTGCCTGTAGTCATTAAAAACAATAATTTTATGTCGTGATAATTTGTATCGCAAATAATTTAAAATAAATTCTGTGATACCAAAACGTTAATTTTTTAAATATTTCTTCGGTCTCTTTGGCTCAATGTTAAAATTATGTCATAAGACTTCAATTTAAAATGTTTTAACTGAGTTCCAAAAAAGGAGGAGGTTCTCAAATCGATTTAAATTTTCAAATGTATTTTACTTCAGAATTTTTGACTGGGTATACCGATTTTGATTATTTTTATTTTAATCGAAAGCTGGTGCTTGTCTTGTAGTGCCATCTAAATTCGAGATCTGATAACTACTTTTTGAGTAAAATTTGATAACGCGTATTTACTTGACTATTTTTTCATCTACTTAAGTTTTATTTCTTGTCGATGTAATGAAGTTGGTTTTTTTTTTTCGTTTACGAGCAATTACAATTATCTTACTAATTCTTATTCTTTACATTATGGTAATGAAAATATAACTGTATAAACTTGGTATACTTGTAAAGTAACAATTAAATTAATTCCTTTGTTCCATTGGCGCGAAAACACCCTCACAGATTAAAAATTCTTATAAAAGATTCTTTATCCTTTGTGCTTTTGATCAAGTTGGCGGGTTTTATATTTTTTAAACCACAAAATCATCTGTTAATCATCTGAGGTCGGATATTCGGGTTACGATTTATGAAAAATAAACATTAGGTTTTTATTACTATTAATATTATTCGGTTTTTTTCTAAAAATGTGTACATATACTATTATTTTAATGATAGTTTAACAATATTAACTTTTGTGTTTTGTTACAATTATTACTTTCTGACTAACTAGTTGAAAAGTTAGGAAAACATTAATTTCTTCAAACAACTAGGTTAAGTTATTATTCATTAATTTAATTTTTTCAAAATTATATTTCCACTTTATTATACTCTGCCTTAAATGTTATGTCAACAGTTCACCAAACATTAATTTTACATCATCGTATAAAGAGTTAACAAGTAAAAGCTTGTGACTAGTTTGAATATAGTTCTGTCAAAACATTATCCTAACGCAAAAAAAAAGTTTGTGTGTCCAACTGACATGTCCACTGACATTTTGACATCTCTTTATTCAATCCTTAAGAACTATAAACCCTTGGACAGGTTATAGCGCCACTGATGAGCGTATTGTTTCATAAGATTTCATTCACAATATTTTTCATGCCAAGAAGTTTATATGATTTTTTTAAGGATTAAAACTAAAAAAAAGTACTATTTCTACATTAAACATACACGGCTACACTTAAGCTCTACTAGAAATTTTATCCAAAATCTGTTTGATGGTTTCAATTCAAATGCGGTAAAACTTATGAACTTCGATCACATTTTTTTACTTCTAAAAGAACGAAGTTATCATAATTACATGTAAACTATAATTATTTATACAAAATTTAAGCTATTTATTTTCATTTAAACTGAACTGAACTACAACTACACATGAACGGGTATCTGGTTTAATACACTTATGAAAGTATAGCTAAGATTAAGACTTATTTAAATTAGCATTAACAATGAACTATGGATTCAGCCTATAATATCCTACTGCTGAATATATATATCTATCCATAGTCCTCTTTCTCCGTGTAGCAGAAGGGTTGGAGCTTAATCCATCACACTGCTTCACTGCGGGTTGGGGGATATATTCTCTTCTATTAGTAACGATCGCTATCACGTTTCCGTTATAACAACCAGGATCGACAGCTTAACGTGAAAGCACGGTGGAGAGACCAGATGAACAGACACTAAGAACAGAAAAAATATTTGCACAAATACAAGTACCCATTCCGGTGCTTAGAGACTGCGTGCAACGTGCACACCACTACGCCAGGCGTCATACACTCACTTCAGCCTATCGAAGTCTGAACATAGGCCCCCCCATGTAGCTCTAATTGAATTTTGGGTAAAGATTAAAGATATGTAGCTGCAAAACCAAAACTGCGATTTTGCTATCATTCGTTTTTTTAATTACATCCTACTATTAAAGCATTTTTAGAGACGAATTCATGTCAAAATATGAAAATGTAGTGTAGACTAAAACAAATATATCCAACAATTAGACAAAGATATCACGTTCTACTATAAAGAAAAGTGTTGAAGCATAATCAGTTACGTTTCACTGCAGCTTTTTAGCAAGTTACGATACAAATTATTTTGTAAACAGGTTTATGTTAAGTTTATTTACGTTAAATGTTGTGCATATTGAGGTCGGGACATATTCCGTTAAATAAATTTAAATTTTAATGGAAACATCTAGCTCTTACAAACGTAACACGTGTCAGACTGTCGAAGATGTACATTACTTGCTAATTGAATATGTACGATTTCAATCTGCCAGAGAAGCCATTAAGAGACTTATGAATTGGAATAGATTAGAGACTGTAATATTCCATGATATACTCGCTCGTCTAATTATCTTAGGAAGCCATAATATTATTCTTTAATAATAATAAATTCTTTATTGGACCAAATATTTTACAATTTCTTAACATATGTACTATTTGTATATTGGCATATATACTATTCAGACCCATATGTCTCATCTGATTGTATAGTTAGAATAAGGTTGGACTGATTGACGATTGGACTGAGATGCGCTAGTATATAAAAGTCCCTAAACATGTAAAAATGATTTAATATGTATTAAGTTGTTAAGCCAATTAAATAAATAAACAAAATTATGGTAAAGAAAGTTTCTTTAGTATTATAAAGGATCAAAATTCCAACTAATTAGTTATCTTTGAATTTGATAAGCTGTTTGTTTTCATGAGACTAGATCCCAGTTTAAGCTACGATTAACGATGGAAATTAAGATAAAACTCAACGAGCTAGTAATTTAGAAGTTAATAAAAATACTATCACATTGCTTGAGTGCATTAACTAAGTCTTTAAAGTTATTAAATTATGAAAATTTTGAGATATGATCGCGCTGTAAATATATCGCTAAATTAAAATATTCATGAAACATTATTTTAAAAAATCATTAAAATATACATTACGCAACGGATTTTAATGCGGTTTCTTTAATAAATAGTCATTCCAGAAGAAGGCTTATATGGCAAATGACAATAATACATGCATAGTATAGTAGAGGAACACTGATAGTTTCGGAGGTTTCGAATGTGATGTCTTAAATAAACACATTATTTTGGGCATATATTATATTTATTTTATTTTATATTAATTTTATATTTTATCTTTAGTATTGGCATTGCACCCGTGTGAAGCTGGGGCGGGTCGCTAATATTGTACAATTAACTAAAAAAAATAATTTGGATCTTACGAATAAATCATAGAAAGAATATCTTTTTCCAGTACTTTTCTTAAGAAGTATTTATAACTAAAGCGTGTTTTTTGCCGAATATATTATATCGAATACTGTTCCCGTAACAAATTGTCATGTTTTCGATTTATTCTATCTCAGATTAATAAACAAAAGGAATTGTTTATTAATTTGAGTATTTTATATTGTAACATATCACATGTAAACATATTCCCTGTTTTTATTAAATTTATGACCATTTATTAGCAAACATTTGTTGGTTTATATTAAAGGAATTTCATCATTATAAAGACAATGAAAAACGAGGAAAATCGGAATGTGAACACGTGTAATAATTAATTATACGATGCGTGACGTTTCATTTAATGACGTTTAATGTGACGAGCACAAATAATTAATTACCACAATATTCATTATCTATATCACTTATAATAAGACAGTAAACACAATAGACAAATTAAACCTCTGTGCTTTTCGATGTAATAGTGTGTATGATTTTATAGTAAACTAGCTGACCTGGCGAACTTCGTATCACCTTATTTTTTTCTGAAATATAATAATAACATAATATATCAAACATTTTTGAATATCATATCAAAAATTGACCGCTCCAGCGGGGTTCGAACCCGCGTCTCCGACGTACCGTGTCGGCGCTCTAGCCAATTAAGCTATGGAACGATACACCCGCTCGAGCGAAATTTTCGATATGATAATTTTAAATTACGGTTTAAGCGAACCGTGGCGCCGTCTATAGTGAGCTCTTTACAGAAACCCGTAACTATTCAAAGTTTCATATTACAATGAAAATCTTTGACAGGAGACGACACCGTGCTATTTTTAATATCTAAGATTTTATTTTTGTGTTACCCACATTAGGAATTCTAAACATTTTTGAATATCATATCAAAAATTCCTAATGTGGGTAACACAAAAATAAAATCTTAGATATTAAAAATAGCACGGTGTCGTCTCCTGTCAAAGATTTTCATTGTAATATGAAACTTTGAATAGTTACGGGTTTCTGTAAAGAGCTCACTATAGACGGCGCCACGGTTCGCTTAAACCGTAATTTAAAATTATCATATCGAAAATTTCGCTCGAGCGGGTGTATCGTTCCATAGCTTAATTGGCTAGAGCGCCGACACGGTACGTCGGAGACGCGGGTTCGAACCCCGCTGGAGCGGTCAATTTTTGATATGATATTCAAAAATGTTTAGAATTCCTAATGTGGGTAACACAAAAATAAAATCTTAGATATTAAAAATAGCACGGTGTCGTCTCCTGTCAAAGATTTTCATTGTAATATGAAACTTTGAATAGTTACGGGTTTCTGTAAAGAGCTCACTATAGACGGCGCCACGGTTCGCTTAAACCGTAATTTAAAATTATCATATCGAAAATTTCGCTCGAGCGGGTGTATCGTTCCATAGCTTAATTGGCTAGAGCGCCGACACGGTACGTCGGAGACGCGGGTTCGAACCCCGCTGGAGCGGTCAATTTTTGATATGATATTCAAAAATGTTTAGAATTCCTAATGTGGGTAACACAAAAATAAAATCTTAGATATTAAAAATAGCACGGTGTCGTCTCCTGTCAAAGATTTTCATTGTAATATGAAACTTTGAATAGTTACGGGTTTCTGTAAAGAGCTCACTATAGACGGCGCCACGGTTCGCTTAAACCGTAATTTAAAATTATCATATCGAAAATTTCGCTCGAGCGGGTGTATCGTTCCATAGCTTAATTGGCTAGAGCGCCGACACGGTACGTCGGAGACGCGGGTTCGAACCCCGCTGGAGCGGTCAATTTTTGATATGATATTCAAAAATGTTTAGAATTCCTAATGTGGGTAACACAAAAATAAAATCTTAGATAATAATATATCAAAATAAAATATAGCCTATCTTTTAAGTTGGATCAAACTGCACACGGTGTGCAAATTTGACTAAAATCGGTTAAGTAGTTTAGGAGTCCATTGAGGACAAACATTGTGACACGAGATTTATATATATTAAGATTTTGCTGATAATAAATCTATACAAATAAATAAAATTGGAGTATCTGTTTGTAATATTAAAATAACCGCTTTTTACTAAATGTATATGGATGTTTACACGGTACATATACTAAAAATGTTAAAAGGTTACCTGGAAGAGATTGCATACGCAAAGGCGGCCTTATCGCTTATAGCGATATATTATTTGTTTTTGTATCAAATTGTTCTAAAATGTATCTTCTTTTTTTGTGTGCAATAAAGCTTAATCAATAATAAAAAAAACAACATTTTTTTTGTCTGTCTGTCTGTATGTCTGTTCCGGATAATCTCTGAAACGGCTGGACGTATTTTGACAGGACTTTCACTGGCAGATATCAGATGTAATAAGAAGTAACTGAGGCTACTTTTATTCTAGAAGTTTATTTATTTTATAACTGCGAACTGAACAATAACTTTTTTATTAAATTCCATGGGAACGAAGTCGCGGGTACAGCTAGTAAAAAACAATATACAAAGAGGAGTTTATAAACTCTGCCCCATAGTGTTGACATGTGTATGTTGTTGCAAGCATGCCCACGGCCCACCAAAAAGGTAAGCGGTTAACGTAGTCTACAAATGGCTGCAATACCAGAATCATCACCACACCAAGAACCAAACAATACTTGAGACCTTGAGAGTATTATTTGACTGTGATCTTCTGCAAGTTTGAGGTGACCTAACTCGGGATTCTCCAGATTTTAAACAGGATATTAACTGTTGTGCCCGACTTCTATCGAACAATACCAGTCGCCATATTGGGACGTAAATTTGATTCCACTTTTCATAACACTAATTCTATAAGCAAATTTAGTACCTTCACATTCGAAGCGAAGTTAAGTGATTTTCAATATGTGTAAAATTTGAATATAAAAGGGGTAAATGTGTCGAATTCGAAAAATAAGTTTTAAAGTAATGCTCGGGTACGTTGACGACGATCTTTTTACGCTTCATGAATAAGAATTACTTTGAAGCAATCACGTTTCAATTCACTTTTCGTATTTTACGTTAAATTTAATTTAAATAAATAGATTTTATTTTATTTTGTTTATTACATTTATAAAGAAAAATTGTAATATCAATAGAATGCGCTGTTATCATTTGAATTACAGTAATTATTACTTTTAAAAGAAATATTATAAAACAATGGTGGTCATAAAATCAGTATCTACATATTTACAATATTACGAAACTTATGAATTGTCAATATATAAAAACTATTTTGTTATTTTTTCCTATGATTTGTATTGTTTTACTCAATGTACCAATAACATTTTTTTCATTACTTTATTTCACTGAAATTAAAATATGAATATAACAAATCTTATTTTAAATGCCACCTAAATAAAATAAAACCTATATTTCGTAGTATGTAGCTGTAACGTAGAAATGCTTGTAGCAAGTATCTGTCTCGTAGCAATTCGTAGCGTTGGTTGATGTCTACAAACTGTCTCTGAATGTGAATACTTAAGATAACGAAATGCACAAATGAATAAATCATTTTAAAGTTTTGTTAAAATGACGGCCTTATTTTTGCAATTTAATTTAAGTAAAAAAAGAAAAAATATGTTATATAAAACTATAATTGGAAAAAATAAAGGCTCTTGTCTCTATAGTTTAGGTGATTTTTGCAATCAAATTATACCTAAAATGTTATATTGGCTCTTAGCCACAAATCTTAATTTATTAACTGAGCTACATAAATAATTTACATAAAAATTTAACTTTTATATGCTTGTGATGTAAGTTTAAAAGACGATGTTGTAAAAACAAATAAAATTACAAAAATACTGACTGCCCTTAAGTATTTAAGTAAAGATTCATAAATTCAACGAGATGAAATATATTCTTTATAAAGACGCTTTATAATTTACGAGTAAAAAATGTGTTTCAAATCGGTACGATAAACTCTCACATTTATCTGTTAAAAAAAAATTATTCATTTTTATGTGAAAATACTTATATATCAGCTTTCTAAAAAATGTGATCATTGTATTAGTATGTTCTCATTTTAATTTCCATTTAAACCTCGATATTGAATCAGAAAAAAAATCATTTATTGCTTACTGACAAACATTCCATTAATCACTTGAATAAATATCACTTGACGTCGAGAATTCAAACGTATTTGGTAAAATGATAATATTTTTTTTCTCTTTCTAAACGAACATTGACAGTACAGATTGATAGTAAAGTCAAAACTTAACCTTTTAAAAAGCGGTTGCGACGCGATACTAAGTGCCTTTACATGGAATAAATTTTTGATTTTAAAGATAGCCCGAGCCGATCGCGAAACAATTTTGTACGCTATTGCTACCAGTTGCTACCAGCTTGTTTCTGCCAAAGTCTGCCAATGAGTTAAACTTCGTATTTGGCCATTACTTCTACCGGTGTTGGGAGCATGCGCTGAGAAATTTCCAGATTTTGAAATCTGGTCTTCATGGGCTCTTGATCTAAGAAGTTTTTAATTTTTTTTATATATATACTAGCTGACTCGGCAAACGTTGTCTTGCCGCTAAACGCTATTTAAAAAGGGGTTGGTGGTAGAAGGGTGAAAATTTAGGGTTGTATGTATTTTTTAACGCCAAAACATAATAAAATAAAAAATAAATAATTTATCTAAAAATTAAAAAAAAAAAATTTGGGGTGGACTACCCTTAACATTTAGGGGGACGAAAAATAGATGTTGTTCGATTCTCAGAGCTAACCGATATGCACACAAAATTTCATAAGAATTGGTTAAGCCGTTTCGGAGGAGTTTAACTACAAACACCGCGACACGAGAATTTTATATATTAGATATATCGTAAAACAGTTTATATCGTTCTATATAAGTAGCAGCCTGAATAGCGTTAAGGAAATAATTGTAATAAAAAATAATAATAATAATAATTACCACATAACAATAGCAACTGTGTTAGTTATGATTTATACTATACCTAACACATTTGCTTAAAATTTTTACACACAAAATGAATTAAAAATTTATGATTACATGATACAGACTCTAAAAATCGTATATAAATATTTAATTTAATATTGGAGGTAAAATCTTTCGCTTTAGCTTAACCTTGGAGTATGAACAAACAAACAAAATCCCTTAAGCATAAAATCAATGAGGATTATCGTCTCAACACGGGATTTATTATTTATAATACTACCAATCATTGCTTTATTTACAGAAATATTAATAAACTTAATAGTAAATATTATGTAAAATAGAAAACATGTTTTTATGAAATACAATAATAATAACGACAATAAGTATAAAAGAAAGCCTTGTCACTAAAGAGCGATATCCTCCAACTTACCTTATATACCATACCAGGGTATAAGGTGTACAACTAATATATTGTTTACTATGTAAAAGGAAATAACAACCAATACATTATATCAGCGTCATCTAGGATAGGGTTGCATATTTTATCCACTATTATGTGTATATTATGAATATGGATTGACAAGTTTTTATCAACTTGTTTTTCCTCAGTTCCTTGCTTATCTACAAGCCAGTAATTCGATAAAGGGGTGGAATTTTTAACAAGGGTTTGGGTGTACATGATATGGATTTCTAACAGGAAAACGTTTGTATATTTATATTTGAGAGTACCAGGAAATGAGAAATTCGGTTATATTTATTTGTTTCTTTTTTTTAATTTCATAGATGTACATACATATGCATATTTTTTAAATACTTACTAATAGCAAAACTGTGATAGGTATTTTCTTTACATTAAAGATATTTAAAAAGTTTTTGGATGACAATTTATGATAGATATTGAAACCATAATTGCAATTTCGTAATTTATTCTACTGTATGAATATAATAGGGAAATTATCGTCTATCTTCACCAGTGCAGCATGGTATATTAAGCTCCAACCTTTCTCTTATGAGGAAGAAGCTGTTGCCCCAGCAGTGGTATGTATACAGGCTGACTCAATTATTCTTTCATACTGTAAAAAAAAGCGTAAAAATCTGTTCTAAAATTTTAAGTTTAGTAAAATGTGGTTAGGTTCATTGCATTATGACTTCTTAGCGGTTTAATTAAGGAAACTTAAATGTATGTAGTTATTCGTAGCAAAATTACTTTATCTCGGGTTTTATACGTTGGATGTCTTAGGTAATCGTATATTTTAATTATAATGTCGTAATTAACTTGTTTTAAAACATTCTTAATAAGCCTGTTTAAGTTTTATTACGTTAATTGTTAATATTTTTATAATTAGCACATTTTCACACACTATTTGAATTCGTTTTTACGGGATTTATACCATGTACCTTTTTATCTTTGAGGCTCCGATATTTCGGCGCAGTTGCATGCGCCATGGTCACGGAAGAACTGTTCGATTATTGCGGGTAGATGTTATGGGCAGACATATCGGTCTACCCTCCGTCTCAGTCTTCTATTACGCTCGATACCGGTACCACTGTCTGCAAACAGTCATTTTCACACACTTTCTATGCCAGTTCCCTGGTCAAAGGTTGCCTGGAAGAAATCGATATATTAGCAATAATATAATAGCAGCGCCAGTCGGAACTTTTTTAACTTGGTTATTTTATTATGTCACGTGTTATTCTATGTCTTATTAGCAGACCTGGTACTTTTTTATTTTTTTATACAACTAGGTCGGCAAACAAATGTACGCTTCGTCTGATGGTAAGCGAATTACCTTAGCTTATAGACGCCTGCAACACCAGAAGCATCGCAAGCGCATTGCCTACCTGCCCCCAATCCCCCAGGAGCTCTGGTCACCTTAATCACGATAGGAACACAACACTGCTTGAAAACTGTATTATTTAGCTGTGATCTTCTTTCTATAAGGTCGAGATACTTTCCCAGACGAGCTGTCCCAGATTTCGGAGCTAGATATTTTCTGCTGTACCTCAGTTCTTCTTCTTCGTTAGTCAACTTGATAATATCATATTAATTTCGTGAATGTAGATGTTCTATGCGTTATGGTTCAATTTTGTGGAATAAAGCGAGTGAATATTGATAACACGAGTTGTCTTCACAATAGCTTTATTGAGATGAAATACAAATATTTGTCAACCTTATTCTGTGCATTAGAAAAGTATCGAACAGTATAGTTTATTTTTTAAATCTTATTTTATACAAGCCTTGTCTAGTTACAAATGTGTGCAGAAGAAAGGATTATCTGATTTCATCCAGTCGTTTGGAAGTTATGCGTGTACATTATATTACGGCGATTGCGTTATACTTATATAACATATTAGGTATAAATAAAAAAAAAAAAAAACTATATTGCGTTGCCACTTATCATTTTTTTTACATACGACGCGGATTTTACGTAAGGTTCTGCCTGTCTAATCTTTAAAGCAATTTCCTTTTTCATTAATATTCTGCGTTTGATCATAATTTTTTTTATCGTCTGAGAAAGTTAATAATTTTCCAGGATCCGCTTTAATTATTTCTTCTTTGATTCAACCTCCTTTGATAAAGTAGGAAAATTATTAATACAGATATGTACCAAAGTTTTTGAACAAAGAAAGTTATAATTTTTATTATAAGCTCAGATGCTGTTCTTACTCGAAACAAAACATTTAAGAATTTTGGTGTTAAAGCTATCCAGTTTTCTAACAGATTAAAATATGAATACAAAAAATTGTCGACAAAAAAATTTACGTAGGTAGTATCTCTAAGTAAAGTAAATGGTAAGTCATAGTAAGTTGTGACTCTAACATTTCATTTTAGGCAATAAGTTTTATTTCTGCACCTGTTTATGTTAAAAAGAAAAAAAAAACATCTTTGTATCATATCATCCATTCAAACGGATAATATGATACAAAGATATTTTTGGATGGGAGATGGCTCAAGCCAAACGTAAATACAAATATAAACTTGAAAAAGATGAAAGATTTTTCCAAATTGAACAAAAAAATACGTTTCCCGATATTATTAAGTCACTTTATATCCCAAAGCGTTTGAAGTACCCTCTAAGTCAACGAAAAGATAAACGACCTCTTTTAGATTAAATCTCAGAACGAATTGAACTCTTACAAGTATGCCATGCACGTAAAGAGACTAAGAAATATATTATAGTCATTAAAAATATAAGCTGAATGTTAGTATAGTGTTCTAAACGAAGTTCAAACTTTCATTGACGATTTTATATATATATATCTCCTTTAAATAATCATAAACTATGCATTTGATCATGTCATGATCTTCAGCAAAAGGCAGCATGAGCTCACAAACGGCTTTTGAGTTGGTATGACTAAAAAAAAAAGTAAAATAAAAAAGCGCAGCAACGCGCACAGGATACAGCTAGTAACATATAAAATTACTGAACTGATTCAAAATTGTTTTTGAAACCTAATTGAAGAAAATTTTTAGTGTTCATTTTGGTCACATAATTAGTTCTATGTCAACATTATTGACTAGCCCGTTGGCGCAGTTTCTAGTGACCCTGCTTTCTGCTCCGAGGGCTGTGGGTTCGATTCCTACCCCGAGTATGGGTGTAATATAAATATTTATTTGTATATTTATACATGTATTATTTATAAGTACTAGATCGTTCAATAAGTCCCGAGACTAACCTGGAAATGGCGCATATATTAAAAACTCTTTTGATTTTTAAAAAGTACTGGCTATCAATACAAGAATATGTGTCAAACAATAAAATTATTGATTTTGAAACATTTAAGTGACGCTACGGTTGTAATTTCGATACAATGGAAAAAAACGAGTTTCGCGTGTTGATCAAACATTGTTTTTTAATGGGAAAAAATACCGTTGAAGCACAGCAATGGCTTATAAAATGTTATGCAGGATCAGCTTCCTCTAAAGCAACCATTTGTCGGTGGTATGCCGACTTCAAACGCGCTCGCATGGACACCAATGATGGGGAACGCTCAGGTCGTCCAAATGAAGCAGTGACTCAACAAAATATTAACCAAGTCCTCAAAATCATATTGGAAGATCGGAAGGTAAAAGTGCGAGAGATAGCCGAGATAGTGAAGATTTCAGCTGGTAGTGTTTTCACTATTTTACATAAAAATTTGGCCATGAAAAAGCTTTTTTCTAAGTGGGTGCCGCGTTTGCTTACAACTAATCAAAAGGAACAACGTATCAATGATTCAGAGCGTTTGGCACTGATGAATCATAATAAAAAGGATTTTTTACGTCGGTATGTAACAATGGATAAAACCTGGATATACCATTTCACTCCGGAATCCAATCGGCAGGCAGCGGAGTGGAGAGCGGCTGGTGAAAGCCGCCCGAAGCGTCCAAAGCCTCAGAAATCGGCCGGTAAGGTTATGGCGTCTATATTTTGGGATGCGCATGGAATACTTTTCATCGACTACCTTGAAAACGGGCAAAATATAAATAGTGACTATTACATGTGCTTATTGGAGCGATTGAAGTACGAAATTGCGGATAAACGGCCTCACATGAACAAAAAGAAAGTGGTGTTTCACCAGGACAACGCGCCTTGTCACAAGTCCGTGAGAACGATGGCCAAAATTAACGAATTGGGCTTCGAATTGCTTCCTCATCCCCCCTATTTGCCAGACTTGGCCCCAGCGATTACTGGCTGTTTGCAGACCTCAAAAAATGCTTCAGGGTAAGCAATTTGACTCAAATAGTGAAGTTATCGCAGCAACGGAGGCTTATTTTGAAGCCAAAGACAAATCGTTCTACACACATGGGATAGAAAAGTTAGAAGAGCGTTGGAGGGACTGTATCGCTCTTGGAGAAGACTACGTTGATGAATAAAAACTAATTTTATAAAAAAGACCTTTTTTTAGTACTTAGTCTCGGGACTTATTGAACCACGTGTTATGTTTATCGAAAAAAATAGTATAGCTATATTCCAGTCGGCTGTTACCTATAACAGAAGCATTGGGTTGCTTACTTTAGGAACAGACGACCGTGTGTGTATTGTGTAGATATTTATTTATTTATTATTAAAATTATGTTGACGTTATGTTGACGTTACGCCTGAGCTGTAAGGAAATATTGATGAATTTCCTTCAAACATGGCTTCATATGCTAGTTAGTCATTGATAGATATCGTCCATCAATCACTGGCACAATATAGCGGAGTCATCCGAGAGGTAGGTGTCATGAAACATTCATTAATATACCTACTGCCTCAACATATACAGTACCTGTGGCCCAAGTAGAAGTTTATAAGAAAATATTAATTCGATTTGCAATATCCCACCGCTGGGCATAAACTTCTTTCTCCGTGTAGAAGAAGGGTCGTAGCTTAATCAACCACGCTGCTCCACTGCGGGTTGGTGGATAAGAAAATGATGAGATGAAAATGTAGATAATCGTAAAATAATGAAATATCGAAGTTTTTTAAAAGAAATAACGATATGTACTCGTATTGTTAATGATGTTTACGTTACCTTAAAGACGAGCTATATGTATATATAGGAGATATCTATTGGTTTTTCAAACTTTAGTAACAACACGCAGTTTACGGTTTTTGATGATTCTATTTCTCACTTTAAACGTAAAATATAAATTTGAATAAGATCTGACAAGTAGTTTTTGAGCTATCCCTAATAACGCGTATAGTCTAACATACAAACTAGACATAATATTCATCCATCTCCTGGATATAAATTAAAAAATTATCTTCGTTGGTATATTAATGATAAATAACGATAAAGTTGACTTAAATATTCCTGGTCAGGCTATATTAAATTGGCAACCGCCATTCAAACTAGACTTTTAGCAGGCAACCCTATGTCATCGTATTCGCTATGAAACAGCGCTCATGTTCATGTAAGATTTATTTATTAAGCATGTGAGTGAAACTAACTAGTATCAATATACAGGGTGTCCCAGGAAAGACTGTCAAGCGGAAGTCCAGAGCTAGATCATCCCTTGGGGATTCCAAATCACCCCTATGTATATGATCCGATTTTTTATAGTTTAGGAGATATGATTTTTTTTCTAATTTTTCAATGTTTTTCGACCTTAGCGCTATTTTTGATCATAACTTCGTAAATAATTGAGATAAATGCCTGATTTTTTTTTAATAATTTAGCTAAACCTTGGGTCCTAACTAATACATACACAAATAAACCCTAAAAGTAAAATCATGCGCTTAAACATAATAGAATTACTTAAAAAAAGAAAAGTGCAAAAAAAAAACATAACTTCGAAGATTAAAAAAAAATAATAGCAACAAAATAATTTATTTAAAAGAATCTTAAAAACTTCCTTAGTTTATCTAGTTTCTACCATAAAAAATTCAGTAAGTTAACTTTATGGCATCATCCCCAAATTTTGGTTTAAATACGACAAGTCTGATATTTGAAAACTTAAGTTTAAAAAATTGTAATAAATTCGGTCGTGTTTACTGGGAGTATGGCTTTGAAAACAGATAAAAAACAATAGTTAAACGGTATGATAGCCGCGCCACTTGTTTGGAAAGTGACAAATAGAGTCAATGAACTAATGTTAGAGTGAGATAGGGGCAATCCGTGACTAGTGGTGATGATAGGAACTGAATACGTCACACTGCTCTGCTAGTCGTCTGCTTACCCTTGTGCTTACAGTACGATAGCGATGCCTCTTCTCTGATAGTTACACATTAAAGCTATAATAATTGGCTTTCACACGGGACTTTGATTGCATTTTGATTTGGACTCGTATTATTGGAACTCTCGACGAATTGGCTTTCTCTAAGGACTTTGAGTGCAAACTTATCTATTGGTTGCAAATGAAAACTGGTGTTTACTTCATCGTGACAAGATGTTATGCCCATTTTACAAGTGAGAACTATGAACAAATGCACTACTTTTACGGGTACGCAAGAGGGAATGCTGCGGAAGCTGCGAGGTGGTTTCAGGAACAAGTAGAACGAAGAGGTGATCGTGCATCTGAAAGATGGCCTAATCATCGGACTATCTTGCAAGTTCGCGATGCCTATCGAGAAGGCAGAGTACCAGGAACAATCACAATCTGCCACTAATAAGAGACTCAGAATTGGTAGAAGAAGTTATTGAAGAAATAGAAAGAGAGCCCAGTGTAAGCATCAGAACCATGGAACTCCGCACTCCATAACAAAATCTGTAACACACCGCATACTCCAGAGTGAGGGCTATCACCCATATCACATTCAATAAGTCCAACAATTGAAATCGGAAGATTACCCCAGACGGGTTAGATTTTGCCAAGAAATGTTGCGGCGTCAAGCAGTCAATGAAAACTTTTTTAAAACAATTTTATGGACTGACGAATCACATTTTAAGCGAACTAGGATTTTCAAAATTCACAATTACCATTCCTGGGCTGTCGATAATCCTCATAATATGTACGATTTTATTTTTGTGTTACCCACACATTAGGAATTCTAAACATTTTTGAATATCATATCAAAAATTGACCGCTCCAGCGGGGTTCGAACCCGCGTCTCCGACTGACCGTGTCGGCGCTCTAGCCAATTAAGCTATGGAACGATGTACCCGCTAGATTGAAATTTTTGATATGATGATTTTTATTTTCGGTTTAAGCGAACCGTGGCGCCGTCTATAGTGAGTTCTTTACAGAGACCCGTAACTATTAAAAAAGTTTCCTGTCAAAGAGTTTCATATTACAATGAAAATCTTTGACAGGAGACGACACCATGCTATTTTTAATATGTACGATTTTATTTTTGTGTTACCCCACACATTAGGAATTCTAAACATTTTTGAATATTTGTCACTTTTCGAACAACTGGCGCGGCTATCATACCGTTTAACTATTGCTTAAAATACAAAAGATTCAGATAGGAAGTGTTTTTTATCTGTTTTTAAAGTCATACTCCCAGTAAACACGACCAAATTTATTACAATTTTTTAAACTTAAGTTTTCAAATATCAGACTTGTCGTATTTAAACCAAAATTTGGGGATGATGCCATAAAGTTAACTTACTGAATTTTTTATGGTAGAAACTAGATAAACTAAGGAAGTTTTTAAGATTCTTTTAAATAAATTATTTTGTTGCTATTATTTTTTTTTAATCTTCGAAGTTATGTTTTTTTTTTGCACTTTTCTTTTTTTAAGTAATTCTATTATGTTTAAGCGCATGATTTTACTTTTAGGGTTTATTTGTGTATGTATTAGTTAGGACCCAAGGTTTAGCTAAATTATTAAAAAAAAATCAGGCATTTATCTCAATTATTTACGAAGTTATGATCAAAAATAGCGCTAAGGTCCAAAAACATTGAAAAATTAGAAAAAAAATCATATCTCCTAAACTATAAAAAATCGGATCATATACATAGGGGTGATTTGGAATCCCCAAGGGATGATCTAGCTCTGGACTTCCGCTTGACAGTCTTTCCTGGGACACCCTGTATATAAATATACCTGTTCATACATGCCGTCCAGTAGTTATGACAGGAAAATAATAGACAACACAACGTTTGTATTTTCTACAGGCTTTATAGTTTATACCGTCGGTAGGTATTAAATGTATTCTTTAAACTCTTTGGTGCATTTTTAAATAAAAATAAAATTCTAAGTTTGATTTTAATGTAGCCTGGTCAGGATTTTTCAGTCAAGCATTTCACGTTTATTTTTCTAATATACAAAAATAAATATAATTATAAAATTAATTAGTATTTATTTGATAATTTTTTCGAGGACCCACGCTATTTTACTTGTCAATGTAAATTGGAGTCGTTTTTTTTTTTCGTTTGCGAGCAAATACAATTATAACGATTAAATTTTAACTTTAGTAAGCGTTCAGTATACCAGGGTTATATGAAATATGAGGAGATTCGATAGATCCAATTTCACGTTGGTCATATTTTATGATTCGTACGCTGCACCAAAGGTCATATTCGTTCGTTAAACAAACGTCTTGCTATATTTTAAAATATCAAAAAGTTTTTTTTTTTTTTACTAAACTTCGTTTCAAGTTATAAGCGTATATTTTAAATAATAGTATATTTTTTAATCTTTTCAGTTTGCTGCATTTTTTAATTTTTTTTTCTACAACAATTTTCTACAAAGTATTACATAACTAAAAAAAGAATTAGCCGAATAAGTCCAGTCGTCTGTCATTTTGCGTTAAACAATTAGTGGTTCATTTTCATTTAAACCTACAGAAGATAATATAAATTAGAAAATAAGTAATAAGATGTAGGTAATATTAACATTTAAGAAAAGTTCTTTTTTTATATGAGAGTTAATAATAATAACAAGTGTTTGTATTAAGTTAATTATAACACATTTAACAATATAATATGATTAATCCTTGATAGGAGATCGTAAGACCTCAATTGGAGAATGCGCACAATATTATGCTGCTGATAGGAACGGGATTGATTTTCGATTGGATATTCAGTATTGAGAGAATTCAATATTGAGGTTTAGAAAATAATACGGCTAAATCATAATAACATTTATCATCTGATATTATATATAATTTTTGCTTATCTACAGGTAAATTTAACAACACAATAGCTACTTAAGTTATTGTTATAAATTCATTTACGAGTATGTTAAATTATTGTTTGTTTTTGGGTTTAGATATTTGTTATAAATTTTGTAATTGAGATTCAATTAAACTATGTTGTTACTTGTTAGGAGAGTGTATATAATGCCTCATATACTCGATTAAAAATTTCTACTTGTATATTTAAAAAAATCACCAGTTCTCTAAATGTTGAAATTCGTATTATTGCACACACATGTTCATTTTATGTTCTTCATAAGATTTAATTTATCAAAGAAATTGAACAGTATTTAAAGTGCGCCCTACGTAAGACATTTTTATGTATTTTGAATATATTTTTACCCTGATTTTAAAAACATTGACAATTACTGTGGTGTAGTGTTTATGAAAGTTTGATTAATGACGATATTCGCGGACTTAGTTAAGACTTACAGCAATTGTATTGGAACAATTTTTGTCCTGTTTTTGTTGTTTTATTCGGCCAATAGATCTCACCGCTGTACTTACGCTAAGTACATGAAGCTATTGGGCCCAATCGTTATGATAACAATCATTATTTTATAGGAAAATTATATTATTAAATTATTAGGAACGATATTAAATAAATAGTGCTTGCGTTATCCTTTATCATGCGTATGTGTGTGATATTCTCATTCCATCACTTGACTATATAAATTGATTTTGATTTCTGTTCTTTGACAAACACAATTATATTATCTGTGCACCAAAGTACCTATCTAAAGTCTCCATATTAAAGTCCAAAAAAAAGTCCTTCGCTAAACAAAAAGACAGGGTAAAAGGTCGAACGGTCAGATGACTTTAAGTACAAGCACACTTTGGGTAAGAAACTCTAAATACTAGACATTATGTGCCGACTGAAATGATACTTAACGAGAACTTGTCTATGTATGACAACAACTTAGACCCTATCGTTTTCTCTCTCTACTTAAAGTGTGTACTAGAGACTAAAAGCTAACCTCATATACTTGATTGAGTACTTCAGATTACAGTAAAGTTAAGAGTTACACGTCACAATTTGATATTTCATCGTTTATATAATTTCGACACCTACAAAGCATTGATGACATGATTTTTTTTTTTATATTTCAAAGATAAACTGCTAATGTACCACTAAGCCTGTTATAGTACTAAAGGCGCTTATATAATTTAGTAATTTTTGACATTTTAAACTGACTTCCAAAA
This sequence comes from Melitaea cinxia, assembly GCF_905220565.1. NCBI lineage: Eukaryota > Metazoa > Arthropoda > Insecta > Lepidoptera > Nymphalidae > Melitaea > Melitaea cinxia. Next base: position 5,254,534 of record NC_059416.1, read on the forward strand.
AGGAGGAGGTTCTCAATTCGATTATAATTTTTTTCAGATGTATGAACAATGCGTATTTACTTGACTATTTTTTCGTCAACCTACGTTGTATTATACAGCAGAACTTTTCACAGGGTATACCGATTATGATGATTAATCGAAAGCTGATGCTTGAAGTTTGATTTAAATTTGATCGAGATCTAAGAACACTAATTCTTAGTAATCTTTGGTAACGCGTATTTACTTGACTATTTTTTCGTCTACCTATGTTGTATTTCTTGTCGATGCCATTAAGTTTTTTTTTTTTCGTTCGCGAGTAAACACAATTATTTTTTTAGTGGTTCCGCCTGAAAAATGTCTCGTAAATATTTATGAGAAATCGAGTCAGCCTAGTTTTTGATTCCTTTTAGATCTTATTAGAAGTACTAAAATAAATACAACATGTTCAATTTAAAAAGAAAATTCAAAAATCGAAAACCTGGATCTGTTATTTTGAACACAGAAGCATAATTACTTGGGAGTCGTCCATTAATCACGTGTTTTAGCAACTTTTTTAAGCCTCCCTTGGTGATATTTTCTGAGGTTATAGACTCCCTCCCCTCATAGCAAAAAATCACGTGTAATTTTTTGTGCAAAGTAAATAAAAAATTTTGATATTGATTAAATAAAAAAATAAATTAAGAATCATGATGCAAACTTCTAGACAGACATCAAGGTCTTCAACCCTCACTCTTTGTAATATTTCGTGATGTTTTCCGAACCCTTTTCGAGCTTTAATGAATAATGGACGACCTCATATTTTCTTTTAAAATGTTCCTTTGGTCTTGTTAGAGTTACAGAAGTAGCAAACATCCTTTCCGATGATAATATCATTATAATATACAAGGGTTATAGCCTCATCATTCGCCTCGTAAACTTGAGCGAAATTATTACATTTACTGCTTTTGAAATATCATCCCTAATACAGTACGTATCTAATACAGTAACACCAAAACTTTGGGAGTGTTTATATGCGTTTAAGTACAAACAACGTTATATAAACATAAAACAAACGCGATACTGGCTTATAATAACCATAAAATTTTTGAAGGTAGTAATAGTGAAGAAATTAACAGCTAAAGCTCATATTATTTGGTGCAAGATTATTAAATGTGAAAGATATGTGGACTTAATGACGCTGTATTACATGCAAGATATTAAGAATTTTGTATTAAAACACAAGTTTTATTTTTTTATTTTCTTGCCTTGGAATAGTAAATAATCTAAATCATTTTGACATATATATACAAATTTAATACGACCAAAAACAAAACTAGAAATATATAATAATATAAAAATATAATATAAAAATGTCTGGATAAAAGTTGATCATGATTTGTGGCTAAATCATTTATGTACGAAAAAGGTTCGGTATAAACCGATTGTTTCGCGTTTACCCGACAGCAAAATTATGCATATATTTATGAAATCTTGGCGGATTCAGTTGTTTCACAAACATCAAGTGTATCACAGAAGTAGTCTCATAATCAGTTTTATTTTAAGATATTTTTTCACGACTGTACCACTACAGTATTTTACTTACTTTACCCTGTAGCATTCAGTGGACTGGATGATAGCTGGACATAGGTCTAGGGGTATAGGACTCCCCAGGTTTGCGCCAGACATCCCGGCTTTCCGCTTTCTCTATCCAGCCTCCATTATACTATCACAAAAAAAAAACTAAAACGATATCATAAGTCTTCCACCAGGAGTCTACGTTATTACTGAGTGAGACAGTGTAATAAATAAATGATAAAATTGAACAAATCAATCATTTTTTAACCGTTTAATCCACGTGGGTGACGCTGTGAGGGGAAAACTAGTATTATAATAAAAATATTTCATATATTTTTGAACATAGCAGATGGATTCAACAAAAATTCATTTCACAAACGCAGTAGTCCCAGATTGATGTAGATTTATGCAGACATTGACAAATCGGATACAGAATATGTGACTGTCTGTAACACACAATAAAGACAAATGCATTTGGCTAGCCCGTTGGCGCAGTTTGTAGTGACCCTGCTTTCTGCTCCGAGGGTTGTGGGTTCGATTCCCACCCCGAGTCTGGGTGTAATATAAATATTTATTTATATATTTATATATGTATTATTTATAAGTATGTTTATCGAAAAAAAAATGTAGCTATTTAAACCAGTCGGCTGTTACCTATAACACAAGCATTAAGTTGCTTACTTTAGGAACAGACGACCGTGTGTGTATTGTGTAAATATTTATTATTATATTATTATTATAAATGCGTTATACGCTCATGCCAACTGCAGATAAACACAGAACAAGACATTCTTACACATGGCTAGTCCAAGTGAAACTTATGTATATGTCCAGACCATATTGTGAAATTGGCCACATCATGATATACTTGAGAATTTCATGAAATGGTCCCATTTCATGAAAAATGTATGTGCTCAATAAAAAGTATTTTCGAATTTATGGTCTCCACGGGTTCACTAGTTAAATTGTTAATGTAAATTGTTAATGTAAACAATAAGACAATGACATTCACCTATTGATTCCTTCAAAGCCTTTAAAGCTGTACTTGCGGCGTTTAGGATATCGACTCAATGGTATCATTATATTGATTCACTATTCAAAACATCGCTGATACAAACTACATAAAAAGATTAAAGACGTGACTGGAATTTACCCCTTAAGAATGATTACCATGATTTTTTAAATTAAATGTGTTTATTTAATAAACCAAACCCTAAAAACCAAACATAAATTGACTAAACATAACATTATAAATAAATTATTAAGGAGAGTAAGTATATTCAAGCGTAATCCTTTTATCCGTACGACGTGTTGGAAGGCTTACATTATGATAGGGCGGGCCCTTTATAGGGCTGAAGAGTATTTAGAAAAGTATATTTTTTTTAATTCCTGATGCAAAAATACCCTTTTTTGTGTCAGGTTTTGTACCAGCGCGTTTCCTTATTATGGTTCTTAGCTTTGTTTGGCATAAATCGATCTATTAGTTTGCAGAGTATCAACTCATTCCAAAAATTATGTAACACATTTTCCCCATAAAATGTTACTCTTGGGTCGTTTTATTTTTATTTTTATTAAATAGTTACAATTATAGTAATATTTAAGTTGTGAGTTCTACACACTAAAAATGACTTAAGAAAATCATTCAACACATTCTAAATTCATTTATCCTACGATCTGGCTGCGACATCTATTCAGTTGCAGTTATCATTAAGCTTCAAATATTGGACCTATGACAATTAAAGAGGTTTAATTTTATAGTTAAATATACTCTATAACTATATACTCGTACTTAATAAAATAAAAATAAAGTATATTATAATTTCATTAATAATTGTGTTTGCTAGCAAACAAAAAAAACCGACTTCAATTACATCGACATGTAATACAACGTAAGTAGACGAAAGAAATTAACAAACGCACTAGTCGTCACTACGATTTTCGAGGGTTCCCCTCGATTTCTCTAGGATTCCATCATCAGATCCTGGTTTCCTTATCATGGTACCACCCTTGGGATATACTCCTTTCCAACAAAAATCCAACAAAAATAATTATCAAAATCGGTTCATAAACGACAAAGTTATCTCCGAACACATATATATATATATATATAATATTATTTATTACAAATAAATAATAAAATTAGAGTGTCTGTTTGTAATATTAAAATAACCGCTTTTTACTAAATGCATATGTATGTATATTATACAAACATAACCAAAATAACATTTTTTATAATTTTTGTCTGTCTGTCTAATCTCTGAAACAGCTGGACCGATTTCGACGGGACTTTCACTGGCAGATAGCTGATGTAATAAGAATTTACTAAGACTACTTTTATTTTAGATTTTTTTTGTAACTCTGCAAGCTGAACAATAACTATTTTGTTTAATTCCACGTGGACGAAGTCGCGGGTACAGCAGCTAGTATATATATGTGTATATGTATACATATACGGTCAAATTGAGTAACCGAACCGAAGTTGAAGTCGGTTAAAAATACGACAATGAATATTTGCCAGTTTTCTCAGAAGAAAAATATTAATATGTTTTATTGTACACCATAAAATGATATTTTTCATGTTAAAAAAACATTGAAAACATATTATGTCCACTCTTATTTATGGTATTTCAACTTTTAATAACCTCGTTAATGCAAATATTCGCTTCACAAAGTCTTCTCGCCTCATTCTTTTATTAAACCTGTAGCGCTTTATTAAAGAGCTTCTACCCTTGCAAAATATACTTTAGCCCAGTAATAGTATTCTAAAACAACGTTACCGTCACTGTAAGTGGTAGAGGACTAGATAAAACATTACACGAACGTTTACCTCGTATTTTTTACTTTAATACAAAAGGCTTTTGACCGAAAATTCTGTAGAATGTATGTATGCTGCATATTTGCTTATTTTTGCTATGATTTCGTTTGAAATGTCATTGTAACTTGATAGTCATTCTTTTTTTTTTTTTTTTTACACGGTCGTCTGTTCCTAAAGTAAGCAACTTTATGCTTGTGTTATAGGTAACAGACGACTGGAATAGCTACATATATATATACTATCTGGCAAAGGTTGTCTTGCCGCTAAATGCTATTTAAAAATAGGGGTTGGTGGTAGAAGGGTAAAAATTTAAGGTTGTATGTATTTTTCAACGCGAAATCATGTTAAAATAAAAAATAAATAAGTTATCCGCCGTTTCGGAGGAGTTTAACTACAAATACCGCGGCACGAGAATTTTATATATTATGTTGTAGTTGTATATTAAGATTATAAAGCTGAAAAGTTTTTTTATTTGTTAAAACATGGTAATCTCAGAAGCTATTGACAATTGAAGACAACTGAAATTAGCTCTTGAAGTAAAATCATCACTTACTAAATAAGTAGTAACTAGCTGATTCAGTAGTAGACATTACCTTTTCTGCACTTAGTTTTCCTTTCCGTAAGAATATCCTAAAAAAATTATTAGAAAGCTGAATAAACAAATGAACTTAATCGGTCCAGTCGTACTCTTTAGCACTTAAAAACTATTTGCTGATTCGTTTTTGTTATACATTGAAATAAACAAAACCGATGTGTAAAATACTTTGTGGACAATAACTCTATATAATTGTGTTTGCTCGCAAACGAAAAAAAACCGACTTCAATTACATCGAAGAGTAATACAACGTAGATCGACGAAAAAATAGTCAAGTAACTACGCGTTATCAGAGATTACTCAAAAAGTAGTTATCAGATCTCGCTAAAATTTATATGTGACCACATGATAAACATCAGCTTTCGATTAAATTAAAAATAATCAAAATTGATACACCCAGTAAAAAGTTATTGCGGATTTTCGAGAGTTTCCCTCGAATTTAAGAATTATCAAAATCGGTAGGTATATCTAGTAGAAAGTTATGCGGTGTAATACAACGTAGGTCGACGAAAAAAGCGTCAAGTAAAAACGCATTATTAGATATAACTCGAAAAATAGTTGTTAGATCTCAAATAAATTTATATGGGACCAATTGACACACACCACCTTTCGATTAAAAAAAAATTGTCGAAATCGGTCCACCCGGTCAAAAGTTCTGATGTAACATACATTAAAAAAAAATAATACAGTCGAATTGAGAACCTCCTCCTTTTTTGGAAGTCGGTTAAAAAGAAACGCCATTTTATCATAAATATTATCAATAACATATTTATGATGAGATAAAGTAGAAATTGTATTACTATCAACCTTCGTCAAAAGGAAAAAATTGTATCAATGTCCGTTCATATAAACTAAGGAGCATGACGCTTTCGGGATAGAAATAAGCTCACAGACTATGAAATTGTGGAAATAGATACTTGTTTCATGACAGTTATAGGCTGCCAGCACGTAGGCGTTTCTGTAGCGTGACCGTGCGTGTGGCCGTCATTTTAATGTTTGAGGCGACTTTTTAGATTCTTAAAGTTTGTCGAGTGTGATTTTTATCTATATTAAATTGCTTTATAGTTTTTAATTAAAGTAACGTCTATCAAGGTAAGGAAATAAACCAATAAACGAAAGGTTTTATTTATCTTTTAGCTTGAATTTATTATTTCGAGTTCGTTGTTATAACTTGATAATTAAATTAAATTTTTGCTCGAAGTATTTAATGATGTCTGAAAGTTAATAACAATACATACTTCATTGTACTACATTGCATACAATTTCAGTTAGATTAACCAGATAATTTTGATGTTTTACATTGATATTAATGTAATGCCTCTGTTGCTACGACGTAGAGCCTCAATAAATATAGTAGTTAAGTCTAAAACTAATATTTTGGTTCATTAGTTTATATATCATCTTTTTATTTACAAAATACACAAATCTTATAATTATATACGTACATGAAGTTCTTTTAGTATTTCTTTGTTTTCGTTACGTAGAAGTTTACTTGAAAGTTTTTTTGAAACGAATGCAAAGTTGGTATTGGAAAAATTCTCTTTGGTTTTTGAACTTTTGATGCTATGTGTATTACAAAAAAATAATTAAAAACTAATATTTATTAGCAGGTATTTATCTAATCATACCTATTTTACTAATAGACGCCATGTTGGCGCAACGGTCACAGCACTGGTTTGTGGTTGTTGCGCTGGCGGTTGCGGGTTCGATCCCCGCACATGACAAACATTTGTGTTGGCCTTACAGATGTTTGCCGTGGTCTGGGTGTTTGTGCAGTTCTTGCGGGTTTTCCCACCGTGCTTTCGGAGGGCACGTTAAGTCGTCGGTCCCGGTTGTCATCATGTACGCCTGATAGAGATCGTTACTCATAGTAGAAAATATATCCACCAACCCGCATTGGGGCAGCGTGTTGGATTAAGCTCTGATCCTTCTCCTACATGGGGAAAGAGCCCTATGCCCAGTAGTGGGATATTACAGACTGAAGCTTAAGTGTATTTACGTAATAATAATATTTAAGCGTTATCCGAAATTTTTCATTATGAAAAACAGTAAATGTGTTTAAACTCGCGAGAATTAATAAGCTGCTAATAATATTTGCATTATATAAGTGTTCATGACTTCGTACAAAAACAAGAGCGGCTTTGCCAAACCTACCTTACTACCTTGTCACAAACACCCGTACTGGCTCCCTTTGAGGTATCACGTCTTTAAACCCTAAGGACTTGTCAAGTCAGACAGTATGACAATTTAGTGTGCTGACAGAAATAGTTGAACGATTTTCAATGTTCATAGACACATACTTGTGTATATTTAATTTTATTCTTGTTTTCTTTTATTTTAAGTTTGTACACCTTTTCCGCTTGTTTCACATTATCTCCTTCAAGCTGGTTGTCTGGAAAAGATCGCTGTTTAGCGATAAGACCGCCTGTTGTACATTTCTTTTCTTGAATAGTTTAATAAATTGTAAACTTCTTTTTATGTGTACAATAAAGAGTAAATTATTATACTGCCCAAATAAAAATGACTCCCCCTCCCCACTAACGAAGTGCTAATAAAGAACTGTAATACTCTGTTAGTATTGTCAATAGAATGCTTAAGTATTAATTTTTTGAACAGAGGGTGGGATGTACACCATATATATAAATATTCTCCTTAATCTTCGTTACCAATTTCTAATCAAATCCTTATGTCCTCACAATCAGATTCGAAACTCTGCAGACGATAATATAGTACGAGTATATGCTTCGAAACGGCTATAAGAACTCCACCAATCAGTCGCGTCTGTAGACAACTTACCTATTACTATCGAATACTAATTTAAACATGTTTCTGTCAATATTATAATATCAGTTGCATTATTGTTTTACAACGCGTTGGCGCAGCGGTTACAGCTCTGGTTTCGCGCTCGCTCCTCGCTGGTTCGATCTCGCGCATGGCAAACATTTATGTAGGTAATAGAGATGTTTATTATGATCTGGGCGTCTGTGCTTGTGTTGCGTTTGTTTCTGGAACACCGACACAGGAGAAAATCCTACTGGGGGGCATTGAGTGTGAAGCGCTTATTTATCTGCTTTAATAATACGTGCCACTCTATTATTAAATATCAAATATTATTTATTATACATGAAAAACTTTCAAAATGCATCTTTATACTGGGCTTTCTGATTCTTTCTGACGTCTTTTTTTTATAAAACATATTAAAGAAGTAACACAAAGCACGAAAATAAGATGCGATTCTTATCACGATAATTCATAACTCATTTCTTTAGTTTCGTACAATCGTTCTACTTATACATATAAAACAAATTAAAAAAAAAAAACGAGTGTGCTTTAGACCACACGACTGAAGTAAAACTTATGGAGCGTTAATTCTTTCTCTCCCTCTCTCTTTCTATCTTATATCTCCCTCTCAACCTCCGTTCGCCTCGCCCGATCACTTTTCCTAACGCTCTCATTCACCAACTTATTCCCCTTAGTTTTACTTCCAAAACGAGTGTGCTTTAGACCACACGACTGAAGTAAGATTTGTTTAATAATAGGCCTGCACAATAGGACTGCACTGTGTCTTAGATATACGACTATGAGTGAAAGAAAGGGAGAAAATATCTCTCTCTCTTGCTCCATTCGCCTCACCCGATCACAGTTTTTGAAAAGCACTCGTCACGCATTCACCACTTACTCCCCAAGTCAAGCGTGCGTAAAGACGTTTTACTTCAATAATAATATTAAATATGTATCACACACGGTCGCCAGTTCCTAAAGTATGCCACTCAATGTCTATGTTATCTATATGTGGTAACAGTCTACTGAGACAGATAAGTAAATGTATTCCGCCCAAACTAGGGGGTGGAGTCAACACCAAAACCCGTTGAGCAGTAAGCAGGGTCTAAAAAATAGTTTTTTTTTTTGGAGAATAAAAAAAATGGTTGTCTGTAAAGTTGGTTTACGAACGATAGTTTAACGTGATAACGTCATAACAAAACATCTCCTCGGACGTAAGGGTCAATCTAGTAGAAGAAAATAAAAAAATAAATGCGGCGCAAGCGAACAATGAGCGTAACGGGACAAAGAGCGTAATTCTACAATGAGTAATCTTTTTTCGTGCATGCCGCTAGCGTTCATCGATTTATTAGACGTTGTCACGTCAATAAATTTAGTTATTTACTGAATCCTAATCTATAATATATATAAACGCGAAAGGTCATTCATCACGAAATCTCCGAAACTATAACACCCACAAACTTGAAATTTGGCAGGTAGGCTCCTTATAGGATGTAGACATCCGCTAAGAACGGATTTTACGAAACTCAACCCCTAAGGGGGTAAAATAGGGGTTGGAAGTTTGTATGAGAGTCCCATGTTTTTGAAATAAGAGATTTGAAATTTAAAATGTATGCTCTATAGATGGTGAGGAGGCGTTCAAATAATGTATCGTTAGAAATCAACCCCCTTTTGGGGTTAAAACGGGGGATGGTAGGTTGACTTACTCATCACGAAGTCTCCGAAACTATAACACCTACAAACTTAAAATTTAGCAGGTAGGTTCCTTATAGGACGTAGACATCCGTTAAGAACGGATGTTACGAAATTCGACCCCTAAGGGGATAAAACGGGGGTTGGAAGTTTGTATGAAAGTCCTATGTTTTTGAAGTAAGAGACTTGAAATTTAAAATGTATGCTCTATAGATGGTGAGAAGGTATCTAAATTATGTGCCTTTAGAAATCAACCCCTTCTTGGGGTTAAAACGGGGAATGGTAGGTTGACTCACTCATCATGAAATCTCCGCAACTAAAACAGCCACAAACTTGAAATCTGGCAGGTAGGTTCCTTATAGGGCGTAGACGTCCGTTAATACCGAGTTTTATGAAACTCGGCCCCTAAGGGGGTAAAACGGGAGTTGGAAGTTTGTATGAAAGTGCTATGTTTTTGAAGTAAGAGACTTTAAATTTAAAATGCATGCTCTATAAATGGTGAGAAGGTGTCCAAATAATCTATCTTTAGAAATCCACTCCCTTTTGGGGTTAAAACGGGTGATGGTAGGTTGACTCACTCATCACGGAATCTCCGAAACTATAACAGCCACAAACTTAAACTTTGCAGGTAGGTTCCTTATAGGGCGTAGACATCTACTAAGAACTGATTTTATGAAACTCGACCCCTAAGGGGTTAAAAGTGGGGTTGAAAGTTTGTATGAAAGTCCTATGTTTTTGAAGTAAGAGACTTGAAATTTAAAAGGTATGCTTTATAGATGGTGAGGAGGTGTCTAAATAATGTATCTTTAGAAATAACGTTCCTTTTGGGGTTAAAATGGGGAATGGTAAGTTAACTCACTCATCACGAAATCTCCGAAACTATAACACCTACAAACTTGAAATTTGGCAAGTAGGTTCCTTATAGGACGTAGATATTCGCTAAGAACTGATTTTACGAAACTCGACCCTTAAAGGGATAAAACGGGGGTTGGAAGTTTGTATCAAAATCCTATGTTTTGAAGTAAGAGACTTGAAATTTAAAATGTATGCTCTGTAGATGGTGAGGAGGGGTCCAAATAATGCATCGTAATCTATATATATAAAAAAGCAAGGTCACTGACTCACTCATCACAAGAACTCAAAAACCGCTGGATGGTCCATCCATCCAGGATGGACAAAAATGAAATTTGAAATTAGATTATAGTTAGTACACGTCCGCTAAGAACGGATTTTGCGATATTCCACCGCTAAGGGGCTTTGATTGGGGTTGATAGTTTGTTTGAAACATATACAGCAGCTATAAGTTCGCCTGATAGGTTATTTAAAAAAATAATTTGCGTTAAAAATCTTAGCAGTACATATCTTCATAACTATGCGAACGTAGTCGCGGGTAACAGTTGTAGCAACAGGTATTATAAAACAAAGTCCCCAAAAGTGTATGTGATCGATTCCCTCAAAATCTACTGAACGGATTTTTATGCGGTTTCACCAATGGAGAGAGGGCATCAAGAGGAAGGTTTATGGAACGGCTAAGCCGATTTTGATGATAGTTTCACTGGAGGTTTACCGGGAAAACTTTGTGACACACTGATTTCAACGCGAGCGAAGCCGCGGGCACAGCTAGTTAAATATAAAATATTTACTCGTAACGACAAGAAAGTTGAAGGATGATTGATTTCTCACCAACTGAATTTGTAATCCCACCACGTATACCTAAATATATATTGGGCTGTAAGATTGAGAAGATTTTTTATTGAATGGAGTGTACATTGAAAGGAACCCACAGGAATTTAGGGAAAATACAAGCTTAGTGTAAAAAACAGAGTATGATTGATCGTTTTACTGAACCTTTACGTACATTTTTTTATAGATGAATCTACATTTTTTCTTACTCAGTAAATACATAAATAGCTACGAAACCTATTACAGATTCACACAGGTAGAGTTGGTAAGTTGGCTTGTTAATCAATTCAATCGATTAAACAACATATGCTTGTGTTTAAACTATTAATTGAATATAAACTGGTCTAACTTAATTATCCAAATAAATTAAAGTAGGCTTTTATACTATTTTGTTATGAATATACAAAAAATAAAACAAAAACACCGTACTTGTTAAAGAAACGATACTTTTGTAAACGAATACACTTAAAGGTAAACTTTTTGCTTACTTTTGTTCTTCCTCTACTATTTATTTAACAGATTAATAAATGAAATCCAAATTTTTTTACATAACTCGTTTACGTAGAAGATAGCTGATGTTACTAATTATCAACTAAACCACATTTAAACCACCCGTACTTTTAGCAATACTCATTGAATATGCTTATTCTACAAATGATTATTTATAACTTTGATAGTCCTTTGAGTAATAAAGCAAGGACGTGATCCTAACTGATTATGATGTTTATCTATTCCATTTTCTAATTAGCTAGTAAATGGTTATAGTAATTTTTTTATTATCTGTGGCTTTTGTAAATTGACAATTAAATACTTGGCCAAAAATTAATTAACTGAAAATAAATATTTTTAAGTATGATTCATTCATTCATTCAGCTTAATGGCTTCCAACAGTGCCAAACTAGCACAGATGATTTCGCCAATGTCACGTAGAATGGAGAAGACACGAAGGAGATTAATCGGTGCGGTTGAGAATACGGCATCAATAGACTATTGAAGGTCGTAGTAATAGTAGGTATTTAATAGTTAGCCCGTAACCTAAAACGACACAAACATACAGAGTACAACAAACACATCCAAACATTGTTAGTAATCTATGTATAGTTAAGTAATGTTAGAACCATCAACAAAAATTTACAGTTTAATTTTATTTCGTTTAATATATTTACATAAGAAGGGACAGAAAGGACTAAACACGAGCATTAGCAGACATTCAATATTTACAGGACGGGGGATTTTGCAAGGAAGGACATCATAGATGGGACAAACGAGTTTTGGACAGTTGAAAAGGATATGGGATGGTGTACCTTCGTGTAGGCCACATTCACACAGGGAATGATCACGCACCCTAATCTTAGCCAGATGAACTGGAGTGCACGAATGTCCAAGACGCAAACGGCAGATTGTAGATGTTACCCAGCGATCTGTATGTCTATGAAGAAAAAACCAAGGGCGTCTTGGAATAGAAGGTTGGATGGAGGCATAAAATTTGCCTTTAACCAATTTTGACTCAGCCCATGATGTATTCCACGATTGGTTCAGATGAGTTTGCGCCAGAGCCCGCAGGTCTAGACATGTGTTATAAAAATGGTCTAAGGAGCCAAGATGGATTGCTGATTTAGCACAAGAGTCAGCAGTCTCGTTACCTGGAATACCGGAGTGACCTGGGATCCATACTAAGACAACTTGTAAACCATTTTGATAACATGAGAGTAGAGCCTCCCTGATCTTAAAAATGATGGAAATTCTAAATTTACTACGGAAAGGGTTATTTTTAATTGCTAACAAACAACTTAAGGAATCACTGCAAATAATTGTTTTCAAAATGTTATGAGAAAGCGTGTAACGAATTGCTTCTAATAAAGCAACGGCTTCTCCTGTGAATACCGAGGTTAGAGGGGGACATTTGTACGAAAGTATAATTTTATATTTAGGTATCCAGCAGGCAGCACCGACACAGCTATCTGGGGAGAGCTTAGATGCATCTGTATAGATGTGGAGGAAGTCTGACCAATTTTGATGGACCACATGTTGGAAGTTTATTTTTGTTTCAGATGCACCTTTGACTAGACCAAGATCTGTGATAACAGGAGGGATGTAAACTAGGGCTTGGAAAGGAGTGCAGAAAAGAGGATTTAAAGGGAATGATGTTAAGGGATGGGGAAGACTGGTGAATTTAAGAAAGCTGTCTAAAAGGAGGGAAGGGGATCTTTTCGTGCGTTTGGGGCAAAGAGAGGATAATTCGATAAGACGGGACCACAGAGGATGGGACGACAACTGCAGAGCTTTTATGACAAAACGATCGCATAACATTCTTCTTCTGAGATGTAAAGGAGGGTCAACGCACTCTACCTGTAAGGCATTTGTGGGTGTGGACCTCATAGCACCAAGAATAATTCTAAGGCATTTATATTGGATTTTATTTAATTTCTCTGAAAATTTCTTAATGAGGGGTTCTAATATGAATAAACCATAGTCGAAATGGCTCCGTACGATGGCATTGTATATTAATTTTAGTGTGTAAGGGTGTGCTCCCCACCAAACACCTGAAACGGCTCTGAGAGCATTTATATTTTTTTCGCATTTTTTGGCAATGTAATCTATATGAGAAAATCCGCTCAGTTTGTTATCGAGGAAAATGCCTAAGAATTTTGCCTTATCAGTGAGGTGAATGCGTTGATCCCCCAATAACAAATCAAAAGGAGGAGCACTTCTCTTTCTTGTGAACACAACCGCTTGGCTTTTAGGGACTGATAAGGATAGGCCATGGTTAGAAAGCCACTGGTCAAGATAGTGCAAAGCAGAATTTAGTTGAGTACTAATAATAGTCGGAGAATTTGATTTACAGTACAGAACGATATCGTCCGCATACTGTAGGACATTACAAAAACTGACGACAGACAATTCGAGATCATGTGTGTAAACACTGTAGAGAAGAGGGCTAAGAATTGAGCCTTGGGGGAGACCTTTCCAAACAAGTCTTGGAGGGAGAGAGTGATGTAGGTGTTTAACCACTATGGATCTACAAAATAACAGATTGCAAATGAAATGAACCAACCTCGGAGGTATACTCAGATGGAGCATTTTCTGCCTGAGTAACGGAAGAAGGACATTGTCATAAGCGGATCTGATATCGAGAAATACCCCCACCAGGAACTCGCCCTTAGCAAAAGCTATACGAATGTCTGTGGACAGAATACCCAAGCTATCCATGGTGCTCAAACCCTTTCGAAAGCCAAACTGAGAGGGCGAGAGGATATTTCTGCTTTCCACTATCCATTCCAGGCGGTTTTTAATAAGGTGTTCAGCAATTTTGGCTAACGTAGATGACAAAGCAATAGGTCTGTAAGAATTTGAGTCTAAGGGATCTTTGCCTGGTTTCAGTATTGGGATAACTATTTGACGTTTCCATGGTTGTGGGACGATTCCTGAAGTGAAACAGGCGTTTATAATATTTAAAAAAAATAATTTTGCTTTATCATTTAGGTTAACAATGAAAGAATAGGGGACGCCATCTTCCCCGGGAGATGAGTCCTTAAGGCCATTTAGGGCACAAAGTAATTCTGAAAAAGAAAAGGGGGCATCCATCTCATCAGAACTAGATGATGGCGTTGAAGTTACAAAGCTGTCCTGGGAAGGAGCATAAGGAGGAGCAAGTTTATCGGCAAAATCGTTAAGCCATACAGCTGGATCATTGGATGTAGGATTTTCACAATGGAGAGACCGACGAAATTTCTTAAGATTCGACCAGACTAGATATGCAGGAGAGTTGGGACTAAGGGATTCACAGAACCTAGTCCAGGCATTTTGTTTCTTCTTACTGAATACCCTTTTTATTTTTGCTTCAATATGTCGATATTTGATAAAATTTTCACTTGTCATAGATAGTGTGTAAGTTTGCTCAGCTTTCTTTCTCTCTTTTATAAGGGAACTGCATTCCTCGTCCCACCAAGGATTATAAATGAATAATTTTTTTTGCAATTTAATTTTTTTGAAATATTTATTTGCAGAAGAAATGATCGCGTTATAAAATTTGCTGTAGTAAATAAGAACATTTCCATCATCTACAAAACCAGGGAGGTGATCTAATATGTTGTCAACAAATGTAGCATAGGCATGCCAATCTGGGTCACAGAGCTTGTATTGTTTAAGAGAAGGGTTAGGGATAATACGTGGGGAGGGGCTTTGGGTTATGGACAAGAGGATAGGAAAGTGGTCACTGCCACAGGAAGATGATAGGACTTTCCAGGATATTAGAGAAGAGAGAGAAGCAGAGGAAAGAGAGAGATCAACTACCGATTTGGGATTCTGGTGAGGGTGAACTCTCCGCGTCGGCGAGCCATCATTGAGGATGCATAGGTTAACATCATCAATGATGTCCACCAAAACAGGAGCAAAGCCATCACAAAAATGGCTACCCCACACTGTATGGTGAGTGTTGAAATCTCCCATAACAACGATAGGACTGGGAAGGGAAGAAATAATGGACCGCAGTTCGGGACCGAGGCAGGTACGTGGGTGAGGGATATAGAGAGAAAGAAAAGAAATGTTAAAAGCTCTAATAGCAACAGCGTTGATACTAGAACTCAAGGAGGGAAGAGGAATATGGGAAAAGGGAATGGAGTACCGGACAAGAATGGCACTGCCAGCATAGCCGTCACTTCTGTCATCCCTGAAACAGGCAAAACCCGGGAACCGAAAACGGGAGCCCGGGATCAACCATGTTTCAGAAATGGCAATAATAACGGGATTATGGAGATTAATTAATGAGAGGAGTTCATGTTTCTTGGGACGTAGGCTCTGACAATTCCATTGAAGGAGATTGATTTGAGACATTATTGAGGGCATTTAAAAGTTGACATATAGGGGAGGCAACGTTGGTCGGTAAAGTAGAGTCAGTATGTGTGCTAAAGAAAGTAACAAGGGATAGGATTAAATTTTGAAAGAGACTGGGATTATTAGATAAAGGGATGGGATTATTGTTGATGTTGAGGGCACAGCCATTAGGTTGAGAAGAGGGGCAGTTACCAATGATGGCTTTATGGGCCTGGATATCATACCCTTTGCTTAAAGAAGCTTGGGGACGATGAGTTCGGACCGTTGTTTTTCGATAGGACCTATATGGTGAAGAGATCGGGATAATAGGAGAGGATGATATAGTTTTAGGGGGAATATTAGAGGAGTATATAATAGGAGTAAACATGTCTTTTGCTACCTCTGCGTAGGATCTGTTAGCAGCGGGGATGCGGGAAGATGCTTCCAGGTAAGAGATGCTTTCCTGAGACATAATAATTTTGATGGACTGCTGGCGAGAGAACTCAGGACATGATTTGTGTGTTGTGAAGTGTTTACCTGAGCAATGAAGACATGTGGCATTGTCTTCAGCAACATCACATGACTCACCTGTGTGGGGTTGTGCACATTTGTAACATCTAGGCTTCGACCTACACTGTGTTTTGATATGGCCATACCTACAGCAGTTCAGGCATTGGATTGTAGGGAACTTGTAGGTTTCTACAGGAAGGGAGGTGTGGTAGGAAAAAACTTTTTCCGGGAGCATTTGCCCCCTGAAAGTCAAGACGACAGATTGAGTTGCAACCCAGGTTATCAAACCTTCATTATTAACTTTTCTATTTAGGCGTCTGGCCTTCATGACCTGACCACAACCAGAAGGAAGCTCCAGAGATTCGACTAGTTCCTCCATAGACCAGTCTACTGGTACGCCTTTAACCAAGCCCATTCTTGTGATATTGTACGTCGGTACAGTAGTTTTATACTTGCACATTTCTAAAATCGGATTTGACATAAAAGAGTTTGCTGCCTGAGCTGATGAAAACTCGACAGATATTTTATTTCGCCCAATGTTCTTAACTCCATCGTTGATGATGGATTTAATTTTGTGCGTATGTAGGAATTGTCCAAATTTAATGGCTCGGATGGTAGTTCCTGCAGCCGGGTCTGAGGCTTCTCTCGAGACGTGGACTAAAAAGGGGCCTTTGTCGTCATCTGAGTAGCTCTTAGGAGCTTCGGAGAAAGAGGGATGCACATAAATAGTTTGAATAGACGGGATAGCGGTAGATGGATCATTCACGGTGATTTTGGGTGAGGGATTAGTTATGGATAGGTCATCAACTGCCAGACGCTTACGCGAGGGATGTGGTCCATCAGGATCCGGGGGATCCGGAGGGCGATCTAAATCCATCTCAAGAATGAATAATAAAGAAATATAAAATATAAAAAAAAAAAAAAAAACTTAGTTTACAAAATAATTATAACCTAATATATATAATAATGAAAAATAAAAATAAAAAACTTACCAAACCTTATAAATATTAGTAACAGCTATTAAAAAAAACAAAATACCAACTATTTCCACTGACAAACAAATAAAACCGAATTGAAAATACAAAATAAACAATTAGATCTCTCTAACACGTGTGTTAACCACAGCTAACGCCAATCGACCTCTTTAAGTATGATAAGGGTTCGCTTAACTTTATACTTCTGTTGTTAAAGAGTCTGGATCATTCTAGATGTAGTCTCTCTCACGTATGAATTCAAATTAAATAAACAAACATCTTTATGGAAACCTAATAGCAGTCATATTTACCCTAACAGTTTTGGAGTACTCTTGATAGGCCGACCTTCAAAATTTGATATAAAGCGAAAAAATATCAAGTTGATCAAATTATTGAGAAAAAATAAAAGAAACCTTTGCTTTTTTTCTTTAATTAAGAAAAGGAATTGATGCAAATTTAACATATTTAATTGACTAATCAAGTCATGATAGATGGCTAATTGTTAAATAATTATTCGATCTCTTAATACCTATATCTATTGTATTCAAATAGCCTTAACGCTATTTGTACCTGATAAACCGAAAGCAATCGCCATTGTTACATGTGACATCAAACACAAATGAACCTCACAGAGTAGTTATAGCTCCTGATAAAAATACTGTGTTATCCAGCTAATTATAGAATTAATGTAATATAATAACATATTGTTTCTTAAGACTATTGGTTCAAGAATCTACTAATTATAATAAATACGTGCCATTTATTGGAACAAAGTTTCTTACGGCAGGCTTGACATTTGGCTGGGCGACCGAACTGAAAAAAATGTGATACTAAAGCCGTAAGAAAAATATATAACGGAAGTGACGTAATATCAGTCACACGACTGTATAATATGACGTTTGTAAAACTAAAATATTACTAGTAAACTTTTTTAAAATTATTTATGTAATTTTATACTGTCGACAAAAATAAATAAAGACATATGTTTTTTTATTTCACTTAATAGTTTGAATAATAATTATTATTATTGTTATTTTGTTTGATTTATTTTATTTTACGGTATTTGTTATTTTAGAAACTAATTAAAAACCAATAAACAAAGTTAAAAATAAATCAAGAACTAGAAAATATATATAAAATTCAAAAAAATTCTTTTTTTTAATTGTGTTGCTTCTATACTATCCAAAGGAACTTCGTTCCTACCCGGTGTCCCATGACACCACATAATTTCTTCTATACAATTTGTTATTTTTTTATAAATTTAATAATGAGAGTGATAAAGTATGATTTATATAGCTGTGACGTATATTTCTATGTTTAGAATATATCCAATATCCTCGATGTGATAAAATCAAAATTATTACAAAAATGAAATTTTTAGTTTAAATTTCTGAAGTTACTTAACAGTGTTAGTAATAAAAAATATTTACTTGTCTATGACTTCCTCTAAACTACTTTCTTATAATTGAATTTGAATTTTAAATTGACAATTATTTTTATTATATTGTTTTTTTTATGGTTTAATCCATATTATATAATAAATTATTGTATATTATTAAAATTTCTGTTATTAAATTACTTTCGGTGCATTATAATATATATAAACTATTAAATATTTTAGTTATCTTACCTTCTTATCTCACTCTTTTCCCGTAAAAAAAATATATATAGTTTAATCAAAGCATACAAAAATGTACACACACAAATCAATCAACTACAACTATAAAACAAAAAGTAAACACTTAAAAATATAAATACTTTTTTCGGTTTAATCACAAAAAAATTTAATATCACTTAAACGTCACTAGAATCGCGCGGGAAAATGTAATATTTGAATCTATATCGTGACATTTCACGCGGCCGAACGGCGCGGTGTCAAGTCGACGTGTCAAGCGACCGACTGACTAAAGTACCAAATATGCTGAGTTACGAGAGTTAGTTTCCCGCAGGCGCGCTACATCTCGGAATCAAATTAGAAAATAAATCAGGATGAATATTCGTAGTTTTATTATAACATTTATAAACCATTTTTAATTTTTCTCTGTAACTATTTACACTATTTTCTTTCGATCTTGTCATTTGTACTAACTTCGTAGTTTAATTCGTAACTTTTTTTGGTAAGTATCGGAGTTCTAAGGTTACCGAAATGAGCAGTCTATTTAATGCAATTTCTTTATTACTTTCATATATTCAGTATACACATCTCATATTTATTGAATTTAATTTTTTATTTTCCTTTTTCTTTCTTTCGTACTGAAAAAAGGGGGATTTTTAAGCGCCTTAAAAAAAGGAGAAGGTTTTCAAATCGACTGTGTTTTTTTATGAATGTTACATTAGAACTTTTGATTTGGTGGACCAATTTCGATGTATTTTTTTTAATCGCAAGGTGGTGCGTTTTAATATCACATTACCCCGATTAAATTTAAAGTCCCACTTATCAAACAAGTACTTTTTTGTACTTAATGCTATCGCTAATAATGCGTATTTACTATACTATTTTTTGTCGATCTATGTTGTATTATATCTCGTTGCCTTTTACTGGGTGAACTGATTTCGATAATTCTTTTTGATCAAAAGGTGGTGGTTGTCATGTGATTTCATATAAATTTGATCGAGTTCTGATGAGTACTTTTTGAGTAATTAAAAAACATTGAAGACTTTCTTTTTTAATTTTGCGAGTAAACACAATTAATTATAGGTGATTTACTTTTAGGCTAAAAATTTAATGCTTTAAATAGTATTCTAGGTCTAATGCAATTTTATTGTTTTTATTTATATACTTTATTGCCTTCAAAAAAATAGATATAAAACATAAAATAATAGTAAGGTTTATGGCAAAGGTGGACTTATCTCTGAAAGAGATTTCTTCCAGTCAACCCATGATCATGAGTAAGTGTTTCATATATTTTAAAGTATAAGCTTAAAACGAATCTATGCTTTCAATTTAAAAGTTATTATTAGCAGGAATAAATATTAAAAACAAATAGTAAAATGAAACAGAAAAGAAACAAAAAAAACAAAGTGGTGAAAGTTTGATAAAAATATTTTTTATGGCGAGTGTAATCCTTAATACTGGCATAAATTTATTCTTTGGTATAGAATATGCATAAATTTAAACATTTATTTTCAAACTCTCACACCATATACTTTTATGTATACTTTAAAGGAGTTTTTCATTATTTTAAAATTGACGTTACAATATAATAGTATTGACTAAATATTTGGTATTTCACAACACTACCCGAGAACAGTGTTAATTAGCTGTGATCTTCTGTAGGATTCAGGAACTTACCCAGACAGGCTGCGTCAGATTTTGAGCAGGATATATCCTGCTGTCCTACCTCAATAAAAATCTACTAATAAATTTTCGTAAAAGAAACGACCTTCTAATAAAAATTTTATGTTTACATGGAACGTATTTATGTCTCACAGACAGCTCAAAAAAGTTTTAATGTCGTTGTTTTTGTCTGGCAAGTAAAGATTTTTCTTTTGCGATATAAACTTTATTAATAACAAAATATAGCCACAAATTTTAGGGTCCTATATTTTTTAATAATTAATAAAGCGACCTCAAATTATTCATGTCAATAGCCTTATATATAAAGCTTAATATTCAATAGAGCTCTTAACGTACGTATGTAAAAATATGTAGAATGAAAATCAAAATCAAAAATATTGTATTTTATACAAATTTTATTTTCTGCGATAAATTTCGATAGATATGTAAAAATATACCTTAGTTGTTAGTATTAAATAGATAAGTTAAGAATATGACTGCCACATACACATGTGTAAAAAGTCCCCAAATAAAGATTTAAAAAAAAAATGATTGAATTATTATTTAACAGATTTTTAAGGTTCAATATTAATATCAAGAAGAATATATATCATTATGAGTGACCTTAATTTTAACATAAAGTACATATCAGTAATGTTATGTTATAATAAAGTGAACGTTAGCGACGGTGGCGCGATGATCGTTAGAGTCCTACAAGGATATCATACAATTGTTTCGTTTTAGGTGACTATTAATTGCCTAGGTACGCACGCAAGCAATAAGGTTCGTGCACACAAAATATATAGCCAATAATAAAACTAGTACATTGATTGAATTTTTTTTAGTAATTAAATAATTGATTTTTTTTTGTTAGCCATAAAAGTAATTGTTTTGACTTTTCTAAGAAAAAAAGAAATATATTTATTTGGGAAACTTTAAAAAAACCGTATAAATTAGCTTTAGGGAAATATAAATTTATTTATTTATTTATTTTCTTACATCTAATATTACAGGCATAACCCATAACATAATATAATAATAAATATTTTATTAATAACCATAAAAACGTGTATAGCTATAAAAATCCTAATAGTTTAATTTAGAATGTTTCCCAAAGTACTAATTCCCGCTTACAGGATTTCACTCAATTTAGCTACAGCTGACTCACTTAGTAAAAGTTGACAAAACACTTTTATTATGGTAGGGCTCCCTTACCGGGGGTTTTGGGGAATGACTCGACGCGTCACGCATTGCGTCAGATTATTATGCAATATAGAAGCTTCATCTTGAAGTTTTCGTCATACTGACCCAAACTTTGACAATTACGTGGAGGTAATTCGTTAATCGTTGGAAAAAAAATTCTATCGCAATTGACAGAGTAATATTTTCCGTTATCAGAGAAACACGTAGGCTTCAAATACTATTACATTTTAACGGACTCGAGTATCTATTTCTTCGTGACTGACTAAAAGCTCTCCCTACTGCTGAAAGGGTCAATACATCATATAACCTTTTTTTTTCATTTTAGTATCTTCTTCACAATCCAATAGGTCCCCACGACACTCGAGTAAGCCCATTTTTAGCATTCTGGTCTTCAATACCATTATAAAGTCGTACTTTTATTTGACTTCAGACAACTCATGAATCTACTTTTTACAAATCATGAAGGTAATGAAAAAAATAATAATGATGACTATTATAGATGCTCATTATTTTTTCAAATACTTAAAATCAAACCTCCTTACGTATCTGTTAGTGAAAACTTAGTTTTTTTTTAATGATATCGTGTTTTTGTATTAAATCAACTATACTACATATTCTTCAACTGAAAATATTAACATTAATTGTTATAAATTCTAAGTTCTGACTTCAGGCATTTTCTCCATATTTTTTTATTATGAAATGATTTTGAATATACTTTTTTATCATTATTTTGACCTAGTTACAATATGTATTTAGACTTTCTCACAGTTAGAAATTGCAATCCGGAATACCGGGTCCGGTTATCCGGCGGATACGGATCTGGCATCATTTTACAGTTACCGAATCTGGTGACAAATACCGGATCCAGTGACCGGATAGCGATCGTTACTCATAGTATAGGACCATATCCGCCTACCCGCAGTGGAGCAGCGTGGTAGATTAAGCTCCAATCCTTATCCTACGTGGAGAATGAGGCCTTTGCCCAGCTGTGAGATGTTAAATTCACAGATAGCATGAAACTTGTGAAAGAAAAAGTAGAGAAGAAGATCTACAATCACTAAAAAATGTAATATTACTGGACTTATTAAAATTACAAATCCAGCTCTTTGATCCATCTACCACATGGTTTATAAGATGTAGTCGAAATTCTTGGCTCTAGCTACTCGGCTGAGTTCAATTTGTATGAATGATTTCGACATATATAAATACTGAGAAATAATTCCCACGGCTACATTTGTTGCTCTAATATTAATAATAATTTTTAGCCTTTCAGTTGATATATTATTTTGTTTTAAAACTGAGATTCTTGTTGTTGTTTCTTGTTAACCGACTTTCAAAAAAAGGAGGAGGTTCTTAATTCGACTGTATTTTTTTTTTATTTTTATATATGTTACATCAGAACTTTTGACTGGGTTGATCGATTTCGACAAATTTTCTTTTAATCGAAAGGTTGTGTGTGCCAATTGGTCTTATTTAAATTTATTTGAGATCTAACAACTACTTTTCGAGCTATATCTAATAATGCGTTTTTACTTGACGCTTTTTTCGTCGACCTACGTTGTATTATACCGCATAACTTTCTACTGGATGTACCGATGTTGATATTTTTTTGATATAGAGTATTTTTTGTTGGAAAGGTGATATCCCAAGTTTAGTACCATGATAAGGAAACCAGGATCTGATGATGGGATCCCAGAGAAATTGATGGAAATTCTTGAAAATCCGCAATAACTTTTTACTGGGTGTACCGATGTTGATAATTCTTTTTTTGTTGGAAAGGGGATATCCCAAGTTTAGTACCATGATAAGGAAACCAGGATCTGATGATGGAATCCCAGAGAAATTGATGGAAATTCTTGAAAATCCGCAATAACTTTTTACTGGGTGTACCGATTTTGATAATTCTTTTTTTGTTGGAAAGGGGATATCCCTAGTTTAGTACTATGATAAGAAAATTAGGATCTAATGATGGGATCCCAGAGAAATCGAGGGAAACTCTCGAAAATCCACAATAACTTTTTACTGGGTGTACCGATTTTGATAATTATTAATTTAATCGAAAGCTGATGTTTATCATGTGGTTGCATATCAATTTTATCGAGATCTGATAACTACTTTTTGAGTAATCTTTGATAACGCGCAGTTACTTGACTATTTTTTCGTCGATCTACGTTGTATTACTCGTCGATGTAATTGGAGTCGGTTTTTTTTTGTTTGCGAGCAAACATAATTATTAAAAGTTGTCTTAAATTAATTTAAAAAATAATTTCATTTAAGATGCTACTATTTTTTTCACTTCTTAAACGGTCAACACACGAGTGAATTAAAAAAAAAGTTAGGTTAATATGGTATAAAAATTGAAAACGACACCGGTTTGCAGTCTTGTGTTGTAATTTACTTGACCATCAAAATTACTTAAAATTTTGTCCTTAACACTTTTATTTGTCTTTGAACGATCCCTCTTGTTTTAAATTTATTTTTAGAAGTAATATTTTGCAGGTATCTCATAATCTAAGCTAAAAACTATTGATTATGAATATTTCAGTTTCATTCGTTAACAATGGAGTTTTTTATCAGTTTCAATAATGTTATGAGTTTAAAGGTTTTATTTGTTTATTCTTAAATTACACAACTGATATAACATATTACAAACTATAGTTTTAACTCGCTATTTTTAATGTTTTTGTAATAAAAAATAATCTGCTCTCAGAAAATCTTGTAAACAGAGGGTAAAGTAAATAGCAACTAATATATTAGTGATGCAGCCCGCTGGGAGCTCTATGGAGCTTTAAAGCAGGATTATCCTTACCATTGTACTATGGTTAACCAGATTTGTTTCAGCAATGAAACATAATATTGAAAAGAAAATAAACATTATTAATAAAAATACATTTTAGGTTGATTGCCTTCAGATTACAATTAAAATGTTTATTTAATTGGTCCAGGTTTTATGAAGCTTAATACCTAGAATAGGTTGAATTAAGAAAAAATCATTTTTCTTCGTCTTTTTCATGCTTAGAACTATGTATACCTGATATTTCATAATCACGAAATTGGGTGAATTTCAGAATAATATAGTAACTTATATGCTAAGGTGGAATCTTATTGTATAAATAAAACATTATCAATGTATCATCACTAATAGTAAATAAATAGAGCATAAAACGTAAAGCTCAATTTACAGGTATATTTAGAACACAATTCCATCCTCAATGTAAAGCGCAGATATTATTGTAAATTTGTAATTGTATGAAAATGAAATAGCCTTGCATTTTGTTTTGCAAGTAAATATCTGGTAAAAAAATTTAAAATATAGAACAGAAGAAAGTGTTAGCGTTACTTTTATATTTGATATAGTAAGACATAAAAACATGTAACAATTTTATCTTGCTAAATATCTATTATACATTTTTTTTAATTTAAAGACTAGCGCTTGACTGCGATCTCACCTGATGGTAAGTGAAGATGCAGCCTAAGATAGTGCGCGCTTAGCCTAGAAGATGCCTATTCACTCTTGATTTGAAGATACCCAAGTTATAATTAGTTGGAAAAACGGAAACCGGAATTCCAAATTTTTGCGGTGCGTATTAGGAAGCGGTTCGTTAACGATGAGTTTTCTGGCGCGTCGATCCATATAATCCAAAGCAGTAAGCTGGTACTTGGCAGAGCCATCCTATAAGTGGCTGCAGTACTCCATACACGATCGAACTTGTGCTTGGTACAGAGTAAGAAGCTGTTCCGGTGTGAAAGTATTGTCTAACTTTATTGAGGATACCAAGTTTCTTACCAGCAGTTTTTGCTTTGTATTCTATGCATTGGCTAAAGTTCATATTAGACAATATATTTATTATAAGATATACATTTATAAGATATGTATTTATTTATTTATGGAATTTATAGGACCAACATAAAAGTGCATAAGAAGAAGATTTGCAGTTTACGATTATTTATTTCAGTTATAATGTTCAATTGAATGGTAAGTATTATTATTAAACTAATTACTATCTAATAAAACACAATCCCTGGAGCAGAAAACGGTCAGTAATATTTGAACAATATTAATGTCGACAAAGAATCCAACACATTCTTTTTATATTTTCATTTCTTCCCACTGGACAATTTTCTGTGTCACAAATGTTGACCCGGGAAATAAGTTTCATTAATACCCAACCGTAGTTTTCCTGTTTTGCGTACAGACGCAAACAACTCTTATATTATTACCAAATTTAGTTTAAATTTGTGTTTTAAAAGAACATTGCAGCTATTTTCAATATTTTGCATATATTTTTATTATTTACTTTGATTTGTAAATTTGCAAATGTTATTTCACTTTTGTCAATCACCCACTTACATCATTATTAATAGTCTTATAGGAAATCCACAAAATCGTAAAGGCTATATTTAAGTGTTAACATTACATGATTGAAGTAAAGAATGTATAATTGTCTGTTCATAGCATTGTACACAATAATTCGAATAACAATGAAATGTATAAAGCCGAATTAAATCTTATAATGAAACAACTTTTTCGGATTTTATCGCGGTTTTTAAGTTTATATACCTTAACTAATAATATCCTCCCGTGATCATGATTGCGGTAAAGTATTCGAAACATCGGGCATCTAAAAAAATAAACCGCGATAAAATCCGAAAAAGTTGTTTTGAATAAAATCTTGTAAAATGTTCAAATAAAATCCTTTGAGACGAAGCGGTAGAGAGTATTTATTGTGTCTGGATAAATTGGATGGATTCAATTAAATAGAAACATCTCACTCGTACCTTATTTTCCAATTTATAAAGATTAGCTATTGTAAATTGTGTATTAAACATGAAATAAATTTAGAACTTATGATTTATTTTTAAAAGTAAAAGTTACATTTTTAAATCAGTCATATGCAAATATTCATAAATATTTTCTAATTTTACTCAAAAAATATAGTCATAGAGTTAATAAACATCACCGTAAAAATGTGATATCAAACCTTAAATTGCAAATACTCTTATTAATTCCATATTTTATATTTATAGCCTAGAATAATTTTAAAATTGCATACAGAAATGTAACTACGTCCCTTACACTGACTTTTCTTAAACTTATATCGTATTTTAGGGGTGCGAGGAACAGGTGGTGAAGCTCTCGTCCGCCATGCAAAAGGGAAGATTTTCCGACCAGACGGGAGTTGTATTGGTGGGCTACTGGCCCGACGGTAGTTGTCGAGTTTTTATATATATACTCAATCACCTTGATAACTTTGATAGCGCGATGTAGGATACGTCAGTTTTCTTTAGTTTGTATGTCGCGCGATAGATGTCGCTATAGTATAATAATTTATGAACATCCGTAACAATCTGGCAGTAGTCACCGCAGAACTCTCTTCGCAGCTCTAGAACAATTGAATAGTATGTGAGCTCATACCTTTGATGTATATTCTCATTTATGTATGACGATTGTTTCAAACCACAGGCCATATTAAAGTTGCTAATAATATACCAGCCCCTGTTGAGGGACCATCCATAAATTACGTCATAAGCTAAGGGGTAGGGGTTCGACGAAGTGTGAGATTGTGTGACACAGGGTGCAGAGGGGTCTAAAATTTTTCGACATTACATTTCAAAATTCTCATTATTAGTTAGATGGAAATTAAAAAAAATGTCAATACTGATGTTTTAATGTAATAACTAACGTTTATAGGTTTAAAATTGCAAAATATGGGACGTCCGTCTCACTAGGTGGGGGAGGGGAGATCTCACAAATGTGATCAGCTGTTATTAAGGATGGGGAAAGGGTAAAAAAATCGTGAAATTCGTGTGACGTAATTGATGGATGGCCTTTAACAATGTGTTTTTAGTATTTGTAATATTAATCGACTAGATAGAAAGTAATAAACTACGATTATATCACGTACAAGTGAGAGATATTTGATCTCAGAGTCAGTTTTCAAAAAACAGTTTTCAAGTTATTTATTTTACAACAATACCAAAAAGAGCTATAATTTGTTTAATCAACAAGCTTAAAAAACTACCAAAGTAATTTTTTTGATAACAGTTTTTTTAATTTACCATCTATTAAAGTAGGCTATATTCTTCTATATATCCATGGGCTTGTAAATGTTCATGCATTTCTACAATATGTTGCAATTTATTGCTTACTCGCAAGGATTTTTTAATATTGTGGAACAAAATTGTAAGTATCAATAACTTAAGCCTACTTTTTAACAAAAAGCCGGCTAACTCTTCTGTTGTTCAGTGTACAATAGGCTCAATCTACACGGGTCGACTGAGGAAGTCGTTTGTTATAATTGAGTGAATAGAGACACAGAACAATAGAGATATTTGCTTGTTCGCTAAGTAAATTATCTTGAAATATTTCGTAATGGTCCCTTCTGGCCTTGTACGACGATGGTCCAGTGTAGTTACTAGTTAAATAATAATAACTGCTAATTGCATTATAGGCTAACAGCACGTGTACTCTTACTTCCATTAAAACGTTTGGTAAAACGTTAGGCTATATTAGGATTTATTCTCTGTAATATTTAGTTCCTAAGTTATGAATTATAAATATGTATAGTGTCGTAACATTCGAAATAAATATCTTTCATATAACTAAAACTATTATTATTTATTTTTAAACAAAATATCATCATCATCACGTTAGCCTATCACAGTCCACTGCTGGACATAGGCCTCCACAAGCTCGCGCCAAAAATGGCGTGAACTCGTGTGTGTCGCCCATAGTCACCACGCTGGGCAGGCGGGTTGGTGACTGCAAGGCTGGCTTTGTCACACCGAAGACGCTGCTACCCGTCTTCGGCCTGTGTATTTCAAAACCAGCAGTTGATGGTTAAACAAAATATATTAATTTGTAACAATAGAAAACAATAAGAAATAATTGTGTGTAATGCCTTTTTTAGTTAAATTGAATTTAATTCACTTATATGCGATATTTAACAATATAAAACATTGCTATTTTTCCCATTTTACTTTACTTACTACATTTTACTCCAATTTTATACAAAAACAATGTAGTTACAAATCTCTTAATATTTATATCCCTAAAACACAGCATAAACTGAAAATGGTTCAATTTCCGACGGTCAATTGACGATTTTTCGACACCTACGGTGTGAACTTTGAAATCAAACAAATAGATAGTATGCCCTAGATAGATGTAATCGCTAGAAGGGACTGCGATGTCGCGATAATAATCTGCTTTATTTACATTGAAAGAAAATAGGCAGAAATTGTTATAAAAACAAAGTCATTTTTCATAAAAAGATATAGTAACATACATATATTCAAATAATTTTCAGTACAAAATAAGTTAAATATATTTTTGTTCCCAAATACGAATAATCATATAAAATTAATTAACACTATAATAAATAAATGTATCTCTAACAGACACACACGATCGTCTGTTCTGTCGAAAGTAAGCAAAGTACCAAATGCTCGTGTCATATGCAACAGCTGGCTGATATAAGTACATATTTTATTCGATAAATGTAACATATAAATATCTGATAAATATATAATTATTATATCTGCAGAAAAAAATACTGTCTAAGTTTGAAACAAATTTTAATAATTTTTGTTAAGGTTTTATTTGTAAGAATTTAAAAAGCTGTGTTTCTCAACGAAATTGTTATTTATCGGTGTTAGTGAGAGTATAATTCTAATGATATACTTGACTAGACTAAATACGTTAACTAAGAACTTAATTTTTTTTACAAAAAATTATATGGCTGAAAAATTCATTCTTACTTCATTGTATTGATTTAAAATAAATTACCTATATATCATATTGTAATCATACAATGATATAAAATTTGTATAGGAAATTTAATACAACAAAGGTTGTATTAAATTTTATCTAATACAATTACCGAAACGCCTAGAAAACTCAATTATAAGATGCGTTTTATCTCAAATTAATTAAGTATTTATTTTCTACATTTATCAGTCTGTCTTGGTGAGCCACTCATAATCAGTGAATAAACAAGAAAATCAATTACTTGTTAACTTGTTATAAAACATTCATTATGCTTACTCGGAATAAACTGAACTAATTACTTCATTATAATTACAATTACTACAACTGTGTTTCCAGAAAATTATAACCTGGGGATCTTTAAGTCGCGAGTGAATAGGTTACTTCTAGGTAAGCGTGCTCCATCTTAGACCGCATTTTCACTTATCATCAGGCGAAATAGTGGTCAAACGCAAGCCTATCATTGTATAAAAAAAAAAAAAAAAACAATTCTGAGTTAGAAAGATGTAATATATGTTACATATCATCACGAATCAATTTATAGAAACGGCACATTAACCATTAATGTTCACTCAACACGACAAATATATAAAGTTCTAAATTCAGGGCAGACAAAACAACGAAAGATCATACTATATATTTATTTTTAAATGTATACTCAGTAAAACAGAGAAATAAGATCCTAATGTAACATGATAGTTGTTGATTTCCAAAAGGCCGAACAAAGGGCCGGTCCACCAAGAAGGCTTTCAAGAATGATCAATACTTAGCTTTGAGCGCGTTGTAGAAATGTTGTTAGTAGATATAAGAGGTACAAGGTGTGACGTGCATTTTTGGTCCAGAAAATTGGCATAACGATTCAACGTAATTTCACGCGAACATGCTTTATACACAATATATATAATACTAGCGTTGTCCTGCCCGGAATACTACTACCGTATTTGGTTGCTTACATATCGATAGCAGCGCAACCGACTGGTACATACCAATTGGTATAAAAACTATCCTATGTCCCAAGTTGGACCAAATTCGTTCAGTAGTTTTGGAGCTACATACCGATAACAGCGCCACCTACCGGGTATAATAGAGATAAAAACTACCCTATCTCCCAAGCTAGACCAAGTTACAGATGCTTACAAAATTTGATAAAAATTGGTTCAGCAGTTTCAGAATTTATCGCCCACATACATCGTGACATTTTTTATATATAAATAGATAATACACTGAACTAGGCATTAGGAAATTCTAAATTTGAAATATTAAAATTAAAAATCAATTAAAAACAAAAGCATTAATGCCATCACCACACATCTAAAATTAAAAACATCGTACATAGGTACTATAAAATATCTAAGGAGTTATAATTAATTTCATGTTCCATTTTACTTCTTTTGCGTAAGAATAATATGAAAGATTTTTTCTGTACTTTCTTTCCTTAATTACCGACTCCAACTTTAACCGACTTCCAAAAAAGGAGGAGGTTCTCAATTCGACTGTATTTTTTTTTTTTTTTTTTATGTATGTTACATCAGAACTTTTGACCGGGTGGACCGATTTCGACAAATTTTGTTTTAATCGAAAGGTGGTGTGTGCCAATTGGTCCCATTTAAATTTATTTGAGATCTAACAACTACTTTTCGAGTTATATCTAATAATGCGTTTTTACTTGACGCTTTTTTCGTCGACCTCCGTTGTATTATACCGCATAACTTTCTACTGGATGTACCGATTTTGATAATTCTTTTTTTGTTGGAAAGAAGATATCACTAGTTTGGTACCATGATAAGGAAACCAGGATCTGATGATGGGATCCTAGAGAAATCGAGGGAAACTCTCGAAAATCCGCAATAACTTTTTACTGGGTATACAGATTTTGATAATTTTTGATTTGATCGAAAGCTGATGTTTATCATGTGGTCACATAAATTTTTTATCGAGATCTGATAACTACTTTTTGGGTAATCTTTGATAATATGTTTACATAATATATTTTTATATTTATATATTGCTAAGCTCTAATACGCGAACGACCTTAAATATTTAAATAAAACGCAAGTATATGTTGAAGATGTCATGAATAAAAATGATTAGCAACCTCACGCTTAGGCACGTAGGTGTCAAAACTTTGTAAATAGTAATAAATTATTATAACAACCAAGCGACTAAATTGTTTTTGCGTACGTAAATGTATCATATAATATTTAATAAACGCCGCATTGGCGCAACGGTCACAGCCATGGATTGTACCTGTTGCACTGGCGGTTGTGGGTTCGATCCCCGCACATGACAAACATTTGTATTGGCCATACAGGTGTTTGGGGTGGTCTGGGTGTTTGTGCAATCCTTGTGGGTCTCCCCACCGTGCCTCAGAGAGCACGTTAAGCCGTCGGTCCGGGTTGTTATCATGTGTCATCACACCTGATAGCGATCGTTACTCATAGTAGGGAATATATCCGCCAACCCGCATTGGAGTAGCGTGGTGGATTAAGCTCTGATCCTTCTCCTACATGGGGAAAGAGGCCTATGCCCAGTAGTGGGATATTACAGGCTGAAGCGTATAATATTTAATACTAATTTTATACGATGGATCTAAAACGCCGAAAAATATGTTCGCTTATTCAAGATAAGTAATAATTGTAGGAAAAAGGCGCGGCTAAATTGAGTGGTGGCATTAAAAAAACAAAAAAAAAAACAACATTTACTTTTGTTGATGTTAAAACGTTCAACAGTATAATTCTATGGATATACGGGGTTCCACCTGCATTACTTTCTAAATATAAGATTTGTCCGAGTAAAAGTTTAACAGATTGACGGGATAGTGTCTGAGTTTATTACAAGAGATTAATAGACCCCTGTGTGCACCCTTTCTGTTGGAAACTCTAATAAAGAGAAACTTTGGTATATTAATGCAAAAGTTCAAACAACATAAATAACATAGGTTAACACCTCGGTTTATGAAAACTCCGCCCTAAATCCAAAATCACTTCGACTGGAGGTTTAAGCCCGATTTAAGACACATTTACTATTGGATTTTCATTTTCGATCTAGGGAAAAGTACATACAGTCAAGTCATTGTCGACGTAATATAAAAAGCATTTCGGATGGCATATGGGACAGCTTGATGGAGGAAACTAAACGGTTACCAGTATTTTCCAATTTCAAAATCGTCGGTTTTTTAAAAAATCCCTTAAAATCCCTATCGTTCTGATTTACTCGTAATCTCTTCTTGCAATGTTAAGTGCTTTAAAAATTCAATTTTTCACGTTATAAAAATAACTCAAGCGATATACTTTTGGCCGGTTGTTTCTTAAGTAACTTTTGTGAGGGTAGGTTAATAATAAATGTGTAAGCATAGGTGAATGTAAAAATAAAGATCAGACCATTACATGGCGCAGTCGGTAGAGCAAGTTCTTATAGTAATTTATTTAAAATACAAGTATGAAGAGTATATTGTCACCGCCACCATCATTTTGCTTCGACAAAAATGCATGGGATATCTCGAGCCTTAACGAAAAGTGGGTAAAATGGAAGCAAAGTTATGAAATATATAGTAAAGCTTGCGAAATAGATAAAAAACCAGTGGAAATACAAGTGAATATCCTGTTACACATTGTGGGTGAGCAGTGTCGAGAAATTATAGATAGTTTACCGGAGAAATGTATGACTATAGAATATATTTGGAAAAAACTAGATGAAAAATTTCAAACAAAGAGGAATGTTACTGTCGAGCGTCATAAATTCTTCATTCGCGATCAACAGGAAAATGAATCTACTGAACAATCAGACAGAATTGACAACTTTAATTAACATAAATATTTTATATTTTAATCATGCTCACTGTTACACTTTTAAATATATTTCCTATATGAAAGAAAATTATAGAAATTCTAATACAAGTTATTTTTCCATTTTATATTGAAAATGGGCCACAAAATTGCATTCAAATGTAAATTTAAACTTTACACATAACGATACACGATCCAAGACGAAGGTCGCACATCTTCCGGCAAATTTTACTTTACCCTCGGCTTTCCATTTTATGTTCATCCTATCTTTCTCTTTTATTATCCTGTTTATATCATAGACATATAAATATATATAGAAGCTATGATAAATATAGAAATTGTTCTTTTAGTTTGTGGCGTGTGTGAGGAGGACATAGGCCTCTACAATTTCACGCCAAAAATGGCGTGAACTCATGTGTTTTGCCCATAGTCACCACGCTGGGCAGGCGGGTTGGTGACCGCAGGGCTGGCTTTGTCGCACCGAAGATGCTGCTGCTCGTCTACGGCCTGTGTATTTCAAAGCCAGCAGCTGTGTGGTTACGGCATTAAAGGATATAGCCACCCGCTCTCTTCCCGTGGGTGTTGTAAGAGGCGACTAAGGGATAACACAGTTCCACTACCACCTTGGAACTTAAAAAACCGACCGGTGGCGGGATAACCATCCAACTGCTGGCTTTGAAATACACAGAACATAGAAATATTACATATTATTACATATATAAATATATCACTCACTTACTCATTCACTTCAGCCTATCGCAGTCCACTGCTGGACATAGGCCTCCACTAGTTCGTATGTTCATGTGTTTGCCCATAGTCACCACGCTGGGCAGGCGGCATTTAAAACGGTGTTCTAACCTTTAGCAATGTAAAGTGATTATAATGAAACT
Organism: Melitaea cinxia; assembly: GCF_905220565.1. Taxonomy (NCBI): domain Eukaryota; kingdom Metazoa; phylum Arthropoda; class Insecta; order Lepidoptera; family Nymphalidae; genus Melitaea; species Melitaea cinxia. The sequence continues at coordinate 5,288,852 of NC_059416.1, forward strand.
CATATATTGTTGTTAAAGTTGAATAGTATCAAAATATTAAAAAGACCAAAAAACTTTAGTAAAAATTTTAGCGTACAAATACAAGTGATCTAAAATAGATTAAAATTCGCAGAAGATTATTAGATTTAACATGTTAGTGACAAATAACGTAAATGAAGATGACAACTATAATTAAGAACGACGTAGATTTATCAGGATACTAAAATATAAAAATTGAAAAAAAAACATTACCTTTTTCTTTCTGGAAATTTCATAATAATAGTCTTAACTCCAAACTAAATGTGGTGTAACCAACAACAAAAACGCAAATGCAAATTACGGTGGCTACAAGAAAAGTCCATCGCGGGCAGAGTGATTTGCAACGTGACTTACACTCTTAACGTTGAAAATAACCTTATTTTTCCATTAATTTATTAAGCTACCTCACATTTTAAATACTAAAGTAAAAATGATAAATATTTTGGAGATATATCTATTAATAATTATGTCTATGTACCGTAGATCAAGCGAACATATTAATTTAAAGATTTACTTTTTTGTTACAATAAAATATGACATGACTTTATAGAATTTATTTCTTAATAATTTATTTAGATTTAAATAAATAATTTGTCATTCAATGGTTGATCGAAGCGTAAGTTATTATTGTATCTGAGAGTAAGTTTATTTAGTTTTAGTATGTTCATTAAAGTATGTAATATTCTTTGGATTTCTGAGGCCTCCGGGTATCGTAATATAATTCTAATTGGTATTTCTTGTAAAATTAAATTTGACAATTTAAACCCGCTTAAAAACTTCATGATCTACGTTACATAATTAAAAAGAAAGAATTTAAAAGTACAAGAGACTTTGATTTAACAATTAAGACTTATTAAAATTCAGTATTAATATGGAGAGTTAACAAATTACAAACCTAGTTATTGCTTTATTAAAATAGGTATATATATGTCGTATTTTATTAAAAGTTTACAGTATGATGGTATTGTATAAAAATATCTAATCCATAATTTATATAAAATATAAGCATTACGTTATAAATTAACAAGTATTAATTATTATTTTTACCCCTACTTATATAACTTAGGTATAGCTTGCAGCCAATGGGACGTTGTAACTTTTTAAATAAGAATCTCCGTGGACTACCGAGTAGAAAGTTTTATATAGAACGAAAATTTTAGGAATTCCCGTTTGAAACAGCGGATAATGAAAGTCACTAAAATGTCGCTGTAATATTTTTATTAAAAAAAAAATATTTTTTTGACGCTTCAAATCAAAGGTTCATTACATAATGAACTGTACAAAGGTCGAGGTTGTTATCATAAATACCTGATAGCGATCGGTACTCATAGGAGGAAACACATACGCCAACCCGCAGTGGAGCAGCGTGGTGGATTAGGCTGAAATACTTCTCCTGCATGGAGAAAGAGGCCTATAACAGTACGATATTACAGGCTGAATTCATACTTTATTATTACTACATTATATATTTAAAACACTTGGTACAACTGGATTAAGCTGAATTCAAACAGCCTGCGTACATTCCACTGTTAAGTTGGTGTGCCTATCCCTACCTACTACATACTTCATTCCAATGAGACCTATTGATAAGTATCAAAAATTAGAGTAGGGTTTTTAATAGATGAATCTATTCACAAGATATAACATTTTATGTTCATCAAACTGTCAATAAATTACATTAGCCGAAAGTCCGTTACACTTTGTGTCAAAAAGTAGTGTATCTACTCTGGTGTTTAGGACCACGAAAATAATCGAATTATCCTTGCTTATATAATCTTTCAGTCATTTCTACAGTCAAGCCATTTTTGAGATTATGATATAAATACCATCTCTAGAGAAAATTATTCAATATAATGAAAGTTAAATTATCATCGAAAAAATTTTTTTATTGAAATACTTGTAAGGGAAGATGCGTTTTGAGTTGTGATTAATAATTGTTTGATATTAGTACTAAGCTTAAAGCTAGTTCCATCTAATGTACTATTCTTCCATCCTTCAAAACATATTAACGTAAGCGTTGTTTTATGTTCAGTTTGATAAACATTTGTCTACTTAGCTACGAGAGAGCGACCGTCTCTCTTAGTTTCTGAAAGCTATTACATTCGGTTCGAAGATGGTCTGAAACGAAATAGATATTATAGTTTTGGCCTCACACCTCTTATTCCTGAGTCGTAGTTACAACTGTTTTTGTGTTACCAAATTAGACTGTAATTGTTTGTGGCGTATTATTATTCATCACAGTACATTAGCATCTGACGAACTTGATACTTTTTTGGGACTCGCTATATAACCTAAATTACCAGTGTTTATAAAAAACAATTGCTGTATGAGTATTCTTAGCTTACATTTTGCAGGATTATTTATTAGAATAGAAGAAACGAAGAACAACCAAACATCCAAACACTCCTAATAACAACCAAAAACATCACAACCAGATTTAATATATCAACCACAGATACGCCCTCCTCATCTTTATCTCCCAGTACGGCCTGGCTGCGAGCGAACCGTCACGGATCCCCAGTTGCCTCAGATGGTGAGCGACGCTAACCAGGATCAAACCGTTGGCAGATATTACGACAGTGATGATTTCAGCGGACCTCACACACGTCAGCTAGCGCGCGCGAGCTCTAGATCCAGATACTTAAATTTTTCTCTGTTTCGACTTTCACGAGGTTCTCGATATGCCATATGGTGATGTCCAGTAATAACACTCACAAATGCGCCAGTCCATTACCACGATACTAGGCTTGTTCGCCAGTTTTGTCCTGTAATGGGCAATCGGCAGGTTCCAGTAGAGCCTGACTCCGTCACGTTCGAATATGGCACCGCTGAGTACTAATAATACGGCATCCTCTGTTCCAGGAGACCGTTCATAAGAGCAAGCTATTGGTAGGTTTATGTCTGTACAAGTACTCAGTGCTAGGAAGCGCGGAACAACCCGAAGGCACATGCGTGAGTGACTCATCAGAATGACGACAGGCTCAACAGAAGTTGGGAGTGTTATCCTTCAGGATGTGCTTTCGGTAGTTGTTTGTCTTAAGTACCGGACCTTGTGTTGAACAGACAAAAACATCACAGTCACTGCGAAGAGGCCTTACTATCCAAGCCTTGTAAAACCGTCCATGAAGCTCTTTCTCTATCCATACGATCAGTCGGTCAGAGGAGCTCAGTCCGACCGCTTTCTGTCAATCTTCTCTGGCCAAGGATAAGGGATATTATTACTTTTATTATTATTATTAAAAAAGAGAGAACTTGTAAAATCTATACAAATAAATAAAATTGGAGTGTCTGTTTGTAATATTAAAATAACCGTTTTTTACTAAATGCATATGGATATATATCATCATATCAGAAATTTCGATCTAGCGGATACATCATTCTATAGCTTAATTGGCTAAAGCACCGACACGGTCAGTCGGAAATGCAGGTTCGAACCCGTTTGAACGGTCGATTTTTGATATGATATTTAAAAAATAATAAGAATTTTCTAATGTGTGGGTAACACAAAAATAAAAATCGTACAAATAACTATTTTGTTAAATTTCAGGCGGACGACGTCGAGGACACAGCTAGTTTTTAAATAAAATTGTCGAATAAAACATAAATGTAGGGTAAAAGCCGGATAGTTGCCTCGATGGGATACACGCCTCAGTTTCGAATGCACTATGTTAGGATTGTTGATTGTGTTAGCTTTTCATCATAATCGGAAGCGCACCTCGAGTAGGCCTTAATGCCACATAAGCCATTTGAATTGGCACTCAGGTTTTGTCCGTGTAAGCAATAAATCTTCCGCGTTGTAACTTTGACTAGCGTTCAAATTATATTAGTAAGTAAACTCTGTCGAAAATTTTTATTACTGATAAAGATTTTCGATAAATTTTGTGTTTGTTGACATACATTGGGGCTTAAATTATATTGTTTGTAACATTTTAGTTTTAAATAATTTTTATTTATTTCGCAAAACGAAAAAGCAAGTATCCGTATCAAAAAGAATAGTTGCCCAATTGAATTTTGCGGATAGTTGCCCCTAGAATAACTCTTGGGGCAACTATACGCATCTATAGGACTATAAGTTTTTATAAGAGCAAAGACAGATTTTTTCCAATTATTTTTCTTATTTTTTTTTACTGTAATTTATCTTAAGTAAAGCGAAATACAAATGCGATAACTGCTTAATATGTGAAATATTCCGAATTTATAGCGTATCCTTAACAAGAAGAACCTTAAGAAGATGGAACTCTAAAATGAAATCCTAGCTGTCATTGATTCAAAGTTATAATATGATTAGCTGTATATATAAAAAAATGTTAACGACTTATCTAATTGTATTTTTGAAAAGTCTAGAAAAATACCTGGAATATGTCCTTGGAACTGAAAATTAAATACGATTAGTAAAAAATATATAAGAGACATAAGAGAGGTATCTATTCTTTTATGTGGCAAGTATTCCCTGAATTATTTTTTACTTTAGGCTAGTATCCGCCACAATAGGCAAGTATCCCTTTTTTAGAGGTCAAATAAAACAGAATTTACTCAAAACCAATATTATTAATAATAATAAAAACAGGCTTTTATACAAGATTAATGACCTACGGTTTGATATTCACTTTGAAAAAAAAAATATAAATATCTTTAATAATAAAGCGTTTTCAAAAAGTGGGACAACTATCCGGCTTTTACCCTAAACACGAACATGAACGTTCGGTTTTAAATTGAAATAGTTTTAAAACTTTTCCGTATTGTCCACAAAACCACAGCCTGTTGAATCTAAAATACGATCTCGGGTTAACTTTTTCAATGGTTCTTTCTAAATAATTTTATAACTTAATTAAATTTAAAAACTCTTTTTTAGTTACCTTCAAATCAAACTCAGGAATTACAAGATGAGGAATAATGGAAGATTACACTTTTTAAGTACGAAATTAAAGAATTCTCGTGTTTTAATTATTTGATAGTCGGAACTTATGACAAAAAAAAAATAGCCTTGTCATCTACTATATTTACAGTCTTCGAAATTATATTGAGATTTTAATCTTGACTGCACTGATCAATCTACTTTGTACCTTCTACTACTACCTACTTCCTACCTACCTCAACGTGACATTGAAGAAAACATCCGTGCTATTTTGCCACTACTGGAAATAACTAATCCAAATGAATAAATAAAGAATCTTGTCAGTTAACTTTTTTTAAATTTTAATTAAGTATAAGTTTTAAAATTTTTGCTTTTTGATTGATTTTGAACTCTTACAATAAAATAAATAACTATTTTTCTATTAAGTGATCCCTTGATTTTAATTTTCAATCGCAGATATATCTATCTGGATCCAGATAGCCAAGATAAAAACAAATAAAAATTGTATGAAAATTGTATGAAAATTTTGGAATCCCTCTTTCAAACACACAATAGTTTACAATAACTTCCCATACAACCATCGTTTTTTAATTGGAACCTTCAGCAGGGCATATAATTATTACATAATTATGGTTTAGCTTAAGACTAAACAAAAAAGAAAGCTAAACATGCCATTTACTTAATTTCGTGAACGATGTTGAATTTATATTTTAAACCACCTTCATAAAAAGGATGAGGTTCTCAATTCGAATGTTTTTTTTTTTAATATGTTACGAGTACCTCAGAACTTTTTACTGGGTGGACCGATTTCAATGATCCTTTTTTTAATCGAAAAGTGGTGCGTGTCATGTGGTTCTATTTAAGGTAGTTGAGATCTGAAAAGTACTTTTTGAAGTATATTTAATAATGAGTGTTTAGTCGACTGTTTCTTCGTCGTATTATACGTCGTTCGTTGTATTTATAACTCATAACTTTTTACCGGGTGTACTGATTTTGATGTTTCTTTCTTTGATCTTAAACTGATAACTAGTTATGTGGTGTCGTTTAAATATAATCGAGATATAATGAGTACTTTTTGAGTATTCTTTGATAACGCGTATTTAGTTGAATATTTTTCGTTTACCTACGTTGTACCTACCTTTACTTGTGTAATTGAAGTAGATCATTTACGAGCACACACAATTATTTACCTACAGTTTCCAGACGTTGTGTGAAATTAAGAAGTCCAGGTGAGTAAAGTTTGTCGCGGGGTAAGACAGGAAGATAAGAGGATATTGTCTCCGAAACTGTTTACCACTGCGCTCGAGGATGTCTTTAAGACCTTGGATTAGGGGGGAAGAGACATCAACGTCAGCGGCGAGTACATCACTCTTCATAAATTACCCTTCTCGAAGTTGCTCAGCATTATGTCTACCTATGCCATATCATTCAACTAGGCCGAAACAACCTCAAGAAGTAATTCGATAGGAGCATTCGGTTGGGCTAGAGGGAATTTGATAGGGTTTGTTGAGTCTTCACTACGAAGATTCCGCAGTATCTAAAGACAAAAGTCTTCGAGCAATTTGTCCCGTTTTAGCATACGGTGCCGAGATGTAGACACTGACTAGTCCACAAGCTTAAAGTCACTCAACGTGCAATGGAACAGGCTATACTAGAGGTATCCTTTAAAAGATAGGATGAGAAATGAGACTATCTGCGATCGCCTGTGTCGCAGGACAGATGGCCGCTGAATCAGACGTGTCCTGGAGTGGAGACCACGTCTTTGCAAATGCAGCGTGGGACGTTATACGATTCACTGGACCAACGATCTACGTAAGATTGCTGTTGGAAGCTGGATTAGGATTGCGGAAAACCGGGAAATCCAGCTATGTCCAGCAGTGTATTGCGATAGGCTGAACTGATGTTTGTAATTGATAAACTCAAAAACTTCTTCACCGTTTTTAAGCATTCTTTCATCAGGCTCCAGGATAATAATGCTACAACATCCCTGAGTGAAATAGGCTGTATTTTAATGTGAGAAAACGGAACCAATCCACGGCGGCAAAGCCGCGGGCGTAGTTAATATTAGCAAAAAAGTTAATAAACTATTCATCTTACTAAAGTAGAATTAGCTATAAGCTGTACTTAAAATAAAATGTAACTGAATAAATTATTCCATAATTACAGACTTGTTCCGCTTTATACAATATGTGTAAAACATTCCCATTTTAATTACATTTTTTAAATCATAGTTTATTCTTTTAAACATGTTTGTTCTCACGATATCTCTTATATAAGAATAAAAATCAACGCATATATTCATTTCTATAAATCATTTCTTGTGTTACAATACGATTATGTACAAGATGGATACAACACAAAATTTGTCTAAAACTAAAAACATGGATGTGCAAGAAAGAGTACGTTTTTACTATTTATTAATTATTTTTAGTAAATCCTGAACTAAATTTAGTCAATACGCTTTGAACATGCTATTTTGAAAATGAAATGTGAAAGTTACTAGTATTATTCTAATATGAATATTTTATTTATATTTTTATTACATTGCTGGCTGTTTTTGTATGTATTATTATTTTTATTAGAAATTTAAAAAAAAATGGCAAAGCACGCTTTTAGATTCCTTAAAATTTATATTTCTAGTTTACTACATGCGTTTATAGCATTAACAATTTGTTTTAGGTTTTTAAAGGAAACTTAAAAGATTACGATGAAACTTTCAATCTCGCCAAGAAAATAATGAAGATCGTTGGTCTTCGCATGACACTGAATGACACAAAATTCGCCAGGTTATTTTTATTGTTGACTTGTAGACGCCTTTTTAGATCTTAGAATCTTAAAATTTAATTTCTTCTCATTCTGTTTAGAAAAAAATATTTGCAAAGTTCCAGTAGACGTTCTAAGTAGACAAATGACTAATGACTATACAAAAATAGCCATATTATGTAAAAGAGACAATAATTTTCCTTTCGTAATGAAATTCAGTTATTTTTTATAAACATTATATTCGTTGGTAAAATGTAAAAATGTAACCGGAGCATAAATTTTAAAACAAAAATCAAACTTACACTTCAGCAAAAAACCTGATTCTGCAACCAGCTTTCAAAATAGACTTTTATTAGATAATTTGGTATAATTATTATTGAATCCGGAGTTCATTTATTAATCAATTGAAAATAAGTCTAGAGACGCAAATAAACAAACATATTAACTAAATCCTAAGGTATACCAAACTAAAAAGGTAAAACCTTCTAAAATTAATGTAATTAAAATTTTGACTATTACCATGGTATGTTAGCAAATCGCGCCACGATTTATGAATTAATAGGATTACACCTACTTAGGATTTACTACTGAGTCTTTTAGAGGTACTTATAAAATTAAACTTGACTTAAACATTTTTAGAATGGGTTGGAATTTATTGTTCTGGTTTAATTTTATGAACGTCGTTGTATCTGTCATCCTGGAATCGACAAATATGTTTCTAATGGCTTCTGTTGGGACGTTCCTCGACTTGTTCACCATGATGCCGTGTGTTGGCTATCTAATAGTCGGTTTGTATGAAATTTGTTCTTATACGAATAAAAATAAAAATCGTCTGTCCAGAATTGAGAAGAACTTTGAGAAAAAAATCCTTGATGAAAATATTTTAATAATTTTTAAGTGCTGTTATAGTTCACGTAGTATTTCATTTCACCGTGTCTATAGCTGTCGTAAATTTTTGTTTTACTTAAAAGAACTCATTAACAGGCTTGACAAAGCCGGAGATTATGTTAGGTATTTTTTAAACTTTCATTACTTTAATTTGTGAAATGCTATTTATAAATGTATATTTTTTTACAAAGCTAAAGTACAATAAAAAATGCAGAAATACTTTATAAAATAAATTGATTCAAATTACCTACTAAACTTAAGATTAATTTATCAACAGTACTTTCAAAAGCGTACAGGATAAAATGCTACCGATCAGTTTTCGAGAATCTAGTGTATGAGCCAAGAGATATGTGGCCTAAAGGAAACATCACAGAAGAAGAACATAAGATAATAACCGACGCTCTGGGCCGACTGCGGTTGGTTATGAAAGGTCAGGTTCAATTATAAACTTGGTAATGGACTTGAATAATGGATACTTATGTTAAAGAAACTACTGCAGCATTCTTTGAGTTTATTGCCATATTACTTTCAAATACTTCCCACGACTAAGCGCTTAAAATGTGAGAATAATTCATTTAAAAAAGGGCTATATTTGTTTGTAGTTGCACCGGCATAAATGTTACTTATCATAAATACAAAAATTTCAGAACAAAAAAAAAATTATTTAAATTTAACTACTTTTTTGCAAGCGCGTTACAAAAAGTGTGATCAGGTGAGGCGAACGGAAGTTGAGAGAGATATATAACTTAGATCTTTTTATCTAAAAATTACTTAAAAATTAGGACCAAAGATAAGGCACACAATAAAATAACCTCTATCCAAAATTAGTTTTTGTCATAGAAGTGTATCTAGCAGCTAGCTGTTTCTGTTTTGACACAGAAATAATTTTTGATGTTGATATTATGAGGTTATTAAAGGTTCGCAACTAAGTTTATTTTACTATTCATGAATATACATTATGTTATCGTATCATAAAACGTGGGATAGATCATGGTTTTTTTATCGTGGTGATAATTAGATCACACTATTTCTTTTTAACTAAATTGTTATTTTGCTAATATCCACAATGTTTTAATATTTTTTTTCTTACACCTTACTGGGTGCTAATGATCACAAGGGTGCTTTCACTTATAAAATTACCTCCAAAAGGCCGTAGCTATAGAATATAGATATAGGCCATAACATCCTACAGCACCTATTCCGCTACGAGTATATTTCATAACTTTGACAGAGGTAATAATACAAATAGTCAAGCTTAGCCAATTTTTCAAATGCTACACGGTGATGGAAAAACATCACGATGGAAACTAATAGTCTTGGAAGAACTTCAAATTCACTTGCAGTCGAAATTTATCAATGCCTACTACATAAGCTACTTATGACTAAGAAGGCCTTAATTCAGCTAATAGTTAATAATTAACTTAAAATAAAGTACAATAATAATAACTAAGATGTTTTTCTTTACGTTGACAGTGTATGTTTTTTGCAACGCATTGCTGGCTAATATTTTCTCAGTACCGCCCTTGATCTCTTGGATTGAAAGTCGAACTGATCATGAAAAACAGCCTATACTGCCTTTCTTTTATTGGCTTCCTTTCGACCCGTTTGTAGGATATCGATACGAAATTATGTTTGTAATACAAACATTTCACTGTAAGTATTAATAGTTAAAATTTCGCTTTTAAAGTAAAATTAATAATCAGAGATTTTTTCAAAGTTAGTTTAGTTTAGGTTAGTTAGTTAGGTGGTTACTACCTAATAATCGTAGACAATCTTTTTAACCGACTTCCAAAAAAAGGAGGAGGTTCTCAATTCGGCTGTATTTTTTTATGTGTGTTACTTCAGAACTTTTGACTGGGTGAACCGATTTTGATGATTTTTAATTTAATCAATAGCTAATGTATATCATGTGGTCACATTTAAATTTCATTGAGATCTGATAACAACTTTTTGAGTAATCTTTGATAATACGTATGTACTTGACTATTTTTTCGTCTATCTACGTTGTATTACTTGTCAATGTAATTGAAGTCGGTTTTTTTTTCGTTTGCGAGCAAATACAATTATTATTATTTTTTATTTATGTTTTAAGGTTTTCTCGCAGCTGGTTTTATGCTAAGCGGAGATTTACTATTTGTGGTATTCCTAAGCCATATAACTACACATTTTTCTCTGCTTGCAATCAGAATTAAGAAATTACTGTTCGTTCCTACAGATGATCAACTCATCAAATCTTATCCATTAGGTAAGTCAAATGGGAACTTAAATTTATATTGTGTGGTACTGTTCTTATATCATCACCACATCTTAATATATACAATCTTTAAAATTAACAATGATTGAAGACAAAAGTTCGAGTAATTTGTCCTGCCTGGCTTAACATACGATACCATGACGAAGGGACTATACCCAAAGTTTAAAGTCGCTCAACGTGCAACGGAATGGGCTATGGATATTTCTGTAAATGGGCTATGGAAATAGAAATATCCATAGCCCATTCCGTTGGTGCTCTCTCTCAAAGATAGGATTAGAAATGAAACTATCATCGCAAGAGGACAAAAGTAACCGACATAGCCCACAGAATTAGAAAGTTGAAGTGACAGTGGGCTGGTCACCTGTGTCGCAGGACCGATGTCCACTGGAGCAGACGTGTTCTGGACTAGAGACCATGTTTAGTCAAACGCAGTTTGGGACGTTCTCCGGCTCACTGGACCTACGATCTACGTAAGATTACCGGTAGAGGCAGGATGAGGATTGCGGAAAGCAGGGATGTTTGGTGCGAGCTTTGGGAGGTCTATATCCAGCGATGGACTAGAGACTGGACTGGAGAGATATTAGTACAATGAAATGTTTCTTGGGTACAGATAGGAAGATGCTGAGATGAACGTACACAGTCTTGGGATCCGTGACATAGCTAATAATTTCCAAAAGTGGTGCCTGGGGTGGTATGGCCATGTTTCACTGATCTGAGAAATACGTAGGAAGAAAGTGCCTTGACGTGTCTGTCCCTGAAACTAGACCTCACGGACATCCAAGAAAGCGGTAGCTAGACCTCATTAAGTAGGACATGATACACTAGATGTTGACACCTTATCAAGTTGGATGATGCACAAAAAGCCGCTCCGATAACAGCATCGTTGAGTTGTCTCAGACGTTTAAGGAATTTTCTGTCTATGACCTAAAATAAAGTTTTCCCTCTCTGTCTTTGTACTTTTTAATCATAGCTTTTGCTGACATTTGTTTTTCCCTGTATTTGTCTGATGATTGGACAATATAATATATTAAATGTTATGTCTCTAAAAAATCATTACAGCCATATATAGCAAATTACTTGCCAAAAATAATGATAATGAGAATTCTCACGATCTCAAAGAAAAGGAACAGATGTTGAACGAAGAGTTCATTTCTATTATTCACCAACATCGAGCTCTGATAAGGTATAATCATACATATATGTGTTTTGTATGCTTTTTTATCTATTTTGTATATAATATTTTCATGTTACAGGCTATCTGGTGATGTTGAAAATATGTACACATTTTCTCTCCTTGTCAATTTTCTTAATAGTTCGATAATTATATGTTTCTGCTTATTCTGCTGCGCGGTAAGTATACTATAATATACTTTAACACAAATATAAATTTTTCTTAGTGTTCAAACGAAAAGAAGTCAATACTTCGTCAATGCCAATTAGTCAAAATTGGAGTATTTTAAAAATATCTATAAGATATTGTTAAATAAATATACCAGTGTACCAAATCCTGGAACTTCAGTTCTATAACGTCTTGTTTTAGTTCATCGAAAAATGGAGTGAGGTAACATATAAATTGTTTTTTGTAACAGCAATCATGCAAACTTGGATGCTATGTTGGTATGGACAACAATTACTTGATACGGTAAGAATTTTAATAAGTTGACAAACGCCTCGATGGGATTAAAGTAAAATTGATCTTTATTAAGTAACAGCAACTGCAAACTATTATTAAGGGGTCAGTTGGGTTTCAAAGTTTCCAATTATCCATTTTCTTTTTTAATACTAATTAATACAGTTTGTTTAAAATATTCTCCCAAAATTTTAAAAAGATTCGAGTTAAATTTTAACAGGTAGGGCCCTTAGAAGTTCCGCCCATCGGACCATGTCAGCCTATACGTCGCAGGTATATTGAGCTAACCGTTTAACTATTGCTGGTCTGTCGGTTATCTTTCACCCTTGCCTTTTCTCTTATTTTCGTTTTCTATTGTCAGTTTTAATTATTTCAGTACTAAAATTTAGTTGATTTTTGTCAGTACAGCATTATATGTCGCTAATTAAGTCATAAATGTCGCGATTTGTAGTTTACTTTATGTGTACATATATGTATATATTTATGTGTGTGTGTGTGTGTGTGTGTGTGTGTGTGTGTGTATGTATGTATATATTTTTATATGCGTAAGTATATATGTGTGTATGTATGTATATGTGTATGTATGTATTATATATGTGTGTGTATATGTATATTATATATAATACACTAAAATATTTACTTATTTATATGTTTTTTTTTCTTCAATAATTATGTAAGTCTATCATATCGTAGTTTATATCTATTTATTATTGATTTTTCCTCCTTAATTTGTGCACACTTCTAACCGCTGCTACTGTATCGTGTCCAGTACCCAAAGGTTATCTGGAAGAAATCGCTATTTAGCGATAAGATCGCCTTTGTACATCTTGTATTGTATCTTTCTTTATATGTGTCTGTATTTTGGTGTACATTAAGAATAAATAAATAAAAAAATAAATAAATAAATACAGCCACAAGGTTTGTTTGGTGTTATATGTATGTAAATTTTTATCGAGATTTTTATTAATTTCGTTTCAAAATGCACAAAGTTAGTAAATCTAATTAAGCATTAGGCTCTCAGAGAAAAGTTAGACAAAAAAAGAAATAAGAGAACTTTATTTGAGGAGTCAGGAGATGTCCCAACATCAGAATTTTTAAAAAATTTAATAAAAATTGTACAGAGTACTTATGATATATGTATCTTTTATATGCTAAATATTTAAAAAAATCGTTCCTTTGAAACCCATTTAACCCAAAGTAACCAATCAATTACTTGTGTGATGCTTACACGGCCTATAAACGTACTATAATTGCATTTATTCATACCATATATAATAATAATCTCTATGTTTGCTTTAGAGCACAGGAGTTGCAGAAGCGCTATATAACTGTGGCTGGTACTTGGCATCAAAAAAATTAAAGAAATCTATTCTTATAATGATTCATAGGTAAGTATTATGATTACCCTGATATTTGTACTCATTTATAGAATAGTTTCTTTAAGTACTACTACAAATAGTACTATTTTTAGATTCAAATAGGTATTTTTTTTTCAGATCACAAAAGCGCGTATACATAACAACTTATGGTTTTTCAATAATATCTTTGGAGAGCTATTCAACGGTTACATTTTTATTAATGTTTCATTACTATGTATAAACTTCATAAAAACATGTTTTATGTTAACTAATTACCAAAAATAACGTTTTCAGATTCTAAAGACGTCGTGGTCGTATTTCACGCTTCTGATTAATATGTATAAGGGTTAACCACGTGTGTACAACGCCCGTCCTAAATCTATATGTAATTACCTACAAGGCGGGATTTACGTAGTATAATATTACATTGCAATCTGAAACGAATTTTATTTACAAAAATAAAATGCAAAAAAAAAAAAAAACGCATGGAATTAAACAGATTCCGGAGAACCAGACGCTAGCGTGATTCAGCGTCCGAACGCAGTACATTACTCTTACCGTTAACCGTATTCCAGTGACGTAGCGAGGAAGGCGGGGCGGCAAGGGGCATCGTGCTCCGGGCGCTACTCGCAAAGAGACGCCAAATGGTCCGCAAAAGAAAACATTGTTGGACATAATTATTATATGGTTTTTGAATAGGGGGAGGGCGCTAAAAAGGTATTGTGCCCGGGCGCGAGTTAAGCTCGCTACGTCACTGTCGTATTCATATACTTTCGGTATAAAATAGCATTACCGCGTTTTAGCAATGATTCGCAGTATGTAACTGTTTGTTGTTGAAAAGTTTTATTAAGCTGGTTTGTCTGGAAAAATGCCTTTTTGTCCGCCCATTGTTGTATGTGTTTGTAACATTGTTTGTAATGTATTTGTGGTGTAATAAAGTATAAAAGTAATTATTTTATTTATTATTCATATACTTTCGGTAATGCATAGAATTACCTCGTTTTAACAATGATTCGCAGTATGGCACTGTTGTTGTTAATTTCTAAGTAAAATTATAATTAAGAATTTAATTCTTTTAATGATCGATCAATCATCAATAGTGCTCGAACAAACGATAATTAATCAAAATTAATTAATCTGTCTTATGATTTAAACGTTAAATTTGTTCGAACTATATATATTTATTTAAAAATTAAGGAAAGTGTAGCTGTTCCAAACTGTACTTGAGCAATTATAAATGCAGCTTGAACAGTTCTTCAACACTTTGAGCAATTTAAAATATTGTATACATCGAAAGATATA
Organism: Melitaea cinxia; assembly: GCF_905220565.1. Taxonomy (NCBI): domain Eukaryota; kingdom Metazoa; phylum Arthropoda; class Insecta; order Lepidoptera; family Nymphalidae; genus Melitaea; species Melitaea cinxia. The sequence goes on from NC_059416.1 coordinate 5,303,920, forward strand.
AGAGTTTGAAAATATTGATAAATTAATATTTTTCAACGACTTTTTGATTTTTAATTAAATAATTAAAGGTGAGCAATTTAAAAGGAAAACGTAGTTGAATTCGGCTATTGAAAAATCTATCGATTAGTATTTTTTTTTTTACAAATATTTTATTATAAATTTTATTTGTTCAAGCTATATATATTTATTTAAAAATGCAGGGAAAGTGGAGCTATTCCAAACTGTACTTGAGCAATTATAAATGCAACTTGAGCAGTTCTTTAACACTGAGCAATTTAAAATATTGTATACATCAAAAGATATAGGAGTTTGAAAATATTGATAAATGAATTTTTTTCAACGACTTTATTGATTTTTAATTAAATAATTTAAGCTGAGTAATTTAAAAGACAACGTAGTTGAATTGAGCTATTGAAAATCTATCAATTAGTATTTTTTTTATTACAAACTAGCTGACCCGGCGAACTTCGTATCGCCTAACACAAACTTTATCGTATGGTATTAAAGTTCAAATTGACTTTTAAGTATTATCACAAATCTTTTGTATAGAAAAGTGTTGTTTTTAGACTTTTTCAGGAAATTAATTTTTTTTTTTTTTTTTTTTAGAATTTTTCTCTCCGTAAGAACCATCCTCGTACTTCAAGGAATATTTAAAAAAAAGAATTAGCGAAATCGATCCAACCGTTCTCGAGTTTTGCGCTTAGCAACACATTCAGCGACTCATTTTTATTTTATAGATATCATTATTTTGCAGGCTGGGTTGGGGTAGGTGCCAAATTCAGGGAGCCTATATAGCAAGGCTATTAGTTTTTAATCAATGGTTTTTAGTCTATCGACGATACGTCAATGTCAATTGACATTTGCAATTTTGATTAGGCGTCAAATCACTTGCGGCTTGTGGTTCGTACTCTGTGGTCTATCTTAGCGGTGAAGTTGATATTTAATCAAAATGTCGAACAAGAAAAACAAGGAAATACAAAAAGAAGATAGTGAAAGTGAAGAGGAACAAGAATCTGGCAGCGAGAGAGATTCTGATTTCGATTCTGATGGAAATTTCGTCGGTGATAAGGTCAGTTAAAAACATAACCTAGATAACACATGGCGTTTATAATAACAACAAGTTAAACATGCCGCTTTTAGATATTTATAATTTTAATAATGATAATATAGTATATTGTTAAGATATTTATACTTTAATAGCTAACTAAGTCACTAAGTTTGTATTACTGACTTATATTTTAAGTAATCGAGTCTAATATGCCGTTTACCTGAAAAGTATTTCGCAATACTTGGAAATGTAAGCATAAGTTCTTGTTTCAATGGATTCAAAGAATATCAAATTACTACAAAGGATCTTATAGAGGCTTGTTTTCAATGTATTTCGAATTTAGTTAAGAAAAAACTGTTTTTAAACCCAAATAACGAAATTTTATTTTACTGTATAAATAAAGTTTTGGACTTTTTGACTTAATATTTAAAGTGTAGTAGTTTAAATATACATCTTTTACCCGATTTCGCTAAATTTTTATTTCTAATTGAAGTATTAAAGAAGTAAGGAATATTTTTACTTACAGGAATTACAAGCAGATTTTGAAGGAAGAAACCCAGAAGACTGTGACTATCACGGAATAAAACAACTCTTGAGGCAACTATTTTTAAAATCAAATGTTGATTTGGGAGCACTAGCACAGATCATTATTTGTAAGTTTATTAAAATTTTTTTTTTCATTCTTTATTATACAATTTATTTTATTATACAAAATAGAATTAATATTTGCTTGCCAATGATAAAAATAAACCGGTCTCAATTTACAGTGACAAATAATACAAAGTAGCTAGTCAAAAAGATAATCAATAAAATATGCACAATTAGGGATACCTAGCTAAAAAGTATTTGTAAGATCTTAACTAAATTTTAACAGCTAAAAGTTAGACATACTATATTTATTATATTAAAATAAAATATTTGGGGGATTTACTTTTTACTGGGTGAACTGATTTTGATGATTCTTTTTTTAATTGAAAGAGTGAGATTTGTCAAGTACTTTTTGAGATATCCCTAATAATGCAATGTTTATTTGAATATTTATTATTTGTTGATGAAAATTGAAGTCAGTTTATTTTTTCCATGTTACAAATAAATATTATTTTAATTTTGTTAGCTCAAAACTACGTCGGCAGTGTTGTAAAGCAGTGCTTAGATGATGGACAGGACGATGATGATGACGATGACGATGGCAGCGATGGGGTATTTGGGATTACTACTGTGATAAATATTACCAAAAGAAAAGTAGGTACCCATTATATATATATATATATATATATATATATATATATATATATATATATACAGTTTTACTTTATTTACCATTAAAATTTATATTACTATGTAAGTTTTTGCTAACGTATGTGAAGAGTTTACTTTAGAAACTATGCATACAATTTTTAATTTTGGCAATTTGAAATCAATTTTTTGCAGACACTGTCTTCATTTATTTCTCAAGTTGTGTAATTTGTGCTTATTTATAAGGTTATTGAATCAAATGCTTATAAATATTCTGGAGACATATTTGCTAATTATATCTATACAAATAAATAAATTTGGAGTGTGTCTGTTTATAATATTAAAATAACAGCTTTTTAGCAAATGCATATGAATGTATACACGGTACATACACCAAAATTACATTTTTTACAATTTTTGTCTGTCTGTTTGTGTGTTTGTTCCGGCTAATCCCTGAAACAGCTGGACCGATTTTAACAGGACCTTCACTGGCAGATAGCTGATGTAATAAGGAGTGTCTTAGATGACTTTTATTTCAGAAATTTATTTATTATGTAATTCCGCGAACTGAATTTTTTGTTAAATTCCAACGCAGGTGAAGTCGTAGGCACAGCTAGTATAAAATAATAAGACTTGATAATACTTAGTGCTTAATGTTTTCGTAATTTTTGTTTTACTTAGGAAGAACCCTGCATAAAACAAGTAAGACAATTGCTAACCACACTGGCCAATGACAATGCTGATGACAGAGTGAAGGCGCTAGTAAATAAAATACTTTCAGATGACGCCACTCATGTGGGCTTAATTATAAATGAAAGGTAAGAAGTGTCTTGAGCTATGCTAACTTCGACAATGTATATATAAGAGTAAAAAAATAGTCAGGCCAGAACTATTGTTGATATAATGCCTCCTCCATTAACGAGAAGGATAAGAACGTAATCTTCTAAACTCCATATTAAACGGTGAATTAACATGTCTCAAAACTACACCAATTCAGTCATCGCAGTCAATTGCAGTCCATTATTGCAAAGTAATGGTTAAATAATGTAGATTGACACTAACTTAATTTACTATATATCTCATTATTTTGATCTACATTCTTTTTGTACAATTAAAATTGCCTCAATCTTAATTTGTATTTTGTTTTTCGAAATATACCTCGGTTATAAATTCTTTTTTGTTTCCAGGATTCTTAACATTCCAGCCGCTATAAGTGTACCACTCTTTGCATCACTACAGAATGAGTTAGACAAAGCATTGAAAAAGAACATGCCTTATTTATTCCAATATCTTGTTTGGATTTGCAAGACATATAAAACTGGTGGTAAGTTATACATATTTTATTTTTCAATCAACATACCGTCGTAACTCATTAAAATTCAAAAAATTTAGTCAGTAGGTAATAATTAAAATAAAGTTAAATGCTGTAAATAGTTAATAAAATTTAATTTAAAATATTGTATAGAATGTTGTTAAAAGGTAAATTTACCACTTTATTTATGGAAAGCTAATACTTTTAATAAGAAATATATTATATATATGATAAACAATAAAATGATAATATAAATATAATAACGTTTGATGTGTAATTTAAAGATGATGATTCAGAAGTACTATTTGCAAATCAAGAAGAAAAGCCTTTAGTGGACGAGGCTATGGCCAGTTTTGATGTTGACGTAGCAGAACAGGCTGAATTATCTCAGTGGGATTACGAAGGAGGGGCTATGACCCCTTGTAGAAAGGTATGAAATTCAAATGTAACACAGATGTGTGAAAAATAAATCTTATTATTGTTGTTATTTTTAAAATGCCTCTCAGTTCATTCTTTAGTTATTTGGAAAAATAAAGTGGTTGTGTATCAGCCACTAAAAATTACATAGCTGTCAGTTATTAATATTAATAAAAATTCATTTAATTTTTAAATGTCTCATCTAAAAACAGCAAAAATATATATATTAATCAAAGTTAAAAATAAGTTTATCTTACTTAATTGTTCTTATTTCACAGGTACTAATCTTCGAAGGAGGCAAATTTAATCAGTTAGTAAGGTTGCTTAAAGAAGAGGTGGAAAATGTACAATGACAAGCTTAGTATCTCGACTAAAGTGTATACAATGCCATTTTCACTTCGGATGTAATTATATATATTTATATTTTAAGATTATTAAATTTATGCTATGTAAGCTTCTTTTTGTTCTTTTATTTATAATCCATATTTTTTTGAAATAATAAGTCCCACTAAAATTTCGAAAACTGTGTTAAACTGTTATCTTTGTTAATCCTAATAAGACTCAAAAGGTGGCGCTGTAGTAGTAATTTTTTTGGGCTTCTGTGTGTCAAACTATCATTCTACATATTAAAAAAAATACATATAATTGATTAAGATTTATTTTAGTTGACAATACACAATTTGATTTATAAAACTTAAGAAAGTAAAGTTATTAATAACTTTTATAAATAGACAGAGCGTCCCTCATCATGAAATCTCTGAGGGCACACAAACCTTTCAGAATCTTTGTATTTTGGTCCATCTTTTGAATATCTGTTTCTGAGAGATTCTTGTCTTGTTGCAAATAGCCATTTACAGCTTCTTCAGTGATCCAATGTGTTGGTAGTTTTTGCATGTTAAAATGGGATGGATCTGGATTAGCTGGCATCGGTGTGAGGGATTTCTCCCACGGTGTAATATACTTCTGTTCTGAATGTAGACCCTCGATGTATCTGGAAATTATGAGATCATTAGAATAAATTGAAAAAAAAAAAAAGTAACAAAAGTTATATTACGTTATTGATTTACGATCATTATTATTATCAGATACAAGCGATATCCATCGCATGGAATTAGATTAACCTTTGAGATACTGTAAAAAAATAAAGTTTTGTCGAATTGATTTGTAAATCAATCGATCGTAATGTTAGAATCGTACACAACTTTTTCGGTAGATACGCTTCTGTACTGCTGTGCGTTTATTGCACTTTTTAACCGACTTTAAAAAAAGGAGGAGGTTACTCAATTCGACCGTATATGTATGTTTTTTTTTTATGTATGTTCGGGGATAACTCCGTCGTTTATGGGCCGATTTCGATAATTCTTCTTTTGTTGGAAAGAAGATATCCCTAGTTTGGTACCTTGATAAGGAAACCAAGATTTGATGATGGACTTCCAGAGAAATCGAGGGAACCTTTCGAAAATCCAGATAACTTTTTACTGGGTGCACCGATTTTAATGATTTTTAATTTAATCGAAAGCCGATGTTTATCATGTGGTCGCATTTAAATTTCATCGAGATCTGATTACAACTTTTGGAGTAATCTTTGATAATGCGTATGTACTTGACTTTTTTTTTATGTCACTAGGTCAACAAACAAGCGTACGGCTCACCTGATGGTAAGCGATTACCGTAGCTTATAGACGCCTGCAACACCAGAAGCATCGCAAGCGCGTTGCCGACCCAATCCCCAATCCCCCCAGGAGCTCTGGTCACCCTACTCACCAACAGGAACACAATACTGCTTGAAAACAGTATTATTTAGCTGTGGTCTGTAAGGTCGAAGTACTACCCCAGTCGGGCTGCTCCATATTTTGAGCAGGAAATTCCTGCTGTGCCCTACCTCAGTCAAAACTTGACTATTTTTTCGTCAACCGACGTTGTATTACTTGTCGATATAATTGAAGTCGGTTTTTCTTCGTTTGCCTGCAAACACAATTATTGTTTACCGCGTACCGGGCGGCGCACTCAGCACAGTGCGCGTGCGCCGACTCACCGGACTACTACTCACCGGATGTAGGCCTCGGAGTGCGTGACGCGCTGCGCGCGCGGCGGCGCGTGCACGAACAGCGGCTCGAGGCCGGGCCGCGCGCCCGCCTCGCCGGCGCCCGGGGACGGCGTGTTGCGCGCCATCGGCGACATGCCTGCGACGGGCGACACTCAATAATGAGCTTCGAAACTTACTTGACTTGTGTTCAATCGGAATTTCTCTTTTAGATTTGAGAAGCCTTTTTTAATTAATAGGTTATATATATCTAACAGATTTTGAATTAAAAAAAAGTCCCGTTAAGTGTGTCAAATAATTTTACCGATTAGTGAGTTACAAGCGGTTCTATTCTTATTTATTTCTATAGAAAAAAATTTGGTTTGATGCTAAAATGAATCTTATAAATACCTCCTGGCGACATGAGTCCGCTACGGAAGTTCGTTGAGTATGTCTTGGGCGGTTTCTTAGAAGACGGAACAAAGTTTCTGAAAAAAAATTAATTGATAATACAACAAATGTAATAAAGAATAAATTATTAAATAACACCGTACGCCATAACGCCTGTCCCCACACCCGACGGCTCGGTGACGTACCGAGAGTTAGTAGCCACCTCAGCGAGAGCTACTCACCACTCACCGAGAACTACTCGCCACTCACCGCGAGCTAGTCGCCACACACCGAGAGTTACTCGCCACTCACCGCGAGCTGCTTGCCACTCACCGCGAGCTACTCGTCACTCACCGAGAGCGCTCGTGCACCGCCATGATGCGCCCGTTGCCCTTGTTGACGTGGAGGTCGCGCACATGGCGCAGCAGTCGCGGCAGGTTGGGGAAGGGCGCCTGGCCCTTGCGAACGCGCGCACAGTTGCGCCACAGACACGGGAACTCGTTGGTGGCACCGCCGCTGCGGTAGTGCTGCTGCACGTGCCCCGCTGCCGTGGCGCATGTTGGGAGAGAGTAACGTCAGTATGTTTTAGGAGTTGTCTCGAGAGGGAGAGAGAGATGGAGAGAATAAAAGAATACACATTATTGTACCAGTTATAAAAGAATTAAAATAGTAAGAATTTAAATAGCAATTTCTTCCAGGTCTGGTGGTATTTAATATAATGATAGTGAACAAACGTATTAGGTTAATATAGTTATTACTTCTATTATGTTATATGGATGGAAATCAGATAGATTCAACGAATTACGGGTCCATTTTTATTCTAACTACCTATAGTAAACTTTTTCATAAATAATTTGGTTTTACTAGAGAACGATCAACAACTGACGTTGGTGTAAAACTTTTTACTTCGAAAGTCAAACAGGTCGATATTTTTGGCATGGTCTGTGATTTGTCCAAGGCATTTTACCGTGTTCATCTTGATACCATAATTAGGAAACTTAGTCACCATAGCGTTAAAAATACCGTGCTTAAACTTCTGAGTTCTTAGCCAAAAAACTCAGAGCATCGGAGTAAACGGTATTAGGTCGCGTGGGCCTCTTTTACAGGTCACAAGGGCTCAATTCTGGGTGGATTCTTATTTTTAATATACATAAACGACCAAACATATTTAGTAGAGAAGAATCATAAGGTTGAATTGTTGCTGATATTTAAATTGCATAGACAAGAAGCAAACTATGATTTTCATGTTTATTAAATTTTTAACTTTGTGAGACAAATTGATATGCAACCAAAAACAAATCTTGGTATACTGAACTTAGTTAACTAAACTGTTTTCCTAAGAATCATCATTAATTCAAAGTTACAATGAATTTTCCCATTCAAAAGTTATTACAGTTTTCGCCCTTTCTCAAAGTTAAGCATTATATATATAACTTTACCAACAGAATACTTGAACTCTAAACATACTTAATTTTGACTAAAGAGCCATTTCACAATATTTCGCTCTGCAAGTTTAAGTAAATTTGGTTGCATAACGTGCGAGTCGTACGAGCCGCGCGATCATTGTGCTACTTAGTATTTTTTGAAACCAAAAAACCATCTTGATCTTTTTCTTATGTGTAATAAAAATTAATAACTATGTTATGTTATTACATAATTAATTTGTTAAAAATTTCAAGTATGTTATATAACAACAGTCAATATGTTTAAAATAAAAAAAAAATTCAATTTTATGAAACATTTTTTAAAATTGATTTAGTTTTTTAAGTTTACGAATGAATCGAATATTTACGATATAAATAAAATTGTGTGAATGTGAGTTGCAAAGTTTTTGGATGCAAGTAGACCATCAAATTTTGTCGGCTTTAATTTTTTTATAAAAGTCAATGACACCGACATTTTTCTATTTTTATGAAAGTATCAAATGCGGTTTAGCACCATAGATGAAGTAAAAAAAAGTAGATAATGCGCGGCCTTTGTTTTTAGTGAAGCCACAAAACTCGGCTCCTTCAAGTAAACACACGCGCTCACGCACACATATGCATCAAACTACGCTCATTTTCGTTAGTATCTCACGAGGCCTCGTACAGTAACTTTGCCTATAAAATGCCGTTCTTTTTTAATTAAATGTTGCAAAAACAATACCAAAGTGAACAAAAAGTCTGAAGAAATATCGTTTCACACGTAAATACATACAAAACTTTATATTTTTTGTTATTCCAAAATAATATTGAGGTTATTCGGAACTTATAATTTCTATGCCCCGAAATGACGTACCGAGGGAGTGTTACCAGTAATTTTTATTTCCATTAGCCCAAAATGCGGGTAAGTAAATTATAGGCAATCATAGAAAAATAATTAAGTAGAAAGTGGACATCATTATTGTGTTTTTTTTTTATCGTGTGATTTTATGTTTTACCTAAATTGAATTCAATATGAATTTTAACTCGTTTTTGTCTGTTTAAATTTGTGAATTAACTACTCATATTTTACTACTAAATATCATGATTTTAGGTTTCCAACGAATATTTTAATAGGAGATAGATAGAATAGGTAGCTGCTGTGCGACTGAGCTGAAATGAACTACAACGACAGCCATCCTCATCTAGTGTGGTTTGTTCAAACCATTTTGATAAAGCTGACATGTACGGTACAAAACGTGGACTTCGCAGAGTACCATCACGTATATACTACTACTTACTACTAGGTATTTTAATGTTGAATTTTTTGTTCTAGGACCTACCGGATGAATCTTAAATTAGTCGTTAACCAAGATTCAATCTTTGATACACCTAGAAAACATAAACTAAGAGAAAAGTTAAAAAAACAGGAACTTTATTTAAAAAAAAAAAATGTGAAAAATTAAATCATTACAGCAAAGAGTTAGACGTCTTTAAAACAGGAACTTGCCCTTCAGAGGAATCATCAATTACTTAAAAACGCAATTTTCATTGACACAGATTTATATAATTCATTAAATCAAAACATGGCTGCAATAGATTTATTTAACAATTTGAAGCAAAAAAGGAGTATATATTTAAAACTATAAACAGATTTTTATTTTCGCATACCCATTTTACCTATATTAAATTAATTGTGTTTAATCCCATTTAATAAAATTTTCAGGGACTTTTTTTAAAAAGTGTCAACACTTCACTCACTCACACATATTTAAAAAAAGTGGCTTCACTTTTTTGTTCTAAGTGCGTTATCTATTCTTTTTACTTGATCTATGTTTAGCACATAATAACAACAGTCGCTTGGCGCGTGTGAGTGAAAGAGACGGCTGCGCAGAATTTGGCTAGGATCTAACCCCTAAGAGCGCTGGCGCTGGATTGATTTACTAGGTTTGAGTGTTTGATGCGTGGTATTATATTCTATCTTTTTATTTTTAATACAAAAGGTATTGAAAATAATTAAATGTTTTAATTTTTTTTTATGTTCCTAAATGATGTAAGTTTACTTTGGTATAGACAGTTCCTTAAAATTTATTTGTTTTCTAAGAAAAATATCGCTTTTAAAATTGTACTTATTTGGAAAATATTTATAACTTAAATTTTATTACGGATTAAAGGAGATACAAATTAAATAAAATCTGCATTATGTATCAACAAAAACATATTCTACATATTGCCATATTTTTTTATATAGTTTTAAGGTAGAGGTAATTAAAAAATAGGACTTCAAAGTATACATTTCGACCGTTTACACATGGAGACAGCTGATGAAAAGGTTAATAATTTTGTACATACAATATAAATCAAAATTCTAATTCATTGCGTTACTACAACAAAGTTGCTCTATTATATTTCAAAAGTATAAATTAAATTATTGCATCCAATACTGAGGTTAAAGACGTTAAAATATTACAATTTCGCAGATTGTTACTGATTTTTGTGAAATGACTCTTAAATATTCTAAGGCCACTTTTGTTTTGCAAAATAAAATAAAATGCATAAATTTAGTAAACATTGGCATAAATCAGAACTACCGTTAATTATTTGCCGATAAAAATCTATGCATTTAAATATCATGCCTGCTTTACGAATATATCTTAGCAACTACAAATTATGTCAGTTAGAATACTCACGTTCCAGCTTACTCTTCTTAGTTTCAATAAATGTTCCAATCACTAGCAGCGTTAAATGTAATATATTTTTAATGACTATTTAGCACACCAAGACTTGTACTAAAAATTAAATCTTCAACATTCTTTTTTTTGTATGTTTAAGGTTTTATTTAATTACTAAATCACTAAATTGAAATAAATGTTTCCACATTCAATTTGAAAAAAAAAAAAATGGATTAATCAGTAAAAAAATAAGGACATATTGATGAGACGTTTCTTATATATACTTAACCAAAAAGGTTTTCAGTAAAATGTTCCAGTTTGAAGCTTAAATGTAAATATATTAAATACAAACCTATAAAAAATAAGGTATGAGTGTATAGATAACTGTATATATGTACTTACTGTTGCCTCCGTCTCCTATACAATGTTCCATGCAATCTGTGAGATCTTCAAATTGATAATCGCAGGTGTCCCAGGCGCACTCGTACGTCATTTCCATTGGTGTCTGAATAAAAACAGAAAACTATATTAGTAAACCATTACTAGCAAATTTAAACAAATTAGACAGAGACTAGACTTGAGTGGTCAGCGGTTCGTTTTTAAGGAATAACTAGTTTTTTTTTTTTTATGTTATCAAGGCGTATTAATAAAGCAGTCAATTAGTAAGTAATGCCTGTTTCTAAACCAATAGAAGAATCAGACATTGACATCCTAGAGACAAAGGTGTTTAGGTATGAAAAGTAGTAGTCTTCTTATGTGTCCCTATCGACAGTATCGGTCGGTTCCTAGCGACAGTGAGGCGGTCGCTCACGTGCTGCGCCAGCTCCCTCATCTCGTCGGCGAGGCGCGCGGCGGTCTCCTCGCTGTCCCTATCACTACCACTACCACTATCACCACCACTATCGACAGTGTCGGTCGGTCCCTAGCGACAGTGAGGCGGTCGCTCACGTGCTGCGCCAGCTCCCTCATCTCGTCGGCGAGGCGCGCGGCGGTCTCCTCGCTGTCCCTATCACTACCACTACCACTATCACCACCACTATCGACAGTGTCGGTCGGTCCCTAGCGACAGTGAGGCGGTCGCTCACGTGCTGCGCCAGCTCCCTCATCTCGTCGGCGAGGCGCGCGGCGGTCTCCTCGCTGTCCCTATCACTACCACTACCACTATCACCACCACTATCGACAGTGTCGGTCGGTCCCTAGCGACAGTGAGGCGGTCGCTCACGTGCTGCGCCAGCTCCCTCATCTCGTCGGCGAGGCGCGCGGCGGTCTCCTCGCTGTCCCTATCACTACCACTACCACTATCACCACCACTATCGACAGTGTCGGTCGGTCCCTAGCGACAGTGAGGCGGTCGCTCACGTGCTGCGCCAGCTCCCTCATCTCGTCGGCGAGGCGCGCGGCGGTCTCCTCGCTGTCCCTATCACTACCACTACCACTATCACCACCACTATCGACAGTGTCGGTCGGTCCCTAGCGACAGTGAGGCGGTCGCTCACGTGCTGCGCCAGCTCCCTCATCTCGTCGGCGAGGCGCGCGGCGGTCTCCTCGCTGTCCCTATCACTACCACTACCACTATCACCACCACTATCGACAGTGTCGGTCGGTCCCTAGCGACAGTGAGGCGGTCGCTCACGTGCTGCGCCAGCTCCCTCATCTCGTCGGCGAGGCGCGCGGCGGTCTCCTCGCTGTCCCTATCACTACCACTACCACTATCACCACCACTATCGACAGTGTCGGTCGGTCCCTAGCGACAGTGAGGCGGTCGCTCACGTGCTGCGCCAGCTCCCTCATCTCGTCGGCGAGGCGCGCGGCGGTCTCCTCGCTGTCCCTATCACTACCACTACCACTATCACCACCACTATCGACAGTGTCGGTCGGTCCCTAGCGACAGTGAGGCGGTCGCTCACGTGCTGCGCCAGCTCCCTCATCTCGTCGGCGAGGCGCGCGGCGGTCTCCTCGCTGTCCCTATCACTACCACTACCACTATCACCACCACTATCGACAGTGTCGGTCGGTCCCTAGCGACAGTGAGGCGGTCGCTCACGTGCTGCGCCAGCTCCCTCATCTCGTCGGCGAGGCGCGCGGCGGTCTCCTCGCTGTCCCTATCACTACCACTACCACTATCACCACCACTATCGACAGTGTCGGTCGGTCCCTAGCGACAGTGAGGCGGTCGCTCACGTGCTGCGCCAGCTCCCTCATCTCGTCGGCGAGGCGCGCGGCGGTCTCCTCGTTGCAGCGCGCGGCGCGCTCCTCCCAGCTCTGCTTGGTGGAGGCGGGCAGGGAGCGCCACTCGTTCCCAACGATGCGCGAGATCTCACCTGCGGAAATTGACTCGGTATAAGACTCAATATCAAATTATTTTTTGTACCAAGATGGCAAACAAGCGTATGCTCCACC